>NC_136070.1:161170281-163592781 GCF_964261635.1 Lissotriton helveticus
GGCGCCTAATATGCGTTTGTATTTCCTGTGCTCGCAGGCACAATTTGCACACTATTGGCATTTCCCACAGCAATATTTACTGTATTAAGCTTTGGAGGTGGACACTGCATTTCCAACACCGGTAGCCGCTCTGATCCTGCATGGCGGTGAGGGTGGCACCAGCAAGGAGTTTAATCCTGTCAGGTGCACTGTCTGGGTGTGGAAGGCCCTTGCTACTTGTGTAGGGAGGGACTATATATATGCGCCAGACATGCTGATTGCTGTACACCCGCGCATTTCTGCGGCACAAGGGCTTGGGCCCTTGAATGTCCTGCAAAATGCAGGTGTTACTAAACTTGGGGACATGTGTCTGAATAGGTCTTTTTTTTTCTTGTATGATTTTCTGGCCAGTCAAACGTACAAATCAATGCACGGTTTCACGTACACTAGACTGCGCTTGGAAGTGCGTACTCTATGCCCTGAGTTCCCTCTGGAGCCCAGAGTGCTGAACGGAGGGGAAAGTAAAGGACTGATCACCAGATTATTTAATGCTTCCCAAAGGGAAAATGACTGGTCTGGCTCCTCCTCTTTCAAAAAATGGAACAATGAGTTTGATGTCCCTATGTCCTGGGAAAACTGGGAGTTTTGATGTAAACTGACTGGGTGTCTGACTGCCCAGTGTAATCTTCGCATTATGCATTTTCAGTATCTGCATCAGCTGTATTACACTCCTGCGCAACGGTTGAAATTTGGACAGAGGGAGGATGTGAGATGTACTAGATGTGGGCTCGATGGGGCTAATTTCATGCACCAGGCGTGGGGTTGTGTTGCTATACATAGTTTTTGGCAGTGTGTTGTGAATTTACTCACCAACATGACACTAGATAGGATTCAATGCACACCAGAACTGTGTCTGCTAGGGCTGCTGAAGAAGATTAAGCTATGCATTAGACGTATTGTTGCCATCTCTACTTGGTATGCGAAAAATGCTGTTTCAATGCATTGGGGTGGTAGAACAGTGCCCACTTTGGTGAAATGGATTAGAGACATTGTGTATTGCAGAGAACAAATGCAGGCACATGCTGAGGAACTGCCAATATCTTCTAGGCCTAAGGACTTTTAGGCTCCACTGACTACGTACCTGGTGTCTTAATCGCCTGTAGGTAATCTGTCTACATGGGTTCTATGGTTTTTGTAATATCTATTACTCTATACTGCTCTTAACTGTGTTCCAAATATGCTATCTTGCTTTGCACAGTCTGACTTTTGTTTTGTGTGTTTGAGTTGGGGGATGGGAGGAGATAAAATGACTGTATCCTACTTGTCATTCTATTGATGTGCAACAAGGGCTACTTTGCACGCTACCGGATGTATATTGTAGTATAATAAATAAAGCAATAAAAAAAAGTTTATAAAAAAAAAGAATCATGGCCTGGGATGCCCCAGGCGGGCAAAGGAGCACCCCATAAATAAAGAAAAACACTGAGTCTTGTGTGGTACCATAGGGCTGCTTGAAAGGAAGGGGCAGCAGTGCAGGGGCCCTGGGGGCTCCCCGTGCTGCACCCTATATAAAAAAAACAGTGGGTTTCTTGGGTGAGACCGGGACACTCAGAAAAAAAAATTGAATGCGAAATGAGCAGCCACAGCCGCTCATTTATTGTTCACTGAACATGGATCAATGCCATGCCCTCCTCTCTATGCACACCACTAGCATGGCTGATGACCTTGATGCAGCCGATAAAGCTCTAGCTGACTGGATTGGGTGGCCTCTTGACGCACTTATCCCTGCTAAGTGGTCTAAGAGTCGCAATAGTAAACCCAGTCCATGGTATAACAGTAAGCTCGCTACCATGCGGAAAGCATGTAAAAGGTTGGAACAGGCATGGAGACGGGATTATGACCCGGTCCTGAATGGGCATTATCAGGTACCCATCAAGAACAACCACAGGGCCATCCAGAAGGAAAGGGAGGCCTACTTTGTGGATAAAATCAGGAGTAGCAGCAATCCAGCTAAAAGTACTTTTCCTATACCTAATGATCTTAAAAAGGCAGCGCCTTTGATTTCGTCTGACCAGCAATGTGAGATCCTGCCACATTCTTTATCAAGAAGGTAGAGAACATCTACAGGACCTTCCCCCTCACTTCGATGACTTCAGGTCCCGTTCATAGACCCCTCTCCACCCGCACTCTCGCTGTCTTCTCTCTGATCTCCCAGGATAAGGGGCGGACGTTATGTAGTAGGGTAAATCTGGTTTTCCAGCAGATCCACTTAAGCCTGAGCAATTTTTTAAATCCCTGTCTTCGCTCCTTACACCTTTGCGTCAGTTGATTAACATGTTCCTGTCCATGGCCGTCATTTCTAGGGCTTGGAAATAAGCCAGGGTGGTCCCTCTGTTAAAGAAACCTACATTGGATACCGCCAAACCATAGAATTTTTGCCCCATTTCTCTCCTGCCATGGGTGTCCAAGATCGCTGAGGCTTAAATCAATTCCATTCTGAAAGGATTCCTGGGAAACAACAGCACGCATGATGCTTCTCGGAATGGTTTCCACCCGGGTCACAGTATGGAGTCTGCTCTCCTACCCGTGACCAAACATCTGAGGGTAGCCTTAGATGCCGGTCGCACTTTGGCGCTGACTGTATTAGACCTCAGCGCCACGTTCAACACGGTATCACATCAGATCTTGCTGCAACGGTTGGAGGAGTCAGGCTTCGAGGGCCCGGCCCTGGGATGGTTCACCTCTATCCTTGCTGAGAGAACCTTCTAGGTGGCAGCCCCCTCTTTCGCTTCCCTGATACATACTGCTAAACAAGGAGTTCCACAGGGCTCAGCATTGAGCCCTATGCTATTTAATCTGTATGTCCAACCGTTAGCAGCAGTGGCCAGGAGCAGAGGGCTAACGGTAGTATCATGTGCTGATGATACTCAGTTGGTAGTACCACTCTCTGACCACTCCACGCAGGATGTTCTCAAGTTCTGGAACGATTTTGCAGCTGTCACAGAGTGGATGACTGCCAACTGTCTCTAGCTTAATGCCAACAAATCTGAGATTTTGCTGGTAGGGAAAGACTCTGAGATGTGTAGCGAGAGCTGGTGGCCAGCGAACTTGTTCCACGACTAACGCCATTCGCCGACTACATTGGTTGCCTGTGTCTAGGCCTGTCAAGTTCAAGTCCATCTGCATCACCTTCAAAATTATGAATCTTTCCTCTCCAGGTATTCAGGCTAACGTGCACGTACCCTATACAGCCACTCACCAACTTCAATCTATGTGCCAGCATCTGGCGGTTGTTCCCCGGGTGAGGAGGGTGCCCGCAGGAGAATGTTCCTTCTGCACCCTGGCTGCTAAACTTTGGAACTCTCTTCCTGTGCACATCCGCAGTATGGACAACTAAATGGCATTCCGCAAGGTCATTAAAACTCACCTTTTCCCTTTGATTTAGGCTCTGTCTTCTGTCAGTAGCCTCCGAATTCCTGACGGTCAGTTCTGGGATGCCCCTTTGCTGGGCAGCTATGTGCTATACAAAACCCATAACATAACATAACACTGGTCCTGCAAGGAGTGCCCCATAATGCCATGGCAGGGCTATTTACATATATTTTGTTGTTGGTGATGTCCATAGAAGAGGTGTGGCGCCGTGGCCAGGGCGACTGACACCGGAATCTGGGGATCACGGTTTGATCCCCGGCTCCGGCAGCAGATTAGCCCAGCACCATGTGACTCTGGGCAATAGCTTGCTTAATCTTCCTGACGGCCCCCAGCGCCTAGAGACCCTTGCGGGTGATTGTGCGCTTTACAAATGTGGATTATTATTATTATTCATAGAAGGAGCAGGCATGTCACCATTTTTTTTAATGTTGTAGGGGTGCTTCAGGGAGCTCTGCTGCCTCCCAACTACACAAGAAAAAAACGTTAAGTCTGCTGGGTCATTGTAACCATGACCCTAGGAGATCTTGCAATTTTTTTTAAAGCATTTCCCAGGCTGGATCTTTTGTTCTACAGCTGAGACTGCAGTGCCATCTAGGGGCTGGTTGCGTGAATGCATTTTATGTGATACAGTGTATCACATAAAATACAAGGCCTACGTGGTTATTTTTACATTTTGTTTTTTAAGGACGTAAAATATTAAAAAGCAGACAAGTTTGTTTTATTTTATTTCATTACAAAAATATAATGTATCTCTATTTATTTTTAAATTTTTCACCACCAAAATGCTATAAAAAAAAGCTATGTAAAAAGAAAGATTTACATATATGTAGATGAATGAAACTCTAATAAATAAATTTTTAAGTAATCAATAGCAAGTAACATTGCATTTTGGGCATTATTAAATTGGAAATTTTAATTAAAAGTATTGGTAGTTTTTGAAAAAAGATGATAGAGCTGCTATATCTAGGGTGTTGGATGCTCAGGGAGGTGTGCTGTGGGGCTAGGCAGCAGGCCAGGTCTCTGGCCTACTCTCCACCGTGCACAGCTAAATGCTGTGCACAACGTGGGGTTGACTGCCTGCGGGGAGCTGGTTGCAGGGCCAGGCTGTAGGCCAGGCTGTACACAGCTGAATGGCATGCACAGTAGGAGGTTGGCTGTACAAATGGTAACAGGAAAACTTTTTATGTTAAAACAAAATGCACTGCAAATTACTCCACATACTACATTAATCCTAATATCTTCTATGAGATCATTGATAATATTACTGCAACATTTGAAATGAAATTATTGATGAGAAAACTGCTCATGGCAGCGGCATGTGTTATGATTCCTTGAGTTATCTGTAACTACAATTGGTGAATTCCTACGGTTATAAGAGTTGAAAATGTTGTTACAGAACAATTCCCTTAACTGTAATGTCACTTTAGCCGTTGTTTTTTTCAGTGAATATATCCATGAATATGGGGAACATCCTTTACCAGGCAATGCTTTTACCCTTCTTCCACACATATGCCGGTACCACGCATATACGTTTACCACAAATTTCTTTACCACACATGCCTTTACCATGCACAATGGTATGTATATGTGTTTGGTTTTGGAATTTTTTTAAAGTAGCATATTTTACATTTTTTTTCTACATTTCCATATATAAACAAACACCAGTCCCGGTTAAAGCAAGTGCCAGGCCAACTCACGGGCGGTCCGAGGTGGGGCTACCGGCAAATACATATATATATATATATAAATTCAAGCATCTCCTCCGTTCGGATTCAATGGAACAGGACACAGCGGGGCTTCGTTTTTCAAGTTTTTAATACCAGGCTAGCATGACCGGTTTCGGCAATACGCCTTTTTCAAATGCTTTAAGTCCCAACATCTTTTCTCCCACTTCTTATTTCTGATTGGCTCCGCCTTACCCAGTGGTGGTTGGCTCCCCTACACCTCATGCTATCCTTTGCGAATAACAGGGAACTACCAGTCCCATAATGCCGCAAAAGTGATGCCTCCATGCAGTGTGGTGGGAAACTTGATGTACAGTACATTTTTTTAAAAATCTGCATGCCCCATACTTTCATCCACTGACCTCTGTGCTAGAAAATAGTCTCTCGAGGCGCGATTTCCAGTGACAGCGTCTCTAACCTTGATGCAGGCTCATTGTTTGTAGTCGTTCCGTGACTCTGCAGAGGATATGGTGGAGGGCCAGGCAATTAATCCGCTACTACGGCTACCATCAGAAAGGTTCCCATGTCACCGTGCCCGCTTTTTGGAAAGGGTCCTGCCTGCGCGATATATATATATGTATATATATATATAGATATATTTTTTTTAGAGGAATATATGGGTAATGGGTGAGGTAATATATTTATTCTCAGGTATCAGCTGTGATACCTGAGTATTAAATATGTAATATAAAGATAAACAATGTTAATATTTGTAAAAACAAATTCATTGCAATTAATTACAAAATATCAAACTAAGGTTTTAGGGGCTGGATGTAAAGGATATAGGGGTAATGGGTAGGGAAGTGTATTACGATTCAGGTATCAACTGTGATACCCAATTATTGGGAATTTAATTTAGTTAGAAATAATGTAACTGTTTTTAGAATAATGTATGTGAATTATTTTTGAAGTATCAAAATAAAGAGTTAGAAGTGAGATGCAAGGGATATATAGGTAATGGGTGGGAAAGTGTGTTAATACTCAAATATCAACAGTGCTGCCTCAGTTTTCATTTCAAATATTAAGAAAAACAAAACATAAAAATGGTGACTAATAATAGTTAAAACTAGTACAAAAAGAAAATTATTATTTTTAAATGAAAACATTTCTATTATTTAAATAACAATTGAAAAAACTATGTTATTTGTAATAAATATTTTCTTTTAATTTTCCACTTTTATTCAAAATAGTCATACAATGTAATAAATTATAATAAAATGTAATTTGATGAATGAACGTTTGCCACACTTTTCAATTGATTTCAATGGAAGAAATTGTCCTTTTTTAGATTTTATTGTTCCAGCATCAGGTAAAGGGTTCCGCAACTGTTTCTACAGTTGGCAGAGTGTTGTGGTCAACATTGGAAGTGAGAAGGAACTGCAGTCATGTAGTAACAACTGAATTTACTTTTTAGGACATATTAGTACCTACATTCATTGTGAGGCGAGATGGTGGGAGGTAAATCGATATTATTTATAAACAAAATGTATGTACGCGTTTTCACAAGTATTACAACCCAATTCAGGTTGGTTTCATATGTGAATGTCAGGACAGTTGGTTTGAAAGTGGGGGAAAAATCATTTTAACAACTTTTTTACAGCTATTTGAACTAAAAGAACCATTTTGATTTTTTTTGCATAATTTTTTCCTATCACTTTTTAATTTTGAAAGAGGTAACGTTTTTGAAGACAAAAATCTGGATTATTTGATTGCTTTTCTCTTTCTCTGTTCATTTCGAAAATAATTAATTATTTAATTTTTAAACTGTATTGGGTAACCTGTTTTTTTTAGATTGAGATATTTGTGGATTGTCTAAGAATGCAATGTGGAACATACATTTTATTTCAGTAGTTTTTTTGGGATAGAATATTTGGAATTAATTTGTGGCAGCCTCTTTGGTTTGTTGGATTACTTAAGTCTCTTGGTGAGAGGCTTCTTAAAATATCACCAAAGTGTGAAGAAAGAAGACATCTACAGATAGAAAGTGAAAGAGCTGTTCCAATATAAAAAACGATCTAAAAAATGCAAATTAAATTGGTTTATGTAGTCAAAACAGGAGAGTAAATTTAGAAGGCATTAGTTCTCTTTAGTAGTGTAAAGTGTATGCAATATTGTCAAGGTAGTCGGAAGCTTCCATCAATGGAAATGGATGAATCTTTGGCAACAGTTTTTCTGACAAATCTTACATTTGTTTTTGATATTCCAGGATTCAGACTTCCTGACATTGATTGCACCATTCTCATTTACTGGAAACACTGTTATTTGTTTTATAATTTCCAGGAAATGATAGAGGTTGAGGTGACTTTTCCTATTGAGTTGTTGAAAGAATTATGCCAACCCTCGATGGCATTTTTTGTTTTTGCACCTCCTTCTAAGCAGTGCGAGTATCAGTTCCACCATTCAAATTGAAATCTTGATTTCCTTCTGTGACCTGACCTGTTTAGATCTATGCATGTATCTTTGAAGTAATTTAGAAGTTGAGCCAATTTTTACTCGTTTATGAAAAATATTTTGATTGTATAATTGAAACTTACAAGTCATCCACACATTAAGGAGGTAGAAAACATAATGTAGATTTTTTTTTAATTCACCCTGCAGTTTACTAGTTGACATATAATCCTCAGCTAAGGATGTTTTTGAATTTGTTTACCAATATGCCTGGGAGAAGTAAAAACAAAATCCTTGAATTTGTTTGTTTGGATACATTTTGGTAATTGTGTTATTCATTTGTAATTCAAAGTCAATTATTATTTTCCTTGTAATTTTATTTATTGTTTTATATTTTATAACGGATAAAAATTCAATGTAATTTGAGGATTGTTTGTCAGGAGGTAAACCGTAAACTAATGGGATGGTTGTGTTGTTAATGTTAGCATAAACAGTATAAATTTGGGTGAATGGGTGGATTGTAGATTTAAAAGTGCCATCCGTCATCCAAATGTAACTATTATCTAGGGTTACTGTCTGATGTATTGCATTAAATGTTAGTATTCTCCATAACATATGTGCCTTTGCAAGGGGATAGGAAATATTCAACACATCTCCAAAGACTCCAGGGCTCAGTTAATCTCTTTTTATAATAAATATCACCTCCATATTTTCAAAGTTTGTTACTGTGTTTTGAGTTATTGTAATTTGTTTGTCTTGCATTTTCCACTTTTCAATGGCCTACAAAAGAAACAGAAAATAAATATATGATTATGATGTTTAGTATTCTTTGCTTCTTTTGAACTGGTCATCCTGAATCAATAAATTGATAGAGTTAATTGATGAAGTCTTTGGAGACAAGTTGTTAATTTTTCTGTTGAAACGGTGGAAAATTAGGGGAATATTTACAAGCCCCTATCGCCACCACAATGTCACTTTTTCTGATGAGTGGAGGTGATAGGGGCTTCACCTATATTACAAGGCGGCATTAAGCCACTTAACGTGGCTTAATGCCGCCTTGTAAATAAAGCATCATTTCAAGCTATAGTTAGTGTGAAAGGGGTGGCAATGTAAGTTGTGGTGGTTGTTCCACAACAAAATTCATTGATTTTGACTCATATTTACAAGGGTGGCGTAAAGATGGAGCAGTCCCACAATTAAGGCCTGGGTAAACCTGGTCTTATCCTGACGCAACAAGGAGAAATGTTTAATTTCTCCTTGTTTTGCTGTTTGCTGCGTTGTGCAGCACACATTGAGACAGCAAAAGGCCACTGATTGTTTAAGTGCAAGAAGGCGCATTTTCCTCCACATAAGCAATCATCAAAAAATATAACTTTTGCAACTTCTATGTGTGCTGCATTAAGCATCACACATAGAAGTTACAAAATGCCATTTCAGACTGTTTGTGTGCAGGAAGGGACACCTTCCTGCACATAAACAATCTTCCCCTGCAACGCAGGCACCTTTGCATTATGGTGCAAGTGTGTCTGTGTTGGTGCTAAGCAACTAAAGCAGCGCTACTGCAGGAGAACATGCAGGGATGCAACATTTCCCTGTAAATACAGTGCAGCCCTGCATTTCTGAAGTGTCAGAGCATGGCATTAGGCCAAGGAGGTTAACGGCATGCTCCGCCACTCTCATAAATATGCCCCCCAGCGTGTTAGTTTCCACTAGAATGCCATTAATATTGTTCTGTTATATTATATGTTAAAACTGTTATCATTTGATATGTTCTTTGATTTTTTGTCATTAGGGTTGCATCTTGGTTTGGTAGAGGAGTCCATATCTGTTGTACCTAAGATTGGAAAAAAGGTAAGGGTTATTTACTGATTTGTATGCATTTCTGAATTGTCTCTGTTTACATCAGATTTTTAAATTGTTTACCTTTCTTATGGTGCTTTTCTTTCCATATAGTTTGCTGACTTGAGAACACTGTTTGTGTTGTTTGGTTTTGTGATCTACAAAAGAAACCTCATATGCACATTTGACACTGTGCAGCTTCCCTGAACTAACACTTGGCAGAGAAGAAATGGCAAACTTGTCCCAGTCACTGTCCAACATCTTCCACGAGGTAACACTTTGCTGCGGTAGGATAGTAAATCTGCCACCCTAGCTACCAACCAGAACCTTCCATGATGTAACAAAGGAGGGAGTTGCAATAGTAAATCTGCCCCCAGCCACTTTCCAGGACCTTCCATCAGGTATAACTTGGCGGAGTTGGAATAGTAAAAGTGCCCTCAGCCCCGACACGTCAGACGCCGAGCGAGAACGAGCGGAGAGAGCTGCTGAACTAACAAAGAATGAAGTGACGGAATTGAAAAGCGCGCACGAAAGGAGTCCCGGACCGAAGAACGGCCGGCGCCCCTCCCCTCAACACGCTACCTCGCCTACTTTTAAGAATCCTCATACTCGAGTGGCAATTTTCAACAGCAGTGATCTATGGTGCTACACACAGTTTTAGCTATCTCCAGTCCGTGTCCTGAGGAGAACCCGTAAACTACACTGTGGTTCGAAACGCGTTGACCCCGAGCCTGGGAAAGAGAAGAGGGGTGCCGCTAGGGTTATGAAATATTACCACACTTTCTATCCCTAGGAGTGCAACCCCAGAAGTATCAATCTAATCTCTGGCTCAGTAAGACAGGCAGGCAGTACCAATGAACTGTTTTGTCCGCCTGTCTACTTGTATATAATATGAAGGACTGGTGCCTTGTCATGAAATTATTGGAGGCATTGTACTAGTTTGTACTTGGTGTTTATTCTAACCCACAGTATTGATTTTGTGCATATTGTACATTTGCGTATATTGTACATTGATGTTTTATTGTCTGTATGTGTTCATTATTGTTTGATGACTGTTCTTAAAAGAGATAAAGAAGACTAAAATAAAATAGTCATACCACCTAGAACTGTTTGGCTAGGTGTGATAAAACTCAAAAATGTAAACCTGTCTGGCTATTTTTTCTGTTATGTATATTAGAGTGGTCTAGGCCTGTCAGAGATAAACCCAAAACTTTCCGTTTCCCTCTCAGCCCCTGTCCAGCATCTTCTCTGAGGTAATTCTGGGCAGAGTTGGAACAGTAAGTCTGTCTCCCTTCCCAGTCAATGTCCAGCACCTTTCCTGAGGTAGCACTTGGTCGAGTTGGAATAGTAAATTTGCCCCCTCCAGTTACTGTACAGCAACTACCCTGAGGTAACACTTGGCGGAGTTTGAATAGTAAATTTGCCCCCCTAGCAATTGTTCAGCACCTTCTGTGAGGTGACACTTTGCGGAGTTGCAATAGTAAATTTGCCCTGCCTCTGTCCAGTGCGTTTCCAGTGTATAGTGTAGTTCATCTAATGCTCTGACAATGGTATAAATAAATACAAAATGATTTACTAACTTATATTGAACCTTTGGCACTTGCTCTTCATGCCCATGACCAGACTGGGGGATCCCACTGAGCGATAGTCTACAATTTGTATCTCTGCATGCTGATGACCTCCTTTTGTATCTTGGGTATCTCCATGTTATCCTGTACACAGTGGCTCTGACCCTTACCCAGTTTGCTGGATTGTGGGGACTCAACTCGGTTGAATCTTGTCTCCTCCCAATTGATGCTATTATATTGACCCTATATTTCGTCTTAATGGTGTCCGTATGACATGGCAAGAAGCTGTGTTCCCCTATCTGGGCATACACATTTATCATACCTACTAGCTTGGTTCAGGGAGTCAAATGCATTTTGGCATGCCTCTGTCCGAATCACATTTATGGGCTGCTTCCTAAAAGTCAGCTGGGTCATGGGGGCAACAATGGTGCCATTTCCCTTGACAAACCTCCTGTAGTACCAAGTGATGCCCAAGAATACTCTAATATCAGTCTGGGTTTTGGGGGTCTCCCAGGCCATGATCATCTCTATCTTGGTGTAGAGGGGCTGTACCTTGCCCCTGCCCACCAATTGTCCCAAGTACACAACAGACCCCACAACAGACCCCACCCTATCTGGCACTTACTGACCTTGATAGTGAGGCCTGCACTTTCTTGAGGCAAAAAAGATGGTCCTTTAAATTGCTACAGAAGACAGCTTTGTTATCCAGATAGGTAGCTGAGAAGGCCTCGATACCAACAAGTACTTGGTTCACCAATCTCTGGAAGGTGGTAGGGGCATTCTTGAGTGCAAAGGACATCACCCGAAATTGGTATCGGCCCTTTGGAGTGGAGAAGGCTGACCTCTCCTTGGCACCTTCTATTAGGGCGATCTAACATTATCCTGATGTAAGATCAAAGGCACTTAAGTAATGATCAGCACCTAACCGGTTTATCAGCTTTTCAATCAGGGGAATGAGATGGGCATTAGACTTTGTCACAGAATGTAGCGCTCTATGTTATATACAGAACCTCAGTTTGAACATCGTACCTGCTGAGGCAGTTTTTGATACTAGAACCACAGGACTGGACCTAGGGCTGCCAGATGTTTCTGTCTCTCCCCAATACCAACATTGTAGAGACTTCTCACTTAATTCTGGCCCTCACCCTATCCAACAACCTGTAACTTATTTTTAACAGGGAGGCTGAGCCCTGTGTCTACATCAAGGGCACACATGTGGGTAGTCCAAGGAGTAAGGGAGAAAAGAGAGAAGTACTGCTGCAACATTTGGCAACATTCCCTCTGCTGTTAAGGAGTTAGAGTGGGGGAAAGAATCACTCCTTCCACAGACCCATCCTTCTCCTTAGAATCCAAGAGGTCACGTAGAAGTTCACTCTCCCTTCCTCTTCTCCATCTGTCACTAACAGCATGGCGATCTCAATGTGGGGCTGAGGCAAATTATGTGAAGCACACTGTGGGGTTTCCTGGGGGTCTTAAGGTCCACCAGGTAAGTAGCCTTACCTTTCTTTTCAATCACCTCATAGGGCCCAGTACAATGGTCTTGGAGGGCCCTGGTTTCGAAGGGTTCCATCACACACATTTTCAAGGCAAGCATCAAATTTGGAAAAAGGCATCTCGAAAAATTGAGCCGCAAATAAAAGAAAATTCCTTGTTTTGGATTTCTGGAAACCTGATTAGCAACAGACAAGGTAATGCACTAACACTTCCTTTCAGGCAAAAACTAAACGATTATCTCCTGGAATATTGCTGGGAAAAGTTGAGAAAAGTTAGCCCATATCCTTAAAAAGTCCCCATGGATTCTTTTGCTACAAGAAACTTGGTCTGCTGACACTTTTATTCATAAACATGACTTTGTGTTCAACATCGCAGCTGAGGCCACAAAAAAGAGGACATGCAAAGGTGGCCTTGCAATTCTCCTAAAAGAAGAAATCTATTGGGATTTAGAAATTATTGACCTATGTATCCAAAATGCTCAGTGCATCAAGATAAACATCAAACTAAAAGTCTGAATATCATCCAGGTTCTGTTAATCTTCAACGTCTACATACCGCCGGGACATCGCTATGACCCTTTATAAGAAAAAAATATTTGAAAAGATCGACATGGCAATGGCCCATAAAGGCTATCCACCAGTGTTAACTGTTGGAGACTAACACTCCATTGGCTAAAGAGGGAAAATGCGAAAAAGAGGAAGCTGACTTTATTCCAAAGCCACTATTTCCAACAGAGATAAAAGCTAATAAACGAGGGAAACTACTACTCTGTCATGTTAATGCAACAAATGGAGTAATTCTAAATGGTAGAGTAGAAGGGGACATTCTGCCAGAGTATACTAGATTGGGCAATAATATCTTATCCATTTTAGACTATGTCTCAGCGCGGTCCCGTGTAACCTCAAGGAGAATCTATGGATCCACGTGAGAAACCAAAATCTTTTTTAAAAGCTATTCCTAAACCCTACCTCTTGTACACTACTTTCTACAAATTACTAAATTTAGACACAAACAATTCTTATTCACTAATTATTTCATGAACAATGTCTCCTCACATTGATATTCTAGCCTTTTTATTCCCTTCCCCCATAGTTCTGTCGTGCTGTTTCCATGGTGACCAACAATGTATTATTCTCTGCTAGCAGTAGTTCAGAAATTTACAAATTTCTCTACAGTAGCATGCCAACTTCGAAGCCAGATTTTACAGGTGTGGTTAAGTGTATGCAAATACAAAAATACTCCTCATAACCAATCCCACATGTACTTATTTTACATTAATTTATTGCACAACCTACTTTTAATCACTACCTTAGTTACACCATCCAATCAGATGTGATATGTTATACATTACTTGCTAGAGTCATTTTTAACTGATTTCATTTTCAAAACTGGCTCATTTGGCTGGAGACTTTCCTGTGTGCCACTGCTCCATTTCTGAAAATGATTATAGTGTGGATCGTGGAATGTAGCTGTGTGTTCGGGCGAGAGAGTTTGCTAGAAACTGAGAGATTGGCAGGGTTCTAAGTTTGCCTAGTGTGGATAATAATTGGTTTGTCATGAGAGGTCTAAGGTTGCATCATTTGCTTCCATTTGTTGAAAACATTATGGAGAACAAATGTCTAGACTTCATGATTTTGCACTCTGTTGGCAATGACCGGGGAATATTGACTGGGGAAGGACTGGAAATCCTAAGGAAGAATATCTTTGAGCAAATAATGTAACTTTTCCCTTAAACTGCCTTGGTATTTTCTAACATATGCCAGAGGCAGAAATGGAACTGGTCTTCTGAATTCTGTCCACAGGTAGAGAAAGCCAGAAAGGATGTTAATAATAAAGTTTTAGCATTTCTCAGAGACCATAAAATGGGCTCTGTCTCAATAAGAACCTGTGCTTCAACATGCATGGAATATAAGTTATCATACTCACACAATAAACACACTGGCTCTTCTAAAAGCCACCCTATGTTCAAAATGTTATTTTTAGGTGTAAATAAATGTTTTTAATTAATCAAATCTGCAGATCCGCAAACCAAAAGCTCATATTTAATGCAAAAGAGCAAATTTACGATTTGTACTAAAGGATTCTGAATGGATCTCACAGTGGGTATAACAGAATCTAAATGGGTATTATTTTAGGTGCATAAGTAGGTTTATGAATGGTGTGTAACACTGTCTTCGTGGTATATAAATGAGTGTGACAATCTCTGTAGATGTTTGTCAATGGGTGTAACAGTCAGTAACTATGGATTTGTGAAACAGTGTATCTATAGGTTTGTAAATAGGTGTCGGGGAGTCTGTATGGAGGTGTGAATTGATATAACATTCTCTGTTTGGCTTTGTTAATGGGTGTAACCCTGTGTCTATGGTTTATGAATGGGTGTTATAGTACCTGCATGAGTTTGGCATTGAGTGTGACAGTCACTATATGGGTCTGTAAAGGGTGTCACAGAGTCTCAATGTGTATGTGAATGGGTGTGACAGTGATTCTGTGGGCTTGTGAATGGTCTTTAGAGTGCCTGGATGGGTTTACTAATGGAAGTGACAATGTCTGTTTTAGTATGTGAATGACTGTCACAGTATCTGTATGGGTTTGTGAATGGGTGGACCAATGTTTGTTTCGGTTTGTGAATGGGTGTGAGAGTGTCACTATGGGGTTGCCAATGGGTGTGACAGTGTCTGTATGGTTTTCTCAATGAGTGCCACAGTGTCTATGGTATACAGCGTCTGTGTGGGTTTGTGAATGGATGTGACATTGTATGTTTGAGTTTGTCAATGGGTGTGACGGTGAGTGTATGGGTTTCTGAATGGATGTCACAGAGTCTCTATGGGTATGTGAATGGGTGTGATAGTGTCTCTATGGGTATGTGAATGGGGGTGACAGAGTATGAATGGGGTTGTGAATGGGTGTGACAGTGTCTCTAGGGGTATATGTTATGTTGGTAGCAGCATTTGTAGAGCGCACTACTGACCGGAGGCGTCCAGGTGCTATTCAGTTCCACCTAAGAGTGTTGAAAGGCTGCAAAATTACCAGGACTTGAACAACCAGGTCTTTACAGGTTTTCTTAAGGCAAATAGACTAGAGGCTGTTTTTATAACGAGAGGTTGTGTGTTCCATGCTTTGGATGCTTCTAGCACAATGTTCTTGCCAACCCACCGTACCTGATTACACCTTGGGACTACTGCTAATGTAGCATTTGCCGAACGAAGAATCCTGGCAGGGAGATACCATTTAAAGCTATGGTTAAAAAAATCAGGGCTCAGAGCATAAAGTGCCTTATAAGCTAGACATAACACCTTAAAGGTGAACCTTTGCTTAATGGGAAGCCAATGCAAGTTTTCTTTTTATATCTAGAGATGCTGAGCAGAATTTAGGAATCTTTAGCAGAAGTCTAGCTGCCGCATTTTGGAGGACCTGAATTGTATTAATATTGCACTTGTGGGTAGTTAAAAGTAGACTGTTACAATAGTCTATTTTTGAAAGGATCAGAGAGGTGATTTAAGTCTTTTGCAATTTGTCAGGTATAAAAGGCATTTTCTTTTTGATTATTATGAGGGTGTTAAAAGTGGATGAAGTGAGTTTGTTTCCCTGATATGTGAAACGTAGTTTATTTTCACTAATCATTCCTAGATAAAGAGCCTAGAAAGATGATTGGGGTCCAAAAAATAGGATTTCTGTTTTTCCTGCATTTAATTTAAGACAGGTAGAGTCCATCCACTCCTGGTTGGCCAGCACGCAGTCAGGAAATCTGGGCCTTGTGTCAGCATCGTTGTTTCCGATGGATACAGCAATTTGGGTGTCCCCCGCATGGGATGTCAGGGAGAATCCAAAGCTTCTATCAACTTAGCTGAAGGGGAGACAATAAATATTAACAAGCGTTTTGCAATGCAATAGGTCTCGGATTTATCAGAGTTTAAGCTATTGACCTTGGAAATGCAATGCCTTTTATTTATGTTTTTTTTTAATTAACACATAAATAAAAAGCATTTTCAGTTACAATGCCGATAGGCCAAACTCTTGAAAACGTGAGACCTATTTCTTTTCAATGAAGTGGCCTTCTTGGCTGCCGAGGCATGCTCGGTTGCCACGTGCTTTGTTGGGGCACTTGTCAGAATTCACCGAACCAGTCAGCATGGGCGTGAGCTAGCTCGAGGGGGCTTTATGGCGACCAGGTCTTGGTACTACGGTGCCAGGTGAAACTCGCCATTGGGGCTTCAGCTATTGCAGTCATTCCTTTAGTGGGTCGTCATTGTCACAACACTTTTAATGGAAATAAGGAGGTGGATATGCTATATTCGTGGGATATCTTAGAATGGCAGCTGCCCTTGTAGAATAATGACGATACCTTCCTCAGTCAATTAATATTTCAACTACTAAAATGTTCTCCGTGAATGTTATATGATGGTGTGACAGAATGTTCTTTTGTTGAACATGCCATCTTCAGCATTCGCATAATGTCTCAGACACACTCCACAGAGGAATATACTATATCCCCCATAGGCGCCCAAGAGACATAAAAGCTCATATTCTATTAAACCATGGTGATGTGACCAAAAGAATGTGCACAGGATCACAACTGCAATTCCCATGGCAGCAGGAGAGAGCAGGTCTGCGGAAGCTGCTGACTAGGGCTTCTTACACCAAAGAGCAACATCCAGTCAGTGTTTCAGAATAGGCACAAAAAATGTTCATGAAGCAAATTTACATATGATGGATTTCAGTGAAGACCATTTACACCTATGTTGGTTATTCTGAAAACCCCACTTAATTTCACTACTCGGTGGTGGCAATTATCTGTAGCTGGGAGTAGCAGCTGCAGTCCCTGGCCTGTGTTCATTCGCGGCCCGTGCAGGTAAGCATGGTGGGGCGGGACGTTGAAAGTGGTGAACAACGGAATAGTGAAAATAAAAAACATAAAAACACATCGCAGATGTGTCGAGCGCATGGTAAGTGGTTTTATTTACTTATTTTAGTTTTGCCCTATTCTGTCATTTGTCACTTTCACCCCTCCACCCCACCTCGCTTACCTGCACGGGTCGCCACTGCCTGTGTTTGTTAACAAGGGCACTAACAGAGACTCTCCTCTCCATGGTATCTGCAGCAGTCTTCGCCCTACAGCTAGTCAGCAGTGGTTGTACCCAGCCATTCTAGCCTGCTGTAAAGTGGGCACAGGTGTTAATTAGGTTGACCCTTGAACTTATTCACCTTCCACCTGCTCAGTCAGTCCTCCTACCCCGACACCTCTGAGATGCTTAAACCGGAAGTTGACCAAACAGCAACTTCTTCTGCGCCTTCTGGTCGAGGTGAACCCGTGACGTTGAGAGTTGTCTCTGTTCGTGTTAGACAGGCTTGGTCCCTTGTGACGTCACTGGTCTGTACCTGAGGTGCAGACTGGTGCTCAGCTAGGGATTCTTCTCAAAGTTGTAGATTTTAAGCAAGTATTACAGATAATGTTTGAGAGAACATTGCACTCGCTAAGGTGCCCAGAACCCAATATTAAACGTAGCGCTTCACATCCTTATCCATGCGCAGGAGAGTCTGTTTAGCGTCTGCTGAATGACGCATGCGCAATCTAGCCGACTGGACAGGTCAGGCAAAATAAAGTGCGTGACTCAGGCAGCCAATCAGACGAGAGAACAAGCATTTCTAAATGCAATAGGACTCATATTACGTGAGCCCTATTGCATTATAAACAAAAGTGCGTTACTCCAAGATGGCATGATCGGGAGTGGTGGGGTGGGGTGGGGTGGGCAGAGAAGTTACCGACTGCGGGAGGGAAGGGGGGGCAGAGGAACAAAAGAGTTTGCAAAGTAAAGGGGTTGATAGCCATGTAAGGATTAAACTGACAACATGGCCATCAGGAGGAGGGACAAACAAACCAGAAACAAATCAGAATGCAGCATTTCTGATTAAAGCCAATGAAAAACATGGACGGAAAGCGGGCGGAGCTTCCCCCACTATACGGTATACAGCATCTCTCGACGAGACAGCGCATGCACTGCCTAGTCCGAGACCTAAAAAGGGTAGAGCTCAAAGAGGATCCATGAGGGACCCCGTATGGAAGAGAAAATGGATGGGAGGTATAATACTCTAATTTTACTATTTGCTCCTGATCCACCTAGTAGGATTTTAACAGGTCCAAGGCCAAACCTGTGATCCCACAGGTTGCCAGTTGACATAGTAATAATTTGTGACAGACAGTGTCAAAAGCAGCTGAGACATCTGGCTGGATGGGTGTGACAGTGTTTGTGTGGTTATGTGAATGGGTGTGACTGTGTCTGTAGGGGTATCTGTATGGGTGTGACAGAGTCTGGGTTGAGAATGGGTGTGACAGTGTCTGTATGGAGTTGTGAAGAGGTGTGACTGTGTCTGCATGGCTTTGTGAGTGGGTGTGACAGCGAGTGTATTGGTTTGTCAATGCATGTCACAGCGTCTCTATGGGTATGTGAATGGGTGTGGCATTGTCTCTATGGGTATGTGAATGTGCGTGACAGAGTTTGTATGGGGTTGTGAATGGATATCAGAGTTTATGTATAGGTTTGTGAATGGGTAAGACAGAATCTGTATGGATGTAACACTGGATGTTAGAGTGTCGTGCATGGGTATCTAAGTGTGTGTAAAGGTATTGGTTTGGCTATATAAGTTGCTATATAAGTAAGTAAGTACTTTTATTTCAGTTCCAGAATAGGTTTATTTGAGAAAATTAATAAGGTTATCATAACAATACTTAGTACAGGTAATCATTTACCATTGCATAAGTACAAGGGAGAGAAATCAATAATAACAATGGTGTACAATGATCTTGAATATAGAAGGAAAAAAACAAGTGATATGATACAACCAAAATACATAAAATCAGTTCACAGTAATCTTAAAGTAGTAGTACTTTGCAAAAATATTCAGTCGAAAACATGTTACTAAAGTATTACATTAACACAGAGTCATAGTCAAACATTAGGAAATCAAGGAGGCTTAGTAACGTCCTGTAGTAAGGGTATAGGTAAAGAGGTTTTCTTTGCGCTGTGCAAGGTGTAAACATTTTTTAGCAAGAGAGATGGAATGTACAAGTGCAGTATCCAAGCGATGGTTATGGCAGACAGCATACCACCAGGCTAGGTAAGACAATTTTGAGGCGTCTTTCCAATTCTTTGTTATCTGCTGAAGGGCCACCACTAGTAGTAAATGGATAAGTAGCAACCGGCATTGTACATCCTCCTAGTCTGGTGCCAAGCTACCTAGGAAAAGATTTGTATGGGAAAGGGGGATTGTAGTGTTAAAAATACTATTGATTTGAAGCCAAACCTGTTCCCAAAATTGAAAAACATGTGGACATGTTTCAGATCGGTATTGTCTTGAGAGCATGTCCAGCAGGTACTAAGACTTGTTTTATGTATCTTGTGTAGGTATGCAGGGGTGAAAAATAATATGTTGTGTATAAAATAAAGTGTTTGTGTTGTGCTGGCCGCTCTAGATGATTTCCTGATTTCTATCCAAATTCTCTTCCACAGAGGTATAGGCAAATCCACTTCCAAATCAGCTTCCCAGGAAAGTTCAAATTTTGTTTTGTCCTGATTTTTTGGGGGCTCCATTAAGCGGGCTTATGCGTACAAATGTATGCCTCAGAAAATTAGATTGGGGAGATGGAGAGGGTGTACTTGAAAGTTTGGTATATACCTCAAGTACTGCATTTCTTAAAGCTGAAAATTTACGTTGAAAGGAAGAAGGTAAATGATAAAGCAAGAGTAACTGTGTAAATTGAATATGTGAACCTTAATCAAATAATTGATGAACCCAATGTATACCCTTACCTCTCCAAACTTTCCAGTATATAGGTTTCTTGTTGATAAGGACTAATTTGTTGTGCCAGATTGTGGACTTGAGAAAGGTGTCTAAGTCATGCACAGCTAAATGGGATGTGGCACCTAATAACTTACATGAATGCTTAATTACTGTGGTAGAAATCTTTTGTGTCTTTCGACTGAATGAGAGGTATTCTTGAAATGAAAAAGGGGCTATAAATGAGGTCTCAAGTTCAAACCATAAAGGTTTATCAGTTAATTGATCAGTAACCCAATTCGATAGTTGTCTTAATTGAAAAGCTATGTGATAATTAGAGAAATGAGGCAAGTTCACACCACCTTCGGACTTTGGTCTTGGTAATTTCTGTAAAGCCATACTTGTTTTTTTAGCATTCCATAAAAAGGATATCAAAATATTGTTAATCTAATGAAAGAACTTAGCTTGAATGGATGTTGGTATATTGGATAGGAGGCATACAATTATAGGAGTGAACATCTTTTAAATTGTGTCTAAACAACCCCACCAAGCAAGGTGAAGGGAGTGCCATTTAGCAGCCAGTGCTTTAAGTTTATCAGTGCACTTGTCTATATTCAGAGAGATAGATGATTTTATAGAGAGAGAGAGAACCATAGACCAAGGTATTTGTCAATGTCAATGTCAATGTCAAATGCTTTTATATAGCGCACTTATCACCAAAAGAGGTCTCAAGGCGCTTTGCAGGAGAAAGGCATTGACCCCCCGGAATGAAACGAGTACAAGGGGACTTTATTGCGGGAAGAGCCACGTTTTTAGACCCCTTCGAAACTCCAGATGGTTAGCGAGGGACAGGATATGAGTGGGTAGCTTATTCCATAGTTGGGGAGCCACATATGAAAAAGAGCGGCACCCATTCTTAGCTGTTCGAACTCGCGGCTGGGACAGCAAGAACCTAGAGCTAGAGCGGAGGTCTCTGGATGGGGTATACCAGGCTAATTTCTTTGTTAGATAGGAAGGGCCGATCCCATGAAGGAGTTTATGAGTTAAGCTCAGAATTTTAAAATGGCATCTTTGGCGCACAGGAAGCCAGTGCAGCTTTTTAAGGGTAGGTTTGGAAGCAGACCTGGGAGGCAGGCCCAGCACTAGCCTTGCCGCCGCATTCTGTATGGTTTGTAATTTGGTCAGCAGGTTCACATTAATGGAGGCAAACAAGGCATTACCATAATCGAGCCTGCTGACAATCAATCCCTGGACCAGGGGCTTTCTGGCTTCAACTGGGAGCCATTTAAAAATGTTGCGCAATAGTCGGAAAATGCCGAAACAAGTCCCGGCCACATGGCTGACCTGAGTCTTCATGGAGAGATCCCCATCAAGCATAAATCCTAAATCTCTTACAGCTTCTTTAGGCTCGGGGCAAGGCCCTATATCAGAAAGCCACCAGTCCTGAGACCAGAAGGTATTGGCCTTGCCAAATAGTAGGATTTCGGTCTTACTGCAGTTGAATTGAAGTTTGTTTTCACTCATCCAGTTTTTAATGTGAGTCATACATTCTTTAAAACTGGTGCAGGTTTCCTGGAGATTAGATCTGCAGGTGATAAGTACCTGCGTATCGTCTGCGTAAGACACAGTGGAGAAGCCATAAGATTTTATAATAAGGGCCAAAGGGCGGAGATAGAGATTAAATAATAAGGGGCTGAGGATAGATCCCAGCGGGACCCCCACAGAGAGAGGAATAGTGGCAGATGCAAAATAATTCATCCTGATGTAAGAATGACGGTCCCTGAGATAGTCCGCGAACCAGGCCAAAGCATTGCCTCTGACACCAACCTCCCACAGCCGATGTTTCAAAATGCTGTGGGAGATGGTGTCGAAGGCAGCGGAAAGATCCAATAGTACCAAGATGGCTGATTCGCCCCTATCCAAGGAGAGTCGGATGTTATCCACTATTTCTATGATTGCGGTTTCCGTGCCATGTGCAGCACGGAAGCCTGATTGTGACGGGTCCAGAAGTGTATGGGCTTCAATATAGGAAGACAAACGTTTATTAACCAAATATTCAAGAACCTTGCCAAAATAAGGTAATAAAGAGATTGGTCTGTAGTTGGACAAAATAGAAGGGTCACTATTAGGCTTTTTAAGAATTGGCCTAACTTGGGCCAATTTCCAGCTACTAGGGAAAGATGCACTCTCAAAGGAAGCGTTAAAAATGCTAGTCAGACCATCAGCCAACAATGGAAATAATTCACTGCACTTACGCGGGAGCAGCGGATCGTTGGGAGATCCTGACTTAATTTTTTTGAGTGCCAATAGCACTTCAGCTGGAGAAGTAAGCTCCAATTGTGTCATGGATGGAAAATCCATAATTTCAGGGGCAAGCTCAGAATTAAAGAGAGCTTCCTCGCTTACAACCGCCCTTTGAGGTAAAGAGGGAAATGAGGAGTATATTAACTGGATCTTACTGTGAAAGTAAGAAGCCAGTGAACTCACCCATTCTGGCGAGGGGGCAAATTCAGATTGCTCGACCTGCGGAGTGGTAACCTCCCTAACTATATTGTACAATTCTTTACTAGATTGGGAGGCCTTATTTATTCTTTGCGTAATGTAGAGAGACTTTGCTGCCTTTATATGTTTCGTATAAGCAAAATGAATTGATTTATACTTCAAGCGGTTTTCAGGCGTTTTGGACTTACGCCATAGTCTCTCCGCCGTCCTACAATCAGTTTTTTCTCGTTTCAAGGTCTCGGTGAACCAGGGTGAAGCAATTCTTTTTAAGTTTACTTCCCTTTCCGGGATAATTTCGTCAAGCGAATTTTTGATAGATGTTTCTAGTAGCATAGCCATTGATCCAACATCATTAAGATTATTGTCCGGGGCTTAAAGTGCATCTTAAACGCCTCAAGTGTCATTTTATGCCACGGTCGAACAAGCCTAGATTCTTTATGAGTGGCGGTCTGTGGCCTAAAGGGTATGGGAATTTTAAATGTTATTAGGAAATGATCCGTCCAGATCATCTGCAAAGGGGGGTCACAATGTAAATCAGTCATATTAGAAAATACTAGGTCCAATAAATGGCCAGCTTGATGTGTGGGGCCCTGAACCCGCTGAGTTAGTCCCATGGTTTCTAAGGTAGAAATTAGATTACAGGAATCCACATCATGTGATAGCTCAGCATGGTAGTTAAAGTCATCTAGTAAGATAAAATTATCTATGGCCAACACGTGGGAAACTAGGATATCCAGCAAATTGTTCGCGAATTCAGATTTACCTCCCGGGGGTCTATATACCAGGGCTGCTCTACCTACCACCGCCATGTTATATTTTATATTAATTATCAGTATTTCAAGCGAGTCAGATGAAAGCGCGTCAGTGCGTATGATCTCTAAGGAGGCCTTCGCAGCTACAGCGAGGCCTCCTCCTCGTTTGCCCACTCTGTCAAGCCTAATCAGCTGGTATTCACTGGGGAATGCCGTGGCAATGTCAGGAGAAGCCTGGTTATGAAGCCATGTTTCCGTAAAGAAACAAATATCTAGCTTCTGATTATCCAGTAGACACCAGAGCTCTAAGGCATGTTTGGGGATAGATCTTCTATTGAGGTAGAGAGCAGTGAGTAAATTGAAGTCCACGTTCATACAGATATTGCTTGGTTCCCGCGGGTTGTCGGGCTTAATTTCCTCCGAACCCCTACGCAGGAGGGAGGTGACAACCAAGGCAGCCGGGTCATTCCTAAAAGGGGAATCCGTTGACCAAGCTGCCTGAGGTTCTAATAAAATCTTTTGATTTAATGAAAGCAATTCCTGACGATTATAACAGATCATGATTAATATACAATCCACTCAGGTGCCACGCAAAATAAAATCGGCCGGGGCCCAAGTGAAATTAGAGATCTTAAAGTTGTCTTTAAAGGTATATTTGGTCAAGGGCAGTACCTCACACTTTCCGCTGTTCAATTTGTAGTCCGACACAATCCATAGGCTTCAATCACTCCCATGAATGCTGTGAGTGAAGACTGTGGTTGACATCAGTATATGCCGCTAATTTAATCTGCTTTGAGCCAGAAACAAACCCTATTATAACATGATTCTGTCGAATTCTAGAGAGGAAAGGTTCTAAAGTTGAAAAGAAAGGGGGATAGACTAGAGGGCAACCCTGGCATACTCCACGTTGAAGGTTAAAACCTGATTGTTCTTTGCCAAGTAGTTGTGGAAGATGAGGTTCCAATCTTAGGGCTAGAGCTTTAAAAATAAATTGTAATCCACATTTACTAGAGATATAGGCCTATAATTCTTACAAAATCGTAAGTCCTTATCATCTTTTGGTATCAAACATATCAGAGCTTTGGAAATGGAGCCCGTGGAATTGCTGGAAGTAATGAAATAAGAAACAAGAGTGTATAAATGCGGAAGAAGTAAGTGGGCAAAGTGTAAATAGAATTCCACTGTAAAGCCTTCTGGGCCTGGGGCTTTATCCTTTTTAAGAATGTTTAGAGCATTTAGCAATTCTGTCTGCGTAATATCATTTTCTAAAAGATAAAAATTCATTTGGGAGTTAGTTTGTTTCTGGATTGTAGAGAAATATTGGTATATATCCTCCTTTGAAGGTACGTTTTCTGGTGTGTAGGGAGATTTATAGAAGTTTACCAATTATTTGAGTATTTCAGGGTCCTTGTAATGTGGTTGTTTTGTTGGTTATCATCTATAATAGAGTCAATATGAATGTTATGTTGCCTAATCTTATCCTAGTGGTAGCTATGGAGAGCAGCCTTCAGGCTAAGTCTCAAAGGTATGTAAAGCAGCTTATTTTATAAGATCAGAACCTCCTGAATGACCAAATGAAAGGAGAACCACACAAGGAATATATAAAATATATGTATTTATTTCTAAACACTCTCTACTAACCTCTTTATGAGATTAGAGAACAAAGCACACAATATTAAATGACTACAACAACAGTAAATACCACAATACACAGTGGGCTCCAGGGGAACACCAAACCATATACAAAGAAAGTGGTATAACAACCACGACTTGACTAGGCACAGTGCCTAGAGCATGTAGAATTGCTCGGACCCCAAGGAACCACCCAAGGTAGTGACACAGGGGACCCAGGGAGGACGTGTGCAGTGTGAGAACACAGGCACAAGCTCTGTACATCTCTATGGGAAAGGCGCAGTTGGAATTTTAAAGCTTACGGGCACTTCGGAGGGGACTTTGAACAAACCCTTTAAAGCATAGAAGATTGTATGGCCAGCACCCTTGTGAGTACCGTAGTATCTGTGTTACCTAACCCAGGGAAGCCGGGTGCATAGGTGTCAGGTGATGTCGGAAATCTTCAACGTTTTCAATGGCGTGATGCTGAAACGTGCTGCTGCTGGGAAGATGAAAAGTGTCCGGTGTGATCCAAGCCTGGATCAGAGATGAGAAGAACCTGAAAGCAGAGAGGACAGAGTCTGGGTCCCTTCAGAGTGACCAGGGGCTCAGTAGAGTGATAAGGGCATCAGAATTGCTGAGAGCACAGATCAACCTCAGAGACCTCGACAACCCACCTATTGTGTTGCAGAAATCTTCAGAGTCCTCAGGCGCTTCGGAGATGCAAACCGGTCAGATACGTTTAGGTGCCTGCTTAGCAGGGGAGTAACTCCTTTACTCCAAGGGAGATTTCTCAGTCGTCCAGCATCGTGCAGATTGTAGAAGTACTTGGTTTCTGTAGAAGAGTTTAGTCCAGGTACAATCTAAAGTCCTATAGTTAGGGGTTCCTTCTTTATACCCAAGGAAGGGGTGAGACAAACTCTGGGGACCCACCTATGGGATGGTCAGGACAGAGAGGTGGCTACACCCATGTCCTTTGCCCAGTTTCACGCCAGAGTAGGAGCAAATATCTCCTGCAACCAGTTTGAGCTGGACTATGCACAGGGACACCAAATGTGCCCTCAGTGCAGACTTCAATGCACTCTCAGAGTGCACGAACCCAGTCCCAATACACTAAAGCCTGTCTGGGAGGTGGTCACACCTCCCTGTAACAGGAAGCCTATTGTCAAGCCTTCCTCTGCTCAAGCTTGGTTCAGCAGCAGGAGGGCAGACTCGTGTATGTGGCTGGCAGCATCCATTTTGTGATGCCCAGGTCGAGAAAGCTGGTACCGGGTGTACCAGTGTGTCGCATATGTCCTTTTAGAAGGGTGGAATTGTTGTATAGCATTTTAGGACCCTAGTGTAAATTTCCTGAATCAAGCCCTTATATAGGTATAAATCACCATATCCTTATATAGGCATAGAAATTATAACCTTATTTAGACATAGCTCATGCAGTCCAAATAAGGCATGGCTACTTCCACTAGTTCCGAAAAATCCACAAGGATTTCTTGGAAAACTCGGCTTCAGCAGCTATGGACTTCCCCTTGCTCGAATACTGACTTGTCCAAGAACTCATGGAGTTTTCAAAGAACTGAGACTCTTTGATGACGTTATTATGTCCACCTTTACGTCAAACTCGGCACCTTCAAGGTATAAATATGCCCACACTTGCCATAGCAAACACACAGTCGTTTGGAGCAGTTTGACTATCTACTTGCCTGACACATCCTGCTACAGCAAGTGCCGAAGGAAGCAGACCCTCCAGCAGACGCACTGAGAGGGACGCTGTCTTTTCTCTTGCTGAGTAATCCAGCTCCAGTGTTTCCAAGCTACCCTTGCGGGTTGTTGGGAAATGGAGTCCTGTGCCTGACCTTCTTGATTCTAAACCAAGGTACCGAGCTGATTAGACTCTAAGAGAAATCTTGGATAGATTCTTGGCAAAGAATACAACATTTAGGCTACACCTCACTTACTTCTTCCCTCGTACTCGACCTAGGTTAGGTACATCGAGGTAGGCGTATTTTAGAAGTACCAGTTGAGTACTTTTTAGCCTCTGTTATTTATGTATGTATTTATCTATGGTCTAGGAACCATACAATGCTCTTACAGTCTTATTTTATTCTACTTTTTTACTGTTTGCATTATATTTTGCAACCAGTATTACGATTGTAGCAGTTCATTTCTTTTGCTTGAGAAAGAAGACTGTTCAATAAATACTTTTATTGAAAACGCCGGTCTATCTACTTCTCTACAAACTCTAGTGAAACGAAGCATGCACGATTGACTGAGTAAAATATCTATCTATTGTTTCCACGACTCTGAAGATCAGTTTTATCTTAGGGAAACAAAGCGTCATGTTTATGCGGTTGTCAGAAACTAAATCCCTTCTTGTGAACTTGAGAACGTTTCTAGTGACCTCTGAGCTAGCTGGCACTCACAATTAAGTCTAATATATTCAATAGAGGCCTAGTAGACATAAGTACTACATCAAATCTATAGGATATATTACTCCAATGTGCAGAGCCTATGAGGAATATAGGAACTACACTACAGAATCATACCTCCCCCACCAGTCACTTGGGTGGAATTATGATTCCAATGTGTTTGACACCAAACACAACATGTTTCCAAGCAGCCCTTTTTTAAAGTTAGCATTTACCACGAAGTTATAATGCACTTAAAAGTATATGGTTGGCTGCATCACAAACAACTCCGAAGAATAGGTTACGAAGGCTGCAGAGGGGCTCTGCTCATGCATGATCACCCTCGCACATAACACCCAGCACCCTGCCTTCAGGATTGATGAGGTCTGCCATAGGGATGACTGATAGGTTTATATGTGCAGTGATATAAGGTAGATATAGTGAACCTATATCTAAGTAAGAGGTGCATGCACCACCTTACACAGGCTGCAGAAGCAGACCTGAGGTGTCAGTTTGAGTGGTCTGTCAGGGGTCGCACAGTACATGCTGCACCCCCTGGGAGGACACTGGGGTACCTATGCCCTAAGTACATAGTATACAATATACTTGAGACTTATAAGGGTACCCCAGAATCCAATCTGGAGTGTTCCTAAAGTGAATGCAATCAATTTAGGGAGAAAGCAGATAAACTGGGGTCCTGATTAGCAGGATCCCAGTCAGACTAGTCGAAAACCAGCAAAACACCAGGAAAAAAGTGGTGGGTAAACATGCAGCCATATTCCACCTTCCCAGACCCATCTCTTCGGTCCCCCCAGTCCATGGTTGTTACTCACCCTGGTGCTGTTGTGTCCGCTCATGTTGAGCAGTGTCCGGTCCCTCAGCTCCTGCCACCGTATCCCCACTGATGACTGTGGACACCATTTCCTCCATGTCGTCCAGCTCCTCCTGTGGTACAGGACACCCACCTCCAGTCTGCATTGCTGCCTTCCGGTTGTTGGCGAGTTTCAGCTAAGGGTGGGCGTAGTTCGCGAAGTAGCGCACCGCGAAGCTACGCGAAGTGCACTTCGCACTGCGCGAACTTCACGTAGCACTACGCGAGCTGCGAAGTAGCATGTTCGCACTGTGCAAGATGCGTTTTCAATGATTGCACAGTGCGGACAAGCATCCGGCACTGTGCAAGCATTGAAAACGGCATCTTGCACAGTGCGAGCTGTAGTTTTCTGCTGCTCGAGTAGATTATTACTCGAGCTACAGCTTTCTCAACACGAACAGGTAGTTTCTCATTGGGGCGGTCGCGAGCATGCACGACCACTCAAAAATGAGAAACCTGACCTCCTCGCGTTGAGAATCTCGTCAGGATGTCATTTTGCTTGCTCGCGGTCACGAACATGACGTTCAGGACCGTGAATAAGCAAAAAATGACCACTGCACTACGCTACGCTGCACTACGCATGTTCGCACTGTGCTACGTGCAGCTCGCGTAGTGCGAAGTTGCGAAAACTTCGCAAACTCCAAGAGCGTAGCGTAGTGCTTCGCCCAGGGTTAGTTTCAGCTTAGTTTTGTGCTTGACATCATTCCAGCGCCTCTTGACCTCTTCCATTGTCCTCTTCAGCACTGTGACTGCATTCACCTTGTCCACTATGGACTGCCATAGTCCATTTTTTGTTGCTAATGACACAGTGGAGGTGACGAACAGTTGTTGATGGTGTTCTACCACTTCCGTTATCAGGATCCTGTTTTCTTGTCGACTGAACCACTTCTTCTCCTTGCCCTTCCCTGACCCCGAGGTCCAAGGCTGGTCCTCCAGGGGGCTTGTGGGGTTCTGGTTCTCCTCCGTACTTGCTCCGGCATCGTCCATAATGCTTCGCTGTTGTTTGGCATTTGGTTGTCAGTTTTTTTCAACTTTTTGGTTATTGTTCCCACCTGACGCTTTTGAATTGGAGGCCTGTCACTGGTTTTCGCTGATTTTTGTAACGCAATTGGCCTCATCGCAGCTTTTTTTGCATTTGTGTTTCGCATTTTTGCGGCGTGATGCTGATTTTAAAGCGGCCATTTGGTGCGTTATCTGGAGACTATCAATATAGTTTAAGTATGTAGTAAAGAAAACTTTGAAAAAAATGTATTGATATAACTTAAGATTTTGTTTAAAAGTGAAGTTTTTTTTTTTTAATTACAATTCAAACATGGCGATTAAATATGCCAACGTTTTAAAACAGGGGAAGCCTCGATGTCGGTATATAAATATACAAGTCTGTCCGTAACCAATTAGCAGAGTTTGCTCTATACTGAGGACTCCACTATAAGATGGCCGCCGGAGTAGGTTGACAAATCGGGACACCATCAAAAAGGCGGGGGGTAGCAGGTATTTAAATGGATGCTGGGCATGTCACAGCTGAGTTAATTTCTCGCAAGACTACGCTACGATTGAGACAGATTCGAAAAATTGGATTTTGAACAAGTAAGTGTATTAGCTCTGTCCCTTCTTTGAATATTTGTACCTAGAGATCTAAATCTCTGGAAGTATAAGCACTGATTCTCGTCGCCAAACAATATGGCGTCAGCCAAATTACGTAGATGCCTGGATTTTTGTTGCCAAACAATTTAGCGGCATCCATATACATAATGAGAACGATATAACTATTAGGGTTCTCAATGACAGCGCACAGATTTATATACTAATATTTCCGAACTAAAAACAGTCCCTTAGTACATTCCTAAACACAGCGGCAACCAGCTAATGATAAGCACCTGTTATTGTGATATTATTTTACAAGTATACATATGACTTGAATACAAGACATTTTGCCATATTTTAAGTTAAGGCAATGGTTGACACTTTAACAATTGAATAAATCCATACAAACATTCTCTATAGTTATGTGATCCGAGAGTATCGCGGTGATTTAGCCAGCTATCACATATATGCCATAACTGATAGAATCCGTTTCTTTAGATACGCTGTGGAGACGCTGATTCAAAACGCTGGTCCCACCATCTTTTCTTGCTCAAATACTTCACAAGAGAAGGTAATTTTCTGACTTTAGTTCATTAATGAGTACAATGCAGGGTACTTTTGTCACTAGACATTTATGGCAATTAGAACCTGTTTTTTCTGGCAGGTCGTTTGAAACTCCAAACGTTGGTGCCATCATCTTTTTTTGTTTGAATATTCTTCTAGAAAAGTTAATTTTCTGACTTGAGTAGATTTATGAGTACAATGTCACTAGACATTTATATGCAATTAGAACCAGTTTTTTCTGGTAGGTCATGAGGAACTCCAAGTCAACACAAATCCTCCAGAACTGGGTGGATCCTGATAATACGCAGGTACTAGATGTATAAATACACGGGGATAACTCATCAATAAGAAGTTGTCTCCTAATGATAACCTATAAAAAAAATTATATTTTCTGTGACTCCCGAAAAGAGTAAGTTTGTGGATGTCGAAAGGTATACATCCATCTTGCTATAATAGAAGTAAGGCATTAGCCATGATGTAAACATCGACTGAATTATGAGCAACCAATAGCAGGACTTTATGGTGTTTAAGTAAAAGCGCTAGCTAGTGATACCAGCAGCAGGAAATAATTATCTACAATCTGATCCATGGCTAAGTTCACATATATTCAATGTATTACATAATATGACATTGATTGCAATATGCAGGGTTGATAATGAAGATATTTTTGTAATGAATACACAATGTTCCAAAACGAGGAGCTAAGTAAAAGTAACACTCCAGTTAACCAATTCATGTATTATGTATTAATGTATATATTTGATCATTTATAGCTAAGAAAATATGTATTAGACAGAGCCTAACAGCTCTACTAGCACACGGTTTTAAAAAAAAGTTTTTAATTTTCATACAAGAAAGGTAACAAAATGATTGTTGTATCTTTCACAGGGGGTCTCTACTCTCTAAATATTGAATTGTCCTGAGGATGGCCTTAAGGATGTAACAACTACAAGGCCGAAACGTCGACTTATTTGTCCATATCTTTCAAGTTGAAACAATTCAGACAATTGAATCATTGTTTTAGGTTGTGCAAGATTCATTGTTATCCATTTATTAAGAGTGGACTACAGCGCAAGTGGATGTGAAGAACAATTCATTTCTTTCTAGTCCATTTGTTTTTGATGAATTTTCTTATTTATTGTAACAGTACCCTTCTAAAACAAATATATATAAAGAGATAGTGTTTAACAAACATAATACCCGTGTAGCTTTTCTTCTTCTTGAGTATTTTGATTACTGTGTCCAAATTAATGAGACAAACTATAAGAATAGCAGGTACTGATTTAATTTAGTTGATCAGAAGCACTAAAGTCTATGCGATCAATCACCTGTGATTTAATCTTGAAAAAATTCCCTTGTTAGGTAAAAGGCAGCGTTAAGCCACGTTAAGTGGCTTAGCACTGCCTTGTACAAAAGGCAAGGCCCCTTTCGTCATGGGAACGCCACAAAAAGTGACGTTCCCTTGGTGATAGGGGCTTGTACATATGCACCTCAATATATTGGAGCAGGTGTTGTCCAATAACACCACTCATAGGTGCTTTTAGTCAGCTACATGTGTAACTCCCTGAAAGGTAGCTGTCCGTTGGTTCCTAAAATATTCATTCAGTATCTTCTTTCCAGATAGGGAGGGTTTTATCTTTTCTGGTCAGTTACAGCGACACTCTTCTCAGCATCTTGACCGTGGTTCTTCCCATGACTGGAAGGAAGATAGCAATTAGCTGAGTTTTATCCCTCAAATGCAATGCTTTTCAGAAAAACTGCTTTGCAACTTCATTGTCATATTTTTAGTTGGTTTCAACCATTCAACACTTCTAACCTTTTCGAATTCGGCGATTCCCTCTATTCGTTGAAGGCAGTGGGCATTGTGCAAATAGTAATGGCACAGTAGTCTTTCTCCTGAGCAGTTCTGGCCTGGTTCAGGAGGAATGCTTATCGTTCCCAGACGGCAGGGAGAACCTCTGCAAACTAGAAAGAACTTTAAATACCTACTTTATATGTGACACCAGACACACTAAACTTCAGGTATATATCAACACAAAATATATTTGAAGGCTTAAACACTTGAGAAACACCGAGCTGTTTCACAATAACCTAACCATAGAAAGGAGGGCTGCATTCAGAACCAACATGACAACCACAAGTCTCGAACAATCCAAAGATTAAACCTTTTGTTTTATTGATTTCACGTTTCTAATCCTAGTCAAGACAAATGCACATCCATAAAGGTGGTTGTTCTTGGGTGTGTTATATCCTGGGGAAATTCTTAAACAGCAATTGACAACTTAGCCTTTGATTTGTTTGTGGGGTCTTGATTGGAGGATGAGGCTCAGATGACTTTCATCTGGTGCAAGCTGCTGCACATAGATGATACTGCTTGCTGATCCTTCATCATTTTAAATTAGTTGGGCATGGCCTGATCTTTTCTTGGTGAAGTCTAAGGTGTGCTACTGAATCATTGCAAAATGTCTTCAGAGGCTGAATTCCCACCACACTGTTCAAAAATGCATTTATTTTCGGAGAAATAGAGTTGCAGAGGCTTCTTCTATTGTTATGCATGGCTACTGTTGGAAGCCTCTGTCGTTTTCACCTGATTCTAAATCTGGTAACGGGCTCCTATATTGAAAATGTTGATAACCAAGGGGCATATTATCAAGAACGGTGTTAAAATTATCGCCGCTTCAGCGGCAGGAAACTGCCGCTAAAGCGGCGATAATGGGCTTGATAATATGACCTTGTGAATGCCCATAGAAGCCCAGGTTCTGGTGTTGCTAAGCCATGTGGGCCTCATTTATGAAAAGTGACGCATCGCTGCGTGAAAACAGCGATGCGTCACTTTTCATTGCGCCCTCCTTGCGACACCAATGATGCGTCATATTTACAGTATGACGCATCATTGCGCAAGGAGTTAGTATTTTTGACGTATCGGTATGGCGCAAAAGTGACGCATTGCTGGGGTGTGTCACAAAAGTGACGCAACTCCAGCAATGTGTCCTTTCGCATGGGGCAAGCCCCATGTAAAAGGGCCTGCATCAGTCTTACGCCTGCTGTGAGGCAGGCGTAAGAAATTGACGCATTTGCGTCCTGGAAGTGGCGCAGTGAAATCTTATAGATTTCACTGCGTCACTTCTATGACCTTTTCTTGCGTCAGAACGCCCCCTTGCATACATTATACCTGGCGCAGGTATAATGTAGCACAGGGGTTTACAAAGTGACGCATCTACCTAGATGCGTCACTTTGTAAATATGGTGCAACAAGGCACATTTTTTACGCTGCTGGTGCGTCACAAAAAAAGACGCACTGACGGCGTAAAAGTGACGCACGGCCTCATAAATGAGGCCCTGCATGTCTGCTTTGACTGAAAACAAAAAAGCACAGCTGCAAAATAAGAAAGAAAGGCAGGGCAGGTTGTGGGAATTGGCTAAAGGTGGCAGGTACATATTTATTTCACATTTGGGTACTGGAGAAAAGGCTATGGTCAGGGTGTGGGTACTATCTGAAGCTGTGTTTGCACTTTATGTATATTTTAGACCAACTGTGATTTTTACTATTATTTTCAAAAAAATTAAATGTTTCTAAAAAAGCAAATATATGTTTACAAATCAGTTGTTTTTTTGCATTGTTTATTTAGAAGTGCTCCAAGTAGGAACATGGCTGGCAAGTACCCAGCAACATCACTGGAGTGAAACTAGCCTCCACCCTGCCAGTCCACCGAAACACCTGGTAGTCAGTCCGACCCTGGCCATGTTATGTATGGCTCCCCAAATATTCCTCTGCCCCTGAGTAGCAGAAAATTATAGATAGGTAAAAATTACCGGTTTGTTTATCATCTCAGGGATCTGAGTGACATCATAGATACCTCAGGCTTCACTCTCATTGTCTATTTGATGTCACCCAGAACCATGAGGTGAAACGCAGCCTCTTTAATTCACTCTAACACATATATGCTGCATAAGTAATACATTATGTTACCGTGGAAAATACCATTTTACCCTCTCATGTTCATTCCCTCATTACTTAATGGAGAAATGTTTCAATATTTTTCCAAAGTTTTCAACTTGGAAATCATGGTTCATACAGACGGAGTCATTTATAAGCTATGGGGTAAGCTTACCATATAAAGCAAACCAGGTAAATACAAATACAGCGACATCTTGAACAACCATGCTTGATATTATTCAATTATTTCTCAATAGGAAGGATGTTGTTCCCTTGAAAAAATAGGTGGATTGAAATCGTTCATGACGTATTTTGCTGCTCGCCTAGACTTAATACTTTCTTTTTGTAGACTCATATTTTTCTTGCTATTGGAGTAATCGATTGCCATAAAAATTGTTCAAAAAGAGATATTAATGTGGCTAATAAGACAAGCAACGAGCCACGGGAGACCTTAGACTGAACCAATAACTTTTTTAATGATCGTTTTTATTGCTGCAATTTTCTGCTACCACTAGAAAATAAATGTATTACTCTGCCTTCAATAAATACACGGTTCAGCTGTAGAGCAATTTAAGGTCAATGAAAATGTATTGGGTATAATACAAAATCTTGACAGAGCAGGATGTATTGCAACACTGTGATTAGTAATTAATTAGATTTAGAACACGACTGTCTATGAGGTATGCACTTATTTCTATATACAATTGGTGTGAAAATGATTGATTTAAAAGACACAACTGAAAAAAAGTTATATCAACAAAAAGAGAAACACAGCTGAAACAAGGTTATATCAACAAAAAGAGAAGTTTAACAATACTTATAATTTTTGATTACAGCAAATTCCATAATACATGTGCGAGGCAACATTCACAAAACCATACCATCGGATTTCCTTCCTGCTGTAGTTCAAAACGTACTTGTTCCCTTACATCTGCACAAGCTGTTGCTGTATGCTGTTTAAAATCTGTTCTCATAAAATAAATGAACAGGTTTTATATTTGGACTGAATCTGTAATCATGTACTCAGGGGTGGAATATATTACAAGAATTGCTGCAAGATATACACTTTCCATTAGAAGGAAGTTTTCAAAGCACAACCGATGTAGATTTCAGAGTTGTGCTTCTTTTGTGGCAGAATGTGGCAGTGGATCCAGGCGAAGGCATTGTTCAAGTATCGTGTGTCTTGTGTGAAGCAAATGTGTCTGAGATGCTCTCTGGAGGCTGTCTGGCACACATCTACATACTTCTACTGGCACAAAATCTTTCTGCAGAATGTCTTGAGCCTCCTGTGAGTCTTGGTGAACAGGCAGGCACATAATATCAGACCAGTGTCTTTTTCACATCAGAATTAACATTCAGCATAGCGAATTGTGTCAGCAAAAAAGGGCACCTGCAAGTGCATGTCAGTGGTATTGGCAACAGAGGCCATTTGGCAGCAGTTACATACTTTTGAAGGATATGATGAATTTTATGTGTCTTGCTAACACTGGCAACTCAATTGCCACTGCTGTTCCATTCATCACTTTGAATAGCCAGTGTAAGTGTGAAAGTATCAGCAGCAGCAGCATAAAACAAGAATGTATTGAATGTTGTCCAATAATAATTTCAGAGGATTACTGACAGTCAATGAAGATGCCTCTTGGTTTGGCTTGAGGGGTAAATGAGGCCATAAGCATCACATTATCATGTACAAAAGAAGTAGCTGAGAGTGCAGACATATCAGGACATGGGAATCTGCAACGACTGTGTGAGAAATTTGGCTTGGTGATTGACTGGGGTGTTAGCCCTGGTCAAGCAACAGCTACAATCCCTGGTATGGTGAACCGCGAAAAGTCACTAAATAAACCTGTGCGTGACCCTAGGTCGCTTGGCACAAAAAGAAGTCAGGCTTAGCTTAGAGGCAGCGAGTAAAGTATTTATGCAGCAGTAATGTAGTGAAAATACAACACTCGAAATATCCCACATCAAATTAGGAACATAGAGTACATTTTATTCAATTATTTGACACCAATATGGCACAAATCTAATCAGTAGAATTTTTAAAGGTTTTGGTCAAAATTAATGCCTAAAAGATCAAAGTGCCAACCACGGACATCTAGTCCCACGCGACCGGGTCAAAGTATAATAATATGGCTGACAGCAATAGAACATAGGTGAGAAATAAGAAGTGGATTGAACATGGTCAGCACTTACCTTCGGAATTCAAAGAATTTTCAAGAAAATGTTTCTAAGAAGGTAAAGTTCAACAGGACAAGGCTGCAGGCGGTGTCCGAGGAGTAGGGGTGTGCAGAACTTGCAGAGTTTCACTCCAAGGAATTCCTAAGAGTTACATAAAAAAAACTCCACAAGATTCCAAGAGCTGGTGGAATAGGAACGTCATACTGATCTTTAGCTCTGGGATCTTGTTGTGCTGCAGAATCAGTGCAAATAGCACAAGGCGGTGTTCCAGAAGGCTCTGCTTTGTTGCTGCCACTCAAGTAGATTTTCTACTTGCGCAGCAGTTTTCACAACGTGAATGGTCGCAACTACCCATGTTGAGAAAAACTTTCCCCATGCCATTCTAGTGCCCAAAAATTGAGCTAGGGTATGAAAATTCTCACTCACGATCAACAACTTAATGTTGGCAAGTTGCATGGGAGAAAAAAACACTGCAAATTTCCTCCAGGGGAGCAGAATTCATTGTTGATTCTGTATTGCTGTATTGATTCTGCTGACCTGTGATCTGGGGTAATTGCCATTTTCTCTCTTGAGCCCTGGTGGGACAGGAGTCCCAGGGCACACGCACACGTACGCCAGCATCGCCAGCACTGCTGAAGTATTCAACGCACAGGCCGAGGACAACCAGTCCCAGCGTGCTCTGTCATCTCCTCAGGTGCTGCCAGTGAGGGAGAGGCGCTAGCGAATCAACACGCATATAGCGCTGCCTCTCCCCCCGCGGCACGGGAACCTGTTTTGCTGTATTGATTCTGCCAACCTGTGATCTGGGGTCATTGCCATTTTCTCTCATGAGCCCTGGTGGGACAGGAGTCCCAGAGCTCATGCCCACACACGCCAGCATCGCCAGCACTGCTGAAGTATTCAACACAAAGGCAGAGGACTACCAGTCCGAGCGTGCTCTGACATCTCCTCAGGTGCTGCCAGTGAGGGGAGGTGCTAACCCATCAACGCGAATATAGCGCTGCCTCTCCCCCCACGGTGCGGGATGCGCTTGGTCCACACACGGATGAAGCCCAGGCCAAGGGCTGGCCCGTCCTTGCCCATCATTGACAGGAAGAAACAGGACAGGGCCACCCCCCTTAATCCCATCAGTCAGGATACGTCCCAAACTGCCTATATGCTTACACATCGCAGGTTCGTCTATTTGTGTTGTTTACTGTGGGAACTCTGAATTTCTCAAAATGTACACTCTTGTAGACTTTGTTTGCAAAGAGACTTGATTGAGACTATCGATGTTGACCGCTGCTATTTTTAGACATTACATACTGGGAAGTCTATGATCCCCAAAATAACGCTTTCTAGACTCTCTCCTCGTCTACCCCTCGCTGCATCATCGTACACCTCTTTTACTATACCGATCCCCCAAAACAAACCTTTCGAAACTCTTCCCTCTTTTCTACCCCTCCCCAACCCTTCTCAATCCAAATAACTGACTTACATAGCCACCACTAAAATTACTTTCATGTTTCACCATACTAATTCAACACTAATCCTGATGGGTTCCAGAGTAGCGTGCTACTTGCGCTTCAAAACCCATCAGGGGTAGCAAGCGCTATATGAATACAAACCTCTTTCCCTTCACTATTCCGCCACCTACCCTTCTCTGCCCAAATAATTGAATAACATATCCACTACTCAAATTACTTCATATTTTACTACACTAATTTTCAACACTAATCCTTTATGAGTCCGGAGTGGCGTGCTACTCGCCAGAAAAGCGCTTCAGCATCCATCAGGGGTAACAAGTGCTATATGAATGCAAACCTTTCTTCCCCTTTTATCCCTCTGCTATCCTTCTCACTCCAAATAACTGACTAATATCCACCACTGAAATTACTTTCATATTTCACCATATTAATTCACCACTAATCCTTTATGGGCTTCCTGAATAGCATGTTTCAACACCCCATCAGGGGTAACAAGCGCCATATAAATACAAACTTTTTTTTCCTCCTCTATCCTTCTGCTATCATTACAAATCCAAATAACTGACTAACCTATCCACCACTTAAAATGTACTTGCATGTTTCACTATACTAATTCAACACTAATCCTCTATAGGTCCCAGAGTAGCGTGCTACTCTCTGAAAAAGCACTTTGACGCCTCATCAGGGGTAGTAAGTGCTAAATAAATGCAATTACAATACAATACAATACACTCAACATCTGTACCCCTAACCATGCAAGGTAACAGGTGGAATGTGCAACCGTAGAACATGACAACCCTGACTTCCCAAGGAAATCATGGTAACCGATCTAAAACCTTTTCATTTGGTAACATATGCATACGCAAGGAGATATACAAGAAATACACAACATGGTGTTTCAATACTTATTGAAAGCATTATGATTCCTGCATAAAATATGTGTGCTGCAATAATCAGTAGAAGGAAACAGAATAGTGTGATCAGCATTTCGAGAATGGTGAAGAGATAAACAATTCAACCATTTTGTCGTTTACTGAGAATATATGCTTGCATATACGTACAGTACCGTTGTGTACTCCTACCTAGCTGTAGCTATCCTAGTGTGCCCAAGGTGGATGACTCTGCCAGAATCCCTGTAGGGTGATCTAACTCCCCTGTTACCTGTGGGTAAGTGTCATCAGGGAGCCGTTCTTGGTGGAGAGTTGGGCTTCATTCCTCACAGGAGGTAAACAGGAATCAGTTGAGCTGTTAATCCACATAGTCCCAGTGAAACGCTGCTCTAACTAAACAAAGGAATTATGTCATTTATATAATAAACATCACCCACGTTTCCATGCCAAAGTCCCAGTCAAGCTGATTGTGATTCTACCCTGACAAAGCTGTCACTGACGAACAATAATAAGCAGCATCATTTTGCACAGTGAACTTTAACTTTTGTACAGAATATTCAAGGCTTTAATAATGTCCCTACGAAGACTTGTAAATGTAAGCAAAGTTATTGCATAGAACATTATCCGTGCAAGCATGCAAGCAAAAAGTGTGTCAAGTGTCAGCATTCATGAAAATATGTCAATTTTAAATGTGAGCAAACAAAATGGTGATGTTCCTGCCATGCCTAAATTGTGACCACATGACATCACTACCAGGATACGTAAAACTTAAAAGTACATGTCCAACCTTTTAACTACAAGGCACCCTGCCCTGTGGGCTACCTAGGGCCTACCTTAGGATGATGTATTTGTAATAAAAGGGTTGGTTTAGGCTTGGCAAGAGGGTTATATTGGCAAGTTGAATTTGCAGTTTAACATTGCATTCTAGCTGAAACTGTAGATCTAGTACATGCTTAAAGAGGTTACTTATGTAGGGGCACAATAGGCGCTTGAGGTCCACTAGTAGCATTCAATGGACTTGGGTATATGGTATACCACTCTACTAGGGATCTACACATAAATGAAATGTCCAATCAGGTGAGAAACAACATTAACATGTTTAGGGGAGTGAGCACGAGCACTTTAGCACTGTTTAGCAGTGTACAAAGTCCTATGGCCAGCAAAAACAAATTTAGCAAAAGGGGAGGGTGAAGGTAAAAGGTTTGAGGGTGACCCTGTAGAGGGGGGAATATCCAACATTACTCCCCTTCCAGCCTAAAGCCAAGGTAGAATAATTAATACCTTGATGGATTATCCTGCTCATGCGATTGAACATGGACAATGGTCCTCTACCACAGAGGCCCTTGACAATTCTATGACCCTCGGAATTCGGTTAGATCCCTCTATCTACTCTCTCCTGAGCCTCTGAGCTGGCGGATCACTGACAGAATATCGAAATCAAAAAAATCGACATACAAAATATCGAGTCGAAAATATCGAAGTACAAAATATCGACAGCCTATCTTCAAACAGGTAAGTACCAAAATATCGACTCCAAAATATCGACTTACAAAAATATAGACTGTAAAAATATCGATTTTTTAAATGTCTTAAAATTAAGTTAAAAATAATATATATAAATATATTTAATATAAACTTAGAAATAATTATTAAATAAATGTAATATTAATAAATATTTAATATAAATAAAATAATTATATCACCAAAAATAATACATATATATATATATATATATATATATATATATATATATATATCATTAAATTAATTTAATTTAAATGTAATTTTACTTTATTTTTACACTGTACCCCTGTACCCCAAAAACCCAAAACTGACCTTGAACCCTAAAAATGCCCCTTTACCCAAAAACTAAAAACTGACCCTGAACCCTAAAAATACCCCTTTACCCAAAAACTAAAAACTGACCCTGAACCCTAACAATACCCCTTTACCCAAAAACTAAAAACTGACCCTGAACCCTAAAAATACCCCATTTACCCAAAAACTAAAAACTGACCCTGAACCCTAAAAATACCCCTTTACCCAAAAACTAAAAACTGACCCTGAACCCTAACAATACCCCTTTACTCAAAAACTAAAAACTGACCCTGAACCCTAAAAATACCCCTTTACCCAAAAACCGAAAACTGACCCTGAACCCTAAAAATACCCCTTTACCCAAAAACCCCAAACTGACCCTGAACCCTAACAATACCCCTTTACCCAAAAACCCAAAACTTAAATTTAATTTCCAAAACCAATTACTTTTATTTACAAAGTAAATTTTATTTAATGGTCAATTATTAATTAATTAACAAATTTAATTAATTAACATATTTAATTAGTTATTATTAAATTACTCCCCACCCTATCCCCCTATAAACTCACAACCCACTACAGAAATTAATTTACTAATTATTATTTATTTATTCTGTAAATATTTATAATTACCAATTATATTTTAATTATTTACCAAATAATAATTAATTAACAATTATTATTAATTTACATATTTAATTAATTAAATTTAAATTACTTCCCACCCTATTCCCCTATAAACCGACAACCCGCTAAAAAAAATAATATAGTAAAAACTAATGATTCATCAATTATTCAATTATTATTAATTACCAAGAGAGAAAGGGTTGCTGGTGTCTTTCTTTTGCAAGTACCAAAGGTGAGATGAGGACAAAAAAAAAACAACAAAAAAAAACCAATTACTATTATATTACATATTTATATAATTATATTTAAATTACTTCCCACCCTATTCCCCTATAAACCCACAACCCGCTAAAAAAAAAATATAGTAAAAAGTAATGATTTATCAATTATTCAATTACTATTAATTACCAATTATAATTTAATTAATTAACAATTATTAATAAATTAACAATTACTATTATATTACATATTTATATAATTATATTTAAATTACTTCCCACCCTATTCCCCTATAAACCCACAACCCGCTAAAAAAAATAATATAGTAAAAAGTAATGATTTATCAATTATTCAATTACTATTAATTACCAATTATAATTTAATTAATTAACAATTATTAATAAATTAACAATTACTATTATATTACATATTTATATAATTATATTTAAATTACTTCCCACCCTATTCCCCTATAAACCCACAACCCGCTACAGATTTATATTACACAATTATTACAAATTATAAAACACCTAATTTGACATATTTTTGTTGTCTATATTCTATCTACTCGATATTATGTCTAGTCTATATTTTTGAATCTATATTTTTGCTATTAATATCGATAGTAATCGATATTTTTGTAGTCGATATTATGTCTGGTAGATATTATGTCTAGTCTATATTTTTGACTCGATATTTGTGTATGTCGAAATTTTTGAGGTCGAAATTATGTCTGTGTACCGAGCTGGCCCATGTGGAATCCTTGTCCTCACTTTTGGACCCCATTAGTGCAGCACCTAATCTTAACTTGCTCACAGATGCATCCCAGTAGGCAGACAGTACCACCATGGCCGACAAAGTGATGTGGCCTATTCCACCCCTTGGATGAGACCTCTGTTCTCAACCCAAGGAAAGCTCCACCCAGGCATGGTAGGTTGAGACTGGTCATGTTGCCCCAGGTCTGTACCCTGAGGCTGAGCAAATGTGAGGAGTGAGTCCATCCCACCTTGCCCTTCCATCTCAATCAATCAATCACATATTTATAAAGTGCACTAATCACCCGTGAGGGTCTCAAGGCGCTGAGCGGGGGTGGGGGTGCAGCTACTGCTCGAACAGCCAGGTCTTGAGGAGTCTCCTGAAGGTCAGCAGGTCAGCAGGTCAGTCGCAGCTGTGTGTCGAGGGTGTTCCATGTCTTGGCCGAGAGGTAGGGAAAGGATCTGCCACCGGTGGTGGTCCTGTGGATGCGTGGGACGGTGGCGAGGGCGAGGTTGGCAGAGCGAAGCTGGCGGTTCGGGCTGTAGAAGTTGAGACACTTGTTGAGATATGCTTGTCCGGCGTTTTGAAGAGCTTTATGGGCATGGGTGAGGAGCTTGAAGGGGATCCTCTTCTTGACTGGTAGCCAGTGCAGGTCTTTCTGATGGGCTGTGATGGAAGTTGTGCTGGGGACGTCTCTGGCTACCAGCAGAGTGGCTGCCAGGGTGATATATGATCTCGCCTAAAGCTGTGTCTTCAAAGCATCACCCTGGGAGCAGGAGGCTATGATGGCAGCCCTAAGTATGGTAAATAGAAGGCTATTATCCCCTCTGCAACCCCCTGCACCCACCTTGTTTATTGACCTAAGCCAAAAATTCCCAGTGCTGAGTGACCTGGGCTCATTATCTGACTGGAGAGCACCCCCCTCGGCCCCACTCGCAGTAGGGGAGATGGTGAAGATCAAGAAAATTAGCATCTGCACAAGTCTGAAGGAGTGAGTTTTCTCTCAGCAAGTGAGACAACCACCAAGAGTTAAACATGAAACTACATTTGTATGAAACAAACAGCACGTGAGACAACCACCAAGAGTTAAACATGAAACTACATTTGTATGCTGCATGGAGATCTGGTAGATCAGGGAACCATGCATTTCCTTCAACACTGTTGGACTGGGAAGCAGTCATTGCGTTATCGAGGCAGCTTTCTAGAATCGTTATCAATTGAAATCCGCTCTGAAATTGCATGTGCATTGCTTCAGGTACCTCCTTGCTCCTATAATGCCAAGAGGCAGCTAAGTCTACAGCAGGCGCTATATCAGATCACACCTCTTCATTGGCTTGTGTTGTCAGCCCTTCCTGCGGGTGTGCCTTTCTGTACAGAGGGCATTTCAAGTGTGACTGCTGTGGCCCATGAACTGTTCACACAAACAGTGCAGCCTGTGAGTCAGGGAGTCTCTCCAAAAGGCTTAGCATTAATGTGCACAGTGCCTTGAAACCAACGATACCGACGACATCATTCGTTTATGAGCCCTGCACATGTCGGAGGAACGCACTGCTGCCGGTTAGTAAGACTGAAGAGAAATGCAGGCATCTCTAAACCCCTCAAAGTAGTGGAGGGAAGTGCATCCACATAAACATATGGCCCCTGAGTGCCTGTGCCTGTAGACGCTAAGGGCATGTCCGGCGTTTCCCTTGCAGGAGCGAGCAGCAAGGTGCGATAATTGCTAACATATGGCGCTGCTGCTCGCTCCCACAAGGGAAACACCAAACGTACACACGTTGCAGTAGAAAGCAATACAAAACGTGCACGCTTTTTGCCAAAATGCTGATCGATTCCAAAAGGTCCCCTCCTAAGCAGCATCGTCGTTGTTGCTGAAGCGCTATCATCGGCTGATGAACTGGAGTCGATGGTGCTGGCATCAGTAGGCCAAAGCTGCTGTGCAGGTTGAGGATGGTGTCTTGTGTAACTTTACGAGCAGTGCCCTTGAACCACGGTGCAAGCAGCGGCATTGATTTTGGCAGCATCGGGGAGGCATAGGCGTCGTCGTGAAGCGAGGCGGTGCAGAGTGCTGTGCCCACAGGTCGCGAAGCGAGCAATGGCTCGGTGGCGGCATCAGCAGGCGGCGTCGGTGAGATCAGGGCCACAATGCGACATTGCGGCTGTGCCCTCTGTGGTGCCTTCAGAACACTGAATTGGCAGCGACGTCGTAGACGACGTTGAGTTGCTTTTCTTCCATTGCAGCACAAAACACACAGTCCCCAGTGCTGAGGGCAGGGGAGCTTGAAGTCTGCTGTTCCTGAGACTTCTTGAGCAGGGGGCAAGCTCTACCTTAAGCCCTTAGAGAAACTCAAAAAAATAGATTGCAGAAAGTTCAGCCCAGTCCTTTCACTGTCCAAGACAGAAGCAGCCACTGTAGGCCAACACAGCAAAGCACACAGCAAAGTGCTAGTCCCTCCTCACAGCTTCTCCAGCTCTTTTTATTGGCAGTCTTCTTGATCCAGTATTTGTATCCAAATGAGGTGCAAGGAAATCTCCTCCCTCTTCCCCATCACAGCCCAGGTCTATTCAGCCCTTTCCTGACCTACCTAGACAATCGGGAGCCACCCTTGCTTCCTAGCCATCTGTCATCCAAAACCCAGACAGGCAATCCACATTCCAGCAGAGGCACACAGGATGACTGAGCAAGAAAATACCTATTTCCTAAAAGTTGTATTTTCAAACACAGAATGTAAAAATCACCTTTACTAAAAGATGCATCGCTAGATTCGGAGTTCAGGCATACTAAATTTTATTTTCCCACCTAGGTCCCAGGGCCAGTTATGTTCATAAGATGTTATAAACAAACTTCCCATTCTGTCCTATGGAGAACAGGTAGCCTTGCAATAGTGAAAACGAAATGGGCTGTAATTCACTATCAGGACATGCAACACACACCAGGGCATGTCCTACCTTTCACATACACTGCACCCTGCTCACAGGGGCACCTTTGGCCTTCCTTAGGGGTGCTGACATGTAAGAAAAGGGAAATTTAGGGACTGGCAAGTGTGTGCTCTGGCCAGGTCGACATGGCAGTGACCAACTGTGCGCAGACTCTACAATGGCAGGGTTGAGTAACCTTTTTAAGGCTACTCACTTGGGTGGCACAATCAGTGCTGCAGATCCACTAATAGCATTTGATTTAAGGACCCTGGCACACAAAGTGCACTTTACTGGTGACTAACAAGTAAATCAAATATCCAATCATGGAAACACCAATCCATAACACAATTTACACAGAGAGCATATGCACTTTAGCACTGATTAGCAGTGATAAAGTGCCCAGAGTCCTAAAACCAACAACAGCAGATCAGGAAAAAATAAGAGGAAGAAGCAAAAAGTTTGGGGATAACCCTGCAAAAAGTGCCATTTCCAACACCCGCATAAATAATCTGCTCTCTCTAAACTACCATATTTTCATCAAGAATAGGGAGCGCAGAAGTAGGGGTAGTGTTGCTGTATTTCATCCCTCCTCAATTTCAATCAAGCTGTCATATGGCTCCTCCTTTATTTAACACCTATTATCAAAGGTGTCACCAATCTCCCTACATCTCATCGGGCTGTGTGTCTCTGTGTGAAAGTGGGAATTACAAATGTTTCCCCTCTGAATAGGGAATACAATACTTATCCAGCAATACTGGGTCAATGACTGCATATTTTCCTCTTCCAGGGGAATTGAAGGGCCCAATCTGCAAACATTTGCCTTCTGCTTGGAGCAGATAAATGGCTTTTTCTTTTTTCTGTGTGGGCAGTGGAAGGTGTGTTGGAGCCACAGGAAGACAGGTTCATTTCCACTTCAGCTGGAAGAAGCTTTTCCTGCTTGCCCCATCTGAAGGGTGTGTGTAAGTTGGGCCCGGCATTGCAGCTCTGCAGGAAGGTTCTAGAAAACTGTCTCCAGGCCTGAAATGATCAGGTCTGGAATTTGCGGACCTCATAAGTTTGGGCCCAGACACATCAGGAAAGATGGGGTTGAACAGTGTGGCTCAAACCCTTCCTCATGTTACCACTTCTGACAATTTGTATTGGCATCCTATGCCCTGGTTAAGAGTTCATTGGCAATGGGTTACAATGTACTCTAACTGTATTTCTTTGCAAGACTGTACAGGACCAGTTTCCTACCCGGACCGGCTTCATGGGGGTAGGACCGACGCCTGCTTTCTTCAGTGAAACTAACACTACACTTGAGTGTCTACACGAGCCGGTTCGGATGCCGTGCGGTTTTGACCCTAATGGGGTTGTGATTTTATGATCTACAAGGTACCACTTTTTAGGGTGCTGTAATGGTGGTCACATTCACTCTTTAACCCTTGTCGACCACTACCAAAAAGTGTAGGTAGATCTTATTGGTCCTGACAAATTGCCGTCTAATAAATAGGAAGGCAAGAAACATGTTGACCTTTTTCCATAAGCGCTTCAACTTCACATCCTTAGAGTGAAGATACGCATCTTATGTTATATTTTTTAATTATGGCAGGGGCCACGTTCGTTAAAATGTTTTTGAGTGGACCACCTCCCCTATTTTAATTCACCTGCTCACACCACACTTTCACCTTCACTGATCTAGGACCCTCACACGCACCTCACCCACTGGCATGAAGGAAAAAAGATCTCCGCCAAGAAGGCCTCATCACGGGTGCCGATCGGGTTTTGCACAGCCGACCTGATAAGGAGCAGACCCAATGATGAAGCAAGACACCTAGCTGGCTGGGTGTGTGAGGGTCTTTTTCCGAAAGGAGAGGACTCTTCTCTATGCTTTTATGACTCCATACCAATAATGGAGCACTTGCATAAAGCACACTAAACCCTGCTTGTCTTGGTAGGAACTGCATACTAATTTTTGTTTAGTTGGAGCCACAGGAAGACAGGTTAATTTCCACTTAAGCTGGAAGAAGCGTTTCCTGCTTGCCCCATCTGAAGTGTGTGTGCAAGTTGGGTCAGGCATTGCAGCTCTGCAGGAAGGTTCTAGACAACTGTCTCCAGGCCTGAAATGATCAGGTCTGGAATTTGCAGACCTGATAAGTTTGGGCCCAGACACATCAGGAAAGATGGGGTTGAACATTGTGGATCACACCCTTCCTCATGTTACCACTTCTGGCAATTCGTATTGGCATCCTATGCCCTGGTTAAGCGGTCATTGGCAATGGGGTACAATCTACTCTAACTGTATTTTCTTCCAAGACTGTACAGGACCAGTTTCATTGAGCCAGTGGTTTCAGGTGCCAGCACCAGGACTTTGTTGTCAACACCGGAACTTATGACAGTCTGACACATGGTGGAGATGTCTTTCTAATATAGAAATGAGCTCAACAATAGTCATTTATTAATTCAGAATACATTCAAAATGACTAATACATGCAGCCCAATCCATTTTTATAGTGTTGGTTGCCTGGAATAGTCTGAATTGTCACACTTGTGGGAGTGTGATGGTTAGTATCTGTGTTGGCACTGTCATTGCCAGTGCTGGCATGGGCAATGGATGGTACAAGCTGCATTGGCCTGCTGACCAGGGCCTGGCACTTATGTGTTTTACAAATGAAGTACTGCACAGGATCCTGCTTCCCTGCAGGCGAAAAAAACTGGAAAAGATCAATGTGCCGAGGGACATATCGCCGACTGCTGATACGCACAGAAAGAGCTAAACGCTTGATTCCAATCATCTACATTTTCGTGATTCACAGGTAACTGATGGCCTCATTTAGAGCCTGGCAGCCAGGTTAGTCCTCCACAAATGTTGTGGGTAGCATGTTTACCAAAGGGACAGTTCCCCTACTCTATTTCGGAAAACGTTCATATTTTCACTTGCAGAACCCTTTCACCATCACCCCATAGTCTTAGGGCTGTAAGTGTAAGTTCCTAGCACTTTCCGCCCTATTTAGGGAAATTTTCTGGGTTACTCTTTTCCTGCCTGTGCCTGCTAAGAAAAGCCTGGCGGTCCCGGATTTAGAAAAAAAGAGACAAAATGAGCCCCACGCCGCTGGGGAGAAGATTGCCAGAGTCATTCTTTTTTTGTTTCCCCAAAACAAACTGTTGCTTTTGGAGTTTGTTTTCGTAAAACCAAAAGGTTTGCTTAGTGGCTGTATGAAACATAGCAGCCACTCACAAACTTTCAATGCTTCAGAAGAGCTGCCATGGTGATGCCTCCTTTAAAGTCACCGAGGTCTTGCCATGCAGTCAGACATCTCTAAATACGATAGGCAGGAATCTTTCAGAACAACAATGTGTGCCTTGTATACAATATTGTAACTCCAAAACCCACTATCAGAGTCTAGACAATGATATAATGTCAGGAGGGGATCAACAGCTTTGATGGGAGATGCTCGGTTTCCTTATGAGGTTTCTGAAGTGGACGCATTTGGTCCTGCAGCCTGTGGTTTATGCCAGTCTCAGGATCAGTAAAGAATGATTTGATAAGGGGGCGTGGCTTGCGCGCTGCTGCGAGATGGCGGTTCGTGCTTGAACTCCGGGACACTTGAGACTGTCAGGACGATTTTTTTATCCCCAGAGGTGGCACTTCTTGCCTAGAATCGGCATTTTCGATTTGGGATTATGCCGTGACCAGTTTGATAGGCATTTCACATCTCTTTGCCACTAGGTAATACTATTTTTTACTCTTTGAAGGTGCAGCTCACGGGACTTCGCGGGCGTCCGCCATTTTGAATTTGGTGGCGTCGCTCGCGTTTTCTCTTCAGAACCTACTCGTCAGTGATTACGACTGGTGATATTTCTCTTTTTCCTTATTTTTTGAATACTACTTATCGGACGCCAGCCCGACTGCACGAGGTGTGTCTCTTTCAGATTTACGGAAGCTCCTTTGTAATTTCTCATTCCCGTTCTATATGGCTGACAACATGGGTCCTTCTCCCACCACAAAAGCCTCTAAAGGTGCTTTGAAGAGGCTTAAGCAAACGTCTCCTACTCCGGAATCTTCACAGAAAGACTCTACTTCCACCTTGGACACTATCTTATCTCGCTTGAATGCGGTCCATGATATTGCGCAATCTACAAAAAACAATACAGACTTATTACAAGTGGAGGTGGCGGCTATTCTGAATGATTTCAAAGCATTGTCTCTTCGAGTTACCAATGCTGAAGCACGCATAAGTGGTGTGGAGGATACTGCGCAACAACACTCTAAGTCACTTCACCAAATGGAACGTTCTATGGCGGCTTTACGAAGGGACCTCACTGCTCAGGAGGATCGAAATCGAAGGAGTAATCTGTGCATTTTTGGTCTGCCTGAGGAGGCAGAGAAGTCAGCCTCCTCTATGATAGACTTTTTGTATCAGTGGATTCCTTCGACCCTTCAAATTTCCTTCCAGAATGACTTTGAAATTGAGAGAGCTCATCGTGTGCCACCTTTCCGTTCCAAGTCATCTGCTCAACCAAGGGCGGTCATTTTTAAGCCGCTGAGTCATCAACATTCGGAGCAGATTTTGGCCCACATGAGGAAAGTTAAGGCGGTAAGCTGGGAAGGTCATCGTATTGCTATCTCTCAAGACTTTGCCAGAGACACTGTTATTCGACGGAAAGGTTTTCTCAATCTATGGAAACGCCTCCTAGATATGTCTATTCCTTTCTCCTTTGTTGGTCCCTCGAAGTTTCGTATTACCTTCAAAGGTCGCTCGACAATTTTTCAGGAACCTTCTGAGCTCTCCTCATTTCTGGATAACCAGCTCGAATTCCAGATGGACTCCTCTCCTGCTCCTGGTGCTTCTGGAACCTGACTCCAATAACCTTGTTCTGTAGGATATTTCTTATGCTCCTGTTAGGATGTTCTCTTATGCTTCTCTCAGGATGCTCTTTTCCTATTACACAGTAATATTTGTATTACTTGTTGTTCTATATTTCGGCTTCTCAATTTCTTCTGCGTTATGTGTCTCTATCCTATGTATCATGTGTGTTTCTTTCTCTTCAGTTGTAATCGTATTATAGTCTATCTTCTTTCTCCTTTGCAATCTCATTTTCGTCTAGTCTTACGGCCTTTCTTTATCTTTCCTTCTTTCATATATGTCTATTTTCTTACCTTGTCTTCCTTTTTCTTTTTTCTATTCTGTTTGTACGATGTGTTTCTCTCTTTCTTTTTCTTCCTGTTTCTTTTCACTCTATTTTTATGATATATGAAATGTTTGTATTATATGCCTTGTTGTTGGTGGTCTTTTATATTTGATAAGTGCAACGATAGTCCCTCGGTTTTTGCCTCATACACTATATGGTTTAGATATATTCTTTCTTTTTCCCTCTCTTTGTTTATCCTTCTATATCCAATGATGCATACTATGTTTTATTCTTTCTTATGAATTATTATATGCACTCCTGTTTTGGCGATGTACTATATACATTTTTCCTTCTACCCGCTCATATCTGTTATTGTACTTATGTAGTTTATAATGCTTCTTAACTATATATTTTTTACTTACCTACCTACATAGAGTTGCATTTGTTCTTTCGGCCTTTTGGCTGTGCAAAGTTGATGCGTTTTTTCTCTAGATATCTACATGCTCCCTGTTCCCTTCAATGCTCTTCATTGCTGAATTTCTCTTTTTTTTCATACTGCTTCTCTTCCTAAGGATTTTACTGCGCTATATTGCTTCCTAGGCCTATCTTTTTGTTTCTTCTCTTATTCTTCAGTTTTCTTACATTAGCTTACTCCTCCTCTTTATGGGTTCTTATTTTCTCTGACCTTTTATGCCTTTTTGTTTATTTTTATCTTTATTAGGGGGTTTCTATTATCTATTCTATATCTCTCCTGACTGCTTCTCTTGTTGGTCCCTTCATGTCCCCCCGTGTATGACTTTGACCCTTCATGGTCCTTCTTCTTCTGCTTTGACTTTGACTTTTCTTCTCTGTTTCTGTTTCTTTCCTCTCCCCTTTTTCTCGTTCTTCTTTCCTCTTTTCTCTCTTTCCTTTTCCTTTTTCTTTTCGATCTTCCTCTGGTGCTACTACCTTATAGTGTCTGTCTTGTCTCTGTATCAATATGATTTTCTTTGTGGGTTCCCACCGCTTTCATCAACGTCTCACGGATTGTGGACTTTTGTGGTATTATGCCTGGGTTAAATATTTTGTCCCTTAATGTTAGAGGCTTGAACCATCCTGTGAAACGAACCAAAATTTTGGATTATTGTAAATCTCTTTCTTCGGACTCGGTGCTACTTCAAGAAACGAAAGTTTCCTATAAGGAGGCGCTTTTTCTGAGGAAAGATTGGGTCCTAGATGTGGTGTGTTCAGATGCTTTGGGTAAGAAGAACGGTGTGATTACATTAATTTCTAAATCTTCTGGCTTATCGGTGATTTCAGCGGAACACGATTCGGAAGGTCGTTGGTTGTTGTCTAGACTCTCTAATGGCCAAACTGATCTCTATGTTTTGAATATATATGCTCCGAACAATGATGATCCTTCCTTCTGGCATGGTATTATCAAAAAACTTGCTGATACTCCTCATCAGGGCAACTTAATTGTTGGCGGTGACTTTAATTTGCCACTGGACCCTTTACTAGACAGAAGCTCAGCTTTCTCATTCCGCCCTCCTAGAGCCCATAAACAACTTTTAAATATGTGCTCTGTCCACACTCTCCAGGATATTTGGTGCCTTCATAATCCTACTGGCAGTAATTTTTCTTTCTTCTCCTCTCCTCATTCTAGTTTCTCTCGTATTGATTACCTCTTAGTTCATTCATCTCTCTTACCATTCTCATCTTCTCCACATATCCATCCTATTCTTGTTTCTGACCATGCTGCTGTCTCCTTTTCTCTCTTACATCTGTCCCCTTCACCACGACCTCGCTCTTGGAGAATGAATACTGAGATTCTTCATGATGCGCCTCAAGTCCGGGATCTACAGGAGGAGATTGCTAATTTCTTCTCTGATAATGACGGTTCGGTGGGCTCCCCCATTGTGTTGTGGGATGCTTTTAAATGCACACTCCGAGGTCATATTATCAAATGTATGACAAAGAGGAATGCAGACATCAAAAAAGAGTTGCAGGATTTGGCAGACTCCATTAAACGTAACAAACTTCTTTTTTGTAGTTCGGAAGATCCCCAACTTTTGTTAACCATTAAGAACTTAAAATACTCATATAATTCTATAGTCACTAAGAGAGCTCATATCTGAGTTCAAGCCCAAAAATCTAAACGTTTATTGTTGAAAAACCGGGCTGGCAAAATCCTTGCTACCACCTTGAAATATCAGGAATCCAATTTTAAATCTTCTCAGATATGTTCCATCACCGATAAAACCGGTTCGCCAAAATTTAAGACTCCGGAAATTCTTGAGGTTTTTCGAGAGTTTTACGATAATTTATACACCCCTTCTAATCAAGCTTCTTTCAATCAATGTCAGGAATTCTTGCGCACTATTCCTATCCGGTACATTTCCTCGGCAGATGGAGATAAATTGGGCTCTCCTATTTCGTCGGAGGAAATATCGTCGGCTATTCTTGCTACTCAATCTGGTAAAGCCCCTGTACCAGACGGTTATCCTATTATGTTTTATAAGACTTTTCTACCTTCTGTGGTCCCTCACCTTAAATCCGTTTTTGATACTTTCATTCAGAATGGTTCCGTTTTGGGATCTGCGGCTGATGCTACAATTGTATTCATACCTAAAGACGGTAAAGATCACTCAGATCCTAAGAATTATCGCCCCATTTCTCTCCTTAACATGGAAGCTAAGATTTTTGCCAAAATTCTTGCCAAACGTCTAGAATCTTTTATCCCCAAGCTCGTTCATCCTTCTCAAAAAGGCTTTGTTAAGTCTAGGTTAGCTAGGGATAATATCCGTACCTTTTGTCACATTTTGGGTACTGCAAAACGCTCTACATTACCAGCAGCCGCGCTAGCCCTTGATGCCGAGAAGGCTTTTGATAAGGTTTCCTGGCCTTTTTTACGTGCTGTCCTTCGTGCCCACAATCTTGGCGATTCCTTTATTAATATGGTTATGTCTCTCTACTCCCAACCTAGAGCGAATATTAGAGTTAATGGGGCGACCTCTTCTTTTTTTAATCTCCGTCAAGGAACCAGACAGGGTTTTCCTCTTTCCCCTCTTCTTTTTCTGTTATCCATTGACCCACTCCTTAGGCTTATTGATCTCCATCCGAATATCAAGGGTTTTACCTTTGGCTCCTCCTGCATTGAGTCAGCTGCATATGCTGATGATGTCCTCATTTTCTCGGATGACATTGAATTGGCTATTCCCGCTATTACAGACACTATTGCTCTCTTTTCTAGGGTTTCTGGTTATACCCTTAACAAAGATAAAACAGAGTTGTTCCCCTTAAATGCGTATTGTTTCCCATCTCATATGGGCACAGCTGGCATTAAGTGGCAATCCAAACGTCTTAAATATTTAGGGATCTGGTTTTGTAGTACCCTGCATGACACTGTACTCTATAATGAGGCGCAAACTCTCACTAAGGTCCGTCATATTTTGGAAACCTGGTCCCCTAAACATATTTCTTGGTGGGGGCGCCTCCAAACCTTAAAAATGATGATCACACCCATCGTCAATTTTGTGTCCTCTATGCTCCCGGTTGAACTATCTCCTTCCTTTTTCCATGACATTGATTCCCTTACTTCTAAGTTCTTATGGAACGATAAACGATCTAGACTTGCATATAAATATATGCGCAAACCTTATGATGAAGGTGGTTGTAATTATCCTGATTGGGAAAAATATCAAACTGCCTTTTTAGCTTCGCAAGGGGCTCTCTGGTTCTCCTCTACCCTGAGTCATATGCCCTCATGGATGTTGATTGAGCAAAATCTTTCCTCTCCCTTACCACCTTCGTACTTTCTAACTTCTTCCACTTTATTTATTCCTTTCTCTCGTACTATCATTCTTGATACCATTGTTGCGGTCCGTTCCATTGATAGGAAGGTTGCTACTCCCATCCATAAATTATGGTGGTCTTCTTTATGGCGTAAGCCTCGCATTAAAATTCTTATTGATGCCACTTCCATGAGTTATTGGGCATCTAAGGGGATTACCTTAGTCAAACATCTCTATCATTCCAACAATGATCCTTTGCCCTTTTCATCTTTAGCCCAACACTTTTCTCTTTCTAACTTGGATTTCTATACTTTTTTAAAAATTAAGGTGGCTATCTCTAAACTACGCCTGGTTCCAGTTTCTCCTACTATTAACTTATTTCATGTGTGGCTTAAATCTGGCCATGTGGCTTCTAGTCTATTTCATACACTGTTACGCCACGGAAGTGGTCGCATCATTTCAATCAGGATCTCATTGCTCATATCTCTCCTGACACTTGGCAATTTATTGGCAAGCTTTCCCTACGTAACAAGATTGCCCCTTCCCTAATCCAATCTAAAAAAAATTCCATTAACCTTCTCCATTGGACTCCAGTCCGCTTACATGCTCTAAACTTGAAGGACGATAACCTTTGTTGGAGCTGTGAATTGTCTCCTGGTGATTTTATTCATATGTTTTTTGAATGTTCCCTCTTACAAACTTATTGGAATTTGATACATAAACATCTTATGCTGATTTTTAATACTAAGTTCCTTTGGCCTCCCGTGACCCGATACATTTAGAGTAACCCTGGGCGGGCGGCTACGTTCCGTGCACGGAGTGTGCGTAGTGCCGGCTTCTACGCATTTTGCGTAGCAGGCGAAGAATCCGGCACTATGCACGCTCCGCAGACGGAGCGTAGCTGGCCGCCACCCGCCTCCCTCCCGCCCTCCCGAAATACTTTAAATTAATAGTGTAAAAGAATTAAAAGGCACTTACCTTGCCCGCCGCTGCCTGCCGCGTCCCCGGGGCTCGCTATCTTCATTGCTTCCGTCTTGTGTATCTAATGCGCATGCGCGAGCGGCCGCGCATGCGCATTTCTCACGAGAAATGCGCATGCACGGTCGCCCGCGCATGCGCATTAGTACACAAGACGGCAGCCATGAAGATAGCGAGCCCCGGGGACGCGGCGGGCAGCGGCGGGCAGCGGCGGGCAAGGTAAGTGCGTTTTAATTCTTTTCCACTTTTAATTTAAAGTATTTAGGGAGGGCGGGAGGGAGGTCTGCGGTGCGTAGTGGGGCTACGCGGAGTGCGGAGGTGGGCGTAGTTTCTCGCCCACTTCACGTAGCTCCGCGAAGCCCCACTACGCCCACTACGCCCAGGGTTAATTTAGAGTCTTTAGACTTGCAGTTACTAGATCTTCTACTGACAGTGGCGGTTAAAGTGATCCTAATGGAATGGAAATCTTTCTCTTCTATCTCCAATCACACTTGGTGGGCATGGGTGTCTTTTCTACGGAGCGCGCATTCCTCCGTGGCAGAGGCTCATCTCTCCCCGGCTATTTCTAGTGGGGTTTGGGGTGCACTGGATACGTATATGGAGCTTGCTACAAACGGCTTGGTAGACCAATATCCCTTTGTTGAGTCTGTCTGATGTCTTTTTCCTTTCTTTTTCTGTAGCACTACGGTAGATCCTTTCTCTTTTTCTTCTTTCCTATCTCTTTTCTGACCTTTTGCCTGTTCTTTTCTCTATTCTTTCTCTGTCTCTCCTCTTTCCTCTCTTTCTTCTTTTTCTTCCCTTTCCTTTTCCTTCATTTTCGCGTTTTTTCCAATTTAATGATACGCTGGATGGCCCGTGCTCCTGCTGTATTTTTGTTCTTCCTTCCTCCAAATGCAGTATACTACTTTTCATTTAAACCATGTTTTTCATGAAATTATTGTCATTTGATGGTTTGCTTTATTGCTTTTTTCTTGATTCCATCCATTGTATCGTTTGCTAATATACTTATTTCTTCGTATGCCTTTTAATGTCAATAAACCTTTTGAACAAAAAAAAAAAGAATGATTTGATAATGCTGCTTTTAAATGGGCAGTTATGGGAATGAAAACCACTAAGGGGCCACATTTAGAGTGAGAACCCAATCAATTTTGCAACAAAACACCCAGATGGACAGCAGTGATTCGCCGCATTAACCACATATGATTTTTATCTTGAGCATCAGAAGGACAACATGAACCGAGATGCTCTAGATAGATGCCTCCCATCCCTATGAACCTAAACCCGGGTGGGTGGAATTGTTAGCTATATCCATGAAGGCACTATCAGGGGCCATGCATAACCAGCTGCTCTGTACAGCGATTTGTCACTTGAGAACCAGAGAATCTAGGACTTGTTGAGATGGCAATTCAGCGAGGTACTGCAACAAGTCCAACCTGGATCCGACATTCTGTTCACAACCAGAGACCTGTGGTACCTAACTGCGGGTTCCAAGCATCTGAGTAATTCTTAGAGTTTGATGCATCAGAACCTTTATTATCTGTGGTCACAAGTGTCAAATATCAACCACAGTTCTTCAGGGGGGATGATAATTTAAGGAGGCGTCCTGCAGATTTCCAGTGGAGTGAGCAGCACTCGTTGGGGACTACGTGTCCCTGCAGGTACAGGGGCTCAGGAGGCGCACAATTTTCATCGCCTGCTGCTGACCACTTGCACTATATAATGCCAACGGAGGTCCTACGGCTCGGGCTCAGCACTCTTCGGGGGCTACATATTACCGCAGATCCAGGGACTCCCGGGGTGGCCCACTGCTGGTCACTGACTTGCCCTATATAGCGCCATCTTGACTTCTGATTGCTTGCCGGGAGAGTCCTATGTTCTTACTTCACATCACATGGTGGGAGACATTGGGCCCAGAAGGTTGCACGTGGTACATTTGAACCGCGTTGGTTGTGCTACCGTAAAAGGACACTCTACTTATCCCTCTCTGAGACTGGCTCTGGAAGGATTGCCTGTTGCATCCGCTTGCTTTCCTTAACCATGTGCTCAACGAGGCTTGGGCTGCCCCCTTGCCAGTGTCTTGTGATTTTTGCAGGGCCTGGTGTGGGGCTAAACACATAGGGGCAGATTCATAAGCCTTTTTCGTCACTTTTGCGTCACTTTTCCCAAGTTAAAAATGATGCGAAAGTGGCGCAAGGGCTTTGTAAATCTGTCCCGTAATAATTTTTTCTGCGTCCTGCGCAAGGGGGGAGGTGAGGGGTCATTAACTTTAAAGCCAGCCGTGGACCTTGTGCTATCCTTCTGTTAGTCCTTTAAGACAGATCTTTCTTTGTTGTCCAGCTTGTAGCTTGTTTTTTTCAGGTTGAAGGCACAGCAGTAAAATCTATTTTATCTTATTGTTGTTTTTATTTCAGGTAGGGCTTCTTAAGTTCAGTTTTGAGTGACATTTTCACAATGGTACATCTTGTACTGAGCTATTCGCTTTTTTTTATTGTATACCACCGATACCAGCTGCTCATTGTCCCAGTTTACTCAAAGCTTGTGTTTTTATTGTTTTTCACCTTGGGCACTATCCTAATCCAAGAGAGGTCTCCGAAATCATCTTTTTGAATTGGGAAAACGAAAGTATACTGGAAAGCACTCGGGTGAACCTACTGATAACAAGCATTTGCAATGCAACAGGTCTCGCATTTGTGAGAGTCTAAGCTATTGGCATTGTAAATGACAAGGCCTTTTATTTAGGTTTTAAAAACCAAAACCAAAAATAAAAGGCATTGTCATTTACAATGCCAATAGCTCAAACTTGCGTGAATGCAAGACCTATTGCATTGGAAAAGCTTGTTCAGGTGGGTTTTCACGGAAGAACAAACAATATACCATTAATCACTGTGCAAGAGAGCCAATGGCTGAAGAGGTCTGACCCACGCCTTCTCCATGCAGCGCCACATGGAAGTATAATGTGAATGACAAGATTAAAGGCCAGTGGATAAAAAGGACTAACTCAAAGCCCTCTACATAAGTACATATTTCTGTATTATTAATTATGGTGGTTCTATTTAATACATGAAGCTAGCACATGAGCTAGAGGTGTCCTAAAGCTATACCTAGTATACCTAACAAGCACAAATTGCAAAGAGTGCATTCAGTACCTCCAAAACGTGAAGCAAGGCTACGAACAGCCCCTAAAAGAAGAAAGAGTGTTTGATGCAGGTTATCACCCGTGGTCTGCTTCACCTGCCTCCTGAAGGTCTATACGGTGTGGTTAACCAAACTCTGGACCATGACGTCGAATTCCCACTTAAGACTGGCAGTGTGGCTCAAGCACCACGGTACCAAGATTGACCTGCAGTCAAAATGAAAGGAAACATCGGCACTTTGATGGGAAATTAAATACTTTCAGCAAATGGGCATCTGTTTCATTGCTGTCGCCTTTTTCTGTTCTCAAGGTCTCCTGGCTGGCAAACACGACGACCGCGTCTAACACACAGCATGCCTGCAATGGGCAAAGTAAAAATACACCTCCCAGAATGCAAAGTGTTGCGGCCTAAAAGGTCAGCACTGGGTTAAAGAATCGTGAAAGGAGGTCAGAACGGCACTAACGCTGTGTACCCGATCAATGATTCCATTTATCAGCATGCTCACGCAAGGCTTTTTGTTGTCCTTAGTATATATGGCTGATGCGGCCTCAGGAGGAAGGGTTACCATGCCACTTTCAAAACTGACTTGAAGGACCCTTTATGTATAGACAGGAGGTTTTTCAGGTTTGCGTCGCTTAACTCCATAGAAATGCATGTAATGTGACTGACTGTATGTCATTTAGATTTCTCATGAGGGCGGTAAGCTCAACCGCCACTAGGTGGTGCCCCACACTGGACAGTCTTCGAATGTGTCCCAGAAGATTGTTTTGAGTTTGGGCGACTTGCTCATGCAACCGTGAGGAAGGGTCTTTAGTCCCTTGGGCGCCACTAAAGCTTCAGGAAAGCCAGGTTTGACAGTATTAAAAGACAATCATAGTAATTTTCTCATGATTGAAAGGATGGAATAGCAACTTTGAAAATTTCGATGACATCCCTTTTCCATCAATCTCCCTCTTCATCTGTGAAATATTTGGGTTTAGCATAGACAACGCGTTATCACTAACAGTGCACATAAATAAGTTTGTCCAGTTCACAAACTTTGTCCTATAATCTTAGAAAAAAATAATTATCTCCTCACACCCAAGCTGTTCGTGTGCTATTCATGAGATTTTGGCAACACCATTATCTGCAGCTTTCACACTACAGCTAGACTCGTCTCAACAAAGTCTAGGAACCATACACGCCGCTTCATGGTCCAAGGAGTGGTGTGTGTGCGCCACAGCGAGATATCTGCTTTCAATTATCGCGCCCGTGTCTGGGCACGATGATTGACACCACATGGCGGCCGTGCAGGTAACCGACACCAATAGGCCACTGGTGGAGCAATGTGCCCGCCTTTGGCCAATTGAGTGCTGTCTTTGTTAAAAAGACGCACACAAAGGCCAATAGCGTGGGAGAAAACAAAAAGCACATGCACGAGTATGTGCGATTCCTATATTAGTTTTGAAACCCACCTACAAGAAGTCTCTCGCTGCGCGTGCAGTGCTGTGCACTGCAACGCTAGGCACAAGACCTAAAACGCTCATGTTTATTCCTCATGGAACTGCACCCTGCAAGATATAGACAGTATCACTGAAGAAGTGGAGTATACTATACTCCCTCGGGCCTGCAGTAGACTTGTGGCCACTTTTACCAGCCACTTGCGCTGCAGGAGTGTCACTTTTTGTGACTCTCCGGTGGGGCAAACATGGAAATCATATCTATGAGGCCACGCAAAGCCACTTTGTGTAGCTTTGAATCAGGGTCGGATTGGGATCACAGTTTGGCCAGGGCAATGCCAAAAAAAGTGGCCCACTTTCCCACATCGTCCCTTTTATGGATCACCATCTCGTTAGACAAATTATTTTGAGAAATGTTTGGTAAAATAAATATGTTAAAGCTTCTGGAACCAGTGACATTGGCATAACTAGAAGCACTGCATGCAGGCGAGGAGAAATAAAATAGCCTACGGCCACAACATTTGATCTAGCTAGGGTTACCCCCTGGAAAGTACCAAATGGAAGAAAATCACCCAGAGCCGGTATTTTTTCATCTGACAGTAAGTAGCCAATGTAAGGTGAAAGCAGCTTAAATATGTTAAAATGGTTCAGGGAGTTTTTTTGATATAAAGAGTTCTCTTTAATTATTATTGTCCAGCCTTTGTAGAATTTGTGGGGTTAGTTCTTGTTAATAGAGAGAATTTTCTTTCAAGTTTCAGTTGCGGCTCTGGGCTTGAAAATGTACAAAAACTAATTTATAGTGTTATTCTCAAACAGTGGAAAACAGTCCACTCACAACTTTCTCTCAAGTTTCCCCAGAGGCATAAGCGCTATAAGTGAGTTCTGCTGGGGCACTCATATTTCTGGTTTAGTAACATCCCTGGACCACTGAAGGCTGTGGAAAACAGAATCTGAAAATGTGCTGGGGGAAGAGCCCTCTGTGCCCCTATGTCTTCTTTATAAATACAAAGGGCTGATGTGTTATGTATTCGTTTTGTACAGTGCCACCCCTTGCCTTTCTCAGCACCTCGATGTAGCTACTAATGTTGAGTTGTGACAAAAAAATCTGAAATCTGGAAACACAATAAAGTCTCCCAGTTACCATTCTTTAAAGCTATCTATGCCTGTACGTTCTTGAGACCCGTAATCCTAAAAAATAACAATAAAATAAAAATAAAACTGTATACTACTTTTCAAGAAGTGCAAATTGCACAGACCTTTTGCAGGCAACTCTCACAAAGTAAGGAACACCCCTCCTGTCTGCGCATCAAATTTCTTCTAAAAACACACTGGTCCAGGAACCCCTTTCAGTAGCTGCATAACATCCTTTCTGTCGGACAGCATAGGAGCCTCTGATAATTAGATCTACGAAGCCTGTCTTACAGGAGCTCACGATTTGAAGGTGACCCTCAGTTCATGATATAATAGTTTAATTCTGCTTTAGTCAGTTTCTCCTATAATCAGGGGCCCATCTGGTTTTACCACATGTGAACTTGCTTTACGTCTCACTGACATCTGCCTATACAGCAGTGTTCATTTAACTTTTATTTCAAATGCTAGTTTACAGCACTGACACAGTTCCACTCAGTGCTTTGTGTACTTTTCTAGGCACACGTTTTGTGCAGCGATTCAGGATTAATCTTAATGGCATATCCAGTTTGTTGTACCCTGCACATTGAGACACTGGAAGCCTTGTAGTATTATTCAAAGTCTTCTTTATTAGTTCCAGTCCAGGGTAGTATCATTCTCAATTCAGCATTGTACCAGCTCCTACATCTTCTACACCAGCCCCACCAGGAGCAGCCTACCTAGCTTCTCAGCCCATCTCCAACTGTCACCACTCATCCACACAGGCACACAGGCATTCCATTCGTAACAGTCACACCAACATTCCAATACCATCTCTCACTCTGGCTGAGCAGCTAGGAGGACCTAGGCTGATTCATGTAAATGTAATACTTAGGATATAACACTGTCATTTAAGCCCTGCACCCAGCAACAGGGCCTAAAAGACACTGGGGCTGAGGAGACACCTGGCCTCTTGGGAGGCCGCTTCTCTTACCCCTTGCCAGCCCTCCATAGACTGAGGTGAGAATGGATAATGTCCCTAAAATCACCTCTCATTTCAGCCTCCCCATCTAGGTCCCTGCCAATTCACACCCTCTCCATTGCTCCCATACCCTGAAGGTGATGGCCTGGCAGGGGATGGCACTGCTTCTGGCCAGGCAAGCCCCACAAGGCAGGGGGCCGAGGCCAGAATGCCTCAAAGGCCAGAGCAACACCAAGATCCCAGCCTCAAATTACAGAGGGTCAGGAGAGAGCCCTTGATGCTGGCGGCTCATTGCAGTGGCCTGGTGAAGACAGTAGGTCTATTGTGCCAGTTTACAGAGGCAAAGGCCCACAGGTGCCCCTGAAGCAGTGGCCCATCGCCCCATGCCCTACTGCCTGCCTTCCCAATACGACCCTGATTTGAATAGGCTCATAAACATGAAGTAAGACAAGGCAGCACAAATCGCTGCATTGCCTTACTCCACACTCAGGTGGCATTCCATGTGGGGGTGCAGTGGGTGTTCCTACGCAACTCTCATGGATTTTGACACTTCCAAGATTTACAAGCGCTTGTAAACTTGTGGAACCGCTTAAACCATACGCCTTCCGAGGTGAGGTGTAATAAGTAGAAATAGCCTTATTTCTCTTTTCATATCTACTGCATTCTGCAGCACACATAGAAATAGGAAAACGCCTCTAAGGATGTTTTTTGTGCTGGAAGGTATTAGATAAATAGGGTGCATTCCTGGCCTTTCACTTTGACTTAGGGCACCACAGAAAGGTGACTTGCTGTGCTGCCCTATATCAAAACCCCATAAATGAGGCCCTTGGTGTGAAACCGAAAAGGCTCAAGCAGGTGCTCTTCATTCCGCTGGGGCTTGATGGGCCGTGACTGATGGGAGGGGGATTGAACTTCAGGGAAGCATGGCACCGGACTGGGAGGGGGCTGATTTCGCCTGGGCTGGTTGGTCTGGTGGTCTCCCTATTCTGGGTCTGGAAGTTATTAGTTAGCCTGCTTCTGACTGGCATACCTGGTCTGAATGTGTGTCCTAGCGTGTTCTATGAGGCTGGTGTCAAAAATTTCCCCCTCAGGTCAGGTAAATGTGTGTGCCTTGGTTTGGGAGTGCCACTCACAGCAGTGTTTCTCTAGTTTCCAAACCTGGCTGGGGAACCTAGCTTACATGTATTCCAGTGGTGTCTCCATAATGGATTAGGAAACTTGTTAGTGAGTTTATAAATGTTTGACTGTATCAATATTTACTAATTCTACTTTTATTATGGGGAAACTGTGTTCACCGGACTGCACCGGTAACAATCTATTGGTTATGAGCTCCATAAGAATGATGCATTATGAAAGAACTTGACTGTTGGCAAAGACAAATTTATTGTAATAGTAACAACCTGTAACAAAGTGCAATGGTTAGTTCAGAACTGTACGAGTTGAGTATTAGCAGTGAAATAGCAAATGTAGAATCATGATTTATGGAAAACAAATGATTATTTCATAAGCACATGAACTTATTAATATGACGCACATTTGAACATAAAAACACAATTACAAAAAGGTTAACAGCACCCCAATACCAATAACGCCTAAATGAAAAATCTAAAGGAAACTAGAAGAGAGAGGATGGACAGAAAAAATTATTAATTTGTCCCCAAAAAAATTCTTAGCTCTCTCCTAGCACCTACAACCCAGGTAGAGCGGATACGGATACTTTGTGTGGTGCACGGAGCTAAGTGAGCTCAATATAGTCTGCCAGTTGCGGGTTGGGGACAAAAATAGCAATGATTTGTGCAGAGAAAAAGGAACACCAGACAACAGTCAGCCCTCTATGGCCAGACACAAGCTACACCTTTTTCACCAAGTCCACATTCCTTACGTCCAAATTGCACCCCATATAACACCTAAGAGTCATGAGCACCTCTTTTGTCTCGCCCAATGGTCAGCAAAAATTACAAATCCACCTCTTCACTTTTTTTTTCAGACACTGTCAGTGTTAAGATACCAACAGTCCCCAAGAAAACTCTTTTAACTAAAAAAAAGGATCTGGGTGGTGACCCTATTTAACGCACCATGGGCCTACGGTGCACCCGTTGTGTAACGGACAATGGTTCAAGCTATATAAATAAGTGACCGTACATAACACACCAAGGGCCAGGGGTATACCAGTTGTGTAAGGCTCAATGGTTCAAGCGAAAAAACATGCAAACTACCTATACCAGAGACCAGATGAGGAGTACCCCAAGGGGTCTTCCATAGCCCCACGCTCTTCAATATGGTCAGGCATAACACACTGGGTGGATGGTAGACCGTGATAAGTACACTTAATAATAACTTGATAAAAAGCCCATAGTCTTAAATATTGGATTATTTCTCAGCAGTATGTGGTGTGTGTCTAATATCCCTGTTGTCACTTATCTCCATATGTCCAGATATGGCGCTCATGAGCGTACACTACTTCATAACATGTTGGCTAATAAAAGATTGAGTTGCTTATACTATCTTAAGAGTAGTAGCCGCAACTGGGTTGAAAGTCTATGCCTATGACATATACATGTAAAATGGTTCCCATCATCCTTTGTATTGAAATATTGTTATGAATGTTACATGACAGTTGCTGTCAGGACTTCCTCAGTGATACAAGGTACACAATCCAGGGATTTGGGAGACATTCTGGCTGCAGCAGTCAGACCCCTGCCATCCGTCTGTCAGGTAAGTGTGCCATATAGTGTTGTAAACTATGGTTTCCCAAATAGGGCACAATAACCAACCTTTGGCAAATAGAAAATATTAGCAGAAAGTGCCACTTTTTAGTAGCATCTGTAGTTGGTGTGTGATATGTTACCAACATCCTCAGCGATGTCTGTCTGTGTTCATTTTTTATGTTCACATATAATTCAAGCTGAACATTCATTACGGTGTCACTTCCTTCTGAAGTTGCTGCATTGAGGACCACATCTTCTGCCACACTCAGGAAGCCAGGTTCAACAGCTGACATCACGGGGGATCTCAATACCACGGAGAGCTGTGGCTGGAGCTGGTGAGTCTGACTTTGCATTGCACATCTGCATTGAACAACTCAATGCTACAGTGTGAGCTGTCACATGTAGGATTATACAAACCAAATCACATATGGAACATCAGATAAATGCAAAGATTATTTGACCTAACCCTTGTGTTACAGCACATAATATAAGTTTGCAAATACTTATCCTGTTGTAACCTGTCTTTCAGATGCAGGGGACAATGTGTCGCTTGAGAAAGCTGAATCCTCCACTGTTGGAGAGAGGTGGGCATTCCGGAGACCAAACCCAATCCTCCTCCAAGCAGCAATGTCAGATACCAGCCCCGCTCAAGAAGAGGAGGAAGAAGATGAAGAATAAGAACATGATCAGGTTCTTGTCCTGGAGGAGGACCTGGATGATCAGGAGAGCATTGTTGGCCCACTGGGTAAAACACTAAAGCCTACAACGGGTCCGGCCAGCATTGTGCCTCCAACTTCACCTTTTGAGAACTGTATATTCTCAGCAGTCAGTCAACCAGTCACATCATTTTCCTACTTCAACACAACTATCTACTAATCACAACCCTCATGTCCCGGGTAGAAGTGCTGCTTCTCCTACACACACCTCCCATGACCAGTGCTAAATTTGGAAAATATTAAGTGCAAGGGCTCTAACCAGGAGGCCACTGCATCTAGCACTACCCATCGCCCTTGTCATCACTGCCAAAAACAACTATAACCATCTCTCTCGCATGTAAATATGACTGTTCAGACTATTCCAGGTACCTAAAGCTAAAGGAATGGCTGGGGAGGTAGGTGTTAGCAATTTTTTTTATGTATATTGTAATCCTAAACAACCGTTGTTCTGTTCATCTCTAAATTAGATGAGCAGCGCCACCATGTGGGAGACTGTTGGAAGTATGGTGTTAACAATTAGGTGCCGGTGCAGAGCACCAGAAACCAATTAAGTGCAGGTGCTGAGCACCGGAAAGCACTGACTCAAATTAAGCACCTCCCATGACAGAGCATCCCATGCCTTTTCTCATTGATCTGAGGGACCTAACACCCCTGGTGAGGAGCAGGTAACCGAAAGGCACTGATATCCTCCCTACAGCCTCACCACGTATTAACCCTCTTCATGCTGGTGGACCCAAAAATCATATCGGAGACCGTCCAATGTGAAGCGGGCTGGCAGATGGTTAAGGAGGCCAGCGGGAGGCTGGATTTTCCCAACAACTGGCTGATGTGAGGCAGGACATTTGTGCCCTAGAAGCTACTCTGTGTGACATTTTAGACTCCCTACAGGGAATACAGTAAATCCATCAGATGATTGACAGACCTGTGTGTTGGACAGAATGGAGCAATCTTGCCAACTCATTTCAGGAAGGCAAAATGACACCAAAGCAATCTATAGGTAAGATATTTGCCTTGGTCACACAATATAAGTAAATAAAAAGTTATTCTTCTCAAGTAAATACGGAGTTGCATAATAGTTGATGATGGTCAATAAGTTACTCTGATGGTAGGTCATATATGTGTCGATAAATGTGGGTGTGGAGTTTACGCTCTGAGTGGAGACTCAGCACCCGGGGCGGAGACTCTGCATCCAGGGCACAGATTAACTAATCAAACCAGGAAACAAAGATGTTATACAGAAAATGACAAACAGGACAAAAAGCAGGAAGTTAAATAAAGGAAGTTGCAGGCAGCCATTTGATGGTCATTCTGAGTCATCCTCACCTCTAAGCAAGATCCTCTGCCTTCCTGCTTCTCTGTTTAACTAACCTGTACCCAGCAAACACAACAAGATTATGGGCAGAGGGCTGAAGTCTTTCAAACATCAGTCAAGAGATCTGGGTCAAATCCATTGTTCTTTTGCTCACCAAGCCACCCCAGTTTGGACCCAGCCATATGCAAATCAGTCCTGACACTGCTTCCCATGGAAACAGTTCAGCGCAAACTGCCAGGCCATGTCCTCCCTAGACTGGACACACGCATCCTGGGACTGCTTTTTGGGGTATCACCCCATAACAGCCAGGCTAGCTTGAATACAGTGGCACAGTGAGCAAAGGACCCATGTCTGGGCATACCCTAGGCTGGGGGTGAATGTTTGCATTGTTAAAATTCCGTCCATCATCTGTTCTTTTAACTAACCTACACCTAACATGGCTGAGAGACTTGAGGACATGGCTCCCTCATTCAGTGAAACTATTTTGAACCTACTGAGTGGGTGCCCTCAGCTTTATGAGGGACCAGAGGAACACCTGAGCAATGCAGTGTGCAACCAAATCTGGAGCATTCTCACTGCAGTGCAAAGTGTGTGTGCCTGCGGCAGCCGACAGCCCTTGACAAATATTTCACATGGTACCTGAAAGCTTTCTGTAGACACGGACGTATAATAATAGGTGGACATTAGTACTAGTTGAATGCATGAAGGAGTCTGTTTTTGAGCATGCAGTCCTGTCAAGTTTCCAAGGTCCATGCATGATGTGCTACTCCAGTGCAGGATTTTTCTTTGAATTCTGGGACTTATAGTCTTGTTATTTTCCATAGTAAACAGGACTACAAGTCCAAAAATTCTAAGAAAAAAAGAACTTACCTGCAGTGGTACATCATGCATGGACCTGAGAAACGTGGCAGCCATGAGAATACACAATCCATATCAATATAGAGGTTAACTTGAACAATGGTGTGCGCATGACAGACATATGGCCACACATCCCCATTGTGAATTAGGTTCATGATATTTTCAATACCTGTACATTCATGTTTCATGTTATGAATCCTTAAGACAACTTCACAAAGATGTTTATAATTGTGCATTCAATAATGTTGGATTACATCACATATGCCACATGGGGATCGACAGAGTGTGTAGTAATATTACTGTGGTATATTTCTAGCCAGGTTGATACAACATGGGTAAAGAGTAGATCCCCAGCAAAGATGTGTTGAACATTACTATGCGTACTATGTCACCACCACAACTTCTGTATCTCAGAGACCAACATCAAATTCCTAATGTAATACTGTTTAGGGTGGTCTCACACACGCAAAGACATTTAATCTCCTAAACCAATGGAGTCCTTTGGGACCTCCTCACTAATCACCAACATGTGCACGAAATGTGTTGCATGGCCAATCTTTTGACTCTTGACAACAGCTGACAACAGCTGGTGTTTATATACATTAAGTTTGGCTTACATAGTAGTCTTGTGATGGGATTTACGGACAGTGTTAAATGTCCAGCAATCATCATTGACAACAGGTGTGAAACCACATAAGGGGTGTAACTCAACTGGTTGCTCAAAAGAAAAAAGTCAACCAGCTGGTCACACACATGCATATCCTGCCCTCTATATTGTACAATGGCCCGGTCACCTAGGTGAGGGTCGCAAGGTATGTGTAAACCATGATTTTCTTCAATGTTGTGCAAGACACAACAAGCTTCTAATATCTTGCACACGACTTCAGGGGAGAATAGCAGCACTCCCTCTGTACAGTCAAGACATCTGAATTGAGACTTTAGGATACTAAAAGTACTCTTGCAATTGTAGAGCTAATAATGTATGATTAGAATATGCAGTGTCTGTTGGGGTTGTGTATGTGGCATATGGAAAAGTTATTTATAATGGTTGTGGATATTAGATTAAAAGTTTTATATATCAAACTTGTCTGGTGCTTAAGTACTTTCCCAGAAGCCACATGTTGTCAAATTCTCCAGCTGTCAGCCCCCAAGCAAAATGTGAACTGCTGAATATGTAGATGTCATGTGTACTGCCTGGGAATACAGCATGCACATCTATAAAGCTGACAGTGGCATCACACACACCCTGCAAGTTGATCGAGTGGCAGCAATGTTTGTTGAGGAAGATGCATACATTGTGTTGAGGTGGCTGAAAAGTCACATCAGTGCAATCAATTGCACCTACCACATGTGGAAAGTGGGAATAGTGGTAGTAATCCATAGCAACCATTTATCTTTGGGCCAGTGCAAGAGATATGCAGATGTGAAGATGCATTCTCCTCTTGATGCAACTCAGTACCTGACAAAAGCATCGGGACTGGCTTGCCTGAGAGATGCCAGGATCATGATCTGGTCTGGGATGGCATGGGAGTAGTATGTATCAGAGTCAAGATGCTGCTCCCAATCACAAACCATCTTGAAGATGGCATCAGGGGTAAAATGGTATCTGGACATGACAGCTTGGCAGGACATCCCAAAATGGTTGATCCTTTGTCAAAAGATCTCACCTCCTGTTCCTCAAATCATTCTGTCGCATGACAAGGGGCAGGCTGACAAACACATTCTGCAACATGCTCAAAGGTCTAAAAAGGTTATCTTGCAGCAGCTCTGGGTTTATTTATGCAGTTGGGCTGGGATTGGCTGTTGGGCTTATGACCATCTGCTGCAGCAGGCTGGGGGGGATTGTGGGCACTGACACAGGTGTCTGGATGAAAGTAAACATACTCAGCCCCACAATCAGAGTTTCCCCCATGAGTGCGGAGATTCCGCTCTGACTGCAGAGATTTCTCCCAGAGTACAGAAACAGCTGTAAAGATACTACTCATAAGTCCCTTTGTCAATACCAAAAGTTATAAAGTTAGACAATTGGTCTAAGTTTACCTTTGGGAATCGAGACCTTTGTGTATGCCAAAAGTGATTATTTTATCTGTTCAAGGCAGTTCCTCCCAGTGGCAAGATGAGAATGGGTAGCCAAGTGACTTGGGGAAATGAAATTAATGACCCTAGCACATTATAAGAAGCACTGGAAACTTTATAATGCTTCTTGACATAAAATCTATTAAATTTTTTCAACTTGGTGTGGTTGGAGCTCACGGAGTTCTATTCCACGGAGTTAACTAAAAACTCAATTGGATTACACAGAGTTCTGTGAATGACGGAATAGACTTCCTTAAACACAACCATCATAAGTGCTGTATCAGAGGCTCTGCAAGGAAGAGGGTCTGAGGCCAGTAAATACATCAGTGACTCTGCAGCAGATCAGGCCCTGTCACCAAAGACTGGTAAAAGGTTCAGTGAAATTCTGCCAGCAGCACAAGTTTTGTGACTCACACGTGGTGACCTAGGATGAGCAGAGATCTGCCAAGTGCAACAAGGATCAATTCAATTCATAAAGCTTTATTCGGTGCATATAAAAATGACCATAAAAGCACATGAGAGTTACATAGAAAAATTGCAGAATTTAACAAAATTTACAAACATATGAGTTGAAATATCATACTTTTCCTGGCATTAATTGATTGGTTTAAAAATGTAGCAGTAAAAATAGCATATATCTACAGATTGCATGTTAAAAATTAATTTCATTGCATCATTGATAGATCGGGAACCATATTTGATAAACAAGGGTTTTAAATAGGCAATACGAAAACTCATATAAAGTTGGCATATCATAAGAAAGTGCAAGGTGCTCTGCTTCGATAGACCATCACTTGGGCAAGGTCCGGTCGGATAGTTTTTTAGGTGGGGAAATGCCCCCAAATGGTGTATCAACCCGAACCTAAGTCTAATAAGTACAAATCTATGTGATGGCCTGGTCACCTGAGATAGATATAGGGGGTAACCTTCATTGACAATATGGCTATTATAAAACAGGGTGGAAGACAATAACCCATTCTTTGTTGACCGCCTCCTCATTCTATGCAATAAAAATGTTGACTTCAGCTCACTTTTGGGTATTGCGGCAGCAGCAAACGGATCGGCCGTTATCTTTATGTCAAAAATCTCCAGAAAACAGTTGACAATATATTTTAACCAGGGAATTTTTAGATAATTATCTGAAGCAAGACAGTCCTCTATAACAGATCTATTGAAAGCTGTCTCCTTCACCCAGATTGATCATCAAACCATAAGGGGCCTTAGGGATAAAAGATCTATCAAATAGTTAATCCCCAATTCTCTCTGGATCAGCTCAGTTGGGGCAGATGTGGGCAGACATAAAAGCTTTTTGAGGAAAGAATTTTTCTCCGTCTGCAAACTATTATCACAGTGAAACCCACAAACTCCGGCCCCATTTAGAGCAATTGACACACATCTGGCTTGGTAAATCTGGAGCATATCCCTGATACGTCTGTCTCCAATCTTACTTAAACTTGGATCCAGAAACAAACAGTGGCAAAGATATTAAGAAGCCACAGAGAAATTAGGGGTTTGTTAATAATAGGTTTTTGCTTACTGATTTGCTGAAATGTCATATATGTACTTTCCTCTGTTTTGAAATTTTAAATTTTTGAATCCTTAATTATGTATGTAATATTGTGATTAATTGTTTTTTAGCTTTCTTTTCAAAGAAGATCTCTTTGAAATTTTAAACTATATTGTTTAAAAAGTCGTGTTTATGTATTTGGTTTTTATTAAAAACAAGACTGTGAACGATTTTATTTGGTTGTGGAAATTATTATGCACTCCTGGTAGTAAAGTATACTATTGTTTCCCTGTTTAAATGTATTTGTGTATCCATAATGGTATGAAAGTTTAACGAGCACACCCCAGGGATTTCCCTTTGACTTGCTGTCTCCAATCTTAGCCGCAAATCTAAAGGCCCCATGAGCACTTTTAGCCATCTTATTGCGAACATTAGTAAATTCATTAGACCCTGTTCTATCTTTAGAAAAGGTTATTCCCAGATAACAAAATTTATCTACATGTAGCACTTTTTGAACGTCTATAAAAAATGCATTAGGCAACTTTCTTTTAACTCCACAGGTCATGGTATGTGTTTTTTCCCTTTGTTGATAACCAGTTTCCTGTCCTTGATGAAGACAGAGAATCTGTCAATCAAACGTTGTAAACCAATGGGGGTTCTTGATAGTAACACGGCATCGTCCACGTATAACAACACCGGCACTACGACCATGTTAACCTGGGGGGCATCGGCATTAATAGATTTTAAAACTACATCGATTTCGTTAATAAACAAAGTAAAAAGCAAGGGGGCAGGAACACAGCCTTGTCTAATACCTCTATTTACACTAAATTTAGGGGTACACTCCCCTTTGATGCCGTAGCGCACGCTTGTTTGTAATTTTTCATAAAGCCTGGCCAAAAAGAAGATTATGCCCTGCGGTGCCCCAAGCTGTAACAAGGTTGGCCATAGGATGGAATGGTCCACTAAATCAAAAGCACTGCTTAGATCTGCAAAGCAGAGATAAAGTGAACCTTGTTTGGCCTGGGTGTACTTCCGGATCAATAGATTTAGATTTATACATTGATCGAGTGTACCCCTTCCGAAAGCCATACTGGCTGTTGGCCAAAATCCCCTTGGCCTCCACCCACTCTTCCAGCCTGGCCAGCAGTACTCTACTCATGATCTTAACTGAGGAATCTAAAAGAGAGATAGGGCGGTAGTTTTTAGCATCTTACCTATCGCCCTTCTTATGTATCGGGATTATAATAGACTCTGACCAGGTCATGGGGGCCTTGTTACATACAGCTGCATTAAAAACAATTGTTAAAATGGGGCTCCACATCGCCGGAGCGGCTTTATAGACGTCAATAGGAACCCCATCTGGCCCCTGGGCCTTCCCCCCCTTTGCTGGCATAGATGCCTAATTCCACCTCGGGAACAGGGATGTCCAAAGGCACAATAGGCCAGTTACTATGGTTGGTTTCATAACAATTATCAGATTTAAAAATCATAGAAAAATGAGATACCCACCCCTCACTAGAAACATTCGAGTTCAGCTCAAGGATAGAATCCTCCTTAAGGAAGGGGGAGTTGACCGTAGCCCAAAAAGGGCACAGTTAGACTGTTCCGCGGCTTGGTTTAAAGTCTCCCAGGCCTGATGTTGCAGCTCCCCTTTCCTATATTTCAGGGTGGTTTCATAATCTAATCTCAACTTGATAATCGATTTTGTATCCCTGGGCCTTAGCGTCAGTGCATGTTTTAATTCAGTTAAGAACAGGTATGATCAAACCAACCCAGTCTATGATTAGATTGCACTCTGTCAGGCCTAGTGAACACAGCATCTATGCATTTGTTAATGCCATTAAAAATGTCTAAAACCCGATCTAGGTCATTATTATTATTTAAGATGAGGGTAATTTCTGCAAAACACCCTTTAACAATGGAGCTCAATAGTTCATCAGAGTTTTCCTCTTTCCATCTCAATCTTACTCCATTGGGCCTGTGTGGTTTAACCGTCCTGCCTCCCCAGATAGTGGTTTCTAGGATAATACAGTTAGGATCACTCAAAGTGGAAACTTCAATCCTGGGGGCCAGACAGTAGGGAACAATATTAGAAGAAACAATAACATGTTCTATAACAGAACTAGTGTTCCGACTCTTAAATGTAGGGAAAGTCTGGCCATTTTCATCTTTTGAGTAATTTAAGATTTCCAAATCATGGTCACCCATGAATTTGTTAAGTATTTCTCCATAACTATTATGGCGGAAATGCAGATCATCGAGACCTGCAATATTTTTGACCCCACAGACCTTTTGGGTAGACAATTCACAGATCGGGATGTTAAAATCACCCACCCAAATAAAATCAAAAAGGACGTTTGATTCTGCAATCATATTATCAATAACAACGGCCAAATCCTTTACAACTTGCATCCGAGTATTATCAAAGATGTTGTTATAAAAATTGAGAAGGAGTACATTGCGGCCGTGTCTCTCGTGCAACCAGAGAATCTGTACATGAGCACCCACAGTCAGATACCTTTTTACAATTATAGACTGATTGATAGAAACTCAAATCAAAAGGCCACCTTTGGCTCTTCCTGACACGGAACTCTGTGCTAATAAATTATATGAAACATAGCCCTCATAGTTAACAAAGTATGTGCACCACGTTTCTTGGAAACAAACTATATCATGTGAGTTGATTAAATTCCTCCAACCCAAAATATCGCCCTTAGAGTTTAGTCCGGCGATATTCCAGCTAACGACAAGTATTCCATTTTTACCACAGATCCCAGTCCTGTCTGGGGTGGGTACTTCTTGTAGTACAGCCCCTACATTATGATCACTATTTGACATATCCCTATCGTCTGCATCCGTGCTTGGGTTAACCCTATATGATGGTCCGGGATCTACTAACTGTTCCCCTTCTTCATCAACCTTGCAAGCTGGAATCACCTCAAAGTTGGTATTACAATCTAGGTTGAGTCAATCGTTAGCATCTTAGGTAATTAGTGCTTGGAAGCGATTTAACACTGGTACCTCAAACACAGAGCATAAGTTAGTATGTTTACTAGGGGCAAAAGGACCTCTTTTGTCTTTATCAATGGGTTCATTAATAATGTGGCTGTAAAAGAAACCAAGTGGGCGTAAATTTATACCCTTGTCAGAATATGGTAGCAAACAGGGTAGTTGCAGCGTGTTGACGATATTTAAAATGAACAATAATACCGTGGCCTTCACTTTTCTTTCGGGAATTGTCGATCCAATTAACCCTTCTAGTGGTAAGGATCTGGTTAGAATGATTCATGGGGAACCCACATTGTTTGTGGAGCCAGAAAACTGCTTTATTTTTAAGAGAATCATGCGATTCCTGTTGGTTCTGGTTCGTATGTTGTTCAAGGAGTGGCACATTAGTTAGAACAACCACGTATGGAGCACAATCAGGGTGTAAATTAATAGTGTGACTTAGTTTAACTTCCATTCGGCGTCGGGCCACTCTCAAGTTCTACTGCTACCAGGTTCTTCTTACCTCCTGTCGGTTGGGGATTAGACTTGCTTGCTACTATCTTGTTCATCTCCCCACTACGTTCGGTCACTACATTGGAGATACCTGTGGCAGCATTACTGTCCCTGTGTCCTTCTACTTTGTCCCTAGGTCTTTTTACCAGTTCAATATTGGCAGATAATTGGTCACCTAGCCTAGAGACCTCTCTAGAGTTAAAGGTTTAATTACATTTTCTATTTTGGCACCCATGATGTTAACTAACTGGTCAAACTGATCAGCATTTAATGTTACTGTACTAGGGTTATCCATTGACTCTTCTCCACCTAATGTGCCTGTTGAAGGTGTTTTAGCTCCCTTTCTATTATTGTTTCCTCCTCGTTTAGCTTGAGCTTTTCTACAGCCCCTTATTGTTTTAGGTACCAGGGTCCTCTGGGTAGAAGTATTAGAAATATCAACTAGTATAGTAGGTGTTATTGGTATTTGGGCTAAAGCCTCTGGGGTTGTGCTAACTAGATTGCTTGAATCCCTACTAACTATATATGGGGCAACCAGAGGTGTCGAGGGCATTGGTGGCAGGCTGCCTAAGCCCAGTGAAAGTCGCCGTTCTGTTTTGTCAATTTCGTTGTTTATTTCATTTACTGCTTTCACCAGGTAATTGTCGAGCGTGGCACTAGCCACCTCAAGAGGGGTCTTATTTCCTTTTCGCTTCGACATATTTGCATTAGATAACTAAATACAGATTATTTCAGATATACAAAAGCTATTATGAATGGAATACTAAGTAAACTATAGACCAAAATTCCTCATTGAAATAAAATTAAAAAGTAATAATAAAACACTACAAAAAGTTCATCATCCCATTATACAGCCATTAATGGCACTTATGAGTCTTACTTCGATGCTGTATGGAGTCCTAAAATTAGAAAACCAAGGGTTCAGGCCCAGCCCAGTCACGTCCAGCCTCGGACGGCCTCAGATGGTCCCGCCCTTGTCCCGGGCTTCTCCCGGTGCTGCCTGAGGGCTGGGACCGGCGCGGTGGTGACGTTGCTCCCCTGGAGGCTGCTGGTAGTTGTAGGCGGCGGTGGTTATGGCCGCGATGCCGTTCCCCTCACGGCGCAAAGCTTGCTGGAGTAGCCGTTCCCCTTACGGTGCTGGGGCTGCTGGTGCTGGGAGAAGCCGTCCACCACACAGAGCGGCAGAGAGGGACCCAAGGACAGCCGTTCCCCTCACGGCGTAAAGGTATATCTGATGAGCGCGTCCCGTGATGCGTGAGTGCGGGCACGCTTTTAGGGCTGGGGCCGGCACGGTGGTGCCATTGCTCCCCTGGAGGCTGCTGGTAGTTGTAGGCGGCGGTGGTTATGGCCGCGATGCCGTTCCCCTCACGGCGCAAAGCTCGCTGGAGTAGCCGTTCCCCTCACGGCGCTGGGGCTGCTGGTGCTGGGAGAAGCCGTCCGCCACACAGTGCAGCAGAGAGGGACCCAAGGACAGCCGTTCCCCTCACAGCATCAAGGTATGTCAGATGAGCGCGTCCATAGTCAGATCTCAACATAAACCAGTGCAGACAGCGTTTCCTGCAGTGCTCGGGCGAATGTAAACAGTCACATCCACGCGCAGGACACACCCCAGAATCGGATGTGCACTTTGCAGGCTCCGAGGCTCGTGCACTGCTGGCCTCAGTACGATGCTCCGTGCCACCACCGGCACTACTACCAGGGTGAGACTCTGGGGTGTCAAGCAGTGGGAGCCCAGGACTCGGAGTAGACGGTCGCTGACCGGGACAGGTGACAGGTCTGTGTTGTTGTGGGGCACCACTGGCAGCAGTCAACAGGTCAGGAGGCCTGCCTGGCAGACAATTCTCCATTAGCCAGCAGTGCCACACACACAGTCCGGCCGTCCCCCGCGCACCGCGCACAACAAGGATCATAAACTAACAACACACAAACATGCGAGCCAGGCAGTACCCTTCTAGTTCACAGAGTCTTCAGTGTGAAATGATGCTCTTTGGGTCTGTACTCTGTAGCAGGCTTCCTTTGTTAGTACTCACAAAAACCTGAGGGAGAAAGAGTCCCACCTTCTCCACCGGGCACAAGAGAGCATTACGACATATGCCAGTGTTCACTACATCCCAGGGCCCTCGATACTTGGTCTGCAGTGTATCCTCGGCTTCCTCTGTTAGTACAGGTGATAATGAGACAGAAAGAGTCCTGGCTTCTCCCTGAGGCACAAGACAGTACTTCGGCAAGTGCCGGTATTCACCACCAACCAGTGTATTTGGAACTTGGCCTACAGTGTATCTCTGCCTCCCAGGATCTCTTGCACACTTAGGGGCTTATTTATGAGCCCTTCCGCCACCTTTGCCCCGCTGGTGCGTCAGTTTTTGTGACGCACCAGCAGGCTAAAAAATGTGCCATGTTGCGTCATATTTACAAAGTGACACATCTTGGTAGATGCATCACTTTGTAAACCCCTGCGCCACATTATACCTGCGCCAGGTATAATGTATGCAGGGTGGGCATTCTGATGCAAGTAAGCCTTGCAGACATGATACAGTAAAATCTATGAGATTTCACTGCACCACTTCTAGGATGCAAATGCATTATTATCTGCCTCACAGCGGGCGTAAGACTGACGCAGGCACATTGCAATGGGACTTGCCCATGTTAAATGACCCATTGTTGAAGTTGCGTCACTTTTGTGACACACTCCAGCAATGCGTCATTTTTGCACCTACAGATACGTCACAAATACTGACGTATCTGTACCTCCTTGCGACATGATGCGTCATATTGCAAATATGACGCATCCAGCATGTCGCAAGGAGGGCGCAATGAAAAGTGATGCAACGCTGTTTTCACGCAGCGATGCGTCACTTTTCATAAATGAGGCCTTAAGAGCCTGACTCAGGTGGTGAAACACAATTACTAAAGGTGCAAAGAGTCAGCAGAAAACTAGAGTTGTGGGTACATAACAGCAGGATAATGTCTCTAAGAGTAAATGTATTTACAGTATGAATGGGACTTAAGTAACAGGCAGTACTCAAAACACAATGAAACAGTAATGCAACAATATAAAGGCTACAGATGCCTTCTGTCAGTCATCGCTAGCTAGTGTTCATGGGCACTGAGTTATCACAGACAATGCCAAGAACATGACAGTGGCGCAGTCACAAGAAGGTAGGGCTAGTTCGGCAACATTCACACCCATGTGGGCTGTGTTCTTCTGTGGAGAGATGCGTGGGCTTCGCACGAGAGAGGCCCGTCCATCCGCAAAGTGACTCCGGTGACTCATGCTATGCAACTGGTGCAGCAGTTTGACCCAAGTTAGGCATGTCTCGTGGTGCAGGTTATGCATATGTGCAAGCAATATTAACAGTGCGCAGAACACTGGCAACAGCTCAATCGTTGAATTTCAGCATTCTGTCTTTCAAGCCCACTGCAGCACGGAAGAGAAAACCTACATGTTTTCAGTTTCACATCTCCGGACTAACACCTCTGCCTTCTTGGAGAAGGTCAGCTCTCACACAGAGGCAGCATGCACCTGTAAACTAATTTAGGTATTTTCTGTGGCTGTCCTGAAGAAGGTGCTTAGCACGCCGAAGTACGCGTAGAGAAACAAAGAATTGTTTCATTACCAAGGCACTACATTTTAACATGAAACAAACCCTTAATCCTATCTTTTGTTTTTTGTATTAACGTTTGAATTACTTGGATTTAACTGTTTTACATTTGTTTGCATTATACACATATGTCTATATTATGCTGTTAAGTATGGTATGTTTTGTTTGTCTCACAAAAACCTTTTTCATCATGAATTAATACTAATAAAATTAGATTTTTAATATAAATGTTGAGTACACTGAGTCACTATTCATATCAATGTGCCTAGAATAGGTCAATACATGACCAGTTATTAGCCTAGATTTGTTTTTCTCAAATATGAAAATTTAGTGTCCATTTAAACATAAAATGTGCTGTCTATAAATGACAGCGTACTATCTCACCAGTCATCCAAAATGCACCACTGGCTACACACCACACCCGTAACACTTTCTTGCTGGATGGGCATGGCATATTTATCACACTTATTTTTTATGTACTACTTGGATTTTTCACAGTCCCTAGGACTCCAGTGATATAATATTAATGACAGCATCCCCACTCGAATAATTGTCTCAGCACCAGTGAATACAAAAGTATAATGGAATAAGCAACATTTAAAAACCTTGAGCTAGTCATCCATTTTATGAGGCACCTGTCATTCTAGCTTAGCTCTGCGTCTCACGTAATGACGTCAGAAATTCAGTCACAGAATCTGATAGTTAGAACCACAGTCCACATCGCTCAAAAGCAACAAGCTTTCCAAATATTGAATCTTCTTAGAAACAGGTGTCCTGAATGCATACCTCTATGGACACTCTGTAATGAGGATGGATACTTTTTGGCAAATATATGACGGCTTAACAGTTTATTTTGTGTTTAATTGCATTGTGAAATCAGTCCATATTAAGACTCATGGGCATATTTATGAAAATTGTGGTGCAATGCAGCACAGCAAGTCATCTTGCTGTGCTGCCCTGTGTCACTGGGAAAGGGCAAGACTGCACTGTATCTAAGCAATACGATGCATTCCTGTCCTTTGCCCCTGCATTGGCACCATTTCAGCATCTTAGCGCCAACACAGGCACCCTCGCAAGGGTGCTTGTGTTGGAAGTAGGATTGTTTTTTTGCAGGAAGTGGTACCTTCCTTGACAAAAACAATCCATAGAGGCGTTTTCTTCTTTGTATGTGTGCTGCAGAATGTAACACACACACAAAGAGGAAAAATTAGGAGAAATAAAGATATTTCTCCTCGTTATTTCTCACCTGGAGAGGCATATATTTTTGGCACATTCCAGGTTTACCAGGTTTGTTAATATGAGAATGCATCAAAATCCATGGGATTTGCTTGAGAACATCCATCACAAATTCCATGGAACGCCTCCCTTGCGCAGAGTAATGCACTGCAGCGATTTGTGCTTCGTTGAAATACTCCATGTTTATTAAGCCTTTCAGAGGCTTTGCGTGGATTCATAAATATGACTTAGAGCTTTCCACTATGCATGAACTACTTTGCATTGTGCAAGCATGGCGCAAAGCTCCCATAAACATGCCTCTCAATTTGTTTTGAGAACCAAATACTATTTCCTTAGCAGTTTTCTGGTAGATCCTTAAATATGAAATCAATCTAAACTAGTGTGTTTTCCTTAATGAGTACTATAGTGGTCAAAAAGAATATAAAGACGTGTTAACTACAGTTATTTATCTTGGCAACAACAATGCCTCTCTAAAACAGCATGGGCATGGACAAATCCCAACTCACCTACATCATATAATATTTATAAAAGTTGAAGTATCTGATTTCATGGCTTCTGACCTTTACAAATCTTGTCAGTAAACAAATATTTAGTAGTGCGTGAAGATCTCAGTGAAGATCTCAGTCTAAATTGCTCAGGGTATTCTTCAGTTATGCCGCAGTTTCACATTCAGAGAACCTGCTGTACATTCAGAAGACGCATAATGCACATATTCCTTTTGAAAAGCAGAAACATTTAAAAAAAATACCTAGAAGCACACAGATAGAGGAACATTTTTTTTCATGCGAGGCAGCAAATATGGATGCAAAGCAGTGTATAGGGGTATTAGTGCGGAAAAAGAACACAGTTCAAGTAAATAATACCATTTGCACTAGAATTTAAGGGCCATATTTATCAAAGAATTACGTCAGCTTTTGCACCACCCAATAGGGTGATCGTACGACGCAACTCTTAAGTTAAAGTTCTCGAGCCATGAAAGGCCATCTTGCATGGCTTAATAAATCCAGAGTAAAGCAATGCAGAACAAAAAATGCTATGTTGCATTGCTCTGCCCCAGTGAGGCGTTTCATGTGGGTGTTCCCATGCAACACCCATGAATTTTGACACATTCCCAGATTTACCATAAGTGGTAGACCTGGGAATAATTCTTTCCTCTTTTAATGTGTGCTGCATTTTGCAGCACACATAGAAATAGGAATATTCCTCAGGGGATTACTTTTGTGCAGTAAGGTGTCCATTCCTGCACAAATACAATCCTGCTTACAACACAGGCACCCTTGCATCGTGCTAAGCAGCACATTGGGTGCCAGCATTGGGAAAAGCAGGAATGCATCGTTCAATGGTAAACACGGAGCCTTCCTGCCCCTTCCCTACCGCACAGCAAGGGAGCTTACTGCGCTGCATCACATAATGAAAAATGCCCCCAAATACCAGTGCATCACTTTGCAGTGCTTTGTGTCACTTTGCCATGAAGGAGAAATATTTAGAAAAGTTGAGTACATCTGTGCCCTAATGTACTCATTCACACAAACACACACACACACACACACACACACACACACACACACACACACACACCCACACACACACACACACACACACACACACACAACAGTGTTATAGTTATAGAGACAAATACATTAAAAACCTTTTTGCTGATACACCGACTTTGAAGCAGCACTTTGCCACGTAGTCTTGAGTACATAGTTGCTATAAGAGAAACCTTTGAAAATACCAATTGAATGATTTTCTGGACAACTTGGACTGTTAAATAGGCCCTGAGGAAGCAATTTCTATTGTGAAACATGTGTTAGCCTATTTCTGCTTGGGCATTGCATTTATTAGGAAAATATCTTTCTTTTTGCTCCTCGCAATTCTTTCTGAGTTTGAAATAGTTACCTTTGTTCCGAGTTATACCTACTAGAGATAACTACAACTGGTGAACTTCAGTGTTTTTTTTGGTTTAAACCATTATATATATATATATATATATATATATATATATATATATATATATATATATATATATATATATATATATATATGTATATATATATATTCACTGAAAAAACCATAGGTTATAGACCATATATAGTTAGGAATTAGCATTTAAAAAACCTTATTTTACTCACACAAAACCATTGAAATTCCATATATAGTTAGTTGCACTAACTATATATCGCGCACCCGCAATCCACTGCTGATCATGTCACATATTACATCATTCATGACATGGTCAGTGACATCACTGATGACATCACTGATGACATCTCAAATGACATCACTGATGACATCACTGATGACAACATCCAGTGACTGTATGTTTCTGTAAAGTTAAAATATGTCTTACATATTGAAGAATGAGTGGATGTATAAGTGTCTGGATGAAGGATTTAGTAGGTGCGTGACTGACTGTATGAGTGAGTGATTAAATGTGTCTCACTGAATGCATGGGTTAGTGACTAAACTGTCTTAATTTGTGCATCATTATGTCTGTTGTGATGTAAACTGCTGCATGTGTTGATCATTAGCTATACGAGAGGCTATATGTGTTATTAATTGGTTGCCCAAGTATTTCTATGGGAGATTGAGTTTGTGTGGGGGTGGCTGGAAGGTGTGTGACTCTATGCATAGATGTGTGAGCAGTTTATTCACTAGGTGTATGAGTTCAAGACTGCATGTGGAAACAGCTACATGGGCAGTTGACTGTGTGCATGAGTGTATTGATGAGTGAATGGATATCTCAATGCTACATGTCATAGTAAGTACATATGTTAAACACAGTACATGTGAGAGTTGGCATATATAAATAACTGTGCATGAGAGCCACTGAATGAGTGAGTGGTTGTATCGATCATTGTGAACTTGTATCAGGGATTGTATAAGAGAGTAAATATGTGTTAGTATATGTTTCAATAAGTAAGGTGTGTTTAACTGTATAGTTGAAGAAATGGAGGTGAGATTGTTTCTTTGCATGACTGACTGGGTGTGTGAGTAACTCCATGGATGAGTGGCAGTGTGTGAGTGTCTGTATACACTGAGTGTATCTAAGGTTATATTAGAGTCTGAAGAGGTTTATCGTATTAGCACAAGAATGATGTCAAATGAGATGTCATCAGTGATGTCATCAGTGATGTCATTTGAGATGTCATCAGTGATGTCATCAGTGATGTCATTTGAGATGTCATCAGTGATGTCATCAGTGATGTCACTGACCATGTCATGAATGATGTAATATGTGACATGATCAGCAGTGGATTGCGGGTGCGCGATATATAGTTAGTGCAACTAACTATATATGGAATTTCAATGGTTTTGTGTGAGTAAAATAAGGTTTTTTAAATGCTAATTCCTAACTATATATGGTCTATTATCTATGGTTTTTTCAGTGAATTTCAATGGTTTTTTAATAGCAAATATCATAAGCTGTCGAATGTCAAGTACGTGGTAAGTAAAAACATTTTCGTGTTTATGCACACTGATCTGCTTTGAATGCTGCCCCCCACCCCTCATTTCTATTAGGAGTACTCTCTCTTTGCAGATAGTGAAGGGTAGTTAACGCAGGCCTTTGCCCCCGTTGCCCCCGTTGTAATCCGTCGTGCCTGCTTCTCTCTCCATTTGATTGATTGTTCTCTTTGGTTCATTCTCTATTTACAAACAAGCACAGAGTCGCAATACTCTGTTTAGTCTTTGCAGATAGCGAAAAATCGTGTAAAAAAACAAAAGGAATCGAGCAAAATCAGTAGGCCACTAATGGGATCTCTTTTTGACCTCCCTAAAATAGAAACATTAGGAACAACCTGTTGATAATACCAATGTGTATGTACATAAGCGGCGTTCATTTGTGTTCACAGTACCCCTTGTTGATTGTTTGAATCGAGCATTGAATTGTTCGAAGTTGATTCTCTTAAGAATCTTCTCTGCCTGCAAACGAGGAAGAATAGGAATATTCTCTCTCCCTTTGCAGATAGTGAAGGGTAGGTAACGCAAACCTTTAACACGTCGTGCCTATTTCGTTCCTCATTGATTGATTGTTTCCCCAAACATTGACTGTTTGGGAATTGGTTCTTTTTGGAGGTGTTCCCTGTTTGCAAATATACGTAGGAAAATCTTTGCAAATAGTGAAAGGGTACGTAATGCGGACCTTTCTCCCCCGTTGTAATCTGTCATGCCTATCTACTCCCCACTGATTGATGCACCTGTTTCACCCGGACCATTTACTAGAGATACGTCATCTGGCCCGACCAGAGAGCACCCCTAGTGAAAAGGACATATGCAATAATAACGAAGTGATCACTGTATCCTGTTAACAGAAACTTTAGCATGAAACAACCTGGAAAGAAAAGAATAGGAAAACGAAAATCAGTAGGCCACTGATGAACATGAACTTTTATTAAACAACGAACAAAGAAACGATAACATAACGTAATGATAAAACCTATTAATGTCCTAGAAACAAGAAAACGTTAAAATATGCCAGTGGTGAGAGACCAGAAAAACAGTAAGAGAAACCAAATCACCCCTCGCTGTCCCACCGCCTGCCACGCCAAAAAAATCGATAGACTAGGGAAAATGCAAGTTAGTAGAACATCCGCCCCCACTCTGGAAACTTCCAAGGTGGGGCAGGGTTGCGGCTACGCCCAGCCGGGAGCAGCCCATATAAGGCGGGTCCTGCTGCCACGCCTCGGCCAGGAGATCCTAACGTAGGGTGTAGCCGGAGGAGAGGCCGAGGCCAGCGGGACCCGGCCAGGGGATTGCCTTTACAACGCTGAACAGTTGCGGGGGGGGAATGTCTCCTCGACCCTCCCCTCTCTCTCCCAGTCCGGCCGCGGTGGCCCTTGAGAGTTGCAGGTAGTCCCGCCACATGCTCTTCCGGTCCGGCCACCAACGGTCGGGGGGCCGAGGCCGACGGGATCCGGCTGCAGCCGATAAACCAAGAAACCCGTTCATGGGGCCAGAGCCAGGGGCGTCCGGCCGACATCTACCGGAAGCCCGGCCCGAAGACGGACGGGACACTTCTTCTGTCTTGAATAATGGCTGCGACAACACTGGGGGGGATGTCTTGCACATGCCTCCGACCCCCCCCCCTCGTCCTCATCGCCTGGTCCGGCCATAACAAATCTCAAGCGAGACGCCGTGGGGTGCACTGGGAGGGAGAGACGGTGCGAACAGGCCTCTCCCGCCTCCCCAGGTGGAGGCTTCCCAGCTGCACCCTCAGCGCTCCAGGCGCCCGGAAAAGGGTTCTTCCACTGTGGCCATGCTGCAACGTCTCGCCCGGCAGGGTGGAGCCCGTCCGCTCATTTGACCCCGCGATCGCCAGTAGCTACCGAACTCTCAAAATGGCGGTCGACCTGGCAAGAGCGGGCCCAGCATAAAGAAATGGCCCGGTCACTGGTTGACTCCACCACCGTAGTCCTCCACGACCTTGAAGATTCTAGAGGAGCCGCGGGAGTCTCCGACCCCCGATGGGGAATGACTGCCATGATCGCCCGTGGAGTGACGAAACTGTATCCGCGGGACGTCGGCGCTCCCATGCTGGCGCCAGCCTCACTTTGAATTACTAGAATCCTGCAGACCTCAGTTCCGGTGAAAGCACAGTGTGACCCGGTAGGAAAAATTGTTGCACCCCCTCCCCTTTTTGACTGATAGTTCAAACCACCGATCCTTTCCTTTGCCCTTTAACGGAACTTTGGACTGCCTCCCCCTCTTTTACATTTTCTAGAGAAAACAAAACATTAACCACTACATTAGCATAGCAGTTGACACCAGAACTGTTTTCAAATTGAAAACCAACAACATCTTCAACAGAATCCTTTTTGTTTCTGCTGTGACCCTGCTACAGCACAGGCATTGTCCCCAGCAGTAATTCTGCAATGCCGGTAAGAATAGCTGTGGTGCCTACTGGACTCACTCACCCCCGCGGCGCCCCACGCCGTTATTTGCTGGGCGGCAACTTACTAGACATCACTTTCGTGCCATCTAGATTTCAGCGCGTTCTGCTGCCTTGGAACTATTCGCACAACAGACTGCTACTGGCGACCCACCCCCAGGCAACATCTTCTGAATTTTCATAATTTGAAAGAACTAGTAACATGTCCTCATCAGGAATTCAAAAGAAATTGCCATGGTCTCTTCGTTGTTTAAATGTTTTTACTGTTTTTGTTTTGTTGTATATATTTATATGTTATTAAAGTTTTATATTCCTACTACTTTGTTGGAGTGCTATATATTTTTAATGTGACACATAATTGTAAAAACTTTGATGTACAAAGAGTAATTCCTGGAATCTTCCGCTTCAGGCTCGGTCCCCTCCCCAATCACAATACAGGATGGTTTTCAGATAGTAGGAACACGTGTGGTGTGACGGATCTCATCGGGTGTGGGCCTTGATCTACTATAACTCCTTTGAAGAGGGGTGATTCTTTACAGCTGGGGCCATAAACTGCATCTGCAGGGCTAGGTGATAGCCTGGACAATCGGACACAGAGGAAGAGGAGTGTCAGAGGGTGCGGTAGTGAATAGGGCGAAAGGGAGGTGTCGGGCGGGCACAGAGTGTGATTTTCAGGGAAGAGCAGCGCAGATGGGGGGAGGTTTATTGCCGATGCATAAGACAGAGAGCGGGGGTGACCAGTGCCTGGGGAAGATGCTTGCGAGGGTGGGGAGCCATGCTACGAATCGACAGCGTGCAGAGAGTGGGTCTGGTCAAGGCATCTAAAATGGCTGCCGTGCACGACAAAAGTGTGGCATTTCAAAAAAGGCAAGATGGCGCAGACAATGTTTTTCAACACTTCCTCATTTCCTTCGAATCGAACGTTAACAGACGTTGGTGCATATTACCAAAGTTAAGCGATATTTATCGCTAACGATGCTTACCAACGAATTTTTTACCGCTAAGCATAGTCTCATTTTATACTACAATCACTTCGCTACAACCTCATGAATTAAAAATAAAAATGAATAATGTCTCAAACAATTTTTGATTTCTAAATATAAATTTATTCTTCAGAATTTTCTAAATTTGAAAGAACTAGTAACATGTCCTCATCAGCAATTTCCTCATGAAAAGTCTGCAATGATGATTCTTGTAACTCTATGGTCTCCAAACATTCGATAAATTCGCCATCAACAGATTGATCAAAAAAATCATTCAAGTCATCTCCTCCTTGTGACAATATTTCATTATTGGTGCTGTCAATTTCAATCAATGTAGTGGAATCATTCAAGTCATCTCCTCGTGACAATATTTCATTATTGGTGCTCTCAATTTCAATCAATGTAGTGGAATCATTCAAGTCATCTCCTCCTTGTGACAATATTTCATTATTGGTGCTCTCAATTTCAATCAATGTAGTGGAATCATTCAAGTCATCTCCTCCTTGTGACAATATTTCATTATTGGTGCTGTCCATTTCAATCAATCTAATGGAATCATACAAGTCATCTCCTCCTTGTGACAATATTTCATTATTGGTGCTCTCAATTTCAATCAATGTAGTGGAATCATTCAAGTCATCTCCTTGTGACAATATTTCATTATTGGTGCTGTCCATTTCAATCAATCTAATGGAATCATACAAGTCATCTCCTCCTTGTGACAATATTTCATTATTGGTGCTCTCAATTTCAATCAATGTAGTGGACAATTCAAAAGAAATTGCCACGGTCTCTTCATTGTGAGCCATTTTATTTTGAAATTGCTTGCTGTAAATTGCAGAAAAAAATAATCACTTTCATTTATCGTTTTTAGTAATACATAATATAAAACTAACTTTATCAAGTATTTAGTATAACAGAAGGACTGCAAATAAATAACAGAAAACATTTTTCAAATTATCTTCAAGTGTACAACATAGTTCCCCTTACAAAGAAATTGCCACGGTCTCTTCATTGTGAGCCATTTATTTTGAAATTGCTTGCTGTAAATTGCAGAAAAAAATAATCACTTTCATTTATCGTTTTTAGTAATACATAATATAAAACTAACTTTATCAAGTATTTAGTATAACAGAAGGACTGCAAATAAATAACAGAAAACATTTTTCAAATTATCTTCAAGTGTACAACATAGTTCCCCTTACAAATTAACAACTCACCTTTTTAAAAGTAGGAGAAGTGTTAGTACTGTGTAAATCAAACACCAGAAATTCACCACCAAAAATTCCTCACAAATGTACCTCAGACAGTAGTATCACAAAATGGCTGTGGTTTCCTCTCATTTGACATATATACATAACCAATTAACTTTCATCACACACAAATACAAAACCAAAGTAACATTTTAATTGGTTCTAAATTTTAACACTTTCAAATGTGTTTTCCCCATGCAATTTTCCATAGGATATTTACATACGTCTACAGCCTGAATGGCTGAACGGAATTACACCAAACTTGGCAAAATGGTACATCAAACCTAAGAGGTCAGGAAGGATCTACTATGCCCCCTTATGGTCATTTCCCCCTTCGCTTTGGCCTCCTCTTGTCTCTCAATCCTACCGAGAGACAAGATGGCGGCCGCTACGGACTGTTTGGAATGTTGACAGACGCCGGAGAACCAATCAGCTTCGCAAAGCTCCGTAACGCGAAAAGTACGCGAAGCGGAGCGCTGTTACAGATATATATCTTTTTTTGAACGTTAATTTCTCAAAATCCACTGGAGCACATATATTGAGACCTAGCAAAGGCACATCGGGCTACCAGTCCCTAATATTTTGCCAAGTTTCGTGCAAATCCATTCAGCCGTTTGATTTTTTTTTTTTTTTTTGCCCCGCGGGGCCCTTCTAAAACCTCCACATCAAACCTAGGGGGTCAGCGAGGATCTACTATGCCCCCTTATGGTCATTTGCCCCTTCGCTTTGGCCTCCTCTTGTCTCTCGATCCTACCGAGAGACAAGATGGCGGCCGCTACGGACTGTTTGGAATGTTGACAGACGACGGAGAACCAATCAGCTTCGCTTCACAAAGCTCCGTTGCGCGAAAAGTCCGCGAACCGGAGCGCTGCCCGGTCCGCTGTTACAGATATATATCTTTTTTTAAACGTTAATTTCTCAAAATCCACTGGAGCACATATATTGAGACCTACAAAAGGCACATCGGGCTACCAGTCCCTACAATTTTGCCAAGTTTCGTGCAAATCCATTCAGCCGTTCGGGCTAAAAGTGAGGCCAACCGCCCTATGGAAAACTCAATGTTAAAAACACGTTTTGGGACCCCCCTTTTTTCTCGGCCCCCCCTTGACGAACCCCCCCCCAAATTTTCAGGGGCTGCTCAGAAACAAAATGTTCCATTTTCCTGAAAATTTCAGCCAATTCCGTCCACAAACGCCAAAGTTATTAGACATAGAATTTTCAAAAATCCCATAGAGAAAAAATCCTAACTATATATACCTACTGGCGACCGCCAGTAGGTAATATATACATATATATATATATATATATATACATATATATATATATATATATATTGTTTTCACAAACGGACACACTGCACTCTTAGGGGCACCATTAGCAATCCACATTTATTAAACAGCATGTCAAGGCAAGATACCACAACACGTTTCAAGTTGAAGTAGCTTTAACCCCCAAAGCTGCACTGTCAGTTGTGCGCGCTGCTTTCAGACCACTTTGTTTTGAGGATTGAAACAAATCCAGCGGTGCCTGATGCTGGGAAATGATTCAGTGCAATGGGGTTTCCCCGTGTCCTTCTGAATCTGGGTATGTAATGAGGAACTACAAGTGGTTCTGTCGGGTGTCACAATTCTGCCCAGAATTGTGATACATGTTAATTTACTAAGCAATAATATTAAGGGTCAAAGACTGATGCCTATCAGGCAGATTATGAGAGCTTCTAATCATAATGTCTTACAAGCCTCTGCATTACGTACTGCCTATTGTCCATAAAACATGACACAAAGAGCAATTCATCAATAACGTGTATTATTAGGCTGTCCACAACACACAGAATACATACAATTCAATAAATTCAATTGACATAAATCACATGAAAAATCAAAAGTTCACAGTGTTCACATATACAGACATGAAAACATAGAAAACATATGTAGTCAAATGTCCACACTTATAAAGTTCAAGGTATCCTTGTATTGTTCTTTTATATTTGTCAGATAGCTGACATAGGAAATAGAATGCTGACGTTGATGTTTCGACCCTCTGATAATGCGTTAATGACTGCCATTGCCCCACTGCAGGCGTGAGGAAACCACTGTTACCTGGCTGTGGTGCAATAGTGTAGAGTCCACAATATGCTTGGCTGGATCAGCACAGTCACGCAAAGCATATTACAAGTTTTCTCTCTGCAATGGTTTTCATGGGGGTTCCTCTGTCATGAAAACCATGGCAAAGAGGAAACAAAGGGGACCTACAGGGCCCCCTTGAACCTCTGCGCCGTGGGGGGACCAACATGCAACAAAAAAACAAAAAAAGCCCTGGGGAGGGGTGGTCACAGGGGATGGGGTGGTCCACTCAGTCCCCCATTTTTTTTTATTGAACCGGGAAGGTGGTGGTCCCTGGAGCATGGGGGGTCCGCGTGGCCGCATGCCTAATATTAACATGAGTCCCGGGAAATGGTGATCCCCAAGGCATAATTAAGCCCTTGGAGGGGGGCCCAATGCGCCTCCCCACGTTAAAAAAAATAAACTGTGTATTCCCCGGGACCTGGACCACCTGATGGCAACATTAAAAAAATACTTGGGAGATTGCGTTTGCTATTCAATTCACTGCTGACGGGGTTCCTCTGAGACTCCAGGATCAAGACTCCGGAGATAGTGTATTTATACCCTGCCTCTTTTCTTTTTTTTTTAAATATTTTTGGGACTCGGCTGAAGCAGAGCCCCAAGATGGCTGCCAACACTTCCTGGTTGAAATGTTGGTAGCCAATCAGAGCACTGCATGTCTCTGCATGAGCTCTGCATTTAGGCGTGGGTGGAGTTCGCGTAGTCCTACTACGCGAAATTCCATGGTGTCATGAAAAATCTCTGCTGTGCAACAAGGATTTCCGCTTTCGGGTGGAGTTTCCCAGCGTGCCCATTCACTTTGCAAATACGGAGTGCATCCGCATGCTCCACGATCACGAATGAACGGCACTACGCGGTCCTCAAGTGTCCGCATGGGCACAGCCACTTGTTTTTCTGCTCTCTGTTCACGGTGCTGGGCCTAAATTTTAATTTGTCCTGCACATTTTCTTGGCTTAGTTTATTAACCCTTCTTTTCTTTTTTCTTTCTTCTTTACTTTATCTTCCTTTACCTTCCTATTATTTCTCCACCTAGGGCCTTGCCAGATGGGTGACTTCCGTGCGGGCTGGGCCACTGCCCAGGTATGCAGCACCGGGCAATCTTGGGAGAGGAGGAGGTGACAGCACTCGTTTTTTTGTGCAGTGCCACCTCCCCTCTATGATGGCAGCAGGCCCCGTAGCGGGTACACCCTTTGGGAGCATCAACAGTGATGTGGGATGGTTTGCAGTGCCCAGCAGCTGAAGGACCATTGGGCGGACATTCTGGACCGTGAACAGGGTGTGCTTGACCTGCTAGGCGTAGAGATTCCAGGGCTTAGTGAGAATTCATTATTTGTTGTGTTTGTGATCTACAATGCTAAAAAGAAATTCTGAATAGAATGCTGTTCCCACTCATCAGACGTAAGGTATGTTTAGTTCACGCTGGTATATTATTGTGTGATCCAGTTTATAGTTTCTGCTAGGCAGGTACTGCTATCTAATCACACTCATCAGATGCTCGCTTTGGCTGATTAATTAAGAAGCCTTTGTAGACAGTTATCCTGTCACTCTAGTGAACCACTGAGTAGCAGGTTCTCTCTGTGACTTTGTTTATGTAGGTCATATAGTTCCAGATTATTTAATTGAATTCACAGTGATGGTGTGAAATATACATCTATGCATTGCAAAAAAGAGAGACTGAGTTGGCTCATCAAGGGTGTTGAGAAACGGGAATAGATAGAATGAAGGATCATTCTGCAATACATAAGTTTGAAATGTAGTTTTTGTTAATGAGATTTGGAATATGGATTTAACGACAGTCGATAGACTTGAGCAGAAAATAGTAGTGCTATAGGTGAGCTGTTTTAGCAGCTGGATTTGCTTTTCAAAAAACATTTTGTAGAGATTATTAACAGAATCGCAAATCCATTTTTATTGATCTTCTTAATTTATTTCATCAGCACCCAAGGGCAGGAATAGGGACTATTATGAGGGTCCGGGATAAGCTGGTCAACCGGCATCGACCACCAGTGGCGCTTCTGCTCTGTTTATCCCAGTAAATCCTTTTATGCTTGTTGTGGACTTCCTAAGTTAGAATCTTGATATTGGAATGTTGGTGCTGTCTTTCGTGAAGATTCAGATAGCAGGCACAAGTAATCTAGTATTTTAAATAAAAATCACCAGGTATGTTTGTTGAGAAGACGTTCCTTTTCCTGCTCATGCCTAGCTCTTACACAGTTCAGTTCATGAGAGAGTGGCCATGGTCATCTTCCAGTGTAGAAAGGCTGGAAAATGAAGTTTGAGGTCCCACCCGTTTTGCATTTGCCAAACAACACGATATGTCTTTCATTGGCCATTATCCCACGCCTGGCTTATCTAACTTTGTGAACTATCCAATCAACTGCCCAGAGAGATATTTAGAAGATACTGATGTGCTAACTGAGCTGTGGTGCTGCATTGCAGTTGTAATTGGTGTTGCGGATCAGGGATCTGAACTATGTGTAATGCTTTATTCTAGTCACACAGAACATCAGTGAAGCCGGGTCCAATGCCGCTGCAGGAGGAGACAGCGATGAGTCAGTTGGAGGGGGAGAAGGGGCAGCACGGACGGACGTTGGTAAGTCACATAATTTCTTGCAATTACTTTGCTCACTAGCTATTGGCATGGTGCCACTCGTCATCATAAAAAATTACCGTGAAGTGAAACCCCCCCAGCCTTACCAGGCATAGTGGTTGTTCTTTCATTATTATGGCCTCTTATATCTACAATGCAGTAATATCTTACATAATGAGCTTTGAGGGCTTGAGGGAGACATGAACGAATGGAAGGTAACTTAAAAGAATGGAAATAATAACTGAGTGAAAGGGTGGGTAGGTGAAAGGGTGCAGGGTGGATTGCTGAAAGGATGGTTTGAAGAAAGGGTTGCTATTGAATGGGTGGATAATGAATTGGAAACTTTGGTTGAAGACTTGATTGGAGAAAGTAAAGCTTAAACATGGTAGCTCTGAAACCCCTGCGCAGTCCAGGAAGTGAAAGGGCGAAGCAATGGAGAAGGAGAGAGTTCCACACAACAAGTGTAGCCCCCACACAGTCTGTGAATCATGAGAGCCTGCAGCAAGGTTCGGAGCAGAAGAAAAGACCATGTGGCCAGCATTGCCGCAACATAAAGTACTGTAGAGACTCCCAACAACACTGACTGTACTTGTGGTGTGATTGCATGGCCTCAATAAAGAAAGGATTCACCGCAGTGAAGGAGGAAGCATCTCCATTGAGTGATGAGTCCCCGCTGTGCATGTGTGGATGTCCTGACTTCCAGAGATCCGCTGTAGAGATTTTCACTGGGGCAAAGGAATCTCCCGGACGGAGAGATCAAGAAGGCCTGCAGTGGTGAGAAGCTGACTGGTTATTGATTCTTAAAGCGGCAATAACTTGACATTTGGAACTTAAAGCGGCAATGCAGTTCGCCTGGTGAGTGCACCAGCACTGCCATCTACTGGCCATTGTGTAATACCGCACTTAAGGAAACGAACAGACAGCGGGACAGAAGTGCTACACTGATATCCAGCACATACCCCAATGGCAGAGAAATAAATGCTTTTAGGAAAATAAACATAACATACTAAAAAGAAAAAAATAGGCAACACAGAAGTATCAAGGGGCCAAACAAGATTCAGAGAGGATCAATCAATCAATCAATCATTTGTAAAGCGCACTACATACCCATAAGGGTCTAAAGGCGCTAGGGAGGGGGGCTTCTACTGATTGAAAAGCCAGTTCTTGTGTATCCTCCTGTAGGTCAGCAGGTCTTGGGTCTGTCGTAGGCTCAGTGGGAGGGTGTTCCATGTCTTGGCGGCGAGGTGGGAGAAGGATCTCCGACTGGTCGTTGTTCTTCGGATGCGCGGGACGGTGGCGAGTGAGAGGTCGGCGGAGCGGAGCTGGCGGTTGGGGATGTCGAACGAGAGCCGTCTGTTGAGGTAGGCTGGGCCGGTCTTGTGGAGTGCTTTGTGTGCATGGATAAGGAGCTTGAAGGATATCCTCTTGTTGACGGGGAGCCAGTGCAGGTTTCTCAAGTGGGTGGTGATGTGGCAATGTCGAGAATCAGTCGTGTTGAGGCGTTTTGGATGAGTTGTAGTCGTTTGATGAGCTTGGTCAGGGCTCTCGCGTAGGGGGCGTTTCCATAGTCGAGTCTGCTGCTGACGAGGGCCTGGGTGAATGTCTTTCTTGTATCTGTCGGGATCCATCTGTAGATCTTGCGGAGCATGCGGAGGGTGTTTAAGCAGGAGGAGGAGACGGCGTTGACATGCTTGGTCATTGAGAGCGTTGAGTCGAGGATGATTCCCAGGTTGCTTGCATGGTTGGTGGTTGTCGGGGCAGCCCCCAGTGCCGTCAGCCACCAGGAGTCGTCCCAGGCTGAAGGGTTGGAGCTGAGGATAAGGACCTCCGTCTTGTCCGAGTTCAGCTTCAGACAGCTGATCTTCATCCAGTCGGCGACGGCCTTCATTCCTTCCTGTAGGTTGGCTTTGGCGGTGAGGGAGAGGATCAGTTGAGTGTCGCTAGTGTTGGAGATTATTTTGAGGTCGTGCTGTCGGGCATAGTGTGCGAGCTGGGCCATGTAAATGTTGCGTGTATCAAGAGGGAGAGAGAGGACCAGAAAGCTAGTCCATGTCCCCCGGTTATATATTGTAAATCAAAAAGAGACTAGCTTAAATAAATAAAGAAAAAACAAATGATTTATTTTATCACGGACTCAAGTATGTTTTGTCACGGGTTGATGGCACCTGGTAGGTGTGCTCATGAAGCCCTCACCCACCAACCTAGTTGGTGGCATGCTTCATCATCGGGCCCACTCAGTGACACCTAGCGTGTCCCGGGTGTGCTTCGACGCCTGATTACAGCGGAGCAGGTATGTCGCTGTGTGTGCGGTGAAGACTGTTATGAGAGTGAGTTTAAAACGGCTTGGCGGGGATCCCAGTGCCCGAGGGCAAATTACACTTTAATGGCTGGGTCACCGTCAGCGGTTAAAAATAAGGCTGTTGGATGTTAGAGGCGAGTTACGACCTCCCACATCCTAGGAAGTGTCAACATGTTTCAGCCAGTGCCTTATGAATAAGCTGGCTTTCTTCAGGACAAAATAAAAGGGTGTGTGCAGTTAAAACTAGTGGGTGTATATTTCAGACTATGTGTATACACGCCCTAAAGTGTTTTTCTATGTGTGAGTGGGGGATTCCCATCTCAGAAAACACCTGTACACAAAACATATAGGACAAGGACAAAACATACATGGAGAAAGTTAGAGTCACTAGGCTGTATGTCTTATATACAGTTGGTTGCCAGCTTTATAGCGGAGTGGGTGCTGGCTATAAGCGGCTAAAGTGTAATGGTATTGGTGGTACCATTAGGGTGGGGTTCGCACTAGATTTCGGAGGTGGGGTGGCTAAAACACGAATAGTACATATTTAGTGCACAGTGGTACATAATGGAACATAGGAGATTCTTACGCTAGTTTTTCAAATGTGCTACTTCAAGGTTAGAGAAGTGGCATGGGTTGACCCTGTGGAATAAAAAAGGTTTTGCCACAAAGTTCAAAGAGAGAAAGACCTGTGGGAGAGAAAACGCTTACCAGTGGTGTTGGTCGGTCAAAAAGTACTCACAGAATTCTTGGTCAGAGCCTGCCGTAGACCTGTACTGCCTCCTTCGCTGCACCGGTAAGGAATGGCTCTGAGGGTGAGCTTTTTATACTTTGTAGGTGAATAGGTTAATTGTTAGCACCTGCATTAGGGAGAAAGGGTAGAGAGACTCGAGATACCGAGTCATCGCGCTCGCGGGCGCTAGAGAGCACAGTGGTCCGTTTTTGCGCATGCGCGCTGCAGTGCGCTGTTATCGCGCATGCGCGAGAGAGGACCGCAACTGCGCATGCGCACCCGCGGGGGAGATGCCGCTACTCCCTCGCGCATGCGCGAGCATGATGTACAGAGTAGCGCTATGATGGGCATTAATACACCAGTGGAGACTCCTTGTCATACACGTAACATACACGTGCCCACTTACTTTGCCACCCTCTGAGTGTAGCATGTGTCACCAATTCATGGATTCGGTGCACTCCTAAACACGTACATTACACGTGCCCACTGTGCCACCCTTCCACAAAATCATATCTGGTCTCAGGAGGTTTGTTCTCCCTCACCCCTAGCCCAATCATTAGTTTTTAACTGACACCAGCCAGTCTCCACTGGTGTATTAATGCCCATCATAGCGCTACTCTGTACATCATGCTCGCGCATGCGCGAGGGAGTAGCGGCATCTCCCCCGCGGGTGCGCATGCGCAGTTGCGGTCCTCTCTCGCGCATGCGCGATAACAGCGCACTGCAGCGCGCATGCGCAAAAACGGACCACTGTGCTCTCTAGCGCCCGCGAGCGCGATGACTCGGTATCTCGAGTCTCTCTACCCTTTCTCCCTAATGCAGGTGCTAACAATTAACCTATTCACCTACAAAGTATAAAAAGCTCACCCTCAGAGCCATTCCTTACCGGTGCAGCGAAGGAGGCAGTACAGGTCTACGGCAGGCTCTGACCAAGAATTCTGTGAGTACTTTTTGACCGACCAACACCACTGGTAAGCGTTTTCTCTCCCACAGGTCTTTCTCTCTTTGAACTTTGTGGCAAAACCTTTTTTATTCCACAGGGTCAACCCATGCCACTTCTCTAACCTTGAAGTAGCACATTTGAAAAACTAGCGTAAGAATCTCCTATGTTCCATTATGTACCACTGTGCACTAAATATGTACTATTCGTGTTTTAGCCACCCCACCTCCGAAATCTAGTGCGAACCCCACCCTAATGGTACCACCAATACCATTACACTTTAGCCGCTTATAGCCAGCACCCACTCCGCTATAAAGCCGGCAACCAACTGTATATAAGACATACAGCCTAGTGACTCTAACTTTCTCCATGTATGTTTTGTCCTTGTCCTATATGTTTTGTGTACAGGTGTTTTCTGAGATGGGAATCCCCCACTCACACATAGAAAAACACTTTAGGGCGTGTATACACATAGTCTGAAATATACACCCACTAGTTTTAACTGCACACACCCTTTTATTTTGTCCTGAAGAAAGCCAGCTTATTCATAAGGCACTGGCTGAAACATGTTGACACTTCCTAGGATGTGGGAGGTCGTAACTCGCCTCTAACATCCAACAGCCTTATTTTTAACCGCTGACGGTGACCCAGCCATTAAAGTGTAATTTGCCCTCGGGCACTGGGATCCCCGCCAAGCCGTTTTAAACTCACTCTCATAACAGTCTTCACCGCACACACAGCGACATACCTGCTCCGCTGTAATCAGGCGTCGAAGCACACCCGGGACACGCTAGGTGTCACTGGGTGGGCCCGATGATGAAGCATGCCACCAACTAGGTTGGTGGGTGAGGGCTTCATGAGCACACCTACCAGGTGCCATCAACCCGTGACAAAACATACTTGAGTCCGTGATAAAATAAATCATTTGTTTTTTCTTTATTTATTTAAGCTAGTCTCTTTTTGATTTACACCATGTAAATGTTGAACAGTGTTGGGCTGAGGAAGGATCCCTGGAGAACGCCGCAGATGATCTCTGAGGCTTTGAAACGGGATGGGGTAGGCGGACGCTCTGGGTTCTGCCGAAGTAGAAGAAGGTGGTCCATTCCGGAGCCTTGTCTCGGATCCCTGCGGCGTGGAGGCGTGCGTGTAGAGTGCGGTGGCAGACGGTGTCGAAGGCGGCGGAGAGGTCTAGGAGGATGTGCTGTGGTCTCACCGTTGTACAGCAGGGTCCTGATGTCATCGGTGGCGGCAATGAGGGCAGTCTCGGTGCTGTGGTTGCTGCGGAACCCTGACTGGGAAGGGTCCAGGATTATGTTTTCTTCGAGGTATCGGGTTAGCTGTCTGTTGACAATTTTCTCGATGACCTAGGCCTGGAAGGGGAGCAGAGAGATGGGCCGGAAGTTCTTGAGGTGTCTTGGGTCCTGCCTTAGGTTTTTGAGTAGGGTGTTGATCTCAGAGTGTTTACAGCTCTCTGGGAAGGTCGCGGTCTTGAGGGAAAGATTGATGACGTTGTGCAGGTAGGGTGCGATGGAGCTGCTTGCTTTGTTGAAGACGTGGTGCGGGAATAGGTCTGATGGAGAGCCGGAGCGGATTTTGCTCATGGTCTTGATGGGGTCATCGATGCTCACGTTGGCCCAGGCATCGTGGTCGGTGGTGTGCGGAGGGTCTGTTGTGTACTTGCCTGTTGGGGCTGTATGGGTGTTGAAGCTGTCGTGGATGTCTGCCATCTTGCGGTGGAAGAAGGTGGCGAGGGAGTCGCACATGGCTTGCGACGGTGGGATGTCGTTGGGGTTGGAGTTGGGGTTGGAGAGTTCCTTCACGATGTTGAAGAGCTCCTTGCTATTGTGTGCATTGTTGTCGAGGTGGTCTTTGAAGGAGGTTCTCTTGGCCGCCCTGATGAGGTGGTGGTGGTTGCGGATGGTGCCCTTGTGTGCTGCATGGCTGTCCGGAGATTGTTCACTGTGCCATTCCTTCTCTAGTTTCCCGCAGGCTTGCTTGGAGGCAAGGAGTTATGGGGTGAACAGGATGACCGGGCTGAACAGCAGTCAAGCCCATGAAGGCACTGTGCACAGTAGAGAACCCAGGCCGATGGAGAGAAAAGAGACCCCAAGGCCATGAGAGAGGGAGACAGAGAGACCCCCAGGCCGGTGGAGAGAATAAGAGACCACCCAGGCCGGTGGAGAGAGAGAGAGACCCTCCCGAACAGAAGGGAGAGAGAGACCCCGGGCGGCCCAACCGCAGGAAGGAGAGAGATCGTGATCACCCCACCTGCATCAAGACTGCCCAGCAGTGGGCCAGAGATTATTCAGGGAGTGCCCCCGATACTGCCTTAAGATTGTAGTGTGCAACAGTCTGTTGCAGGCAGGAGGTGAGTCCAGCACTCGGAGTGGCACGTCACCACTACTGACGCAAGAAAAGGGAGATACTTACCTCCCACAACAATACTAAATTACAGCCGGAATATACGGATCCCTCAAAGCACGTCTACTTCCACTACTGTCCCTGAAATTGGTGGAAGCCCCAGAGAAGATGCCCCGTCCTATCTGACAGGACCGGACCAGTGAGAGGTCTCTGGTGGGAGCAAATGCAAAGCTCAGAGGACACGGCAGAGTGAGCAGGAGTTCCTTACAAGTCTGCATTGCGTTCTCGCCACATTGTCAGGAAAGCTACGGAGTGGAGAAATATAGGACAGTAACGGTCCTATTACAAAAAAGCAGACAACAACTGGTGCGCAGTGAAAGTCAACAAAGGGTTTGCCGTTCGTCAGCCACTGGGGTGCGGGTACGTCATTCTTCTCAGTGACCGTCAGCCACCTGTTGACGGCTGCGTAAAGAAAAGGGCATCCCTGTTCTGCTTACGCAAATGCCAAATTAGAAGAAACTGCACCAAGTGTCCGACGAGTATCATGACTGCAAAGATTCACCTGTCTTCCCTACTCACTGCCAGTCATCACCACCTGTTGTACGAGTTGTCTCATGGCATCCACTCCATCATTTATCATGTGCATCACTACATCCCTAGAGAATTGGATACCAGGATGAGTCCTACATCATTGCCATACAAAGCGACGATTTGGAGTTACAGTCTTTGACCATCTTTGAACCGGCACATATCCTGATCCTGGTAGTGAGAGCATGTTTCTGACCAAGACACATCCACCCCTGTGGTTCGCACGAGTGACGAGGTGGTGGCTCCAGAGTCAGAGCCCACAGGCAGTCCTGGGGCAACTCATCCAAGGGACTTCCCAGAGCATGAGAGATGGACTTTACTTTGCCCCACCAATGGATTCCAGGATGCAGCTAGGCCATACAACAGAGAATGTAACAGGTCACAGAATGCCAAGACTGTTGTGAAAGGATTAAGCAACATAATCGTCCAGTGCTTTACAATGGACTCCACCTACGCTCCTGATGCATCTACTTTGAACAATAAGACACTAATTGCCTCACAGCAAGAGTACGCTGGACCGACAAACATCACTTAGATGGACTATCTCTCAACTGGCACCAAGCTGAAAGGTCCGGACTTCATCAGCATCGTGTTTCAGGTCCAGATATGTCTGGTTAAAGTATGAACATGTGCCAAGATGTCAGGGTGCTCCCAGCTGCACCGGTCCACTGCTGTCCTGCGGGCAACATCTCTGAACTGTGAGGCCTCAGTTAATTTTAGTTGTTTTCTCATTCCTTCCCTTAGGTTGGACTCTTATTTGTTGTTTATTGTTTTAATAAAATTTTGAAGGAACGTTGTGTCCTGCTGGACACAGTCAAGTATTTCTGCCAGCCACTCCCCCGAGGGCTGGCCCACACATACACCCCCTCACCCATCCAACACGGGTGTCACCTGTCAGGTGACCCCGCAAATAAAAGAGCCTGAGTGCAGGTGCTCATGACTAGTTACCAGTCCCCTAATCCTGTGTCCGTGTTGTCCTTTGTACGAATCTATGACATAATATCGAAACACACATTATTGTAGTACAAAATTATCGACCCAAAAATATCGACATCAAATATATCGTCATCCTATACTTATTTAATCACATACACAAATATCGAAATTAAAATATCGCAATACATAAACATCGATATCAATTATATCGACCCCATATATATCGCAATATTTAAATATCGATAAATAAAATTTATAACCAGTACGTTAAAAATATCGAGAGTAAAAATATCGACTACAATAATATCGTTATTTAAGCAATATCGAACAATTTTATTATTATTCTATATCAGTTGTAAACATTAAGAAAATACTATTAGCACTACAATTCACATTTTACAACAATTTAAAAATACATAAATTTTCACATTTAAAAATAAATGATTTACACATGTATAAATTATTTATTTTACATATTATATAAAGGTATGTATGCTCAACATTAATTAGCGTTTACCATATATGGTAATTAATTACACCGACAGTTTTTCAAAAATACAAACCAACGAATCAAAACAGTACAAACATAAACTCACCAATAGCTAACTAATTACTAAATCCAAAACACTATATAAACAATTACATCCAACAAACAAATTACCTGAGAAAAGTAGAAGACAGAAAAGAATACTGTGGATACATTTGACGACGCCTACAAGAAAACTAAGATTCAACCTACCATTAAGAGGATTGAAAGTAAGTAACAAAATGTAACTTAATTAAAGTAACTGCTAAAATTACACATGTAGTAAAAAGGACAAATTACTCATACATATGTATTGTATATTATCTCCTACCACTACAGAAAACTTCACTACTAAAGAACAGAAAAAACTAAGAAGAAAACTACGAAACTACTAACAAAGTAATTATTTAATTTTTTTTCTCGAACAACATTAAATAATTTAAGCTTTAACCTTAAAACAGCAAACAGAACTGCTTCCAAAAAAATGTTTAAAAAAATAGATTTTAATGATTATTATTTTTTTTTGCAGATAAAGACATCAAAGAAAATACAGGCCACAACTGAAAATTGAACAGATTGCCTTACACCTACAACAGCATTAAAACTCTGCATAACAAGCAACTAATACAAAGCAAGTCAATTAAATGATGTGACAAACAGTAACTCCTAAAGAATAAAAAATTGCTAACATATAGTAATAATTTATGCATATATCCTTCTTTTTTTCTAGCACCATTACAACATCCACTAACAACAAATATCAAAGAACAGAATTCAACAAACAAAGATACAACTACCAAAGTAAGTATATCCAAACACTTTTCAAAAAGATAAAATAAGAAAAAGCTTTAACTTATAGCAAAACATGTAAAAGCCACCCAAAAAAATATAACTAAACAATTAACACAAATAATTTTCTTTTTCAAGGAAAGAAACACCAGAAAAGACAGACCACAAGGAAAAGAGTAAAGAACATCAAAATCACAGACTAAACTTCAACCAAAGGTAAGCATGCACAATATAAATATTTTTTATTCCCACTGAAAATACATATAACTATAACTATAATAACTATACCATATATTTCTAATAGATTTACAAAGGAGAAAATGACAGAAGGAGCTGAATTTGTTACCAGTCAAAAAGGGAAACTATTACTCTGCTACATGGGTTATACTTATACCCAAGAGAAACAATTTGGGATGAAAGTAAATTGGAAATGTTGCAAATATTACTCTACCAAATGTTATGGAAGAGCAACAACTAGAGAAGCAACTGTCCTTTACACCAGGGAACACAACCACCCTCCAAATATAACAGAAATAGAAGTCAGAACAGCATTAGAAAACATTAAAGAAGCTATTACATGTTCCCAAAAACCTACAAGCCTAATTTTAAAAGAACAAATTCCACAAATCCCAAAAACTGCCACTACCCAAATGCCTAATATAATTTCTCTCAAAAGAACAATATCACGTACCAAAAAAGCAACTACTACTACCACTCCACCTCCTAAAACATATAGTGATATAAATTTAACTCATGACCAAACTATAACTTTAAACAAAATACCTTTTTATAATTTACGACAATAAAAACAATGAGAAAAGAATAATAATCTTTGGTACTGCTATAAATTTAAAAAAACTCCAACAATGCCAATTTTGGATGATGGACGGTACTTTTAACATCTGTCCCAGACCTTTCTACCAACTTTACACAATACATGGCTTATATCAAAACTGTAACATACCTCTACTATATGCACTGCTTCCAAATAAAACTAATTCAACATATATGGATTTATTAAACATAATCAAACAAAAAACAAATGACTATTCCCCAGAAAAAATTATACTGGATTTTGAACAAGCAATGCTCTCAGCTTTTTAAAAATACACCCCCATACCTGTATCCAAGGCTGCTATTATCATTTTAATCAGTGTCTTTGGAGGCATTTACAAAAAACTACTCTAAGCATAGAATATGCTACAAGCTCATCTTTTGCATATCAAATAAAAAAACTGATAGCACTCGCTTACGTCCCTGAAACAGATGTGGCCGAACACTACAACCTTTTAATAGACAGCCAATTTTACAAACAAAATGAAGCAAAGTTAACTCCTCTCTTAGACTACTTTGAGGACACTTGGATAGGTAGACTCCATAGATCTGGCCACAGGAGAAATCCTAAATTCTTAATACCCTGGTGGAATGTTTACAGAAGCACCTTAAATGGAGAATCTAAAACAAACAACGCAGTTGAAGGTTGGCACAATGCCTTCCTCCAATCAACAGGCCGAACTAAACCAACATTACAAAAATTCATTACATGCCTCCAAAAAGAGCAAAGTTATCAGGAATTCAGAATGGAGCAATCCATTACTGAACTAACTCCAAAAACATCCAAACAAACAAAACAAATGCACAAATACCTAGAGCAACAAGTAAAGCTGTACCCTAGCACAACAGGCATGGAATACCTCAATATAATAGCCAAAACACTACTGTAAACTACTCTAATCCACAAACAATCTCAATAGAAAAATGTTCTAATACAATAATATTACATTCATCTAATTTATCTCGAAAATAATTAATGTATGTAATATATATTATATAATTAAATATATATACACACATTAATTATGTTTGAAATAAGTAAAACTAAACAATATTCATTAAAACATTACCCACCCACAATTAATATAATGTAAAAAAACTTACCAAAGATATTCCAAATGATGTAGAATTCATTTCCACCAAAATAATCCAGTTTCGAATACCAGTTACCCAAAAAAAATGAAAAAATACAACTGTCCCAAATTTGATAAATCCATTCCACGAAGCTCTTTCGAAATACCATAAAAAACCCGAAAAATGTAAAAATGTAGAAAAAACGCTCCAGGAAAGCCGAAAAATTTGAAGAAGTGTCTACAAACTATTAGTTAATAAAACTAACCAACACTTCTCCCAAAAAAAAACCGCTTCCTTCCGACATCAGGAACTCCTGCAAGTGAAAGACATAAAATAAATATTCCCACCCACATAAAATAACACATACACTCCTACAAAAAGTAATAGCAACATAATATTTCGAATAATAAACTTAAACATCGAAACACTAACTCTACACACAAGGCAATACAACACTAAAAAGTACGTTAAATGTACCTCCGCAAACACAACACATCATAATCGCCAATACAACACATTTATTCTAACAACACTAAATACGACCAAACTACTCTCAAAATTAATTCAAAACACAGTTAAAACATATTAAATAAACCTTACCTTCAGAGACGTGAAGTGTTTCCCAACCGCTAGCTGAACTTCCTCAAAATGACACAAAACGACCTAAAGCGGTTACAAAATAAAGGACCCAAAACTAAAGAAAAAGATAGACATTACACACTTATTATTTAATGCAAGCAAAGTATTTGTTAATTTAATAAACCAAGGAATACTATGAAAAAATTGTAATTTTTTATTTGTATTAAATTACTTAGAAAAATGTAAACAATTTGTAAAATTATAAAAATAAATATTATAAAATACATAATATTTATTATTATAATTGTAAAAATGTTGAAATGGTGTAAAAAAAAATAACAAAATGTTTACCAAAATGTATAAAAATAAATATATTCTACAATATTTTTTTCAATAAAAAAGTTTGTTACAAAATGTAATATTAATATATTTATATTAATATAAATACTAAACTATTGTTTACTAACAACATGTTTTTGAATATATACATTGTATATGTATTTTTCAAACAGTATATTTTATTTGTATGTATAACGTTACAACTCATACGTTTAGAACGCATACCATTACAAAGAAAATTTTACAACGCAATAACTATTACAACGCATGTATTTACAACGCATGTTTTTACAACACAGATACCTTTACAACGCATACCATAACAACGTACGTATTGGCAAGTATATAATAATTTAGTTAATTAAAAATAATAGAAAATAATATAATTTAATTAAATGTAATATAATTTAATGTAATTTAATATCATTTAATACATTATAATTACATATTTAATAATTAAAAATTATAATATTTAATTTAATTTAATGTAATTTAATGTAATTTAATTTAAATAATTTAAAAATAAATTTATTTTAACCCTGTACCCCTGTACCCCAAAAACCCAAAACTGACCCTGAATCCAAAAAATACCCTTTTACCCAAAAACCCAAAACTGACCCTGAACCCTAAAAATACCCCTTTACACAAAAACCCCAAACTGACTCAGAACCCTAAAAATACCCCTTTACCCAAAAACCCAAAACTGACCCTGAACCAAAAAAATACCCCTTTACCCAAAAACTGAAAACTGACCCTGAACCCTAAAAATACCCCTTTACCCAAAAACCCAAAACTGACCCTAAACCCTAAAAAAAAACCTTTACCCAAAAACTGAAAACTGACCCTGAACGCTAAAAATACACCTTTACCCAAAAACTGAAAACTGACCCTGAACCCTAAAAATACCCCTTTACCCAAAAACCCAAAACTGACCCAGAACCCGAAAAATACCCTTTTACCCAAAAACTGAAAACTGACCCTGAACCCTAAAAATACCCCTTTACCCAAAAACTGAAAACTGACCCAGAACCCTAAAAATACCCCTTTACCCAAAAACTGAAAACTGACCCTGAACCCTAAATATACCCTTTTACCCAAAAACTGAAAACTGAGCCTGAACCCTAAACATACCCCTTTACCCAAATACTGAAAACGGACCCTGAACCCTAAAAATACACCTTTACCCAAAAACTGAAAACTGACCCTGAACCCTAAAAATACCCCTTTACCCAAAAACCCAAAACTGACCCAGAACCCGAAAGATACCCTTTTACCCAAAAACTGAAAACTGACCCTGAACCCTAAAAATACCCCTTTACCCAAAAACTGAAAACTGACCCTGAACCCTAAAAATACCCCTTTACCCAAAAACTGAAAACTGACCCTGAACCCTAAATATACCCTTTTACCCAAAAACTGAAAACTGACCCTGAACCCTAAAAATACCCCTTTACCCAAAAACCCAAAACTGACCCAGAACCCGAAAAATACCCTTTTACCCAAAAACTGAAAACTGACCCTGAACCCTAAAAATACCCCTTTACCCAAAAACTGAAAACTGACCCAGAACCCTAAAAATACCCCTTTACCCAAAAACTGAAAACTGACCCTGAACCCTAAATATACCCTTTTACCCAAAAACTGAAAACTGAGCCTGAACCCTAAAAATACCCCTTTACCCAAATACTGAAAACGGACCCTGAACCCTAAAAATACCCCTTTACCCAAAAACCCAAAACTGACCCAGAACCCGAAAAATACCCTTTTACCCAAAAACTGAAAACTGACCCTGAACCCTAAAAATACCCCTTTACCCAAAAACTGAAAACTGACCCTGAACCCTAAAAATACCCCTTTACCCAAAAACTGAAAACTGACCCTGAACCCTAAATATACCCTTTTACCCAAAAACTGAAAACTGACCCTGAACCCTAAAAATACCCCTTTACCCAAAAACTGAGAACTGACCCAGAACCCTACAAATACCCCTTTACCCAAAAACTGAAAACTGACCCTGAACCCTAAATATACCCTTTTACCCAAAAACTGAAAACTGACCCTGAACCCTAAATACACCCCTTTACCCCAAAACTGAAAACTGAGCATGAACCCTAAAAATACCCCTTTACCCAAAAACTGAAAACTGACCCTGAACCCTAAAAATACCCCTTTACCCAAAAACTGAAAACTGAGCATGAACCCTAAAAATACCCCTTTACCCCAAAACTGAAAACTGAGCATGAACCCTAAAAATACCCCTTTACCCAAAAACTGAAAACTGACCCTGAACCCTAAAAATACCCCTTTACCCAAAAACTGAAAACTGACCCTGAACACTAAAAATACCCCTTTACCCAAAAACTGAAAACTGACCCTGAACCCTAAATATACCCTTTTACCCAAAAACAGAAAACTGACCCTAAAAATACCCCTTTACCCCCAAACTGAAAACTGACCCTGAACCCTTAAAAATATCCCTTAAAAACAAACCAAACATATAAAATTTAAAATATAATTATATACTTACCAATACTTACATTATAATGGTATGCGTTGTAAAGGTACCTGCATTGTAAAACAATGCGTTGTAAATACATGCGTTGTAATAGTTTTAGCATAGTAAAAACTTCTTTGTAATGGTAGTGAGTTGTAAAATTTGCGTTGTAATTGTTGTTTCCCATTTAATTTACTTATAACAATACTTATGTTTATTAAATATGTACTCTTTGAATTAAGTAATATTACCAATATTGTTTGAAATGTTTAATAAAATTTACACAAATTCCACAAAAATATTAATAAATATAAATGTTAAAAATAGATGTTGTTTTTTGTTGTTATTTCTCATGTTAATAAAAAATTTAAATTGTTCTAAAAAACACTACTGTATTGTATATTTTACTTCACTAAAATATTTATGTAATGACATTTCAATCTACATAACTTTACTATTCCCACTCCAGTCTACATTAATTTGATGTAGCTGCTGGACACTAATTAAATATAATTTACTATTCCCACTCCAGTCACCATTAATTTGGGGTAGGTGCTGGACACGAATTAAATATAATTTAATTTTCTCACTCTACATTAATTAGAGATAGATAGTGGAGACAAATTATATATAATTTACTATTCCTACTCCATTCTACATTAATTAGGAATACTTTAGCACACTATTTACATATACTTTTAAATTCCAACTCCAAGGTACATAAAATGCATGTATATATATGTTTATTTTAATAAAAATACATACCTTAAACACTATATACAATAATGATGTATAAAAAAAAACTTTTTTAATTAATAATTTTTATTTTCACAATTCAAATGTAGTATAAAATACAAAACTGTACAGCAATATAAATTGTTAACAATTGTACTCACTCCATACACTCAACAAACAAATATACTTATTCCGAATGTGTAAATATAAAAAAAACAGTAAGAAAATATTCCGATTATTAATATAAAATATTTAGTTAAACATATTTTAAAATAGAACAATATAGTAAAATGTAATGTAAAAAATTTCGCAATTTTTTATAAATTTTTAGCGAAATTCGAAATTTTTAAATTTTGTATTTAATGTACATATTGGTTTTATAAATGTTTTGACATATTTTAACAAAAAATTCAAAAAAAATATATATTAAAATTTAAAAAAAATAAAAAATTATTTTTTTAAATTTTCCAAATAATTTTGAAAAATAAATGACTTTTTAAATGTAGAACTATGGAACCATTTTTATATTTTTCTCTTATTTACATATATTTATTTAAAAAAATATTTTATATTATATTATTTTTTAATAATTATTATACAATAAAATCAATTTGAAATATCAAATTTCAATAAATATATATTAGAAAACAAAATTTAAAAATTTCGAATTTAAAAATTTCGAATTATTTTAAAAAATGTAAAAAATTTAAAAAATTTTAAATTTAAATTTTTTAATTTTTTTTAATATTTAATATATTTTTTAAATTAAATCAAAAATATATGTTTATTTTTTTTTAAAACACTCCCCACCCTTATCCCCTATAAACCCAACATCCCGCTCCTAAATTTATATATCAATTGATTAATTTTTATATAAAATTTAGAATTAAATTTTTTTATTTATATATTTTCTAATTAAAATAAAATATCTGCTATTTAATATTTATAATATATACATTTTTAATACACTCCCCACCCTTATCCCCTATTAACCCAACATCCCGCTCCTAAATTTATATATGTTTTATTTTTTTATTTATTATATTTTATAGGTACACATTACTATTAAAAAATTGTAAATATTACTAATTATTACACAACAATAACACATATTACTACATAATTATTACTATATATTTTATTTCGATATTTTTACTATTTATCGATATTTCTTTACAATGATATTTTTACTTAGATATTTTTGTTAGCGATATTTCAGCACACATACTAATTACGATATTTTTTACATCGATATTTGTGATTCCGATATTTTTCATCATCGATATTTAAACTTCGATATTATGTCACTTTGATATTAAAAGTTCGATATTATGTCTCAGTACCCTTTGTACACCATGGGGGCCTAAGGCCCACAACATAACAATACCAAACAATCGCGGGAGCCTTGGTTTTTATTTTTTATTTTACCATGGATTCACTGATCCTCCTTGAATTTACTGTAGAAAAAACCCCAATGTTTTTGGCCCACAGCTGGGTGGCTTTAGGACACCACCACCAGGCCTCAGTGTCAGGGTATTCCTACTTGACCGATCCCCCCAAAACTTTCAATGCACAATTAAAATTACTGGCACAGATGTTTTGGAAGATTTCATGAAGATTTGTCAACTTAAGTTTAAGCAGTTAGGTTTATGTTTAAAGAACCTTAGAAATTAATTGGAAAAAAACTGGTTAAAGTGACATTATAATTAGGTATTGTAATGATATAAATGGTGACATTTAAAAGCCACAAAAACACTGAAATGTACCAGTTACACCTAAATATAATCTTTCTCTACCAGCACTGTCTATCAGCTCACATATTACATCCTTCCCTACAGATGGCAGCACCCAGCCCCTGAGGTAAACCCCAGCGCTGTGCATGGTTCCAGTGCCTGCTGCACCAGCACTTTGCTGGCACTGCATTAATGCACAGCAGCAGAGCTTGGTCAGAATACTCTCCTACGATTCTTCGTGAGTGGAGTCTCTTGATACACCTGGATGGAAACATCTGCGAAAATGGCTGGCTAGAAGAGATTGGTTTGATAATCTTAGTTTCTGATTGACATGAGCTGTTAAAGGAAGAAGTAAGGAAATAATTGTGAGTGAGCGTAGATGGCCTTGGGGGAAAGTTAGATGTGAATAAACCGGACTGCCTTAGATGTCTGACCTGAGATGATAGGGACTTGGAAGATTAGCTTTTAGTTGAAAAGGTTTGAGAGTTGAAAGCTGTCCGTGAATGCTAACTGACTTACTTTTGGTGTCTCATTGTCCAGAAGGGAGATTGGGAGGAAGAATAATCTCTGCTTTAGGGGAAAGCGATAGTGGAGAGTTTGTGTTCAAGCCTTGAGAGGGTGACTTTGTGGTAAATAAAATATTACCCTGGCAGAATTTCTAGGCATTAACAAAGTATCATGCATAAAATGAGAGACAGGATCCGTGGTGTCCAAGTTAAAATGGGCTTTATTCCAATAACTCGAGTCAAAGGGAGAATATGTTCCATCACCACTGAGGTTCAGGAAGAGTCTTCTAACATTTAATAACAATGAACAGAATATATACATTTTACTCCTTGTACATAGGGAGGAGCGCTCCAGGCAGAGCAAGAAAGAAAGAGATAAGAGCATGTGGGCGTACACTTGATGAGTCATAGGTAGATGATAGGTAGATGTCATAGGTGGGTGGGTACTTAGGGGAGGAGTTTGCATGACCAGCTGGAACTCTGCCCTAATTGTGCAACTTTGAGCATGGCGTGCAATTGACGTGTAACTGGGAGGAGAGCTGACTTTCGGCCTAGCAGAGACATCTCTTGTGTCAGGGCGAAAAGCACATCTTGTATAATCTGATATGATAGGGGATGTATTGTCTGAAGCAAAAGGTTGTTCACCACTAAGAATCAGAAAAGCATATATTTCTCCGTTCATTGCATGGGGGCTGAGACAGAGAGCTAGGCCTTATCTGTCGCGAACGGGTTCTGTTTACATTTCCTCACCGGGCAGGGATGCCACTCTGTACAGCAAAACAGATAACTGTTATTCATAACACTGTCTTGGCAGAAGTTCAGAAAGTGGTTCAACCACAAAAAAATAAAGGGCTCAGTACGATATTTATTTAAAGTGCACAATGCAAAATGTAAAATACATGGGCCTTTATTTTAGCTTAACGTCTGGGAGACTTTGATGACTTGACTTGCAGGACATGTTTGCAGAGGCCTAGTGATTCAGGCCACTACGAGAAATATGCATGGGTGACATGCACATGAATGTAACATAGGGTGTATGTAGTGGACATTTTTTGGTCAGGCAAAATATCATTTTCCACATTCCCTCCTTGTCACCTACATAACCCTTCAGGATACATCTATATTCATGAGACCGTATAGCTGATCATACAGAATCATTTCTTCATCTTTATCCTTTGTACATATGGATGGGGAACGCAAGCAGTGGCACAAAGGCTGCAAATCGCCAGGCCACACTGCAGACAGAGATAGTATCATGGCAAACTGCTCCTGGATCAAGTCGCCAGGGCAGATGCAGTCACATTCACTACTGCTTCAAGGGTTCTTGTTAATTTGCGTATCAGTTTACTATTTTGGACGGGGCCAACAAAGAAAAAGAAACCTTTGTTGAAATCCGTATATTGCTCCCACGCTGTTTCTGTCTGCTATATAACAAGTTCCACCCTAGTCTAAGGGCAGATGTACATAAGCTGTCTGACCGCAAATGAAATAGGTATGGCGTGATGTTTTGAAAGAAGAAAGAAGAAGAAGAAGAATGTCCTTCTGAGAGTGAAGTTCCTTGTAACTAGCTCCTTGTAAATATGGTTTATGAAGAGCATGTCATTATTATAACTTGCTGAGTTTCTTGTAAATATGGCTTGTGAATAGCGCCATGTGGTCATGGTTTGTGCAGAGTATGTTGTCATTACGTTAGGCAGGAGAGAGCTGGATCTCTTTCAAGTGCTTGGAGAAAACGTTTTGAATATGTTTTGTTTTAACATGCTGCTTAACAAGGTGTTGAGGGATTTTGGCGTTGTTTGGCGTTTTCGGGGGGGGGCGTGTTTTTGAGCGGAAATTCGTACCCGTTCCAGTGGAGGGATTCGGCTGCTTTTTGGTGAGGATGTAGGGCATCGCTTGGACCACTGTGAAGCCAAATATGAAAAGAATCTGAGCTGTGGAAGTGGAGGAAAAAGCATGTCTTGTGCGGAGGCGCGATTTGCCATGTTATCCAATGGGCGTGTTTTCCTAAATCTATTTCGGCAGAACTCCCTTTGTTTTCTGATAAGGGGGTAGTTGGCCACATACCAAGCACTCAGTTGCATTGCTGGTCTGGCTGGTCACGTATGCATACTGGATGAATGTATATGTGAGGAAATGAAAAAGAAAACATGTAGCAATAAACTAACACCGATTATAACAATGCACAGAATAAAATAATGATCAAGGTAACAATCCATCTGCTGCGTAATGTCTTGCAGTATTATTCATTTTTATCTCTCATCTTGCTATTCTCATATGTGATCTTATACATGTCAGAAACTGGTCTAACCGATTCACCACCGGGTGGGCTTAAACAATTTAACTACGTCTGACTTACTAGATCCAAGTTTAGACCTATACTCTTGCTGAGGGGTCTTTTCAAGCAAAGGCGGCACAAAGTCTGTTGTGTCATTAAAGTCAATGTTCTTTTCGAATGTTCCACATTGTCCAAAATAGCGCTTAACGTGATGGGCATGGATCCAGCCCTTGCGTCCCTCCACTTTCAGTGCGGTCCTCGTGGTAAGAAGCACCAACTTCGGGGTCTTCCAGCGCGGCTCAAGGGGGCTTGATCGGTCAAAATTCCGGATGCACACAAAGTCCCCTGGGACTATGGCGTGTTCCTTGACCTGTGTGTTGTCAGGGAAGGCGGCAGCAACCTGTGAACGACAAGAGAGTAGTGCAGACATCAAGGAAGCCAGGTAATCTGTCAGCATGTTACTGTCAACATCAGTTATCTTTCTGGGCATAGGCGTACCCCACATATTTGGCGGTCTACCGAAAACCACTTCATACGGAGATAGGCCTGTATTTGGAATGTGCTACCATACGCATGTAAAAGAGGGCAACCGGCAGGGCTACCATCCAATCCACGCCTTTCTCTGCACAGACCTTTGCTAATTTTGTCTTGAGGGTTTGGTTATGTCTTTCTACAAGGCCTGCTGCTTCTGGGTGTCTGACACAATGGAACTTCCATGTGTAACCTAACAGAAGGGACACTTGTTTCATTAATTCAGAGGAGAATGGCTGGCCGTTATCTGAATAGATCACCCGAGGTAATCCATACCTGGGGAAATACTCGCGCACTAACTGTCTGGCTGTTGTTACAGCAGTATAATCTGGAACTGGATAAGCTTCTGTCCATCTAGATAGTGCACACACTACCACCAAGACGTACTTGTAACCTCTACATCTGTCCATTTGGATATAATCCATCTGGAGAACCTCAAAAGGGTGGTCAGGAGGATGAAATCCGCCTTGTTCCACCGGGATGCCTTTACCTGGATTGAACTGACAACAGATCATACATGTTCGTACTTTCTGCTTCGCTGCAGCACGCATGTGCTTGTTAAACCAGATGTTCTGTAAACTGTCTAACATTGCTTTTTCTCCTAAGTGTGCTGGACTATGGGCTGTGTTAATGATTACTTGTACCATGGAATCTGGGAGAAACCATGTGCCTTTTCCCTTAGTCATCCAACCTTGGTCAGTCTGGACCCCTCCTTGTTAAGTCCATTTCTTTATCTCATCTGCAGTGGCATGTGTCTGTATGTCGAGTACGTCTTGAGTGGGATCCCTGACTGTCATACATGTTGTCAGTAATGGTACCTCTGTCCTTGTTGTGTCTGTTGGTGTCTGGGCTGTAAGTCTAGCCGTTCGATCTGCCAGGTCATTACCCTGGGAAATGGTGTCTGTAACTTTGGTGTGAGCTTTGCACTTCAGGATAGAAATGGTTGTAGGTAAATGTATGGCTTCTAACAGGGCTTGAATAAGCTGGCCATGCTGAATCTTGGTCCCATGGGAGGTCAGGAAACCTCTCTCCCTCCATAGTACCCCGAAATCATGAACAACGCCAAAGGCATATTGCGAATCAGTATAAATGTTTACTTTCAAGTGCTTAGCTCTTATGCAGGCTTGTGTCAGAGCGATGAGCTCTGCTGCTTGTGCTGACAATGTGTCTATTTTCTGTGTCTCTATGACTTCTTTATCAGTGGTCACAGCATAGGCCGCTACTAACTCTCCTGCACTCGTTCTCATGCATGATCCATCTACATTGAGCGTTAAGTCTGGGTCTGAATGTGCAATATCTGGCAGGTCTTGTCTTGGTTTCGTCACTATATTCATTAGTTCCACACAGTCATGTGATGGTGCATTTACTGTACTTGAGGGCAAAAGTGTTGCAGGATTCAGAATATTACAACGTCTGATCTCTATGTGTGGTTGAAATAATGTCAGTTCATATCCTGTCAGTCTTGCTACAGTCAAGTGTTGTGTCTGAGTTCTGTTTAAGAGAACCTCCACTGCATGTGGAACCTGTACTGTCAGAGGGTGGCCCAATACTATTGAATCACTTTGTCTTATGGCTAGGGCTGTTGCTGCAACTGATTTCAGGCATGCAGGCAGAGCCTGGGCCACTGGGTCTAGCGTGCTAGAAAAATAAGCACAAGGCTTGTGTTTTCCTGCTTGATCTTGTGTGAGAACAGATAACGCTGTTCCTTCTCTTTCAGTTACAAAAAGCATAAAAGGTTTGCTGTAACATGGAGTCGCTAACACTGGCGCTTGACATAAAGCTCTTTTTAATTCCTCGAATGCCAAGGTGTGTTCTTGTGTCCAAGGGAGGACAGTCCCCCCTGCCTCCTGTGTAGTTAACTGTATGAGTGGTTTGGCTAGAAAGGCATACTGGGGAATCCATTGCCTACAGTATGAAGTGAGGCCAATAAAGGCACGTACTTCCTTTTGTGTCTTGGGCTGTGAAAGGTTAGCAATGAGCTGTATACGTGCTTGTGTTAGCTGTCTCCCCTCTTTGGAAAGCATGTGTCCTAGGTACACTACTTGCTTTTCACAGAATTGCAACTTCGAAGGGGACACCTTGTGCCCCTTGTCAGCCAGAAAATGTAAGACTGTCAGTGATGCATTTTCACATTCTTTTTCTGAACGTGCTGTAATCAGGATATCGTCCACATACTGTAGTAACGCAGTGTTGGAAGGCATGTGAATGCTGTCTAGCTGTCTCTTCAGAGCCTGACTGTAAATACTAGGGCTTTCTGTAAAACCTTGAGGAGCTCTTGTAAAGACAAAGCTACGACCCTTTAATGAAAATCCAAACAGGTACTGCCTGTCTGGGTGAATGGGAACACTAAAGAAAGCGTTCTTCAAGTCGATAACAGTAAAGTAAGTAGCCTCTGAATCAATAGCAGTCAACAATGAAGAAATGTCTGGCACCACTGGATATTGCGGTACTACACATTTGTTCAGTTCTCGCAGGTCAATAATCAATCGGTACACTGGCAGTACACTAGGATCAGATCTTTTAAGGATAGGAATGACAGGCGAGTTACATACATTTGAGACTGTCTCTACCACTACCCCCGTGCAATAAATTCGTCAACTATTTTCAGTAATGCTGTCTCGGCGTCAGGTGGTAACTTGTATTGTCTAATACGTGGAAGTACTACTCCTGCTTTGAGTGTGACATGGTGAGGCGTAATGTCCATGTAACCTACGTCAGTCGGTCCTTGTGCCCACAGGATCTGTGGCACGTTCTTGAGTCTGTGGTCAAAATCAGTCAGTACATAATGTCCCTTAAAATCACGTAAGAACAGGCGTACTCCTTCTGGAGAGCAGCAGATAACTGCTCCTAGATCTTTTAATGTCTTCATACCAAGTAAGTTCTCTGGACATGACTTAGTAAGTAGCAAGTCAGTGGTACGTGACAGTGGACCAACCCCTAGGGAGACTGGTTTAGACACTTCATTAACAATAGGCTTTCCTGAAAATCCCAGGGAAACATTTTGTGAGCCCGAGAGAGGTGCCCCTGGAACCTCGTCATGACTGATGGTAGTTCTGCTCGCCCCTGTGTCTTTTTTTTTTTTTTTTTTAAATATTTTTATTGTTGTTAAACAAAGGATTTTACTGGCACACACATAACACAGAATACAAATAAACTTAATACCAATAATAAACCAAGGTTACTATCAAGAAAAACAATTTAGTACTAAACATAACATTCGGCACAAAAAGGGAAAAAAAAGAAATAAAGAAAAAAGAAAACCAATAATCCAATTAATAATACATCAGACTACATTTGCATTTGACCTTTCCTTCCATCGGTGTACCGGTTCCCAAATTTTCCTTCCCCACCTTTTTATCCTTTTACCTTTTTTCCCAAATATACCCTTTTCAAGGTTAAACGTCCCCAATAATAAGGCAATCCACTGCTGTAGTCCCGGGGGTAGGGGGTCCAACCAGACTCTAGCAATCAACAGCCTGAGAACCGCCATCGCTACAAATATAAATTCGCTATGGACGCCTTCGCAGCCCCTAACTCCTAGCATAATTACTGTTGGTGTTAGAGTCACGTTTAAAGCAAGTGTATGGGCCATAAAATCCTCAATACCCTTTAATAAAGGCCTTAGTTTGGGACAGAGCGCAAAAATGTGGATACTGTCTGCAGCCAAAGCATTACAGCGCCAGCAGTTGATCCCTGTAGTTGCACCCCACTGTGCTATGCGATCTGGCGTATGGTAAAGTTGAAACAGCGTTTTGAAATGTTGCGATTGTAAAGGGGCAGAATAAAAGGCTGAGCAACCCAACTCCAAGGACTTCTGAAAAGCCTCACACGATATCCCTAATTTTCCAGCCCATTTATTACCAAATCTGTCAGTGTCGTCCTTCTTCGATTCAGCCAGCTGGGCATAGAAATATCGAATGGAGCACACCCCACTTTGCTCTATTGCCTCCATAATGTTACTTGTCTTAAATCCGCCTGCCCCTCCTTTTTTCTTAGAAAAAAAACTCCTAATCTGCAGATACTTAAAAAAACGATATCTTGCTAAATTAAATTTAGCCAGCAAATCTGAAAATAAAAGTATATTTCCGTCTGGGTCTAGCATATCTCCTATTTTCCTAATGCCTTTTCTGTCCCAATCTGCCATAATGGCATCAGAAAAAATTACAGGGGGTAGGGACTTATTCCTATACAATCTGGTATACCTATTAAATCTCCCTAAACCACAGTTTTTTGCAACAACAGACCATACATTATAAGCTGCGGCAACTGTCTTGAAACGTGTACGTTTGTAGTATGATGAATCTGTACATTTTAAAAAAGCATTTACTGTATCTTCACCCAAAACAATTGAATAAATCATAGTTGAAACAGCTTTGACTTCCAAATCCCCTTCATTTGCACCAATTAAGCCTTGAATATATTGCAATACCGATGCCCAATAGTAGAACCTAAAATCAGGAACCCCCCAACCTCCCCTATCCCTTGGCAAAGTCATAAACTTGTATGCCCGTCTTGTCTTCCCATACGACCAAATAAATTTGTTAAGGATCGACTCCAGCTTATTAAACCAAATTGACTCAAACACAAGAGGGATTGTACGAAAAAAGTAAAGAAATTTGGGAAGTATAAGCATTTTGATAATGTTAGCGCGTCCCACTAACGTAAGCCTAAGATTATTTATCCTCAATAAGTCCGAGCGAACTTTCCTCAATAAGGGCGAGATGTTACGTTCAACTACTGTCCCTAAATTAGAAGAAATTTCAACCCCAAGGTATACCGCTGACGAAGTCACCCGTGGATCATTGCATTGAGCTGCTATGTTTTTAATAATCTGTGTTTTGGCACTATTAAGCTTATAGCCAGAAATATTGCCAACATTTAGGGCCTCTTGTTCTATCACGCCTATTGCCATTACAGGATCAGGAGTAATTATCGCGACATCGTCTGCGTATGCCAGCACTTTGACTGCCGTCTCATTTATACATATGGGGGGAATACTGGGATTGAGATCAAGATTGCGTAGATACGGGTCCATATACAGTGCAAATAAAAGAGGAGAACTAGGACAGCCCTGCCTTGTTCCTCTTCTAATCTGCACCACCGCTGTTAACTCCCGATTGATTTTAATTCTAGCCGTTGGATCCCTATATAGAACTTGGATTGCTTTGATAAAATTATCGCCAAACCCAAAAGTTCTCATTAGCTCCCACAGGTATTCCCAAGCGACCCTGTCGAAAGCCTTCTCAGCGTCTAAAAATAAAGCCGCGACAGGGCCGCCAGAAACCTCCATGGCATCAAAACAGGTGAACACTGTCCTAACATGTTCTGTAGTCCCTTTCCCCGGGATGAATCCATGTTGAACTGGGGTGACTAATTTTCCTATGACGGTAGATAGCCTTGTGGCCAAAATTTTCGAGTAGAGCTTCACGTCAGCATTCATTAAAGCAATAGGTCTATATGACCCAGGAATTGTGGCGGGTTTACCTTTTTTCAAGATAACTATAATTTCAGTCTCGCCCCATGATTTTGGGATTGAAATTTCTCTCTGGGCTTGTATGAGCGTGTCCAGAAGCTCTACTCTAAGAACTGCTATAAAAGTCTTGTAGAATTCGATCGGTAACAGATCTGGACCTGCAGCCTTTGAGGATGGGAGATCTGATAGAGCTAATGACAGTTCTTCTGGTGTTATAGAGGCATCGAGTAAAGTTTTCTCCTCCAAATCCAGTTTTTTGAGTTGAATGTTTCCTAAATAGTCCCTAATTTTGTCAATATCTACCTCAGACTCCCTATCGTATAGTCCGGAGTAAAACTTCCGGAATTCATTCCTTATCCCCGCAGAGTCGGAAATCAAGTTGCCCAAGTCATCAGCTATGTTTTTAATATCCCCTGCATTAAGTTTTTGCCTGGTCCTAACAGCTAGAATATGGCCGACCCGCTCACTAAACTCACAAGCCTGCTCCTTCTTTGTTAAATAACTAACTGCTGTCTTGTTAGTGATTCTTTCCGCTATTTCCGCCTTTAAAACCATAATCTCCAGTAGTTGTTGATCCAATGGGAGACCCCCCATAATTAACCTGCTTAACTCAGCCTCAGCGTTCAGAAGGGAATTAACTTGTTAATCAAACAATTCTCTTTCTTTTTTCCGGCTGTATGTTGAAAAGCTAATTGACTCTCCTCTGACGCCTGCTTTGAAGGCATCCCAGATGTAACCACTGCTTGTGCTCCCCACGGTATTAAGCCAAAACTCGCTAATCCATTTTTCCATGTGCTTACAATAACCCTCGTCTTGTAACAAAGCACGCTCAAATGTCCATCTATATATTTTTCTACCTAACCCATTTAAACTAAGTGACAGTAACAAAGGATTGTGGTCGGAAACTAGTCGAGGTAACTTCTTAATCTGCGTATTAGAAATCAATACATTAGATATTAAAAAATAATCCAACCTTACTGTTATATTGTGTGGAGCGGAAAAAAACGTATCACCGTCTAACTGCGGGTGCAGGTTGGCCCATACATCTGAAAGAGCATTATGCGAGGCCATATCAACTATCACCCTGTGCACTCTTTTCTTCCTCCCTGTATAAAAATGGCTTAGTTGCAACTCAGTGTTTGATGGTCGACTGATATTAAAATCCCCACAACAAACAATTGGCTCCACCCAGGTTGAGAGTTCGTGATCCAGAAATTGAAATATATCAGGGTCATCGCACGTTGAGCCATAGACTGAAGCCAGAGTGAACCTAGTGCCTCTGAAGTCTATTTCTATAATCGCCCACCTACCCCAGGTATCTTCTTTGCTCCTAAGTACTGTACAATCTGCTCCTCTCCCCAAAATCGCTACCCCACGAGTTTTGGAGGCTTGTTTAGTGTATGCTAAGACTTTAAAGCCAGCCTGTTCTAGCAAAGAACCCTTTCCTCCCTCCACATGAGTTTCCTGTAGACAAATCAGGTCAGGAAACATTGATTTGCAAAATGCTGAGACTCGCAGCCTTTTTTGGAGTTCATTAAGGCCACAGACATTAAATGACAGAATTCGACAAGTCATCAGAAAACATCAAAGATCAGCACCAGCTTCCAAATCCAACTCTTAACCAAACCCAACACTACCTTTTTTCCCCATTTGAACAAAACTTGCCTCTGACTCAGCCTACGTTTCACTGTGCATGATGTGTGCCATTTTCTCCCCCCCTCCTCCCTCCCACCTCCCTGAACCCCCCCACAGTGCCCCTCCTCCCTCCCCCCCTACAGGCAAATAGGTCACGGATGACCTATATGTGAACGCCAGGGAAGCAGCAGCCGCCACTCCTCCCCACTGCCAACCAGTATACCAAACATATCAAACTTAAATCCATTATTGGTTCTCCTTATATCCCAAAACTTCCACCATGTAAGCCTTCGCCTTAATCTCTGAAAGGAAAAATTTAAACTGGCCCTTGGTCACAATCTTCAATTTTGCAGGGTATAGCAAGTAAGCTTCAGAGCCCAGAGCCTGAATATGTGGTATCAGTTGTCTCAGCCTCCATCTACGTTCAACGGTGGCATGGCAAAAGTCCGGTCTTGCAAAGAACGTGACATTGTTATGGGTACGTCTTGCCTCGGGCTTCGCTTTGTCCAATATCAACTGCCTAAGGAGGAAATTACCTACAAAAATTAGCAGGGCCCTTGGGCGCCCACTCTGTGCTCCGGCCTGAGGCTGACCCCTTTTAATAAACAATGGGAAGCGGTGGGCTCTTTGAATTTCAGTTTCCCACTGCCAGCTAGATAACTCCGGAAAAGCCCCCTTTAACAGATTCACCACAAACAGCCTGGGGTCCTCCCCTTCAAGACCTTCCTCCACTCCTAGCAGTCTGATATTATTGCGACGCTGCCTGTTCTCAAAATCTTCCAACTTCCAGTTGACGTCCTCTGCCACCTTTTGATGCTCTTCCTTATATGATCTCGGGTCTCTCACGTCGTCTTCCACTTTACTGGTCCTTTCCTCCACTTGTACAACTCTCTCAACCATCTCGTCTTGCCTTTTGCTTATATTTCTAAGCTTATTCTGTATCTTCCTTGATTCCTGTCTCGCCCTCCTACTCTCTCCTCTAGCCTCAGATTGCATTAATTTCAGGGTGTTAAAAAGAAGATCGAGCGTAACCGGAGGCTGAGAGGGTTGAGCAGAGCCATATTCCCCAGTCAATGTTGCTGGACTGTCTTGCTCCAGAAACGAAAAAGTAGTGGTAGAATAATCCCAAGCTAGCTTTTTTGTAGGATCAGTAGTACTACTCGCAGTGGAAGGTTTTCTTTTAGATAGGCGTTTTCTCTGTGAGGTTTTCCTAGCCGGGGAGCTACTAACCGAGTCAATACCCGTGGATTCATCAGATCTTAAACCCTCTGATGACTGAGACTGCGTCTCTTCGTCGACAGAGTAAAATCTCTCCACTGAAGCTGAACCACTGGTGATGCCGATTTCCACTGAGGTAGAGGATTCGCCTCCTGATTTGATCCCCCCACTCTCTGTGCCTAAATCCATGGTTTCTGCCCAAGTTAGGGGTTTAAGCAGCAGTGCTCCCACGTTAGCTTCAACAGCAGCAGCGGCCTCCATTCCTACATTCATCTTCTGCCTGAGTAGCTCAGCCCCCAACACCGCATCCCCTGGCGCCAGCACAGAGAAGCTTTGGGTTTCAGCCAGCAGTTCATCTGGAAGCTGAGTATTCATAGCCCGATTGTCAATTGTGACTGTATATTCTTTATCCGCTCCTTTGCTTATGCTTGTTTTTATGCTTGTTTTTACTGTCTTTACCGTTTGCCTCAATGCCTGCGCCTCTGTCCCCCGCATCATCCCGGCCCCGGCGTAACCACTTGACTCACCCTCGACAGCCATCATTCCCGCATCTCTGCTCTCTCCCGGTGTGATTGCAGGCACTGCAGCGGCCGGCTTTCCTGCTGCCGCTGCCGGTCTTGCTGGTTGCCTAGCAACCCCAGCGCCGGCCCCGAGCCCTGGATCTACACCGAGGACGCCAGCTCCTCTAACGCCGGTTACAACCTCTGACTCCGCTCCTGCTCCCCCTCTGCGCTACGATCCACAGAGATACCAGGTTTGGTTGCGGGGGGTCTGCTACTTGCTGGGATATTGGCTGGGGTATTGGCAAAGCTTTCCGACACCGTGGGCTGCCGAAGCGCATTTTCCTTGGTTTTCGGCTTGGTAACGAATCCTGCATCTCTAGCGGATGGGGTACTGTCCGCTCCGTTTCTTTTCGCTACCGTTTTCTTTAAACTCGAGGCATTTTTCTGTACAATGGGTATGACTGGGCCAGGACCAGCAGCTTTCAACTCCGCTTTATTTTTCTCTTTTTCTTTTGCTGTCTGACCTTTGGTGATATCCACGTCTGCCAGTTTCTTGCCGTCTTTGGTCTCGGGACCGCGCTGCGGGCGAGGAGGCATCCTGAGCCAGAATTTTAGTACCAGACTGACAGCCTCTGAAACTCTCCTCTTGAAGCGCAGGACTGTGCGTATTACAGCATTACCAGCATTTACAGCATTTCCTTGTTGTTCCCAGGGAGGGAATATCACAATGCTACACGGCAAAGGCATAAATCGACCTCAGGCCATGCGGATAGTTATTCTATTTCTCCATTGAGACAAAGCCTGGCAGTGGAGAAGAGAGGAGTGCGACTCACTCACTGCATCCCTCAGCGGCCATCTTGCCCAGCTCGCCCCTGTGTCAATCAGAAACTTTCGATCCTGACCTAGAACACGACTATGTACATACGGACCCTCTTGATCTACAGGAACCTCAATAAGGGGCAAGCCTACTTCCCTCTCGAGGCTGTTTCATGAGAACTGTTGATATTCTGGATAGTCAGACTGTGTGTGCTGATACATTTGTGGTGTGGCATTAACAGGCGGTGGTGGAGGATAATTCGCTACTGTCTGTTGCGTGTTCTGTTGCGTGTTATTCTGTCTAGGAGTGTACTGTCGCTCTTTTGTCTTGCCTGTAGCAATGTTGTGTTTCAGAACAGTGCAGTCCTTTACAAAGTGACCTGGTTGTTTGCAATAATTACAGTTCCCTTTGACAGGTGTCGTGTTATGTTTGTTTGAAGTCGCCGGTACCGTCTGGGCAACCAGCACCTTCATTTTTGTCTCTTTCATGCGTCTCTTTTCATGATCCTGCTCTTCTCTAATCCTATTCTGATGATACTGTAGCATCTGTAACATTTGTGAAGGGCTGTTTGCTTGCCAAGTACTCTCAACCTTCAGTACTCTATTCTTGATCTGGGGTAAGGAATTCTCTACCAATTTGCTCACAAAAAGATGTGGAAATGACTCGCTACCTGGCTTAAGGCCACTATTAATAGTAAAACATTTCTCAAATCTAGAATAGAAATCACTAGTGTCCTCATCTTGCTTTTGTTTACATGCTGAAATAGCATCCCAATCTTCCTTTTTAGTAATCAATAATCTTGGCAAAACCTGTATCAGGAATTCAGGTAGTTCTCTAGCTCTATCTCCAAGACCAACTCCTGGGAGCCTGCCCTTCTCTTCTGTTTCCAATGCATCCCAACTTAACTTTTTCTCACCCACTTCCCAGTCTTTTTCCTTAAGCTTTTCATAAATCCCTGCAGGTAACAGTACTTTTAATAGCTTCAGAATGTCAGCGTACGTATAATCTCCTATGCGGAGGATGTCTTTTAATTCACGGTGAAATCCCCCTGGGTCTTTATCATGACAAGGCAACATCTTTTTCATTTCAAGAATCTCTAATTTCGTTAAGGGGGTGTAAACATACACCCGTTGTAACTCATTGGCCGCATTCTTAACGGGATGAACCTCTCGTAGGGGGTTCTGTCTGTCTATGTGTACGTTATGTCTGTCATGGTGTAAGACTGGAGGCATGTATGTAGTCAGAGAATCTATGTACTTATGTCGTTGATCCAGGATTACATTAATTAATTCAGTACCTAAACCTGTCCATCTATCTAGTAAAATGTCGTTAAGTATTTTATGCAAGTGACCAGGATCAGAATGCTGACTTTTATACAACGTTATCAAGTGTTGAACCATGTAAATACTAGCCAAACGCTGTTCGTTCGGTGGAAGGCTTAAGAAAGTCTGAGCCACTATATCACTGCTATATATATTGGCATTGGACACCCACTGGGTGGCTGACCGGGCCAACTCTATTTCGTGTTGTGTGGGAGGTCTCTCACTCCCTATCCATTGTTTCAGTGCTTTTTCAGTAGCCTGGAATAATGCTTCAAGGGAATACCTTTCTTTTATAGCTGGCCCCTGTTTACGGTAATCAAGGCACTTGGGTCTGTCAAACTGTCGCGCTTTTCCTACATAATTCATTTTGTCTTTTGGCTCATCTACTTCTTCTGTTGATAACTCACCATTCTCCTCAGACTCTTTTCTGTGCCTTTCTATTATTTCCTTTCGTATTTTCTTGTACATGGCATCTATCTGTCCCTGTTTCTCATGTCTACCGGCATCTATGTGATCACTCCATTCTATCAATCCTGCTTTTACATCTCAGTCCCCTTCGTCCTGTTCCCTGATCAGGCAGTTAATAATAAAACGTAAGACATGGTTCTTAACCCCTACTTTTCTCTGTGCCATGGCTTGTGCTATACTATCTGGTCCCTCCCCCGTTCTAATAAAACGATACATGCTATCTAGGTGATCTTTCATGTCTGGTAATGTCTCTAGATATGCAACAGCTTGTCTTAGTCTACGTGAAATCACGACCATTGAACCCTTTCCTGGTTCTGTATCATATACACAAAATGGAATGGCTGCATCTACAGTAGGCACCCCTCCCACTGCCCCGGGACCTACGTCATCTTTTGCTAGCTGCTGCTGAAGTTGCTGGAGCTGATCTGCTGCTGGGGGTGGAGGAAAACCTGCATTAACGTAGTCCGGGAGGGAATCGTCTAGATACGAGGAAATGAATGCTTCAGATGCTGTCGGCTTTATTCTATGTACTCTATATGGTACAGGTGGTGGCGTTCGCGACCTACTGGATCTTTCTGAGGTGTTCACTTTAGCTAGTTCTTCTGACAGAACGGGATAAATACCATTAATAACGGCGTTTCTTTCCCTATCAGTCTGTTCTGTTTTGACACGTTCCCCCTCCTCCCGCAGTTCCTTTTCTCTGGCTTTTTCCCCAGCTTGTCTAGTTCTATCTGCTTTATTCAATTCTTTCTCTGTTCTCCTATGTGACTCTTTGTGCCACAATTCGATGGCATCTTTCTGAGAGGGTCTTGACTTCTTTTTCCATAGCGCTTCCTCCACCCTCATAATACATTCAGGATCCCATGTACCCGAGATTGGCCATCTATACTTTTCCTCCAGGTCCTTGGTGTAGTCTACCCATAAATCTAAAAACAAAATGGCGTCTAATCCATGCTTATTATACATATAATGACCAGGTGTGTCTCTAGGCGGGATGTTAACTGGTTCTTCTAGTATACCTTTTCTGGTCCCTATCTGACGTAACTTTGAAAACAGTGGCATGTTTGAAACCAATATTCACAAAAATAGACTGAAACAATCAACAATCATTCACACACAAACAAATATTAAACACTAAAACAGTTACAACCTAAACTGATACAGAGAGCTAAACATGTACTTGAAAAACTTTATGCACTGAAATACAGTACAACCATACCGGTCTAAAAAATGAGACACGTCTTGACCGTTCCCACGTTTAACCGTGGGCCCGTACTTTACCGGTCTCACGTGAATGAGACACGTCTTGACCGCGCCCACGTTTACCATGGGCATGTCTTGAATCTTGATGCATTCCCCATAGTGGTACTCACCGGGAAGCAGAATCTTGAAACTTGAAGGCCTCGGACTTCTACGCATGCGCCTTGGAACAGGTGGACCTCTGGAGACCTCGGACCTTGCTCTCTCATGGGCTGGGCTCTGGGTTGAGACGATCCGCTTTCCTCACCGCCTCACATGGATGCCTGGTCGCAGTCCGTCCTCCTCCTGGGCCTGAGGGAGTAGCGGGTAATCCCAATGGCGTGTACACTTTAAAGTCCGTCACGGCTGTGGAAGGGGGCAAAGACTAGACCTACAAACTCCGGCGAGTGGGGAAAGGGACATGTCCCTGTTCAAGGGCGCCAATTAATGTGGTAAATAAAATATTACCCTGGCAGAATTTCTAGGCATTAACAAAGTATCATGCATCAAATGAGAGACAGGATCTGTGGTGTCCAAGTTAAAATGGACTTTATTCCAATAACTCGAGTCAAAGGGAGAATATGTTCCATCACCACTGAGGTTCAGGAAGAGTCTTCTAACATTTAATAACAATGAACAGAATATATACATTTTACTCCTTGTACATAGGGAGGAGCGCTCCAGGCAGAGCAAGAAAGAAAGAGATAAGAGCATGTGGGCGTACACTTGATGAGTCATAGGTAGATGATAGGTAGATGTCATAGGTGGGTGGGTACTTAGGGGAGGAGTTTGCATGACCAGCTGGAACTCTGCCCTAATTGTGCAACTTTGAGCATGGCGTGCAATTGACGTGTAACTGGGAGGAGAGCTGACTTTCGGCCTAGCAGAGACATCTCTTGTGTCAGGGCGAAAAGCACATCTTGTACAATCTGATATGATAGGGGATGTATTGTCTGAAGCAAAAGGTTGTTCACCACTAAGAATCAGAAAAGCATATATTTCTCCGTTCATTGCATGGGGGCTGAGACAGAGAGCTAGGCCTTATCTGTCGCGAACGGGTTCTGTTTACATTTCCTCACCGGGCAGGGATGCCACTCTGTACAGCAAAACAGATAACTGTTATTCATAACACTGTCTTGGCAGAAGTTCAGAAAGTGGTTCAACCACAAAAAAGTACGATATTTATTTAAAGTGCACAATGCAAAATGTAAAATACATGGGCCTTTATTTTTGCTTAACGTCTGGGAGACTTTGATGACTTGACTTGCAGGACATGTTTGCAGAGGCCTAGTGATTCAGGCCACTACGAGAAATATGCATGGGTGACATGCACATGAATGTAACATAGGGTGTATGTAGTGGACATTTTTTGGTCAGGCAAAATATCATTTTCCACAACTTCAGCTGTGAATATTGACTGTCTGGCACTAAGACTGACTGATATTGAAGAACTGAAGGTTGAAATAGAGTGGAATGAAGCTAGGAGAAGTAGTTGACTAAGAAAATAGCCAAGGCATAGTATGTGCAGTAATTCCCATTATCGGGGACACATTTGCAATTGGGTACTATTTTTCACCCCCAATGAGGGGTCCTACAACACCACACAATTCATAACACACATCTAAATTTCTATTTAAAAAAGAGTACCTCCATAATCAACATAATTAATTATCAAATAAAACATATTATTAATTAAAAACAAATTAAAACAGTTAAAAATTAATTTATTCATCAAACATTACCCCTATAAAACCAAGATCCACAAACAAAATAAACGTAAACAATTACCATAAATATGTGTCAATTAATAAATGGATATTGAGCAACTAATTATTAATTAATAAAACCAGACATACTTTGCACCCTCTACCTCAATAAATACCACAACACACCTAAAAATCATTACAAAATTCCCATAAATAATTTTACATTATTAAATTATTATCAATTAATAATTCATACAAAACAATTTACTTACCAACATTTACCACTATAAACCCCACAACTCACATCTCAAATTAATTACCCAATTGCCATATTTAAATTTTAATTGATTAATTACCATTATTTAGCAATTAATTAGTAATTAATTTTAAATACATTACTTTCCCCTCTATTCCCCAGAAAACCCCACCACCCAGTCCTAAATAGTTACACAATTAACATAATTAAGTGGCAATTAATTAATTAATATAAGTAACAAACAACTGATACATAATTATTAATAGATTAATTCCCACAGTTAACACTATAAATTATAAATTAAATAAATATTAATATGTAAATATTATTATTAAATATATTACAATTAAAGTACTTCCTACCCTATACCCTTATAAACCCACAACCTGCTCTTACAAAAATGATACAATTAACATAATTATCAATTAATTAATAATAATAAATAACTAAATAATAATTAATTAAAAATAAATTAAGTCCCACAGTTAATTCTATCAAATCCAAATTAAATAAATACTAATATATAAAAATATTAAATAATTTATTATAATTAAATTACTTCCCACCCTATTCCCCCATAAACCCATGACCCGCCCCTAATTTGTTTTTTAAATTACCAATTAATTAATACAAATGAACAACCAATGCATAATTAATTAATAATTTATTAATTTATAATATAATTGAAGCTATAAAATCTAAATTAAATAAATACAAATAAGTAATCCAATTGAATGACTATTATAATTAAGTTACTTCCTAGCCTATTCCCCTATAAACCCACAACCCACTCCTAAGAAGATAACACAATTAATATTCTTACCAATTAATTAATTTATAAAAACTAATAACCAATCATTAATTAATTATTTAATAATAAATTAATTCCTACAATTGACACTATAAAATCTAAATTAAATAAACACTAATAAGTAATAAAATCTAATTAATGTATTATAATTAAATTACTTTCCACCCTATTCCCCTATAAACCCACAACCCACTACAGAACTAAACGCAAAATGTAATTAACATAAAATTAATCGGGCCCCTTACCCGTCCTGCACACTTCCTTGCCGCTCTACCGCCTTGTTCAGCCTCTTAACAGTCCCGGAGGACTGGAATGTTCACCGCGCGCCAGGGACTCCAGTTCCCAGAGTCCCTAGAGGAGCCAGCAGCCACCAGCAAGTGTCATTGTTTCGCGCCAGGAGGTGTTTAAATCAGGGGCAGGGCTCCCGCAGCGCTGGACGCATGTGGGTGTGCCCGGGCGCTGCCGGGGGAAGCCTGGGCCAAGGGCAGGCCCGTCCGCGCTCGTCAAAGCCCAGAAAAAGCCGGGCTGGGCTACACCTCTTGGTTTTACTCCTTCAACCCAGTGCAAGGACTTCACCTATAATTTGCGGTAAGACTGAATAGATATAAGTGCATCGACAGGGAAGGACATACTTGGACTTTCTATAGACCCCGTTGATGATATTGAAAGTGGGGCTTTTTATGTTTTGTAAGCATCTGTGATTCACTTTTACATAGTTTTTATTTATATTTTTCAATTTGAAATTTTGCAGTTCTCTCCTATAATCTGACGCTATTGTGGGGGGAGCACTTGTTATTACTACTGTACCTACATAAAATAAGTAATTACGATCTGGGTAACTGTTCGCTGCATGCTGATACCTTAATTGTATCCCTATCCATATCTCCATCTTATTCAAATAGCTGAGCCAGTTCTCCTTTCCATATTTGAGAGGGTGAAAATGGGGAAAAGGAAGGCAGCTGAATTGATTACACGGAGGAAAAAGATTGCAAAACACTAAAGCCATCAAAATTAGCAGCTGAGAACTGCACCCTTAATGCCATTGATAAATTCATTGAGAAGGTAGAAAGCATGTTAACATCAGGGAAAGTGAATAATGACAAGGAAAAAGGTAAAATCTCCATTTACTATAATATGAAAGAAAAGGCTTGTAGGTTAAAGCCAACTACTCCTCCAGTCATTGTGCATCAATCTCAGAGGGAAAAGCTAAGTCAGACTCCAAATGCATCCCCAATAAAGAATGGCCAGGGTACAGGTACAACTCGCTCACCGGCTATAAGTAATTGTGGAAGTTTGGGAAGGAATCGGAATAGCTATAGAGTGTTCTAACAGATACCTTCAACTAGAGGTTGATGAGGAGGAAACCCATGTGGATTGCCCAGTAACTAAAGTTGCGACTGGCCCCACAGGTCTATTTCTTTCAAAGGAAGACTTGCAAAGTGCTATAACTCCTACCCACAAACTGGTGAAGGCCCTTTTTGAAAGACTTGACTCTGTCCAGGATGAGGTCATTGCAATCAAAAGAATGATTGAGGCACTTACGAGCCGTTTACTATCAGACCAAGTAATATATGTTATGTTATGTTATGTTATGTTAACTGTTTTTGTACCGCGCACAGCTGCCCCAGCAAAGGGGCGTCCTGGCGCCCAGAGAGGTAAACACAACATTGCAAATAGTAGCCATATCCTGCTGATTGTGGGGCGAAAACGCTTATTGGGAAAAAAACAGATCCCCCTAACATAGGGAAGTGGGTAACTAACCCTCCTGCTAGAATTATTGAACATCATCACACAAGCAAGATTGCTAATGGAAGCTCTCATTTAATGCAAGGATCGCAAAATGGGGGGCTTCTTGAAAGATCGAAATTCCCTGAATCCCTTCATTCGTCATGTGGATTGACCCTCATGAGACCAGTAGCTACTGGGGACCAAAAGAGACCTGCAAATAGGTACCTGGACACCCAATACACATTGCAACCAGGATTGGGAGCACCTAATGCGGGAAGACAGCATGGTGTTAATGAGGGAAATCGAAGTGTAAATCATACCTGCCACACTTCATATAATGATGAGCAGAAACTGAACTGTGTTTTCTAACTAACGTACCGAAGCTGGCCCCTACTCATAGATAAGTCCCTTGTGAATAAAGTTATACACTGGCTTAGGAAGGAAAGGCAATGTCGGTCAGTCATTAGATCGGACATAACAAATGTGACAAGGATCCCTCAGGAATCAGGCAACCTAGATGACATAATGGTATCTTTTGGGTCCAAAAATATCCCTGAGAACCTAATTAATATGAATCTAGGATCTCATCTTCTCTTTAATTCAAAAATTAGTATTAGACAGTGTAGAACAGGGGGGAACATTGATTCTAATCGACTTATTACCAGACAATGCTATAGTGATCTAGAAGCATTAGATTGACTAGTTAAAACCCCAAGTAGTCGACTTGAAGAGAATGAAACAGTCAAGCCCTCCCTAAAAGCACCACCTATTGATTGTCCAAAAGTGCCTCTACCCCGTGAAGATAATTGGACAGATAGCAATCCAGTGGCTGGTGGAGAATCTTTGGATGGGCTAATAATCCCCATTAGTAATTGTTTCCTAACTGAACAATATAGGGATCTCCCAACTAACTATATCAGTTCTGATCTCCCAGCATATGGCTCCTCCCAATGTAGTTTTAAGATGATATACTGGAATATAGCTGGACTTGCAAGGAAAATGCATGAACCAGATTGACAGACATATATTGATCTTTTTGACATTTGTCTCTTCCAAGAATCATGGGCCAGGAACCTCTCTTTAAAATTGGCTACAGGACTTTTAGCCTAGTGGCGCGTCAATCCGTTAGGGGGAAACCGTCTGGAGGCTTCTTAGTCTGGATAAAAAATGACATCAATGCAATTGTAGACATAGTTCCCACTGATTCCGGTGATATCTTGGGCCTTAGTCTTAATTTCCCAAACAAGCACCGGATGTACTTGTTTAATATTTATATAAGACCGAGAGAATCTTCCCAGGAGTCATTAATTGTCACCTTGCTAGAGGATGTTCTTGACACTCTTCATCCTAAAGATCTTGTGATACTTGGAGCTGACTTCAATTGTTGCTATGAACCATTGCAGGGAGTAAGTATGATTATTGAAGAGCAAGACTTGGCAATGGGTATTCCCTTACTGGAGACAGATGAAATGCTGAGACCGTCTGTTTCTGCACTTAAATTGTTCAACTTTACTATTGAGAGTGGATTAAGATCATGCAATGGCAGAAGCCAGCTATACCCCAATTGTTCCCATACTTTTTTTAGAGGGTCATTGTTGCATCCATAAAAGACAGATTCAGTCCAATAGTTTAATTAGATTTATTCTTATAATAAGTACAGCTCTCTAACTGCCAGAGTGTCTCTCTATCAAGCTTCAGTCTCAAGTGAGCCACAAGAGTCTAAACATTCTAATATCTCTAAGCAACAATGACATGTACAAAAGGCTTAAAGGAGAAGTATATTAATAACAAAGAATACTGATACAGGGATATAACAGTCATCCTCTTCAAGAATCGATTATATCATGTTAAGTATTGGCCATTGGGACCTTATCCAGGGATTTAAGGTAGATTGTAGCAGGAGGGATAGTGATCATTTCCCTCTGTGCCTGGATCTCATGGGGAACCCATTCATGCTACACTCTCCCCTTCGACTGGCTAAGGTTCCAGAAGTGATCCAACCACTCGCTTCCGATAACAGGAGGGCATTAAAGTGGCCATCTAGTTTGGGTAATATTGAGCTCCTAAAACAAGTGTACAACATCTTTTCCGACCTAGTAACACACTTTATAGAAAGGCGCTCATGTGGCCAAACGATAACTCAAACGCATCAAACTCTGATGGAGGGTATAAAACCCCATTTAACTAAACCTGCTGGTAAAAACACTAAAACTAAAACCAAACTGGTTTGATTCTGACTGTGCCCTTGCAAAACAAAAGGTATCAAAAGCACTGGACACAGTCCGCACGCCCAACTGTCCAATTGATAAAACTTAAATTTGTATAGCCTATTTTTTGTGATCCAAATTAGGGTTTCCCAGGGCGCGAGGCATTTTCCTCCGCTAATCTGACCATGTTCATTCACACCAGCTTCTATCAGAGGTCTTGCTAGAGTATCCTGGAACATTCTGAAATTTGAAGTGAATTCCATATCAGTGCAAAATAATGTAATAATGCATCCCCAGCACCCGCCTAATCTGGGCCCAATATTTACAAGCTGCAGTCACAGTCTTCAGTCTAATCTTTTTGAAGAACTTTGGGTCGCCAAATTCTTTTAAAAAGTGATCAACCCCACACCCCCCACCCCTTCTCCTATGGGGCAGATTGTTTGTCAGAGCTTGAAAGAAGATGATCTGTTGGAAAACTTCAGTTAGCAATATTCTTTAGCTGAAAGGACCAGCAATGAAACTGAAAGTCTGGCCCTGCTATGCTTCCCTCCACTTTATTCGTTCAGGCAATTCTCACCCCACTTAGATGTTAGATGACCAGATAAAACTTCTTATCTCGCCCTGTGGTATCCTAAATCACTCTGGTTTAAAAGTCTTTATATGTGTGCACTTCTTTGGTTAAACAAGTGACCCTGCTGAGTAAGAGAAATGGAAGGGGCCAGATACAGCAGATGGACACAGACAAAAAGAGAAGACTATAGCTAGAGATGTGAAGTAGAGGAAGAAGGGGTAGATTTAGAGTTGATTTAGAACAATTTATGAGGTGGGAGATAAGTAAGTAGACACAGGTGAAGTAGCCAGAACGGCAAATAAAGAGAGGTAGAAAGAGGAAGGTTTTAGAGTGTGACAGTGATAGTTGTCAAAGATAGCTTTATTCGATTCCGTTAAAAGGATCATATAAGCACAATATAAAAACATACAAGTTTAAAAGTTCAGTTGTAATTAAATACAAAATGTATTACATATAAAAAGTACAAGCAAATATTATGGAGATGTGCAAACAGGAAACGGTACAAACTAGGGCTTTCTCTATCCTGATTCATTTACCTCAGTACATTACAGTTCAATTACACACAAAGTGCCATTAACAGTGCAAAATTCATTCAGCCCATAGAAGATCTACATCTAATAATGAATTTTAAAAACTTAGATTCAGCACTTATGGTCATTTCATCCTGAAGCAAAAGGATCTTAAAGAGTGCCGGTCTACACTGTCTCAAGCCCCAGGGGAATTAGATATCTTTTCCTTCCCCACCCAAAAAATTTACAAAAAAGAATACAATGGATTGTAGACTGCGCAGAGTGGTTATTGTATGGGCAGTTAATTAGGTTTTTGGACCAGTCATTTGTGGCTGGAAAGGTGACCAACCTAAAATAAATACCCATTCTCGACCATGCCAGAAGCATTCTGTCGTAGCTGGCCAGCTCTGGGGAAAGATAAAGCTGCCAGCCAGAATCCTGCATTAATGAATGGTGATGCAGAACAGAGGTCTTCTTCCCCTCAATAGACCAACGTTGGTCAGCCAGAAAGATAGAGCATTGTTCTTTTAGCATTTTTCTGGATATGGAGGATAGAGATGTGGGCGTGTTATAAAATTCCCGATGCCCTATGTTTATTAGGTATTCCTTGACATAAGAGAGCCACTGTATATTTTTGGACCCCTCATGTCGCATACAGTCTGTAATAATCGCCCTATTAAGATCAGTTTCAGTAGAAGACCAGATTTTATGCTAAAGCAACACAGGGCTAATCCTGATTATATCAGAAATGTAAGCCATGGCAAGTTCCATGTGGCAGGCATAAGTTGAGGTAGATCTGGGGACAGCTAGCAAATATCTAAGGAAACTGTTTTTCTTCATCTGGATTTCCTGACAGTCTGAGATACCCCAGATGCCAGCCTCATAATTAGTAGTCGACACGCATTTAGCTTAATAAATATCAAGCGGAATGCATGTCGGCCTACCTCCCAGCTTGTTGGTGAACTGTATAAGTGCCCCAATAGCACGTGAGAAAGCTAAACACCTAGTACTTTATGCTGTAGTCCATGTCCCTTTTGTATTAAAAACAACCCCCAAATAAGAAAAGATTCTTGTTTTTTCTATCTTTGACTGTTTTAAAAAAGTGTTACAAGCGACCTTATTTTTTGATGTGCAGCACATAGTAAAGGTTTTCCCAATATTAATTTTCAGGCCCCTAGATCCCATATATTCTGAAAAACTAGCTAACGCCTTCTAGAGGCCTAATTGGGTTCTTGCCATAATGACTGCATCATCTGCATAGAGCAGAATAGGGACTGCGGCACCATCAATTTGAGGGTAATCCACAGCCAATTTTGTTAAATGGTCAGCTACACTATTGATATAAAGATTAAAAAGAAAGGGTGCAAGGATACATCCCTGACGTACACCCGTCATTATTAAGAATTTTTCAGTGCATTCACCTTTCTTACCGTGACGCACCTTTGCCCCTGCCCCTCTATATAATTCCTTAAGAAAATGTCGAATGTTTACGTCAACGCCCAAACTTGCCCAGGTATCCCACAGGACGTCGTGACTCAGACAGTCAAACGCTGAACTGAGATCAACGAATGTTATAAATAAGTTTCCCTTTTTGGCCGTCTTATATTTTCCTATCAGCATTGCCAAATGAAGTCCTTGTTCGATTGTACCCAGACCAGACTTGAACCCATGTTGAAATTTAGATAAAACACCTTCATCCTTGGCCCATATCTGTAGTCTATTTAAAATGACTCGACCTGCTATTTTCATTAGGGAGTCAAGCAAGGAAATGGGTCAATAACATTTTGGATCGTTTCGATCGCCCTTTTTAAATATTGGCACTACAAGAAGCTAAGAAGCACTTTATCACAATGTGTAAGGTAGAGACAGAGATAGTGTATTAAGAGCTGCAATAGAGATAGCTGCAGGCAGTCAGAGGTAGAGGTATACAGAGAAACTTCAGTAAAAACAAAGAGCTGCAATGTAAAGAGAGTAAAATGAGAAGAGGCATAGAACATTGGTCAGTTAAGTAGTAGTGGCAGGGAAAAAGGTTTAGACTTGAAGGGGAGTAAAAGTAATGTGATGTAGAGTGAACAGAGGAAGTTGGGAAACATTTGTGAAATAGAGAAAAGAGGTAAGGTTATTACAGAGGTACAGTTGTGAGAAGAAGAAATGGTCAGATGGAGTGATCTATAAAGTAAGGGGTTGAAAGAGAGAGTTGAGGTGGATGGGGTGAGCTAAAATGGAGAAGGAGGTCTAAAGAGGGAGAGAGATTTGTGTGAGGGAGAGAGATGAGCTGATTATAGAGTAAACGAGGTAGAGGTAGTGAAACAAAGGTAGCCAGAATGAGCAAGCTATTGAGAGTATTGATAGAACCAGAGAAAGGGAGTTGGAAATGTGTGGTAGTAAACTAATGGTGAGGTAAATTAAGAGTTGAGATAGAGAGAGCATCCAGGTAGAAAGAGGTAAGAAATAGAGGGAGATACACGGTAAAGAGTGACATGAGCTAGGGAGGTGCCTAGGGGTGATGAGGTAGAGAAAGGGCTGAGGGGGAGTCGTAAGGAAGTTGAGAAATGGAAAGTAAGAGGTCATGTAAAAATAGAGATGATGTATGAGAATAAAAGTAGAGCACCTACAGGGAGGTCACATAGAAAAAGAGCAGAGAAAGGTGAGGTGGAGAGTGCAGAAGATCAAAAGTAACAGATACAGATGTGAGCACACAGTGATAGGACGAGGAGCAAATCATGAGAGTGAGGTACAGGTAGATGAAGTGGAGTAAACTTTATTGTGTACATTGAGAGAGGGTGAGGTACACAAAGGTGGACTAGAGAAAGCTGAGCTAGAGAAATAGGATGAAGGTACATGAGAAAGTATAAATAGAGAGAGGTTACAAAAGACCATTAAGTGAGGTGAAATATGGAGAGATAAATCACACAAAGATGATTTTTCAATTTAATTGCCATGAGCTGCCTGAAAGTGTAGTCTAAAGGCTTTTTAAGCTAAGCATGTATACTAAGGGGCAAATTTAATAAGGGGAGAGAGCAGTGCAGAGCATTTTTTTTATAAAAAATGTCATGCTGCTGCTCACTATCAATGCACTGGAGCACTAACAGACTTCCTCGTGCTCTGTCTTAGTAGAACAGACTTTGTGTAAACATCTATGAGTGCATGCGCTAATTAGGGTTGTGCAAAATTTGCAAACTTTGTCTTCACCTATTACATGAAATTTCAGCAAAACTATGCATAATACAACTCCTACTTTTTGTGTTATTTTTTAGTGCGAAATGCATCCTAGCATCATTTCTTTCCACAGGGATGCATTTTAACAAAGCACTGTGAACGATAGTTGCTCGTATTCTGTTTCTTGAATGCATTCTAATTAATATTTGTTGCAAATGGCACATTTTGCCGAGTGCCATGGTGGTGTGATTTTGGGAATTTTGCGTAACTTGAATTTACATGAAATATTATAATGTAAAAAAACACTATTCTGCCTAAATTACTACCAAGTAACATCATTAGTGCAAAGTTGTGGAGAGCAGGGCATCTTTCCAGCACAAAATTAATTTTGTGCTGGAGTATTTTGTGCTGGAAAATGAATGCCCTTGTGCGGTTTTGTCTCACTTTGCATGACTTTGCCTTGGTGCAAATCTGTGAAGCAGGCTTACCTGTTACCATTAAAAAGGAAGCTTTTCTTAATAAGCAACATTGTTTTGATAGGTATTTCGTTTGTGTAATTTGTTTTCCAGCTGCCCCTTAGAAAGTAGGGGCCCTGGGCAAATGCCATTTTGCCCATGCCTTAAAACGTTTCAGACACTGAGGGCTAGAACCTTAGATTTTTGCAATGCAATAAAAAATCTCAATAAATCATTATTCTTTAAGTGCTTTTTTAGAGAGCAAAAGTAAGTGAGTACACATGCAACTAAATAGTCTACACAAATGTGCATTTATGTCAATATGGTCAAAATGGAAAAAAGCTCAGGTGGAAAAAAGAATTGGCTCACAATGTTGAAAGCAGGCAAATAGATTATGACCGGCACTGCAACGTTATTTTCATGAGTTACTACCTAAAACTGGTTAATGAAATTGAGATAAGTGTCATTCATAGCTAGACCTATGAACTTTATTAGTGTGCATGCAAAACCAAAACTCTGAGGTATACAACCATAGGTAATGACCATCAAATAATAAAAACTGTCTTCCTATAGGCTACAAAAAAAATAATGGTGATAATTATCCTACCTCCAACATCAAAGCAAACCTATTCGTTCTGATAATATTTCAAGCTGGCTGCAGCCAAATGTCAGTCTGTTTTCCCTTTGTCTCATGTGGGAACATCATGTAAGTATGCATAATAAGATGCCTCTTTTTGCATGATCACCTGCTTTTTCGGACTAATGCTGCTGTTTCTTTGATTCTGTGCATTGAGACTCTGCTACCCAGGCAACAGTTTATGTGCTCCAACCAATACATCATATTGAAATTGGCTATACTGCTAACTGGAACTTTGGACTTACCTATAGGTCCCTAGCATATGATACAAAATGTACCGGAGGTCTGTAAGTTAAATGTCACTAGTTTACTACAGCAAATAATGTAGCACCGCTTAACTGACAATGCAAACCATGACTGCAGGCCTGCCATGAGTAACCAGGCTGTCTATGTTTAAATTGCAAATTCGACCTGTTACAGTAACACCTATTGACAAGCCTAACCTCTCCTTTTAAATATTAGAGAGTCAGCCCTATGTAATACCCAATAATTTAAGATGCCTGATATGTAGAAGAGGAAAATTTGAAGGTTGAATTCAAAACATGTATCTACAGTGAAAGGCACCAAAAGCTATTTTCAGTGTAGGAGGGCGAGTTGTTTCACATGACAGCGCTGAGATATAAAATTTAAATTAAAAAAAGGTATCTCTGACTAGAAATCATTTACAAAGTTCTTTCTTGCACTTTCTAAAGTATTTATTACAAGTCTAATTCATTGGTAAATTCTGATTTATAGTAACTATTTTGCCAAATGAGCTTTTGAAAATTGACACTTAACCAGCCTAAATCCTCTAAAAGTTCATTTGAATAATCTTCCAAATGACTTCCAGTAGTTGAATGTGAACTTGTTCCCACTGCCGAGACAAAGGTCATGAGTGTGGGGAAGTGTTTTCTTCATGTGACAGGGTAATTATTTTGGCTGCACCCAGACCTTAATTAACTACAAAGAAGCCCACCCTGTCAAAGAACAATGTAGCTAACATCTTGCCTGCTGCTTCATTTGTCTCCTTAGCCGGTCAGGCACCAATCCCAGTGGGAGAGGAGCTTCCCCCAGACCCTGTTTTGAGTAGCCACTGAGTAGGAATTGCTCATTTCTTGGCCACAACTGTTGGCTGGGCACAAGTGCTCTGCACAAGGGAAGAAAGGCTCTGTCTTGTTGGATTTAGCTAGGATTAGCACCATGGGATTGTTTGCTGTTGGGCACATGGGAACTGCTGCATAATGGGTAGGTTTATCCTGGAACTGTTTTCCCTTTTGGTTATGGTTGTGGCCCAGAGCCATCCCCACCAACTGGCTAGTGCCAGGCATGAATGTGACACCCCTGGGCATTCTCATGAGAACACTAGTGGTCCTGTGAAAGACAGAAGATTGTTGAGACCTGTAATGAGAACCCTAAGGGCTGGGTCTGCTCTCACATACGCTTCGCTGAATGAGCCTAGCAGACCAACCTGCCCTAGACCCTGCTGGTGGCTTCTGTTGAAGTGAGCAAACACAAGGAGATGATGGACAGAGCGCTGAAACTTTTCAGACATTCACCCCTAGTCTGCTGAGGTGAGTCTTCCAAGCACTACTACTGAAGTCGTGGAATGCTTGGCTGGTTTCAGAGTGTACTCCTCCTGCCTAACACTAAAACCTGGTACTTAAAGAAATTTTCAAATCTTTTTTGCCTGGAGAACCAACAGAAGACCAGGACCAACCTGCCAAGTTGATCTGCCGAGAATGCATCGCTGGTGGGCCTGACTTCGCTTTAATGCCTACTAAGTGCTTCTCTGCAGCAGCAAATCTGATTCATCTGACTTGATGATCAGCATCACTTGATGATGTCGAACCCTATTCGGCTATAGCCTGCTACCTTGCCCGCTGAAGAAATCTAACTTCCACTGCCACTACATGCCACTTTACACATTTATACAAAAATTAATTCAGACGTTTGTCAATACTAATAATAAGAACAGACGTACGCATTGATAATGACAGGGCTAGTGATCATTTGTTAGGTGTAAACTCTTCTTTGCTCCACAATTGGAATTACAATGTGAGTGTAAATCACGAGTGAAGCCTCCCACAATATGAGGGAGCAAAAACTCCACATGAGCTGTTTCTACAAATCAGGATGGAAAACAGCACACACTAGTAGTGTAAAAATGCCCATTCAAAGGTGACCAATTTGTAAAGTGCACACGTACTAATTGTATACCTTGGCCCTTTCTGTCTTACTGAATGTGTGCAGTGTGATGTTATGGAGATCAGCTGGTTGCCAACATGGCAACTTAAGGTTAAGAAATCCCTCAAATGATTACAATTAAGATAGAATTACTAACAGTCATAAGTATTTATGCGATTTCATTTGCTTTTTCATTTAATTTTCAATTAATTTTAACTAAAAAAAGTTAGTTGTTCATTGAACAAACAATTACCCAGACATGATTATTTGCACAAACGTAGAGAACAGCACCAACCATTAAAACATTGCACAATCCATGGAGTTCATCTGCACTAACAATGTGCGCAAATTAAATGCCTTGAATACAGACAATGCAGAACAGCAGTTTTTTTTCTTCCTTCAATTAATGAAATGGCATTTTACAAGATTTATCCTCTGGCAATTTGCAGAGTCCTAATTAAGAGATCTCACATAGATTCTGCACAGGCAAAAAACGCTCTCTTTGTTTGCATTTACTGATTCCACTTTACACTGAAAATGTAAATACACAAAGTTCATTTATTCGTACATCATCATTAACTTGCAACTTGCGATGGAAACAGCAAAACCCCTGAGACTGTCTGCATTGTCTTCATATGAAGTTTTGTTAATTTCAGTAATTCTGTGCGGTAGAGTAAATTCTGAAGATCGTCTGTTTTTAACCTTGGAGGGGAACAAAGGAATACTTCGAGTGCTTCGTTATTAGATTAGTATTCACCTCGAATAGGGAAAAATGCTAAACAATCTTTGAAAACAGTGTGCATCTGGTATTAAACAGCCTCATAATAATATAAAAGATTAAATATTGTGATGTAGAAAGTTCAAAATGCCGTCATAATGTCTAAACTCCGTTTCCTGATTATTCGATAAAAGAAATTATGTGCATCAGCTGATCTATTTGTGCAACAGTGTTGACAATGTTTACTTGACTAGCCTTTGCTTTGTTTTCAATTTTTTAAATGCGGGATGGAATTTGACAGCCAGAGAAAGAGACGTCGAAGTCGGTATGAGAGTTATGCACGAGCATAAGTGAAAATCTGGCTCACATTAGTTTGCTTGGTCTGAGAATTCTGGTAATCCTCAGAAAAAAAGATGTCAAGACTATACACAAAGCAAACATTAATACAGTTTAAATTAAAGAAATTAAAACGTATGAACAAGTTTAAAATAGATATAAATGTGTTGCCCAAGTGAAGACAGCGTGTTTCGAAATATATGGGAAATGTTATGCGAAAAAAATAGAACAATTGAAAAGTGTTGGACCTGGCTATTTCGGCAGGGTCACTCCAGATTGTTGCTTTCCTCTGCTTCCTTTTCCTAAACCCAGTTTTGTTGTGCCATTTTGGGTTCTGTGTACCTTTTCCTCTTCTAACCAATGGTAAAGTGTTATTGCTTTTCCTTGAAAACATGGGAAAATTATTTTACTTATAAGTCCATAGTAAATAGCGCCACATGATAGCAGGGGCTGTAAATTAAATGGTACTAGTGCGATGCAACTGTGCCACCTACTAAAGTAGCCATTGACAATATGTCTCAATCCTGCCTCTGCAGCCTGTAGTGTAGTTTAAAACTTCCATTCGACCTGCCAGAATAAACCATTTGCGAGGCCTAATCCTTTCTAATCCCTTTTAATATGTATGCGTCACCTCTAGGGTAGGCTTTAACTACCCCTATGGCAATGTGCATGCTATTTAAAAAGTAAGACATGTTTTAGACCTGTCAGCCTTAGGTTGATCCTGTCCCACATTTCTTTCCTTCCTCTCCCATTTTTACTGATCTCATTTTTTCCTGGCCTTAGGTCTCTGTGCAAATACCACTGCTAACCAGGGCTAAAGGGCATGTGCTCACTCCTCAAAACATGGAAACATTGGCATATCTCCAATTGGCATAATTAATTTCCTAATCAGACCCTAGTGAAGCGGTACTACATGTACCCAGGAACTGTAAATTAAATGCTACGAGTAGGCATGAAGCAGTTATTGTGCTACCCACTTAAGAAGGCTTTTAAAATGTCTTAGGCCTGCCATTGCAGCTTGTGTGTGAAGTTTTTAAACTGCCATTTCGACCTGGTAAAATAAACTTTTGCCAGGCCCAAACTATCCTTTTTAGGTCTCGCCTAGCAGCGTGCATGCGCTGCCTAGGAAAAAGACCTTAAGCCATGGATTTCAGGCAAAAACGTGCATGAGTTACATGCTTTTAATGGCAACGCATGCCCGTTTGGCTATCCCCTTGCAAGAACGAGCTTTAAAACCATCTGTTAGTAATTAACAGATGGTTTCAAAGCTGGGTCCCGCAAGGGACACAGCTGTTTGCCCCCGCCTCTTTCCCCTCCCCCTTCTGCCTCCTCCTCTCCTCATCAGCGCGAGCTGCTCATTTTTTCTTGTGTTTTCTCGCCATTGTGGTTTGCTGACTCCCATCTGTCACATGCAATTTTTATCCTTAATAATGTTCGAGATCTCTGTCCGATTTCTTGGGTTTCTCATATATTCGCCTCCCCTCAGTCCTATGGTCTCTTATCTCTGTCACATGAAGTGATTGCACCTAAATTGTGTTGTTTCTCTTCTTTGTCACGTCCAGTTGCCTCAATCCCGTGCTGTTTCTCTTGGGATGCGCACAGATCTTTCTGTCCTGTATGTCTGACTCATGTCAGTCGTCCTGTCCTATCCCTCGACAGTGATTTAAAGTCTCTCCTTTGTTGAAGCTCTCCTATCCCGTGCCGACTTTGCTTTGTTTGTTGTAACCTGCCTCATTCACTCCATCTCCTGTATATGGCTTTTACTCTGGTTTCTGCTTTCTATTCGATTTTGGATCTTAGCCTCTATGTTTCCCCTCTACCCTAAGTTATCTGATCTCTACTCTGCACACGTGCTGAGCTGTTTATTCTCCCTGTGATGTCTCTCTGCTGCTTATTTTTGCTGCCCTGTTCTGTCTCCACGCTGCCTGTTCTGTTGTGTTGGTGGTGTTTGTCCTCATGCTGTCTGGTCTGTCTTGTTTCTTCATGCGGCTTCGCTGCACAGCCGCAGGACACCTGGGGAGTCCCTGATTTGTGGAATGCCATTGAATGCTCTCTGTTTTTATTGAACAGCATCCCGCGGTTCTCTCCCAGCGGTCCCTACGTACCAGCACACTCTGCTTTTTGGCATTTTGCAACTTGTGTCTATTAATACATTCATTTACTATATTTTTGTACTAAATTCTGTGTGAACCATTTATAGTTAAACATTGCTTCAAAACCAAGTGGAAGTGCGTTTAAACTATGGTTTCCTAACTGCTGTGTCGTTTAAAATGTCTGTATCCGGCCATCACCTTGCCGCCACACTTGGGCTGAATATTCATATGTAATGCAGCATGTAGCGCTGGTTAGATGTTTAATAGCATTTAAGTATTCCTATTACAGCGCTACATATATGGCTGTTAGATACGCCATGGCACTCAATATAAACATGGAAGGGGAAGGGAGTGTGGGGGTCGTTCTCTTGAAGTTGCACAGCGAAGTCGCACAGAATTCTTTCATACGGCGGCCACATTGCACATTGTGCAAACTGAAAACCAGGCAATGAAATCTGCAATTAATGAATGAAGAAAAATGTGTAGTGCCCAGCTGCTGCTTCATTCGAAGCGGCCTGGCGCTTTAGGTGGAGTGGGTCCCTCAGTGTCTCAGACCTGGCAGTAATTAACAAGCATTTGCAATGCAATAGGTCTCGCATATATGCGAGTTTGAGCTATTGACATTGCAAATAACAATGCCTTTTATTTTTGTTTTCGTTATTAAAACATAAATAAAAGGCATTGTCATTTACAATGCCGATAGCTAAAACTTGCATAAATGCGAGACCTATTGCATTGCAAATGCTTATTAATACATGTAAGCAATTCCTAGGATAGGCCCTGGATAGCCCAGAAGGCTATGTGCGGAGTATTTAATACGTTGTGCAGGCACTTAATTTGAACACCACAGACAGAAGTTTCTTGTTACTCTTTCTGACCAGGCACTGGCAACTAGACATAACACAAACATGCAGCTGTTGCTTATGTGCATACGAACTGTCATATAGGAGAGTACAGGAACAAAAAAACACACATGGAACGAGAAATATTAGACAAGATCACTGCATCTGCTTAGATGAACGTCCATTTCTGTATGCTGATGTACGGGGTCCACCACTGATCCCAGAGATTTTTAATATATAATTATTTTGCTTCAACAACATGCAAGGGGGGTTTAGATTACTTTTTCCTATAACATGATAGATATTGGGGGGTGATCTATGCACTCCTCATTAAGGTTCGTTAATGACTGATTTTAAATCTTTCTTTTGATCAGTGTGCTATGTCTGGATGGGTGTGCCTAAACACTCCAATTTCAATGTAAGTGGAATCAAGCTAGCTCAATTGCCTGCTAGACTCAGACACGCACAACTATTGTGAATTTACAAATATTTACACAAATTAAACATTTTCCTCAAAATTTAAACAAAATTGTATTCAATTTATTTTGAAATAAAGTTCCTCTCAATTACCTTTAAATAGCAATGTTTCATAAACCAAAACAACTTCACTGTATGTTTCAATATACAACAAAATTAATGTATATATGTGAACATATACAATCAATTACTGGAGTTTTCCTTCTCTTTAAATGATGTAGATGTTGATAGCCCAATGCATTTCAGGACTTTCCATAGTCCCTGCTTCAGGGGCAACACTGTTATTCAAAACAACAATCAAACATAAACGACTGTACTTAGCACATCGGAAGTTCTATAAGTCCAACAATACATCATTACTGTGAAATACACAGTGATTATAACTGTTCAATCAGGAATGTAGAGATATATAAACAACCAGCTGTATGATATAAACTCAGGCAATGAAAATAATGTGTAAAGAAACCATCACCTCAGTGAAGAACAGTGCATGACCCATTCATAAAGTCCACTTACTCTAGAATACACTAAACCACTTTCCAGTGATATTGTTCATTAATTCAATTCTTCAAAACTCTGGTCAGTGACAAAACATATACAATTAAAATGCTGCCCAAAACCTATGTGACCTGATACAAGGTATGTGCTAAAAAAACAGACTTACTGTCCGAGATTAACTGTCGAGATCGCCACACCTATACATGGAAAAACAAAACGTAAACTACAAGAATCATATCTGACAAATAACCGCATGGGGACACGATTCAAAAACATTGCCAACTCATACCTTGGTGATAGTTCACTAGGTTCATGAAGTCTAACGTCGATAATGCGTATGCAAATAATGAAGACTTGACTGTATAGCAATTAATTGTCATGATCACCACACCTATACAAGGAAAAACGAAATGTAAGGTACAAGACTCTCATCTAACTAATAACCGCATGGGGACATGATTCGGAAACATTACCAACACATACCTTGGTAATAGTTCACTCCGTTCATGAAGGCTCACGTCAGTTACGCGTATACCGATGATAGCGATACCTTAAACCAAAGATAAACAAAACCGCCGCTGTTATCAAACTTCACGATAATGTCTCAGCATTATCTATGACTATGCCATTGTATTCTGAAGACATACCTCTTTACTCGAGAACCAACGCCCCTTCGATCATCACCATGAACACCAAGACCGTCCGATCATGTGACACAACGTAACGTCGTTGCGTATTTAACGGCGTTTACTGCTGATTGGCCCGCATTCCTAAAGCGTCGTCTAGGTAACCAGGAAGGATACAACTCTAGTGCAACTTTATGATTGTACAAATCTTATGCTCAGTAGATCTACAATTCATTTGCAGAGCAGTTAAATTTATTGCCAATTTTGAGGAAAAGCGAAGATCACTGGCAAAGACTTGAATCAGCAACATGTTTACTTTTAAACTTGAAAGACATTCTCATTTTAATAATCTTTTTAATTTCCACACATCGGTGTTTTCTGCTTTGTAACACATTGTCGTATCTATATTTTGTAATAGTTTTTATTAACTATACAATAAAGCTAATAATCGATTTCATAGTGCAACTTTATTAGTGCAATGACAATGTGTCAAGTGTTATTTATGTGGCGATATTATGCAGCATTAGCTACGACGGGACTCAAAAGTCCTCCAGTAGAATCCATTAGCAATCTGGCGAAAACCAAAAAAAACCCGTACATGGGATACTCAAAATTACTAAACTATTTCAGAAACCACACGCAATGTTCCCAACAACGAATGCTGTCTTAACCAAAGTGAAATATTTAAACAAGCGACTCAAATGAATTCCAACAATAGGATATCAACTCTAGTGAGGTAAAAAACATAAGTGAAAAGGTGTTGAAACCAAAAAAAGGTTGCAAAATGAAATAGTGTTCCTACCCAAGAGCATACATACTAGTGATTCACATCATATGTTTATGTTACAAAAAACAGCTCATTTCCATACAATCATTAAGACCCTTAGTGGTTATTGTACCCAAGCATTTGATCCAGAATGTCTCCCTCTGGAGCAATCTCTTATTTGTATGTTTGAACAGAAACTACCTCAATTATCTGGAATCTCAACTGAGCTATTGTGTGTTTCTTTTCTGCCCAATGTGTGGCTACTGATGAAGAGGTGGTTTTATTGCGTATTCGACTCTTATGCTCTGAAATCCGTGTTTTTAGTTTTATTTCAGTTTTACCTATGTAAAGTAATCCACACGGGCCCTTTATCATGTAAACTACATTGCTTGTATTGCAGTCTCCTTTGTATCGTAGTTAAATGTTTTCCTCCTGTGGGGGGGTGGGAACGATGTTGCCCACAATGGCGTTATTACAGTGTACACAATTTGCACAGCGTCTCATTCCAACAGTTTCACTGTTATCCACTGTTTTTATAGTTTTTAGCAGCTCCTTCAAATACTTTGTTCTCATGTACGCAAATTGCGGTCGTTCCACATAAATATCATGAAAATCAGGTTCCAGTTGTAAAAGTTCCCATCTCTTATTGATGATGTTTTTGATTTTTTGTAAATTTATGGAAAATTTAGACACAAAGACATTCCTTTTAGTATCTGTTTTATCCTTTTTTGTAAGCAGTGTGCGTCGACTTAGTTTCATTGCTCTGGTTGCCGAATCATCCAAAAGTTTTGCTGGGTACCCACGTTTCTCATATTTTGTTTTGAATTCCTGAATGCACTTGTGACATTTATCTTCATTTGGAATTATGCGTTTGACTCTCAGAAATTGAGAGTATGGTAAATTGTTCAAGAGATTTTGTGGGTGGAAACTCTGATAGTGTAAGAGACTATTTTTATCTGTCTCTTTTTGGTGCAGATACGTTATGATTTGATGATTACATATTTCAAAAGAAACATCCAAGAATGGTATTTTATTTTTGTTGATTGATTGGGTAAACTGTATCCTTGGGCTCTTGATGTTCAGCTTGTCGATGTTTTTAGTGAGTTTAGATGCTGTTCCGGACCAAATAATGAATATATCATCGATATATCTGCAAAAAAACTCAATGTCATCCTTCCAGTCATCATTATTGAAAAATGTGTTCATCTTCATACTTCGCCATAAACGTGTTTGCATTAGCAGGTGCTCCTGAAAAACCCATAGAGGTACCATTCAATTGAACAAAGAATGTATCTGACCATTTAAAATAACTATGGTGAAGACAGAAGTGTGTCAATTCCAGTATAAACATTGGATTTATTGTGGTTTTTTGATGTTTCAATAGTAAAATTGAGAAATAATTAATGTAACTTAAAAAAACTATATATATATATATATATATATATATATATATATATATATATATATATATATATATACATATTATTTACAAAACATATACAATATTTTTACCGTAGGATAGCGAAAGGGTTAAAATTACTATTCCCACTCCAGTGAGTGCAACAGTAGGGAAAGCGTTGGATAGCGTAGGGGTAAAAATTACTATTCCCACTCCAGCGAGTGCAACAGTAGGGAAAGCGTTGGATAGCGTACGGGTAAAAATTACTATTTCCACTCCAGCGAGTGCAACAGTAGAGAAAGCGTTGGATAGCGTAGGGGTTTAAATTACTATTCCAACTCCAGTGAGTGTAACAGTAGTAAGCGTTGGATAGCGTACGGATAAAAATTACTATTCCAACTCGAGAGAGTGCAACAGTAGGGAAAACATTGGATAGCACAAGGCTAAAAATTACTATCACCACTCCAGAGAGTGCAACAGTAGGGAAAGCGTTGGATAGCGTAGGGGTAACAATTACTATTCCCACTCCAGCGAGTGCAACAATAGGGAAAGCTTTGGATAGCGTAGGGGTAAAAATTACTATTCCCACTCCAGCGAGTGCAACAGTAGGGAAAGCGTTGGATAGCGTAGGGGTAAAAATTACTATTCCCACACCAAAGAGTGCAACAGTAGGGAAAGTGTTGGATAGCGTAGGTGGTAAAAATTACTATTCCAAGTCCAGCGAGTGCAACAGTAGGGAAAGCGTTGGATAGCGTAGGGGTAAAAATGACTATTCCCACTCCAAAGAGTGAAACAGTAGGAAAAGCGTTGGATAGCGTCGGGGAAAAAACTTACTATTCCCACTCCAAAGAGTGCAACAGTAGGGAAAGCGTTGGATACCGTAGGGGTAAAAATTACTATTCCAACTCAAGCGAGTGCAACAGTAGGGAAAGCGTTGGATAGCGTAGGGGTTTAAATTACTATTCCAATTCCAGTGAGTGTAACAGTCGAGTAAGCGTTGGATAGCGTACGGATAAAAATTACTATTCCAACTCCAGAGAGTGCAACAGTAGGGAAAACATTGGATAGCGTAGGAGTAAAAATTACTATTCCCACTCCAGTGAGTGCAACAGTAGGGAAAGCGTTGGATAGCGTAGGGGTAAAAATTACTATTCCCACTCCAGCGAGTGCAACAGTAGGGAAAGCGTTGGATAGCGTAGGGGTAAAAATTACTATTCCCACTCCAAAGAGTGCAACAGTAGGGAAAGCGTTGGATAGCGTAGTGGTAAAAATTAATATTCCCACTCCAGCGAGTGCAACAGTAGTGAAAGCATTGGATCCCGTAGGGGTAAAAATTACTATTCCAACTCCAGCAAGTGCAACAGTAGGAAAGTGTTGGATAGCGTAGGGGTAAAAACTTACTATTCCCACTCCAGTGAGTGCAACAGTAGGGAAAGCGTTGGATAGCGTAGGGGTAAAAATTACTATTCCCACTCCAAAGAGTGCAACAGTAGGGAAAGCATTGGATAGCGTAGTGGTAAAAATTACTATTCCCACTCCAGCGAGTGCAACAGTAGTGAAAGCATTGGATCCCGTAGGGGTAAAAATTACTTTTCCAACTCCAGCAAGTGCAACAGTAGGGAAAGTGTTGGATAGCGAAGGGGTAAAAATTACTATTCCCACTCCAGCGAATGCAACAGTAGGGAAAGCGTTGGCTAGCATAGGGGTAAACATTACTATTCCCACTCCAAAGAGTGCAACAGTAGAGAAAGCGTTGGATAACGTAGGGGTAAAAATTACTATTCCCACTCCTGAGACTGCAACAGTAGGGAAAGCGTTGGATAGCGTAGGGGTAAAAATTACTATTCCCACTCCAGAGAGTGCAACAGTAGGGAAAGCATTGGATAGCGTAGGGGGAAAAATTACTTTTCCAACTCCAGCAAGTGCAACAGTAGGGAAAGTGTTGGATAGCGAAGGGGTAAAAATTACTATTCCCACTCCAGCGAATGCAACAGTAGGGAAAGCGTTGGCTAGCATAGGGGTAAACATTACTATTCCCACTCCAAAGAGTGCAACAGTAGAGAAAGCGTTGGATAACGTAGGGGTAAAAATTACTATTCCCACTCCTGAGACTGCAACAGTAGGGAAAGCGTTGGATAGCGTAGGGGTAAAAATTACTATTCCCACTCCAGAGAGTGCAACAGTAGGGAAAGCATTGGATAGCGTAGGGGGAAAAATTACTATTCCCACTCCCGCGAATACAACAGTAGGGAAAGCGTTGGATAGCATAAGTGTAAAAATTACTATTCCCACTCCAGCGAGTGCAACAGTAGGGAAAGCGTTGGATAGCGTAGGGGTAAAAATTACTATTCCCACTCCAGAGAGTGCAACAGTAGGGAAAGCGTTGGATAGCGTAGGGGTAAAAATTACTATTCCCACTCCAGAGAGTGCAACAGTAGGGAAAGCGTTGGATAGCGTAGGGGTAAAAATTACTATTCCCACTCCAGAGAGTGCAACAGTAGGGAAAGCATTGGATAGCGTTGGGGTAAAAATTACTATTCCCACTCCAGCGAATACAACAGTAGGGAAAGCGTTGGATAGCGTAAGTGTAAAAATTACTGTTCCCACTCCAGTGAGTGCAACAGTAGGGAAAGCGTTGGATAGCGTAGGGGTAAAAATTACTATTCCCACTCCAGAGAGTGCAACAGTAGGGAAAGCGTTGGATAGCATAGGGGTACATTTTAATATCCCCACTCTAGTGAAAATAAATTCATATAAATCACATAATTATAACTTAAACAATTAATACATTTTAATTACCACTTAATAATGAATGAATTACCAATTAAAAATAATTAACAAATTATTTAAAATAAATACCAATTAATTAATTATCATGTTTAATTAATTATATTAAATTACTTCCCACCCTATTCCCCTATAAACCCACAACCCGCTACTAAAAATAAAATAATATTATTCACATAATTATCAATTAATCAAATAATAAAATGTAATTATCAATTAACAATTAATTAATTACCAATTCAAAATTAATTGACAATTTATTCAAAATAAATACCAATCTATTAATTAACATATTTAATTAATTATAATAAAATTACTTCCCACCCTATTCCCCTATAAACACACAACCCGCTAAAGAAAATAAAATATTATTCACATAATTTTGAATTAAACAATGAATTAAAATTAATTATCAATTAACAATTAATTAATTATCAATTAAAAATTAATTACCAATTAATTCAAAATAAATACTAATTAATTAACATATTTAATTAATTATAATTAAATTACTTCCCACCCTATTCCCCTATAAACCCACAAACCCGCTACAGAAAATAAATTACTAAAATTAAAATATTTAACAATGAATCAATTAAAATTAATTACCAATTACATTTTAATTAATTACCACTTAATAATTAATTAACAATTAATTCAAAATAAATACCAATTAATTAATTAACATATTTAATTAATTATAATTAAATTACTTCCCACCCTATTCCCCTATAAACTCACAACCCGCTACAGAAAATAAATTAGTGAAATTAAAATGTTTACCAATTAATCAATTAAAATTAATTACCAATTACATTTTAATTGATTACCAATTAATAATTAATTAACAATTAATTCAAAATAAATACCAATTAATTAATTAACATATTTAATTAATTATAATTAAATTACTTCCCACCCTATTCCCCTATAAACCCACAACCCGCTACAGAATTATATTACACAAAAAATAAAAATTAATATTAACTTACCCAAAATTCGATATTTTTGTTGTCTATAATATGTCTAGTCGATATTATGTCCATTCTATATTTTTTACTCTATATTATGTCTAGTCGAAATAAAAAACTTGATATTTTGACTCTACACCATCAATAGTACACAATAAGTATTCCTTCTCTGGTGATAAAGTAATTTTCTCTAGTTTGAGAATGAAGTCTGCTGTGTCTTGAATATATGTATGCCACTCTTGTCACAATGGTTGAAGACAATCATCTATTACTTTTCCAGCTGGTTCAAAAAGTGAACTGCATCCCTAAACAATAGGTCGAAACGGGGGATTTTCCAAATTCTTGTGACTTTAGGTAACATGTAAAGTTCTGGTCTCCTTGGGAATTTAGTTATAAGGAATCTGGCCATGTCTTCTGATATCCTTTCCATGTCAAGTGCTTTATCGATTAGTTATTGATGATGTTTCAATAATTCCATGGTCGGATCTTGCTCAAGTGGCATATAGATGTTAGTATCTTCCACATGCAATGCAACTTTAGAATTGTTAAAAGTCGTATCCATGAGAACAAGGGCTCCGCCCTTGCCAACCTTTTGAAAGGTGATTTCTTGTCTTTGTGCAAGTTGTGCCAGAATGCTTTTGTCGGTACAAAAGGAGGAGGTGATAGACGGAGCATCTGAACCAATCAAACACTCCAGCCCGAACTGCCAAGCCATGCCTTCCCTTGACCGGAAACAAGCTTCCTAGGACTGGCTTCTGGCATTTGAGCCGTCTTCAGCCAGGCTTGCTTGAATCCAGTGGCAAAGTGAGCAAGGGACTCACGTCTGCGCATATACTGTCAATTTATGGCGAACAAAGCGGTACAAAAGCTGGTGGTGATGGACGGAGCATCTAAACCAATCAAACACTGACACCCAGTCAAAAGATCTGGGTTTAATCCATCACCGTTCTTTAGCCCACTCTGCCACCCCAGTTCTGACAGGGCTATATGCAAATCAGTCTGACCCTCATGGAGTCAATTAATTGACTGAGTAAGATTGTGGAGAGACCAAGAAACAACACAATACTTTGGCTCAGCTGTTGCTTCTGAGGAAAGGCATCCCAAAGGTCCCTGGTTTGAAATTGGCTAGACATAAGAGCAAATAAAAAGTTACACACCCTTGGGGGCAAACAATTATGTTCTTATTTTCACGCGCTACTTCCTTTTTAATTACTTCCGGAGTCTAACCCTTACCAATTCCGGCACGATAACCTGAACTAACAGCACACGGAGCCCGTCGGCACGTTTACGGTAAGCTATGCGTTCACCACTATAAGTAACGGCAGAATTTCAGCATCACGCTTAATAACTTCTTTCACACTGAACCCGGTTAATGACTGTGCACAGCGCACGGCGCTTTTTCCCTGTAACTATTTTTGATTTTACTTCAGTTCAGTTAAGTTACTGAACCGCCACCACCCGTCACTCGTATACCTTCCTTGGACAGTTAATAGGCACGTTAAAGAGCACGTCCATAGACTTCACCCGAATATTTCACCATGTTACTATTCGTAACCTACTCCTTCATTCAATACTTAGACCGTTTTTTGTTTTCTTTTGTTGCACACAGAATTTGTTCCCTGACGAAGGCATGTTGGTAATGCCGAAATGCATTGGAATATATGAGTGCTCTTGAATTATGAAGACACCATGTTACATACATTTGTGATCTAAACAAGATGTACGAAAAAAGGATTTAATTAAATAATTTGAACCTCATCATCATGTGAACCTCACCATTATATTTTTCTAACAAGAAACCTTTACGTAAGGACTATTTGGGAGCCCAGAGGACACTTCTCTCCATAGAGAGTGCTACCCCGTCATATTATTTACGCCTCCAGTCAGAAGGCGATACTCTGGAGCACCCTACAAAAGCAAAAAACATCCGAATAACAGCAGTGCGTCCAGCAACAACCCTTTGTTTGGCTTATTTTCATGTGCACACTGTACCTTTCCTTCCAAATATTTTTTTTATTTAGTCCGCCTCGGTAAATATAAATGGTCATTTTTTAGGTGTAGTTTTACATTTTGTTAGGAGATGTGTCTCCCACTTGCCTTTTATGAAAAATGCTTTAAAATGTTACACTCTGGGTAGTTTGTTTATTTACAAATCTATCTGGAATGGGATTTGGGTAGCTGCAACAGAGCGGACTCAGTGGTTGGGATCCAACACTTGTCTTTGGGAATTTTACCGGAGGTTCCCTTTGCTGAAAATGTCTTCATGTAAGTTATGACATTTTACCATACCTGCAAGATATTGTGTATGCTAATTTGAATGAAGGAGTTATTTAGCCATCTTTAGCATTTTTAAGTGGAGGGCAGTGACTTTGATATATTTCTTCTATGCCTATGTACCATGTGTTTATTTGCAATGAATAAATTGAGTGCTTTAATGGCGCCCGCCAAGTTTGGAAAAGGCTGATCTTGCAGCCGAAATGCATTACTTGGCAAGCTGCTCTGATTTGAATAAATATATACCAGAAGATTCTGTGGAGTGGCGGCCCTGCTGTTTTATTTTGGAGTAGGAATGGTATGAATTTATATATATATATATATATTCACTGAAAAAACCATAGGTTATAGACCATATATAGTTAGGAATTAGCATTTACAAAACCTTATTTTACTCACACAAAACCATTGAAATTCCATATATAGTTAGTTGCACTAACTATATATCGCGCACCCGCAATCCACTGCTGATGATGTCACATATTACATCATTCATGACATGGTCAGTGACATCACTGATGACATCACTGATGACATCACTGATGACAACATCCAGTGACTGTATGTTTCTGTAAAGTTAAAATATGTCTTACATATTGAAGAATGAGTGGAAGTATAAGTGTCTGGACGAAGGATTTAGTAGGTGCATGACTGAATGTATGAGTGAGTGATTAAATGTGTCTCACTGAGTGCATGGGTTAGTGACTAAACTGTCTTAATTTGTGCATCATTATGTCTGTTGTTCTGTAAACTGCTGCATGTGTTGATCAGTAGCTATATGAGTAACTATATGGGTTATTGATTGATTGTCCAAGTATTTGTATGGGAGACTGAGTGTGTGTGTGGCTGGCTGGGAGGTGTGTGACTCTGTGCAGATCAATGTGTACTTGTATCAATGATTGTATAAGAGAGTAAGTATGTGTTAGTATATGTTTGAAAATGTAAGGTGCTCTATGTTTAACTGTATAGATTAGAAAATGGAAGTGTGATTGATTCTTTACAGGACTGACTAGGTGTGTGAGTAACTCCATGGATGAGTGGCAGAGTGTGAGTGTCTGTATAGGTGTATGAGTGCATATGATAGTGTTGTAAAGATGAGTGATTGTATGTATGAATGATTGTATGGGTGAATGAGTGAATGTGTGTGTAGACATAGGAATCAGTGAGTGTGTATGTAGTAACTAGTATTGGTGTGTCAATGGTTTCAAAAATTATACTCTGTATTTAACACTGGGTGTAACAGAGGTTATATTAAAATGTGAGGAGATGCATTGTATTGTCACATGAATGATATCATCAGTGATGTGGTCATTGATGTCAAATGAGATGTCATCAGTATTGTCATCAGTGATGTCATTTGAGATGTCATCAGTGATGTCACTGACCATGTCATGAATGATGTAATATGTGACATCATCAGCAGTGGATTGCGGGTGCGCGATATATAGTTAGTGCAACTAACTATATATGGAATTTCAATGGTTTTGTGTGAGTAAAATAAGGTTTTGTAAATGCTAATTCCTAACTATATATGGTCTATAACCTATGGTTTTTTCAGTGAATTTTCAAGGTTTTGTAAATGCTAATTCCTAACTATATATGGTCTATAACCTATGGTTTTTTCAGTGAATTTCATTGGTTTTTTAAAAGCTAATATCTATACCTGTAAAATGTATTCTTCTTTAAATCCAAAAATATATTTTATATGTTTATTAATAACTTTTTTTTTTAATATTTTTTTTTTCTTCGTTCCCGCTTCGCGAATCGGGAAGCTTCCCGTTAGCTGACCTTGATGCCGCGAAATAGACCGCGAGCATATTAACGTTTCTTTACCGCAACTGCCGCGTTAGAAAACAACATCATCACGCCTCCCGTCCGCATGACGTTTCGCGTTGTCGTGTGATACGTCATATGACGTGCTACGTTAGCGAACTGGTACGCTTACCGAGTCGCAAAGCACAGGTTTCTGGAAGCAAACCGGGAGGCCCTGCAAAGCGCGTAACGTAAACACAGCAGGTCATGTGACTTGGTAATAACACTTTTCATTGGTTCATTTCACTTTTGGTTTCCTAATGATGTAAGAAGCTTCCCGTTAGCTCAATTTGATGCCGCGACCCGGTCCGCGAACCGGTAAACGTTCCGTTAGCGCAACTGCCACGTTAGAAATCATTATCGTGACGCGTCGCGGAAGCGTGACGTATCACGTTGTCGTGTAATGCGTCTTATGACGCGCCGCGTTAGCGCACCCGGAAGTGCTCCTGGGCGCGGACCGATGCGCGAAACGCAGCTCCCCGGAAGCGATCCACGGCGCGTCGCGTAAGCGCGACGTATCGCGTTACCGCGTAATGCGTCTTATGACGTACCGCGTTAGCGCACCCGGAAGTGCTCCGGGGCGCGGACCAAGGCGCGAAGCGCAGCGACCCGGAAGCTATCCGGGGCGTGTTCCGCAGCGCGTAACATAAGCGTGAGAGGTCATGTGACTTGTTAATAACACTTTTCATTGGTTCATTTCACTTTTGGTTTCATAATGTTGTTAGGCTTGGTCATGTGACCTAAAAATAACACTTTTCATTGGTTTAGAACTATTTTTTTTTCTCAAATGATGAAAACCCCTCCTTCTTTTTACCTCATTCTTACTTTCTATTTCCAGAGAGCAAGACCTATTTTTCACAATGGCTTCTGTAATAGCTGCAGCTGGTGCTTCTCAGCAACCACCACCACCACCACCACCAAAAGGACCACCACCAACACTGGACTTTGGTAGAGAGGAAGATAATGAGGACGAAGAGGAGGAGGAGGAGGAAGAGCAAGTAAGGCAGTTCCTGCCAGAAACACCAAGGCAGAGCCATATTAAAGACCACTACATATGGCAATTCTTTAAAATTCCACCTGGACAAAAGAAGGTCAATGCACCCCAGGTGTCTTGTTTGATTTGCAAAAATATACTTTCTCGTGGCAACCCCAACAAGAAATACAGCTTTGGCAATCATACAATGATTCGCCACATGGAGCGATGGCATCCCAATAATCTTTCCCAAGCACAAGTAAGGGATCTTGCTGCCAACCCCCCAGATGTCATCCCCAGCACCAACAGGGGTCAAAGCTCATTCGCCGGACCAGAAGGCCGAGAAATAATCCCCAATATTCAAGCTCCTTTTGCACACTACAAAATAGTTTGTATATATTGTGGAGGAACTATTGCTTATGGAGAGAAGAGTATTACTTTGATTAACCGAGCTGGAGAAAATCATAAATGCTACAAGATGAGAAAACAATGAATCCTTTTTATTTTTTTTTGCTCCTGTTGAGACATGTTCTAACCCTGCTTTTTTGTTATTTCCCCCTTACAAAACACAAAAAAAACACAAAATAGTTTTCAAAAATCCAAAAAAAAATCAAAAAATTGTTCAGAAAATTCATAAAAAAAATAAAAAAAAAGAAAAAGAATAAAAAAACAGTTCTTTTCAGAACTACCTTCCATTTATAACAAAATTGCCAAAATGTTTATACCCTGTCTTTCTTTTCTCCTCATAGTACGCTCCTCCGACCGCTTCCCGGTACGCGTACCGGGCGCTACCCACGCAAAAAAAACAAAAAATATTTTTGTTTTTTTGCCCCGCGGGGCCCTTTTAAAGCCTCCACATTGACGCCGCCTCACGTACCAACGTATTTTCTCCGCATTTTACACCCTATGCCGCATAACAGGTCATGTGACTTGTTTATAAAACTTTTCATTGGTTCATTTTACTTTTGGTTTCCTAATGATGGAAGGCATGATCATGTGACCTAAAAACAACACTTTTCATAGGATGAAAACTTTTTTTTTTCCCCAAACGATGAAAGCCCCACCTTGTTTCTGGATGTTTCAGACTGAAGCTGGCGTCAGCATGAAAGCACCACCATCTCGTAGCTCAGTCGTGGTCATTCCGCGAGCAATCATGGCAGCCGCTCCCCACCAGAAGCCTGCAGGAGTCGGAGCCCCCAAAACTTTTGATGAATTCTCAAGGCGGAGGGGACGCTTTCGAGAATGGGGTCCAAGACCTAGCAGACAAGCGTCCGATTTCCAAGGTGTCCCAGGGCCATTTCAGTGGACCAGGCCCAAAAAGGAAACAGCCTGCCGCCATTTTGAGAGTCCTGTGACAGCCGCCTATCGCTGCACCGCAAGAGTGGGCGCAACTCAGCTGAATTGCGGCTTTTGACACAGTGGACCAAAAACGGACGGAATGGCAACTGAAACGGTAAAGGGGCGCCCCACTACAACAGATGACACTCCACCTGGACAGGCCCGTTCACCGCCTCCCCCGGGGCGCCCCGCGCCGTTATTCGGAGCAGCATTGTAGGATACCAAAACCAGTGCGGCAACTTACTGGACATCACCTTGGTGCCATCGTTCTGCTGCCTTGGAACTATTCGCACAACAGTTTGCTACTGATGACCCACCCCCCGCGACGCCCCATGCCGTTATTTGCTGGGTGGCAACTTACTAGACATCACTTTAGTGTCATCTAGATTTCAGTGCGTTCTGCTGCCTTGGAACTATTCGCACAACAGTTTGCTACTGATGACCCACCCCCCGCGACGCCCCACGCCGGAAATCTGGACGTTGTGCTGCGTTGGGACTATTCGCACAGCCGACCGCTACTTCGTTGTTTTTCCCTAAAAATGTTTATATGTTATTACTATTTTTGTTTTCTTGTATATATTTATAAATTATTAAAGTTTTATAATCTTACTACTTTGTCGGAGTGCTATATATTTTTAATGTGACACATAATTGTAAAAACTTTGATGTACAAAGAGTCATCCCTGGAATCTTCCGCTTCAGGCTCGGTCCCCTCCCCAATCACAATACAGGATGGTTTTCAGATAATAGCAACGCTTCTGCTGTGACGGATCTCATCGAGTGTGGGCCTTGATCTACTATAACTCCTTTGAAGAGGGGTGATTCTTTACAGCTGTGGCCATAAACTACATCTGCAGGGCTAGCTGATACCCTAGGACCAGCCTGGACAATCGGACACAGAGGAAAAGGAGTATCAGAGGGTGCGGTAGTGAATAGGGCGAAAGGGAGGTGTCGGGCGGGCACAGGGTGTGATTCTCAGGGAAGAGCAGCGCAGATGGGGGAGGTTTATTACCCATGCATAAGACAGAGAGCGGGGGTGACCACTGCCTGGGGGAGATGCTTGCGAGGGTGGGGAGCCATGCTAAGGATCGACAGCGTGCACAGAGTGGGTCTGGTCAAGGCATCTAAAATGGCTGCCGTGCACGACTAAAGTGTGGCATTTGAAAAAAGACAAGATGGCGCAGACAATGTTTTTCAACACTTCCTGATTTCCTTCGAATCGAACGTTAACAGACGTTGGGGCATATTACCAAAGTTAAGCGATATTTATCCCTAACGATGCTTAGCAACGATTTTTTTACCGTCAGAAATTATCGCAGATAAACCTTGCTATTATCAAGGTTTATCGGAAATACGATAAAAAACGACCGCAATGCATTAATATCGCTGAAAACTCAGCGATATTCATGCATTACCGAGCTAATGCTCTTAGCCATGTTATCCACCTCCCATTGGATAACATGGCTAAGAACTGCTCAGGGCAGGTGGTAGCTTTTGGAGATATTCGCGCTTATCTCGAATATTTCCAAAAGTTGATAATAGGAGATAGCGATGTTAGCGACTGTTTCCAGTCGCTAACATCTTGGCATGCCCACTTTGCATGTCATTAGTGATAAATATCACTCACATGCAAAGTGGGGCCCAAGATGGTCGCTATCTTCTACTAGCCGTCGCTAACTGGTGTTAGCAACAGCTAGGTAATACACATATAATTTTATCTTGTTTCTGAACGTTAATTTCTCAAAATGCACTGAAGCACATATATTGAGACCTAGCAAAGGCACATCGGGCTACCAGTCCCTACAATTTTGCCAAGTTTCGTGCAAATCCATTCAGCTGTTCGATCCTACCGAGAGACAAGATGGCGGCCGCTACTGACTGTTTGGAATGTTTACAGACACCGGAGAGCCAATCAGCTTCGCTTCGCAAAGCTCCGTAACGCGAAAAGTACGCGGTGCGCTGTTACAGATATATATCTTTTTTTGAACGTTAATTTCTCAAAATCCACTGGAGCACATATATTGAGATCTAGCAAAGGCACATCGGGCTACCAGTCCCTACAATTTTGCCAAGTTTCGTGCAAATCCATTCAGCTGTTCGATTATTATTATTTTTATTTTTTTTTGCCCCGCGGGGCCCTTTTAAAACCTCCACATCAAACCTAGGGGGTGAGCGACAATGTACTATGCCCCCTTATGGTCATTTGCCCCTTCGCTTTGGCCTCCTCTTGTCTCTCGATCCTACCGAGAGACAAGATGGCGGCCGCTACGGACTGTTTGGAATGTTGACAGACGCCGGAGAACCAATCAGCTTCGCTTCACAAAGCTCCGTTGCGCGAAAAGTACGCGTACTGGAGCGCTGCCCGGTCCGCTGTTACAGATATATATCTTTTTTTAAACGTTAATTTCTCAAAATCCACTGCAGCACATATATTGAGACCTACAAAAGGCACATCGGGCTACCAGTCCCTACAATTTTGCCAAGTTTCGTGCAAATCCATTCAGCCGTTCGGGCTAAAAGTGAGGCCAACCGCCCTATGGAAAACTCAATGTTAAAAACACGTTTTGGGACCCCCCTTTTTTCTCGGCCCCCCCTTGACGACCCCCCCCCAAATTTTCAAGGGATGCCCAGAAACAAAATGTGCCATTTTCCTGAAAATTTCAGCCAATTCCGTCCACAAACGCCAAAGTTATTAGACATAGAATTTTCAAAAAACCCATAGAGAAAAAATCCTAACTATATATACCTACTGGCGACCGCCAGTAGGTAATATATATTCCTCCGTTATAGTTAGTTGTACTAACTGTAACTCGTTCGCCCGCAATCCACTGTTGATGATGTCACATATTACATCATTCATGACATGGTCAGTGACATCACTGATGACATCACTGATGACATCTCAAATGACATCACTGATGACATCATCCAGTGAATGTGGTTTGGATCGTTATTTAAATATGTAATATATATATTGCAATCTGCATTGAAGAATGAGTAGATATATAAATATCTGGATGGGGGATTTAGTAGCAGTGTGATTGACTATTTACTTGACTAATTTATAGTGTCTCACTAAATATATTGATAGTGACTAAACTGTGTGAATATCTGTATCACGTTGTCAGTTGTTGTGTAAACTGCTGCATCAGATAGTTACTAGCTATGTGAAAGTCTATATTAGTTATTGATTAGTTAACTGAGTATTTGTATGGGAGAGTGAATGTGTGTGTGGTTCGGTGAGGGGGGTGTGACTGCCCAAAGATGTGTGAATAGTTGATTCAGTAGGTTTATGAGGTTAATTCTACATGTTATAACAGTTATTTGGGCGAGTGAATATCTTTATGGGTGTGGTGATGAGCAAATATATCTCTCAATGGTACATGTCCAACAAACTAGAAAAATAAAAGGCAGTGTATGTGACATTTGTTGTATATAAATAAGTATACATAAGACTCAGTGATTGTATGAGTGACTGTATGGATAACTGTATACTTGTAATAGTGATTTTATAACACACATAGGGGTCCATTATGATGATGGGCGGATTGCCTCCGCCAGGGTGGTGGTGGCCACCGCCACCCTGGCAGAGGCAATCCGCCCGACAAGCACACTCGTCTTCCCCTCCGCCAGATTAGGATGGCGGAGGGGACAGCGGCAGACAGAAAGACCGTCCGACGCTTTACCACCGCGGTTGCCTTGCGACCGCGGCGGTAATGGATTAATATGGTGGCGGTGTCCAATGGATACCGCCAGCCATATTACAATGGCACCAAGTAGAGGCCTTTCCGCGGCGGCAATGCCACCACGGAAAGGCAGGCGGGGATTGCTGCGGGGGCCCCCTGCAGGGCCCCCAGGTTGCCACCACTGTCGGAGGGCACATGGGGGGTACCTATGGTACCCCCCCCCACATTTGCATATGCAAATCGGCAGGCACCGCGCGGTGCCTGACGCTTTGCATATGCACATGCAACAAAGCATTTTTAGCATTGTGGCGGGCGGTGCAGAGTGCACCGCCCGCCACAATGCTAAAACTACAGGATGTGCCCGCCACTGTGGCGGGCACATCCTAATTCCCCCCACGGGACCCCCGCCCTTATGGCGGGCTGTTAAAATCTGGATTGTGGCGTAAACATTACCGGCGCCATCTTGTCCTTTTCAAATCCATACGTGCGCGTAAGCAGCAGCCATTTTGATTGCCATGGTCTCTCTCTGCCCATTGCCAATAGCCTGTGCGTCTCTCTCCCCCTCACTCCTCGGCCTCGCAAGCACCCCCCGCGCCCCGACAGGCCCCGGTCTCTCCTGCCTGGGCCATAAACGCACCTCTGGCGCGACCCTGTCCCCGGGCCACATCCCGTGCTGAACCCCCTCACTCTTTCATCTCATTCATAGAACAGGCCCTTTTGATAACCTCTTCCTCCCTGCCCGATTGTTCGGCCTGATCCCAGGCCATCACCTAGCCCAACAGATACGGTTTATTGCCCCCTCCAGTAAGACCTCGCCTCACATCAAAGGAGCGGGGATTAATCAATGCCTCCACACCCTTAGATCCGACCGATCGCCCGCATTCCTGTTCCCAGCGGAATGTCCAGCTGCGCGATAGCCATCATGCTGAGATTTGGGTGGGGACCCCTACTGTAGATATGTGTGAGAACGGGCCTGAACCGGGGATTCCAGAGATGCCTTTTTCGTACTTCAAAGCAATACCACTGATGTCATAAATGTAATAAAGCCATAAACTTGTGTATAAGAGGCCAGGCCTCAGAGATGCGGTTAGAGCACCTCGAGAAGATACCCTGTTGTCTGATTTGACTTGTTCTGCTCCGTCGGAATAAACTCCTGTTTCCTGCCTTCTGTCTCCAGCGCCTGCCTCTTTGTTTGGTAATATTGAATGGTATGAGAGGCGGCTAACGCCGGGCAAATACTGAAGGGTTCTTGGTCGAATTCGACCCTACCTTTCTACAGGGCGGTCCCGTTCCCCACTATGGTGACGGGCGGACAAAGTCCGCCCGTCATCATAATGGACCCCTAAGTAAGAGTTATTATCTATATGAATAAATGATGTGGTGTTTGTGTAAGTGTGTAGCTGAGTAAATGTAAGTATGATCCATTGTTTGCATAAGTGAGTAGGATGACTGCATAAGTGAATAGGATGTGTGCTGGTGTGTAATGTCAATATAAGTGTATAAGTATATTTGATAGTGTTCTACTGTTTATTGACAGCATGTATGAGTGAATCTTTAGGTAAGTGATAAGATGTGTGTGTAGATGTAGGGATCACAGAGTGGGTTTTTAGAAACTTGTATTGGTGTGTCAATGGATTCCAATATGGTACTCTGTATTTTACAGTGAGTGATGAAAGGTTATACTAGTATATGATGAGGTGTATCTGATTGTCACGTGGATGATGTAATCAGTGATGTCATCAGTGATGTCATTTGAGATGTCATCAGTGATGTCATCAGTGATGTCACTGACCATGTCATGAATGATGTAATATGTGACATCATCAGCAGTGGATTGCGGGCGCGCGAGTTACAGTCAGTACAACTAACTATAATGGAGGAATTTCAATGGTTTTGTATGAGTGAAATGCCCAGCTAACTATAACACCCATGAAATATATGGTTTTTTCAGTGAATTGTAAAGGTTTTCTAAATGATAATTCCGAACTATAACATACCTGAAATCTGTTTTTTTCAGTGAATTTCAAATGTTTTTAAATGATAATTCCTAACTATAACATTCTTGAAACCTATGATTTTTTCAGTGAATTTCAAAGGTTTTTTAAATGCTAATTTCTAATTATGTTCATTAAGCATATCTGGGTTTTTTTCTATCTTTTTTAACCTAGTAAAAACTGCTAATATTACCACTCTTCAATTGATTCCTCCCTCCAACAAAATCGCCACAAACCAGAACCACAACTAACGTTAATGATATACAAACCAGGAGTTCCCGTAGAAAAAAAAAAAAAAACACCACTTCCCCATATTTTCAACAACAAACTAAATCTGCAATGCTACCTAAAAAACACAGGCGATAGTTCCACTAACAAATTAACATCAACATTTAACTAGTGTAAAGAGGTCGACTATGTACTACATGAATTACATTCAACTCACACCCATATTTAAAGACAAATATGTCATAGAGGTACTAATTATGCACCTCCGACTCCCAATATAATCACAACACCCAGCGCCACCACCACTACAACCACCCCTCCTGACCCCTCCCCCTCTACTACCTCAGAAGCAGCACAAAACAGGACAACAAACCTTCCCAAAATAATATATCCCCTCAACAGCACACTAACTGAATGTTCAGACATGTGGGAACCAACTATGTATAAGGGAGGGAACTCGCACATCAACAATAATTGACACAATGCCAAGACTACCGGTGATATGCTATACACATCTCACTCATATAAACCAAAAACGTTTCCGTGTGTGGATATAGTATTGATACGTGTAGTGTACTGCACAGTGGACGCAACCATATTTTCTCAGACACTGGGGAATATCTCGGTCATGTAGCTCTGTTGTCCCCCCCTTGAAGCAGAAGCGGAGCGGGCCGGTCCAACGTACGCAACTCCACCGTAAGAGTATAAATACATAGGCTACTCCTTAGGCGTGGTTCACCTGTGCGAAGACAAAAGACTCTGCCACAGCGAAGGTCCTCACCCTGCTACGTGGCTGCCGCCATGCTACAGCATCGCAGACTAATGTCTGTATCGACTACAGCTTTTGATCTACACTGCGGACAGCAGGGTTCACAACTTGAATTCAGATTTGGATCTACACTACATACAACATTGAGTTAAGCCTTTGTTTACTTAATGCAGAGACAATTGTACTATATGTCTTCAGATTTTGTTAAAGGATGTGACAAAAAGCATTCCTTGATGTCTGTCCTGGCTACTGCCTTCGTTCTACACGGCGGACAGTAGGTTTCACAACTTGAATTCAGCTTTGCATCTACACTACGGACAGTAGGGAATTCAGCCTTGCTTTATTTAATGCAGAGAGGATTGTACTACATGTCTTCAGATTTTGTTAAAGGATGTGACAAAAAGCATTCCTCGATGTCTGTGCTGACTACAGCCTTCGATCTACACTGCGCACAGCAGGGTTCACAACTTGAATTCAGCATTGGATCTACACTATGGACAGCATGAAATTCAGCCTTGCTTTATTTAAGGCAGAGACAATTGTACTCTATGTCCTCAGATTTTGTTAACGGATGTGACAAAAAACATTCCTCAATGTCTGTACCGACTACTGCCTTCGATCTACATTCTGAGGGCTCACGATTCAGGTGGAATGGCGATTGCACATGATGCATTCCAGTAAGCAAGAGACATTGTACCAGTGCCACCTGCTGGAACCACGAATCATCGCAGGGTACGCACACGCTGAGTTCTTCAGGTACCACTAACTCACTGCACCACAAGTCATCTTCACGTGGCCTTATTAAGGCAGAATTCGCAAGGCCAGGAAGGCCACCAGTGTGGCCTTCCTGGACCACACATCATTGCAGGCTCCACAGAACCTTGCTTCAAGTGCCACCAACTCAGTGTTATCATCGCTGGCTGCACACATGCTAAAGTACCAATACTGTACAGCTCTCCTCAATGCCACGTGGTCATTGGCCCTTGCTATCCGCTGCCTCCTGGCTTCACTGCGGTCATCAGAGCTCACAATTAAATTGACTCTTCATTCATTATTTGCATAGTGCAGTACCAAACTAAGTATAACATCCCTCAAACCTACACAATATCCGTTTAGTATCCTTCCTTCAAAAACTACTTTTATATCAGTTATAGGTTTAGTTGAATAACACACTTCACCCTGCAAGTGCAAAGGAACACTGAATGGCAGTCTACACTGCAGACAGCAGAGGTCACAATTTGAACTATAATGTCCCTGAAACCTATATATTCCGACAACGTATTCCATATATGTTTCGTCTTTTATTTGATTCATGATTACAGATGATGCAGTCCAGTAGGCAACAGACAATGCTTCCATTGCAGCCCGTCTGGACCACGCATCATCGCAGGGTGAGCACACGCTGAGCACCAGACGTACCACTTACTTAGTACACCATAAATAATCACCACGTAGCCTTATTAAGGCAAAATTCAGTAGTCAAAATACATTGTTACCAGTGGGGTCTGCCTGGACCACGCATCATCGCGGGCTCCACACAAACCGCCCCTACCTCAGTGCACCACAACTCATGAACCTTTTAAGATAGAATCTTCTGTGTATTATTTCACATGTAGTGCTCCTACCTTGGTAAGTCATAAACTGTCTATGATGGAATATCTGTGTATGATATGATGATTACTACTGTACTTGTTACCAACAGCAATGTAATAAAATGGAGTTGAACGCATGTGCCCCTACCCACTTCAACTATCTATCTGTGTCTGTGTATTCATTATGTTTGTAAAATGCTGTCCCTGAGCCCTACCATATTATATTGTGCTGTAAACAGCATATGCAACCATCTTACCTCTGACAGTAACAAAAACATATTTCATATAACTTTCTCTCACTCATTCTACAAATATGAACGTAGAAACTGGATCATTACAATACTGCAAGCAAAGTGTATAGTACATTTATAAGTGTGTGTGTGATCGTGGGTGGTCGGCGGACTGGAAAAGCAGGCGAGGAGGCTGGATATAGTGGGCAATAGTGTTCTTTTATTGCACACCGAAAAGTCTTATAACAAGAGTGGGAACACAGATATGGATTCTTGAGGGTTGTTTCGTCTTCTTATTTGGTCGCCTCCGGATGGTAAGGGGGTCCAGTGATGTTTCGGGTCTTGGGTGCAGGCATCCGTAGATAACCGGAAAGGCACCTCGGAGGGCAGTAAGAGAAAAGAGAAGGAGCCGTTAGTCCTACTGGGGCTAGAAGCCAGAAACCATTCACCGTAACCCGGAGTGATGAGATTGAAAGGACCGTGAGGAAGGGGTAGGGAAGGATGAAGAAGGTAGAGAAAAGTAATGGTGGTCGAGAGGGTTTGTGTGGGGCGGTCTCTATACAGTGCACAGTGCTGTATTCTATATACAAGGTGTCCTATCACTACAGTGGACGTGTCTATGATAGAGGGAGTAATGTACACGGGAGGGGGGTCGTGCTATGTACACAATGCACCTAGCGTGCTAAAGGAAGGAGACAGGTACTCACGCGCTCCGCCGTAACTCTCCTCCGAGTTACGGCCGCTCTTCAGCCACCTCCGTGGGACTCCACCAGTCTTCTGACCACTCCTCGGCTTCTCCGCTCCCGTCTTCTCCTTCCGTATCAACGCCAGTCAAAATCTCCTGCCACGATACTCCGACGTCTGATGACTCCCGTCTTCCGTCTTTTCTGTCTCCAGCCGTCTCTCGGGGAGGCGGGACTTCCGGGGTCAGGGGGAAGTCCTTCCGGTCTGTCTTCTCTTCCGATTGGATCCCGCAACAGAGAGAGGGGCGGGTGTTCCGTTGTCATGGACGCTGTCATGGTTGCTTCGGTTTGTGTGTCAGGCAGAGAGCGGCGCTTCCTCTCTGTGTCCTGGAAGGGAGAGCAGAGGAGGGGTGATGTTCGTGGTGGGGTGAGTAGGGTTCTCGTGACCTGCGGTGAAACATCACATTCCCTTCCCCTAGCTGTCCTTCCTGTACGGGGGAGGACATAGGGTAGCGAGAGAGGTAGTCCGCATTTCCCTGGTCCACACCTTTCGGATGTACAGTCGTGAAGTGGTAGGGTTGGAGCGACAAAAACTACCGGAGGACCCGGTCATTGTGTCCCTTATTCCGTGCCATCCACTCCAGGGGAGCATGATCTGTATAAATGGTAAAGTCCCGACCCTCCAAGTAGTAACGGAGGCTCTCTACCGCCCACTTGATAGCCAGGGCATCTTTCTCCACCACGGCATAGTTCTTTTCTTGTGGGAAGAGCTTCCTACTAAGGTAGAGGATAGGTTTCTCGTTCCCAAGGGGGTCTTTTTGGGATAGAACCGCCCCTAGTCCTTGTTCCGAGGCATCTGTCTGGAGTAGGAACTGTTGGGAGTAATCAGGACTCACCAACACAGGACTTGAGGTCAGGGCGTTTTTCAAGTCGGTAAAGGCATACCACAACAAAGGCGTTGGATTCCGAAGGACTGACTCAGTTTTGGAAGATTTTTTCAACAGGTCAGTGAGCGGCGCTGCTCTTTGTGAAAAGTTAGGTACGAACCTTCGATAATAGCCTAAGAGGCCCAGAAATGCACGAAGGTCTCTCCTGGTCTGAGGAAAAGGAAGGGATTGGATAGCTGCGGTCTTGCTTTTCTGGGGTCGGATTAGGCCCTCCCCTAGGAGATATCCCAGATATTTAACCGTCTGGGCTGCTAGGGTGGTTTTGGCGGGGTTTATTGTGAAACCATAGGACCCTAGAGAACTGATGACCTTAGAAAGGTGATCCAGGTGTTGTGTCCAGTCATCACTGTAAATGACGATATCGTCCAGATAGGCGCCCGCATACAAGGTGTGGGGTCTTAATATGTGGTTCATAGCACGTTGGAATGTAGCGGGTGCGCCATGGAGTCCGAAAGGGTGAACTAAGAACTGGTATAATCCTTCGGGGGTAGAAAACACCGTCTTTTTCCTGTCCTCCTCTCTGAGGGGGATCTGCCAATACCCCTTCCAGAGGTCTAGCGTGGAGATATACCGGGCCTTCCCGATGCGTTCGACCATCTCGTCGACGCGAGGTAACGGATACGTGTCGAAGGAGGATATCTTATTGACTTCACGGAAGTCAATACAAAACCTGACAGACCCGTCAGGTTTGGGCACAAGGACAATCGGGGAGTTCCAATCACTCACCGAGGGTTCTATTATGCCCATCTCTAGCATCTTTTCGGTTTCTCTTTTTATGACTGCTCTGCGGGCTTCGGGGACCCTGTAGGGTCTTTGCCAGACCACCTTCCCAGGTACCGTTTGTATGGCGTTTTCTGTGATGGTGGTATGTTCGGGTGCGGAAGAAAACACTTGGCGTAGTGGATAAAGGACATCTTTAGTTCATGTCTTTGTGGTGTGGGTAGATCAGGGTCAATACAGGGGTTAAAGGAGAGGGGAGCACAAGGAAGAGAGCCAGACAGGACGGGACGAGGGCCTTCCCATTTCTTTAGAAGGTTCACGTGATATATTTGTGTAGTACCCCGTGTGGGGTCCAGATCTAACTCGTAGATGACAGGGGTCACCTGGCGAAGGATGGCATAAGGGCCCTGCCACTGCCCTAGGAGTTTTTGGTCCGAGGACGGCATCATCAGCAGAACCCAGTCCCCGACGGAAAAGGCCCTTATCATACTGTCCCTTCTGTTTGTCTTGGGCGTTCTCTAGGTTTTGGCGGACGATGTCCCTTATCACGGACAGGTGTGTTTTTAGGTTGTCCATATATTCGGTGAGAGGACGCGTACGGTCTGGTTCTACTTCCCAGGCTTCTTGAGCCATATCCAAGAAGGTTTGAGGGGGTCGGCCATACAATAATTCATAGGGCGAGTAACCGGTGCTGCTCTGTGTAGCACAACGTATAGCGAACAACGCAAGGGGCAGCATGTCCTCCCACCTTTTTGATTCTAACCCCAGCAATTTCTTTAATGTCTGCTTCAGCGTGGTGTTGTATCTCTCTACTAACCCATCTGTTTGCGGATGGTATGCTGAGGTCCTGATCTGTTTAATCCCTAGTTGGGAACATACTTGCCTCATCAGAGCCGAGACAAAGGGTGTACCTTGATCGGTCAGGATCTCCCGGGGAAACCCCACCCTAGAAAACACTGAAATGAGGGCTTTGGCTATGTTCTGGGTAGTGGGTTGGCATAGAGGCAGGGCTTCAGGGAAGCGCGTGGCATAGTCCACGATGACTAGGGCGTAGCGGCAGCCGCTTCGGGAGGGTAACAGGGGCCCTATAATGTCCATCCCTACTCTGCTGAACGGGACATCGATAACCGGAAGGGGCCGTAGGGGTACCCTAGGGGGTCGATACCTGCTGGTTTTTTGACACACTGGACACTCCCTGCAATACGTCTTGATGTGTTGATATACAGCGGGCCAATAAAACTTGTTCAAGATCGTCTGACTGGTTTTTTCGTCGCCGAAGTGACCCCCCAGGAGGTGGCTATGGGCAAGGCACAGGACCTTATCTCAAAGGGACCAGGTATCAGGAGTTGGGGTTTTTGTTGGGTCCCTCCCTTGCGGTACAACAACCCTTGTTTCTTGAAGAAGTAGGGACCTTCGGTAAGGGGATCTTCGTTGTCTAATGCTTTTTCCCATGCTTCCTGTAGGACAGGATCTTCTCGCTGTGCTGCCCTGAAGTCCCTGTCGGTCTGCCAGGGATGGTCATCCAGGACCAGGGGGAAGACGCCGGTGTACTCCCTCCTTTCCTTCTTCTTTTGGGCTTTGGTTTTCTGGGGTCTGGGTTCCTTCGCAGAGGTGGAAACACCCTGAGGGAAAGGCGCTTTTTCCCACCATCGGGTCAGGGAATCGGTCGTGTCCTGCAACAGACCCGGTAGACCGGAATAATCGCTCCCCAGTATGGCCTGTTCTGGCAGGGCTGGTACAAGACCTACGGTGAGGGTGGTTCCGGGATCTTTGGGGTGTCGGACACGTACTTGGGTGGTGGGGTATCTTTTCGTATCGCCGTGTACACATTGAATGGCGACCATACCAGACGGAGGACTAACAGGGTGGTTCAGGTCCTTAAGTCTGAGTACGCTCTGTCGACACCCTGTGTCCGCCAGAGCCATAAGGGTTTGTCCATCAATGTTCACCGGACAATGAAACGGGGGTGGTGCAGCACCAGGAATCGAGCATACATAGTTGCGGGCGAGGCCAACCTCCATCGGCTCTTCCTTGTGGGGGCAAGCCCGAGCGATGTGACCAAAACCCCCACAGCTGTAGCACTGGGGTCCTGGGTTGGGAGGTCGTAGCAACAAAGGGGCGGGATACAGGGGGGTCGGCTCAGGTCTTCGTGGGAGAAGTGGACGGTGAGGCCGGATGGCCGTGGAAGGATGTGCTTTATGTCGGTGTTCCTCTCTTCCTCGCTGTACCTCCTGGGCGCGGCTATAGGAACTTGCCATTTCCACAGCAGCTTCGAGGGTAAGACGGACATGCTGTCGTACCCATCTTTGAGTGGCTGGAAGCAAAGAAGCTAAAAACTGTTCGAGGTAGATTTTCTCTAGGATCTCCTCCTTGGTGGATGTATCGGGCCTCACCCAGCGATTGGTTAAATCTTTGATCCGGAACAAAAGGGCTCTGGGCGTTTCTTGGGGTCCTTCTTTGGCCTGGCGGAGCTTTACGCGGTACGTTTCGTCGTCTATGCCCAGCCGTTCAAGGATACATTTCTTGATGTCTGCGTATGGATTATTGCCCTGTATGTTCGCCTGTTGATACGCGGCTTGTAGGTCGCCGGTCAACAAGGGACCTAGATAGTGGCCCCACCTGTCGACAGGCCATGAGGCGGCCTCCGCTAGCCGTTCAAAGTTAGTAAAGAAGAAGTCCGGGTCCTCCCCCGGCACATACTTCTGGAGAACCACGGACGGCAGGGAAGTCATGGGCCTCTGATGTCCCAGTACGTCGGTCAGTTTTCCCATGGCTTGCTCGTGCGTGTCCCCCTGTCCCTTCAGCATATCATGGAGCTGGCCGCGGTCGTCCTCAGCGGTCTTCAAGAACCGCTCCATGAGTTTTCCCATTTGTTCCTGGGTTTCGGCCATACTCTTCATCACGGCCTCCATGCCTCCAGGAGATCCCACTTCTGACACCAGATGTGATCGTGGGTGGTCGGCGGACTGGAAAAGCAGGCGAGGAGGCCGGATATAGTGGGCAATAGTGTTCTTTTATTGCACACCGAAAAGAGTGGGAACACAGATATGGATTCTTGTTTCGTCTTCTTCTTCGGTCGCCTCCGGATGGTAAGGGGGTCCAGTGATGTTTCGGGTCTTGGGTGCAGGCGTCCGTAGATAACCGGGAAGGCACCTCGGAGGGCAGTAAGAGAAAAGAGAAGGAGCCGTTAGTCCTACTGGGGCTAGAAGCCAGATACCATTCACCGTAACCCGGAGTGATGAGATTGAAAGGACCGTGAGGAAGGGGTAGGGAAGGATGAAGAAGGTAGAGAAAAGTAATGGTGGTCGAGAGGGTTCGTGTGGGGCGGTCTCTATACAGTGCACAGTGCTGTATTCTATATACAAGGTGTCCTATCACTACAGAGGACGTGTCTATGATAGAGGGAGTAATGTACACGGGAGGGGGGTTGTGCTATGTACACAATGCACCTAGCGTGCCAAAGGAAGGAGACAGGTACTCACGCGCTCCGCCGTAACTCTCCTCCGAGTTACGGCCGCTCTTCAGCCACCTCCGTGGGACTCCACCAGTCTTCCGACCACTCCTCGGCTTCTCCGCTCCCGTCTTCTCCTTCCGTCTCAACGCCAGTCGAAATCTCCTGCCACGATACTCCGACGTCTGATGACTCCCGTCTTCCATCTTTTCTGTCTCCGGCCGTCTGCGGGGGGGCGGGACTTCCGGGGTCAGGGGGAAGTCCTTCCGGTCTGTCTTCTCTTCCGATTGGATCCCGCAACAGAGAGAGGGGCGGGTGTTCCGTTGTCACGGACGCTGTCGTGGTTGCTTCGGTTTGTGTGTCAGGCGGAGAGCGGCGCTTCCTCTCTGTGTCCTGGAAGGGAGAGCAGAGGAGGGGTGATATTCGTGGTGGGGTGAGTAGGGTTCTCGTGACCTGCGGTGAAACATCACAATGTGCTACTGCTCGAGTTTTCTTTTTTTTGTAGTATATTTATATAGCGCCAAGTCCACCCAAAACTATGTTAGCGATTTACATGAGCATCGTATTTACAGTACATATTAAGGCACGCGTAGATTATGTGATTTGTCTACAATAACATAATGTGGACGCGACTCCGAGGCTCGAACACTGATTTCCAGCACCAAGTGCCACAACATACCCGAATGACCACATACGTATATATATTAGCTGCCCTTCATGTGGCAAAAACTGCAACCTAAAGCTTTCATTGCCTGTATTACTACAGCTACAACACTCCACTGAATGTCCAACAAACATTCATATTCACAGAAATGCGTCATGTCCACCATCTTTAATGTGTGGAACCATGGATAAACGTGGGGTCAGTGATTTCCCGTACCTTCCATGCTGGCTATGTTGTGGGACTTCACAGATATAATGACACATTTGCGTTTAAGACCTGGGTGACAGCAGCACTACAACACAGACACCTGAATCAGTTGATTTCTCATATAGCTCATGACGGAGCCACGCCCATAGCTCTGGAGGCATTGTTCACATCTTTGCGCGACACTGGCATACGTCAGGCCAGCCCACTTCGCTTACGCTTACAGGAAACCACAACAACGCTACATGGCACAGATTTTCATTGTAGTGATTTGCTAGTTCCAGGTCTAGTTGTCAGAATGGCACACACACACTCCCTCATGGCTGGTATACACCCACGTACATCACAGAGGTGGGGGATGCACACCAATGTTTAAACGTGATTCCTCCTGTTTATTTCCTCATACGCCAATGCGTGCTTACTGGTGAAGTGCCTTGCCCAACCGGCACTTTGATCTTAGGATTCATCACTTATTGGGGTGACATTTCACCCCAAAACCAGTAGCACAGCCTTATGTGACTTCTTCAGATTCTGTACTATCTTTTTAAACCATAATACTCCATTTATCCTGCTGTTTCATTCCATCTTTTAATCCAGGGTTTTCCATGAACACGGTAATCCAATTTTCAAAAGTTTCTCATATTCAAGATGTGCCCATCCGGACCTTGCTTCAAGAATACGTAAAAGCTAGATGTTCATCCAAAGCAGTTTTTATTAAAAACCCAATGCATTTCGGGCTGCTGGGGCCCTTCGTCAGGGGTAACTACAAATGATAGTAAAACATACATTACAAATCCACTGACCAAAATATAATATATTATGCAACAACATTCGAAACATTTCTATGAAAGTTAAACATAATCATCACAATCCTATTAGTACCTTTACCATTATGTTTGCGCCCCATTGTGCAGTAACAAGAACCGTTATCAAAGTGCAATCCTACTTCTTTGCATCTATTACACCTTCCCAATCACTCGCTCTATTCATTAAACATTGCCCTGAACACACACTCCTCTTTCCAAATTGAACCATCATCCTTTCCTTTGTGTACTAAATACTCCTATTAAGCGCAGAAATACCCTCAAGTCTTTCCACTCACATATAAACCTATCCTACTCAACCCCCTCACTATATCCCACCTTTCCTTAACCTCTTTCTTAAACTCTTCTTTTGTTTGTTTAAACTGTGTGCACCATGCTGCACATTATCCATCTTCTTGCTGACAATTGCTTTTATCAATTTTTAAACAACCCATTTCTCTTGCATGCTGTTAATAACCACCTCATTCCTATCCCATCTGGATGGTTTATAGCAGGTACGTGAAACAGTGTTTGTAGATAACCAGCAGTGCAGTAAATAATAGAGGACATTGGGTGTTTGATTTGGGGTGAATACGAGCGAGGATGGGATAGGAATGGGGTGGTTATTAACAGCGTGCAAGAGAAATGGGTTGTTTAAAAATTGAAAAAAGCAATGCCATCTTATTTTGACAACCTGCCCTTTCTCAATTCATTTAGGACTCGCGCCTCCATTGCTGTGCGCAGTACAGCTTGTGCATTCGTTGGAGTGCACCACACTGCTCACGCAGCGCGAGATATTTTCTATGTGAAAAAAACCGCCGATATGGACCTAACCTCTGAATCGCACACGCTCGGGCGTGTCTGTTTCCTTCCATGCTAAACCATTGGCCTTTGCGTGCGACTTATTCTAAAAGGCTGCACGCAATTGGCCAGAGGCGGGCACATTTATCCGTCCATGGCCTATTGGTATCTATTACGTGTTTGCTGCACGCAATAGACTCCAATAGCACATGAGGTTTCAATTATCATGCCCAGACACGGGCGTGATGATTGAAACCACGTGTATGACTGCGCACCACTTGTTTTCTAAAACCGTATTGAAACCATTACTACTCCACTAATTGTTAATTAATTTGAAGCCCATTAAACACGATGGAACTGTACAAATGGTTGTATTTTAATGGGGGAGGGAGGGTGTGTGAAACGGCGATGTTATTCTACTCCACAATAAGATAGAGGCAATTACCAATCATAACATCTTTCTTTTACTATATGTTAGATGTGGAGCTTCAAGGTGCACTATGCCCGGCACGTGACAGAAAGGTGAGCTGCGAATATTCTTTTCAGAGTCACTAACTCACTCTCTCTCTTACTCTCTCCTTTGATGAACAAATGACACACAATCTTATCTTCCTTTTTACCTAACAGGTTGTGTTTCACAAATTGGCATCTCCCCCAACACCTCCAAAGCTCAACGTTTGAGGAATCAGCGATGATGCGTGGCCATGGTAACAGCGCCTAAGAAGGTTGCTTGGTCACGTCTTGGACCCTCTTTGAAACACGCCGATGGCACAAGGTGAGCAGGAAAGCTTGTTTTCGAAGCAACGAGAAGTCACCGGTGGGCAGGGGGAGAGCATAGTGTGCAGCAACTTGATTGCGTAGGAATGTACAAGCACCTCCGGGCAGTGGGAGTGGATAGGTTTCAACAGTCTGGGTGCGCAGGAAACGGGCACTCACCTCCGGACACTGGGAGTGGATGAGGTGCAGCAGTCTCCTGTCCACACTGCAGATTAACCCTCCTGTCCACACTGCAGATTAGTAAATCAAGGCTGAATTTAACACTGTCTGCAGTATAGATCCAAAGCAGAATTCAAGTTGTGACTTCTGCTAAATGCAGTGTTTGCAAAAGGTAAGCAGAGCGGCCTAGGTGCACAAGGCCTCCAATTAAACACGGTGCGAACAAACGATATTGTCCTGTATAATGACGTGATCTCTCAACTCATTCTGTCTCATCTCTGAATCATTTTAAAGACCTGCTGGTCCATACTGTAGATCTGAGCCAGCGGGCACTTCCCTACAGACACCTCTTCAATGTGGACCTATGAGAGGGGCGGGATGCATCAGGCACACTGCACACGTGCGAATAAGCAATATTGCCAAGGGTTCTGTTAATTTGTGATCTTTGACCTCATTCAGTCACATCTCTGTCTCATTTTAAATACCATCTATACCATAAGATAGGCCTAAGCCTACGAGCAGCGCTGCCCTACAGACTCCTGTTGAGGGTAATTATGTGGGAGGGGTGGGGTGCACTACCCTGAGTGTGCATGTGAGAAAAAGTGATCTTGCCTTCCGTAATGATGTAATCTCTCACCTCATTCAATCACATCCATCTAATTTTAAAGACCTACTGGACTGTACTATAGACCTTAGCCAGCAACAAGCGCTGCTCTATAGACACGTGACGTTGACTTTTAGGACACTTTAGTTACTTCCCTACTGAGTGTACATGCACACAGGCTCCTGCCACTGCATTACACGTGAACTTTAAGCATCTAGCATACGCTCTATTCCTATGTATATAAACATTAGCATGTTATATTATAATTTAACCTTGTGTTTTCTCGTGCATTCCAACTCCTCTTTGAACTACGATTATCACTAACGATTAATCGTACTTCAAAAAGGAAGGATACACTCAACTCCTATTTTCTACAAAGCATAAAATAAACATTCATTTACCTGCAAACGTTTCCACCATTAAATGACTTCTCTCTTTACAGAGATTAATTGATTGGCTGAAAAGGGCTGAGCGGGAACTCTCTCCTGCAATGATGCCCTGAGCATTCTAACACCTTCCATGGCAGTATCAAGACACCGTTCCATTGTGCAACCCTGCTCTTCCATACAAATGTATCCCGGACTCGGAGCTTGCAGCAACACATTGCGGGACACACCAGTGGTGGCAGGTGAGCTGTAAAGCCTCAGTGTGCAAGACCTACAATTGAGCACATTGCGGGGTAGGGAATGGGGTGCAGCACTCTGGGTGCACAGGTGCATATGAGCGATTTTCAAGTAAGTAATAATGTAGGACTATATGATCAAACAACGGCGATCTCTGGCTTCATGTATTTAATTTTAATTACTTCTCCAACCACACTCTTACTGCGTCCTAGACATACGAGTGACGAACAGTAAACACTAAAGACTGAGTGGAATAAGCCAATGCTCTATCTCCTCCTGCCTCTCTACTTTTAACTCTCCCTCCCCCTTCTCACTTCCACCCACTACCCTCCCTTCCATTTTCACTATGATCCTTTAATTCAAACTTGCTTTTTTTTACCTCTTCGACATAGCACACATACTTATGTTTCATTTTTGTTTTGCATGTTACCTACGCAGCTACCACTGGAGTCCTTCTTACATCTTGTATATTATACTGTTCTATTAAAGTTACATTTCTATTTATTTATTTCTGTTTTAATAAAGGATAATTTGAAAAAAATAACTGAGTCTATAGGTCTTCTTTTTCTGACAACATTTGACTATTAGTTAGTCTGATAATCATCTGCTTAGAGAATATTTTAAAGTCAAAACAATTTAACATTACAGTGCACCTACAATAAATAATGTAAGTAACTCTTAGACATATAAATCCTGAGTAATTATACAACTACAAGTCTTCTATGAGTGTATCACTTTATAACACCATAAGTACTGTTCATGTGATTACAAAACAAATAGGGCACTGCCTAGCACCACCGAGGCTTCAGAGACTGCCGAGGCACAGCCTGCATATTAAAATAAAGATCCTGAGTATGACAATACCCGGGCTTAAGTTGCCTCGAACGATTAGTAAATAATTCTCGGGATGGTGGCCATCTCCTAGACTACAAAACGTCTCTGTACCATTCCGCGCCCAATTCACATGTGACATTAACACAGTACTTAGGGGCATATTTACAAGGAAGCCGTTAAAATTATACCCCTTAATTTGTAAAAGAATAACTGACGGGCTCAAATTTTTACTAAGAAAAGAATGATGTTTATAACTAGAAGTGTAATACCGGGGCTAACTCTTTACCAGCTCTTTACCAGAGGCTGTAGCTGCGATTAACGCTCCTATAGAAACATTTTAAAAGTCAAGCACACTTGCTGTTTGGATTAGCAACATTGTGTGTTGAACTTGTGACCTGTGTGCTCAATTGAGTGTTCCATGAACGGTTAACATGGTAACAGGCAGTAAGCAGTTTGGGGATAGGGTTCAAAGGTGCTGGCTGTACAGAAACTGTCATATTTACCCAAAGTCCTCTACATGACAGAGGAGAAAGCAAAAAGAGACCACAAAACACTGTGTACATTAGGAGCAAAAGAAGTACACAACTCTTCGAACTAACCTCAAGAGAAGCGCGAGCAATAGCCACTGGTGTTACAAAACCCCTTGTACCATTTGCCTACTCTGTACTCAGCAACAGGCAATTCTTTATCGATCCCAATCAGACCCTGCTGCTTCACGTTTCACAGTGTGCACTTCACTAAATACTTTGTGGCTATTTAAATGGGAGACAGGATTGTCGACATTCTAAAACTTAGAGGCATAATTACAAGGATGGCGTTAAAATTATCACCAATTTAGCGGCAGCAAACTGCTGATAAAACGGTGATAATGGACTTGAAAATCCTTTGTTGTCTAACCGGAAGATTTTTTCTACACTGCTGTTTGCTATGGCAGGGTGAGAGCCGAAGCTCCCACTCTGACATAGCAAACTTGGTTTGGATTTTGGAAGAGAGATCAGGGAAACCTGCTCTCTCTTTCAAAATGCAAAGCAGATTGCTTTTCCCCACGGGAAGCTGCATATTAGCAAGTTCCAGTGTGAAAAAGTAATGGCAGCTTCAGAAGGACGCAGGGAGATGGCTGGGACCATAGAGACATTGGGGCTCCACCCACGGTCCCCAACGTTGTATATGCGCCTTAACAGTAAACAGGGAGATATAATTTTCGGATCACTGAAATAATATCGAGGGACAGAATATCGACCAACAAAAATATCGTTGACAAAATATCGAGAGACAAAATATCGAGTTTCTATCTACAAACAGGTAAGTACAAAAATATCGAGTTAAAAATATCATTTACAAAAATATAGTTGTAAAAAATATCGACTTTAATAAAAACAATGTTTAATTACATTAATATAATAAAAAATTAATTACTAAAATATACTTAACAATACTTAAAATAACTTTTAATAATTAAATAATTAATGAAAGTAAAAAAATAATATTTTTTTAATCATATTTCTTAAAACATATATATATATATAGTAACAAAATTTAATTAAATAATAGCCAATATTATTAACGTACAAATACAAAAGAGTAAAAATTACTATTCCCACTCCAGTGGGTGCAACAGTAGGGAAAGCGTTGGATAGCGTAGGGGTTAAAATTACTATTCCCACTCCAAAGAGTGCAACAGTGGATATATGACGTTACAACGCAACGTTTACAACGCACTACCATTACAACGTAAGTATTGGTAAGTATATAATAATTTTTTTAATTTAAATTATTTAAAATTAATTTAATATAATTTAATTTAATTTCATTAAATTAATTTAATGTAAATTTAATTTTACTTTATTTTTACACTGTACCCCTGTACCCCAAAAACCCCAAACTGACCCTGAACCCTAAAAAAAAACCTTTACCCAAAAACCCAAAACTGACCCTGAACCCTAAAAATACCCCTTTACCCAAAAACTAAAAACTGACCCTGAACCCTAAAAATACCCCTTTACCCAAAAACGAAAAACTGACCCTGAACCCTAAAAATACACCTTTACCAAAAAACTAAAAACTGACCCTGAACCCTAAAAAAAAACCTTTACCCAAAAACCCAAAACTGACCCTGAACCCTAAAAATACCCCTTTACCCAAAAACTAAAAACTGACCCTGAACCCTAAAAATACCCCTTTACCCAAAAACTAAAAACTGACCCTGAACCCTAAAAATACCCCTTTACCCAAAAACTAAAAACTGACCCTGAACCCTAAAAATACCCCTTTACCCAAAAACTAAAAACTGACCCTGAACCCTAAAAATACCCCTTTACCCAAAAACCAAAAACTGACCCTGAACCCTAAAAATACCCCTTTAAATTTAACATAATTAGCAATTAATCAATTAAATTAAATTAATTACCAATTACATTTTAATTAATTAACAAATATTTTTTAATTAACAATTAATTAAATATTACTACCAATTATTAAATTTACATATTTAATTAATTATAATTAAATTACTTCCCACCCTATTCCCCTATAAACCCACAACCCGCTACAGGAAATAAATTATTTAAATTTACACAATTAGCAATTGATCAATTAAATTAAATTAATTACCAATTAAATTTTAAATAATTAACAAATATTATTTAATTACCAATTAAGTAAATATTACTACCAATTAATACATTTACATATTTAATTAATTATAATTAAATTACTTCCCACCCTATTCCCCTATAAACCCACAACCCGCTACAGGAAATAAATATTTTAATTTACATAATTAGCAATTAATCAATTAAATTAAATTAATTACCAATTAAATTTTAAATAATTAACAAATATTATTTAATTACCAATTAATTAATTATTACTACCAATTAATACATTTACATATTTAATTAATTATAATTAAATTACTTCCCACCCTATTCCCCTATAAACCCACAACCCACTACAGAATAAAATGACACAATAATTAAAAAAAATCATTAATTAAAAATAATTATAACATAAAATGACACTTTTCACACATATTATAACATAAAAAACACTATAAATAATTAAATATTATTTAAAAAACTATATTTTTTACTATCTAGATTATATACTTGGATATTTTCACTTTCTATATTATTTACAGTCGATATTACTTCACTTACCTTAAAAACGATATTTTGGCTGTCGATATTCTGTCCTGTCGATATTTTGTCCAAACGATATTTCAAACTCGATATTCTGTCCAAACAATATTTTGGAGTCGATATTATGTCTGTGCACCATAATTTTCACCACATTTGTGCCTTTTTTTAAAAAAAATGCAGCGAAATGGCCCTTGTTAATATGCCCTCAAGTTTGCTATGACAGAGATGGAACCTCGACTCCCACCCTGCCATACCAAACAGCAGTGTCTCGAGGTAGGCACCCCGAGACCCAGCAGGAGCCAGTCCTGGGGAGTGGTGTTCCCCAGGGCCCTCAACTGCTCCAGAATGGGGGCCACGCGACCCCCCCTCCCACAATTTAAAATGCCTGGATGGTGGTGGTCCCCGGAGCATAGAAAGACCTTTGAGCACCTCCACCCATTTTTTTGAAAGCCCCAAAGAGTAGCGGTCACCGGGGCCGGAGAGGGCCTTTCAGCCCCTCTACCCAAGTATTTTACTGAGGGACTACCTTTGACCCCCCCCCCCATTTATTTTATAGCACCGAGGGATGGCGGTCACCGGGCTACGGGGCCCTCTGGACCCCCATCAAACTTAATATTTTAGACCCTGGGATTTGGCCCCCCAGGTAGCTAATTTTTAAACAAGCACAGGACCCCTTAAGCAAGTCTAGAGGGTCAAGATATTTCTAACCTTCCCCCTTTATACGTTTTGAACACTTGTTCCACTGATTTCTAGACCCTCGCTTCTACCGGGCACAAAATGGCTGCTAACACTTCCTGGTTTCGAATGTTGACAAACACTTGACAGCCAATTAGCATTCAGTGCGTGATCTGGACGGTGAGCTTAAGGTGTGCTCAGAATGCGCGGATCACCACAGCCATAGATGTATATGTACTTTTAATTGTGATTTCTCAGGAACTACTGAACGTAATTATACCATTTAAGCAAAAGGCACGAGTCTGAACCAAGCACTACCTCTTTGCCAAATTTGATATAATTCCATTCAGCAGTTCGGGCTGTAGCCGCGATGAACGGTTCATATGAAAAATTGCATTGGGAAAACACATTTTGGGACCCCCTTTTTTCTCAGCCCCCACTTCACGAATCACCCCAAGACTTTCAGGACAGGAGCAGACTGAAGCTACCCATTAGTTTTGAAAAATTCACAAAGATTCGTCAACCGGCGTCAAAGTTATTCCAAATAGAATATTGTGTATTTCCTATGGAAAATAGGTCCTAACTATAACTACCTACTAGAGACCGCCAGTAGGTAATATGTATGTATATATATAGAGAGAGAGAGAAAAATTTAGCAGTTTATTTACCTGAGCTACCTATAAGTCAAGCTCCCGCAATGCACTGCTTATGATGTCACATATTACATCACTCTTGTCATGGTCAGTGACATTACTGATGACATCACTGATGACATCTCAAATGACATCACTGATGACATCATCCAGTCAGTGTAAGCATTTTCTAAGAGTTTGTTTGTTAAACATATATACTAAGCTACTACAGAAGATATATTAGTGTACTAGGTGTACTACTAATTGTAACATATATAATGTAAGTGGCTATTAGACTGTGTATATCTGTGTGTAAGTGGATGTCTGAGTGGCAATTTCGGTGTGTGAGAGGGTGTATGAGTGGCTGTAGGGGTGTATAATTGGGCGTGTGAGCAGCTGTGTGGGTGAGTGAGTGGATGTCTGAGTAACTGTATTGGTGAGTGTGTTGCTGTATGGATGGGTGAGTGGGTGTGTGAGTGATTGTATGAGTGATTGAGTGGATGTCAGAATGGTTGTATGAGTGAGTGACTGAGTTGCAAGTAGCTGTATGGGTGAGGGGGTGGCTATGTGAAAGCCTATGGGTGCCTGAGCATATGTCGGAGTAGATGTATGTATGTGTGAATGGTTATAAAAATCGTTGTGTGAGTTAGTACGAATATGGGTGAGCTTGTGTCTGTTTTTAGAGGTTGTATGGGTGAGTGAGCGTGTGTGTGAGAGGCAGTATAGGTAAAAAAGCGGGTATGTGAGTAGCTGTATAGATGAATGTGTGGCTATGTGAGTAGATGTATGGGCGAGTGACTGGTTGTATGAGTAGCTGTATGGGTGAATGAGTGGTTGAGTGGCTGCATGAGTGAGTGAGAAGGTGTATGAGGTGCTCGATGGATGACTGAGTGGTTGTGTGAGTACTTGTATGGGTCTGTGAATGTGTATGTTAGTGGTTGTGTGGATGTGTGAGTGTGTGTATGAGAGGTTGAATAGGGGTATGAATAGGTGTATAAATGGTTCTGTGGATGCTGTCATCAGTGATGTAATTTGAGATGTGTGATCTCAGTGACCATGTCATGAAGGATGAAATATGTGAAGTCATAAGCAGTTCATTGCGATGGGTATAAGTTGTAGTTAGCTCAGTTAACTCTAACTGGTAAATTTCCATGGTTTTGTACGAGTGAAATCTGACCCTAGCTATAACGTCCTTATAACCTTTGCTTTTTTCAGTGAATATCTTTTTTTTTTCAATTCTATTTCCTAACTATAATGTCCTTGTAACCTTTTTTTGGTGAATGTTTATGTTTTTTTAAATTTTATTTTCTAACTGTAACCTGTGAAATTTGAGATTGGGTGTATGAATGGCATTATAGGTCAGTGAGTGGGAGTGGGAGTAGCATTATGGGTTTGTTAGTGGCTTTATGGGTCTGTGAGTTAATGTGTGAGTGCTGATGTGGGTCTGTAAATGAATGTGTGAGTGCCTTTGTATGTCTGTGAGTGGTTGTGTGAGTGCATGTTTGGGTCTGTGATGGGGTTTGTGAATGGCATTATAGGTCTGTGAGTTGGTGTGTGAGTAGCGTTGTGGGTCTGTGACAGGGTGTGTGAGTCGCTGTATGGGTCAGTCAATGGGTGTGTGAGTAGTATGGATCTGTGAGCGAGTATGTAAGTGGCTGTATGGGTCTGTGAGTGGGTGTGTGAGTGGCTTTGTGGGTTTGTGACTGTGCGTGTGAGTTGCTGTATTGATCAGTGAGTAAGTGTGAGTGGGTACATGAGTGGCTGTATGGGTCTGGCAGTTAGTATATGAGTGGCTGTATGGGACTGTGAGTAGACATGTGAATGGCTGTATGGATCTTTGAGTGGATGTGTAAATGCCAGTAAGTATCTGTGAGTTGGCATGTGAGTGCCTGTATGGGTTTGTAACTGGGTCTGTGAGTGACACTGTAGATCTGTGAGCAGGTATTTGAGTGGGTACTTAAAGTGTATTGTTCCAATTTGCTTAATTAATTTTTTTTACCAAGATCACAACTCCCAGAAAGCACTGATATGTTAAAGCAAAGTGTAAATAAGACTTTCACTTCAGTTTCCTTAGAAAATGTTTACTTTCACAAACATCTCCAGCATAGAGAGAACCATCCTATGCTTCCCCTCACTTCCAGTATTTCCCCATTGAACATTCTTGCCCTCATGGGATTCCAGTAGTCACTAAGGAAACCTTCCTGATGACATCTTGACACATCTCCCTATTATCATAATCAAAATAACCTACAAAGTTTAACATAACAATATCAGCAACTTCAGAGAATATTAAATACAATTCGAAGAATACATCAAATATAGCAATACAAAAAACACACAACCCCACAATATTTACATGCTGACACACATTACAATCAAGTGTGTACCTAATGGATGGTAAACTTTCCATATGTTCCCCATGCTCCAAGTAATTCCTTTTTCTAACACTACTACAGTTGTTTTAACTTCTCTGAGCAAAAATGGTCCCATATATATGCTCTCACCCTTACTCATCCACACATTTTTCTATATTACCACCCAAACACCACCCTGAACCCATAGGTTTTGTACTCCTTTCCTTATGTTGTATGATTGTTCTGATTTCTTTTGCATGCCTTCCACTCTCTTTTTCATTTCCTCCCTATCCACTCAAACCTTGTCCTTATTGCTCAATCAAACAGGACACTCCTTTTTACCTGGTTTCCTTCCTTTTAAAGACACAAATGGAGCTAACCCAGTCGCAGAGTGAGAAGTAGGTTTGTGTTCCTCTATTATCTTTCTCAGCTCCTTTTTCCATGGCAACCCATAACTAAGAGACAACTGGATATTTTCCATCAGAAGGCGATTGATTCTTTCAACTAGAGCATTTGCTGGTAGTCTGAAAAGAGCTACCTTATCTTGTGTAATTCCCATCCTTCCAAGATAACTTGTCATGTCTTTAGAGGCAAATTGCACCCCATTGTCCAACACAATAGTTTGCAGAAGACCCTTCTCCAGGAAAGCTCTTTCCAAAATACATATCACATTAGGAATATTGATTTCACTCATTGTCTCCACCACAAATCACTTGGAGTGATAATCAAATAGTACCAAAATATATTTATCTATTGAGGCCAATTTGTCAACAGGTCAAATAAAATCAACCCTACGCCTTTCCCAAATCTTTTAGGAAATTTAGTACAGACTAATGGAGATTGTCTCACTACTTTAGACTTGTCACTGTTAGCTCATACTTAACGATCCTTCATCAATTCCCCTATGTCATCATCCATATCAGGCCACCAGAACAAGTGTCTAACCCTCCTTTTGGTCATGTGTCATCCTGGATGTACCTCATAAGCAATGTCCATTATCTGTTTGCAAACTCCACCTGGAGGTACAATCTGTTGTCTCCTTTTAATTTTCCCTTCACAATCACTTAGTTCATCTTTCACATTAAAAAACTCCTTGATTTCTTTGTCCATGCTATCTGCATGATTCCAGCCCTGAACATTTTTCGCTTCCACCATTTTCAGAACATAATCTCTTTCTCTCCCACAATCCCACTTATCGCTACACAAGGCCATTTCTCCCCATCTCCATTATCGACAATATCATTGCATGCTTCTTCAGTGCCGCTCCCTACTGACATTCTCAACAAACAATCAGCAACAATATTCTCGCCTCCCTATACATACTCCACTTAGAAATTATGCTCCAATACAGACAACCATCTCGATATATGTGGAGTTACACTTCCTTCCAACCCTTTTCCTCCTTTGAACAAATAAATAAATGGTTTGCGATCTGTACCTACTTTTAATGGCAGGCCCCACACATAGAACTTAGAGTGAAGTATTCTCAAACAACAGGCTAAGGCCTCCCTTTCAATGACCGAATAAGTACACTCTGCTCCTTGTAACTTTCTAGGTGCAAATCCAATGATATTTTCCTCACCATCCACAATTTGCATCAATACAGCTCCAATACCTTCCCCACTGGCATCAGTAGACTCATATGTATTGTCTGATATATCAAAACACCCCAATGTGGGTGCTTGACTGATACACTTCTTAATCAACTCAAACTCCTCCTGACACTTTTTACCCCATGCAAACAGTACATTTTTCTTCATTATGCTCCTTAAAGATTCCCCTATCCCCTAAGAATTATATACACACTTAGCACAGTATTCTGATAATCCCAACAAATACCTCACCTCATCTTTTATTTTATGGTTCAGGTACCATGCCCTCTGCCGCCACAATGATTTCCTTTGGCCTTATACCATAAGGAGTTATATCATGTCATAATCCACACATTCTTTCCTCAGTTGACATTTATCTTTTTTATCATTAAACCATGTTTTGCCAATCATGCCATTAAACCATGAAATGTCTTATGATGGTTACAAAGCAAACACAGGGAGATGATGGATGGAGCACTGAGACATTTCAGCGACTCACCCCCAGTGACAGATCTGGGTTGAATCCATCATCATTCATTAGCTCACTTTGGCACCTCAGTTCAGACTCAGCTATATGAAAATCAGTCTTGACCCTGAGCCTCATGGGAAAAGTCCAGCCTAACTGCCAAGCCAGGCCTTCCCTGAACCAGAAACAAGCATCCTGGGACCGGTTTCTGAGTAACACCCTCCATCAGCCAGGCTAGCTTTGATCCAGTGGCAAAGTGAGCAAGGGACTCACGTCTGGGCATACCCTGCCAACTTAGGGCAAACAAACCAAACACAAGGAGATGATGGACGGAGCGCTGCAACTATTCAGTGACTCACCCCCAGTCACAGATGTGGGTTGAATCCATCATCATTCTTTAGCTCACTTTGCCACTTCAGTTCAGACTCAGCTATATGCAAATCAGTCTTGACCCTGAGCCTCAAGGGAACAGTCCAGCCGAACTGCCAAGCAGGTCTTCCCTGAACCAGAAACAAGCATCCTGGGACCGGTTTCTGGGTAACACCCTTCATCAGCCGGGCTAGCTTTAATCCACGGCAAAGTGAGCAAGGGACCCACATCTGGGCATACCCTGCCAACTTAGGGCGAACAAAGCTAACACAAGAAGATGATGGACGGAGGGCTGAAACTTTTCAGCGACTCACCCCCAGTCACAGATCTGGGTTGAATCATCATAATTCTTTAGCTCACTTTGCCACCTCAGTTCAGACTCAGCTATATGCAAATCAGTCTTGATCTTGTGCCTCGTGGAAACAGTCCAGCCCGAACTCTCAAGCCAGGTCTTGCCTGAACCGGAAACAAGCATCCTGGGACCGGTTTCTGGCTAACACACTTCATCAGCCAGGCTAGCTTGAATCCAGTCGCAAAGTGATCAAAGGACCCACGTCTGGCCATACCCTGCCAACTTAGGGTGAACAAAGCAAACACAAGGAGGTGATGGACGGAGCACAGAAACTCTCAGTGACTCACCCGAGTCACAGTTCTGGGTTGAATCCATCTTCATTCTTTATCTCATTTTGCCACCTCAGTTCAGAATCAGCTATATGAAAATCAGCCTTGACCCGGTGCCTCATGGGAACAGTCCAGCCCGAACTGCCAAGCCAGGCCTTCCCTGAACTGGAAACAAGCATCCTGGGACCGGTTTCTGGGTAACACCCTTCATCATCCAGGCTAGCTTGAATCCAGTGGCAAAGTGAGCAAGAGACCCATGTCTGGGCATACCCTGCCAACTTAGGGCGAACAAAGCAAACACAAGGAGATGATGGATGGAGCGCTGAAACTTTTCAGTGACTCACCCCCAGAATTATGTAACACCACTGTGGCATTACAATTTTTCTGAACATATTGTGTTCCAATTTAGACCAGTTTGTGATAGTTTACATAGATTATATCTTCATCTATTCTCAATAAGTAACAGAGTATGTTGGATCAGTATTCATAGTCTTTATTGCAAATTATCAAAACATGATTTTCTCGTTTAAGAGGTGTAATTCTTATGCTTTATTTTGACCTCTGAGGGACTGAACATGTGAGAGAGAAAGTTGCAAGCTATCAAGGAGTGGCCTGTCCCGCAGACTGTTAACGCTATTCAAAAATCATGTGAGGTGCACATTTTTATAGACGGTTTATTCCACACTTCTCTGGTTTTATCATCCCTATTATAAAAGTTGTTGTCAAAGAATATGCCATTTTTGTGATCGTTAGAGTGTCAAAAGGCCTCCTAACAGTTGAAGAATGCTTTTATTTTTGCACCGATCTCGGCCCACCCCAACTTTTCCAGGCCTTTTATTGTGGAAGTAGATGCCTCCAATAAAGCTATGGGAGCAATACTTTCACAATGAAATCTTGACACAGGGCTGATGCACACTGTAGCATATCTATCCAAGAGGTTTAGTTCTGCAGAAAAAGATTACACAATTTCTGAGAAAGAGCTCTTAGCAATTAAAATGGCCTTTAAGTAATGGAGACATTATTTGTTGGGAGCTCGACATCCAGTTGCTGTTTATAAAGACCACCGGAGCCATCAGTTTCTAAAATCAGCCAAGGTATTAATACCTTCTCAGTTGAAATAGTCATTGTGATTTTGCGGTGGCTTTCAGATCAGGGGATCAACTATCTAAAATGGCCCATTTTATAGCATGCAAGGGGATTCCTACAGCTTCTAAGATGGCCTCGTTGTTATTGGGAAATTCAATGCATTTACATGGCCTTCCTAAAACAATTACTTCTGACTGTGGAACACAGTTTATATGCCAATTTTGGAAGGCTTGGTGTAAGGTCTCGGGTATCAAATCTTGTATATCTACCAGTTTTCACCCTCAAAGCGATGGACAAACGGAAAGAGTCAATCAGTGTATCAAACAATGCTTTTGTTTGTATATAAGTAACAATCCTAAGAATTGAAAAGAGATACTTTGGTTGGTTTGGCTGAGTCTTCAATATAACTCCACGCTCATCCACAGGATATTCCCCTTTCTTTGTAAATGGGGGGTATCATACTCATTATTTATTGATGCCATATTTGCATAACGTGGTTCCTAAGGTTGCTACACGCATCAGAACAATTGTCTGAAATAGCTAAGCACATACACAAGCATGTTATTGCAGTTAAAGAAAAGTACCTCAAGAAAAGACAATCGCACCACAATATAAAGAAGGTGATAAAGTGTGGCTGCCCACCAAAAACTTCAAGTTTAAACAAGTACATACATTTCAGGGTCTTTTTGCAATAGTAAGATAAGTTACTCCTGTTATCTTTGAGTTAAAGCTGCCCATAACTAAGAAGATACACCCTGTATTCCATACTTCCTTGCTTAAACGTGCCCATGAAAAGCCCAGATCTCGTTCTCCACCTATTTTTATGAAGGGATCACCTGAATATCAAGTCAAAGCTATGAAAGGCATGTTTGGTATACGGTATCGTTGGCAGGTTATGGATGTGAAAATGATTAATGGGAGCCAGCATATACGGTCAGAGCAATACAATTAAATCAGAATTGTTTTGCATCAAGAACAGCCAGCTCTACATGGTATGGCCTAAGCAGAAGAGGCACTGACACAATTTGAAAAAACATTTTTTTAAGAGTTTTTCATAGCACGAACTAGACCTGAGACTTCGGGTATCATAGCGCTTTACATGAGCATCAGTTTTGTTACAGATGGACATATACATTTTTGTTAGGCACTGGAAGATTAAGTGATTTGCCCAGAATCACAGGATGTTGAGTGTCATTGCAGAGACTTAAACCCGGTTCCCCAGCTTCAAGGTCGACACCTCTAACCGCAAGGCTACATCCTCTCCCCAATTAGTAGTCAACAATTAGTAGTGAACACACCAATACTGCACACAATTTCCTTTTAAAGGAGTGGGAGAATAATTTCTGGGTGTAGCCTCTATCATGCAATTTCTGATTTAATACATCAATCAGCATGTTTGTAAAAATCATATAATGTTGCACAATTCCTGCGCAAGAGCAGGATTTGTCCGAAAGGGATATTGCCCCTTTGGGACATTGGGTGAAAGCTTGAGTAGTGGAGAAGAATGTTCTTATCAGTTAGCTTTGAGTATAATTCTCCAATCTGTACATCTTTTTCTTTATGGAGCTATCCAAGAAATCAACCCTATCTGTACTGTGATGGACAGTGAATCTCAAATTCGGATCTCTCAAGTTGAGCCAGATCAGGAATTCATCTAGTTGTTACCCTGATCTTTCCCATATAAAGAAAATGTCATCAGTAAAATGATATCACTCTATGATATTATCATAAAATGGGGCCATCACGTTATTAATGTGTATATTCTCAAATTCCACAACGTAGGGGCAGGCCAGAGTGGGAGCAGTTATTTGAATGAAAGTGAGCTTGTTTCATTTTCTTCTGTACCCCAATCTCCACTGCCCTTTCAAATAACTCAGTATTTTTACCTACTTGAGATATCAAGGGTGTAGAACAAGATTTGGGTTGCAGTCCAGATCTTTTACTGGAGGGTTTAGGGGCACGTTCCTCCAAAAATCTCCTCAGTCTAAATTTTATGAAGAAAGATTTAGGATCCCTTTCTAAATAAAATGCATTAATAAAATATCACCCTATGACAGTTTCATACAACGGGACCATCTTGTTACGAAAGTGAATGTTCTTTAATTCCCCAACGTAGGGGCAGACTAGACTGGGAGCACATGTGGCTCCTATACTGGTCCCCTTACATTGAAGGAAAATATTATTCTTTAGTACCAATGATACACATTTCAGAATAAACTCTTAATTGGCTCCTTCAATATCTACATTCCCTGAACCACTCCTTTTGTTGTGTCCTGGAGAATATTTGTATACATTGCCTCAATGTCTTATGCCACAAAGCGTTGAGTATCTTTATTAAAGTTCCTATTCTCTAACATCAAAATAACGTAACAACACTACACAATGCGGTAGAGCCACCTATTTAAACGCACTTCACGAGATCAATATTCTAATATATGCACTTAATCAAACTGATTTAGACACTCAACTTGGAGTAGTCCACCGCCAGGACCACTATGGCAATAATACAAACACGAAACCAAGGAGTATCTCAAATTTTTAGAAAAACATATTTTTCAACGTCATATGTAGACAAAAGTTCAAGTTCAAAAGAAATTCTTGATAGCAGGTTTTGCTTCTTCTTTTTTATTTTTCTCTTTACTTCAATTGTTCCAAAATGTATCACAACAAAAAAAATGTCTTCCAATACATCCAATTCAAATGGTGATCACATGTATTTCCATACAGCCTACGCGTTTCGTCCTCACAGGGACATCATCAGGGCTAAATTATACAAGCGGAAAATCTTCCATTGGAATCCAATTGTGACGTCGGATGCGAATCAAATAAATCCTTAGCACTAATGATTGGTACTGTTTCAATCCAATAATCATTTAAACATCAACCACTGCTGTGTATTCAGTCTTCTTTTCATAAAAAATCGTCCTTTATCAGAAAAATAGAAATTTCAATTGGCAGTTCTCCGTTTAAGAAGATCTGCTTCACACGCATCCGAACGCTCTGACGACTCGCCTGGTAAAAAGTCAACTTTTTACCAGGCGAGTCTTCAGAGCGTTCGGATGCGTGTGAAGCAAATCTTCTTAAACGGAGAACTGCCAATTGAAATTTCTATTTTTCTGATAAAGGACGATTTTTTATGAAAAGAAGACTGAATACACAGCAGTGGTTGATCTTTAAATGATTATTGGATTGAAACAGTACCAATCATTAATGCTAAGGATTTATTTGATTCGCATCCGACTTCACAATTGGATTCCAATGGAAGATTTTCCGCTTGTATAATTTAGCCCTGATGATGTCCCTGTGAGGACGAAACGCGTAGGCTGTATGGAAATACATGTGATCACCATTTGAATTGGATGTATTGGAAGAATTTTTTTTTGTTGTGATACATTTTGGAACAATTGAAGTAAAGAGAAAAATATAAAAGAAGAAGCAAAACCTGCTATCAAGAATTTCTTTTGAACTTGAACTTTTGTCTACATATGACGTTGAAAAATATGTTTTTCTAAAACTTTGAGATACTCCTTGGTTTCGTGTTTGCATCAAAATAACGTGTGCAGAATATTACATAAAACGTTAGCTTGCAGAAAAAAGATCTGAAAAAACAGTCAGTATACTTATTCAGTGGTTCCAGTAGTGACCCCAGGCAATTCACTATAGGTCTAAGTGGTGGGTCTATTTCATTCTTGTGAACATTGGGAAGTCCATAGAATGCAGGAGCTTAGGGTTATTATTGTTAAGGAACATAAATTCCTCTTCGCATATCCATTCATTATCCCTTGCCTCTTTAAGTTACTTCAGAACTTCCTTCTTGAGGGCCCCTAATCTGCTACTGGGGACTTTTGAATAGTGCTCTTCCACCGATAGGTGTTTCATGGCGCGGGTTTAATAGTCCACAGTATAAAACACCACTATTCCTAACCCCTTATTGGCGGGCTTTATAGTTATATTCAAGTATCCTTTCAGGTGGTCAAATGCTTCCCTATGGGCTTTGAATAAGTTATTTGAATGGAAGTATGGTTCTTTCAGAACCTTCTGCACACCAATCTCCACTGCACTTACGAATGCATCAATATTTTTACCTACTTGAGATATCGTGGGTGTAAGAGTAGATTTGGGTAGCAGTCCAGATCTATTAGTGGAGGATTTAGGGGAATGTTCCTCAAACAATCTCTTCTGTCTAATTTTTCTGAAAAAAGATTTAAGATCCCTTTCTAAATCAAATGTATTAACAGCTGTTGTTGGGTCAAAACTAAAACCTTTTTCCAAGACCCTCTGTTCTAATTTACTCAATAGATAGCTTTATAATTGGTGCTTTGTCTATCAACATTTTCTCAAATTTCTTGTTTTTATGCATTCTTGTGTGGGATGGTTCCTTGTAAATGTACCCCTTCCCCCAATTGGAATTGCATCTCTGGCCTCGTCTTGATTTTTGGTCTAAACAAATGCCATATTCATTGTTGGTCCCTACACTTGCACTGTCCTCTCTACTAGAAATCTCTTCCTCACTACTGGAACCTGTGATATCCGAGAAGGTGATTCTTCACTAAACATGATGACATTCATGTATACCTGTATGCATATTTGTTGTACTGGTAACTCCCTTGTAATGTGACATACCATATACACAGGGCCTATACTTCAAATGCTACTAGTGGACATGCAGCACTAATTGTGCCACCCACATAAGTAGTCTTTCAAACCTTTCTCATGCCTCTGACTGCATTGCTTGTGTGTGCTACTTTGACTTGACTTTTAAAACTACTTACCAAGTCTTACATACATTTTTATTATATGTCTGTCATCAGCAAGATAGTACCTAAGCAACTCTAAGAGCAGGGTACTATGTAAGTAGAAATGTAGGAATGTACTTTCATGCTTTACATGTCCCGGTAGTGACACCCTATTACCTTTTTTACTTCTGTAAGGCCTACTCCTCTCGTTGGCTAGCATTGGGAATTACTTAACACACTTTCTAGCTGTAATTCAGGATCAAAGAGGAGTAGCTTTTCATGTTTCATATGTTCAGAATGGTAATAATAAATCCGCCTTACTGGTCAAGTCGGATTTAAGATTAATGTTTTAGAAATGCCACTTTAAGAAAGTGGCTATATCTCTGCAATCACTTGCTCTGTGTGCCTGACAGCCTGTCTCCAATACACATGTGGGGTGGGTGACAGCTACACTTGTGCATTCCCTCTAAACAGCAACAACACATGACGAATAGGTTTTCTGAGTACTCATCTACATACATCTGTATTCAGATGGCCTTGCCTGGGAAGGATGGAAGGGAGGGGCTAACACTACATTTGAACAGGCAGTGTCCTGCCCCCACACAAATAAATCATTACCCCATCACCAACAGCCTGGCAGACAAGACTGGGTTAAAAGGGATAATTGTGCATTTTGTACAGCTGCTTTGTAGTCACCTCCCACATCAAAGGCTCTTTTGGATATACATGCTGGGTCTATGAACCCCTAACATCAGACATTACTGGACTGGTAACTTAAGCTCTGCAGAAGAACAGCTGGACACAAATGGTCTGCTGATCTTGTCATGTGTCCCATATAGGGCCCACTGTAGTTTTCCCTTAGGTTAGCCCAACTGCACATACTGCACACACTGTAGGGTGTTTTTGCTTTGCACATGTTACAAAATAACTTCCTTGCTTTTGTTCCACATTATTATTGTAGAAATACGCTGTGCATGTGTTATTATTATGTAGAGCTTCAGTCTGAACATTTAGTAAAAGGTAAAGCAGCACTGTGCCCTGCTATTTTTTGTGATCAGACACTAGCACCTAGGCACAATAGAAGAGCTCCAGCTGTAGTTTACGAGAGAGGCATTTATTATCATATAAGCCAAGGCTTGCCGTTTTGAAAATTAAGAGGAGGATTTCTAGCGGAGAAGAGGTCCCAGAACCAGAGTGCAAGCCTTTTGAAAACTGAGATGCAGACCAGCTAACGACAAATGCCAGGTATGGGACCTGTCACCATTCCAGAGATCTTTAATATAATATAGTTTGGCAAGGCTTAGGCAGATACATCAAAAGCCATGATATGACTTTTCAGGGTATATGATTTATTGATGATGCTAATTACATTACTATTTTTTTCTAATTGCAGCACAGTTGCTTTTTATTAGAGCACAATATTTTCAATAATTATAGTAAACTGTTTTCAAGTTTTGTTTCAGTTTATTATGGACATATATGAGTGAGTGAACGAATCGTGATGACCTGTTACCCCGGTTCCCTGAGCGGACTAGAAGGTTGTGTTCTGGGGTGCCAAATTATCTGCTTCTCTGGGAAGGTTAGAAGTGCAGTTGAGGTACTGTGAGCTAGTCTGGATTGGGGTTTAGAGGTACTAGTGTGGTATGGTGACTCAGTCCCTACATACTGATGTTCTGTGATCCCAGGCAGAGTTCTGTTCCAAAAGAGAATCCCTCCAACAATCTGAAGGCTTGTTTTTTCTGTTTGTTGCCCTGCTGTCTGCTGCTCTCTGACTCTGCTGAAGGAGGGCTTGACTCTGCCTTCACTCCAAGTGATTTCCAAGGGCTTGTTGGCTTGCCTCCTGTTGCTTGACACTCAGGGATATCAAAGTCTCTACCCCTGCTCCTGTGCCTGGCTCAGTGGAAGTGGCACAGATATTTGCAACATGGATTTCAACACATCTTCTGTCTGTGTGTAACAGAACTGGTGTAACAAACCAATTGCAGGAGTAAAACTGGTGCATCGCATCAGAATCGGTGCTTTGCCTCCAGAGAGCACCAGACAGTGTATTGCCGCTGCTGCAGCTTGGTGAGATTGAAGCATCCACCTTGACTGCATGGCAAAATCTGCTGCATTGTTCGATGCCTCTCATGTCCGGAAACTGTCTTCAGGTCTACAGCCTCACCTTCACTACCTGGAGAACATTGATGCTTCTCATTGTTTGAGACCAGAAAAGTTACTTTGTTCACTGGGATCTTCGTGGGTCCTGATGTTGGCTGGCGTTCCATTGTGGTTAGCTTGAACTTTGACTTTGCACAGTCCAGCATGACCTAAAGTAACGTTTTCAGTGCTATTTGCTTCTAAGCACTTTAGTGTATGTATTCCTTTAAAATTCAGTAACTCACCTTCTATGCATTAGCATTTTTGTTATTTTGTTGGTCTTGTTTTAATCAGGATATAATAATCTATTATTTTAAACCTGTGTGGAGTCTTTTTTTTGCTGTAGTCATTGTGTTACTGTTCGTGTGTGTGTGTGTGCATGTGTGTGTGTTACACAAATAATTTATGCATTGCTTCTTTGGATAAGCCAGACTGTTCTGTGCCAAACTATCAGAAAGTGAGCATAGGTTACCTTTTAGTGTATATCTACCATACCCTGACTAGAGTGGTGGTTTCTGCCTGGCCTGGGTGCACACCTCAGCCAACCAGGAATCTCATTTCTAAGACTCACCTTGTGCACTTCATCGCATACTGGATCACTGTCTAGTCCCTTAGGGTCTCTGGATATACTGTATCCATGAGCAAGAGAATGTCCATTGGTAATTACTACCCCACTGCCTGCTGTCCCTGCTGATATGTCATTGTCACCTTCCCTGGACAACATCACCCTGCTTCTCTTGCCCTACAACCTTTCCCACCGTCCTCGCACTCTCCCTACGGCACTCCCGGCGAGTAGTCGGACTCTCTCCAATACCCACACAGTGACCAATCAATCAATAAAACGGCTTGTAGAGCATGACTACTCACCCATCAGGGTCTCAAGGCACTGGGGGGAGTTGCTGGTCTGTCGAAGGTGCTGTGGTTCAATCGAAGAGCCAGTCCATGAGGTCCTTCCTGAATTGAGGCAGTGACGGGGATGGCCTAAGGTGGAGAGGCAGAGTGTTCCATGTCTTCCCGGTGAAGTAGAAGAAGAATCTTCCTCCATATGTGGTCTTGCGGATATTTGGAACGGTAGCCAGGGCCCGATGGGTTGAGATGAGGTCTCTGGTGGGTTCATGGAACGTGAGGCAGTGGTTGAGGTATGCAGGTCCCATGTCATGTGGGGCTTTGTAGGCATGGGCAAGTAGCTTGAAGGGGACTCTTTTGTTGAATGGTAGCCAGTGGAGGTCTCTCAGGTGGCCAGTGATGTGGCTGTGGTGGGGGCTGTTGAGGGTGGGTCTAACAGAAGCATTCTGAATGTTCTGCAGTTTCTTAAGGAGTTTCTGGGTGATGTCAACATAGGGTGCGATGCTGCAGTTAATTTTGCTGATGTTTAGTGCATGGGAGACCGTCTCCCTTGACTCAGTGGTGATCTACTTAAAAATATTTTGCAGAAGGCATAACTTGTGGAAGCAAGATGATGAGACAGCGTTGATCTGGCAGTTCATGGTGAGGAGTCCAGGATGATGCTGAGGTGTTGTGCATGACAGTGGGTATGAAAGGGGTACACAGTGCTGCTGACCGCCATGAGTCATCTCAGGCAGAGGGTGTCGAGCCCATGATGAGGACTTAGGTGTTCTCTGAGATGAGCTTGAGGCAGCTGTTCTACAACCAGGTGGCGATAACCTACATCGAATTGTGGAAGTTGTTCTTGGCCACTGTGGGTTAATTGGTGGTGGAGTGAATCAGCTGGGTGTCATCTGCTTAAGAGACAATGTTGTGTCTGTGGTTCCTAATGATGGCTACGAGCGGGGGCCCAGGGAGGTGCCAGGGTAACTGATCTTTGAGGACTCCGACTGGAATGGTGGTAGACTGACTCTCTGTATGCGACTGGTGAGGAAGGAGCGGATTCTTTTCAGGGCTTTGTCGCGGATGCCGGCATTGTGGAGTCTTGTGCATGGGGTGCGGTGAGAGACGTATCGAAGGTGGCTGAAAGGTCTAGAAGGATGATGACTACCACTTTCACTCAGTCAAAGAGGGTGCGGATGTTATCTGTGGCGGTGAGGAGTGATGTCTCACTGTTGTGGTTGCTCTGGGGCCGGATTGGGGGACATCCAAGATGTAGTTCACTTTGATTAATTCGAAAGTTGTGCATTGAATGATGGCCTTCTCAATGACCTTAGGGAAGAAGAGATGGGTCTGAGGTTCTTGAGGTCCGTCGAGTCAGCAGAGGGTCTCTTCAGCAAGGGGTTGACATCTGCATGCTTCCGGTCTTCCAGGAAGGTGGCAGAGTTGATGGAGCAGTTGATGGTGCAGCAGAGTTTGGGGGCGATGTTGGTGCTAGCTCTGTTGAAGATGTGGTGCAGGCAGGGACCCGAGGGTGCACCAGATTGGATGCTCTCCATCATCTTGAGGGTGTCATCAGTGGTGAAGGGAGTCCAGCTGGGTAGGGTATGTTGGGGTGGCTGTAGCTGTTGTGGGAGGGTCTTGCATCTCTGGGCTGTCAAATCTGTTATATATCTCACTAATCTTGTGGTGGAAGTAGGTGCTGAAGTTGTTGCTGATGTCTTTGGAGGGTGGGATGTCTGCTGTCTCTGTGCTGGTTCTGGTGAATTCTTTGACCATGGTGAAATGTTCTTGTAGGGCTTCTTTCTTTGTTGTCCTGATGAGGTGGTGGTGTACTATGACAGCGGTCTTTAAGGCTGAGTGGTCTTCTGGGGTCTTACTGCTCCTCCATTCCCTTTTGAGCCATCTACGGGTGCGTATGTACTCATGAATGGTGGGAGAGGACCAGCTAGCTTTCTTGAAGTGTTGCTTGTGTGAGGCTTTCTTTAGGCACAGTTGGAGATCTATCTGTGGTGGTTGCATGCTGAGGTAGTAGCATCCGTGGAAGCCAGGGATGGGGTTTTGCTGAGGGAGGTGGTAAGCTGTTCTTCTCTGGCCTTTTTCCAACTTCTGTGAGGGTCGACATGGGCATGGTGGTGTACAGTGGGTTTGGCGAAGGAGAAGTGGACCCAGTGGTCAGTCCACAGGAGCTCGTGGTGAGCTGAAGGTGATGTTGCGGCTGTCAGAGAAGATGTGTATCCTGCTGAGTGGGTTGGGGAAGTTACCTGTTGTTTGAGTCCAATGGTTGCGAGGCTCACCAGCGGGGATAAGGTGTTTTTGTTGCTGTAGTTGTCTAGGTGGAATTTACGGTTTCCAAGGAGGATATAGTCTGTGGAGGCAAGAGCGTGGGATACAATGAGATCGATGATGGAGTCGCTATGGTGGATGTGCTCCATGTTGGTTGAGTGGTCGAAAACACGGGTGGTGAGGCAGAGGGTGCTTTTGTGTACAATGGCAATGCCTCCCCCCTGTTTGTTGATGCAGTCATTGTGAATGATCTTGTAGCCTTCCAGGATGGCGGTGGCGATGTCCAGAGCAGTGGTGGAGTTCATCCAGGTTTCCATGAGGAAGGCAATGTCCAGGGTTGATTGGAGTCGAGCAGGTCCCAGATCTCCAGGTCATGTTTGTGGAAGGAACATGTGTTGAGCAGGATGTAGTTGAGGTGAGCAGGTCTGGTATTTGTTGGTCGTGAGATGGGTTGGGCTAGTATGTGGTGGCAGGGAAAGGTGGAGTCGCAGTTCTGGCAGGAAAAAGGGCCCTGGGTGTCCGTCTGAAATGTCTGGTGGCAGGCAGTATGGCAACCGGTGTTAAGGGCATGGAGGGTGCTGGCATCCTATTGATGGATGGTCTGAGAACCAAGGTTTGTGGTGCTGGGCACAGTCCAGACACAGACCACACAGACGGGCTTACCTTTGGTGCTTATATGGTACGCCCGCTGCGTGGCTGAGCAGTGGGTGCCATTAGGTAGCATGAGGAAGAGGGCTGGATGGCTGGGAGGAGGGAATGCAGCACTGGAGGGGGTTGGGCCATGGGTGGCAAGCTGCAGCAGGTGAACGGCGAGGAAAAGCGTGAAAGTGCGAAGTGTAAAACAAGAAAAAAATGACAAAAAGTCCAAAAAAGGTGAAAAATTAAGCTGAGCAAAAAGGAAACAAAATGAAAGAAAAACAGAAAGAACATTGCAGGCAGAAGCAGAGAGACAAAAGGCAGAGCAATAGCAGAACAGAGAAGCGCCCCAGTAGTTTCACCATGAAGGGCCTCAAACTAGTGGCCCAGCAAGAGTCAGGGGCAGAAGATACTAGGTGGAGCTGTGCGTGTAAGGGAGCAGTTCACTGACAAAGTCGGGAGGCGAGAATGCGGGACATCAGCGCTGGAGGGTGCAGAGCCACAGGGGATGAGAAAGGCGCTAAAGTGCTAAGTGTCAAGCGAGAAAGAAAGCAACAGAAAGGCAGAAAAAGATGAAAAATGAAGATGAGCAAAAAGGAAAAGATAAGGAGGAAAATTGAAAGAAAAATGGAAAAAAGCAGAGAGACAGAAGGCAGAACAGCAGCAGATCAGAGAAGCTCCCCAGTAGATCACCAGGGAGGGCCTCGAACTAGTGACTTAGCTGTGTGATTTCACCCTCTTGAGGCGGAAGCCAGGAGGTCCTCCTTTACTGCTTTTCTCCTGATTGTTTTAAACTATTTGCCACTCGTAACCTTGCTTGATCTAAAAAGCATTTTATTTTATTTTTATTCTGTGTCTGGCACCTCAGCTTGATTTACAAAGCGTTCCACCTAGCCAGTTAAGTTTTCACATCTTACCGCTGCCTGGGCCACTCTCAGCTGAGCATCGACGCTGAGAGCTCGGTCCCGGGGAGCCGAAGTGTTTTACAGCGGCCATATTGGGGGTGTTTAAGTGCTCTGACGCGCTCTAGCTGCCTATAAAAGGGGACGGCCTCCCTCCGCGCAGCGGACACGATCAGCGGACACACCGGACTCACGCCGGAGTCATGCCAGAGTCCTGCCAAGGAGGTGCCGGCGGCCGGGCAGGCTGATCAAATCTCTAGCCATCGGGTAGGTAGTTTTCCATACTCCCTACAGTCATTGATATCTGCCAAACCCCCGCCAATGCCTTGCCATCATACTTTCACCCCTGAGCGGGTTCTGGAAGCCTCTGCGTGTCAGTGCATTGGAAATCTGGCCCCTCGCAATAAACACTCTAGGCCTGTCAATTGCATACCCTCTCGGTCGACTACAGAGAACGGGTTTCTGATTAATGTTAGATCGCTCATCAAAAACAACTTTGCCTTCAGGGATTTTGTCTCCGAGAGAAAACCTCTTTGTGTGTTCATTACAGAGACCTGGGCTACCGACTATTCCGGACCAGAGCTTTTAAATGCCATTCCGGAGGGCTACTCCTTGTCCAGAATGGACAGAGAGAGGCGAAGAGGGGGTGGAATTGGGATCTTACACAGAACCGCAGTCAGATGCAAAACTGAGCATTTATCCTCCCCCAGTGATCCCTATCAGGCCCTTTTCTTTGCCCTGAACCCCTCCCCCTCTATTACCTTCACCGGGATCCTGATCTACAGGCCTCCCGGGCCCAGGTCAGAATTCTGTCAAAACCTTATTAAGGTTCTGGAGCCCTACCTAGACAGACCTAACTTTACCATCTTGGGGGATTTTAATTTTCATCTCGAGAAGGACAATTCTACTGACACTGCCCTCCTGTTGGACCTACTAGCCTCATACGGCCTGAGCCAGAGAGTGGATAGCTGCACCCATACAGCCGGACACACCCTGGACGGGGTCTTTACCAACGACCCTAGGGTGCAGACAGGGATCCCCCTCCCACTCTCCTGGTCAGATCCTATGGCCATTCCCTTTGTCTTTATATATTCAAATTCCATCCTAGCCCCTGCAAACCCCAGTAAGTGGGAACTTAAAAGAAATTTTAAAGGAATAAACTGTGACACACTAGCTCCTCTGCTGTCCAACCACGGCCCGCTACCTATAAGGAACACACATAGTCCTGCGCTTGACTTGCACAACTCCATCCTGAAGGCAGTAGATAAACTGGCCCCTATCAAGCCACACTACTCTGCCAGAAAACGCCCTTCGGCGCCCTGGTTCTTTGACACCCTCAGGTCCCTTAGGCAGGGATGTAGAAGACAGGAGAGAGCTTGGAGACTTCATTTAGATCCTGAAGAAAAGCTAAAACATAAGATCCTACTTAAAGAATACAAATCTGCGGTGCTTGTGGAAAAGAAACAACACTTCTCTAAGATGTCCACTTTCCTTAGCTCCACCAGGGAGCTGTTTAAAATCATTGACTCCCTGTCAGTCCTGCAATCTCCTGACCCTACTGTGGCATCTCAGGAGCTCTGTAACCAGATATCCACTTTCTTTCATGTAAAGATAACCAATATCTATTCCAGTCTAGAAGCTCTTAATCAGGAGTCAGAACCCCCGGCTACCTCTGTTCCACTTTTTGCGGAAGAAGATCCCGCCGAAGTATCTTATGACACTCTCAACAACTTCCCTCAGCTTACGCTAGAACAACTTAATCTGCATCTAGATAAGCTGAAGTCAGGCTCTCCCCTGGACCCTTACCCCCTTAAGATTTTTAAGGAATGCAGAGATGTTCTTCTTCCTGCTTTCCTTGAAGTAATCAATCTCTCAATTCTGGAAGGTGCCTTCCCCACGTCCTGGAAAATGGCCATAGTTAAGCCTCTTGTTAAAAAAGCCTCATTGGACCCCGGTATCTTAAAAAACTAACGGCCTATCTCCTTGCTTCCTGCCCCTGCAAAAATGTTAGAGGCCCATCTTAACATCCATTTGAGTGCCTTCCTGGAGAAAACCTGCCTTCTTGACCCCTCTCAACACGGTTTCCGCAGGGCGCATAGCACCGAGTCCGCTCTCACAGTTGTCACCAATAACATCCGTGCTAAGGTCGACAGTGGCCAGACTACCCTTCTGGTCCTGCTCGACCTTAAAGCCACATTTGACACCCTATCTCCCTCCATCTTAGTCAAACGTCTCAAGGAGATAGGAGTGAACGGGCCGACGCTCAGCCTATTGAAATCTTTCTTGGACGACCGTGTACAAAGGGTCAAGCTGGGCGACTTTCTCTCGCCAGTAAAACCGGTGCAGTGTGGGGTCCCTCAGGGGTCATCCCTGAGCCCCACACTCTTCAACATTTATGTGACACTGCTTGCCAGACTCGTAAGATCTTTTGGGCTGGAAGTCTTATCCTATGCCGATGATACCCAGATCATGGTCTCTCTTTCACACTCTGCCGACATCACAGCCCGGAATTTCAGAAACTGCATGGAAGCAGTTGCTGGCTGGATGGTGAGGAATTTCCTCAAATTAAATGGGGAAAAAACAGAGGTGTTGATCTTCGGAGGCAAGGAAGAGATATGGTCAATGGACTGGTGGCCTCCTGCCCTTGGGGTTTGCACTAAGCCCTCTCAGTCCGCTCGAAATCTAGGTGTCATTTTTGATAATAAACTCTCTTTCGACAAACAAGTCAGCAGGACAATCTCCACCTGTTGTGGAGCCCTTAGAACCCTGAGGAAGTTGGTGCACTATCTTTCCCCAGAGGCCCGGAAAACCGCCACAGTAGCACTAATCTCCTCTAGGTTAGATTATTGCAACGCACTGTACTTGGGTATCAATAAACAGCAGGTACAACGCCTGCAAGTGGTACAAAATGCAGCTGCTCGGTCTGTAGCTGACGCCCCCAGACTTTCATCAGCAACCCCCATTAGGAGGGATCTTCATTGGCTCCCTATGCAGGCCAGGATAGAGTTCAAGGTTCTTTGTCTTACTCACCGTGCCTTGTATGCCGGTGGATCGGAAGATCTCAAATCCTTGCTAACACCTTATACCCCTGGTAGGATCCTTCGATCGGCCAACAAAAATCTTCTGGTGATCCCCAGGATTCACAAAGCCAGATGGGGCGGGAGGTCTTTCCACTCCTTTGTCCCCAAGAACTGGAATACCCTCCTGGCGGATATTAAAGGTCAGTCGACCTACTCTCTCCGAAAAGCCCTAAAGACCTGGTTCTTCAGGGAGACCTATCTGTAATTCCTTCCCCTCTCTTCACAGCCTATTCCATCGTTAGCGCCTTCACGCCTACGGGCACTGTCGCGCTGGATAAATCCCTTTTCATTCATTCGTTCATTCAGTGGGACCAGCGAGGGTCAGGGGCAGCAGCTACCAGGCAGAGCTGTGCATGGAAGGGAGCAGTTTACTGACTGGCAGGTGATGGCTCTGTAAAAAACACTGGCCACCGATCCATCTCCTCTTCTAGATGTAATGTATGTATGTAGGCATGTTGGCCACAGTGCACAACTGTTGTGATATATTTTGGATCCTGGCTGTGGACCTGGATTTTGTGTTTTCTGATCCCACCTGGCATTGTGTGCTGTTCCTTATGAAAATAATAGAAAATAATTAAAAAAGCATGCTGTGCAAAAACAATTAATGACTAACTTTTAGCAAGCATTTTTCTGCAATTTCACCTATGTTCATAATATGTAAAATGATAACCATTTCCTGGATTGAAAATTATTCAAACATTTGAAGTTGCAAATAACCTGTTTAAGTTTCAAGATCATTAAATGCGAAGCAGTGTTTTTTTCTACAGATGGTCATAAATAAGACAAGTCTTTGAGACTCTATCCTTTCATCTTTACCCATGGTTACCTCTGCACCATTTGATCTTTGTATCAAACGTAGCACACGATCAATATCTGACTATTTGAAGTTAATGTCAGAGCCACCTGTAAAATATGCAGATTGAATGAGCAAAAATAAAGGCGAGAATACTTCAAAGTAGTTACAAAATAGTGAATTATTAAAATAATACGTGTGTGTGTACGCTTACTTATGTGTGTGCGTGCATGTGTGTGTGCGCGTGGTATATGATATAGTCCAATTGATCTGTAAGGCTTGATTTGTAATAAAAGAACTTCCTTGTTAGTGATGAAAAATATTCTTGTATCAATTATATTTCCAGGAAAGTAAACCGATCTGTTCAATCGTTTAACTGTTTCTGTTCTAAATGCTCTACAAAATTGGCCACTCGTTCATCCTTTGGATTTGAGCAAAAGTGTACAACTTTGTGTCTGAAAATGCTGAAAGAGTTTCATTTTGGGCGTTTATGGGTGAGGTCTGGTCAGGGTTCCATGAAACTAAGCGGCATATTTACGAGAAAAGTGGTGGGGTATGGGGTTAGCCTCCTCAGCTTAAAACCATGCTCCACTACTTCTGAAACTATGGGATGCACCGTATTTACAAGAATATGGTGCAACCTTGCATTTCTCCCTTTGCTGGCGCTAATTTAGCTGCCTAGCGCCAATGCAGGCACCCTTGTACCATAGTGCAAGGGTGTCTGCATTGCAGGGAAATTATTGTTTATGTGCAGGAAGGTGTCCTTTCCTGCACATAAACAATCAATAATGGTGCTTTGTAACTTCTGTGTGTGCTACTTAATGCAGCACACATAGAAGCTGCAAACATGTTTACAATGAGTGTTTATGTGCTGGAAATGCCACCTTCCTACACATAAACAATCAATGGCATTTTTCAGTTTTTATGTGTGTGCACAACGCATGTGTGCTGCACATCACAGCACACATGGAAACATCAAAAACAAGGAGAAATAAAATATTTGTCCTTGTTTCCTCTGTTTAAGACCAGGTTTTCCATGGTATTTATGATGGTGCTGTCTCCGATTTCCGCCACCATTGTAAATAGGGGGCAGCGTCAAAATCAATAAGTGTTGGGATGTAACGCCCACCACAACACCCATTGTCTGCCCCTTTCATGCAAACTGTGGCTTGAAAGGGTGCCTTATTTACAAGGCAGCATTAAGCCACATTATGGGGTCGATTAGGATCGCGGACGGAAACGTGTACCGTCCGCCGCGGAAGGTGGCAAGATACTCCGGACCTGTCCGCGGAAAATCCGCAACAGCAATTAGGATAAAATATGCTAACAACGCCGATCGCGGCGTACGGAGCACACCAATCCCCGTCCGCGGCGGTCGGAGTACACCTGAGTCCGAGGCAGGCGGACGGAACAGAAAGAACACCGACCGCCGCGTACGCACATGACCGCGAATACATCCACTTCCCCCGCGATTTCTGCGCAGTGTCCGTGTCCGCAATTAGGATAACTCCGCAAGTACCCCGGTAGTCACCGCCATCCACGTCCGCAGCGGTACCAATGCACCGAGAATCCGTGCTCCACAGTGGAACGCCAACACAAACAACATCCCTACTGTCAAACCAATGCCATACATTGCGACGGAACTTATCACCAAACTCACGAAAATGAACGACCACCCACCGAATACATCCAAACCAATCACAACACACAATGATCCACCGCCGAGCACCACACAATGCACACCAGGCAACACTCCCACCTAGCACCTGACTGCCAATAACCATTCAGACACGGCCAAGACACACACCATAAAATAACTCCCACCCACTCCACAAATCCTCTGCATCACTGCATAGCTGCTAGCAGGATACACGACTTAACTGACAGCAAAGACATATATCATTCACATAACCCACACCCAAACACACCCACCACACAAAGACCCACCACACCATTCCTACACACCACACACCTGCACCTCCCCATTCACGCAAACCCACACCCCGAGCACCACACACCATGGCACCAAAAAAAAAACCAAAATTCACTGACACCGAGTTAAAGGTTATGGTAGATGAGATATCCGTGTCGAACCCCACTTATTCGGGGCCCTAGTGCAGCAGACCAGCATAGCCAGGAAAAACAGCATGTGGGACCGGATAGTCACCAGGGTGAATGCCTCCGGGAGCGTCCCGAGACGAAGCAGGATATACAGAGGCGGTGGCATGATCTCAAGACCCGAGTGAAATCCATTCGAGCCAAGAACTATCTCCGGGCAAATCACACAGGCGGTGGAACCCCCCCGGAGCCCCTACCCTACACCGAGTGGGAGGACAAGGTGATGACCATCATCCACCCTGAGAGCCTTGATGGACTTGCTGAGGGAGAAGAGGCTGGTAAGTACAAACCAAGCACCACGAGCACAACTACATGGTGTGCCTCACACAACTGTGAAGACACATCTCCCAGACCCCAACCCATGCATGCAGTCCACATACTCACCAACGTCGAAATCACTCCAACAGGCCCCCAAGTCCATAGGGATGGCGGTGGTGGTGGTGGGTGGTGGGTGTGAGGGGACGGAACTACAACTCCCAACAGGCCCCCAAGTCCATAGGGATGGCGGTGGTGGTGGTGGGTGGTGGGTGTGAGGGGACGGAACTACAACTCCCAACAGGCCCCCAAGTCCATAGGGATGGCGGTGGTGGTGGTGGGTGGTGGGTGTGAGGGGACGGAACTACAACTCCCAACAGGCTCCCAAGTCCATAGGGATGGCAGTGGTGGTGGTGGGTGGTGGGTGTGAGGGGACGGAACTACAACTCCCAACAGGCCCCCAAGTCCATAGGGATGGCGGTGGTGGTGGTGGGTGGTGGGTGTGAGGGGACGGAACTACAACTCCCAACAGGCCCCCAAGTCCATAGGGATGGCGGTGGTGGTGGTGGGTGGTGGGTGTGAGGGGACGGAACTACAACTCCCAACAGGCCCCCAAGTCTATAGGGATGGCGGTGGTGGTGGTGGGTGGTGGGTGTGAGGGGACGGAACTACAACTCCCAACAGGCCCCCAAGTCCATAGGGATGGCGGTGGTGGTGGTGGGTGGTGGGTGTGAGGGGACGGAACTACAACTCCCAACAGGCCCCCAAGTCCATAGGGATGGCGGTGGTGGTGGTGGGTGGTGGGTGTGAGGGGACGGAACTACAACTCCCAACAGGCCCCCAAGTCCATAGGGATGGCGGTGGTGGTGGTGGGTGGTGGGTGTGAGGGGACGGAACTACAACTCCCAACAGGCCCCCAAGTCCATAGGGATGGCGGTGGTGGTGGTGGGTGGTGGGTGTGAGGGGACGGAACTACAACTCCCAACAGGCCCCCAAGTCCATAGGGATGGCGGTGGTGGTGGTGGGTGGTGGGTGTGAGGGGACGGAACTACAACTCCCAACAGGCCCCCATGCCCATAGGGATGGCGGTGGTGGTGGTGGGTGGGGTGAGTACCAGTGCAGACAGAATCGGCAACAAATTGAAAACAACCTGTCAAGTCCACATTACTCATCCTCACATTTTCGTTTTGCAGGACATCCTAATCTGACAGCTGGAACCAACACCCGCCCTCCAGACTCGCCACACACAGAAGTCTCATGGGACGATTGGGCAGCCACCTCCAGGGCAGAGGATGATCCCGGCACAAGCAGGCAGCCAGGGCCATCTGGCTCCCAGGTCACACCTGCACCAACGACTACGGCCTCTGCCATTGTCACAACACCGGCCACTGTGACCTGCACAGCCACCACCAGCTCCACCTCCACCACCACCACTACTACCACCACTTCTGCCCCTGCCACCCTGCCCAACCCACCGGCCAACGCCGTGCCAGCGCCATCCCAGCCACGCAGAGAGAGTGTGAGGCAAGGCAGAGATGCAAGGCCAGATCCGGCAGGCAGGAGCATAGGCCAAAGACGACATGAGGATACCAACACACACAATGCTGTGCAACAGTCATTGGAAGCACTGGGCAGGGTGGAGGTAAGCTATCAACGTGGTCAGGCACAGGCAGACCGGGCCCACCAGGACTTTGTTGACAACACTGCTATGTTGGGGGCCATTGAGATGCGGCTTGGCCAACTAGTGGACATTTTTACCATGACAACCAACATGCGGATGCCATGTACATCCGCCAACACCACCCTCCCCACAACCCCACAAACAACGCCACCGCCACCGCCACCGCCACCTGCGGCGGATGTGGTACCTGATGCGCCAGCGCACCCAGCTGACTCCGTACCGTCACAAAGACGGAGGGGCCGTCCGAGGCTGGAAGTGGGCGAGTGCAGTGAGGAAGCAGCTGGCACACGCTCCAAGAGGAACCGAAAATGACTATAACAGTACCTGAGCATGCCATTCACCCTGCCAACTATCCGGTCCCACCTGCCACAGGCCTGCTGCACTAGGCAGACACCACCCTATGTGGTGTCAGCACGGACATTTCATCTGCCATAACCTTCTACTCTCACTCCCCCACCCCTTCACTCATTTGTAAATATGCACCTACACCCATGCACAATTTGTAAATAAATGCCACTTACTCACTCAATCATGTGTTGCCTCCATGTTTATTCACATGAATGCATCAGAAACAGATGTTACTAGGTACAGGTATCCAACTGGTACAGAATCATGGCGCTGCGGGAGTGACCTAGGGAAAATAGAAACCGCAAAGACACGTCAGGAAACATGATCACACTCATCAGAACACACTGCAGTGCAACATTGAACAACCCACACGCATCACAACAGTAATGGATGAGACGACACACATCATGGAGACGTGCATTGACCAAAAATTAACACACACACACATGCATGCATCACATAGCAGAACACAGAGATGAAGCACACCACAATGCCACAACACCAGCATACATTCACAGGGCATACCCAAGCAGCACAAGAGGAGCACACTCACAATCAAGGGAAGTAGCCATCAATGATCTGGCGCCTCTGGTCCACACCTTCCTCCTCACCACTATCCTCATCAGTTGACATGGGTGGGTCGGGAGGGCGAGGAACTTGCAGTTCATCAGGGTCCAAGAGCAGTTCAATGTTATTGCGCACAGCCAGGTTGTGGAGCATGCAGCACGCTATCACGATCTTGCATACTTTGCCTGGTGAGTAAGGCAGGGCCCCTCCAGTCTTATCCAGGCACCGAAACCTAGACTTGAGCAGCCCAAATGTTCGTTCTACCACTCGACGTGTCCTACCATGGCCATCATTGTATCTCATTTCTCCAGCTGTAGTGGGATTGCGTATGGGACTGAGCAGCCAAGGCCTGTTTGGGTAAGCCGAGTCACCTGTGTTGGTGGAAGAGAGAGAGAGAAAAACATCACAACCTGCATTGTGGGGCACACCATGCCACACAGATATCACTCCTGTCACCACAGCATACTCACCAACAAGCCACGCTTGTGCCGGACGCAGATTAGCCATCAGTTGGGGGACCATGCTGCTCCGCATGATGTGGGCGTCATGTGCAGAGCCAGGGAATCTTGCACACACATGTGAGATGATGTTGTCGGCCTGGCACACCACCTGCACGTTGAGGGAATGGAAGTGTTTCCGATTCCTATACACCTGCTCACGTGCCCGTGGTGCAATGATAGCGATATGCGTGCCATCAATGGAACCCACAACGTGTGGTATACGACCCAGGGCATAGAAGTCAGCTTTGACAGCTGCCAACTCCGCCGCCTGAGGGAAATGTATATAGTCATGCTTGTACAGCATCATGGCTGTCAGTACATCCCGGAGTACCGTGCTGAACATGGCCTGTGACATTCCCCCGGCATGTCCAACTGTGTACTGGAATGTGCCTGTTGCAAAGAAATGGAGTGCCGCCATCACCTTTTGCGTGGGTGTCATGGAACCTGGATAGGTTCTTCGCGGCTGCAGGTGAGGAGACAATAGGGTCACAAGGTCCAACAATCGACGGCGATCCAGCCTGAATTTCCGGATCACCTCCTCGTCCACCATATCCTCCAGCACAGTGTATGGGCGATGGACATTTGGAGCCCTCCTGTGTGGGAGTAGATGGAATGGAAGTCAATTCACATACAACGCATGTGTGTGCAACTCACTCACATGTCAACGCCCTCTACCAACATGTAGTATCCAGTGTATGATTGTCATATGTGTGACTTCTCTGATTGTCAGGACAACATGGATTGACGTAGCAACAATGTGCATCCACTAGCAACATGATGTTTAGCAACATGTGCAATGCACAGTGTCTCACCTCAACATTACTGCCAACCAGACATGTGACATGACCCACATGTGTAGGCCCAACATCACATGCACACATGTAAGTACATCCACACATACTAAAATAAACACCCCCCCATTTCATGATGCACCAATGGCAACACCAATATTGGTGGCCATACGGACATCACATGCATGGGGACACAATAGGCAACACACATGTACAGTACACAACAGAACCCCCACCATAGTCATCATCTGACACATACCACTCACTGACAACTGATTCACAGGTGCCCATACATACGGAATCTACTGTGTAGATGTGAGGTACGACAAACTTGTGTAGGGTACTACCCGATGTGGACATGCAGATGTGATGGACACTTGTGGCTCACCGATGGCCATGGTATGGACACACATGGGATAGAGCATGACATGTGTAGCCACGCAATCACGCACACAACCGTGAGCAGGCAGCTGCAGACAATGGTACAAGGTGCATCATCAGCGAAGATTCAAACATTGACCCCGCCATGGCGGTGCACTGCTTCCGCTGTTTACGTCTGGGCATACGCGGCCCGCCTTCGACATTCACATTGTCTGCACGTGCACAGACCGTCACGCTCACACACCGGCAAGTGCATGTGCAAGGTTCCGGGACGGATGGTCGATTTGCAACAATGTTGTATCACTGGCGCCAACATGGCGGGGCACGTGTTCGGCGGGGGACGTGCAGGCCAACACATCCATTAGCTGATGTCAATGCACATGGCAGGTCGTGCCCCCCCTTACAGTGACATTGCATCATCCAGCCTCCACCGGCCGGCCGGCCCTGCCCTGCCCAGGACCACCGTGCCGGCCATGCCAACCACCGCCGTTGCACGGCCCTTCCACTACCGCCGTGCCAGGCCCTGCCCAGGACCGCCGTGCCGGCCATGCCAACCACCGCCGTTGCACGGCCCTTCCACTACTGCCGTGCCAGGCCCTGCCCAGGACCGCCGTGCCGGCCATGCCAACCACCACCATTGCACGGCCCTTCCACTACCGCCGTGCCAGGCCCTGCCCAGGACCGCCGTGCCGCCCATGCCAACCACCGCCGTTGCACGGCCCTTCCACTACCGGCGTTCCCTAACGGTCCGTGCAACGGCGGTGGTTGGCATGGCCGGCACGGCGGTCCTGGGCAGGGCAGGGCCGGCCGGCCGGCCGGCGAAGGCTGGATGATGCAATGTCACTGTAAGGGGGGGCATGACCTGCCATGTGCATTGACATCAGCTAATGGATGTGTTGGCCTGCACGTCCCCCGCCGAACACGTGCCCCGCCATGTTGGCGCCAGTGATACAACATTGTTGCAAATCGACCATCCGTCCCGGAACCTTGCACATGCACTTGCCGGTGTGTGAGCGTGACGGTCTGTGCACGTGCAGAAATGGGAGGTGCGAACAAGGGCGGCGTGTGCCCAATAGAATGTACTGTATGCTGTGCAGCGCAACACCAGGGCCAGTCATTGGCCCATTTCCAAACACGCTTGTAGGGCTGACCAATGGCTGTCGCCGTATGCCACTGACATGGCCACAGGGCCCTATAAATGTGTCATGTGCAATACCACACATTCCACGATGACCACCGACTGCTGCCTGTGACCATCACCTCCAACTGCTGCTGCGGAGCTGACCACCGACTGCTGCCTGTGACCATCACCTCCAACTGCTGCTGCGGAGCTTACCACCGACTGCCGCTCTAGTGCCCTACTCCGTGACCTTGCCATGTCGAGAGGCAAAGAGATCCGGTCTCGTCCCTTCACCGCCGCGGAGCTGGATGTCCTCTTGGACGGTGTGCTCCGCAACTACGGACGCCTGTACGGCGCACCCGGACAGGTGGTAAGTGCAGTGGGGGACAAGTTGGTGTGCATGAGGTGTACCATGACACCTGGGCTCTGGGATCTTGGCGGTGTGATGTGGGACCAACACATGATTCGCAATGTGCATGGCTGCTGAGAGTAACGTGTTGCCCCAATCTGTGTGACTGGCCAACTGTCCACTAACTTGCACCCTTTTGTCTCCCATCATGGTAGGTCAAGCTGCACCTTTGCAAGAACGTGTGGAGGAGCATTGCACGTGATGTACGAGCAGTGGGGGTGTCCAATAGACGACATACACACTGCCACAAACGCTGGGACGACATTTCCAGGCTGAGCAGGAACGTAGCGGAAGTGACACTAGGGATGATTCCAAGAACGGCACGACTGGCCCGACGCTCAATGACCCCTCTCATGCACCGTATCATAGCTGTGACGCATCCTGCCCTGTCCGAGCGGTTGCGTGTGGATGACCAGCAACGTGGCGGTAAGCATACTGTCAGTGAATGTTGCTTGTGAGTGCAATGCATGTTATGTTGGCCAGACACATTAGTGACTTCCGTGAATCGTGCGTCTCGTTGCAATGCCATGTTGGTGACATTGGCGCAGTTAAAAGTCACTTTCCGGTGCGGCATGTTGAGACGGCACTCGCTAAGCAGTTGAGTGTTGATGCACATGCTGTAGTGCTCCGTCACCCCATGGCAAGACTGGTGTGCAGATGTAGTTGCTCATGCCCTGTCCGCATGCTGTACATGTCGCACGGACAACGCCACTTATTTCGTGTGAGGATGACTGGTAGGGGTGGCCCGTGTGCAGGTTGAGGGATCGAAGTACATCGTCAGCAATGGCAATAGGGATTCCGTACCAGTACTGTACGTCAGTGTGGCCGTGACTTACACCTCTTTTCTGTGAATTTCAGCTTTGGCAGAGGACACTCAGCCACAGACCGAGGAGATGTTTGAAGCCAATGCATCCGGATCAGACGTCGGGCACACGCAGACTGACACAGAAGGGGGCAGCGCCGGAGAGGGGGACAGGACCGTCCCGGAGGACTCGCATGTGGAGACAACATCGTCAACATCTACCGACAGTGTTGGTGAGTCAGCACTGTTGTCACAGACTGGGAGTGGGCAATCAACACCTTTGGTCGGGACACAGCACACAGGGCCCACCCTGCCGCCAACTGCACCATGTACTGTTCGTGCACGCAGGAGTAGGGGGAGCAGAGTAGCGTTCGGTGCCGGAACCGCTGCCCCGGCCTCCGTGAGCCAAAATGCACTGTGTGCTGAGGCTGTTGATCTGCTGCGACAGCTGTGTGTGGGGCAGACCAATATGATTAATGCTTTCCAAGACCACGATAGGAAGTTGGGGCAGGTGGTAGCTTTCATGGAAGGTATGCATGGCGATCTGGCTGCTCTACACAGGACAGTGCAGTCATTGGGGAACAGTGTGTCGTCTGCCATTGTACAGTCGCAGGGACTGGGTGCAACTTCTGTTCCACCATCTACAACACTGGATGTCTCAGGGGGGAGTCAATTGTCTGACCAGGACTCGAACACAGGTCATTGCACTAGAAGCAGCGTCAGCCAGCACGTCAAGTCTCGGAGGGCTCAGACACCATCCCCTAGGTCAGCTAAATCTGTTCACAGAGACACCGTCACAGACAGTGGAGTACAGACACGTGATCCAATAGAGGGTTTGGGTTCAATGGCAACACATGCTGCACAGGCATCCCACACACAAGGTACTCCCAAGGCAAACCTTACTCCCAGTTCCATTGACACTACCTTGGACATGGACAGTGAGAAGAGGAAGGTACCTCATGAGAGCAGGGACACTCCCAGGGGCAGGGAGACTGGGAAGGAAGGAGCCACTCCCAAGGGCAGGTAGACTAGGAAGGAAGGAGACACTCCCAAGGGCAGGGAGACTAGGAAGGAGGGAGCCACTCCCAAGGGCAGGGAGACTAGGAAGGAAGGAGCCACTCCCAAGGGCAGGGAGACTAGGAAGGAAGGAGCCACTCCCAAGGGCAGGGAGACTGGGAAGGAAGGAGCCACTCCCAAGGGCAGGGAGACTAGGAAGGAAGGAGACACTCCCAAGGGCAGGGAGACTAGGAAGGAAGTAGCCACTCCCAAGGGCAGGGAGACTAGGAAGGAAGGAGCCACTCCCAAGGGCAGGGAGACTAGGAAGGAAGGAGCCACTCCCAAGGGCAGGGAGACTAGGAAGGAAGGAGCCACTCCCAAGGGCAGGGAGACTAGGAAGGAAGGAGACACTCCCAAGGGCAGGGAGACTAGGAAGGAAGGAGACACTCCCAAGGGCAGGGAGACTAGGAAGGAAGGAGACACTCCCAAGGGCAGAGACAAGGACAGTCACAAGACATACGCACCTAAGAAGAGCACGGACACTCCCAGGGGCAGGGACACACACAGGGAGAAGGTGTGTCCTGGGGATGTGTACACCAAAGACAAGTCTGCTGCCTGGGACAGGGCACCATCCAGGGAACAGGGAAGATCCACAGACATCATTCCTCCTACGGAAATAGGACATCCAAGGGCAAAGGCATCTCCCATGGACAGTGGTGCTGTCAAGGACAGGCATACATCACCCCTTGATGCACTGCGGTTGCTGTTTTCTGGGAAACGGAATACAGATGTCTCCGCAGTGGAGTCACCCCTTACCTCCACTCCCATCAGGGCCCGTCAGGAGCGCATGGAGGTTGACCCTGTAGTAGCATCCCCCATGCCACATGTTGCAGAGGCCAGAAGGCAGCCACACAGCAAACGACAAGCTGGCTCAAGCACGTCCCCAGAGAGCATTCCCCCGCCAGCAGATGCACCTCCCATGGTGGGTGATATTTCTACCCAGTCAGGCCCACTTGCCAGTCCTGTCCTGTCCATGGTGCAGTCACATGTCACCAAGAAACGGAAACACACACCATTGACACATGCCCAACCCGATGTCGGCCAATTGCAACAATCCCCCGCTCCCAGAGCCACCCTGCCTCCTGGCCCATACAGCCCTGTGGCTCATCATTTCAGTGGTCCCAGTGGCGCCGCTGCAGTTGACTCGCATGTGTCAGGTAGTGGCACTGTGTCTGTTGTTTGCTGTCATGCATCATGTAGTGGCACTGTATCAGTTGTGCCTCATCCTGTATCAGGTGCTGGCAGTCTGTCTGGGTCTGTGGCCCATGTGTCGGTCACTCGGGCTGTGGCTGTGTCTCACACTCCTGTATCAGGTGCTGGCAGTCTGTCTGGGTCTGTGGCCCATGTGTCGGTCACTCGGGCTGTGGCTGTGTCTCACACTCCTGTTTCAGGTGCTGGCAGTCTGTCTGGGTCTGTGGCCCATGTGTCGGTCACTCGGGCTGTGGCTGTGTCTCACACTCCTGTTTCAGGTGCTGGCAGTCTGTCTGGGTCTGTGGCCCATGTGTCGGTCACTCGGGCTGTGGCTGTGTCTCACACTCCTGTTTCAGGTGCTGCCAGTCTGTCTGGGTCTGTGGCCCATGTGTCGGTCACTCGGGCTGTGGCTGTGTCTCACACTTCTGTTTCAGGTGCTGCCAGTCTGTCTGGGTCTGTGGCCCATGTGTCGGTCACTCGGGCTGTGGCTGTGTCTCACACTCCTGTTTCAGGTGGTGGCAGTCTGTCTGGGTCTGTGGCCCATGTGTCGGTCACTCGGGCTGTGGCTGTGTCTCACACTCCTGTGTCAGGTGCTGGCAGTCTGTCTGGGTCTGTGGCCCATGTGTCAGTCACTACATCTGTGGCTGTGTGTCACACTACGGTTTCTGGTGCTGCCAGTCTGTCCGATGCGGGAACTTCACGCAATCCACCTGATAGTGTGATGTAAGGTGCTGTTGTCTTCACTCACATGTAATTGGACATGGTGTGTGAATTGTCCATTGTACACAGTCTTCCACTGCTGTGGACCTTGTTACGGGTTGTTGGTGATTCGTACTTGTGGTGCCTCAGATACTGCTCTATGCCCTGTGATGTACTGCCTCTGATGTACCTGCTCTGGTGTCCACACTGCCCCGTTGCTGTTCTCCTACTGCTGTATGCCCTGTGATGTACTGCCTCTGATGGACCTGCTCTGGTGTCCACACTGCCCTGTTGCTGTTCTCATACTGCTCTATGCCCTGTGATGTACCTGCTCTGGTGTCCACACTGCCCTGTTGCTGTTCTCATACTGCTGTATGCCCTGTGATGTACCTGCTCTGGTGTCCACACTGCCCTGTTGCTGTTCTCATACTGCTGTATGCCCTGTGATGTACTGCCTCTGATGGACCTGCTCTGGTGTCCACACTGCCCTGTTGCTGTTCTCATACTGCTCTATGCCCTGTGATGTACCTGCTCTGGTGTCCACACTGCCCTGTTGCTGTTCTCATACTGCTCTATGCCCTGTGATGTACTGCCTCTGATGGACCTGCTCTGGTGTCCACACTGCCCTGTTGCTGTTCTCATACTGCTGTATGCCCTGTGATGTACCTGCTCTGGTTTCCACACTGCCCTGTTGCTGTTCTCATACTGCTGTATGCCCTGTGATGTACCTGCTCTGGTGTCCACACTGCCCTGTTGCTGTTCTCATACTGCTGTATGCCCTGTGATGTACTGCCTCTGATGGACCTGTGCCTTGCCAAGGACTGTTGGTGCACTTAGCCCCTCTCATGTGCTGCCTCTGATGGACCTGTGCCTTGCCAAGGCCTGTTGGTGCACTTAGCCCCTCTCATGTGCTGCCTCTGATGGACCTGTGCCTTGCCAAGGACTGTTGGTGCACTTAGCCCCTCTCATGTGCTGCCTCTGATGGACCTGTGTCTTGCCAAGGACTGTTGGTGCACTTAGCCCCTCTCATGTGCTGCCTCTGATGGACCTGCTCTGGTGTCCACACTGCCCTGTTGCTGTTCTCATACTGCTGTATGCCCTGTGATGTACCTGCTCTGGTGTCCACACTGCCCTGTTGCTGTTCTCATACTGCTGTATGCCCTGTGATGTACCTGCTCTGGTGTCCACACTGCCCTGTTGCTGTTCTCATGCTGCTGTATGCCCTGTGATGTACTGCCTCTGATGTACCTGCTCTGGTGTCCACACTGCCCATGCACGAGCCTACACTGTGATGTTACCCCGAATATGTGTAAATAAAGTTGTCATTCATGTGTCGTGGGTTGTCGGAGTCATTCTTGCGTGTGTGATGCTGGTGTGTATTTGTTTTTCCTTCAAGGCAGTGTGTTCGGATATATGTCTCTCCCCCCTACCTAGGTCACGACTCTTGCAGGTGCTGCCGTCCACACGACTGAGTGGTTTCCGGTACATGTGACTCCCCCCTACCTGGGTGACGACCCTTGCAGGTGGTGCCCTCCACATGAATCAGTCGTTTCCGCTACATGCCACTCCCCCCTCTCTACGGCACGTCCCTTGCAGGTACTCCTCACCAGGCAGCGAAATGTTTGTAGCCTACCTGCGTCGTCCTCGATGGTGGGCCAAGACCAGGACGTGGTGGATCGCGTAGAGTATCGGGTATGCGTGTAGTGCAGGGTCCATGTCGGCGAGCGGGTCGTGGTGGGTGTGGTCGCTATGGTGAATCCGCTGTGTTCAGGCAGGTTGTTTTTCCGCGGCGCTTTTATGTGTATTTTCCGCTATCTTGATTTGGTGGACGGGCGTAGACGTCAGTCCGTACGGCGGCGTATCTGGATTGGTTACGTCCGCTGCGTGGTTGGGTGTGGTTGTGCGGCGGACCGTCATCTACCGCAGCGGACGGATTTTGACCTCTATTTGCTATCCTGATCTGGCGGACGGAGTGTCCGCGACGGGCGGACGGAGAATAGGCATGTTCCGCATACTCCGGTGCTGCGGAGGCACTTCCATCCGCCATCCTAATAGGCCCCTAAGTGGCTTAATGCTGCCATGTAAATAAGCCGAAGCCCCTAATGCAACCACCAGATCTAAAAAAGTGTCATAGTGGTGATAGGGGCATGTACATATGTCGCTAAGTTGTAGGGAAGCAGGTGAGCTTGTAGTTAGTCAAGTGTGTCTTCTCAGAAGAGCGTGGTTTGTGGCAGTCACAGAGAAATGGCTAGCAGCCAAACCCAGCAACTGGGAGTGGGGAGAACCACATGCAGGATGCCGTGGCTGCAAGGTAAACATGGTGAAGATGGGGCATATGCAACTACAGGGAACAGCATGCTGCCACACCATGTGACAAGGTTGTGTCAAACTCCTGACAATAAAAGGTTGGTTTGTTCATAACATCACCGTGTAGTTAATCAACTTCAACCGCACCATCTTTCCCATCTAGAAATGTGAAAAACAAAGATTTTTCCATCATTGATATTTGGCCAGAATCATAATACACATTGACAAAGCAAAAAGGTCCAACTTTGTATTAGGTCTGGCAAAGGCAGAGGACATTTCCACTGGTGAGGTGCACACCCTGGTGAGAGAGCACAATGCCTGTTGCTGACCCAATAGCTGCAATCAGCGATGGACAAGTACAACAAGGGTGCTGAACTGGGTAAGGCTAGGAGCAAACAGAAAACAAATGATTACGAACATGTTTTTGAATAGGTGTAGTGTACCTTTGTGGTTTTGCAGGATTAGTTCATGAAAAATTGCTTGCTTGGCTTCCAGGTCACTTACAAAGGCCCGGATTTAGCAACTCTTCACACAGAATAACGCAACAAGTCACCTTGCTGTGATGCATGAAAGAGAGAGGGCAGGAATGCTCAATATTTAACATTAATATGGCACACAATGTCCTGCTTTGTGCCAACGCAGGTACCCTTGCACCATAGTGCACGGGTACTTGCATTGCAGGCAGGAAACAATCTGCTGAGGCTTTTTTCCTCTTTCCATTTGTGTTGCCGGATGCATCACACATAGAAAGAGAAAACAATTAAGCAAAATTAATCTATTTGCCCTCGTTACACCTCCTCCGGAGAAGGTGTAGCATTTTGATGCATTCTCAGGTCTTCCACTCATGGTAAACCTGGGAATACACCAACATCCATGGGTAAATACTTAGGAACACCCATGCTCCACCTATGAAACGCCTCCCTGTGGCAGAGTAATGCAGGGCAGCAACTTGCACTGTCATACCTTAATCTAGATGTAAGGTGGCACTGAAGTCAGCAGCCTGCTGCCGGGCCGCACCAAAACGCTTCCACGGACCCTTCACCTGCCCATCCTGCAAGTTCACCTGCCTCCGACCGTGGACCGCGCCCGCCAAGCCAAATCCCAGCAGCGACCTCAAGTGCATCCTGCTCAACACCCGCTCCGTCCACAGACACGCCGTCGAACTCTGGAACCTCCTCGACACAACATCACCGGACATCGCCTTCCTCACTGAAACATGGATGAACGCCTCCTCAGCCCCCGACATCGCCATCGCCATCCCGGATGGATACAGGATCATCAGGAGGGACCGCGTCAACCAGACCGGAGGAGGCATCGCCATCGTCGAAAGAACACCATCCGCATCACGACCGACACCGGCGACACCTACACCGCCGCCGAACACCTCCACTTCCAGATCTTCACCGACCCAAAGACGACCCTCAGAGGAACCCTCATCTACAGACCCCCGGGACCACGCACACAATTCAGCGAAGACATCACGGACTTCATCAGCCCACACGCCCTCCGCTCCGCCGACTACATCCTCCTAGGGGACCTCAACTTCCACCTGGAGAACAACAAGGACCGCAACACCACCACCCTGCTGGACAACCTCGCCAACCTCGGACTCGAGCAACTGGTCAACACCCCCACCCTCTACGCCGGCCACATGCTTTATCCCGTCTTCTCATCCAGCAAGCACATCACCTTCAGCCACTCCACCGGACTCCACTGGACCGACCACAGCTGCGTCCACTTCAGCTTCAGAAAATCCACCACCCGCAACAGGTTCCTCACAGGAGCTGGAACAAGATCACCGCCGACCAGCTCACCGCCTCCCTCAGCCAGAACCCACCTGCCAGCACAACGGACCCCAACGAAGCAGCCCGCAACTTCACGCAATGGCTGACCGCCTGCGCCGACGACCTCGCACCACTGAGGAACCCCCCCCCCAGCAAACCCAGAAGCAAGAAGGCCCCCTGGTTCACCGAAGAACTCAAGGATTCCAAGAAGACCTGCCGCACCCTCGAGAAAGCCTGGCTCCTCAACCGGACCACTGACAACATGACCGCCCTCAAACACGCGACCCGCAAGCACCACCAGCTCATCCGCACCACTAAGAAGAAATCACTGAAGGACCGTCTGGACAACAACGCCCACAACAGCAAGGAACTCTTCAGCATCGTCAAGGAGTTCTCCAACCCCAGCACCGGCAACAACGACATCACCCCTTCACAAGATCTCTGCGACTCCCTCGCCTTGTTATTCCACCTCAAGATCGCCGACATCCACAACAGCTTCGACACACCATCCTCGCACCCTACCATCGAACCAACGCACCCCACTGCCACCCTCCGCACCTGGACCGCAGTGACCACCGAAGACACAGCCCGCACGATGAACACCATCTACTCCGGATCGCCGACTGACCCCTGCCCCCACCACATCTTCAACAAGGCCGACTCCACCATCGCACCCCAACTCCGAGACATCATCAACACCTCCTTCGACACCGCCACCTTCCCCGCCTTCCCCACCTTCCCGGAGAACTGGAAGCACGCCGAGCTCAACACCCTACTGAAGAAACCAACAGCGGACCCCACCGACCTCAAGAACTTCCGCCCCATCTCGCTCCTCCCTTTTCCTGCCAAAGTCATCGAGAAGATCTCCAACAGACAGCTTGCCGCCTTCCTCGAGATGAATGGATCCCTCGACCCCTCGCAGTCCGGTTTCAGAGCCAACCACAGCACCGAAACCGCCCTCATAGCAGCCACCGATGACATCCGAGCCCTCCTGGACATCGGGGAAACAGCTGCACTCATCCTCCTGGACCTCTCTGCCGCGTTCGACACTGTCTGCCACCGCACCCTAGTCCAACGCCTCAGCAACACCGGCATCCAAGAAAAGGCACTGAAGTGGATCGTCTCGTTCCTAGCTGGAAGAACACAGAGAGTCCGCCTCCCCCCGTTTCGTTCCGAGGCCACCGAAGTCATCTGCGGCGTCCCGCAAGGATCATCATTCAGCCCCACCCTCTTCAACATCTACATGAGACCCCTCGCAGCCATCGCTCGCCAACACAACCTCAACAGCATCTCCTACGCCGACGACACCCAGCTGATCCTCTCCCTCACCAGAGACCCCGACACCGCCAGAACCAGCCTCCACGAAGGAATGAAAGACGTCGCCGAGTGGATGAAGAACAGCCGCTTGAAACTGAACTCAGACAAGACGGAAGTCCTCATCCTTGGACCAACACCCTCCGCCTGGGACGACTCCTGGTGGCCCCCTGCCTTGGGCACCGCCCCCAAGCCGACAGACCACGCACCAGACAAGTCAACGCCGTCTCCTCTTCATGCTTCCACACCCTGCGCATGCTCCGCAAGATCTTCCAATGGATCCCGATCGAAACCAGGAAGACGGTCACCAAGGCCCTCGTCACCAGCCGGCTGGACTACTGTAACACCCTCTACGCCGGAACCACAGCCAAGCTACAGAAAAGACTTCAACGCATCCAGAACGCCTCCGCCCGACTCATCCTGGACATCCCTCGACGCAGCCACATCTCCGGCCACCTGAGGAACCTGCACTGGCTCCCCGTCAACAAGAGGATCACGTTCAGGCTCCTCACCCACGCACACAAGTCTCTCCACAACCTGGGCCCCAAGTACCTCAACGACCGCCTGACCTGCCACGCGCCCACCCGCCAGCTACGTTCAGCTAGCCTCGCCCTCGCCACCGTTCCACGCATCCGAAGAGCCACCGCCGGAGGCAGATCCTTCTCCTACCTGGCAGCCAAGACATGGAACTCCCTCCCCATCCACCTTCGGATGACCCAGGACCACCTCGCCTTCAGGAAACAACTCAAGAACTGGCTGTTCGAGCAGTAGCGTCCCCCTTCCCCCAAGCGCCTTGAGACCCATCCGGGTGAGTAGCGCGCTATACAAGTGATATGATTGATTGATTGATTGATTGATAAAGCTGACTTCAGTGTTGCATTGTTGTTGCGTTATCTTGCATGATGCAAGGGCAATGCAACACTATGATAAATTTGGCCCAGAGTTTCTACTCCTGATTTCAAATACCAGAGTTCCTCTTTTACCTTGTCAATTGCTCCCAATGTAATCACTCTTTCATTTACCCATTCACTCAGTGATCCTCTCATGCAGCCCTACACTTATTCATGCTTCAATACAACCAAGCACTTCTAGAGTTATTCATTCATCTATTCATGCACTTGCTCAACCAATCATTCATAAATTATTGTCTTACTGTTAAATTGTACTTCTGATAAGAAACATCCAAACTGGTCAGCTTTGCCAGTGGGACCCCCTCCACTATGCAAATGGGTTACCACCAGTTTTAAACTGGTGGTAAAATATTACTGTTATGTGACTTCAAATTGGTTACAAAACTGTAAAACAAACCATACCGATTCAGTATTTCGAAGGGACGCCCTAAACATACCCCTACCAAATACTGAATCTTAAATGCAAAACACGAATCACATTTTTTACATTAGTAAAAGCATTTTTCCAGTCGCAAACAGCCTGATTATGCAAATCGGGCCGTTTGTGACCAGAAAAATGCTTTGTACATCTAGCCCATAGCTTCTTCCACTACTGCCAGGAGGGTGGCTGGCCTATAGAGCAATCAGGCGGTGCCCAAATAGCAGGTATGACATGTCCGTGAATTAGCCATTTTTTTTTAGCTGTTCGTTTGATGGTCTGTAATATAGAATAGTGGGATTTTGCTAATATTAAAACAAACACTGCATGCAACACGCTCATATTCATGGAGTCTTCCGTACCTTGCAAGACACTTAGAAAGGGATGTATGATGTTACAACGCAGGCTATTACAACGCCTGCCTTTACAACGCGGTTTTTACATCGCATACCATTACAACGCATAGCGCTTTTGGGTGTTGGATAGTGAATAGTTTAATTTAATATTCCAACTCCAGTCCCCGTGCACACTAGGGAAGGTTATTGGATAGTAAATTAACCTATTCCCTATCCTAGAGCGCCCCCCAGCGCAATGCGTTGTAATAGTTCGCGTTGTAATGACCGCGTTGTAATGGTAGTGCGTTGTAAAAGTTTCATTGTAAGTGATGTTTACCTTAGAAAGCGTGTCTTTACAAGTTAAAAACTGCCCCAATTAGCACATTTGGGTCCGTTTTTTTTAGCTTTCTAATTCACTAATGGGCTGTACTTGTATTTTGGTCCCTAATCTATTTTAAGTCCGAGTCCGACACCCGACTGCCAGCCTGAAACAATTGCCCTAGCAGCTGTTTAACAGCACCACCAGTAATTTCAGGACACCAGCCTCTCTGCTTGGTAAAACACAGCCTGCAGGAAAGTCAAGACGGTTTGCTATTAGAATAGATGTTATGTTTTATTTTCTTACTGAGCCCATTCACACGGAGGCTTCTTGGCACTTCGATGTCAAACTACAATGCAATAAAATAGGTTAAAAAAATAAACATAGTTTATTTTGAAATTGTAATTTTTCTTTTAAGCATAACTGTTCTGGGAGGAAATTCAGTGGTATTGCCACCACCATGGAAAATACTCTAACAATGTTTTCATCAATTGTATTATGGCAAAACAAAAACGGTTTATAAGAGTAATTCTAATGGGCTACATAGGAATACATCACTTAAAACTGACTACCAGAAAACTATAGGTTCTTCTGCCAAGTCTTCATGGGTAAATTGTCATCACTTTCAATACAACCCTTGGTGGTGCATTCAAATGTCTTTGGTTCTGTGCCCCGCCCTCATTCAATGCGTGAAAGTAACTTGAGGGGGTCCCCTGAAAAGTACATGGGGAGGGGGCCATCCGTGCTCCGGACCAAGCCAGGAGCTCTTAGGTCAGGGGCCCGCTAACCATGCTCAGTGCCAGATGGGGCCCCTGGAGTTCAGCCTCCCACCTCACAGAGGCTGCACAGGCTAATGTTACGCCACTGCTTCAATGTTGCATTTTCATTGTTAGGATGAGATGTGTCATTGCTTCTCTCTTCCATGACCAAGGTAAATTTTCGAGCCTCTAAAAAAAAAAAATTCTCTGGCCCAGACCTATTGACTTCACTATGCCCAATGGCTACATTTCTTGAAATTGAACTATTATCGAAAAATGTTTCCCCTTGTGCAAATTTGAGACTGGTACTGACTGTCGTTCTTGAACTCTGCATTCCAAAATTTGCCCCTTATCTTATCTTATCTTGTCTTATCTGTGCTTCGAACAAGGGAGGGTGTCATGGAGATGGGCTTTGCCTTCACACTGTGTTAAGTTAGCATAAGCTTATTAGAAGTTTATACACCATTTTTCCTCTCTGCTGCTTTTGCACACGGCACACAATATTATAAATGTTTAGAGTCTAGCAGAATATTTTGCTTCACACAAGAATAATATGCTTTCCTATAGTATCAGCCCTGCTTGGTAAGCAATGTCTGAACAGTGAGTGCCGAGGCCTTCAAGGTTATTTCAACACAGTGGTTGTTGTTCGGTCCGATCAGCGCACGTCCTAGACATAACACATATGCAGATGTGGCCACCTCTGATTTTGACGCATTTAATAATGCGCTGCGCAGAGCATGCTCACACAACTTGGAGAACATTTGCATGCAGAGAGCTGGTGTAGAAAATTATGTGATCCCTTTCACTAGGACTAGAAGTATGGGGCCGCCCTTGTAAACCCAAAGAGACCTGTAGATGTAATATAATATACTAGCAAGGGAGGGTAAGACTGAGGTGCCAATTAGCCTCCTTCCTTTTAGCATTTTAACATGCTATCTCCCTTTGTATTTTATGGAATAGTAACTATCCTGATAGCCTTGTTGCTTATAATATGTTTGCTTGTATTAGCTAAGATACTGCACTTGAGAACACGACACTAGAAATAAATATTTCAAACTTGCATGTGTCTTCACTTACTCCTCATGTTGGACTGGTATGATAGTATAATGAAAGAGTGTTCATGTGTTCCACGTTACCTGAGGTGTTCTAAGTCCATGTTCTGGGTTGTCTAATCATTGGGGGTATGGAAGAACCAATGAGACACTGATTGCCAGTCTGGTAGGGGATTTTGGATACTAAGGTGAGTTTTGGTTCACCCTAATTCACTGAGGTTCTAAGTCTCTATGCACAGTTCTGTGAAGAAGCAGAATCCCTGCGACAGTGCCACGTCAGCTGTGCTAGTGCCCGTCCGTTGCAGTCTTCAGTCTGTAGCATCAGACGTTTCTTCAGCCTGGCTTTTAACTTTTTCGGTGCTCATGACGAGCAGGCACAGAGGCGCTGTGCTCATGATGAACTGAGCTCGTCATAGCCGCCGTGGAACGTCCACGTGGGGATAATTCTCCTGCTGTGCTGGGTGTTCCATTAAGTGGGCGTGGTCATGATGAGCTCAGCTCGTCATGAGCACAGCGCCACCGTGCAGCGTGACAAGCCGAGCTCGTCAAAAGCACCATGGAGCCGTGCACGGCACCCCTCCACCCACGCCACGGGGGAATTAGCCCCAGGGCGAAGGTTTTAAATTGAATCTTCAGGAACTGTGAGCTGAGATCTGTTGGAGCATTTGAAGCTCTCCTGCCCAATGTCGCACCTTGCAGCAACTGTTTAACTGTACCCTGGTTGCTGAATGTGCAGGGGGGCACAGGTGTGCTGTCAGTGAGGTCACCCTCTTGGCCAGCTGTGGAGGTCAGAAGTGGGAGGAGCATGAGCATCAGCCTCACCCACTGTGGGTACGCCAATGTGGCGGGAGCAGCTACTCTGAGTCAGTACCTTGACCGAGCAGGGCTCTTCTTTCAGTTAACAAGGATTAAATTGTTGAATGGAGGTGCCCCAGAACTATAAGACGGGAGAAGGTAAACAAGTTCTGCCTTCTTTTTCATTTCATAAGCTATAGATAAAAAGTAGATACGTGAACGAGGACCTCCAGTTAGACCCTTGCCCTAGGAGGCCTCTTTAGTTTTAAGTGGTATTAATCACTCATGTCTGGAATACTGTAGAGCACTATTCAGCATTCTGTGAGGCACAGGGCGGGACTGGCCGTACTGGGTATCGGGTGTTTCCCCGGGAGGCTGGAAGAGTGGGGGCTGGTTTAGCAGCTGTGGGAGACGGTTTTGTTATGGGGGACCGGATATACAGCAGTGCTGCAATATCGCCCAAGTAACATAAGCAACAAGCAAGCATTTTCAGCCTCCAGGGAGCCAGGTTGTGCTTCCACAGTGGTTAGTCTGAGAAAATTGCCAGACTGGTTTGGGTTCCAAGTCCGACCCTGGTGAGTTGCAGAGGCTCACTTTAGGTGCCTCTAGATTCAATCCAGCATTTTTTTGCTCCAGCCTGGAAGGTAAAAGGCTACTTCGGTCCAGAAGCAATTGCACAAAATGACGCAAGTTTTGAGGACGAGACAAGGAAAAGAGTAAAGTACTACCAGGACACAGAAAGGGGGCGAAAGGACATGTTGGTATAAACAGCAAAGGTGGTTTAAGCAGCTTGGGACCATAAACCCTTCAAACTCTGTTAAAAATATAGGGATTTCTGCACAAGATAATCCTGCAGGTGTCCAAATGGCAACATCTATAAGATACTTTGTGTGCAAATATTTCGGGCAAAAAAGTGGAGTTGGAGAAAAGCCCCCTACTTAGCCTCAAACACAGCCAAGACGACATAGACAAGTTCCGGGGATAACAATGCTGTGGATTTATCAGCTTTGGAGAACTTTCCAGAGTTATGTCCATCTTCGTCTCAAAAATTGTTTGAAAAAAGCATGCAAACACAACAATGATGGACAGAATGTGGATCAATGTCACACATTCACCCCAGTCCAAAGATCTGGGCCCAAATCCATCGTTTTTCCACTCCACACCACCCTGGGTTAGACAATGGCGATATGCAAATCAGCGCTGACCCTGTGCCCCATGGGAACAGTCCAGTCCGAACTACAAAAGCCATGTCCTTCCCAGAACGGAAACAAGCATCCGAGGACCGGCCCGGTTTCGATGTAACACCTCTCTTCAGCCCGGCTAGCTTGATTCCAGTGGTGAGGAGTGCCTGGGACTCACATCTGAGCATCCCCAGTACACTTAGAGCGGTAACTGCAAACACAACAATGATGGACAGAATGTGGATCAATGTCACACATTCACCCCAGTCCAAAGATCTGGGCCCAAATCCATCGTTTTTCCACTCCACACCACCCTGGGTTAGACAATGGCGATATGCAAATCAGCGCTGACCCTGTGCCCCATGGGAACAGTCCAGTCCGAACTACAAAAGCCATGTCCTTCCCAGAACGGAAACAAGCATCCGAGGACCGGCCCGGTTTCGAGGTAACACCTCTCTTCAGCCCGGCTAGCTTGATTCCAGTGGTGTGGAGTGCCTGGGACTCATGTCTGAGCATCCCCAGTACACTTAGAGCGGTAACTGCAAACACAACAATGATGGACAGAATGTGGATCAATGTCACACATTCACCCCAGTCCAAAGATCTGGGCTCAAATCCATCGTTTTTCCACTCCACACCACCCTGGGTTAGACAATGGCAATATGCAAATCAGCACTGACCCTGTGCCCCATGGGAACAGTCCAGTCCGAACTACAAAAGCCATGTCCTTCCCAGAACGGAAACAAGCATCCGAGGACCGGCCCGGTTTCGAGTTAACACCTCTCTTCAGCCCGGCTAGCTTGATTCCAGTGGTGTGGAGTGCCTGGGACTCACGTCTGAGCATCCCCAGTACACTTAGAGCGGTAACTGCAAACACAACAATGATGGACAGAATGTGGATCAATGTCACACATTCACCCCAGTCCAAAGATCTGGGCCCAAATCCATCGTTTTTCCACTCCACACCACCCTGGGTTAGACAATGGCGATATGCAAATCAGCGCTGACCCTGTGCCCCATGGGAACAGTCCAGTCCGAACTACAAAAGCCATGTCCTTCCCAGAACGGAAACAAGCATCCGAGGACCGGCCCGGTTTCGAGGTAACACCTCTCTTCAGCCCGGCTAGCTTGATTCCAGTGGTGTGGAGTGCCTGGGACTCACGTCTGAGCATCCCCAGTACACTTAGAGCGGTAACTGCAAACACAACAATGATGGACAGAATGTGGATCAATGTCACACATTCACCCCAGTCCAAAGATCTGGGCCCAAATCCATTGTTTTTCCACTCCACACCACCCTGGGTTAGACAATGGCGATATGCAAATCAGCGCTGACCCTGTGCCCCATGGGAACAGTCCAGTCCGAACTACAAAAGCCATGTCCTTCCCAGAACGGAAACAAGCATCCGAGGACCGGCCCGGTTTCGAGGTAACACCTCTCTTCAGCCCGGCTAGCTTGATTCCAGTGGTGTGGAGTGCCTGGGACTCACGTCTGAGCATCCCCAGTACACTTAGAGCGGTAACTGCAAACACAACAATGATGGACAGAATGTGGATCAATGTCACACATTCACCCCAGTCCAAAGATCTGGGCCCAAATCCATCGTTTTTCCACTCCACACCACCCTGGGTTAGACAATGGCGATATGCAAATCAGCGCTGACCCTGTGCCCCATGGGAACAGTCCAGTCCGAACTACAAAAGCCATGTCCTTCCCAGAACGGAAACAAGCATCCGAGGACCGGCCCGGTTTCGAGGTAACACCTCTCTTCAGCTCGGCTAGCTTGATTCCAGTGGTGTGGAGTGCCTGGGACTCACGTCTGAGCATCCCCAGTACACTTAGAGCGGTAACTGCAAACACAACAATGATGGACAGAATGTGGATCAATGTCACACATTCACCCCAGTCCAAAGATCTGGGCCCAAATCCATCGTTTTTCCACTCCACACCACCCTGGGTTAGACAATGGCGATATGCAAATCAGCGCTGACCCTGTGCCCCATGGGAACAGTCCAGTCCGAACTACAAAAGCCATGTCCTTCCCAGAACGGAAACAAGCATCAATCAATCAATCAATCAAGACATTTATAGAGCGCACTACTCACCCGTAGGGTCTCAAGGCGCTAGGGGGGGGGGGGGTGTCGTTACTGCTCGAACAGCCAGGTCTTGAGCTTCTTCCTGAAGGAGAGGTGGTCTTGGGTCAGGCACAGGTCGGTCGGGAGGGAGTTCCAGGTCTTGGCGGCCAGGTAGGAGAAGGACCTTCCTCCTGTTGTCGCTCTACGGATGCGGGGGACGGCGGCGAGGGCGTGGCTGGTTGATCTGAGGTGGCGCTTGGGAGCGTAGAAGTTGATTCGGTTTTTGAGGTAGCTCGGTCCTTGATCGTGTAGGGCTTTGTGTGCGTGGGTTAGAAGACGGAAGGTGATTCTTTTGTTGACGGGGAGCCAGTGCAGGTCTCTCAGATGTCCGGAGATGTGGCTGTTTCGTGGGATGTCGAGGATGAGTCTGGCTGAGGCGTTCTGGATCCGCTGGAGTCTCTTCTGGAGCTTGGCGGTGGTTCCGGCGTAGAGGGCGTTGCCGTAGTCCAGTCGGCTGGTTACGAGGGCCTGGGTGACAGTCTTCCTGGTCTCGGTGGGGATCCACCAGAAGATCTTCCGTAGCATGCGCAGGATGTTGAAGCATGACGAGGAGACGGCGTTGACTTGTCTGGTCATGGAGAGGGAGGAGTCCAGGATGAAGCCCAGGTTGCGTGCGTGGTCCGTCGGTTTGGGTGCGGTGCCCAGGGCGGGGGGCCACCAGGAGTCGTCCCAGGCGGAGGGCGAGGAGCCCAGGATGAGGACCTCCATCTTGTCAGAGTTCAGTTTCAGGCGGCTGGTCGTCATCCACTCGGCTACATCTTTCATCCCTTCGTGCAGGTTGGCTCTGGCGGCGGCGGGGTCGTTGGTCAGGGAGAGGATCAGCTGGGTGTCGTCGGCGTAGGAGATTATGTTGAGGTTGTGTTGGCGTGCGATGGCTGCGAGGGGGCTCATGTAGATGTTGAAGAGGGTGGGACTCAGCGAGGATCCTTGAGGGACGCCGCAGATGACTTCGGTGGCCTCTGATTTGTACGGTGGTAGGCGGACTCTCTGTGTTCTTCCGTCGAGGAAGGAGGTGATCCATTTCAGTGCCTTCTCCTGGATTCCGATGTTGCCGAGGCGCTGCACTAGGGTGTGGTGGCAGACAGTGTCGAAAGCCGCAGATAGGTCCAGGAGGATGAGGGCCGCTGTTTCTCCGTTGTCCATCAGGGTTCGGATGTCATCGGAAGCATCCGAGGACCGGCCCGGTTTCGAGGTAACACCTCTCTTCAGCCCGGCTAGCTTGATTCCAGTGGTGTGGAGTGCCTGGGACTCACGTCTGAGCATCCCCAGTACACTTAGAGCGGTAACTGCAAACACAACAATGATGGACAGAATGTGGATCAATGTCACACATTCACCCCAGTCCAAAGATCTGGGCCCAAATACATCGTTTTTCCACTCCACACCACCCTGGGTTAGACAATGGCAATATGCAAATCAGCGCTGACCCTGTGCCCCATGGGAACAGTCCAGTCCGAACTACAAAAGCCATGTCCTTCCCAGAACGGAAACAAGCATCCGAGGACCGGCCCGGTTTCGAGGTAACACCTCTCTTCAGCCCGGCTAGCTTGATTCCAGTGGTGTGGAGTGCCTGGGACTCACGTCTGAGCATCCCCAGTACACTTAGAGCGGTAACTGCAAACACAACAATGATGGACAGAATGTGGATCAATGTCACACATTCATGAAAAAAGCATGCAGCAAAGCTCTGTTTTGGTAGAGAACAGTTGTGATGGGGATGGTGAAAGAAAGGATACAGATGAATTTTCTAAAGAAGTCGGGCAAATATGGCTATTAAAATCAGAAGACTCAGGAATCGGAGATAGTGGGTCAAGATTTACAGCGGATCTTTCATGCTACTGAGTCCTCTGCAATGGCCCTGCTGCAAAAACTGGACGTTTTGATTTTAATACAAAACTCTTTGAATGAAATTATCCAAACTATTATCTTATTAAAGAGTTTGTACAATGAACTACATCATATCAATTCCTGTATGCATTCAATTGTGAAACCAATAGTTCAATTCGAAACAGAGGGATAAAAAGATGAGATGTCTGAGGTGGATAACTCTCCTTTGCGTTTTGTATAGAAAAAAACAATGTTAACAAAAAGAAAAGGGGAGTGTTATGGGTATTGGATCCATTTGAACCTTGATAGAAAGCCCTATAAACCAACTGTTAAGGGAAAAATCTTGGCGAGAATAAGGAAATTCAAAAGACAGCCACGTAGAGTTTAGAGAAGTAATATTTCACCACTTGTTTGGGAAGGAGGGAAGGCAAAAGGGTTCTCCATCAAGCATAGAGGACATTAAAAATCAAATCGTGCATCAGAGGATTTGATCCTTTGTTTTCCTGTGGTGAGGCACGGGAAAAAAGTTAAATATGAAGACCATTAAATGTTTTTTTAGAACTGTCCTCCATTACGCTCTATCTAGACCAAAAATCTAAAATAGATTATGCTTATTCATAATTAAGAAGGTAGAGACATGGTACAAGTGGGATTCTACTCAAATGTGGTGAAAAATGTATTTTTGAGGGCAGAGAAACATCTAAATTATCAAGGTTTAAGAATAGTTTATCATGAAGAATGAGATAAGAACTATGGGTCAGATTACAAGAAAGTGACACATTTGTATAGATGTGTCACTTTCCCTGCGCCACCCTGAGAGACCCTTACGCCACCAAGGATGCCCTGTATTTACAATACGGCGCACCATGGAGCAAGGATTGACAGATTCGTCAGAAATTCTGAAGCATCTGTTGGGGCAAAAGTCACGCATTGCTGGAGTCATGTCGCAAGCATGAAGCATCGCTAGCAATGCATTTTGAGGCCTAATCACACTGTGTAAGGTTTTGATGCAGTGGCGTCCTAGAAGTGGCGCAGTAAAATCTTGTAGTTTTCACTGCGTCACTTTTACGAGGCTTTCCTGGGTGGTAACGCCCACCCTGCATACATTATACCTGACGGAGGTATAATGTGATGCAGGGCTTTGCAACGTGACGAATGTCCCTAGATGCGCCACGTTGTAAATTGGCCGCATTTTTTAGGCCGTTGCTGCATCACAAAAATTACACAACAGCGTCACAAAAGTGTTGCAAGGGGCTTTTAAATCTGTCCCAATGTGACGCAGTGCTCTACAACGTGACTCATATCCCTAGATGCCCGCATTTCTTACACTGCCGCTGCATCACAAAAGTGACGCAACTGCGGCACGAAAGTGTCACAAGGGGCTTGTACATCTGCCCCAAAAAATGTATTCCTCAATATTCATGCAGAGTTGTGTAGAAGTGAGATTATTCGATTTCCGGGTTTAGGCAGAGGAAGGAGTAAAAAAGCTGAGTTGAGTGTAGGGGTAGAACATTGAGAATGTCCTCCCCTCAGAATAGCAAGTCCAAGATTACAGGAGTAATAACCGATAAGTCCTCCTTAGTGAGCTTTAGGACCACAGTGAGTATAGCCCACGCATCATAGATTACGATATATGTTGTTCAGATAGCCTGGTTATTTTCTTCTGAAATGTGCATGAATTTGAAAGACTGTAAAAATTAGTGTGTTTTAAACATTGTGATTTAAGCAGTAAGGGGATAATTACGATGGCGGGTAGATCGCCACCGCAGGCCATGGAAAGGCATGCGGTAAATAGCTTTGGGGGCCCGTTGCGGGCCCCCGGGGCATGGGGGTGGGTGGCTGCACTTAGGGGGTACCCAAGGTATCCCCCTTCATTGGCATGGACAAGGTGGCAGGCACCGCGTGGTCCCTGTCACGTTTTGCATGCCAATGCAAAACATGCAACTTTTACATTGCGACGGAGCTGCGTACAGCACCGCCCGCCGCAATGTAAATGATGAGGGATGCGACCGCCAGGGTGGTGGTCGCATCCTAATTGGCCCTGCGGACTGCTGGACCGCTGGCGGTTGGTCAAGTTTTCTGTTACGAGGTAATGGGGCCCTAACAGTGGAAACAATGTTGAACTCCTAGAGCTTCTTTGCAATTTCTTAATGCATATGCTTCAGGCAGAAACAGTTAGCACATTGTAAAGCAAAAGTGTCTCTGCTGTGTGCGAAGGAAGTATGTGATAGTGAGTACATATGGGCCAGATGAGAGATAGATTACTAAAATGTGCACAATATTTTAAAGATTTCAAATTGGGAGCCCAACTACAAATCCCAAAAAGGGAACTAAAGGAAAGGGATTACTGACATAATATTGACATCAAAAACATATCGTTGTCCAGAATGTTCATCATGGTAAGTACAAAAATACCGAAAATAAAATATCATTGCTAAAAATTTGGGGGGTTTTATGTTTAAAAAAGAATATAAAATAAAGGAAATAATACATATAATTAAATAAAACATAGTAGGAATTATTAGAAAATGTTTACAATTATAAGTAATACATATAATGTAAAAATAAATTAAACATACATATATATAACATTGTATATATATATTTACTTAATAATATTGATAAATAATTATTTTAATATATTATAAATTGTCAGAAACATATTATAAATACATATATATATACATACACCAATAACATAAACATAAAAATAAAATGTATATATCATAACTTAAAATATTAAAATATTTGAAAACTTTTTAAAATACATTTTCAACTACATTAACTGAAAAAGTAGACAAAATATTGGATAGCAGAGGGGATAAAATTACTATTCCCACTCCATAGATTGAAACAGTAGGGAAAGTGTTGGATAGCTGAGGGAATACAATTACTATTCCCACTGCAACAAATGCAACAGTAGGGAAGGTTTTGGATAGCGAAGGGGTAAAAATTACTATTCCCACTCAGAAGGGCAACAGTATGGAAAGTGTTGGATAGCGTAGGGGTAAAAATTACTATTCCCACTCCAGAGAGTGCAACAGTAGGGAAAGCGTTGGATAGCAAAGGGTAAAAAATTACTATTCCCACTCCAGTGAGTGCAACAGTTGGGAAAGTGTTGGGTAGCGGAGGGGTTTAAATTACTATTTCCACTCCAGTGAGTGAAACAGTAGGGAAAGTGTTGGATAGTGGAGGGGTAAAAATTACTAATCCCACTCCAGAGAGTACAACATTAGGGAAAGTGTTGGATAGCGTAGGGGTAAAAATTACTATTCCCACTCCAGAACGTGCAACAGTGGGTACATTGTTGGAAAGCAGAGGGTTAAAATTAATATTTCAAAAACATGAAAATATAAATACAAAAGAAACAAAATAACAACTACAATAGAAAATTTGTTAATAACGCAAACAGAAAAATCATATACAAATATAAAAATAGTAATTACTTTATTTTAATTGAATGACTTCCAACCCCACTCCTAAAAATAATAACGCAATTAATATAATTATCAATTAATTAATGAAAAAATGAATAACCAAATAAATAATTATGAATACATTAATTATAAATGCACATTAATAATTACTTTATTATAATAAAATTACTTCCCACCAATTTCCCCTATACACTCACAGCCTGCTCCTAAAAAAAGTATCACAATTAATATAATTATCAGTTAATTAATGAATTAATAAAAATGTATAACCAATTAATAATTTATAATTAATTAATTATAAATACTAATAAATAAAAATGTATAATTACTTTATTATAATTAAATTACTTCCCATCCAATTCCTCAATGAATCCACAACCTGCTACAGAACTAAAATACGCACAAATTAATTACCATAAAATTAATTACTGTTACAAATGTAACACATACATAAAAAAAAGACTTTTACAATAAAATTACAACACATACTTTTAATACACATACTAAAATACAGAACACTAATATAAATATTGATATTATTAACTACAATATTGTTACAAATGATATTACTGTCTTCAATATTTAAAAAAAACAATATTTCTTACCTTACTGTCGATATTCTGTACCACAATTTTCTTGCAGTCGATATTCTTGTACCTCTATATTTAAAACTGATATTATGGTACTTCGAAAAAACCAACTGATATTCTGTCTGTTCACGAAAGGAGAGGTGTGCTTTGATGTCGAAGAGCAGAGATCTGAAATGCAACTAAAAAGACTACTACTCTTCTTAGAGAGTCCTGGAAAAATGCTTCAACATTGTCCAATATACCCAACACAACAATGCGATCTTACATTTTTGAGCAAGGTTGAACCCCGCCTTTGCACTAGGTGAAGGGGCAATACATATTAGGAACAGTGAAGGGAATTGTAGATGTGGCTTTGTGCATTTTTTGTCGGTGCATTTATGGATTGATTGTTTATCTTTTTAATCTATTTAACATTCTTTTTTTGTATCTATTTTTAATGAATATCCTTTTATGCCTATGTTGAAAGCTACAGTCTTTTATTTAACATGTAGTGTTGTATGTAGCTTATCTTGTAGGGAGGTTTTTATCAGCATTAGATGTTGCATTAGGATTTGCTAGGACATTTTAAGATTATTTTTTAGAGGCTGTAAAGCAAAATTTAACAAGCGTTTAGTTTAAAAAGAAACGTATTTTTATTTGCTACTACTAGTGAATAACACTCTTGGCTAACTGGCAGCCGATGTAACCTACAAAATTATTCTAATCCATGATTTTCTTTTCAGTGATTTAAGGAGGCAAACTCACTCATTCTGGACTAATTAGTGTTTTTTATCAGTCTTTTAAATGCGGTTAGATAGATGCTACTGGCATAGTCCATCCTCAATAAAATCATGTTAGTTATGGCCATTTTTTACCATAGCATGTAGTTGATGGTTGAGGTAAGGCAAACTGTGCTTTAGCACTTTTAGGGGCATATTCACAAGGAGATATTGCCGAATTAACAGCACTTTATCGCAGCCAAACTCATGCTAAATTTACCATCCGATTCACAAGCTGGTGCTAACAGCACTAGTTTACCCGCGATAGCGGCCACAAAAATAATTGCCACAGAGTATCCCCGCAACTATCGCTAATAAGATGCAGAGTAGGCGTTCCCGTGCCAAAAGTGGGGACAACACAACACTTCAACATTCACAACGACCAGCCAGATCAGCGATAAGAACACAAAACCCGCGTTAGGGAGCATTAGCAGCAGGAAATTTACACCTGCTCTGACCTGGTGTAAAGTTGGACCACAGTCTGCACCACAAAAGGGAGCACAGCCTAGAGCCACACATGAAGAACAACAGATGAGCCCAAGCAACTGAACATTCAGCATGGACACCCAAGAGGGCCACAACACCCACTGACACCACACCCAGGCCCGCAACTTGTGTCTTCGCCCCTATTGGAACACGAACAGGAGTTTAACCGAGACAGCCGAGCATTGTGATGCCTTGACATACTGTGTATGTATTGGCAGTTGTGCAGAGGAGATTGCACAATTCCTTGTGTGCAGTGACCACATCGAGGCGATCCCCTATTAGGCTGTGTTGCGGATTGGTGAAACAGCATGGGCTGAGCACACCTGCCCTGACCATTTAATGGATTGGCTCACCCTGGTGTTCCTTGAACATGACAACGAACTACTATTGGAACACATTGTACATGATGCTGCACGGGCATTCATGGACGAGTAACTACAATCCTGCAGCCACATCTGATTGTGAACCACAGCACAGGTCCCAACAACTTCTTGCATCGTGGGAATTGCTTACATATCCCACCACAACAGTCGACACATCTACCATCGTCCGTACTCTGGACGCATGTGCGTGGAACAACGCATGTGTATCCACACCTGTGCAAGGTGATGCAAGTCCATGGTCGGAGCAACACAGCGTTGTGTGGCAACGTTGCCAATTCGGACACACTGCTGGGGGAGAGCACACACATGGCAATGTAGCACGACATGTGAACCTTTTGGACCCTCTCACCTGATCACTGTCAGCAGAGCAGACAATCGGCGCACTCCGGTGGCAGAGCACTATGCAGATCCCATGGGCAGTGAGTTGTGCCCCCTCACATGGGACAATGAGCAGACGCCAAACAACCTATGACTCATCCAGCAAGGCAAGGTGGGCTGGGAGCGTTGCCATCTGTGATGATTGTTGTTCATTTTGCACCAACATTTTCTGAACCTCGACATTGTACCCGTGCTGAGTGTAAGTGTCTGAAGCATGTCCCTGCCCGTTGTGGCCATTGCATCGTCCGTACTGACACGCACATGCCAATAAAGTCTATGCTACCCCACTGGTGTCTAACTGTGAGGTGTGTTGATTTCATTGTCCACTCGTGTGCCACAATGAACATCCTCCCTACACAGGGAGACACTGACTGACGCATGTGCAATGAGGGTGTGTCCCTTTTGCAAGCTCAACCTCTGTGACCCAGACATTGTTTTGGGATAGGTGCTGGCCGACAAGTGCACTTATGTGACTTCAGTAATGTGAGTATGGTATCCAACCTATGACCATGTAGGGCAATGTCATATATCATTACAGAATGTCTCCACACAGATGTGTGTAAGTAGGTATGCGTTGGGAAGAACTTTTGACACATGTTATGTAGGACACCACTCCTGGCCTGCAACCAATTTGGTCACACCTACACACACCCTATTCAAAACATGGACGTGTGCCTACTTTGGGGGGTCATGAGATTGTTGTTGATGTGCAATGTAGACAGAGCTAGTACTCACCTTCCCAGTCATCCAATTTGCCATGTGTCTCATGCATACACATTTGCATAGATGTCAGTTACCAGGGTGTACCTTCAGGTGCAATCATTGTCCTTACATCCAGCCATACTTCTATATATGAGTGAACATAGTAATGACACAGCTGTGTGATTTAGAATTTTTTTTTCACATTCAGGTGATTGAGGAAGCTAGAGCAGTACCCGGCCATCCAAGCCCACATCACATGGAAGCCCAGTGGTGGGCCAACCAGAGTCCTTTGGGGATTGAGAAGTGATTAGGAAGTGGGAGAGTGCAGTCCATAGTTAGATTGCTGTGTCATTGGCTAGCAGTGATGAAATGGGAGTCCGTGTCGGGGTCCGGGTAAATGTCGCAGAGTGTTCCGGGGGTCGGTAGGAGGTATTTCCGAGGGCATGAAGCATAGGTCATAACCAGGCAGGGACAGGGCATATGGTGGTGATGGATGCTACTGCCTCCTTCCTCACACAGTAATTCCCATCCCCTTCTTACTTCCCTGATATGGGTTCTGTGTCCGGTGTGTCAGGTGTGTGTGGCCGGGGGATGGCTGCATCACTGTGTGCCACTGACACAACAGACTGCGAAGGTGATGGGACAGCATCACTGTGTGCCACAGACACATCAGGGGTTGGAGCTGTGTGTGTTGATGTTCCCGCTGCAGTTATCTGGGAGCGGCTTAGTGGCAGCAATGGCAAGATGAATTACTGCAGGGCATTGAAGATCCCAGACACTACTCGCTGGTGTCCAGCGGTGGCATAGATACTTCCAGCCTGCATCTGCTCCATGGTCTCCATTGACCTCCGCATCTGTGCGAACTCTGTGCTGTAATCGCTGGTGCCTGTCTGACCAGACAGTTCTTGTATTCGATTCATGAGGTCAGCCTAGGTCTGTGGTGGAGCATGGTGCAAACAGGGGGTGTCCGATGGGGACTGTATGTAGTCCCTGATGGGACTCAGACACCCACGTATAGCATCAAGTTTGGCTGCCATGAGTTCGAAACCCACCCGCAGCTGTTCAGCCAACTCCACCTGGCAACCCCACCCACTTTGTAAGAACTCCATGTATTGGTTGAGGGGTGCTGGGAGACAGCCATGGTGGTTTGTGTTTCCTGCTGTTTGGTCTCTGCAGGTGATGGACTCACCTCGGGGCAGCTGGCCTGCCCTGCTCCTGGGGATGGTGTGTGGAGGTTGTCCATTATCCGTTGGAGGGTGCCTTGACATATGGGTAGGTTGCCCTCTTTATCATAAATGATGTGAAGTGTGGTGTGCCCTGCAGGAGTTGTTGTTTGTCCCTCTGCAATGTGAAAGGGGAGATGCAGGTCAACAGAGTTACACATGTATGTTGAAGATTTGCTGATGTTTACATTCAGACTGCATGCCAATGTACATTGTCACTGTTTTGGTGGAGCTGGCTATTTGATGGCAGTGAGTGTGTGTTACGACCACATGATGGATGTGTGGTAGTACCCGTTCATTATCATCTCACAGTGTCAGGCAATTCCAGATGTGAGTAGACAGTTACTCTGCATGTGTGTGATCTGTTGGGAGCTGTCTTCTATGTTGATGGTGTTACACTTTGTACCTCATTGCCGTCATTGCTGATGTTCTGTGATTGCTATTTATTTGAGCTGCATTGTGGGAGAGTTGGCCCTGCAGTTCTGAGTTTGTGTAGCCTTCTCCCTATGAGGTGGAGTGCCTTTGAATTGGGTGCTTTTCGGGGCCTGATTTGTTTTTGACTTGGGTCATATGTGCTCTAGGACAGATTTTGTGGCCTTGTGAATTGTTCATCTGCTGCGTGTAGCGTACGGCATGGGTTGTGTGTGCATGTGGACATGTCAGAGTGTGACCTGCTCCTTTATGGATGTGATCCACACTGGGCTACCTCCATGTTGATTTGTAGTTCATCTCATGTTTTTGGGCTGCTGCCATGCTATTGGGCATGCAGTGTTACTTGCATAGTCAGTGTGGGTCACAGAGCTGCTGCTTTGCCTGATTCTGCACATGTGCATGGGTCGGTTGTGATATTGGTGATATGGAGGGGGCCCCTTTGTGCACATTGTGGACGGGGGCCTAATTGGTGTTTCTATGTGTGCTGCAGTGTGCCAAGGCTATCAGTGACATGTTCCACGATAATTTGGGTGTGCAGTGTGCTACACATAATTGTGCATGTGTGCCATTGTTCCCATCTCCCCCTGTCCGCCCGTCCCTGGTCGTTACTCACCCTGTTGCTGTTGGGTCAGGTCGTAGTGTGCTGTGTCCAGGCCTCCAACTCCTGCCACCATCTCCACACTGCTGACTGTGGCCACCATTTCCTCCAGCTCATCAATCTCCACCTGTGTCGCAGGACTTCCACCTCCAGTCTCCCTTGCTGCCTTCCTGTTGGCAGAGAGCTTTTCCTTGCTTTGGCTGTGCACAGCATGCCAGCACCTCTTGACCTCCTCCAGTGACCTCCTCAACACTCCAACTGCATTGACGTTGGTGACGATGGCCTGCCATATTTCCGTTTTGGGTTGCCAATGCCGCAGTGGAGGTGCCCAACAGTTGTTGATGGTGTTCTATCACCTCTGTGACGATGATCCGGTCTTCCTGCGAACTGAACCCCGTCTTCCCCTTCCTCTTGTCCCTGCCCTTCTCAGAACACGAGGTTCCTGGCAGTACCTTCATGGGGCTTGTCGGGTTTGGCTTGTCCTCTGCACTCAGTCCGGGTGCATCCATGTTGCAGCGCAGTTTGAATTGCTTTTTCTTTTTTTTTCTTTTTATAATGCTGTTTCCCACCAGACATGTGGGATTTGCAGGCCTGTGGCTGGTTTTCTCTGATTTATATCCAGCGATTTGCCTCATTGCATGTTTTTTTGCGTTCGTGTTTCACATTTTTGCTGCGTGGTGTTGATTTTCAGGCTGACATTTGACGTGTTATCTGGTGACTATTGCATGCTTCTGCCTTTGGTGTGAATTCCACGTTGACACAGGGTTATTTTCCCGCGATGGGCTGCGATGTTGAAAGTTGGGTTACGCTACTCTTGCTGTAGTTATTACACGTTCTTGTGAATATACTCCTTAGTGGGGAAAAACACGAGAAAGACATGTTTGGTGCATGGACATCTAGAGACAGGTGTTTAACAGTGAAAGCTCTCAGGTTCTTCATACTCCTTAACCTAGAACTTACCTCATATTGAGAAGGCTCAAGAGATGAGATCCCTAGAGACAAGCTACCTGTAACATTGAATCACAATTGGTAAGTGGGATCTCTTTTAGTGAAATTCAATTTGCAGAATGTGGATGACATCTATAAGTTTATCAGAGACAAACTGCAGGTAAGCACGACTGACCTCAACTCCATTCTGCGTTTGAAGTGATCTGATATAAGCCCATCAAAGCAATGAAAACACTTTAAGGAGAAACTACAAAGACTACTGACAGTGATTTCAGAGGCCAGTAGTTGCCTTTGAGAAGAGTACCCCAATATGCTGCATCCCATCAATTCCATAGATGGTAAACCAGCTATTACCAGTCACATGGGACTCATGGATTGAAATGACACTTTTATCTATCGGTAGCAATGGCTTAATAGGCAGCAGTTACCATTGAATGCACCCTTGAAGGTCATAAAAATAATAAAATTAAAATTGGTAGGATGCACAAAGTCCTCTTTTGACGCTGCTCTAAAAGTTATTTCAAAAGCACATAGACATCTAAACAGTGACATATGACAGGTGTAAATGGTTCTGTATCCTAGCACAATACCATACACAGTTGCATAGCCCAGGTTTAAGTACCTTCAATTACACCTTCCTGTCTAGAGATGGTGTGAGAAATATGCCCATTTTTGTCATGGTCCCCAAATCCTTGTGAACTTGGATTGCTGGCTTTAGACATGTTTGAACTTGCCCACTGCTAAGCAGTAGTAACATGTGTGTTCTTCTCCCCTAAAACCTGTGCTGGACATTGGACCGTCCTATTTGTCCTATTTAACTCTCCTATAAGGCCATAGTATATAGTGCAGAAACAACACCCATAGCATGGAAAGTTAAATGTTTTCTGTAGACTGCAACACTGGTTGTGTCATTCCCAACTGTGACAAGCAAAACAGGCTGACTGCTGCAGTTTAAACCTGCAACCAGACCTGTCAAAATTACTCTTTTAACATGGAAAAAATCTTTCATGCCACTGATTGGCCTTAATGAGGTGTGAACATGCTCACAGCGACTTAGGTCTGGTGACAGACTAGTGTGTAGCATGTGATCCTTATCAGCACTGGAAGGGCAACTAGGGAGGTTCCAAGAACTTCATTAACTTGAAAGAGGCAGAGATGGTGCCTGCCCATTCAAAATGTAGTGTAAGGAGAGACCTGGGAGGGGAAACTGTTGGAATTGATGATACATAGTAATCAGCCTGACTCTATCCCAGTGAGAGAGGGAGGTGGTTTCAGAACCATTTTGGTGTAGCTTAGGAGGAAGGGACTGCTCATTTAAGCTAAACACACCCCTGACTGGCACACAGACAGTTTACAGTAAGGCAAACAGAATGTGCTGTAAAAGTGGAAAGGGATGCCCTGGGAACTTTTTCAGGAGGCAGGAGTCATCCCTGCCCATTTGCTACTGAACTGTACAAAAATGGATGTCCCCACCAGCTCCGCAGAATACGATCTGGACCTGCAGAAGAATCAAAGATGTCTGAATTCTGTGAGGAGAACCAAAAGGCTGGATCCGCTTCCCCTTGTATCCACGCAAAATAGATGACTCCAAGGGCCAGTTGGCTGGCCTGTGTAACTACAAGGACATCAACGGCTGCAAGAGGCCTTTTTCCTGGAGTGACCAGTTACAACTGGAAAAGGACTGAACCCTGCTGGTGGCGTCTGCCTAGGGTGACCAGATATCCCAGATTTCACCATACAGCCGCAGTTATAAGAGGATTGTCCTGGTGTCCCAATGCTTTTGTTAATTTTAAATGCATGTCCCAGTTTTTGGAACAAAGGTCAGTTAATCCTGTGAAGCAGAATTGAAAGGTATGCTCTCCTTTCTCAGGTACCTCTGAACTCTAAAATAATTTATTGGTTTCTAGGCAGCACCAGGAGGAGGTTGCTGTCTGCTCCCAGAAGAGAGACGGAGTTAGGAGGAAGAGGTGGCAGGCGGATCACAGGGTGAAGGTCCTTCAATTGCCAAGGTATGTAAAGTAGCCATGTAAAATGTGTGTGCTTGTGTGTGTGTGTGTGTATATATATATATATATTCCCACACTTGTACTCCTGCTGCCACGCCACGCCATCAATCCTCGGCTGACCAACTAGCAAGAACACGGAAGACCCAGAGTGCTAGTGAGTTTTTTTATTATTTAACAGCACACCACGGCAGGATAACGTTTCGCCCTACACAGAGGGCTTGGTCACATGGTGCACCGAAAGAGTTGCTTGAATTTAAAGTGCAAGTGCGGTAACAATGACATGTCTGATTGGTTACGCCTTAATTCATGGTAAAACATGACACAGCTGTGAAATTAATCATTTAAAGACGCATATACGGGCAAACACAAGGGCGATTTGTAAGCCTGCTCTTAGTAATATCTGTTTAAATACAATACTTTTATCCGACTAACTTTTGTAAGAATGTGTGATAGCAAGTTAATAAAACAGAGGGTCAACTGGGAATTCCCACAGTACATATCAATTCATAACATAGCGCATTATTGTCAAAATTTCATGTATAATACAATTGATTACAACCGCGCATATATTCATAATCCAGTTATGTTGTACTCCCTGCATGAATGCAAAACGCCTTTAATTACATTGCGGTGGCCCTCTAACTTCATTATAAAATATATACAAAAATGTCATCTATATACATCTATATACAATAACTATCTTACATGAAATCGCCAAAGTTAAACTAAGACTGTTAATCGGAAATGAAAAAACAGGTAGAATCTAAGGCCTAGCAAACCAAGTCTTAAATCATTAGCGCCACTAGTGCCCGTAAAGGATATTACCAACACTAAACTAAAAAAGTGAAAATTGTACAAGAAAAAATAATTCTTACTGGGTTTGAAATTCATAAAATACAGCTATTAACACAACTAGAGAGGATTTGTTACATTTACTAACGGTTTAACATATATATACACTGATCAGAATACATGGCCTGAAAGTCATAGAAACAATCAAACAACAACAAGTAGCACATTAGTGGGGGGTATTAATGAGAGTTAGGGAGACCGACAGGACTATAGGCATGTATAGCAGTCCTCCGTGGAATTAAGACCATTAGGACTTTTGCTGTCCATCTCCAGAATGTATCTGGTCTCAAGAGCCCTTAAGATCCCTTCTCGATTACCTCCCCTACTATATTATATATAAACTCAAAAGGTCACCTTGAATCTCCAGTACCTCGGCGATCAAATAAAAGACCAACGAATCCCAAATAAAGGCAAAGGGTTTCTTTATTCCTGAGAATTCAGCAACAGTTCTTATGCCTGACCCCCGCATATGAAATTCTAGTTAATTTAACTTTTTTTTTTAAAAGACAGCACGTTTATTTGCACGAGTACTTTTTCATAACACAGAATAAACATAGGGCCCACTTGAGCACAACTCATTATTTTGATGGCTAAAATGTAATTCAGTTGATTTTCTAAAAAATAATCAAATAATTTGCACACTAAACTTGATTTTAGATATTTATGATATAATAAGTATTTATTAAGATTTTACCATGTTATGGTAATAAGGCAGCTTCTTAAGTTATTTATTATTAAGCTGTATCTGTTTGATGGCTGGTCACATATGTGAATTTGTAATCTAGTCAAATATTTCTTCATTCGTATTGCCAACGATTGTCTAACATCCTTTGCAGTATCAATTTGTTGTATCATCGAACATTAACAAGTATACCAGTGAGCAGTTCGAATGCAGCATGTGCGGACCCACTAGGGTGTTATTTTTGACATTTATGCATCTATGAATGTACAATGGGAGGACAAGAGGGAAAGAAAAGGTGTAACTTTCCTGTCCAGTTCAGTGGCATTTCGCCGTATTTCAATTGAATATATTCATGTTCATTAATACTGGCATATTTGCACTTTATTACTTAGCACTGATGTCTTATTTGCACATGATATTTATTGTCTTTTAAGTTACCCATTTTTTAATTCAAGGTTGTATGCATTGTCCACATTTTTTAATCTATTCAAATAAGGTTCATTAATATTTGTGTATTTGCACATTTACATGTAGCACTATTTGCGTATTTGCACAACTTAAGTAATGTTCTGAATTGTTGTTTACTCCGATGTTTACAAGATACAATGATTTGAAGCAATACTTCCTCTATGTCTATCTGTACCACTTCACGTGGCACTGCACTGTCATTTTAAATGTGTGGGTCACTCCTCATGGTGTCATGTGATCAAGGCCTCCTGAAGGCCGAAACGCATCATGGCCCGTATTCGTCTTTCCAAACCTCTGGGAGTATCGGGCGGAGCGATATATATATATATATATATGTATATATATATATATATATATATATATATATATATATATATATATATATATATATATATATATATATATATATATATCAATGAAAACTCCTTACAAAGCACAGGAGACAGACCACAGGACCAGGACAAATGCTGAAATCTTCTTTATTATTTGCTCATCACCGTGAGAGAGTGCATAACGCGTTTCAGGCTCCCTGAGCCCTTGTTCACATATATATATATTCACTGAGAAAACCATAGGTTTCAAGCAGGTTATAGTTAGGAATTATCATTTAAAAAACCTTTAAACTTCACTGAAATAACCATAGAATTTAGGGGTGTTATAGTTAGCTGGACATTTCACTCATACAAAACCATTGAAATTCCTCCGTTATAGTTAGTTGTACTAACTGCAACTCTCACGCCCACAATCCACTGGTGATGATGTCACATATTACATCATTCATGACATGGTCAGTGACATCACTGATGACATCTCAAATGACATCACTGATGACATCACTGATAACATCATCCAGCGAATGGGGTGTGGTTCCATATTTACATTTGTAATATTACCTACTGGCGGTCGCCAGTAGGTATATATAGTTAGGATTTTTTCTCTATGGGATTTTTGAAAATTCTATGTCTAATAACTTTGGCGTTTGTGGACGGAATTGGCTGAAATTTTCAGGAAAATGGCACATTTTGTTTCTGAGCAGCCCTTGAAAATTTGGGGGGTGTTCGTCAAGGGGGGGCCGAGAAAAAAGGGGGGTCCGAAAACGTGTTTTTAACATTGAGTTTTCAATAGGGCGGTTGGCCTCACTTTTAGCCCGAACGGCTGAATGGATTTGCACGAAACTTGGCAAAATTGTAGGGACTGGTAGCCCGATGTGCCTTTTGTAGGTCTCAATATATGTGCTCCAGTGGATTTTGAGAAATTAACGTTTAAAAAAAGATATATATCTGTAACAGCGGACCGGGCAGCGCTCCAGTACGCGTACTTTTCGCGCAACGGAGCTTTGTGAAGCGAAGCTGATTGGTTCTCCGGCGTCTGTAAATATTCCAAACAGTCCGTAGCGGCCGCCATCTTGTCTCTCGGTAGGATCGAGAGACAAGCGGAGGCCAAACCGAAGGGGCAAATGACCATAAGGGGGCATAGTAGATCCTCCCTGACCGTTTAGGTTTGATGTGGAGGTTTTAAAAGGGCCCCGCGGGGCAAAAAAAAAAAAAATAATAATAATCGAACAGCTGAATGGATTTGCACGAAAGTTGGCAAAATTGTAGGGACTGGTAGCCCGATGTGCCTTTGCTAGATCTCAATATATGTGCTCCAGTGGATTTTGAGAAATTAACGTTCAAAAAAAGATATATATCTGTAACAGCGCACCGCTTCGCGTACTTTTCGCGTTACGGAGCTTTGCGAAGCGAAGCTGATTGGCTCTCCGGTGTCTGTAAACATTCCAAACAGTCCGTAGCGGCCGCCATCTTGTCTCTCGGTAGGATCGAGAGACAAGAGGAGGCCAAAGCGAAGGGGCAAATGACCATAAGGGGGCATAGTAGATCCTCGCTGACCCCCTAGGTTTGATGTGGAGGTTTTAAAAGGGCCCCGCGGGGCAAAAAAAAAAAATAATAATAATAATCGAACGGCTGAATGGATTTGCACGAAACTTGGTAAAATATTAGGGACTGGTAGCCCGATGTGCCTTTGCTAGGTCTCAATATATGTGCTTCAGTGCATTTTGAGAAATTAACGTTCAAAAACAAGATATATATCTGTAACAGCGCTCCGCTTCGCGGAGATAAAATTATATCTGTATTACCTAGCTGTTGCTAACACCAGTTAGCGACGGCTAGTAGGAGATAGCGACCATCTTGGGCCCCACTTTGCATGTGAGTGATATTTATCACTAATGACATGCAAAGTGGGCATGCCAAGATGTTAGCGACTGGAAACAGTCGCTAACATCGCTATCTCCTATTATCAACTTTTGGAAATATTCGAAATAAGCGCGAATATCTCCAAAAGCTAGCACCTGCCCTGAGCAGTTCTTAGGCATGTTATCCAATGGGAGGTGGATAACATGGCTAAGAGCATTAGCTCGGTAATGCATGAATATCGCTGAGTTTTCAGCGATATTAATGCATTGCGGTCGTTTTTTATCGTATTTGCGATAAACCTTGATAATAGCAAGGTTTATCTGCGATAATTTCTGACGGTAAAAAAATCGTTGCTAAGCATCGTTAGGGATAAATATCGCTTAACTTTGGTAATATGCCCCAACGTCTGTTAACGTTCGATTCGAAGGAAATCAGGAAGTGTTGAAAAACATTGTCTGCGCCATCTTGTCTTTTTTCAAATGCCACACTTTTGTCGTGCACGGCAGCCATTTTAGATGCCTTGACCAGACCCACTCTGTGCACGCTGTCGATCCTTAGCATGGCTCCCCACCCTCGCAAGCATCTCCCCCAGGCAGTGGTCACCCCCGCTCTCTGTCTTATGCATGGGTAATAAACCTCCCCCCATCTGCGCTGCTCTTCCCTGAGAATCACTCCCTGTGCCCGCCCGACACCTCCCTTTCGCCCTATTCACTACCGCACCCTCTGACACTCCTTTTCCTCTGTGTCCGATTGTCCAGGCTGGTCCTAGGGTATCAGCTAGCCCTGCAGATGTAGTTTATGGCCACAGCTGTACAGAATCACCCCTCTTCAAAGGAGTTATAGTAGATCAAGGCCCACACTCGATGAGATCCGTCACAGCAGAAGCGTTGCTATTATCTGAAAACCATCCTGTATTGTGATTGGGGAGGGGACCGAGCCTGAAGCGGAAGATTCCAGGGATGACTCTTTGTACATCAAAGTTTTTACAATTATGTGTCACATTAAAAATATATAGCACTCCGACAAAGTAGTAAGATTATAAAACTTTAATAATTTATAAATATATACAAGAAAACAAAAATAGTAATAACATATAAACATTTTTAGGGAAAAACAACGAAGTAGCGGTCGGCTGTGCGAATAGTCCCAACGCAGCACAACATCCAGATTTCCGGCGTGGGGCGTCGCGGGGGGTGGGTCATCAGTAGCAAACTGTTGTGCGAATAGTTCCAAGGCAGCAGAACGCGTTGAAATCTAGATGACACGAAAGTGATGTCTAGTAAGTTGCCACCCAGCAAATAACGGCGTGGGGCGTCGCGGGGGGTGGGTCATCAGTAGCAAACTGTTGTGCGAATAGTTCCAAGGCAGCAGAACGATGGCACCAAGGTGATGTCCAGTAAGTTGCCGCACTGGTTTTGGTATCCTACAATGCTGCTCCGAATAACGGCGTGGGGCGCCCCGGGGGAGGCGGCGTGAACGGGCCTCTCCAGGTGGAGTGTCATCTGTTGTAGTGGGGCGCCCCTTTACCGTTTCAGTTGCCATTCCGTCCATTTTTGGTCCACTGTGTCAAAAGCCGCAATTCAGCTGAGTTGCGCCCACTCTTGCGGTGTAGCGATAGGCGGCTGTCACAGGACTCTCAAAATGGCGGCAGGCTGTTTCCTTTTTGGGCCTGGTCCACTGAAATGGCCCTGGGACACCTTGGAAATCGGACGCTTGTCTGCTAGGTCTTGGACCCCATTCTCGAAAGCGTCCCCTCCGCCTTGAGAATTCATCAAAAGTTTTGGGAGCCCCGACTCCCGCAGGCTTCCGGTGGGGAGCGGCTGCCATGATTGCTCGCGGAATGACCACGACGGAGCCACGAGATGGTGGTGCTCTCATGCTGACGCCAGCTTCAGTCTGAAACATCCAGAAACAAGGTGGGGCTTTCATCGTTTGGGAAAAAAAAAAGTTTTCATCCAATGAAAAGTGTTGTTTTTAGGTCATATGATCAAGCCTTCCATCATTAGGAAACCAAAAGTAAAATGAACCAATGAAAAGTTTTATAAACAAGTCACATGACCTGTTATGCGGCATAGGGTATAAAATGCGGAGAAAATACGTTGGCACGTGAGGCGGCGTCAGTAGCGGACCGATGTGCGAATAGGCCGAAGGCAATACAACGCGCCAAGATCCGGATGGCACCGAGGTGGTGTCCAGCAAGTTGCAGCACTGGTGTGGCCATCCTACAATGCTGAAAGTCGGCGTGGGGCGCCCCGTTGGCCTGTGAGTTTGCGTCAGTAGCGGACCGATGTGCGAATAGGCCGAAGGCAGCACAACGCGCCAAGATCCGGATGGCACCGAGGTGGTGTCTAGTAATTTGCCGCACTGGTGTGGCCATCCAACAATGCTGAAAGTCGGCGTGGGGCGCCCCGTTGGCCTGTGAGTTTGCGTCAGTAGCGGACCGATGTGCGAATAGGCCGAAGGCAGCACAACGTGCCAAGATCCGGATGGCACCGAGGTGGTGTCTAGTAAGTTGCCGCACTGGTGTGGCCATCCTACAATGCTGAAAGTCGGCGTGGGGCGCCCCGTTGGCCTGTGAGATGGCGTCAGTAGCGGACCGATGTGTGAATGGGGCCGAAGGCAGCGCAACAATATTTTCGGAATAGAAGACACCACTAGGCGCTGAGATGCCAAGATCCGGATGGCACCGAGGTGGTGTGTAGCAAGTTGCCGCACTGGTGTGGCCATCCTACAATGCTGAAAGTCGGCGTGGGGCGCCCCGTTGGCCTGTGAGTTTGCGTCAGTAGCGGACCGATGTGCGAATGGGGCCAAAGGCAGCGCAACAATAGTTTCTGACTGACACCACAAGGCGCTGAGATGCCAAGATCCGGATGGCACCGAGGTGGTGTCATAGTTGAGAGTTCTGAGCAGCGGTTGTAACACTGTCTGAAGCTTATTTGCAGCTGCTGCAGCTTCACTACGCGTCAAGATCCGGATGGCACCGAGGTGGTGTCTAGTAAGGTGCACTGGTGTGGCCATCCTACAATGCTGAAAGTCGGCGTGGGGCGCCCCGTTGGCCTGTGAGTTTGCGTCAGTAGCGGACCGATGTGCGAATAGGCCGAAGGCAGCACAACGCGCCAAGATCCGGATGGCACCGAGGTGGTGTCTAGTAAGTTGTCGCACTTCTGTGGCCATCCTACAATGTTGAAAGTCGGCGTGGGGCGCCCCGTTGGCCTGTGAGATGGCGTCAGTAGCGGACCGATGTGCGAATGGGGCCAAAGGCAGCGCAACAATATTTTCTGATTTGAAGACACCACAAGGCGCTGAGATGCCAAGATCCGGATGGCACCGAGGTGGTGTCTAGCAAGTTGTGGCACTGGTGTGGCCATCGTACAATGGTAAAAGTCGGCGTGGGGCGCCCTGTTGGCCTGTGAGATGGTGTCAGTAGCGGACTGATGTGCGAATGGGGCCAAAGGCAGCGCAACAATATTTTCTGACTGACACCACAAGGCGCTGAGATGCCAAGATCCGGATGGCACCGAGGTGATGTCTAAGTTGCGGACTGATGTGCGAATGGGGCCAAAGGCAGCGTAACAATATTTTCTGTATGGAAGATACCACTAGGCGTTGAGATGCCAAGATTCGGATGGCACCGAGGTGATGTCTAGCAAGTTGCTGTACTGGTGTGGTCATCCTACAATGCTGAAACTTGGCGTGGGTCGCCCCATTAGCCTGTGAGATGGCGTCAGTAGCGGACCGATGTGCGAATAGGCCGAAGGCAGCACAACGCGCCAAGATCCGTATGTCACCGTGGTGGTTTCATAGTTGAGAGGCACTTCATCTGCAGTGGGGCGCCGAGATCCGGATGGCACCGAGGTGATGTCTAGCAAGTTGCTGTACTGGTGTGGTCATCCTACAATGCTGAAAGTCGGCGTGGGGCGCCCCATTAGCCTGTGAGATGGCGTCAGTAGCGGACTGATGTGCGAATGGGGCCAAAGGCAGCGCAACAATATTTTCTGAAGAGAAGACACCAAAAGGCGCTGACATTCCAAGATCAGGATGGCACCGAGGTGGTGTCTAGCAAGCTATGCAGTTGAGTTGTGTGCGCACTTGCGGCGAATAGGTTGAAGGCAGCATAACAATGTTTTCTGAATAGAAGACACCACAAGGCGTTGAGATTCGGTTACCACCGAGGTGATGTCTAGCAAGTTGCCGCACTGGTGTGGCCATCCTACAATACTGCTCCGAATAACGGCGTGGGGTGCCCGAAGGGGGGGGGGGAGCCGGCGTGAATGGGCCTTCCTAGGTGGAGGCTCGTCTGCTGTAGTGGGGCGCCCCTTTACCGTTTCAGTTGCCATTCAGCTGAGTTTCGGCTGCTCTTGATGCTACAGCGACAGGCGGCTGCAAGAGGACTCTCAAAATGGCGGCCTGTTCTTTGGATTTGGGCCTGGTCCACTAAAATGGCCCTGGGACACCTTAGAACTCGGACGCTCGATTTTTTTTTCCTTTCCTGTACATGCAAAAAAAGGTAAATGCCCGGTACGTTACACGCTTCATCTGCCACGATGAACTCTCCAGAGGAACCGAAAAAAAATATAGTTGTGGTAACTATACCATGCATCGTCATATGGAGAGGTGGCACCAATTAATTATAGTGCTGCATAAAAGAGAGATTTGGAGGAGAACCCCTGACCTGCTAGTACATTCATCAAAGAAGTGGCACTGAGAGCTTCAGAGGCAAGGGAAACGGTCCCAAATATTTAGAAGAACTTTGGAAAGATTAAAATGACATGTTTAGATTGTGGCAAATTAATTTCATGTGGACAGATGAGTGTTACTCTAATAAATACAGCATATGAACATCATCATAGTCGATGGTTGGTAGAGACATTTTGACTATATCCTGGACCTGCCCGTCCTCGCCCAAAATGGCGCCGGAATAAATGGGACTCGTAACTCCTTGTTGTGTACTGGTTGCAGAACCTTGAAATCACGAGATACGTATGCAGTTTTGAAGCACATGGCGGGCGGGGACGAGAATTGATTGAATATTTCGACATCCCTATTGATATTAAGTTCTGATGTGTTATTGATTACTGTACTGTTGAAAGTTCGAATTAACGTCACCCATGGTACTTGCCCGCAAATGTATATCTAGATAATTTTATTGTAACTGGCCCTGTCGTATTTTAATTATAAAATGTACGTCCACCGATTCCGTAACTGTTAGACACCTTAGTTCTTGCAACCTAATGGCCGGCCCGTTACGTTCCTCTACAGTGTAAATGTCTATTCATCATATACGATTACAGTTTGCTCCGTGGCAGGCCCACGTGGTTATAGGCTCGTATTTGTATAATGACATTTTCACAATAAAGGTTTTTAAAAGAAAACATGGTAGTAGTATATACATTGGTAAAGTTTTTAATAATAGTCACTGTTTTAGAATCATTAAAAGGCAAGTGAAATAAAGCAGACCAATTACATGAAGGGTAAAAGGTATAATACGAAGGAACGCAGTAAAGATAAATGGTCAAGGGCTGTTGTGTTTTCTATTCCTGCAACATAAAGTGATCGATAAGAATCTCATATTCAGGCGTATCGGCGACTAAGACAGCAGGTCGACCCTCTTTTGCTCAACGGCTCCGTCATGGGACGAAGAAACGCTCTTTTTCTCGAAAAAAGAATATATTTTACTTGCAGGACAGTTGTAAAATTTCCGGGAAAGTACATTAGCCTGGAACATTATAACATATATTTAAGAAAAAATAATGTTCGGAAGTAATGAAAAGCGTAATTTTTAGGTCATATGACCAAGCCTTTCATCATTACAATAAGAAAAGTAAAATGAACCAATGAAAAGTTTTATTAACAAGTCACATGACTTGTTATGCTTACGTTACGCGCTGCGCGCCCCGGATGACTTCCGGATGCGCTAACGCGGCGCGTCATATGACGCATTACGCGACAACGCAGGTCCAGAATATAGTCAAAATGTCTCCACCAACCAGCGGTCGGAACACAACCCCTTTCAGCAGGCTAAATAGTTCTGTTAAATGACAACAGAAGGGACAGGCAACAAGAACCATCAGTCAAAGAGGGGAGGGCTAGTTCTTCTCTACCGGGTTACATTGGGGCGCTACCGGAACTGATCGAATTGGTAGTCTACAGTGTTTCTGGATGTTTCAGACTGAAGCTGGGGTTAGCATGAGAGCAGCACCATTTCGTAGCTCCGTCGTGGCCATTCCGCAACCAATCATGGCAGCCGCTCTTTATCGTTATTTTGGGCGGGGTGGGTGGCGGAGCCGAGCTGTTTTGCAGCCATCATTGTGTGGAGTTCAGTTCATCTCACTAGTTTTGTATTTGTCATGAGGGGTTGTTCCTAATGTTTCTATTTTAGCGAGGTCAAAAAGAGATCCCATTAGTGGCCTACTGATTTTGCTCGATTCCTTTTCTTTTTTTTGACACGATTTTTCGTTATCTGCAAAGACTAAACAGAGTATTGCGACTCTGTGTTTGTTTGTAAATAGAGAATGAACCAAAGAGAACTAATTCTAAAACAGTAAATACTTGGATAACAATCAATCAAATGGAGAGAGAAGCAGGCACGACGGATTACAACGGGGGCAAAGGCCTGCGTTAACTACCTTTCACTATCTGCAAAGAGAGAGTACTCCTAATAGAAATGAGGGGGGGGGGCACCATTCAAAGCAGATCAGTGTGCATAAACACGAAAATGTTTTCACTTACCACGTACTTGACATTCGACAGCTTATGATATTTGCTATTAAAAAACCATTGAAATTCACTGAAAAAAACCATAGGTTATAGACCATATATAGTTAGGAATTAGCATTTACAAAACCTTGAAAATTCACTGAAAAAACCATAGGTTATAGACCATATATAGTTAGGAATTAGCATTTAAAAAACCTTATTTTACTCACACAAAACCATTGAAATTCCATATATAGTCAGTTGCACTAACTATATATCGCGCACCCGCAATCCACTGCGATCATGTCACATATTACATCATTCATGACATGGTCAGTGACATCACTGATGACATCACTGATGACATCTCAAATGACATCACTGATGACATCACTGATGACGTCTCATTTGACATCATTCTTGTGCTAATACGATAAACCTCTTCAGACTCTAATATAACCTTAGATACACTCAGTGTATACAGACACTCACACACTGCCACTCATCCATGGAGTTACTCACACACCCAGTCAGTCATGCAAAGAAACAATCTCACCTCCATTTCTTCAACTATACAGTTATACACACCTTACTTATTGAAACATATACTAACACATATTTACTCTCTTATACAATCCCTGATACAAGTTCACAATGATCGATACAACCACTCACTCATTCAGTGGCTCTCATGCACAGTTATTTATATATGCCAACTCTCACATGTACTGTGTTTTACATATGTACTTACTATGACATGTAGCATTGAGATATCCATTCACTCATCAATACACTCATTCACACAGCCAACTGCCCATGTAGCTGTTTCCACATGCACTCTTGAACTCATACACTTAGTGAATAAACTGCTCACACATCTATGCACAGAGTCACACACCTTCCAGCCACCCCCACACAAACTCAATCTCCCATAGCAATACTTGGGCAAGCAATTAATAACACATATAGCCTCTCGTATAGCTAATGATCAACACATGCAGCAGTTTACATCACAACAGACATAATGATGCACAAATTAAGACAGTTTAGTCACTAACCCATGCATTCAGTGAGACACATTTAATCACTCACTCATACAGTCAGTCACGCACCTACATAAATCCTTCATCCAGACACTTATACATCCACTCATTCTTCAATATGTAAGACATATTTTAACTTTACAGAAACATACAGTCACTGGATGTTATCATCAGTGATGTCATCAGTGATGTCATTTGCGATGTCATCAGTGATGTCATCAGTGATGTCACTGACCATGTCATGAATGATGTAATATGTGACATGATCAGCAGTGGATTGCGGGTGCGCGATATATAGTTAGTGCAACTAACTATATATGGAATTTCAATGGTTTTGTGTGAGTAAAATAAGGTTTTTTAAATGCTAATTCCTAACTATATATGGTCTATAACCTATGGTTTTTTCAGTGAATTTTCAAGGTTTTGTAAATGCTAATTCCTAACTATATATGGTCTATAACCTATGGTTTTTTCAGTGAATATATATATACATATATAGCAATCTGCATTGAAGAATGAGTGGATGTATAAGTGTCTGGATGGATGATTTAGTAGCAGTGTGATTGACAGTTTACTTGACTAATTTATAGTGTCTCACTAAATATATTGAGTCATGACTAAACTGTGTGAATATCTAAATTACTTTTATTGATTAGGTAACTGATTATTTGTATGGGAGAGTGAATGTGTGTGTGGTTCGGTGGGAGGGTGTGACTGCCCAAAGATGTGTCAATAGTTGATTCAGTAGATATATGACATTAAGACTACATGTTATAATAGTTATTTGGGTGAGTGAATATGTATATGGATGTGCTGATGAGCAAATATATTTCTCAATGGTACATGTCCAACAAACTAGAATAATAAAAGGTAATGTATGTGACATTTGATGTATATAAATAAGTATACATAAGACTCAGTGATTGCATGAGTGACTGTATGGATGACTGTATATTTGTGATAGTGATTTTATAACACACTAAGTATGAGTTACTATCTATATGAATAAATGAAGTGGTGTTTGTATAAGTGTGTAGCTGAGTAAATGTAAGTATGATCCATTATTTGCATAAGTGAGTAGGATGACTGCTTAAGTAAATAGGATGTGTGCTGGTGTGTAATGTCAATATAGATGTATAAGTATATTTGATAGTGTTCTATTGATCATTGACAACATGTATGAGTGAATCTATAGGTAATTGACTAGGTGTGTGTGTAGATCGAGGAATCACTGAGTGGGTTTTAGATACTTGTATTGGTGTGTCAATGGTTTAAAATATGATACTCTGTATTTTACAGTGAGTGATGAAAGATTATAGTAGTGTATGATGAGGTGTATCTTATTGTCACGTGGATGATGTCATCAGTGATGTCATTTGAGGTGTCATCAGTGATGTCACTGACCAGGTCACGAATGATGTAATATGTGACATCATCACCAGTGGATTGCGGACGCAAGAGAGTTACAGTTAGTACAACTAACTATAATGGAGGAATTTCAATGGTTTGTATGAGTGAAATGTCTTTTTTCAGGGAATTTCTAAGGTTTTTTAAATGATAATTCCTAACTATAACCTGCTTGAAACCTATGGTTTTTTCAGTGAATTTCAATGGTTTTTTAAATGATAATTCCTAACTATAACCTGCTTGAAACCTATGGTTTTTTCAGTGAATTTTAAAGGTTTTTTAAATGATAATTCCAAAGTATAACTTGCCTGAAACCCAAAGTTTTTTTCACTGATTTTGAAAGAGTTATTTAATAACAATTTTTAAATCTATTAATTGTTATACTTATTTCTTTGATACTGATTTACAAATTTATTTTAAATATATTCATTTTTAGATATCGTATTTTACATCACACATTTTTAATATATATATATTTTTGGAAAAAAATTTAATATATATATATTTTTTTAAATATTTTTATGATAATTTCTGTTTTCCTTTTTTTTACAATTATTTTAGCAGTCCCGCACCCAAAGCGCACCACTCTCGATAGCTGCGCAGAACGTAGCAGCCATTTTTCAATTGTTCGGTAGGATGCGCCTAGGGTGTGCGATGGGTACATATTTTCAAGCGCGATTGCTATGCCACCCATACGTGACTTCAAGCGCATACGCAACATATACTGTGGTTCTGAAAATCTGGATTTGTGTAATCGTTCTGGACTCGAGAATTAAAACTTCGTCGAAACATGACGAATTTGGTATCAAAAGACCGAGAATGACGAGTACATCATGTACATATATTTTCAGCATATTCGAGTGACGATTTCACCTCGAAATCGTCATTTGCGTTCTAAACCCTTGACTTCCATTTATGTGTTGCCCTTTACATAGGCCTTAATCCAGTTGAATTCAATTCCACAAGGACACATACTCCTTAATCGACTTTTCCATGACCTGTGCAAGTTGGAACCATTGCCCCAGGCCGAACTCGTTAGGTCAGTTCCCCTCCCAGTGGCCGAGCAAGATAGCATCAAGGCTCAACAAGTCATTAAACCATTTCAGCGCGCACACCTGCCGTATCTTGCTCACATCTGTCTTTTCTCTTTTGCTTCACTTACTTTATGGTGGGGAGGTGCCTGTTTTATTGGGGGTCCACCGATATCTGATGAAATGTTGGGCCTTGCCGGATGATTTGTTATGGGCAGCACGACGTGAAATATGTACATGTCATCATGACTCTGCTTTCCTTTTGTAAACCAATAACTGTAAATGACATACCACAATTCGAAGAATGTTTGCCTGAAGCTGAATATTCTGTATAAAGAGAGAAGCCTGACTTTGTAAATTCGAGCAGTCTCCTGAGAATATACTTCCCCGTGTTGTACTTCTAGGACACTTGTTACCTTGGTTGCAGCCAATAAACTAATCTTTGACTTCACCTAGAAGACTCTGAGTTTCTGTGGTCTGGATCAGGAAGAACCCGAGGTCTCTGGGTGTACCCTGACACCGCTGGGTTACCGGTGTCTGTGCCGGTTCTGAAAAACCCAGTACCTCAGCTGGCGCCCAACGTTTGGGGCGATTCCAGTGGTACCAGTCAGCAAGAGGATCGTGAGGAGATTCATGTGAAAATTCCAGAGGACGGCCAACCACCTCATCGACCCCTGCATGTCGACGTGGTCCGAAGGTCTTTGCTGCGAGGTTCCCCGCTTCCCGACGGCTACAAGGACTGCTGCCCTGGCTATCGCCCTGATTTGAACCCTTGAAATTTGGTAGAGCGAAACACTAAGACGAGTCTTCTGGTGACGTCATCGATATCTCAGTTAAGTATAAGTGGAGCGTCTCCCAGTCCTTAGTTGATCTTAGTTTTGGTATCCTTGGGATAAAACGTTTTGTGTTGGTACTTGCAAGCACCAAAACCGAAGGACTCGTGTATTCACGAGAAATATCGTAATCGATAATCCTTTGAAGTTTGGAACTAGACTAGAGAGCGAAGATGCCTAGTCTTAGACTTGGAAATTTGTTTTGTCTTGGTTATAATAAAAGGGACTCCCGATTGGAGGACTCATGTCCGGTTCCTCCAGTTGGAACTCCGACTTACGAGCTATATGTGAAACATGGGGTAGGCCCCATCACCTACAACGAAGTATGGATTAAATACACCAGGAAAGATGGTGTCCTAAAATGGCCCCAATATGGTAGTTTTGATTCTGAAATCTTAGACAACCTTGAAGTTAAACTCTTTAAAAAGAAAGCCCGGCCGGCGATGTTTGACTCTTTCCGCTTATGGCGTAAAGAAGCCAAACAAAAAGAAATCAAATTAGCTAAGAAAAATAAGAGAGAAGAGGGACTCTCAGTAATGCAAGCTGCTGTACAGTTTAACGATAATGAAGAAGAGCAGATGAGTGAGCAGTTGCACAGGCAACGTAAAATGGCAATAGATAAATGTTATCCAGTTTTGCCGTCTCTTCAGCAAGAGGCAGCAAAAGAGCGTGAGAAAGACCCATTAATGTCGCATTTACTAAATTCGCCACCCCCCTATGCGCAAAATGCCACGGCACCCCCGCAACCTTTAGTTGCGCAAACTACGCCTCCTGTTCCTCCACAGCACCCTCCAGCTGTTCCTCAGCTGGCTCCTACTCCTTTGGTGCAGCCTCCTCCAGGCCCACCGACCACCTCTGTTTCACCTGTGTTTTCTACGATTTTGCCTACTGTACTTTTTACGTCTCCTAATGCTCCCTCTACGATTTTGCATAGTGCTCCTTCTATTTCCCCTGATACCTCTACTGCTATCTCTGCCCCTGCCTTATCTCACCCCGTTTTTCCATCCGTTCTTCCTTCAGTTTCACCTTCCATTCGGCAGAAAATGGCCAGCACTGTTACTAACCTTCTTTTACCTCTTTTCGAGTCGCCTACTACGACCCCTAACATGGGAAGAAGACAGTTGGGAAGTCGACTGCCTGACTATCAAGAGAGAGACTCACTGAATAGTTTAGCACGGAAATGGGTCATGGACACTGTAAAATATGATGTACAGTCTGTCATGGAAGTCTTCCATCAATGGGAAGCAGCGACACAGAGATATGTTTTCGAACAGATGTGTGTTTTCCTTTGCGAGGATTTAGAAGACAATGATCTGGAATGCATCCCGCAAGAGATGTGTCGTGTACGGTTTAAGTTTGGAGAGGGTATGATTGTAGGTCCAGATGTGGAAAAAGCAGTTGAAATGTTGTTATCATATCGGAGTAAGGGAAGCAGTACATCTAGTAGGAAAAAGGCGCGACAATACCCTATGAGAGAAGTTCCCCCACAATGGAGAGAAGGTGACACGACTGCTGTCCCACCTATTCTGCCACATTTTTAGCGTGTATGGGTACATGTCCCATGGAAGCGAGCTGAAGTTTTAGCACTTAAACAAACATTACCTGATCCGCGTAAAAATCCTGCAGGGTATTACAAAGAGTTGTCGCAAACTGCTGGGTCATGTATAATGAATTTAGCCGATATCGATATGCTATTTGGGAATGTTGTTCCACAGCCTTTATGGGGTAAAATTCGTCATATAGATCATGATCAGGAATTAGGTGACTCATGGGCTAATATTGCCGCTGCAGATGCCCGACAAGTTGGTGGTGCCAAGCCTGAGCCTTTGATAGCAGAACTCCCTGGTAAAATTGTTGATTACATGAAAACGATAATGCCTGCGATACGTGTAAATTGGGATAAGTTATCTGCATGCAAGCAGAAGAAAGAAGAAACAGTCTCAGATTTCTTCACCAGATTTGAAGAAACATTTGTCGACCACAGCGGTCAAGATATGACCACAGAAGGTGGTCAGAGATTGTTTGTCGATAAATTCGTGCACAATCTGCTTCCAGAATTGTGTAAAAAGTTAAAAGATTCAGAAAGTTCTTGGGCAGTCTCATCTTCAGCCCAGATATTGGCTACTGCACAATATTACGAAAATAGAGACAAGGATGAGAAAGATAGAGTAGAAAAGAAAACTAAAGAACTAAAAACAAAGGTTTTGCTACAGCAAGCCTCTCCGCCACGTGGTGGTGGTAATCAGAATAATGGTAGCCAGAATCACTACCAAAATACTTTTCAGCAGCCTCAACAATATCAGAGGAACTCGCAAAGAGTCGAGTATACTCAACCCCGTGTACCTGTAGGCCCCAACCAGTGTTCATATTGCAGACAAGAGGGTCATTTCAAGTATAATTGTCCTATTCTATTACAACGTGCAAATGGAGTTTCTGGTGTTAGAGGTCGTGGCAGTCAGCAAGCACCTAGAGGTAGAGGGCGTGGAAACGCCCCTCAGAACGCACGTCCCCTTCCACCACAAAACTCTATGAACAGGTTTGATCAGCAAAATAATGCATCTGATAGGACAGCTCAATACTACGTTGATGATTACTATACAGAAGATGAGTATTTGGAGATTAATGATTGCTAGGACAGCCAAAGACAAAGAGAGGGAGTTGTTTCAGTTCCAGTAGATCAGAGTGGACCATACGTTGAGGTGATTACATCAGGTGTGTCAGAGCCTTTTCTGTTGGATACTGGTGCTACGAAGAGTTCCATTAAGCACTCAAAACTCCCTGGCGCACCTTTGTCTGGCGAAATGAACGTTTCTGTAGGTTTTTCTGGCGCCCCAGTTAGGAATCCGATTACTGACCCTTTGTCTCTCTCTGTTGGTCCTTGTGAATTAGAAGCACCCCTTATTCTGACAACAGGTTGTGGCGACAACTTGCTAGGATTGGATTTGTTAAAAAGATTGTATGCGACTTTGTACTGTTCTCCTTCAGGAGTACAACTTACTTTAGGTAAGAAAGTGGTTTCTCCCATGTATTTGTCGAGGGATAAAATTCCTGCAGAATTGTCGTTTCTCCCAGATATTCTTTGGGCCACTGGTCCTAATGATGTAGGTCTTTTAGAAATTCCACCATATGTTGTAACATTGAAAGCCAACGTTAAAATGCCACCAATTCCCCAATACAAAATTTCTAGTGAGGGTGAAAAAGCTTTGCTAGCGATCGTTTACGAATTAATTGAAAAGGATGTCATTGAAGAAACACGAGGCAATGTTTGCAATAGTCCTGTTCTGCCTGTCTTAAAACGAACTGACCCTTCTAAGCCACCTGTGTACAGATTCGTGATTGACCTTAGAGAAGTGAATAAAATTGTTGTGCCACAATTTCCAGTTGTACCCGACATTACCACATTATTGACTATCATTCCAGCCTCTGCCTCTTGGTTTTCGGTGATTGACCTGAAGAATGCTTTCTTCAGTATCCTAATTGCTGAGGAGAGCAGGGATATTTTTTCCTTCAGTTTAGGAGGTCGAAGTTTCCGCTTTAAACGCGCTCCTCAGGGCTACTGTGAAAGTCCGTCAATATACAGTCAAGCTCTAAAAACACAGCTTGATACAATTGTTTTACCAAAAGGTGCTACTCTTGTACAATATGTGGACGATTTGCTCATTGCTGCAGATACTAAGAAAATTTGTAAAAAGGCCACGTTGACATTATTGCGTCATCTGTGTGATCTGCATCACAAGGTGTCACTTTCCAAACTGCAATATTGCCGACAAGAAGTGACCTACTTAGGTCACCTCTTATCGAAGGAGGGAAGGAAACTGACCCCAGAAAGAATTCAGGCAATAGCAAAATTGAATGTGCCAAGAACACAGAGAGAAGTGCGTGCTTTCTTGGGCATTACATCGTACTGTAGACAGTGGATTCCAAATTTGTCATTATTGGCCAAAACCTTGGTGGCATTAACGTGTAAAGGTACACCCAATCCCATTCCTTGGTCTGAAGAGTGTCAGAAAAGTTTTCTCGAATTACGCACAGCATTATGTTCGGCTCCTGTGTTAGGTACCCCTAGCTACAGTAAGCCTTTCACATTGTACGTCCACGAGAAGGAGGGCTGTGCATTGTCTGTGTTGACTCAGTTATTTGGAGGTAGGCAGCGCCCATGCGCCTATTTTTCGTCAACTTTGGATCTGGTAGCAAAAGCATTGCCAAGTTGTTTAAGAGCCACAGCAGCAGCAGCTGTTTCTATTCGACAGTCTGCTGGTCTAGTAATGAATAATATACTAATCGTGATGGTCCCGCATGCAGTAGACACATTGTTAAATAGAACTAAGACACAGCACTTAACTAGTGCTCGACTGTCCAGTTACGAATTGACACTGCTAGCGAGCCATGTGCACATAAAAAGGTGCAGTACCTTGAATCTAGCTACATTGTTGCCAATTGCAGAGGAATCAGATGCTTTAGAACAGCACGATTGTTTTCTCACAACAGAGGAAGAGACAAAAGGGAGAATAGATTTATTTGACACTCCTCTTGCTGAATGTGATGGTACATTATGGGTGGATGGTTCATGCTTCAAGCTCCCAAAAGGTAACGTGACTGCAGCATATGCTGTCACGACTTTGCAAACAGTTGTTGAAACTGCACGAGTACCACATGGTTCAGCTCAAGCTGCAGAATTAGTTGCACTCACGAGAGCATGTGTATTGTCTAAAGGAATGAGAGTGACTGTCTACACTGATAGTCAGTATGTGTTTGGAGTGGCTCACAGTTTTGGACGATTGTGGAGAGAACATGGGTTCCTGACTTTGCATGGAGCTAAGATTCAGCATGGTCAGTTGGTGAATGAGCTTCTTGAATCACTGACCTTGCCCCTGCAAATGGCGATTGTGAAATGTAGTGCTCACAAGAAGGTGACTGATGATGTTGGTCGTGGGAATGCATTTGCTGACGAGATCGCTAAAGAAACGGCAAAGAATGTGATGAGCCGAATGTATGTTGCAGGCCCTGAAAGATGGACTGGTGATGTTGGAATATGTGAGGACACGATAGAGAGTGTGAAGTCCATCCAAGCTGAGGCCACAGAGAAAGAGTTGAGCACGTGGAGAGAGAGTACAGGTAGAATGGATGCAAATGGTTGTTGGATTGAATCGACAGAGCATCAGAGATGGTTGTTACCCGATGCATATGTGCTTGCAGTGGTTACAATGGCTCATGGAATGGCTCATATCAGCGTGAAAGGGATTTGCAAGTTGTTGGCCCCAGTGTGGAAGAATTCAGGGATTCCCAAGTGTGCAGAGAATGTTGTCAAGAATTGCATGGTATGTCTGAAGCACAATCCTGGTAGGGGAACCCCAACTCCAGCTGGTCATTTTGCACCTCCTACGTATCCGTTCGAGGTTTTGCAGCTAGATTTCATACACATGGAGAGGTGCAACAACTTAAAATACGTGCTCGTTGTTGTTTGTGCTTTCTCAAAATGGGTAGAAGCATATCCCCTGAAAGACAATACTGCCTTGTCCACAGCAAAAGCCCTTGTGAAAGAGTACTTCCCCAGGTTTGGAATGCCTAGAATGGTCTGGTCTGATAACGGAAGTGAATTTGTGGGTCGTGTGATGAAGAGAGTGTGTGAAGGGCTAGGCATTAGGCAGAAGTTCCACGCTGCAAATCACCCCCAATCAGCTGGATTAGTAGAATGTTACAATGGCACACTTAAACTTAAATTGGCCAAGATCCAAGCGAGCACAGGTCTTAAATGGCCTGACGCTCTACCCTTAGCACTCCTATCCACCAGAATGACTGTGCATTCGCGAGTGAAACTCAGCCCTTATGAAATTGTCTTTGGCCGGCCAGCCAACATATGGGGAGTGCCTAGGCCCACGAAGTTCAGCGAGCTAGAACACCCTATTTTGCTTGATTACCTGTATGAATTGACGGCTAAATTGCGTGTTTTGCATCAACAGGTACATGACTCCCTGCCTCCGGCCTCTGATACTCCAGGACACCCCATAAACCCTGGATCCTGGGTGTTGATAAAGAATTTCCAAAGGACTAAAAACGACCAGCCCAGGTGGACGGGACCATACCTCGTCCTTCTCTCTACCAGATCGGCAGTTCGAGTGGAAGGGAAGAAGGCCTGGATCCACGGGGTCCACTGTAAAAGGGTACCCTTACCTCTGCCCTATGACCAGAGTAAAGAACCTGATGCCGTGCCAAATACCGTCCCTTTTAATGATTCACATGTAAAAGGAACTGACTCTGAACAAGAAAACGAAGACATTTTGCACAAGGCTGTGCCACTTTCCAAGCGAGTGAACATAACAGAGCCTGACCTTTTGTTCCCAGATCAGACAATACCTGGGAAGCAACGGTATAATTTGAGACCGAGAAAAACGAACTAATAAAGTCATTTCTTTTTCAATTTGAGACTAAGATCCATGGACAAATAAAACAAAGATACTTCTTTTTCCCCCAAGTACTATTTTTGAAAGTGCAGATCTCCCATCTAGGTAACTTGCTCATTTTTGTTTTTCGAACCGCCATCCGGGTTCTGCTGCTAGGGCCGCGGTTGATTACAGTCTTTGGGGTGCAGCTAACGACGTTAGGTCGGTAGTTCTGGTTGGTCCAAGGGAGTTGCCCTAGACTGACGGAAGCATCCCTTAGCAGAGGCAACCTCCCACCGCGGGCAGCACTTTAGAGAGGATGGAGTTTCCCGATGTGGAGAGACCTGCCAAACAAATGAACTTTAAGCAGAGACTGTGTAACACGATGACAAAGAAAAGTTTTATAATATTGTGTATTTTTATGCTATTCAGCGTAATGATCTTTTTGATAAGTTATGTTTTATTCTCTTTTCGTGTAACATTTGCGCCCACTGCATCACCCATACCTCCTCCTACTGTTTCCTCTCATTCTTTCCACCCTCTGCCCGACCACGAATCAAATAGGAGATTGGAGTTCATTATTAACTCCTTTGTTCAGTTGTTACACCAACACCAACTTGTAATGAACACAACTAACTGTTGGGTGTGCGGTCTTATGCCTCACACAATGGATAAAGGTATCCCCTATTTGGTCCTGCCATTTAGTCACAATGGTTCTGTATGGGCATATAGGATAATGTTCATATATGCACACGAAATCTACCCCCTGCATTCTATAACAGACAATCCTAGAAAAAGTGCTCTAGTCAAAGGTATAGTTGACATGATTAAGGAAGGTATTTCTTATGAGACTATCCCTAGAGATGAGACACTATTATACATAGGATGGAACATGACTGGATATGGAACTACTCTAAGTGAGAAACAGCAAGCTAAGAGATCGTCCCCGATTTGGATTGTACCCCATCAGGGTCATCTATGTCTGCAAGGTAATGGCACGAATCCCAGGGCTCAGTTAGGGAAGAGTGTCTGTACTGAAACGTATATGTTTGGATCTCAGACTTCCCCTGCGTTTTTAGCAGCTAAGGGTACTTATTTCATCTGCCACGATAGAGCCTATACATGGTTGCCCCCTGACTTTTCGGGCTCATGTTTTGTTTCCTTCCTGTTGCCTCCCACCTACACAGCAGCGGCAGACTACCACAGGACAAGGATAGTTAGAGGTATCTTGAGTGAAGAGGACACTGCAGGTCAAGAATTTGGTGACTTTGCAAAGGGTTATTTGCCGTTCTGGGGATCCATGGCTAACAGCAGAAACATAAGGCAATTGACAAGGGTAGTTGAGTCCACCGTGATAGAAACTACTGGTGCCCTTAGTAACCTGACTGCTGAGCTCCAGTCGGATCGGCTTATGACCCTTCAGAACAGGGTCGCTTTAGATGTCATCCTTTCAGACCGAGGTGGGGTATGCAAATTGATCCAATCTAGTTGCTGTATCTTCATCCCTGATAACGCTCCAACAGTGTACCAGGCCATCTCCAAACTACATAACATTTCCGAATCTATTCATGTGGATAAAGGAGATTGGTCATTGATGGGATGGTTCTGGGAACTGATATCCGCCTGGGGATGGAAAATTCTAATGGTCATTGGGATGGTCTTAGCCATTCTTTTCCTGTTCTGTCTATGCATACAGTGTGCTCCTGCAATATGTGGCCTCTGTGTTACATCATGTGTACGGAAGCCTGTGTCAAGAGATGAACTAAGTACTAGAATGATGTTACAGCAACATCTCAATGACTTTAGGAATATAGATCTGGACTCAGACTAACATGAGGATAGATAATTGCCTATGTAAGGGCAAAAGGAGGGATTATGGTTCTGAAAATCTGGATTCGTGTAATCGTTCTGGACTCGAGAATTAAAACTTCGTCGAAACATGACGAATTTGGTATCAAAAGACCGAGAATGACGAGTACATCATGTACATATATTATCAGCATATTCGAGTGACGATTTCACCTCGAAATCGTCATTTGCGTTCTAAACCCTTGACTTCCATTTATGTGTTGCCCTTTACATAGGTCTTAATCCAGTTGAATTCAATTCCACAAGGACACATACTCCTTAATCGACTTTTCCATGACCTGTGCAAGTTGGAACCATTGCCCCAGGCCGAACTCGTTAGGTCAGTTCCCCTCCCAGTGGCCGAGCAAGATAGCATCAAGGCTCAACAAGCCATAAAACCATTTCAGCGCGCACACCTGCCGTATCTTGCTCACATCTGTCTTTTCTCTTTTGCTTCACTTACTTTATGGTGGGGAGGTGCCTGTTTTATTGGGGGTCCACCGATATCTGATGAAATGTTGGGCCTTGCCGGATGATTTGTTATGGGCAGCACGACGTGAAATATGTACATGTCATCATGACTCTGCTTTCCTTTTGTAAACCAATAACTGTAAATGACATACCACAAATTCGAAGAATGTTTGCCTGAAGCTGAATATTCTGTATAAAGAGAGAAGCCTGACTTTGTAAATTCGAGCAGTCTCCTGAGAATATACTTCCCGTGTTGTACTTCTAGGACACTTGTTACCTTGGTTGCAGCCAATAAACTAATCTTTGACTTCACCTAGAAGACTCTGAGTTTCTGTGGTCTGGATCAGGAAGAACCCGAGGTCTCTGGGTGTACCCTGACACCGCTGGGTTACCGGAGTCTGTGCTGGTTCTGAAAAACCCAGTACCTCAGCACGTATCATGGCACACCGCGCGCCTTCGTTTCCGCATGACGTCATGTACGTGTTCAAACTTCCGTGAAATTTTTCGATATAAAAAAGTTATAAATATATGTATTTAATATAAATATTAAGGGGCAAAAATAATATTCTTTTAGTTTTAATAAACTTTTATGACTTTAAAATGCAATTTGGAGAAGTCGCGCTAAATGCGTGCTGCGTGTACGCACCCAACGCAGATCCCATGTGACCAAAAAAAAGAGATTTAATTGGTTTATAACATTTACTGTTCTAACTATTGAAGAACCCCACCCATTTCAATTACTCTTCTTAGACCTACCTTACCAGAAGACCTATCCTGAAAAGAATGTCACTTTTTGTTCATTGGAAACCTGAACTTCTTTTTTGGATTAAAAAATGGCTACACTACTGCAAGAATCATCTGATTCTTAAGATTTTGTTACTCAACAATTTGAACCGGAACCTCACCCTCTCAAAAGATACACATCCATCGTATGGAAATGTTTTACTTTTCCAGAGGGGCAAAAGAAATGTAATGCCACCAAAGTAACATGCAAGATTTGCCAGGCAGTACTGTCCAGTGGAGATCCAAACAAGAAATACTCCTGTGGCACTGCTAGTATGCGCAAGCACCTCCAATCCCTGCATCCTGTCAACTATGCTCACGAAGAATGTAGAAGACGGCGCCAAAATGTACCTCCACCACTGGCAATACCAAGTACCTCTGCAGCATCACCTTCCACATCACGACGAGACATACGTCCCTAATTCGTGAAAGTTAGAATGCACTGCGTGAAGTGCAATCGTTTAATTTGTTATGGGGAGCAATCAGTAGACCTAGTTTGCAGAGCAATTGATAACCATCAATGCTATTTTTCTTTATTCCCTCAAAGTTCATGGTTTTGTTCATCCTGTTGACTTTTTTCTTTCTAAAAAAAGCAAAAAAAACTTCTAAAAATCAATAAAAAAATATAAAAGTACAAAAACAAAAAAAAAAGTTATTTTCAGAACTAACTACTCTGGTTAAAGAAAGCTAAATGTATATGCTAGTGTGTGAAAGTTTACATAAATGTATACATACTGCATCATTGAGTAAAGAATGCATATATTGTAAGAAAAAAATGAGGAGAAATGAAAACATTTAGACTGCAGATTTACAAGCTCTCTGCGCCACCAGTACGTCACTTTTTGTGATGTACTGGTTGCGCAGGTGGCTCCTCCAAATTTACAAGGAGACAAAAAGTTACCCTGCATGACTTTTCCTTTCCTTCTAAATACGGCCCCTTCATACGCAGCTCTTTACATATATATATATATATTACATCATTCACGACATGGTTAGTGACATCACTGATAACATCACTGATGACATCCCATATGACATCACTGATGACAGCATCCAGTGAATGTGGTTTGGTTTGTTATTTAAATATGTATTATATATATAGCAATCTGCATTGAAGAATGACTGGATATAAAATAATCTGGATAAAGGATTTAGTAGCAGTGTGATTGGTTGTTTACTTGAATAATTTATGGTGTCTCATTAAATATATTGGATAGTGACTAAACTGTGTGAATATCTGTATTACTTTGTCAGTTGTTCTGTAAACTGCTGCACCAGTTGGTTACTAGCTACGAGTAAGTCTATATTACTTACTGATTAGTTAACTGAGTATTTGTATGGGAGAGTGAATGTGTGTGTGGGTCGCTGGGGGGTGTCTGACTGCCCAAAGATGTGTGAATAGTTGATTCAGTAGGTATATGACGTTAAGACTACATGTTGTAACAATTGTTTGGGTGAGTTAATATCTTTATGGGTGTGGTAATGAGCTAATATATCTTTCAATGCTACATGTCAAATAAAGTACAAAAATAAAAGGAAGTGTGTGTGACATTTTTTGTATATTAAGAAGTATTCATATGACTCAGTGATTGCATGAGTAACTGTATGGATAACTGGATACTCGTAACAGTGATTTTATAACACTAACTATGAGTTACTACCTATATGAGTAAAATAAGTGCTGTTTGTATAAGTGTTAGGGTTAGTGGTTTAGGGTTTAGGGTAGTGTAGTGGTGTTGTGTACTGAAAGGGTTGTGCTGGGGATAGATTTAAGGTGTAAGGTAGTGCATTAGGCAGTGCATTGGTGTTTGTGGAGAGTAGGGGGTCGTGTTGGTGGTAGATTTAGCATTTAGGGTAGCACACTGGTGTTTGTGTAGTGTAGGGGGTCATGCTGAGGGTAGTGTTTTAAGGTTTAGAATAGTGCAGCTGTGTTTGTCTACTGTAGGGGATAGTGTTTTAGGTTTTAAAGTAGTGCAGTGGTGTTTATATAGTATAGCATTTCATGCTGGGGGTAGTGTTTTAGGGTTTAGGGTAGTGTAGTGGTGTTTGTGAAGTGTAGGGTATGTGCTGGGGTACACTATAACCACCCAAAGCACAATTATCAGTAGTAACCACCAAAACATTCAAGGGGAAGTTATCAGCAGAATGCTAGGAAAACGTTTATCAATATTAAATGCTTCTAATCAAGTAAAATTCAAATCATTACATGCAGTGTGCCACAAATGATATTACCACAGCAGTAAGTCTCCCAACATAGATTTATAGTGGATAAACGAGTTTCATTTGACAGACCCATAGGCCAACGCTACAGCTTTCACATGCTTCAACACCCTCCAAATACGCAGCAAGACCTTCAAATAGACCCATCCCCCGAATAAAGGAAGACCATCACCCAAGCACTCATCACCAGCAGGCTGGACTACGGGAACGCCCTCTATGCAGGAATCAACAAATTTCTACTCCATAAACTTCAGACTGTCCACAACACCGCAGCCAGACTCATCCTCAGCATCCCACAACAAGACCACATTACCCAGCATAAACAAGCACTCCACTTGCTATCTGTCAAAAAAAGAGTGACCTTCAAGCTATTCACACACACCTATAAAGCCCTCCACTCCACCGGACTCAAATATTTCAATCTCCTTCTACACCCCCAACAGAAACCTCCACTCCGCTGACCAGCCCTTGGCCGAAATCCTCTGTATCCACAGAACCAGACAGGAGGCACACCCTTCTCCTACATCATGGCCAAGAATGAACTCCCCCTCAGCATCAGATGAACCCCCACACTGAAAGCATTCAGAAATACCAATAAGACCTAGCTTTTCGAATACCAAAGCTGCACAAATCCCCCCTCCACATACTCCACCAGCACCGGTAAACCCTCACAGGTGAGTACTGCGCTCTATACATCCCTAATTGCTTAATTGATACGCCACCACAGTGTGTCTTTGAGTGTTATCAACAGGCCCTGCCATTTGTTTGGCTGTTTGTAACTCTTAAGGGTAGTGAAATGAGCAGTACTACCTTCTTTAATATACACAGAATCTCTGAGATTGGCTTGGTTTGGCTTCACCTCTGAGAGTTACTTTCAGAGTGCTGGTGAGCTACCAGTAGCTTCCGAGCTACTAGTTGGAGACCCCTGGTATGTATAGAGAGGGGGGAATTGTAGCCCTGAAGCACTAATGGGAAGGTTATTACACCACTACATGCCTAATCCATAGCACTTTGAATGACTACATTCCCTATAGCCTGGCTCACTGCATGAGTACATGCTTACTGACTGAATGATTACATTAATATAAGTAAAGACAATGGGTGAATTCTTAATTGGTTGATTTTTACTTTAGTGACTGAATTACTACATGGTACAGAAAGTCTTATTTTGAAATTGTAACAGCAGTCACACTGTGTTTGCTGGAGTATATAGATAGTGACTGGGAAAGGGGATTACACCACTACATGCCTAATGCATACTAGTTTGGAGCACTGCATACCCTAAAGCCTGGCTTACTGCAAAAGTGTACGTACTTATGTAACTGCAAACACATCAACCAACCAAATAATTGTCTCTTAATTTTGCCAAATGGACACTGATTCATAGTGTGATTCTAGACAAATAACAGTATCCCTTGCAGTGTATACAGAAAGATTAAAAATATTAGATAAATGAATGTATTAAAACTCGCAGTAATGGAATTAATAAATTAATACTCGGTTATGAATTAGAATACTCAAGTTTAATAGAGAGTATCTCTGGCATGGGATGCAGGGAAAATAGGGGTTTAGGGTAATGAAAAGTTTTACAAAAAAAGAGAAGTTACTCGAATGATAATTCTAAAAAAAAGGGCAATGAATGTTAATTCTCATATTAAATGAAAAGTAACCTATAGAATTGCTTTTATAAGAAAAATGAATTTAAATAAAGCATTTTAGAAATTATACGAAAGTTAAAAAGAATGGAGAGGCACGTTTAAATAAACACGTGACGCACTAAAACAGTGGAAATGAGAACACCCCGTCAACTGAAAAATGTGACTGAAAAGTGGGAGGAGCAATAAATTTATCCCATAGACTGTAAAGTAACTGAAAAGTATATAAACCACACCAGTGGGATGATTAGTTTCGTTTCAGAGAACCAATACGAGCGAAGAAACTACGAGCAAGGTAATTATTCGGGGCTGTGGAAGCATCTTGAGAATATCTTTCATTTCCTCATGGGGAACATATTGTTAATGTATATTTAAAAATACATAAAACACTATGTCCCCTCCAGAGGAGTTGGATTAATTTCGACGCAGGAAGGAAAGAATATCGAACAGAGGTAATGTATGTAAATGGGTATATATTTGATATTTTAAAAAGAAAGCAAACATATTTAAATGATTTTAAATGTACTATGTTTAAGTTGAAATGGAATATAATAACGAGTTAACGAAAGAACTATTTCAAGAAATATAGCTTAATTAGGGAATTACTATGTGCACGGTAATGATTAGAACAATGTAACTATCTTCACTTTATCTTCCATTTCCACAGAAGGATCATATTTGTAATGTATATTTTAATATACATTCAACTTTATGATTCTTCAAGTGGAGTTGGATGACTTTCAGCAGAGGATTTTTTTTTAGTATGCAAGTATTTCTTAATGATTGAAAAATGGAGTATAAATAAACTATCAACGCAAAAAAGAAATACTTTGGAATAAAGGAGAATACTCTGTCTTCTAGAGTGAAAATGGGTAAAAGTATTATTATTAAGTAGTGCTTTTACCAATTTTCACTCGTGAAGAACAGGAGGATTATCTTTGCAAGCACTTTAAAAAAATATATATATAATTGTGTCTTCAAATGTTAATGTGAATGTTAATGCTTTCAATTTTTAAAAATGATTGTAAAATGTAATAATGTCATGAAATGTACATAACAAAGAAAGATGAAGTAGTGTGGGAGTGTTTGTCGTAGCACTTCTATTCTACTTTATCTGAAAGTACAAAAAGCCCTAACATTAAAAAAAGATACTGGGGCATCACTTATATAATGTAAACTTAAGAAATGAGTGCTTATGATAAAATAAAAGAAATGTGGTCCAACACGTGATACCAATGAATGAAAAAAATATTTTGCATTTCACCTATGTGATGAATATAAAAGACTCAATACAAATATTTTGAAAACTTGTGCATTTTTCTTTCAAGGATTCTTTGAAGAATTATACATTTAATGAAAGGAAAAAGTGCTCCACGCTTAAGGAAAAAGTCAGCACAATCACGATACAATAGAAAATAGAGTAATATTTTTAAATACCTTTACAGTCAACAAACTCGGAAGCAGAGTACACAGTTTGAGTTAAAAACACCCAACCACAACTAGTTTTTGAAACACATTATAAAATAAGGTTACAAATGGGGGTGGGGTCGCAAGGTGCGTCACAAAATGGGCTACGTGCATGGTGAGGGTATCGTAACATCACATAGAAAAAAACAAGCCAATCAACATTAGGATCAGGAAGGTAGAGTTAACCACACAACAGCCAATCAAATGTTTTTCAAAATCTGCGCAAGGAAAGGAATTGGTCGGTAATACGTCTTCTTACCATGCTTCACAACCAATGAAAAAGAGGTCTAGAAAGTTTCTGTTTTTAACATACGAGCAAATCAGATGACCTTGCAAGCACACGCAGCGAGAGGCAATTATTAAAGATGACTTGCTTTCGCAAGACCCTGAAAGGCTTCTTGCAGAATAAATACGCACTTATCTGCCAGACCCCATTTAATGATTAACCAGGCTCTCAAGCCTAAACACGTCGGAAATCATCTCTCATCACTTTCTCTTCTTCCAGGTTGACCGTGAAAGTGCGTGTCTCCTTCTCTTTTAACTCCTTTCTTTTTCATAGTAATTGTTACTCATACAGTAGCCAGCAAATACCCCACAGATGCAACCCCCTGGATTTGCAATAGTAATTGTTACTCATACACTATCCAACACATACCCTACAGATGAACCCTCCTGGAGTTAGAATAGTAATTGTTACCCCTACACTAACATGCACTTACCTTACAGATGCACCCCCCTGGACTTAGAATAGTAATTGTTACCCCTACACTAACCTGCACTTACCCTACAAATGCACCCTGCTCTCTCTTTCAAAATCCAAACCAGGTTTACAACACCCTTGCACCACTTTCGCGTCACTTTTCCCATCTTAATGCAGGGTGCCGGGGGGACCGTGGAGACATTGTGGCTCCCCCCACGGTCCCCAACATTTTTTATACGACCCGGGAGATAGGGTTCCCGGGAATTATTAGAAATTACTGATAGGGGCTATTTTTACAGACAAATAAAAGTTGCACACCCAGCGCTCAGTGCGGCCCCCTGGTGTGCACGTGATAGATGCATGACAAATAATCTGTACGGTTCACGACTCCAGCGCCTTTGCTGCACAACTTCTATGCGTTTGGGAGCCGGCATTGCTTTTCCACATGGCGAGCTACTAACATGCAGCTCCCCATGTGGAAAACCAATCTGATTTATATTTTCAAAGAGAAAACAGATTTCCTTGCTATGGGAGGGAGGGATGGACAGCCCGGGACACTGCAGGAACCGTCCCTCCCACAATATATAAAACCACGGGGAGTGGTGGTCCCCGAGGCTTTGGAGATCTTGCAGCCCCCCCAACCATTTTTGTTACACCGCTGGGGGTAACAGGGCCCTCGAGTGCTCCAAGAGGGGGGCCACGCAGTCCCACTCCCACAATACATAAAGCCCCGGCGGGTGGTGGTCCCCGTGGCTTTGGGTACCTTGGATCCCTCCCCCCACCATTTTTTTCTTTTTAGCCCCGGGGGTGACGATCCCCAGGGCTTGGCCCCCCATAAAATTGAACAATTTGCCCTCAGTATAAAAAACTTTGTTTTATTTTATTTATTTTATGGCACAGTCTGCGCACCATCGCACATGCCGGAGTTGAAAAAAAAGAAATTGCGGGCCCTGGGGGTCATTCTGGGACCCCTAAGCAGGTCTACGGGATAAAATTATTTCTACCCTGCCCCCTTTCTCCATTTTGCACACATATTCCACTGACTTCCTCAGCCTCGCTTCTACGAGGCACAAAATGGCTGCCAACAGTTCCTTGTTTTGAATGTTTACAAGCACTTGATAGCCAATTAGCATTCAGCGCGTGATCGGAAGGGTGCGCTTATGGTACGATGATACTCCTCGCACATGCCGCGGATCCACCGCGCCCATAGATATATAAATGACTTTAACTGTAATGTTCTCAGGAAGTATGGAACAGATTGACACCATATAGGCAAAAGGCAAAAGTCTGAACTGAGGACTACCTCTTTGCCAAATTTGGTGTAATTCCGTTCAGCCGTTCGAGTTGTAGCTGTGGCTAAAGGTCCTATGGGAAATTGCATCGGGAAAACACGTTTTGGGACCATCCTTTTTTCTCAGCCCCCACTTGATGAATCATTCGGAAACTTTCAGGATAGGAGTGGACCAGAGCTGACCAAAAGTTTGGAAAATCTCGCAAAGATTCATTAATGAGCGTCAAAGTTATTGGGAATAAAATGTTGTGGATTTCCTATGCATAATAGGTCCTAACCATAACTACTCACTGGTGACCGCCAGTAGGTAATATATATATATATATATATATATATATATATATATATATATATATATATATATATATATATATATATATATATATATATTCACTGAAAAAACCATAGGTTTCAGGAGTTATATAGTTAGGAATTAGCTTTTACAAAACCTTTGAAATTCACTCCAAAAACTATAAGTTTTAGTGGTGTTATAGTTAGCTGGACATTTTACTCATACAAAACCATTGAAATTGCTCCTATATAGTTAGTTGTACTAAGTATATATCGCGCACCCGCAATCCTCTGCTGATGATGTCACATATTACATCATTCATGACATGGTCAGTGACATCACTGATGACATCTCAAATGACATCACTGATGACATCACTGATGACATCATCCAGTGAATGTGGTTTACTTCGTTATTTAAATATGCATTATATATATTTAGCAATTTGCATTGAAGAATGAGTGGTTATATAAATAAATATTTGGATGGAGGATTTAGTAGCAGTGTAATTGACTGTTTACTTGACCAATTTATAATGTCTCACTAAATATAGTGGATAGTGACTAAACTGTGTGAATATCTGTATCACTTTGTCAGTTGTTGTGTAAACTGATTCTACAGTTTTACTAGCTATGTGAAAGTCTATATTAGTTATTGATTAGTTAACTGAGTATTTGTATGGAAGTGTGAAAGTGCGTGTGGTTCGGTGGAGGGTGTGTGACTGTCCAAAGATGTGTGAATAGTTTATTCAGTAGATATATGAAGTTAAAACTACATGTTCTAACAGTTTGGGTGAGGGAATCTCTTTATGGGTGTGGTGATGAGCAAATATATTTCTCAAAGGTACAGGTCCAACAAACTAGAAAAATAAAAGGCAGTGTATGTGTCAGTTGTTGTATATAAATAAGTATACATAAGACACAATGATTGTGTGAGTGACTGTATGTGTGGTAAATAAATAAATAATACCCTATTTTTGACTAGACATATATCATATCAGATAGCTCAATAAATAAGAGTCAAGATTCGAGGTAGTAGGAGTTTCTGCAGGTTTATTACAGCATAAGGACAGGATCAGGACAACCTGCATAGGAACAGAATGGCAGGGCTAGAGTGGCCCGGCAGCTGCCGGGGCTGGGTCTGGGATGAGCGCGCTGACTTTTAATAACAATACATCAACTTATATACATAGCGCAAACACATAGCATTACATCGCAGTAGGCGTAGCAGTGGGTGGAGCAGAAGGCGTGACGCTTAGCAGTCGCGAAAGATAAGAGTAAAAAGAGGTGTAACTGGGAGTATACATAGGCATGTGATGCAAACGTAACAGAATATGTCATGAATGGGGCGGAAACATTGGAGGGGGCTACCTAAGGAGCCGGGACCTCTAACCTAATGGTGCGCGTAAACTGGCAATGACGTATCACTAGGAGAAGCTGGGGGCTACGAACTCTGTGCTAGGAGCAGAGACTAGAGTCTGGAGGGTCGGAGCGACATGTACCTAAACCCTATCTAGTATCTGATGTTTAGGGAACATGTTGATATAAACTAGAAGTCATGAGGGGAAAAGCTAACTTGATTCTAAGACTGAACCATGCATTATTCTACATGTAGTGCGTGATGAAGAATACTAAATGACCATTTAAATACAGTATTTCTCTAACGTGAAGACGAGAAGGCTAGACAATGACGGAAACTATTGATGCAGTTCAGTAGCTTAGGAATGCAGAGAAGAAGGACTGAACTGATAGCTGGAACTATAACATACTTTTGGCAGACTCAGAGGCAGAGCCAGGCTGCACCGGGCACTGCGAGGCAGGAAGTAGGTAAAGGGTCGAGGATACAGGTGGGGGCTGTATCGCTCCTCAGCGAGGCTTTCAGGAGACAGGAGCTGAATCTGATGTCCGGGCCCTTTTGAGGCCTGGAAACGGGGACTTTATAATGGAATAACGTGCACACTGGGAAACGTGGCAACGTAACTTTACATAGGCCTGATATTCGTAGTATTCACGAGGACTGGAAACTGGCATACCAGAAGTGGACACAACTATAATTGCGTCTTGATCAGACATGGGGAATAACATATGCATATTGGTCATGCACACATAACATATGATGGATGAGGCGTAGGGACACAGAACATGGCAAAATTTACTTTTCCACATTCCCTCCTTGTCACTACGTTTCCATCAGGAAACATCAATATTCATGATACCATCTATCATTTCATGCAGTATCATTTGCTCGTCTCGAATTATCTTGGAACGGGATTTAGAACGGGGCTTGGGACTGGGAATACAAGAGGTAGCACACATGCTGCAAATCGCAGGGCCACATTGTATACAGAGGCAGCAGCTAAATATGATCGCTACTGCAATACCTAGAAAGGACAGGACTTTCCATCCCCATGCGGAAATTATATTCCAGAACCAACCGGACCATGTCCAGGTGCCTGGATCTTGGTGTAACAGATGGGCAATTTTATGGAGTCTGGTTATAGCTGAATAAACAGACGGCGCGTTATTTGGAATGAAAATGCAGCAACTAGATCCGATGGCTCTACAGGCCCCGCCCCTATCGGCCAGTATGACGTCAAGGACGAGACGATTCTGTAAAACGACGATTCTCATAAAGGATTGCTCTTCGGTTAGGTTACCTAGAGCAGAGGCAGTCTCATCTACTACTGCTTCAAGGGTTCTTGTTAATCTACGAATTAGCTTACTATTTACAATTGTACCTAAATAAGGGAAAACACCTTTATCTATATCAATGAATTGCTCTGCGGCAGTTTCAGTATAATCAACGATCGGGAGGTTTCTCTTGTGTCTAGTGTGTACTAGGAAGGAATTCCTATGGTAGTCAGGTGGGGCTAGGAAAACAGGTGGCAGTAGGAAGGCAATGTAACAGGTTCCCTCCCAATCGAGGGGCAGACGGACATATGCGGTTTGACCACAAATAAAATAAGAATGACGTGAAGCTTTGAAAACAGATTTCCCACTGTCACTATACTGGATAACAGTAGTACATGCACTATGACCTACATGTACAGAACCATGATTTCGGACACATAATTCGCCTTTGACTGGTAATACTGAAATAGCAGGTGAGTCTGGAGTAGTATCAGACTGAACATTCAGGACCATGAAATTCGACGAATAATTACCTAAATTATACACTTCATTTTCTAGATCTAAACCTGTTCTGTGGGGGAAACCTTGCTTGTCTGAGAAACATGTACTGTTAAGAAAAGACATATCTGTTGAGGATGACGTTAACGTGGACCATGCTCCGCACGAACCATTATGTGAGAATGGATAAGGAAAGAGTGGCAGAACTCCCTTCGGTGTCTGGAAAGGGGGGAGTCGACCACACACCCAACAATTAGTGGCATTGCTGGTCTGATGTGAGTAATGTAACATACGGATAAATGAGTTGTTGCGCATAGCGAGGCGGTATGAATATTCGTGAGGAGGCAGATCACTAAACGTGTGCTCTACTGTAGCATTAGCAGACATATTTACATGAGGAACTGGAAAATACAGATAGAACGCATAGCTGGTGCAGGAAATCAAAATACTGATGAATAATACGAAACTTAGAAAAACGATACATTGAATTGAACTTTTACTGACTCTCTCACTATGGGGGTCTATTTTATACATGTCAGAAACAGTCTAACCGTTTCACCTAGGGGAGGACTTATACAATCAAACTGACTGACTTATTAGACCTGAGCTTTTGCTTATACTCCTGCTGCGGAGTTTTCTCTAACCAGGGAGGGGTTGTGTCAGTGTCTTTTGCGGGACAGTCCTTTAGAACAATGTCTTGGCAGTTTTTAAAATCCGGGGAATCCTGGGAAATGTCCTTCAATCCTTTAAAAAGTTTAACATGAGAAAGGTGGATCCATCCTTTTCTGCCTTCCAACTTGACGGCTGTACGGGTGGTGAGGAGGACCTGACGTGGCTCCTTCCAGCGTGGCTCCAGCGGACTTGATCTGTCAAAATTTCTGATCATTACCAAGGAGCCTGGAACGATCTCGTGCGGTGCCACCTCGGTATTGCCTGGAAATGCGGCAGCAACCTGTGAACGACATGAGTTGAGGGCAGACATCAAGGAAGCTAGGTAATCTGTCAGCATATTACATGAAACATCGGTAATACTTCGGGGTCTAGGAGTACCCCACATATTAGGGGGGCGGCCGAATACGACCTCATACGGGGACAGACCTGATCTAGAATGTGCGACCATGCGCATATAAAATAAAGCGACTGGCAGAGCTACTAGCCAGTCCACACCTTTTTCTTTACAGACTTTGGCAATACGGATTTTCAGGGTTTGATTATGTCTCTCGACTAAACCGGCTGCTTCAGGATGGCGTACACAATGGAACTTCCACTGGTACCCTAACAACAGGGAAACATGCTTCATTAACTCTGAGGAGAATGGCTGACCGTTATCAGAATATACGACTCTAGGGAGTCCGTATCTAGGGAAGAATTCACGAACCAACTGCTTGGCAGTGGTCGCGGCTGTGTAATCTGGGACTGGATATGCTTCTGTCCACCTGGACAAAGCGCATACTACTACAAGGACATACTTGAAACCTCGACATCGCTCCATTTGAATATAATCCATCTGGAGGACCTCAAAAGGGTGGTCAGGGGGCTGGAAACCACCTTGTTCCACCGGGACACTTTTACCTGGATTAAACTGACAACATATCATACAGGTACGGACTTTCTGCTTGGCTGCAGCTCGTAAATGCTTGTTGAACCAAATGTTCTGGATACTGTCTAACATAGCTTTTTCTCCTAAATGTGCTGGACTATGTGCGGTATTGATAATGACTTGAACCATAGAGTCGGGGAGAAACCATGTTGCTCTACCCTTCGTTAACCATCCTTGATCTGTCTGGACCCCTCCTTGTTCAGACCATTTCTTGATTTCTTCGGGAGTAGCATGTAACTGGATATCTATGACATCTTGTGTAGGGTCCTTAACTGTCATGCATGTTATCGGATCTGGAGTATGTGTCATGTTAACTGGAATGTCTGGAGTCTGTGCTGTAAGCTTGGCTGTGCGATCTGCTAGATCATTACCTTGGGAAATAATGTCAGTGACTTTCGTATGTGCTTTGCATTTCATGATAGCAATAGACGTCGGTAAATGTATGGCATCTAACAGAGCTTGAATAAGGAGACCATGCTGAATCTTGGTTCCATGAGAAGTCATGAAACCCCTCTCCTGCCAGAGCACTCCGAAGTCGTGTACAACTCCGAATGCGTAACGTGAATCTGTGTAAACATTAACTTTCAGGTTCTTGGCATGTATACAGGCTTGTGTCAGAGCGACTAGCTCTGCTGCTTGAGCGGACAGAGTGTCAATACGGTGTGTCTCGATAACTTCAGTGTCAGTAGTCACTGCATACGCGGCGACTAGTTCTCCTGTACTAGTTCTCATACATGAACCATCCACATAAAGTGTCAGGTCAGGATCTGGTAACGGAATGTCTGTCAGGTCTTGTCTTGGCTTTGTCGTAATGTTAACTACTTCCACACAGTCATGTGTGTCTGGATTTGAACTAACTGATGGTAACAGTGTAGCAGGATTCAGAACGTTGCAGCGTCTAATTTCTATGTGTGGCTGGAACAGTGTCAATTCATAACCTGTTAAACGTGCAATTGTCAAGTGCTGAGTTTGTGTTCGGTTCAAAAGAACTTCCACGGAATGTGGGACTTGTACTGTCAGGGAATGTCCTAAAACTATGGAATCACTTTGTCTGATAGCTAGTGCTGTGGCTGCAACTGACTTGAGGCACGCAGGCAACGCCTGGGCGACTGGATCTAGTGTGCTCGAAAAATAAGCACAGGGCTTGTATTGACCTGCTTGATCTTGTGTGAGAACAGATAATGCTGTACCTTCCCGTTCAGTAACGAAAAGTGTAAAAGGCTTACTGTAGTTCGGTGTAGCTAAAACTGGAGCTTGGCATAGGGCTTTCTTTAACTCGTTGAAACTAAGTGTATGTTCAGATGTCCAAGGGAGGACAGTCGATACGGCTGCCTCCTGTGTCGTTAACTGTATCAGTGGCTTGGCTAAAAATGCATACTGGGGAATCCATTGTCTACAATAAGAAGTAAGGCCGATAAAAGCACGTACCTCCTTCTGGGTTCTGGGCTGGGGAAGACTCGCTATTAACTGGATACGGTCGGGTGTCAACTGCCTACCCCTCTTGGACAGCAAGTGTCCTAAGTATACCACTTGCTGGACACAGAATTGAAGCTTCGAAGGTGACACCTTGTGCCCCATCTCGGCTAGGAAATACAGAACTGTAAGTGACGCTCGTTCGCAGTCACGTTCAGAACGGGCTGTGATCAGTAGATCGTCGACATACTGGAGCAGGGCAGTGTCAGTTGGCATGTGAATGTTGTCTAGTTGTCTCTTGAGTGCTTGACTGTAAATACTAGGGCTTTCTGTGAAACCTTGAGGAGCGCGTGTGAACATATAGCTCCTTCCATTTAAACAAAATCCGAAAAGAAACTGGCTGTCTGGATGAATCGGAACACTAAAAAATGCATTCTTGAGGTCTATGACAGTGAAGAACATGGCTTCGGGATCAATAGCTGTTAACAGGGAAGAAATGTCTGGGACAACTGGGTACTGAGGAATAATACACTTATTAAGCTCTCGTAAATCAATCACTAATCGATATACTGGAGGTGCATTCGGATCAGTACGTTTCATGACTGGAATGATCGGAGAATTACATACATTGGAGTCAGTTTCTACAACTACTCCTTGAGCCATGAGCTCGTCAATAATTTTGGATAAGGCTGTTACAGCCTCAGGTGGCAATCTGTACTGTCTGATTCGTGGTAACACTACACCTGGTTTGAGAGTCACACGATACGGTGTGATTTGCATGTAACCTACATCAGTTGGACCTTGCGCCCATAAATGCTGCGGAACTTTAGACAATCTGGAATCAAAATCTCGTAATACATAGTGACCCTTAAAGTCACGTAGGAATAGACGTATTCCCTCTGGGGAACAGCAAATAACTGCCCCTAATTCTTTCAGTGTTTTAATGCCTAACAAATTTTCTGGACATGACTTAGTAAGTAACAGATCAGTAGTACGGGACAATGGACCTACTTCTAGAGTGACTGGCTTGGATATCTCGTTCACGATAGGCTTTCCTGAAAATCCAAGGGAAACATTTCTTGAGCCTGAGAGCGGAGCCCCTGGAACTTCGGCATGACTAATTGTGGTCCTACTTGCCCCTGTATCGATCAAAAACTTTCTGTCTTTCCCTAGTACTTGACTGTGAACATAGGGACCTTCTTGATCTACAGGTATCTCAATGAGAGGCAAGCCTACCTCCCTCTCTAGGCTGTTTCATGAATATGGCTGGTACTCTGGATACTCAGACTGTGCATACTGGTACATCTGCTGTGTAACATGCTGTGTTGCAGCAATAGGCTGCGGTACTGTAACTGTCTGTGGTGCATTCTGTGACTGAGGAATCTGTGAAATTTGTTCTTGTCTAGGCGGACGTGGTCTTTCTTTAGTCTTACCAGTAGCTATGTTATGTTTCAGAACTGCACACTCGTTTATAAAATGACCTGGCTGTTTACAATAATTGCAGTTCCCTTTAACGGGAGCTGCAGGATGACTGGCTTGATTCGGACCCCTCTTCTGACTGTCTTGAGGAACAGTTTGTGCAACTAGCACTTTCATTTTCGTGTCTTTCATACGTTTTCTTTCGTGTTCTTGCTCTTCTCTGATTCTATTCTGGTGGTATTGGAGCATCTGGAGCATCTGGGACGGAGTATTTGCTTGCCAGGTGCTTTCGACTTTCAAAACTCGATTTTTAATTTGTGGACTTGAATTCTCGACTAGTTTGGTAACAAAAAGGTGAGGGTATGACTCACTACTTGTCTTGAGACCACTGTTGATACTGAAACATTTTTCAAATCTAGAATAAAAATCACTAATATCTTCATCTTGTTTCTGTTTACAGGCTGAGATTGCATCCCAGTCTTCCTTTCTCGTTGTCAATAATCTGGGTAAAACTTGAATCAGTAATTCTGGTAATTCTCTACATTTATCTCCAAGACCGGTACCTGGTACTCGTGCCTTGTCTTCAGCTTCTAGAGCTGCCCAATCTATCTTTTTCTCTCCCACCTCCCATTCTTTTTCTTTTAATTTTTCATATACCCCCGCGGGCAGCAGGACCTTTAACATTTTAATGATATCTGGGTAGGTGTATTCTCCCATACGGAGCATGTCTTTTAATTCTCTATGGAAACCTGCTGGATCTTTGTCATGACAGGGAATTAATTTCTTCATTTCAAGAAGTTCCATCTTTGAAATCGGAGTGTATACAAACACTCGTTGCATTTCGCCACCCGTTCCTTGGACTGGGTGGACTTCTCGTAACGGATTCTGTCTGTCTATGTAAAACGGTTTACTTTCTGGGGGTGAGACATGAACAAAATGCGGGTTCAGAAACGTTCTATATTTGTGACGCTGTTCTAGAATTACACTAATTAAATCGGTACCTAGACCTCTCCATTTATACTGGAGTAACTCGTTCAGGATATCATGTAACGGACCTGGATCAGAATGTTGACCCTCATACAGAGTAATGAGGTACTGAATCATGTACATACCCACCAGTCGTTGCTCGGCTGGGGGCAGTTTCAGAAACATTTGTGCCACTATTTCGTCTGGAAAAGTGGTAGAATCAGTAATCCATCGGACTGCTGATCGGGCTAATTCTTGTTCATGCATGGTACTTAACTCACTGTAACCGATTCGTGATTTCAGAATGTGATCGGTAGCTTGAAATACTTGTTCTAGAGAACCTTGTTCTGGTGCTGGATGACGGAAAATAGACTTGTGTTCTAGACGTAAATGGCGATCTGGAAATCTAGATTTTCCTACATACGCTATTCTGGCGGGATTCTCGTCCTCTTCTTCTTCGGGATCAGAGATACTTTCTTTCTCACTTACTTGGGCTGCTTTACGTTGTTCGTGTATCTTTATTATTTCTTTACGGATTTTCTTGTACATACTTTCCATAGCACCGACGGTCTTGTGCTTACCCTCGGCTATATTATCACTCCACCTTGTCAGGATTCTCATTTCGGCAGAATCTTTAGACGGGTAATCTTGTTCTCTTATTAGACAATTGATCAGGAACTTTAATATCATGAGCTGGATCTCGGCTTTCCTTTGAGACATAATCTCGCCAATACTTTCTGGATCATCCCCTGTACGGATGAAACGATATATTCTGTCTAGATCTTCTTTCATATTCGGTAAGGTGACTAGATACTCGGTCACCCTCCTTACGCGTACGGAATATAAAACCATATTATACTCGCCTGGGACTGCATCATAGACACATTCGCCAAGGGCTTGTCTGATTTCTGTAACAGACTTATTACTTTTAGGAGTACGCTGTGATGCTTGAGCATGTAATTCGAGTGCTGATAAACGCTTGTGTGGCGGCGGGGTTTGAGGAGTAGTTCCTCCTGCGGCCCCTAAACTAGAATCATCGACGGACATTCTTCGTGGCGGAGCGGGAAGTTGAAATGCTGGCTGGACCGGGGGTACCGTAGCAGGTACTCCGGTGTCTGGGAGAGCGGGAAGTGCCTGATTCACAGGGACTGGCGGAGTGCGAACAGGATTTGTATATTCTGGGACTGTGTCGTCCAGATAGGACGAAATAAAAATATCAGCTGCGGTTGGTTTGTGACGTAGCTTGGTCGGAACTAATGGTGGCGGGAAATTACTGGATGCCTCTGGGGTCGCTTTTGGCAAGCCCTCAGCAAGAAGAGGATACATACCCTTAATAAGGGCATGCCTCTGTCTGTCTGACTGTTCGACTTTGACTTGTTCACCTATCTCGATTAATTCTCTTTCTTGGGCTCGTTCCTGGGATTCTCTACTTAACTCTGACTTTCTGACTTCTTTTTCGGTCCTTTTATGAGCTTCTTTACGCCATAACTCGATGGCATCTTTCTGTGACTGTCTGGCTTTCTTTTTCCATAATGCTTCTTCTACTCGCATGATACATTCGGCATCCCATGTACCCGATACGGGCCATCTATACTTTTCTTCTAACTGTTTGGTATACTCTACCCATAAATCTAGATACAATATGGCGCTTATGCCATGTTTCTGATACATAAAATGACCTGGACTGTCCCTAGGCGGAACTGGAACTGCTGCTTCCAGCAGACCCTTTCTAGTTTTTAACTGACGTAACTTTGAAAATATAGGCATGACTGAACTGTAATCTGGACACAATACAATACACAATAAACACGAAATCACGTCACACTCATACCACAACATTACAATACATGAAGAACATTATAAATAACAGTTTGAACAGAATATTACCTGAAATACTGAGAGCAGAAATACAAGAATTTTCTCGAGAACGGAACAGACTAGAATTACTGGATGCACTGCTGTAACAGTACGGAACATACCGGTCCCATAAAGGAACGCATCAAGACCCGTATCCACCTAGGTGAACACTTCGTTTGTGAGTCTGGGTACCACCAACCCACGGACCAGGAGTCAATTTAGATTGGTCCTGTCTAGATACTACCCCAGCAATGGTACTCACCGGGCAGCACGGAACGGAAAGCCTCGGACGACGAACTTCGGACTTCGGACTTCAGTTACGGGTGGGCCTCCGGATACCTCGGACCTTGAACTCTCGGCTTGGGCTCTGGTCGGGACTCGCCGCGTTCCTCCACCGTCTCGTTCGGATGCTGGACCGCCTCCTCCGTCTCCTCCGTGGGCCTGAGGGATACTTGGAGCAGAAATATCTGCCAGTGCACGGTATGGTTCGTCACGACTGCAGAGGGTCAGGGGGTCGGCGTGGCTTCACCGACGCGTGGGGAAAGGGCAGGTCCCTGTTCGGGCGCCATTATGTGGTAAATAAATAAATAATACCCTATTTTTGACTAGACATATATCATATCAGATAGCTCAATAAATAAGAGTCAAGATTCGAGGTAGTAGGAGTTTCTGCAGGTTTATTACAGCATAAGGACAGGATCAGGACAACCTGCATAGGAACAGAATGGCAGGGCTAGAGTGGCCCGGCAGCTGCCGGGGCTGGGTCTGGGATGAGCGCGCTGACTTTTAATAACAATACATCAACTTATATACATAGCGCAAACACATAGCATTACATCGCAGTAGGCGTAGCAGTGGGTGGAGCAGAAGGCGTGACGCTTAGCAGTCGCGAAAGATAAGAGTAAAAAGAGGTGTAACTGGGAGTATACATAGGCATGTGATGCAAACGTAACAGAATATGTCATGAATGGGGCGGAAACATTGGAGGGGGCTACCTAAGGAGCCGGGACCTCTAACCTAATGGTGCGCGTAAACTGGCAATGACGTATCACTAGGAGAAGCTGGGGGCTACGAACTCTGTGCTAGGAGCAGAGACTAGAGTCTGGAGGGTCGGAGCGACATGTACCTAAACCCTATCTAGTATCTGATGTTTAGGGAACATGTTGATATAAACTAGAAGTCATGAGGGGAAAAGCTAACTTGATTCTAAGACTGAACCATGCATTATTCTACATGTAGTGCGTGATGAAGAATACTAAATGACCATTTAAATACAGTATTTCTCTAACGTGAAGACGAGAAGGCTAGACAATGACGGAAACTATTGATGCAGTTCAGTAGCTTAGGAATGCAGAGAAGAAGGACTGAACTGATAGCTGGAACTATAACATACTTTTGGCAGACTCAGAGGCAGAGCCAGGCTGCACCGGGCACTGCGAGGCAGGAAGTAGGTAAAGGGTCGAGGATACAGGTGGGGGCTGTATCGCTCCTCAGCGAGGCTTTCAGGAGACAGGAGCTGAATCTGATGTCCGGGCCCTTTTGAGGCCTGGAAACGGGGACTTTATAATGGAATAACGTGCACACTGGGAAACGTGGCAACGTAACTTTACATAGGCCTGATATTCGTAGTATTCACGAGGACTGGAAACTGGCATACCAGAAGTGGACACAACTATAATTGCGTCTTGATCAGACATGGGGAATAACATATGCATATTGGTCATGCACACATAACATATGATGGATGAGGCGTAGGGACACAGAACATGGCAAAATTTACTTTTCCACATATGGATAACTGTATACTTGTAATAATGATTTTATAATTCACTAAGTATGACTTACTATCTAAATGAATAGAAGAAGTGGTGTTTGTATAAGTGTTTTGCTAAGTAAATATGTAAGTATGATCCATTGTTTGCATAAGTGAGTAGGATGACTTCATATGTGAATAGGATGCGTGCTGTTGTTTAATGTCGATATAGATGTATAAGTATTTTTGATAGTGTTCTATTGTTCATTGACAGCATGTATGAGTGAATCCATAGGTAAGGAATTAGATGTGTGTATACATGTATGAATCACTGAGTGGATTTTTAGATACTTGTATTGCTGTGACAATGGATTAAAATATGATACTCTGAATTTTACAAAGAGTGATGAAAAATTGTAATAGTGTATGAAAAGGTGTATGTGATTGTCACGTGGATGATGTCATCAGTGATGTCATCAGTGATGTCATTTGAGATGTAATCAGTGATGTCACTGACCATGTCATGAATGATGTAATATGTGACATCATCAGCAGTGGATTGCGGGTGCGCAATATATACTTAGTACAACTAACTATATAGGAGCAATTTCAATGGTTTTGTATGAGTAAAATGTCCAGCTAACTATAACACCACTAAAATTTATAGTTTTTTGAGTGAATTTCAAAGGTTTTGTAAAAGCTAATTCCTAACTATATAACTCCTGAAACCTATGGTTTTTTCAGTGAATTTCAAAGGTTTTTTTAAATGCTAATTCCTAACTATATAAGGCCTGAAACCTATGGTTTTTTCAGTGAATTTCAAAGGTTTTTTTAAATGCTAATTCCTAACTATATAAGGCCTGAAACCTATGGTTTTTTCAGTGAATTTCAAAGGTTTTTTAAATGCTAATTCTATTAGCGGATAACGTTGAAATTGATTAATATCCTAGTGGGACCACCTGAGCAGCCCTAGGGGGTCAGGGTGTTCCTACCCTGCCCCCTTTTTGTGTTCTACACGTTTGTTTTTCTGCTTTCTTGTGCCTAATTCCTAACTATATAAGGCCTGAAACCTATGTTTTTTTCAGTGAATTTGCAAGGTTTTTTAAATGCTAATTCCTAACTATATAAGGCCTGAAACCTATGGTTTTTTCATTGAATTTGCAAGGTTTTTTAAATGCTAATTCCTAACTATATAAGGCCTGAAACCTATGGTTTCTTCAGTGAATTTGCAAGGTTTTTTCAAATGCTAATTCCTAACTATATAAGGCCAGAAACCTATGTTTTTTTCAGTGAATTTCAAAGGTTTTTTAAATGCTAATTCCTAACTATATAAGGCCTGAAACCTATGGTTTTTTCAGTGAATTTCAAAGGTTTTTTAAATGCTAATTCCTAACTATATAAGGACTGAAACCTATGTTTTTTTCAGTGAATTTCAAAGTTTTTTTTAATGCTAATTCCTAACTATATAAGACCTGAAAGCCCACCAGGAATCTCCAGTATGCACCAGGGGACTGCATTGCAGAGAGGTGTAATTAAGCCACGGCCCTTTTTACACCTCTCTGCAACGCCCCGTGCATGTTTGAAGAGGGGGAACTCATTCCCCCTGCATACTGGGGGCCCCTGGGGGCCAACTAGCCCACCTTGAACCTCCAGTATGCACCAAGGGGCTGCATTGCAGAGGTGTAATGAGGCTATGCCCCTTGTTACACCTCTCTGCAACGCAGCCGCCTGGCGCGTTTGCAGAGGGAGAACTAATTCCCCTTGCATAATGGGGGTCCCTGGGGGCCAACTAGCCCACCAGGAGCCTCCAGTATGCGCCAGATGGCTGCATTGCATAGAGGTTTATTGAGGCCACACCCTTTTTTACACCTCTCTGCAACGCAGCCCCGTGCATGTTTGAAGAGGGGGAACTAATTCCCCTTGCATACTGGGTGTCCCTGGCAGCCATCTTGTGCCTTGTTCGAACCAAGGCACAAGAAAGCAGTGAAACAAAGGTGTGAAACTCGCAAAGGGGCCAGAGTAGAAACACCCTGACTCCCTAGGCCTGCTCAGGGGGTCCCACAAGGACCCCAAAGGCAAAAAATTTTTTTTTTTTTTTCTAAAAGGTCGCGGGGTACAAAAAAACAATAAAAAAATATAAAACAACAATAAGAATAAAAAACAGTTCTTTTCAGAACTACCTCCAATTTATATAAAAATGGTACATTTTTAAAAAACTCTGTCTTTCTTTTTTTCTCCAGGGTACGCGTACCGGTATGTGTACCGATACGTGTACCGGGGCGCGCACCCCCTCAAAAAAAGAAAAAAAAAATAATGAGTGTGTGTGTGAGTGGTGTGTGTGTGTGTGTGGGGGGGTGGGTGTGGGGTGTGTGTGTTTGTGTTACTATCCTTGTGGGGACTTGAGTGCGATAACACACTCACGCTGTGGGGACTTGATTGCACTGTGGGGACCTGAACCCAGGTCCCCACAAGGCAATGTCTTCTAAATGATAAAGAATGACTTCAGGAACATATGTGCCGATTTTTACAACATTTAAAAAAATTGCCTTGTGGGGACCTGTGTTTCATTAAGTGTGTTTATATTTTTGCTCGCTCTGTCCCTGTAGACAGGAGGTGGTACTGCAGCCTTAAACACACTTTGCATTTAAACACACTTTGCTCACCAGAAACAGACTAGCAGCAGAAAGGATAGAGATTTCGAAGTAAAAGCTGTATAGCCCTATGTTTATCCAAATATTTTTCATTCAAACTAACATTTTCTCTATTTATTAATATAAAACTTTATTGCTATGAAGCTTTTGAATTTAGACTATTCAGGTCTAAAAATTGTTAGTGGTTTTATAGGATTACTATAAGCAATTTTGGTCAGTATCGAATCCCAGATTACTTTATTATAGACATTTAATCCTTACCTGCAATTAAAGAATGAAGGTGAAAGACAATGTGATATAATATAAACTGATTTTCTTGCTTTTGGCAAGTAACCTGGGGGCATCAATGGCAATTGTTAGTTTAACCCCTTCCTTGCTGCCGTTGGCCATTGGCCGACGGCAGCACTACCTCCCCAGTGCTGCCGTTGGCCGATGGCCAACGCAGCCCCGCCCGTTTTGCAGAAGTGCCGCACTGCCGCAAAATCGCGGCAGCGGTAAACGGGTAAATGCTTATACCAAAAATGTAGAGCCTTTATATTGCTTTGCCTTTGTTTAAATATTACTATGCAACACAGGATATGTTCTTTTAGATTATGGCTAGATGATTGAGAGAATAGCGTTGTTTTGTGGTAAAGGCTACATTCTCTCAGGCAGCTAACTGAAGCAATGTTATGCCCACCTTGTAGTAGCCTCGAAGAACTTTGGATGAGATACATAGGGGGAGACAATTACTGATGTCGTGAACCACCGCTTTATCAACTAAAGCAGGATTGGGGTTCTTTTAGGGCCTCCTATATCTGCAACTCGGCAGACAGAAGTTCATAATAAATGCGATAAAGGAATATCGGGTTAATAAAAGAGCAAGCAGGGGCACTGAATAACAAAAGGTACACAAATAGAAAGGAAAAAGAAGGAAGGAATATTGAATGAAGGGAAGGATGGATGTATGAGTGGGTGAGTAGATGTATGAGTGGGTGGGTAGATGGATGAGTGGGTGAAAGGATGAAAAAAGGATAGGTGGATGGACAGGATGGCAGAATAAAAGGATGGGTGGATGAATGGATGGATAGGTGAGTAAATGAATAGGTGGATGGATAGGTGAAAGGATGGCAGAGAAAAGAGATGGATGGATAGTTTGAAGGACAGGTAAAGGATGGGAAAGTAAAGGGACGGAAGGGTGTGTTAAAAGATGAAAGAATGGATGGCAGCGTAGCTGGATGTGTGAATAGATGATGGGTACCAGAATAGAGCGGTGGATGGCAGACTGTATTAATGGCAGAGTGGATGGATGGATGTAGATTAAACAATGGATGAAAGAATGAATGGATCACTGAATGCAAAGTTGAAATGGTGGATATCAGTGGGTGAATGGAAGGGTGAAAATGTGATATAAATGGATCGATGGTTGAATGATAGAGAGCAGTTCATGCACACTGTCTCCTGCACATTACTTTGTGTCTAAACGTATTTAATGCATGCATTGGATTCAAGAACATACTGCTTTTATGCACAAGTTCGCTGATGCACACACTGATTTCTTTCATGGGTGCGCTCTGCCGTAAGCACACTTTTTTAATAGGTCACTGTTTTCTAGCACAAACATCTTTTATGTACACTTTGTTCAGGGACACAATTGTTTCATGAGAACACTTGTTTTGTGCTCACTCTGTATATGCACAAGCACTTCATAATAACAAACAATTTTCTTTGTCCCAGTGACCGTTTTGGAGCAAGCGCAACTTTCCTTTATAAGTTGCTTTCATATACATGCTCCTTACGTGCGTGCACTCACCGGGAGCTGTAAGTACTGGGTTCCCAGGTAAAATAAACGTGGATCCAATCTTAAAAATCTGCTAAAAGTATTTAGAAAAGCCCTTGGGGGCCTGTAGCGGTTGTTATTTCATAAATTAAAGCATTATTAATAATGGTTTGAACAGCTTCAGCAGATGTGCTTCTACGGAGCTGTTGTGTGTACACGCTGAATTTACTCTGAATACCGAATATTTTATGAACACATGCCTTCGTCTCCTACAAGAAGAAAGGGGCTAATGAGAGGAAAAATCCGCCCCCCCCCCCATCAAAGAATGCGTGCGCACTAAAAGAAAGGCACACAAGTATCCTTGCTTCTAGAGTCAGACGGAGACGGAGAGTTTTAGAAATCAGTCTGCTGGGGAAGGCTCTCAGCTCTGCAAACACTGCTGGGGGCGTGGGTTGAAAGAGGCCTGACCTGACGGAACCGGCAAAGTCAAAGTCTTTGTCATGCAGCGCTGAAGGAAGCGCCCCTTCACACCTCTTCTCAATAGAGGCTCTCTTGCGCTGCAGGGTCCACACCCAGCACACCTTCAGGGGGGAAGGGCTGCCAAGGAGAACGAGCAGTGAAAGGGCTCTTCCCGAAGGAGGAAGGAAAAATTGTGCAAAGGCCCTGTTGCTATCGCCACTGACACATTCCTTGTATGCTATGCTGTAAGGAATAAAAAGGTGAATGGAACTCCTATTCTCTGACCTTGGCATTTCTGCATCGTTATGCACGGACTGGAAATTCATTCTGAATTAACCCATCAACTATATGCCAATATAAGTAAACTGTTAAGTGTCTGTAATTGACCCAATATTTCTAATTTCAAATCTATAATTAGTTTCCTGTGCTGGTGCTTTAGAGAGGAAGTACTTTGAAAAGCACAGACAGTGAAAAGCTTTGAATTTGCTTGTGCGTTTTCCCTTATTTGAATTGTATAGGTAAAATGTCTGACTTTGCAAATTTTCAATTATTTGCTGCGTGGCTTCTAGACACGAAGGTCTCATAAGCCTCTCCTTGATACCACATAAACACTGCACAATCAACGAATAATTCTTCAAATTCTAGTTTTATCCTTTTCATTCTGGAAACTTTTTTTATCATTATATATGGGAACAATAAGTCACAGGATGCATGAAAAATATAAAAAGGTCCGACATTCATGGTGACCAAATTTGAAAATCAAAAACCCTAGTGTTCCCCTAACATAGACATAGAAATATAATTTTGCATGGTCCCAGGGCCACTGCATACCTTACATACTTTAAATGCCAGCATTCTCCAACACGGTCCACGTTACAGTAAGAGAAATTCAAAGCCGCCTTTACACAGTATAATCTGTGTTAACTAAATTGCTTTTGCTTTGGGGCAGCCAGCTAACTCTGCACTGGAACACATGAACCGGTTTTCCTCTGTGTCTAGCTGCCCTTTACTTAAAACCGGGAACGTTCTAAATCTGTTGAAGAAGACAGACTCCGCAAATCCAGGCTCCCTAGTTACCCTATCAATATGGGATAACATTATCTGCGAAATAAGCATGCTCAATTGGCTAATTAAATGACAGCTTAGAAGTTTAGTAAGCATGGCAAATGTAAAGCTACGTTTGGTAGAATTACCTTTTTGTGACTGGGAATGAGCTCAAATTAATTCCTGAAGGTCTCCCTGGTAAGGTTGGCATATCCAGTCCAGTACACTCCATTCAGGGGCGCTGGAATTATGCAGCATGGGGGCCCCAAATTATGTGACAGGTTTGACTAAATTATGGGTCAAGAAAAGGCAAGTTATGCAGCATAATGAGGCACATTTTGTGATAGTATTACCTCATTATTTTGTCATTTTTACACATTAACACTATCTGGGCAAAGCTCTCACCTCATTAGTATCACTTTGACACCCAAACACAACAGTATAAAACAGAAAGGTGATCACTCAACCTTTGCGCAGCAACACGTTATGCTGTGTTTTAGTAACTTTTTATTCATTTGCGCTAGCAATCCTTTTTGTGCTACAATCTGCAGATTATGCAGCAGGTGATAGATTATGTAGTAAAGGAGGCAAATCCATACTTATGCAGAAAATACTATGACTGCAAATTTGCATAATTCCAGTGACTCTGACTATAATGCATAAGTGACTAGACCCTGCGCTCCAGCTGATCTAAGAATCCATCACACGTTTTCAAAAAGTGTTTAAATGAATTTTGTTTTCGGAATGCACAGACAGGAAAAGGCCACATTTCTGTAGTCTGACTTTTTCTGTACAAAGGCTGGCTGCCTGGTCCTTTTCCGTACAAAGCAAACACAAGGACATGATCGACGGAGCACTGAAACTCATCCCAGTCACAGATCTGAGTTGAATCCATCATCGTTCTTTAGCTTACTTCACCATACCAGATCGGAACCAGCTATATGCAAATTAGTCTTGGCCCTGTGCCTCATGGGAACAATGTATTCCTAACTGCCAAGCCAGGTCTTCCATGGACTGTAAACAAGCATCCTGGTAACACCCCTCATCAGCCAGGCTAGTTTGAATCCAGAGGCAAAGTGAGTAAGGTACCCCTGTCTGGGCATACCCTTCCAACTTAGGGCACACAAAGCAAACACAAGGAGATGATGGACGGAGTTCTGAAACTTTTCAGACACTCGTACAGATCTGGGTGGAATCCAACATCGTTCTCTAGCCACCACCCAAGTTCAGACCCAGCCATATGTGAATCAGTCTTGACCCTGTTCCCCATTGGAACAGTCCAGCCCGAACTGCCAAGCCAGGTCTCCCCTAGACCGGAAACAAGCATCCTGGGATTGGTTTTGGGTTAACAACCCCCATCAGCCAGGCTAGCTTTAATCCAGTGGTAAAGTGAGCAAGAGACCCACGTCTGGGCATACCATGCCAACTTAAGGTGAACAAAGCAAACACAAGGAGATGATGGCCAGAGCGCTGAAACTTTTCAGACACTCACCCCAGTCACAGATCTGGGTTGAATCCATCATCGTTCTTTAGCTCACCTCAATACCCCAGTTCAGAAACAGACATATGCAAATCAGTCTTGACCCTGTTACTCATTGGAACAGTCCTGCCAAGTCAGGTGTTCCCCTGACCGGAAACAAGCATCCTAGCGCTGGTTTCGGGGTAACACCCCAAATCAGCCAGGCTAGCTTAAATCCAGTGGCAAAGTGAACAAGAGACCCACGTCTGGGCATTCCCTGAGATGATGGATGGAGCACTGGCACTTTTCCGACACTCACCCCAAGTCCCAGATCTAGGTTGAGTCCATCATCATTCTTTAGCTCACTTTTCCAGCCCAGTTCTGACCCAGGCATATTCAAATCAGTCTTGACCCTGTTCCTCATGGGAACTGTCTAGCCTGAACGGAAACAAGCATCCTGGGACGGGTTTCAGAGTAACACCCCATATCAGCCAGGCTAGATTTCTATGACTTGGGGTGAGTGTCTGAAAAGTTTCAGCACTCCGTCCATCATCTCCTTGTGTTTGCTTTGTACGCTTACGTTGGCGTGGGTCCCTTTCTCACTTTGCCACTAGATTCAAGCTAGCCTGGTTAATGAGTTGTATTACCCTGAAACTGGTCCCAGGATGGTTGTTTCCGATCCAGGGAAGACCTATCTTGGCAGTTTGGGCTGGACTTTTCCCATGAGGAACAGGGTCAAGACTAACTTGCACATGGCTGAGTCTGAACTGGGGTGTTGAAGTGACACAAAGATTAATGATGGATTCAACCCAGATCTGTGACTGGGGGGTGCATGTCTGAAAAGTTTCAGCACTCCGTCCATCTTCTCCTTGTGTTTAATACATTAATTAAAGTGTGAGTCTAGGGCAGTGTCTGATGTGTAAGAAACACACGACTAGTTTTGGACTTAGTCCTGTCTGCTAGGGTCATTCCCAAGGTTTGGGTATGTTTTATACTCTTGGGAGATGGCACTTTCCTTTCGCTTCTCTCAGTACTCTTCTTTCTAGAGTGGTTCATTTTGGATTTTTGGCCAGTCCCTCTTGAGTGGGAGGAAGGCATACTTAAGCTGTAATTATCTGTACAGTTGTGAGAAGTTGAGTTTGTATTCCTCATGAAAATCTTCGCAGGCATATATTTCCAAAATTGATACGCCTATGTTATCACATTTTCAGAAATTTCTCTATTGTTTCACATCCCCCATCATTTCTCCATTCCACTTTGGAAAGTTTTGAAAATTGTCACAGATGCTGTGGGATGGGATAAGGTAAGAACTCAAATGGCCCCAATCATAGCATTCAACTCATGACATTCTCATCCCAGCTCCATTCATTAAGTAGTGTAAGCAACAGTTAATTTGTAAAAAAAATAAGTATGGGGCTCTGGTCAGGAGGCAGCATGCACTACTAGCCCATATTTCCCGTTAGCGCTGCCTAAAATAGAACCAACTACTAACCATAAAAAATAGGGTGAGAATGAATGTAATGGCCAGTAGTGCTGCTGACTTCGTAGCCAGTGGGAACCAGGTTTGAGTTTTGGGGTCGGCTCAACATCCTCTGATTCCTGACGAATCACTTAATCTCCCCATGCCTACCATAAATGAATGTGTCCTTAACTGGTGCCCATGGAAAGCAACAGTGTTGATGATTAAGTGCCTGTGCTGAGCACCAGAAACCATGGCTCAAATTAGGCACTGAGTGCAGGAATATTTTGTCCATCAGTTTTTTAATGCAATTTAAGTGCTGATTGATACACTTCTTTAAAAGCCCATTTGTTGGCCACCACCATCTATGAGACCCACTAATAGTGATGACTGTTGGGAGCACTATGCCCATAAAAAAAAGACAGTCAGGTACAGAGTCACCACTGTCATTCTTCAGACACAGCCTCAATTCCCCTTCCAGCTGTCTAAAGATACAATTCTCAAGATTGATGGCTAGAACACTTTGCTACTCTGAAAACTCGTGTCACCAAGAATAAGCTGTCAGCACCCTGATAAATCCAAGAACTTACTGAAGACAAGCACAGTACTTGAAGACTGGAGAAGAAATGGAGAAGAATGAAATTCCAGGAGGACCCGATCATTCTGAAACCGCTCTGCTGCATCTATCATTCCATTATCATCCCAGCGAAAACCACATACTCCAAGGGATTATTCAACAGAGCAATCAACAGAGACATAGCCCACTTTAAGGCTGTCAAACAGTGTGCCAACCCCAACCGAGTACCCGTCATCCCACCCTAATCCAACAGATGCAGCACTATCAACCCCTTCTTCATGGAAAAAACAATAAAATCAGATTAAACATCAGCCATTCATCAGTATCATCCACACCATCACCTATACCCAGCCAGTACACCACTAACTGGTCACTCTTCAAGACTATCTCCACTAAGACCTTTCTAACATTCTGAACTAACTGAGGCTGATCTCTTACAAAGATAGAAAAAGATTTATGAAGGTGCACCCAATGAGGAAAAATATACAGTCTTTCAAATAAAGTCTTCTTTATTTTTCTTTCTTTACCAGCCAACCCGTTTCGGCCATACGGATAAACTTCTTCAGGGCTTCAAATAGCTTTGTGCAATCAAGAAATTGGATGATGTAATTCCTCTGTTCCAGGATTATTATGATTCCAGTCTGCACATAACATGCTGCATCATGAACTCGCAAGCTTCATGTATAATGGGTATTGTGTACCCACTAGAGACACTAGCATCCATGTCTAAAGCATCCATCCATCCGGCGTTGCATATCCCGAATCACAGGGGGGGAAAAAGCAGCCTGGAGCAAAGGGATTACATCATCTAATTTTCTAAAAGTGAAAAATAAATAAACAAATGGGCAACCCAATAACCCCATTTGATTTTGGGCAAAGGTTACAGAAAGTTAGAGCTTACAAGGGAATTGTTTTAAAAAAAAGTATTCCAAAAAGAATTGTTTACAACTTAATTGCCTCAACACTTAATAATAAATCACAAAATCATATTGTTCAAATGAGTGTCCCAAGAGGAGACCATATGAAGCAGTATATATTTTTTTTATTCTAAGTTGGAAAGTAAGCTGAGACCTGGCCCAATCCACCTTGTGCATTCGAACCACACTCCAAAGAGGTCAGCCATAACTTTAGACTTTGTCCCGTTCTCACAGAACTAGATGCCAGTGGTTGGCGCTTCAATGTTTTAGGTGCTATTTTTCACGAGGAACTTTACAACCTCATAACACCAGTTCAACTGATTGGATACCACCTTGCATATTTGCAAGCCCCTATAGCCACCGCAATGTCACCTTTTCAGACGTTGTGGTGGCAATAAGGGCTTTGCCTTGTTTACAAGGCAGCATTAAGTCACTTAATATGGCTTAACGCTGCCTTGTAAATAAGGCCCCCTTTAGCGCTACACTTAGCGTGAAAGGGGCGGGCAATGGGTGTTGAGGTGGGTGTTCCACTGCAACACACATTGATTTTGGCACTGCCCCCTATTTACAAGGGCAGCGTGAATAGGAGGCAGCGCCAAAATTAAGACCAGGAAAAACCTGGTCTTAAACAGTCAAAATGAGGAGAAATGCTGTATTACTGTTCCATGTGTGGTGCATTATGCAGAACAGATGGAAACAGTGAAACACCAATGATTGTTTGTGTGAAGGAAGGAGTCCCTTCCTGCATGTAAACAATCATTTAAAAAAATTACTTTGTGCAACTTCTATGTGTGCTGCATTAAACAGCACACACAATACTTACAAAACAGAATTTCGAGATTGTTTATGTGCAGGAAGGGGCACCTTCCTGCACATAAATAATCCTTCCCATCAACGCAGGCACTCTTGCACCATGGTGCAAGGGTGCCTGCGTTGGCGCTAGGCAGCTACATTTAGAGCAAGCACAGGGGAAACGCCGGGCGGCACCTTATTCTTGTACATATGGTGCAGCCCTGTGTCTCTAAAGTGATGGACCACGGAGTTTGCCTTCTTGGCTTACGACATGCTTCACCACTTTCTTGTAAATATGCCTCTGTCTTTCTCACGCTCTTTGAAAGATGGCTCCTCACCAAGGACAGTGACAAAAAGATTGTCTCAAACCCACACTGACTGTAATTAAGTCATCAGCTCACATATACATCACAGAAGTCGTCAAGAAATATTAGGGCAAGAGTGGCTATTACTAAACTATCACTCTACTGCTATGCTATCAAATCGCTCATACATATGGTGCCTGAGATGCCCTGACAGATGGCGGAGACAGTGTGGAGGAACATTGCATATTACTATACACAGGGTGAACTGCCCTAAACTCCAGCAGTTCTGGACATGAATGCTAATGATAGCATGTTTCAACTGAGTATTGTCAGATTCCCAGGAAAACATGCTGCTTGGGCTTCCCTATACACAAATATACCCACTGCATGCTCAGTAGATGGCACAGGTACTTTGTGTTTTTAGCCGGCTGATCATCCCAGACTGGGGGAAAGTGCATACCAGATTTTGGGGAATAGCACCCGAGACCTACTCAGTATAGAGAAAGTAACCATAGTTCAAGTTCCCTGACTTCAGTCTTCAGACAATTTACATGTCCCTGATTCTTCAGGGTACAAAAGAGTATCCCATCAGACATTTCTCAGTTGGGCTCAATGTGGCATATATGAAATGAATGAAATGAAATGAAATGAAATGAAAAGGGGTTTTGTAAAGCACATCAGCTGCCCTGCTAAGAACCAGGTTGGTACCTTCCAGTGAGTTGGTCCGGAGATTAGTCTAGCTTAGTTAAAAAGAAAGGTTTTAAGCTGTTTACGGAAACTCAACAAATTAGGATTGGATCTTAGATGGAGGGGAAGTGTGTTCCATAGCTTGGACGCATTATAGGAGAAAGACCGGCCCCCTGCTCTAGATCTTCGGATCTGGGGGACTTTTGCTAAGAAGGCGTGGGATGAACGAAGTTGTTTATTGGGTTGGTAAGGAGTAATCAGAGAGTGATTGATTGCTGGGACAGATTTCCAGTATGCTTGGTGGGTGATGCACATAGATTTGAATTTAATTCTTTCCCTGACAGGGAGCCAGTGTAAAGCTCTCAACCCAGGCTCTATCGGGATTCTGCGTGGAATTCCTAGCAGTGTGCGTGCTGCACAGTTCTGGATCCGCTGAAGTTTTTGCAGACTGTATTCAGGCGCCCCTAAATACAGGGCGTTACTGAAGTCAAGGCGGGATTGAATTAGGCCCTGCATGACTACCTGCTTGGCCTCGAAGGGAAGTAGAGGAAGGATTTTTTTCAACATCCTGATGAGACCAAAGCAGGTCGCTGACACTTTAGTTGTTTGTATATTGAAGGTCAAGGATTTGTCCAGCCACACCCCAAGACTTTTTATATTGTCTTTGGGTGTGGGAGGTACGCCCAAGCTGGTGGGCCATAACAGCTCCAGGGTGGAGGGGGCTGATGGGCCAAGAAGCATAAGCTCGGTTTTATCCCCATTGAGCTTCAAGCGTGACTTGGTCATCCAACTTTTAACCTGTTCCAAGCAGGTTGTCAGACTGGTCTGTGGTTGGTAGCTATTCTTTTGCGCAAGAGAGGCCACTAGCTGAGTGTCGTCCGCATAGGTAATGATCTTAATACCATGCGGACGGACAATCTCAGCCAGCGGTCTCATATATGTATTGAATAGCGTGGGGCTCAGTGATGAGCCCTGCGGCACCCCACAGCCCAGAGGCTTGCTTGATGAGACAGAGGCTCCTTCAAAGACTTGGAAGGTCCGGTCACTTAAGAAAGATTTAAAACAAGCCAGGGCTTCTCCTGATATTCCTAGGCTAAAGAAACGGCGTAGGAGGATTTTGTGATTCACCGTATCAAAGGCGGCGCTCAGATAAAGGAGCATCACTGCCACTGATCCCCCCTGATCCAAGATCTGCCTAGCTTCCTCTGTTACCACCATCAAAGCAGTTTCCGTCCATGTTTGGGGCAGAAACCCGTCTGGGTAGCATCAAGCAGATGGTTACACTCGAAAAACCTGGTTAAGGAGATGTTAATGTTTTTCGAGGACTTTGCTTGCCCAGGGGACAATGAAATCGGGCGGTAGTTGTTGAGGTTGCCAGGGTCAAGGGTGGGTTTCTTCAGGAGTGCTCGTACCATGGCGTGTTTCCAGGTAGGCGGTACCGTTCCAGTCACTATGGAGGAGTTCAGTAACTCCATGAGTGTGGGAAGAATAACCTTATCGGCTAAGACCAGTGTGCTCGGAGGGGCAGGGTCACATGGGGAGCCAGATTTTATTTGGTGCATCAGAGGCTCGAGTGTTTCTGGGTCTAGCTGGGGAAAATGGTCTAAGATATTTTGATGAGAATCCTCCACTTCTGCAGCTAGATGAGGTCCTTGGGTGGGAGACTCTGCATCTGAATCCGGAAAGGATAAGTAAATTGTATTTACTGTGTGAAAAAAGAACTCAGCTAAGTCATTACATTGGGAAAGTGGATTGTAATTGGCGGCCGAAGATGGTGGGAGCCTAGTCAGACTTTTTATTGTTTGGTATATCTCTTTAGGCTTGGATCTAGCTGACATTATTTTCTTGCTGTAAATAGGCCGATTGTATTGATTTTATTTCGGATTTATAGGTTCTGATGGCCTCCCTATAGATGGCTTTGTCCGTGGTGGCAAAGCTCAGGCGCCACTTTCTTTCCAGCCTCTTACATAGACGTTTTTTGCCTCTAAGCTCTTCTGAGTACCAGGGCGCTGTTTTGTGCTGCCTTTTTGAGCCGGAGGTACGAAGGGGGAGTATGGAGTCCAATGATTTCGTAATACAATTATCATATTCATTATTATTAAGAAAAGGGTAGCAGAGGAGTGGGGGTCTGGTGGTAGTAAGAATGCTGGTCCAATGATCTATGCTTAGATTAGGCCAGTTTCTCATCTTGCACGGGAAGGGGATGGGGGGGTGAGAATTTGTGTGTGGTCCAAGTGAGGGGGGTCAAAAAATGATCAGTCCAAGGAAGGCGACTGATAGTGCCCACTTTAAGGTGTGCGCAGTTGCTAAATACCGGGTCTAAGAGGTGGCCTTTGACATGTGTGGGAGATGGAACAAGTTGCTCTAGTTGAACTGCAGCCAAACTCGCTATCATCTCTATGGCGACGTTGTCCGAAGTATTGTCAAAATGAACATTGAAGTCGCCAAGTAGCGTGAAGATTGACGGGGAGGTAACCAGTTCCGCTACAGCAGAGGGTAGAGCTGTTTGAAACTGTTTAATTGACCCAGGAGGACGGTAGATAAGAATGCCAGTAAAGCTGTCATCGGGGGAGAATTCAATGACAAAGGGCATGCTTTCACAGTCAGCGATAGTCTCCGACGAGCAGCGACATATGTATTTATCCTTGTAAATGATGGCAAGCCCCCCGCCTTTTCCCTGAGTGCGGTCTGTACAAGCTATCTGGTAGCCTGGTGTAAGGGCTTGTACCAGGTCAGGCTCAGAGTCTTGAGTCAGCCATGTTTCAGTCAAGAAGACTGCATCAGGCTTATGTTCGTCCAACAGCAGGGACATTTCCAAGCTATGTTTTGGCAGGGATCTACAGTTTAGGAGAAGCATGTGGTAGTCCCGCAGTTAATTCTTGCTTGATGGACTGGAGAGCTCTATATTACAGTGAGCACAGAGGTGGGGAATCTCCAAAGGGTGGAACTGGTGACGGCAGCTTGTTATTGTGGGGGTCCGTAGTTGGTAGAGAGACTCTATGCTATAGTGCTTCCTCAGTCCCAGTGAAGGGCCGCACGGGCTTACCTTTGGCGCGCCGTCGGGGATAAGCCTTCATCTTATAGGGCTGAGGAGGGTGGGAGGCAGCCAACAGCTGGAGCGCTAACCTCGTTCACACCTAAGATGGCGCCCAACCCTGTCTGCGCCCGTGTCAGAGCCTACTCGCCTGATCCGGGAGTGGGGTTCTAATTACGGCGAGGGAGCGAGGTTTTTAAAGTAAGATTGTTGCAATCACAATCCCACTCACATCACAGTATTTTAAAAAGATTAAAAGGTTTTGCTACAGCCTAACCCCCGGCTTCCGCCTCAGGGGAAGTACAATGCTAATATAACATATAGGAGCAGACAGAGTGCAGTTGGAAAGATGTTAATGTTAAAAAGCTGAGACATGGAAAGTTAAATGCAGCAAACAGATGTTCCTGTTTGTAAGGGAGGGAAGTGGATTAGTTGAGATTTTATATGCTTTTAAGTGAGCCCTACTGGTTACGTGGCTAACCACTTGTGACCAATACGCATCATGGGTTTTCTTCATTGGCGAAACTTGGTAAAGTACAGGGCTGGGTCCCACTGTTTGTACCAAAAAGTGTACTTCTTTTTTGCAATGGCCTGCATCTAACAATCTACTGTTTGTAATAGATATTTGGCAGTTGAAGGGCACCCAACTGAATAGGAAACACCCAGTATGAATTCCTATGGCACTGTGACTGTAATTAGTAATATCACAGGTGCTATGCGTTGGGCCAGATGACATTTACATTTTCCCGTTGTAATATCAGAAATCTCACATTTGGCTTTTTAGGTGACATTTTTGCAGTTATGCCTTTGTACCACATTGTGTAGTTACATGATGTTACCACAAGCGTATGAGAATAATGTCTATCACCTGAGCGTGATTAGCTATTGATCTCACCACTTGTGTTATTTGTGCAATTGTTTTACTGTGAAATGTGTCCTTGCATCAAAAATTGATGCAAAGAATGAATTTCACACTAAAATAAATTACTAAATGGCAGATATGCATTTAGCATAATTACATAGCAAATTACGTGAATTTCACACATCCCTAGCTGTGAGTGTTACAGTAATGGTCCAAACTGATAGAGATTAGGACCAACACCCTCCAGCCACGAGGACCTACAGTGTTCGCTAATTTGAGCAAATTGCACAGGCCATAGCTCATACTCAAAATATATCTTAATCTTCCAATCAAATACACAACTATGTACTGTTACACTATAACACATTCTGTAGGACTCACCATCACCAGTAATCAAGAAAACTTACAGGTCAGTTTCTTTTGTAAAGGTCTTCAGCAGGCACCCTTTAGGCCTACACTCCAAGTGATTTGTTAACAGTGTAAATCAGTGTTTCCCAAACCTTTTCGACCCGCGGCTCTCTTGACCCATTGCCCATGGCTCCCCACTGTTGTTTTTTTTTGGGGGGGGGGGGGGTGTAAGCACTGTGACAGGAGTACTTGCATTTTTCTCCCTGAAAATGATTGGGATGAAGCGGTATTATATTCATATACGCCAAGTGTTTTGTATTACTAAGGAGGCGCCTCTAATAAAATATTCCAAGGTACATTTCTTTGCCCATGCCTTTTTTAGAGTACCCTCTCAAACTTATTTATCCCACTTACAGTGCTAGATGGCACCCCTATGCATGTAGGCCCCATTGCCAAAGTGGTTCTTCACTTGAAGAATATTTGCAGGCACTTCCATTTCTACCCATGTCAAACGATGCCAACACACCTGTCTCAGCAGGGTGACTCACGATTTTGTAAACCACTTACAGATTTATTTTTGCTGTCTCCTCCATAAAATTGCCTCCAAATCAATGCAAGTAAAATAAATTCCTCTTTTTTTCTTTATTCGTCCCTCTTTCTTACTTCCAAATGTTGCCCTTATGCCATATATGGTGTTTCACTTGCCCTGTGTTCCAGGAGAGAGCAGGCCTGTCTAGAAATGGGTTTGATCCCTTCAGCTCCCTTGGGCCCTGAATGGAAAATTCAATTAGCACGTGGTCGGGACAAGTTAATTGTAGGATGGGCTTACATCCATATCCATCTATACTACTATAATAAAGGAGAAAGTTTCAGGCTCTGAGGCGGGTAAACTCCGGAACCACTGCGCCAATCTACACACCCGATACACCGTAGAAATCGTCAGGGTATGTAGATGGTTATAGGCTATGTAAAGTTTAAAAATAAACCTTATTCAAAAAATTAATATTTAAAAAAAAGTAGCCCCCCCCCCAAAGTAGCGCCGGCCGCGACGTGCGTGCTCACGTCGAGGAGCGGCGTCAGAGGAGCTCCGGCCATGGCGCGGGGGAGGAGCGGTCATATGAAGGGTAGCATGGAGAGGCGGACATGGTGCGGGGGAGGAGCGGCGGCGAACAAGCGGTGAGGAGCAGAGCGGCGAGGAACTGTGAACTCAGGAGCAGCGGAAAAGGTAAGCAGGCGGGTGTCGGGCCAGGCGGGGAACGGCCAAAAGGCAATGTCGGGGCAGGCGGGGGTCGGGGAAGGTGGGGGACGGGGAAGGTGGGGGAGGGGGATTGACTCGGGCCACTCGAGGGTCGGGCCAGGCGGCAGGCGGGTGACGGGGCGGGCGGGGGCATGGGCTGCAGGCGGGGAACGGACAAAAGGCAATGTCGGGGCAGGCGGGGGTCGGGGAAGGCGGGGGACGGGGAAGGCGGGGGACGGTGACGGGGATTGACTCAGGCCACGCGAGGGTTGGGCCAGGCGGCTGGCGGCTGGCGGCTGGCGGGGGACGGGGTGGGCGGGGGCACGGGCTGCTGGGCAATGTCAGGGCAGGCGGGGGTAGGGGGAAGCCTGAAAGCTCCGGGACAAGGTCGGGACGGGCTGCTAGTACTAATATAATAAAGAGAGAGCCCAAACCTTTGAGGCGGGTAATCTCAGGAACCACAGCACCAATCACAACACCCAATACAGCGTTGGAAAGGGCAGTTGCAGCAGAAGGACATAGGCTATGTAGAGGCCCACCATATGCATTTAAAAGGTAAAAGAACCGTGCCAGCAAAGTAGTCCCTTGTGGGCGTGTCTGCGTTGTGCTGTGGGCGTTTCTTGATTGCAGTGCTAAATTCACCTCCAAGGGCCCAGGAATGGATGGTATTGGTTTTTGGGTGGCAAGGGAATTTTTAGGGTCTAGGGTTGGTGTGGGTTTTTGGGTGGCAATAGATTTTTGTGGGTAGGTATGGGTTTTTAGGTGGCAAGGGAATTTGTAGGGTTTAGGTTGGATATAGGTTTTCGGTTAAAAAGGGAATTTTTAGGGTTTAGGGTGGGTATGGGTTTTTGGATGGCAAGGGAATTTTGAGCATTTAGGATGGGTGTGGGCTTTTAAGTGGCAAAGGAATTTTTAAGGTTTAGAGTGGGCTTGTATTTTTGGGGGGCACAGGAAATTTATGGTTTTGGGTGGGTATGGGATTTTGGATGATAAGGTAATTTTTAGGGATTAGAGAGGTGTGTTTTTGGGTTGCCACATACTTTTTCGTGTTTAGGTTCTGTATAGTTTTTGGGTGACCAGTGAATTTGTCTGGGGTTAGGGTGGGTATGGGTTTTTGAGAGGCAAGGGTTTTTTAAGGTTAGGGCAGGTATGGGTTTTTGGGTGGTTAGGACATTTTTTAGGTTAGGGTTGCAAGAAATATTTAGGATTTAGAGTGGCTATCGTTTTTTTGGGTGGTAAGGGAGTGTTTAGGGCTTAGGGTGGGTATGGGTCTTTGCGTGGCAAGGGATTTGTTAGGATTTAGAGTGCCAAGGGAATTTTAGTTTTTAGGGTGGGTATGGGTTTTTGATTGGCAAGGGATTGTTTAGGCTGGGTATGGTTTTTGGGTGGCAAGGGAAATTTTAAGGTTTAGGGTGGGTGTGGATTTTTGGGGGCAAGGGAAATGTTATGGTTTTGGTTGGGTATGGGTATTTGGATGATAAGGTAATTGTTAGGCGTTTAGGGTGGGAATGGATTTTTGGGTGGTAATGAATCATTTTGGTCTAGTATTTGTATGGGTTTTTGGGTAGCAAGGGATTTTTCAGGGTGGTTATGGGTTTTGGGAGGCAAGTGAATTTTTAGGGTTTACTGTGGGTGTAGGTGTTTGAGTGGTAAGGGATTTTTCTGCATTTAGGATGGGGGTGGGTTTTTAAGTGGCAAAGGAATTTTTAAGGTTTAGAGTGGGTGTGGATTTTTGGGGGGGAAGGGAAATTTATGGTTTTGGGTGGGTATGTGTTTTTGGATGATAAGGGCATTGTTAGGGATTAGAGTGGATGTGTGTTTTTGGGAGGTGAGGGACTTTTTAAGGTTAGGGTGGCAAGGGAATTTTTATTTCTAGGGTACGCATGGGTTTCTGATTAGCAAGGGATTTTTTAGGGTTTAGGATGGGTATGTTTTTTTAAGTGGCAAGGCCATTTTTAAGGTTTAGGGTGGGTGTGGGTTTTTGGGTTATAAGGTAATTTTTAGGGTTTAGGGTGGGTATGGATTTTTGGTTGGTAAGAAATGTTTTAGGGTTTAGGCTGGGCATCGGTTTTTGGCTGGTAATGAATTGTTTAGGTGTAGTTTTTATGTGGGTTTTTGGGTGGCAAGGGATTTTTCAGGTTGGTATGGGTGTTTGGGAGGCAAGTGAATTTTTAGGATTTAGGGTGGGTGTAGGTTTTTGAGTGGTAAGAGATTTGTTAGGGTTTAGGATTGGTATGGGTTTTATGGGTGGCAAGGGAATTTTTTTGGGTTCAGGGTGGGTGTGAGATTTTTGGTGATATTGTGGATTTTACAGTGTTTATGGGTTTTTGGGTCGCAAGGGTTTTTTAAGGTTTAGGGTGGGTGGAAAAGGATTTTTTAGGATTTCTAGTGGACATGGTTTTTGGGTGGCATTGGAACATTCAAGGGTTAGGGCTGGTATGGTGGTAATGAATTGCGATTTTCCTAATAACATGACAAGAGAATCTGGATTTCATTAAAGACATGGAGGCTAACATTATGCATTTTCTTTTAATGCTAACTCCAAGCAGCCACTTCGAAGCAATACATCCTAAAGTGAAATAGATCTAGAATAGAATCTTCCAGATGTACAATAGCCATGCACATAGGATAGTCTGCCTCTTTTATATGCGAGGTAATAAGGTAAGTCTTCTTCTGTGTAGAATTTTCTTTCATTTTTTTTGTTGGCATTCCAAATGGATAGAAATAATGAAGATTGAATGAAGGGGGCACAGAGTTAATTCTTTCTGAACATCTTCCTTGCGGAAACAGCAGTATAGATGAATTAGTTATATTGAATTATCTGAAACAAGAAAGAGTATAAGTGCTCTGTTGTCATGTAACTGAGAAAGGTGAAATATCAAAGCGCGCAAGTTATATTATATGACATTTTTAACAATCCATTGAAAAACGATTGTATGAAACTTTCAACAATACATTGAATAAAGGTTGTGTCATAAATTATGCATCTATTGGTCAGTAATTCATGTATCCACCCATGGGAGGGCAAGGGTGGGATGGTGTTAGCCTCTGTGCCTTTAATGAAATCCAGATTCTCTTATTAGGAGAATCGCAATTTCATTACAAGACTGGAGGCTACCATTATGCATGTTGGTAGTTTAGTAATACATCTAACATATGTTTAATAGGATTACAATAGTGTTTAGCAAGAGTGTTAGAATTTGACCAAACAGCTGATTTGAGAATGTCATCTAGTTTACCTACTTTCTAAAGTGATTCGCTAGCCATAGCGCCCCATATGAGTGTGCCTGGAATCTTTTAGGCCAATACCAGCTGATTGCATTGCTTATAGAACTCATCTTGCTATAGAATCTGATGTAATGGGTTTGAAGTGTTTCACAAAAGAGATAAGTAATTGATTAACACCATTCGCATGATGTTCGCTTATTCTTGCATCTTATTCTTTCATACATTCTACCACAAAAGGTTTTTTGCACCCGATAAACTTTGTGTTGAGAATTGATATAGTCTTAGTTCTCTTAATAATCCCGAAATTGACACCAAATGCATCATAGACTTCTAGTGTTTTAACATCTGATACTCTACGGCAGGAGATTAGGCAGAGAAGAAATGCTAGTTTTATGGAAAGTCTCTTCTTATTTAGGTATCTGTTCTCAGACCAGGTATTGAAAGAGTATAGTAGTAACTTAACATCCCATAGGGTTTCATATTTAGGTTTAGGTGGTCTCCTTAGTTTGATACCTTTCATAATTCTGCATATTGTGGCATTTTTCCCTATGGTCTTGCCATTTATTACAGCATGGCCTGATGAAATAGCTAATCTGTAGCAATTAATTGATCTGGAAGTAACCCCTCTCTCATATTGTTAAACTAAAAAGTTTGCTACGTGTACAATAGTAGCCTCCATGGAATCCAGGTTCCTCTCCAGGCACCAGCGTACCCAAGTTCTCCAGATGCTATTGCATCTAGTGGGTTCCAGGAGCCCATGACTCTTGCAGGATGTCTCCTAAAAGGCCTTCTGCGGGTGGAAGTAAAAAGGGTATTTCACAGGCTAATTCCAAGCTCATCGGAAACCATGCCTGGGAGGGCAGAAAGGGGTTATTAGTAATAAGGAGCATTGGTCTTGTCTCACGTTCCGGAAGACTCCCTGGGTCATTGCACATGGGGGAAATGCATATGCTCGAATTCTTTTCCATGGCTGGAGAAGGGCATTGACTGCTTGAGCACCAGGATCTGGCATCCAGCTGAAATATTTGTGCAGTTGGAATGTCAGTCTGCTTGCGAAAAGATCTACTTTCAGAGGGCCCCAGAACTGATTTAAAGTTCTGAAGGCTTTCATGTTAAGTTTTCAGTTGCTGTGGTCTAGGAGGAATCTTGAAATCCAGTCAGCAGTGACATTGCTTTTTCCTGGTAAGTATGCTGCTTTTAGGGCTATCTGGTGTTCTAGACAGAACATCCATAGTTTTGTGGCTAGATTTGATAGGTCTGAGGATTTTGTACCCTATAAGCAATTTATGTATGCCTCAACTGATATGTTGTCCATTTTTATAATAACCAATCTGTCTTGTAGGGATCGTTTGAAGCTCATCAGAGCGTAAAGGCCAGTAGTTAACTCTAGGTAGTTTTTGTGGTGTGAGCTCTCTGTATAGGACCATAGACCTCCCATGTTCTGGCTCTGTAAGCACGCTCCCCAGCCATGATGGCTCACATCTGACTCTAGAATGAATTCTGAGGAGTTTATGAAAACGGCTTTGCCGTTCCAGGCATCTAAATTCTCTAACCACCAGTTCAGTTCAGGTTTGGCTTTGTGGTTAGGGTTGATTGATTGATTGATTGATTGTGGGTTTCTAAAGCGCTAGAATCGACTCCCGAAGGAGTATCTCTGCGCTGTAGACCGCTGGGGAACCTGTCCTGGCTTTCCCTGTGAGATGGTCCCTACTGGGTATCTCCAAGGTGAAACCAGGCATCCCCGGCGTATGTGGGGGGCCGTTGTGGAGATGAGGCAAGCTAATGCCCAGAGTTGCCGAGTGTGATCCCTAGTTAGAGTAGGCACCGAGGCGAGAATTATCGAGTCCGTTGACCCTGGTCCAAGACCCTGCCGCGTTGGGAATTGAACCCTGGTCCCGGGCCGTCCTCTGCTTCCGGGTCTGCCGCCTCTAACCAGTGAGCCACAACACTCCACAGATGGTTACTTTGTCTCCGTACCATAGTCCAGCATGGAGGTCTTTTGCCTTCACTCTTTGAAGGGCTAGATAATTTAAACGTCCTGGAAAGATAGCTTGGATATAGGAAGATAGGAGGCCCAGGAGTTTGGGTTGTTCTCTCAGGGACAAGAGGTCTCGTTTCAATACAAGTCGTATTTCTTTGCCTATTTTCATGATTTTCTTCTTGGGTAGTAGCAAAAGACTCTACAATGATTCCCAATAATTCCAGAGTTTTTGAGGGAGTCATGATAGATTTTTTTTGGGTTTATTATGAAGCCAAGGCTCTCTAAGAGATTTACTGCTGTATTCAGGTCTTGAAGAATCTGAGAGTGGTGCTGGGATATAATGAGAATGTCACAGACATAGACTAACAGTCATCTCTCTCTCTCTCTCTCTCTCTCTCTCTCTCAAGAATGATGTCAATAGTTCTCAATACCTCAGTGAAACACCAGGGAGCACAATATAGCCCAAAGGGGAGAGCTTGGAATTGGAATAGACAACAGTTCCATGTGAATTGGAGGTATGGTTGGAACTCTGAGGCCATGGTGATTGTGAAGTAGGCACCTTCACTAGTCCAACTTCACTAGCCAGTCCTTTTCTAGAAGCATGTCTCTCAGGAGGTAGATACCATCCAGTTTGAAGTGTTTGTAGATAAGAGATTTGTTCAGTTCTCTCAATTTAGGACTGGTCTTCAACCCTTGTCTTTTTTCTCTACCAGAAAGAGAGTGCTTACCAATTTCATATGATCCCATGGAACTTATATAAATGCTCCTTACTCTATCATCTTCCTCTACTATTTTCTGTTCTGTGATCAGTACTAGGTTCCTTGGGGGTGAGGATTGTGTCTGTGTTTTCAAAAATTATATTTTGAAGCCTTGAATGGTTTCTAAAACCCAGGGGTCTTGTGTAATTGTTTTCCAAGTCTTTAAAAAACAAATCTGAGTTTACCTAATCCTCATTGTCTGTAGTAGGGTGTTTGGTGGACACCACCGGCAGAGCGGCCCCTTCTGTCAGGTCTGGCAAAAACACTAGGGTTGAATACTCGACGCATGCTGTTCTGAGCTTTGACTAGGGCTGTGGAGGTTGTGACATATTTGCCTAGGATCTTGATCATGTCCTCTCCAAATAAGAGTCTTTTGGGGTTTGCTGAGGGTTCTTTGTCAGCCATGTCTCTCAACTCAGGGTTGGTCTTGGTAAGGACTACTCTTCGTCGTATGCATGTATCCCTGCATTTGCGTTCCTTAATAGGATCCGAGTTTTCTGACTCCATCCTCTTTTCTTAGTAGATCTAAGTCTAACGGGGTACCGTTAATATGGCTGTCTTCTGCCATATCAATTATTCTAGTCAGTGGGCCTAAAATATCAAGCATGTGATCCTGGCAGGTCTTCAGTTACCATTTCATGCCCTTCCTGGGGTCTCTACCCACTTTGAATAGGAATTTGATTAATTCTGGGTCGAGGTTGGGTGTCAGGCATACCTTTTCTTGAACCACTGGATCTTGGGGCCACCATTGGAGCTCCTCGGGTGTCTGATATTATGTGGAGAGAACATCTCCTCACCCAGTGGGTTGGTTAGAATTTCTTTAGAGGCTGAAGGGAGCTCTTCCTCTGATAGGGGACTCTCGAAGTCTAGATCATCCTGGTCTAGATAAAGGATATATTCATCAAACCGGTTCATGTTTTAGTCTCCTTGTGGTTCAATTTCAAGATCTTGTGTATCATGACGAGCACTTCGATATTGTGTGCCGCTTTGGACACTTTGATAGGCTGTGTCGCTAAGGACACCTGATACTTTTGAGGTGCGTAGACCTCCCAAAACATTTGAGGTGCTTAGACCTCCCAATGTGCTCATGGGGCTTGGTCTTTCAAAATTGTTTTTTTCTCTTTAATCTTGTGCCCCCTTTTTTTATTGTATTCCACATTTTGGCCTTTCTGGGTTTCAATAGTGCCATCTTCTTTCTCTATTAAGGGTTTTTTGGTTGCGATGAACCGGTTGAGTGTTTTGCGCATGCAGGGGTGCATCTCTTGTTGAGTAATCTTTTTCATTTCTTCATTATTGATGTTAGGGGTAAGTACCTCAAGACCATCTGATTCTACATCAGACATGTTGGATTTTATACTCCTTTACGGGTTGTAGTAGTTAGTAATCTATATGGATGACTTGGAAGGTAGGCAATCTGATTTATTAGTAAGGTTCAGAAGAGCTTATGTAAATTAGGGATTTGTTAGAGGAGCTTATGTAAATTAATGCATTGTTACATCAGGTCTTTTACATTTTATGCTCCTTTACTGTAAAATGAGGTATTTGGAGTAAAAAATAGTTTGAGTACTTGCGGTCGCAGTTAGCAGCTGATCACAGGAGTGTCCAACTGCCAGACTTCCTGACATCGGATATGCTTGTGAGCGATCAGCTGTTGATTTACTGCCCAGGTAGCCCCTCAACTACAGATGGGTTAAAGATTTTATTTTTATTTTAATTATTGATTTTTGTTATGAGTTCCCAACTTGTCTGTATTTCGGGGTAGCCCGTTATTGGGTGGAAATGCAATGTGAGGTCCAGGGTGAGGGCGGAGAGTGGGGGGGAGCAGGATTTCCATAAGTTGGAAATCAGGTGTGAGACGAAATTTAAGAGGAGTTTGAGGTCAAAGAGGCATAAGTGTATTCAGAAAGGTATACAAATTAAATTGGGAAAACATACATACACATGTAGGTGCCCATTCTAGAAGATACAAGTCCTACATGAAAGTGAAGAGAAAATGTATTTATCTGCCTGGAGCCACATTTAAAAGAGGCAGACTGTCCTATGTGAATGGCTATTGTACATCTGGAAGATTCTATTCTAGGCCTGTTTCACTTTATGAAGTATTGCTTCTAAGTGGCTGCTTGGAGTTAGCATTAAAAGAATTATGCATAATGGTAACCTCCGGTCTTGTAATGAAATCATTTAAGGTTTAGTGTTTGTATGGGTATTTGGGCCACAATGGCTTTTTTTTATGGTGGGTATGGGTTTTTGAGTGGCAAGTGCATTTTTCGGGTTTAAGTGGGTGTAGGTTTTTGAGGGGACCTGGGCATGTCTCTGATCACACATATTCTTTTTGACAACCGTGGTAATATATAGTCACACACCATCTCTGTGGGGACCTGTGCATGTCTATAATCACACGCTATCTCTGTGGGGACCTCAACATCTCTATAATCACACACTATCTCTGTGGTGACCTGTGTATGTCTATAATCACACACTATCTCTGTGGGGACCTGTGCATGTCTATAATTACACACTATCTCTGTGGGGACCTCGACATCTCTATAACCACACACTATCTCTGAGGGGACCTGGGCATGTCTATATTCACACACTATCTCTGTGGGGACCTGGGCATGTCTATAATCACACACTATCTTTGTGGGGACCTGGGAATCTCTATATTCACACACTATCTCTGTGGGGACCTGTGCATGTCTATAATTACACTCTATCTCTGTGGGGACCTCGACATCTCTATAACCACACACTATCTCTGAGGGGACCTGGGCATGTCTATATTCACACACTATCTCTGTGGGGACCTGGGCATGTCTATAATCACAAACTATCTTTGTGGGGACCTGGGAATCTATATATTCACACACTATCTCTGTGGGGACCTGTGCATCTCTATAATCACACACTATCTTTGTGGGGACTTGTGCATCTCTATATTCACACACTATCTCTGTGGGGACCTGGGCATGTCTATAATCACACACTATCTCTGTGGGGACCTCGGCATCTCTATAATCACACACTGTCTTTGTAGGGATCTTGACATCTCTATACTCACACACTATCTCTGTAGGGATCTTGACATCTCTATAATCACACACTTTCTCTGAGGGGACCTGGGCATCTCTATAATCACACACATTCTCTGTGGTGACCGTGTTAATACTATGGTCACACACCATCTCTGTGGGGACTTGACCATTCCTGTAATTACATGCAATCTCTGTTTTGGCTTGAACATCATCAGCTTAGCATTCTCTGTATGGAGCTTTGTGAATACTGAAATGTAGTAAAGTTAGACTTTTGGTCGAAATTTAGCTTTGGTAATCAGGCCCTATTTTAATGAGGACTTCAAGACAATCATCTTCATGCACTATCTCTTAAACATTGCTATAATAACACACTATCTTTGTGGGGGCATGAATAAAACTATAATAAAACACTATCTTAGTGGGGACTTGAACATAACGATAAAAACATACCAACTCTGTGGGGACTCGAGCATTCCTGTAATCAAACACATGCTCTGTTTTGACTTGAAGCACCAGGGGGTGCCATGAGGCACAGGGTCAAGACTGATTTGCATATAGCTGTGTCTGAACTGGGGTGGCGAAGTGAGCTAAAGAATAATGATGAATTGAACCCAGATCTGTGACTGGGGATGAGTGTCTGAAAGGCTTCATCACTCCGTCCATCATCTCCTTGTATTTGCTTTGACTTGAACATCATCAGCTTCACATTCTCTATATGGGGCTTTGTGAATATTGAAAAGTAGTAAAGTTACACTTTTGGTCTAAATTTACCTTTGTGAATACTGACAAGTAGTAAAGTTAGACTTTTGTCTAAGTTTACCTTTGTGAATTGGGCCATATTTTAATGAGGACTTAAACACAATCACCTTCATGCACTATCTCTGTGGGGACTTAAACATCGCTATAATAACACACTATCTTTGTGGGGACTTGAACAACACTGTAATAGCACACTATCTTTGTGGGGACTTGAACATCGCTATAATAACACACTATCTTTGTGGGGACTTGAACATCGCTATAATAACACACTATCTTTGTGGGGACTTGAACATCACTATAATAACACACCATCTCTGTGGGGACTTGAACATCTCTATGGTAACACACCATCTCTGTGGGGACTTAAAAATTGCGATAATAACATACCGTCTCTGTGGGGACTAGAGCATTCCTATAATTACACACAACATCATTAGCTTCACACTCGTTATAATGGGATTTAAGTTTTGAATATACACACTATTTCTATGGAGACTTAAACACAGTGATCTTCACCCACCATCTCTGTGGGGACTTGAACATCTATTTTGGCAAAAATGTAAGCAGTTAATCAAGCTCTGGGTTCGACTTGACCATATTCCTTAGTTTCATATGTTAATATCTTTATGTGTTAGTTCCCTTATCTCCTAAGAGTGTAAGCACTAATAAATAGGTTAAATACAGCTTTAAGGGCCTTTCTTTAAGCATGATATATTTTCTGGCACATTAACATAATGTGTCTTCAACGTATACCCCTAGTATATATGCAGCAATTTATATATGAATAGATTATAATGCTGTTTGTGTATATTGTTGATAAAATAAACATTTAGCCATGTGCCTTCAACTGTATACAATCACAAATAGTATTACAGACTAGGTCCCCACAAGGATGGTAGCACGTGTTCAAGTCTCCACAAGGATGGTGCTGTGCGCACGATTAAATAACAATATATTTCCAAATTTGAAGCAGGATCCTGTATCATGAATTTTTTCTCAACATTTTTCTGTTATTAGTGTGTTTTAAAAACATTGGGAAAGGTTAGTCCCCACAAGGCTGGTATTCACACATAGTCCCCACAAGGATGGTAACACGTGTATGTGTGTGTGGGGGTGTGTGTGTGTGTGGGGGGGGGGGGGTGGGTGTGTGTGGGGGTGAGGAATGTGTGTGTGTGTGTGGGTGTGTGTGAGGTGTGTGTGTGGGGTGTGTGTGTGTGTGTGTGTGGGTGTGGGTGTCAGAGGTGTGTGTGTGTGTGGGGGGGTGAGGTGTGTGTGGGGGATGTGTGGGGTGTGTCTGTGAGGTGTGTGTGTGTGGGGGGGAGTGAGGTGTGTGTGGGTGGGGGTGTGTGGGGTGTGTGGGTGTAGGTGGGGGTGTGGAGGTGTATGATGTGTGTGTGGGTGTGGGTGTGTGGGGTGTTTGGGTGTGGGTGGAGGTGTGGGTGTATGAGGTATGGTGGGGGTGTGTGTGGGGGGGGGTGTGGGGTGTGTGTGTGTCGGGGTATGTGTGTGGGGCACCCCCTTAAAATAATAAAAAAAATAATAAGTGTGTGTGTGGTGTGTGTGTGTGGGGGGTGGGTGTGGGGTGTGTGTGTGGGGGGGTATGTGTGTGGGGTGTGCGTGTGTAGGAAGTGTGGGTGTGTGTGTGGGGGGTGTGTGTGGGTGTGTGTGTGGGGGGTGTGTGGGTGTGTGTGTGAGAGGAGTGTGTGTGTGGGTGTGTGTGTGTGTGTGTGTGAGGTGTGTGTGGTGTGTGTGTGTGTGTATGTGTGTGTATGTGAGGTGTGTGTCAGAGGTGTGTGTGTGTGGGGAAGGGGTGAGGTGTGTGTGGGGGATGTGTGGGGTGTGTCTGTGAGGTGTGTGTGTGTGTGTGTGTGTGTCTGAGGGGGGATGAGGTGTATAGGTGTGTATAGGTGTGTGGGGTATGTGGGTGTGGGTGGGGATGTGGATGTGTAAGGTGTGTGTGTGGGTGTGGGTGTGTGGGGTGTTTGGGTGTAGGTGGGGGTGTGGGTGTGTGAGGTGTGTGTGGGGTGTGTGTGGGTGTGGGGGGTATGTGTGTAGGATGTGTGTGTATGTGTGGGATGTGTGGGTGTGTCTGTGAGGTGTGCGTGTGTGTGTGTGTGGGGGGGAGGTGTGTGTGTGAGTGAGTGGGTGTGGGATGTGTGGGTGTGGGTGTGGATGTGTAAGGTGTCGGTGTGGGGTGTTTGGGTGTGGGTGGAGGTGTGCGTGTGTGAGGTGTGTGTGGGGAGTGTGTGGGTGTGGAGGTGTGGGGTTGTGTGCGTGTGGGTGTGTGTGGGACGTACTTGTAGGTACCTAAAACAGCCACAGAGCTACCCTACCTGTAATCACTCAAAATAATAATTTTATTATTTATTATTATGATTATATAATTTTTTTCACTATTTTTCCCCATGGTACGCTCCCCGGTACGCTCCCCGGATGCGCGTACCGGCCGCTCCCTTCGCGAAAAACGAAAAGAAAAATGTTTTTGCCCCGCGGGACCCTTTAATGGCCCCCACATCAAACCTAGGGGGTCAGGGGGGGGGGTCTACCCTGCCCCCTTTTGGTCATTTCCCCCTTTGATTTTTGCCACCTCTTGTGTCTCAATCCTACCGAGACACAAGATGGCGGCCGCTGCGGACTGTTTCGAATGTTTACAGACACCCGAGAACCAATCAGCTTCCCGTGCGCAAGTCGCGCGGCGCGCCCGGAGCGCTCCCCGGTGCGCGTACCGGGGCGCGACCAAAGATATATAAAATGTTTTGAACCTAAATTACTCAAAATCCTCTGGAGCACATATCTTGAGACATAGCAAAGGCACATCGGGCTACCGGTCCCTACAATTTTGCCAAGTTTGGTGAAAATCCATTCAGCCGTTCGAGCTAAAAGTGCGACAGACCGCCCCATGGAAATTAACATGGAGAAAACACGTTTTGGGACCTCCCTTTTATCTCGGCCCCCACTTGATGAATCCCCCCCAAACTTTCAGGGAAGGACCGGAGCTCCGCGAGGCAAAGTTGCTGAAAAATTCAGGCAGATTCCTCAACCGGCGCCAAAGTTATTCCCAATAGAATGTTGCGATTTCCCTATGCAAATCAATCCTAACTATATATACCTACTGGCGACCGCCAGTAGGTAATATATATATATATATATATATATAAAATTTCTATGGCAAAATGAAACCCCTCATTTTGTTCCTTTTCAAATTAAATGTATTAAGTGTTACCACTTTATTCCAATCAAGATGACTTCAGGTGTGCCAAACGTTTGTCATAAGTAAGACTGTTAGCGTTCTAGTTGTTCTTTAGAACACTCTGGGACATTCTGTCATTGGGCTATAGTTGGGCTACATCTGGCTGATATTTGGGCTACATTTGGGCTCTTTTGTCTCTGGTGGCCATCTTGGGAGACTGCATATCAGAATGTTTTTAATGAAATATAAGAGGATTTGAGAAGTCACTCAAAATGTGCCCTAATTTTTCTTTCTTCAGCACTAATCATAATTTCTATGGCAAAATGAACCCCCTCATTTTGTTCCTTTGCAAATTAAATGTTTTAAGTGTTAACACTTTATTCCAATCAAGATGACTTCAGGTGTGCCATACTTTTGTCATAAGTAAGACTGTTAGCGCTCTAGTTGTTCTTTAGAACACTCTGGGACATTCTGTCATTGGGCTATAGTTGGGCTACATCTGGCTGATATTTCGGCTACATTTGGTTTTTATTGTCTCTGGTGGCCATCTTTGGGCTACATTGGGCTACATTGGGCTACATTGGGCTACATTTGGGCTCTAACATATATATAGCCCAATGTAGCCCAATATATATTTTTTCAAAGTTAATTTTCGTCAAAACCACTGAAGCATATATCTTGAGACATAGCAAAGGCACATCGGGGTACCAGTCCCTATAATTTTGCCAAGTTTGGTGAAAATTCATTCAGCCGTTCGAGCTAAAAGTGCGACAGACCGCCCTATGGAAATTAACATGGGGAAAACACGTTTTGGGACCCCCCTTTTATCTCGGTCCCCGCTTGACGAATCCCCCCTAAACTTTCAGGGAAGGACCGGAGCGCCGCGAGGCAAAGTTGCTGAAAAGTTCAGGCAGATTCCTCAACCGGCGCCAAAGTTATTCCCAATAGAATGTTGCGATTTCCCTATGGAAATCAATCCTAACTATGTATACCTACTGGCGATCGCCAGTAGGTAATATATATATATATATATATATATATATATATATATATATTTATATATCAATGATAGCTGCTTTCCACCGCCACTCCAGTCTTCCAAACAGCAAGCAGACACGGACCCAAAAATCGGTGCTTAAGATACTAGTTTATTCTCCGCAATTACGCGTTTCAGTCCTCCTGGGACGTTGATCACATGACAACGCTAGCAAGGTTAGTAGACCAATTATACTTTAGCACCTATGCACGTGTTCAATGACTAATAGTTAACATGGAAGAAATATTCAGCATTTACTTAAGGTAGACATAATATATATGTATGAATTGATATTGTTATTTATTCACATTCAACAAATAATTCTCTGTGTTTTTATCCACTGCTAATCAACGTTTTAGTCTTTGAATATAACCATTGTTTAAAGGTCATGGTATATACTCATCACTACAAATAAATAGTAATAAATATGGTCGTAAAATGACATAAAATAGTAAAAACAATAGATCATCAAAATGTATTCTTAATAATCATTTCTAAAAAAGTTTTTAAATGTTAATAAAAACCTTAATAAATATATTGATCCATATAGCATAGCAGTATATATTCCTGGGATTCCTTCGCATTCGCATTCTATCCAAGACTTTGTATGCAGCCAAAGTCATGGCACCACAGCCGTGATAATAGTTTTTAAAAGTGATTTATTTCACACACCGTAGTGCAGTGGAACCAAACATAAATATATATATATATATATATATATATATATATATTTATATTACCTACTGGCGGTCGCCAGTAGGTATATATAGTTAGGATTTTTTCTGTATGGGATTTTTGAAAATTCTATGTCTAATAACTTTGGCGTTTGTGGACGGAATTGGCTGAAATTTTCAGGAAAATGGCACATTTTGTTTCTGAGCAGCCCTTGAAAATTTGGGGGGGGTTCGTCAAGGGGGGGCCGAGAAAAAAGGGGGGTCCCAAAACGTGTTTTTAACATTGAGTTTTCCATAGGGCGGTTGGCCTCACTTTTAGCCCGAACGGCTGAATGGATTTGCACGAAACTTGGCAAAATTGTAGGGACTGGTAGCCCGATGTGCCTTTGCTAGGTCTCAATATATGTGCTCCAGTGGATTTTGAGAAATTAACGTTCAAAAAAAGATATATATCTGTAACAGCGGACCGGGCAGCGCTCCGGTTCGCGGACTTTTCGCGGTACGGAGCTTTGTGAAGCGAAGCTGATTGGTTCTCCGGCGTCTGTGAACATTCCAAACAGTCCGTAGCGGCCGCCATCTTGTCTCTCGGTAGGATCGAGAGACAAGAGGAGGCCAAAGCGAAGGGGCAAATGACCATAAGGGGGCATAGTAGATCCTTGCTGACCCCCTAGGTTTGATGTGGAGGTTTTAAAAGGGCCCCGCGGGGCAAAAAAAAATAAAATAATAATAATCGAACGGCTGAATGGATTTGCACGAAACTTGGTAAAATATTAGGGACTGGTAGCCCGATGTGCCTTTGCTAGGTCTCAATATATGTGCTCCAGTGGATTTTGAGAAATTAACGTTCAAAAAAAGATATATATCTGTAACAGCGCTCCGCTTCGCGTAACGGAGGTTTGCGAAGCTGATTGGTTCTCCGGCGTCTGTAAACATTGCAAACAGTCCGTAGCGGCCGCCATCTTGTCTCTCGGTAGGATCGAGAGACAAGAGGAGGCCAAAGCGAAGGGGCAAATGACCATAAGGGGGCATAGTAGATCCTCCTTGACCTCTTAGGTTTGATGTGGAGGTTTTAAAAGGGCCCCGCGGGGCAAAAAAAAAAATAATAATAATAATCGAACGGCTGAATGGATTTGCACGAAACTTGGCAAAATTGTAGGGACTGGTAGCTCGATGTGCCTTTGCTAGGTCTCAATATATGTGCTTCAGTGGATTTTGAGAAATTAACGTTCAAAAACAAGATATATATCTGTAACAGCGCTCCGCTTCGCGGAGATAAAATTATATCTGTATTACCTAGCTGTTGCTAACACCAGTTAGCGACGGCTAGTAGGAGATAGCGACCATCTTGGGCCCCACTTTGCATGTGAGTGATATTTATCACTAATGACATGCAAAGTGGGCATGCCAAGATGTTAGCGACTGGAAACAGTCGCTAACATCGCTATCTCCTATTATCAACTTTTGGAAATATTCGCGATAAGCGCGAATATCTCCAAAAGCTAGCACCTGCCCTGAGCAGTTCTTAGCCATGTTATCCAATGGGAGGTGGATAACATGGCTAAGAGCATTAGCTCGGTAATGCATGAATATCGCTGAGTTTTCAGCGATATTAATGCATTGCGGTCGTTTTTTATCGTATTTGCGATAAACCTTGATAATAGCAAGGTTTATCTGCGATAATTTCTGACGATGCTTAGCGGTAAAAAAATCGTTGCTAAGCATCATTAGGGATAAATATCGCTTAACTTTGGTAATATGCCCCAACGTCTGTTAACGTTCGATTCGAAGGAAATCAGGAAGTGTTGAAAAACATTGTCTGCGCCATCTTGCCTTTTTTCAAATGCCACACTTTTGTCGTGCACGGCAGCCATTTTAGATGCCTTGACCAGACCCACTCTGTGCACGCTGTCGATCCTTAGCATGGCTCCCCACCCTCGCAAGCATCTCCCCCAGGCAGTGGTCACCCCCGCTCTCTGTCTTATGCATGGGTAATAAATCTCCCCCCATCTGCGCTGCTCTTCCCTGAGAATCACACCCTGTGCCCGCCCGACACCTCCCTTTCGCCCTATTCACTACCGCACCCTCTGACACTCCTTTTCCTCTGTGTCCGATTGTCCAGGCCGGTCCCAGGGTATCAGCTAGCCCTGCAGATGTAGTTTATGGCCCCAGCTGTAAAGAATCACCCCTCTTCAAATGAGTTATAGTAGATCAAGGCCCACACTCGATGAGATCCGTCACAGCAGACGCGTTCCTATTATCTGAAAACCATCCTGTATTGTGATTGGGGAGGGGACCGAGCCTGAAGCGGAAGATTCCAGGGATGACTCTTTGTACATCAAAGTTTTTACAATTATGTGTCACATTAAATATATATAGCACTCCGACAAAGTAGTAAGATTATAAAACTTTAATAACTTATAAATATATACAAGAAAACAAAAACAGTAATAACATATAAACATTTTTAGGGAAAAACAACGAAGTAGCGGTCGGCTGTGCGAATAGTCCCAACGCAGCACAACGTCCAGATTTCTGGCGTGGGGCGTCGCGGGGGGTGGGTCATCAGTAGCAAACTGTTGTGCGAATAGTTCCAAGGCAGCAGAACGATGGCACCAAGATGATGTCCAGTAAGTTGCCGCACTGGTTTTGGTATCCTACAATGCTGCTCCGAATAACGGCGTGGGGCGCCCCGGGGGAGGCGGCGTGAACGGGCCTCTCCAGGTGGAGTCTCATCTGTTGTAGTGGGGCGCCCCTTTACCGTTTCAGTTGCCATTCCGTCCGTTTTTGGTCCACTGTGTCAAAAGCCGCAATTCAGCTGAGTTGCGCCCACTCTTGCGGTGCAGCGATAGGCGGCTGTCACAGGACTCTCAAAATGGCGGCAGGCTGTTTCCTTTTTGGGCCTGGTCCACTGAAATGGCCCTGGGACACCTTGGAAATCGGACGCTTGTCTGCTAGGTCTTGGACCCCATTCTCGAAAGCGTCCCCTCCGCCTTGAGGATTCATCAAAAGTTTTGGGGGCCCCCGACTCCTGTAGGCTTCTGGTGGGGAGCGGCTGCCATGATTGCTCGCGGAATGACCACGACGGAGCTACGAGATGGTGGTGCTCTCATGCTGACGCCAGCTTCAGTCTGAAACATCCAGAAACAAGGTGGGGCTTTCATCGTTTGGGGAAAAAAAAAAGTTTTCATCCAATGAAAAGTGTTGTTTTTAGGTCATATGATCAAGCCTTCCATCATTAGGAAACCAAAAGTAAAATGAACCAATGAAAAGTTTTATAAACAAGTCACATGACCTGTTATGCGGCATAGGGTATAAAATGCGGAGAACATACGTTGGCCCGTGAGGCGGCGTCAGTAGCGGACCGATGTGGGAATAGGCCGAAGGCAACACAACGCGCCAAGATCCGGATGGCACCGAGGTGGTGTCCAGCAAGTTGCAGCACTGGTGTGGCCATCCTACAATGCTGAAAGTCGGCGTGGGGCGCCCCGTTAGCCTGTGAGTTTGCGTCAGTAGCGGACCGATGTGCGAATAGGCCGAAGGCAGCACAACGCGCCAAGATCCGGATGGCACCGAGGTGGTGTCTAGTAAGTTGCCGCACTGGTGTGGCCATCCTACAATGTTGAAAGTCGGCGTGGGGCGCCCCGTTGGCCTGTGAGATGGCGTCAGTAGCGGACCGATGTGCGAATGGGGCCAAAGGCAGCGCAACAATATTTTTGGAATAGAAGACACCACAAGGCGCTGAGATGCCAAGATCCGGATGGCACCAAGGTGGTGTCTAGCAAGTTGTGGCACTGGTGTGGCCATCCTACAATGGTAAAAGTCGGCGTGGGGCGCTCTGTTGGCCTGTGAGATGGTGTCAGTAGCGGACTGATGTGCGAATGGGGCCAAAGGCAGCGCAACAACATTTTCTGACTGACACCACAAGGCGCTGAGATGCCAAGATCCGGATGGCACCGAGGTGATGTCTAGCAAGTTGCTGTACTGGTGTGGCCATCCAACAATGGTAAAAGTCGGCGTGGGGCGCCCTGTTGGCCTGTGAGATGGTGTCAGTTGCGGACCGATGTGCGAATGGGGCCAAAGGCAGCGCAACAATATTTTCTGTATGGAAGATACCACTAGGCGTTGAGATGCCAAGATCCGGATGGCACCGAGGTGATGTCTAGCAAGTTGCTGTACTGGTGTGGTCATCCTACAATGCTGAAACTCGGCGTGGGGCGCCCCATTAGCCTGTGAGATGGCGTCAGTAGCGGACCGATGTGTGAATAGGCCGGAACCAGCACAAGGCGCCAAGATCCGGATGTCACCGTGGTGGTTTCATAGTTGAGAGGCATTTCATCTGCAGTGGGGCGCCGAGATCCGGATGGCACCGAGGTGATGTCTAGCAAGTTGCTGTACTGGTGTGGTCATCCTACAATGCTGAAACTCGGCGTGGGGCGCCCCATTAGCCTGTGAGATGGCGTCAGTAGCGGACCGATGTGCGAATAGGCCGAAGGCAGCACAACGCGCCAAGATCCGGATGGCACCGAGGTGGTGTCTAGTAAGGTGCACTGGTGTGGCCATCCTACAATGTTGAAAGTCGGCGTGGGGCGCCCCGTTGGCCTGTGAGATGGCGTCAGTAGCGGACCGATGTGTGAATAGGCCGGAACCAGCACAAGGCGCCAAGATCCGGATGTCACCGTGGTGGTTTCATAGTTGAGAGGCACTTCATCTGCAGTGGGGCGCCGAGATCCGGATGGCACAGAGGTGATGTCTAGCAAGTTGCTGTACTGGTGTGGTCATCCTACAATGCTGAAACTCGGCGTGGGGCGCCCCATTAGCCTGTGAGATGGCGTCAGTAGCGGACCGATGTGTGAATGGGGCAAAGGTAGCGCAAGAATATTTTCTGAATAGAAGACACCACAAGGCGCTGAGATGCCAAGATCCGGATGGCACCGAGGTGGTGTCTAGCAAGTTGTGGCACTGGTGTGGCCATCCTACAATGGTAAAAATCGGCGTGGGGCGCCCTGTTGGCCTGTGAGATGGTGTCAGTAGCAGACCGATGTGCGAATGGGGCCAAAGGCAGCGCAACAATATTTTTGGAATAGAAGAGACCACAAGGCGCTGAGATTCGGTTAGCACCGAGGTGGTGTCTAGAAAGCTATGTAGCTGAGTTGCGTGCACACTTGCGGCGAATAGGTCGAAGGCAGCATAACAATGTTTTCTGAATAGAAGACACCACAAGGCGTTGAGATTCGGTTACCACCGAGGTGATGTCTAGCAAGTTGCCGCACTGGCGTGGCCATCCTACAATACTGCTCCGAATAACGGCGTGGGGTGCCCGAAGGGGGGGGGGAGGCGGCGTGAACGGGCCTTCCTAGGTGGAGGCTCGTCTGCTGTAGTGGGGCGCCCCTTTACCGTTTCAGTTGCCATTCAGCTGAGTTTCGGCTGCTCTTGATGCTACAGCGACAGGCGGCTGCAACAGGACTCTCAAAATGGCGGCCTGTTCTTTGGATTTGGGCCTGGTCCACTAAAATGGCCCTGGGACACCTTAGAACTCGGACGCTCGATTTTTTTTTCCTTTCCTGTACATGCAAAAAAAGGTAAATGCCCGGTACGTTACACGCTTCATCTGCCACGATGAACTCTCCAGAGGAACCGAAAAAAAATATAGTTATGGTAACTATACCATGCATCGTCATATGGAGAGGTGGCACCAATTAATTATAGTGCTGCATAAAAGAGAGATTTGGAGGAGAACCCCTGACCTGCTAGTACATTCATCAAAGAAGTGGCACTGACAGCATCAGAGGCAAGGGAAACGGTCCCAAATATTTAGAAGAACTTTGGAAAGATTAAAATGACATGTTTAGATTGTGGCAAATTAATTTCATGTGGACAGATGAGTGTTACTCTAATAAATACAGCATATGAACATCATCATAGTCGATGGTTGGTAGAGACATTTTGACTATATCCTGGACCTGCCCGTCCTCGCCCAAAATGGCGCCGGAATAAATGGGACTCGTAACTCCTTGTTGTGTACTGGTTGCAGAACCTTGAAATCACGAGATACGTATGCAGTTTTGAAGCACATGGCGGGCGGGGACGAGAATTGATTGAATATTTCGACATCCCTATTGATATTAAGTTCTGATGTGTTATTGATTACTGTACTATTGAAAGTTCGAATTAACGTCACCCATGGTACTTGCCCGCAAATGTATATCTAGATAATTTTATTGTAACTGGCCCTGTCGTATTTTAATTATAAAATGTACGTCCACCGATTCCGTAACTGTTAGACACCTTAGTTCTTGCAACCTAATGGCCCGCCCGTTACGTTCCTCTACAGTGTAAATGTCTACTCATCATATACGATTACAGTTTGCTCCGTGGCTGGCCCACGTGGTTATAGGCTCGTATTTGTATAATGAAATTTTCACAATAAAGGTTTTTAAAAGAAAACATGGTAGTAGTATATACATTGGTAAAGTTTTTAATAATAGTCACTGTTTTAGAATCATTAAAAGGCAAGTGAAATAAAGCAGACCAATTACATGAAGGGTAAAAGGTATAATACGAAGGAACGCAGTAAAGATAAATGGTCAAGGGCTGTTGTGTTTTCTACTCCTGCAACATAAAGTGATCGATAAGAATCTCATATTCAGGCGTATCGGCGACTAAGACAGCAGGTCGACCCTCTTTTGCTCAACGGCTCCGTCATGGGACGAAGAAACGCTCTTTTTCTCGAAAAAAGAATATATTTTACTTGCAGGACAGTTGTAAATTTTCCGGGAAAGTACGTTAGCCTGGAACATTATAACATATATTTAAGAAAAAATAATGTTCGGAAGTAATAAAAAGCGTAATTTTTAGGTCATATGACCAAGCCTTTCATCATTAGAATAAGAAAAGTAAAATGAACCAATGAAAAGTTTTATTAACAAGTCACATGACTTGTTATGCTTACGTTACGCGCTGCGCGCCCCGGATGACTTCCGGATGCGCTAACGCGGCGCGTCATATGACGCATTACGCGACAACGCAGGTCCAGAATATAGTCAAAATGTCTCCACCAACCAGCGGTCGGAACACAACCCCTTTCAGCAGGCTAAATAGTTCTGTTAAATGACAACAGAAGGGACAGGCAACAAGAACCATCAGTCAAAGAGGGGAGGGCTAGTTCTTCTCTACCGGGTTACATTGGGGCGCTACCGGAACTGATCGAATTGGTAGTCTACAGTGTTTCTGGATGTTTCAGACTGAAGCTGGGGTTAGCATGAGAGCAGCACCATTTCGTAGCTCCGTCGTGGCCATTCCGCAACCAATCATGGCAGCCGCTCTTTATCGGTATTTTGGGCGGGGTGGGTGGCGGAGCCGAGCTGTTTTGCAGCCATCATTGTGTGGAGTTCAGTTCATCTCACTAGTTTTGTATTTGTCATGAGGGGTTGTTCCTAATGTTTCTATTTTAGCGAGGTCAAAAAGAGATCCCATTAGTGGCCTACTGATTTTGCTCGATTCCTTTTCTTTTTTTTTTGTACACGATTTTTCGTTATCTGCAAAGACTAAACAGAGTATTGCGACTCTGTGTTTGTTTGTAAATAGAGAATGAACCAAAGAGAACCAATTCTAAAACAGTAAATACTTGGATAACAATCAATCAAATGGAGAGAGAAGCAGGCACGACGTATTACAACGGGGGCAAAGGCCTGCGTTAACTACCCTTCACTATGTGCAAAGAGAGAGTACTCCTAATAGAAATGAGGGGGGGGGCACCATTCAAAGCAGATCAGTGTGCATAAACACGAAAATGTTTTCACTTACCACGTACTTGACATTCGACAGCTTATGATATTTGCTATTAAAAAACCATTGAAATTCACTGAAAAAACCATAGGTTATAGACCATATATAGTTAGGAATTAGCATTTACAAAACCTTGAAAATTCACTGAAAAAACCATAGGTTATAGACCATATATAGTTAGGAATTAGCATTTAAAAAACCTTATTTTACTCACACAAAACCATTGAAATTCCATATATAGTTAGTTGCACTAACTATATATCGCGCACCCGCAATCCACTGCTGATGATGTCACATATTACATCATTCATGACATGGTCAGTGACATCACTGATGACATCACTGATGACATCTCAAATGACATCACTGATGACATCACTGATGACATCTCAAATGACATCACTGATAACATCTCAAATGACATCACTGATGACATCTCAAATGACATCACTGATGACATCACTGATGACATCTCATTTGACATCAATGACCACATCACTGATGATATCATTCATGTGACAATACAATGCATCTCCTCACACTTTAATATAACCTCTGTTACACCCAGTGTTAAATACAGAGTATAATTTTTGAAACCATTGACACACCAATACTAGTTACTACATACGCACTCAGTGATTCCTATGTTTACACACACATTCACTCATTTACCCATACAATCATTCATACATACAATCACTCATCTTTACAACACTATCATATGCACTCATACACCTATACAGACTCTCACACTCTGTCACTCATCCATGGAGTTACTCACACACCTAGTCAGTCCTGTAAATAATCAATCACACTTCCATTTTCTAATCTATACAGTTAAACATAGAGCACCTTACATTTTGAAACATATACTAACACATACTTACTCTGTTATACAATCATTGATACAAGTACACATTGATCTGCACAGAGTCACACACCTCCCAGCCAGCCACACACACACTCAGTCTCCCATACAAATACTTGGGCAATCAATCAATAACCCATATAGTTACTCATATAGCTACTGACCAACACATGCAGCAGTTTACAGAACAACAGACATAATGATGCACAAATTAAGACAGTTTAGTCACTAACCCATGCACTCAGTGAGACACATTTAATCACTCACTCATACAGTCAGTCACGCACCTACTAAATCCTTCATCCAGACACTTCTACATCTACTCATTCTTCAATATGTAAAACATATTTAAACTTTTCAGAAACACACAGTCACTGGATGATGTCATCAGTGATGTCATTTGAGATGTCATCAGTGATGTCATCAGTGATGTCACTGACCATGTCATGAATGATGTAATATGTGACATCATCAGCAGTGGATTGCGGGTGCGCGATATATAGTTAGTGCAACTAACTATATATGGAATTTCAATGGTTTTGTGTGAGTAAAATAAGGTTTTTTAAATGCTAATTCCTAACTATATATGGTCTATAACCTATGGTTTTTTCAGTGAATTTTCAAGGTTTTGTAAATGCTAATTCCTAACTATATATGGTCTATAACCTATGGTTTTTTCAGTATATATAGATATATTTGCACACATGCACACATTTACAAGATTTACAAGCCTAGCATATACATATATATATATATATATTCACTGAAAAAACCATAGGTTATAGACCATATATAGTTAGGAATTAGCATTTACAAAACCTTGAAAATTCACTGAAAAAACCATAGGTTATAGACCATATATAGTTAGGAATTAGCATTTAAAAAACCTTTTTTTACTCACACAAAGCCATTGAAATTCCATATATAGTTAGTAGTACTAACTATATATCGCGCACCCGCAATCCACTGCTGATCATGTCACATATTACATCATTCATGACATGGTCAGTGACATCACTGATGACATCACTGATGACATCTCAAATGACATCACTGATGACATCACTGATGACATCTCAAATGACATCACTGATGACATCACTGATGACATCTCAAATGACATCACTGATGACATCACTGATGACAACATCCAGTGACTGTGTATTTCTGTAAAGTTAAAATATGTCTTACATATTGAAGAATGAGTGGATGTAGAAGTGTCTGGATGAAGGATTTAGTAGGTGCATGACTGACTGTATGAGTGAGTGGTTAAATGTGTCTCACTGAGTGCATGGGTTAGTGACTGAACTGTGTTAATTTGTGCATCATTATGTTTGTTGTACTGTAAACTGCTGCATGTGTTGATCAGTAGCTATATGAGTAAGTATATGGGTTATTGATTGGTTGCTCAAGTATTTGTATGGGAGACTGAGTGTGTGTGTGGGTGGCTGGGAAGTGTATGACTCTGTGCATAGATGTGTGAGCAGTTGATTCACTAGATGTATGGGTTCAAAAGTGCACGTGGAAACAGCTGTATGGGTGGTTGACTGTGTGCATCAGTGTATTGGTGAGTGAATGGATATCTCAGTGCTACATGTCAAAGTAAGTACATATGTAAAACACAGTACATGTGAGAGTTGGCATATATAAATAACTGTCCATAAGAGCCAGTGAATGTGTGAGTGGCTGTATGGATGATTGTGAACTTGTATCAGGGATTGTAAAAGAGAGTAAATATGTGTTAGTATATGTTTGAATAAGTAAGGTGTGTATAACTGTATAGTTGAGGAAATGGAAGTGTGATTGATTCTTTGCATGACTGACTAGGTGTATAAGTAACTCCATGGATGAGTGACAGTCTGTGAGTGTCTGTTTACACTGAGTGTATCTAAGGTTATATTAGAGTCTGAAGAGGTTCATCGTATTATCACATGAATGATGTCATCAGTGATGTGATCAGTAATGTCAAATGAGATGTCATCAGTGATGTCATCAGTGATGTCATTTGAGATGTCATCAGTGATGTCATTTGAGATGTCATCAGTGATGTCATCAGTGATGTCATTTGAGATGTCATCAGTGATGTCATCAGTGATGTCACTGACCATGTCATGAATGATGTAATATGTGACATGATCAGCAGTGGATTGCGGGTGCACGATATATAGTTAGTACTACTAACTATATATGGAATTTCAATGGTTTTGTGTGAGTAAAAAAAGGTTTTTTAAATGCTAATTCCTAACTATATATGGTCTATAACCTATGGTTTTTTCAGTGAATTTTCAAGGTTTTGTAAATGCTAATTCCTAACTATATATGGTCTATAACCTATGGTTTTTTCAGTGAATTTCAATGGTTTTTTAATAGCAAATATCATAAGCTGTTGAATGTCAAGTACGTGGTAAGAAAAAACATTTTCGTGTTTATGCACACTGATCTGCTTTGAATGCTGCCCCCCCCCCTCATTTCTATTAGGAGTACTCTCTCTTTGCAGATAGTGAAGGGTAGTTAACGCAGGCCTTTGCCCCCGTTGTAATCCGTCGTGCCTGCTTCTCTCTACATTTGATTGATTGTTATCCAAGCATTTACTGTTTTAGAATTGGTTCTCTTTGGTTCATTCTCTATTTACAAACAAGCACAGAGTCGCAATACTCTTTAGTCTTTGCAGATAGCGAAAAATCGTGTAAAAAAACAAAAGGAATCGAGCAAAATCAGTAGGCCACTAATGGGATCTCTTTTTGACCTCGCTAAAATAGAAACATTAGGAACAACCCCTCATGAGAAATACGAAACTAGTGAGATGAACTGAACTCCACACCATGATGGCTGCAAGACAGCTCGGCTCCGCCACCCACCCCGCCCAAAATAACGATAAACTCTATGCAAATATTACAAATATATATAACACACCAGCAAAGTAACAGGGTAAAACATTTTATTAAATAACTATTTACATAACTATTTTATACTTTTTGTTGCCCGATCCGGCTAGCTCAATCGATCGAGCATGAAACTCATGCACTCTGATGGTTCAAAGTTTTGAGGAGTGCTTGTAACACTGTCTGAAGCCTATTTGCACTTGCTTCAGCTTCACTATTCTTAATGTAAGTGGGGGCTGTTTGAGGACGTGACTGCATTTGAAAACAATGTGATGCGGTGCCACCCTGAACCGCTTGACGGAGGCCCCCGAGGGACGGTGTCATGGCGCGGACTCGGAGGGGGCGCTTGGCTCCGGCCCCCTCCCCAAGTCGTGTTGCCCTGGTGTGGCCTGAGATCGCCCCCGACATAGGTGGCCGGCTCCCGGGGTCAAGCGGAACTTTTTGCCTTTTGGTGACTCTTCCATTCTTCACCTTGTCCCACAATCCGTTTCACCTAAAGACATGCTGTAGTGGGGCGCCCCTTTTCCGTTTCAGTTGCCATTCAGCCCGCTTTTGCTACACTGTGCCTCTTCCGCTATTCAGCTGTTTACCGCCCGCTCTTTCGACTACAGCGTCTCGCTCACCATGTACTTGAGTTGCTCCCGCTCTTGCGGTGCAGCGATAGGCGGCTGCCACAGGACTCTCAAAATGGCGGCCGGCTCTTCAGATTTGGGCGTGGTCCACTAAAATGGGCCTGCGACACCTTGGAACTCGGACGCTTGTCTGCTAGAGCTTGGGCTCCATTCTCGAGAGCGTCCCCTCAGCCTTGAAGATTCTACAAAAGTCTTGGGGGCCCCCGACTCCCGCAGGCTTCTGGTGGGGAGCGCCTATCATGATTGCTCGTGGAATGGCCACGACGGAGCTACGAAATGGTGGTGCTCTCATGCTAACGCCAGCTTCAGTCTGAAACATCCAGAAACACTGTAGACTACCAATTCGATCAGTTCCGGTAGCGCCCCAACGTGACCCGGTAGAGAAGAACTTGCCCTCCCCTCTTTGACTGATGGTTCTTGTTGCCTGTCCCTTCTGTTGTCATTTAACAGAACTATTTAGCCTGCTGAAAGGGGTTGTGTTCCGACCGCTGGTTGGTGGAGACATTTTGACTATATTCTGGACCTGCGTTGTCGCGTAATGCGTCATATGACGCGCCGCGTTAGCGCACCCGGAAGTGCTCCGGTGCGCGAAGCGCAGCTTCCCGGAAGCGATCCGGGGCGCGCCACGCAGCGCGTAACGTAAGCATAACAGGTCATGTGACTTGTTAATAAAACTTTTCATTGGTTCATTTTACTTTTCTTATTCTAATGATGAAAGGCTTGGTCATATGACCTAAAAATTACGCTTTTTATTACTTTCGAACATTATTTTTTCTTAAACATATGTTATAATGTTCCAGGCTAATGTACTTTCCCGGAAAATTTACAACTGTCCTGCAAGTAAAATATATTCCTTTTTCGAGAAAAAGGGCGTTTCTTCGTCCCATGACGGAGCCGTTGAGCAAAAGAGGCTCGGCCTGCTGTCTTAGTCGCCGATACGCCTGAATATCAGATTCTTATCGATCACTTTATGTTGCAGGAGTAGAAAACACAACAGCCCTCGACCATTTATCTTTACTGCGTTCCTGCGTATTATACCTTTTACCCTTCATGTAATTGGACTGCTTTATTTCACTTGCCTTTTACTGATTCTAAAACAGTGACTATTATTAAAAACTTTACCAATGTAAAAACTACTACCATGTTTTCTTTTAAAAACCTTTATTGTGAAAACGTCAGTATACAAATACGGGCCTATAACCACGTGGGCCGGCCACGGAGCAAACTGTAATCGTATATGATGAGTAGACATTTACACTGTAGAGGAACGTAACGGGCGGGCCATTAGGTTGCAAGAACTAAGGTGTCTAACAGTTGCGGAATCGGTGGACGTACATTTAATAATTAAAATACGACAGAGCCAGTTACAATAAAATTATCTAGATATACATTTGCGGGCAAGTACCATGGGTGACGTTAATTCGAACTTTCAATAGTACAGTAATCAATAACACATCAGAACTTAATATCAATAGGGATGTCGAAATATTCAATCAATTCTCGTCCCCGCCCACCATGTGCTTCAAAACTGCATACGTATCTCGTGATTTCAAGGTTCTGCAACCAGTACACAACAAGGAGTTACGAGTCCCATTTATTCCGGCGCCATTTTGGGCGAGGACGGGCAGGTCCAGGATATAGTCAAAATGTCTCTACCAACCATCGACTATGATGATGTTCATATGCTGTATTTATTAGAGTAACACTCATCTGTCCACATGAAATTAATTTGCCACAATCTAAACATGTCATTTTAATCTTTCCAAAGTTCTTCTAAATATTTGGGACCGTTTCCCTTGCCTCTGATGCTGTCAGTGCCACTTCTTTGGTGAATGTACTGGCAGATCGGGGGTTCTCCTCCAAATCTCTCTTTTATGCAGCACTATAATTAATCGGTGCCACCTCTCCATATGACGATGCATGGTATAGTTACCATAACTATATTTTTTTCGGTTCCTCTGGAGAGTACATCGTGGCAGATGAGGCGTGTAACGTACCGGGCATTTACCTTTTTTTGCATGTAGAGGAAAGGAAAAAAAATTCGAGCGTCCGAGTTCTAAGGTGTCCCAGAGCCATTTTAGTGGACCAGGCCCAAATCCAAAGAACAGGCCGCCATTTTGAGAGTCCTGTTGCAGCCGCCTGTCGCTGTAGCATCAAGAGCGGCCGAAACTCAGCTGAATGGCAACTGAAACGGTAAAGGGGCGCCCCACTACAGCAGACGAGCCTCCACCTGGGAAGGCCCGTTCACGCCGCCTCCTCCCCCCCCCCCTTCGGGCACCCCACGCCGTTATTCGGAGCAGGATTGTAGGATGGCCACACCAGTGCGACAACTTGCTAGACACCACCTCGGTGCCAACCGAATCTCAGCGCCTTGTGGTGTCTTCTATTCAGAAAATATTGTTGTGCTGCCTTCGACCTATTCGCCGCAAGTGCGCACGCAACTCAGCTGCATAGCGAGTGAAACACCAAGGGGCGCCCCACTGCAGCCGAGGAACCTTCATCTTGGGGGCGACGCACAGCATCACATTGCTTTCCAATGCAGTCAGATCCTCAAACAACCCCCACTGACTGACGCGAACTCACAGGCCAACGGAGCGCCCCACGCCGACTTTCGGCGCAGCATTGTAGGATGGCCACACCAGTGCGGCAACTTGCTAGACACCACCTCGGTGCCATCCGGATCTTGGCGCGTTGCGCTGCCTTTGGCCCTATTCGCACATCGGTCCGCTACTGATGCCACCTCACAGGCCAACGGGGCGCCCCACGCCGACTTTCGGCGCAGCATTGTAGGATGGCCACACCAGTGCGGCAACTTGCTAGACATCACCTCGGTGCCATCCGGATCTTGGCGCGTTGTGCTGCCTTCGGCCTATTCGCACATCGGTCCGCTACTGACGCGAACTCACAGGCCAACGGAGCGCCCCACGCCGACTTTCAGCATTGTAGGATGGCCACACCAGTGCGACAACTTGCTAGACACCACCTCGGTGCCATCCGGATCTTGGCGCGTTCTGCTGCCTTCGGCCTATTCGCACATCGGTCCGCTACTGACGCGAACTCACAGGCCAACGGGGCGCCCCACGCCGACTTTCAGCATTGTAGGATGGCCACACCAGTGCGGCAACTTGCTAGACACCACCTCGGTGCCATCCGGATCTTGGCGCGTTGTGCTGCCTTCGGCCTATTCGCACATCGGTCCGCTACTGACGCCGCCTCACGTGCCAACGGATTTTCTACGCTTTTTATACCCTATGCCGCATAACAGGTCATGTGACTTGTTTATAAAACTTTTCATTGGTTCATTTTACTTTTGGTTTCCTAATGATGGAAGGCTTGATCATATGACCTAAAAACAACACTTTTCATTGGATGAAAACTTTTTTTTTTCCCAAACGATGAAAGCCCCACCTTGTTTCTGGATGTTTCAGACTGAAGCTGGCATCAGCATGAGAGCACCACCATCTCGTGGCTCCGTCGTGATCATTCCGCGAGCAATCATGGCAGCCGCTCCCCACCGGAAGCCTGCAGGAGTCGGGGGCCCCCAAGACTTTTGTAGAATCCTCAAGGCTGAGGGGACGCTTTCGAGAATGGGGTCCAAGACCTAGCAGACAAGCGTCCGATTTCCAAGGTGTCCCAGGGCCATTTCAGTGGACCAGGCCCAAAAAGGAAAGAGCCTGCCGCCATTTTGAGAGTCCTGTGGCAGCCGCCTATCGCTGCACCGCAAGAGTGGGCGCAACTCAGCTGAATGGCGGATTTTGACACAGTGTACCAAAAGCGGACGGAATGGCAACTGAAACGGTAAAGGGGCGCCCCACTACAGCAGACGAGCCTCCACCTGGGGAGGCCCGTTCACGCCGCCTCACCCCCCCCCCCCCCCCCGGGGCGCCCCACGCCGTTATTCGGAGCAGCATTGTAGGATACCAAAACCAGTGCGGCAACTTACTGGACATCACCTGGGTGCCATCCACATCTCAGCGCGTTCTGCTGCCTTGGGACTATTCGCACAACAGACCGCTACTGACGACCCACCCCCCGGGACGCCCCACGCCGTTATTCGGAGCAGCATTGTGGGATACCCAAAACCAGTGCGGCACCCAGGCAACATCACCTGGGTGCCATCCAGAACTCAGGACGTTGTGCTGCCTTGGGACTATTCGCACAACCGACCGCTACTGACCATTGTTCCTTCTTTTTTCCTAAAAATGTTTAAATGTTTTTACTGTTTTTGTTGCGTTGTATATATTTATAAGTTATTAAAGTTTTATAATCCTACTACTTTGTTGGAGTGCTATATATTTTTAATGTGACACATAATTGTAAAAACTTTGATGTACAAAGAGGCATCCCTGGAATCTTCCGCTTCAGGCTCGGTCCCCTCCCCAATCACAATACAGGATGGTTTTCAGATAGTAGGAACGCGTGTGGTGTGACGGATCTCATCGGGTGTGGGCCTTGATCTACTATAACTCCTTTGAAGAGGGGTGATTCTTTACAGCTGGGGCCATAAACTACATCTGTAGGGCTACCTGATAGCCTGGGACCGGCTGGACAATCGGACACAGAGGAAGAGGAGTGTCAGAGGGTGCGGTAGTGAATAGGGCGAAAGGGAGGTGTCGGGCGGGCACAGGGTGTGATTCTCAGGGAAGAACAGCGCAGATGGGGGGAGGTTTATTGCCCATGCATAAGACAGAGAGCGGGGTGACCAGTGCCTGGGGGAGATGCTTGCGAGGGTGGGGAGCCATGCTAAGGATCGACAGCGTGCAGAGAGTGGGTCTGGTCAAGGCATCTAAAATGGCTGCCGTGCACGACAAAAGTGTGGCATTTGAAAAAAGGCAAGATGGCGCAGACAATGTTTTTCAACACTTCGTGATTTCCTTCGAATCGACCGTTAACAGACGTTATCTCTCCCACACTACCGGTCCCCCTGGGCTTAAACGCCGAGATGGTAGGGACTGCATCCCGTGGAGATAGGCCGAGACGTCACTCAGCAGAAAAAAAAGGAAAAAAAAGTCTATAAACATACAATAAGTTAAAAGTCAATCATTCTTGTTTCCTTGTAGTACGCTCCCCAGTCCGCTTCCCGTTACGCTAACCGGGCGCACCCCACCAAAAAAAACCTCCACATCAAACCTATGGGGTCAGGAAGGATCTACTATGCCCCCTTATGGTCATTTGCCCCTTCGCTTTGGCCTCCTCTTGTCTCTCGATCCTACCGAGAGACAAGATGGCGGCCGCTCCGTACTGTTTGGAATGTTTACAGACACCGGAGAGCCAATCAGCTTCGCTTCGCAAAGCTCCGTAACGCGAAAAGTACGTGAAAAGTCATATCCCAAATGGGTAAAGCACAGCGAAGGTTCATAGCAGTCTCAGCCCATATCATCCCGTGGCTCAGGACCCCTTGATTCCTTCGCTGTGCTTTACCCATTTGGGATATGACTCAGAGATGCTTGAAATTATTACGGACTTTGCAAATACCCACATGGGGAATTATGGGACTTTGAGTTTGGCATATATTTTTGGAACTACCCTAACCTCAATGCCGACGCCCATGGGGGCGGGACTCTCAAATTTAAATAAATCATGTGTCCTACAACAGTTTTGTTTTGCCTGTGCTTCTCTGTGGAACAAGCTGCCAGTGATCAAGGGTACGAGGTTACCCGAAACGCGTATGGCTTAATGATTTCATCAATTGTAGCAAGGCAGGAGCGTGGTGATCAAGGCTGCCTGTGGCTCGTGTGAGGTATTCCCCTTGATGTGCGATGGCTTCAGTGGGGCAACCTTTGATGTTTTTTATATATATATATATATATATATATATATATATATATATATATATATATATATATATATATATATATATATATACTTCATAACTTACTATTTTCTTTTTCTCGCCTCATATGCTATTACTTTTTCTTTTGCTTCTGTCTGGATTTCTTTTTATTACACATTTCCGGTTGGGCTTCTGTGTCTTCTTATTTTTTCACTTTCAAATCTATTATCTTTTCTCTATACACAGTTAACTTATGCTTTGCACTGTTCATGCAGTACATGACTTGTACCATTCCGGTTTTTTTCTGTTAATATGGCAGTTTTTTGTTTAGCAACAGTGGCGTTGTTGCGGTATTCAGACACTATGTCTTGATCTGTTGGCGTTTTAGATTTTTTACTACGCTGCTGGCTTGTAGAAAATTCTTTTTTCTTGGTGTTGGAAAGCACACTATATAGACTTTGGCACTATGCCACTATACTTGCAATTTTGCTTGTTCCTGTGCTTCCTTGATTACAATTTATTATTTTCCAGCCAGTCCTTTAGAAATCTATTTGCCAATGGTCTATGCTTATATTTTAGCAGCCTCCATTATGGAATCATTTTTGTACGTTTACCCAACACACTGTATATAAATTTGTTCACAATTGCCATGATTAATTTATAACTTGAAAACCTAATATAAGGTGCTTGTTCTGCATATGTGAAAAAACAATCTTATATTTGTTTGCACTGTTTCTTTATTTTTCTTCTTTTGGGCGTGTTCCCCCAATCAAGCCCCTCCCAGTGTTATGTATATATACTCCCACTTTTTTGTTGAGTGCTTATATGTGAACAAGCTCCCCAGTGGAGCGAAACGCGTCATCTTTCTAATAAACGTTTATTCCTGCTACTCACTCGAGTTGGATCCTTTGTGAGCTTTGCTTTGACTGTTTGCTGAGGCGTAATGAGGTCTGCACCCTGATGTTGCCTGTCATCCACTGACGGGTTGGGATTGCTTTTTCATATATATATATATATATATATATATATATATATATTCACTGAAGAAACCATAGGTTATAGGCCATATATAGTTAGGAATTAGCATTTACAAAACCTTGAAAATTCACTGAAAAAACCATAGGTTATAGACCATATATAGTTAGGGATTAGCATTTACAAAACCTTATTTTACTCACACAAAACCATTGAAATTCCATATATAGTTAGTTGTACTAACTATATATCGCGCACCCGCAATCCACTGCTGATCATGTCACATATTACATCATTCATGACATGGTCAGTGACATCACTGATGACATCACTGATGACATCTCAAATGACATCACTGATGACATCACTGATGACATCTCAATGACATGACTGATGACATCACTGATGACATCTCAAATGACATCACTGATGACATCTCAAATGTCTTACATATTGAAGAATGAGTGGATGTATAAGTGTCTGGATGAAGGATTTAGTAGGTGTGTGACTGACTGTATGAGTGAGTGATTAAATGTGTGTCACTGAGTGCATGGGTTAGTGAGTAAACTGTCTTAATTTGTGCATCATTATGTCTGTTGTTCTGTAAACTGCTGCATGTGTTGATCAGTAGCTATATGAGTAAGTATATGGGTTATTGATTGGTTGCCCAAGTATTTGTATGGGAGACTGAGTGTGTGTGTGGGTGGCTGGGAGGTGTATGACTCTGTGCATAGATGTGTAAGCAGTTGATTCACTAGATATATGGATTCAAAAGTGCATGTGGAAACAGGTGTATGGGCCGTTGACTGAGTGCATTGGTGAGTGAATGGATATCTGAGTGCTACATGTCAAAGTAAGAACATATGTAAAACACAGTACATGTGAGAGTTGACATATATAAATAACTGTGCATAAGAGCCCGTGAATGTGTGAGTGGCTGTATTGATCATTGTGAACTTGTATCAGGGATTGTAAAAGAGAGTAAATATGTGTTAGTATATGTTTGAATAAGTAAGGTATGTATAACTGTATAGTTGAGGAAATGGAGGTGTAATTGATTCTTTGCATGACTGAGTAGGTGTGTGAGTAACTCCATGGATGAGTGACAGTCTGTGAGTGTCTGTTTACACTGAGTGTATCTAAGGTTATTTTAGAGTCTGAAGAAGTTCATCGTATTATCACATGAATGATGTCATCAGTGATGTCATCAGTAATGTCAAATGAGATGTCATCAGTGATGTCATCAGTCATGTCATTGAGATGTCATCAGTGATGTCATCAGTGATGTCATTTGAGATGTCATCAGTGATGTCATCAGTGATGTCACTGACCATGTCATGAATGATGTAATATGTGACATGATCAGCAGTGGATTGCGGGTGCGCGATATATAGTTAGTACAACTAACTATATATGGAATTTCAATGGTTTTGTGTGAGTAAAATAAGGTTTTGTAAATGCTAATCCCTAACTATATATGGTCTATAACCTATGGTTTTTTCAGTGAATTTTCAAGGTTTTGTAAATGCTAATTCCTAACTATATATGGTCTATAACCTATGGTTTTTTCAGTGAATTTCAATGGTTTTTTAATATCAAATATCAAAACCTTTACAATGTATTCTTCTTTAAATCGAAAAATATTTTTTACATGTTTTTAATACAATTTTTTTTAAATTATTTTTATTGTTTCGCTCCCGGTACGCGAACCGGTTAGCTTCCCGTTAGCTCAATTCGGAGCCGCGACCCGGTCCACGAACCGGTAAACGTTCCGTTTGCGCAACTGTCGCGTTAGAAAACAACATCGTGACGCGTCGCGTCAGCATGACGTTTCGCGTTCTCGCGTGATACGTCATATGACGTGCTACGTAAGCGTACCCGGAAGCGCAGCGGTACGCGAACCGGAAGCGATCCGCGGCGCGGCGCCGACCGCGTAACGTAAACACAGCAGGTCATGTGACTCGGTAATAACACTTTTCATTGGTTCATTTCACTTTTGGTTTCCTAATGATGTAATACTAGGTCATGTGATCTAAAATGAACACTTTTCATTGGTTTAGAACTTTTGCTTTTCCCAAATGATGAAAACCCCTCCTTCTTTCCTCACTCTGACTTTCATCTTGGTGAGAGAAAGACCCTTTATTTACATTGTGACATGGCTTCATTAGTAGCTTCAGCTGGTTCTAACCCACCACCTCCACCAAATCCAAAGAAGAGAGGACCACCTGCTGAAGTAATTTTACAACAAGAAGAGGAAGAACAGGAAGAGGAGGAAGAGGAGGAAGAGCCAAGGTTTTTGCCAGAGGAGCCCAGGAGGTATAATCGAAAAGAGAACTACATTTGGCAATTCTATAAATTTCCTGAGGGGCAAAAAAAAGTAAATGCACGTTACGTGTTTTGCCGTATATGCGGTGATAGACTGTCAAGGGGAACTGAAAAAAAGTACAGTTACGGCAATTACACTATGCATCGGCATATGAGTAGGTGGCATCCTAATAATTATAGTGCTGCCCAGCTACGTGATGAGCAACAAAATCCCCTTCCGATGGCAAGAAGATCGGTTGTTCCAGAGGTGTCGGGACCAGAGGCGAGGGAGATGATCCCAAACATTCAAATGTTGTTTGGGCACGTGAAGCAAGTGTGCGTGCACTGCGGCGATTTCATTTGCTACAGGGAAAGTAGCATCATTTTGATTATGAGAGCTATTCAGAATCATGTTAATGTTTGTCCGAAACGCCCCAAAAAATAAATTCTTTTTTTTTGTTGCTCCTGTTGAGCCCTTTACAATGGATCGTTTTTGTTTCCCCCCCCCAAAAAAAACCCAAAAAAATATAAAAACTTTCAGAAAATACAAAAAAAGTAAAAAAATGTTCAAAAAATACTAAAAAAAATATAAAACAACAAAAACATTAAAAAAAAGTTCTTTTCAGAACTACCTCCCCGTTATAAAAAAATTGGTAGAATATTTGGAACTCTGCCAACCTCTATTTCTCTTAGTTCGCTCCCCGGAGCACTACCCGGTACGCGAACCGGAAGCTAACCAAAAAAATTATTTTTTAAAAAAAAGAACAGTAAGTATAAGGGAAGGAAACAGACAGTTATGTGAAAAGAAAGACAGCTCTAGGGTGTAAACAAGAGATACTGTTACCCACAATCCACTGCTGATGATGTCACATATTACATCATTCATGACATGGTCAGTAACATCATCAGCAGTGGATTGCGGGTAACAGTATCCTTAGTTTACTCCCTATAGCTGTCTTTCTTTTAACATAACTGTCTGTTTCCTTCCCTTATAGTTACTGTTCTTTTTAAAAAAAAAAATTTTTGATCAGTCAGAAACAGTGACATTAATAGAAACAGAGAGAGTGAACAAGAGTGAAGAACTATGGTCCTCCTCAGCCACCCTCAGAAAACCAAGGGGGTCAAGATACATCTACCGTGCCCCCTTCTACCCATTCTGAACATTATTTGCCCTCCATCTTGTATCTTGATTCGACCGAAACACAAAATGGTGGACTCCCGTAACGCTGCTGGTTTGCGAACCGGGCCACTTCCCGGGAAGCGGTCCAAAAAAAAAGGTGGGAAAGTAATTCACAGACACTAAGAGTAATAGAGACGGAGTGAGTGAACAAGACTGAGGAACTATGAGAAGAGAGGGACTGAGAAAAAGAGTGGAAGGAGTTGAGTAAGTAGGTAATAGAGAAAGGAATGAGGAAAGTAGCAAAGGCAGGAAACTGAGGGTTAAAGAAGTGAAGCAGTGGAACTAATAGTAGGTGAATGTGATAGAAATGTAACGAAAAGAGTACAAAATATTTACCTTATAATTGCCGTTAAATTACTCACTTTTTGTTTTTATACTTTCAATCTGTGAAAGAGAGAACCAACATTTGAAAAATATTAAAACATGTATTTAAAAATTACAAAAGACAAGGGAAAAGATTGAAGGACAAATAGTTTTTCAACAACTTTGACACTGACAGAAGCTTCTGCTTCTCCAGGCCCCCTACACAGTCCTAAAGATATACATTTTAAACTAACAGTATCTTGATGCAGATGAAGTGAGGCCTATCTTAAAACATGGTGCATCTTTTGCATTGCTCTTGTTTCAGAAAAGTGTCGCTTCAGGATGCCAATAACATGTCTCCTATCCAGAGGTTTGTTTGAGGTGAGGCCTACTCAGAGTTCAAGATGAGATTTACACTTGTTGAAGTGTACAGAGGAGATAATATCTGTGAAAGTCTACCAATGAAGTGAGTCATGTCCACTGCACTCTTCAACAAAGTACAAACCTCCTATGTTTCCCTGGACAGACCTAAACTTGATCTGCACAATGTGATTCGTAATGATAGGAAACACAGGTGATGTAATTGAAATACGTGCAATTTATTTTGCTCATTTCTCAATCACATCACTTGCGTTTCCTTTGCTTAGGTATCTCATTGTGCAGATGTAGTCTAGCATATGAAAGAATACGCAGAAGTGCAGCACTGTATGCAACACCTTTGACACTTACAGAAGCCTCACCTTCTCCATGCCTCCTACACAGTTCTACATGTACATCATAAATGCAAACAGTACAGAATTAATTATACATGTTAAATGGTTTATTTTTGCTCTTCTCAGAATGTATCAAAATTCACTAAAAACAGTGACTTAAAGGTATTCATCATATAACAGCGGGGAAAAAAAACACAATCAAAATGATTGTGTTTAAAAAACCCATACAACATCAGAAATCAGAATTCAGAACTCCTTAAAGTTAACTTACTTTCCATGACGTCCAAGGATGTCCTATGAACAGCTTACACTCTTTTGTGCTGTTATTACTTTCAGCCCGCCACTTTCTGAAAGAAAATCTCCATCGTTTTTAAAAACACGTTACATCGAATAAATGACTTCTTGCTCTCTACCACAAGTTTCCTCAAGGCCAAATCTGGTCAGAGCCATTTATAACTCTTGGATTTCTTGTAAGCCAATCCCGTCATTTGGAATTTCCGCAACTTTCAGAATTAAAATGTTGAAGATCATTTTCACAATCCTGGAATAGTAATATCTTCCCCTTCTTGCTCAGTCATGTTCTACATTTCCTATGACACTGATACTGCTTACTATGAAGCAGACTTACACTACCTCTATGACTACTACAATTATTTAATTCTCTACATCACTTTTAATCACAAAGCAATGTAAAACAGTAGACAGCATTGCAGACTTACATTCCCTCTACTCCATGTTTTGATTGGCTGCTTCAATTAGCTTATAAAAAGAAACAGTTTTTCTGAACTCATTCAAAGTGCACATATTTCTCCATGACGTCCAGTCCTATGGTTAGAAGTTATGTCTCTGAACTACACTTATCCTCAAGGCCAAATTGTGTAGGAGCCATTAGAACTTCTTGAAATTCCACAGAGCACATCCCGAGATTATTTCCCTAAAACTTTGGTTTTAAAAACACCAGGTAAGAGTTTTTAAGGTCATACGGCAATTTTTTTTTGAAAATTAAAACAGAATCATTGCAGAATGACCAGCCATTTCTAGACTTTAAATAAGCTGTGTAATATCCTGATGTTATTGAAGGGCCGTCATGATATATAATTGCTGCAGTTACAAAAGTCCTTCCTGATATTGACAACTGCGAAGCTACAAATTTTTAATTAAAGTTGTCAATTTTGTTCCATCAGGCCTACATCGTTGGAACATTAAAATGACGTACTGGCCATATGTTCGTATAAATAATGTGGACATCATTTCAGATTTACATTGGCTACACTCCATGTTGTGATCAGCTGCTTTTACTAGCTTATTAAAGGAGACTGATTTACTGTCTGGCAAAGTTAAATATATAAATCTTTCTGAGTCTAGACTAGTAGTACTTGATACCATACAGTTCTCGCAGTCATGCTGCCATTGATAAGAAAGCCCAAACAGCTGATCTACATCTACACCTTCAGCATGTAATACATCAAGCATGTACATTAAAAACTCCTGACAATCTTGCTGAATATTTTGAGAGAATTGTGTTTGGCCTGAACATCTGTCTAACAGATTTCGAATTTCAGACACACTTTCTATGTTTCTTCTATCAGTGCTACATTTCTCTAACACAGAATTTAACAAACTGCAAAATCTTTGATCAGAATTGACCACAATCTCTTCTTTTACATTTTCTAGAGAAAACAAAACATTAACCACTAAATTAGCATAGCAGTTGACACCAGAACTGTTTTCAAACTGAAAACCAACAACATCTTCAACAGAATCCTTTTTGTTTCTGCTTGTAATTTTAGGTTCATTGACTTTTTGTCTTTTTGCTACAACCTCCCCAGTATTGTTCTCATTTCTTCGTTTCCGGCCTACCACACGTTTCTCAAACAAAGGATACTGAGGCAAATGTGGCGCATACTCTCTTCTTAACCTATTGTATTCCTTAACACAATCTAGATCCGCACAAATGTTTGTGACATCACACTCAATCAAGTACAATCCCGATAAAGTTCTAACTCGTGACAATGCCACATATGCCATACCCTCCTTGAACACAGAACTGCCAATATTCACCAATGCACTGTCTACACTTAAACCTTGCGATTTATGGATTGTCACCGCATATGCCAAGCAAACAGGAAACTGCTTACGGCGAACATATAAGTCTTTTACAAGCAAAAATCTAGCAGAACAACGACCAATTAGCTGTACTTCCTCAATGCCATCAAATTTAATTTTTAAAAATTCAATTCCATCTCTATTTCTGTATTTCACAAAATCAACAACATTACCCATTGATCCATATACCAGACCTCTTTCAACATGTAAATTCCTTCTTAAAATTATACGGCAGTTCAAGCACACATTCAGAGTCTTTTCAAAACCTGCAGTTTTAGATATACTCTTCTCTAATGAATCCAATTTTGTTTTCAGATTCTCAGACAAAATAATTGTTGATCCCATATGCTCTACTCTATCAATAGCTTCCAGTTTCACAATCTCTTGCTTTTCTAAATGCAACATTTTGTTGTTAAATTTGGCACATTCTGCAAGAGTTGGCATCAAACATATTCCAGATTTCTTCTCAGTAATTTTCTGAAAAATATTCTCAGGCACAACATCTTGTTCTGGATATAAATTTGACAGTAATCGTGCATGTAAAGCTTCTTTCCCATGCTCGGTCACTTTTCCAATTCTAACATCTTGTAGAATAGTCTTGTAAACTTCATCCTTCGCCTGACGCATATTTTCATGCAGTTCAGCATAATTGAAGTTTAACCATATATTGACGTTGCCAATGCTGCCTAGGCACTTCCTGGTATCTTCATGCGTGAGCATTTTGAACACAGGTTGCCCTTTCACTGGTGTCAGCTGCAAAAGATCTCCGAAAACAATGATGTGTTTGCCACCAAATAACACATCATACTCTGTTTTGAGAACTTCTTGCATCCTCAAATGCACAAAGGCAAGCATGACATTGGAAACCATGCTTACTTCGTCAATGATAAGAAGTTTCATTTTCCTCAAGATTCTTGAAACTTCAAAACAAGCATCTCCAGATAGCTTGTGATATTGTAATTTGTTGTCATGCTCCACTGGCAGCATCAGTAAACGATGTAAAGTAATCCCTTTAATATTATGTGCTGCCAGTCCAGTTGGAGCAGTGACAACACAAGACAGCGATGACTCTGTCCTTTCCTGCAAATAGCATGATATTGCTTTAATGAGGAAACTTTTTCCAGTTCCCGCTTCTCCACTCACGTACAGTCGGACAGGCTTCAACGACGTACATGAGCACTCTTTCTTATCATGACTTAATCCATGATCAATTTGCATGGTAACTTCGTCATATATTTTCCTCTGCTCAACGTTGAGTTGTCTTTCCAACTCTTCTAAGTTAACCGCATCCTCCTGAGCATGTGCCATGGCTCTTTCCACTTCATTCATAGCAGTGGCAGCTTCATTTTCGATAACAGGTCCTCCTAGTGGATCCTGACTCAATGAAGCAGAACTCTGACTGTCCTGAGAACTGTCTCTGGCAATCTCGGCTGCAATTGTTGCTTCCTGCTCAATTTCCGCATTCAACATTTCTACATATTTGGGAAAAGCAGGACATTCTATGGTCTCCTTGGCGGCATTGAAAGAGTCTTCGTAACAGAGGAAATCTCCAAGCAGTTCCTCTTCTGCACGCCAAGGCTTGAAAAGTTGCAAAAGTGCTAAATAGAAAAACTCCTTTTTTTCAGGAGATTCGCCACTCAATTTTCGATGGTTTACCAAGTGGCATTTTCTTTGCTTGACCAGACATCTTATCTTATCTTATCTTATTGTTTTGGTAAAGCGCTACAGCTGCCCCGGCAATGAGGCGTCCCGGCGCTGGAACCCGGATCAGATCCTAAGCGTGGAGAGTCCATGGATAGAGGAAGGATTACAGGCAAGGGAATAGAAAAGTTTTCACTGCTTTCCGGAAAGCTGATAAGTTGTCTATCGAGCGAATGTGATGTGGTAGTTCATTCCACATCTTGGCTCCCAGGAACCTAAAAGAGCGGCCGCCCATGCGACAGAGTTTTATGCGTGGGACGCATAGAAGGTTTTGGTTGGACGATCTTAGGTTCCGTGACGGCGCGTAGGGAGTAAGAAGGGGTTGAAGCAGAGGGGGGGTGTTGAGTTTGAGGATTTTGAAGGTCATGATGAGGGTCTTGAACTTGATTCTGGAGTCTACAGGGAGCCAGTGCAGTTTTCTGATGGTCGTTCTGGCTGAGCATCTGCGGGGGAGGCCGACCAGAGTTCTAGCCGCAGAGTTCTGCACGCGTTGGAGTCGTGCTAACTCACATTTGTTGGCACCAAGAAGAAGCACATTGGCATAGTCTAGGCGCGAGAGGATGGTGGCTTGGATGATGAGTTGGCGGGTCTTTGCGTCAAAGAAGCCTAGTATGTGGCTGAGGCTTCTCAGTAGGCCAATACAGGTGCCGGCAACTTTTTTGGTGTGGGCTCGAAAGTTGAGTGAGTCGTCCATCCAGACACCTAAGTTTTTCACTAGAGTCTTGGGGGGAGGGATGGTACCGAGGGAGGACGGCCACCAGTGCTCGTTCCAAAGGCTGGTGTTTTTGCCAAGGAGGAGCACCTCTGTTTTTCCGCCATTAAGTTGTAAACAGTTCGTTGTCATCCATTGGGCGACCGCAGAGAGTCCGTTTTTGAAATTAGAGGAAAAGTTGGAAGGACCATCTGAGAGAGCGATGGCCAGTTGTGTATCGTCAGCGTACGATACTAATGTCAAGCCCCATTCTTTGGCCACTGCCGCCAGAGGCTGAACATAAAGATTAAAAAGAGAGGGGCTTAACGCAGAGCCCTGCGGGACTCCCTGTTCAATAGGGTGGGGCTTAGATAGAAAGGGGGGGGCAGAAACTCGAAAAGACCTGTTCTCGAGGAAGGATCTAAGCCACTCCAAGGCATGACCAGTTACTCCAAAGGTCTCCAGACGTTTAAGAAGGATGACATGGGATACCGTGTCAAATGCCGCGCTGAGATCCAGAAGGATCAGCGCAGCACTTTGACCGGCATCTAAGATCGTACGGAGGTGCTCTGTGGTGGCTAAGAGAGCAGACTCAGTGCTATGGCCTGGTCTGAACCCATTTTGTGATGGGTCCAGAATGTTGTTTTTGACCATGTGCTGGGATAGAGTGCTGTTAACATGCGCTTCAGCGAGTTTGGATAGCCATGGGAGCAGGGAGATTGGACGAAAATTCTCCGGTTTAGATGGATCTAGGGTGGGTTTCTTGATGATAGGCGAAACCCACGCTTGCTTCCAGGCAGATGGTACACACGCTGAAGTGAAGGAGAGGTTCAGGATGACGGTTAGCGCTGGTAGGAAGAAGTTGAGTGACTCCAGGAATTGAGCCGGGCGCATGGGGTCTGCGGGGGAGCCAGATTTGACTCTATTACATAGTCTGATGAGGATGTCTTTGGAGATTTCTGGGATGTAGGTCAAGGTCGAGTAGCTAGGAGAAACTGAAGGATTGCTGATGGTAGTAGGGTCGTGTTGGGGGAAGGAGGTGTAAATTTTCCGTACCTTGTCAACGAAGAACCTGGCAAGTTCTTCACATTGTTGCTCGGAGGAAATAGTAGGGAGGGGTGTTTTGCTGCTCTGCAGTTCTTGTACCAGTTTGAAGATTTCTTTAGCGGGAGTGGGACTAGATTCGATTTTGTTGGCGTAGAAAGCGGTCCGTGCAGCACGGATGGCTTTGTGATAAGTTTTCTGTAACAGAAGGTATTTAGCTTTGTCTTCTTTGTTGTATTCCCTACGCCAGAGGCGTTCTGCCTTTTTGCACTCTTTCCGTAGATTTTTGAGTGTGTCGTTGTACCAGGGGTTGGATGGAGAGTTACGACCTTTTGTCCATTTTGCTGGGATAAGACTGTCTAGTCCACCCGTAATCCACTCGTGAAACGTGCTATAGTTGGCGTTGATGTCAGAGTTGTTGTCAAGGTAGAAATCCCCTAGGGTCTTGTGAAAGTCCTCTTGAGACAGTTTATGCCATGGTCTTTTTAGGCGGCTGGTCGATGCCGTCTTGAGCCTGCTTTTATTGACCGGAATGGTCATTTTAATAAGGGAGTGATCTGTCCATCCCATAGGAAGGGGTGGCTCTGAGGTGAGTTCTTCTAAGTTTGAAAAAACTGGGTCTAGGATGTGGCCAGCTAGGTGAGTTGGAGTGGAGATGAGAGGGTTGAGTTGTAGTGCGGAGAGGTCTGCAAGGAGTGTTTTGATCGTAGGGTCATTAAGTAGATCAAAATGAAGATTAAGGTCTCCCAGAATGGTAAAATTGGGGCTTTTGGTTATTAGAGAAGTTGTTGACTCAAGGAGGGCCTCAATGAATTTTGAAGAGGGGCCAGGTGGGCGGTAGATGTAGAGACCCGACACGGTAAAGTTAGGGTTTATGGTGATTTTGAAGAGGGCGCTTTCGGAGTCTGACAAATCTTCCTTAACAAAAGAACAGGAGAGCGGTTTTTTGTAGATTATAGCGAGACCGCCTCCTCTTCTCCCTCTGTTGATGGCCGACATCAAATAGTCGTCTGGTAGCATAAGGTTGGGAATGGTGGAGGTGCCATCGCGAAGCCATGTTTCACAGAGGAAGAGGATATCTGGATTTTCATCCAGGATTAGGGTATTAACCTCAAGGTGATGTTTGGCTAATGATCTTACATTGATGTGAAGTATCGTAATGGAGGTGGTTTTGTCCGGACCTAAAAGCTGTCGAATGGCGTGGGGTTTAGTAGTGGAGAAATTGCAGGTTTGGCATTGTAGGCAGGTGAAGCCGAGCTTACCTGTAATGTTAGCGCAATTTCTTCCGGGGTTCCAGCTATAGAGTGTCTCACTGTCGTATGCAAGGGGCGGTGATGGAATAAGGCCAGGGGGTCTGGCGAGAGGCGATGACTTGGCGATGACGGGCGCAGACGGGCTTGCCTTTGGCGCGCCTTCGGCGCGCTGACGGCGCGCCCGCTGCGCCCGTCCGCTGCGCGTCCGGTGATTGCACATCTTTTAGGGGGGAGGAAAGGGGCGGTGGGCGTGGCCTAGGGTAGGCGTGGCCTCGTGTCCTCGCCGTCAATGGCGGCAGGCAAGTGATTCTGCCAAGTATTTGTTGCAGCGAGATGCGCTGTTTAGGGGTTTCTATCGCTCGTTTCTGGAGAAGCCAGGCAAGTGAGTGAGGCTTTAAAAACAATTCTTTCAGCAAAAGGTGACACAGAAAATACAATATTTTAAAAAAGGTGGACTCCCGGCTGTCCGCCTCAGGAGTGATCAAGTTCTGTTTCCGTGGCGCTGCGAGCGGTGTTTTATACTATGTTGGGCGGTGGGCGTGGCCTAGGGTAGGCGTGGCCTCGTGTCCTCGCCGTCAATGGCGGCAGGCAAGTGATTCTGCCAAGTATTTGTTGCAGCGAGATGCGCTGTTTAGGGGTTTCTATCGCTCGTTTCTGGAGAAGCCAGGCAAGTGAGTGAGGCTTTAAAAACAATTCTTTCAGCAAAAGGTGACACAGAAAATACAATATTTTAAAAAAGGTGGACTCCCGGCTTTCCGCCTCAGGAGTGATCAAGTTCTGTTTCCGTGGCGCTGCGAGCGGTGTTTTATACTATGTTGGGCGGTGGGCGTGGCCTAGGGTAGGCGTGGCCTCGTGTCCTCGCCGTCAATGGCGGCAGGCAAGTGATTCTGCCAAGTATTTGTTGCAGCGAGATGCGCTGTTTAGGGGTTTCTATCGCTCGTTTCTGGAGAAGCCAGGCAAGTGAGTGAGGCTTTAAAAACAATTCTTTCAGCAAAAGGTGACACAGAAAATACAATATTTTAAAAAAGGTGGACTCCCGGCTTTCCGCCTCAGGAGTGATCAAGTTCTGTTTCCGTGGCGCTGCGAGCGGTGTTTTATACTATGTTGGGCGGTGGGCGTGGCCTAGGGTAGGCGTGGCCTCGTGTCCTCGCCGTCAATGGCGGCAGGCAAGTGATTCTGCCAAGTATTTGTTGCAGCGAGATGCGCTGTTTAGGGGTTTCTATCGCTCGTTTCTGGAGAAGCCAGGCAAGTGAGTGAGGCTTTAAAAACAATTCTTTCAGCAAAAGGTGACACAGAAAATACAATATTTTAAAAAAGGTGGACTCCCGGCTTTCCGCCTCAGGAGTGATCAAGTTCTGTTTCCGTGGCGCTGCGAGCGGTGTTTTATACTATGTTGGGCGGTGGGCGTGGCCTAGGGTAGGCGTGGCCTCGTGTCCTCGCCGTCAATGGCGGCAGGCAAGTGATTCTGCCTCACTCACATCCCTCACTTCCTATTACAGCATACACTCCTTTCTCAGTATCTTCTTTGATGTTCCTCTTGAATATGTAATTTTGCAGAACCTCATACAGACAAACATTCTCGAGGTGACTGCTTCGATTTGGATAATATGTATCCAACATGTTTGTCTTCAAAATGTCGGTACTGTTTGGCTCCTTTTCCGCCAAATACTCAATTTCCCGCACAGGTTTGAGAACTCGATTACGCGTTGCAGCAAGACCAAGACTCGCCCAAACGATACTCCTGGACTTGGCATAGAGACTTGCTGAAGACAACCGGTCAGAACATTCGTACGCTCCGATTTCTCGATGCGACAACATCTTCAGACTGAAACTGTACAACTTCTTGCTGAGGTTCTTTTCATGGGAAATGTCCTCCCACATATCCTTCAATTCTGTCTTCTCTTTTTTGGTGATGTAAGACGTCACATACCGAGCCACAGCCATACAGTTATCAGCCACAAACTGTATATCCATGTTAGCATTCCACATGGACAAAATCACCGGGTTGTAGTCGTTGATGTACTTGGACTCTTCGTTCCTCTTCAAATTGTAAGTGTTTTTAGGTGATTTCTTCATGACATTGTGTCGCAGCGAAGACATCAAACTGTTTACTCTTCCTTTAGAAATCACCGGTCGTGGAAAGCCGAAACGACATTTAGTGTAGAACTTGTCTTTGTTTCGGAATTTACGACGGCAGTACTTTCCACATCGATGGCTTTGGAAACGCAGAACTTTTTCTCTTAGGCTTTTCTTCTCCTTTGCGTTTGGAACAGCACACGTAGAATACTGTTGGATGAAACTCATCACTGAGTCTTCTGGATCCGTTCCAAATTTAGGTGCATCCTTGATCCACAGCAACATATGTATATGAGGAGCACCTCTTGCTTGGTACTCTTTTCTCCAGAAGAAATCCAACACCTCTCCAAGAGGTGGATTCTTCTTATTCATGATGAAAGACATCATAGCTTCAAATCTATGATTGAAGTACCTACATACATTGACTGGATCCAAAGAGCACAGTTCTCCGGGTGTCTTGAATTCGATGTTATCTACGTTAGCATTTGCCTCTCGTAGAAATTCAAGTAAGTCTTCCCAGCCATACTCGGCACAGCTCAGAGTGAGGAACCATGTGGGAGTACCTAAGTTCCTCAGCATACATTTTAAATCACCATGACGACGGTACCAGTACTCATTAGTACCACGCTGACACGCCATGAGATTAATCAGGTGAGAATCCAAAATACTATCTTGGACATTGACTTTATCCATAAAGTCACTTGCCGAGATGTTTTGCATGTGTATACCACTTTTCAAGATGTGGTTCACTGCATATGACAGTCCAGACAGATCGCTTTCAAACAGGAGATGAAACAAATAAGGAATGCATTGTCGAAACCTAGCATCTCCTGCATACAATCGCAAAGTCCGGTATTCAGAAGCAGGAATTTGATGAGGTCGCTCATCATATCTTCCTCCCTGACCTGTTGGAAAAAGCTGTGGGAAACACCGAGCTTCCAAACTTTCCTCCCAAACACTAATGGGACTCCCTTTGGCTTGTTTCATTTGAAACAACTCAATAGCATTCCCCATGACTTCCTTGGAATGCAAAGGATGAACACTATAATGTTCATATATTTCTTCACTAGTAGAGGGTTCTACTTTCTCAATTTGACCAGCACACAAATCGCTATCCTCTTCCTCACTTACTTCCTCTTCTGCAACATATACATTCTTAAAGTATTTATTATTTTTTTTCAAATACAATGTTGCCTTTTTAACTTTCCTAACATCTACTAAATCTTGCCATATTTTCTTATTCTTTGTCGGAACCCCATTAACTAAGATAACCAGAGGTTCCTCTTCCACTTTTTCTACTCCAATTGTGTTAATGTTTTTCTTCAAATCTAGAGGCAAATAAACAACTCTTCCCTTTAATCCTCTCTGTAAATCTGATGGAGGCAATTTCCCTGTCTTTGGCTCCATTCTTACAATAGCCTGAAAGGGATGGATACTTTGAATCAAAATAGATTCATAAGTATTTAAATCCTTCAATTCAGAAGGAATCTCAACCAATTCCAGATTATTATGAACTGCTCTAGCAGGCATCTGGTTTTGATTTAATTTGCAAGAACAATAAGTACACACACGTTGATCCAATCCCAAATCAAAACAATTTTCTACCATCAAGTATGTTGCAAAATCCTTCCATTCACTATTATTTTCCCTTTCACTTTTTGCATATAAATCCACTAACTTAGTCTGATTCTTATAATAAGTGCGTCGACAACACACACAAGTGAAATTAGGCCTCTCACTTGATTTCACCTCAAACGTCGCAATTTCCCTCTGGAAATTATCTGTACTGGAAACCTGTACACTATCTTCCACATGACCCTCTTCTTCTTGCTCAATTTCAACATTCTCCTCTTTACTTCCAAAGTAACAAAACTCAATTTCTTCACATATATTCTTCACATCTATTTCAGAACCATGCAAAAGAGCAGCGCATAATTGTTTAAGCATAATTGCTGGACTCTTAGCATAATACAACATTCTAACTAATTTCCTCACTTTGTTATGATGCACTGCTAGCATCCTGAAATGATGAAAAACACTCTGGCATACTCTCCTGGAAAGACAAGCCAGTGAATGTCCATGCAAACCTGTCACTTCTCTTACTCTGCAAGGATCTAATTCTTGCAACAACATCATTTTCTGCTTCAAACTTTTCTTATTAAATGACCGTACAAAATCACAAAGCAAATTGATGGAATCCTGTCGCACACTGCAAATACTACTACACTTCCAGGTGTACACAGGACCCTTAGCACGTCTTCCTAAAACCTCATTACCTAACACCTCTTCTGCCTCTGTTGTCACAAGTTTTTCTTTTTCAACTGGACAACCATCTTTCACTTCATAAGCACGACCACTGGTGTCAACTGCATGCACCAAATCATTATCCTGGAAATAACTCTCCTCATTAAAAAATGCCTCACAGCTTGAACTATGCATCCATTCTCCAGAAAAAACTTCACAAAAATTACTACGATTAACTATTCTCTTCCATCTACTATTTCTTTTGAAATCAAAAATTGCCTTGTTTAGCTTCCTAATTCTATTGATTATCAAAATAAATAACTTACGTTTAATTTCAAATGCCTGATCAATAACTTTCTCAACTTTTTTTTTTGTCTTATAAAAAACCAGTTTCTGTTGACCTTTCTTAATATTTTTTAACAAATTGCCAATTATCCTGTTCCGGAACATTCGTTTACGAATCTCCCTAAACTGTTGTTTCCTTCTACTATCATGCACAGAGTTATCTCTTGCTCTAGCAGTAACATTTTTCATTGGCCTTTCCTTTCCATTTGATTTCCTTCTCGTTTTATGGACTGAAACATTTTCTGTAGTAATATTTTTTTTACTACACATATTTCTTATAAATTGTTTTGTGCTCTTACCCGGTGCTTTCTTCGTGACTTGACAAATCTTTTTGTTAGAGGACTGCTGCGTATTTTTTTTCACCTGCTGTCTTTGACGTTTTGCAGCCTTTATCTGTCTTTCTATTGTAGGCATGGTGAAATCTTGAAATGATCTGCAGTTGAATCTGTGGAAAAATATAATAAATAATGTTATTAACCATTATTACCAAACAGTAAATCAGTAACAGTGATCAAAAACTTAACACACTACTTGACATTTTAATTAGAAGATTTTTTAGTCGTTGGCAAATTTACAATACAGAAATACCAGAAAAGAAATGACATTTATATTTATGTTACCTATGCTATTTTATATGTGAATCTGATCTAATTTTATGAGCATATTTTAATATTTTATTGAAGACACTACACATAACCTGCTTTTGAAGGTGTCTTTATTTTTAAATTAAACGGTTTACCTTTTTACTTTTTATTAATTATACATTTTAAAAATAAATGTTTATATTTCCAAAGGCTCAAGCAGGTCAGCTTCCCATCCTATATCATATAATTCGGACAAATCTGCATCCTCATCACGCTCTTCTTCATCCTCAGGATTTAAATCATCCAAGGGATCAACATCCACTGATGTTTCAATTACAAGTTCAATGATGAGGTCAAAATCAACTGATTGCAGATTGTCGCTCATGTTGAGGTTGTCTTTATCTTTAAAGAAAGATAACAACAATGAGATGTTGCAGAGTAAGAGACAAATCTCACAGATTATAATAGTAAAATTGTTTAACAAGAGTAACATTTTGCAGCTATTATTTAGCCATGTCCAGCGATGCTGAGCAGGTGAAGCCTATGTCTAATTTTTCACTGAACAGGACTCATCTCTTCTTAACCTTGGATAAGCCTCACCGACTCTGTGTCCCCTGCACATACTTAAATGTAAAGGGGCAGATTTATGTTAAATGGCACATCCCCAGGCATGCACCAGTTAACGTGCACCACTGCTCTGCCACCCATGGTGTGCCGCATTTACAATCAGATAGGAGAAACCCTGCGTCAAAACCCTGCGCCTGCTTGAAGCAGGCATAGGTCTTGACGCAACATTGTGGAGATGGTGCACCCCTGAGCCTTGCTGGAGCTGCATCGCACTTGCGATACAACTCCAGCAATGCGCCACCTTAACGGCACAGATGCGTCAAGCATCTGTGCCGTTTTTGCCCCATGCTGCGCCGCATTGTAATTCAAGCAAGCCGGGCCGAAGAGGCTGAAATGCCAGAAACCGGTCCCCGGTAGCTTGTCTCCTTTCTGGTGAAGAATTGGCTTGGTAGTTTGGTCTGCCCTGTTCCCATGATGCACTGGGCCAGGGACAGACTAATTTGCATATAGCCAGGTTCTGAGCTGGGATGGGGCAGTGAGATAAATAACGGTGATGGATCAAGCCCTGATCTTTGGACTGGGTAAGAGTGGTCTGCTTAATTCAGACACTCTGTTCATCACCACCCCCTTTCCTGAATCGTTTTTGGCCACTACAGGTGTGGCAGGGTATACTCAGACATGAGTCCCTTTCTCACTGCTCCATCAGGATTCAAGCAAGCCGGGCCGAAGAGGCTGAAATGCCAGAAACCGGTCCCCAGTAGCTTGTCTCCTTTCTGGTGAAGAATTGGCTTGGTAGTTTGGTCTGCCCTGTTCCCATGATGCACTGGGCCAGGGACAGAATAATTTGCATATAGCCAGGTTCTGAGCTGGGATGGGGCAGTGAGATAAATAACGGTGATGGATCAAGCCCTGATCTTTGGACTGGGTAAGAGTGGTCTGCTTAATTCAGACACTCTGTTCATCACCACCCCCTTTTCTAAATCGTTTTTGGCCACTACAGGTGTGGCAGGGTATACTCAGACATGAGTCCCTTTCTCACTGCTCCATCAGGATTCAAGCAAGCCGGGCCGAAGAGGCTGAAATGCCAGAAACCGGTCCCCGGTAGCTTGTCTCCTTTCTGGTGAAGAATTGGCTTGGTAGTTTGGTCTGCCCTGTTCCCATGATGCACTGGGCCAGGGACAGACTAATTTGCATATAGCCAGGTTCTGAGCTGGGATGGGGCAGTGAGATAAATAACGGTGATGGATCAAGCCCTGATCTTTGGACTGGGTAAGAGTGGTCTGCTTAATTCAGACACTCTGTTCATCACCACCCCCTATTCTGATTCGTTTTTGGCCACTACAGGTGTGGCAGGGTATACTCAGACATGAGTCCCTTTCTCACTGCTCCATCAGGATTCAAGCAAGCCGGGCCGAAGAGGCTGAAATGCCAGAAACCGGTCCCCGGTAGCTTGTCTCCTTTCTGGTGAAGAATTGGCTTGGTAGTTTGGTCTGCCCTGTTCCCATGATGCACTGGGCCAGGGACAGACTAATTTGCATATAGCCAGGTTCTGAGCTGGGATGGGGCAGTGAGATAAATAACGGTGATGGATCAAGCCCTGATCTTTGGACTGGGTAAGAGTGGTCTGCTTAATTCAGACACTCTGTTCATCACCACCCCCTTTTCTGAATCGTTTTTGGCCACTACAGGTGTGGCAGGGTATACTCAGACATGAGTCCCTTTCTCACTGCTCCATCAGGATTCAAGCAAGCCGGGCCGAAGAGGCTGAAATGCCAGAAACCGGTCCCCGGTAGCTTGTCTCCTTTCTGGTGAAGAATTGGCTTGGTAGTTTGGTCTGCCCTGTTCCCATGATGCACTGGGCCAGGGACAGACTAATTTGCATATAGCCAGGTTCTGAGCTGGGATGGGGCAGTGAGATAAATAACGGTGATGGATCAAGCCCTGATCTTTGGACTGGGTAAGAGTGGTCTGCTTAATTCAGACACTCTGTTCATCACCACCCCCTTTTCTGAATCGTTTTTGGCCACTACAGGTGTGGCAGGGTATACTCAGACATGAGTCCCTTTCTCACTGCTCCATCAGGATTCAAGCAAGCCGGGCCGAAGAGGCTGAAATGCCAGAAACCGGTCCCCGGTAGCTTGTCTCCTTTCTGGTGAAGAATTGGCTTGGTAGTTTGTTCTGCCCTGTTCCCATGATGCACTGGGCCAGGGACAGACTAATTTGCATATAGCCAGGTTCTGAGCTGGGATGGGGCAGTGAGATAAATAACGGTGATGGATCAAGCCCTGATCTTTGGACTGGGTAAGAGTGGTCTGCTTAATTCAGACACTCTGTTCATCACCACCCCCTTTTCTGAATCGTTTTTGGCCACTACAGGTGTGGCAGGGTATACTCAGACATGAGTCCCTTTCTCACTGCTCCATCAGGATTCAAGCAAGCCGGGCCGAAGAGGCTGAAATGCCAGAAACCGGTCCCCGGTAGCTTGTCTCCTTTCTGGTGAAGAATTGGCTTGGTAGTTTGGTCTGCCCTGTTCCCATGATGCACTGGGCCAAGGACAGACTAATTTGCATATAGCCAGGTTCTGAGCTGGGATGGGGCAGTGAGATAAATAACGGTGATGGATCAAGCCCTGATCTTTGGACTGGGTAAGAGTGGTCTGCTTAATTCAGACACTCTGTTCATCACCACCCCCTTTTCTGAATCGTTTTTGGCCACTACAGGTGTGGCAGGGTATACTCAGACATGAGTCCCTTTCTCACTGCTCCATCAGGATTCAAGCAAGCCGGGCCGAAGAGGCTGAAATGCCAGAAACCGGTCCCCGGTAGCTTGTCTCCTTTCTGGTGAAGAATTGGCTTGGTAGTTTGGTCTGCCCTGTTCCCATGATGCACTGGGCCAGGGACAGACTAATTTGCATATAGCCAGGTTCTGAGCTGGGATGGGGCAGTGAGATAAATAACGGTGATGGATCAAGCCCTGATCTTTGGACTGGGTAAGAGTGGTCTGCTTAATTCAGACACTCTGTTCATCACCACCCCCTTTTCTGAATCGTTTTTGGCCACTACAGGTGTGGCAGGGTATACTCAGACATGAGTCCCTTTCTCACTGCTCCATCAGGATTCAAGCAAGCCGGGCCGAAGAGGCTGAAATGCCAGAAACCGGTCCCCGGTAGCTTGTCTCCTTTCTGGTGAAGAATTGGCTTGGTAGTTTGGTCTGCCCTGTTCCCATGATGCACTGGGCCAGGGACAGACTAATTTGCATATAGCCAGGTTCTGAGCTGGGATGGGGCAGTGAGATAAATAACGGTGATGGATCAAGCCCTGATCTTTGGACTGGGTAAGAGTGGTCTGCTTAATTCAGACACTCTGTTCATCACCACCCCCTTTTCTGAATCGTTTTTGGCCACTACAGGTGTGGCAGGGTATACTCAGACATGAGTCCCTTTCTCACTGCTCCATCAGGATTCAAGCAAGCCGGGCCGAAGAGGCTGAAATGCCAGAAACCGGTCCCCGGTAGCTTGTCTCCTTTCTGGTGAAGAATTGGCTTGGTAGTTTGGTCTGCCCTGTTCCCATGATGCACTGGGCCAGGGACAGACTAATTTGCATATAGCCAGGTTCTGAGCTGGGATGGGGCAGTGAGATAAATAACGGTGATGGATCAAGCCCTGATCTTTGGACTGGGTAAGAGTGGTCTGCTTAATTCAGACACTCTGTTCATCACCACCACCCCCTTTTCGGAATCGTTTTTGGCCACTACAGGTGTGGCAGGGTATACTCAGACATGAGTCCCTTTCTCACTGCTCCATCAGGATTCAAGCAAGCCGGGCCGAAGAGGCTGAAATGCCAGAAACCGGTCCCCGGTAGCTTGCCTCCTTTCTGGTGAAGAATTGGCTTGGTAGTTTGGTCTGCCCTGTTCCCATGATGCACTGGGCCAGGGACAGACTAATTTGCATATAGCCAGGTTCTGAGCTGGGATGGGGCAGTGAGATAAATAACGGTGATGGATCAAGCCCTGATCTTTGGACTGGGTAAGAGTGGTCTGCTTAATTCAGACACTCTGTTCATCACCACCCCCTTTTCTGAATCGGCATTGTAAATGCAGCACACCATGGGTGGCGGAACAGCGGCGCAAGATGACTGGCACATCCCTGGTGATGCGCCAGTCATCATAAATCTATCCCTAAGCTTCTTATCTTGTTAGAGATGAACTGCCATATGTATCATCAAAATATTTTGCATTTCCTAAATAGCGAATTTTAAGGAATAAATAGCGATTCTTTACCATTCCTAATTTGCGATGAGCAAATTGCTAATTGCAAGTTACCCATTCATTTCCATGGGCTAGGAGGCTCATAGGAATGAAGGTTTAATTTGCGATTAGCAATTTGCTCATCACAAATTAGGAATTTTTCCAAGGGTGCAGGGGTGTCTCAAGAACACCCTGCTGCACCCCTGAAAAAGAAATTTGGGGGCATATGGCACACATACATGCCCTAAGGGCATGTGTTGGCGTCATATGGGACCTTTTGTTTTTTTTAAAAAAAGCTTTTTGAAAAGAATTCACAAATTACCACCAATTTACCACAATAGTTTCCAAATCCTTAATGTCATTTTTTACATATTTTTTGTTTGATACATTGCATTTAAGTAGTCACAAAATTTGCAAATCCTTCAGTGCAATTGCAAAATAAGGAATAGCAAATTTTGCTACTCCTTATTTTGCATCAAACTTGTTTGATACATACCATTTGTCTAATTAACATTCGCAAAGGCCAAAATTCGTAGAATTTTGATCTTTGCGAATGCTAATTAGCTTGATACATATGGCCCCAAGTGAGGCCTGTCTTACGACATGGTGCATCTTTTGCATCACTGCTGCATCGGTTTCATGTGGTACGTTTTTTTTACACCATGACATATCTGCCTAAATGCATCAATTTGTAATGTTGTCGCCTCATAGCAAATCTTTTGCACCACCGCTGCATCATAAAAGTGACGCACAGTGGCACAAAAGAGGCATACACCTATCATAAATCTGTCCCTAGCATTTTAAATGATTAATCCAGGATGACGATAAAGTGTGGCCTATCCAGAGGTTTGTTTAAGGTGAGGCCTACTCAGGATTGCAGATTAAAGTTACGCTTGATGAAGAATACAGAGGAGATAATACATGTAAAGGCCTACCAATGAAGTAAGTAATGTGCACTTTATTGCGCCAGTCATCATAAATGTATCCCTAAGCTTCTTATCTTGTTACAGATGAACCACCATATGTACCATCAAACTATTTAGCATTTCCTAAATAGCAAATTTTAAGGAATAAATAGCAATTCTTTACCATTCATAATTTGCAATGAGCAAATTGCTAATTGCAAATTAGCACCGCCGTTGCATCATAAAAGTGACGCACAGTGGCACAAAAGAGGCATACACCTATCATAAATCTGTCCCTACCATTTTAAATGATTAATCCAGGATGACAATAAGGTGTGGCCTATCCAAAGGTTTGTTTAAGTTGAGGCCTACTCAGGATTGCAGATTAAAGTTACGCTTGATGAAGAATACAGAGGAGATAATAGATGTAAAGGCCTACCAATGAAGTAAGTAATGTCCACTTTATTGCGCCAGTCATCATAAATGTATCCCTAAGCTTCTTATCTTGTTACAGATGAACCACCATATGTACCATCAAACTATTTTGCATTTCCTAAATAGCAAATTTTAAGGAATAAATAGCAATTCTTTACTATTCCTAATTTGCAATGAGCAAATTGCTAATTGCAAATTACCCATTCATTTCCATGGGCTAGGAGGCATAGGAATGAAGGTTGCAATTTGCGATTAGCAATTAGCTCATCACAAAATAGGAATTTTTTCAAGCGTGCAGGGGTATCTCAAGAACACCCTGCTGCACCCCTGAAAAATAAATTTGGGGGCATATGGCACACCTACATGCCCTAAGGGCATGTATGGGCGTCATATGGGACCTTTTGTTTTTTGGAAAAAAATGCTTTTTGAAAAGAATTCGCAAATTACCACAAACTAGAAGTTGGTGGTAGTTTCCAAATCCTTAATATCATTTTTTACATATTTTTTGTTTGATACATTGCATTTAAGGAATCGCAAATTTTGAATTAAGGACATTTTAAGTCATTTCCACATGTGCAGTGTTTTCAAATTATGATTTGAAAATCGTTTTTGGGGAAAAGTAATGGTTTGCAAATTTATGACAAGGACATAATGGTGTATGCTTCTCTATAAGGCATTTCAGTGTCTCTGATGTCATTTTTCCCATATTACATTATAAGACCTTTCCCCATGGAGCACATTCCTTGTAAATATGCTCCCACCTGTGCATGGCGAATTTAGATTTTGACTGTTTGAGTCACATAGCCATGTTAAAAGTGACCCAAAAAAATTGCAAACGTTTTAAAAAAACACATTCATGTGTCTTAAGGACATTTTAAGTCATTTCCCCATGGACAATGTTTTCTAAGTGGCGCAAAAGAGGCATACACCTATCATAAATCTGTCCCTAGCATTTTAAATGATTAATTCAGGATAACAATAAGATGTGGCCTATCCAGAGGTTTGTTTAAAGTGAGGCCTACTCAGGATTGCAGATTAAAGTTACGCTTGATGAAGAATACAGAGGAGATAATACATGTAAAGCTCTACCAATGAAGTAAGTGATTTCTACTTCATTGCGCCAGTCATCATAAATGTATCCCTAAGCTTCTTATCTTGTTAGACATCAACCGCCATATGTATCATATAACTATTTTGCATTTCCAAAAAAGCGAATTTTAAGGAATAAATAGCGATTCTTTACCATTCCAAATTTGCGATGAGAAAATTGCTAATTGCAAATTACCCATTCATTTCCATGGGCTAGGAGGCTCATATAAATGAAGGTGCAATTTGCGATTAACAATTTGCTCATCACAAATTAGGAATTTTTCCAAAGCTGCAGGGGTGTCTCAATAACACCCTGCTGCACCCCTGAAAAAGAAATTTGGGGGCATATGGCGCACATAAATTTTAACAACATTCCTTTACCTCAAAAACGATTTCCAAATCATAATTTCAAAACACTACACATGGGAAAATTACTTAAAATGTCCTTAAGACACATAAAAGCGTTTTTTGATTGCCTTTCCTGCATGGTTGGGTCACTTTTAACATGGCTATGTAACACAAACATTCAAAATCTAAATTTTCCATGCACATGTGGGAGCATATTTACAAGCAATTTGCGCCACAGAGAAAGGTCTTACACTAAAATGAGAAAAATAACATCAGGGACAGTCAATTGCCTTATAAAGAAGCATACACCATTATGTCCTTGTCATGAATTTAAAAACAATTCCTTTTCCCCAAAAACGATTTTCAAATCATAATTTCAAAACACTGCACATGGGAAAATGACTTAAAATGTCATTAAGACACATGAAAGCGTTTTTTGATTGCCTTTCCAGCATGGTTGGGTCACTTTTAACATGGCTATGTAACACAAACATTTAAAATCTAAATTTACCATGCACAGGTGGGAGCATATTTACAAGCAATTTGCGCCACAGAGAAAAGTCTTACATTAAAATGGGAAAAATAACATCAGGGACAGTCAATTGCCTTATAAAGAAGCATACACCATTATGTCCTTGTCATAAATTTAAAAACAATTCCTTTACCTCAAAAACGATTTTCAATTCATAATTTCAAAACACTGCACATGGGAAAATTACTTAAAATGTCCTTAAGACACATAAAAGCGTTTTTTGATTGCCTTTCCTGCATGGTTGGGTCACTTTTAACATGGCTATGTAACACAAACATTCAAAATCTAAATTTTCCATGCACAGGTGGGAGCATATTTACAAGCAATTTGCGCCACATAATTCATAATTTTCTCCTTAAAGCACACTATTCTCTATCTAAATTAAAGAAATATTTTCTCACCTTAGCAAATACTTTGAGTTTGAAAACAGTCTCAGAAACACACCAATTTGTCTTCAGCAGAGCAAAAGGTATGCACTCCAGAGTCTGCAGCTATCAAAAGCACAGAAATGCTGTAATTCTTCACACATATCTCTCATGTCACCCAATCAAAACTCTTCCCTCACTTTTTTTCAAATGAAAACCCTTCCCCCCTCTGCCATTTCATGCCTTTTCTGCATGGCAACCACCTCTTGGAAGGCCTCTGTTGTTTGCAAGTTCACACAACAATGTTGCAATTGAACTCTGAACTCTCAGTGCACCTGCATATCCAGTGCATTCTTTCATTTAATGATTTTTTATTGACCACTCAAAATACATCTTTCAAAGAACACATCCGTGCACCCTAACTTTCTGTTTTCAGCAATCAAAATCCACCAATCACTGTTACTGCTTCATGAACACAGAAACTCCACAGTTTTTTTCATTTTAAACTCTCATTTTTTCAACTGCCATTTCATTGCCACACTTCATCTGACTGCAGGAGAACCTTCTCTCACCATGTTTTCTGTCTGGATTGTTGGACATAGTTATATTCACTGGGCTCAAAGGTACGTTGAAAACAGGAAATTACCTAACCTCAATTTACAAGATGTGGAAATTAAGTGGTTTGGCCACAGAGGATTAAAATGTCACCAATTGATACCATTGGTGAAAACCTTTATGCATTTGCCCAAACCTGACCTGTTAATTGTGCACTGTGGAGGTAATGACTTGGGCACTTTGACTGGTGTAGGTCTGGAAATGCTTTTAAAGGACACCTTTGAGCAATTAATGGCACTTTTTCCTCAGACTGCCTTGGTATATTCAAATATATGCCAAAGACAGAAATGGAGGTGGTCAAACCAATTTTGTCCACAAATTGAGAAGTCGAGGAAGCATGTAAACAAATCTGTTTCAGCTTACATGAGAGACCATGGAATGGGCTCCCTGTACAACAATAACTTGCGTTACTACATGCAAGATATCTACAGAGGAGATGGAGTTCACTTCTCAGATGAGGGCAACAGAATTTTCACTCTGAATTTAAAAATGTGCATTGGTACCTACTTATAAGTACCTAAATGTACCATAAACCCAAAAGCTCTTCTCAGAGCTACCCTACATCTAATCACTCACAATTATTATTTTACTCTAACATTTTTCACTAATTTTCAACAAAGTACGCTCCCTGGGGCGCTACCCGGTACGCGAACCGGGAGCTAACCTCGCGAAATTTTTAAAAAAAATGTTTTTTTTCTCGCACATATAAGCCTCCTCAGCCACCCTCACAAAACCTAGGGGGTCAAGATAACTCTACCGTGCCCCCTTCTACCCATTCTGAACATTATTTGCCCTCCATCTTGTATCTTAATTCGACCGAAACACAAAATGGTGGACTCCCGTAACGCTTAAGGTTCGCGAACCGGGGCGCTCAACAGTTCGCGTACCGGGTCGCTCCCTGGGAAGCGCACCATCAAAAAAGGTGGGAAAGTAGTTCACAGAAAATCTACTGGAGACAATTTCACCAAATATAGATTAGCTCATACTACATACCAATCCCTACCATTTTCACAAATTTGATTGGAATTCCATTTAACCATTTAACCTGTAGACCTCTCTAAATACCCTGAGGTAAATTACTTCTCAAAACACATCTGAAGTGTTGGAATTGACAACCAATGAAAATGTTACTTTCATTTTCTACTTTTTTTACCTGACATTTGATTGGTTATGTACCTGAATATATATAAAGAAAGAGAGAGAAACACAGCCATTTTGACTACTACTTCCTGAATTACATTGCAAGATCATTTTCACTCACAACTTAAACTTCTTTTTAGAAGGTGAGATATTATTTTATAAATTTGAAAACATTTTCAGATAGTTATATACTATCCCTCTGTAAGAGTTAGACATTGAGAAAGGCTTCTTTATTATAATTATGGATTGATTTAGGTTTCTGTGGTATAATTATGAATTTACTTAGGCTTCTTCACAGGCACTTTTTAATAGTACTACTTCACGCCTGAAACCATACAGTGCCCATAGATTACTTCTCTGTTATAAACTCACAAGTACCTGTCTGAACTTAAACCCAACAGTGCCCTATCTCTACTGATATATTTATTTTTTATGCAAATTACAGCAAGAAAATGGAAGGAGAGCAGAATATTTCCTTCGAAATTGTTCTGGAGAACAACACAGAAAAAGATATTGAGGACAATGATGACTCAGATTTCATGGATGAATCACGGGACCATGAATTAGTTCAATGTGTAGAATCTGTGGATCATTTACTTCATTATGATGACGGTCAAATGTGGGAAGTTATGTTCACTCAACAAGAGGACATATCTGACAGTCAAATGTTAGACATTCTATTAAATTTTGAAAAACAATCCGAAAAATAAAATTATATGTAATATTAAAAAATTATTTGAGTCTTTAATCATATTTATATGTAATTCATAAACTAGTGAAATGTTAGAAATGTTATTAAATGTTGAAACACAATCACAATAATAAATAATTGCTTAAAAAATAAAAAAATTAAAAAATAATCAACAAAACCAACAATCAATTAACATACAGTATTTGAAAAGTCTATCATTCATTTTTCATTATAGTACGCTGCCTAGAACGCTTCCCGGTTCGCGGACCGGGCGCTAACCACGAAAAAAAACAACAAAAAAAATATTATTTTTTTTGCCCCGCGGGGCCCTTTTAAAGCCTCCACATTAAACCTAGGGGATCAGGGAGGATCTACTATGCCCCCTTATGGTTATTTCCACCTTTGTTTTGGCCTCCTCTTGTCTCTCAATCCTCCCGAGAGACAAGATGGCGGCCGCTCCGGACTGTTTGGAATGTTGACAGACACCGGAGAGCCAATCAGCTTCGCTACGCGAAGTTCCGTTACGCGAAAAGTACGCGAACTGGAGCGCTGCCCGGTCCTCTGTTACAGATATATATCTTTTTTTAAACGTTAATTTCTCAAAATCCACTGGAGCACATATATTGAGACCTACAAAAGGCACATCGGGCTACCAGTCCCTACAATTTTGCCAAGTTTCGTGCAAATCCATTCAGCCGTTCGGGCTAAAAGTGAGGCCAACGGAAACTCAATGTTAAAAACACGTTTTGGGACCCCCCTTTTTTCTCGGCCCCCCCTGGACGAACCCCCCCAAATTTTCAGAGGCTGCTCAGAAACAAAATGTTCCATTTTCCAAAAAATTTCAGCCAATTCCGTCCACAAACGCCAAAGTTATTAGACATAGAATTTTCAAAAATCCCATAGGGAAAAAATCCTAACTATATATACCTACTGGCGACCGCCAGTAGGTAATATATATATATACGTATATATATATATATTTTCACTAAAAAAACATTGGTTGCAGGGACGTTATAGTTAGTTGGACATTAGACTCATACAAAACCAGAGAAATTCACCAGTTATAGTTAGTTGAGCTATAATTTGGGCGCCCGCAATGCACTGGTGATGACGTCACATATTACATCACTCATGACATGGTCAGTGACATCACTGATGACATCATCCACGTTGTCATCCTGAGGCGGAAGCCGGGAAAGTGAGTTAGCTGAATTTTTAATACTTGTGTTTGAATGTATTTTTAAAACTTTCTAATTTCATGCTTCTACCCACCTTAGTACCGCATTGCTCCCCTCGCAGTCGACTAGGCGCTGGTGCTGGGAACAGTCAGGGAGGCAGACATCTTGGGGGAAGTTTTCAGGGTCTCAGCTCCAGCTTCTTGGCCCCTCCCGCCCTCACCTGCATGTAATGGCCATCATTACCCGGCCGCGCCCGTCTGCGCCCGTCCGCTCCAGGTCGGGCCCAGGGTCCATGATCCCCCGTCAAAAATCATTGACACGGATGGTCTATCCGTCTGCCAAACTGTATTCGTTAAGAACTCAGGTAATTCATGATGGGATATTGGTCATCGAATTGGTCAGCTATGCCGACGACACGCAGCTCGTGGTCTCTCTGAACCAAGCAGAGCTGTCCCCCACGAGCCTGAGTGTCTGTCTGGAGGAAGTAGCCAAGTGGATGTGTCAGTCCCATCTCAAACTCAACGGTGAGAAGACCGAACTTATGTTATTAGGCAGGCAGGCATCATTCAATGCCCCCACACTATGGCCACCTTGTATGGGCCCTGGTCCTACCCCAAAAAGCGAGATCAAGAGCCTGGGACTCTGGTTAGACGAGGATCTCTCGTTTAAAGTACAAGCCAGGAAAACAGCAGCCACTTATTTTGGCCTGCTAAAATCTATACGCAAAATCCTTCCCAAGTGGCCTGACAAAGCAAAAAGAATTTTAGTCCAGGCCCTGATCTTATCCAGGCTTGACTATGGAAATGGGATCTACCTGGGAGCCCCGACTTCGGTGATCTGCAATCTTCAGGTGGTCCAGAATTCGGCGGCGAGACTGCTGACGAGCACCAACAATCGCTCCTCAGCCAAACCAGTGCTAAGATCTCTCCACTGGCTACCGATAAAAGAACGGATACATTTCAAGGCCCTCTGTATCGCCCATTAAAACCTTCAAAGCAAAGGTCCTCCAATTTTTGCCAACCTCATCAGACCCTATAAAACGCCTAGAAACTTGCGGTCCAATGACCTCAATCTGGCAGAAGTTCCCAGAATTAGTAAGTCTCGCTCCGGAGGTCGCCTCTTTTCTTACAATGCATCAAAACTGTGGAACTCTCTGCCTCTCTACCTTCGTCAGGAACCCAACCTCCTTACTTTCCGCAAGAAACTAAAAACAAGGCTTTTCCCTGAAACTATATAATTAAGATTACTCTAGAGCAATCTCAGACTTTCTGCCTTTCTGTGGTTCCAAGCTCTGGGATGCTCCCGGGTAGCCATGCGCTATAGAAGAACAATTTTCATTTCATTTCATTTTATGATTGTGAAATTCTCCATATGGATCTGCATAGCTCCAGTTTCTGCCCCACCTGTAATGTTCGTCTTGATATTCCCCAATTATGTCGTCGTTTTTCTCTTGGCCCTAAGTCTTCTCTTAATTTTCAATTTGTCAGCCTAAATTGCCGCTCATTAGCCAAGCATAAATGAGACATCTACGATCGCTTGCATGACGATTTACCAGACACTTTGTTTCTTACCGAGACGTGGTTGCACGAAAGTTCTGGTCCTGACATCGCTGAAGCCCTGCCATCCAATTATGCCATTGTCAGGATGGATAGACTTAAGAAAATCAGAGGGGGCATTGCTATAATATTTAAAAATTTGTTGCAATGTACGCTCAAACCAATCTCCCTGAGCAATTGCGAAGCTGCCCTCCTTAAACTCACCTTGCTCCCGAATTTTACCCTTACTGGTCTTTTAGTCTATCGGCCGCCGGGCCCTATGCATTCATGGGCGTCACAATTTTCCGACATCATAGCCTCAATTCTTGTAAATTCTAGTAATTTCTCTATCATTGGCGACCTCAATATTCATTTAGAGGATCTTAATAATAACATAGGTAAAAATCTTATTGATGACCTTGCGGCCATGAATATTACGTTGTGGAATTCGGGACCCACCCATAAAGGTGGCCACTTACTCGATCCAATTTTTTCCAACCTCCCCCACATACATTGCTTCCCCGCACTTCCTCTTCATTGGTCAGATCATTTCTTATCAAAATTTTGTTTGTCCGCCCCTGTTGCCCTGTTTCCTTCCAACAGGACACTAAGGACCTGTAAAAGAGATTGGAAATAGCTTGATGTGAACCGCCTTAAGCATGTCCTAGATTCCCAACTCCCTTGCGACTTCCGAGATACGGATGACATGGAATTCGTGTCACGTAAGACTAACACTTGGCTTACGTAGGCTATTGATACTTGTCTTCCTCTGTCATACAAAAAAGTAAATGTCCACAAATCTCCAGCTCTCTGGTTTTACGAATCTCTAAAAGCGGATAAATCCAAATGTAAACGGTTGGAACGCATCTGGAGGAAAGATTACTCCCCAGAAGCAGGGCTCACTTATAGGAAAGAATTAAAGTTATATCACAAGGCCTGTACCACAACTAGGGCTAGCTATGTTGCTATGACCATTGCAGAGGCAACAAACAAATCTAAAACACTTTTTAGCTTAGTTAAAGAACTTGCGGGTGCCCAAACTATTGCCAGACCACCTCCTTTGAGCAGCAACCAATGTGAAGAACTTGCGCGCTTTTTCACAAAGAAGATTGATACTATCTATTTGGATATATCGAAACAGCATTTGGCGTCCGGTACAAATAATACCAACCATTCCACCATTTCCCAGCCATCTCTTACCTATGAGGCCTTGAACTTTTGGCCAGATATCAACGTTCAAGACCTAAAGGACATTCTTGGCAAACTTAAATCAGGCTCACCAGTTGATCCACTCCCGATCTCTTCACTCAAACTACTTGATACTCCACAGCTCTCTGTGATCTGTAGAACCCTCAATCTGTCTCTAAAAAAATCCACTGTTCCAGCTATGTGGAAACATGCCATGGTGACACCGCTTTTGAAATAGCCTTCGGCTGATCCGAAAATCCTTGCAAATTTCCGTCCTATTTCCCTTCTGCCCGCTTTCTCCAAAGTTTTGGAGAGACACGTCCACTTCCATCTCGCCAGTTCATTGAGGCCAATGACGTACTTCACCCTTCTCAATCAGGTTTCCGTCCAGGGTTTTCCACAGAGACAACTTTGTTGGGTGTCACAGAAAATCTACGCCTTCTTTTGGATAGAGGAGACACAGCTGCGCTGATTCTACTTGATCTCAGCGCAGCATTTGATACCATGCTGTTAAAGTCCCTCTCTTCAATGGGCATCGGTGGTCAAGCCCAGGGATGGCTTGCATCCTTTTTAACTCACAGAACATTCCAAATCTTCTCAAATACTGCCACCTCCAATATTCATACGTCTCCTCATGGAGTACCTCAGGGCTCGGTACTCAGCCCTTTGTTGTTTAACTTATACGTAACACCGCTGGCACATATTGCTGAACAAGAAGGTCTTACTCTGTTCACATATGCAGATGACTCTCAGATCACCTTTTCCCTCTCAAATTCTGATCAAGCCTCTACATCCCTCCTTCAATCAGGCCTTAGGAAAGTTGCCAAATGGATGAGTGACAATCTGCTCAAATTGAATGGAGGTAAAACGGAATTCCTAATATTGGGTCCTAAGCCGGATCTTTGGAGTTCCAGACACTGGCCATCTGAGATGGGTGCCCTTCCTATTCCATCTGACCAGTTACGAAATCTGGGGGTTACCATTGACAAAGGTTTAACTATGCAGCCCCAGGTTAGGAAGATAACAGCCACATGCTTCACCATTCTGCGTTGGCTAAAGAAAATCATTTGGATGCTGCCGGGTGACACACAGAAGTCCGTGATCAATGCCCTTATAACTCAAGGTTAGATTATGGTTACGTCCTTTATCTAGGGGCTGCACAGGCAGTCACCAGACGCCTTCAGTTAGTCCAAAATGCCGCTGCGAGGCTGTTATGTAAATGTCACAGAACAGAACATATTTCCAGACACCTCTGTGCTTTACATTGGCTCAGGGTGGAGAGTAGAGTCAAATTCAAAACTCTTAGCTACATGCATAAAATAAAATGGGGTACTGCCCCTAGATACCTACAATCCTTGGTGCATATTTACACTCCTGCACGTTGGCTCCGTTCCTCATCGTATGGCTTTTTCAGCTTGCCTAAAGTCCGACTCTCCAGAATGGGCGGTAGGTCGTTTTCTTTATTGGGCCCCAAACTATGGAATTCTCTCCCCTTGACTATTCAAAACTAAACAAGTTATGTCCGTTTTCGCAGAGCCATTAAGACCTGGTTGTTCAATCAAGAAATCCCTCTGTTCTTCACGGTATTAACTTTCGTTCTCTCTAGCACACTGTCTCGTAGCGCCGGGAAACCCTTTTTGGGTAGCTGTTGCGCTCTGTAAGCTTAATAAATAAATAAATAATAAATAAATATTCTGATGCCCTAATATAAACTTTGATACACACACTCTAAAATACAGACTACTATTTTTCAATCCATACACACAATAATACCAGATATTACATACCACCCACTATTTCGTAGGTCTACACACACATCCAGTCACTTATACATGCAGTTACTCATCAATACAATACTATAATATGCACTCATACACCTATACATAAAGTCACACTAATCCACTCATCCATAGATTTACTCACACACCTAGTCAGGCATGCAAAGAATCAATCACAAACCCATTTACTCTTGTATACAGTTATACACACCAACTCCGTTATTTATACACACACCACATCACTTATTTATGCAGATACTAACACATACTTACTGTCTGATACAATCACTGACACAAGCAGACACTCATTTAGACACCCACTCTTCAAATAACTTACTCTCACCTATAGGTATTTACATACTCCAACACTCACATATACTGCCTTAAAACATATGTAGCTACTCACACATATACCACTGAGACATCATTCTTTCACTCACCAACACACCCATACACACACTACCTCACCCATACAGCCCTTCCCAGATGGACTTTTGTCAAAGCTCGCTCCCGCAAGGGAATCACCAAACGTGCAAGTGTTGCCATTGAAAGCAATGCAACGCTGCACGTTTTTAGTGCAAAAACTGAATCAATTACAAAAGGTTGTTTTCCCGGGCTCGACCTAAAAACCGCATTGTTAGAAATCCCATTTCTAACAATGTGCAAGAATAATACAGTGAGGCATATGCACTTTAGCGCATGTCATGAGGGATGTAATATGTGACGTTATGAGCAGTGCATTGCGGGGGGTGCAAGTTATAGTTAGCTCAACTAACTATAACGGCCAAATGTTTCCGGTTTTGCAAACTCAGCGCCACAGCACCACAGACTTATGTCTGTTTTGATTACTGCCTTCGATCTACACTGCGGACAGCAGGGTTCACAACTTGAAACTTGATTTGGATCTGCACTACAGACAACATTGAATTAAGCCTTTCTTTATTTAATGCAGAGACAATTGTACTATATGTCTTCAGATTTTGTTAAAGGATGTGACAAAAAGCATTCCTCAATATCTGTGTCGACTACTGCCTTCGATCTACACTGCGGACAGCAGGGTTCACAACTTGAAATCAGCTTTGGATCTACACTACGGATAGCATTGAATTTAGCCTTACTTTATTTAAGGCAGAAACAATTGTACTGTATGTCTTCAGATTTTGTTAAAAGTGACAAAAAGCATTCCTCGATTTCTGTGTCGACTACTGCCTTCGATCTACACTGCGGGCAGCAGGGTTCCCAACTTGAATTCAGCTTTGCATCTACACTGCGGACAGTAGGGACTTCAGCCTTGATTTATTTAATGCAGAGACAATTGTACTAAATGTCTTCAGATTTTGTTAAAGGATCTTACAAAAACATTCATCAATGTCTGTGATGACTACTGCCTTCAATCTAGACTGCGGACAGCAGACTTCACAACTTGAATTCAGCTTTGGATCTACACTACGGACAGCATGAAATTCAGCCTTGCTTTCTTTAAGGAAGAGACAAGTGTACTCTATGTCCTCAGATTTTGTTAAAGGATGCGACAAAAAACATTCCTTAATGTCTGTACTGACTACTGCCTTCGATCTACATTGTGAGGGCTCATGATTCAGATGGAATGGCGATTGCACATGACGCATTCCAGTAAGCAAGAGACATTGTACCAGTGCGGCCTGCCCGAAACCCGAATCATAGCAGGGTATGCACACGCTGAGTTCTTCAGGTACCACAAATTCACTGCACCACAAGTCATCTTCACGGGGCCTTATTAAGGCACAACTCACAAAGCAAAAAAAATTGCTACCAGTGCGGCCCCCCCAGACCATGTATCATCGCAGGTTACGTACACGCTCAGTGCCAAAGGTACTACTAACTCAGTGCACCATAAGTAAGCATGAGCGCAAAATCCGCTCCGATCGCGGATTTTGCGGATTTTTGGTAAATCCGCGATCCGCGAACTCTCGCGGATTTACCGAGAATCCGCAATCCGCGATCGGAGCGGATTTTGCGGTCAAAAGTTCAAGCCTGCATAATTTACGATGGCGCCGGCAAGCTGCCAGCGCCATCCTCAAATGGTTACTTAATTAGCTTCGACAGGAAGCTCTAACAGATAAGATAAAGCAGGGGCTCGAGCGCCTGCTTTATTTTATCAGTTGGAGCTTCCTGTTGAAGCTAATTAAGTAACTTTTGCAGGATGGCGCTGGCAGCTGGCCGGCGCCAACGTAAATTATTTACATGGTGTCTGAAGGGCAGGGTTCATTCTGGCACGACGGTCCTGGCACAAAAAATAAACCTCAACAGGAAACACTTGCAGATATCAATAACGCATGTGCCCTAGTTGCAGCTTAAATTCAGTGACTCATTCATCAGCCAAAAAATAATCGTGAGCGTTGTGGAGGCTGGGCAGGTGTGCCTTGTTCCCAAATATACCATCGAAAATCCGCTGTGATGCTGGTCTCTGACCTTTTATACACACAAGAGGCATGTGCGCTCGCATGGAAGCCCCGTCCGTTTGGCCCCGCCCACACACTCGAGGTGTGCACCGTCTTCCCGCCATTTACCCACTATGATGGACATTTCAATCAAGGGACCCCTGCGCACTTCGGCGCGATTGCATAGTAACACACACTTGGTCGCTGGAACTAGTTGAAGCGCAAATGCAGTGACTCATTCATCAGCCCAAAAAAAATCGTGATGCTGGCCAGAGGCATTTGCATCTTTGACTTTCACGAGCGCAATCCCCGTGCCTTTCCTGTGACCAGGGGCTTCTGTCTCTTAATCTGCTGCTCTGATCGGTCTCTGACCTTTTGTATACACAAGAGGCATGTGCGCTCGCATGGAAGCCCCGTCCGTTTGGCCCCGCCCACACACTCGAGGAAGCCCCGCCCCCAAATCCGCCGATCCGCAAAATCCGCGGATTTTGCGGATCCACGATCCGTGAATCCGCAAATTCGTGAATCGTGGATCCGCAAAATCCGCCCATGCTTAACCATAAGTCATTGCCACGTGCCCGTATTCAGGCAGAATTCAACAGACAAAAGACATTGGTCTGAATGCGGCCCCACTGGACCACGTATTATCGCAGGGTACGTACAAGCTCAGCGCCAAAGATACTACTAACTCAGTGCGCCATAAATCATCACAAAGAAGAGTGAACAGTTTTATGTCAGCAATGAGGCATACTATCACTCTTAAATCGAATTGATGCAGAATTGAATAGACAAAAGACATTAGTCCAATTACTGTCCCCCCGACCATGCATCATCGCAGGGTATGTACACGCTAAGCGCCAAAAGTACTACTCACTCAGTGCACCAGAAATCCTCACCACGTAGCCTTATTAAGGCAGAATTCAGTAGGCAAAAGATATTGCTACCAGTGCGGCTTGGCCGGAGCATGCATCATCGCAGGCTCCACACTAACCGCCCCTACCTCAGTGCACCACAGCTCATGAACCCTTTACGATAGAAACTTCTGTGTATTATTTCACATGTAGTGCTCCTACCTTTGTACAGCAGAAGTCATAAACCATTTATGATGGAATATCTGTGTTTGATATGATTACTTTTGTACTTGTTACCAACAGCAACGTAATAAAATGGAGTAGAGCGCATGTGCCCGTACCCACTTCATCTATCTATCTGTGTCTGTGTATTCATTATGTTTGTAAAATGCTGCTCCTGAGCCCTACCACATTATATTGTGCTGTAAACAGCCTATGCAACCATATTACCTCTGGCAGTGACAAAAACTTCGATTATATAACTTTCTCTCGCTCATTCTACAAAAACGAACTTAAAAACTGGATCATTACAATACTGCAAGCAAAGTGTATAGTAAATTTATAAGTGTTTGCTATTACTCGTGTTTTTTTAGCATATTTATATAGCGCAAAGTTGACACAAAACTATGTCAGCGATTTACATGAGCACTGTATTTGCAGTACATTTTCAGGCACGCATAGATTACGTCATTTGTCTACAATAACAGGATGTGGACGCGTCTCCTAAGCTCGAACACTGATTTCCAGCCCCAAGTTCGACAGTATACCCGAATGACCACATACGTATATATATTAGCTGCCCTTCATGTGCCAAAAACTGCAACCTAAAACTTTCATAGGCCTGTATTACTACAGCTACAACACTCCACTGAATGTACAACAAACATTCAAATTTGCAGAAATGTGTCTTGTCCACCATCTTTTATGTGTGAAACTATGGATGAATGTGGGTTCAGTGATTATCCGTACCTTCAATGTTGGCCATGTTGTGAGACTTCACAGACATAATGACACATTTGCGGTTAAGACCCGGGTGACGGCAGCACTACAACACAGACACCCGACACAGTTGATTTCTCATAACTCACAACGGAACCATGCCCATAGCTCCGGAGTCATTGTTCACAGCCTTGCGCAGCACTGGCATACGTCAGGCCAGCCCACTCCGCTTAGGCTTCCAGGAAAACACAACAACGCTACATGGCCCAGATTTACATTATAGTGATTTCTTAGTTACAGGTCTAGTTGTCAGAACGGCACACACACACACTCCCTCATGACTGGTGTACACCCACACCACACCCATCCAGCACAGGCATCACAACACACGTGACCCTACCAATAAAAAAGACCGGGCGCACGTGCTCTATGTCATTTTGAGTCGCTCACATCACAAGCGCTGTGATGTCCCAACCTGGTGGTTCGCACTCCTCAAGTAGACCCGAACTACCGAACAGGGGGGCCCACTACCACGTGCATGGCCTCTTTGGTCACTGAGTTAGTGGTATCGCAAGCACTGAGCGGGTGAGGAACCTGCGATGATGATGGGTGCACGAGTATGTCCTTTGCCATAGCGATATAAAGACTCAGCAAAATATGTGAGACTTCTTGGTACTGGCGGACTGTCTAAAACTAGATAATTATAAAAACATTATTTGGCTTTCATATATACAAAAGTGCTCTCTGGACCTGGGACGCCCTGATATTTTTCAGGCCCCTCAGGGTCTTAAGAAATCTGATTTAGATTGAGTGAAGGCCAATTTTATAATATTGAAAAATGTGGAGAGGGAGGAACGCCAACTAGTCAAGCCAACGGTCAGAGCCCACTACCTGACCATTACCCGTTTTACTATACAACCGTACCTTACTATCGTCACTATCCCCTTTCATAGGTGGCTCCTGGTTAAACTTCGGTTTAACCAGATTTACACAGTTTTGTGTGATAGTCAGGGTTGGTTTAAGGAGGAGGATGCCCCTGTCTGCAATTGTGATAGTTTTTCTACACAAAATAATATGCATTTTATGTTATTTTGTAATTTTTTCACGGAGCCTAGACAGAAATACCTGGTACCATTATTGAAGGATAAAGCTTTTTACCAGGCAAAACCTGCTCTCCTGTATCTTCAATTATTGGATTCTGCGCTGGCCATGTTTAGCGTGGCCAATTACCTCGTTGCTGCGGTTAGGATCAGGAGGAAAAGACTTAAAAATGCAAATATTAGTGTTTTGTGAAGAAGATTGAAATGGATGTTGTTTACATTTAAATGTCTATTTTATCGAGTATTTACTCTTTTTATGATGTATTTTTTATAATGTATATTAATTTATTATTGTTGATGTTTCCTCATATCATGCTTTTCTATGTATATGTAAATACCATTGATTGATGATTCTTGTATTTGCTATGAATTTGTATTGCCCTTCTTGTGATGTGATTGTAGAATGCTTTTATGATTTTTAACTAAATCGAATAAAGTGGTTTTGACTTGACTTGACTTGACTTGGTAGCAGAGCGGGACTGCATGATGTAGAAGGTGCTTTGTCTGCAAAAAGGTGAGCAGTTATTCCTGGGAGCGCATACAAAAAAAACCAAAGCGCTTTGTTTAATTAAGCCCCCGGGTGGGCCAGGTCCCAAGGGCATGCAGAAATAAAATTGCGGGGGCCCAGGGGACCCCCACAGTCCCAGGGACTGCAACCCCCAGGACTTGGTTTTTTTAAGGTTTGGGGGGCCTCCAAGGCACCCCAAAGCGCTGGGGGCTTTCATTAAGTATTTGTGTGGCACATTCCCCCCTCCCGCAGCCCAGGGGACCGCCACCCTGGGGAACTATAATGCAAATTTGGGGGTCTGTTATGGACCCCCGAGTCCTGGGGACCACCACCTAGATGGGGCTGTGCATTGGTAGGGAGGGGGGCCATGCGGCCCCCTTCCAAGAGTCCTTCATGACCCTGGGGATCACCACCACCCCCAGGGCCGGCTCCTGCAGTGTCCCGGGGTGCCCACCCCCGGGACACTGCTGTTTGCTATGACAGGGCAGGAGTCGTGCAGCTCCTGCACTGTCATAGAAAACTGTGGTTTAGATTTTGGAAGAGAGAGGCAGGAAACCTGCACTCATGTTTCCAAAATCCGAACCAGACTGCGTTTCCACACAGCAATGCCGGCTCCCGCAGGAGGTGGGTAGCCGGCAGGGCATTGAGGCTCCCCAATAGTCCCCAAAGAAGTGGCAGGCCCCGGGGGATCGGGTCCCAGGGGCGAATATGGCCTACGGAGGGGGGCGATGCGACCCACTTCGATTAAAAAAAAAAAGGGGTCAGGCCCTGGGGGATGTGGTCCCCTGGTCCCATAAAATAGAAAAGGAATGGAGGCCACACAGCCCCCTTCTTAAAAACAAACAAACAGAGATTGTGCAGGAGGCCCTGCCCCCTCCCAGCAACACTCTGCAAACGCACCCTGTGGCACATTTTAAGTTGCGGAATTAATTCCCCTTCAATCCTGGGGTCCCTGGGGGACAACAAGCCCACCAGATACCTCCAGTAAGCGCCACAGGGCTGAGTTGCAGAGAGGTGGTCCAGGCCATGCCCCTATTTACACCTCTCTGCAATGCAGCTCTGTGGCACTTACTGGAGGTACCCGGTAGGCTAGGTGAATCCCAGCTGACCTCAAGATTCAAGGGGATTTTATCTCCCCACTGAAAATGTGCCACGCAGCGCGTTTGCACAGTGGTGAAGGGAGGGGGCAGGGACTGTGGTGACATCTGTGCAAACACGCCCTGTGGTGCGTTTTAAGTTGGGGAATTAATTTCTCTTCAATCCTGGGGGTCCCTGGGGGCCAACAACCCCACCAGGTACCTCAGTAAGCACCACTGCGCTGCGTTGCAGAGAGGTGGGCAAGGCCATGCCCCTTTTTACCCCTTTTACCCAGCTCTGTGGAGCTTACTGGAGGGACCTGGTGGGCTAGTTGGACCCCAGGGACCTTCAGGATTCAAGGGGACTTAATCCCCCAAATTACAACGTGCTAGGGGTCGAATTTGCAGAGTGGTGGAAAAAGGGGGCATGGCTTTTGTCTACCTCTCACCAATCCCACTGCGTGGGGATTACTGGAGGTAAATGGTAGGCTAGTTGGCCCCTAAAGAACCCCGAGCAGTGTAGGGGACTTTCATCCCCATATAAGAGCGTGCCAGGGAGCGCTTTTGTAGAGTGGTGGGCAAAGTGGCTGTGGCCTGGTACGGGTACTTACCAGTGCTGCTGTGTGGGACTTACTAGAGGTAATAGTTTGGGAAGTTGGACCACAAGGATGTCTCCTGATACCTCCAGTAAGTCCCACACAGTGGGATTGCTAAAACGTCTTCGGAGGCCATGGCCTCTGTTGGTTCTTTCTGCACATGTCTTGCTTCTTCCTGTACTTTTCTTCATCTTTGTGGACTTCTGTTGCTTCTTTCTGCATTTCTTTTGATTCTATCTGTGCGTTTTTTCTTCTTTCTTCACACGTCCTACCTCTGTAGGCATAGTGAGAACCTAGCATTTAAAATACCTTTGAAATTCACTTAAAATACCATAGGTTTCAGGCACGTTATAGTTAGAAATTAACATTTAAAAAACCTTTGAAATTCACTGAAAAATCATAGGTTTCAGGCACATTATAGTTAGAAATTATCATTTAAAAAACCTTAGAAATTCACTGAAAAAAACATAGGTTTTGAGGAAAGTTATAATTAGTTAGACATTTCACTCGTACAAAACTAGAGAAATTCCCCCGTTATAGTTAGTTCAGCTAACTATTACTCGTGCCCCCGCAATGCACTACTGATGACTTCATATATTACATAACTCATGACATGGTTAGTGACATCACTGATGACATCTAAAATTACGTCACTGATGACATCATCCATGTGATAATTTGATGCATCTTCTCACACCCTAATATAAGCTTTGATACACCCACTCTAAATTGCAGACTGCCATTCTCAAAACCATTGACTCTTCAACACTAATAACTCCATACTCACTCACTGATTCTTAGGTTTACACACACATCTACTCACTCATCCGTACAGTCACTCATACTTATGGTCACTCAGTACAGGACTATCATATGCACTCATACACCTATATAGACACTCACACTGCCACTCATCCATAGAGGTACTCACACACCTAGTCAGGATGCAAATAATTAATCACACTGCCATTTACTCACCTATACAGTTATGCACACACCAGCTCAATTACTCAAACAAATACTAGCACATTCTTACGCTCTTATACCATTACTGATACAAGCACACACTCATCCATACAGCCACTCCCACAATCACACACTCTCACTCATAGCCATTTATATACTCCAACACATATATACTGCCTTTCACATATGTAGTTACTCTCACATGCACCACTGAGATATAAATTCACTCACCAACACACCTATACACACACTTACCTACCCATACAGTCCATCACAGATGCACTCTTGAAACCATGCACCCAGTGAATAACCCACTCACACATCTATGCACAGTCACACACACCCCACCCACACAAACACTCAGGCACCCATACAGATACTCAGACTACCAATCAATAACCCATATAGACACTCATGTAGCTATTTGCAAACCCATGCAGCCGCTTACACGCCAACAGACAGACGGATACAGACATTCACACAGTTTAGTCACTAACCCATACATTCAGTAAGATACGTTTAATCATTCACTTATAGAGTCAGTCACGCACCTACTAAATCATCCATTCAGACACTTATACACCCACTCATTCTTCAATACGCCTTTTCCTATATATATTAAACATATTTAAACTTTACAGAAACACAAAGTCACTGGATGATGTCATCAGTGATGTCATCAGTGATGTAATTTGAGATGTCATCAGTGATGTCATCAGTGATGTCACTGACCATGTCATGGGTGATGTAATATGTGACATCATCAGAAGTGCATTGTGGGGGCGTGAGTTACAGTTAGCTGAACTAACTATAACGGGTGAATTTCTCTGGTTTTGTGCTAGTGAAATGTCCAATTAACTATAACTTTCCCCAAAACCTATGTTTTTTTCAGTGAAAAAAAATATATGTATGTATATATATATATATATATGCATATATATATATATATATACATTAAGGGTATTCTGGGGTGGAGGAGTGTGCTCTGGTCTCGGGTACGGCCCCACTTGTGAAGGACCGCTGAACCGAGACCAGCTACTATTATACACAAATTTCCTGGGATGTCTTTCGACATTCTATGTGAGAGGGAGGCGGCTGCTATGGAGATGTTCTCCAATACCCCTCAGGCTATGCACAGCATAAGAAATAAGGAACCCACTAATACTGCTTACACTGACTCCGTACTGTACAAAATTAAAATACTCGAGAAAAAAATTACGATGGAGCAGAGCAAATGGTGGGAATCGCGCTCACTTCAACGTTATATTGAAGTGAGGCGAATCCCACGTGGCTTGCGTATACTAACTGCCCCCACATAGGAAGAACCCAATCTGGATTTAATGCGGGAATGGGCCGATTGCAATTTAGACTCATCCCGCAAATTAACATTAATACTAATCAAATACGCCGACATAGATAGGGCGCGCCTGCTGACAGAAAAATATACGATCAATGAGGAGCTGGAATCTATGGGAGTCACAGAGGAAATGGCTAAGCTACGCAAGGATATGCTGGTCAGAAGAAAAAAAGAAGAAAAACCCAACGGAAAGCCCAAAAGTTCCAAAGAGACAAAAATGAGTACGAACTAGGGCGAATTTTCCCGTTCGCCAAAAAATATGATGCTATGATGAATTCTCATTCCAAGAAAGTGACAACAACAATGACCAGAAACCAAAGGAGATTGGATGCAAACAACGAGACATCGCTAACAGGTCAAAGCTCCTCAGCAGGAAGTGAATCAGAATCAGAAATGCTTGATTTGAGTGCTGGGGCCTCAAAAAACAAACCATCAGCCGGCGAAGAATTGAATTTTTTATGTGAGGAAATGCGATCAACACTCAGACCCAAGGCCCCGCGAAACACAATCGCAAGTGGGCAAATTACAAACGTGGCCAAAGTCGCAAAGAGAACAGAAAATAGAGGAGGAAATTACAAAAGGAAAACGAGAGGATATTGGAGGAAAAAGTAAACAATACGGTAATTAATCTATCAACAGTTACCTTAACAGCAGAGGAAACCAAAACATTGAGGCTAGGTCTTTCATATTGTCCTACAAACCATTTTGATTATGCCAACACTAGGATGAACATTTACAAAGGAGTTCATAAACTCAAAGTTAAAAAATACCATATTCTCAAAAACACAGAAGGAAGACAAGGTAACAGAACTCAGGAAGAAAATCTACTAAGTCAGTCAGCGGAATCTGCGACAGATACTTGCCTTATAATGAACTAGAGGAGTTGTGGAACAACAAGTCTAGTCAAGACACAGATGAAATTTCAACTTTGACCACCTCTGCAACCGCCTCCAATACAAAACGATTTACCAACTTCAAACCTAAATCCACCTTCACGCCAATTGCTTTACATGACTCCATTGATACATTCTATGAGGTGGTGACCAATAAAATAAAAAAACTCAATAAGACTGTTAATATGACTAAATGACACTATTGTGATCAAGATCAAAGATACCATCAACTTATGACCAAATTGAAATCCAACAAGGAAGTAGTTATATGCAATAGTGATAAAGGGGGTCAACATAGTTCTCTGGTCACAGCAGGATTACAAGGCGGAAGCTTTTGGCAAACTAAATGATCGAGAATGTTATGTACGCACTAACGCTGCCAACCTGAAATCAACGTATCAGACATATTACAACAAATTTTCTGGATGGCGCAAAAGGGATCTAATCTGTGAGGACGAATATAAATATCTGAAAAATGATAACCCAACTATACCATCGATATATTTTATCCCCAAAGTACACAAGAACGCCAAGAAACCACCAGGCCGTCCAATTATAACAGCCAGAGACGGTTTACTAGAGAACACTTCTATTTATGTTGATTTCTTGTTACAGGATTTTGTGAAAGCGTTACCGTCATATGTTCCTGCCACCAGTGATTTTATCAACAAAATCGAAGATGTTGAATGGGGTCCTGATTTATTACTTATTGCACTAGACGTTACATCGTTATAGACCAGTATCCTACATGATGATGACATAAATGCCATACAATTCTACTTGTCCCAGAGGTCCACACTACACCGTCCACACAATGAAATGTTGATTTCAATGATTGATTTTTGTCTCCGCAATAACATATTTATGTTTAACAACCTCCTTTTCCAACAGATACAAGGAGTTGCGATGGGGCCAGCTTCTCCCCCAGCTACGCCTGCCTTCATATGGGCTGGTGGGAGGAACTCGTCCTCAAGGCGGAGCACACTTTGACTATGGAACACAATATCAAAGTTTGGCTCCGCTTCATTGAAGATTTATTCATAGTGTGGCAGGGAATAAAAGATCAGGCTGAACAATTTGTTAATAACATCAATCAGAACACCTTCAACCTGAATTTTACAGTCACTATCAGTGATACCAGTGTGATTTTTTTAGATACACAGGTATTTGTGCAGAACAACAATCTGGAAACCCGCCTACATTGTAAAGAGACGGCGGGCAATTCCGTCCTGCACGCTACGAGCGCCCACCCACGTCACCTAGTTAATAGCATCGCCTATGGGGAAATGCTTAGGCTGAAATGAATTTGCAGTACAGAGAATGATCTGAGATCAGCACGGGAACAGAGCAGGCAGAGGTTTTTACAAAGAGGCTACTCACCCAAGATATTGAAGCAAAGCAATTACTAAGACCACATTGCTTGACAGAAATGAGCTACTCAGGGATAAGAACCCTACCAACATCACTGCCAGCAAAAACTCAGGACCAGAAACAGATAACACACAAGTGTTTCGCCTGATAATGGGATACAGCAGACAACATAAAGAGATGAACAAAATAGTGCAAACTAGTTGGCCACTAGTCTTAAATGACCCGGTAATAGGACCCCTGCTTCTGCAGATGGTGTCCGTTACACATAGTAGAGTCCCCTCCATGAGAGATTGTCTTGTCACCACTAGTCCTGAAATTATGGAGAATACTACTTGGTTTCAGACACAGAAAGGGTTCATACGATGTAAGACATGTAAAGCTTGTGTCCATGGAGTAAATACCACATCATATACTACTTCATTTAGTAACAGTACTCGCAAAATAACTAAACTGTTGACTTGCAAGACTGAATATGCCATATATGTTCTCATATGTCCATGTGGCCTTAGATACATCGGGAGCACCAAGCTCTAGGCCCACAAAAGAATCCGCCAACATCTCCGCGCTATAGCTAATGAAGATAACACATACCCGGTAGCCAGGCATTTTAAGGAAATTCATTAATCTAATAACAAAAGCCTGAGCTACTTTCTGATAGACGCTATATCTCCTAGTAGAAGAGACAGAGTCAGAGAAAGTAAACTTAGGAGGTTTGACACCAGGTATATCTTGCAACTGGACACCAAACAACCTAATGGACTTAACGTCACGGAAGACTTATATACATGTCTATAACAATAACCTTCTGAACCCTTTTTAGCTTTTTATTCTATTTAACTTTAGTTTATTAGAACTGGTTATATTTATCGGTAGTTATTACTTTCTTCAGTGCAGCTATGTCCTTATCTACGGCAGATTACCTTTCGTAAACACAAACATCTCTTTTTTAAGCATATATTCATGCATCTATCATTATAGAACATTAAGAGATAGCACTTGAACTTATCCTTAAGGTAGTACTAATTGTGTACACCCTTAATAGTCATTATATGTGTAGAATTTTATCTGATCCTTTTATATATATTTATATTTATTGTAGAATTTATATACATTTATATTTATACATATTTATTGGATTTTATCTAGGATTTTTTTTTTATTATTTTTTAAAAACCTTTTTTTATTTTCTGTGTAACAAATGTACACGTTGACAGTTAAAGCGACAATAGTACTATGGAAACATTGCAATACAGTGTTATGCATTCAATATCGAAAATTGCAGTATCATGTACAATATATCACTGTTTATCCAATTGAAGCCACCCACTCCCCAATTCCTTTCTTTCTCCTCCTTGTTCGCATCATCGGAGCTGGTAATGCCTTCTTCTGGCAGTGGTTCACATATTCCTCCCCTATATACATTCCAATCAGTCCATATTTTGTTCCATTTACGAGGGCAAGCTCTAGTCACATATACCGCTCGTTCTGTCATCATTAACATGTCCACGTTCCTGCTCCATTGTGCTAACGTGGGTAATTCTGAGGCTCCCCATTTCTGTGCTATGTCTCTCTTCGCCACCATGAGACCTAATGTGCCCCATATCTGACCATATCTAGACAAGTCATTTGGGTCCCAAATATTTAAAATACATTTGCGTGGTTCTGGCACCAAGGAGATCTTAAGTGTTTGCGAAACAGTGCGCATCACCTGTCGCCAGTAATCAGTGATGAGTGGGCATTCCCAGAGAGTATGGAATAATGTACCTTCTTCACCACAGCCACGAAGACAATAGGGATGTGGAGCCCTTTGCAGCTTGTGTAATGTAATTCTTGTGTAGTATATCCGATGTATTTTGAGCTGTACTAGTCTGAACTTAGCCGAAATTCCCACCTCCCTTGGGGATGCCAGTGCTTTATTCCACTCCGTATCATCCATGTCACCTAGCTCCCCTACCCATTTCTATCTCAATTTCAGTGTTTGGTCTGATAGGTTATTGATAAGCTTTCGGTAAGTAAGTGAAGTAGCCCTACGCTGCATGTAATCAGTGAGTAACCTGTCTTCTAATGGAGAGGACTCTGGGACGTCGGTGTCTGTCGGTATTGCTTGTAGCAATGCATGTCTGATCTGCACGTATCTCTAAGTTGCGTTGGGCCCCAGGTCATATTGTTGCTGGAGTAGAGTGAATGGGACCACTGTCCCCTTGTCCCATAAGTCTCCTACTATGGATATTCCAATGTTATCCCATTGTGTAAATCCCCTACTCCACCTTAATTGTCCCAGTGCCTTAACGTTCCAGAGTGGTGTGAGTTTGGTGATTGTTCCCTTCCAACCCAGTTTCACCTGTGCTGCATGCCATAGCATGGCCGTGTGTTTCGTGGCTCCTATCAGTTTTGTCGCCTGGCCTCTGTTATAGAGCACTGAGAGCATGCTTTCTGTGCCTAATTGTGCCCTGTCGGCCCTGTAGGCTGGGTCTTCCTGAGGTGCATGGATCCACTGGTTGATAATTTTGAGCTGCGCTGCCCAGTAGTACATTTGCAGGTTCGGTAGTGCAATTCCCCCCTCGTACCAACTTCTGTTTAGTTTGATGTGTCCAATTCGTGCCGGGCGGTTTCCCCACAATAGATTGGACACCAATGCCGTTACTTGCTGAAAGTACCGTGGTGACACCGGGTACGGGGTGTTCTCTAGGACGTATAGAAACCGCGGGAGAGCCATCATTTTGTAGAGTGCCACTCTACCGAGGAGTGTTAGTGGCAAAGACGCCCATTGCTTAACATCATTTCACAGACGTTCCAGGGGTGGTTTCAGATTTTTGTCAAAAAAGTCCGTCGGGTTGACGGTTATGTATATGCCAAGGTATTTAAAGGATCCTGTGGCTAGCACAAGCGAGGAGTCTGCTGTAAGCGAGGGCTCTGGTCCCTTCAGCATGTACAGTACAGATTTCAACCAATTCAGAGTGTAGCTCGACGTTTTCCCGTGGGCATCACATAGTGTGAGGAGTGGGGTCCTCACATGGTAGAATGCTTCTATCCAGTTCAGTCAAATACACCAACATATCGTCAGTGTAGAGTGACACGCGTTCTTCCTGTCCCTCCTTCCAGCTAATCCCTTTCAATAATGGCGTTGCTCTAATCAATGTCGCCAGCGGCTCCAACACCAGCACAAACAGCAAAGGTGATAGGGACAGCCCGACAGGTCCCTCTTGCTAACTGGATTGTGTGCGAGATGTGGCCATTAGCAGTGATCTGGGCTACCGGAGTGGCGTATAGGAGGCGTATCCAAGCTATAAATTTAGGGCCAAATCCCATATGGGATAGGACTGCAAAGAGGTGCCCCCATTCCACCATGTTGAACGCCATTCTGGCATCCAAGGAAAGGATCACCGCTGGCTCCAGCAATGACGGAGCCCGGGCTAGGACCCCATGTACACCTCTGAGATTGAGGGCAGTGCTTCTACCTGGCATGAAACCCGATTGGTCTGGGTGTATCAACTGCGGGAGGTGGGTCATTAATCTATTGGCTAAAAGCTTCGCAAGGATTTTTGCTTCCGCATTAAGCAGAGAAATCGGGCGGTAGGATGCGCAGTCCGTCGGCGGCTTACCGGGCTTCGGGATTGCTACTATGGTTGCGGTTCGCTGGTCCAACGGAAGTTTCGCGTTTGATAAACTCTCCATATACATTGCCAGTAGTGGTGAGCTAAGTGTGTCGGACATAATTTTGTACCATTCTATGGGGATCCCGTTTGGGCCCAGGGCTTTTCCGGATTGTATCGCATGTATAGCTAGTTGTATTTCTTCGATCGTGAGGTCTGATTCTAGGTCTTGGACTGCTTCCGGTGGAAGTGTCCGGGTCACGATGTGACGGAGGGAATCTGAAGCTGCACTCTCTGTAACTTCCCTTTCTGGGGTGTATACTGTTTCGAAGTGTTCTGCCAGGGTGTGCACAATATCCCTGGGCGTGTCAGAAGTGTTCCCTCATGTGATCGTAACTGCTGTATGCCTCTGGTGCTCCCCCCTTTCCTGTCTAACCAGGCTAACATTCTGCCTGCCTTATCTCCCACATCGTAGACTCTATGTGCCTTGGCTGAGATACTGTCGATTACCTGCAGTTTGAGATGTTCTTTATACTGCTGCTGTCGCAACTGCAGAGTGTGGGCTGAGTGCGCCGTGGGATCTGCCATATGGGCCGTGTTCGCTGTGTGAAGTAGTATTTCTAATTCAGAGAGTTCCTGTTGTTGTGTTTTTTTATACCCAGTAATGGATGCCATTATTTGTCCTCGAAGGACTGTTTTGTATGCCTCCCAAAGAACTGAAGGGGAGGTCACCGATTTTTCGTTTTCAGCAAAATAGTATTTAGTTGTGTTCTTAAGATCTTTCTTAATTTTGGGGATCTACAGGTAATTAGGGTATATGGGGCAGATCCTTTTACGAGTCTTCTCCCAGCTAGAGAGAGTTAATACTATCGGAGAGTGGTCAGATATTCCCCTAGGCAGTATTTCTACTGTGTCTACGTTGTGCATTCCGTTGCCAAGCATCAAGAAATAGTCTAGTCGGGATAAACTATTGTGCACTGTTGAATGATAGGTGTATTGTTTCGTCGTGGGGTGTTTATGTCTCCAGATATCCGGCAAGCCCATTGCTTCTAAAAAAAAACCGAGACTGGAAAGACTGGATGTGTGTGGTCGTGTCGGGAATTTATCCAATACGGAGTCGACCACGGAGTTAAAGTCACCCTCAATGACGGTGTCCCCTGCTGGGAGATTCAGCAGAAATTCTCCCAGAGCTGGCAGTGCAAGCGTTTGGAGTGCTGGTGGTATATAAACTGATACTACGTTTAGAAGTCGGCCCTCCCACTGTCCGTGGATTGCTGCAAAACATCCCTGGTCATCTATTCTGTGCTGTAAGAGAATGAACGGGGAGGCTTTCTTTATCAGGATACCTGTTCCCCTGGAGCCTGAGGTAAACTCTGAGTGTGCTACCATTCTGTAACCTCATCTGTCCAGTGCCCGGCATGTTATTCCAGTGAGATGAGTCTCTTGCAATAAGACCAGTGCTGGGCCTTGTTGTTTGATAGCCTGCAATACTAGCCCCCTCTTGATTTTATCTCCCAACCCTCTTACGTTCCAAGTTAGTATCCGCAGGGGTGTAACCGTGGTTTGCTGCATTATAACTCTATGAGCGGTAGATTGCGAGTTTTGTGTCATGGTGAGGTGTTTTGAGTGTGCCCTGCCATTTCTCTATCATCAGTATGATATACCTGTTCTCCTGTTGGGTGGCGTGTGTGTGCTTACTGTCGTAACCTGTCGCAATGTGTGTAACTCGAACAGTAACAACTGCGTCTCCCTCGCCCACCCACCTCCCTTCCTCCCTGCTCAACGGACATGAAACCGCCCGCCTCCCCAACTTAGCAGAGTGCTTTTCCCTGTCCCAAACCAGTGTACTTGCTTGCTGGGGTAAGGAGTCTCATGGATACAGCGGCCCCTCTTGTCCTCCTTAACTTCTCCCTGTCCAATGTCATGGGCAGCACGCCCGGCATAGTGAACAACAGCTGCTATGTTTATGAGAACTGGGCCCTCAGGAGTCTGGTTGCTGTTCGTTGTTCTCTGATCCTGCTTCCGACAAATGTTCCAGATTTCCCCGCCTGACATCTGTGCCTCCATGAGGTCTTCACCCTGTTGGTTCCGCTGGCCTCTGTTGGTGCGACGAGGTGCTCCCACTCGTTGCCAGCCCTCCAACCAATCCTGTGCAGCTTCAGGCGTGTCAAAGAACCATGTTTTATTATCAGCCACTACTCTCAGCCGTGCCGGAAATAACATTGAGTAGGGAAGCTCCTTTGCTCTCAAGGCTTTCTTTACGTCCATGAAGGTTTTCCTGCGCCGGGACACTTCAGCCGTGTAGTCTGGAAAGAAGGAAAGTGTTGAGTTTTGTATCTTGATCGGTGGCGAAATTCTCGCCGCTTGGAGGATGGCATCTCTATCTCTAAAATTGAATAGTCTAGCCAGTACCGGTCTCGGTGCTGCACCCGGCTTTGGCGTACCCCCGGGCACTCTGTGCACCCTTTCTACTTAGAAAAAGTGTGACAATCCCTTGGACTGCAATCTGGTCTTGATTAGTTCCTCGACGTACAGGTCCATCGCTCGTTTGCCTTCCATTCCGGCACTCCAAGAATTCGTACGTTGTTCCGTCTCGAGCGCCCCTCCTGATCATCCAGTTTTTCTTGAAGGTGTTTATTCACGGCTTCCATGCGTTCCATCGCTAACTGCAGTTCCGAGGTGTCCTCCACCAGGGATTTCGTGACCACCTCCACTTGCGCAACCCGTTCTGTCATTTTGTGAAAGTCCGCTCTGAGTAGGCCAATATCTGTGGAAATGGAGCCCACAGTTGTTTGCACTTTGGACAGAGCTTTCATTACGTCCTCCAATATCACTTTTTTGCCCCCTTCTCCATCTGGGCTTTTACCTGTGGAGGTGCGTTATTCTGTCTGTGGCGGACTATTTTTATTGTAGGCATACTTGTCTTGTTTAGCCTGCGACGCATTTCTTGGCCCTCTGTTTGCCATGGCATCTGCCATCTCGGAGTCACAAGTATTGATTAAGTCTTTATTAGCACCTGTACTGTTTTTGGTATTCTGGCTCCAAGTCGTCGCGAACACCACAGCGTTTGTGCGCCTGTTAAGTAGATGTTGTTATTACTGTATAATGTACGCTGTCCCTGTAGTCAGTGTCCCCACAGAAGTTTCAGCCTTGTTGCCGCCAATGTTTGCTAATATGGGCTCGTTGTAAGGAGGCACTTCTCGGGGCTCGTCTCCTTCCCTGGTTACACTATGCCTGCTATGATTAGAGCTGCAGGTAGGCTGTGTTCCCCACCGGGCCTCGGCCTCCAATCTACTTCTCTCCTCCTCAAGGGCTCGTAATGCCGAGAAAGTCCGCAGCCCCCCCCCCGGCTGCTCACCTCCGATCGCCACACTCACCCGCGCTCCAACTGGGCGTCCTGTTTTCCCTCTGCTGCCCGTCTGCAGGGCGTGGGCTCGGTCCGTCCGGCTCTGTCGGCCTATGCTTCCCCCCTCCGCACTCCAAGGTTAACGCTTCCTCCGGTCCTCCGGTGCGTCGCCAGCCGACGGCAGCGCAGCCCATGGTCCCCGGCAGCCCACCGAGGGGGGGGGAAGGATGCTTGTGGAGGTAGTTCTGCAGAGAGGGGGCAAGTGCTGGCCAGTCTCCCGCGGCAAAGCTCGTCAGTCCGGGTCGCGATGGCGGGGAGCGACTTATGTCTTCGCCTGTCGCCCAGGTGTCAGTGCTGTTTCGGGGTTCCGGTTTCTTTCTGTGCGGTCCGAGTTGGTATTTTGTCTTTTCTACCGCTCCGGTGCGGGTTGCGCCGTTTTACTCATCCTTCGTGTCACCAACGCCAGGGCCGACTTCCGGTCAATGCTCCCGTCTTGCCCTCACTTCCGCTCGGGCAGATGGGCACTCAAGTTCGGTGCTGCTGGTTTGCAGGTAGGCCTCCGCCGGGTGCTCACTCCTCCACCGGTTCCCGGTGTCGGATTTGTTCCGGATTTGTGCCGGTCGGCGCCACTCGGTCCTGGCTCTCGGGATCTGCTTCCAGAGGAAAAATTTAGCCGGATAAATATACAGATTTATATGATGGGGCCGCTTTGTTCACAGAGCTCCTTCGCTACACACCCACCATGCTTGGCTGCTAGCCACGCCCCCTTTATCTAGTAATTTTGACAAGTATTTTGACTGTAGGATGAAGGCAGCCACCCAAAAAAAATTGTTTTAGATTGCCTCTTAATTCATGTGCATTGTCAGGTAATCTAGCATGTATTCGTACAGTTCATTTATATTTAGCTATTTATTTATGTAACGATTTACTTTTGCACTTTAGAGATCAATAATGTTGGTAGCATGATCATATGAACTGACCAGTATAGAATATGTAAGCTAATATCTATATTTCTGTTACCTGTAGTTAACCTAATTTTCAGGAGTTCTCTAAACTTGTAGTCCTACTACACTTGAAATTTATATTTGAATTGGATGTACTTTATAAGTATTTTACAAAGTATTGAAAGCACAGTATTGCATGAAGAAATCTTTTATCCACTCAACTGTATAACGTATTTTACAGCGATGACATGAATCTTCAATTTTGATACTCATTCCAGTCGGGTTGTCAGCAGTAGTGGGTTTGCTCTAAAAGAAATGATCAATGTTGCACTTTGCACTTATTTGCACATTTATGCACTTTTTTAGTCCACTTGACAGGTCATTATGGTTTTATGGAGAATAATGATTTTTTTATTCGCCCAAGAGTGATACCTTGTACATAAATTGTTTTTTTTTTAAATGATATGCATTTACCATTTTTTAGCTAAGATATGTTAGCGATTTTAATGCATTTTAACCTACAAGAGTTCAAACTATCGCATTCTATATGAACTGTATTTGGGGTGAGTATGTCTTCTAGTTTCATTACTTTGCCAGTCACGTGGTTATTCGAAATTTTATGCACTAGCACTTGACAAAGCACTTTCACGTCAGCACTCATTGTCGAGTGAACAAGCGGCTGTGGCTGCGAAATGCGTCTTGACAGAGCAGGAATAAAAGAACTTTGAAGCACATACCTTGGGTCCGTGTCCATGTTACGGCAAGCAGTGAGAGTCTGCGGGAGTCATATTTGGAACTATATCTATATATATATATATATATTCACTGAAAAAACCATAGGTTTCAGAACAGTTATAGTTAGGAATTAGCATAAAAAAAACTATTAAATTCACTGAAAAAACCATAGGTTTCAAACCAGTTATAGTTACCTGGAAATTTTACTGACATAAAACCATTGAAATTCCCACGTTATAGTTAGTTGGACTGATTATAACTCGCGCGCCCGCAATGCACTGCTGATGATGTCACATATTACATCATTCATGACATGGTTAGTGACATCACTGATGACATCACTGATGACACCTCAAATGACATCACTGATGACATCACTGTGCAAGCACTTGCGCTCCGGGCTTGATGCGGGCCAAACGCCGGCGCTGGTGCTATTAGACCTGAGCGCCGCCTTTGACACCGTATCACACCCTATCCTTCTGCGTCGGTTAGAGGAGGCTGGTGTCACTGGTACCGCTCTCCAATGGTTCCGGTCCTTCTTAGCTAATCGGACCTTTAGCGTGACCGTCCCTCCATACCAGTCCAAACCCCATCTGCTGGATCTGGGGGTCCCACAAGGCTCCTCGCTGAGTCCTACGTTGTTTAATCTATACGTAAGGCCGCTAGCTGAGGTTGTCCGACAATGGGGTATGACTATGGTGTCATACGCCGATGACACCCAGCTAGCGGTCACGATCAGCGGGGATGCTGATGTGGATGCACCCAGATTCCAACAAGGACTGCGGGCGGTCGCTGGCTGGATGACGTCCAACTGTCTCCAGCTGAACGCTAGCAAGACCGAGGTCATGATTTTTGGGAAACAACCGGAACTTTGGGGAGGGAGATGGTGGCCTGGGGATTTGGGTCCTACACCTCTCCCTGTCTCCGAGCTTAAAAACCTCGGAGTATGGCTGGACCCCTCCCTAACGTTTGTATGTCACACCAAACGAACGGCGGCCTGTTGTTTTGGCATTCTACGGGGACTACGTCCAGTGCTCAAGTTTTTTGATGCCACCACCCGGCAACTCGTGATCCAAGCCACTGTCATCTCCAGGCTGGATTATGCGAGCTCCCTATTCGCTGGCTTAAACCAAGCTGAAATCGGTCGCTTACAGCGGATCCAGAATGCCGCTGCGAGAGCGGTGGTAGGACTACCTAGATCTTGTCCTACCTCCAGTACCTTGCGAACGCTGCATTGGCTCCCGGTGGCTCAGCGGATTCAGTTTAAGGTCCTCTGTGTCGCCTACAAAATACTCAAGGGATCTCCAGCGGTGATTTTGTCCAAACTTCTGGCTCACTACACTCCGGCGCGAGCACTAAGATCTGCTGACTTAGAACTAGCTGTTGTCCCCCGCTTTAAGCGCAGCAGAGCCGGTAGACGTTCCTTTCAAGTCCGCGCAGCTATGCTGTGGAACTCCCTTCCCCCGGCGATTCGCGCCCATAGGGACTTGCTCTCATTCCGTCGCGCGGTGAAAACTTTTCTGTTCCCTTAGCTTCACCCTACTGTGTTTTTACCTCGTTGTGTTATGCTGCTACCTTGTCGCGGCGCCAGGACGCTCCTTCGCTGGAGCAGCTGTGCGCCTAATAAAAGTGCATAACATAACATAACATAACTGATGACATCTCAAATGACATCACTGATGACATCACTGATGACATCATCCAGTGACTGTGTTTCTGTACAGTTTAAATATGTTTTACATATTCAAGAATGAGTGGGTGTATAAGTGTCTAGATGAAGGATTTAGTTGGTGCATGACTGACTGTATAAGTGAGTGATTAAATGTGTCTTACTGAATGCATGGGTTAGTGACTAAACTGTCTGAATGTGTGCATCAGTATGTCTGTTGTTGTGTAAGCTGCTGCATGTGTTGATCAATAGCTATATGAGTCGCTATATGGTTTATTGATTGGTTGCCCAAGTATTTGTATGTGAGGCTGAGTGTGTGTGTGTGTGTGTGGCTGGTAGGTGTGTGACTCTGTGCATAGATGTGTGACCAGTTGATTCACTAGCTGTATGGGTTCAAGAGTGCATGTGGAAACAGCTGTATGGGTGGTTGACTGTGTGCATGACTGTGTTGGTGAGTGAATGGATATCTCAGTGCTACATGTCCAAGTAAGTACATATGTAAAACACAGAGCATGTGAGAGTTGGCATATATAAATGACTATACATGAGAGCCAGTGATTGCGTGAGTGGCTGTATGGATCAATGTGTACTTGTATCAGTGATTGTAAAAGAGAGTAAGTATGTGTTAGTCTATTTTTGAATAATTAAGGTTTTGTGTGTATAAATGTATAGATGAGAAAATGGGAGTGTGATTGATTCTTTGCATGACTGACTAGGTGTGAGAATAACTCTGTGGATGAGGGTCAGCGTGTAAGTGTCTGTATAGGTGTATGAGTGGATATGATAGTGTTCTATTGATGAGTGACTGAATGTATGAGTGATTGTATGTGTGAATGAGTGGATGTTTGTGTAGACCTAGAAATCAGTGAGTGCGTATGTAGTTACTGGTATTGGTGTGTCAATAATTTCAGGAATGGTATTTTTTATTTAACAGTGGGTGTATTAAATGTTAGATTAGAGTGTGAGGAGGTGCATCGTATTATCACATGGATGATGTCATCAGTGATGTCATCAGTGATGTCATTTGAGATGTCATCAGTAATGTCATCAGTGATGTCATTTGAGATGTCATCAGTGATGTCATCAGTGATGTCACTAACCATGTCATGAATGATGTAATATGTGACATCATCAGCAGTGCATTGCGGGCGCGCGAGTTATAGTGAGTCCAACTAACTATAACGTGGGAATTTCAAAAAAACAATAAAAAAAATATAAAACAACAAAATTGAATAAAAACAACAGTTCTTTTTAGAACTACCTCTAATGTATAAAAAAAGCAACTTTTTGGGGAAACTCTGTCATGCTTTTTCCTCCACGGTACGCTCCCCGGTACGCGTACCGGGGCACGTACCGGTCGCTCCCCCCGCGAAAATCGGTTTTTTTTGTTTGTTTTCAGCGCCGGGGCCCTTTTATGTCCCCCACATCAAACCTAGGGGGTCAGGGGGGTCTACCCTGCCCCCTTTTGGTTATTTCCCCCTTTGTTTTTGGCCCCTCTTGTGTCTCTATCCTACCGAGACACAAGATCGCGGCCGCTCCAGTCTGTTTGGAATGTTTACAAACACCCGAGAGCCAATCAGCTTTCCGCTCGCGTATTCGCGGTACGCGCTATTGCGCGCCCCGGTGCGCGTACCAGGGCGCACTTATAGATATATATTTTTTTTTAACCTAAATTACTCAAAATCCCCTGGAGCACATATCTTGAGACATAGCAAAGGCACATCGGGCTACCAGTCCCTACAATTTTGCCAAGTTTGGTGGAAATCCATTCAGCCGTTCGAGCTAAAAGTGAGTCCAACCGCCCTATGGAAATTAACATGGGGAAAACACGTTTTGGGACCCCCCTTTTATCTCGGCCCCCGCTTGACGAATCCCCCCCAAAATTTCAGGGAAGGACCGGATCACCGCAGGCAGATTCCTCAACCGGCGCCAAAGTTATTCCCAATGGAATGTTGTGGATTTCCTATGGAAAACAATCCTAACTATAACTACATATAATACCTACTGGCGGTCGCCAGTAGGTAGTTATAGTTAGGATTGTTTTCTATAGGAAATCCGCAACATTCTATTGGGAATAACTTTGGTGCCGGTTGAGGATTCTGCCTGTAATTTTCCTTAAATTTGCCTCGCTGCGCTCCGCTCCTTGGACTCACTTTTAGCCCGAACGGCTGAATGGATTTCCACAAAACTTGGCAAAATTGTAGGGACCGATGTGCCCGATGTGCCTTTGCTATGTCTCAAGATATGTGCTCCAGTGGATTTTGAGTAATTTAGGTTCAAAAAAATATATATATCTGGGCGGAGCCTAAACACACATCTGATCTGATTGGCTGTCAGCACTTCATCCAAGAAGTGTTGGCAGCCATCTTGGGACCAATATACATGATAGCACCTCATTAAAAAGCATTGTAGTTAATAGAGGGTTTTAGGACTTTAGGTACATTATAAATCATTTGTTGATGGTACCATACTCATTTTAGGAATTGTGGTGTGTTCTAAGGTGATTTTACCATGTGAAAAAGCCTTCTGCTGTGATATCATGAATCATGTTTGAAAGAAAACTAATATCTCATGATTTTCCCACAGTGGTTTGGAAGGGGATCTGTAAGCTAAACTGAAACCATATTTTCTGTAAATTCACATTATCTTTCTCAGTCATGTGAGAATGAAGTCTGACATTCTCAGTAAAACATGTACATCCAACAAGGACAGACCCTGTCAGTTGATTCCTTTGTGTTCTACTGCAGCCTCCTAGAGTGTTCTAAAGAACAACTAGAGCGCTAACAGTCCTACTTATTACAAAGGTATAGCACACCTGAAGCCATCCTGATGGGAATAAAGTGGTAACTCTTAAAACATTTAATTTAAAAAGGAACAAAATAAGGGGGTATATTATGCCATAGAAACTATTATTAGTGCTGCAGAAAGAAAAATTAGGGCACATTTTGAGTGACTTCTCAAATCCTCTGCTATTTCATTAAAAAATTCTGACATGCAGTCTCCCAAGATGGCCACCAGACACAAAAGAGCCCAAATGTAGCCCAAATATCACCCAGATGTAGCCCAGGTATAGCCCAATGACAGAATGTCCCAGAGTGTTCTAAAGAACAACTCGAGCGCTAACGGTCCTACTTATTACAAAGGTATGGCACACCTGAAGCCATCTTGATTGGAATAAAGTGATAACTCTTAAAACATTTAATTTAAAAAGGAACAACATTAGGGGGTATATTTTGCCATAGAAAGTATGATTAGTGCTGAAGAAAGAAAAATTAGGGCACATTTTGAGTGACTTCTCAAATCCTCTTCAATTTCATTAAAAAATTCTGACATACAGTCTCCCAAGATGGCCACCAGAGACAAAAGAGCCTAAATGTAGCCCAAATATCACCCAGATGTAGCCCAAGTATAGCCCAATGACAGAATGTCCCAGAGTGTTCTAAAGAACAACTAGAGCGCTAACAGTCTTACTTATGACAAAAGTATGGCACACCAGAAGCCATCTTGATTGGAATGAAGTGGTAAGTCTGAAAACATTTAATTTAAAAGGGAACAAAATGAGGGGGTTCATTTTGCCATAGAAAGTATGATTAGTGCTTCAGAAAGAAAAATTAGGGATCATTTTGAGTGACTTCTCAAATCCTCTTCTATTTCATTAAAGAAATTCTGACATGCAGACTGAAACATGCACTTTGAATACCAGCAGCAGACTTCCCTGGTGAGCAGTAGCTTTACTACAGTGATCTAATGAGCAACTAGAGTGCTAACATTCAGAATTTATGGCAAATGTGTGACACATCTGAATGCCTTCTTGATGGAACCAAAGTAAACAAGCATTGAAAATGCAATAGATCTCGCCCTCGTTTAAGTTAAAGCCATTCTGTTTGTAATGAGGTGGCTTTTTAGCTTTGCTTTTATTAGTGTTTTTTAAACTTTCATGTAAATAACATGCATCTTTATGCATATATATATATGTATGCATGCATTTATATTTGTATTTATATAGATATACAGATTATATATGTTTATATATGTATGTATATATTATATATATATATATATATATATATATATATATATATATATATATATATATATATATATATATATATATATATATATATATTACCTACTGGCGGTCGCCAGTAGGTATATATAGTTAGGATTTTTTCTCTATGGGATTTTTGAAAATTCTATGTCTAATAACTTTGGCGTTTGTGGACGGAATTGGCTGAAATTTTCAGGAAAATGGAACATTTTGTTTCTGAGCAGCCCCTGAACATTTGGGGGGGTTTCGTCAAGGGGGAGCTGAGAAAAAAGGGGGGTCCCAAAACGTGTTTTTAACATTGAGTTTTCCATAGGGCGGTTGGCCTCACTTTTAGCCCGAACGGCTGAATGGATTTGCACGAAACTTGGCTAAATTGTAGGGACTGGTAGCCCGATGTGCCTTTGCTAGGTCTCAATATATGTGCTCCAGTGGATTTTGAGAAATTAACGTTCAAAAAAAGATATATATCTGTAACAGCGGACCGGGCAGCGCTCCAGTTTGCGTACTTTTCGCGTTACGGAGCTTTGTGAAGCGAAGCTGATTGGTTCTCCGGCGTCTGTAAACATTCCAAACAGTCCGTAGCGGCCACCATCTTGTCTCTCGGTAGGATCGAGAGACAAGAGGAGGCCAAAGCGAAGGGGCAAATGACCATAAGGGGGCATAGTAGATCCTCGCTGACCCCCTAGGTTTGATGTGGAGGTTTTAAAAGGGCCCCGCGGGGCAAAAAAAAAAAATAATAATGATAATCGAACGGCTGAATGGATTTGTACGAAACTTGGCAAAATATTAGGGACTGGTAGCCCGATGTGCCTTTGCTAGGTTTCAATATATGTGCTCCAGTGGATTTTGAGAAATTAACGTTCAAAAAAGATATATATCTGTAACAGCGCTCCGCTTCGCGTACTTTTCGCGTTACGGAGCTTTGCGAAGGTGATTGGTTCTCCGGCGTCTGTAAACATTCCAAACAGTCCGTAGCGGCCGCCATCTTGTCTCTCGGTAGGATCGAGAGACAAGAGGAGGCCAAAGCGAAGGGGCAAATGACCATAAGGGGGCATAGTAGATCCTCCCTGACCTCTTAGGTTTGATGTACCATTTTGCCAAGTTTGGTGTAATTCCGTTCAGCCATTCAGGCTGTAGACGTATCTAAATGTCCTATGGAAAATTGCATGGGGAAAACACATTTGAAAGTGTTGAAATTTAGAACCAATTAAAATGTTACTTTGGTTTTGTATTTGTGTGTGATGAAAGTTAATTGGTTATGTATATATCTAAAATGAGAGGAAACCACAGCCATTTTGTGATACTACTGTCTGAGGTACATTTCTGGTGTTTGGTTTACACAGTACTAACACTTCTCCTACTTTTAAAAAGGTGAGTTGTTAATTTGTAAGGGGAACTATGTTGTACACTTTAAGATAATTTGAAAAATGTTTTCTGTTATTTATTTACAGTCCTTCTGTTATACTAAATACTAAAAACGATAAATGAAAGTGATTATTTTTTTCTGCAATTTACAGCAAGCAATTTCAAAATAAAATGGCTCACAATGAAGAGACCGTGGCAATTTCTTTTGAATTATCCACTACATTTATTGAAATTGACAGCACCAATAATGAAGTATTCTCACAAGGAGGAGATGACTTGAATGATTTTTTGGATCAATCTCTTGATGGCGAATTTATCGAATGTTTGGAGACCATAGAGTTACAAGAATCATCATTGCAGACTTTTCATGAGGAGATTCCAGATGAGATGATTGAAGAGGAAATTCCTGATGAGGACATGTTACTAGTTCTTTCAAATTTTGAAAATTCAGAAGAATAAATGTATATTTAGAAATACAAAAATTGTTTGAGACATTATTCATTTTTATTTTTAATTTATGAGGTTGTAGCGAAGTGATTGTAGTATAAAATGAGACTTATAGTATAGAGTGGAACATTTTTATGTTACATGGTAAGTTTACTCATATTTACTTCCCTTCTCCCACTATATTATCTCCAATGTGTATTTGACATCTCTTCTTCATCTCCGGCCTCCTTTCTCTCACTGTCTGTCTCTGATGCATCTTATCGCTGCAATTTTGTGTAATTACAGAAGAGAGTAAAATAAAATAGTTCGGAACGTGAAAAGGGGGCAAAGTAGAGTACCCCTCACCCCCTAGGCCTTCTCAGGCGGTCCCAAAAGGATCACTTTCTGCTTTCCTGAGAGATTATGGTATGAGTTCCATATACCACAATAACTTGCATTACAACATGCAAGATATCTATCTCCTATTACCAACTTTTGGAGATATTCGCGCTAAGCGCGAATATCTCCAAAAACTAACACCTGCCCTGAGCAGTTCTTAGCCATGTTATCCAATGGGAGGTGGATAACATGGCTAAGAGCATTAGCTCGGTAATGCATGAATATCGCTGACTTTTTAGCGATATTCATGCATTGCGGCCGTTTTTTATCGCATTTGCGATAAACCTTGATAATAGCAAGGTTTATCTTCGATAATTTCTGACGATGCTTAGCGGTAAAAAAATCGTTGCTAAGTATCGTTAGCGATAAATATCGCTTAACTTTGGCAATATGCACCAACGTCTGTTAACGTTCGATTCGAAGGAAATGAGGAAGTGTTGAAAAACATTGTCTGCGCCATCTTGCCTTTTTTGAAATGCCACACTTTTGTTGTGCACGGCAGCCATTTTAGATGCCTTGACCAGACCCACTCTCTGCACGCTGTCGATTCGTAGCATGGCTCCCCACCCTCGCAAGCATCTTCCCCAGGCACTGCTCACCCCCGCTCTCTGTCTTATGCATGGGCAATAAACCTCCCCCCATCTGCGCTGCTCTTCCCTGAGAATCACACTCTGTGCCCGCCCGACACCTCCCTTTCGCCCTATTCACTACCGCACCCTCTGACACTCCTCTTCCTCTGTGTCCGATTGTCCAGGCCGGTCCTAGGCTATCAGCTAGCCCTGCAGATGTAGTTTATGGCCCCAGCTGTAAAGAATCACCCCTCTTCAAAGGAGTTATAGTAGATCAAGGCCCACACCCGATGAGATGCGTCACACCACACGTGTTCATACTATCTGAAAACCATCCTGTATTGTGATTGGGGAGGGGACCGAGCCTGAAGCGGAAGATTCCAGGGATGACTCTTTGTACATCAAAGTTTTTACAATTATGTGTCACATTAAAAATATATAGCACTCCAACAAAGTAGTAGGAATATAAAACTTTAATAACTTATAAATATATACAACAAAACAAAAACAGTAAAAACATTTGAACAACGAAGAGACCGTGGCAATTTCTTTTGAATTATCCACTACATTTATTGAAATTGACAGCACCAATAATGAAATATTCTCACAAGGAGGAGATGACTTGAATGATTTTTTTGATCAATGTCTTGATGGCGAATTTATCGAATGTTTGGAGACCATAGAGTTACAAGAATCATCATTGCAGACTTTTCATGAGGAAATTCCTGATGAGATGATTGAAGAGGAAATTCCTGATGAGGACATGTTACTAGTCTTTCAAATTATGAAAATTCAGAAGATGTTGCCTGGGTGCCGCACTGATTTGGGTATCCGGCGTGGGGCGTCCCGGGGGGTGGGTTGTCAGTAGCGGTCTGTTGTGCGAATAGTTCCAAGGCAGCAGAACGCGCTGAAATCTGGATGTCACGAAGGTGATGTCTAGTAAGTTGCCGCCCAGCAAATAACGGTGTGGGGCGCCGCGGGGGGGGGGGAGGCAGTCCAAAGTTCCGTTAAAAGGGCAAAGGAAAGGATCGGTGGTTTGAACCATCAGTCAAAAAGGGGAGGGGGTGCAACAATTTTTCCTACCGGGTCACACTGTGCTTTCACCGGAACTGAGGTCTGCAGGATTCTAGTCATTCAAACTGAGGCTGGCGCCAGCATGGGAGCGCCGATGTCCCGCGGCTACAGTTTCGTCACTCCACGGGCGATCATGGCAGTCATTCCCCATCGGGGGTGTCTGCGGGGGTCGGGGACTCCCGCGGCTCCTCTAGAATCTTCAAGGTCGTGGAGGACTACGGTGGTGGAGTCAACCAGTGACCGGGCCATTTCTTTATGCTGGGCCCGCTCTTGCCAGGTCGACCGCCATTTTGAGAGTTCGGTAGCTACTGGCGATCGCGGGGTCAAATGAGCGGACGGGCTCCACCCTGCCGGGCGAGACGTTGCAGCATCGCCACAGTGGAAGAACCCTTTTCCGGGCGCCTGGAGCGCTGAGGGTGCAGCTGGGAAGCCTCCACCTGGGGAGGCGGGAGAGGCCTGTTCGCACCGTCTCTCCCTCCCAGTGCACCCCACGGCGTCTCGCTTGAGATTTGTTATGGCCGGACCAGGCGATGAGGATGAGAGGGGGGGGGGGGGTCGGAGGCATGTGCAAGACATCCCCCCCCAGGGTTGTTGCAGCAATTATTCAAGAAAGAAGAAATGTCCCGTCCGTCTTTGGGCCGGACCTCCGGTGGATGGCGGCCGGACGCCCTTTGCTCTGGCCCCATGAACGGGTTCCTTGGCTCATCGGCTGCAGCCGGATCCCGTCGGCCCCAGCCCCCGGCCGTTGGTGGCCGGACCGGGAGAGAGTGTGGAGGGACAACCTGCAACTCTCAAGGGCCACCGCGGCCGGACTGGGAGAGAGAGGGGAGGGTCGAGGACATGGACATTCCCCCCCCTGAAACTCTCCAGTGTTGTCAATCCCCCTGGCCGGGTCCCGCTGGCCTCGGCCTCTCCTCCGGCTACACCCTACGTGATGATCTCCTGGCCGAGGCGTGGCAGCAGGACCCGCCTTATATGTGTTGCTTCCGGCTGGGCGTAGCCGAAAACCTGTTGCCCTTTGGAAGTTTCTAGAATGGGGCGGATGTCTGCTGACTTCTATCTTTTCCAGTTTGCCGTTATTTGGCCGTGGCAGGCGGTGGGACAGACACGTTTTGGGGCAGTGAGGGGCGATGTTTTCAGGTTTCTTATTACGGGCTTACTTCTAACGTTTCTTGTTTCTAGGACAATAATAGGTTTTATCATTACGTATTGTTATCGTTTCTTTGTTTCTTATTTAATAAAAAGTTCATCAGTGGCCTACTGATTTTCGTTTTCCTATTCTTTTCTTTCCAGGTTGTTTCATGCTAAAGTTTCTGTTAACAGGATACAGTGATCACTTCGTTATTATTGCATATGTCCTTTTCACTAGGGGTGCTCTCTGGTCGGGCCAGATGACCTATCTCTAGTAAATGGTCCGGGTGAAACAGGTGCATCAATCAGTGGGGAGTAGATAGGCATGACAGATTACAACGGGGGAGAAAGGTCCGCATTACGTACCCTTTCACTACTTGCAAAGATTTTCCTACGTTTATTTGCAAACAGGGAATACCTCAAAAAAAAACTAATTCCCAAACAGTCAATGTTCGGACAATCAATCAATCAATGAGGAATGAAATAGGTACGACGTGTTAAAGGCTTGCGTTACCTACCCTTCACTATCTGCAAAGGGAGAGAGAATATTCCTATTCTTCCTCGTTTGCAGGCAGAGAAGATCCTTAAGAGAACCAACTTCGAACAATTCAATGCTCGATTCAAACAATCAACAAGGGGTACTGTGAACACAAATGAACGCCGCTTATGTACATACACATTGCTATTTTCAACAGGTTGTTCCTAATGTTTCTATTTTAGCGAGGTCAAAAAGAGATCCCATTAGTGGCCTACTGAGTTTGCTCGATTCCTTTTGTTTTTTTACACGATTTTTCGCTATCTGCAAAGACTAAACAGAGTATTGCGACTCTGTGCTTGTTTGTAAATAGAGAATGAACCAAAGAGAACAATCAATCAAATGGAGAGAGAAGCAGGCGCGACGGATTACAACGGGGGCAAAGGCCTGCGTTAACTACCCTTCACTATCTGCAAAGAGAGAGTACTCCTAATAGAAATGAGGGGTGGGGGGCAGCATTCAAAGCAGATCAGTGTGCATAAACACGAAAATGTTTTTACTTACCACGTACTTGACATTCGACAGCTTATGATATTTGCTATTAAAAAACCATTGAAATTCACTGAAAAAACCATAGGTTATAGACCATATATAGTTAGGAATTAGCATTTACAAAACCTTGAAAATTCACTGAAAAAACCATAGGTTATAGACCATATATAGTTAGGAATTAGCATTTACAAAACCTTGAAAATTCACTGAAAAAACCATAGGTTATAGACCATATATCGTTAGGAATTAGCATTTAAAAAACCTTATTTTACTCACACAAAACCATTGAAATTCCATATATAGTTAGTTGCACTAACTATATATCGCGCACCCGCAATCCACTGCTGATGATGTCACATATTACATCATTCATGACATGGTCAGTGACATCACTGATGACATCACTGATGACATCTCAAATGACATTACTGATGACATCACTGATGACAACATCCAGTGACTGTATGTTTCTGTAAAGTTAAAATGTGTCTTACATATTGAAGAATGAGTGGAAGTATAAGTGTCTGGACAAAGGATTTAGTAGGTGCATGACTGAATGTATGAGTGAGTGATTAAATGTGTCTCACTGAGTGCATGGGTTAGTGACTAAAGTGTCTTAATTTGTGCATCATTATGTCTGTTGTTCTGTAAACTGCTGCATGTGTTGATCAGTAGCTATATGATTAACTATATGGGTTACTGATTGATTGTCCAAGTATTTGTATGGGAGACTGATTGTGTGTGTGGCTGGCTGGGAGGTGTGTGACTCTGTGCAGATCAATGTGTACTTGTATCAATGATTGTATAACAAGGTAAGTATGTGTTAGTATATGTTTGAAAATGTAAGGTGCTCTATGTTTAACTGTATAGACAAGAAAATGGAAGTGTCATTGATTCTTTACAGGACAGACTAGGTGTGTGAGTAACTCCATGGATGAGTGGCAGACTGTGAGTGTCTGTATAGGTGTATGAGTGCATATGATAGTGTTGTAAAGATGAGTGATTGTATGTATGAATGATTGTATGGGTGAATGAGTGAAGGTGTGTGTAGACGTAGGAATCAGTGAGTGCGTATGTAGTAACTAGTATTGGTGTGTCAATGGTTTCAAAAATTATATTCTGTATTTAACACTGGGTGAAACAGGTTATATTAAAATGTGAGGAGATGCATTGTATTGTCACATGAATGATATCATCAGTGATGTGGTCATTGATGTCAAATGAGATGTCATCAGTGATGTCATCAGTGATGTCATTTGAGATGTCATCAGTGATGTCATCAGTGATGTCACTGACCATGTCATGAATGATGTAATATGTGACATCATCAGCAGTGGATTGCTGGTGCGCGATATATAGTTAGTGCAACTAACTATATATGGAATTTCAATGGTTTTGTGTGAGTAAAATAAGGTTTTTTAAATGCTAATTCCTAACGATATATGGTCTATAACCTATGGTTTTTTCAGTGAATTTTCAAGGTTTTGTAAATGCTAATTCCTAACTATATATGGTTTATAACCTATGGTTTTTTCAGTGAATTTTCAAGGTTTTGTAAATGCTAATTCCTAACTATATATGGTCTATAACCTATGGTTTTTTCAGTGAATATACATATATATAAATGCATATGCATATATATGCATATATATATGTGTATATGTGTGCGTGTAGAGAGAGGTAGAGAGGTAGAGGTGTAGAGGTAGAGAGGTAGAGGTAAAGAGGTAGCGGTGATGGAGCAAGGATTTTCATATTACGCGACTTGCTTGAATTTATGAACCTCGAGTAATATGTAACAAAGTAATCCAACCTGTTTGTCTTACTAATTTCCCTGTTATTCTGACATTTTGGGTGTCCCAGTGAAGCTTGCCTATGTGTTTACTAACATTAATACGCTTGCCACTGAAAATGGCCGCTGCTTGACGGGGTTTCTTCTGCGCATGCGTTAATCACACTCACGTGACGTGACGTACTCGCAGTTCTGGTGGGAAATGTTTGCTCATGCGCAATACAGCTAAAATGGCCGCTTTGTCTCCTCATATGCTCTGTGCTTGCAAAGCTGCTTTTGCAAAGTTGTTTGTTCTGCATTTACCCTAACGCTATAGATATTATGAAGTAAGGGGTATAGAGTAGCTATTCATGGTATACAGTGTATTCATTTATTTCTGTGTTTTAATTTGTTTTCGCTTACTTTTCATGTACCCCGTTCTTGAGGGTCTGCGAGACACTCGTGAATCCATATTGAGTTACCCTCCTGAGCATGACAGTCTTCTGCCGGTGACATTGAATGATTGCCAACCTGAGGTCTCAATAAACGTGCCTGGGAAAATGCACCCTCACCTAGCAGAAGAAGCTGAAATGTTCTGCAATTGAAACAAATGTATATTATTTCATTGTATTCCGTAGAGCATGTCATGGGAACCCCAAAATCGATAGGCGGTCCCAGAAATGTTAATTTAGGCTTGTAGTATTGAAATGTGATTGGTGTGTTGACCTATCCTACTTGGGGACCAATCGAAATTGGGGATTCTGACACTTGCAACATTTGGGGGGTGGTACACTGACCCAAAAACAGTATAACTAGCCTAGGTTTAGCTAGAGAATTTGTCTGACTTGTCTGAATAGCTGACCTGTCACTGACCCAACGCACTCAATAGGTGACTTGATACAGAGGGCTGCGGAGCACTCTGTCCGAACTTTCCATAGACTCTAGAGGTTTTAAACTTTAAGTGCTGGCGGAGCACTTTGCTGGGGAAATCGATAACCCAATCGGGGTTCTGGCCGATAACTTCAGAGAGGGTGGAGCGCAGGCGTTGCTTCCAAACTGTGGGTGCTGGTCTTATCCTGGTGGTCCTGTCCTAATCCTAATCTGGGTTTCCTGTCCTGTCCTGGGTTGTCCATTCTGCACCTGCTGTCCTGCTGATGACGGGTTTCCTTTGGGGTCCCTTCTGTTCTTAACTGACCTGTGGCCAGGGTTGGTCTTCACACCATTCTAGGTAAATATAGTGCTGAAACTCTATACTGCACCTTTCTATTTTTCTGTCTTTTGCTTCAATAAAGACATATCTTTGCATATATTGATTTTCCATGCTTTTTCGTAAACCCACTGAATGAAAGCTCATACGATATTTGTCGTTATTCTAGCATGTTCCATTTTTCTTACCCATCCTTAGTAAATTCCTTTCCAAGTTTATGATACATAGATGTTCTTTGTCTTTTCCCATTATTTAGCCGATTCAAGTAATTGCACCAGTTTATTAGTATGGTCTATTTGCATTTTATCTATAGTTCCTCTTTATGGGGAAATATTTCACTGTGACATTCTAGTATGCTCTTTATCCTTCCCCGTCTTTTAGTCTCTCCAAATCTAAGTTTAAATTCTGAAACTGCTGCCTAGCCTGTTCCCGGTTCTCACCTCCCTTTAGATTCACAAATTGCTGGTTTTGTATACTTCCTTTATGGATACGTGCTCTTTGTAATTCTGGTTATCGATTGCTTGCTCGTTGTAAATCTCATGTTTTCTGAGCTTGATGAATTTTAGATAAAGGTTTTCAAAACTTCCTGAGTTTGTGGTTATTATAGTACAAATAGAATATATAAAGTATAAGTATTTTGGTATCTGCCTTTTCTTCACAGCTAGCTCCCTGATTCATCGTGGTCATTAGGTACCCGTGACGGTGGATTGGTAAGTCGGGTATAATAGAAATATATAGGAAGGAACTGGGTTACTGGTAGTAGAGTGTAAGGTCACCTGATTAATGAATATGATAAATTGAATTTTATGGGCCCGATACGTATATGGTAAATTTTGTTGGTTGGGTGACCTGCGCGCTCTATCAGTAATTTTTCTGGTAGCCAGAGGATGGTTAGGGACTAGTTGAAGAAATGGTTAGGGACTAGTTAAAGAAATGGTTAGGGACTAGTTAAAAGAAATGATTTTAAGGACTAGTTAAGAGTTAGGCAGGATTAGTTAAGATAGCGAGGTAGGTGGGATGCTGCTAAAAGTTATTTGCTGCTAATTGTGAAAAATTGCTGCTAAACGTTCGAACGTATTTACAAATGTGTTATTGCTTTGAAAATTATTAAATGTTTTAAATTGTTTTTTCTATTGGTATATTGATACATGTACTAACCCACTCCTTAATAAATTGTTGTGTGTTGTCTGGAATCCCCGGGGAATTGAATAGCGAGTGGTGAGGAGAATCCACTTTGCTTTGAGGTCACTGGCTAGAGGAAAATTGGTGCAGGTTAGGCAGAACTGGAAGCACTAATTAGGGTTTTTTCTGAATGTATGTTTGAATAAATGATAGCATCGAGTTCGCTAATGAAACTTCAGTTGTGATATAACCTAGTAAGGGTCACACGAGAAAGGAGTAGTATGTTCATCGGAGCTTGAGTGACAGCAAAGGGGTTCGCTAGTGAAACTTTAGACTCAGTATTTATCCCGTAAAGAAGTGGATGAGTCGAAGAAGTAGCAGGTTCTCTAATGCTTGAGTGAAGGGTAGGCAGAAGAGATCTACTCATAGTATTTGAAAAGTAGACAGAAGAAGTTTACTTGCAGTGAAACAAATCTTTCTTTCTAGACACTCGAGTACAGTGGCGAATGTGTTCACGTTGTTAAATAACTAAAGCACTTGCACTTTAAGAAAGAAAGAAAAGTTTCCGTTACCTTGTGAAGGAGGGAGTCAGTTGCGGAGCTGCTCTGACGTCACTCTGTGCCGCGCTGGTATTGGTCGAAACAGCGGGTGTGTGGCGGAGCTGGAATTGTAAAGGAGGGGTGAGTGCCGAAGCGTGAGAACCTGTCTCGCGAAAGGCCGCGCACCCATTGGTCGAGAATATTTGAACTCGTGCATTTGATTGGTTGCACGAAAATAAAAGCCGCATTTGGATTGGGAGTGATTTTGTAAACAGAGTCGCTTGTAGGAAGTTATATGTGGCATACGTATAGGCCAGTGACTAGACCTGATCCAAAACATTTAGGGTTTGAAAACGATCAGTGGAAGGGTCATAATACCAGCATTATGTACGGAAATAAGAGAAAACTGTCCCTTGTAAATAAAGTAAAGAATTATTTCAAAAAGGACAAACCTATCAAAACCAGAGAAGGTATTGTCATTCCGCCACCTAATACTCCTGCATCGTTCATGATGTTTGATAAAGGGTATCATTCATGTGTATGGTTGGAAAATTGGGCAGAGTACACAAAGGATGACGGAATTTTGGCTTTTCCGTTAGAAGGTACAATTAATGGAAGAATCCTTTTTAATTTGAGAACGCGAATGAATGATTTACATCCCAGCCCTAGATTAACGCAGTACGAAGCATTAGAGGAATGGGAGATCGAGGCTTTTGAGAGAGACAAGCCCCGAATGGATAAAGGATTAACCAAATGGTATCCGAAATTAAAGCAAGAGACCCGAGATAAAAAGATGAAACAGTGGAGACAGAATATGATTGTAGAAGGACTGTATCCAATGAAGGCAATGGGTGGTCCTGCGGGAGAGAAAAAGACAGAAAAGACCAAGCATTGGGTGTCCAGTGGGGATTCAGATGATGATTTATTGGATGACATGTTTATGAAAAATCCGCCTCCTTATAATGAAGGACCCAGATCGTCTAGTGTAGGGGATACTTCCCAACGACCCTGTGTCAGGAAGGGAATAGATCTGTAAACGCAAGAGACAGCTGTCAAATACCTTCCTGTAACGAGGGCCTAGGACCCATAGGTGCCAGAGACACCTGTCTTAGTGGGGAATCAAGGTATTCAGGTGAAAGAGACTTTTGTCCAAGACCTCCGTATGAGGAAGGACCAAGATCCTTAAACACAGGAAGCTTGTTTCCAAAACCTAATTATGGTGAAGGACCAAGTATGACGCATCCAACTGCCCCAACATTGAGTCCGCAAATAGTACCTGAAATAAGCCTGGAAATAATGCTGCAGGAAAAAGAGTGAGAGGCTCTAGCCAAACAAAGAACCGAAATAATTCAGAAACTCTCCCAGTTAAATACAAGCCCCGAAGCCTTGACAATCCCAGTAACTATTGGACCAGTTGTTCCTTTGTATGGGGATAGACAAGGGAGTCCAAAAGCCCCAATTATTACCCCAACTATAGTGCAGCCAAGAAAAGAGCCCTTAATTGTAGATGATCAGACGAGTGAATGTGAATCTGAAGCTTCTTTAAAGGATTTACCGATTAGGAACTCAGGAAGGAGTTTGCAGAAGAGACATAATCCTTTCAATACGAGAGAGATTCAAATGGAATCGACTTCAGGTACCAAGAGTGTCACATTGGTGACTCCTGAAGAGATTGAGAGATGGAGTCGAGAATTAGAGAGACAAACTCCTCAGACCAAACCATTAGATATTTACAAATTGAGAATTGAAATGGAAGAACTGACGGCCGGAAACGTGGGGTTAGACAGATTAAATACCTATTCCGAGGAAGAGCTGCTGTTTATCTGCAAGAGTCTTACCAGTAATACCAAAGTACTCCATGAGAAATTAACAGACACTGCAGCTAGTATGGGAATAGATATTTCGAAATCAAAGCCATTACAAAAACCCTATGGAGCTGATTTCTCAGACAAAGATCTGGAGAATATGAATGTGTCAGGAAAAAAGGTGCAGATCAAAGAATTGTTGACCGTGCTGCAAAAATGGGGAGACGTAGAAAAGTGGAAAGCCAGGTGGGCAAAGAAGAAGGAAGAAGTTAGATCCAAACAAACGACTTCTGAGTTTGCTTTAAGGGAAGTTGACAAGCCAGAACAGTTATATCCCATGCGAGAAGTGCCAGGTGGGAAGTATGTGCATGTTCCATGGTCCCGACAGGATATTGTGTCCTTTACAAATGATTTCCCTAAATTGCGAGAGAAGCCTGTAGATTGGGACCGACGGGTTGAGAGGTTCGTGAAAGTACAAAAGTGCCTGTGGAAAGATCTGGATGGGTTTTTCGACATAGTTGTTCCAGTAGATTTGTGGACAGATTGTAAAATTGCCATTGGTTGGCCTATTGAGGAATACCCGAGGGATCCTATTTCAGGAGCACCTTCCGATGAGGTAATGAAAAAATACCAGCAAGTAATGTTACACTTGAAGGGAAAGGTGCCTGCAAAGGAAACTGATTGGACCAGAATAGATAGAACTACACAGGAAAGAGATGAGACTGTGCATTCCTTTTATGAAAGACTATTACAGGTGTTTAACACTTGGATGCTAAGATTTTATTATCCCCATTATACATGACGAGTTACCCTTGTCATTAGCATCCAAGTGGTTAAAACATACAGCGGTATAGATAACATCGAGATGAAGGATATGACCCACTTCATTTACAGGTTTGTAAACGGTTTAAGACCTGAAATTTGCCAGTGGATCAAAGACAATAAAATCTGTTGGCAGTCAAAGAAGATTGATGAAGTCTTGCGATACGCAAAGTATTGTGAAGACGAGATGGCTGACAAGCGAAAAGCTTTGAAGGAAAAGGTCATGTGGGCACAAGTAAAACTAGCGGAACAGCAGGAAAAGCAATTGGGTAAAATGAATAAGAATTTCCAAAATCAAGGTTCTGGGGGTGGAGGGAAGCCCAGAGTGAAAATGAGTCGAGAAGACACCAAAAAGAAGTTCCCCCGTCACCAGTGCGGAGAAATAGGGCACTGGAGAGACGAGTGTCCATACACACAGAATAATAACCCTCAAAACCCTGATTTAAATCCACAGACCCGAATGAAAAACCAAGAAAGAACCAGCAACAGGTAAAGGCGAGTCAGTTGCCTCGTGCACCTAGACCGAATTTTAAGGGAAAGACACCGCAAGGTGAAGACATAGAAATTTGGGGAGGAAAAGAGGTTAGAAATGCAGCAACTTCGCAATTTCTGTTGAATGACACTTTCCTCTGTGATGAACCTTACTGACGGGGCCTGAGGGGGGAGGACGAGGAGTGCGTACATGGCGCCTCCTTGCCGGTAGACCAGTCAGGGCCATACATTGAAGGAAAGGTTGAAGGCAATGATGTCACCTTTCTGTTGGACACTGGAGCTACCCGGTCTACTGTAAGAACAGCAGACGTTCCAAACCTACCCCTCTCGGGAGAAGCAATCCAAGTAGTGGGTGTGTCTAATCAATTGACTAGTACCCCAGTTACCGAGCCCATGGAGATCACAATAGGGAATTTCAAAGAAATGCATAGATTTGTTGTCTGTGACACCAGTCCTGTAAACTTATTAGGACGTGATTTGTTGTGCAAAATGAATTGTACCATCTTTTGCACACCAAAGGGCGTCGAAATACAAACCCCAGACGAAGATGGAATATACAAATTAATGTTAATCAGACCTGACTCAGGAATTAAACCACTGACTATACAAGACTTACCTGAAGAACTCCAACAGACAGTAAAACCAGAAGTATGGGACTTTACTGGAAAGGATGTAGGCTTGATGGCAAATGTTGACCCAATCAAAATAGCCATGAAAGAAAATGCAGTTTACCCCAATACCAAGTCTTACAAAATGAGTGCGGAAATAAGAGCAGGAGTTGCTACTGAAATAAAAAGATTACTAGAAGCCAACATCATACAAGAAGTGTTGAGTAGTCCATGTAACTCCCACACATTTGGAATCAAGAAACCTAGTGGCAAGTACAGGGTAGTACAGGACCTGAGAAAGGTAAACAAAATTGTGGTTCCCTGCTGCCCTATTGTTCCGAACCCAGAAGTGATTCTGTATCAGATTCCCTGGGATGCTGAGTGGTTTACTGTGATTGACCTATGTCATGCATTCTTCTCGATCCCATTGCATCCAGACAGCAAATTTATTTTCTCATTTGCATTCGACAGTCACGTGTTCGTTTGGAATCGAGTCCCCCAGGTGTACATAGAAAGCCCCTCAATATTTAATCAGATTCTGAAAAAGTGCCTTGAATCTTTAGTCTTACCTGGAAACTCAGTTTTGGTGCAATATATAGACGACCTCTTGGTGGCGTCTAAAAGTCAGAAAGACTGTGTTGTTGACACCATTGCCTTACTGAACCATCTAGGTGAAGGAGGACATAAAGTATCACCTGACAAACTACAGTTCTGTACCAAATCAGTAAAATATCTGGGGCACCAGATAGAGAAAGGTATCAGGAAAGTTACTTCAGAAAGAATTAGGATAATTCGAAACATGCAGTTACCCAATACTCAGAAAGAAGTCAGAATGTTCCTTGGAGTCGTAGGTTATTGCAGGCAATGGATTGTGGGATTTGCAGTCCTAGCAAAACCATTAATCAAAATGACAAAGAAAGGAGCAAAGGACCCAGTGGAATGGGATGAGGAAAGCTTGACAGCCTTTACAAAATTACGAGAATGTCTGTGTACAGCACCTGCATTGGGAATGCCAGATTATTCAAAGGAGTTTGCACTGTTTTGTGATACACGAGATAATTGTGCACTGTCTGTCCTAACCCAAGAGCATGGTCTGACTAGACGTCCAGTAGCATATTTTTCTGCTACCTTGGATCCAGTAGCTGGTGGAGTACCTGGATGTCTGAAAGCAGTAGCCGCAACTTGCATGAGTCTAGAAAAGAGTGAATCCATTGTTATGGGACATCATGTAACTGTGTATGTTCCACATGCGGTTGTAATCCTACTGACCAGAACTAAAACCCAGTATCTCACCCCTAGTCGGCTGACTAAGTATGAAAGGATCCTTGTAGGTGCTGCAAATGTAGTCATTACTAGGTGTAACATATTAAATCCAGCTACCCTATTACCAGACTCACTGATTACAGAAGCAAAGGGAGAGGTCGAGCATGACTGCATTGACCTGACTGAGTTCAGTACTAAACCACGCCCAGATATCAAGGAAATGCCCCTGGCGGTAGAAGATTACGAGCTGTTTGTAGATGGTTCATGTCTGCTTATGCTGTAGTCACGGTATCACGCACTATAGAAGCATCTTGTCTATTTGGAGTAAAGTCTGCACTAGTAGCCGAATTGGTTGCATTGGCAAGAGCCTGTAAAATTGGGAAAAATAAAAGAGTAACCGTATATACTGACAGTCAGTACGGTTATGGAGTTGTACATGACTTCGGCCAGTTGTGGCTGCAAAGGGAGTTTCTGACATCTTCAGGTACTCCTATCAGAAATGGAAAAGTTGTACAAGAATTGCTGGATGCAATCCAGTTACCAAAAGAATTGGCAGTGGTCAAGTGTGCTGCTCACAAATCTGGAAATGACCATGTGACAGTAGGAAATAATTATGCTGACCAAGTAGCCCAACATTGTGCCAGACATCGAATGTCTGTCAATATCAAATTGGGGGGATACGGAAACAGCTGACAACTTATGGTGTTTGAGGATGTGCCTACATGGGATGAATTGAAAGATTGGCAGCATGCTGCGACACCAAAGGCAAAGGGAAAATGGAGAAAGCTTGGTTGTTACCAAAGAAGCGAGGATGGTGTCATTGTTGGCCCTGATTGTATGCCTGTGTTGCCTAATCGCTTGCTTGCTTCTATGGCCAGACTCATACACGGAGATGCACACATTGGTAGGGACGCCATGGTTCGTGTTTTCCAACAGACATGGTACAGTTCGAAGTTCAGGAAGGTAGCGGAGTCGCTCTGCCAGAGGTGCTTGACATGTCAGCAGTTCAACGCTGGGAAGAGAACAGTAGTTGAAATGGGTAACATTGGAAAGTCAGGAGGTCCTTTTGTGAGATTGCAGATTGATTTCATTCAGCTGCCCCTTTGTAAAGGAATGAGAAATGTCCTTGTCATTGCCTGCCTATTTTCAAAATGGGTAGAAGCTTACCCAGCCAAAAAGAATGATGCCATCACTGTAGCCAAGTTGTTACTATGAGAGCTAATACCTAGGTACGGGGTTCCAGTCACAATTGAATCAGATAGAGGTGGGCATTTCCAGAATGAAATAATTGATCAGCTCTGTAAAGCCTTCAAGATTACACAAAAGCTGCACTGTGCATATCGTCCAGAGGCTTCTGGAGTGGTGGAACAAGTAAATGGCACTATCAAGTCGAGATTAGGGAAAATGTGTGAATCTACTGGCATGAATTGGATAGAGGCTTTACCTCTTGTTCTGATGGGAATCCGAAGTATTCCAGACCGAAATACAGGCCTGAGTCCCCATGAGATCCTGATGGGAAGAGTTATGAGACAAGCATGGGTACCAGGACACAAACTGATAAGCATTTCTGATGATTTGGTACTTGAGTACTGCAAGCAACTGGGTGACCAAGTGCGTTCTATCTCTCGCCAGATTGGGGAAGACGCCGTCGCCAGTCCAGCAACTCCAGTCCATAAATTGATTCCAGGCTATTGGGTGGTACTCAAGAAGCACACCCGTTCGAATTGCCTTGCAACGAAGTGGGGAAAACCGAGACAAGTGATTCTGGTGACCACGACAGCGGTGAAGTGTGCCGGCGTCCCGAAGTGGATCCATACCAGCCACACCAAGAAGGTGATCGAAGACAAGAAAACTTACGCTGAAGGTTGTCCAGCTGAGGGGTCTCCAGACGTTGGTCCTGAAGTAGCTGATGATGAACAACCGAGCACCAGTCAAGATGAGTGGATACCCATAATCGACCTGACAGATGATCCCATAAGAACAAGGAGGCAAACCTACGCAGACAGAGAGTGGAATAGTGAGGAAGAGACAGGAATAGGCGAAGACAATCAGATTATCGAAATCTATGTAAAATCTGAAGAAGAAGAAGATCAGATAAGGACAGAACAGGTGATTGACACACCTCCAAGAACTCCTGAAGTTGAAAAGGGACAGACAGAAATTAGGGCGAAAGTTCAAGCGGAAGAAAATCAAAGGTTGGAAGTGCTTGAACAGGATCAGATAGAAATAGACGAATGTGTTCAGGATACAGAAATTGAAACGCCCAAAAGTCAAAACAAGTCTACACCTGAACAAGGCCAGGTTAGTGACCAGGCAGAAGAAACAGAGATAAGACCTGGGACTAGTCAGACAGGAAGGGAAGAAGTAGAAGCAGAAGTGCCACAATTGAACGAAAATAAAAGAGAATTAGACGAAAGCCCAACCACAGTGCCAGTTAAAAGACTCAAGAAAAAGAAAAATACAGAACCCAGGTACATTAAGAGACTGAGACTGAAAACAGTAGAAGAAAAACTTGAGCAAAGGAAACAAGCTTTAAGTAAGGCAGAGCCAACTGGAGAAAACACTAAGCGAAGAAGTGCCCGAGTAAAAAGACAGAACGAAAAGTACCAGGATCCTGAATGGACATTCCTGGTGTTGGAGGAATTTGAGGATCTTGAAATAAGTGACGAAAGTGACGAAGAAGTGGCAGCTGATCAGTCTGCCGAAGAAGACGAACCAACCTGAAATTGCTCAGTGTAAGCTACCTGTGCAAAGTAATAAAGAGGGGTTGAGAGAAGCTTCTTTTGAGCAGAAATGTCTGATTCAAATGTGAATGGAAGACCTAGACGTAATTGCTGTAAAACATGCTGTAAAGTATGTATATGTAGTGTAGCCTTAGTGTTAATATTATGGATAGGACTAACAATTACTATTCCTTATATGATGAGCAAAAGTACTATTACTGACACCACAGAGACTGTGACGAAAAATGCAGCAGAAACGACATCACAAAGTGTAGAAGGACATGAGAAAGCACTTAGCATTAGACAAACTAAACCGGACTTAGAAGCATCAGATGAGGATGGACTGCATTATCATGGAGTAAAGAACCAGACCCATTTAAATGTATTCGCTAACCTTTTAGTGCATTATGTAGACACCATGGAAATAGAGGACTGTTATGTGTGCATGAAGCTACCTACTTCTGTAGCTGAGGGAGTGACATACCATCACTTGCCACTAACATATGGAATTTCCTGTAGTATTTTAGCTAGTTTATTTTACAAAAGAGGACCGTTACAGTACTATTACTCTAACTCTGACGTGATATTTTCTGAACTTCCTATACGTGGAAATCTGAACCCTATACATACAAAAAGTGACGTGACACGTTATATGGGAGAATACTTCCTGACTATAGGTACCATAGATTTAGGTGAAGCACATAGAGATAACTTGACCTGTTCATTACATGAACAAGAGAAAATGTTTCTAAACATGACAGAGAAAAGAAGAGAAAGTTTCCAAAGAAAGGCGAATGATAAAAAGCAGAGAATTCCTAAGTGGGCTGAAAGCATGGGAAGCACCTCAAATGGTGGGGCTAGTCCTGCTTTGTTGCTGGATTTCGAGAGAAAAGGGAAGCTTTGTCTTCACCGAGAAAAGACTAGTTATTATAATAACATTTTCATTGGTTCCAGTCAATGTGAACACAATTACAAGGTAATTGGAGGTTGGGGTTTCAAAAATGGGTCAGAACCTGTGTTTCCCGGGATTTATTACATATGTGGAAACAAGGCTTATTTCAAATTGCCGGATCACTGGTATGGAAGCTGCTATTTTGGCATTGTCTTCCCGAAAATATACCATGTGAATGAAATTGCTGGAAGCAAAGAAAACACTAACAGTTTAGTGTGTAGTAAAAGAGAAAGTGTAGGTGAAATAATGGGTAGTATTTTTAGTGCATTGATACCTGCAGTGGGAGTGGTTCTGAACACACACAGAATTTGCAAATTGTCAACTATAGTGGATCGGTTGTCTACTGACACAGCAAGTGGATTTCTGATGGTCAATACCGAAATGGTTGCGATCAGATCTATGGTTTTGCAGGACAGACTTGCTCTTGAAACCTTATTAGCGAAAGAGGGCGGAGTCTGCCGGATGTTGAAAGCGCAACATTGTTGCACTTACATACCGGATAAAAGTGTGCAAATCAAAAGGTATGTGAGGAACATTACAAATTTTGAAAAATAACTCAAACCACTGGAGGTTGATAGTGCCTGGAAGAGACTCACTGATGGTCTCCCCTCTGTAGGTCATTGGTTTTCTAATTTAGGTAAAGGTTTGTTGTATAAGGTACTGATGCCAATTGCAGTAGTAGGGTTTATCATATTCCTTATATTTGTCTGTTGCAAATGTCGCAAACACCAAAAGAAGTATACTGTGAATAAAAGAGGTGTGAAACGGAGTGTGGATGAACTTGAATTGGAGGAACTGAATAAACAGATTTATAAAAGGGTGAAGAATTCTCACCCTAACAAAGAAGTTAAAGAAAAGTTGAATCAAATGTTAGAAGAAATTGAAATGAACAAAGTGTGAGAAAAAGTTGGCATCTGATTCCATTGGTTTTGTGATGATAGTAAATATCATCAAAGAGGGGATTGATGGAGCAAGGATTCGCATATTACGCGACTTGCTTGAATTCATGAACCTCGAGTAATATGTAACAAAGTAATCCAACCTGTTTGTCTTACTAATTTCCTTGTTATTCTGACATTTTGGGTGTCCCAGTGAAGCTTGCTGAAAATGGCCGCTGCATGACAGGATTTCTTCTGCGCATGCGTTAGTCACACTCACGTGACGTGACGTACTCGCAGTTCTGGTGGGAAATGTTTGCTCATGCGCAATACAGCTAAAATGGCCGCTTTGTCTCCTCATATGCTCTGTGCTTGTAAAACTGCTTTTGCAAAGTTGTTTGTTCCGCATTTACCCTAACGCTATAGATATTATAAAGTAAGGGGTATAGAGTAGCTATTCATGGTATACAGTGTATTCATTTATTTCTGTGTTTTAATTTGTTTTCGCTTACTTTTCATGTACCCCGTTCTTGAGGGTCTGCGAGACACTCGTGAATCCATATTGAGTTACCGTACTGCACATGACAGTCTTATGCCGGTGACATTAAATGATTGCCAACCTGAGGTCTCAGCCAAAACGTGCCCGGGAAGATGCACCCTCACCTAGCAGAAGAAGCTGAAATGTTCTGCAATTGAAACAAATGTATATTATTTCATTGTATTCCATAGAGCATGTCATGGGAACCCCAAAATCGATAGGCGGTCCCAGAAATGTTAATTTAGGCTTGTAGAATTGAAATGTGATTGGTGTGTTGACCTATCCTACTTGGGGACTAATCGAAATTGGGGATTCTGACACTTGCAACATTTGGGGGGTGGTACACTGACCCAAAAACAGTATAACTAGCCTAGGTTTAGCTAGAGAATTTGTCCGACTTGTCTGAATAGCTGACCTGTCACTGACCCAACGCACTCAATAGGTGACTTGATACAGAGGGCTGCAGAGCTCTCTGTCCGAACTTTCCATAGACTCTAGAGGTTTTAAACCTTAAGTGCTGGTGGAGCACTTTGCTGGGGAAATCGATAACCCAATCGGGGTTCTGGCCGATAACTGCAGAGAGGGTGGAGCGCAGGCGTTGCTTCCAAACTGCGGGTGCTGGTCTTATCCTGGTGGTCCTGTCCTAATCCTAATCTGGGTTTCCTGTCCTGTCCTGTCCTGGGTTGTCCATTCTGCACCTGCTGTCCTGCTGATGACGGGTTTCCTTTGGGGCCCTCCTGTTCTTAACTGACCTGTGGCCAGGGTTGGTCTTCACGCCATTCTAGGTAAATATAGTGCTGAAACTCTATACTGCACCTTTCTATTTTTCTGTCTTTTGCTTCAATAAAGACATATCTTTGCATATATTGATTTTCCATGCTTTTTCGCAAACCCACTGAATGAAAGCTCATACGATATTTGTCGTTATTCTAGCATGTTCCATTTTTCTTACCCATCCTTAGTAAATTCCTTTCCAAGTTTATGATACATAGATGTTGTTAGACCTGTCTGGCCTTTTGCGTAGCCCCTCCTATTCATTATTTATTTTGTCCCCTTTTTGCCCCTCATACCCTTTTTATCTTTTTGTGTCCACTAGATTTTTATGGTGTTGTCCTGGGGGATAGATGCTCTTTTTGCCCTCATAGTTTTTACCTCAGGCCTAGGAGCCTGGTCTGATTAAAATCCACCTAGATCTACAAAAATGGAGGACAACAACTGCCATAACTGCCATTCTGGTGGCTGGACCCATAGGGTAATAAAGAGACTTTCCAGAACCTTCTGGACTTTGCTGGACCTTCAGAGGGAGACCTATATAAGGCAGGATGCCAGGCAGCCTTTTTGTGTGTTGTCCAGTGATTGCTAGAGAGTGGAGCTGGTGAGGAGGGAGGCGATATTGTGGAGAGAACAGTGCTTGTCCAGGAGTGAAACTGACCTGTGGGCGGACTGAACTTCTACGCTGACCTGTATCCGCCCATGTTGACCAAACCCTACCAGGGATCCCACTGCTAAAAGCCTCAAACGACCTCTCTAGAGGATACTGAAGTCTTTGAGGTTATTGAATGGAGAAGCCTAACCCTGAAGAACGCTTTCAGCAACGGCATCATTGAGAGACTGCCCTGAAGTATTCAAGGAGCTAGCGCTATCCTTTTCTGAATCTCACCGTGTCCGGGAACCGGCCTGCCATCTGGAAGCTCTGCGTGGGGTAAAGGAACTGTCTAGCTCCGGTTTCCCCGACAAGCTGGTGAAGTGCTGGGAAGTGAGCCGCGTCAGAGGAGGCGGATCGAGTGAGGCGGGACCCCGGCGTGAGGAGCAGCGAGGCGGGAGCAGCCAGGCGAGAGCGTCGGAGGAGGTGCGGCCGCGACGTCTTTGCGCATGCCCAGCCATCGAAGAAGGATCGCCAGGGGAAGTATCCCCGCATCGACAGCTGCGCAGTCTGAAAAGGGGCCATCGTCTGAGGAGAGTGACGGGCGGTGAGACCGGGCCAACGAGTACTCCGAGGCAAGAGCTTCCCTTCCCAAGTCTGTGGCGGCAGGTAACCGGTGGGCCGACAAGAGCTTTCCAATTCCGGAAACCGGCGAACTGCAGCAGGGACAAGTAAGCCGGGGCTGCCGTTCTGGAGGGAGGTGGGACCCATCACGGGTAGCGTGACGGAACGCATAAGAAAGGCCTCCTCAGGTAACAGACTAACCCCCGAGTGGGAACAGTGAGGAGAACCCCTTGCCTAAGATATCTGGGTGACTTTCCACCTGAATTAAGTTACATCCTGGTGAATAACTAGCCGGCTCTGGAGGGAGAGAAGGGCCGATTTGGGGATAGAGAAAGAGGGCAGGGCTACAACTGTCCTGTAAATCCAGCGCTCTATCACCAAGGGGGGCATAACTTAAAGAGAGCCTTGAGGTCAGGTTGGAGTAACCTAGAATTAGAAGGATAGAAGGGTAATTTCTAATTCCCCCCTTCTTTTAGGTTGTGTAAGGGAGCAAGTTCATGTTAACCCTGGAGCTGGAATTGTGAGCTGAACTGCCTTATGTAAAGATATCTCTGTGATTGTAATGATCAAAATTCAGCCTTTCTGATCTTGTAAAAGTGCTTGGTAATTGCAGAAATTTGTACTAGAGCTAGTGTGTGTGGAACAATCATTTTAAACTACAGAAGCTGAACCCTAGGTGATTGCTAATGTTTTGACCAAGAAAGGAACTGTATTAATGACTTGCGAGAGTATTTGATGTATTGAAACCTGTTAATAAGTCATCAGAACAACCAAGTATTATTTTTATAAAACAGCTCGTATTTATCCACAAAGATTGGTGTAGTGTCATTTTTGTGTGGAATTGCATTGAGTTACTGCTGGGTGGTGTGCAACCTTTACACTTGTGTTTCTGGAGTCTGACTGTCTTACCCTAGGCCAGGCTACCCTAGGCGGCTTAGCAACTCTAGGTCCAACATATTGGTGTCTAGCGGTGGGATAAAAACTGTGGTTGCGACTACTCTGCAGTAACTAAGTGTAATCCACTGACCTACACCAGGAGTTTTCTCCTGGCGGCCTTCCTAATTTTTTACTTTTGCTTTTTCCAAATTTATTCCTGGTGGTGGGGTGGAGGTAGCTTCAGGTTGCCCTTGTAACTCTATTCTTTTTGTGTGCTTGACCTTGAATTGCCTTTAGCAAAATGGAATTTGCACTGGAAAAACTTGACACTTATTCTGTGGCCCAGCTAAAAGACTTCTGTCAACAAATGGGAGTGTTTTTTAAGCGTGGTGCCAAGAAGGGGGAACTCCAGACCAGTTTGAGGGCTTGGGTGGAAGCACACAGAGAAGGGAAGGAGGAGGATGAGGGGACAGACCGGGACACGGTCATAGAGGTAGAGGGATTATTCCACCCTGAGGTGGGAAACGTACTCTCAGGACCAATGACCTCCTCTAGGGGGGGCAGTAGTGTCTCCGGAGGAAGCTTGACCGAAGCGGAACTCACAGACAGGAGGGAAAAGAGGCAACTGAAATGGGAGTTGGCCAAGTTAGAACAGGAGAGGGAAGAGCGGAGGATGGCTCATGAATTCAAACTAAAAGAGTTAGAACTTCAGACCCTGCAACGGGGACCCTCTCCTACTCCAAATGGTGGCAGCGAAACCAGAGAACCAATCAGGGAGTCCAGACCCTATTTGCCTAAGGACATAGTTGCCAGCTATAGTCAGGGGGATGATATAGCCAAATGGCTGGCTGCCTATGAGGTCTCCTTAAGAGCCCATGGGATCCAGGAGAAACACTGGGGGGGTGGGTTGTACAAGTACATGCCTCCTACTGGTCGGGACACCTTGTTAGCCTTAGAACCGGAGGAGCAGACCAACTACCCCACCATGAAGTTAGCATTGATCAGGAAGTTTGGGATAACCCCGGAAAAGTATCGCCAAAAGTTCAGGGGGAGCCACAAGTTAAGCACCCAGAACTGGGTGGATTTCCTGGACTATGCGAGGAAGGCATTGGAGGGCTGGGTACAGGACAGTGAGGTGAAGGATTATGAGGGGTTGTATGACCTTTTTCTTAAAGAGCATCTACTCGAGAAATGTTTTCCCGAGCTGCGCCAACACCTGGTGGACAGCAAGCTGACCAACCCCCGGAAGCTTGCAGAGGAGGCGGACATCTGGGCAAGTACCCGGGTGTCCTCAAAGGGGACTGGAGGGGATTCCCAAAAGGCCGGACAGGACGCCCCCCAGAAGAAGGAGGGGGGGAGATAAAAAGAGGGAGTTCTCTAAAGGTCCCCAAAACAGTTTCCAGTGAAAGGGAACAGGTTTCACCCCTAAGGCTAACCCGCCCAGAAACCCTCATCCTGGCCAAAGCCAGCAGCCAAGGGTTGTCCACTGCTTCGAGTGTGGTGGTGTTGGACATTATAAGGGAGATGTCAGATGCCCAAAGAGACCACCCCCTCCCACCGGAGGCAAAGCCCCGGGAGTAGCTAGTGTAGCGCTCGGGGAGGAGTTGCCCTTAGATAAGGGGGGTGAGTGGGCGGGTGTCACCTTAGTGTCCCTGGGAGAACGGGAGATGGTTCCTAAGATTCAGGTGCCCCCAAATACTACCAAGTATGGGCAGTGGATCACCATCAATGGCCAGAGAGGGGAGGCTCTGAGAGATACAGGAGCCAGTATGACTATGGTGAGAAGTCAACTGGTATCTCCAGAGCAGGTGATTCCCAATGTACTCCACCCCGCCACGATGGCTGACGGCAGAATGGGCCACTACCCCGTGGCCGAGGTTCCCTTTGAGTGGGAAGGGGTTGCAGGTTCACTTCGAGTTGCCGTAAGCCCTGCCGTGCCAGTTGATTGTCTGCTGGGGAATGACATGGAGCACAATGCTTGGAGAGAGGTGGAATACTGGACGCATTCAGAGATGCTGGGTACACCTGACTGGGCCTGTGTAAGCACAAGGTCTGCGACTGCCCGGAGAGGGAGTTCGCCTGGGTTGGAGCCTGGAACAATGGCCCAACCCGCTGCCAAAAAGGGACAGACCCGAAGACAGGAGAAGCCTGCTTCGGCTTCCACACCCCATGTGACAGATCGGCCACCTGCGGTGGTGGACCAGGAGTCCGTGGAGGGGGAAGCAGTTTCTCTGGAGGACCTGCCCATCCCTGCTGAGTGGCATGTGGAGGGAGGGCCTACCAGAGAAGAGTTCTGTAAGGGCCAGAAGGAGTGCCCTACCCTTGAGGGACTGAGGCGACAGGCTGAAGCCCAGGCAGCAGGAGACGTTGCGGGACACTACCACATTTACTGGGAGGATGGACTCCTCTACAGTGAATCCAACGTACCCTTACCTGGTTCATCAAGGGCCTTGGTAGTCCCGCAACGGTACCGAGCCTTTCTGCTGGAATTGGCTCACGAAATACCCTTGGCAGGACACTTAGGTCAGGACAAGACCTTTGCTCGGCTTGTCCCCCACTTTTACTGGCCTCAGATGAAAGTGGCGCCTAACACCTACTGTCGGACATGTGTATCCTGCCAAGCCAGTGGGAAAACAGGGGTGAAGCTGAAAGCTCCCCTGGAACCACTTCCTGTCGTTAGCACCCCCTTTGAAAGGGTGGGCATCGACATTGTAGGGCCATTGGATACACCAACAACAGCTAGTCACAGGTTTATCCTGGTTCTGGTGGATCATGCCACACGGTACCCAGAGGCAATTCCTCTGAGGACTGTCACTGCACCTGTGGTGGCTAGGGCCCTAATGGGGATCTTTACCCGAGTGGATTTCCCCAAAGAAGTTGTGTCCGACAGGGGGACCAACTTTATGTCAGCATACATGCGGGCAATGTGGAAGGAGTGTGGAGTAACCTACCGGTTCACCACTCCCTATCACCCCCAGTCAAATGGACTGGTAGAAAGGTTAAACAAGACCTTGAAGGGCATGATCAGAAGTCTGCCTAAAAGCCTGCGGAGGAAATGGGACGTCCTCCTACCCTGTTTGCTATTTTCCTACAGGGAAGTGCCACAGAAGGGAGTGGGCTTCAGCCCCTTTGAGCTTCTGTATGGGCACCCTGTACGCGGTCCTCTCAGCCTGGTGAAGTATGGATGGGAAAAGTCTCCCAGGAAACCCCCCCAGGATGTGGTGAGCTACATGCTGGCCTTCAGGAGCCAAATGGCGAAGTTGTGGAAGCAAGCTTCTGACAACTTGGAGGCCAGCCAGGCAGTAATGAAGGAGTGGTATGACCACAACGCTCACCCGGTGGAGTTGGAGCCTGGCCAGAAAGTGTGGTTGATGGAGCCTGGAGAGCTAAGTGCCCTGCAGGATCGCTGGACAGGCCCCTTTGAGGTGTTAGAAAAAAAGGGTAAGGCCACATACCTGGTGGACCTTAAGACCCCTCGACAGCCCCTACGGGTGCTACATGCTAACCGCCTCAAACCCCACCATGAGAGGCCCGAGGTCATCTTGATGATGGTGACTGATTGGGGAGAGGAAGCGGAAAGCGAACTTCTCCCAGACTTGTTCTCGTCTCAGGAAAAGGATGGGTCGGTGGAGGGAGTGATTCTCTCCCCATCCCTAACTCCTGAACAGCGGGAGGACTGCCGCCAGATACTGGAACAGTACTCTATGTTGTTCTCCCTTGTCCCGGGAAGGACTCACCTGTGTACCCATGATGTGGACACAGGGGACAGCCCACCAGTGAAGTCAAAGACCTACCGGCTGTCCGACAAGGTGAAGGCTAGCATCCATGGTGAGGTTACCAAGATGCTGGAGCTAGGAGTTATAGAACCTTCCAGCAGCCCCTGGTCCAGTCCGGTGGTTTTAGTGCCAAAAGCCGCTCCACCAGGCACCACTCCAGAACTGAGGTTCTGTGTGGATTACCGGGGACTGAGCTCAGTTACCAAAACTGATGCTCATCCAATCCCTAGGGCGGATGAATTAATTGACCGGCTGGGAACTGCCCAATACTTGAGTACCTTTGACCTCACTTCAGGGTACTGGCAGATTTCCCTGACAGATGGAGCAAAGGAAAGGTCAGCCTTCTCCATGCCTGAGGGACACTTCCAATTTTGTGTGATGCCATTTGGGCTCAAGAATGCCCCTGCTACATTTCAGCGGCTGGTGAAACAGGTCCTTTCCGGAAAGGAGGGTTTCTCCGCTGCTTACCTGGATGACATTGCTGTCTTCAGTAGCAGTTGGGAGGACCATTTGCAACATTTGCAAGCAGTTCTCCAGGCCCTGAAACAAGCTGGCTTGACAATCAAGGCCAGCAAATGTCAGATTGGGCAGGGGTCCGTTGTGTACCTAGGCCACTTGGTGGGTAGGGGAACAGTGCAGCCCCTCCAGGCAAAGATTGAGGCAATCATGGCCTGGGAACCTCCCAAGACCCAGACTGAGGTCCGAGCTTTCCTGGGCCTCACAGGTTACTACCGTCGCTTTGTGAAGGGGTATGGCACTATTGTAGCACCCCTCACAGAGCTTACCTCAAAGAAACAACCTCGGCGGGTAGTTTGGACAGAGGCTTGTCAGCAAGCCTTTGAAAAGTTGAAGCAGGCAATGTGTGCAGCACCGGTCCTGAGGGCCCCAGACTTCTCCAAGGAGTTCATTGTCCAGACGGATGCATCAGAACATGGCATTGGGGCAGTGTTATCGCAACTAAATGAAGAGGGTCTGGATCAGCCTGTAGTTTTCCTATCCAGGAGACTGCTTCCCCGGGAACAGAAGTGGAGTGCAATTGAGAGGGAAGCTTTTGCGGTGGTGTGGGCTCTGAAGAAGTTGCGGCCATACCTGTTTGGCTCGCACTTCCTGGTTCAGACTGACCACCGACCCCTTCGTTGGCTGATGCAGATGAAGGGGAAAAATCCCAAGTTGTTGAGATGGTCCATCTCCCTACAGGGAATAGACTTCCGGGTGGAACATCGGCCTGGAGTGGACCACGCCAATGCAGACGGTCTCTCTAGGTATTTCCGCCTTAGTGATGAGGACTCCCAACGGGTTGGGTAGCTCTCCCCACTTTCAGCTGGGGGGACGCGTGTTAGACCTGTCTGGCCTTTTGCGTAGCCCCTCCTATTCATTATTTATTTTGTCCCCTTTTTGCCCCTCATACCCTTTTTATCTTTTTGTGTCCACTAGATTTTTATGGTGTTGTCCTGGGGGATAGATGCTCTTTTTGCCCTCATAGTTTTTACCTCAGGCCTAGGAGCCTGGTCTGACTAAAATCCACCTAGATCTACAAAATGGAGGACAACAACTGCCATAACTGCCATTCTGGTGGCTGGACCCATAGGGTAATAAAGAGACTTTCCAGAACCTTCTGGACTTTGCTGGACCTTCAGAGGGAGACCTATATAAGACAGGATGCCAGGCAGCCATTTTGTGTGTTGTCCAGTGATTGCTAGAGAGTGGAGCTGGTGAGGTGGGAGGCGATATTGAGGAGAGAACAGTGCTTGTCCAGGAGTGAAACTGACCTGTGGGCGGACTGAACTTCTGCGCTGACCTGTATCCGCCCATGTTGACCAAACCCTACCAGGGATCCCACTCCTAAAAGCCTCAAACGACCTCTCTAGAGGATACTGAAGTCTTTGAGGTTATTGAATGGAGAAGCCTAACCCTGAAGAACGCTTTCAGCAACGGCATCATTGAGAGACTGCCCTGAAGTATTCAAGGAGCTAGCGCTATCCTTTTCTGAATCTCACCGTGTCCGGGAACCGGCTTGCCATCTGGAAGCTCTGCGTGGGGTAAAGGAACTGTCTAGCTCCGGTTTCCCGACAAGCTGGTGAAGTGCTGGGAAGTGAGCCGCGTCAGAGGAGGCGGATCGAGTGAGGCGGGACCCCGGCGTGAGGAGCAGCGAGGCGGGAGCAGCCAGGCGAGAGCGTCGGAGGAGGTGCGGCCGCGACGTCTTTGCGCATGCCCTGCCATCGAAGAAGGATCGCCAGGGGAAGTATCCCCGCATCGACAGCTGCGCAGTCTGAAAAGGGGCCATCGTCTGAGGAGAGTGACGGGCGGTGAGACCGGGCCAACGAGTACTCCGAGGCAAGAGCTTCCCTTCCCAAGTCTGTGGCGGCAGGTAACCGGAGGGCCGACAAGAGCTTTCCGATTCCGGAAATCGGCGCCTTAACTTTCACCGGCGAACTGCAGCAGGGACAAGTAAGCCGGGGCTGCCGTTCTGGAGGGAGGTGGGACCCGTCACGGGTAGCGTGACGGAACGCATAAGAAGTACCGAAAGGCCTCCTCAGGTAACAGACTAACCCCCGAGTGGGAACAGTGAGGAGAACCCCTTGCCTAAGATATCTGGGTGACTTTCCACCTGAATTAAGTTACGTCCTGGTGAATAACTAGCCGGCTTTGGAGGGAGAGAAGGGCCGATTTGGGGATAGACAAAGAGGGCAGGGCTACAACTGTCCTGGAAATCCAGCGCTCTATCACCAAGGGGGGCATAACTTAAAGAGAGCCTTGAGGTCAGGTTGGAGTAACCTAGAATTAGAAGGATAGAAGGGTAATTTCTAATTCCCCCTTCTTTTAGGTTGTGTAAGGGAGCAAGTTCATGTTAACCCTGGAGCTGGAATTGTGAGCTGAACTGCCTTATGTGAAAATATCTCTGTGATTGTAATGATCAAAATTCAGCCTTTCTGATCTTGTAAAAGTGCTTGCTAATTGCAGAAAATTGTACTAGAGCTAGTGTGTGTGGAAAAATCATTTTAAACTACAGAAGCTGAACCCTAGGTGATTGCTAATGTTTTGACCAAGAAAGGAAATGTATTAATGACTTGCGAGAGTATTTGATGTATTGAAACCTGTTAATAAGTCATCAGAACAACCAAGTATTATTTTTATAAAACAGCTCGTATTTTTCCACAAAGATTGGTGTAGTGTCATTTTTGTGTGGAATTGCATTGAGTTACTGCTGGGTGGTGTGCAACCTTTACACTTGTGTTTCTGGAGTCTGACTGTCTTACCCTAGGCCAGGCTACCCTAGGCGGCTTAGCAACTCTAGGTCCAACAGATGTTCTTTGTCTTTTCCCATTATTTAGCTGATTCAAGTAATTGCACCAGTTTATTAGTATGGTCTATTTGCATTTTATCTATAGTTCCTCTTTATGGGGAAATATTTCACTGTGACATTCTAGTATGCTCTTTATCCTTCCCCGTCTTTTAGTCTCTCCAAATCTAAGTTTAAATTCTGAAACTGCTTCCTAGCCTGTTCCCTGTTCTTACCTCCCTTTAGATTCACAAATGGTTGGTTTTATATACTTCCTTTATGGATACGTGCTCTTTGTAATTCTGGTTATCGATTGCTTGCTCGTTGTAAATCTCATGTTTTCTGAGCTTGATGAATTTTAGATAAAGGTTTTCAAAACTTCCTGAGTTTGTGGTTATTATAGTACAAATAGAATATATAAATTATAAGTATTTTGGTATCTGCCTTTTCTTCACAGCTAGCTCCCTGATTCATCGTGGTCATTAGGTACCCGTGACGGTGGATTGGTAAGTCGGGTACAATAGAAATATATAAGAAGGAACTGGGTTACTGGTAGTAGAGTGTAAGGTCACCTGATTAATGAATATGATAAATTGAATTTTATGGGCCCGATACGTATATGGTAAATTTGGTTGGTCGGTGACCTGCGCGCTCTATCAGCGGTAGAGAGGCAGAGACTAGTAGAAAGAGAAGTAGAGAGAGGTAGAGAGTAGAGAGTGAGTAATAGAGAGTAGAGAGTGAGTAGTAGAGAGTAGTAGAGAGCAGTAGAGAGAGTAGCAGAGAGTGAGTAGTAGAGAGTAGTAGAGTGAATAGTAGAGTGAGTAGTAGAGAGTAGTAGAGAGTGAGTAGTAGAGAGTGAGTAGTAGAGAGTAAGTAGTAGAGTGAGTAGTAGAGAGCAATAGAGAGTGAGTAGTAGAGAGTAGTAAAGAGTGAGTAGTAGAGAGTAGTAGAGAGTGAGTAGTAGAGAGTGAGAGAGAGAATAGTAGAGAGTAGTAGAGAGTGAGTAGTAGAGTGAGTAGTAGAGACTAGTAGAGAGAGAGTAGTAGAGAGTGAGTAGTGGAGAGTAGTAGAGAGTGAGTAGTAGAGTGAGTAGTAGAGAGTGAGTAGTAGAGAGAGAGTAGTAGAGAGTGAGTAGTAGAGAGTGAGAAGTAGAGAGTGAGTAGTAGAGAGTAGTAGAGAGTGAGTAGTAAAGAGTGAGTAGTAGAGAGAGAGTAGTAGAGAGTGAGTAGTAGAGAGTAGTAGATAGTGAGTAGTAGGGAGTGAGTAGTAGAGAGAGAGTAGTAGAGAGTAGTAGAGTAGCAGAGAATGAGTAGTAGAGAATGAGTATTTGAGAGTGGTGTAGTAGGAGAGAGTAAGTAGTAGAGAGTAGTGGAGAATATTCCAAAGTTTGGCACAGCACCACTTGCACAATGAGTCCAATCAAATCATATCACTTAGAGTCCTTATTGAAGCGCTGCATCTTGGTGTATATTCAAATGCTTTTATTTTCCTTAAGTTTATGTACCACAGCCAGCCGAAACGTTTCGTTCTGTACAACAGAACTTCTTCAGGGCGTTCTTATTTCCTTCAAGTTTTGTCGGTATCCTGTTGTCATATAACTAGATATTTCTTCCAAATGTTAGACGAGACGTAAGTACATTCTTATTCAAAGTGACTAGGTATCAATTTTACCCACACAATTCGGGCAGACTTGAGTAATTTATAGCATCCTCAAAGTCAGTCTTTCAAAAATTCCAAAGTATAGGACATGATAATCCAAATCCAAATGTTTCTCAAGAAAAGTCCTTTTCAATCGTTCGGAATATCGGTGTTTGGGCAGATATGACCCAGGGACCCCCAGTATGCAAGGGGAATTAGTCCCCCCTCTGCAAACACGCCAGTGGCCTGCGTTGCAGAGAGGTGTAAAAAGGGGCATAGCCTCATTACACCTCTGTGCAATGCAGCCCCCTGGCGCATACTGGAGGCTCCTGGTGGGCTAGTTGGCCCCCAGGGACCCCCAGTATGCAAGGGGAATTAGTTCCCCCTCTGCAAATGCGGCAGGGGGCTGCGTTGCAGAGAGGTGTAACAAGGGGCATAGCCTCATTACACCTCTGCAATGCAGCCCCCAGGCGCATACTGGAGGTTCCAGGTGGGCTAGTTGGCTCCCAGGGGCCCCCAGTATGCAAGGGGAATTAGTTCCCCCTCTTCAAACATGCACGGGGGCTGCGTTGCAGAGAGGTGTAAAAAGGGGCGTGGCTTCATTACACCTCTCTGCAATGCAGTCCCCTGGCGCATACTGGAGATTCCTGGTGGGCTTTCAGGTCTTATATAGTTAGGAATTAGCATTAAAAAAACCTTTGAGATTCACTGAAAAAAACATAGGTTTCAGGCCTTATATAGTTAGGAGTTAGCATTTAAAAAACCTATGAAATTCACTGAGACCTTCTGGAGAGTGAGGCGGACACGGATCTCTCGGTACCCCGAGCAGTAACGTCGCTGCAAAACAACGATGATTGTCAGTTAAAGTCCGGGTCTCTTGATGCTGCAGGGCCATCCGTACTGCTCCTCTGACTGGAGCAGAAAAAATTAGCACAACATCCCTCCACACAAGAAGAATCGGAGGCCAGAGGGGGTTACAGAGTAAATTAACCTCTGCACTAGAAAAATAACTGCTTTATTATCACTTTTTGTAATATAGATAGAAATCTGGTTGTGGGGAGGACCTCTTTATATGTTTCTCCCTTCCATTTCGGGGACAATGTGTAAACTCACTCCCTTGTGATTTTCCCACATTTTTTTCTGCATTTTACAGACTCAGCAAGGTAGTGTTGTGTTTAACTTCTTTTCTTTAGTCGTCTGGGTCTCAGTCTCAAAACGTATGATGTTTGCTCTCATGCCTACTGTAACAGTTCATGTAGAATGTGTACCTTGTCTATAATATTTTCTAGCTGCATACTCATAGTCACATTAGTATCTTCCTTGAGTCTACACAGAGTTATCACTGGATTTTTTGAAAACATGAGGTTTTTGAAAATTGTTTAGGGTGATCTTCAGATCTGCTACTCTCTCACTCCTTTTCTAATTTCCACTCCCTGGCGGCTTTGTCCTTCCTATGATGATTTTTCCAACCTGTATTTGACAATTAACAGCTATTCTGTAGATTTTTTGTTCACTTCTTCGTCTGGTATAAATATAATCTTACTTCTTGCTTACTTCTAGTGCTTGATTTCATACTGAATATAAAACGCCCAATGTAAAAGAGGCCTTTCGTGATCCACATGATAAGCTAATGATACAATGAAAGCACATACATGAAACATTCAGGAGTCTGACAGATGCACACTTTTAGGGCCCTTCATTTTTCTGCGTGCTATAAAAACATTTATTAGAACATTGGAATGTTGGGAGCTTCATTGAAAACAATGGAGTGCTCCGGGCTTATAATGGCTGGTATAAGCCTGGAGCTCCAACATTCCAATGTTTCTTTGTTCACAGCTCTGGCTGTGAACAAAGGCTTCAGGGAGCCTGAGTGGATTCCAGTCCCCTCACGCTCCCATAAGGCTTTGTTCTTTTTTGCTAGAACATTCTGCCCTCAAGTGGCAGAATGTTCTAATAGCCTTATAGCCTTTCTTAGCTGGGCAATACCGGCTATTAAAGTCCCTCTCCCTTGTTAAAAGCCCTCACCTTCGGCTCGGGCCTTTAACACTGGAGAGGGCCTTTAATAGCCGCTATAACCCTCTATGCCGGGCTATCAGGCTATAGTATATCCTGAGGCTGAAAGGTGGAATGTTCTAAATTAAAAAGAGAGAAATATGAAGACAAACATTGGAGTGTTGGACTCCACTTTCATACCAGCCAGTAGAAGACCTAAGCTACTCCATTGTTTTCAATGGAGTTTCCAACATTCCACTGTTCTAATATAGCCTTATAGCCCACCATAGAGGGCTATACCGGCTATTAAAGGCCCTCTTCAGCGTTAAAGGCCTGAGCTGAAGGCGAGGGCCTTTAACAAGGGAGAGGGACTTTAATAGCCGGTATAGCCCAGCTACGAAGGGCTATAAGGCTATTAGAACATTCTGCCACTAGAGGGCAGAATGTTCTAACAAAAAAGAACAAAGCCTTATGGGAGTGTGAGGGGATTGGAATCCGCTCAGGCTCCCTGAAGCCTTGGTTCACAGCCAGAGCTGTGAACAAAGAAACATTGGAATGTTGGAGCTCCGGGCTTATAGCAGCCATTATAAACCCAGAGCACTCCATTGTTTTCAATGGAGCTCCCAACATTCCAATGTTCTAATATGAAATATTGTGGTAGACAAAGCCTTCTCCCTACTATTAAATAAATTCTATATCTCATAAAAGGAATGTTCTTCGTCTTATATGTTCTTCATTTGGTGGGTACATTTCTGTGATGTAACAAATACACAAGCCATTTGTCATACCTTACCTGGAAAGAGGCTTTATTGAATGTAGCTGTAAAATTATCTTTTCAGTTTGAATTACTGAATTTGCACAAACATTTCTACAGAATAAAAAACTCAAGCCTTGTCATTTGTTTTACTACATCATCTTGTGCTTTTTATATCAATATTTTCAAATGTTATATATTTTAATAGGTATATCCCAATTTCTTGCATATCAGTATTTCTTTATTCTAGGGTTTTGAAAGAACACATAATATTTGTATGTAGACAAAAGTCTTTTTTCAGGTTAAAAGCTGAGATAATTTATGGAAAAAAAGGTTTTTCAAATTGTTATAACCAACAATATAAGGGGAGCTTTACAATGCATTGGAAAAGTGGCTGGTTAAAGGTATGGTACAGTCTGTATTCAGGTAGCTCAAAAGTCAATTTACAGGGTTTTCTTGTAAAAGTGTTGTTTTTACTCTTGCTAAAATAATAAAATAATATTTCACAATCTGCACAGAGTCAGTCTAGTGGGCAGAGGCATGACACCTTCAGTGTTTTAATAGCAAAGCCGGATTTTCAGGCCCCTAGTTGCTGTAGAGTTTAAATGCACGGAAGCCACGCACACGCATGTTTTTCCATCCTCAGCGAGCACTTCTTTCATTTCAAAATGGAGAGTAGCGCAAATCTGTACTTGACTTTATTTTTAGCGCATTATGCACCAGGCATATATCATGAAATCGTTTGCTCGTGGTCCTCCATTTGATAAGTAGAAACTAAGTGTTGCTCCTAAAATCAGTTAGCAGAGGAAGCAATTTTCTTGTGGATAATAAGTGGAAAGGCCATGGCTGTCTAAGAAACATAAACAACATATATCTTATCCGAAAGGGCATATGCAGCAACTTAGTAGGCCGTCCTTCTTCAGAAGCAGTCTCTTTTCCCGCCTGTTGTTTGCACGTGTAGGCTGTGGTTTGCTTATAAAACAGTTTTACACGAACCACTGATCGCAGTGCAAGCTTCTGTGTCAAAACATCTCAGGCTTGTTTCATTGAAGGCACTTGGTTTCCATGGCAATTTATAAAAGCGAGTGGTTTGGTTTATTCGTTTAGAACAGATGAGCTGGGGAGGGAGGAGGGTACTCAACTGGCCACAAGCAGGTTTGGTTGACCCTGCGTGACGTGTAACCCTAGGCAGCAAATCCCGGGTAGTATTGCATGCAAAAATAGACAGTATATAGGTTTCTAGCATAGGCATGAAATAAAGGAAACATGAATGCAGTTGACAGCTTTGAGCAAGGGCATTTGTTACTAAGAATTGTTACAGCCAATGTTAAAAGGGTCTATTTATATTTATACTGTATAAAAAAAAAACTTTTGGAAGAGAAAATGAATGCCAGGTCTTCATGTACCCTGTTTACTGTGAGGTTTCATTGGCAGGCCATTAGGTTTCCATGGTAACAAGCAAACTGCATTTGTGTGAAACAAAATCAGCCATGACTTTGTGCTTTGACAAGGATTTCTATAGCTCTTTTTCTGAGTCCCACCACATGAAGCTGTATTCTTCTTCGCCACAGAAGCTCCCGGGGGTCTCGTCTTTTTAGGAGGCCAATCAGTTTCAAGCGCGGCTTGTAATAACGTATACTTTAATGATGCCTTTTTTCCCCAGTGCTTTTTGAGTCAATAATCGATAGAGGAATCTTTGGTAGTTTATTTTTGTTGATGTCCATTTTCAAAGACTCTTTCTTCATGCCAGTGCCTAGTGAATCTTTCGCAGCCTCTGCCGGAATAAGGTCACCTTCGGTGACTGAGCGTAGAAATCAGAAGGATAACGGGGTACAGCCATATATGAACTCTTGTCCCAATAATGCCGCCGACTGTGCCTTAAAAAAGAGAAAAATAACGGATGTTAAAATCAGAGCAGTCTTCTGATTAACTTAGAGACATAGGAATGAATCCTAACACCATAGAACATCTGACATTTTCATAACTGTGGTGCATTTTAGACCAAAAAAGTTTAAAAAGTCAATTACAGTGGTATGTAATTTACCAGGAGTTATGATAATTATGTTTTAAATGTAATACCCACTAAATCTCAATGTTGCTTAACAAAATATACAGAACGAGTTTTAAGATTGTGAGTCTACATACAGGAATCATGAAGGTAGTGAAGGTGATTAAACACAGAAGCAGCTAGGTTCGAAATGATAGACCTGCCAACTCGCACGCTTGAACCGTGTGTCACGAGATATCGGCTTTATTCACAGGGTCCCTTGCTGAGGAGCCGATACCACACGATAGCAGGGAAATGAGCCGTGAACTACTGTGCATAGAGGGTTTCCATGTCGCCAATGGAAATTCTGAACAGCAATGTCAATTAAGGAACGTGAAAACACCCCAGGACATAGATGGACGGGTGGAGGGGGCCGAAGTGTCTCTTAGTAGTCCTTGGCACAAGTCCCTGCCCCCTCCAAAGCACCGCCTCTTCCTTACATGGGGAAATATATTTTTTTCAAGTTGGCAGGTCTGAAATTATAAGTATGATGCTCTTTTATATTTTGCCTAACATCACTGTTTTTGCCATTCCTAGGTATTGTAAATTATAGGTAATATGATTCCAAAATGTAATGGGGTCTGATGTATCGACATCAGAAGCATGAAACTCTGTGCTGGCTCTGTCAGCATTGGAACTTTTTTGCCTGTCATACTGGATGTCAGAAGTGAGCACTTAAGTCACTGAACCATCTTACTAATTACGAATGACCAGCGGTTTGGATTTCAACAGAGGCCGAACTGGATAATAAGGGCACATTTTATGGATGGGCAAATGTGCGATAGGGGAGCAAGAAAAGATAGTGCCTTTTAGGCAGAGTAGTAGATATGAAGATATGGCTTAACAGCAGGGCCACGGGAATTATGTGATTTTTCGGCTGCAGCATTTTCTGCATAATTATGGATTTGACTCGTTTGCCACATAATTCATAATTTCCTGCATATTCCACTGATTTTACATTAAAAAAATAGTTTCCTGCTCAAACAGATCAAACATTAACAGTAATACAGCAACACATGTTGCTCAGGATTAGACTGCCCTTCACAAAGGTTGACTGCTCTTCTTCCTGTTGCCTATTTGAGTTTCAGACTGGGTGTCAAATTGGTTTTATTGAGGTGAAACCTTTGCCCAGATAGTGTTAACGTGTAAAAATGACAAAATAATGAGGTAATATTATCACAAAATGTGCCACATTATGCTGCATATTTGCAGTGCTTAATTTGTAAATGAAATCGTGCTGGTGCTCATAGATCTGCTTTGAATCATGCGGCAGGTGAAATTAAATGTGCGCGCATGGAATTCCAAGGCTGTGTATTTCTAATTCAACTTCATTTATCTTTACTTCACTAACAGACATTAATGTCGCTTTGATCTCACTTCTTCAGGTTCCTGCCTTCTCCCTTTATGACCGTGTTTATGTCTTTTTCTGTCTTACCGCTTTTTCAATTTTTTTTCTCTCTTGTTCTCGGTAAACATCTAACACAGATAAATAAGTGCCGGCCCCCCAAAATAAGTGCTGGTGCCCCCCACCAGAAAACACCAGCTAAAATTAAGCCCTTCAGATTTGTCTTTTCTTGCTGCCTACTTTAGTAAACCCAGTCGTAAAATGTGGCCTTCCTGTGCAAGATAATTCCAGTGGCCCTAAATAACGGCCAAAGCTACCGACTTTAAAACTAGCTTCGAGTCCCACCCTCAGCTCAACATCATGTGACTGGGCAAATTACTTCATCTCCCCTTGCCTAAAAACACTCGGGCAAAGTTAGTGCTATGTAAAACTGCAAAACCCTATATGAGACAAAGGTGCTGCAAGGAACACTTCTCTGAAAAGTAGTGGCCCATAAGAGTTTAGCAAGATGTGTACTACAACAGACTGTAGGCAATGGGGAATGGAAAGTCCCGGGAGGAACAACACTGTAGAGGCAGGGGACAGTGAAGCAAAATATTTCAGAGTTGCGCATAATTTGCAAAAGAATGAGTGTCAATACACAAGCTCTGGTCAGAAGCCCACTGCCTATGCAATTAAATGTAGGTGTGCCCAATACTAAGTCAGAAGATTCTTGAATCCATCTCATGACTCTTCAGTACACTACCGCGCACTACCTGCCCCTTTATCTCCCTCTTGCAGTTTACTGCTTTCTTCCTTTATGACTGTTTTCAGTTGTTCTAGTCCTCCGTCGTTTTGCTTTGTTTTTCCCCCTCATGCTCTTGGTAAATGTATGATGCTGAAAAATAAGTACCGGTCCCCCAAAATGAGTGCCAATGGCCCCACTGGCAAGCACCAGCTCAAGTTAAGCCCTGGATCACAGCCAAGGACATGTAAATAACCAAACGTGTAATAGTATAATAGTGCGCAACTGAGTGTAAAATACAACTGCATACCCGTACCAAAATGAAGAAGATTGGCATCTTTGGACTGTCCACATGTGGAAAATGAGGTGAACACTGAAGTCCTGATAATCCATCACTATTTTCAACACATTTAATTATGTTGTACCAGAAAATGCATTAATTATTCGCAATTTAGCCTTCTCTGGTATGCCGATAATGGAAATTTGCAGTAATTAACCTCGATAGTTTTAAAGAAAAATTCCTCAGCATACTTGATTCATTTGAGACGAGTGGGTTGATCTTTTGAATGTGTGCTACGCAGCACAGTTTTTGTTCCTACCATGTTAAAAGAACGTTTACTCAACACACCTAAAAATAAGATGCTGTGTTGTCTATGGATGCATGTATTCACGCCCAAGAATGCATGCATCAATGTGAACCTGAACCTGCATTGTGTTGCTGTGCCTCATACCAGATCATGTCCCAGTGAAGGATGTGTGGCTCAGAGAGAGCTTCAGAGAGTGGATCTATAATGGCCAAAGGCTATTTTTTTTTGTCCCACCAGTTATACAGAAGAAGCTTAAACTTGATTCTTTCCTGCACTTACCTTCTTCATATGAGATATCTCCAATTCAAACCTGAAAGCATTAAGGCATGCCTAGATTCCCTTCTCTGTCCAGAGGACCCAAAGTAATAATGGTTAAACTGGCCTTTTTAGAGTTTAAATGTCTTCATAGGTAAGTTGCCAGCCTTTCAATGTGTGAAGCTCAATCGTTACCACCAAGTAAAGTCTCATACCCAGATGCATCTGAAAATCCAGAGAAGTAAGCTGCATTTATAGGGATGGTCCAATGGTTCTGTTCTAGGACAGCTACTCGACAACTTACTACAGCAGGACATTCTTCACAGGACCACCTTACCTAGTTGTAAAAAGGGAGCAACATGTTTTCTGCATAATCTCTGACTTATAATTACGCAAGATGTCATTCAGAGGTATGAATGGCTTCTAGCCAGCAAGATTCTTTTTTAGTTAACTGGCACCTACTGACAATTTAGTTTGGATAGTGCGCCTAATAACTTCAAAAATAACACTAATAATAATACTACTATTAATACTACAACTACTACTACCACTGTGACTACTACGACCACCACCACTAATACAACTATCACTACAACCACCACTTTACCCAATATCTCATGTTCCAAAGGTGAGCTGGGATCTAACTAGGCCCAGGCATATACATCAAAGGGGCATGACATCTGTTGTCACCCCAACCATCAACAAAGAGGTGAAGCTCCACGTCACCGGTTGTGGCTACACCATCTTTCAGTCTCTGTGGGTGTGGGGTCATCAAGGATTTTTCTAACACCCCCCAAAAACAAAAACAAAATAGACCCCCACTTTTTTGCGTAAAAGGCCCCCAAAGTGGAGCCTTATACCCAAAGAAGGGTGTCCATTGCACTGTGATATAGGGTCTGATATTGTATAGGGTCTGATATTGTACTTTATGAATGAGCTCCAAAAATGCACACATTTGGTACTGCCACTCATCTGGTGTTACCTTTGTTACTAATTAAAGGGGAAATGGCCTAGCAGATTGGTGTGGCCCACTCTATGTATAACTGAGGGCCAAGACTGATTTGTACATGATTCATCCCTTCTATAAAGGTACACATACACAGATTAGGTTAATGCCATTGGAATGGAATTCTGGTAGGAGAAATTCCCAGCGATTGATCCCTTCCTTGACATTTTAGCTTTATGGAATTCTGGTAGGAAAATTCCCAGCGATTGATCCTTTCCTTGACATTTTAGCTTTATATTAAAGAATGTTCTCACGGTTGTAGTTACCAATAAATTAGAGGAAAGTGAGGAAAATGTCACATCATGAATGGATTTTGAAAGAAAACGTACTGTTTGTTGGTGCTACTGGGCATTCCCCTTCGATTATTGCTATATCGTCAATAGCAATATCTCCTTCTATGCCAGGACCTCGGACTCCTTCAAATATAAGCTAGAAAAGAAAATTTAAATACAAAATTAACATCCTGGAGAAGAAGCAGTGTTTCAGAACCTTTCCAAAATGGAATCCTAAAACTCACTATGAACTAGGATATAGCACAGAAAAGATTTCCATTTAGTGTCTCTTAACAAAACATATAAGATAACAACAGACCTACCCAAACACAAAAGATTTCAACACATTCCCACATATTCTGTCTTTGATTACCTGGGAAATCCAGACTATTCAACATCTTATTATAGTCACGATTCCCAATTATGAACATGCTTTCATAGTGATATTAAGCTGCATTGTAGCTGGATAAAATTCTCAAAGAAGACATTGTACAAAAGCATCATTGCTCAATGATTAGTCCACATCCACCACTCCAAAGTCATAGCTCTATGATTCTTTCGATTCAACATTCTATTCTTTCCATATCATTGTCCTGTAAAACATACATAAACCACAAACTTAGCAAACTGAGTTATTCACACGCATCATATTGCATGGATTTGGATTGTTAATGTCCTGAAAATATGTTTTGATCTATTTTTGATTCTCATTTGGGCCAGCATTTCGGGGATCTGACAAGCTGGTACCTTACAGGAACCCAGCAGGGAATCAGCTATCCTGGGAATAGGTCAGTTTGGCCAGGACGATACCCACGAGGAGCAGGGTCAAGACTAATTTGCATATGGCTAGGTCCAAACTGGGGTGGCATAGTGAGCAAATGATTGATGGATTAGACCCAGATATTTTGAATGGGGGTGAGTGGTTGAAAAGTTTCAGTGCTCCGTCCATCATCTTGCTGTGTTTGCTAAAAACGGACCAAAGAACATTTTAGCAATTTGGGCCTTAGATGAAATTTGCACATAACTTAATGTTTCTTGCTCTTATTTCTGTCTTTATTGAGTAATGTAAAAAAATATATTATATATTTATCACGGCAGACCTTTCCATAATGCCTGACTATCTCAGGCAGACCGATTCACAAAACTGTCTGGTCTTTGTTTTAGTTGGATTTGAAGCAGATTTTTAATTGTCTAGGAACTGGCTTCGAATTCTAGAGGTATTCCTTTGAAAAGGTGCAAATGTTGTGCTGAAATTTGAACAGATTCCAAAAATGCACCACAAAAGGGTGGCTGCATACACAGAGAAACACTGGGCAGCTTTTGAACAGCTGTACTGTATTTTACTTGAATGCACTTCCCCAGGGGCAGCACAAGTTCACGGCTGCCCTGGGGGCATCGCGTTCATTCTAATTTAGTGTACTTTCCTTGTTAGAACAGGGCGGAAACAAGGTAAGTGTGGCGTTTTCATAATACAGCCCCAGGTCATTCTTAGCATAAGGCACAAACGTATAACTACAATATATAGGGAAATATTTTTTTAATTGAAAGCCAGTGTCAAACGTGTGAGTTTGAGGTGCTTCCCCAGGCCCTGCAGCTTTCTCTACCTTGGAACACCCAGATCCAGCTTCTCTGAGATTTATTCACAAAAAGGAACACAATACTTTGTAATAATAAACAGACAGGTAAATACATTTGCAAGTGTAAATTGTCATTTTGTGAGTAGCAATTTTAAATCTGCAATCAGAAACGCTGCTATTTGTGCTCCCCGGAGGCCACTAGGCTTATAAACAGTTTTGTGAATCGGGCCTCAAACAATAACAAGCATTGGTATATGCTTTTGCCAATGTGATTAATAATAAGCTGTTTTTTGTTGTAAGTTGTAGCTTGCTGAGTAGTTGTACAATATAAGTCACAGAGAGTCTGTTAATGTGTTATGACTTGTTTATGTACAAAAAGGCAATATGTTGTGCTGTTACTAGTGGTATATTGTGGGTAAGTAATAGCAACATTTTGAAAAATGAAAGAGGGAAATAATAGAATTAATTAATGTTATACCAATATTATATGTTTAGAGGAGTTCTGACAGTTTTAGGGCCTGGTACCACTGCACCATTCAAATCATGCCCCTAGGACCTGCAAGATAACTGTGTTTGTAACTGCCTGTTTAGTAGTAATATATAACAAAATTGGAGTTTAGATGAGTGATGACAACTTTTGGCCCAGGTGCCATTGCACCTGCTGCACCATTCAAAGCATGACTATATTGCATGTAAGGAACCTGCACTTGTGTCTGCATGTTTAGTAGTAAAATATTGCAATATTTGGTGTTTATAGTTGTTCCTAAAGCTTTGGGCTCTGGTGACACTGCATCTGCTGCACCATTGAAATCATGACCCTAATGCCTGCAACGTAACTGCACTTGTGACCGCTTATTTAGAGGTTAAATATTATCTGCACTTGTGACTGCCTGTTTGGTAGTTACATTTTGCAACATTAGATGTTTAGAGGAGTTCTGATAACTTTTTGACCAGGCTGCCATTGCACCTGCTGCACCATTCAAATCATGACCCTAGTGCCTGAAAGATAACTGCACTTGTGACTGTCTTTTAAGTAGTAAAACATAGCAAAAATCTGTGCTTAGTAGGGTCCATGGGGATTTTGGTCTGGGTGCCACTGCACCTGCTGCACTATTGAAATCATGACCCTAGCTCCTGCTGTATAACCTGCCGCACCATTCAAATCATGACCCTGTTGTCTGTAAGGTAACTGCACTTTTGACTGCCTGTTTAGTAGTCAAATATGGCATTATTATGTTTTTAGAGGAGTTCTGACAACATTTGGGGCCTGTGCTACTGCACCTGGTGCACCATTCAAATCAAGACCCTATTGTCTGCACGGTAACTGCACTTGCGCCTTCCTGATTAGTAGTCAAATATAGCACAGCTCTTGTATATTAACTGTGTTTTTAACATGCAATGTTTATTACAACCTTTAGAATTTGATCATAATGATCAAATTGATTAAGTTGACAAAAAAAATCTGATAATTCATACAAAATGCAAAGAAAGGTACTGAGCCATGAATCGAAAATGCCACAAACGCATATGCTTTACACAAATAGGTAATAAAAAGCAAGCTTTCCAGTATACTGTTAGAAGCTATCCGCCTTTTCTGGGGAAAGAGATTTTATCTTGACAGTGAATGGGGCTTAAACAGTCTGACCAGCTTTAGTAGAAGTATCATAAATGCATGCAGCCAAGGGAAATTAACAAAAAACAAGTTGCACATAAAAGTGAATGAAGACAGTATTTTGGGTTTAGGAACTGATAAGAACCCCTTTTAATATACATTAAATGCAAGAGATTTCACAAGCACAGAGCAAGCGCTGTGCAGGTGAATCCTAAAAAATGACTATCTACAGGCCCATCTGCTATTTGTTGTTTTTAATTAAAATTGGATTATATTGTATACACCTGTCTTTCTCTGAGTACCTCAAATGCACGTTTTGCTTCAATTGCATTTGCTGTTAACTGAAACATACATACAGTATTAATCTTTCTGAAAGGTCTCCAATTTTTCTACAGCATGCAAGCGTCCGTCCTTACTGCAGACATTTGTCATATGTGAAGACAGTTAAGGATTCACATCCATCACTTCTACAATATTGCTTTTGAACATATTCGACAAAACCACTTCCAAATCTAATCTCTATTTATCACTCACCTCCTAGAGAGAGCTCTTCTACTCCATCACATTTATCTGTTAACAAGAAATGAATTTGAAAACTAACTTTCAAACTGTTGTAAGTTTGAAAATGTTTCAAAAGTCTTAATTACATTGAAGTTAATCTTTCTCTTGTAATGCATGTATTGTTCTGGCACTTTCTAGGCCTGAATCAAAAACAAAGTGTAAAAGTATGTGCAGGCGTACTACTACAATATATTTAATGACATTTTTAGGTCGAGCCAAGGCAGCGTGCATGCGCTGTATGCAAGACCTGTTGTTATCTCTTCTATCGGGTTTTGGCATGCCAATGAACTGCCACTTGTTCATTGTTGTGCCATTTAGAAATATGGGGCTTTTATTGGTGCATTGCATCTGATTCTCCCACCTTTACATGCTTGGGTCAGGATCATGCAATTTAACTCATTGTTTGCTTGCACTGTCCATCCCAATACGTCTGCGATTCCTCCTGGTCATCCTGATCTGCCTTTTTATTTTGTAGGCTGTCAGCATCATTTTAGGCTTTCAGGCCATTTCACGGAACAATGCTCTGTTTGGCACCTGCAAAGTGGCAATTTCTGTCCAGTAGCTGTTGAGCTATGCCAATAGCTCTAACTCAAAAAAATGCGAGACCTATTTAATTTCTAATGCTTGTCATAACTTGCTCTTTCCCCAATGCATGATTGCACACAGTGTATAGCTGCACATAGATGAAACGCATTCCCGATGCGCATTTTATTTCTTATTTATTTAGTTTCTCCAGAGGGAAAAGATTTTTCATGCACAGAAAACCCTTACCCTACATCCTCACTGTGTATGGGGGTGATCTATCCCTCTTCCCCACTGGCAGGGGAGTTAGTCCAATCCTTTGTGGGACTAAAGCTTGGGCTCTAACCAGAGTGGGAATGGGGTTCGGTAGTAGGTTCTCACAAAATTACAAGGCAAACCAGTCATTGAGCCACCCAATTCTCTCTCCCTGAATAAAATTACTCTGACGTACTCAGTGGCATAATGCAAAAAGGTGCCCCCACCGCAGAATGTGACGAGGGACCCCGGAGTTTCCCATATCGTACAGACATTCATTGGAATTGGGCTCAATGGTGGATTTCAAGAGCGTTTAACTATTTCTTATTCCATGTCATTGCAAGGAATGCAATGGCATGGCTTAGAGGGAGAGGGACCCCCTCCAAAGCAAAAAACTCTGGAGGCCCCCCCCACTGCCTTCAGGGGCATCGGGGGCCTCCGTTAGGCTCCTGGGTGTACTAGAGAAATATGCAGTAGTAAAGGTTTTATGAAATACAGTATTCCTTTTGTGAAATATTGGCAGGTTTAAATGAAGTTATGTTCATCCATAAATGTACATTTATAACTCAAAACACCTTTGTGAATTTCCTGCAATTGCCATTTGAAAAGGGCTATTTTGATTTTGTTCATTAATGTAAATTGATATAGGCTGCACAATTGAATGTACTCATTTCAGTTTGAAGCCATTACAATATATATATATATATATATATACATACAGTTAATTTCCTACCTGAAATGATGTGGTTGGATGTATGTTAACATGTGCCTGTTTCCAGTTCTCGCCTTTGTTTCCCTTTGCAGACCATATTGGATTTTCTAAAGCAGTTTGTCCCTTTAGGCGCAGGAAAATATTCAAAAAACCTATCAATGAATAATTGAAAGATTAAAAAACAAAGCTTGACTTAATCACAGGAATACTACTGCTGAATGTATAACCCAGTAAATACATCTTTTCTCATGGTCACATTAATGTGATTTTCTTTAAGCATGGCACAGAATTACTTTAGAAGAGGCTAATATTAAAGCCAGGAACGTATTTCATAATACATGAATATTATGCATTTTTTACAATATAGTAAAGCGAGGTAAACTGCACTTATTGGTCATGATCAACAAACCAGTCATAAACAACTAAAAAAACTCAGAACAATGAAAGCAGAAAACGTAAGAAAAGGAAAGAAAGCAGAAATTTAAGAAACGATAGGCATGTGTCAAACAAAGTACCCAAAGTGAGATTGTGCACTGCATGTAGTTCAAGTGTGCCTATGACCAGTGCACACAGAGAACTCTATAATGCTGGTCCTCCTCACAGGAGTATTACATCTCCACTTAAGAGGGCCATCCAACCCTAGTTTTGTTAACAGAAGCCTGCATTAGCCAGCAGAGCCATAAATATTGCAATCAGGCCACATCATTTGTAAAAAGTTAAGGTAAAATATGGTGAAAGCCTAACTTTACAACTTTTGGTATTCACAAAGGGCATTTCCTACTTGTAAATGCCCTTTGTGAATTCTGAAAGTTATAAAGTCCAACTTTTGGTATTCACAAAGGGCATTTGGGAGAAGTAAATGTCCTTTGTGAATACCAAAAGTCTTAAAGTTAGACTTCCGTCTCAGTTTACTTTTGTGAATCGGGTTCTAAGTGTCAGGGCCCTTCTCAGGAGGCCACTGCAGCCTGCACCACTAACTGCCTCTAAGAACGCTGCCAATGACAGTACCATCATAACTACTAACAATCACACTCCTACAAGTGTGCCAATTCAGACTACTCCAGCCCACCCAAAACTAAAATAATGGTGTGAGCGGCAGGTATTGTTTATTTTTAATCTAAAATGTCTTATTGAACACTGGTGTTGTAGGCATCTCAAAATTTGATGGACAGAGCCATCATGTGATGGACTGTCATTAGAGCCAGTGCTAATAATTAAATCCTGGTACTAAGCACTGGAATTCACTGGCTCAAATTAAGCACTGGACCATATCCTTTTCCCTGGGGTGCTTGAAAACCCTTAGAGCAGCCTCTCTACCCAGTAAGGACATGTGGAAGACAGCATTGCCTTGAAAAACTTAAAATGCACATTTTGTTTAAGTTTTTCTTTTTAACTTTTTTGTTCAAAGTATAAAATATGTCTTTCATGCTCTAGAGCCTAGATGTTTTCTTTCAGATCTTGCTGTTTACCCTCTGTTGTAGCCTGCCCTCTATCTCCACCATTGTTTCTTCCAAATTAGGGCTTGATGCACAAAGGTAGGGTTGGAACGTGCTTGGTGTTTTTACAGACCAGGGGCCAGATGTACGACATAGCGCCTTGCAAATTGTGAGTTATTTGCGACTCACAATTTGCGAGGCGCTATTTCCAATGTACAACAGTGTATTTCATGCTGTTTGTGATTTGTATGGGGTTGCAAATTGAGAGGCTCATGAATATTAATGAGCCTCGAACAATTTGCGACCCCATTGATAACGGCATGCCCTCCCAGGTATGGTGGCCTGCTGGGCTCAGCATACCATCATGGGACTGCTTTTAAATAAAGCAGTTTTTTTAATGCAGCCCATTTTCCTTAACGGAAAACGGGATGCATTAAAAAAAAAAAGTAAACATTTTTGTTTCATTTTTAAGAGCAGTCAGTGGTCCCTTGGACCACTGACTGCCCTTAAAAATATTTTTCCCTGCAATTGCAAAGGGGAAGGGGTCTCCTTGGGACCCCTTCCCTTTTGCGAGTGCATTGCCACCCTCTTGAAGAGGGTTGTAATTTGCGAGTGTTCTGCACCCGCAATTGCGGATGCAAAACATTCTTACTTAGGGTTGCGCTTGCTATTAGGAAGGGTACGCCCCTTCCTAATAGCGAGTCAAAATTGCGACTCACAAAATAGGGTTGTACATTCCCCTTGCTGTTTTTGCATGCGCAAACTAATTCGCAAACCTGTTCGCGCATGCAAAAATGGTCGTACATTTGGCCCCAAATGCTTTGCTACCCCACCTTGATTTTGTGCTGTAATTAATGTGCTATATAGCAGTGCAAATTGTCTTTCGCAGGAAGTCACAAAAACTCCAGTCATGTTATATTAGTTTGTGACGCCCTGCAACTGGTGGTTAAAGCAGGAGTGGCTGTCTGGAAGGACAACAGATTGCCATCCCTGCATCTGCTTTCTTTGAATACCAACATTTTCCTGAAATCATTCATTGAATTTTTATAACCACAGAGATTCTATCAAAGAAAAGTGAATGAGTGATGTTTTTATATATATTTTTTATCATTTACAACAGGGTGCTAGGCTCTCTCTTACACATGGAAAGATGGGAGCACAATGTGCTTTTTAAAATACCCCTCACACTCTAAAAAAACCAAGTAGAGTCATGCTTCATCATAGGGGTCTTCCCGCCCCTATAACGGGACGGGGCGTGCTACGACCAGACGAAATACGCGGGAGCACTAAGATGTGACAGAGGCTATGTGTGGGTGTATAGGAATCAGTGAAAGTGTAGGGACCTAACACTAGTGAGTGTGTAAAAAGTGAAAAATTGAAAAAGATTAAAAAAATTCCCTGGCTTGGTAGAAAAAAACAATTTTATTAGCTTCTCCAGCTGGGAACATTAAGAAGGGGTTGTGTGGTAGAGCATTAGCCACTACCTTGTCGACATGTTTCGTAAGCAGTCCCCTACTGCTTACTCATCAGGACCAAAAGAGAAGTCACTACTGGTATTTACTCAGTTTCTAACAAGTGATGCCTACTGTCCTATAAACAGCCAACAAAAATAAGTTGGCTGTTTAGGCCTCAGGGCATGAGTTGGCCCAAGTGAAGCAGGAAAAAACGACCTATTATGGTCTCTGTAAGGAAAAAGGAAGAGAAAGACCAACATAAATTTATGACTGGACATTGTTTTCTGAATGGAAAAGAAAACAAACAGACAAACGAACAGGTTTTTTGTGTAGAGGACCACAATTTCAATTATTCAAAGCGGTTCTTTTTTCATACATGAAAATCAACATGTAATTATGTGTCTCTCGGTATCACTGCCCTTTGTGGGAGACAACAATGGTATCGTTTTGTCGGGACCTTTATCGTAGTGTCACACACACACAACAACAATCGTGACTCAATGCATTTACAACAGACTAACAGAAGAGAGGGGAGGGGGACCTCCTTGCTAATGTTTCTGAAATAATAATGGTGACATACTTATCTCAGCAGTTATCTATGCCCCATGAGGTTTTGCAGACGAAGGGTAATCTGCGCAGTTTACTATGGAAAACAAGGTTTCATTTCAGGTGTTTGTTTCAAAAGCGCAGCGAGATATCAGTGCGTTTTTTCTGCCCATGCGACCCGTTTTTTAGAGACTCAAGGTCGGAGTCTATTACTTACGTCTCTGCTGCAAAAAGAAAGCATTGTTCCTACCCCAGTGCACCTCCGAGGATTGCCGGGATCAAGTGACACGGTGTTTTTGAAAGCCACTGTGCTTCCGCATTCGTTACGCGCTGGGTGCCGCCCCTTTCCTTGTGCTAGAGAGTCAACCATCTAATATGGCGGCGTATTTTTGGCACGGCGGAAGGGCAGAGGAAGCGGAAGTCTTTTTTCTCTTTTCTCGATATCGTTTCAACAGCATACAAGTGAAGCGATCATTTATATACCCTTGTTATACACAGATTCCATGTGGATTACAATTGATACAGTGCTTTTTGATGTATTTCAAATTGTTTTTAAAAGGGTTTTGTTATTGATACAGCAACATCGTAGTAATTGATATTTCCAAGAGATAGGGGGCTGAGGCTGAAATGCTGGTTATAGCAATATATGATCGAAGGCTTTCTTCGGGGCTTGATACTTGTTACGACAGTAGATCTGCAGACGCATTTCTAAGACCAATGGTCCAAAAAACATCTACGTATCTGAAGGATACAAAAGAAGTGCTGAACCTTCTGGAAGAGATACGGTTTGACCCTGAATCCCAGCTGCTAATCAGCTGTGATGTTGAAAGTCTGTATACTAGCCTGCCCCACCAAGCAACCCTAGACATCATTGAGGATGTCCTGTTTGAGGACTTTTGGGAATACCAAACACCGCGTAATGTGGTAATGAACTGTTGTGCATTGGCTTTGAAGGAGAACTTTTTTGAGTACGAAGGCACCCTGTATATATAAAAGCACGGGACCAGTATAGGAAGTACATTTGCCCCTAGTATAGCTGGTCTGTACGTACATCATCTAGAGGTAACAAAAATATTGAACCCCAATAACCCATTCAGACCAAAGATAAAACTATGGAAACGTTACATCGATGATATCCTTATCATCTGGGATGGAGATGAAAAGGGTTCGGAACAGTTCTTAACCTGGCTAAATTTGCAGGACGAATTCCTAAGGTTCACCAGCACAGTATCCAGGAGCAACTTGGTTTTTCTGGATCTAAATATCTTTCCCAAAGACGGGAAATTGATGACCACGACTCACTTTAAAAGCACTTCCAAGAACTGCCTCCTCATGTACAATAGCTTCCATCCTAAACATCTGCGCAACAATCTACCATATGGGCAGTTCCTGCGCCTACGCAGGAACTGCACTGAGATTGAGACTTTTAAAACCCAGTCAAGCGACCTTAAAAAGAAACTAAAAGCACGGATGTACCCTGACCATGTTATAAATCAGGCCTACACACGAGCAAGGAATAACTGCCGGGAAAGCCTGTTGGAAGAAAAAACAGCAAAAGAGGAAGAAAAACGTCCGATCTGCGTGACCACTTATAACACCAGTTCCAATCTAGTTACCAAGATCATTAACAAGAATTGGAAAATCCTGAACAGTGGTGGGTTAGACATATCGAAACCCATGTTCGCACACAAGAAAGCAAAGAGCTTGAGGGATGTCCTGGTTCACACAAGACCAACATCGAACATCAACATACAAAGAGACCCCAACTTTGTCCAGGGTCACTACCCATGTGGCGGATGCAAGGTATGCGGATTAACCAAGAAAAGCAAAGAAATAACTTTCAGGAATGGCACCGTCTGGGAGCAGAGGGCATTCAGTAACTGCAATAGTGCGAATGTTGTATATCTAATTACCTGCCCATGCCAACTGGAATATGTAGGCATGACAAGCAGGGCAATCAAAGTAAGGATTGGTGAACATAAGAGCACAATCAAATGCAGAAAAACAAGTACAAAATTGACCAACCATTTCCTCGAAATGAACCACAAACCCGAGGAAATCAAATGGACAGTAATAGAACTAGTAAGTAGTGAGAGATTTCTGTTGGAAAAAGAACAACAATGGGTTTTTCGCATCCAGTCACACAAACATGGATTAAACGATGACATACCCTGGAGCCAATTGTAGGTTAGTGTTACTGTACCTCCCTTCAGTAGTCAATTCTACTAACTATGAGATCTAACCATGTGACAAGTCTTTATGTCTACTGCATAAGCATACTGCGCAATCACCATATATGCAGATCTACTGTCGTAACAAGTATCAAGCCCCGAAGAAAGCCTTCGATCATATATTGCTATAACCAGCATTTCAGCCTCAGCCCCCTATCTCTTGGAAATATCAATTACTACGATGTTGCTGTATCAATAACAAAACCCTTTTAAAAACAATTTGAAATACATCAAAAAGCACTGTATCAATTGTAATCCACATGGAATCTGTGTATAACAAGGGTATATAAATGATCGCTTCACTTGTATGCTGTTGAAACGATATCGAGAAAAGAGAAAAAAGACTTCTGCTTCCTCTGCCCTTCCGCCGTGCCAAAAATACGCCGCCATATTAGATGGTTGACGCTCTAGCACAAGGAAAGGGGCGGCACCCAGCGCGTAACGAATGCGGAAGCACAGTGGCTTTCAAAAACACCGTGTCACTTGATCCCGGCAATCCTCAGAGGTGCACGGGGGTAGGAACAATGCTTTCTTTTTGCAGCAGAGACGTAAGTAATAGACTCCGACCTTGAGTCTCTAAAAAACGGGTCGCATGGGCAGAAAAAACGCACTGATATCTCGCTGCGCTTTTGAAACAAACACCTGAAATGAAACCTTGTTTTCCATAGTAAACTGCGCAGATTACCCTTCGTCTGCAAAACCTCATGGGGCATAGATAACTGCTGAGACAAGTATGTCACCATTATTATTTCAGAAACATTAGCAAGGAGGTCCCCCTCCCCTCTCTTCTGTTAGTCTGTTGTAAATGCATTGAGTCACGATTGTTGTTGTGTGTGTGTGACACTACGATAAAGGTCCCGACAAAACGATACCATTGTTGTCTCCCACAAAGGGCAGTGATACCGAGAGACACATAATTACATGTTGATTTTCATGTATGAAAAAAGAACCGCTTTGAATAATTGAAATTGTGGTCCTCTACACAAAAAACCTGTTCGTTTGTCTGTTTGTTTTCTTTTCCATTCAGAAAACAATGTCCAGTCATAAATTTATGTTGGTCTTTCTCTTCCTTTTTCCTTACAGAGACCATAATAGGTTGTTTTTTCCTGCCTCACTTGGGCCAACTCATGCCCTGAGGCCTAAACAGCCAACTTATTTTTGTTGGCTGTTTATAGGACAGTAGGCATCACTTGTTAGAAACTGAGTAAATACCAGTAGGGACTTCTCTTTTGGTCCTGATGAGTAAGCAGTAGGGGACTGCTTACGAAACATGTCGACAAGGTAGTGGCTAATGCTACACACAACCCCTTCTTAATGTTCCCAGCTGGAGAAGCTAATAAAATTGTTTTTTTCTACCAAGCCAGGGAATTTTTTTAATCTTTTTCAATTTTTCACTTTTTACACACTCACTAGTGTTAGGTCCCTACACTTTCACTGATTCCTATACACCCACACATAGCCTCTGTCACATCTTAGTGCTCCCGCGTATTTCATCTGGTCGTAGCACGCCCCGTCCCGTTATAGGGGCGGGAAGACCCCTATGATGAAGCATGACTCTACTTGGTTTTTTTAGAGTGTGAGGGGTATTTTAAAAAGCACATTGTGCTCCCATCTTTCCATGTGTAAGAGAGAGCCTAGCACCCTGTTGTAAATGATAAAAATATATATAAAAACATCACTCATTCACTTTTCTTTGATAGAATCTCTGTGGTTATAAAAGCTTACTTTGGAGGGTGATTCTATCAGTACCTCTACGCTTCTCCTTTTTGGTTTGGATCATTCATTGAATGCCAACATTTGTTTCTAAAAGCGACAGGGGTAGCATTCAAAAATAAAAGTTGGCATTCTGTGAATGACATTGGGGGCAACATGTAGCTTGAATATAAACAACTGATTGCTCAACCAGTGCCAGCAGCCATCATTCAAGCAGTGAAAACTGTCAGTCATAGATGTTTCCACTTTGCGAATGCCTACCACTGGATCTGACAGGTCAGTATTCTGTCATTAGTTTGTGACCACAATTACACTCACAAAACATTGCTACATTCCTCTGTGACTTGGAAGTATAAATGGGGTACTCATTTAATACCCCTTCTTGTTCTGATTCCCATTCAGCAGCTGCAAAATGTATTTTGCAAGTAATTAATAATTAATTCATATATAATTTCTGACCCCAACATAGGATTTGATCTCCTCAACCTGTCTTTTTGAGGTAGCAAAACCTCAAATTTCCTTGACCTCATGAAGGAGTGCACCCTCGTCCTCCATATGATCAAAAACCTCATCAGTGACTTACAATACCCTTAAAATATACAGTAGGGGTACTATAACCCACATATATTTTCATATGTAATACTGTTAGAACTGGGGGTCTCTAGTTGGCAGAGGTAGGTACAACTGTCCAAATAGGGACCCTTACTTCTAGTCAGGGTAAGGAGGAAACACTCTTTAGATAACCTCTGCTCACCCCCTCAAAAGCAGTCAGGCTTATCCAAAAGCAATGTGTAAAGTATGTGTACCAACGCTGACAGTAACACAGTGACAACACCACAAACTGACTACACAATGGTTTAGAAAAATGAAGGTATTTCATCTAAACTAGACAAGACCAAAACGACAAAAATCCAACATACACAGTTTAAGAATATGGTTGCAAAAGAGTTCTTAATGTTCTTAAGGTTAGCGACAAAATTATCCACAGTTGCGTCACGTTTTAGCCACAGTACCTTTGTTAGCGATAAAAAGTTCCAAGCACAGAAGCTGTAGCGGTGAAAAACCAGAGGCACCACACATGGGCCACACACTCCAGGAAGGACAGAGCTCTTTCAGCAGAGCTCGGGGAAGCTGGGGGTGAAGTCCTTTTGTTCCTGGGACTTCAAAACAGGGAGCCAGCTCTTGTCAGGCCCTTGGGAGATTCCTTCAAGCAAGGGGACACAGCACAAAGCAAAGTCCTTCCCCTCTCCTTGGCAGCAAAGCAACAGCAGGTCAATCCAGCATCATACAGCAGGACAGTCTTCCTTCTTCAGTTTCAGCTTTCTCCTTGGCAGAGGTTCCTTCTTGATTCCAGGATGATCTATTTTTCTGTAGTCAGGGGTTCTGTACATATACCACTAAAAGTCTTTGTTCTCTTTGTGCAGGAGGGCTCTGAGCCCGGTCTGAACCAGTTCTGGGTGTTCCTTGAGCACTTTGTATTCCTGGCCTCTCCCTTCCTTTCAGAGAGAGGGGCAGGGTCTTCAGCCGCCCAGCAGGAGGTGGAGCCAGCATTGTGGAGGGAAAGCACAGCCCTGGAGCACTTTGTTGACATGATTCCTTCTCTCCTTTCACAGTGCTGGGCAGAGACATCAGATGCACCACAGGGGGTGGAGCCAGCACTGTAGGGGGCGGTCACAGTCCAATTCAGGTCCCAGGTGCAACTCCTCCCTCCCATCTAGATGCAAATCTCTCTATTCACCACTGGGCGGACTCATTCTGTCTCTTGGAATCCCCCAGCCCTGTCACTCACAAACCAGACAGTCAATTCACAAACCAGGCAAGGCACACAGAAAGGTCAGACAAGAGACCAGCCACTTTCTAAAAGTACTGTTCTCAAACACAGGATTTAAAAACCACCTTTCCTAAAAGATGTGTTATTACATTCTGAGTTCAGGGATACCAGACTTTTATGTCCTATCTTTTTCCTATGGGAAGATATGCTAGTAGCCACTGTAGCCAGCATCCCCCATGATAGCCTATAGAGCAAGATAGCCTTGCAGCAGTGAAAAACGAAATTGGCTGTAATTCACTACCAGAGCATGTCACCTGCACAAGTACATGCTCTACCTTTCACATACACTGCACCCTGCCCAAGGGGGTGCCTTGGGCCTTCCATAGGGGTAACCAATGTGCACAGAAAGGGAAGGGTTAGGCCTGGTCAGTGGGGACACTGACCAGGAGGACATGGCAGTTCACAGACTGCACACAGGCACTGTGGTGGCAGGCCTGGGACACCATTTAGGGCTACTCATGTGGGTGGCACATTCAGTGCTGCAGGCCCTCTAGTAGCATTTGTCATCAGCAGCCCTGGCACACTCAGTGCACTTTACTAGGGACTTCTTGGTAATACAAATATGCCAATTATGTATATCCAATCATAATAACAATTTACACAGAGAGCATATGCACTTTAGCACTGATCAGCAGTGGTAAAGTGCAGAGTCCTATTGCCAACAGCCACAGGTCAGGGAAAATAGGTTTGGGGATAACCCTGCCAAAAGGGCCAGTTCCAACAAACTCAATATACTCATTGTTTTACAGATATATTGCTGACACCCAATCTTTCTGTAGGCGGAGTAAGGAGGGTACCTCATGTCAGAGATGCAGGGATCCAGGGTCTAATTTGAGCCTGTGGTTGGTGATTGGGCCCACTGGAGCTCATTTTTGGGGACAGACACATTTTCCTCATCAGACTTTGAGTTACAGCAAGACAGAAAAATAACACAAAAGGGAAATCATGAGAAAAAGAAAGATGGAAAAATAGTGACAAAGAAAGAAAGCAGATGAAGAGGAATATTAATGAGTGAGATAAAAGGAAAGGGCATATCTGGTGGTATTGGAAAGAGGACAGAGGTGGAGCCAAGACTACTCAAGCTTGGTATTTGACATGCCTGACTTTTGGTAAAGCGAGCCACAGGCATCTGAGCAAAACTTTGAGCCTGGCATTTATTCTTCTACAAATTTAGCACTGCAGAACATATGGTTTAATATTTTATATGCTAGCTTAAAAACGTCACATTTCTACTGTACAACAATATTAAACATAGACATGATGTAAGGAACAATAACTATGGTAAAACCTTCAGCTATGATAATTAAAAATGACTCAAACAATTCATGGGTTCTGATTGCCAAGGAGTTATTAGAAGTCAGCTATATGTTGCGGCCTGTGTAGCACTAGTTATCTGGACTGAAGTTTATGAACACCATTTCAAAGAAAAAGGCCAGTACCCCAATCATGTCAGTACATGTTGTTAAATGTGCTACCAAGAACAAACTTAGGAAGCCATGGTTTTGGTATCAACATTTTCAGAAAGCGTATACAAAAAGAAGGGAATCCCCATTTTAGTGAGTGAATTATTACTTTACATATGAGGTTATTTCAACATAGAGATTCCAACTGAAACACACAGTGACCATGCATCCGCTTTGTGGAGAGTGTATGGTGATGGACCACAATTCCTCTTGTTCCCTCTGAGAACGTATGCTACTTTGTTGGTTAAAGGCCCTCTGATATAAACTTCTCAAAGATTAGATTAATGTGCTGCATACAGATCCGGCAATAACACACTTACTGCACTCCAGAAACCATATTTCTTGGAAGAACGTGCATGTAACCATTTTGTACCTGTGTGCATTAGCGGATATGGATCAAAATACTGTGGGGTGAGACGAACCAAAAACATTACTGCATTAGGAGCCAATCATCAGGCTTTAAGGGAGTGTAAAAAACTATCCAAACAGAGAGAAATCTGTAAACTAGCCTTTCCTCATCTTAACAGCCAATGAAACTATAGCCACTTGCCACCCACATGATATGCAGATCATAATCACTGAATAATCATGAATATCCATAGATTTCTGCAATGAAAGCAATGTACTACAACAATACATTTGCAAAATAGTGTAACAGTAAGGAAGTTCAGTAAAGAATACAATGTTTGCGATTAATTGCTACCCACAATTAATACAAGCAATGTGGTTTGGTAAACCTTAGTAGCGTTTTCTGTTTGTGGCCCTGGTGCTTTGAAACACCCATGTTAGAAATGGGGGTCTCTAGTTGGCAGAGGTAGGTACCTTTGTCCAAATAGGAACCCTTACTTTTAGTCAGTAGTCTGGTAAGGGGGATACGCATTTTAGATAACCCCTGTTAACTCCCTTGGGAGCCTGGCACGAGCAGACAGGTTTATCCCATAGGCAATGTGTAAAGTATGTGTACCAAAACTCACAGTAACACCGTGAAAAACCTCATATGGACACCACACCAGTTTAGGAAAATAATACATATTTATCTACACTTAACAGGACCAAAATGACAAAAATCCAACATACACAGGTAGAAATATGACCTTCAAAAGGTTTCAAGAACTTGTACAAAAGAAAACTATGGATGTGTGACTTTTACACAAAGTACTTGTGCCATAATTCCCATAGTACTTTTACCTGTACTTGTGTCATAATTCCCAAGGCCAAACAGCCACAGAATGATGAAGCGTCAAAAACAAAGCGATGCGTCAGTTCCTGAGACCTTGGGGAGGCGATGCTACAGTTCTGCTGCACGCCGGAGAAGACATGACGGTTCCGGTACGCAGGTGAGGCATCAGGAAAACTTGCCGCACAGGTGCGATGCATGGAAATCCAGGCTTCATCGATGTGGTGGCGGTAAGAGGTGCTGCATCAGTTTTCTTCAGCCGCGTCCCCTCGATGCGTCGATTCTTGCAGCAGAGGCAGGCCTACATCAGTTTTATCAGTGGCGCGACAATGCGTGGAAAATCTTCTTGCGCCATGGAGATGCATCGATAAAATAGCCGCAAGAAGAGGGATGCAACCCTTTTGTAGTTCTTCAAGCTCCATCTCTCTTTCCAGCTCCCAAACAGCAGCAACAACTTCCAGAGGTCAAAAACTAGCACAGGCACCCCTTGGCAGGTCAGAACTCACAGCAACAGAGTTCAGGGAAGGTGGGGTGAAGTCTTTGTGTCCCTGAGACTTCAGAACAGGAGGCCAGCACACACAGGCCCTAGTAGATCTCCTTCAAGTAGGGGACACAGCACAAACCAAAGTCCTTCTCCTTTCCTTTTCAGAAACAGCAACTTCAGGCCAACCCCACACAGCACACAGCAAATGGGCAGTATTTCTCCTCAGTCTCTCCAGCTCTTCTCCTTGGCAAAGGGTCCTCTTGAATTCCAAGGATAATCTAAAGTTCAGGGGTTTTAGGCCTAATACTTATTCCCCAAATTGTCTTTCTTCTGTTTGTGCAAGGGTCTCTGACCCCAGTCTAAACCAGTTCTGTCCTCTCTGGTGCAGCCGCCCGGCAGGAGGTGCAAACAGCATTGTGTAAGGCAAGGGAAATCTCCTCCCACCACTCTAAATGCAGACCGAGCCTAGTCAGGAATAAGTGATAACTCCTCCCCCTACTCTGAATGCAAACCAGGTCTATTCGGCACAGCCCTGACTCATTCAGAAAAGGCAGGACACAACCCACAGCCATAAATAATAAAGCTAAAGGAGTATACCTGGTAGTCCACAAAAAACTATTTGTTTGTTAAAGTTCACAAACTATATTAACTGGTACCAGGACCACCAGGGGCTGTATAATGAAAGTGCCTCAGGGGCGCAACAGGCATTTGTGCCTGCTTTGCATGCCCCCTTAGCAGTTTAGTATTACAGAAGCGGCTGCAGACACTTTTGCGTCCCTTTCTACAATACTGAGAGCGCTGGCCCACTTGAAGCGCCAGTGCTATCTTCAGAGGGCGTTCCCTCATTTGCCTCTGTGCCCACATGTATCGAGAAATGGGTGCAAAGGCAAAGAAGCTCTCAGGAGGTGCACTGACAGAAGCGCTCTGGAGAAAGGAAGGGGTCCTATGGAGCCCCCAGACATCCCCCGACTTTTTGCCTCTAACTCCTGTATTTTTTATGCTGTGCTGGATTTTGTTTTTGCTGACAAAGATGCTTTGGGCACTTTGCCACTGCTGATCAGTGTCAATGTGCACGTGCACAAGGTGTACATTTTTATCATGATTGGCTATCCCTGATTGGCATATTTTATTTACTGGTTAGCCCCTAGTAAAGTGCACTGAGTGTGCACAGAGCTTTCAAATCAAATGCTACTATTGGGTCTGAAGCACTGATTGTGCCACCCACACAAGTAGCCTTTCATATGTACCTCAGATCTGCCACTGCAGTGTATGCATACAGTTTTTACTGCCAAGTCGATCTGGCAAGTGCAACCACTTACCAGGCCCTAACCATCTCTTTTCCTACATGCATGACAACCCCAGGTAGGCCCAAGGTACCCCCATTGACAGGGTGCAGTGAACATGAAAGGTAGGACATGTACTAGTGTGTGTGACATATCCTGATAGTGAAATACTGCCAATTTCGTTTTCACTTTTGAAAGGCTACCTGTCCCATAGGCTAACATGGGAGTTACTTTGTAACATCTTACAAACATAACTTTCCATTAGGACAAGATAGATAAATGGAGTGTAGACTCTCTGAACTCAGAATTTAATAATACTTCTTTTAGTAAAGATGTTTTTTAAATTAAGAGTTTGGAAATGCCACAAGTCAATTGAAAACAACAGGGTACCTGGTTGTCAGTTTTGGCTCCGCTATTTATTTAGGCGGAACAAGCACTGACCTTTAGTTCATATGCTCTCTGTATAAGAGTCACAGTAAATTCATGATAAATTCATATTTAGTTGAAACATTTAAGTTCATGTCTGAGGTTCAATACATATTGCAAACATGACACGTGATTATCATACATCAATAAACAAAACAATAATGAAACTAAACAACTATAAATGTGCAATCGTATTTACAAAAGCAATGATCAACTGACAAAATTCACAAAATGACACCAGCACTACATTGGTAATGGCAATTCCTCACAAACCAAACATTGGGCTAATTATTTAGGAACTGTAGCCACATGGGAAAATTAGTGCTCCGTGGGGTACATTTAACGTTGTAGAAACTCTCCAGAGATATAAAGTTTTCTTATGGCACTATGTGGAAAAGACTGAAAGGAGCTGATGCGTTTCAAATCCCTGGGGTTATTCACGGGATTTTCATCAGGGCATGAAGGTACGGTGTAACCTGAGATTGACAAATATTGCACCAGTGGGAATTCTATTTTTTATGTTGGTCGAGCGTTTCTCAAAACTGGACAATTGAAATGTGTGGAGGGCAACCGGAAAAATATTTTCAAATTCTTTTTTTGCTTCAAACGCAAATGACTTGCAGCGTTAGGAACCAGAACTTTCAATGCCGTAGTTAGTTGGAGGCTGCATTATTAAGCTGCACACATTGTGTTTTAAAAGTTGTTTTCTCTGTTCCAACGGTAAATCGTCCCACAGTCAACTGGCATGACTTAGAAAGTGATCATTTTCTTATTTAACCATTATGTGTGCTTCTGTTGGTTTGTGGTTTGACAGTCTCGTTTTAGAGTGACAGGGGCCCGGGATGCGCATTCACTGTAGACTGGGGAGGGAGTGCTTGAGATGTGTACTGCCTTTCCTGGGTGACCCAGAGCTGAGCTGAATAGACCATGGTGGCATTTAGAGTAGTGGGAAGAATAGGCAGTGTCTCCTCTGAACAATGCTGTCTCCACTTCCTCTAGTGATGCTACACTAGAGAGGACAGACTTGTTTTGGACTGGGATCGAAGACCCTTGCCACAAGAAGAACAAAGACAAAATTGGCTATAAGTAGTAGACCTTAAACACCAAAGACTTAGATCACTTCAAGAGGAACCTTTTGCCAAGGAGAAGAGCTGAAGAGCTGTAAGGAGGAGTACTGCCCCTTTGCTGTGTGCTTTGCTGGTTTGGCCTGCAGTTGCTACTTCTGCCAAGGAAGAGGACAAAGATTGGAACTTCAAGTGGTTGTGTGTGCTGGCCTCCTGTTATGAAGTCTCAGGAACAAAAAGACTTCACTACCAGCTTCCCTGAACTCCACTGCTGGGATTACCGGCCTGCCGGTAGGTGACTATTCCAGGATTGGGCCTCTGGAGGTTGTTCCTGCTGTTGGGAGCTGGAAGAAACTTAAAGTTAGACAGAAAAACAACTCTGATGCCGTCAGTGATGCCATCATTGATGTCTCTACCTTCAGAGAAGCCAGGGGCACAGCTAGTGAAGTGCACGATGCACTGCCCCCCCTCCACAGCAGCTCCAACACCCTTCGACAACTGCAGTTATCAGCCTTCCCAATGCCAGCGCCTGCACCAATGCCGTTACTGCCAGTGTTGTTTTTGCATTTGTCACCCCGAGTGGGACGGGTATGCTAAGACGTGAGTCCTGTGCTCTCCACGCCACTGGAGTCAAGCTATCCTGGCTGAAGACGGCTGATAGCCAGAAACCGGTCCAAGATGCTTGATTCCGGTCCAGGGAAGACATGGCTTGGCAGTTCGGGCTGGACTGTTCCCATGAGGCACAGGGTCAAGGCTGATTTGCATATGGCCATATCTGAACTGGGGTGGTGTGGTGAGCAAAAAAACTATGGATTCAGGCCCAGATCTCTGTACTGGGGTGAATGTATGACATTGTTCTGCATTCTCCCATGAACTGTTGTTTTTGCATTTGTCACCCCGAGTGGGACGGGTATGCTCAGATGTGAGTCCCGTGCTCTACACGCCACTGGAGTCAAGCTATCCTGGCTGAAGATGGCTGATAGCCAGAAACCGGTCCTGGGACTGCACGAACGACACCTCACCTCCGACGCCACTGTCTTTTCTTGTCCTGGTCTCAACATGTCGCCTCCTCGCAGAAACGATACCTCGCCTTCCCCGTGGCAACCAGGGTACCGCCCTCGACTTCAACACCAATACCACACCTCCACAATGCCATAACGCACAATGCCGTACATCATCAATATCTCATAATCAGGAAGGGGAAAGGATCACTAGTCCCGCTTAAACCAAGGTTTTGCAGGTCGGTAGTTGGTATCTCCCTGGAGGGTGCACACACAAGAAACGACCCAATGATTACGCACACACGTGTAAATAAAAGCTGGGACACAGTATATACCGCTAAGAGACATTTCCAACATACACGTGTATGAGGGTCATTTTTGGGAGATACCAACTACCGACCTGCAAAACCTTGGTTTAAGCGGGACTAGTGATCCTTTCCCCTTCCTGATTATGAGATTTCACAACTGAGACTGAAAGGATTCATACTCTGACTCCCCCCCTCCTTTTGATTATACACGTACATTATCAATAGACTTCATTTTCCAAGGTACTGTTGTTTGGGGGTCCTGGTGACTCCATGCCCAATCAGCCGCGGGCCGTGGAGGGAGTTACGGTGGGGCAGGGAGGCGGGGAGGGGGCGGGGCAGGGTGGAGAGGGCTAAAAACCGGCACCTGGATAATTACAGGTAAGTAAACAATTTGATTAATAAAACGAATTTCGTAGTGCGCACTGCATCGCATTTTGCGATGCAGTGCGCGCTACGAAATTCGTTTTATTATTTAAATTGTTTACTTACCTGTAATTATCCAGGTGCCGGTTTTTAGCCCTCTCCACCCTGCCCCGCCCCCTCCCCGCCTCCCTGCCCCACCGTAACTCCCTCCACGGCCCGCGGCTGTGCCCAATGCCGCGCACCTCGCAGTCGGCGCCGTACTTTGGATTTATACCTGCCACAACACCATAAGAGCCCCAGGTGGAGCTATTTTTTTCTACAAGTGCTATTTCTGTAAGTGACTGCTCTTAAGTGCTATTTTGATAAATGTATGTTGGATTTGAGTTGTTTTTGGTCTTGTTTGGTTTAGATAAAGGCACTTCAATTTCTAAACTGCTGTGGTGTCCAGGTGTGGTGCTTTTACTGTATTACTGTGTGTTTTGAATACAAATACTTTACACATTGCCTTTGGGATAAGCCTGTCTGCTCGTACCAAGCTACCAAGGGGGTGAGCAGGGGTAATCCAAAGTGTGTATCCCCCTTACCCTGACTAGAAGTAAGGGCCCCTACTTAGAGACCCCCATTTCTAACACCAGGAATTTTAGTGAGGGCATTAAATAGTGCTATCCCACTGAGAATACAACCTAGGATTTTCTTTCCAAACATTATTCAAAAGTGGTGTTTCACCACAATATCAAGGTCAAAATTATTTCCTATATACCGCTATATTAAGTATGAAAAAAACTATTCTTAACAGTACGACAATGTACTGTAAAAAAACGTAAATTCACTCAAAAAATCATGGTTATAATAATGTTATAGTTAGGTGTTAAAATAGGATAAGAACTTATTTTTACATTCGGAAAACACATTTTCTAGTTAAAGTACACATAGATTAGCAATGACAGATAGATGGATAGATAGATAGATAGATAGATAGATAGATAGATAGATAGATAGATAGATAGATAGATAGATAGATAGATAGATAGATAGATAGATAGATAGATAGATAGATAGATAGATAGATAGACCACCCAAGATCAAGGTGCTCTACCCCATAACGCTTTGGGTATAGCCAATGCCATTTGCAATGGTTGGAAATCACCAAATAAAAAGATGGGACAGGCATATCTTTTTTTATGGGCGCAGTCCCTGCCATGAGTGGATAAACTCAGTAATCATAAACATACTACTCGGAGTCTTAACATTTGTTTGTCAATGGCAAATATTGCAAACGTTCCATAAAGTGTGAATTTACACTTGTGAATTAGGCCCACAGTTTCTACTAACGTATATTTTGCTTCAGTGTGACACCGTGCATGCATAAATATGCTGTAGAGTTGTTATTGTTGACCTACAATTGAAGACTTCATTTGGAAATGACTAGATATAATTAGTGCATGATGTAACACATCAAGAATAGTTCCTTAGTTAGGAGATGATATTAAGTGGTCATTTTGTGATGAGTTATATTTTCTGAAATCTTACCCTTCCACTAGTCAAAGAGTTCTGAAGAATAACATCACTTACTTCGGTAAAACAACAGATCACGAAAAAGGTCAAAGCTTCTCTGTATAACAATGATACAGCAAGCTTTGACTGACTGATGGACGGCATGAGGCATGGTACATTTTAAATGGCTTCTGAAACATAGAACAAACACTTCAGAAATGCAACTTCTAAGAGCTTTATTTTATGCATTGAGGATTTGATGAACCTTTGTGCTGCGAGTGCTTTATTCCTGAAACCCCAGGGTTTGAGCTTTAAAAAACAGCTGGTGAAAACTTCCAAAAAGGGCGCACAGATCCTCACCGTGGGTGACCTTCACTTCAGCAAGACGGGGCGCCTAAATCTTTCAAAGCTCTCTCAGATGCGCACCAATTTCACTGCAAATCCATATCTGATACCTGCAAATAAACCTCTCAGATCTTCACATCCTCCTATATACCTTTAAGATACACTTTAGAAAAAGCTGCCCTTTCATCTCTGTATTAGTCTGTGTTTCATGCGGTGTTATTAATGTCTCTTTGACGGTTCAGCGGCCCTTACATGTATAGATCGGCAAAGCGTGCTATTCGTACTGTACCCAGTCACAGACTGATCAGTCTCAAAGTTCACCTTTGACAAATGTTAAGTATTTGACTTCCTGAAATTCTGCTAGTTTACATTAGAGACCTCAACCAAATAAGTAGGAAAGGCACAGATTCGCATAAAGAATGCTGGACGATGGTGGAACTTTAGAGTCCTGAATTGTAACCTAGATAAAGTAAATTGAAATTAATTGTTCATCTTAACTACTTCATGGACAGGACCTTACGCCATAAAAATACATGTTGTACCTCTCAAAAGGACATTGCGACAGCGATACCCCAAGTATTTTTCTGACTTTTGTGTTGCAGCATAGTTTCTCATTTTGAATTTCACATAGTCTAACCCTGGAATACTTTTTGAGCCCCTGTCAAGATAAACATAAATCCTACTATTCAGCAAACTAGGAGATCCATTTCTTTCTCTAAATCGAGGAAACGAAGCTCTCAAAATACCAACCCACACATGAAATAAGGAACTCACCCTGCCACAAACAACTGGTAAGGTTATCCCAACAAAACATTAGGTCCAATCGCCAGGTAGCCCGGCCCGTACTCTAAACACCTCATCAGCTCAAGGTACAAATATTTTCAACATAAACCTTACACACCCATGAAACACATTATTTTTAGAAACCATTAAAACATCAAATCAAATGGTTAACATACTTGTAGTCAAAACGAATACAAGACAAGTATGAAAAAATCCAGTGGCGGCCGGCATGGCTCTCGGGTGGCGGGATGAGGGGGAGGGAGTACCGTACGGGGGAGTTGCAACGCGCAATAAAAAATAAACTTATCTTGTCACCTGGTCCCGCGTCCGGAACAGGTAGCACAGCACACAGGCTTCCCTGACCGGTTGTATGACGGAAAAACACATGCACCTACCAGTATGCCTTTTCTTTGCTGTCAATACCAAGCGTGCATCATTGCTTCACATGCATTGACAACAACCATTTTTACCATATATATTTCTTTACCATGCATGCCTTTACTACTAAAATTTCATTGTAAAGGCATGGTGTCTAAAAATATATGTGTAGTAAAAGCATACTGAAGTTCGCACAATCATGGTTGATAGGCTCTGGCTGTGCTTGCCTAACTACGTCAGTCAGATGGTGCACTTTGTACTTTTTGTTGCTCCGAAGGGGTGCGCACAACAGGGCAGGGGGCTGCTGCAGTGTGCCTGTGTGCACCTTCTGCTTGCACATCCTCCAATGAGCTGGCATGCAGCAAGGCCGGCTGAGCCAGCACACCAACCTGATGAGCTGTAAACAGTGCGTGTTTTTTTTTGTTTATAATCCCATCATAAGTAGCCTTCACGCACCGGTAACCAGCCGTTGTGCACCTGCCTGTTTGCATGTCGCAGGGCCCTGCTTAAAGGTTAAGGCCGAGATGGGCAGAGTCGAAGATGAAACTCTCCACAAGCCGGGTGTAATCTGGGACTGTATTTCCAGTTGGGCCTCGGGGTGGGCCCCGACCTCCACCACCAGTCCCAATGGCCACTCGCTAGTCCTCTACTGCCCCCTGAGCCGTTCAGAGTCCCCCCGCCCAGCACCCTACCCTTTTCCTATCCCTGAGCCCTAAATCTGCCCCCTGCCGAAGCCCCTTTTCCTGTCTTTGACCCTAAAACTGCCTCCGCTGCAGCCCCCTTTTCACCGCTGTAATAACACGCATTACCATTACCAAGCACCCTTTACAAAGAACATGCCTTTAACACGAAATTCGTAATAAAGGCGTGCGTGGTAAAGGCACATTCATGGAAGATGATTAGTTGTACCAGACATGCGTGGTAAAGGCATGTTCGTTGTAAAGGATGTGTGGTAATAGTCATGCGTGGTTATGACCACGTTGTAATGGCTGTTTCCTATGCAGCATTGTGATAGGTTTGAGCGCCATGACACACCACTCAGCCAGGAGATCGAGGTGTGGGAATGTTCTCCATACAGGCTGTAATGCAGCCTGCATGGAGAACAGGGAAAGTGTGCAGGACTGGTTAGGGTGGCCCATGAGGGCGGAACAAACAGTCAATGCGCACTTAGGAGTGGGCAAACCACTCCCCCCCTGCCCCGCTCTGAGAGCAGAGCATCCCCGCCCACCCCCCCGCCCACAAAGCAGCAGAAAGCATAAAATGATAATAACTCACAGCTCTTATCATTTTATGTTTCGTACTTTGCACAGCTTAAAAGCAGTGGTGTGATGCTACTCCAGGAGCCGCCACTGCACAAATCTAAAAACTGTTTCAAAAAGTCAAAGATTTCATAAAACATGAAGATAGAAATAATGCTGAAAACTTCCAAAGGCATCAATACTGACATATGGCTGATCCAGAGGACATCAAGAATAGAAAATCCACAAAATGTAGGGTGTCTAGACAGCTGAAGTCTTTGATGGTGAATTTAATGATTAAATCATTAGATTCTCCATCCAAGCCTTCAGCAGTATACCACCCTGTTCTTTGCTCCTTGAAGGATGATGTGAAAACATATTAAATTCTTTTGACTACCCCACTAAGGTGCAGCATTAATGCAGCCAACAATGGTTGTGAATCAGTCATCTAATATAGGGCAGCTGATTCACCACATGGAGAGGTATTGTCCATGAACTTCACACATGCAAAGGGTGGTAGACTTACAGTGTTCCTAATATGTTTGGAAACACTCTCATTTTATGGAGACCTAAGGGGCAGACGTACTGAAATATAACACAACCCAAGTTGCTGCACTGTGTTACATTGAGGGGAGCGAGCTGTGTGAGTCACATTTACTATATATGGCCTGCTGATGCTCAATTTCTCTATGTTCGCTTATAAACATACTGCCTAGTGCCACTCACACACCTTTGCATGAGCTTGGAGTCTAGTATACATTTTGTACAGGAAATATACCTTCCAGTTAAAAGACCTATGCACAGGCAATCTTTTTTTACATTTCAAACATTAGATGTGTGCTGTACAGTGCAGCAGATATGCAACGTCTGAACCGTGGGGGAAATAAATATATTTCTCAACTTTGTGATTGCCTCACCAAGGCATTATTTTTTTATGCAAAGCTCTGTCTGTAAATTTTGGCACATATGGCTTGGTGCCAAAAACACATGAGTGCTTGTTTTGGAATGGAAAGTAAATACCTTTTTAGGTGGCACAAAGTCTTGATAAATATGCCCTTAGATATCTAGGCACCAACATTACACCCCCACTTTCAGTGTACATTTTCAGTTCACGCATTTTGGGTTGGAAATTCGACAATCCAAGAAGGGGATGTGCAACATTTATGCTGCAGTTTCTCTCCTAAAGTGTTTTCTTCGATGGCTGTCACAGCCACCATGGTTGAAAAATGTGTGCAATCTTGCAGCGATAGAATTTCTACCACTCCTCTAATAAACATAGAAAATGTCACAGTGGCTCATGGAATACCAACCAGTGAACATGCTGTCTCTTCCACATTTCGAAACACCATTTGTATCAGCTCCTGGAGAGGCAAAACGTGATCTTCCAAATATACATTAAAACACACAAATTCGATTCATATTGGAGAACGGGTCAGCAAATCCACCATAAATCACTTTGCTTCAGCACATCAACTGGATGAAGGAGAGCTTCCTGCACATGATTGATACAATCATTGAAATTCTAGTAACTGTGGCTACTAAATCCGATACTCAAGCCGCCTGCCGAATCTTTTAAATGTTTACCTTTCTTTTGTTAACCAGATCAACACTGTGGCAAGGGTGTTAACATGCAGCTCTCTCTCATTCAAAAACTCCTTCCTCTTCTCCACACAGACCATAGAGCTGAGATTACTACTCACTCATTGTGGTGAGTCTCAATTACTGTGACATCATCTACTCCGACCCCCAAAAATCATTATCAGACTTCAAAAACTTCAGAACCAGGTTGCCAAATGTTGACCTCACCTGTGTGAGAAGGACCACATCAAGTCCACCATATAGCACTGTATTTGTACCATCAATTTCGGGAACATCTTCAATGTCCTTGGCACATTACAAAAAGCAACTCTGGCAAGCAACCAGTATACCTACAGAAACGGGCACCTCATTTTGCCCGAACCAGGACTCGTCACTCAATATCTGCTCTTTGTATATCCAACAATCATTTAGAAAATGTCTTGATTAACAAATAAATAAAGAAGAAACATTAAGTAAGCTATCTAGAATCACTCTGATGTCTAGAATCTAAGGGCCAGATGTGCGGCCCACCAATTAGCGAGTCGCAAATTGTGTTGCATTTGCGACTCGCAATTTGCGACTCGCAAATTGGGATGCACAACAGTGTCTGAGACCCTGTTTGCGATTCACAATGGGGTCACATATTGCATGCCTCATACATATTAATGAAGCTGTCGCAATTTGCGACCCCATTGAGAAAGGCTGGCAATCCCAGTGGATGGTGGCCTGCTAGGGTCAGCAGACCACCATATATGGTACTGCTTTTAAATAAAGCAGCAGTTTTTTTCAAATGCAGCCCGTTTTCCTTAAGGAAAACGGTATGTATTTTTAAGATGCAAATTAAACTTTTCAGTTGCATTTTTTAAGAGCAGGCAGTGGTCCCTGGGACCACTGCCTGCCGTTAAACATATTTTGAGAGGCACTCACAAAGGGGTGATAAACTGTGACTGTTTGCGACCGCAATTGCGGTTGCAAAACAGTCATACATAGCTTCAGGAGTCGCTTTTAGGAAGGGGTTTCCCTGGAACGCCCCTTCCTAATAGTGAGTCACTAATCGTATTTTGGGAGTCGCAAATTGATTTGAGATTCGCAAACTAGGATTAGTACAAGGGACACATGTTTTTTGCAGTCACAAACAGGTCTAAAACCCATTTGCGGCCGCAAAAAAAGGTTAGTGCATCTGGCTCCAAGAGTCTAGCTATTTGGCTACTCTACTTGGTCACGCATATCTAGAAAAAGCATGGGCATCTCTGTAGGCAGGCCTCACTGTTGTAGTATAAACAAATAAGTGACATTGATAAAATCTGTTTTGTCTGCCCAAGCCATGATCGAATGAAGCTGTCTCTTTCCCAAGCTTTCTCAGACCATTTCTGAGTCAGCTCCTGGAGCAAAGATATACATAGAATAAGAACTCAAACAGGTCACTTTCCTAGCTGTATCACTAGTGTAGCCGTTTCAGGTACAAACACTGCACGATTCTACTGAGCAGCACACTAGTAGAGTAAACACATCTAGAACTACTCCAAGAGGAAGAAACACAAACCAGTCACTGGTTACTGTGGATCACAAAAAGGTTCCCACTTAGAGATGTAAATATTCACATCTGTTCCCTTACTGTCCAGAGAATAAGGACATAATGTAAAAGAGGGATGTATCATTTTAAAATTTGGAAGGCATTCCATCCTGAATGACAGCTATGGAAATAGTGACAAACCTTCATTGTGTTCCTAACTTCATGGAAAAACATCCCCAGGACGTTAGGGATACACACATGTGGGCATTGACAATATGACCCCACTTTTGGAGTACATTTCCGGTGTCTTCATTATTTGGTGGAAATTACACCAGCATGCACTCGTGTTGCCGCCACGCAGCACCTTTACAGATATCGTTGGTGCAAAGACACGGCAAAAGTGTTTAACTGAAGCTTGATTATTTTTAAGCCTGTTATAAAGCACATCTTGTTAAAAAACTCACCCTACTCGAAACTTCTGCAATCATACAATATTCCAAAATAAGAAAATGTTCATAAAAAAATACAAAACTAGCTTTAACCCTCAAAAATAGTTAAAAACTTCAATAGAGGTCCAAGGATTGCTTGATGGTGATTGATCCCACCAAAAATAACAACACTGCTCGGTGGCGGTATTTACAATGCGAAAAGAAAAACCAAAGGGGATGATGGACGGAGCGTTGACAATACAAACACTGACCCCCCAGTCAACTGATCTGGGTTTAATCCATCACTGTTCTTTAGCTCACTCCGCTACCCCAGTTCAGACATGGCCATATGCAAATCAGTCTGACCCTGTGCCTCATGGGAACAGTCCAGCCCGAACTGCCAAGTCATGTCTTCCCAGGACCGGTTTCTGGCATTACAGTATTTACAATGTGCACATTTACCACATTATTTAGAAGGCTCTAGTGTCACTTGCTGTCTACATTCCGAAGTGCGCAAACTTAGAATGTATGTTTTATGCCAGTACCTTAATTTCCCTGGTGAAACGTGTGCAGGAAAAACGTGTCAGCCTGATCACTGGCACAGTTAAAATTCCAATTTGGGTGCAAAAGGGATTTGTGTTGTGGTAATAATGAAGCCCAAAGTGATTTTCCATTTATAAAGGTAAATGCTAAACATCTATCTGACAAGACGAGCAAATGTGGCCTTGTGTTGAAGTGGTGATTAGGAGAGACATCTTGAAACAGTGTATCAAAATGTCACCAAATGGAAAGGCCGCTGACATAGAAGTTATTGACACGTCAGCCACATGTCAGGGTCTATTTCAGCTAGAAAACAGCGAGCAAGATCAGAAAACATCAAAATGCAGACCGACATTTAACTGAAAGCCAGAGGCAAAGAGCATGGCTTTTGGGAAAACTCAATATTGAAATGCAGCCAGTGCTAACAAGCAGTGCTCAGAAAAAAGGAATATATGGGTTCTGCATATCTAAGTGAAAGGAGGGCCCTTCCAGAAATGAAAATGATTACATTAAACATAAAATATCAGACCCAGAGCAGATGGTCCTCTGGCTAACTGCACAAAAAAATATAATTTTATCTTGGTGTAAAACGTCACAAATCTGACTGCCAATTAACAATCAGAGCCATCAGAATGATAATCTCTACATAGAAAATGAAAAATCTCAGTTTTTCTTCTAATCGGTTTCATTAGCAATGGGGTGTGAATTTGAACGTGAGCCTAAAGAGTGCTTGTTATCTTAAACCTGCTTAGTATACATGATGAAAAACAATGTTTTAATTTCCTCTTGTGTTATATTTTTTGCAGTAGTTGTATTACTGTTACCTTTAGTGTTGCATGTGTGTGCCTTAAAGGCTGTTGCTATCAGTGAGTTTCGAATATGTAACGTTGTGTGTGTGTGCTTCTGTGTGAACGCATATAGCAGTCTCCTTTTTTGTATGGTCACGACAAATTTGTTCTTAGTTTTCTGCACCCTAATTTTACTAGCATTTCAGTCAGGTTGAAAAGAATATGTTTGTCTCTATCCACATAAGAAAGGTGACAAGTCCCAAATTGTCTCCTTATTTCCAATGGAAGACTTTGAAAGAATTTTAGAACCGGTGTCATGAAATTATAATGCCTGACATGTATGGTGGTTTAGATTCCAGTAGCTGATCTGTGTAATATGGCTCTTGGGTTAAGAGGCTGTTAATTGCACTGTATCACACTTAAAAAAGGGATTCAACAAACAATTGGGCCATGATGAGCAGTCTAAAGTGGTGATAAACATTTTATTCACTTATGAAGGTCAAGTTGAAAAATGCATACTGGCCTTAATGAACAGGCTTAAAGTATAGGCTGAGGTGCGGCTCTAGCCAAAATGTACGGGATTTATTCTGCAAACCTAGAACAGGTGCCAATTTGAAGAGCACCTCCACTCAAACGTATTGGCATTGGTAGCAGACTCTAGTAATCATGATAAAAAATTGTTATCAACCAAGGTACATTTGTCAGTCAGAGGAGATTCAGTTCCTACAGTTGCCTTTGGACCTCATACACGTTCTCAAGCTTGATGATGCCACGCTGCACTATTAAACATGACCATCACAAGCCAAGGGAAATTATTTTAAACTTCTGTAAGATAATGCAGCTATAGAGTTAAATAACCATAGGGAAATACGATTATTGTGATCGATATTGAACCATGCTCTTGCACTGCATGATTGAATGGTTCTTAGGGAAACCTGCATCTAGGTGGCAGTCTTGTATTTACAATATAGAACTCTTCTCAGGACATACACATTTAAATGGTTTAATATTTCCTAAATGAGGTTGGGCAGACCGAAATTACATTCATGGAGAATTGCCTTCAGTCAGTTCTTCAACATTTATATTAATGCAAAGGAGACAGAAGCATCATATATAAGTGTACATATAAGTGTGAACTAGCTTGAGGAGGAACATAAAAGGTGGGAAGGTGGGGGTGCAACCATGGCTGGTTAGAGGTAAGTAGGGCAGAGTGTTGTGGGCAGGAGGTTGGGTGATGGCCCTTGAGCAAAATGCTACCAGGGGGCAGACAGTACTTGCAGCACGGAAACTGTATGGGGAAATGCCAGTTTTATGGAAGAAACGGACGAGACAGGAGGGGTTTATGCTGCAACAAGATCATGTTTGAAGAGGCGGGTTGTTGTCGTGTGATCCCTACTGTACCTCTGAAGTGTGGCTTTGGTCTTGTTTTTTCATCCTGGAATTTTGGTTCATACCCTTGCAGAATACATTTCCTAAATTGCAGGATGTAAACAATGATCTCTGCCCTATGTGTCAGAAGTTAACGCTGTTAATTGCTCACCCAGCAATTAGGAGCTGGCTTCTGTGTCAAACGTCCACGATGAGGGGATGGGCAATTAACATATGTGCTGCCTCGCAGGAAAGGAGACCTATATTGCTATTAGCAAATGCAACCATCCTCGTCGCCATTCGCAGACGCAGACGCCCACCGTCCCCATCCGCTGCACTTCCCTCCTCTGTGATTTAACTCATCCCAGGCAGGTTTACAAGGCAGCTCAACTCCCTCAGTTATAATGCAGCCCTGCCATTCTTCTGTTTGCCTGAGCCAAATCTGAGCTTTCACTGCAGGCTGCTAACAAGGACTCTCAAACTGTTCAAAAATCTGCACGTGCTGAAAGAATTGAGCTTTATGGCGGAGGGCGTCGTCACTTTGCAATAGGTCTTCAAGGACTCGCTTCGGATCCCCATTTGTTATAATGCATTTGCCCACTGGTATTAAGCGAACATTCCTCGGTTGATTTATGATGCTGTCACTGTAATACTATGCTTGCCCTTAGCCGCCGTGAAACAGCTGACCTTTTGCGTGAACTTCTTGAGAGACTAATGAGGTTACCTCTCCCCGGAGGAGGGGAGGCAGTGCTTAAGCAGAGCATCCGGTCAATACCGATCACATTCAAGCAGCTCATTAACCCACGGGTAAATATCAGATTTGTTTTCAATGCACAGTTTTATCGCCGGAATGATCTGTAATCCTGATCCCAAGTTTCTGCTTGACATTCAACATAAAGTTTTACTTTACAATCCATTCTTATTCAAGGCATCGGTCATCAAATGTCACAAAAGATTAAATTGTGATATTTTGTGTGTAATAATCTTTCTGTCTACAGGGTTACATGTGAAAGGAACATTGTAATGTTGAAAGGATGTGCACCTGAACTCATTTGAAGAGGAGTGTCCCAGTGATTGTGTAGAGCAGGGGTCTCCAACCTTTTCTGTATGAGAGCTACTTCTGACCAGTGAAAATCGTCCTGAGCTACTAAAAGGTCAAGCAACTCGCGCATTTATTTTGCGGACGCCACACGTCCAGTTTAATTAATTTTAAGCCTTTCTTTGGAACCCTTACTGTCGTTTGAACAAAAGGGGCCGCACTCTCTCTTTAAAAATGACAGACAGACGCAGGTTGTGCTACCTGAAGTAAAAGCGTGTCTTGCTTGGAAGCATTCCTGGAAAGTATAACAAACTACTGCGGGATACAAGCCTATGAACTCCTTTTGTGATCCTCGATCAACTTGTTCACACACTGCAAAAGTTAAACCTATACATATATTCCTTACCAAATGTGATTTATTAAAGTCTAACTTAGATGTGGTCATTAGTTTTAAAAAAAGAGACTCATTTTAGTTAGAACCTCAATTATTTCTCCTTCACCACATACTCTTTTTTTTATAAAGTTTTACATGTTATACTTTGCATTGCATTGGTATGGTTTGTTGGGCCTCATCAGAACAATATAAAACCACAAATATAAATTAAATAAATACCATCACCTCCACCAATCACGGACTCCGTACAACCCTGCAGTATTTTATCAAGACTGTGCACCCGAGTTCAGGGAGCACCTTACAATTATGAGCTAGCAAAGCTTTTCTTTTGCGACCTTTGTACAATCATATGGCCCGCTTTGCAAAGGTACCCACATTATTTTTTCACACGCAACTTTTCAGAGAAAACTATGTGGCTTATGAAATGAAACTTATCCTGCATGTCTCGAGACTTTGCTCGAGAAGAGAGAAGTGGGAAAACTTTCAACCGCCACAAAGTGCAGAGAGATGGACCTGCTCAGAATTTTGCTAGTGGGAAAAATTGCAAAAATATATAAGGCTGCAGGTGGGCCTATGGATGTGCAGAATTACATAGTGTGGGACGGGTAATGGTTCATGCAATATCAATAAAAATGATTATTTTGATCGAAACAGAATGTCACATATTATAAATGGGACAGCATCACAGACTATTTGCAGAAATGTCAGTAAGCTGCTGCTGTGTTAGATATTGAAAACACACTTCACTGTCCCTGAATGTTGGATATGGTCACTCAGCCGATATGCGACTGAAGCAAACATGCACTGTGGCGCCGTGTGAGTAACACTAAAGTCAGGATTCACTTCACTTACGCACGCCCCACAATGAGAACTACGTGAGGGCAAAATCACTTCCCTGCGAAACGTGCAGGACAGAGCCCTGCACGGTCAAGCACCACGTGTCATCACATCTGTGTAACAGAGCGGGGGTCCTTTGTTAGGCCGCATCATCCCGAGACAGACACCGGCTAAACTGGGAAAAGGACAACACTCGAGACCACCACAGCCAGTGCTGCCCGCCCAGGGCTCCGCCATGCGTTTCCCCTCACCCGGAGGATTCTTTTTTTTTTTACGAGCAATACTGTGCATGCATGGATTTTAGGTCCATAATTACTGTGTTAAGAGCATAACTCCTAGCAGTTAGTAACACAAGATAGTGTGATCTAAAGACCCGAGGGGTGACTGCGGCACGGAGTGAATCGCTAGTTTCGAAGTTTAGAAAGCTACAAACACGTGTATAGTTTGGGTGACCGTGCCTGTGCTCCGTCAGTGGCCTGGCCACAGAGAAAAAGACATTCCCCATTTTTGATGATCTGCTCCTAATGAAATATGTTCCAAATCCAGACAGAACAAGGTAGGCGGTGCGGATTCGTAGCTTACACCAGGCTTTACGAGACCTGCTCCTCCGATCCCACCCGCCTGCCGCTTGCTCCGCACACGTGTTGCGCAATAAAAACCACGGTACCAGGCTGTGAAAGGCAGGTGGCGAGGTAACCACTTCAGCAACAGCGTCATCATCTTTCCCCCGCCCCGCCCCAGCTGAGCTCAGTTAGGCCGATCTGAGCAGCTGGCTTTGGTGACGGCACGCAGCGGCTACGAAAAAAGGCCTAAAAACAATAAACAACAATAACAGGCTACCAAATTGAAACGCGAGGCGCGAGCTACTCATGGGGGTTAGACGAGCTACCGGTAGCTCGCGATCGACCGGTTGGAGACCCCTGGTGTAGAGCTCATCTCTCTATGCAAAGCAACTGCTGTGACATCAGATGAGAATGACATATGCAAAGCATGTGCAGACCGGTTGGGTTGTTTTAAAGCATAGGCAAAGTAGGCAATTGCCCAGGACCTCCACTTTCCAAGGGCCCCCCTTGGAATGTAAAAGTTCTGTCTAGATCATTTCAGTGTATTTCTGCCTCTCATCCTACCGGTACACATCAATATTATTAGGCAACAAAGGGCTTGAATAGGCAGAAAACTGATACTGAAATATAAAAATGTTTCAAATAGAGGACCGGAAATGTTTTCTTACATGGGCCACCCAAAATCCCTAGGATAATACTGCGTCTGTCGGAGGCGTCGGTCAAACTACACTGCCCAGCATTTTCTTTACAACACACACATTTAAAGAGCGTACCAGCCATCTGCTCTGCACCTGATAGGTCCTAAAGGCTCATAGAGCAGGATGCATGGTATATAAAAAGTAGGACATGTGAACTTAAGTTTTACATGTCCGGACAGTAAAAAACACCTAAAGTCATTTATCTCTGTAGCATGGCTATCTCTCCCACAGACTAACACTGGCTAATCAAATTACACTTAATACATGTTAATAGTTTCAGAGAAGATAGAGAAAAACTTCTTCCACTCATTTAAATTGTAATTTAAAGTTTCCATTCTGAAAATTCCACATTTAGAAATTCGAATTTTTCTGTCTAAACCAATTGAGCCTTTCTGCCACGGCCCAGGATTACATGACTTTAATGGCTCTCCTATGTGTATTCCTTCTAGGCAAGGAACAAAACAGCCCTGGATATGGGAATGGGGGTTTCTCTCCTGAACAGGATGGCCTGGGGGTTGTACTCAGCTCTTCTCGAGATTTTGCAGGGCAGACTGGGAGCTGTGCCCACTCATTTGCTCGACTCCCTCCTGACTGCTCTGTCACTGGCAAATGCAGTTGACACATGGCACCTACGTCTTCCATCTTCTAACATTTTGATGTAACACAATCTTTTGTGGTCGGTCTAGAGGTGTAGCTACTGAATGTTATACCAGACACAACTTATTTCTCTTCTTTAGTGAATCCATATCATTTCTAACTTGCATGCATGCTTTCAAGTAAACGCTTTATATGTATTTCCTACAGAGTGTAAAGGGGCACTTTCCAGCAAATCTAAAGTTCAGTCTCCACAACCTCATTATATTAGTCCACCCTGCTGATTCACATGCCTTTCCTCCACTGGGCAGATACATTATTTGTGACAGTATGGGTGCTTGACTTAAACATAAACCCACACAGTGTTATTATCTCCAAAGTGTCCTCTAAGTATTTTTCATTGTATTAGCTATTCTAGGTTAAAATTCCCTTTTAGCAATCATGGGCAGATGATGTATACGTCTGAGTAGAATAATCCAATAGTTGGATCACCCCATAATTGTTGGATCTCCTCCACTTTCATGAATCAACTATGCTGTCCTTAGCTTTCATCTAATCCAAAATACACTTTGCCATCGCCAGACATGTACAGCTCAAGTTATTTATCCGCTTTGTCCTCCCAGTACTGGCTGCTTACGTATCTTTTACACAAATCTACTCGTATTGCCTTCTCTTCAAGGGATCATCCAACACAGTAATATATGCTACTTCTCTAGTTAACATGAAAAAACAAGATTGCCAAAATCTGCCCTAAAAACAAATCTTACCACTTACCAAAAAGGAACACAAAACACAATCCTTCCAATGTATTAAAGAAATTATTGATGCACAAGGTGATTAAGCACTGGGCAGAAGAAGTAGAAGAATCATGAGGAATATTTCAGAGTTTGAGCGAAAGGGGAGGGAAAAGGACCAGTGCAAGAGAGAAGACAATGAAGTGGGACCTAGTGATCGCAGATTAGTAAAGGAAGTAATGGAGGGATCTCTCTTTATGTAGGCATGGCAAAAAAAAGTACCAAGACAGGGACACAGTTGCTTGAAGAGAGGGATCCTAAGCTCTTATTCAAAATTAAGTAGGAACGGAGCCTTCTGAGTTTGAAAGGGTATAGATTTAATTGCCACAAATTTTTCACATGTTAATCTTCTCCTTTCTGGAAATTTCATTTTCAGTTTATGATTTGTACTGCCTAGAAGTTGCACACACAACTGCGATTTTGATCTTACTTGTTATGTAAGGTGTAATGCTGATGCAACAGCATTTTTTTAGCCCCTTCCAGGCTGATGACGAGCTCAGCTCGTCATGAGCGTAACCTGCCGTGCGCTCATGACGAGCTGAGCTCGTCATGTAACGCGGTATTTTTAAAATTGCCGCGCACAGCGGGAAAAGCCGCCACAACGATGCGGTTAAAAGAGATGAAATTTACCATAGGGGGGACTCTGGGGTTCTTTTAGGGTGAGAATGATCATATTGTGTTTCAGGGTTAAAACATAGTGAATGCTCTTCGAGTGGAGGAACAGATCAATCTCTGAGATATCAGTCAACAGGTCATTGCCTGTCTTGAGATGAAACCATAACAAGTGCTTAAGCTTTATTTTTAAGTTATTATGCCACCTACTTTGGTAGCCCTATAAAACATGTTTCAGGCCTGCCATGGCAGCATGGGTGCAGTTTTAAATTGCTAATTCGACCTCTGCGAATAAACCTTTGCAAGGCCTGAAGCTCCCTTTTCAATACATAAGCCAACCCTATGGTTTTATGAAAGGTATTTATTGAGTGCAAGTTAATGCCCGGAGGTGTCTTTATGCTGTAGAAACCAGTCAGAAAGGTGAAACCTTCCAAGCTTGAAACAAAGATCCAGGTTTTAAGAGATGTCCTAAAATTCTGTAGCCAGGGGAAAATTTTAAGTTCCCAAGGCAAAGAATTCCAAAGCACAGCATTCAATAACTGAAGATACTTTTACTGCCCCATGTGGCTTTTCTGAAGGGTGTGACTACAAGATTTTTTTGCCGTACTTGAGCGATGAGACCTGCTCGGAATGTACCACCTTAGATGCTTTTTAAAATACGCTTGTCCATTCCCATAGTTGGCTCTAAAGAACTCATAGGGCAGGGTGTATTGTATTTAATAGGTAGGACATGTGTTGTTATGTTTTACATGTCCTAGTAGTGAAAAACTCACAAATTTGTTTTTCACTACTGTGAGACCTACCTCTCTCATAGGGAAACATTGGTTTACCATACTACATTTAGTAGGTGGTAACGTTTGATTGAGAAGAGGTAGAAAAGTCATGTTTCGTCTCAAAATAATTTAAAATCCACTTTAATGATAAAGTTGAATTCTTGCACTTTTAGAAAGTTGCTAAAAAGGGCAAGGGAACCCAACTCTCTAAGGAACATGGGTGGGTAAATTATTGTCAGAAACAGTGGTTCCTGTGGAATAATAGTATCAATATAGATAATAAAGTGCACAATCGCAAAAGAAATATTAAAATGATGTCAGAAGGCGAACAAACCACATACACCTAATGTTTTAGTTTGATACAATCATATTTTATATTTTACAAACAAAATTCTATATACAATGAAAAAGAAAAATGTGCACATTGTCCCCAGTGAGAAACAGGAACCTAAAATATTGGTGACATAATTCTGACAGTATTTTACAAGGTTTTCAAGGTATTAAAAAAAGTGGAGCATTTAGCAACTCAATACATAATATACAGCAGCTATATACAATAATACGTGATGTTAATGGTTCGCTTTCTTTTGTTGTCAACGATGTTTTGACCATATACGTGATCTAGGGTCTCATCAGGATGGATTTAGGGACATCTGACAGGTAGAATGTGCAGCCGCGAGAGGTGTACGTGCCAACAGTGGGTGAAGGAGGAAAAGAAAACGAGATACTCACAAGGACACCCAGCCGGGTACCCAAGTGAGAGTGAAGGCTGGCACTCTATGGGAGCTGAGCACTATTACTGAGTTGATGATACACAGAGACGTGTATGAAGACGGTGATGAGGAACGCTGGAGTTGAGGTTAATCACAAGCGGTGCTATTGTGCTCACCTGTGAATCACAAATGTTCAATATGGTAGTCTGTACCTACATATGGCATGAAGCCCATCTATAGGGGCGAGTATTTTTCCATGAAGCCGAATCCTTCAATAATAGCAGTCCTCAAAGCTCTTGACGATCCACTACACATACAGTATGACAGCGTCAGTCTGCCTGCTGTTGGCCAAATGACCAAATGACCATTTGGCTAATAGCATACAGACTGATGCTGTTGTGCGGCCCGCATAGTGGATCGTCACACGCTTTGAGGACTGCTATTATTGAAGGATTCACAGGTCAGCGTGACAGCACCGCTTGTGATTAACACCTACTCCAGAGTTCCTCATCACCGTCTTCATACATGTCTCTGTGTATCATCAACACAGTAACAGTGCTCAGCTACCCATAGAGTGCCAGCTCTCACTCTCACTTGGGTACCTGGCGTGGTGTCCTTGTGAGTATCTCGTTTTCCTTTTCCTCCTTCACCCACTGTTGGCAAGTACACCTCACACGGCTGCTCATTCTACCCGTTAGATGTCCCTAAATCCATAGGTCCTGATGAGACCCTAGATCACGTATAGGGTTGAAACATCGTCGACAACAAAAGAAAGCGAACCATTAACAGCGCGTATTATTGTATATAGCTGCTGTATATTATGTATTGAGTTGCTAAATGGTCGACTCTTTTGAATACTCTAGAAACCTTGTAAAATACTGTCACAATTACGTCACCAATAATTTAGGTTCATGTTTCTCAGTTGGGACACTACACACATTTATTATTTTTATTGTATATAGAAAATGTGTTTGTAAAATATAAAATATGATTGTATCAAACTAAAACCATAGGTGAATGTGGTTTTTTCACCCTCTGACTTCATTTTAACCCTTCCATTGTGATTATGCACCTTATTATCTATATTGATTCTATTATTCCACAGGAACCACTGTTTCTCCCAATAACTTTTAGAAAGTTAGCATTTTCTTGACCTAGCCATTTGGTGCCTGCAGATGGTGTCCTTTGCCACGACTATGAATAGTTGACAGTTGGCCTTTTTGTATTCCTCCCAGACAGTAAGACATAGGGTGACGATGTGTTGGCAGGATGAGCAGAGCTGGCAGGATGGGCAGAGCTGTTCCCTACCCCACTTACATTTTAAAGGGCTGCCTCCAGGCACTCACAAAGGAACTTGACACCAGCCTTTTTTCAACTAGACCACTGGAATCTTTTGCAGGGGAAGGAAGGAAACTTCCAAAACTAGACAGTGGGATAGCATTGACGTCTCCCCCATTTCAAAGAAGAGCACCAGGCTTAAATATTGGAACCTCAGACCAATGTTCAGTACACTCCTGGACTTGAAGAGGGATCCCAGAAGCTTGTTGTAATTTTATTCATTAAATATTCTATATTTTCCTAAATTGGTGTGGGATTTTTCCTGTATTGTGTTTCCCCTTTATTAATGTCTGTGCACTGCATAAATACTTAACATAATGCCTCCAAGTTAATCCTGACTGGACTGCTTTTCTGCTAAGCTACAAGAGGGTTAGGCAAATGTTAATGTAGAGACTTTTTTGGTTCATCTGGGCAGGGATTGTGGTTGTTGTTAAAACTCTATTTTGTAGAGCATTTTTATCTTGTTTTCAGTGCAGGTTCTCAAGCAGAGGTAGGTGTCTATGAAAAAGACCAGGATTTAGGAGCTGGCAACAGGTTGCGCGGTGAAGCTTTTGTGATTTAGTTCCAAAAGGCAACCTTGCACATATTTGCTTACAGTCTGGGGTGACCAGCGCAAAATCTATCTTCACACAATTCAGTCAGAAGTGAGTCTTCAATATCCAGTTTTAAACTACTGTCAGGCCGTTCATCAGAGAATACACATTATTAAGAAGAGCTCAGGGACGAAACAGAGTCCCCTGCAGAAACCGCAGTGGGGGGGCCCTCAGGGTTTCTTGTTTTGGAGGGTGTCCCCTCACCCTCTAAGCCATGCCATTGCATGCCTTGCAAAAGGCATGTAATTGCATGGAATATGAAATCGTTATATGCTTGAGAAAGCCACTCCGCTTTTACCAAGCAGGCCCCCGGCAGTGTAGAAGGGCCCAACTATTAGGGCACCCTCACTGAACCCATTCGGCAAGGGGACCCCATCATTTTACCTTATGTCACCGGAAGAACGAATGGATCTTTTGTGTGTTTGGAGAGCTCCACGGGCCTTCATTTAGAAGTTATAGCTTTGAAGAACTTCACAAGATTAAGATATGTAGTTGAACATGGAGGGACTCATCTGGGTGAGCAGGATGTATTTTTCAAGTAGGGACAATGCATATATTTAGATCACCAATGTTTCGATAACATCTTCTTGTTCTAGGTGGCAATTATGTGATTATTCTTACTGCAGGTTCAAATAAGTGTCTGTTATTTGCTACTATGTTCATTTGTAACAGAGTTGGTTACTAGTACTTAAAGTATATATACATGTATAAGGGTTGCATCATTGCAAAGATGGGTTGGATCACAAGCATATGGGAATAGGTAGACATACAGTGGTGAAGGAAGTAGTCAATAAAGAACAAAAAGAAACAAACACAAAAAAGACTGCTCAAGGGACAAAAGGCAAAAGAACCAGTGTGATAAACAGGCATAGTGTAGAAATGAAGCATGAGAGAGATGAGTTCTGAAAATGGCCCTGTCTGCAGGGTCATCCCCAAACTTTTTTCCTTCCTCCTCCCCAATTTTGATTAATTCTGGACTCGGTGCATTATACCACTGCTAACCAGTGATAACGTACTTGTGCTCTCTTCTCTAAACATGGTAATATGGACTTATACCTGATTGTCATGTTCAATTTACTTAAATGTCCCTAATAACGTGGCACTATATGTACCCATGGCCTGTGAATTAAATGTTACTAGTGGGTCTGCAGTACTGATTGTGCTACTCACTTGAGTAGCCTTTTAAACATGCCTCAGGCCTGCCATTGCAGGGCCTGTGTGTGCAGTTTAAACTGATATGTTGATCTGACATAATAAACCTTTGTTGGGCCAAACTTTCATTTTTTAAACAAATAAGTCACCTCTGGGGTATGACCTGGATAGTCCAGAGGGCAGGGTGCAATGTATGTAAAATATAGGACATTTACCTTTATGTTTATCAAGTCCAGGTAGTGAAAATTCTTAAATTAGTTTTTCGCTACTTCAATGCCTATCTCTCCCATAAGATAACATTGAAGTTACCTTTTTACATGGCATCAGTGTAACTTTGAAATTAGATGAGATGACTGGTTCATTTTTGGTGTCTCTGGAATCCTAATTTTAAATCCTATCTTATAGTAAAGTCGGATTTTAAATTACAAATCTGAAAATGACACTTTTAAAAAATTGGCATTTTCTTGCCTTAGCCTGTTTCTGGTCACATGACTGGGTTTAGTTGGCAGTCAGGCTTTGTGTATTCCTCCTACCAGCCACATACAATGGGAACTTAGATGTGACAGGATGGGTTATCACTGGCAGGATGAGAGGGAGGAGGTGGGCCCAACCTCATACCTGAATAGGCTGTGTTCTATCTCCAGACAAAGGACTTAACAATTGTGCATTGTCACTTCAGCCAGCTTGAAGCCAGGGCAGGTGTGGTAGAAAATTCCATGCACTTCAAAGACACAGTCTAGAAGCTTCTCCCACCTTCCAGAATCAGGGCACCAGTGTATAAAAGAAGCCATACACCACCACTTTAGTGCACTGTCAAGAAGAAGGACTGCTGTGCTGCTGAAAGGTCTGTCACTCTGCTGGACTGCTACTCTGAAGGAGCTGCTACATTACTGTGCTGACCTGCTGCATGCTGCCCTCTTGCCTGGGGAATTAGTACTAGACCTGCAACCATCTTGAACACAGGAACCCTGAGTGACTCAAAGGGCTAGTCTGCTGGCCTTCGGATCTGAGCCTCAGGGACATAACAGGCTCACCACAGCTCCTGGACCTGTCTTCAACATGTTCCTGACACCCAAGACGAGCCTCTCTTGTCCTGCACCCAGAGTGTAGCTCTTGAGCTCTTAAATTCAAGATTTTGAAGTCTTAGCAACCACAAACGGCCCGTTCATACCAGAAACGCAAGTCTCACACTGAATATCAATCAGCACGCGCCTCAACAAGCCCGGCTCTTACCACAGAATGCATTGATCGCCTGCAGAGGACCGGCAATGTGAGTTACCAGTCCGTCCATCCACGATGCCCATGCTGCTCTTCACGCCATGCCAACCACTGCCAGTGACGCTCTCCTTGCTTCCAGCAACTTTCTTCAACGTGAATGGTACTCTTGGCAGAAAACTTGAGAAGGCAAACCTTCAGGAGGACTAATCTGGGGCTATATCTGACATGTGCTCCATCGTGGTTGGTGTGAAAGTTTGACTTTGACCCCTTGCAGCACAACCAGATAGCTGCAGCTGGCACTTTTCTTGATTACTTCAGAAATTCATAACTCCGGTTTAATGATTGAATTATTGTCATTTTGGTTTTGTTATTTTAAATTAAGCACTATTTTTCTAACCTGGTGTGGGGTCTTCTTCTGTGGAGTTCTCACTGTTTTACTGTTAGAAGTGCTGCTCAAATACTTTACACATTGCCTCTAAGTTAAGCCTGACTGCTCTGTCCCAAGCTTCCAAGGGGTTGAGCGCGCGTTAATTTAGGGTTCACTTTTCCCATACCCTGACTAGGACTATGGTTGCTGCTTGACCGGGGATCACTCCCCAGTCAACCAGTGACCCAATTTCTAACAATGAGGATAAAGAAAGACAAGTTCAAATTGCAGGAAAGGCTGCCAGAAATGCTCGTATACACTGGCCAATGACTCTGAGAGTCTACATTAGAAAGTAATGCTTATTGCTATCAGCATTTCGGCGATGGGCTCAGTTAGTGTCTGCGTCTTTGGGGAAAGTGAAACATCTTAAAAATTGTCAGGCATGACGTGGATTGTAATGCCGTCAAACCAAAATAAATGACCTAACTGGACAGTTATTGCTTTTTTACTGAAACACGAAAAGGATCATATATTAAATATCATCTACGTTGATATAGGTCGATATACAGAATTACTGAATTATTTAAATCGCACTAAAGGTTTGAACATTTAACAGCTGCTCCGCGAGAAGTCAGTATTCAATAAAGCGGATTTACGACAGTGTTTTAAGTGCATGCTTGCCCTCGTGAGCTTTAAACCATTATCCTCAGTACGGCACTAAACAACAGGGATCTGTTAAGACGTCACTACAAAAGGGATTTCGTTTCGTGAGGTAGCCGGAGGTTAAAACTTGTATTTCTTTCAGCCTCGAGAGGCCTATTTCAGAATGAGATTGTGAATACACCTCTGGAAGGATTAGAATGAAGGCTCATGTTCAGCTGGGAGTATGGGAAAAATCAGCTTGTGGCTGATGTCAAACGTTCAATCCGATCATTCAAGAGAAACCACAGTCGGAGACTGCTGGTACCAGCCAAGGAGTTTAAGATGCTGAAATGGTATACAATAGAAGGCCGAGAAGAGATACAGCTGGACATGTATCAATATTATTTCCCTCTACCAAGGGCATTAACATCTTTACATTGCCATTTGACAATTATGGGGCAAAGCAGAAGTTCAGGCATCAAAATGAGGGTGGGAGGGGAAAAAGCTCTTTAAGCCCTACACGCAAGGCAATAAATCATTCAGCAACTGACTCACATTCTCCACAAAATCTCTTTGCTTATAATATACTTTGTTGTCATTTTTCAATCAAGAAAATCAACTACAAAGTGAAGCTTATACCACTTTGCACATCTCAGCAGACTCAGCTGTGCAGGAGCACTACTTCTATGTTCATGTTATTGTTAGTATAGCTGTTTTCTACTTCAGCAAAATTAACAGAGATATACAAGAAAAATAGAACTTCAGGGCACTACACTGACTAAATGTGCGACCCATGCAGCACGTAGTGCAACATACTGGTTGGTCTGTTACCAACCTTTATAGGCATACGCGTTCACTAGTTCCTTGACAGGGCAAAAGTTTAACTATTTTGTGTAGTTTTCTTTCTGATTTCTTCACAAATGTCCTCAGTACAACTTTCCATGCCACTAATTAGGCTCGTTTGGAAGTTCTCATAGCTATAAAGTGCAGGGTAGCAATTTTAGATATTATCCAATGGACCACTTCCGCCATTCATGCTTCAATCGGGGATGACCCCATAGGTTTCCAGTGCATTGCTGTCCTAGCTGTGGCCAGGACTAACCTCATGCCAAACAAACCACTCTGGGATTTCCCCCGTACCCTTACCCAGTATGAGAACACCTCTAACAAGCACACCTCGGCCGACAAAATAATTGGGTTGTCTAAGACTGCATTCATTTGAGTTACTGTTTCTCTCCAATATTGCCATATATTGGGGCTCACCCATACCATTTGATGTTGGTCAACATTGGATGAGTAGCACCTCATGATATCATTATGACCTCTTCCAAATATCCTTCGTATCCTAATGGGCAGGAGCAGACACTATGAGGGATGTTAAACTAAAACAATTTGAATCTATTAATTATGGAGACCTGGGCAACATTTTATTTTTTATTTTAAAGGTTTTATATAGCGCTGGCTAGACCTGGAGGTATCAGAGCGCTTTACATGAGCATCAGATCAGTTACAGGTTACATGGTTACAAAGGTTACACAGTTATTAGAACATGGCAACATAGTTACTTGTAAGGTCAAGATAAACAATAAGCACAAATACGTAAGGGGAAAAGCAGGCAAGGGGAAAAATTCAGGGGAGGGGGGAAGGGGCTAATATTTTCTTCATCGAAGAAAAAAAACAATTACCCATCTTTTCTGTTTTTTAGCTAGAAATGCAGGCAAACTGAAATGCTACACATCAAGGAAGAGAGAGGAGGGAGTGATTGTTGCGGAAAGGCCTTTTGAAACACCTGACACAACAATTTAAGAAGAGCCCTTTCTTCCCAATTGAAATGCTTGTTTTAGAATGGCGGCCCGGCCCCTCTCTTCCTGATGCTGTGCCAGGCAGCTCCCTGCACCCGTTGTTTCTTGTTTAGTAAAAACATACTACACTCTACTCTTCTAGGCTTCATCACTTAAGTCCATGCTCATGGATTACTCCCATCATACCTTTAGCCCAGCAAGTGGGTGAACCAGTGCAGCTGCAGTTATGTTGTACAGTTGTGACTCAACCTTGCACCCTGCCTTCCAATGTTAGTACTGTCTGTGTCAGCTCCTTGTTGCCCTATACCAAACTGTTTTAACAGCATGACTCAACATTCTAACATTCTCCTGCCCATCACTGATGGGGGAGTGACTTCAAAAACTCTACTGAACTCCTAATTGTACACATCGCATCATGATATTGACATCTATCTTTATCCATGTGGCAGACCTGCATTCTCAAGTATTTTTCTGTCTTAAAGGGGGTGGATCTATTCATTGCTGCTGAATCTGAGCTGTAGTATGCATTGGAAACAGATATGATATTCCCCAGTTTAGTCTGAGCCCTGATAGGTCTACAAAGCGTTTTAGTGGTTATTTTGATTGTAATAACAGTGATTGGGGCTTTTAAGGTATCAAAGTGTGTCATCCGCATTGAGCTATATCATGTGCTGTAATTCGGCAACATCTGTTGCATTCGTTTTCCCATACTGCCTAAAGGTTTCTGCCAGAGGTTCTATACCCAAGTAAATAGGATGGAGGACTGGACTGGGCACCCCGCTGTACACCTCTGCACAAACTCAGCTTGCAGAAAGTACCTGACTGCCTAAAGTTCAAGTAAATATTTGGCCATATTAAACACATTAGCTCAGATCACTAGGATTTAGAATGAAGAAACATAACATTTGTTATTGCCGATGTTCTAAGCAGTTATAGTGACTGAGCCAGTCTCCGCATTCCATAGAGAGTGCCATATGTGTGTTTTGCCTCTAATGTAAACTCAACAAGCAGGGTGAAGGGACTAAGCTGAAGTGGGAGAGTATTCCAAAGAGAACACCCAAACTGTTTTAATGGGCAAAACCTACAGCGAGGTCAGGGTGGTTTGAAAAGAAAATGTAGTGTAGCTGATTGCAAAGATCATAATGGATAGTGAGCAGTTGAATCCCAGGGTCCCAGGCTGAATTTGTAGGTGGCAAGGTATAACGTCAGAGCATGGTAGGAGTGAGAAGAGAAGTGACGCTGATGTGGTGTGGCAGCAGATGATTTCAATGTTAGCAGAGTAAAGTACTTTGGACTGCAGTGCTACCCAGAGTCTATGTGCTAGGCATAGTAAAAGAACAAATATTCTGATTATCATTTGCAAGGAGATTATATGGAGAAAAAAATGAAGAAAACCAATTAAGGTTGTGTAGAGTGAGAAACAGAGAGGACCTGGAAATGAGCACTAAGCTCTATGGACACCAACTGGTAGGGTGGTTAGAATCCCCACTGTGGTTAGTGTCGATGGCAAGAAGAACTAGGAACAATAAACAGAGTAGTTGGAGAAGTAGGCAGGGAACAAACGTCTTAGTCCATGATGCTAAAATAGACTAGGGGCAGGGATATGCTAGAGTGGTTGACAGTGTTGAATACATCCGAGAGATTGAGGAGATAAAGTGAGGTCATTCAGGTGCACAGACGTTAGAGAGATGCATGATAACCATTTCATAGACTGGCATTTAATGAAGACAAATAGCAGAGGATTAAGTATACTGAAGAATGGGTTCAGGAGATAACATTCGTTTAGGCGTAGAAAAGAATTGGAGAATTGAGAATATTGGTAGTTGTCTGAACATAAAGGGACCGTTGCTGTTGGTATTTTAGAAAGAGAAAATAACAGATTTGAAGCACTGAGGATTTATTACACAAAAGTAGTTAAGAAGCACAGTGAAGCAACTTGACAAAGAAGAAAGATAGCTGTAGTGGCTTTCGTTCTTGAAGACAGAAAGGGTTAAAGGGGGTGAATGATGGGTCAGTGGAGCTAAGTATGGAAATTGATTCTGAAAGACGTGTCATTGTGAGGGTATTGAAATATCCAGTGTTTTGGGAGGTGTGTTGACTAGAGAGGAGAAAGCCAAAAGTATGTCTGACAAAAATTTATAGCAAATCACACTCTGCATCTTCATGATCACCCAAGATGTATTTCCTTTTTCTAGGCCCTATTATTACTTCTATTATGATTGTGTGTGCTGTGACTGTTATTCAGTGACATACGTGTGATTTTGTGCTAAAATGGTGCTGTCAAACTTAATTTAACCTAATTGGTCTATTTCTTTTCTTCACATTTTCTAACTTTGAATGTGTGCCGTAATGTATAGCACATATAAAAATGTGTAAACATTTTAACCATTCCTATGCCTATGCATAGTATTTTGCACTGAAAGCATGCACTACCAGTAAAACAAGCTATAATAGATATCCCACACATAGCATGATACAAGCATTAGTGCATTTTACAAGGCAGCTTAAAAGCACCAGTGGAGGGGATGACAGCAGCAGAACCATAACTTTGTAAATATGGCACTGTCCCGCTGTCTCCCTTTCGTGCACGGCAATTCTTCAACTTTGGATGCTTCACTGCATTGCATAACCTCTAAGTCTAAATCTAGACCTAAGTTTGAAGCGTGAAACCACTTTGGGGGGTGGGCCGCTTGTTGTATCGGGTCTCTGGCCCTTCATGGTGGGCCCAATATTTTTCAATTAATCTTTATGCGTTCTAGGTGTTTGTTGCCTTTAAAGTTTAATTGTTAATATCTCCAGTTCTCCTTGTCCAAATTATTCAAGCGGGTATATTTCGCATATTATTTCTTTCTCTTTTTAATACTGGATTGAACATTACATTGTGTTTTTTCATAACTTAAAGACTGTTTTTACTGCTGAAACGTAACATGGAAATTTCCTACGGCTTTTGCCATCACTCCCAGGGGTGAAGCAGAGATTCTGAGACCAAAATGGTTGACTTCATCAAATTCACTTATTGTAAGATCTCATCTCATGCCTAAACCATCACCCCATAAATCATGCAGCACAATATTGACTCTGCATCTAACTTCTCCCAGCAGTAATATAATTTCTACCCATCTCATCTTACGTTTCATATAAAATCTTTTAACACTTCCTTCAGAATTATGTTTTGGCCTAAACTGATGCTGCAGATTAATTCAGTAAGCGATCTGCTTCCTAAACAAATGCTTCCAATTATTGACAGAACTGTTTTGAGAAGAGCTTTAAGGAGACGTTGAAGTGAGATTGATGAGGTCAATCGCCATGGGCATTGTGGTGAGTGTTGCTTTGTTTAGATGTTTTTTTAAGAGCATTGGATTTTTACTATCTATGTAGATGAGTGTGCAATTGTGCTTTGAGTGCTCAGATGGCATGTGAGATCCATGGCTTTGAACCATTAGCCAGGTTAATGGAGAAAGCAAAAATGAATTCAAAGATCTCTGCGCTCATATAAAGGGTAAAAACCCACAACGTCGATTGCATTGCTATAAGAAAGGACTACTTAGATATAATTATGAATAGGAAAATGTTTGCTAGGTCTTATCCCCATCGCATCCAAATCTGAACTTCAAATATAGGTTCTCTCACTCAAATCTCACTCATCTCAAACATTAGTCTTTTTTATACCACCAAACTATATACATGGATTTCAAATTATGAGAGCCATGTGCAGTTTGTTTTTTCCTGAACTCAAATGCTCTATTATCCTTTTCTCTATTATATTTTATTGTAATATCAAATGCTGATGTATATCCATACTTGGGCTAAACAGTCTCTCCTTATAGCAGTCTCCACATCTATAATGCCATGTTTTGGTATTCTGCTCAATGATACAATGTGTATATATAGAAACTAGGCATATTGTGATTTCAGGTGCCATGCATAGCACAAAGGTTGTGATTTAGAACGCAATGTAGAATTTGAGCAAATTGTGAACTATAGTATTAGGTGTTGGGTGGAAATGGCATTACAAAAATGCCAGGAATATAGGAACCAAATGATCAAATACAGTCAACAGAAATTAGGCAATCTCCATGACATACTAAGGGTGATCAGCATAATTGGTTCGTCTGACAGGTACATCACATGGAAATCAGTCCTTTTAGCTACCCAATTTATAAGTATTTAATAATCTGAACTGGTTGTCTGTGTCTTTCCCGGCATATATTAACCATAGTATTGATCCAAAAAGGCTTAAAAAGTAGCAGAGGTCTTAAAAGCAGGCAGCTGCACTGGGGGACTTCAATTCAAAAGTTATTTCTGGTGAAACAATTAGATTACATGACATTTACAATGTTTATGATTGTCTTTTGAGTTTTCAGTAGTACAAAACAATTATTGTTTGTGTCGTAGATCGTCAATTAAAATGAAATATTAAATTGCCGTAAACCTCTGAAACTTAAAGTATAAGCAGTTGCAATGATGACTGTAAACATCAATTACTTAGTAAGACCTAGATAAAATGTGACACACTGAATACTAAGTTCTCTTATATGCAGACAACATTACTTTTCGATTGGGGTGCCCTTACCTATATGTCGGCCATACATGTGGTACCAGAAACTGAAGCAATATACTGTGTTGGTGGCTCCGTATGGGTTTTTGGGAGCCAGATTGAACAAAGGACTAACCAAACGGGCCATCTCTCCTTCTTGTCTTGGGCGAGATGTCTCAATGTAAAGGTAGAAACCTGGTAGAGTAAAACAGGAATATAAAGGATTATAATTTGCTACTTTGCATAAATAGTGTTTAAATTATAATCAACACATAAGAGTAGCATTTTAAGAAAAGGTTAGCAAGTCCGGTGACACAATTAACAGCCTAATTATAGAATTTCTTCAAAATGTCTCCCAAGGTGGTAGGGTTATATCTTATAAACCTATACTTTAAATATGTGTTTCCTGGAGTTCACTCAATTCCTAGAAAGATGAACTCTATCAAAATAGGAATCATAGTCATATGATATGCCTGTATGGATTCTTTAATACGTCATTGACTGTATTCATGGACATCACACAATGTTCATAATACATTGTTGAATTGTTTAGTACAAAAGATGGAACATATCTATGGTAACTGGAATAAATATATTAATGTCCTCATAATCAAATAACTCTAAATATGTAGTTCACTATGAAGGGACCTCAAGAGCAAATTATTGATTTATGTATAATAAAACATAATTCAGCCATTACATTTAAAGTAATATGATGCATACCATTCTATTATTCTTTTCAACTGTTAATTTGTTTGCAAACAATTATAAAATAACTTTGTTTATCAGAACATACTTATGGCTTGAATGTTTCATACTGCAGCAGTGAAATAGTGAGAGTACTGTATGAAATCCTCGAGTAAAATAATAAAAAGATTTATAACTGAGGTACGTTTAATTATTTGGGGGTCATTTCCATGCTAAACCTGTACTTTGTGATCACCCAGCTAATACATGTTTAGTCTAGTATACAGCCAGAACAGCAAGAACTCCATATCTAATCCTGAAAATAAAATTATGAATGACATCATAATAAACCCTTAATATATAACAGGGCAGTCAACGAATGCACCCTTGACCTTATTGAATGCCTGTTTTGTAAATCTGTGCATATGCTCCTTAGTTTGCAGATTCACTAGTTCAATGTCAAAGTTTGCAGTTCTGGGGCTGCATGATAGAAAGTGCCCTGTGGGTGCAACAGGTAGGTGCACCAGTTGTTTGTGCCTGAGGCATACAAAGTAATGAATGTACAGCAGTGAACATCAGGTTAATGAGCCATATTCTGGTTTCGGCCAAATATCATATATTTTATTAGAACAGTGAAATGTTAGGCGCTCTACCGAAAAGAATGGAGTGCTCCAGGCTTCTAATGCCCGGTAGAAGCCCGGAGCTCGTGGAGCCCCAGTGGATTTCTTTCCCCTCAGGCTCTGTTAGGCCTTTGTTTTACAAATGAGAACATTCTGCCCTCTAGGGGCAGAATGTTCTAATAGACTTGGAGCCCTCCATAACGGGCTCTATCAGGCCACTACGTTGCTAAAGCTGGATTGGGCCTTTAAAGGCCTGTAGAGCCCACTATAGAGGGCTCCAAGGCTTTAATATTTCATGCATATATTTTATTTCTGGTGTACAGTCAGGTGATAAGACATTTGTTACAAATAAAACATTATTAGTTTACAGATTAAACATATGCAGAATCTAGTATGAGTTTTGTGTACGTAAAATAATCACCCATGTGTAGTCACATTTGTCAATGGCATTTCTAATGCATGGTTGAATCGATTGCTTCATCACATTTATCAAATCTGGCTTGACAATTTAAATTTCTGTTCTCAAAAATCACAAATTCTAGCACATCCAGGTAACTGAACACATGGGCAACCTTCAACATTTGGAGAAGGACGGAAAAAGCAGAAATTATCTTTTTTCAATGTTATTCTTGACCCTCTCAACATAATCTATGGACTCATCATATGTATAGTCACTAGAGTACAACTTATGTGAAGTCCTGCCTAAACGAGTAGTAAAATATGTTTTTCATGAAGTCAGTGTAAGCAATTCTCAAACTTTCTCCTCAAAAGCTCTCCTTAGCCACATGACTGATATTTACAATTTTTAACCAATTGTTAGCCAATTCAGGGAGACATTTAGGCCTTTGTGGGCAACCCTGCAGCAAATGCTGCGGCTGCACTTAAGTCAGAGCATTTCCCTGAACATTGTGTTGCCCTCTCAGCAAATGTTTTGTTTTTCAAAAACAAACTCTCAAAGGGGGAGCCCCCTTTCCCAAGGGGGCTCTGCCTGGGAAAACCTGGTGCCTCCCCCATCTCTAAATGGGGTGGAGGAACTACGAATTTGGTGAGTTGGGCAATCCACCAAGTTATGAGGGTTCTCAGCAGGGCCAGATAGGCCTTTTATTCCACCAGGCATTTATCTGGTTCGCTGGAGCCTTTGGAGGCTGAATTTGAAAGCTCAGGGCTGCCCCTGGTTCCTCTGTCACATTTTCCTGAGGTTAACATCAGCAGTCACAGAAAGCAGACGAGACAGAGAAAAAGAGGGAGGGAGTTGAAGTACAGAGAAATATATCGGAGAGGGGGAAGAGAAAAAAGAGAGAATGGATTGAAAGAGAGAACCTGAGAAGACGTGGGACTGGGGCTTGTGAGCCTTTTTGCGAAGGCTGCTTTTGATTCCCCACTCCGGCCCTGTTTGCCAAACTCTAAATGGCACTTCCCGTTCTTACTCACTGCTCCAGTAGAGGGTAATCAATGTGTGTCCTGCTTTTTTAGCACATATCATCAATTATGTTTTTTTCTCTTTGATAATAAAGATATGCAGAACACCGAAATATGTATTTAAAGCTATTGCATGCCTTTCACTCTTTTGGTTTCCATAAATGATATTGCAGCTCAAGTGTTAAGATAAAATGAGCTGCTACAGTGCAGAAGTTTGGTCCCTGAAAAATAAATGTTTGCCTTTGTCAAAAGCAATCCCTGATACTAAAAATAGAAAGGTGACAAGACCGGGCTTCAAGTCTTTGATCACCGTCAGCATTGGCCTATGTCCATTGCCAATATATTGTAATTTAAAATTTCCTATACCACATTTAGATGATCAGGAAGGTGTGAGTGCAAAGGTTCGCTTGCACAATAGGAGAGGCAGGGCATGGATAATCTGAAACATCTGTCTGATTCTCACCAACATATGGTTAAACTACTCCCCTTCAACAACACAGGCCAGGGGCCATATTACAGATAGTGCCCCATGTAGGAAAAAGCCTCTTTTGACATGGTTAGTCCCCACTTTTTGCTTGATGCTCAAAGTAAATTCAAAACTATATACGCACTAGGTCCCTGCTATTCATGTTCCCAGGGCCAGATCTCTTTCCCAACTTCTGTTTTCCTTGTAAGTCCCTAGTAAATGGTACCCCTAGTCGCTAGGGCGTGGGCACTGAAGAGGGTACACTAGGGCTGCAGCACAAATTGTGCCACCCCAGAGACCCCTGACTAAGACTATGCAAACTGGCATTGCAGGTTGCATGGCTTGGTGTCAAGAAAACCGAAGGGTCGACATGGCACACAGCCTTGAGCATGAGTTCCAGGTAAGTCATCCCTACTGAAAGCCTTACAGCCCTTAGTTAGGGTGCAATAGATCCCATGTTTTGACATATCTGCATAGGCATATATGACCCTGCAATATCTGAGCCATTCTTGGATATTGCAAGTGCACAGGGAAGACATAAAGAGACCCCTGAGACCTACTTTGTGAATGGCCCAGCTGTCCGGAAATTGCCTCTCCAGGTTGCCTGCTCCTGACCGCAAGGACATCTTGATGCATACTGCCCTATCTTCTCTGCACCAGATCAGCCCTGATAATGATGATCCAGCTATGCTCTCATGGTCTTGTGGCTCTTGCAACCTGCTCTCTCAAGTGGACCCCCTCAGACTAACCTGTAAGTCCCCATGTGCAGTTTATTTTCAAGTGGCCCTCTCTCCAATAGCGCACCAGCTACCAATGACCTCAGGACCCTGCTCTCGGTCGAATCTGAGATGCTCTCAAGAATTCACCGGTGGAACACTGGACCTGGCCTTCCTAACTACCAAAATCCAAGAGCTGAACCTTGAAAGTTGACTGTACGATTTTACATGCATTTTTGCCTTTTTCCCCATTGATGTCAATGGTGCACAATTGCACACATATGTGACTGATTTTGCGAAGTCTAAAAATGAATAACTATAAAAGTACTTACTGTAGAACAACATTATTGGTCTGAAAAACTATTTAAGAATCAATATTATTTTTGCCAATCAGTCTCAGATTTATTCTTGAGTGTACGTCCCATTTATTGTCTCTCTGAGTACAACAAATGATTAGCACTACTCTCTGATAATCCTAACTTCTATCCTATACTACTACAAATAGAGTGTTAGTATTATTTACTTTGTAAATAAATAAGGCACTCACTGGACTCTCTACACAGTCTACTTTCTTTTAGTACACTATATAGAGAGGCAGCTTTCTACACCCCGGGGGGCACAATGGGAATTTGTGCCCGCTTTTTACACTATGGTATTACAGAAGGGGGCTGAAGATGCTTGTGCAGCCCCTTCTGTAATACTGATAGCACTGGCACACATGTAGTGCCACCACCATCTTCAGAGGGCATTCCCTCATTTGTATGGGAGATGGACCCATGCAAATGGGGGACTTACTTTGACTCTGCATCCGCACCATATTATGGAGGCGGGTGCAAAGGTAAACAGGAGGAGCGCTCACAATGCACTGCCAAAAGATCCCTGAGAGCAGACATGGGGAAGGTGAAAAGGGGATCCTATGGACCATTCAGGCATCTCTGTCCTCACTTTAAAGTAAGCTAGGTTGCTACCTGCACTATGAAACACTGAGTGGCTTGTAAACAGATTCCAGTGAATCACCAGTCCCAGAGCAGAGTGAGTGTGCAACTGCCCTGGAGGCAGCGCATTCATTGTAATAGGGCACATTGTTCCTGTTTACACCTGGTACGCCTATTTAAAGGTGCACTGTGGGGCAAACAAAGACAGTGCACCCTATCACTAATACGGGCCCTGTTCTACCAGCTTAGAATGTAATGAATTTGAACCTTCGGATTTCGCAAAAATACTATTCTTAATTTTTTTACTTCCTTAGTTCATTGAGACTCGATCACACAGATTCATGCTGTGCATCCCAAGAAATGAAGCCCTCTGTAACCAAGTGGCCTCTGTCCTACAAGGTGCCACTGCCATCAGCATGGTTTTCCACCATCTACTTGAAAGCCAAATCCATGAATATCAACTAATTGATAAGTAGACAAGCCTGTGTATAAAAAAGCCGCTCCATGATTTTCAATTGTAAATGAGAAAAGTGTTTAAATTTGCAAAGATGAACAAATGTTTGGAAATCTGTTCTAGGATGACCTTAAGTTTTTGTCAGAGAAAGTGTAAATTTAGAACATTTCAAATCTCACTAGTAGAATGGTAAATTGTATTTTAACTGAATTTCCATAGCTTTTTGGACAATGTCAGACTCGTTAGTAAATAAAAAATATTTTGTCCAACTCATTTCGGGCATTATTGTCTTCTCAAAGAAAGACAAATGGGTAGGGGACAATAATTTGAGTGGCTTGGCATAGAATTTGTTCTTACACAGTATTTTAATGTTGTCGACAAGGGTTTTATTGGTTGTGAAAGACTAGGGTTTCCGAACACAAATCCACACTTACCATACTTGGAGCCACTGCGATCAGTGCTTGGTCCAGTATTTGGGGTATATTTGGTGTCCCTTGTTATGGCACTTTGTCTGGTCCAATCAAAAACATCTGTATCATCTTGAGTAAACAGACATATGCTTGCATCTTCAAATCCACAGTGAAACTCTCCTGCAAATAAATCAATAAGTCTGATTTCAGAGAATGCACATTTCTAATACAAAAAACTTTAAAGAAGACATTTTTTTAAATACATTCTAGCTTTTCTTCTTTTTAACTTTTCATTTTGCTCAACATAGTGCGTACCAAAATGTTTACAAACACAACAACCTTTGTCCAAAGTGTCCCCATTACCCTAAAAGTCCCAATCCATTCTTCTACTCTAACCCCAGTTGAGCAGGACCATGCATAAAGCAACATTTCGTAAAAAAAAAGAAAGCATTTAGAGTCTATTGAAGACCTGAGAAGGACATTCTAGGAGACGCATCAACATATAATCACAATTGTGCAATCATGTGGACATCTGGGTCCTATCATGTAAAGGGCGGACTTTCCCTGTTTGCACCTGGCGCAAACAGGGAAAGTGCACCATATTACATAGAATGCGCTGCCCCCAGGGCAGCCGCGAACTCGCACTGCCCTGGGGGCACCACATTCAAGTGAAAAACAGAGCGGCTGCTTTGCAGGAGCTCAGTGTTTTCACAGTGGTCCATGCAACACCCTTTCCCCACTCCATAAGGCTGCTCTCAAGGCACGCACTAACAGTGTGCCACTAGGTGGTGCACTGTCAGTGTGACTCCTTAGGGCTTTTTGCCTTTGTCACCGCGTCTCTAATACGGCACAAGCGCAGAGGGAAAGGGATTCCCTCATTTGCATGGGGCCGCACCCGCATGCAAATGAAGGCATGCCATGCCGTCTTGAGAAAGTGCTGGCGTTGTATGTGCGGCAGCACTTTCAGAATAACAGAAGGGGCCACAGAAGTGTTTGCTGCCCCATCTGTAATACCAAAGGGCTCCTGTTGCGCCCCTGGGGCACCTTGTGTAATACGGCCCTTGATGAAGTCATGTCTAGAGGGAAGTAGATATAAAGTAGTGTTATCCCAAAAGTTATTACAAAATCCACATCCTCAATTGATAAGTGAACCTCTTATGCACCCCCAGTGTTTGTGAGGTCTCTGCCTCCGGCTCACCAGAGGAGTTTTTTTGTACAGTATTAACATTACACATGGTAGTAAAGTAACTCACAAGGTATTTCCCATTTCAGCCATAGGGCTTTTTACAGTTAGTATTTCTTTAGAACTGAGTGTGAGTGATCTCAAACTAATTGATGCTAAGATCAAAGGGAACCATTTTGTCACTGCGTCACCTTGTCTGAAATTCTAATTTTATTCTTGCAACCCCATCTATCTTGCCACATAGTGCCATAACTAAACTAAAAATAAATGATAACACTGTGTAATAGCGATCTCCTTGTGAAATATTATGTTAGTGATGTAACAAATAGTTATTTTTCTCAAAATATAATAATATATTTTTCTAAATGAGTGAAAGATACACAGCTATGCCTCCAGGTCAATCACTAAAAACTTAAACCTGATGTATTGGTTCAACTCAGCATCAGTACACGCACATATATTTTAAATGGACCCTACTTTACTTTGTTAGACAGAAAGAAAGTGCAGTGTATCAAAAAAATCAGGAGATAGGTCTATGCTTGTAGCTGTCTTTCAAAATCCTGCTTTTGTGGTAGTGTGATGATGGCTCACAAATATCTATTAGACACTTTTGCTATCGGTACAGTTCATGGACGCAATGACATATACAATTTGAATATCATTCATAATTGCTCTTCCTTTCAATTAAGACGGATTGATTCCTTTTTGTGGCATAAAGCTGTTGGGTAAGGCTCAACAAATTGTCCATGTTGCCCACCTGACAAGGCCCCATCTGCTGTGCTACTGCAGTTCTTCAACACTGACTATTCCTTCCAACCGCGACCCGTGCAGGTAAGAGTAGTAAGGCGTAGGGGGCGGGTTGAGGGGGATTCAACATATAAATGGGAAGAGGTGTGGTGCAGCGGCCAGAGCGGCTGACTCCGGAACACAGGGGTTCACGGTTCGATCACCAGCGGCAGGTTTGCCCAAAACCTTGTGACTCTGGGAAATAGCTTGCTTAATCTTCCTGATGGCCCTCAGTGCCGGGACACCTCTCTGGAGGTAGCTGTGCGCTTTACAAATGCTGGTATATAATTTCATTTTACACCCACAAGGGAAAATTAAATAAATAATACATTTTCCTATGTCGTTGTCTGTCGAAATCCCCCCCCCCCCACCTGGCCCCACCACTCTTAACTGCATGGGCTGCAGCTGCTCCCTTCCCTGCCATCCATGGCTGTTTATCTAGGTCATTGTACTGCCTGCTGTTGTACATTCAATCCCTGCCTGAGAGATACACCGGCAATTCAAAGTTTTCTGTAATAACACGTTTCTGTGCACTAAGCAACAGACTAGTGGGCTCTCCAGTTCTTTTTTTTTTTTTAAAGTTCTTTTTATTAACAAAGTAAAATAAAAGCATCAGGTGACAAACATTAGTTTCATTATTGACAATTACACATTACCATATTACAGAAGAAGATATTCCATTATTTTCCGGGATCATGGGGAATCCAACGCCACTAACGCTTCTTTGGCCACTGGGGGGTACATATATTCTCCCTAAAGCTATTCCAAGCACCCCATACTTTCCCCCTTTCCGGGGGCACCCCCTTGCAACGTACACTGATCTCTCCCTGAACATGCACCATTCTAAATCCTCCATCCAGTTCCCAATCTGGGGCACCTAACTGGCCCCCCACAGCTGGGCAATGTTATGCTTAGCAATCATACACACCAGAGTCACCCACTGTTTCCCATATGAGGTCAGGTTTGTGGGTTCCCAGACATTCAGCACACATCGTCGGATTTCCAGCATCAACTCAACACTCATTACCTCACGGATCATATCATGGATCTTAACCCAGTAGTCTTGTATTTTCACACAGTGCCACAAAATGTTAATGAACGTCCCCGTCTCCCCACATCCCCTCTGACACTTTCCACTCTCTGTCAAACCCATCCGCACCAACCGGGGTCCCGTGGTGTAAGACCGGTGAAGTATCTTCAATTGCACCAACCTAAGTCTCATAGAAATGGCCACCACTTTTGGGGAGGAGACTGCTTCTCTCCAGTCCTCTTCATCTAATATCAGGCCATCGGCGCCCCACTGCTCCCTAAGTGTCACCAATGGATCCCCCATGGGATTAATCAGTTTCTTGTATATTAGTGAGATGTTTTTTTCTGGGACATGGCCATGCAAAACCCGGACTTCCAAAGATGAAGCCTCCGGAAGTGTAGCGTCTCTGGGAACATTTGCAAGAAGGTATCGGTAACGCTCACTCTCCTGGAACTGGTATTTCCTTTGCAGGGCGTCGAAGGTAAGGATTCCGTCTCTCCCCCAAATGTCCTTGATCTGGGAGATCCCGATGAGATCCCACCGGTCGAAACCCCTCATTTTCCACAGGCTGCCCAATCTCTCCGAGCTCCACAACGGGGTAGCCATAGGGAGTTTCTCCTCCCATTTGAGGGATCGAGTATCTGTGTGCCTACATAGACCGCGTGAGCCGCTGGCCCGACAAGGGGAAACCGACCTCTCCTAGCATACAGAGCCCTAGTGAAATCCCCCCCTGGCATTTGGCCCGATCCATTGCATATCCGGGATCTAAAGGACCCGTAAATAGCGTGGTTTATCGCCAGCCCAATAGTATTTCTTGAGGTCCGGCAGTTCAATTCCTCCGTTGTACCAGGGAAGGGTAAGCTTGGAGAAAGCAATGCGGGGCCTACCGTCCCAGAGAAGCTGTCTTTGGAGGGACTCTATTTCTGTAAAATATGAGGGGGGCACCGGTTCCATTGTGTTCTGGAGCGCTTACAAGAAGCGGTGAAGGGCCATCATTTTAAACAACACCGCTCGACCCAATAGAGAGAGTGGCAGCGACTTCCATCTCGCCACATCTCTACAAAATCTGGCAAGAGGAGGACCCAGGATATTATCATATCTCAACTTTGGGTCCATAGTCACAAATATTCCCAGGTACCTAAATCCCACCCTCTCAACCTTTACCGGGCAAGAGCCCGGAATAACCGGTGGGTCTGCGCTGATGACAAAAAGCACCGACTTCGACCAGTTAATGGCGAAGCCAGAGTGCCTCCTGAATATGGCCAGGACATTCATGAAACAGATCTGTGATTCTCTGGGAGTGGTAAGATAAAGCAGAATATCATCTGCGTACAACTAAATCTTGTCTTCCCACACCGATGTCCAGCGCAGACCTCTAATCGAACGATCCCAACGAACCCAGGCCACCAGAGGCTCGAGTGCCAATGCAAATAAAAGTGGCGACAGAGGACACCCCTGTCATATACCTCTGCCCAAAGGGAAGTCAGCGGATTTGTGGTTATTTACCACCACCCTGGCTATAGAATCTGTATACAAGAGACGGACCCAGCCAATGAATTTGTGGCCGAAACCCAACTTCTCCAAGACTGTAAATAAATAGGGCCACTCGACTCTATCAAAGGCCATGGTAGCATCTAGGGACAGCAGGATCGCAGGTTCGTGAATGTGCGACGCTCCTCCCAGGATTCCATGCAACCTTCGTATGTTAAGGGCCATATTTCGGCGTGGCATAAAGCCAGACTGATCTGGATGTATCAGAGTGGTAATGACCTTGACCAGCCTAGTCGCCAGCAGTTTTGCTAGCACCTTGGGTTCTGCGTTTAGGAGCGAGATTGGCCGGTAGGAAGAGCACGTTGTCTTAGGCTTGCCTTCTTTGTAAATAACAATGATATTAGCAACTCGCAGATCGTATGGGAGCTGGCCTTTTTCTTTACTCTCGACAAACATGACCCGAAGAAACGGTGCTAATTTGTTCACGCTGAGTTTATACAATTCTAAGGGGATTCCGTTCAGGCCCAAGGCCTTTCCGGAATGAATCCCCCAAATAGCCTGAGCCACTTCGTTGTTTGTGAAGGGGGAGTCCAGGTACTCCCTATCTTTATCCGACAGAATGGGCATTTGAATGTCCTGTATCATTTCCGCGTTATCTGTCTTAGGTACCTGCAGATGCATACACCGAATTATAATAAGCCGAGAACTCGTCCACAATCAGTTGTGGATCCGTCACACTACCGCCGCCTTCTAGCTGCAACTCTAGCACCAATCTCGACGCCCACTCCCCTTTCTCCAGCCACGCAATCAGCTTCCCGTCTTTGTCTCCAAGCTCGTATATCCTACTCTGGGTATCTGCATGCTGGACTCTGGCCCTCCCTCTGACCAAGCTCCTGTACTCATCCCGTAGGAGACTCAAGCGGTGCAACCCCTCGGGAGTGGCAGCCCTAGACATCTCCCCCTCCATTTCCGTTAATTCCATCTCCACTCTCCCTACCTCCGCCCGGCTCTTCTTCCTTCTCCCTGAAACTAACAATAGAATTTGCCCTCTGATAACTGTCTTGTACGCCTCCCACAGAGACTGGGTATCTATCTGTGACCTGTATTGCCTCTTTCTTTGTGTCAGGGTCTCGTAAGTGCCAGGCATTTATGGGGGCAATCCTACCCACATCTCTTTGTCCCACCTCCATCCTAAGCCAGACCGGGGAGTGATCAGAGATCCCCCTACCCACATGACGCACCTCGCGGATCCATGCAGCCTGTGATGTCGGGACCAAGACATAGTCTATTCTTGATTAGGAGTGGTGCCCGCCAGGATTTCTCAGTCGCCACCCATCGGTAAGCCCAGTAGTTGCAATAAAATCCAACAGCCACCTCTGGCACTGTCAGAATTCAAGCTGGGTGTCTATCCACTTCCCCGTCCATTACCGCATTGAAATCTCCACCCACAATCAGGAGCCCCACAGGCAAAGTTAGAAAAATTGCGCAAAAATCTCGGAAGGTGTCTGTCTGCAGACCAGGAGGAACGTACACGGACAAGAAAGTTACAGTCCTCCCCTCCCACAATCCTGAAATGCCAATGTATCTACCTCGTTTGTCAGCCAATGTGGCATGGACAGTCAGCGGGAATGAATTTCTAACTAGGATACCTACCCCCCCATGACCCGGTGGTAAACCCGGCGTGTCCTGCTAGCTTATAGCCCCCCTTGTGCAGAGCCATACATCGATTTCCGACCAGATGTGTTTCCTGCAGCAACACCACATCCGGGGAATGTCTCCTGATAAGTTGACTAACCATCCCCCTCTTTATCTTATCCCCCAGCCCGTTCACATTCCAACTAAGCGTGGATATTCCCAATCCCAGCTTACCAGAAGACATTGTAATGGTAAATCCTGTCTAGGTCACCTGATGCCATAAAAACCCAACCACAAGTCGCTAATAATAATGCACATAGTAAAATCTCAATTGCAAGAAAGCCCCCAAACTTCGGCCCCCCCTACCCTCTCCCTGCACCCCTGCATGCAGCTAATGCTCAACCCCGACTAGCAGTGTGCCTGTCGCCCCAACACTTATCTACAGCTAACTAAAAGTAGAAAATAGAGGGAGGGCACCAACAAACCCGCCAACCGCACCATCTCCCACCCCGCCACCGCTACTGTGTTTCAAGTCAAATTATAATGATATCTGTACTAGGGCAGCAGGTCAGAGGAGCTGTCACATGCCCACCCCACCCCATGCTTGCTACATCTTACTATTAAACCCTTCGAACATCATTGTGCACAAGGCTATTGTTCGTCCGCTTTGTCTCGATCTCGACTCTCTGCCTCCGTCGCATGGGATCTGTCCAGCCAATCTGGCACCACCTCAGGGTTGTCGAAGAACCAGGCCCTACGGTTGAGCTCCACTCGGAGCCGGGCCGGAAACATAATGGCAAATTTTAGTCCTTTGTCCCTCAATTTCTTCTTCACCGATAAGAAGCCTTGACGCTGTTTTTGCACCATTTGGGTAAAGTCTGGGTAGAAGGAGAGAGTTGCATTTTCAAACTTCAAAGGTGGTCCAGCACGAGCCGCCAGCAAGATCACATCCCTGTCACGAAAGTTCAGGACCCTGGCGATCATAGGTCTGGGGGTGCTCCCGGCCTGGGCACTGCCTCCGGGGACTCTGTGTGCACGTTCTACCGTAAAAAGGTTGCTAAGGCCTTTAGGTTTGAGGTGATTGAGGACTATATTTTCAAGAGATCCAGTGTTTTCCCTTCAGATTTCTCGAGCATCCCAAGGATACAGACGTTGTTCCGCCTGGCCCTGCCCTCATAATCATCCAACTTGCGAACTACTAGGAAACTCGAGGCCTTAAGGTCCCTCAACTCTTGTTGTAGCTGATTCATGTCGTCTATTAAACTGGCCGTCTTGAGCTCCAGTGTCTTTACCTTCTCGTTGGCCTTTGTGAGGTCCGCCCGCAGCAGCCCCATCTCGATCGTGACTGTGTCAAGTTTATTATCCATGACTTCCATTTTCTGGCCCAGGGTTGCTTGAACCCCATTGAAGGCCGCCATTAGGTCTGTCAACGTCCGTTCCGAGGGGGCAAGAGTGACGTCATCACTCCCGGGCTGGGTCTTCCTCGGTTCCACTGGGGACCCCTTCGGGAAGGTCTAGCAATCCTGCCAGTTTGTTTGAATGTTCCTGGAACCCTTGGAGGACCGGGGCAGGGGTTTGTCCAACTCCAGTTTCGTCGCCATATCTCCGCCCTTTCCCCCAAGGCCAGACCAAATTGTAGTCTGTTCCCGAGGTCAGTAACTCTGGTCAGCCGTCCACTCCCGCCGTCCACCAATCGACTATATATGGTCTTGACGTCCCCGAGTCTCTGTTGAGTCACATCCGTTCATCCAGCCAGGGCTTTCCGCGACAATCTCTGCCACTCCCAGAGGGTGTGTGGCAGTCCGAGGGGTTCGCTCCCCTCCCAGAATATCACCACCGAACACCCCGTCCACACAATATTGGCGTGAGCAGGACACCCCACAACAGTCTCTCTCGACCCTCTCGGTATTGTGTACGACCTATGTATTTCTTAGGAGCCCCCCTATGTTGTAGCTCTACACAGCAAATGTTCACCTCGGTGCTTTCCTGTGGAGTCAGGGGTTGCGTCACGACCACTCAGGTCGCTCCACTGTCTTGCCGCGCTTTCGTCATCACAAGGGCGGCTACCCCAGCGGGCACCCCACAGATGCCTCCGGCGCTGTTTTCAAATCGCTGCCAATGTAGGTCTTCTTTATGGGGAGCTCTCAAGACGGTCCAGGAGTCCTATTCCCTATTCAGCCACCGACGTGTCCTCTGTCTCATGCGGCCCACCTAGGTGTCACAGCCTCCTCCACTCTCCATGCACAGTCTCACCCAGGGCACCAGTCATAGGGCAGGCTCAGCATCCATCGCCCGCATCCCTCTTACTCTGCAGCACCGCCTCTCTCACTCCCCGGGTGCCAAGAGTCCCCCGGGATATATCGCCTCCATAGCCGGGCCGATGATTGTGCAGTGTACTCCAGGGTAGCGTCGGCACAGTGCAGTCCCTACTATAGTCTAATTAAGATGTGCCGGGGCGTCGGATGCACTAGCACCCCTCCTGGCCACCATGCCGCCCCTGTGCCTTCATCTCTTTCAATCGCGGCTCCCGGGGGGTGCACACCCATGCTGCGGGCCGGACCGGTGTTAGTCAGTCCGCACCCCCGGGTGTTGACTCACTTGTAGCATCCACTCATGTACGCGAGGTCCCGGCTTTCACGCCAGACCAGGCATCATTCTTCAAAGCGATGCAGCTGTGCCTCCGAGCCACAGAATGACCCGCGGCAGCAGCGTTCGGCGTTGCTTCCATTCCGGAGCCAGAGAGTAGGGCTCGGGCCAGGATACTTACCAGGATAAGTTGGCAGGGGTCGGCGGAGCCAGTTCCCTACGTGGCCATCTTGGTCGCCGGCTTGGCTCCTCCCCCGGGCTCTTCAGTTTTAACATGCCAGTGAGCTAATTAATCATCCGAGCAACTTTAGCTCATGTAGAACAATTAAGAGGGCTAAGAGACTTCAAATAAGCTGGTAGTAACTGGTTCAGATGAGGAAAGGTAAATACATTTATGGTCTGCTGTAGAATGCATTAACTACACCAACCCCACAAATTTTCCATACCGCAAAATAACATTGTCACTGACAGAAAACATCCAGTGCAAAATAGCCTGATCTCAGTGGCATAGCAACGAATTTTGCTGCCCTTGGCAGTCCCTGCGTTTGCCGCCACGTCAGCCGTGTGTTATAGAAGGGGGGTGCCGCCCCCAAAATACATGCTGTCTTGGCAGACCAGCCCCTCCTTGCTATGCCAGTGCCTGATCTTAATGTTCTACAAGAATTGTACTTATGCCTCACACTTTCACTCACTGTCCCAGAGAGCTGTACTAAGTCTCACTGTGGAACACGTGGACTTAATGTTGCGAACAATTTACTAAGCAGGACATTGAATCATAAAACTGCACAGCTTCGTAATCATATCCACACTATTTAACGCAGAACTGCTCCTTATTCCAGAGATTTGGAGTGGAAGTTTCAAGATGGAAAGTGCTGAAATGTTTGTGGATACTGAAAATTTAACTGACTATTTTCTGACCTATTCCACCTTAAAAACGGTCAGAGATTCACTTGTGTGAAGGAAAAGGATACAACAATTTATGTGTCGGTGAAAAAGTGCATTTGCAAGAAAGTAATGGGATTTACCCATGCAGAATTTTAAACTTCACAGAATAAAGCAAGGAGAAATCCCATCTACTTAATGAGAAATTACCGAAATCTTTTGGTTTATGAATATCTTTGTTAACAGGGCCCCAATTTGTTTGTTATACAGTGCATTAGTTCTCATAGCCTAAGGCCATGCACCACAAAACTTTATATACAAAGAAAACAAACAAACAAATGAATAAGTAATAAAATATATACCACTCGCCAATCCGGACCTATGTGCCATTACCTCAGTGTGTTGGGAAATCAATACCCAATGTTAATTGTAACCGACACATTACATGGCACTAAATTCAAAAAGGGTGCTGTAGGATTTCATCTCATTCGCCATTTCATTGCATCGCTCTTTGCCTGAGAAGTTAGACCCAAAAAGTCTAAGTGTCCTTCATAAAACGTCCAATCAAATCACACTTTGCTGTTCAAAGGACATACCGAGAATGCAATTTCCAAAAAGGAACTTTAACATAAAAAACATAATATTTCGAGCTGACAACTGATCGCCCATGTATTATTTATCGCAGGTACCAAACGACAGGCACATTTTAGGGACATCTCTCTCACAAGGAGCACGAAAAGTGCAGCGTACTTTATTCCATAATTGTGTTCGATAAGCATATAACACATTGTTACCTTTTAACCCCTATTGTTAAAATGCGATTAACATTCAGAATTGCTTACTTTACTGTCCAGTACTTGCAAGAAAAGAATTCAATCTTTTTTTAATGAGAAAAGATGAAAGTGAAACTCTTTAAACTATTATGGTGACCTATAGAAAACCATTTTCTGCTTTAAAATCTCATTTACTAAACTGTATCTACTGCAAACTTGTCTGATGTGCACATTCTGATCCAGTGTGCAGATGCACTTCGGTAAAAATAGTCTCACCTCCCTTTTCTCCCAGGTATTCACTCTATTTTAAATAACCCTCCTTCACTCCCAATTAACATTTACAAAATTGATTGCCTCGCTTAGTCCCATTCAGTGGTGAGAGGCTGAGTGATTATCTAGTAGGAAAATGCATGTCAAATCACCAACCGGCATCTAAAAATAAGGCTCATACCTGAAAATCAGCTGTACTTTCAGATCCTTAAATTGCAATCTAACTGAATGCTACAAACCGCATACCTCCTATTGCGTTTAAACAATGTAGTTTAAATGAGACAAATTATGTCTCATCCTACAAATCTGCAATTGATGAACTTTATGCTGCAAGCGAGAGATAACATGTCAAAAAAAGGCCAATCTTGCAAACATGTTTGGAAAAGTGAATGGGACTTTGATGGCAATCCCATTTTGTTAATGTTTTATTGCAATATCACTCGTGCCATTTGCACTAATAACAAATGTAAACATTTGATGTAATTTAAATCAGAATGTCTCCAATTTATGCTTAAAGCAACACTGATATACATCACTTGTCTGTATCTCATGTGGTAATCAAACATTTGGGCAGCTGTTGGGAATGGTTGGATTAGATATTAGAATCGTCATTATTCTTTCGTTTTCTTGCTCGTACCATTCATTATATATGTGAGGCATTTTGGCCCCCAGCAGACGTCAGAAACCCCCAGTTTCTGAGTTTCACTTACACCCATCAGATAATGTTGAAGGAGTTGCTATAAAGGGAGTGAAAGAATCATGTGCATCTCGAACACGGTCAGCACTGAACCTCGTTCAGCCCACAGTTCTTGCACGACTGAGGAGAGCATGAGTAGTACGAAGGAGAAGATAGTAATGCAGTAATGAAACTAATACCCCTCCCTCTGTATTTCTTACACCATTCAATAAATACTAGAGAACAAACCCAAGTCAATTCTCTGAAGAAGGATTGGAAGACAATAGATTTGATGCAACTCCCACAAAAGTTTATTTCCAGCAGAGAGTAAAAAGCTTAGGACACACTAATGGCTGACAGAACTGACCTCAACATATTCAAGACAAAATCTGCATGAACCAATTAAAAAAGCTGAGCCACAAATGTAGAGGGAGAACTCTAGGTGGCATCCCTTCATACAGCAATTAGAGTGAACCAGTGGCCAATGCCCAGGAACCACTATCCCCCACTTGAGCGACCCGAAAGAAATGAGTTACAGCACCATTAGTCACATCGAAAGCCCAAGCAGTAAGAGCCAAAAAACAGTAGTTAAGAGTAGCCCCAGAAGGTTCAAGCCCACATCTTCAATAATCCAAGTCCCTCAAAGCATCTCTGTTCTGCCTTTAGTAGCACTTATGAACACCATATTCTCTTCCAGATGAACAGAAGAACCAAACAATCTGGGAGGCCCAGAAACAAATATTAGTATGCACCAGTGGCCCAAAATGCCCCTGATGACTTAGGGATGAGATTGCCACCAAAACCTCCAGCTTGCAAGACAAAAGTTCCAAGAAGATGTCTTTCAATAGCTTGAAAAAAGGGTCCTAGAAAACACTCAACACTTCTCCAAGCAGCAACCAACAGTACTCTATGAGCACTGAGTAAAAGAAATCTTCTGAATTGCCTACAAACCAGAGAGTCAATATTATCAAAGGCACCCCATGAATCTTCAAAGGCCCGACTACTCACCCACTGGATCTTCAAAGTGAGGACAGTCAGTCCCATATCGAAACGATCCAATAAAAAATCTAAAATGCTAAGGAAGGACAGCAAGGTGTATTCAAGCTCTTTGAAAGGCATTAACCCTGAAACAAAAGCCATTGATGAGTGTAAGTGTGCCTCAATTGTGCCTGTGAGAACTCAAAACAGTCTTAGCCGACACATAATTGAGACTCATATGCTATAAACATAACCTTTCAGTCTGCAAATTCTATAACACCAACTTAGAATGGAACAGTACCAGGAACCGCAGCAGGGATGGATTGAGAGTGAAAACTGAAAGGACACCCACAGCCAGATCAAGCAATAAAGGAAACTACATACAACAAATACACCGAGAACCCAGCAGTAGAATCTCATCCACTTTCCAGAAAGTATGTAATTCTTGAGGGAGGAGAGATACATGAGGAAATGCATATAGAAAACCCAACAGCCACTGGACCAGCAGAGCATCAAACCCATTGCAAAAAGCTAAGGAATCTGGAGCAGAATTGGGGAACCAACCTTTTATCCCAGGAAGAAAAAATACCTAGAGATGGAGTCCAGAACCTCCTGCATTGCTCCTGGAAAAGCTCTCTTGAAATGCTGTACTGGTAAGAACACTAGAACGCTCAAATTATAGTATCTACTTTCAGATGCACATTTCCTTGTGCAAAACCGCATCCAGGGAGAGGGGAGAAACTTTGCTGACCTGGCCAAGTGCCATTCAGATTTTCCAGTTGAAGGAATTAATATATTCCATTCAAAAACATCCAAATTACCTCAACGTGGCTGTCCATCAGGCTGCACTGGTGTTGGCCATCATGACCATGGGAATGCAAGTTTTAATGAGACCTTCTTCATCAAGTTTGGATTCCGCAGCCTCCAGAATAATATGAGGTGATGATGGACATCCACTGGTAGAAATAATGTGAAGAGACCCTAAGATCAATCCCACTGACTAAGGAGATAGGAGAAAGAGCTTTCAGGTGGTGATATGACCCTAGCACTGGAAACACCATTGAAGCCCTGTGACTTTATATCAAGCCTGGGAGGAACTTTTAGAGTTTCGCTCTGTGGAATTCCATGGAGTTACAAAAAAACTCTGCAAGAATCCGCTAAATTCTGGGAATGGGCAGAATTTGGCACATCCTGCCGCTCGCAATGTGATTTAGTACAGAAAGCTTGTTCCCTGCTGAAAAATACTGCGAATGACACCGCACAAGTGCCAGAGGGCACTGCTTCTCAAGTTGATTGTGCTGCTGCTCAAGTATATTTTCTACATCAATGCTAGCTTTCTGGCTGCGAATGATCGTGACCTCCTACGACCATCCGCATTGGAGAAATCTCGCCAGATGCTCACCTAGCGACCGAAAATCTCACTGGGGATGCCAAATCTTGCTTGCGCTTGCCAATTTACTGTTAGCGAGCCCCATGCAAGAAAAAACGTTGCCATCCAGTGATGGTGGAATTTAGCTGAAACTCCAAGTTACAAACTTAATGTGGAGTGGCCAAAAGTCAGCCAACTGCGCTGCATCCGCAGCTAAGTCTCCATTATAGGAGAGTGGGACTGGACCAGGGATATTGGAACTGCTTGCAATGGCAAAACACTGATATTCAGATGCAACATCTTTCCCATAGAAGCCATGAGCAGAGTCCTAGTGAATTTGAGTGATTGAAAAGGAGTGAAATGAAACTTCCTCTAGTTGATGCACAACCTATGAAGATCGAGCACCTTACAGACTCATTGCATAACCACCCAGAACAGATCCTATTTTAACAGTTATCTAGGTGGGGAAAGACATGATTTCCCTCAAAATGAAATGACCTTGCCAATGGGGCCGAGACCTTTATGAACACCCACGGAACTATCTTTGTGCCAAATAAAATGACAACAAACTTAACATGGAGATAAGATGCGGAGACAACAGATCTCATCAGTTCAATAGACCATAGACCTCTGAATCCTGCACATCCAATTAGAGGAGAAAATCTCCAGAACGAATCACTGGAATGATGTACAGAGGAGTATAAAAATCCTTTATCTATGAAGAATCTGAACCTTCTTGTGACTTAGAAGAATATGACAACAATTGAATGTAACCAAATCTAATTTCAACGCTTTCTTGGCCAGATTATATGCCAAGTTTAGCTTCAGACACACACTCTACTCTGAATTCTGTGGCCAAGCACTAACATATACACCTGAGTCTGAAAGAGACAACAGGAACTTGAGACACCAAATTCAGAGGCCATAATTCAGAGACTGATGTCCTCCACGATTCTTTGAAGCATCACAGACATCCATGCACTTAAAACATCCAACAGTGGACAAGTCCTCCACTCAGTACAATGAAAGGTTCCTGTGGGCCTGTGTCTAGAATCAAGACTTCCTTAATCTTTCTAGTTGCACATAATGCACCATGATTGATCCAGAGAAACTGGAAGACGCACATCCAGGTTACTGCTCTGGTTATCTGAGCAACTGTGAGTGGGATTTGGACTTGGAAAGGGATACGTAAGCATACTTACTATTTTAAAACTCAGACTTGTTCAATGCATTCAATTTGGAACTGTGAGACCCTAGCTTGTTTACTGGGGGTAAGGGAGTAAGGTATCACCACTCTCAAAGTTAATAAACCAGCACCTCATAGTACAATTTCAATGTGAACACCTGAACTTATCCCTGCACAAAGAAACAGGCTAATGTGGGTATTCAGTTTCTATAAAATTAGGTCACAAATTGAATATTTAAGTTTGGAATTAGACCATGGTAAGTAGGGGCAGAAATTGTCCCAGTGGTGTAGAAGTTAAATGTCGCTTATGGACTGTAGTGTATATGTACACTGCCCATTAAATGACTAAAGAGGTATGATTCGAAGTACACCATTGTGTACTTTTTGGCTTGTGTTTAAAACACTGTAGTAACACATATCAGAAAAAAGTGCTCTACATGTAGAGAAATCTACTTTTTTTTTACAGTTGCTAGAAAACTCATAAGTGTTCCAGGTAGGCCCATAGGTTTGGATACTAACTGTATAAAAGTATGTTGCTAAATAATAAAGGAAATCTGTCCCTACCATATAAAGTTACCATATTTTGATTGTCACTGTAAATATAATCTGGTACTTTCACATAGAAGATTGATTATGAATGTATATAATAAAAGGTATTTTGTAAATGTAGCAAGACACTTGCTTAAAAATTATTTTGATACAATAAACAATCTAGTTTATTTGTGAAAGTAGATTTTTATATCTGTAAAAGAAAGGCAACATTGAAAAGTCATACTTTGTCATACCTGAAATCCTAAAAGTAATGAACCAATTCTGCTGGCTTCCCCTTCCATCCAGTGAATGAAACTGGTATTCAAATTATGTGTAAAAACCTTTTCTGCCTTGAAACAAACAATACACCAGATTCTAAAGGCAAAAAAGACTGTGTGGGGCAATCACCTAACATGTAACTGGCTTGGGCCATTTGGGTCTGACAGGAACACATTTCATCACACAGGGCTAGAGCAAAAGCAAGTGTTTTGACATTAAGATAGCCAAGGGAGGTTCAAATGAAAGAATTTTTTAATCCGGGGATTCCTCTTAGACAATCATACCTGCTCATAAAATGAAGTAAATCTGTTCATATCAGGAAGAATTACTGATTCTTTAATTCCATAGGGGTTGACCTTAGAGTGGTCGAACTTTATACATCTGTGATTAGAGCTATACTTCTGACATTTGCAATAAAGAGTCCTGGGAAGGAATACATTTTGAGCAAAAAACCTATTGCTTTTAAAGAGGGTGAGTTTTTGGTGGGAATTCACATTTATTGGGTCTGGGGGAGTCATCATTTACTTACTAGTGAGCTGAATAAAAATGTCTATCCAGCACCAGTCCATCACTATTCCAAGACTGATTTGCATATAGTTGGGTCTAAACTGCAGTGGCATGGTGAGCAAAAGAACAATGGATTTAACCCAGATCTCTTGACTGAGGGTGAATGTTTTGATTTGTTCTGCATTCCGTCCATCATTTGTGTATCTTTAACTTTCTAAAAGTAGCATTTTATAAATTGTAACTTAAAATCCAACTTCATGATTAAAGAGAATTTAAAAATAAAATAAATTTCAGTGTAAACATAATGTCTGAATCTGCTCCCAATCTGAAGATAGCACTTATCAAAGGTAATAAGATTACCTAGTGCTAGTGTTAGAAATGGGATTTCTGGTTGGCTAAGGCTTGCGCCAAAGCCAGACAGAAACCACCACTCAAGTCAGGGCTTGAGAGTTACACGCCAAAGATAACCCCGGCTCACCCCCTTGGTAGCTTGGCACGAGCAGTCAGGCTCCTCCCGGGGGCCATGTGTAAAGCATTTGCGCACGCACACAGCAACAACATCCCAGGCACACTAGAAAACTGAACTCAACACAAGGTTATATCAAAAATAGCCTTTGTATTCTCATAACACATTAGAATAGTAAACACATAATACAACCCGTGCCAACTGGCACGGGCAATATTCACAAGGGATTATATACACATGACAGGGCCACATGGGCAACTGTCAGAACCATCACAAAACAAAGTTGTAAAAGTAAAATAGATCATAAATGTACAACCAGTGAACACTAGTAATCATTGTACCTAGCATCAGCCTATAACATAAACTAAATTATGCACAGTATCACATCAGGCGCGAACTACATTCTGCATCAACCTCACCAGCATAACCACATTATGCAATCCTCTCACAAGTCTACACACATAAGACCCTAACCTCCTAAGCGTAACTCACATTAGGGGTGTAAATTAGGGGTGGGCAGACATTTCCGTTCCGCCCACAGAATGTGTGGAAATTTGCACTTTCTGCCTTCCGCAAAGAAGGCGGAAAAACTGGGCAAATTTCCACACGTTTGCGGGCGGAACGCAAGTTGGCCGCCCGCGTCCCGCTTCCCGCCCGCCTCCCGCCCGCCTCATTAAATTATATATTAATACAATTTAAATAAAACTTACCTTATTGCGCCGCAAACGTCCACATCGCGGCTTTATCTTGAAAACTGCGCATGCACGGGAGCCTGCGCATGCACAGTCCTGGCGAGGAATGCTCATGAGCAGGCTCCCGCGCATGCACAGTTTCCAAGATGAAGCCGTAATGGGGAAGTTTGCGGCACAATAAGGTAAGTTTTATTTAAGTTGTATTTTAGCCTTTAAATATAATTGAATAAGGCTGGCGGGAAGCGGGCGGCAGGGGGGCGGGCTCACGTAACGGAAATATCGCGGGGACGCACTGAGATTGGTTCAATCTCCGTGCCTCTCCGTGATAGTCCCTTCCGCGACTTCCGCCCACCCCTAGTGTAAATCACACAGTGAAACATAACCTCACTAGCATAAACCATAATACGCAAAACAACCTCATAATCATTAAAAACACAGTTAGAGGTATCAAACAGGGTGCGTAAAACATACTACACACATTACATTTCCTAGCACCACATCACATTAGGGCCTGGCGCCCTATAATCTTAACAGTCCCCCCTGGCCAACTAGCCATCTCAAAAAGGGGCTCAAATGCCCTCTGTCCCAAGAGTCAGGGCACGCTGCCAAAGCCGTGAAAGTCAAGGGTGCGCCACTGCGCAAACCTAAACATAGCAGCTGCCCACTACTTGCTGGGCAGCTGGGAATGGATGGGGCGAAGGGGTGCGTCTCACTCCTAACTTCAACCATGCCCCCAAAGAACTGTGTGCCTAAACGGACCAGCTGCCCACTACTTGCTGGCCAGCTGTAAATATCCAATGAGGCCTGGCACCACTGAGCCACTTCTGTCCCTCTCAGGGACTCCTAAATCAAACTGCGCCATCGTTGCAGCTGCCCGTGCTCTTGCAGGGCAGCTGGGATCAAGGGAAAAAGGGCCCTGGAACCGCTGTGCCTTGAAGACAAAGGTGCCCAGCCAAGAAAAGCATGGGCCCCTCTGGACCGGCCTAAAACAATTATGGCCATTGTTGGGGCCACCAAGGCTCTAAAAGTACTTATGCTAACCATTGGAGCCACGCAGGCTCTGCCAACAACTATGCCCCATGCTGCAGCTGCCCTCTCTTAAGCGGGGCAGCTGTAGAATTCTGACCAAAACTATGAAATGGGCATGGGCCCCTGTGGGAGACTCTGGCGGCGGTCGGCAGCACCTGCGGGGCTTCCCTCTCCTCACGGGAGCTCCACGCTGGCATCGGTCACTTCCTCTTTTCACTCGGTCTCCCTCTTGGGACCCGGGGCTTCAGGGGCGAATGCAGGGCTCCCACCGGCACCCGGGAGCCCTGCTTAAGCTGACGCCTCCTCACTTCCTCTTTTTTCGGCCATAGAGTGGAAGCAGGGCTTCCCTCGGGGAAGCAGAATTCCCGCCCAATGTCAGGCAGCTCCACCTGACTTCCGGTCTCGGCTTGGCCACGGCGATTTCTTTGGTGGCATTAGCAGGGTGGGCACCAGTATCCTAAACATCAAAATAAGCGGGGTAGGCTCCTGCTAGGATGAATAAAACATAAGAATAAAGCGGGGTAGGGTCCCATAATTGCAGGCAAAACACGGGGGTATTCCTACGCCGGGGATTTCCTCCTGCAGAGACAGCTTTGTGCTGCGGAGCCCTCAGGCTCCTTCTTAGGACAATTACAGCGCCTGGCTGTAATGGAAATAAAGCGCTCCCAGGGCACTTGAACAGCAAGTAAAAAGGTCCTGTAGGAAGACGAAACAAGTCCCAAAAGTCTTTAGAGCATCCAGGAGCAATGCAGGGCCCAGGGAGGCAAGCCCTCATGGCAGCCCCCCTGGGCCCCAGCAGCAGCACGCCCCACAGGGTCAGGATCTAAAGCAGACCAATTTCATGCGGTCACAGCCCCTTCTTTTAAACAGCGTTTTCCTTTGTTCTATCAGTGTAGGCAATGGGAGAACCGGATACAACTGGTTTAGGGGAGCTGTTGAGCTCTTTGTTTTGCTCAGCTCCTCTCTCCCTTCACAGGACAGGCCAGAGACATCAGACTCACCACAGGGGGTGGAGCCAGCATTGTGGAGGGAAGGTACATCCCTATTTAGGTTCCAGGTGCAGCTCCTCCCTCCCATCTACATGCAGATATCCCTATTCACCACCGGGCAGACCCATCCTGGCTCCTGGAGCCACCCACATCATCCAGCACCTGTCACTCACAAGCCAGACAGGCAATTCACATCACACAGCACACAGAAATGCCAACTTCTAAAAGTGGCACTTCTCCACCAGTCACAATAAATCTGCGCACACCATTGCACAGCATTTATTCTCATGAGTTTGCACATACCGAACTCGCCCATGCACTCCTCTCATATCAGGAACTACCAGGAACTACCAGGGACACACATATCCCCCATACATTCCTATGGGAGGGCAGGCCCATCTCTCCACTTTACACTGGACCACAGTGCTAAAGTGCGCAGAGGCCTGCCTAAAAGCACCAACACCAGATTACAGAAAAAGGCTAGGAGAACGCAAAAGGTTTCGGGGTGAACCTGCCAAAAGGGCCAAGTCCAACAGTTAGTATATGGGAAAGATAGGTCTCATAACAGTGAAACATTACTTAATAAGTTTTTCACTGTCAGGACATGTAAAACTTAAACACACGGTCTACTTTTTAAACACTAATCTCCTGCTCTGTGAGCCTTTAAGGCCCATCATGGGGGTGATTTATAAGTGTTAAGAAGTAAGGTTTGGGCCTGACAAAGGGTGCATTTTTCAAAATTGATCTCCTACGCTGGTGCATTTCGCCAGGTAGAAATGGCAGTCTAAAACTGCACTACAGTCTGAAGTGGCATACCTGAGACATGTTTTACCTTAGTGAATGGCACAATGAGTGCTGCAGCCCACCAGTAGCATTTAATTTACAGGCCCTGTGTGTATGTAGTACCACGTACTAGGGAAGTCGAGATAAAATAAATGTACTAATCAGGTGTAGGCCAATTTTGACATGTTTTGGGGGGCGAGTAGAAGCACTTTACCACTGGCTAGCAGGGAAAAATTACAGAGAGTCCTAAAAGCCGATTAAAAACTTGTTTAGCAAAGGAAGGCAGAAAGAGGCAATAATATGGTGTGACACTACAGAACGAGGCAAGTCCAATAGATGTGATAAGTGAGTGCTAAAGAGTAAAGCATTAAGATAAGTGAGGTAGCACACATTAAACATAGTTTATTGTATCCGCAAAGGGTGGAGCCTGGGTGGATACCATAAACAATGGTAATGAAATTAAATGTGATTACAGAAATTGTAGGAATACAAAGGCCCATAAACAAAATGAGATGATAAAATAGTGTCAAGGGAATTAGATAATGTAGATAAAGTAAGGAAATTTAAGTGTTTGTACTGCTGAGACAAGCTGGGGGAATATACAATGGAAATATGGTGAGCTTCTCCGGAATGATACGATCTAAGTCTGGATTGAAGTTGGCTGAGGAGAGAGTTAGTATTGAGGTAAGTAGATGTTTGCCTTTATAAAGACATGTCAGAGAAGGTGAAAATGGGGAACTACATGGCACGTGCAATTCCCTCCCAGATACTTTACCATTTAGGAAAGCACAAGATATTTTGAGATTGGAAAAGTAGCAGTTAATGCCTAGATGACTGCAGGTGATATACTGTGCTACATAAATTCCTTCTATGGTATAGTTTCATATGATAGGAGGTGCGCATGAGGCAAGACTGCAATTTAAAGGGTGGTTAAGACAGCTCAAGCACAGAGAAGGGGATGGAAGGAATGCTCGGGGTAGCATTCCAGCTGATCTTTCTTTTCCCCTCAGTGCCACCTCTGTTTGGACCCAGCCATATAGAAATCAATCTTGACCCTGCTCCAGTGGGAATAGTCAATCCCAAACTGCCAGGCCAGGTATTCCTTGAACCGGAACACAAGCAACCAAACATCCATCGCCTTCCTAAATGGCAATGAACATATCCAAAATTCGAGATATGGTAAAACACATAATAAGTTGTGTAAGCAAAATGGGGAAGATAGAAAAAAGTTCACGGCCACAAATATTTGAAATGTTGGTACATTGAGCAGAAAATTGGTGTAAGTGAGAAACAAGAGGTTGGAAATAGAGAAGAAAGCTTGCCAATTGCTTTTGGAAATAGCATTGCGATGCAATGGAATAGAGAGAGGATAGCTAATGCAAATCAGAGAAAGAATAGCTTAGTAATTGGTTGGAGAGAGTAGAAACAAGTGAATAACTATTGCTTTATTGACATCATAATTTAAGTCAATCTCAGACACAGACGCATATATGCATGCCAGCGCATACAGACACAATCACACGCATAAAAGCATGCACCTGACCAACACTCCACCACATTAAAAATGGAAGCATCTAACTCATTGAACAAAACTGGGTACCATTTATGATCCGCACTTAGGATATCTTTTGTCCTGCAACAGCTGAATTTTGAAAAGCAGTTGGAAAGAAAATGCTCGTTCTAGGGTGCAACTCTTCAGTCCAAATGCCTGATTATGCCCCGGAGCACAAGTACCAATCAGGCAGGTGCGCAGACGTCAGCTGAATTCATTAGTGAGCTCAGGCAGACAGGTGCACCTGGAAGTTAAAGTAGCTGCTAGATGGATGCTTTCATCAGGGCTCCCTCTCTCTGTTTACTCTGATCATGCTGGCTACAACTCAGTATGACCCAAACACGAATTATCCAAGATGATTTCAGTACGAGCTGCTTGAAAATAAATGAAAGGCATGTATTATACTAATTACCAGGCTGCTATAGAAGAATGCTTGTTTCCAACAACTCTCACCAGCCTCTGTGTAATGAGCATAATTTACCAGTATTCATGGGATTCACGTTATATTTAGGACATGGATATTAATTTATGGAAGGTAATATTTGAAGAGGGAATCCTTATATACGAGACTATAAAATCAAGATTAGCTATATATTTAAAAATGTATTTTCTTTAGGTTAGCTTAAAACATTAGTTAGATAAAGATTAAATACACACTTATGTGCCAAAGTTCATGCGCGAAAAACATGTCAGGTTAGTAATTGGTGGTTTACATAGCAGGCTTGTAAGCACACCAATGTTACATAACTTCAGATTTTTTTAAACTTTTCACCATTTCAGAAATTGGTTCATTCGTTAATTATGTTAATGGTAATAAGACATGATGTTAAGGAATGTTCCTGCATGTACTAAAATAGTTTATGGTTTATAACACTAAGGAAGAAGTGTTAATGTTGTGGCGCCAGAATATCCTTAATATTGTGCCCTGAATATGGTGTACGAACAAATCTCCCAATTTCAGTTAAGAATTCAAAACCTGCAAACAATGGGATGATTTTTTTGTAAATAATATTTAAGTCAGGCGAAATTTCAGTTTAGGATATCCTGACATACAAACATATACATGGCAGATAAGGGCATTGCAGAGAGCATGCATTGATTATGGGACATCCCTTAGTGCACCACGTACAGTGCTCTCTCTTTTACTCTCAAGCTTGGGGCATGGTGCCATTATAATAGGAGAAAACCGCAAGCTGAACAAAAGTACAATAAACACACCAACACAACAAAGCATGTCAATGCAATCACAAACAACAGCACAACAAAGCACAGCAACAAGTATCCCACACAAGAAAATAAATTAACAATTCACAAAAACAACATCGCATTAACACAACACACCAGGGCAAAAACACAACATGCCAACACAACAACACACTATCACAACACACAAGACAATAACACAAAGCACAATAGCATACCACTAAACAAAAATAGATAACTGGAACAACATATACCAACAGAAATCACACAATAATAACTAACACAAAAAAGGACACAGCAAAAAAAAAACAATAAAACAAAACAAAAATACAAAACCACAAAAATTAAACTGTTTGTATTGACGTTTGGTGTTGTTAAGAGTATGAGGCTATTTTGCACACAAAGCCAAGCCATTCATCAAGTACTGCGAATCTGGAACAATCTAATCTGCTATTCTTTGCAATAACATTGTAACTCTTTTATGCAACTTTGATTTAAAGACTGCATCCACCCTGACATCAAGTCACATAAAGTTTGTTTCGTGGTTTTATTTTTTTACCCTTGTGAAACGATCTTTTGCTCATGTGTTTAGATATGTGATATACAAATATTGCTACTAAATACGTATGAAGTAACTATAGATTTGTGATTGTGTTTTTTGTGTTGTTGTACTGGAATGATATTATCTCTAATTGTGTAGCAGTTCAGTATTGAGGTGTTCTATTGTTTTGTGATGTGTTTTCTGTGATGTGTTGTATGCGCTTTTTGTATTGGGACAGTTATCTTGTGATTTTATGGTAATTTTACGGTGTGTTGCTTTAATAAGTTGTTTTTTTATGCTGTTATGTTATTGTGTTGCATTGTGTTTTTTTATAATGGTGGTACACTTGAATGGTTTTGCATTGTCATGTGGTTGTGTTCTCATTGTGTTCTATTGTGTTCTATTGTGTATTAGTATAATTAGGGTGTTGTGGTTTGTTTTGTTAACAAGCTGTATTATTGTGCTGGTATGGCTTTTTGATGTTTGATGTCGATACTTTAGAGACTTCAACGAATTATATTCTTCCTGACAAAAACAACACATTCATTTAAATTTGCCACTACTGTTGTTTTTCAACTTTTCAGGGCATCCTACATTCCAAAACACTGGCACAGAAAATAGCTTGAATTAGTAAATCCCCACACTCATTATATGTGAACAGACCATATACATTTTGTCTCTTTAAATGTTCTTTTGTGAACACCACATCTTTGGGATGGGAGGACATCCAGGTAGATCTCCTAAGCCCCAAGAGGATTAATACACGGGAACCATCCTTTACTCCGCATTCGATACAGCGCATGTCATTACCCTGTATTTTGTACTCCGCAAAAACTTTTACAACCCAGGGCTTTACACAGCAAACCATTACAATGCATTCCCCATTACAACTCCCCGGTGGAGTTAGAATAGTAAATTGCATTGTAATGGACAATTCGTTGTAATGGATTGCGCAGTAAAGACCTGCTTTTCAAAAGTTTTTTGCAGAGTAAAAACACATGGTAATGGCACGTGTTGTAAATGATTGCGGAGTAAAGAGTCCTATTCTCAATACAAAATGAACCCTCTTCAGATAAAAGGAAAACTGGCAGATGTTTCCCACTCCTCTTTACAGGTTATGCTCATTTAGGTAAGGAATGTTAGAAGTCAGACACCAGTAACTCTCATCTTCAGGGGGAGTATAATATATACATCTGGATCCCAACTCTAGCCATTAGTTGTTGGTATTTTACAACATATAGTTATTTATTATACAATGATTCTTGAGTATCAGAGTGATGGTAATGATTATGGTAATCTCAGTAACCATAACAATAAACGAAATGAACATTAGGGAAACACCAAAAATATGTCATCACACACCCCTAGATTCCCTATTTTATTAGTATAGTTCTAATCACTGTAGGTAACCCTCCAGCTTTCAGAGGAAGAAAATATTCAGTTCTCTGTTTTGTAAGCTAAACTATTATCAACCTACAGCTCTGAAAATAATGCCTGAAAATATTATGGCAGTCTTGCACACACTGTTTGCATTGCCATTTAGAATATCTGTTTTTTATGCCATGCACCTGATGCACAGATACTCTAAAGAGTTAGTGCTTTCTTGTTGGCATTCAATCCACTCTGCTTTGTATTCAACATGGATGTACTAAGGAAAAACCCTGCTTTTCGCAATAGTTTGCATTTCTTTTCAACCAACAATTCTGAACAATTTTAAGCTTAATACACTTTTGTGTTTTCTACGAAAATAGGCTCATCACTACCTTAACCCAATGTTATTCTAGTATTCCATAGTCAAAGCTCTCACATGTAACAAGTGTAACAGAATGAGAATTTAACTCAGTTGCTTCTTGATAGGTTTAGCAGAGCTAGCTAGAATATGCCAGATTTCTTACCTTATTCTAATCCAACTACGACAACTCTGAAGCATAAACTCCTTACATATCACATTAGTTTGTTACCCACAGCAGGGTAGGATTTATACTTTCATGATGTGCATAAGAATATTGCCTGTGCCCTTGAGGCCTAACCCATTTATTTCTAAATGAATCTTCTCACAATCAGAAATCAATGTTTAGCAATCTACTTACACAGTATTTTCCAGACTGATTCTCCAATAGACTGATTCTTACATATGTGTGTGGGTTATAAATGCACTGCACTTGTCCTCGGCTCCTATAGGATTTTGCCCCCAAACCTAATTTACAAATTCTTTATTGATTGATTCGTACTGTATAACACATGTTTAGGTGCAAAATATCTTCAGATAGGGTTGAAGTACTAGTAGGTCGAATAATAAGCAATGGTGTGAAATTAAAAAGTAAGCAGTAGTGGCTGATACACAGGTGGTGGGGCGGTTGTGGGGGGGAGGGAGAGACGATGAAAAGAGAAAAATACACTTGCCTGTAACAGCCGGCTGCCGCCTCTCCTCTGTCCTCTGTCCTCTTCCTTCTCTTCCTGAAGGTCCCGGCCGACAACAGGGAGCACTCGGGCTCTCAAGCTCCCCTGAGACAATCACACTGCTGCAATGCAGCGTAGTGGTTGGTCTGAGTGACGTGGTTCGGTGCTCAGACGGGGAATGGGAGGCTTTGCATGTTCCTCACCAGGCTGTGTAAAGCAGCCTGGTGGGGAAGATGCAAAGTGTGCAGGACTGTTTGGCCAGCACAGGAGGGCCGGCCAAGCAGTCATGTGCACTAAGGGAGTGTAAACCACTAACCCCCTGCTCTGGCCATCCCCGACCCAAGAGCCACTGATGAAATAGGAAAACTAAAATGATAATAACAATAGTTATTATAATTTTATTTTTCCTTTTGTTCAGTACGGTAACGCTCTTCCGCCTTAGTGGAGGAGCAGCCACAGGAATTAAGTCACACCTACTAAAGAATAAAAGCAACTTCTCATAGATATACCTCTGTGAACAATCCAGTAAATATCTTTAAGTACAATCAGTGTCCAAATGTTGCATACTTATGCCTAAAAGATGGCGAACTGCATAACACTGACCTGGATGCTGGAATACTAATGACTGCTGAAAGCAAAGGATGTCAGCAATCTAGATTGGGTGGAGGAGCAGTTCCGACTGCACTCCCATGGTCTCTACCCACATTGAGGGAAATCTGCACACTCTCCACCACTGGGCACGGGGCTAGTCTTGGCAAACGTATTGTTAAAAACAGGCATTTTGGTGCTGGAGATATACCTCCATTTGAACGAAGAACAGCCTCATGAAAATGGAACCTAACCTTGTGATTTGATCACATTTAAAATAATGTATATATTGTTCGTACAGTTCTGGGCTGTGAAACATACAACATAAATGACTCAAGGAAAATACAAAGCAATGCTGGGAATATCGCTGAATGCTAACTAATAGAATACAGTGCAAAGAAAGCAAAGGGAATCATCTCTGAAAGCAAATTTCCTATTATATGCATCATTATATCATAGTGTTTGAAATTGTGTGAGTAATATGTTTCCTTCATATGTGAGTATTCCTATTAGCTTGCCCACAAGTCACCTGTGCGCTCTTTGATTTGATTTTTCTGTGGACTAAGTGTTCCAACAATGAAACCCTATTTTGAAGTGAACTAGACAGCATTAAAGTCAGGCTCAGCCAAGATCTAACATCATTGTTTGTTCCCCACACAATGTGAGATCTAATCTCAATTCCAGCCATGACAGATACATAGGAACATTTCCCCACTACAACCCAAGAACCAGAATTACTCAATTGGAAAAGAGAGATCATTTGAGAGAAATGTGGGGCCATATCATGATCCTATTCTTTGTATTGTGCTGATACAGAAAGGGTCTGTGCATGTCTGTTTTTCCACCTACAGCCAGGATTGGACTGGCCTATAGGGCAACCAGGCAGTGCCTGACGGGCTGGGCTAAAAGGTCAGTGTGTGGGCAGCGTTTTAGCTGTTTGGCCTGTGTTATACTCAGCTGTGCCTGTTTTTCCTGTTTCTTTCCTTGTTAATAAACAACCTTCTGTAGCAAGTTAAAATCCACGCAGGCCTCCACACCCAGCAAAACATTTATACAGTGTGTCTTTACAAGTTTAAAATTGTTCCAATTTGCAAACATGGGCCACTTGGTTATCCTTCTAATTAACTTAATTTACTTATGGTGGCCACTTTTATTTTGGTGCCCAAGCCTATTTTCTTTACCAGTCCAACCATGTCAGCAGCACATACATTTACAACAAAGCTTTGAACCACGAAGAGGCATTTACTGTCCTGTTCATTTTGTTTAGCTCTGCAGTCTACACACTGCAGATACACATGGATATTTTTTAGAGTTTGTGGGCACTCCCGTGCCAGTTTCAGAGAACATTCTGATGTTGTAGAAGTAGATACATTATCATGCATGCATGTTTTGAATTTGAATACTCCATGAAATCTAGCACTGTCATAAATAAGACTAAAGGACTTCATTTGGCAATGTTGAGAGTTTTATCATTCCTAAAATAACAAAAATAGAGGCCCCTAGCATATTTTTGGGTGGCAAAAAAGGGGGGGCTTGAAAGCTCAAAGGTGATAAACAAAGTTTGTATCTGAAAATGTTGGAATAAATGTCCAGTTTTAAGCGAAATGTAAAGTTTCACAATTACATACAAGGTTGGTATATATGGCAGTGTGAGGGAAAAGAAAGACTCTTTTGGCAGTCAAAATGCAGAACTTACCCCTCGAATGCTGCCCTCCAGTGGAATTCTTAGTTATTGCAGACATCACTCTTGAGCCTGGCACCACTAAAAAGAATAAAAAAGAAAACCATTCTGTAATTTTCACGTTTGGCCAATGGTTTAATTTTATTTTCCCACTACAGTTTTGAATTTTCTGATGGTCATGTTAGTGAAGCAAAAGGGATGGGAATTTACATCTTCCCCACCCATGTCTGTAAATTCATCTGAATTAACCATTCATTTTAATGGAAACGTTGGACAGAACCAGACACGTGGAACTACAATTACTACTGTGGAAAATGAAAACACTTTTAGAAAAGATGTCCTGCGCAACTTGGAATGCATATCAGTTGCCTATTTTGTAAGTTTGTAGTGGAAAAATAAAATCAAAATCAGCGTCAAACACGCAAATATTACAGAATTTTCTTTTTCTTGAACACTACAATTTGTATCGTGGTGCCAATTAAAAAAAATTACTTCCTGCAGAGCCTTGAACATCCACGGGAGTGTGAAATGTTAATTTCATGACATCCTTTAGCATGCATGCTGTTATTACGGTCCAGAAATAACTTATGTTGCCAGTAAATTCTTTGTTGTATTTGAAAATTGCTTGTTCCACTCCAATTTTGACATGCAGCATTTTGTGTGACAAAGGGTGGCATGTATAGTTCTTGAATTTTATATATCACTGTATATTTATGCATGCACTTAAAGCTGGGTATTTTTGTTAAACCTTTGTTATGCAGCTAAAGCTTTTAAAATGTAATCTCAGAACAATACTGAAAAAACTACATAACCTGAAGTTCACATTTGATCTTATGATGACCTGACTTAAGGACACGGTTAAATCACTTGGGATAAGGAGGAGTATACTGATTATAACATACAGGGCTATTTTCATATTATTATCTCTCCTCACAGATTCAACTCCAAATAAACTCTCATGCTTCCAGGGTAAACACTTAATTTGGGGCCTATTCACAAACTGCAGGTTCTAGTATATATGCAGTACTTACAGTGGTACATCTCGATGACAGGAAGTGAAATGAATTATTAATTGAGGTGGATGATAATCCACCACAAGTTATAAGGTCACTATCTTGTTAGGTCCAGTTAAAGGTTTCAGAAATGTAAACCTTGGCTCAACCTCTGGTAGCTATGACTCAGAGCAGACAGACATAACTTTAGAAAATGTGTAAAGCATTTAGAAATACCAACACAGTTAAAAAGTTAAAACTAAAATAGAATGAAAAGTTTAAAAAGTGCAAAACACCAATGGTAGTCAATGGTGATGATAGATTAGGATCTAGGCCAACCACAATGGAGCATGGGTCAAACACACAAATAGGCTTGACCCAGTTGGAGGTTATACTATGGGACTTTTCTTTCTGGAAGTCAAAATCTTTCAGCAGGGGAAGGCAGCATGCAGTATCCAAGAAGGTCTTCATGAGATCCAATATGCATTGGACAAGGTCCCAGTGAAGCTATTGGTTTTGACAGGAAAAGCTCAGAGCAGAAGAAATATTAATTCACACCCAGGGAACTTCGCTCACTGGCAGGATACTTTTGGAGCTTTTGTCCGGTGACCCTTTCTATGTTCGGACTTGCTCTTTTTTTTGGAGCTTGGAATCCTTCTACGGGGAAGGCACAAGGTTGTATCTGAAGAGGGCATCATAAGGCCAGATACCTTCCCATTGAGGTCCCGCTGAATTAGGCAGCTGCTGCATAGAAGCTCTGGGCAGGGAAAACCTGTTTCTGCAGCCCTGCGGCAATTCAACTTGGGCGCATTTGGTTTGGCACGTTTGTTACTGTCCCCTTGAGGTCTTTAAGTTCAAAATGTTTTTTAAGTCCCAAGTTGTTAAGCATGTAATGGAAAGTCCAGTTACACACAGCCAATGGCCCCATGGCCTCAGGAATAACAGTTGGGGGCCAATACTCAATCCAATATACGCCACCGGAAGGGTCAATTCAGGCCCAGTTGGTACTGGTCAGATCTTCAGGAAAAGGGCTCTTGTAGCATGTTGTGTCCTATACCTTACAAAGAAGGCCAGCCAACTAACCACTGAAGTCCACGTCTTTCTCTTGGGAACAATGGAAAGCAGATCCAGCCTTTTGTACTTCCTCTCAGGTCTCAAACAGCAGGAGCAGTCCTTCCTCTGTTCTTCCACAGGTTCAGAATTGTTCTGAAGAAAGTGTCTTGGGGTGGCCCATTTATGCCTGTCATTAACTTATGGGAGGGGTGACTCCGGGCCCTTCCCGTACCAAGAGAGTAACAGTTCCTAGAGGTAACCATACCCAGCTTTGCAGCACTTCCTGTATGCCCTATTACAAACAATCCCACAGTGCCACTCACTCACTAAATTTAAGATAAAGAAACCAACATTCACTTGTGCAGAGCCTGCATGCTCACCTAAAGATATGGCCAGGGTAATGAGCAGATGAGCAGACCGCTCCTCTTGAGTTGCTCCCAAGCAAGTCCGGGAGTAACTTACACCCATGGAGGTGGGTGCCAGTCTCACTGGTAGGTCAAAAGAAGGGATCTGTGCAGGTGCCATATGATATCTTTTTGTGACAGGGGATGTCCCGTTTGAGGAAGTTAAGTTCCTGAGTACTGTCCAACTGCTATTCCTACCAGAGGAACAAAACAACTCTATACATCAAGGCCATAGACCCTGCTCTGGAAGTAGTTGTCACATCTCAAAAGGGCCATTCACAAGTTGGGTAACATTTGGGGGCTAATGCAATTGGAATCCAGGAGCTTCAGGCAGGGAAAATATAACTTTCGGAAAGTCCTGTTTCCTAATATGTATTAAAAAGTTGACTTAACCATTGAGTCAGGATTTTAATAAATATTCAAAATTGTCCTTGAATTATAGTTCTAGCCCTACCCAAGCCTGAGACAGCAGAATATTATTAATTGTAATAATAAGCAAACTTGTAAAATGCCTGGTTACACCTCCTGGTGTGTCTCTGCACTGCGACACAGACTCAGCAGAAAAGAAAATAGGAGCAAGAGAAATTGGATACAAGATCTATGTGCGAAAGAGCCATGTTTTAATTTCTTCCGGAAGAGTGCCACCAACGGTTCTGTGCCTAGAGAGTAAGGGAGTGCATTCCAGTGTTTAGAGGCAAGATAGCTTAAGGAGCGTGCTCCCATTCTCGCTTTTTTAATTTTCGGGACTCCGACCAGGTGGGCTTCAGTTGATCTAAGATGGCGAGAAGGGATGTAGGGAGTGAGTAGGTTATGTAGGTAACTTGGTCCTTTTCCCTGCAAGATGCGGTGGCTGATACACAAAGCCTTGAAGAGTATTCTCTCTCTCATTGGCAGCCAGTGTAAAGTAGAGAGCGCTTTCTTAGACGAGGCTCTTCTAGGCAACATCAGCACAAGGCGGGCCCCCGCGTTCCGAATGCATTGAAGCCTGTGCATGCATATTTTTGTTGCTCCCAAATATAGAGCATTCCCATAGTCCAGGTTAGAAGTAACCAGTGCATGGACTAGGGTTTTCCTGGCTGACATGGGGAGCACATCCAAAGTTTTCTGTAATAAGTGTAAGATTCAGAAGCACTTACATGCCACCTTTTTGGTCTGAGCCTCAAAGGAAATATTGCTTCCCAGTATTTCACTTTGGGCAGCCTTTCTACAGTGAAAATAGCTTTTGGGGGCAAGTCACTGTAAGGACATGGTAACTTTAAAATATGTATATTTAAATACCATGCACCCTGCCTTGTTGGCTAAAAGATCTAGACAGGGCTAACTCATTAATATTTGAAATGGAGGTTTTCTCTTATCAAAAGGGTTTATTCTGACAGGTCGGTTTGCAGTTTTAAAAGGCCTGGAGTAATGTTTATATTGTCATACTTTTGGATGGAACAGTGGTGCTGTAGACCTTAGAGGGCATTTCACTTCCCATGCCATGTATGCATTTTGGGACAACATATACTATGGTCATTTAGAGTTTCATCAATGTTTACATGTTTTAGGGGTAAGAGCACATGCACTGGGGCACGGTTATCAGTGTTGTATTGTGTTACATTTCTTAGTGATAGTAGTTCCATGGGTGGAATATGGGTGTTCCCATGCATCCACTCATTGATTTCACTCTATTCCTAATTTATTAAGGTTTGTAAAGGTAGAGCTGAGTGAAATCTATATGCCTACCACAGAGAGGCATAATGAGGAGAAATATATTTATTTCTCGTTGTTAGTTTTACTTTCTGCTTGTGATACATCACGAGTAGTGTGCCGCATCCCTGACGCCGGACTTCATATGTGGATCCATGCAACGCTCCTCAACCAGGATTTAAGGCACTTTCTTCAGTGGGCCTAACTGGTGGTCTGTAGCTGGCCTGTGCTCCATCACAGTAAGCCTAAACTTGTGACTTTGTACCAGTCTGGCACAGGCAGGTATCCCCAATAGCACTTTGTGCTTCGTGGCACTATTTTCACTATAAACTTTGACATTGGCTTTTTGATCTTGTTTTATTTATTAAATTAAACTTTATTGTCCTAACCTGGTTTGGGATCCATTTTGTGTTTTCACTGTTTAACTGTTTGAAGGGTTACACAAATACTTTACTTATTGCCTCTAAGTTAAGCTGGACTGTTCTCTGCTGAGCTACCTAGGGTGAGCACAGGTTAATTTAGGGTTTGTATGTGCCTTACCCTGACTAGGATTGTGGTTGCTGCTTGGCCAGGGCTCATACTCCAGTCAACCAGTAACCGAATTTCTAATACTTAGTAAATCTGCCTGTCAATACATACTCATACATCTACAAGAGAGCCACTGCAGCGTGACATCATCTGTTCAATATCAGAAGAATACCCCAATGCCACACTGCAAAGTCCTGCAGTCCTTCAGGCCACAATACTGGTTCCCACACAGTACACATCCTCTCCCATCAAAAACAGGATGATTCTCTTCCTAACAACAACCACTAATTACTAGTTAAATAGTTTTTCTCTATCTTTAAAGCACAGTTGAACTTTGTTTTATTGCTCACCTGTTCACTGATTTTATATTTCCATGCACATAATTTCACTTTTGCTCACTCTACTGAAATAAGCCCACTCCACTTCCCTCCCATTGATTTCCGGGCTGAGCCATCTTTATCGACCATCTGAATTTATTTCAAAACACATGGCATGAATAATGACTCATTATCAACTTTTGTGGCCTATACATTTGTGATCTGTGGTATACGGCAGTGTAACATGAAATGGTTATATAATAAAACACTCATTCTGTGAGTTTTTTTGTTGGTTCATGATGATTTTAACTTGCTTGAACACTCAATATATAAATTTATCCTCATTACAGTTTGCACTACCTGTGTTCAAAAATATTACGTGAAAGAATGCAAATAGGCCTGGTCACATGTGAAGTACTTGTATCTCAGAGAAGAATGCCTGATGTCTAGTGAGGGAGGTGAACAGAAAACATCTCTCTTTTGAAGAGCGAAACTGTATCTAAAGCCACACGTTTCAGTCGATCAACAACTTTTTCAATTCTGGGGGACACTCTGTCAGTCGGCTGAGCACAATGCCCAGCTATTCACTTTCTGTTTATGTTTCTAATACTCGGATGTGCTAATGTTTTACTAATAAAAACATTACATCTTTTATGGCCTTGTTTGTGGTCAAATAAAGGCTTGGAAAATGTATAATTCATTACTATTATAGAATATTGAAGTAGGGTGACATCATGGACATTGAAAAATGTCTAGACACCTGTTAGTCCTGCTGCAGTATCAGGTTTAGGAAATGGTGATAGCAATTATTATTATGTTATGTTATGTTATGTTATTTTTTTCTTATAAAGCGCTAACAATCATCCTGAGTAGGATATCACGGCGCTGCAGTAGCTATAATGAGTGGTGGGTTGTCATGGGTAATATCATTTTAGTCTGGTTTAGGGAACAGGAAAATTACAATCTAATCATCAAACGAATTTGCCCTGCATAGCTCAGTTCTTTAATCAGATGTTAGTTACCTTATTCAGATATATTTTGAATTATGTCTACAATGCCTTAATGGAATTAAAATTGTTCATACATGTGACTTTAAGACATAAAGCCTTTGCATACCTCCTAATGCCCATGTTTAAGCAACTGCCATGTTGGTCCTTCTAAAGAACCAGACACCACGTCAAGAAGTAGGTAGAATTGATAGCCTAGCCTTCCTGAATGTTTTTAGGTAAAAATGTTGCTATTACCCCAAAGCTCCTTTTAGTCAGTGACTGTTTCCACTACTGCATGGGTATTCTAGGAAAGTGCAAGCAGAAGGTGCTGGAAGATCTCTGAATCTCTCTGAAGTCGACATGGTTGTATTGGTTAATATTCAGTCCTTACATGCAAACATGATTTTAGGACTTGGGTGCCATTTGGCACACACACAGAACAGGAAATTCAGCACCTTGAAGTAAAAGTGGGACTGGGAACATTTTAGGGTGAGGTTTACTATCAATTGGGAATTGAATACTATGTTTCCCGTTAAAATCCATGCTTTTTCAACTGGCACTTCAAAATCAGTCTGGATTACTCTGCTCCCCTTCCCTAAATATATGCTCTTTGTGTCCCAAATCCAAGGAAACACCAATTTTCTCTACTAGTCCAACCATGCTGGGGATTGTTGTCAGTCCGCTGGAAGATCTTTCCTATAGAGGGTCATTGAACCTCCAAGATCAGAGGAGGTGGCAAACAAGTACAGATACAACTAACTAGACGTACTGTGGAATTTTGAGGAAGAAAGGCTTCCATAGTTTGCAGTAGTCGGGATAACTTATTTGAAGAAAAGTAGGACTCCATAAGGGTTGTGGTTAGCTTTAAACATGCTATAGAAATCCATGGTTTTCTAAATACTTTGTTTTGCAGGGGAATTTACCTGATTTACAAGACAAAATCTTCATATTTGTGGGATTAAGAAGACGAGTAAAAAAGGAGCGGATATCCAAGTCAGGGAACACATGTGACTGTCTGAGGTTTTAATTTTGTGCTCGCAGACCTCACAAGGGTGCTGGGCAGTAGAATCCACAACACTGACCACCCTATTTAAAAAGAACTGCTGATCTGGAGGCTCATTTCTAATGAAAGTACTTCCATTGATGCAGGAAAATTTTTTTGTTTGAAATGAATGCCATTTGGAATTGCGATGTCTAGATGATTCACTTAGCTTTCCTTTTTGCTTTTGATAAACAAATTGCCAAAGTGGTGTGAGGCTGGGTGGATCTAGACAAGGAAAATGAACTATAGCCCCAATTTGCAATGAGAAATCTTTTACACATAAGGGCCATAGAAAGTTTGTTCTACTCAACTTTCCCTTTGGGAGTATGTTTGAGAAATCCCGCCTCAAATAAAATAGTAAGCGTACCATAACTACATGGCATTCCCACCAGGCAAGTAATTATGTGGAGTGGATGTCCACTAATGTTTAAATCAGTTTCTATGTAATCTACAGCATAGAGAATTAGTAACCTGATAGGCAAAGCACATGGAGCATTGAAGGCAGACATTTGCAACATCTGTACATGATCAAGAGAGCTATAAAAGGAGCAGAGAGAGCAGAAATGTAGCTGCATAATAGAACTCAAGGCAGCTAGCATAAACACACTTGAATAGCAATAGTGACGGAAATGCAAGCAAAGAAATTATTCCCTCACCCAATTTTGATAGGGAAAACAGTAACAAACTGAGGTGAAGTGAGCTACTTACATTTACAGGGTCCCTTTGCCACTTAACCTACAGCACTATTTATAGCTACACCACTGCATTAGCAACAATAGGGACATGGGGAGTAGGAGCACTGGTGGATAAAATTGGTAACAACCTGCACAACACCAACAGATATTAGAGAGGTAAAAGGGAGCAGGGGTTTGTTTTTCAGAAAATTGCTTTGTGGAACATCAGTGGGGAACAAGCTCATTACAAAAACAAAGAGCTTTTATGTCCAACTGCTTAAATACAACTCAACAAAATTAAACATATTGGGAGGAATAAGGCTGCAGGCTTTCACCTGGTGTGCTGCAGGTGATTATGATCTTCAGCTTCCCTTTTTGAGTTTTGGAAGGTGAAATGGAAGAGGGTTTTTCTGATTCACTGTGTTTCAAAATGTGTTCTGCCCATACAATTTGCACAGATTTGTTTGTTTGTTTGCTTTTTGGATCACCCGGTTTTGGACTTTTTACTGTGGGTGAATGTCACTACATGTGTCTTCCCCATGGTACTCAAATGGCAAATGGACTGCGCGTGTTTGCTGGCAGTGTTCATGTTTTAAGATGAGGGTGCTGTGACGCAGCAAGTCTAGGGGCACTTTACTGGTTACACATATTATTATTATTATTAGATATACATGTAGATTGCATGGCTACACAAACAAGCATTGGCATAGCCAATAGGTCTCGCTTTTGGGACCTTCTAAGTATTTAGTTATGCAGCAAAATATCCTTGGTGCAACAACATCAACTGTTGCGTGGCTAAACACTTATAAGGTCCCAAAGGCGAGACCTATTGGCTATGCAAATGCTTGGTGTGGTTGTGTGTGTGGTTGTGTGTGTGTGTGGTTGTGGATCTTTTGCAGAAGATTCCTGAGTGTGCAGTACAGCGTGCCACAGGGGGGCAGCACGGCCTGCCTGGATAGAAAAGGAAGTGGCCAGACAGAGGATGTAGGACTGCGCCAATGCATACAGGACAACCATCCCTCGGTGAAAGATGCACAGCATTGTGAGTTACTGGAATGGGATAGAAGAAAACTCGTCACAGTCCTTCAGTTTTCAAAATGAATGAATGAGTACATCAATGAATGAACAAACAGGACTCAGAGTTATTCGACAGTGGCGAGTACGGAGGTTGCAGAATAACACGCCGGAATCATCTTGATACCTCTTATGGCTCTTTCTTCCATCACACTCTGCATCCTGTCCCTTATTTCGCACTCTTGTGAAACTATTTAGTTATTCACTTATTTTTCTATTCATATTTTTCTTTGTATATTCTTTAATACCGCACATATTGCCTTGTGGCTACTTTATGGCGCTCAATTGTCTGACTCTGACTCACCAAAAAGAAAGTTCAGTAATGGGGCGCAGTACCAGGTCATGCCAATAAGAGGTGGGCCTATAAGTGACTTTTTTAAACACCCTCCTGTGTAGGGCTTCGCCAAAGCTAGACTTCATTCATTTCAGCTATGCTCTGAACTGTCCCAAGGGGTGACATGCACACTCCCACACAGGTGACATCTGGGAGTGTCACTGCATCACATTACCTCAAGTGATGTCATACCAACACGTTCTACTCTGGGCCTTGTACGCCCCTTAGCAAGCCTCCCGCCATTCCATATGCACACGCCGTCCTATTATCTTTCCTTGTGTGTAATACTTGTATATTTTGCACGGTAAATGTCTCACTGGACTGTCAGCTTCTCGCCAATATCCCCCTATGCAGCTCGACAATGTAATTAGTCCCAAAAAATTGGAGCATCAAAATTCAGAATGTCTAAGTGGAAAGTGCTGTGAGGTCAGCGCCTCTTTAGCGACGAGCTATCAATGGAACGCAGGCAGCAGTTTAAATGAGAAACATAGTTCAGCCGTAAGACATAGATGCTGTTTACAGACTGGCCATGTAATGTATGCCATCGTCTCTGGCGTGGACTTGAGGTTGAACCCTGGGCAGGGCTACGCGTGCTGGAAGAGGAGCGGAATTAAAACAGCATCATGACCACGTTTTGTTGATTTGCATCTAAAGAAAAAATTGCTTCGGTATACTGAGAACAAAGAAGTATAAATGCAGAAGTACCAATTCTATGGAAAATCCATTTTGAAATTCAAATCATGATTTGTTTATCTAGGAGGTATGTTCTTTGTGAGGAATTCCTTATCAAAAACAAGCGTTAAGGAGACTCGTGCGCGAAAGCTAAAGACACGCGTGCGCAGCAGAGCAGGGGGCCTGCGAGATTCCCTTGCGGGAGCGTGCGACCATATGGCGCCGTGCGCTCCCGCAAGGAAATCGCCAGACGTGCACGCATTGCCATTGCAAGCAATGCAACGCGTGCACGTCTTTGCAGGGAAAGCTGTGCCGATGGCTACAGGTCTCTCTCCTATGTAGCTCATGCACGCTGCGTAGGCGAGAACTAAAAAAGGTTTCACAGTGATACACTACTGTATGAAACCTAGTCACATAACATCAAGATTAAAACAGTTTTCAGCTTCTTACGGAAAAGCAATAGAGAATAACAGCCTCTTAATTCAGGGGGTAAGGTGTTTCATAACTTTGGACTTAAAGGGATGGCCTGCTAGCCAAGATTTCCTGATTCAAGGGAATATAGCAAGATCCAGGTTACTGGACTGCAAAGCCCTGTTGGGTACATATGGTGACACCATAAAATTAGGAAAGCTGAGCCTTGAGTTGGAAAGACATTTATGAACATAACTCAGTGCCTTTATTGAATACAACGTTCAATTGGGAGCCAATGAAGTTCTCAAAGCATGCTGGCTGTAGAATAAAATGTGGGCACTTGTAATAAAAGTCTTGCCACCACTTTTTATAGATCTGGAGTTGCCTAAGCAGACTTTGTTTTACTCCTAGATAGAGAATATTTCTGTAATCCAGCCTGGACAGCCAGGATAATTGTTCTTTGAACTAGGGAGACTTTCCACAATTTTATTAAGCCATCTTCAAATGCCAAAACTTGTGCAAGCCACCTTGGTAATTTGATGACTCATGGATAGACTTTCATCAATCCTTACTCCCAAATTCTTGACTACAGGCACAGGGGTAGGAACTGCACCCATAGCCAGAGGCCACAAGTGAGGGCCCCACAGGTGGGGATGGTTACCCACCAGTAACACAGCACTCTTATCCCCATTTAAATTGAGAGAGCTGATGTTCTTCCAAGAGGACACTAGTCACAGCCTTTACTCAATGATCCTCCTCAGAATACATGAAAAAATAATCTGATTGTCATTAGCATATGAAAAAAAGTAAGACCCCAGTTCTCTAGACTGTCTCACTCCCTCCCCGTGGCATTACATACAAGTGAAAAGGGTTGGACTGAGAGTTGATCCTTGAGGGACCCCCAGAGGTAAAGAGTGTAGTTTAGAGAGATGCTGATGTGAGTGAACTTGAAATCCTTGGTCTTGCAAAAAGGAGGTCAGTTATCACTGGGCCATGTCTTTCACCTCTATGACCTCTAGTCTTTGAAGTAAAATATTATGGTTGACCCTGTTGAAAGCAGCACTGAAATCCAAATGGATCAGTGATGCAGTGCCCCCTTTATCAAGCTGTGGCCTGAGATATTTTATATGCCTTGTGAGCTGTTTGTTCACATGCTTTTCTAGAACTTTAGATAAGGTGGGGAGGTGAGATATTGGCTATAGACTGTCCAGACAAACAGGTCAAGATTAAGCTTTTTAAGTAAAGGCCTTACTGTTAAGTGTGTCCAGGACTTTGGAACAGTGGCTTCCATAAGTAAAGCATTTAAACGTTGGGTGCCCACTTACATAGATTTGTCTCCACATTTACCCAACACCAAGGGGGAAGGAGGGTTAGAAAAGATGGGAGAACCAGGAGCTGGAATGTGCCCAAATGACATGGCCCAACAAAGTGTCCAATTTGAAAGACTTGTTTGAGTCTGGGATGATAGGAGGCCTGGACATCTGCCACTTTCTTTGAAAAGAAAGTGGCTAACTCCTCACACTGAGATTGTGAGAGTGAGATGGCTGAGGCCATATTCGTTTGATCAGATAGTGGCTTTACCACTTGAAAGGGAGTTTTCGGACAGTTTTGAGCCAAACTGATTTTTTCATAAAAAAAGGCAGCTCTAGTTGCAACATTTTTTGTGGTAATCTTTTAAGCCAGACTTTTATTTTAATTTGTCCTGTAAAAGATGTATGCCATGTCCTTTCAGGAGTTTTGCAGATTGCTTTTTCTCTCTCAAGTTATCATCAAACCAGTGGGGCAGAGGAAGGATTCTATGTTGGCCATAATCGAGATAAAAGAGTTAAGTGTAGAATGAATCCAACCCTCTATGATAGGAACGTCAAGAATTACTGACTTATTCACTGCCGGACAATTATACTCTAACGTGGAATTAAAAGTAGAAACATTATGTATCGACCAAGTCCTGCTACAAGAACCAGACTGTACTGCTCGGGCTTGGAGTGCCCTAGGAATAGCAAGAGAGAAGGGGACTGCAAAGTGGTTTGACCAAGAAAGCGGAATTGCCTTGTCAGCCAACAAGGACTTTAGTTTAGAAAATACTGGGGTCACGCAAAAGACCAGCCTCATGAGTAGGGCCCTTATGAACGAGCTGAATGTCAAGGGCCCGAAAATCATCAATAAGGGCAGAGGCAGTATTGCAAATCCTATTATCAAAATGAGTACTGATGTCCCCAAGGGTTGTGAAATTAGCATATTTTACTGTAAGTGGGGATAAAGTCTCCCTTATACTAGAGTTCCAATTTCCTGCTGAAAGAGGTGGACGATGAATCAGAGCCCCTGACAAAGAAAAATTCTTGGAGCGAGATGGGGAGAACAGCAATACTTCACCTTCCTCCTGTTTTGTCTCTACAATCCACTCTGAAAATAAAATATTCAGAGGGCAAAGCTGCTAAAATGGCTGGTGCTCACGCCTCATTTAGCCAAGTTTCAGTTTAAAAGAAAGCCCCTCGCTTATAATCGATTAAAAAGTAAAACAATTCCAGCTGGTGTTTTCCAAATGAATTACAGTTAATATTAAAACATGTAAAATGAATAGAACTGCCAAACTGCACGACCTTGGTTAAAGGTAGGACTTGTGGCATTAAACTAAAGACAGGTAATGTATAGTTGCAATGTGAACATGCTCCCTAAAATCTGGGTTCAAAAAGAGGTGGCAAGGTAGGTAGGTTGAATGGCCAACAACTGTGCTGAGGTATAAGACATCCTACCTGGGGGCAGCTGACCAGAGTTCCTAGACCCTGGTCCCATTCGGGCACATACAGGCTTGCCTTAGGTTTACCTTTGGTGCACCATGGCCGCAAATACATACAACCCAACAAACTTTCAATTCACACTTCAATTTCCTAGATAAAAGTACATACAAAGTAAAGATTGGGCTGGTTCTAAACATTGAAAAATATGCCCCAGGTACTGTATTAATAGAGGTCCTGTCTACACCACGGCCGCCAATAAATATGTAGGCTGGGAGCAAAACTGAGGCTCAGGGCACTGGGGAACATCAGTCACAACGCAACTTTTACCACGCAGTGCTTTTACATCATAGCTTTTACAACGCAAACCATTACAACGCATTGCGCTGGGGGGCCCTCTAGGATAGGGAATATATTTAATTTACTATCCAACACCTTCCCTACTATCCACGGGGACTGGAGTTGGAATAGTAAATTAAATAAATCACTATCCAGCGCCCCAAAGCACTATGCGTTGTAATGGTATGCGTTGTAAAACTCGCGTTGTAAAAGCATGCGATGTAAAAGCATGCGTTGTAATGTCGTACATCCCAGGGCACTAGATCACTAGCTGCTCTCAAATTGTGTACCAACAAAATTGGGGCTTCAGTGAGAATTTTCCCCAATTCAGTTTCAAATCACACTTCGATTTTCCAGTTAAAAGCACTTAAAAATTAAAGATACAGCAGGTTCTAATAATTGAAAAATATGCTCCATGTACTGTAATGTAATGATAGAAGTCCTATCCCTGCCACAGCAGCAAATAAATAGGCTGGCCAGGAGCAAAAGAGAGGCTCAGGGCACTCGAGTGCTAAACACGTGTGCACAAGCATGTGCACATGTGTGAAGGCAGCACGTGTGAGACAACTGTCATGTACTGCCCAGTGAAATGCACAGGTAGCCTAGCGCAGAAGGGACTCTGTAGGATTAGATAGTGACCTGGGGTAGGCCTATTAATGTTAATGTACATTCATAGGCAAAGTCAGTGTGGTTTACTATTTTGTCTGCAGTGACAGCTTAATATACACATAGGGAGAACACTATATTTGAGGGCAGTTTTGCTTCCCTTTGGCCTACAAAGTGCAGTGACATATCAAAATGGGGTGGAACATGAAGGCAAAAATCAAATCTCAGAGTTCTAAGAAAGTATCTGTATAACTTTTGGGTCATCCAGAATGGTCATATTTCTCTGGCTCAGCTCAGGATCAGAGCCTAGGACTTTTCTCATCCCACTGGGCCACGTTAATCTAATTTTTCTCATGCAGAAGGCACAAAGGCCTCCTCTCACAAAAGGAGAGATTACCAGTGCTTCCCTCATCTTCTTAGCAGAAAGGGGGGTGGGATAAAAATCTGAATCTTTTAATTACCCGTCGCACTGTACAGAGCTGGTGGACAGCACAGGCCAAATGAACAAAGGAGGGAGCCCAGATAACTGGAGCCGAAACAGGAGGTGGTTCCTCTTTGAAGTTTTTGTGGGAAAGGCCCAGTCAGTGATGAGGAGCAGAGTTGAGAGACCAAGAGGACATGTGACAAGTGACTGCTACATGAAGCTGTCTTGAACTGTTCCAGCATGCTAAGCACAAGGGTTGGGACATGGGTGGAGAGGTGATGTGGCACCCCAGGATTGGCCAGGTGTGCCTGGCTCCTAAAACCTTCTACCTCTTTTTAAAGACTCTTGCACAAGAGAGAGAGAAAGGGCTTTTGGTTATTTTGTGCTTTTTGCTACTGGACCCTGGGTCTGCGACAGTTATGGACAACTGATAGGAGGAACCTCCTGCTGCCCAAAATGACAAAGAATTCTGCTTCAGTTGACCCCAGGACAAGTAGATCTCTCCAAGGGCCGGTGAGGCTGGCCCCCTCAATCTTCCTGAGAAACAGCTGGGGGGGGGAAAGCTGGATTCTATGCCCAGAAACAAAGACTAGGAGCTGGTGCAGGTGCAGGGAGTCAGTGGAACCAGCTCACTGTAGATTACACTACTTTGGAGGTGAGTAGGTCTGTTAAAACTGTGAATGGTGGGTAGAGCACACCCCCAGGAGTAAAATTACCCCAAGAGCATCTAAATTATGGCCTTTTAAAGGTTGCCAACCTTTGACCTTTTACCATAAATGGAGCACATGGGGCTCCACTGCACTCCTTTCCACTACCACGGTGTGGACCAGGGCCCTGGGGTTGGCACGAGAATTATTTAATTAGAGGAAAGAGGCGTGCAGGCGGCCACCTCCCCATTTCCACATTTGCCCCCTTGGGGGCCCCATCCCTCCAGGGGCTTACACAGAGTGGGGGGAGTGCAGTCACACTTCCCAAAAGAAGAAGGGGCCCTTGATCCCAACTCAGGATCTCCAATGGTGGTGAGTCTGACACCCGCTCTTGTATGTCGGGGTGTGGGGCAGCCACACAGAAGACAAACTTCCTGCCTGTAAGTGCAGGCAGGGAAGCAGAGTTGCCAGCTCCCATGGGTGGTGGAGGAGATGCTGCCCGGCCAGGGGTGGACTCTCTGGGCTGCCCCCACTGAAGGAAGGTATGCAGGGTGTCTGCATGGGACCAGGCACCCATAAGAGAATGAGAAAGGAAAATGCTACGCTGCACTCACCAGCACAGCGGGAGAGCAGCTCATAAGAAATGAACTTCTCCAGGAAGAGCACACCTGGGGCCAGATGTAGGTACATTTATTTTACCACCTCTTAAATACCGAATCATACCGATTCGGTATTTAAGAAGTGGTAAAATATAAGTACCGAGATGTAGGTAAATACAGATGTGCATTTACCGAATCGGTAAAATTCGGTATTTACCGATTCGGTAAATACCGACCGGTAAATGCCCATTCATTCCTATAGGCTTTGAAGCCCATAGGAATGATTGGGCATTTACACCCTCTAGCACCCCCAAAAACGGGTTCAGGTGCCATGTGGCAGGCATACCTGCCCTAAGGGCAGGTCTGCCTGTCATATGGCACAGGTGTGCATGCACACATGTGCATGCACACCTGAATCGGTATTTTACCATCAACTTGTATTTGATGGTAAAATACCGATTTTGTAGGGCTTGTGGGACTCAGAAGAGTCCCACCTACATCTCGATTTTACCGATTCTGTAAAAATACCGGTCGGTAAATTTACCGACCGGTATATTTACAGATTCGGTAAAATTACCGAAATGGCCTGTTTTCAGGCACCTACATCTCAAAAGCCAAATACCGGTCGGTAACGGCCGAATTCGGCCGTTACCGACCGGTATTTGGCTACCTACATCTGGCCCCTGATGCCCTGTGAGGCTGTTCAATTTGCATATTTTTCTTGCCTGATGATGGCTCCAGGAGGACAGCGGAACCACCTATGAAACTGCAACTACTGGGGTGAGGCTGTAGGAGTTGCAGCAATGCCTGCCAGAAGTAATATTAATAAAACTGACCCTATGTTTGTGGGGTCAAGAAATCCATGACCCATTGGGATTTTCACATAATATTTCAAAGCACTCCCAAGGCTGGTGCTTTGCTCTACAGAGGGAAGTGCAGTTCTCTCTAGGGGCTGGTTCTATGATTGAATTCAACATGGCTTGAAGGTGTATAAAAAAAGTATATGGAGTCCAGTGATCTGCAGGGGCGGGACCTATGGCTGCATTTTATGTAGCCGAAAAGTGGCACAATCTGGGTCTATTTTTATGATTGTATTTTATATGGTCTAAAAAGTATATCAGAATCACACAAAACATTTTATGTTCATTTTAAAATGTATTTTTGAAATAATGCTGATAGTAGTTACTGATGAAGGTCTATTGACAATAATGATTGCATTTACTCGTGGTTATTATTAATTGCATGTACACACACAATTATAGCATTTGTAACATGTGGTTTGTTGGTGTTGTAATATGGTGAACCCTTGATAAATCCATTTAGCCTGTTTTATCTAAAGTGATACCCAGTCTATTGTGATGTGTTGTCTGGAATAGGAGGAGGGCTCTTGGGTTAGGGGGTCATGATCCTTTAGGGGTCAAATGTGGTTTCACATTTTCATCTATAGATTTTCAATTCACCTCAAGCATATATTAGTAAATGAAGGCATTGTATTTACAAGTGTGTGTGAAGTCAATGTACTTTTCCTTTTGCTAGACAAAAATCGCTGACGGGACAATCATTTATTAATTGTTATTATCGTGTGCCAGCGAATCATGATTACTAGCCCACACCGCCTCCCCTGAGAAGGCCTTGGACTGTTCTGTTTCACTACCCTCGGAGTGTCAAGCTCTAAATGGGGTGCTTGGTTCCCAGTTGTGGGAAATTGCGGACCTAGTACTTATGCAGGCCTAACATCCTGCACACCTGATAACCCAATTTCCTATACACAGGCATTGTACTTTCAAGAAAACTATAAAAATGTTGCCTTGCTTTCAGAAGACTTAACATGTGTATTGTGATTTTGTACCGTCTTCACTCCAGTAGAGAATTCTAAGACACCTCGGAATGTTTGCATAAAGCATGAAGAGGCAGGAGGTCGACTATGGATTAATTCTGGTAATAGATTACATGTCTAAAAGAGTCAACTCATAGTACTTCTAAGTGATTGCCACAAAATGCTTCCATACTGGTTTCTTTTTGTTTTGTTCTGTTTGGTCGTTTCTTTAGATATTGTTAGAACTCAGTCCTAGTGTGTACCTAGTCTGCCAATGAGGTTTCCTTCAACCAGCATGACACAAAGAGTGTGCTGTCATTTCTGAATCTTGCAACAGTAAATCGATATCTGGAAACATGCCTCATGTTTGTTGGAAAGAACCAGAAAAAGTATTAACCAGATCCCAACCTTTACAATAAGTCCTAAATAACTTGAACAGTAAGTTGTTGAAAAAATGTTACACATTTGAACTTAAAACACTGCTTTGTCCATGGCCACTATGAAGAAGAATAAACCTGTTCAACAGAAGTGACCAATTATACGACAATAAGTCCGCATGTTTACAAGGAGTTCACACAGCTCAGTTTAATTTTGTGATATCACAGTCATGATATTTGTGAAGCTTGTCCTACTCAGGGCCAGGAAGTGGGCTTTCAGACAAAATGGCTGGTTCCAAAAGAAGTTTTTTTTCTGCCCAGGACTCAAAAAGAATTGGATGCAATGTTTGAAATGTGGTAAAAGCAGCAATCACCAGCATCCGACTTATTGTCCATTATGCTCCATTTGCAAACCTTGCTAAAATATTGACTGCCTTCAGTATCAAGAATCCTTCTGCTACTTATTTAGAGTGCATATCATCACCCCCTTACTGCTGTGAAATGTGGAGAGCGAACAGATAACACGTCTATATTTAGCTGAAATTCATGAGCGAGACAGAGCTGCTTTTTAGACCCCAATTTCAATTAATTTTGAATATAATGGATTTTACGGCTAACACATCTGAAGGTACTGCTGAGCCACCTAGTTAAAATAACACCATATATAAATTCCGGCTAAACGTAGAAGAGTATATTTAATATAAAAAACATAAAAAAAGATGGGGTAAGACATAAATCAACATTTAAACTCAATGAACCAGCTTTCACAGTTTACTATAGCAAGACGTAGGATACAGAAATGACCCAATGATCTGGCGTGGGAAGTGAAGATGATAACTTTTGCATATTTGTTGATATTTATAAATCACTTTCTGTGGATTGTCATCCTTAAGTGTGATTTTTAACACGAAATCTGTTATGTTACAGTAAGCTTGCAGGCTTGCATCCTAATCTCTTTGCTCAAATTGATATTTTAATTAAAGGACGTGTTCAAAACAGATATTATATGTTAGGTTAATTGAGGTCTTGTTAGTTGCCATATGCTTTAAATCACATCATGTCACTTGCTGATTATATTCTGTGTGAGTAGTATAGACGTTGACTACTAACAGAACATTTACTTATCAGAAAATCAAGGTTTGCGATGAAAAGCAAAGAAGACCACTTCGGCCCAAATCAAGAAAACCAGTGGTGCTCAAACTGAAGGCAATTTGACTCCATGCCAATTTGATTCGATCCTTTCTCCCTAGCATTGTTAAGGTGCAATCAAATGTCACAATAGAAAAGATCCAGCAACCAGGGTATCAAGAAGATATCTGACCATGTTCGGATGACACTAGAAGCATAGTTCACAACCAGCCAACAGGGAGTTCGTACTCAAACTTGCTCCACACCAAAAGGAATCCAGAGAGATTTGCTAAACTCTGCAATTCCAGTAATGATCATCGGGTTTCTGATATACAAGACCATGTTATTCACTTGAATTAACTCCAAGGTAAACTGCTTTCCCATATATATGAATAAGCTTTTAGACTAAAGTTGTCTCAATTTGCTGCAGCAGGCCTTGTAACGGATTAGGGCCTATATGTGCCTGTGGTTGGACAGAAAATGAGTAGCTTCTGGGGAAAAAAAGCTTAACCTCAGCACTGGTCTTGTTACAACATGGGGTCTGCCTCTGTTGTAATGAGAGATTTCATGTGGGTTGACATAAGGAACACACCTATTTTACCTCTTGTTGGGTTCTTTGGTGGTGTTTGTTTCATTCTTCCTCTGTTTCTTGTTTACATAACCCTTCCTTTTTGCTGAAGTTGTTGCTCAAGTCTGTTGGCTCTGGCTGAATGTGAATTTATGTGAATGTATGCTGCCCCTAAAAATTCACCATGACAGCTGATAAACTTGTTCATCGCTGTGTTCTACTGACATTACATTAGGATGGCGCCAATCTGCCCGAAACACTTGCCTGGACTTCTTATTCAAAAGATACATTTAGTGAGATTGTTATGACAATTTTTTGCATTTTAATAATATCTCTCGGGGAGAATAACACACATTGCAAAAGGGTCGGGTGAAGAAAGCATAACATTACTTATGCATAAAACAGCCTACTGAATGTAATTACTGCAGATGTTAGGTCTAGGCTTTAAAAAGCCATGTGGTGAGCTGCTGGGTGGATTGAAATTCCCAGTGAAGTTGCGGAGATAATGCTACACACTGGCAGGCAATTCCATCAAACTGGGCATTGTGAGCTACTTGCTAGTAAATTACTGTTGGTCATGATTATTTGGCCTCCTCTACAAGTACAGGGCCTGATTCACAACGGTAAACCTACACCTATGTGTAATTTATGATTGGTTGCTATTCACAAAAGGATTTACGAGTAGTATCTTTATGCGTGCGGAGTCGCTGCACATAAAAACATAAATTTACCTTTGTGAATCAGGACCAGAATCTGTAACTAGTTTGGTTGACCAGTACATTGTATCGAATTCTGACCCAAAGAGTTATGCACCTTAAGAATCCGCTGAATTGCTCCAACTTGTCGTGCCACGGGTCAGGCTGGCAAGATGGGGAGCTAGGGCCTTTTCAGTTGTGGCCCCTCAGCTCTGGAATTCGATTCCCATTGAGCTTAAGAGGTTGCCATCTATTGAGTTGTTCAAAAAGGAGCTAAAGACATGGTTCTTTAGGAAGTCTTATCTCTAACTGAACGTTCCCTGGAGTGATAAGCTGTGTTTCTGATGTTAGGCGCCTTGACGCCCATGGGGCAAAGTATGCGCAGAATAAAAACATTTTCATTCATTCATTCAAATGACATTGAGTGGAATATCATTGGAAGGTCCACGCTAACCAGGGTCACAGGAACATCAGCTTACATTTTAAAACAGAAAACATACCGGCTCCACAGAGTCACATCATATGTCCAAGGCCTCAACAATGGGGTTGACTGGCACCAGATGTGAGATACAATTTATCACCATGTATTTCGACCATTGGGGCAAGGCATACCGAAAGAGTAGAAGAAATATACACGTCCCGAAACACTCTGCTAACCAGCAGTTCACTGGTTAGTTTCAAAGGAAGACTACACCTCATTGAAGAAGTTATCAATCACCAACCAGAGGCACCATGTCACGATTTATGATGATCTGGGACAGTTAGTTAAGCACAACAATGGTACATGCTTTATTAATATCAACATATTCCTGTTGACTAAATGTTTAAATGGATTATTCCATTACACCCTAAATATCAATCCTGTAGTCTTGTGGGAAATGAGTGTGATATACATTTTAAAGGTAGTATGATGAATTAAGAAGTAGAAAGTGACTTCCCATTACTGTATTGTGATATTCACCAGGCACCCAAAATCCAAAATATTACACGAATACCAGACCATGAGCTGCACAGCCTTGATGGCTCCTCCCCAAACAAGCAGATTTATGCATTTTCAGAGCAGTCTTTAAACATATATCCCTACCACAAATTACAATAGAATCGTGTAGGTTCCCAATGTAATGGTAATTGCTTAAAAAAGCATTAGGGAAATTAAAGTTCAGACCAATGATGACCAGCAAGTGACCTGCATCTACCAGAACCTAGCCTATGGATCCACAGAGGGCGCCCAAAAATTGAAATACATTGAATTGTGCATCATAAACTATAAAGATCCCCCTGCCATATGTGGAGTAGTTTGCAGGGATGCAGGGCAGAACATAAGGATCTGCACTGTATATCCACTAGAATAGGGTTGGTAGTTATATATATTTTGGGATGTTTGAGGCCACTGAGCTTCTAATACAGCACAGTATAAGTTCAATGTATCTCTGAGTCCATACTCATGATAGAAGGGTAAAAGATTGTTAAATTATGGACAAACTATGTGAACAATTGATTAAGGACCAATTATTCACATAGTTGCAAACACTATGGCTATATGTCAAACATCTTCAAGCCCCTTTGCATCCACTCACTGGAACTCACCAACTCATCCTTGACTCAAAACAATTAAAATAAACCAAAAAATATAAACACAAGAACACATATAAGACTCACAAAAAGGGTCATAGAGAACATGGCAGATCACAACTTGTCATGGAAATAGATCCACACACAGCAACATGAAGGATATCAAGTAGAATTAACATTTGAGTGTAAAATTGTATTCTAAGTACAAAAATAGAACATTTGCCTAACCAACATACTAATAGAGAACAGTGCGAAGGAGTTTATTATACCAAACACAAGGGTTGCATCTGGAAACAACCTTTACAATGCATCGTTTACAACGCGAGTCGTTACAATGATGCGTTGTTACATTGCTTGCCATTAAAATGCAAGTCATTACAACAACTTGCGGTAGGGGGTGGAAGGTGTTGGATTTGTTGGATTTTCAATCCAACACCTTCCCTACTTTTGCACACACTTGAGTGTGTAAATTATACTATTCCAAACTCCAGCGCCCCCCCAACGCAAGTCATTGTAACAACTTGCATTCTAATGCCATGCGATATAACAACACATTGTTGTGATGACTTGCATTGTAAACGCATGCGTTGTAACGAGTGCTATTCAGGTTGCATCACACAGATCAAAGCTAGACCAGCGTATATCATTGAAAAAGTAATCTATTCCTCTGTACAGGGTTGATATCGAAAGTGTGATTGGCATTTATTGAAGAACCCACAATTGAAGCAGTAGGCAACATCAGAGAAGGACTCACATCTTTTCCAGAATTATGAACCACCAAAAACTATCAAGATGAGTGTACAGTTCTCCACTTCCACACACATTTTTAACAAAATGTTTGCTTGTTCCTGGGATAATTGCACCAAACACCTCCTGCCCTTTGCCATCAATAAAAACTGCATTTTTAGAAACCTTAACCACTCTCATTGGATACAGGAACTTTATTCCCCCTTTCCTACCTTATAAGGTTTCCTAATAAGTACCCAATCTCCTAGAGCCAGCACCATTTCTTTGGCATTACGCCTTTTGTCAAACTATTCTTTTGAATAGTTCTGCTGAAACAAAACTTTGTCAGCTAGTTTGTTGCACACTTAAATTCAACCTCTTTGGTAGAAGATATACCCTTCATCTAATCTGGAAAAAGATTTGAACTTGAAGATATTTTACTTTGCAACTTAAAGGGAGAAACTCCAGTAGTGCTATGTAGAATAATGGAATAGGCCCACCGCTTTTGTCTAAGAAAATCCTCCGCTTCAGAACGAGTAGCTATCGGTGTCTTCAAAAAGGTATTCATTTTTTCCACCAAACCTTTCAAAGTAAGGGAATACAAGGCTACTTGAAGATGTTTAATAAGATTTGAATCAATATAAGGTTAATTGACACCGAGCTGAAGTGTGTGACCGGTTCTCTAGGTGCTCCTTCTATTTAAAAATTCTTCTTGAAAAGTTGATCACAGAAATTGTCATTGTCAGACGTGTCATCCTTAGGGTAGTCTTCCCCCACCTTATTGCCTGCTTACCTACACTTGTTGCAGTATGTTTTTGTTGGTGTTAGGACTCTGAGCACTTTACCTCTGCTGACCACTTCTAAAGTGCATGTGCTTCTCCCCTAAAACTTGGTGACATTGGTGTAAACCTGATTGGCACATTTATTTTACTTATAAGTCCCTTGTGAAGTGGTATACCATATACCCAGGACCTGTAAACGAAATGCTATTAGTAGGCCTGCAGCACTGATTGTACCACCCATACAAGTAGCCTTTCAAACCTATATCAGTCCTGCCATTGCAAGAGCTGTATGTGCAGTTTACTGCCACTCCAGCTTGGCATTTAAAACCACTAGACAAGCCTTAAACACTCCTTTTATGATACATAGGTCACCCCTAAGGTATACCCTAGGTAGCCCTATGACGACAGGGTGCTGTGTAAGTAAAATGTAGGACATGCAATTTTAAGTTTTACATGTCCTGGTAGTGACAAACAGCTTTATTCATTTTCCCAATGCTAGCCTCCCAGAGGCTAGCATTGGGGATACCTTAAAACACATTTGTATGCTGTAATTCCTGATTAGAAAGGTGTAGCTAGATCACAATTCATATCTTTGGAAATGTAAGGATAAATCCTCTTTAATGATAAAGTTGGATTTGAATATTACTATTTTAGAAATTGCATTTTCAGAAGGTGGACATGTTTCTGCTCTTAACTTTGTTCCATGTGCCTGCAGTCCATCTCCAATACACACCTGGGCTTGGTGACAGCTCTACACATTCCCTCTAGACAGCCACAAACACAAGCAGCTGAGGTGCATCCACATTCTGAGAACTCATCTGCATTCTGATGGGTCTTCCTGGGCAGGTATAAATCTGAGGAGGCTGACAATTGCACTTCAATAGATAGTGTCCTGTCTAAACACAAAAGCACTGATTCACCTCCACGGATAGCCTGACAGACAGGGATGACTTTAAATGGATCCTGTTGCATTTCAGAGAGTTTCTTTGAAGTCCTGGGGTTCTGATCCTACCAAATCAGTGCACTACTGGACATGTGAAGATCTCTGCTGGTGTTAAAGACTGTTGTGCTGTGTGGATTGCCAATTTGCCTGGACTAACTGTTATGAGGAACTGCTTGTTTGATTTTCTGAGCTCCCCTGTCACCTGCTGATATCTGGGCTGGACCCATATCACTTGAACCCGGAGTGACTCCATGGGCTTGCTGGCCTGCCTCTTGTTTTATGAAGTCTCAGGGACACAAAAGATTTCTTGCAATCCTGCTGGACTTTGCCATATGTGAGTACTACCCTTGCCTGAAGTGCCCGCTCCTGTCCTGGGCATGAGATTTGGGTTTTGCAGCTGATTTCTTGACAAAAACCAAAGCATTCCTGCTGCTGCACGAGAAATTTCACTGCATCGCCCTTCGAAACCCACGCAAAAGGTGCTCAACGACAGTGGATCCATAGCCTACACTACTTGACAATGGCGCTCTGCATTTTTGTGTATATATCTACATATAGTTACACACATATGTGTATATATGTATATATATATATATGTACATATATATATATATATATATATATATATATATATATATATATGTATATATATATATATATATGGATATTCACTGAAAAAACATAGGTTTCAGGTGCATTATAGTTAGAAATTAGCATTTGAAAAACCTTAGATATTCACCGAAAAAACCATAGGTTTCAGGGGCGTTATAGTTAGTTGGACATTTCACTTGTACAAAACCATAGAAATTCCACTGGTATAGTTAGTTCAGCTAACTATAACTCTTGCGCCCGCAATGCACTGCTGAAGATGTCACATATTACATCACCCATGACATGGACAGTGACATCACTCATGACATCACTGATGACATCTCAAATGACATCACTGATTATATGATTCTTGTGATAGAGTGGCAGACCTCTTCTCACCCTAATATAACCTTTGATACACACACTCAAAAATAGAAACTAACATTTTCAAAACAATGGACATACCAATGCCACTTACAACACACCTATTCAGTAATTTCAAGATCTACACACACATCCACTCATTCACCAACAGTCCTCTACAGTCACTCATACATGTACTCACTCATCATATTTACTCAGACACCTATACATCCTGTTACACACTACACTCATCCATATAGTTACTCACACATATAGTCACACATGCAAAGTATCACATATTTACTCTCTTAAACAATCATGTATAGAAACACATACTTATTTATACAGGAACTCTTCCAATCTCTCACTCTCACATACACCAATACTCACATTTACTAGTTTAAAACATATGTAGTTACTCATAAAGACACTATTGAGACAGTCATTCACTCACTAACACACCCATACACACACCCATACACACACTTATCCACCCATACAGTCCTGCACACATGCTGTCTTCAACACATACAAACAGTGAGTCACTCATTCATGCATCTATGCACTAAGAAATACCCCCACCGAACCATAAAGACACTCAGACACTCATACTGATACTAAAAAAAACAACTAACAACCCATATAGAAACTTATGTAGCTACTCACCAACCCATGCAGCCACTTATACACAAAATGAGAGACTGTTACCGATATTTACATATTTAAACATTACTCACTAACCCATGTATTCACTAAGATATACTTAATCAGTCAGTTATACAATCAATTTTACAAAAAAAATCCATTTACACACTTATATACCCATTTATTCTCCCATCGACCTACAGATATACATATATAAAATATATTTAATTTTTAGAGAAACACAGATTCACTGGATGATGTCATCAGTGATGTCATGAGTGATGTCATTAGAGATGTCATGAGTGATGTCATGAGTGATGTCACTGACCATGTCATGAGTGATGTAATATGTGACGTCATCAGCAGTGCATTGCGGGCGCACAAGTTATAGTTAGCTGAACTAACTATAACGTTGGAATTTCTATGGTTTTGTACAAGTGAAATGACCAACTAACTATAACGCCCCAGAAACCTATGTTTTTTTCAGTGAATTTCTAAGGTTTTTTAAATGCTAATTCCTAACTATAACGTGCCTGAAACCTATGGTTCTTTCAGTGAATATCAAAGTTTTTTTTAAATGCTAATTTCTAACTATTACGTGCCTGAAACCTATGTTTTTTTCAGTGAATTTCTAAGGTTTTTTAAATGCTAATTCTTAACTATAACGTGCCTGTAACCTATGTTTCTTAAGTGAATTTCAAGGGTTTTTTAAATACTGGTTTCGAACTATGCCTACAGAGGTAGGATATGTGAAGAAAGAAGAAAAAACGCACAGAAAGAAGCAAAGAAATGCAGAAAGATGCAACAGAAGTCCTCAAAGACGAAGAAAAGTGCAGGAAGAAGCAAGACATGTGCAGAAAGAACCAACAGAGGAGCAGAAAGAGGCCTTGTTACAAAATCATCCTGTGCACACAACTTTTTCAGACGGCTACTGGTGGTAACTGACTCTGACTAACCAGACCTAGAGCCAGTGGTATGCTAACAGACACTTAGAATACAGTGAAAAGACCTACATACACTAGGGAACACTATGCTTTGGGGTACCCCTGTGATTAGCATGACCTCCTCTGTAAGACCCTAGAATATAATAGGGCAGGGGTATTAAAACTACCTCTTAAAGCATGCCACGGGATGCGTTTGTGCACTCGTGAAGGGATGCGGGGGCCTGAGATGACATGTGTACAAACACGCCCTGTGGGTGTTTCAAGTTGGGGAATAAAGTCCCCTTGAATCCTGAGGCTCCCTGGGGGCCAACTAACCCACCAGATATGTCCAGTAAGTGCCACAGAGTTGGATTGCAGAGAGGTGTAAAATAGGGCATGGCCTCAGACCACCTCTCTCCAACGCAGCTCTGTGGTGCTTACTGGAGGTACATGGTGGAATAGTTGACCCGGGGGCACTCAGGATTAAAGGGGACTTTATTCCCCAATTTAAAACGTGCCACAGGGTGTGCTTACACACGTGACCTCAGGCCCCGTCCCTCTCTTCACCACTGCGTAAACACGCCCTGTGGCCGTTTTATTTTGGGAGATTAAGTCCCCTTGAATCCTGAGGGTCCCTCTAGCCCACTAGGTACTTCCAGTAAGTGCCACAGATCTGCGTTGCACAGAGGTCTTAAAAGGGGCAGGGCCTAGACCACCTCTCTGTAACGTAGTGCTGTGGCGCTAACTGGAAGCACCTGGTGGGCTATTTGGCCCCCAGGGGCCCTCAGGATTGAAGGGGAATTAATTCTACAACTTCAAGCGCGCCACACGGCATGTTTGCACACGTCACCTCAGGCCCCGTCCCCGCCCTTCACCACTGTGTAAACACACTACGTGGCCGTTTTAATTTGGGAGATTAAGTCCCCTTGAATTCTGAGGGTCCCTAAGGTCCAACTAGCCCACTAGGTACCTCTGGTAAGCGCCACAGAACTGCGTTGCAGAAGGTTAAAAAAAAGGGGCACGGCCTAGACCACCTCTCTGCAATGCAGCGCAGTGGCGCTTACTGTAAGCACCTGGTGGGCTACTTGGCCCCAGGGGACCTCAGGATTGAAGGTAAATTATTTCCCCAACTTAAAATGTGCCACAGGGCGTGTTTGCACACGTCACCTCAGGCCCCGTCCCTTCACCACTGTGTAAACACACCCTGTGGCCGTTTTAAGTTGGGAGATTAAGTCCCCTTGAATCCTGAGGGCCCCTAGGGTCCAAATAGCCCATTAGGTACCTCCAGTAAGTGCCACAGAGCAGCGTTGCAGAGAGGTGTAAAAAGGGGCACGGCCTGGACCGCCTCTCTGCAACACAGCGCAGTGGCACTTACTGGAAGCACCTGGTGGACTAATTGGCCCCAGGGGGCCTCAGGATTGAAGGGGAATTATTTCCCCAACTTAAAACGTGCCACAGGGTGTGTTTGCACACGTCACCTCAGGCCCCATCCCCTCCCTTATCCATTGTGGGCGTTTTAAGTTGGGGGATTAAGTCCCCTTGAATCCTGAGTGTCCCTAGGGTCCAAGTAGCCCACCACTTATCTCCAGTAAGCGCCAGAGAACTACGTTGCAGAGAGGTGTAAAAAGGGGCACGGCCTGGACCACCTCTCTGCAACGCAGAGCAGTGGCGCTTACTGGAGGTAAGTGGTGGGCTAGTTGGCTGCGAGGGACCCTCAGGATTCAAGGGGACTTAATCCCCCAACTTAAAACGCCCACAATGGATAAGGGAGGGGACGGGGTGCAAACAAGCCCTGTGGCGCGTTTTAATTTAGGGAATTGATTCCTCTTCAATCCTGAGGGTGCCTGGGGCCAACTAGCCCACCATGTACCCCCAGTATATGCCAGGGAGCTGCGTTGCAGAGAGGTGTTCAGAGGCCGCGAGGCTCCCGCCCTGTCATTGCAAACAGGAGTGTCAAGGGGATGGGCACTGCAGGAGCCAGCCCTGGGGGATGGTGGTCCCCAGGGCAATCATTGGCTCCAGGAGGGGGCCCCCCTCCCACTTAATGCAAAGCCCCGGGGTGTTGGTCCCTGGGGCATGGGGGTCCGTAACAGACCCCCTATTTTGAATATTTAGTGCCCCGGGGAGGTGGCGGTCCCCAGGGCATGTAGGGAGGCTCGAGCCCCCCCACACAGGTTTTTCTTTTTTTTATTCCCTGGGGGTGGCGGTCCCTGGGGCTTGCGGTGGCCTTAGGGGCCCCCCAACTTGAAACTAACAAGCCCTGGAGGGTGGCGGTCCCCAGGGCTGTGGGGGAGCCGTGTGCCCCCACAAATATTCATGTTTTTCCCCGGGGGGTGGCGGTCCAAGGGGCAGTGTGGGGGGATTGGGCCCCCACACTTTTTTTTTCATGCCCCCAGGACTTGGCCCACCCGGGGGCTTCAATTAAATGAAGCGCGGTTGCCCAGATCCTCAGATCCTCCGCGCATCCCGGATTTTTATTTTTTTTAATGTTTTGTTTGGCCCTAGGGTCCTTCTAGGACCCCCTAAGCAGGCCTAGGGGGTCAGGGTGTTTCTAACCTGCACCCTTTTCTTATTTTGCGCCTTAGTTTTTCTGTTTTCTTGTTTCTCTGTTCTACTTCCTGGTTTGGAGTGTTGACAGCCAATTAGGATACAGTTCGTGGTACGGAGGGTGTGTGGATCCATCGCGGCAATAGATATCACTATTGTTTTACATTTGATTTTCTCAGCAACTACTGAACAGATTTACACTATTTAACAAAAAGAGTTCTTTCTGAACCAAGGGCTACCTTTTTTGCCAAATTTGGTGTAATGCCGTTCAGCAGTTCGGGCTGTAGCCACGGCGATATTCAGTTGTACAACCATTCGCATAAAATGATTGATGGGTGGTTGTTTGCCAAACTTTGCATCTTTAGACATGGCATGATGTGTTAGCCACAGTTCCCCCTTTTGTTCACATTTTAGGAAACATGTAGCCTTTAGTTCTTCAGTAGTATAACTTGGTAGGGGCCTTCTTCTCGACATTCATAGAAAAGAGCATTGCAAAAGAATCTCGCTATGGTTGCTCCACTTCATAGGCAGGTTTCCCCACTGGTGTGCAAACTCTACCCCTTCCTGGATACAGGGTTCTTGCAGAAATCATGAAGGGGCATTCATAATCAATGTAAAAGAAGAGAGAAGAGATTCATTCATTAACATGTTCACAGTTCCTGAAGGTATGAAAGCATTAGGCTGTTGCCCCAGTTCACAAAGATGTTGCTATCAGTGGCAGAGATTTGCTCTTATAGTATCATGGTATTTTTACTTATTACTGCAAGTGAGGAGTAAGTCAGGAGTAGTACTACAGCAACTCACAAATAAATCTTTGTGAATCAGATCCAATGTGTGAGCAAGAGGATCAGATCATTGACTGGGTGGAAAGACAAGTTTTATGGAACAAATAGTCCAATTTAGGTATGCCAGGGAATCTATTACCTCTAATTACGGCTCTGTCTACGTCTACAGGGTGCAAGGTTCTCCTAGGGGGAAATTAAGGTCTTTCATCTTAAATAATACTCATAATACTGTTTTATTTACCCCAGGGTTTGAGTTATTGTAGGGGTGACGGACCAACAATAAGGGATTGTAAATTCCCTGTTTATTATATGCAGATGAATCTGTGATTTAAGTGACAATAATAATATTTAAGACTTAGATCATGTCATTTTTATTTGTTCAGAGTTGCATTTTTCTCACCACTACTTTTTAAAGCCTTTGTTAGATCAAATGGACTCACTATTGATGAAGGTTGACGAAGGCTATTTTCTCCAGAAATGTGCTGCTATTATTTAATTTTTTTTATGTATTAAACATTTTATGTATTTATATTGAAATATATATATATATATATATATATATATATTTATGTGTGTGTGTATGTGTATATATATTTTTTCTCATTGATTCCTGCTCCTCTATAACCTCTCCTTAATATTTTTTTTTTTAATCTTTTTAACATCCTTCCACCCTGTGTTGCTTTAGCAAGCGCCTAGCAGCTGCACACTGATTCTGTGCTTTTTGCTTTTCCATCTATAGGATTTCCTTTCAGTTCCTTGTTCAACTTCCTGGTATTACTGTATTTTATACTTTTCTTTTCTGAGCATCCCAGCAAAGTGCTACTAGGTCATCCACTTCCTACTTGTCACATACCACACACTTTCATTTATCCACTTAATTTACAATTCTATCCTGAAAATCAGTCATGTTGGAAGAGTGCATGTACATGCATAGGGAATGTATTTGGTTATATTAGCCCACCTATGCCTCTGCATGCATGTACATGCATCGTTACTCATTGGTGGCCATTTTGGAATTGATTCATAACTGTGTAGAAAATGTTGTGAGCTGGGAATCTAATATTAGTCAGTTAAATTAAAATAAAAAAGGACACAAAAAGAAAGAAGAAAACAAGTGCACTGCTTTTAGATGAAGTTCGTATTATAAAATTATTAGATATAATGAGGTGCCATTGCTTAGATTATACATAATGTTGCCTAAACAATGTTAGCCCATCTGCCGGCTTGTCCATCCCATGCAAAATATGATTTGCTACAGATAGACATATGCACATTTAGCTCAGTACATATAGTAAACCAACTAATTGAAGTTGCTAGGATTAGTGGTGCATGATAAACACTTCATAAGTGCATAAATGCAATATTTATTGTGACTGAGTCATCCTCTGCTGGTAGCATACCTTCCTCTGATTAAAAGAGTGTGCATTGCTATCTGTATATCCAAAAAGAGGATCTTTCAATATAGATGATACATTTAAGAAAGATTATTTCTAGAACCAATGACCCTTCCAGTATTTACAACAGGTGACTTTGTGGATTGAAGTCCTCAAATTTCTTGAGTTATCTAATTTGGGTCGTTATATATCAATGCAATTCCCAAAAGACAGACAGGATAAACCCTTTGATACAGCAGGTCCTTGGTTTCCAATTATTCTTGAGTTGTCCTTATTGGACTTATTGAATGACAGCATAACACAATGACATCAAAATATCTAAAACTGGAGAAGTAGGGCAATGCAAACCAAGCGTGCTTCCCATTGAGTATGTGATTGCTAAGATCGTAGATTTACAGGGTTATACAAGCATTATATTATAGGGGTAAACACTGTTTATAGGTATCCTTATCAATTTAAATAGCATCTCCGTAGATCAGTTAGAAATTGACTCTGAATCTAAATTTATAGATAGATTATGTATCGTATGCATCTATCTATTCTAAAATATTGTGGCGGTGATAATCGCAATAAGGTTGACACTGACTGAGAAAGCTGAGATTGAGAATACTAAAATGTAGTGATCACAAAAACTCTTCACAGGAACCCATTTGAATAATGCCATTTTGAGCACAATTCTGACAAAAAGACCAGCACAAACATCGAATTTTAAACAGAGTAACATGGAATACTTTTAAAATTCCACATCAGTCGTAATTTCCATGTCATTGAGATTGCATAAAAATGCAAAGCAATAATTTTCTGCAAAAGAAATTGAAGACATGTCTTTTCTTTGTTTTATTAAACACTTAATTCAAACTTATTCTTTTTGCATATAATCATATTGTCGAAAGACGTCATAAATATGATGCTGGGACGGATATAACATTTATGTCTTGAGACACTGAGCTTGATTTACAAAGAACCTCTGCACTTGTGACGGAGACGTGCAGTTGGGGGCGACTCTGTACTCAGGGTGGAATATCCGCAATGTGAATTCTCACTGAGAAGATTCCACTCTGAGTGTGGAGACCACCCCACGACTGTGGGACCTGCGCCACAGGTGCGGAAGCCCTTTGTTCTTAAAGACCTGTATTTTTAAGCATGAAAGGTCATTTTGTGGAAGATATAGGGATCCTCTTGGTTCACCATCCAATGTTTTTTGCAAGCTTGGAAAAGAGGAGGAACTCAAGCTGAGAAAGATAAAAGTGTGTGCTCAAAGAATGACCTGAATTACCAACCTGCATGTGGCGCTAATAGCCAATCAGTGAAGGATATGCCTTATGCTTAGGGTCAAAGTGCCATCCATTCCTCTGCATACCATGCAGGCTCTTTGAGAGCAGATATGGAAGATGCTTCTGCAGAAGTGTCAATCTTTTCATTATCAACGAGTGATCACCAAAGGATAGGCACAAAAAATTCAATTCCCATTTCTCAGAGAGGCTTTGCTGAGACGCACAAATGTCAGGTCTTCTTTACGTGTCAGAGTCTTTCATCATTCCATTGGCTTCCTGCTGTCGAGGGGATGAAAGGCTGGCACCTGGCAGGTCTGTCCATGTTTGTTAAAGGCTCACTGTGCTAAAAAGTAACCCTTGAAAGTATTCTAGAAATGTTAGTAGTTATACAGGTCATCCATGCCAAGGTTCACCTTTAACAATGTGACATTACTTCCCCCCTCCCCCCCCGTTTGAAAAGTCTGCATAGTGACAATATTAGAACAAACTTTGAATACCATTAAAACAACTTATTCATGATCTAGACTTACTTGAATTGAATATGTTGTCTGTAAGCACACGTTACAAAAATGGCATTATCCACCACTCTACATAACAATTATGCTGTCGCTCTTCAAATACAATGTCTACTCATCCAACTAAGACACTCCTATTTGCAAACATCCCCCGCATACACAAATCCAGACCTGAAGGTTAGGCCTTCTTCTGCCTGCTCCTAAACCCTGGAACGAACCACCCCCTGCAGGATACCCTCCCGGGTGATCATATGTTAAACAAATACACAAAGAAACGTAACATAACATTACACAAGCAGCATGCTTAGCACACGCACATCATTGATCATACTGAGTTGAAAATGCACACTTGCAAATTCATATCTGGACAGTGGAACACACAATTAAGTAAAAATTCCCATAACTCAGGTACATCTAGTTATGGGAACTGTTGAAGAAAACAAAGGTTGCAGTCGTGGATTGTATGTCAAAATATCAATAACAAAACATAATCTGACATAAACATTGTGGCCTGGATATTGTGTATAATAACATCACATGATTAAATGTATATTTTCTCTTATTAACACCAATCAGAAAATATTAGGACACAGCATGTTTGTCAGACGAGATTTCGGAAACATCATTGTGTTATCATACTGCATCAAGGCAAAAAGCTACATAAAGTAACTCTAAGTTTAAATGACTTAGAATGGTTGGATTTAACATTATCTTAACTCAACCTTTCTCACTGATCAAGGGGCAGTTTTAGTCACCTCTACCTGTAAACACACCTTTAATAGTGAACATTTTATACATTATAGCTCACTTTTATCAAATTGTTGTGTAACCCTTATGCAATACAAGGGCGAGCCGAAAACAGAATGAGATTTATCAAGCCACACAAGATAAATCAAGAGTAACGCAAGGCAGTGCAAATCGCTGCCTTGCATTACTAAGCAGCATGGAGGCATTCCAGCGGTGGAACATGGCTGTTCTCAAGCATCCACTCATGGATTCTGATACCTTCCCAGATTTACCAACACTTTGTAGACCTGGGAATGCGTCAGTATTGTATGTCTCCTCACCAGAGGCACAACAATGAGAAATATATTTATTTCTCTTTGTAGTTTCCTCTTTCTTGTTGGGCTGCATTCTGCAAAGCAGGCACCCTTGCAACATGACACAAGGGTGCCTGAATTTACGTAAGGCAGCCAAAAGTGTGCCAGCACTACAAAATGACAAGAATGAGCCATATAAAAGTAAAAGTGGCAAATTCCTGCCCTGTCCTTTTCATGCAGCGTAGTGCAGAAAGATTGCTTAGTCTGTTGCATGAGTTTTTGTATATTTCTGCAGTCTTGTGAACCATCTCCTTTGCCACATACAGACAGCAAGACACTAATTCACAAATTCAAACCAATTTTCAACAAGGTTTAAATTCAAAGGGACAGATGAGAATTTGTTTCCTTTTTACCAAATGTGATCAAAATGTATCCACTTCAATAAATAAGGCATTTCCAAATGCAAGTTGAAATAAGAAAGAGTAAAATATAATGAAATATACTGCTAGACTAGAACTGACAGAATCACCCATTAACCTAATTTTTCATGGATTCCCTCATTTCCATCCTCCAATCGTAGTCGTAATCTCTCCTTAGCCTCTCTCTCATTGTCGTGTTTTGGCAGCTCCTGAGTTAGCGTTTAGCACAGCTACACGGTCTTTTCTGTTAACTTGACCAAAACGAACGGGGGCCATTTTGAATCCCTCTGACTTCCGTTTCCTATGAACACGCTGCCTCGTGGTCAGTGTGCCCTTTTGTCCTTTCTCGATACCCATGGTCACTAGTCTGCTCGGCAACAGGCTATTTTTAGTACTGGTCAAGCGCACATGCGCATTACGCACCAATTGGTCACTCTTTAGGAATGTTCACACTAACTGACCAGTGCTGTTGAAACTCCTCCCACATGTTGGCCGTGTTCCAAAAATGACCTTATATGTACCTAAAATGTGTAACTTGTAACCGCCTATCTTTTTATTGCTAATAAACTGTATAAAAGAGGTCGCGCACCAATGTTCGGTGTGCTACTTCTTACATTGCCGAAGGGTGCTGTAGGAATGTATCACCACCCCATGGGGTCCTAATAAACTTGTCTTTTACCTTTTCCAGTGTCCGTGCCAACTTCTATACTAAGGTGTTCGAGAGTTAGCAGAGTATGTAGGCCTGATTTGAACCCAATACCACAATTGGCGACCACGAAGGGACTCATCGGCGACTCGGATGCCCGAAGGAGAGGTCGTGACGAAGGTCAGGAAACTCGCCATGGACGCGTACGCTGCCACTGAGTGACCCGAGTCTCGGCACCCGCGGTGTGTTTTCCCGTCCTTCCGATCTGACCTTCCAGGTGGCGCCGGTCTTCGACTGAGATTCTGATCTTGGATTGTCGTGATGTGCCGTTTTGGCTGATTTGACCACAGAACTTGGCAGTTGGACTTTGGACGTTTGAATAGAAAATTGGTAAGCTTTTTGATTGGTGAGGTAGTCTACTGACACTTACTGTGGCTTTTTGAAACTTTGAATTTGAATTTGAATTTGTTAGCTAACGTTTTGAATCTTTGAATTTGAATTTGAATATGTGAAGTGCACCTCACATAGGCAGGCATGTAGGGATATTTCTCTGATTTATTTGATTTGAACAGTGCACCGTGTTAGGTGGCATTTTTGTAGTATCGCGTTTTCGTGGTACCTTTTGAAACATGCCTGTTTTTAGCACACTCCGTAGGATGTGCTGTTCTGAAAATGGTACCAATTATCGATTAAGTGCAAAACAGCCGGCTCCCCCAGAGGGGACTCCAAATCGTGAAATGTATGTCAAATTCGGTATTCCACCAATAATGTATAGTACATTATGGCATAAGTATACTAAAACTGATCGTGAATTACAGTGGCCACTATATGGGTCGTTTGACCTTCGAAAGGTACAATATGTAGAGCAGTGTTTGTTTCAGCGAAGGTCTAGACAAGATATGTTTGATTGTGTGCGCATGTGGGAGAAAGAGGTGCGTGAACGAGCGAAGCGTGAGGAAGCCTTGGCGGAGAAAGTGCAGCGGAAGGCTGCACATGACAAAGCTTTACAGCTACAGGAGAAGGAATTACAGGAAAAGAAAGAGAGGGAGAGACGAGAACGCAATTTACAGGTTAATGGTCAATTCCCTATCAGGCGTCCTCTCTATCCAGTCCTTACTAATGAAACGGATGATTTTTCATTACTAGATCGTTGTCCGCCCCCGTACGTCGCACCAACGGCTCCGAGCGAGGGATCAGACGAGGATAGTGATCGAACACAGCGTACCAGGTTACATGCGGAACGAGCTGCGGAATTACGTTCATTTGCACGAAAACTAAATATTAATACTGTTACTGTTTCTGACGTTACTGAACAAATGGAACAGTGGCCTGATAAGGAACGACTGTATTTTTTAGATCATTTTGGAGATGAAGTTGTTGAGCGGTATAGAAAATATTCTCTTGAGTTAGAACCAAAGGAAATATCCAAGAGTCGTGAGAATTTTCGTAAAGGTCTTTTTGTTCTTTCAGATGCGGACGACTTCTTCAAGCGTTTGATTGAACTACGTAATGAGGCGACGCGACTACGGGAGGTGGCAAAGTCGAAGAATTCGTCTGCGTCCGGAGCGACGGGGATATCCAAAGAATGCCCTATCTTTGAACCAGATAAGATCGCTGCGATTAATGTTAGACCTATGCGAGAAGCTGCGCCTTTATATGTCCCTCATAAAGGGGATGGCACAGATGATGATAAAAGATCCAAAGACGCGAAAGGGTATTTTGTATATAATTGGGTTTATACGCCTTGGAATAGAGCAGATGTCATGGCGCTTAAGAATGCTTTACCTGATCCCCGTAAAAACCCTGCGGCTTTTTATGAAAATGTTGAAAGTGCAATTTCTTCATGTATCATGACGTTAGTTGATATTGATCTATTTTTCGGGTTGATATTGCCCCCTGATATGTGGAGAGTAATCCGTAGGTTTGATGACCTCACGACTCTCGGGGCCACTTGGAAAGATCTTGTTCAGGCTGATTTAGATAGAGAACCAGCATGTAAGCCGTGTCAATTAATATTAGACCTTCCAGGGGCCATACTGACAAAACTAAAAACTCTTGCTCCCGCTAAAAAGATTGATTGGACTATACTAGCCTCTTGTAAGCAGAAAGCGGAAGAATCAGTTTCCGATTTTTTCTCTCGCTTCGAGGAAGCGTTCCATGATTACAGTGGTCAATTATTGACAGAAGATACTGGCAGGCATCTATTCGTTGATAAGTATGTAGCTAATCTCCTACCGGAGATTGCGAAACGATTAAAAGCGAGTGAAAGTTCATGGACCACAGCAACCCCTGCTTCTTTATTGACTATGGCTCAATATTATGAAAGACAGGAATTGGAGGCGAAAGAAAGTAGTGAAAAGAAGGCGAAGGAATTGAAAACGAAGGTAATGTTAGCTCAGGTTCAGGCTACGAGAGGGAACAATAGAGGGGGGCGAGGATCGTACAGTAATGCTCCTCCCCCTCGCTCTGACATTTCTGTGAATCAATGTGCATACTGCAAACAGTTTGGGCATTGGATTGCAGACTGTCCGGTGTTTCGAGAGCAGCGTAATTTGAGGGGGCGAGGAAGTGGAAGGTCTAGAAGTTATTATGGAGGGTCAAGAGGAGGTTATGGCACGAATGATCGTGGGGGATATGGAGCAAGGGGTCGTGGTCAGTCAGATTATAATACGTTTGATAATCGCAATCAATATCAGATAAATGAGGGTGGTCCTGCTGAACTACGGGATGAGCATTACGCATAGGATTGCGTAGGATGGGGTGTGGAATCGGTTGAGGTGCCAGTTGATCAGAGGGGTCCATTCATAGAAGCACATGTTCTGGGTTCCACTGATCAATTTCTGGTCGATACAGGAGCTACTCGTAGCGCTTTGTCCAAATACTTGGTTCCAAGGGCTCCCCTGTCTGGCGAGGTAATTACAGCAATAGGGTTCGATGGAACACCTACTTCTAGCCCACTGTCTCAACCAGTTACATTTCATGTTGATAAATTTGCTGCCCCTTGTCCCTTTTTGTTGTCTCCAAATACACCAGATAATATTATTGGACTCGATATGTTAAAACACTTTCGAGCTACTATTCGCTGTGCCCCAGAAGGAGTGCGAGTTGTGTTGAATGAGAATTACCCGGAATTAGAGCGAGTGTGTTTTCTCCATGAATCTGAAGTTCTGGCCTCCTTACCGAAAACGTTGTGGGCCACTTCCGATACGGATGTAGGGCAGATGATAATTCCTCCAGTACGTATTACTGTAAAGGAGGGAGTCTCTCTACCACGTGTCCCGCAATATAAGATTTCTAGAGAAGGTGAACTTGCTTTAATACACATTGTAAATGATTTGATTTCGGCAGGAGTAGTCGAGGAAGTTCCTTACAATGTTTGCAATAGCCCAATTTTACCGATCCTTAAAAGAGATACAGATGCTAAGGTTTATCGTTTCATTATTGATTTGAGGGAAATAAACAAGATAGTAGTGCCTCAGTATCCAGTGGTGTCTGACATCACCACATTGCTTACGTTGGTTCCACCGACGGCAACTACTTTTACAGTCATCGATTTGAAGAATGCCTTCTTTTCGATCCCTGTACATCCTGACAGTCGATATCTATTCGGCTTTACATTAAATAATAAATCGTACAGATTCTGTCGAGTTCCTCAAGGCTATACTGAAAGTCCTAGCATTTATAGTCAGGCATTAAAAAGACAGCTTGATTCCTTTGACTTACAGGAGGGAGTGGTTCTCATTCAATATGTAGATGATATCTTACTTGCTGCAGACACGCCAGAACAATGTGAGAAGAGTACCTTTTCCTTGCTTTCCTTCCTGGCCAAACATAATCATAAAGTTTCGAAGAAAAAGCTGCAATATTGTAGACCAAAGGTGACCTACCTCGGTCATCTTTTGTCTAAGGAGGGCCGTGCATTGACACCAGATCGAATTCAAGCAATTCTAGATACTCCAGTCCCTCGCACTCAGAAGGATGTTCGCGCCTTTATAGGTTTGACGCCTTTTTGTAGGCAATGGATATTGGGTTTTTCGCATATTGTTAAACCATTGTTAGCATTGTTGTCTAAAGATACACCGATTCCCATTGAATGGACGGATGAATGTCAGAATGCTTTTGAACAATTGAGACAAGCTCTTTGTTCTGCACCAGTGTTAGGTACACCTGATTACACGAAGGTTTTCACATTATATGTACACGAGAAGGATGGGTGCGCATTGTCAGTCTTAGTGCAGACACACGGAGACAAACAGAGGCCTTGTGCATACTTCTCGGCGGTACTCGACCCTGTGGCTCGAGGATTGCCTGGATGTTTTCGAGCAGTTGCAGCAACAGCAGTTGCGATACGACAAAGTGAGGGAATAGTTTTGTCACACAAATTGTTGGTGCTAGTTCCCCATGCGGTAGATGCGTTACTGAATCAAACGAAAACGCAGCATCTAACCAGTGCCCGACTTACAGGATATGAGCTAACGTTGTTGGCGCCTCACATCACACTAAAACGATGTGCAACACTAAATCCTGCTACTTTATTGCCGGACCCTGTTGCTGAGACCCAGAAGGAAGAACAACATGATTGTGTTTTTCTGACTGAGGAACAGACAAAGGGTCGTATCGACTTACAGGATACGCCATTTCCAGATGTAGATGGGGAACTGTGGGTTGATGGATCGTGCGTGAGGTTACCAGATGGTACGACTTCCGCAGCTTATGCGATCACGACACTTAAGACTGTGGTAGAAGCAGCACGGATACCCCAAAAATCGGCTCAAGCGGCTGAGTTGATAGCCTTAACGAAGGCATGTGAGTTAAGTGCTGGACTATGTGTGAACATTTACACGGATAGTCGTTACGCTTTTGGAGTAGTGCATGATTTTGGCCTACTTTGGAAGGAACGAGGATTCCTGACTTCACACGGAGTACACATCATGCATGGAGAATTGGTACGCGATCTCCTGAATGCACTGTTATGCCCAAAGAAAGTTGCAATAGTCAAGTGCAGTGCACACAAAAAGGTGACGGACAAAATAGGGCAAGGCAATGCTTTCGCAGACCGCATTGCGAGAGAGACCGCTATGCTGCAAAATAATTTCCCCATGTATGTGGTGAAGTCACAAGCTGAGCGGTGGCATGATGCTAGAGAAGAAATACTAGATATACAGAGGTCAGCATCTGAGGCAGAACGTATGAAATGGGCCACTGAAGGAGTATTGGATGAAGAGGGTTGCTGGCGTAGTAAAGATATGGAGAGATGGAAACTACCCATGGCCTATGTACAAACAATGGTGCAAATGACACACGGGCTGGCACACATTGGAGCTCTCGCAATTACTAAATTGCTTACACGAGTTTGGGAAAATGCTGACATTGCTAGCACGGCTAAGAGAGTAGTGCAGACCTGTCTGATATGTTTGCAGCACAATCCTGGACAAGGGACTCATACTCCTAAAGGTGGGTTTGTTCCACCTGCTGCACCATTCGAAGTACTACAAATGGATTACATCCAGCTGGAGCGCTGTAATAATCTCAAGTATGTCCTAGTAGTGGTGTGTGCCTTCAGCAAATGGATTGAGGCTTACCCTACGAAAGACAATACAGCATTGACAACAGCTAAGGTGTTACTGAAAGAGTACTTCCCGCGCTACGGTGTTTGTAAACTTATGTGGAGTGATAATGGCCCTCATTTCATCGGGAAAGTAGTGGAATACGTCCTGAAAGGATTGGGAATCAAGCAACGATTCCATGCTGTCTTTCATCCGCAATCAGCAGGTTTAGTAGAACGATACAATGCAACTCTGAAGCTGAAGCTAGCAAAGATAGTGGCATCTACATCTCTGAAATGGCCGGATGCTTTGCCTTTGGCATTGCTGTCCATTCGATCAGTGCCACATTCTCGATCTGGCCTCACACCCTACGAAGTGGTGTTTGGAAGGCCTATGAATATTTGGGGAGTTCCAAAACCTCGTTTGATACATGATATGCCTTGTATAATGATGAACGATTATCTGGCACGATTAACAAATGATTTGCTTTCTATTCATCAACAGGTTCGAGAGGCGCTCCCTGATAACTCCACTGGTGAGGCTCACGATCTCCGCCCTGGGGACCACGTGATGGTCAAAGTCTTTGAGCGATCCAGCAGTTTGGAACCGAGATGGCATGGCCCTGAGCAAGTGCTGCTGGCTACGCGAACTGCTGTGAGAGTCACCAACAAGAAGCGGTGGATACATTCAACGCACTGCCGACGTGTCTCTCCGGATCTGGTGAGCCCTGTGGTGCTATCCGACTACAGAAAGATTTTGGATACAGAAAAGAGCCCAGCTGTCACGCCTGATGAATTGGAGGGAGCCTTCCCGGACCACGTTGTTTCTGATAAAGTGAAGTATAATCTACGCCCCAGGAAATAAGATTCCTTTTGTGTTTTTGAAACTGGTTGGTAACCGCTCTGAGGTTTGTGAAACGGAAGCCGGGAATATCAAGGGGGGGGGATCAGTTCTGCCCAGTGTAGCGACACCCGTCTTGAATCCCGGAGAACAAATCAACGGCAGCCTCGGTTCAGAACCATCGTTTTTTATTTTTCCGGCTTAGTGTTGTTATTGAAGAGTATTGTTTTGTGAACTATGGCATCTCCTTCGACACGAAGAGGGAGAATTCTTGGTGCTGTTTTGTTTGTCTTGACCGTAGTGGTGATCGCAGTATTAGCCTGGACTATAGAACTGTTGTTTCCTGTACGAGAACATTTGCTGCCCACCACTCCAAGTCCATCTGAACATTTTCATTTCACTCTGCCTTTTCACGAAGAAAGACATAGGCAGACTTATTTGAACAACAGCTTTATTAAGATTCTGCATCATACTCATAATATGACCAACACGTCCAATTGTTGGGTATGTGGAATGTTGCCCGGACACCAGAAGAAGGGAGGAACACCACTCATTCCTCTCCCTTTTTCTCATAATGGTTCTTGTCATGCTTGGTACACTCTTCTTTTTACTCTGCGATGGCCAACGAAAGGTGGACTACTTTTTCGGTTGAATAAAATATGCTATAATGATAAAGATGGCTATCCACACGCTGAAGGAACTAAATTCGAATGGGAAGAGTACCGTCCGGACAATGTTTCTACACCTCGTGTATATACGAATCAAAGACTTATAAATGTGACGAGCATGCATATAATAACAGTCATTGATACAAAAGCAGATTTGTGTATTAGAAATAAAGGTACAATCCCTGTAGGCCGCAGTGAATGTAATATTACACTTACCTTTGATACACCAACTGGAATTGCATTTGTAGCTTCACGTAACACATATTTCATTTGTGGAAATAAGGGATACCACCGTCTACCATTGGGATGGTTGGGAACGTGTTATATAGCATTTGTATTACCACCTGTGTTTATTGCTCCTCCCATGTATCACAATGATTATGTTTTGTACCATGATTTCATATTGAATAGAGTGAAACGAACAATAGATCTTGATGAAATAGACCAGACTGATACCACTTTACAACAATATGTAGATTTCAATTTGGGGTTATTTTCATTCGTAGGAGCTGCACTGAATAGCAGGAAGATAAGGCGGCTTACACGTGTGGTGGAAGCCGTCGCTAATGAAACTGCCTCTGCTTTAGGGAATATTACTGAGGAATTACAAATTACCAGAATTGTAGCGCTCCAAAATCGAATGGTTCTAGATGTGATACTAGCTGATAGAGGTGGAGCATGCCGCGTCATCGGAAGTAGTTGTTGCGTGTACGTACCAGATAACTCACCTTCTGTATATGATTCGATTACAAAATTACATAAAATAGCTGCTGAGATCCATCCAGAAAATGGAACATGGACCTTTTCTGGTTGGTTCTGGACCCTGCTTAGTACTTGGGGTTGGAAATTATTAACGATTCTCTGTGTTTTTATTGGAGTACTATTTTTTCTTTGTCTATGTATTCAATGTGTCCCTACATTATGTTCTGTATGTATCACAGCCTGTATTCCGTCGAAACGAGCTATTGTTAAGCAAGAGAAACTGATCAATGATGAAGTATTGAAAATAATGGCTATTAACATTGAGGATGAACATTCTGACTACGTCCACTATGAGGTAGCTTTTGCTAAACGCTAAAAGGGCCGTCTGTCGTGTTTTGGCAGCTCCTGAGTTAGCGTTTAGCACAGCTACACGGTCTTTTCTGTTAACTTGACCAAAACGAACGGGGGCCATTTTGAATCCCTCTGACTTCCGTTTCCTATGAACACGCTGCCTCGTGGTCAGTGTGCCCTTTTGTCCTTTCTCGATACCCATGGTCACTAGTCTGCTCGGCAACAGGCTATTTTTAGTACTGGTCAAGCGCACATGCGCATTACGCACCAATTGGTCACTCTTTAGGAATGTTCACACTAACTGACCAGTGCTGTTGAAACTCCTCCCACATGTTGGCCGTGTTCCAAAAATGACCTTATATGTACCTAAAATGTGTAACTTGTAACCGCCTATCTTTTTATTGCTAATAAACTGTATAAAAGAGGTCGCGCACCAATGTTCGGTGTGCTACTTCTTACATTGCCGAAGGGTGCTGTAGGAATGTATCACCACCCCATGGGGTCCTAATAAACTTGTCTTTTACCTTTTCCAGTGTCCGTGCCAACTTCTATACTAAGGTGTTCGAGAGTTAGCAGAGTATGTAGGCCTGATTTGAACCCAATACCACATCATATTCATTTACTTTATAGCACTACTCAATCGAATTTAGAGTCGGACTGCTTTACATCACAAACATATACAGAGAACCACACAAAGACAGAGTCATACAAGTGTGTCAATCAATGTATAGGAAATACTAACTGTTACACCTGACAGCCTTAGGGTGGTCTTCTCCAAACTTTTAGCTTGCTTTCCTCCTCTTTTTGCAGTATTTTTTGTTGTTGCCCTTTGGCCTCTAAGCCCTTTACCACTGCTAACCAGTGCTAACGTGCATTTGCTTCTCTCCAACATTGACTTCTCAATGATTAGTTCTTTGAATTTACCTGCACTACCTGTTCCCGGGCCCGGTAAATTCAATGCTACTAGTCGGCCTGCAGCATTGATTGTGTCACCTACACAAGTAGCCCTTTAAACATGTCTCAGGCCCACCAATTCAAAGCCTGTGCGTGTGCAGTTTTAATGCCATTTGTCTTGCAATTTAAAACCCTTTGCCAAGCCTTAAGCTCCCCTTTTCTTAACTATAAGTAAACCCCTAAGGTAGGCCCGTGGGCAGGGTGCTGTGTAAGTAAAAAGGAAGGACATGACTTTTATATTCAGCATGTCCTGGTAGTGAAAAACACCTAAATCCGTTGTTCGCTATTGTTAGGCCTACTCTTCTCATTGGTTAACATTGGGAATTCCTTATTACACTTTTTAGCTGTAATTCCACCAGGTTATTACACTTTTTAGCTGTAATTCCGGGTTGACAAGGAGAACCTCTGTGATGTTTTATGTCATTGGAATGGTAATGATAAATCCTCTTGGCTGGCAAAGTTGGGTTTAGCATTACTATTTTAGAAATGCCACTTTTAGAAAGATGAAAAAAGAACAACTGATGGACGGAATTCTAAACAATGTCAAACATTCACTCCCAGGACAGAGATCTGGGCCTAAATTCTTAGTTTTTTTGTTTCCCACGCCATTCCAGTTTGGGCCATGTTGTAGCCGGTAAAATGTATGCTTAGAAGATTCATAAATAGCATTGCATCTTTAAAACGAATACACTTTATAAACATGTAATACACATAGGTTGCATTTTACCAAATATGGTGACCAAATATTTGTGTAATAGTAATATTTAATTACTAGAACAAGCAATTTATTATGTCTAATGCTTCAGAAAAAGTAAAATCGTCAGTTAAAAAAACAAGTCCCTTGATTCATTAACTAAAACGTATTAAAGATAGAAACAATATTCAGGTTTCTGTAAATACAGGAAGAGACACACAGATCCACAGTCATGTCAAACGAATAAAAATAACATTGTATTAATAAGAAACAGGGAAATAGGTTATTGCATAAATATCTGAAAGAGCTCTAAGGCAATGTAAGGATACATTTGCTTTGGGTCTGACATAATGGGAAAAGATGTACACTGATGCCGGATACAGTAATTGATTATGAGTGTGAAGCATTATGGAAAATAAAGTCATGCGATATAGGTGGTAAACCGCTTTTGAAAGAGGGTGAAAAAATCCACTAGCTTTGACAGGTGGCAATAATTGCAATGAAATCAGGTTAGCAGGTGAAGTTACAATATTTAGGCCATAACATAACTAAACTAAAACTATCAAATGGCTTTTTGGTCAATTCACAAAACATTTGGCTATTAGTTTTCTGCTGCACCTTAGGAGCAATTAATCAGTCGAAATAAATGTATAAGCAATTGAGACATGCAAAATTCCTGAACTACTCAAGTAGGGTTCAATTGATATTAGGTATCAGATTTATGATTGATAAGTGCTGGAGTTATGCAAAATAAACTCTAGGGCAGTGAGAGTCTCGCGTATTAGGTCCTCGCACAACATCCCAGTAAGGTGTTTTTGGGAAAGGGACTCAGGTCATGTCCCCTAGCCTCTGGGACATGGGGATTTGGCTTAGAGCATGATATTGCCCCATTTTCATAGACTGATTGGTACTGTTATACAATGTTGCGGAAAGAACACAGCTATGTCCATCAAATTGACAAAGTTTATAACTAAATCCAGACCTGCTGGGCAGGGCTGCAGTCTGTGCTCAGTGGTCCTGAGAATTAGAAAAAGTGAACAATCGGTTTTGATTTAACTATGTTTTCATTTTGGGTTGTTGTATGAAATATTGTAGATGGAATTTCGGGCCCCCTTAAAATTGTAGCAAACATTTTAATGACAAAAATATCAACAGATAAGTGCACAGAGGGTGGTATAGATGTAGTATAGTATACGTAACTCCACATCTACCTAAATATATATAAAATATATATTTTTTTATGTGTGTGTAAGATTGTAGCACGATATTTTGATACTCAATATTCTGGACCCACACCTTCATGTGGGTCATTCTTTACCTATTGAAAATGGAAAATAAATTGTGGACTATCGTAGACATAATATATTATTATGTAAAATGTGTGAGGCGTTATTTGAGGAACAGAAGTTCTTTGTGAATCCGATAGAACCCATAGAAACAGAGTGCTAAAATAGGGTGGCACTAACAAAAACACACTTAGTAACATGACACCTATAATTACTGATACTGCAGAATATGGTATTTTGGGGGCGCAATACTACCAAAATATTACCAAATAGCCCCATAAAAACGGAGAAGTAACTATGTGAATCAGTGTTTGTGCATAAATTCCTCTGTCTTATAAATGCCATCATGTTTAGCCGGGAGAAATGTGTTTGGGGAGAATCCCGAAGGTGTTTGTTTCCCCAGCCATTTTATAATCTCAAACTAGCATCTACGATCATCACTAAATCTGTAATCAGGGCTTGAATTTTAATGCAGGGAGATAAAATCAAGAGGTGTTTCAAGGTGGTGGATTTGATGGTGTTTTATTGTAAGGACTCTTGGTCCAGAATAAACTTTCTCATTTTTAGGGGGTGCGTGGGGGAGGCATGACTCAGAAGCAGAGCAGTGACTCTAGCAGTGTTTAATGAAGGTCGTAATAGTCAAAAGCCACACCCCATAATAAGTCCTTACCAGGAAGACATGGGAAGGGATGTATAGTGCAAAGAACATGGCTGTCTTGGAGAAGGCAGGAATTATTTTCTTATTGGATCTGATTATTTGAGTTTGTCATTGATAATGTTTGACAGGTATTTGTAAGATTCAGGACAGTTGTTTTTCTTCTGAGAATTGTTTTGAAAAGTGATATTGTGTTGAATTCTGGGGATCTAAAGGCATTTGTCCTGATGGTCACTTTGATTATTGGACCGAATAAATAGAGATCAGTGGGTAAATTAACAGGTATAGTAAATTGCAGCTGAAGAGCAGGAATGAAAAAAAGTGAGGGAAGTGGGTACCCCCATTCCCTCACTTGTTTCCTTCCTGCTACCAGCAGTTTTGAAGTTATGTGAGCATTGTTTCTGTATGCCTTATGTATGTCACAAGCAAAGCACAGGGATAAGGGGGCCTTGCAGTTTTATGTGAACTGAGGTTTCCCACCTTCATTTCGGGAAAGTACTGAGAATAGTAATATAGAATTTCCTAGGAACAAGAGGTAATATTTTGCAAATACAATGTAAGAACGCACGTCTTAAGTCCATATTATTAAGTCAGGATGACAAAGTAATAGCAGGAAGATGCCACATGGTATAGGTAACTAAAGGTGTGGAATCATTCCCCCAGTACTGGTTGTGCTACTGGTAATTGGTTGACTACGAGATGAAACAATTACAAAAAGAGAAATTTGTAACATTTTTGCAACAGTCAAGTTAACACATGCTATAAAGTATGCTCCTGTATGAATGCAGACTCTGCCATGACATTGACATTTATTTCCGTTTATATTTAATAATCTATGTTGACACTATTCAACAACTAATGCATCATTGAAAATAAAGAAATTAGTCATGAATACTCACTCAAGTGAGGATTGATTGGAGCTGTAAGAAAGAAAACGAGATAGAGTGTTAGAAGAAAGGAATGTAATAAAAAACATATACAAAATACTACCACTTAATACACCTTCAATTAATGAATCCATTGCAGTTGTAAGTGTAGAATGATTACAAGTTAAAATACTTTGCATTGCTTTACAATCTTATGCCACTTAAAATGCATATTATGAAAGCTTGCATGTCTCTTGCAAAACATGTATTATTATGAGTTAAGTGGTGTGGATTAGTGGCTCAAATTCAGAGCTCCAGAACAAGGAAACCAAATATGTTAGACCATCAAATGGATGTATACTTTGTATTCTATACAGATCATCATGACAGCATTAGGTAACTTTTTCATGTTTACAATTATAGGCTAAAGGGAAGCAAAGTGCATTGCAAGACAAACTTCCCCAGATTAATGGCAATTATTAAGGTGGGCAGAATGGAACATGGGCCAAGTTCTCCTGCAGCCAAAGTCAGCAACTAAACCACTTTCCCCCATAAGCTAAAGGTGACTGCATAGATACCTTATTTAATGTCCCTGTGATTCAGATTTTTTTTGTCTAAAATTGGATGTCATGCCTTGAACAAGAGAGTGGATTGAATGAGTTAGTATTTTATTAAATCTAATGCATCACTAGTGTTAGAAATGGGGGTCTCTAGTTGGCAGAGGTAGGTGCCTTTGTCCAAATAGGGACCCTTGCTTCTAGTCAGGATAAGAGGGATACACTCCTAAGATAACCTCTGATCATTCCCTTGGTTGCTTGACACGAGCAGACAGGCTTATCTCAGAGGCAGTGTGGAAAGCATTTGTAAACACATACAGTAATACAGTGAAACCACTAGAAATGGACACCACATCAGTTTAGAAAAATAATTAATCTTTATCTAAACCACAACAAGACCAAACAACAAAAATCCACAGAACAGTAATAAACATATGACTTTCAGATGGTAGAAATAGTTCAGTTCAAAGCAAATTGCAGATGCAACATTTTTCCCACAAAGTACCTGGGATACGTCATGCAAACAAACAAAATGGTCCGCAGGGAAGGTGATGTGTCGGTTCCTTACACTTAGGGAAGGTGATGTGTCAGTTCCTTGCTCCGGGGGAGGTGATGCGTCGGTTCCTTACCGGAGAGGAGGTTATGCGTCAGTTTCTTACTGTGTGGGGAGGGGATGCGTCTATTTCTTACTGCGTCCCCCAACAATGCAACAAACTTGGTGCCTCAATGTGATGCGAAGATCCGGGATAATGCGTGGATTCTTCTAGCTCCAAGCTGAATACAGTCTCTAGAGGTCCAAAAAACAGCAGGCACCTCTTTCCAGGTCAGAACTCTCAGCAAGGAAGTTCAGGGGAGCTGGTGGTGAAGTCTTTGTGTCCCTGAGACTTCAGAACAAGAGGCAAGTTCAGTTGCAAGCCCTTTGAGATCTTCCTCAAGCAGGGGACACAGCAAATAGCAAAGTACTTTTCTCCTTTCCTTGGCAGCAAGTAGCCACTGCAGGCCAACCCCAGACACCAAACAGCACAGATGCAGTATTCCTCCTCAGCTTCTCCGGCTCTTCTCCTTGGCAAAGGTTCCTCTTGATTACCCAGAAAGGATGTAAATGTCTGGGGTTCGGGCCCCTCTTTTTATACTCAAAAATCCTTTGTTCTTTGAAGACAGAGTGTGTCTGTACCCAGACAAAACTAGTTCTGTGGGGCACTTTGCAAGTGCACAACCTCCTCCATTGTCAGTGTGAGCCCTGGCTCCAGACACACCACAGGGGGGTGGAGCCGTCATTGTGGGTGGCAGGCACAGTCCTATTCTGCTGAAGGTGTTACTCCTCCCATCACTCCAAATGCAAACCAGGCCTATTCAGCCTAGCCCTAAACCATCAGACCTCTGGAGCAGCAGTCCCTCTCCAGCCCCTGTCATCCAAAAGCCAGGCATGCAAAACAGAAACCTAGCAGAGGAAAACTGGATGGTTAGGCAAGAAAATACCTACTTTCTAAAAGTGTTATTTTTAAACACTAAAAGAGGCACTTTAACATTCTGAGTTCAGACATATTAAACTTTACTTTTCCATGTTGTTCCTAGGGTCAGTTATGTTTATAAGATGTTATAAACAAACTGCCCATTCTGTACAATGGGAAGCGATAGCCTTGCAATACTGAAAAATGAAATGGGCAGTATTTCACTATCAAGACATGCAACATGCATCAGGGCATGTCCTATCTTTCACATACATTGCACCCTGCCCACAGGGGTACCTTGGGCCTACCTAAGGGGTGACTAATGTATTTAAGAGGGAAAGTTTAGGGACTGGCAAGTATGTGTAATTGCCAAATCGACATGGTAGTCCCAGACTGCACACAGGATCCAAAATGGCAGGCCTGAGTCACATTTTACAAGCTACTTCTGTGGGTGGCACAATCTGTGCTGTGAGTCCACCAGCAGCCTTGGATTTACAGGCATGGGCACACATAGTGCACTGTACTAGGGTCTAACAAGTAAATCAAATACAAACACAAGGAGTTGATGAACAGAGCGATGACACTTTTCAGACACTTACCCCCATTCACAGTTCTAGGTTGAGTCCATCATCGTTCTTTAGCTCACTTCGACCCCAGTTCAGACACAGCTATATGCAAATCAGTCTTGACCCTGTGCCTCATGGGAACAGTCCAGCCCGAACTGCCAAGTCATGCCTTCCCTGGACCGGAAATCAAGTCAGCCAAATAGCCAATCATGGAAACACTAATCCATAACACAATTTACAAAAGAGAGAATATGCATGTTAGCACTGAACAGCAGTGCTAAAATGCCCAAAGTTATAAAACCAACAACAGGTCAGAAAATACAGGAGGAAGGCAAAAAGATCTGGGATGACCGTGCACACAGGGCCAAGTCCAACAGGCATATTTACTAAGGCTTGCATGTCCTTGTGCCACACAAGGCAATGCAAAGCAATGCAAGTCCTTAAATGGAATTTACAAAGCCATCTTGCATGGTTTGGCATGGTTTAGTAAATCCAAAGTAGCACAAGACTGTGTATTTCGCTGCCTTGCGTTACCTTGCAGCAGGATGGCATTCCATGAATGGAGTATGGGTGTTACCACCCAAGGATTTAGGCTCATTCCCAGATTTACAAAGAGTTGCACACCTGGGAATGAGTCAAAATGCTGTGCCACCCAGACTCAAGTGTAACAAAGAGAAATATCTTTATTTCTCCTCAGTACATTCTTTTCCTATGTGTGAGGAATTCAGCATCACACATACAATAAAAATGACTTTAGAATCAATCATTTTTTATTGTGTGGTAAATGATTATAAGTACACAGCTTAGCTGCCTACATCAGGTTGCCGGCAGAGCAAAATCAGACAGGCATTACACAGTGTTAAGGTCTACATCCCAGAGGATGACCCCGCGATAAAATCAATCCACAGCGCAATTATAAGGCACCTGACTAAGACACCACTAAAAATGACTTTAAAGGTTTTTGTGCAGGAAGATTTCCCTTCCGGCATACAACAATGCTGCCTGTGAAATAGGCACTCTTGTACCATGGTGCAAGGGTGCCTGCATTGGCGGTAGGCAGCACACAGTGCACCAGAACAAGGAGGAAGGAGAAATGTGCCATATCTTTGTAAATAAGGTGCATTTCTGATGTCTGCTGTCACAATGTGGTTTCACCCATTCAGTGGGACAGGGCGGTTTGCTTTTTTGATCACCCATTTCTTTACTTTTTACTGTGGGTGAGGCTAACTACATGTATCTCGCCCACGGTAGTCACAGGACAAATGGACTTCACGTGTATACTGTCAGTATCTGCCTTTTAAGATAAGGCCATTGCCCTCTGCAGCACTGTGTGAGAGAATCTCTGACTTTTTTGATAATAAAATCTGTAAGGTTTACAATTCCTTTTTTCAACAATAGCTGCAACAGTCAAATCAGATGTGATGGTAAGGATAGCACCTGTGCCTCTCTTTTCTGAATTTACTCCGATATCTCGGAAGGAGGCACTGGCTGCAATCCAGGGTTGTAAGTCTGGTTCACCGGAGGACCCGTGCCCTCCTAAATTGTGGAAAGAGTTGGCACCTAATTCCATCTATGTGCTGCCCAAAATATGGAACACTTCCCTTACCACAGGCATTTTCCCTGACTTATGGAAGCACGCCACTTTCCTTCCCCTTAAGAAGAAACCGAATGTTGATTCAGAGGAACTGAATAATTACAGACCTATCTCTCTGCTGCCAGCACCAGCAAAAATGCTAGAAAAGGTAGTGCAGCGACAATTGGCCAAGTTCTACAAGAGCCACAATATCTTCTATGACACCCAATCTGGTCTCCGTGCTGACTTTAGTACAGAGATGGTGCTATTAGAGGTGGCAGACTCAGTAAGGATGGCACTGGATTCAGGGGCATCAGCTATACTGGTGCTCCTGGATCTTTCAGCAGCATTTGACACAGTAGACCACTCAATACTGGTTCAACGTCTTTTGGACATTGGTGTTGGGGTACAGCCCTGGCTTGCCTGAAGTCATTCCTCCATAAGTGTTAACAAAGGGTGGCTCTACAACTGTATCAGTCCAACTGCAAGCACTTATGGTGCGGAGAGCCGCAAGGGTCGGCCTTAAGCCCTCTGTTGTTCAATATCTATTTGGCCCCATTATTCTCTCTGATAGCCAACTGGGATGTGAAGGCGATTTCCCACGCCGACAACACCCAGCTGGCATTCCCTTTTAATGAACAGTCTGAAGATTCATTCAAGAGCTTTAAGGGCCATTTAAAAGATATTGCCCACTGGATGAATAACAACAAATTCAAACTGAACGCCGATAAAACGGAAGTGATGATTTTTGGTAAAAACCAGCCCCCTGCTGTAGATCTTTGGTGGCCGGTGAAAATGGGTTTACCACCCACTCCAGTTGGCATTGCCAAAAATTTGGGAGTAAAGTGGCAGGCTGACTTATCTTTTTCGGCCCAAATTCAGCAGGTGACACCTGCCTGCTTCGGCAGTTTGAGAAACCTGCGTAAATGTATACATCTGCTGCCAGAGAATTGCTGCCAGGTCGTTGTCCATGCCACAGTGACTTCTCGCCTAGACTACGCGAACGGCCTCCACTTGGGCTTACTGGCCTACCTTGTTAAGATTCTTCAAATGGTTCAGAATGCAGTTGCGAGATTGATTAGACATGTCCCTTTCTGGCAGCATATCTCTCCGCATGTCAAGGAACTACATTGGTTGCCGGTAGCCAATAGAATCCAATCTAAGGCCTTAACCCTAGTTTTTCGGTCAATCCATGGAACATGCCCTAGCTATTTGAAACATAGGCTAGGTGCATCCCAGCAGACTCACTCATGGAGGTCTAATTCTCAGAACCTGCTTTGCACCCCACGAATTAAGAAAGCTCGGATGGATGCCAGATCTTTCATGCTTGGTGCGTCCATGTTATGGAATTCCCTGCCTAATGCCTTGCGCCAGATTGCCTCTGAAACACAATTCAGGAAAGCAGCAAAAACATGACATTTTATTCTAGATTAATGACCTAGAATCCTCGGTCGTTGCCACCTGTTGCTACAGTGCTGGGACACCTCTATCGGAGGTAGCTGTTCGCGCTCTACAAATGGCTGTATTATTAATATTATTATTATTATTATTATTATTATTATTAATAAACAAAGATATCTATACAAATTATGGGTCATCCAGAATTGTCATATTTCTATGGCTCAGCTCTGAATCAGAGCCCTGCTGTGCCCAGTTAATTACACACATATCTCTCCAGCAGAATGAACAACGGCCTCCCCACACAAAGAGAACAAATAACAGTGCTTCACTTATCTTCTGAGGAGGAAAGGGGTGGGACGGAATGATCTGCATCAGTCAATCAGCTGTCATGTTGTGCTAAGACTGGGCCTGCCCAAGCCCACTGAACAAAGACGGCAGCCTAGACCTCTGGAGCCAAAGTCTCCCTTTTGAATAATTAATGGGAATGGCTCTGGCAGTGATATCAGCAAGGGGTGAAATTGAGGCATCCAGATCCTAGTGACCCCTGGATTGCACCGATTTTGAACTGTCTCATCATGCTGTGCAAGAGAATTGGGCCACGGTTTGAGACGTAATGAGGCACCCTAAGTTTGGCTGGGGGTGCTTGGCTTCTGGATCCTTCTAATCCTTTTTACAAACTGTTGCACAAGAGGGAGACTCTCTACTGCCTGGTGTTTTCTCTTCTCTTTGCTGTTGGACCCTGGGACCAGCATGGAGAAATGGAATAAGGGACCCCTGTATGCCGAGAAAGGACAAAAGACTTAATCCAGTTGACCCCAAGACCGGTGGGTCTCCCCAAGGGCCAGTGAAGCTGGTCCACTTATGCCCCCTTCGGACCAGTTGGGGGAAAGCCCTGGTCTCTTGCGCCCAAGAGACCTAGACCAGGTAGAAGGCTGGCACGTGGAGCCAAGAGACCAAGTTGCCTGGAGATTACACCAGTTTGGAGGTGAGGAGGTCTGCTGCCCCTCGTTGCTAGATATCACCATCGGGAGTAAAATGAGCCTAAAACCATCACAATTGTCCCAATCTGGACCAAGTTATAGCATTTTAAGGATTGGCGATCTTTGACTTTTACTGGCTGAAAAGCGCATGGAGCTCCACCGCTGTTTCACCCTATACACCAGTGCAGGGCCAAGGCTCATGTGTTGGTGTAGAATGTATTTTTGTATTTTTTATTTTTTTAATTTTTCTCTGGGAGGGGACTTTCTACTGGCCTGGGGACCTCATTCATCTGGACACTTTTTAGTCAAAATGGAGCAGGGCCCCATTACCAGCCCCCACCATTGCACCGCCCCAATGGTGGTAGCCTTACACCCACTCCCCGTGCCTGGGGTGTGGTCACCTCAGAAGGTTGCACTGCAGGAGCAGGCAGGGAGAGGAACACTGCTGGCTCCCATGACCACACATGCAGGTGAGGGCCATGTGGGTGCTGATGGGGAAGCAAAGGATTGGCTTTCTTGACTGCTCCTTAAATGGCGGCATGGGGGTGCCCAGGTGGGTCCTGGCACTTTCCTACGATAAACAAATTATGGAAGGAAAAGCTACCCACCTCTCTCTGACACAGACATAGAGCCACTACAAAATTACTAACTACTCCTGGGTGGAACAACTCTTAATGCCCTGTAGGACTTATTAATTTGCATATTATTTGTGCCTTGTGGCAGACCCAGGAGGACAGGGGCCCCACAAATACATTTTGAAGCCCTTCAGCTTTAATGTTTATTAACCTACCTTATGTCTGCAGGCATCAGAAATACAGGATTTTACCATTTGTTTTTAAGTACTCCTAGGCTAGAGCTTCTGCTCTACAGATAGGAGTGCTGCGTTCTCTAGGGGCTTATTTTATGGTTACATTTCTTGAGCCTGATTGTGTTTAATGGATACACATGTACTGAAGTGCCCTCTGGGGGCTAAGTCTGTGATTGCATGTGATGTAGTCAAAATGTGATGCTCCCTAGAGGTAGCTTTTATGAATGCATTTTCATGGTTGGAAAATGTATTAAAAATACACAGACACATGTTTCACTCATTTCAATTGCTTTATTGAGATAATAATGCTCAATATGATTATTTCTCACAGTGTATGTGTTTTATTAACTGTAATAAATGCATTTGCACATCATTAATCATCATTAATACTGATGATTGCATTTACATACAAAATGATGTCTTTAACATGTGGTTTGTTCATCTTAACCCTTTGACCAAGCCATTATACTTACCTTATAGGTGTGTCTGATCCCTTTTCGGATGCCATCTATGGTATTTATTATCTATCAATGTATATCTTTGTAAATTACTGCATGGTTTTTAGTAGTGTGTTTGCTATAAATGTACTTCACCTTTTTCTAAAGAAAAAGCACTGACTGGACAATCATTTATTGTGTTATTGCTGGTTGCCAGTGAATGGTGATCACTTGCCCACACCATCTCACATTCCTAGGCCTTGGACTGCTCTGCTTCGCTACCTTGAGAGAGTCAAGCGCTACAGTCAGGTGCTTGTTTCCCAGTAAGAAGAATTTTGGACCTATCACTTGTGTAGACCACACAACTAAAAACGTAATTTCCTACATCTCCCTTTCACTCAACGCAGCTCTGTATTGAGTGAAATACTAGGAAATCTGGAACTAAATATGTAAGGTGTTATGTTCCAAACAAAACCGAATTAAATAAAGAATATTGCCACCACTTTTATGTCAGAAGATGAAAGAAGTAACCTAAAAACGCTTAACAATTACTAATGGGCTAATTTATAGATGGGTGTAAAAAAAAGAGAAGTCCTATCCTTCTAACCTTGAAGTTCCCATATGAAATTTTGAGATGTGGAATCTGCTTGATTTCCATCGAACCCAGTTGCCATGACTACTGAGTGTGAGACAATTGATGTTTTATTTCCTGTTAACACCTGACACAAAAGGCATTTCGTTCACACCCAAGAAAATGAAACAATGACCCCCATGTGCAGGTCGAAGACTCGAAGACTTCAGGGACTTTATTATTTTTGATTTACAGAACCTCCTACTTTGACGATTTATAACTGGAAAAAAAATGTAACTTGATTCCCATAACATGCCCATGATGACACTGCATTTTATCTAAAGTGGGACCACCTCGGAGGAGTGAGCACTTTTAGCTAAATATTTAGCACAATAGTCACAGCGGACTAAGGGCCAGATGTAGGACCCCGCCAATTTGCGAGTCGCAAATTGTGTCGTTTTGCGACTCGTAATTTGGGACTCACAAAGAGGAATGTACAACAGTGTCTCAGACACTGTTTGCGATTTCTAATGGTGTCGCAAATTGCCTGCCTCATTAATATACATGAGGCAGGTTCAATTTGTGACCCCCTTAGGAATGGCTAGCACTCCCAGGGATGGTGGCCTGCTGGGGTCAGCAGACCACCATGTCTGTGACTGCTTTATAAATAAGGCGGTATTTTTTTTAAATGCAGTCCATTTTCCTTAAAGAAAAATGGGATATTGTAAAAAAGAGAAACATCAAACGTTAATATTTCATTTTTTAAGAATAGGCAGTGGTCCGTGGGACCAGTGCCTGTTCTTAAAAATATTTGAGGCCTGTAACTCCATATATATGTAACCATATCATTCCTTCTATACTCCTACGTTCACCTCAGCACTTCCAGTGTCTTTCTTGTGTATTGGCTTTGATGGGGTATTAGACCAAAGTTTACTTGACCATTACAACTTTGGGTATCTGAGCCAATTCTAAAAGTACCATATGGCAGCCTGCTTTGAATAAACAACATATTGGAATACAAGGTTTGTCTAATCTGATCTCCCAGCCCAGTCTACCCAGGACTAGATGCTATAAGTTTCAAGAGTTGGAGGATTTCCTCGATAAAACTGCCTTTACTTATCATTGTTCTCCACTTCTTAGCACAGGTAGTGGAAACTAGTCCTCTGTCAATCAATTAATCAATCAATCAGAGTACTTGTAAAGTGCGCTACTTACCCGTGAGGGTCTCAAGGCGCTGAGGGGAGGGCGTGCCGCTACTGCTCGAAGAGCCAGGTCTTGAGGAGTCTTCTGAAGGTGAGAACGTCTTGGGTCTGCCGTAGGTTGGTAGGGAGGGTGTTCCAGGTCTTGGTGGCGAGGTAGGAGAAGGATCTGCTGCCGGAGGTTGTTCGTTGGATGCAGGGGACGCGGCGAGGGCGAGGCTGGCAGAGCGGAGCTGGCGGGTGGGGGTGTAGAAGCTGAGGCTGCTGTTCAGGTAGGCTGGTCCGGCGTTGTGGAATGCTTTGTGTGCATGGGTAGGAGCTTGAAGGTGATCCTCTTGTCGACGGGGAGCCAGTATAGGTCTCTCAGGTGGGGGGTGATGTGGATGCGGAGGGGGACGTTGACGATCAGTCGGGCAGAGGCGTTTTGGATGCGTTGTAGTCGTCGTAGGTGTTTGGCTAGGATTCTTGCGTAGAGTGCGTTGCCATAGTCCAGATTGCTGCTGGCGAGGGCCTGTTTCACCGTTCTTCTTGTTTTTGGTCGGGATCCACTTGTAGATCCTGCGGAGCATGCGGAGGGTGTTGTAGCAGGAGGAGGAGACGGCGTTGACCTGTTTAGACATGGACAGGGAGGAGTTGAGGATGAATCCTAGGTTGCGTGCATGGTCGGTGGGTGTTGGTGCTGTTCCCAGTGTCGACGGCCACCAGGAGTTGTCCCAGGCTGAGGGGGAGTGTCCAAGGATGAGTACCTCTGTCTTGTCCGAGTTCAGCTTCAGACGGCTGTTCCTCATCCAGTCGGGGATGGCCTTCATTCCCTCGTGGAGGTTGGTTTTGGCGGTGTGCGGGTCCTTGGTGAGGGAGAGGATGAGCTGGGCGTTGTCGGTGTAGGAGATGATGTTGAGGTCGTGTTGGCGGGCCATGTAGACGTTGAACAGCGTCAGGCTGAGGGATGAGCCCTGGGGAGCGCCGAAGATGATGTCGGTGGCCTCGGCTCGGAAGGGCGGGAGGCGGACGCTCTGGGTTCTGCCGGAGAGGAAGGACGTAGTCCAGTCAAGGGCCTTCTCTTGGATTACGGCTTTTAGGAGGCGTGTCTTTAGAGTGTGATGGCAGACCGTGTCGAAGGCTGCTGACAGGTCCAGGAGGATGAGGGCTGATGTTTCGCCGTTGTCTAGTTGGCGCCTGATGTTGTCTGTGGCGGCGATGCAGGCTGTCTTGGTGCTGTGGTTTCATCTGAACCCGGACTGGGACGGGTCCAAGATGTTGTTGTCTTCCAGGTGGCGGGCCAGTTGCATGTTGACGATTTTCTCGATGACCTTCGCCGGGAACGGGAGCAGGGAGATGGGCCGGAAGTTCTTGAGGTCCTTGGGGTCCGCCTTGGACTTCTTGAGGAGAGCGTTGATTTCAGCGTGTTTCCAGCTTTCCGGGAATTTCGCTGTTTCAAAGGAGATGTTGATGACCTTCCGTAGTTGGGGTGCGATGGCAGTGTCTGCTTTGTTGAATACGTGGTGTGGGCACGGGTCTGACGGAGAGCCTGAGTGGATGGAGTTCATGACCTTGTGTGTCTCGTCGTCGTTGACGTTGGACCAGTCAGGCGGTTGGCGCTGGTGGTGTTCACAGGGGAGGTGGGGTCTGGTGTAGTCGTGGCAGTCATGGAGGTGAAGCTGTCATGGATGTCAGCGATCTTGCGATCGCCAAATGACAAATACCTAACATGGATTTGGCCCTCAGAAAACAGCTGTGGGCATCAGATTCCATCTTTGTTGAGTCTGCAATTTGACTCCTAGAAAAAGCTCAGTAATGCAAGATTAAGTGCTTCAAGGAGCAGCAAGAAGTTTCCCGAATTGATGATCCATCTTATGTTCTAATGCAATCTTCTTTCCCTCAAGCCCATGGAATGCATGCAAAGAGTCTGAACACAGACGTTGGTGACACTGCCTTGGTTTGTGAAAGTAGTCAACCCCACTTAGGAGATGAGGTAGTAGTGACCTGGATTCTTCTTAGCCCTGAAAGAAACTGTTAAATATTTACTATTGAGCAGACGAGTACATGTATTCTGCTTGTGCATACCAATTTAGACCCTTTAACCCATTAACTGCTGATCTTTTTTCAGCCCCAGTGCTCAGTTCCTTTTTCATGTTTGAGGTATTTCACACATGAGCCTGAAAAACTTTGTTCCACAAAACGTCAACAGGCCAATGATGTGCATCTAAAGTCACCCATGCAGCTGAGATAAGAACCAACATCATAAAAAATTTTTTAGAATGGGAAAAGTACGGAGAGAAACAATATTTTTGACCAAAAATTGCATCAATAAAATTTTGCTGTGTTAAGATCACCATCTTTGCAGCTTTCAGGAACAGGAAAAAAATGTACGTATTGTTCTAAAATGCATTTTTCCTTAACATTTGTGGTATCAACCGATTTGCAGTTTGTGGTAGAATGTCATGCTAGTGGCAGACGTTTGCTATTTACGTATGGATGGGAGGAGAGTGCCTTCAAAACTACAACTCCCAGACTCCTTTGAGGTTCTGGCAGGAAGGAGCGTTAGGGGTCAGCAGTGAACCAGGGCAAGATATAAGCCCTGCGGTTCCGCTGACCCGGTGCTTGTCGTTTATTTTCCATGGATGTGTTTGGAAGACTTGCCTTTTTTAGCTCCTGTTTCCCGGTAACTGTCTTTCATGGTGGCAGCTCTTTGGTGGTGAGAAGTATCAGCCGTGTCACTTCATTCTGCTTCCCTGTTTCGTGTTGCTTTGCTCAGCGCGCTGGTCTCAGCGCAGGATTGTTCTTCTCTCTGCCTTGGGGGGAACCAAGCAGAGCCGGTCTGGGAACCAAAAGCAGCCCTGGCAAAGAGTTGGGCCGCCCCCCCTGTGAGTGGCTGACCTGTTTGCCAGGGCCGGTTTCAGCCAATTCTGTTACAGGGGCTGATTTTGCAGCTATGCTGCAAAACGGCCCTGGAACATAAAACGGCCCCCCAGGGGCACAAAATCAGCCCCCACCCTGGCGGCCCACCGGGGATATGCCTGGTGCCCGCTACAGCCAATCCGGCCCTGGAAACAGGCTGCGGTCGGTTTTGAGATCCACTTACTATTCTCGCTCTTGTTCAATCACTGGGCATGCTCTTGTAGTAGCAACATTTGTATCTACTTTAACAGAGTTGGAGTGTACCGCTGGAGTTCATAGTGGTTTCACTTTTAGCTTCGCTGGTTAACCTTGCCTCTATTCTCTTGTGCTGGGATTTTTTGTGATTTCACTGACTTTCCTTACCAGGGTTCTCTGGAGATGACACCTTTTTTGTGCTGCACTATGATACTGGCACTCACAGAAGCAGGACTTCCTAGTGGGGATTTCTTGACGGATTCACTTCCTACTGTGTATGCTGTATGAGAATGCGTGTACAGTGTGTATGTGGGCAACTGCTCCTATCAGTGGCCCCCCCATCCAGGTGTTTAGTGCTGATCCCTGTTTTCATCTCTTACCTGCAGGGTCTTCTCACTCCAGTAGCAGTCCTTTTGGGTTCTGATGTATACAGTTATTATGAAGAGGTCCAACCAGCATTCCTTCAAGCCGAGCAGTGTTATTTTTTTACCTACTTCCCCTTTTCCCGACGCGCTTCCTATCAGAGCAGGGATCAGCTTGTTTTACTACCTGTGTGGCAGCGTTTAGGAGAGGCAGGGTTTCAGCTGCAACCATTATCCCTGCTGGTCGTCAAGACAGGTTGGTGGTCACGTTTTTCTAACTGTCCCAACACGAATTAGGTGTGAACCTATTTCTAACCCAGACTGCTATAGATTTATGAAAGCTAGACACAATTCCGAATCCAGTATGTGGGGTATTTTTGTAGCTCACTCAAAAATACCTTAAGAAAATAGTTACTGAATTGAAAATATTGGAAAGGATAGGAGAAATAGACATAGCTAATAATGTTCATATGATAAAATCTAAAGAATTAAAAAAGGGCATGAAGGAAAGCTATGCATCATTTAAATGTGCTCAGGTTAGCGAATTTAGGAATAGTTGTAATTTGAACATCTCTAAATCGGGAGTTACCACTGCTGTCATGTCAAAGGGTGTTAGACCTGGCATTCGTGGTATTGTTTACAGTGTTGGCTGTGGCCAATCTGGTGTGGGGAAAAATAATAAAAAATAATTAAATGTACACTTACCTTTCACTGCCGGCCGCCACCTTCATGATATTCTGCTCCCAGGTCTGGCTGCTCCTCTGCCTTCCACACGGCAATAACCATGAGCTCAGGCTGCTCTCCTGCCAAACTGACATATGCGCTTTCAGTGCCTACCACTCCTACTTCCCCTGCCGCTGATGCTGCGACATGGCAGCGCACTGACCTAGACTCGGCGGAGTGTGTGTGCTCTCTCCTTAAAACATGATAGAATTGGCTTATATCCAACCAGCATATTTAATTCATTTGAAAGCCCCTGATAAATTGCCACTACCTGTGTCCGGCGACTGTAAATTAAATACTGCTAATGGACCTGCAGCATTGATTGGGCCACCCACTTAATTAGCACTACAAGCATGTGCCATTGCAACCTGTGTCCACAGTTTTAAACTGCCATTTTGACCTGGAAAAAATAAATCTTTTTCCAGGCCCACACCTGCCTTCTAACATTTAAGTCACTCCTAGGGGAGGACCTGGGTAGCCCAGAGGGAAGGTTGCAGTCTTTTATAAAAGTTGAATATGTACTTTCAAGTTTAAGTATCTTGGTTGTGAAAAACTCTTACATTCGTTTTTCACTACTACAAGGCCTACCTCCACCCATAGACTAACATTGGAGTTACCTTATTACCTTTAATGAGCTGTAATTTCCAAATGGGAACAGGTGCCCAGTTCATGTTTGTTTGGTGTCCCTGAAATGGTAATGAAACATCCTCAAAAGCCCACCAATTAGTTGATATTCATGCACAAATTTGAGCTCCATTATAATTTAACAATTGTCTTGCAATTCCCTGGGTTGTCAATGACTGATCAAACGTGGTGTCAAAATATGAAAGGGAAAGGACTCAGCAATAGTTCATGAAGGAGTAGTTATTTAACTGTAGAAAGCATCTTGACTGTTGTAAAACTGGTATGTAAAAGACAGAGTATGAGTTTAAGAGTTGACAAAGTACTGTGCAAGATTCAGCTCTTCATCAAAACGTGCACTGATTGCTTTCGCTGCACCCGAGAATACTGCAGTCGGTATTTTGGCTCCTTTCAGGGATTCCCAGATTCCTGGTAAATTTAAAGTTGTGTGTCCAAATATAGCTGTACTCCAATTTGTTTGCAATCTATATCAGGCTCTTATTTGCTAAGGCTCACTCTGTGTGCATTTGGACACATGTATAACTATCCAATTCCCCCATGGGCCCTGTTGTTCAAGTTTGGCAGCACAGGAGTCTTTAACTTCACAGTGACAGATTGACTGATCTGCCCTGTCAATAGTGAATGTGAGTGCAGCTTCTCTAGGTGTGGTGGGTCACATTGTCATCTCCTAACTATTTGTATGTCCTTTGTGTTTGAATGCCCTCTGTCACATCTGAGTTGGGTCTCTTCATTCTATGGTAGAACATTCACATACAAATATCAAGGCTGGTTGACTGAATGTTAGCACATGAGATCCATGTTAGTTGCATTATTAACAGGACCCAATTTCATCGGTTTGTTCTCAGAATTCGAGGTGAGAAACAGTGCTTGTCAATCATGCATGAAACTGTTTAATAACTAATTCCTCTAAACTTCTTGTTGTGAAAAACATATCTTACCAGAGGCTCTCACTGAGATGGCTCTGTGCCATTACAATTTTTGCCTGCCTGTACGCCAAGACATTCTTCAAGATAATTGCTTGCCATCTCCTTCTGGTTTCTACTAGATGGTAGATAGGAGAATATCTTCTAGGATGAGTAACTCTGGGTTGGGACTTGCTGGCTGGTTTAACTCACGTATATCCCTTTCAGGTCTTTGATATGGGTCTAGAGAGTGAAGGCCTGGCCACAACTGCTGATGTTGAAATTAGAGTTAAAATTGACAAGTTGATCACTGCACATACAAAACACCAGGACAATCACCCTTTATGAGCAGGATTCTGCTCTAACATAAATGTTACCTACTTTAGAGAGTCTTTTGGGGCCCTCTTGGCTTCTGTCCCACTGTTCTGCTTCGCTTTTTGTTTTGCTTTCTTAGGGGATTACAATTGACAGTAATGACTGGAAAATTGCTGATCAATGTGTAATTATTTACAGCTACCGAACTTAAAGACATACTGTGAGAAACTGGGTTATTGATTGAGGGACAAACAACAGCCACGTCCTTATTAGGGTGAACCATAAAAAGTCACTAAATTAACCTGTGCTTAAAACTCAGGCACAAAAGCAGTCAGGCTTACCTTAGAGCCATTGTGTAAAGTATTTTTATAGAGTACAAACAGTAATAAAGTGAAAACACACCACAATAAAAATCCCACAACAATTTAGAAAAATAGAGTAAAATGTAACAGATAAATGACAAAAATGTCATCAGTAGAACTGGAGACATGCAATTCCAAAATGTAGGTGAAAATAGCGACTAGAAGCACAAACCACTACTTGCAGTTATCTGATCATGCTAAAACGGGTGTAACTGACAAGCTCTGGCGTGACGAATTGCTAGAACTGGGACTCTTGGTTGGATGACGTGAGTACCCAGGCCAGACAGGAACCACCACTCTAGTCTGGGTAAGTTAGATAAACAATACAAGATAACCTGTGCCCACCCTCTGGTAGCTTGGCACAGAGCAGTCAGGTCTAACGAAAGAGGCCATATATAAAGTATTTGTGCAACATACACAGTAACAAAATCAATACACCACAAACACACTCCACACAGATATAGAATAATAGAGAATATTTACCTGAGCAAAATAAGACCAAAATGACAAAAATCGAGATATGATTTAAAAAAAAATATCTAATGCAAAAACAGTGCTTAGAAGTCACTAAAAGGTCAAAAGGTTACTTGAGGTCACAAGGGACCAGTCCAAATCCAAAGTTCAGGCTGACCATGATGGAGGACACTCCTGCTACAGGACAAACACAGGGCGCACTGAGATAGTACTTTGGATGAAACAAAGCGTTAATGCTGAGGGCACGATCCATAAAGCTTTACCACCCAGTTGGGTTGCTGCATCATTATCGAGCTTCACTGAGATAAAGGCAATGTGTCGCCATCAAGCCACGCTGAGCAATGCCGTTGAGCTATACAAGTTGTAGAACCTCTGTCGTCTAACATCCTCTGCGTTAGTGTCGAAGGGCAATGCATTGGTTCTGATCAGGGCAAAGGTGATAATGCGTTGGTGTTGTAGTAAAACAACCGCAGAACTGATTTCTGAGGTCTGGAACTTGAAGAGGGCACCTCAAGCAAGGGTTGGACTCACAGATGGCAGAGTCCAGCAGCTCCAGCAGGATTGCAGGAAGTCTTTTGTGTCCCTGAGACTTCAGAAAACAGGAAGCAAGTCCTTGGAGATTTCTTGGAGGGAAGGCAGAGACAAGGAGAAGCAGGCAGCAGGGCAACAAGCGGAAAAGCAGCCCAGTTGAGCCTTTAAGTAGCACATCAGTCCTTCTGACCAAGGTTCAGTTCATGATCCAGAAATGTCCGATATCAGGGGTTCATAGACCCAGTATAAAACCCAAAAGTGCCTTTGATTTAGGGGGTGACTTCAAAGAAACGCACTGTGGGTGGTAGATTTTGGGTTCACCCTGCAGAAAGCACCATTTCTAGCACTAGGTTAGTCGCACTGTAAAAGTTACCTTTGCAAAGTTCAGTGTGAGGAGTCCAGTTAGCAATGGAAGAGGCCTCAAGGAGCAGAGAGAGAATCACAGATGGTCATCACTGTAGCACAAAAATCCTTTAAGGCACTGTGGACAGTCATTGCTGGTGCTCTGCGTTGGTGTCACTCTGGGCAGTCAATGCTGTAGTGCTAAGTGCAGGTCTCATGTTGCTGGTAATTGATGACGGCCCCTGTAGTGCGAAGTGTCAGGTTCACCCACCGTACCTGTGCATTGGGGTCGGCACAGGCGATAAGATCTCAGTGGCCTGTTTGTGGTTGTGGACAGCCCAACACTTAAGGATTTCTCTTTTTGTTCTCAGATGAAGCTTCACTGATGCCAGCCAAGGATCCAGGACCTGGGGAGGTTCCTCTTGGGGACCGGTAGCTCATTCCAGCAGAGGCTAGCAAAGCTCAGGCAGGTCCAGTTGTAGGTCTAGGCAGGTTCAGTACAGCAGGTCAACTAGGCAGTTGCAGGATGGCCTCTGGAGCTTCTTGTGTCATGTAGCTCATACAACAGGTCAGCCAACTAACACTCAGAGTCACACAGGTCTAGTATTCACAGATCCAGGAATGTACAGTTGGTCTGAGATAACCAATATTTATATCTGGTGCCAAATGTAAAACTTCTACATTTCCCCAACATCTGATTCTGGAATTGCCTTGCTTTCTCTGCCCATCCTTGAAGAGGTCTGGGGTGAAAATAGACTAGAATAAAGTTCTTTGAGAGTGTGCTGAGGCAGCCCCTTGAAATGTAATTGAGTCAGCGAGCAGCTCTGACCCTCTCATCCTAACAGATTTGCCCTTCCTGCCAGAACCTAGTCCTCCTTCGTGATAATGTCTAGGAGGAGTACACAAAGGCCAACTGCCAACTTAACCTAGTCCTGTGAACCAGGATACAGGATGCAGACACCAAATGGTTATGACAAGAAAAAGGCAACTTTCTATATGTGACATTTTCAGAATTGGAACTTAAAATCCGACTTTACAAAAGAGGGTTTAAATTACTCTCAGTTTGAGTGTAAACATGACATTCTGACTTGCTCCTAGTCAAAAGTTATCACCTACTATATCTTGTGGCCTAATGAAACCTTCAGAGGGATAGCAAAGGGCCCCTTGCAGTACTCATACCTTACAGCTGACAAGCTGAGGGCCCCCCCATTAAGTATAGAAGACTGACAACTCCCCCGCCCCCGCACAGGGGGGTTGCAGGGGCATCGGTTACACTGCTCGTAAGAAAGTCTCCTAATGTTATCCAATAGGAGAGGAAGGCCTTGCAGTCATGAGAAATTAATGTAGGAGTTTTGGACTAAAAGGACATGTAAAACTCTAAAGTGCATGTCCAGCTTTTTGAATACCCTGCACCCTGCCCTACTGGCTGTTAAGGGCCTTCTCTAGCAGTGACGTATGTTTTAAAATGGAGGTTTGCAAAAGGTTTCCTTAGCTAGGTTGCAATGGCAGTTCTAAACTGCACATAGGCTGCAGAGGCAGGCCTGAGATATGTTTAAAAAGGCTACTTCAATGGGGGTTGGGAGGGCACAATGAGTGCTGCATGCTCATTAGTAGCATTTAAATTACAGGCCCTGGGTACACATATTACGAATTTACAAGAGACTTACAAATAAGTTAAATGTGCTAGTTGGGTGAAGTCAATTTTACCAAGTTTAAAGGAAAGAGAAGAAGCACTTTATCACTGTTTAACAGTTGTAGAGGGCACAGAGTTCTAAAGCCAGCATAAATGATTCATTATTATTATCTAGCTTACCCGTCGCGCGTTGCTGCGATCTCCGAAGAAAGGAAATTCAAGGAAACTCGTTATGATAACATTCAATTTACATTGTGTCATTTTTATTGAAACATATTCATTTTAATATGGAAAACATTTCAAAGTGTTGTTTTAATTGTATTTATTTATTAGAGTGCTTGTATTCGAAAGATTATGAGGGCCCTGGGGGGCCGATATTTAAAAAAATGTTATGCCAGAAACCTTCGCGGGAGTATACTCAACAACTTCCCAAAGTTTCCTGGCGATCGGATGAATGCTGTTTTGATTCTATTTATTTATTTGTGTGCTTGTAGATACACGATATTTTGTTTTTCCGTCTTGTCCGTACATCAGTATTCGAAAGATTATAAGGGCCCCGGGGGGGGCGATTTTTAAAAAATTGTTATGCCAGAAACCTTCGTGGGAGTGTACTCAACAACTTCCCAAAGTTTCCTGGAGATGGGCTGAATGCTGTTTTAATTCTATTTATTTATTCGAGTGCTTGTGGATACACTATTTTTTGTTTTTCCGTCTTGTGCGTACATCAGTATTCGAAAGATTATGAGGGCCCTGGGGAGCCGATATTTACAAATATTTTATGCCAGAAACCTTCGCTGGAGTGTACTCAACAACTTCCCAAAGTTTCATGGCGATCGCATGAATGGTGTAGTGATGCATAGAGACAGACAGACAGACATACATTTGTTTTTATATATATAGATTATTATATGCATCCTTTATCAATCGTGCCGGTCCCTATGTGATTCCTGCAGCCTCATGTTCTCTTATCAATGCAAAAACTTCAGAGAACACTAGTTACTGTGGCTGCCTTGCCCTGCTGAAATGCTAACGATTGCCTGCAACTAATGATCGGAATGGCCCACAAAAGGTACCTCTAAAAAAAGGTCCCTCTATCTATATTTTCCAGAGGGAACGTATGTGACCTGTGACAACAATGTCGTCAGGATCAACATTATTTAGAGTTAATGGCAAAGAAAAAAAAACTCTCTGATGTGCGGGGAAAGTAGTAAATATTCAGCTGGAGATTTGTTTGGTTGAATTTTCGATGCCAGAGCTACCTACAGTCGCAAGCGCTTCTTTCCACCGCAGGTTTTGCCACTGGCTGAGAATTGTGTCACGAATGATTGACATTTCCTGAAATAAATCGGCAGATTATCCTTTACCATCCACCGTTGTCGTCCAGTTTGCATCTGTTTTCTTCTAGTCTAGACCGCTGTCAGCTCTTTGGTGCAGAATGTGCGCTATATAAAATGCTGAAATAAATATATATATATATTACCTACTGGCGGTCGCCAGTAGGTATATATAGTTAGGATTTTTTCTCTATGGGTTTTTTGAAAATTCTATGTCTAATAACTTTGGTGTTTGTGGACGGAATTGGCTGAAATTTTCAGGAAAATGGCACATTTTGTTTCTGAGCAGCCCCTGAAAATTGGGGGGTGGGTTCGTCCAGGGGGGGTCGAGAAAAAAGGGGGGTCCCAAAACGTGTTTTTAACATTGAGTTTTCCATAGGGCGGTTGGCCTCACTTTTAGCCCGAACGGCTGAATGGATTTGCACGAAACTTGGCAAAATTGTAGGGACTGGTAGCCCGATGTGCCTTTTGTAGGTCTCAATATATGTGCTCCAGTGGATTTTGAGAAATTAACGTTTAAAAAAAGATATATATCTGTAACAGCGGACCGGGCAGCGCTCCAGTTCGCGTACTTTTCGCGCAACGGAGCTTTGTGAAGCGAAGCTGATTGGTTCTCCGGCGTCTGTCAACATTCCAAACAGTCCGTAGCGGCCGCCATCTTGTCTCTCGGTAGGATCGAGAGACAAGAGGAGGCGAAAGGGAAGGGGCAAATGACGATAAGGGGGCATAGTAGATCCTCCCTGACCTCTTAGGTTTGATGTACCATTTTGCCAAGTTTGGTGTAATTCCGTTCAGCCATTCAGGCTGTAGATGTATCTAAATGTCAATAATCGAATGGCTGAATGGATTTGCACGAAACTTGGCAAAATATTAGGGACTGGTAGCCCGATGTGCCTTTGCTAGGTCTCAATATATGTGCTCCAGTGGATTTTGAGAAATTAACGTTCAAAAAAAGATATATATCTGTAACAGCGCTCCGCTTTGCGTACTTTTCGCGTTACGGAGCTTTGCGAAGCTGATTGGTTCTCCGGCGTCTGTCAACATTCCAAACAGTCCGTAGCGGCCGCCATCTTGTCTCTCGGTAGGATCGAGAGACAAGAGGAGGCCAAAGCGAAGGGGGAAATGACCATAAGGGGGCATAGTAGATCCTTCCTGACCTCTTAGGTTTGATGTACCATTTTGCCAAGTTTGGTGTAATTCCGTTCAGCCATTCAGGCTGTAGACGTATGTAAATGTCCTATGGAAAATTGCATGGGGAAAACACATTTGAATGTGTTGAAATTTAGAACCAATTAAAATGTTACTTTGGTTTTGTATTTGTGTGTGATGAAGGTTAATTGGTTATGTATATATGTCAAATGAGAGGAAACCACAGCCATTTTGTGATACTACTGTCTGAGGTACATTTGTGAGGAATTTTTGGTGGTGAATTTCTGGTGTTTGATTTACACAGTACTAACACTTCTCCTACTTTTAAAAAGGTGAGTTGTTAATTTGTAAGGGGAACTATGTTGTACACTTGAAGATAATTTGAAAAATGTTTTCTGTTATTTATTTGCAGACCTTTCTGTTATACTAAATACTTGATAAAGTTAGTTTTATATTATGTATTACTAAAAACGATAAATGAAAGTGATTATTTTTTTCTGCAATTTACAGCAAGCAATTTCAAAATAAAATGGCTCACAATGAAGAGACCGTGGCAATTTCTTTTGAATTGTCCACTACATTGATTGAAATTGAGAGCACCAATAATGAAATATTGTCACATGGAGGAGATGACTTGTATGATTCCATTAGATTGATTGAAATGGACAGCACCAATAATGAAATATTGTCACAAGGAGGAGATGACTTGAATGATTCCACTACATTGATTGAAATTGAGAGCACCAATAATGAAATATTGTCACAAGGAGGAGATGACTTGTATGATTCCATTAGATTGATTGAAATGGACAGCACCAATAATGAAATATTGTCACAAGGAGGAGATGACTTGAATGATTCCACTACATTGATTGAAATTGAGAGCACCAATAATGAAATATTGTCACGAGGAGATGACTTGAATGATTCCACTACATTGATTGAAATTGAGAGCACCAATAATGAAATATTGTCACAAGGAGGAGATGACTTGAATGATTCCACTACATTGATTGAAATTGACAGCACCAATAATGAAATATTGTCACAAGGAGGAGATGACTTGAATGATTTTTTTGATCAATCTGTTGATGGCGAATTTATCGAATGTTTGGAGACCATAGAGTTACAAGAATCATCATTGCAGACTTTTCATGAGGAAATTGCTGATGAGGACATGTTACTAGTTCTTTCAAATTTAGAAAATTCTGAAGAATAAATTTATATTTAGAAATCAAAAATTGTTTGAGACATTATTCATTTTTATTTTTAATTTATGAGGTTGTAGCGAAGTGATTGTAGTATAAAATGAGACTTATAGTATAGAGTGCAACATTTTTATGTTACATGGTAAGTTTACTCATATTTACTTCCCTTCTGCCACTATATTATCTCCAATGTGTATTTGACATCTCTTCTTCATCTCCGGCCTCCTTTCTCTCACTGTGTGTCTCCGATGCATCTTATCGCTGCTATTTTGTGTAATTACAGAAGAGAGTAAAATAAAATAGTTCGGAACGTGAAAAGGGGGCAAAGTAGAGTACCCCTCACCCCGTAGGCCTTTTCAGGCGGTCCCAAAAGGATCAGTTTCTGCTTTCCTGAGAGATTATGGTATGAGTTCCATATACCACAATAATTTGCATTACAACATGCAAGATATCTATCTCCTATTACCAACTTTTGGAGATATTCGCGCTAAGCGCGAATATCTCAAAAAAGTTATACCTGCCCTGAGCAGTTCTTAGCCATGTTATCCAATGGGAGGTGGATAACATGGCTAAGAGCATTAGCTCGGTAATGCATGAATATCGCTGACTTTTTAGCGATATTCATGCATTGAGGCCGTTTTTTATCGCATTTGCGATAAACCTTGATAATAGCAAGGTTTATCTTCGATAATTTCTGACGATGCTTAGCGGTAAAAAATTCGTTGGTAAGCATCGTTAGCGATAAATATCGCTTAACTTTGGTAATATGCACCAACGTCTGTTAACGTTCGATTCGAAGGAAATGAGGAAGTGTTGAAAAACATTGTTTGCACCATCTTGCCTTTTTTGAAATGCCACACTTTTGTCGTGCACGGCAGCCATTTTAGATGCCTTGACCAGACCCACTCTCTGCACGCTGTCGATTCGTAGCATGGCTCCCCACCCTCGCAAGCATCTTCCCCAGGCACTGGTCACCCCCGCTCTCTGTCTTATGCATGGGCAATAAACCTCCCCCCATCTGCGCTGCTCTTCCCTGAGAATCACACTCTGTGCCCGCCCGACACCTCCCTTTCGCCCTATTCACTACCGCACCCTCTGACACTCCTCTTCCTCTGTGTCCGATTGTCCAGGCTATCAGCTAGCCCTGCAGATGTAGTTTATGGCTCCAGCTGTAAAGATTCACCCCTCTTCAAAGGAGTTATAGTAGATCAAGGCCCACACCCGATGAGATCCGTCACACCACACGTGTTCCTACTATCTGAAAACCATCCTGTATTGTGATTGGGGAGGGGACCGAGCCTGAAGCGGAAGATTCCAGGAATGACTCTTTGTACATCAAAGTTTTTACAATTATGTGTCACATTAAAAATATATAGCACTCCAACAAAGTAGTAGGAATATAAAACTTTAATAACATATAAATATATACAACAAAACAAAAACAGTAAAAACATTTAAACAACGAAGAGACCGTGGCAATTTCTTTTTAATTCCTGATGAGGACATGTTACTAGTTCTTTCAAATTATGAAAATTCAGAAGATGTTGCCTGGGGTGGGTCGTCAGTAGCAGTCTGTTGTGCGAATAGTTCCAAGGCAGCAGAACGCGCTGAAATCTAGATGGCACGAAAGTGATGTCTAGTAAGTTGCCGCCCAGCAAATAACGGCGTGGGGCGCCGCGGGGGTGAGTGAGTCCAGTAGGCACCACAGCTATTCTTACCGGCATTGCAGAATTACTGCTGGGGACAATGCCTGTGCTGTAGCAGGGTCACAGCAGAAACAAAAAGGATTCTGTTGAAGATGTTGTTGGTTTTCAATTTGAAAACAGTTCTGGTGTCAACTGCTATGCTAATGTAGTGGTTAATGTTTTGTTTTCTCTAGAAAATGTAAAAGAGGGGGAGGCAGTCCAAGTTCCGTTAAAAGGGCAAAGGAAAGGATCGGTGGTTTGAACTATCAGTCAAAAAGGGGAGGGGGTGCAACAATTTTTCCTACCGGGTCACACTGTGCTTTCACCGGAACTGAGGTCTGCAGGATTCTAGTAATTCAAAGTGAGGCTGGCGCCAGCATGGGAGCGCCGACGTCCCGCGGATACAGTTTCGTCACTCCACGGGCGATTATGGCAGTCATTCCCCATCGGGGGTGTCTGCGGGGGTCGGAGACTCCCGCGGCTCCTGTAGAATCTTCAAGGTCGTGGAGGACTACGGTGGTGGAGTCAACCAGTGACCGGGCCATTTCTTTATGCTGGGCCCGCTCTTGCCAGGTCGACCGCCATTTTGAGAGTTCGGTAGCTACTGGCGATCGCGGGGTCAAATGAGCGGACGGGCTCCACCCTGCCGGGCGAGACGTTGCAGCATCGCCACAGTGGAAGAACCCTTTTCCGGGCGCTTGGAGCGCCGAGGGTGCAGGTGGGAAGCCTCCACTGGGGAGGCGGGAGAGGCCTGTTCGCATCGTCTCTCCCTCCCAGTGCACCCCACGGCGTCTCGCTTGAGTTTTGTTATGGCCGGACCAGGCGATGAGGACGAAGGGGGGGGGGGGGTCGGAGGCATGTGCAAGACATCCCCCCCCAGTGTTGTCGCAGCCATTATTCAAGAGAGAAGAAGTGTCCTGTCCGTCTTCGGGCCGGGCTTCCGGTGGATGTCGTCCGGACGCCCCTGGCTCTGGCCCCATGAACGGGTTTCTTGGTTTATCGGCTGCAGCCGGATCTCGTCAGCCTCGGCCCCCCGACCGTTGGTGGCCGGACCGGAAGAGCATGTGGCGGGACTACCTGCAACTCTCAAGGGCCACCGCGGCCGGACTGGGAGAGAGAGGGGAGGGTCGAGGAGACATTCCCCCCCCTGAAACTCTTCAGCGTTGTAAAGGCAATCCCCTGGCCGGGTCCCGCTGGCCTCGGCCTCTCCTCCGGCTACACCCTACGTTAGGATCTCCTGGCCGAGGCGTGGCAGCAGGATCCGCCTTATATGGGCTGCTCCCGGCTGGGCGTAGCCGCAACCCTGCCCCACCTTGGAAGTTTCCAGAGTGGGGGCGGATGTTCTACTGACTTGCATTTTCCCTAGTCTATCGATTTTTTTGGCGTGGCAGGCGGTGGGACAGCGAGGGGTGATTTGGTTTCTCTTACTGTTTTTCTGGTCTCTCACCACTGGCATATTTCTAACGTTTTCTTGTTTCTAGGACATTAATAGGTTTTATCATTACGTTATGTTATCGTTTCTTTGTTCGTTGTTTAATAAAAGTTTATGTTCATCAGTGGCCTACTGATTTTCGTTTTCCTATTCTTTTCTTTCCAGGTTGTTTCATGCTAAAGTTTCTGTTAACAGGATACAGTGATCACTTCGTTATTATTGCATATGTCCTTTTCACTAGGGGTGCTCTCTGGTCGGGCCAGATGACGTATCTCTAGTAAATGGTCCGGGTGAAACAGGTGCATCAATCAGTGGGGAGTAGATAGGCATGACAGATTACAACGGGGGAGAAAGGTCCGCATTACGTACCCTTTCACTATTTGCAAAGATTTTCCTACGTATATTTGCAAACAGGGAATACCTCCAAAAAGAACCAATTCCCAAACAGTCAATGTTTGGGGAAACAATCAATCAATGAGGAACGAAATAGGCACGACGTGTTAAAGGTTTGCGTTACCTACCCTTCACTATCTGCAAAGGGAGAGAGAATATTCCTATTCTTCCTCGTTTGCAGGCAGAGAAGATTCTTAAGAGAACCAACTTCGAACAATTCAATGCTCGATTCAAACAATCAAGAAGGGGTACTGTGAACACAAATGAACGCCGCTTATGTACATACACATTGGTATTATCAACAGGTTGTTCCTAATGTTTCTATTTTAGGGAGGTCAAAAAGAGATCCCATTAGTGGCCTACTGATTTTGCTCGATTCCTTTTCTTTTTTTACACGATTTTTCGCTATCTGCAAAGACTAAACAGAGTATTGCGACTCTGTGCTTGTTTGTAAATAGAGAATGAACCAAAGAGAACAATCAATCAAATGGAGAGAGAAGCAGGCACGACGGATTACAACGGGGGCAAAGGCCTGCGTTAACTACCCTTCACTATCTGCAAAGAGAGAGTACTCCTAATAGAAATGAGGGGTGGGGGGCAGCATTCAAAGCAGATCAGTGTGCATAAACACGAAAATGTTTTTACTTACCACGTACTTGACATTCGACAGCTTATGATATTTGCTATTAAAAAACCATTGAAATTCACTGAAAAAACCATAGGTTATAGACCATATATAGTTAGGAATTAGCATTTAAAAAACCTTATTTTACTCACACAAAACCATTGAAATTCCATATATAGTTAGTTGCACTAACTATATATCGCGCACCCGCAATCCACTGCTGATCATGTCACATATTACATCATTCATGACATGGTCAGTGACATCACTGATGACATCACTGATGACATCACTGATGACATCATCCAGTGACTGTGTGTTTCTGTAAAGTTTAAATATGTTAGATATATTGAAGAATGAGTGGATGTATAAGTGTCTCGATGAAGGATTTAGTAGGTGCGTGACTGACTGTATGAGTGAGTGAATAAATGTGTCGTACTAAATGCATGGGTTAGTGACTAAACTGCCTGAATGTTTGCTTCAGTATGTCTGTTGTGATGTAAACTGCTGCATGTGTGGATCATTAGCTATACGAGAGGCTACATATGTTATTGATTGGTTGCCCAAGTATTTGTATGGGAGATTGAGTTTGTGTGGGGGTGGCTGGGAGGTGTGTGACTCTGTGCATAGATGTGTGAGCAGTTGATTCACTAGGTGTATGAGTTCAAGAGTGCATGTGGAAACAGCTACATGGGCGGTTGACTGTGTGCATGAGTGTATTGATGAGTGAATGGATATGTCAATGCTACATGTCATAGTAAGTACATATGTAAAACACAGTACATGTGAGAGTTGGCATATATAAATAACTGTGCATGAGAGCCACTGAATGTGTGAGTGGCTGTATGGATCATTGTGAACTTGTATCAGGGATTGTATAAGAGAGTAAATATGTGTTAGTATATGTTTGAATAAGTAAGGTGTGTATAACTGTATAGTTGAGGAAATAGAGGTGTGATTGATTCTTTGCATGACTGACTAGGTGTGTGAGTAACTCCATGGATGAGTAACAGTGTGTGAGTGTCTGTATACACTGAGTGTATCTAAGGTTTTATTAGAGTCTGAAGAGGTTTATCGTATTAGCACAAGAATGATGTCAAATGAGATGTCATCAGTGATGTCATCAGTGATGTCATGTGAGATGTCATCAGTGATGTCATCAGTGATGTCACTGACCATGTCATGAATGATGTAATATGTGACATGATCAGCAGTGGATTGCGGGTGCGCGATATATAGTTAGTGCAACTAACTATATATGGAATTTCAATGGTTTTGTGTGAGTAAAATAAGGTTTTTTAAATGCTAATTCCTAACTATATATGGTCTATAACCTATGTTTTTTTCAGTGAATATATATATATCTCCTCCACAACCCGTTGTTTTCCCCTTTTGGGGAATAGTTGGTGAAATATATATATATATATATATATACATATATAGTGACAAGGCGTCCCCGTTTTGCTAGGACGGTCCCTGTTTTTAGCCTGCTGTCCCAGCAAATTTCAAGAAATTTAGCTCATGTCCCCGTTTTTGGAGAGGGTCGACTGAAAACGGTGGGAGGTGTTTTTTATGTTTTACAAAGCAGTTAGCAGTTGTTTCAAGAAAGCAATTTAATTAACAGGCAAGCTACTGGGCTTAAAAATTGCATTTCATGTATGTTCTTACTGCCTGTTCTGTAATTCTCTGCTGGGGAGCGCTCTCATTGCTTGAAGTAAAATTGTAGTCCTTCTTCTATTTTTGTGAAATGTCCCGGTTTTTGGTTTTAAAATTCTGGTGACCCTATATATATATATATATATATATATATATATATATATATGAACACCCAATCCTGCTCCCAAAGAAGGCACGCACACGAAGCTGTCAGGATATGGCTCATTTATTTGCATGGGTCTCCCTCGACCCCGAGCTCTGAGAGACGTGTTTTGCCTTCGCAGAAGGCTTTCTCAATCTGATTGGCGCCAAAAGTGTACAGGTATTTAAAGCCCTTCCCCACCAAATGCAGGCATAAACATGGAAAAAGTACTATTACGTTAAGGTCTTGCACTAATATCAGCATAAATGCAGTATTTTAAATGCCTATGGACACATAAGATATCACTGGTAAACGAATGTACAAATGCGTAGCAGATAAATATACATTTCGCAGCCCAATGCTAAACCAGTTTCTATATGCGCCTTTTTATAATTGATAGGCATATAACGTGCACTTAACATGAACTTCACGTCGCCTGCCATGATGGTAACTTGTCAGGCAATTGCAAAGCGGCGCCAATCTCTCACATCGTATCGCCTGCATGTTTAGTACGTATAAAATATATATGGTAAAATACAATGACAATTACCGTCATGAATGACTGCCATCAGGTGCCGCGGGACTCCCACTCCCATAATGCATCTTGGCAACTCTATGAATGTCAGTGGCGACCCCGTGAATAAAAAATCTATGCTATGGCATATGTCCCAATTAAGAATCAGTGTCAAAGTTCCATTTGTCCGGGGCCAAATGCCGAAAGGCCATACAATTGAGGGTCTCAAAATAAACGATGACATTCAGCACATATTATCCAGGGCTCGAGTCGGAGTACCACGCGGGTGGACGGCGTCCCCCCACTTATTTTACCGAGGGGGGGGGGGGAAGCCGTCCCAACTGCCAAACAGCTGGCCTCTCAAGGACGAGGAGCTCGGTACCTTTCGTGACGTCACTTCCTGTCGTGACGTCACTTCCGGTGACAGCGTCCCCCCCACTTCTTTTTTTACGACTTCTGCCCTGTATTATCCATTCCATCCAGGCACAAAAACTCGAGATAGATGGAGACCAAATTGATAAAATAGTATACCCAAACAGTCCTCACAACTATATATATACGTTAACTACCAGAACGTACGTTTTATTTACAATTGTAGGACTGAGATTGTAAGGATGTTGTGTTTGAAACGTGTTTTCTGAAGCTCCTGCTAATTCTTTCAGACTGAGGATGATGATGTGCCTTGTGCTGATTTGCTGAACGCCTGGAACTGGTGATTTATGTATAAACCAGAACCGCTTGCAAACACGCCGAATGTCTTCATTGTCAGACACCTGACATTAAGCAACGTCGTGTACACGACTTGCAATAAATGTCCTTCTTTGAGTTGTAGAATTGGACAATGTGTGTGGACGATGAAAAAATCAGGCAGAAATGGCCATCTGCCAAGTAAATGTCAACTAGATGTGCTCTGAAAATAAGAATGATAAATTGGGCCGCAGTTATGTGAAATGATTGCTTTACTTACAGCCAGGAATGGAAAACGTGCTTTTGTCCAACAAGAAAGTTTAGAACTTTGTACAACAGATTTCATTGTATCTTTTTATTGACATGCAGACATTCGCTCCAAACGTTCTGTAAGCCGAGAGAACAGCAAACAGAAATGTGTGTGTCTTCTGTCACTGGTAAAGCTACTTGCAATTCATGTAAACATAGAATTTCTAATGGAAAGTCAGCATCATTGGCAATATAATTGTTATTCACAATTAGAATGTTTTATTTTTCATTAGAAAAATGCACAGTACATCAGGAAATATTGGGAGCTGTGTCTCCTTGGTTTCACTATTCATGGTCTTTACCAGCAGGTCACATTTTAAAAAACAAAAGAGCTTATAGTAAGAATATTTTATTAGTTAAGGCTACCGTTTAAAAAATATAGTGAGGCGCGATGGTGCCGAACTCACCAAATATGTCGGACTTCTCTCCCGTGCATTCAACTTTATAAACTTTATGTTATCCTTGGCGTGGTTTCCCCTGACTTTTTGCCTCTACCTTCTGAATTTTTGGTGCTATGCCTTATTTTGTTTTTGCTGGCTTAGATGCTTTGCCCACTTTGCCACTGCTGATCAGTGTCAAAGCGCAAGTGATCCCTGGGGAAATTGCTACTATGATTGTTTATACATGATTAGCACATTTGCTGCTATGATTGATTATAAATGATTGGCATATTTAATTTACTGGTAAGTCCCTAGTAAAGTGCACTGAGTGAGCCGGGCCTGTAAATCAGATTCTTCTAGTGGGCATGCAGCACCGATTGTGCCACCCACATGAGCAGCCCTGTAAAGGTATCTCAGACCTACCACTGCAGTGACTGGGCGCAGTTTAAATCTTGCATGTCAACCTGGCAAGTTCACCCACTTGCCAGGCCCTAACCTTCCCTTTTTTTACATGTAAAGCACCCCTCAGGTAGGTCCAAGGTACCCCATTGGCGGGGTACAGTGCATGTGAAAGGTAAGACATGTGCAAATGTGTGTTACATGTCCTGATAGTGACATACTGGCAATTTTATTTTTCACTATTGAAAAGGTATTTGTCCCATAGGCTAACATGGGAGTTACTTTGTAACATCTTATAAGTATAAAGGGAGATCAGGCTCTCTGAATTGAGAAATTAATAAGCCATCTTTTTAGCTAAATGGTTTTGGGAGTTTTTTACAATGACACTTTTAGAAAGCAACCATTTTCTTATTTAACCATTCTGTGTGCCTCTGCTGTTTTGTGTATTGACAGTCTGGTTTGGAGAGACAGGAGCTGGGCATGTGCATTCACTGTAGGCAACCACAAGGGGGGTGAGGTGTGCCCTGCCTTTCCTGGGTGACTCATAGTTGAGCTGAATAGACCTTGGCTGCATTTAGAGGGGTGGGAGGAGTTTCACGTGCACCTGAATAGGCACTGTCTCCTCTGCACAATGCTCCATCTCCTGTAGTGAAGCTGCACCAGAGATGACAGAACTGGATTGGACTGGACTAAGAAACCTTTGCCACAAAGAGAACAAAAACACACTGGGGTATAAGTAGAAATCGACAGACACCCTTTAGGTGATGATGGTGGAAACCTGAAGTAATTGGAGGGCTGTTCAGCCTCCGTGGCCACATTGTGGGATTTGGACTTTGGACTTTGAGCCTAATATATAGGATTTTCACTGGACTTTGACTACAAGACGTTTTTAATTCATGTACTAATTGACATGATATTTGCAAACCCATTTAATTACTGCTCAATAGGACTCTATTTAGTGGAAGCACTCTCATTGAGTATCAGTATCTGTATCTACAACCACATGCTCAGAACAGATATGGGAGCAATGGAAAAAAGAGCACTATATTAGGATTGAAAGCTTATCTCCAAGCTTTTAAGACCAGCTCTGTCAGACTAGAGCATGTGAAAAACACGTCAACACCTATCTCGGTTAAATTTGAGGAACAAAGAGTTACATGTTGAAAAGTTCTCAGGTAACAAAATTATCCTATTGATATGTATGTCTTATGTGTTGTCTCTCCTTTTAGAGTGTAATCATGATGCATTATGCAATACTTTTTATCATTATGTTTTAGAATGTTTTTAGTCAGATGAATTTTATGTAATTGTATAAATTGTTTTACATGGTGTGGTATTAAAAATTGATTGTTAAGAATTGTCTTGTGGTCCCCTTAAAGACGGGTGTAGATGAGTGCATGAGCTCGAAAGAAGTGTAGTACGCAAGAGGTGAATTAATTGAGTTCTCCAAGAGAATCTACTGTTGACAATAAAGTCTTATATGGAACCCTGTCTCTTGGAGTAGCAGGACCTCTCTCTTTTATATTAAGGTATAAGTAAACACCAGAGAATTAGATCACTTCTGAACATAAGAGGAACCTTTGCCAAGAAAAAGAGCTCAAGGCCTGTGAGAGGAGAACTGCCCTTTTGCTGTGTGCTTTGGTGGGTTGGCCTGCAGTTGTTGCTTCTGCCAATGAAAGGACAAAGACTTGAACTTTGCTGTAAACCTGCTTGAAGAAGAATCTCCAAGGGCTTGTGTATGCTGGCCTCCTGCTCTGAAGTCCCAGAGACACAAATACTTCAACTGCAACCCACTGATCAACACCTGGTCTCCTGTGTGGACTCCTGCATTCAAAAGGGTGCCAATTCCAGTTCCTGGGCCCTGAGAATTATATGGTATTGCTACAAAGCAATACCATATAATTCTACCATACAATTATACCATGCTGTCAGCAACATCACCAGTGAGGCCGCGACCTGCACCGAGCCTGCGGGCACTGCTTGTGAGGGCAACGCTTGTCGGCACCTACAGTTATTGGCTTTCCTGATGCCAACGCCAGCACCGAAGTAGTCACCACCTATGCCTGCATCCCATTATCAAGGAGCCGATAACCTATGAGGGTGACTTCACAAACTCTTTGACTTTGCATCACCTCAAAAGAACCGATGCCTCAGCGCTGACCTTCCTTGTCCTGGATTCGACCCCTCGCCTCCTCATGGACTCAATGCCTCGCCTCCCCAGTGTCAACAAGGTAACCAGCCACAACCTCGGTACCAACGTCTCACCTCCATGACACAGTGCACGGTCCATAGACTTTGTTTTCGTAGGTACTGTTGCTTGAGGGTCCGTGTGACTCTGTGCCTAACACCGTGCACCTTGCTGTCAGCGCCGTACTTTGGATTTATGCCTGTCACAACATCGTAATATCCCCAGGTGGAGTTATTTTGTTTCTATAGGTTGTATTTTTAAATAACTGTCCTAAAGTGATATATTGAAACATGTATGTTGTATTTTTGTCTTGTTTGGCGTAGATAAAGATACTTTATTTTTTTCTAAACTGGTGTGGTGTCCATTTGAGGTGTTTTCACTATGTTACTGTGTGTTCTGAGAACAAATGATTTACACATTGCCTTTGGGATAGGCCTGTCTGCTCGTGCCAGTCTACAAAGGGGGTGAGCAGGGATTATCTAAAGTGCGTATCCCCCTACCAGACTAGAAGCAAGGGTCCCTACTTGGAAAAAGGAACATACCTCTGCCAAGTAGAGACCCCCATTTCTAACACCTTGCATGCAATAAAACAACTGCACAATTCATTATAACTCTCCTGCAATGTCACAAAACCAGAAGTTACCATATTGTCAAGGGGTGCCTGTGCATATTTGTAGGAAAGTAGGATCTGCTTCTTATGGTTAGCCCCAATGTTTGCTTCATGTAATACTGTTTTTGACTGGTCTGACTGAGATCCTGCTTTCTTCCTAACCTGTTATGTGCTGTACTTAGGTACACTCCAGATTGGATACTGTGTTACCCTTGTCAGTCCCTAGTATATGGTACCCATGTACCCAGGGCATAGGTACCCCAGAAGCCTCCCGTGGGCTGAAGCATGTATTATGCCAGCCATGCAAAATAGAACTACAGGTCTGCCATTGCAGCCTGTATAAGTTGGTGCATGCACCACTTAGGATATAGGTTTACGGTATCTCAGGGTCACCTGTACAGGACCTATGGAGAATCAAGAAGAACTGAAGGTATCTCCATTAGAGTGAAGGAGTCACTCCCCTGCAACCGCAGGCACCACATCACAACTGACTCGTCTGCTGCTCATGAGCTCCTATGGACTCCGAAGGTTCCAGTGATACAGTAGGTGGGTTTCTACATCCCTTGAGGTCTGAGCTGCCCTCTCGCCAAGTTTGAGGCCATAATACCTCATGGGGGCTGCAATACACGTACCCCGGGGCAACGCATTCATTTGCAAGTGCATATGCTCGTTCGCGTTTCCCAAACAAGTGCACTGGGCTCGGAGTAGCCCCAACCTCTGGCACCATTTCCTACAAAGAGCCCTGGCCTCCTCACACCGAGTGCTCCTTGGGCTGATGCTTTGTGAAATCACTTGAGGTCCTCTTGTGACTCCTGTTCCACCAGTCTGTGAGTCCACTTAAGTGCCAACTTTGCTTTTCATGTGCTCCCCTGGTTGCTCCAGGCTTGCTCTGACTCCCCTGTGTTTGATGAGTCTCCTGGATCTTGCTGGTCCGGACCGCAACCTTCCTTGACCTTCTGCATGGGTTGCCGTTGCCAAGGCTTGTTGGTGCTCCCGCTGGACATTGACCCCTCGGCACTCGACATCCCTTGTGGCACAGCTCACCTCCTGCTCCTGGTCATCGTTGACATCTCCTGGTCCCTGTGGCTGCAGCAGAGTCAAGAACCCCATCAACATACTTGAAGCACCTGACATTGGTGGGCATTCGTCTACCGAGCACCTGGTCACTCCTGAGTGACCCACATTCGGTCCCCTCTGCTTTCAGGTACTCTTCAAGAAGAATCCATCTTTGGATTCTGACAGACACTTTTCTTCCTTCCAGCAGCGGCTCTTCTTCGAAGTCCTTCATTGAGATCAAAAGCGGTTTTGAATGCCACTTCAGAAATATGCACCCGGCTTCCCTGGGAAAGGTAACTCTGGTACTATGGTATCCATGGGTGGAGTGGATTTCCAACCCCCTAACGGGGTTTCTTCGAAGTCCACTGGGAAGGGTCCTTAAACTTTAAAACTGCAACCACGACTTCCCCATAGAATTGCACAAGGTTGTGTTCAGACACTGCACCGGTCCTCCGTGGGGTCCCTACTTACTCACCTTGGGTGGTTCCTTGGGGTTCTAGCGATTCTACATCCTCTAGACTCTGTTTTGAGTCGAGTTGTGGTTCTTATTTGACTATTTTAGTATATGGTTTGGTGTCCCCCTGGACCCCACTGTGTATTAGTGCTTTTACTATTCTTTCTTCGTTAGAGTATTGTGTGCTTTGTGAGTATCTTCGTGTAAAAGATAATGTATCATACCAGAGAGTGTTATATCAATAAATACATATTTTTTATAACTACGGTGTGCTTCGCCTTTCATTTAACCAATATTATAAGGTTGCATGCTGGTAAAACAAGCTACTTAACATTCCTTCAAGACTAAGCCTGAAGGCTGCTCTTCATAGCAACCACTTGGATAGCTTTCTAATGGTTGTTTGGACTTGTACAAGGATCCCACTTTAATTAGTGGACAGCAAATACAGGCCAACTTCTCACAATATTTTAGTAATTTGTGAAATTATATGAAGTTGCCAAAAACATCTCTTCTACTGTTAGTTTACTCTTTCATTGTTCTTTGACTCTGGCTCACTCATGCGTCTGTCTAGGCTTCAGTTTTGTATTGTCACCTCACACATTACAGACAAGCAAATGTTCCATTGAATAGCAATAAACTACCAAGCAGTGGCATCCTGTAGCAGGACACACCCTACGGATGATGAAAATCATTTGGGCCAGCTTTAATCAACATTGTGCGCATTTAATAAAATAATGCCCAGAAAGAAATTAGAAGCTGTTTCAAGTGGGAGTCGCGCGAGCGCGTCGACCAAGATGGCCGCCGCCACCGGAGTTCACCGGCCTAATTAGCCGCTTTACGGCGATTTTCCTGTCAGGAATCTTCTTTCAATAGCAGCGCTTCCTTTTTCTCACTATTTCCTACCTTGTGACTGATTTTCGGGCGATTTCGCTGTGGGGAAGTGCCTCAGCTGGCTCCTTGGTTCCTCTCCCCTGCCTCTGCTCCAGCTTCTGCCGGTTTGCTCTGCATAGGGGGCGGAGTACTGACAAAGAGAGGGCCTGGCTTGGGCCTGGCCACACCCACGACCCAGTTTAGCTGCTGCACAGTCCTTTTCAAGAGCTTTTAGGGAATTTTATGTCCTTTTTCCCTCACATTTATCAAATTTTGAGGTGTATGTTCATATTTTGCATTTATCTGACGCAAAAGGTTCTTTTTTCACCTCAAGATGGAAAATAAAAATCTGTCTGCTAATAAAAGAAAAAAGCAGATATCGCCTACTCCGTCTAAATCTAATGTTGTTGACTCTTCTGAACAGTCACTTGCTCTAATTTTGGAGGAAATTCAAGCGCTGCGCATGAATACTGATACTATTGTGACTGAAGTGAAAAATATTCGCAAAGATGTGGCTTCTATGTCCATGAAAATATCTGATAATGCTATCAAAATTCAGGACAATAAAATTAAATTGGACTCTTTTACACCCTTGGTGAGTCAAATAGTACCAATGCGTACTCAAATGCTGGAATTGGAAAACCGTAATAGACAATACAATCTCCGTATTTTCAACCTGCCTGAAGAGATTGAGGGATCTGATTGTCGTTTCTATCTAGAGTCTTTACTACCTGGCCTCCTGAATATCAAATTCCCCGAAAAATTTGAAGTGGATAAGGCTCACAGAATTCCCTCGCATAGAAATCCTCGCCATACTAAGCCCAGGCAAATGATTTTTAAGGTTTTGCGACACCATCACTTGGTCCTTATCAGGAAAGCAGCAAGAGACATTCCCTCACTCTTAGTGAATGGTTGTAAAATCTTTATCCATCAGGACTTTGCTAAGGAAACGGTTGCTATTCGCAAGGAATTTTCCTTTTATCGTCCACAACTGAGAAGCCTTGGTTTTAAGTATGGTCTTTTTGATCCTTCTACGATGAGAGTCTGGAAAGATACCTTCTCTAAATCTTTTCATCGTCCTGAAGATCTTCGTCTTTTTCTGGACCAACAAGCTTCGCCGTCAATGGACACTCATGATCCTGTTACTTGAACGTTTATAATCTACTTTATCCTGGCATTTAAATATTTTTCTCTTCACGGGCTCCAACGGTTTTATGGCCATGCTTGAGGAATAATGTAGCATCTTGGTATTCCCTATACTACCCTTCTCTCCCTCCATTGGAATGTTCATATGACGCACCTTTCAGAATGTTGGTGATCTGCCTGACAGATTACAGTTGGCTGGGCTGAGTACCTTGATGGATGCTCCTGGTGGGGTCTCTCTATACAACTTGGAATAAAGCATCACTAAATACTACTCAACGTGTGGACTTCACATCATTACATTCGGGTGTGCGTCTCTGTATTCTTCTTTATGTCACTGTTTCTTGTTTGTCATTTTTCCTTCCTATCATGTTTCTTCCTATTGTGTCTTTCCTTTTCTTACTCTCTACATAGAGTAGCTCTTTTCCATGGCTGTTTTTCATTTCCTCTTCTTCTGCTTCATTCTTCTATCCTCTTCCTCCTAATTCCTAATGGCTAATACTCATAATGTTAAAACTGTTTCACTTAATGTTAAAGGTTTAAGGCTTCCAGTTAAACGCACTAAAATCTTGGACTACCTGGGTGCGTGCAAAGCTGATATTTGTTTCATCCAAGAAACGCATGTTGATGACAAAATGTTACACTATATGAAGAAAAAGTGGGTAGATAATATTGTTTCCTCTCCTGCGCAGGGAAAGAAAAATGGTGTTGCAATTCTATTTGCAAAAAGGTTGCACTGTCAGATTCTTAGTAAATTCACAGACACAGAAGGTAGATATGTAGTGGTTAAGGTTAAAATTTATGACTCAACCTTCTTTTTGCTTAATATTTATGATCCTACGGCTGACGACCCTTCGTTTTGGTCCACTTTAACCTCTGAAGTTCTGAAGTTGGGGCAGGTTGCTTTGATTGTTGGGGGGGATTTTAATGTGATTATTGATCCGTTACTAGATAGGCTTTCCACTACAAAATTCCGACCTCCTAAAGTTCTTCATGCCTTTAAATCTTTCCTTCACACAACCAAGTTGGCTGATATTTGGAGGCTACATTTTCCTACTGATAAATGGTTTTCCTTTTTCTCTAATCCCCATAATTCTCATTCTAGGATTGATTATTTTTTGCTTTCGCCTTCACTAATTCAATCAGCCACTAACCCTGTTATAGGTAATATTGATATTTCGGACCATGCCTTAATTTCCTTTGTTTTAAATATTTCCTCTACTTTTGCCAAGCAAAGTCGTTGGCGTATGAACACGAATGTAGTACTTAATGATAAGCATAAGTCTAAACTTTTACAAGCTATTCAAGACTATTTTTTACTTAACCCAGAAGGTTCAACTTCACTTGTGAATAGTTGGGATGCCTTTAAGACCTACATTAGAGGTACCACTATTTCTATTATGGCCCATGAGAACAAGCAATTTAACTCTAATGTTAAACATTTGGAAACACAAATTGCTAAATATGAACGTTTATTTATTTCCTCTAATGACCCTCAACTCAAATTTAAACTACAAAAGCTTCGTTATGAATTTAATGCTATACTTAGTACTAGAGCTGGACTCCAACTTACAAAATCTAATGCTAAATTTCGCTTTAATACCAATAGATCTGGAAAACTTCTTGCAAACTATTTACGAATCAAGAAGGATAAAACCCAAATAACATCAATACGTGGTCCTCAAGGTCAAGTTGCTATTTCCCATAATGATATTGTCCAAGAATTTTTACATTTTTATTCTTACCTCTATAGTAAACCACCCCCCTGTGATGATTCTTTAATTGACTCCTTTTTAAATAAGTATAATTTACCTTAAGTTTCTTCCTCAGACAGAATAGGCTTAGACTCTCCAATTACTTGTGATGAGATTTTACTTGCTCTTAAGTCACTTTCCAAGAATAAATCCCCAGGCCCAGATGGTATCCCAGCTGAGTTTTATAAAGAGTTTCAGTCTTACCTTTTACCTTATTTAAGTGCACTTTTTTCTCATTTTGGTTCCTCTGGCACTATTTCGGGCTCCTTTACAGACGCTCTAATCATTGTTCTGCCCAAACCTGATAAGGACCCTACCCTGGTTGCTAATTATCGTCCCGCTTCCCTAATTAACCAGGACTGTAAGCTTTATGCTAAAATCCTTGCCACTAGATTAGCTCCCATACTTCATTCCATCATTCATCCTGATCAATCTGGGTTTATGAAAAATAGGTTCTCGGCTAATAATACTAGATCACTCTTACACGTTATTGAACAAAGTCCACATCTTGCTTCCCCTGCGGGAGTGATGGCTTTAGATGCAGAAAAAGCTTTTGACAAAATTCATTGGCAATTTTTATTTAAAACTTTATTATCTTTTAATTTTGGTGCCCATTTTATTCGTATGATTTCTGCTTTACATTTTGCCCCTACTGCTCGTTTGTTTATTAATGGACACATTTCCACTCAATTTTCCCTCTTTAGAGGTACTAGGCAGGGGTGTCTCCTTTCCCCACTGTTATTTTTCATTGGAATTGAGCCCTTTCTTAATTATATCCGATGCAGTTATAATATTCAGGGTATTGCGATAAATGATGTCACAGTTAAAACTTTAGCCTTTGCAGATGATGTTTTATTGTTTATTAGTAATCCTCTTTCCTCTGTTCCCTCCTTATTAGACATTATTGAAAAATATTCGGTGGTTTCAGGTTATAAGTTAAATGTAAGTAAGACAGAGGGGCATATTATCAAGGGGCTTTATCTCCGCTTTTTTGGTTTAAAAGCCAAGAAAGCGGAGATAAAATTATCTCCCTATTACCAAGCTGTCGCTAACACCAGTTAGCGACAGCTAATAGGAGATAGGGACCATCTTGGGCCCCGCTTTGCATGTCAGTGATATTTATCACTAATGACATGCAAAGTGGGCGTGCCAAGATGTTAGCGACTGAAAACAGTCGCTAACATCGCTATCTCCTATTACCAACTTTTGGAGATATTCGCGCTAAGCGCGAATATCTCCAAAAGCTAACACTTGCCCAGGAGCAGTTCTTAGCCATGTTATCCAATGGGAGGTGGATAACATGGCTAAGAGCATTTGCTCGATAATGCATGAATATCGCTGACTTTTCAGCGATATTCATGCATTGTGGCCGTTTTTTATCGCATTTGCGATAAACCTTGCTAATAGCAAGGTTTATCTGCGATAAAAATCGCCGATTTGCGGCGATAATTTTTGTCTCTAAATAAGTTAGAGACAAAAATTATCTCTATTGGTTGGTAATATGCCCCAGAATTTTTTCCTTTGAATGCTTTTTGTACCCCGGATATGCTACCAAACACCGATATTCTTTGGCAGAACAGTAAGTTGAAATACTTAGGTATCCTATTTGCCTCCTTGTTGCCACCTACATTAAAACTAAATAGTGATTTTATACTTGACTATATCAAAAACAAATTGTCCAAATGGTCTCCCCTTTATCTCACTTGGTGGGGTAGAATGGAGGCTATAAAAATGAATATTGCACCAAAAATCTTCTACTCATTAGCCATGATTCCCAGTCAATTTCCTCTCAAATTTTATGAAGATATTGATAAACTATTATCTAAATTTCTCTGATCTAGCAAGGTCCCTCGTATTGCTTACAGGAAATTAAAACTCCCTAAGTCCCAGGCTGGTTTTTCCCTTCATGACTTTTACCTCTACCATAAAGCTTTTATCTTAAAACAAAGCTCTTTATGGTTCACAAACTCACATGTGGTCAAACCTCCAGTTTGGTTTCATATCGAATCTTCAATAGTTCGACCCTTTTCACTGCCCTCTTTGATGTCAATGTCTTCTGCATCTAAGATTGTGCGTCTGTCGTCTATAATCAAATCCTCTAGATTAATAATTAATGATTTGGATTCTAATTTTGATTTACCCTTAGTCTCTACAGTCCACTTATCTTTATGGCATAGTGCTTTACTTAAACTAAACAGAAACATTAATTTCTGGTCCTCATGGATTTCAAAGGGATTTTTTTATCTTAAAGATGTATATTGTGGAAATGCCTTTATTCCTTTTGAGCAACTGCAGTTGAAATTTGATATCCCAGCTTCTGATTTCTCAAAATACCAATCTCTATGTAATTCAATTTTGGATTCTTTTCCCAATGGTATTCCCTCTTCCACCACTAATGACCTATTAATTTACCTTACAGCTGTTACGTCTTCCCCCAAAGTTGTCTCTGTTTTTTATAAAAAATGTACCTCCTCCCAGGGCTCCAATGTTGGTGCAATATCATCTTTTTGGAATACTGAACTTTCCATCTCCCTATAGGATGACACATGGTCCTCCATATGGCTTAACAGTATTTCTGGTTGGCTTCCGGTGTCTCTTTATCAGACTAATGCTTATATTTTATTTAACGCCCTATGGACCCCATCTCGATTATGCCATGCGAAATTGTTACCATCTGATGTTTGTTGGCATTGCACTTCAAATTCTGGGTCACTTCGTCATATGTTATTTGAATGCCCAGTTATTATGAAATTCTGGTCAGAGGTATGGAATGTCATTTTGAAAATTTTGTAGTATCAAGAAAGGACTAGCTTAGGTGTGTTGGGAGACTCAGTGGGTACGTATGTCGGCAAACCAATTGGTTTGATTATGAAGCCCTCACCCACCAACCTAGTTGGTGGCATGCTTCATCATCGGGCCCACCACAGTGACACCGAATGTGTCCCGGGTGTGCTTCGACTCCAGATTACTGAGGAGCTGGTATACTTGCTGAGTGTGCTGTGTTGTGGGTGTGAAGGTGAATTAAAAGCTATGCAGTGGGTCCCAGTTCCCGAGGGTATATAGATAACTTTAATGTCTGGGCCCCTGCTAGCAGATAAAAGGCAAACGGACGCTGTGGAGTGAGTTATGGGCTCCCACGTCCTGTGTGGTGTGGTCTACATGTTTCAGCGAGGCCTTTTGTTTACATCTGGCTTTCCTCAGGACCAATGAGTATGTGTGGGTGAAAATAAACTATATTAAGTGGTTAGTGTTGGTTTATAAAAGTGTCGCACGCGCTAAGGTGCTATACGTGTTAAAGGGGGATTCCCTCTGCTTTACTGTACACGTAACATAAAGACACAAACAGACATGCAAGGTAGAGTCAATAAGAATGGTATTCTTTTAACACAACATGTTGCCGGCTTCTAAGGTGTGTGAACGACCTAGACCGGCAGGTAGAACGTGGCCATGTGGGTTACATGGCAGGTGTAGTTTATAGCGTTAAAACGGGGTGGGGGTGGTGGGCTAAACAGCGAGGAGAGCGTGAGGTGCAGGTAAGTATTATACATTTTCCTCACACTTGCTGTTTGCTGTTAAAGCTTCCTGGGTCACCTGGCAGGGGGAGAAGACCGGAATTGCCGATCTGCGAGCTCCTGAGACCTATCGTCCTCCTGGTCTGTCCCCAGTCTGTATCTCTCTTTTTTAATTCCCTTTTTAAATCTCTTTGTAATTTAATCCTCTTATCCTTTTCTGTAAATTGGCCACAATACGGGCTGTTACCTCTAAGCGCTGCCACTACGCATGCTCCTCCGTGGCTCTCCACCAACTCGCAATGCGCATGCGCTGACCAGCACTGATCCCGCACTATGCGCATGCGCTATAACTAGCACTGGTCCCGCACACATGCGCAGGGCAGCAGATGCCTCGGCGCTTTCTGCGCAACCGCACCCACTTTTCTCACTCCTGCTCCAGGTGCTGTGAATCAAACGGGCTACTTAAACCCGACCGAGGACCTCACACTCATACTCGGGACACCGCAGCAGGACGATAGGTCTCAGGAGCACGCAGATCGGCAATTCCGGTCTTCTCCCCCTGCCAGGTGACCCAGGAAGCTTTAACAGCAAACAGCAAGTGTGAGGAAAATGTATAATACTTACCTGCACCTCACGCTCTCGTCGCTGTTTAGCCCACCACCCCCACCCCGTTTTGTCGCTTAAAACTACACCTGCCATGTAACCCACATGGCCACGTTCTACCTGCCGGTCTAGGTCGTTCACACACCTTAGAAGCCGGCAACATGTTGTGTTAAAAGAATACCATTCTTATTGACTCTACCTTGTATGTCTGTTTGTGTCTTTATGTTACGTGTACAGTATAGCAGAGGAAATCCCCCTCTAACACGTATAGCACCTTAGCGCGTGGGACACTTTTATAAAACAACACTAACCACATAATATAGTTTATTTTCACCCACACACACATACTCATTGGTCCTGAGGAAAGCCAGATGTAAACAAAAGACCTGGCTGAAACATGTAGACCACACAGGACGTGGGAGCCCATAACTCACTCCACAGCGTCCGTTTGCCTTTTTATCTGCTAGCAGGGGCCCAGACATTAAAGTTATCTATATACCCTCGGGAACTGGGACCCACTGCATAGCTTTTAATTCACCTTCACACCCACAACACAGCACACTCAGCAAGTATACCAGCTCCTCAGTAATCTGGAGTCGAAGCACACCCGGGACACATTCGGTGTCACTGTGGTGGGCCCGATGATGAAGCATGTCACCAACTAGGTTGGTAGGTGAGGGCTTCATAATCAAACCAATTGGTTTGCCGACATACGTACCCACTGAGTCTCCCAACACAACTAAGCTAGTCCTTTCTTGATACTACATATAAACTAAGGGATCCGGACTAGCCTATCTAGTCCTCTCTCTCCATTTTGATTTGCTGATTTTGAAAATTTTACCTTTACACAATGATATTTCTTATACTATGTTAATCTGTAAATCAGTTGCCATTTCTCTTCCTCTTAGTGAGTCAGAGGCAAAGTTATTTAATTTTTTAATTACAGCTGCTTTAAAATCCATTACTTTTTGTTGGAAAGATGCTTCTTCTCTTTCAGTACATGCTTGGTGGTCATGGATTATCTTTACAAGAAGAGGTGCTCAGCTTTCTCTTAAAGGCGTTATTCACAATTCGCAGTCATTTCAATCTTTTTGGTCTCCTATTGATTCGTATGTTATGCGATGATATGATTAAGTATTCTCTTATGTCTTTTGATGATTAATTTCTTCTGTTTACAAAATAATTCAATAAAATCATTTTGAACTTAAAAAGAAGCTGTTTCAAGTAAAGCACAAAGGTGAAGAGAACCCATACACATATTGACAGTGCCAGCGTTAACGCTGGTGGTGCCCTTTGCAACAATCTTTCTTTAAGCGCCCTTCTCAATGGATTTCGCTCACTATCACCCTCCAACTGTGCCCCTCATTTCTACATACATTCTCTCTCAAGTATTTCATTTGTTTTATATCACTACTCCTACCGATGGAGAGTGCCAGAGTGCTTTACATCACACAAACGTTATACAGAGACAATAAATCATACTTGTGTAAATCAATGTATAGAAACTGTTATATAAGACAAAGAGAACAACAAAGTGTAGGAGTAGGATCTCATTCATTATGGTGAGCACTATATTTTGAGAGTACTTGGTTGGGAGAAGCTCAGACATAGAATTTAAAATGTAACACAGTGGTTGGGGTTGACTTTACTAAAAATAATGTATTTCTACCCTAACAAACTAATTTAGCAACATTGGGCTCGTTTTCCAACAAAGATCTTACCCCAAAATGGCTACAGACCTGGCCATCCATGGACTACCGCCTCTGTGGCAACGGAGCAGATTCACTACTACATCTATTATGCATCTGTCCGGCACTACATAACCTAAGGACATCATTTTTAAGGCCAATCCTTAGAGAAACTCAAATCCGGACTTGCAGAGCGGCCGTCATAAATTGCCTTAGCGGTTCTTCAGTTCATCTGTCTTGCAACACCGTAAAATGTTTGTCCCTAACAGCACAAGAACTAGAAAAGAAAGAAACAGCACAAAACCTAGGAATGAATGGAACACCAAAATAAGAACTTGGCAGTAGGGTATAAAGTAGCCGGCCTAAGTCTTTTTCAGACCTGTTTCTGTACTCCCCTTCTTCCACAGCCCCTTTCTATGACAAGCCCTAGGCCAAAGATTATCTTATCTGTAAATGTTCCAGGATATGAAAATATAGTGACTTAAGAAACTGGACAGAAAATCATGCATAAGAGTTTTGAACTTTGCTCTCTCTCCATTTTCCGTTGGAATCAACATTTTAATTTCACCAGAAAACATGGACAGGTTTACATTGCTGTTATGATAATCTGCTGTTCTTTGGTTCCATTCCATACGAGGGTTACGATAACTAAAAATGTTTTAATGTCATTTTTATCTGTACCTGTTTTGTGACATTTTCATCATGGTGGTATGTTCCACTCTTTTTATGATTTTAACAGATCAAATAAAAGTATTTTTTAGTTAGTTATTAGGATCATGAAATTCTAGAGAAAAAAACATAACGTTCTAACCTATACTCTGTAATTTGAATGCAGCTCTGTGACAACAGTTCATAGCTCATTGTGTTATATTAGGATTACAATTTATGAACTGCAAGTAACAACCTATCTGCATATGGTACACAGTCTTTGCACAAGGCATATTAATCCTCTGCACTAATTTATGAGTCAAATCTACCCCTAAAAAACACTCTGATCTCTCTCCGATAGGTATATCACCAGAGTTATAGTGACATTTTCTATTGATGCCTCAAAACACAGTGTCCCCTGTGGTAGGTGCCCGGTGTTGCAGCACCAGTCGCATCTCCCCAAAAGCCAGCCCTGCATACTATGCATGGGAGGTTGCCTTAATAACCCCCAAATTAAAGGGATTATGGCAAAAATGACACACCAGAAAATATTTGATAGTGAAGAATCAGCAAGCCTCCACCCAACTTCCACATAAAGCTTTGCTGGCACCTTGAATGGTTAATTACTTGTAGGACACGCAGGGATGATAATGCCTTAACAGACAATTGCAGTGGTTCCTTATATTGGGGGCTTGAATTCATGGTAACCTGTATACCAAAGCAAAATGTTTCAGGAGGGGGGGGGTGATCAATTGTGTAATAAATGTCACAGATTGAATCATGTATTGGGCCTGTCGACAGAGGAGCAAATACATCTTTGTATTTAGGGCAAATTAGTTGAAATCAGCAATTGTTAAAGAGATAAAAAAGAAGGAAGGGTTAGAGTGAGAAATGTGCAAAATGCACTGTTTCTTTGAGGAAAAAGTTTGTGTTTTGTATGGTTGTAGAGGTAGGCTTTGACAAGACTGAACAATGTGCATAATATCATATCATAAATGTGCAGTTCAGACCGCAAATTAAATAAGTTGTGGGAAATGCTTTTGATACTTGTGGGCATAGAGTAGAATTAGGCTTTAGAATCAGAAAATGCTAAAGAGAATGAAAATTGTGATCAGATCGGGAATGAGATTGAGGATACATTTAATTCAAGACGTTGAAACGAAAAAAATGCATTTGTAAACTAGAATATTTAGGAGCTTGCTCAATTGTGAAGTAGAGGAAATCATACAAGGATTGTATGTTTGAGCCAGGAATACAAGAGGGCCATTGAGGGTTCATGCGAAGCACACCAATCAGTCAAGTGCTTGTTTACTATATTGTTTACTAAAGTGCTACAAAAAAGGAAACAATTGCATTTCATTGTTCCAATCCTATGAAACTTAGTCTTGGATTTGGATGACCTTGTGATGACCCTGCCATTGCAGGCTTTTGTGCACACTTGCACCCATGGTGATTTTAAACATGTGTCCTCCTGCCATTACACGTCTGTGTGTGCGCAACTGCACTTATGCTCAGGCTGGCCTTGCTAAGTCATGTGCCATCCTGTTGGCACCTTTCACTACGACTTGAGCACCCCTAGGGTAAGTTCTGAAGGGTGAAGCAGATGGTAAGTGAAGGGCAGGGCATATACACATGTATGCACCCTGCCCAGGTAGTGAAGAATACCCATGCGTTTTTTCTCTACCTATGATGTTTGCTCTTAACATATGTTTACATTAGAGAATGGTGGAAATGACTTCAGTCTGCAACATTGAATTGCAGAGGAGCAGCCTCATAATGTTTCCTATCATTGAATTCACCATGACAAACCCTCTCCTTTGGTAAAGGTGGTTTTGTCATTACTAGCTGAGAAATGCCACTTCTATAAAGTGCAAAACAACAGTTTTGTTCGCCGTAAGAGTGGCGGGGTATGCTCAGACGTGAGTCCCTTGCTCACTTGGCCACTGGATTCAAGATAGCCTGGCTGGTGAGGATTTGTGGATCCGAAGCCGGTCCCAGGATGCTTGTTTCCGGTCCAGGGAAGACATGGCTTGGCAGTTCGGGCTGGACTGTTCCCATGAGGCACAGGGTCAGACTGATTTGCATATGGCCATGTCTGAACTGGGGTGGCTGAGTGAGCTAAAGAATGGTGAAGGATTAAACCCAGATCAGTTGACTGGGGGTGAGTGTTTGATTTGCTCAAGTGCTCCGTCCATCATCCCCTTTTGTATCGCTTTGTTAGCCCTGAGTGTGGCGGGGTATGCTAAGACGTGAGTCCCTTGCTCACTTGGCCACTGGATTCAAGATAGCCTGGCTGATGAGGATTGTGGATCCGAAGCCGGTCCCAGGATGCTTGTTACTGGTCCAGGGAAGACATGGCTTGGCAGTTCAGGCTGGACTGTTCCCATGAGGCACAGGGTCAGACTGATTTGCATATGGCCATGTCTGAACTGGGGTGGCTGAGTGAGCTAAAGAATGGTGATGGATTAAACCCAGATCAGTTGACTGGGGGTGAGTGTTTGATTTGCTCAAGCGCTCCGTGCATCATCCCCTTTTGTATCGCTTTGTTCGCCCTAAGTGTGGCGGGGTATGCTCAGACGTGAGTCCCTTGCTCACTTGGCCACTGGATTCAAGTTAGCCTGGCTGATGAGGATTGTGGATCCGAAGCCGGTCCCAGGATGCTTGTTTCCGGTCCAGGGAAGACATGGCTTGGCAGTTCGGGCTGGACTGTTCCCATGAGGCACAGGGTCAGACTGATTTGCATATAGCCAAGTCTGAACTGGGGTGGCTGAGTGAGCTAAAGAATGGTGATGGATTAAATCCAGATCAGTTGACTGGGGGTGAGTGTTTGATTTGCTCAAGCGCTCCGTCCATCATCCCCTTTTGTATCGCTTTGTTCGCCCTAAGTGTGGTGGGGTATGCTCAGATGTGAGTCCCTTGCTCACTTGGCCACTGGATTCAAGATAGCCTGGCTGATGAGGATTGTGGATCCGAAGCCGGTCCCAGGATGCTTGTTTCCGGTCCAGGGAAGACATGGCTTGGCAGTTCGGGCTGGACTGTTCCCATGAGGCACAGGGTCAGACTGATTTGCATATGGCCATGTCTGAACTGGGGTGGCTGAGTGAGCTAAAGAATGGTGATGGATTAAACCCAGAGCAGTTGACTGGGGGTGAGTGCTTGATTTGCTCAAGCGCTCCGTCCATCATCCCCTTTTGTATCGCTTTGTTCGCCCTAAGTGTGGCGGGGTATGCTCAGACGTGAGTCCCTTGCTCACTTGGCCACTGGATTCAAGTTAGCCTGGCTGATGAGGATTGTGGATCCGAAGCCGGTCCCAGGATGCTTGTTTCCGTTCCAGGGAAGACATGGCTTGGCAGTTCGGGCTGGACTGTTCCCATGAGGCACAGGGTCAGACTGATTTGCATATGGCCATGTCTGAACTGGGGTGGCTGAGTGAGCTAAAGAATGGTGATGGATTAAACCCAGATCAGTTGACTGGGGTTGAGTGTTTGATTTGCTCAAGCGCTTCGTCCATCACCCCCTTTTGTATCGCTTTGTTCGCCCTAAGTGTGGCAGGGTATGCTCAGACGTGAGTCCCTTGCTCACTTGGCCACTGGATTTAAGATAGCCTGGCTGATGAGGATTGTGGATCCGAAGCCTTTTAGTTTGCCTACATCCCACAATAAAGGCTGGGGAAGCACATCTGTTCGTTCCCCAGTGACAGCTATAAACATTGGGCATGCAACTGGAATGACCGCCCTCTTCCATGTGAGGGCCTAGCTGGATAGATTGGAGGGATAGGTTTGACACTTGGGCTCTGGAGCTAGATCATGGCCCCACTAAAGATTAAGATCTGTATTCAATGTCCTCATGGCAGACAGGACTGACATTTAGGGGAGACATCTGTGGTTAAAAGGGAAACCCTCTGAATCAACCCCCTCCCCCACTTCAAAGATACTATACAGTATAACTACTGGTGCCATACTTCAGAAGAGCAGAAATACACATGTGGGAACGTGGGACTGGGGAGTCTGCAACTACGTGGTGCACACTATCAAAGGAATATGTGGTGCACAAGGAGGAGTACTGTCATTGGAAAGGACCATTCACCATTCCTGAATAGTGGCTGACCTAGACTACCTGCTTCAGTGTGGCACCCTGAAGTGTGCTTTCCAAGGGCATGTTGGCGTGTCCCTTCTTCTCTTGTGGAGGTTTCAGGGACATCAAAGACCTCCCCCGAGGGACCCACACTGTCTACTTATGCCTGTGGGTGTGATCAGAATTACGTGGTCCGACCAGTATTGACGTGCACTAGGCGTTGTGTGTCATTGCTAGAGTTAAGGAATTTTGCAACTCTTCATGGGTGTTACGGGTATCATCTGGTAAGACTTGTATCAATGTGCACTGGACATTGTGCCTCATTTCCAGGTAGGTAATTTGCAACTCTTCATTGGGCGTGATCAGAAATTTCTGGTGGGACTTGGAGCAATGCGCACCGGACATTGTGCCTAATTTCCTGAGGGTACTAAGCTTGCAACTCTTCATTGTGTGAAACCGGCCTGGATGTACAGTATTATCTTGGCACCTATTGTTAGTAATTTATAGACCATAAAATTGTTGTCTCCTTTTAATACCTTTATTATAGTGCCAGGGGTAGGTACTATATCACATTTGATGTGAAAGAGTCTCATAAGGAAGCCCTGGTCGTTCAACATAGCTGAATATTGATATCTTGTTTATCAGTTTTACACAAGTTGCATGCTTGTGTGAAGCAGTTATTCAAATCGGGTAGAGTAAATATTCGAGAAATATATATGAATATCAAATTTTGCGTCAGATGAAAGTCAGATATTTCATGTATTTTGGTAATAATGAAAAGATTACCCATTCCTAATCTTCATACCTATTAAAACCCATACCTTTAACCAATGGCCCGCAAAGAAGCTGGCATAAAACATTTTATATTACCGATTGTAAACCACACACCTTTTATGTACATACACTATTTATTAACAGACAAAATGTTTATTTTACCATATTTTATTTGGCATAAACATTACACAAATTCACTACATGCACAATGCAAATGTCGATCTACATCTCAAAAACCAACCCCCATCTTCAGTAAACCAGAATGACATTAAATGTAGATTGAACTCAACAAAGTACCCACTAGGCTCACATTCATTATCCCACATAAAACCTCAAGAAATTAAATTTAATAAACCCCACTATTAATCCAATTTCAATTTAGTACCAGTAACCTATACCAAGGGGTTTAACACACGCATATACCACCTGCTGTGAGCAGGTGGTAAGAATGCGTATGATAGCCAGTGGTGGGTGCGAGAAGGCAGAGGGTTGGCAATAGAAGGGGAGGATGCTGCCTGCAGCAGGGGCCATTGCATGCTCATCCTTCCCATTTGTAGATGGGTGAGTGGTAGCAAAGATCCAGGGATCAAGAATGAGGCTGCACTGCAGCTCTCTCTCAATATGGTTTTATTGGTCAACTTTCCTTACCTCATAATAGGGGCCTAAAAAGTTTAAAGAATAATTGATGGGGCAGTATTTAGAAGATTATGCTGGATGCAACACTGTGTTAAGGAAGGTTAACACACCGAGGAAAAGTGTTTATCACCTGCTATGAGCACCTGTAATAAAGATGTAAACAAATTTACATGCCAAAATATCTGATCTGGTACAGCCACTCCTGAGAAATCAGTGTGCATGTAGACCGTGCCTTTCTTTGTAACAAAAGAACCTGAAGATTCAGGCAGAAAGCTGTACAAACAACACAGACTACATGTTAAAATTGCCCATTGAAAACTTCACAAAATCTCTGTGACTAAGCTACTTATTGGTGACAAATGGCTAGGTCCTATAACAAATTCCACCACTTGTCAAACACTGAAGCAGTAGAGAAACAATCAGGACTGATGAAAATGTAACTGTGTGCGGCATTCCAGGAGACCAGCCAATAACAGGAGGGGTCAGAGAACTCTTACAGCCTCAGGATTCAAGGAGGACTCCTACTTCCCAAAATGTATCCATGCCAACACAACCAAGTAAATTTCATTCCTAACAATAAGCATGCCATGTTGAAAGGTTCCTAATACTACAAGGTTTTCTAAATGTGCAACTTAAAAACTGTTCAAAGATGTGCAAAGACATTTGGAAATCCGACTACAAAAGTTATAACAAAATAAATTAATTTAACTTAACATTAATATTTACTGAAAATAAATATTACATATGTGTTAAATTAACATGTTTACAAATTGTACTCCTGTCACTAATTGAGGTGGACCAACATTAAGCAATCAATTCAGGAACCTGCGTTGAATAGTTGTAAGGAAGATTGTTGTTAGGTACGGTCAGAAACAAATTTTGTAGAATTAAATTGATTGTCAAGAACAACTTTTCAAATTCATCAAATCTTGTAAACATCTGATTTACACTATACAATATTTACACTTTGCAGAATGGCCGGTATCCATTGACATAAATGCCACATCTTCTTAATTTCTATGACTACATTAAAGAAATACTAAACGTTCAAGCTTGAACCACATATGTCTAGTAAAAACAGCCATTTGGTTAACACATGTTTTTAAATAATGCCACTTACCACTGTACTTGATGACACGAGTAGCCGAGTCTCCCTCCCCGAATCGTGTAATTGGAGTTAGGCGAACTTCATAGGGTTCAGGCTTAATAAGCTCAGTTAGATTGTTTGTGATTAATTCTCCCTTTGGAACATTCCCAATTCCTGGAATTTCCTGTTCCCACCATCTCTGGTGACCGGCCTGTAATGAAGCAAATTATGTCTTTTTAAATTACCTCTTAAATAACACGTATTGAACATAATGCTCTTAGAGATGAACAACTTACTGCCAATAGTTTAGGCTACCCATGGAATTAATCTGCAGGATAAGGTTTACACAATATTTGATAAAACCATGATGAGAAACAAACACATAATAATAGTCAATATTAATTTGTTCATAAATCCCAAAAAATTTTCTCCAGTACCTTGATGTAGTTCCACATTGGGTTAACAGTGAATATTGCTGCTAAACTTGTGTGACTGATAACGCAATCAGAGATTTGAGTACACATTGATATGTATATTATTAGGAGGTGCCAGTCTGACAGTTAAGGGATTGAAAGTTTAAATATGGTTAAGCTCTGAGCCAAAGTCTTCTTACGGGAAACATGGAATGATAAGAAACTAAGGATTTAATGCAATGAACTTTATCTTTGCTGAAGTATGTTTCCATCACTATTCAAAGAAAACATATCATAAATAGATTTTGAGGAGATATAAGGAAAACCAAGCCCATCAAGTTTGTCTTTTCCCCAGACTGCTTTAAAACCATGACCCATGGGTAAAACCCATGGTCTGACTTTGAGTTGGACAGTATTGGACAATCTGCAGATTTCTGCATGAGATTCTAAGACCATAGAAGAAATCACAGATGGAATTTCCTTCCTCACACAAATCCTAAAGAAGATGTAATTCCATTAATGGGTTATATTCCAATTTTTGAATTTGCTTCAACAAAGGATGTTCCAATACGATTCAACTTAAAATTAGGCAGCAATTCATCAATTTTACCATTCCATATTCCTATTCACCAATTACTTTTCTGTGTTTGTCTCTGGAACGTTTAAATGTTGTCACAATTTTTTCTCCAACTACACATACATTTGCTTTTTGAAGACTCTTATCAGTCCTCAATTCTATAGAAATATCATCCTTCATACTTCATTTGCAAATCACCCAACTACCTGAATGTCTTTCAACCACTACTGTTTTTATAACACTGTGGGTTTGAATATCTTTATTATATGTAGTTTTTCCAAGCTATTTCATTTTCAAAGTGTAGAGTTTACATGTTTGGCCCACCTGAGGCCCCGTTGAAATGGTGTGTTGCAGCTTTTGCCTCTGAAATATACCATGCTGAAATGGAAACCTTTGAATAAAGACAACTTGAGTTACTTGGTAAGAGAATGAAAAATCATGGTCTCTACTTTCACCACATATTCCCATGAATGATGATATGCAAAGGGCAAAGGGGTAAAAGAGAGAAAGCTCACTGATGGGAGGACACAAAACACAATATAAATAAATATATATGCGGACTTCACATTAACCCGAAGGGTATAATAGGGAAACTAGCTATATTATAAACTTATTATTTCCATTAACAATTCCATCCATGGATGAAGAATTATGATAGAAATCATAAGATTTTTCACAACCTGAAATTATTTATCAGAGATTTGTGTAACAGTCCAATTGTACTGTAATGGTCAAGGTCTAAGGATGAAAAAGACTTTAGATGATGCTCATATAATTATAAATCACAATAACCTTTTTAGGATCTTCTTTTACTTGGATATTATTACAATGAATATCCAAACATGTCTGTTATCAAAACAGTTGGGAGCACACAGTGAACTGTGTACGGCATATACACAATGTCATCAAGGCAATACCTGAGATTTCCATTTGTCAGGTTGTGCAAACACGCCCCACTGAGAAGATATCCTTGGAATTATACATTTGTTTTGATGTGCAGAGCTGACAGGAGCTGTCTCCCATTCCTTGAGACCTGCCACTTATGGGTGGAAGTCTAATGAGGGAATTCCTAATGATGTTCTGAGCACTGAAAAGGATGAACATAGGGCTGCTACCACCAGTTATGAGCTCATTAACAACCTACCATTAACCTTCAACCATGCTATCATATATCAAATTAGGTGGTGAATATCGGTATTCAACCAGGACATGATATTTATTTGGTAGGCTGGTACGCGGGGCCAGTGAAACACTACTGATTCACACTGTACCTACCACCAACCTTGCAGATGATTCTTGCAGATGACTATGTGTGGTGCTATATTGAGAGAAGACTTTGATCTTCTGATAACATGCAGTAAGATAGTAAGCCATTAGCAGCTGTTCTTTGTTTTTCTAGGAACTCTTAATACAGCTCAGGTGTTTCTGTATACCTTTTTCCAAGGACATGCACACATGTTCAGATATTCCCAATTCAGACAATGTGCAATTGAATTATGTATTTTGTGTGCCAGCATCCACCACAGGCCCAGGAGAAGAAGTAGTAATTAGAGTAGAACTGATGAATAGAGAAACAAAGAGAGCAGTCTCACAGAGAGGTGCAGTACTACGGTCAGAAAAGGTTCAGTAGTGTTGGACGAAATATGGACTATTTCGCTGGTGTTCTTCCAGTACCCAAGGCCCAATCAATCCATCAGGGTTCTTATAGAGCAAGACTAATTCCCGGTGAGGCCCATCCGGTAGTGTGCAATTCCATTTTTTCAAGACTGTTCCAGAGTAGGAGTGTTAGAAATTGTGTTTCTGGTTGGCAGAGGTATGCACCCTGTCCAAGCAGGAACCACAGTTCTAGTCAGGGTAAGCCAGATGCATACCCCAAACCAACATGTACTCACGCTCTGGTAGCTTAGCACAGAGCAGTGGGCTTAACTTAAGAGGCAATGTTTAAAGAATGGGTGCAACAGTGAAACCACAACAAAACGTTTCCACACCAGTTTAGAAACATAACTTATGTGTGTATGAACAAAACAAGACCAAAATGAAAACAATCCAATAAGTATAACTAGAGTTATGAATTTTTGAAGAATAAATGAAATATGGGGCCATATGTATGTAGCCCAATACCGGTCGGTAACGGCCGAAATTACCGAATTTCGGCCGTTACCGACCGGTATTTAGGGTTTGAGATGTAGGAGGCAGGTTTAAGGATTCGGTAATTACCGATTCCTTAAGGAATCGGTAAAATACCGATTCCTTATTTTAAGTCATCGGTAATTACCAAATCCAAAAAGCTATGTAGGAGGCACTCTTGCCTCCTACATTCAGGATCCGTTATTTACCACCAACTACAAGTTGGTAGTAAATATCGAAAACCTTTAAAAAAGCAATGTTGTGCTTTTTTAAAAGTGCCATGTGGCAGACATACATGCCCTGAGGGCATGTATGTGTGCCACATGTGCCCACATGCACAATTCAGGGGTGCAACAGGGTGTCAATATGACACCCTGCCACCCTTGAATATGTGCCCCCTATTACCGATTCGGTATTTACCGAATCGGTAACAGTGAATGGCTTGAATGGGAATTACCGAATCAGTAAATACCGATTCTTAAATACCGAATCGTACCTATTCGGTAATATTTACCGAATTGTTTCCTACATACCATTTACCGATTCTAAAATACCGAATCGGTAAAATGCGGTATTTTAGAATCGGTAAATGTAGATTACCTACATATGGTAGTTAGTGCTTAAACGCTTAAAGTGCCAACCGGGGACAACTGGTCGACCTTGACTAGGGTTAATCCAAACGCTCAGGCTCACCGTGATGGATAAATTAAATATGCCAATTGTGGATAAGTCAATTAAATCATGTTTTATGGGAGAAGCGCATGCACTTTAGCCCTGGTTGGCAGTGGTAAAGTGCTCAGAGTCCTAAAGGCCAACAGGGAGAAATCAGTAAACATTTGAAGCAAACAGACATAATTTTTGGGTAAGACCACCCTAAGGCTGTCAGGTCTAGCAAAGAGGAATAGAAGAGGTATTACACTGTACTCAAGATCTCCCACCACCAGGTGTCATGGTTAATGGTTCATTGAATGTTGGCAGAGGGCATAATGACCATCTTGCAGAATACACCCTTCAGATATCAGATTTTTGCAGCACTCATTACAAGGGTAAGTCCTTAATTATATGTAGAATGAGTTAGAGATGGAGGGTACAATGGTGAAAGGAAGGGCAAGTTGTGAGCAGAAAAGGTGCAATGGAAAAGGTGGGGATTCAGATGGGTATACAGGTACAGAAGAAGAAAGGTGGGATTTTAAATAGTTTGAATATTAATTTACTGACTGGGTAAAACTGTAAAGAAAGAGATTAGTAGAATAAGGAGAAGAAGTTGGGTTGGGAGAAAAATAAATACAAGATGGTGAAAATGGAAGAGAGTTTTAATTTGAAGGACATGTAGACAGAATATAAGAAATGGGGAAAGGAAGGAGAAATTAAGGAGTTAAAAAGGAGTCTAAGAGAGGCACCTTGGACAACCAAAGGTGTCTTTTAGTCAGTGATATTGGTGCATGGGACTTGTTTCTATAATGGCGTAGCAAACATGATAGTGTGAAGAGCGGATGAGTGAGATGATAGCAAAGGGGTAGGTTTACTCTATAGTTCTCTAGCAGAAAAAATACATTCTTTGAAATAGTAATGTACAGAATGTATTCCTACCTGGACAGAGTATAAAATATTTTTGCCGTGTTTGGTAGAAATAACTGCAAATTTGTTTTTAGGGTGTATTTTAAACAAAACGGTGCTAAAATTAAAAATATATTTTAATGCACACAATTCGACCATATCAATGTTTACTGCTTTACAGCTTTAATTATAGAAAAGATTCACATTTTCCTTTTAGTTGATTTACCATATATGGTGATACCCCTGTACTAATATGCAGTGGCGGCTCCTCGAGGGAGTGCTGCGGGGTGGTAAGGCAGGGGAGGGGCAGGGTCTGGGGTAGTAAACTCCAGCATACGGAGGAACGGAGTTAAGTACATAAATAAATAAATAAACAAATTACATTGTGAGCTTTGAAACGCTTTTGAAGCTGGAAGAGAGCTCACAGTAACCTATGCCAGGCACTTCTATCGCAATGCAGGAGCATCCATAGGCGCCTTGAAGTGCATTTCTATTATCGCCTACGCCATGCACTGATATTCCAGTCTTCAGCCATTCACAGAGCTGTCACAATGCCCATATATTCTTAGTTACCTCTTGAGAAGCTGCCTATCTATAGTAATACACTCAGAGCTCTCTCAATAACAATCTATTTTGGTTTCCACTAAGCTCCCACATTCTGATGATAACATATTCTCTGACCTCTTATAACATCCTTCAATGCTGACCGGCACAATGGACAGCTCTTTACTAATAACATAACTAAAGAGTGCACACAAAGACCTACATTATTCACTTCTATTCCAGTACTGAAATATCTGCAGAACTTGTATAATAGCCTTATCCTTTTTTACATCATGCACTGAACTTTGAATACCTAAAGTCCTTATAAAGCACTCGTGTGATATATTCACAGAACCCTCGCAGTAGCTCTTACCCTGATTTACTTTGCAGCCTTGCATGTCTGTATCACTCTTGCAACGTGTATTCATGCTCACGTGCTCAGTGCACAGGTATACTTAAAGGCTAAGAACCCCACAATGCACCTCTATCCAGGTGTGCAATATGTACAGATAAGGATTCCTGCAGTGACACATTCAGAAGATACTCAGAAAGCACCTCTGTTCTGACTCATAATTTTGGATGGATCTCAGTGCTGGGACACATGAAGCATTCTTTAAGAAATGCAATGCGGGGGAATAGTCCAATCAGTTCCATTGATGGGAAACTGTTACAAATGTGCATTTTGGTCAGGGTATTAAATAAATTCCAATTTCTGGGAATTGTTGAATAAAATCGGTGTTGTCTTTCTAAGGACGGACATCCTAGCACATATGAACAAAATATAAGGAGGGGTATAATTCATGTTTTTCCTTACAAAAGCATTTTTTCAGGTCTGCGTAACTCCCTCAAAACGATGCAGAACGTCAGTGGAAGTCTCCGAAAACGGTTTATTTATTTATTTCTAAAGTTTTATATAGCGCTGGCTAGACCCAGAGGTATCAGAGCGCGTTACATGAGCATCAGATCATAGTTACAGGTTACATCATTACAAAGGTTACACAGTTCTTAGAGCATGGCAACATAGTTACATGTAAGGTCGAGATAAACAATAAGCACAAATACGTAAGGGGAAAAGCAGGCAAGGTGAGAGATTCAGGGGAGGGGGGTTGGAGCATGGGAAGTAGACAGATAATGAGGGCGGGAAAGGGGAGGGGAGGGTGAGAGACACAGCATGGGAAGAGGAGGGGAAGGGTGATCGGGACACAAACCGGTAGACGAGTCAAGGCAACGTCCAAAGTCCAGTAAGCTGTGATCCCAGGGCAGACAAGGGGAGAGATTCAGGGGAGAGAGGATAGGAGCTAGGGAAGAGACAATAAGGAGAGACGGAAAGAAGTCTGCCTAAAGACCGACTGGGTAGGTGACGACCAAGGAGGGAATCCACGGCCCATCTCCCCTATAGCTAAACTAAGTAGCTCCATCGGGCATCAGACAAAATAGTTCAGTCTCAATACATTGAGAGAGGAGGGAAGGAAATACATAAAAAGAGGGAGGATGCGGTAGGAGACGACAGGAGAGACGAAAGGAAGTGTAACAATGTGGTTCTACAATGTTGAACCATGTTGCCTTTCACAAAGCAAATAGATTTTTGCATCCGTGTGCAAGCGTGAAAATTCAAGTCATAATTACAAAAAACAAGCATTGGCAAAGCTAATAGGTCTCCACACTGTAGCCTATTCGCCTTGCCAATTATTTTTAGCATAAGATAACAGCTCATGGGCGGGGAACACTGATAGGGCACCTCTTTAACAAATGTAGCCATTGGCTATTTTACAGTTATTTAAATATCTCACATTCTAATAATAGCAACTCAATGACGAAGAGGGGCCGCTAATTCACAGCTCAATGCAGAGAATGGTTGGATGAAGTCCAAACAACTGCAAAAATCCGTAGCATTGAGGCCATTTGGAGGTCATCCAATAAACTCGGAATAATGGTGGAGTGAATCACGCACAGTCATTACAGAGGGATGCCTCCCTGCACACGTACTATGGTCCCACTACCCCGCCTACTGTCATCAGCGTTACTTTCAGCCAACCCTGCTCAGGAAAAGACACCTCGACAATATGATGGCAGTGATATGTTGTACAAGCTTCAAGACTTCCTCAGTCATTTGCTTTCTTTCCAAGTGGTGCTTGCTTATTGTTCAGTGTTTGCAGCATGACTACAGTGAAAGTTGTAAAAACAAAATGAACAGGCTTTGGATAAAGTGGGAACCATGCATAACAAAGGAAGGTGAATGTGGAAGTGCAGCAACAAAATGAGGACTAGACATAAGATTTACTTCCACATTATCAGTTGGCTTTTAATCCCAATAAGACTGAAAACGAAAATTGGTGTCCGAAGAGGGATTAGAAGCAGTGAGGGAAGAACTGCACATCCATAACTTCTCAAGCTGAAACCTAGTGATATGCGGGTGGCCAAACATACTCGGGACCGGGGAAAAAAAACTAAACTTCTAATACTGATTCTGCAAGAGAAATTGCCACATATTTGTCTCCATTTTAAGAAGATTAAAAAAGCATAATTGGGAGGCAATTACTACCCTGACAGTATCTGGAATTCTCAGGCATGGAAATTCTGACCTGATTATCAGGTCATTCGTAATGAGGGTCTTACGTGTGGGGTTAATAATTCTCCTACACAAACAGATACAGAGAAATTCTCATAACAGTTGTTCTTTCTCATGACAACTATGAGACCTGAGCACTTTACATTGAGTTACAATATGGAAGTGCTACCTTATGTGGTCTGCCTAGATTCAAGCTGGCTCCACTAAGGGTACCCCTTAATTCTGCTGCAAGGATTATCAATGCATCCACGAGATGCAACCACATCACTCCTGATCTAAAGGCACTAAACTGGCTTCCATATGAGGCATACAGCTGAGAATTGCTTGCTTGACACATAAAGCACTAAACTTCAGCACACCAAAATACGTAGCTGACAAACTCGAGCTTTCTCACGACCATTGAGCCTCTAAGAGCGCCAGCACCTTATTGTCAAAACCTCTGAATTCTGGAAAAAGAAAACCCACAACTGAGCCTTCTCTAGAATGGCCACAGAATTTGGAACTCCCTTCTCCCTGAAATCGGACTGAATCTATCAACCACTTCATTAATAAAAGAAGTCAAATCGTTTTTGATGAGCAAAACTCTGCCCTAGAAATTCTGACTCGGCATATGAAAAATTTGTTGGCACATTGTCTCAACCTGGGCTCTCACTCGTCGTCGATGTCTAGGTGTTTAACTCACTGACCTCCTCCTGATTTGAAATAGGTATTGGCAGCTCTTCTGTTGCTTGATTTCCTCTTACCTAACTAATTGTAAAGTGCTCTGATCCCCTACTAGATTGGAGTATTCGCTATATAAAACTTTATAAATAAATAAATAAAATTGAAGGCTGCAAGAAAAAGAGAACTACTACAGGGAGGGCCATAAAGGTAAGATTTGAGAAGTTCAATAGCAGGACTTTAATGCATCTAAAAAGTCACCAACATATAGAATAAAGAGACGAAATAACACGAATGTTGGAATGAGGATGAGGGACATTCCTGGGAAGACTGTTGACAGACAAGGGCCTAGTCTGTCTATTGGTGATGTTTACTGGTTGTATGTAGGCTGCGGCACGTCTGCTCATGAACCTTCCCTCGAGAGTGTCAGCAAAACCAGCCCTCAAGGCCCTGCACTGGCTCCCTGTGCGCCAAAGGGTGGAATTCAAAGCCATGTGCACGACACACAAACTAATCAACGGATCTGGCCCTGCGATCCTCAGCAGCTTGGTCACCCCCTACAAAGCATCCAGATCCCTCCGTTCGGAGAATGAGCACTTAGCCAACATCCCCAAATTCAAAAGGACACGCACAGGAGGACGACGATTCTCGGTTCGAGCGGCCATGGGATGGAACTCCCTCCCACGCACCCTCAGACTGGAATCCAGTTACCTGGTTTTTCGCAAAAAACTGAAAACGCACCTATTCCCGAAATAAATGTCCCTCCTCCCTTCCCTTCCCTCAATGGATATCAACCTTTTTACAGCGCGGGGATGCCCTTGGGTCACCAGGCGCTATACAAATCGCTAAATAAATAAATAAATAAATAAGCATGGTTCAGAACTTCTTATCTGGTCTGCAACTTACAACATAATACATGGAAGACTGGAAATTAAGGTCACAGGTAAACATATTAGGGTGACTTAGTGGTTCAGGTCCGAGAAGAGCCATCCAGGCAGTGCTTAATTTGCAAACAAATATGTGCCAGGGCTCCCGTCAGGAGGCTACTGAACCTTGTGCCACACATTGCCCCTGCCAGTCCTGCTAATGATAGTAACAACACAAGTACTAACAGTCACACTCCTACAAGTTTGACAATTCAGACTATTTCAGGCCCCCAAAGCTATAAGAATGGCTTGGGTGGCAGGTAATATTCATTTTAAATGTATATTGAGTTAATAATTAACTGTTGCTGTCGTCGTCTCTATATTAGCCAGACAGCACCACTTTGTGGCAGACTGTCACAGGCCCCGGTGCTGACAATTAAGTATCGGTGCCGAGTACCGGAAATCACCGTCTCAAATTCACCAGCTCAAATTAAGCACTGCAGCCTGGCAACCATATTGGTGTTGGGTAACGAAACATTGAACCTTAATTATTGCGCAGGGGCGAGGCTCCCATTGGAGCAGCAGGTGCAGTGGTATCAGTGCCCTCAAGCCAGAGGAGCCCACTGAACCATGTTTCTTGTCGATTTTGTTAACTCAAACATTAGCAAAGGGGGGGGGGGGCATTTCGCTCTCTGCACTTTCGCCCAGGACTCATTAGCAGGGCTACTGCATTTGCCCTTCTAGTCCCGCCTTTTAAACCAGTCTCTGCCTCATACAGCTCAGTAGAATGTTGCTTGCCTTTTTGCCCCCATCTAGTAGTTTCATCTTTCTGACTTAATTTGTTCACACAGATGAGTCGGCAGAAACAGGTCTTAAATCTGCAGACGTCAGAATTGCACAGGGTTCTGAGCTCTTTCCTGGCGCAGCAGGTCTAAACATCTTGCAACATGTGCTAGGACAGCAGGATCTAATCCACTTCCCTCCTTCGAATTCCACCGAGAGCGAGACATGCACACTTTCCTAGCGTGAAGTCGTATCATTTGTTGTGTAATTTGCAGAGCCCGAGGAGGAAGTGCCAAGCATCCAGATCTTATGTTGATACAGAGGAGGAATCCAGGTGCCGCCGCTCCCCGAGCATCCCCCCGGAGGAGTATCCAATCTGCAAAGCTCATTTTCATCTCATCTCTACCTGAGCCGAGGCCTTAAATTTAGAAAGGGACAAGTTCATTTATAAAGCTGATGTTCAGCTCAGTGCCAAATGCGTCTAGCTGGAAAATGCATTCAAATCGTCATTTATAATTCATAGTATGTATGATGTTGTTATGTGCTTTCCGAACAACATTACAGTGAATAATATGGGCGAAATCTAAATTCATTTGCCAGGCACAACAAACACCGAGTTTTAAAATTAGTAATCAACTCACAGATAGCGAGGCAATCTACTTCTATACTTTGCGTTATTTGTTGAAATTGATTTTCGGCAGGTATCTTGTCTATATATTAGTAACTGTCATATTTTGGGTTAAAATGGTTTACTGCATACAAAAGTATTACTCTGGGATATGCCTGTCTCTTAAGAATTGCCCCAGAGATCACTCTAAGTGGATCACGTATTTATTTCACTGAATCATGCTGGAGCAATTGAACAGTTCTCAGCCCTTATGTTTCTCTCCATGTGACAGACAGGGTAAGGCACCAAAAATTACCTTCTCCTTGAGGCAGGTCTTATTAAGGAGACAATTTTAGGTCGAGCATCCGAGACCTCTTGTAACTTCTCTTGTGGGCTTAAAGCCAAACCCCTACTTTTGATTTGTTTGTTTCAATTGTCCTTTAAAACTCCTTGCTTTCTAGTCCGCAGTCCTGCCTCTTTGTCCCTCCTTTTTAGGTCTCGTGGCGTTAACCGCGCGAAAGCGCGGTCTCGCCAGAGACCTATCGTGAGCGACTCAGCTTTCCAGGAGACAAGAGCTGGCCACGCGCATCCCAAAATCGGGGATCGGAGCCTGCCGCGCGTCAACACGCACGCTGTGGCCATCTCTTGTCTCCTGGGAAGCTCCATAACACACAGACACACCTCCCCCTGCACACATGCGCACACACAGAGACACACACACGAGCGCACATACACGCACGCACACATACAGAGACACCCCCCCGCCGTCGCACACATACACACACACACGCGCACACACACACAAGCGCACCAAGACCCCACCCAAGCCGCCCCCCCACAACTAACTTACCCCCACTCCGGACATCTGCAGCCTCCGCGGGGCTCTCCCTCGGGCATGGGAGCCCCGCGTCACCGCTGCTCCTCTGGCCAGGCACTCCGTGGGCGCGGGCTTCACAAGACGGAAGTCCCGCCCCACGACAGGTTTCGTTTTTGTTAGTGCGCGCGCACGTCTTGTTTTTGGAGAGCTGGTGGCGCAGGCGCAAACTTGGACCTCATTCGGAAGAACACCTGAGGAGAGGTGAGCCCGGGAGTGAGTTAGACAGGGGCTCTCCCCCGCCCCAAATCCACTCCCACAGAAACCGTCGGGCGGGAGACTGCTGTTGCAGGAAAGCGGCGACGAAGTTGGTTTCGGAAGTGACTGCTGGCTTTAGCAGAAAAACAGACAAACCACAGAGAAATCGAGCCTGGCAGGGCTAACTGGGCTTGAACTGAGGTTTCCCTTGAAACCATGTTGAGTCTGCAGATGACACAACTTAACAATTAACACAACTCTAAGCACTGCAGCAACTTTATATATATACGGAGTTAAAATATCTGCTCTGTCCGTGTGCTGTGCGGGTATCCATGCTGCGCTTACCCCATGAATGGTGCTTGCATTGCTTCTGTTGCCCACGCTAGTCTTGTACGTGAGGGAAGCTTGTCTGCGTTTTTGAAGAATCTGCTGCAACTGCTGTCATTGTCACGCGTGCGTCGGAAGTTTCACTGCTTCTGAGTGCAATAAATGTGTTCTGCGACTTTGTACCGTTGTTGCGTGTGTTATAAATATTCTGTCTGTCCTGGTGAATCTTGGACTAATGCTGACTGACATGATGCGCACCTGTATTATTAGCAAATGAAGCTTGCGCCACTGCTGCACATGCTCTCCCCCTTCTGTGTGTGAGAGGAAGCCGGGCACTGTTGCAGCATAGTCACTGTTTGTTGGATTTGCTTGAGGGCAGATTGCATTTCTCTTGCCCTTGCTGTAGCTGTTTTGGGGTGCAAGAGTGCGCTGGAGCTCTGTAGGTTGCACTTGTGTCTGTGTGTGAGTGAAGCTTGTACTCCCGGTGCCTGTGTTGTGTTTGACAGGAAAACGGATGCAGCTGCTTCCCAGGCTATGTCTGTTTTGTATAACTGTGACTATTGCTGTATCTGATTTGTTTGTGTGAAGATCAGAGCTGTGTGAATAATAACCGCGTCAGCCCCATGCGTGAGGTGCATCATCAGATCTGTGTGAATAATAATTGCGTCAGCCCCGTGCGTGAGGTGCATCATCAGAGCTGTGTGAATAATAACTGCGTCAGCCCCGTGGGTGAGGTGCATCATCAGAGCTGTGTGAATAATAACAGCTGTGAGCCCGTGCCTGAGGTGCATCATCAGAGCTGTGTGAATAATAACTGCGTCAGCCCCGTGCGTAAGGTGCATCATCAGAGCTGCGTGAATAATAACAGCTGTGAGCCCGTGAGTGAGGTGCATCATCAGAGCTGTGTGAATAATAACAGCTGTGAGCCCCGTGCCTAAGGTGCCTCATCAGAGCTGTGTGAATAATAACTGTGTCAGCCCCGTGCCTGAGGTGCATCATCAGAGCTATGTGAATAATAACAGCTGTGAGCCCCGTGCTGAGGTGCATATTTCAGAGCTGTGTGAAGAATAACTGGGTCAGCCCTGTGCCTGAGGTGCATCATAAGAGCTGTGTGAATAATAACAGCAGTGAGCCCCGTGCCTGAGGTGCATCATCAGGGCTGTGTGAATAATAACTGCCGACAGCCCCGTGCTGAGGTGCATCATCAGAGCTGTGTGAATAATAACTGCGTCAGCCCCGTGCTGAGGTGCATCATCATAGCTGTGTGAATAATACCTGCGTCAGCCCCGTGCTGAGGTGCATCATCAGAGCTGTGTGAATAATACCAGCTGTGAGCCTGTGCCTGAGGTGCATCATCAGAGCTGTGTGAATAATAACTGTGTCAGCCCCGTGCTGAGGTGCATCATCAGATCTGTGTGAATAATAACAGCTGTCAGCCCCGTGCTGAGGTGCATCGTCAGAGCTGTGTGAATAATAACTGCGTCAGCCCTGTGCCTGAGGTGCATCATAAGAGCTGTGTGAATAATAACAGCTGTGAGCCCCGTGCCTGAGGTGCATCATCAGGGCTGTGTGAATAATAACTGCCGGCAGCCCCATGCTGAGGTGCATCATCAGAGCTTTGTGAATAATAACTGCGTCAGCCCCGTGCTGAGGTGCATCATCAGAGTTGTGTGACTAATAACTGCGTCAGCCCCGTGCTGAGGTGCCTCATCAGAGCTGTGTGAATAATAACAGCTGTGAGCCCGTGCCTGAGGTGCATCATCAGAGCTTTGTGAATAATAACTGCGTCAGCCCCATGGGTGAGGTGCATCATCAGAGCTGTGTGAATAATAACAGCTGTGAGCCCGTGCCTGAGGTGCCTGATCAGAGCTGTGTGAATAATAACTGCGTCAGCCCCGTGCGTGAGGTGCATCATCAGATCTGTGTGAATAATAACATCTGTGAGCAACAGCATACTCTTGCACACACTCTCACTGCTCACCAATTCAAAGTTTGCTACAAATTTTATGCAACGCATTGTCATACACAATGCCTATAACTCAAACTTTAATGCTGCGAGACCTATTGCATTGTAAATGCTTGTTCCTTCTGTTTCTCCCAGGCAGCATGGACTGTCCAATTCCGCCATGTTCCTTTATTTGTTATGTAAGGGACAATTTTTTGCTTGGTTTCTAGTCTTTTACTGTTTGTCTGTGTTCAGTTTCAGCACCATAGCTGCTTGCATGTAAATACAGCCTTCACTCTCCCACCTTCTCCTAATTCTGCAGTTGTGTTAGTGCTACCTTTTCCCCTGTGCGTCCCACTCAGTTGATTGTATTTCTTTGCATTTTTTTGCAGTTTTCATGTCCACCGACAGTTGGGCTTCTTTTTGTGGGGTATTTGTTTTGTTTTGGGCTTTCTTTTAAAGGGGATTGGACTTGTGGAAGTCTTGTCTCCCACTCCCCTTGTGCCTGGTGCTCTCATTGCATCCTTCGCCCCTCACCCGCCTGCCTTTTTAGAACAGCTTTAGCCTCTTAGTTGCCACTATTATATCTTAACTATAAAGTGAAATCACAAAGTAGTGATTTTACTTAAAATGCTTGTATCCTGGGTCACTCTTTGCTTTCCCTCAGATTGTTCCCCATAAAGGGATCATCGCTGTGCAGACGGATTGTTTGTAATGTACTTTAAGGTAACTTTAAAGTGAAAGCATGAATTTGTGCTTCTACTTTAAATGATTGTTTCCAGCATGCATTTTGTTTTTTCAAATAGGGCAATCTCGCATCTGACAACGAAAGCTCAGGTCAACCTGTAAGTTGCGACTATTTCCGCCTGAGAAGCTGCTATGCGAGACGGAGCGGGAGCTAAGGAAGACCTCTCCGTGATGAGCCAATTATGCATGAAAAGGGAGGAGCCTCGAAGGGAACAGAAAGGGAGCTTCTGCAGGAAGTTTTGTGGAATGCTGGTTTTCAACCTGCTTCTGTTTACTGACTTCCCTGCTATTGCCATACCCAGGATAAGCATCTATTCTTCCAGCTGCTTATTTAACCCCTCCCATGCTCATGACGAGCTCAGCTCGTCATGAGCCACGGTTCTCGTGTGCTCATGACGAGCTGAGCTCGTCATGACCGTTAGAACGCTCTCACGCTGGGCAAATTCCCCTGCTGTGTCAGTGTTCTAATGAAACGGGTGTGGTCATGACAAGCTCAGCTCGTCATGAGCACACGACCACCGTGGCTCATGACGAGCTGACCTCGTCATGAGCACCGGGGTGCTGTGCGCGCCCCCTCTACCCCCAGCATGGCAGGGGAATGACCCCAGCAGCCAAGTGGTTAAAAATAGTTCCAGTGAGCAGAGCGCTAGTTCCCTGCAGCACTAATGTACATGGTGTCCCTTTCTTGCCATCTACAAGTGGCTGCATGCAGTGCTCAATACTCCTGCCAGTCCAGGCTTTTTAGCCAACACCACTTTTCACATTGGGGTGTCTAAGCCCATGCTAGCCATGTTAGAGAAAAATGCTATAAGTCCTTGTTACTTCCCTTTCCAACCATCCTACAGTCTCTGCAACCCTTCTTCTGCCTCATTACCTTCCCACTCTCCTCTCATACAGTCTACTAACCTCCCAACCACAACCTCCCAGAAAGGAAATTAAAACTTTCACAGACACGTCACTGAGGCGACTAATGAGAAACTTTAAAATGTCCCACATTTATAATCATTTCACCTTATATGAAACACACTTGAAGAAAAAGTAAACAGAAGTCTTACGCGGCGGATTCGAAACACCGACTAAAGGATCACTGCTTCTCTCCCACTGCCAGCGCTCTACCAAATGAGCTATTGGAGGTGACCCTCTGCCTCTCACCTTTCATCTCATTCCAGCACAGGCTCAGTGCTAGTTTGGAAGTATTTACCCTCGGACATGCACACAGTGTTCACACTGAGAGCTGCAGAGAAGTGTCTAGCAAAAACGATCATTAGGATCAAGACAACAGTACAGTTGAGCAGGGTTACATGTCTCTTTTCCATCCCAACAATGGGAGTATGATAAAAAAAATTGATCTAGCAATGACTTATTAAAATGTGATAGGAATATGAATGTAGATTGCTTCAGGCAGCCACGGGCGTACCGGCCGGGCGGTGACGTGGGGAGCGGGAGGAGCAGGGTGGGGGGTAGTAATGTATCGATTACAGAATTTAAAAGGTAAGTAAACATAAAAATAAATACAACGAATTTCGTTGCACACCCTGCATCGCATTTGGTGATGCAGTGTGAGCAACAAAATTCATTTTATTTATTTTTATGTTTACTTACCTTTTAAAGTCCGTAATCCATACATTACTAACGCCCACCCTGCCCCTCCCCCTCCCCGCGTCACCGCCCGGCCGGTACTCCCACTACCGGCCGCGGCTGGCTTCAGGTATTTATCGCATGTTGCCGTCCCTTTCCATGATTCATTGCCATCTTTTTACAGCCTTCCCATCTTTCATGACATTGAGGTGGGCTCTATTCATTAGCATGCAGACGGAGGAGTGGAGTCCAGGTGGCAGTCTAGGTCTCCTCCAACAGAAACTACCTATTTTCATGCCTACCTGAATCAAGTAAGCATATCTAACAGGCGACTGCCACCCCTGTGATTTGTGAGAGAGGATTGGTTGTAGGGACTCTAGAGTAGAAGGCCTTATTATTTCTTCCATTCCCACTCCTGTGTGTATGTGGCGGTACCTGTCAAGGGCAATGAGTCAATTAAAAACACCTTCACTGCGGCGGCTATTCCGCCGCAGTGCTACAGGTTTTGGGCGGCCGCGCGGCGGGCGCATGCTGGTGACGGAACCGCTCCGTCACCAGCATCGGTTGAGCTGTGCTCGTGACGGAGCGGTTCCGTCACGGCCCGCCCCGCTCAATAGAACCCTCAGCGCAGGCGCGGAATTCGCGCCGCGCATGAGCGTTCTATCGAGCTGGGCGGGCCATGACGGAACCGCTCCGTCATCAGCACAGCGCGACCGCGGCTGATGACGGAGCGGTTCCGTCATCAGCACCGAAGGGGTTAAGAAGAATAACGACGTCAACAGCTAGAATGCAGTAGGTTGTGTTGTAATGCCCACAATCTAGAAGCATGGCTCCAACAAATATGAAAGCCACTCTGGAAGTTTTACTGCATATATTGACACCGTTCCACAGCAACCAAAAAGCAACTCTACAAAACAAGCATTTGTAAATTGTCATGTGGGCTACCCTACATTGGAATATTCCTCCAAGAGATAATCCAAAATAAATATGGGTCCATTTATAACATGCGTTATATTTTTAAATCACCATTCCTGAGCAGAATGTAAATGTGCCAGAAAATATCCAGCCTTCGAATACGAAATCTTCAGCTTAAACTTCAAAAACAGCTCTGTGGGCAATTATTTTAAATGTAAAGGTGTCTATTTGATCAGAAGGGTACATCTGGGAGTAACAAAATGATTTTGCTGATATAGCGCCAAATTTGCTTTGAAAAGTAAATGGGCCCCGATGGGCCCAGCCACTTCACGCATTTTTTAAATAAAACATTTAATATTTTTTGAGCAACCGTGACAGGTTTGTGTTTCATTGGTCATTATGCAGCACAGTAAAGTGCACGTTCACGTTTACATGTTTTGTTTCTAATTGCAGTGAAATCTTCAGTTATGCGTGTGTTGCAAAATAAATGCCTATCAGCACATCCGCCCGTAGACTCTTCCTTTCTGATTCCATCTGGGGAATAATTAAAAGATTCCCTTAAAAGTTGGTAAAATAAAAAAAATCTACCTTTTTAAAACTGTCGCACGTTATTTTGTTCAGTGTTTTGTGTAAGAAGTTTTAAATAGCATGAAAAGCGGTTCCTAAAACAGAATGTTGCTTTATGCCAGTGGTAGCAAGAATTGCATGTGTCCAATGATGACTTATTGCTCAATAAATGGGTATATTTTACTGCCAGGGGTTGCATTTTTATAGAACTGTGTTAATTTGTCTAGGGCTGCACAGTTGTCTAATCTTTGTGTGCAGCAGTGTTTTGAAATGTCAACCATGAACTAATTTACTTTGCTAATGTCATCATATTATCCACACAAATCAAAGACAGGGTTATTGAATCCGGTGAGAAGACATTTTAGTGCAACATTTTGGCACTACAAACGCAATGTTTTCCTAAAATATCATAACTTTAGAGCAGAGGAGGCAGGCGCGAGCCATTAACCTCCAAAGATTGACTTGTGAATGGTTTTGCTAGGTGCAAAAACACACCATATAAAATAAGTCCTGGTATTCCAATACCAAGTACATTTGAGTGCTGGGACATTGAACCATTCATAATTGAGTGCAGCGGTATCCCATTCTGCATTCCCACTACAGCCGACATGACTCATGCTCTGATAAACCACATCCTCTGTGTCCCAGTATCCTGGCGTCTCCCTCGCTTCTTGTCCCTGTTTTCAGGTGTTGGAGTCTGTCTGTGCAAGTGGCTACTTCTCATCCCCCTTTGGGTGAGAGCCTTGGACTTCATACTCGAGCATTCAGGTGAGTGCAATTGTGACTCATAATGAGCCCTTAGCGGTGCAGCCACATCTGTGTCTGCCAGACTCAATGCCAATGTGCAGTTAGCTAGGGCCAGTGGGGCAGACACACAGGCATATTTACAAGGGGAAAGCGCCACCGGAACATCACTTTTTCTGAGGTTCCGGTGGCGCACTGCCCTGCTCCATGTTTACAAAGTGGCATTAAGCCACTATGCATGGCCTAATGCCGCTAATATGGAACCCTTTCACGGAGATATCTGCACAAAAGGGGCATGCAATGGGTGTTGCTATGGGTATTCCACCACAACACCCATTGCTTTTTTACTCTGCCCCAGATTTACAAGGATCTCTAAATCTGAGGCAATGCAAAAAATGAACGCTATTCAAAAGCAAGCACTAGATTGGCGTAACAAAGAGAAACAATTTTATTTCTCCTTGTTTTTGCTCTTCCTATGTGTGCTGCAGAGAGTAAATCACCTTTAAAGATTGTTCATGTGGAGGAAGGTCTACCTTCCTGCACATAAACAATCATTCACAGCAACGCAGGCAACCTTGTACCACGGCACTAGGGTGTATGTGTTGGCACTAGCAGCTATTTTTAGCATCAGCACAAGGGAAAACATAGGGATGAACTATTTTCTTTTAAATGCAACGCATCCCTGTGTTTTTTTTTAAATGACGCAGCGCGACGCTTCAAAATCGCTTGTACTGCAACAATTCCTTATAAATATCCCACACAGCGCCTCTGCTTGTACATGAATGTTTAGTGTGTGGACCAGGAAGAGCTTCTACAGAACATGTGGTGGTGGTTGTACTGCACGGTTCAGCTGCTTAGAGGATGATGCTAGTGCAATAGTACAGGTGCTGATTGAGGTATGAGTGCCTGATAATGTATTCATGTGCCCAGGTTTGTGGTGCTAGTGGGAGCAGGATTTCTTGGGTACAGATGATGTACAGGAAAATGGACCCACAGGAGGTGGTGTAGTAAATATGCCACGGAGGGCAAGAGCACAAGTGCAGGACAGGCACTTAAGGTTGTAGGTGTACTTTTGGTGTAAGGGGACACAACTGCAGTCCAAAGTACAGATACAGAAGGCAGTTGGTACAGGTGCACTTTTGAAGATTATGAGTGCAGGGGGAAACATCCTTTACAACGCAACTTTTACCACGCAGTGCCTTTACGACGCAACTTTTACAACGCAAACCATTACAACGCATTGCGCTGGGGGGCGCTCTAGGATAGGGAATGTGTTTAATGTACTATCCAAAACCTTCCCTACTATCCACGGGGACTGGAGTTGGAATAGTAAATTAAACAAATCACTAACCAGCGCCTAAAAGCACTATGCGTTGTAATGGTATGCGTTGTAAAAACAGCGTTGTAAAAGCATGCGATGTAAAAGCATGCGTTGTAATGTCATACATCCGATACCGAGGTAAATTTCAAAAACATTTTTACAACTTTCCCTCAGATGCATTTCTGGCATTAGGTGGCGAGAATAGAAGATAGGAGTTGCAAACCATTAGCATCAAAACATTTATGCGCCTGTTTAGGTGTACTGGATTTGCTGTCAGCGTGAACGGGTGTACATTAGAGGAAGTTGATATGAGGGGGACATCTTGTTTCCTAAGAACAAAGAGACTTTAAAATGTTTAAATGATAAGTATTCGAGCTGAGTTACAAGCACAGGAATATGGCAGTCTCATGGTAGGGCTCTGCAGACACCGGCGACCCCACAGCCATTCCAACGTTTCTAGTGCATGAAGGAGTGCCACAAGAGACTGAAAAACAACTATGGAGATGGGTGACATCTTTTGAGAAGCTCCCGGTGAGTCGATCAGGGGCCAAATAATAACGGCACTGTCCCCGTTTGGGTGAGGCGAGCATCAAGGCCTACTAGGTCATTGAGCGTGAGGAGAGCTGCTGCATCAGCACATGTGAGCTGCCAGGCGAGCCTCTGCACTAGCACCAAAGGAGGCCCCAGCATCGTACTGGAAAAATGAGCGCAGTGGGAGCAAAAGGAGTAACCGCAGCATAATGCTCGGAACCGCCCGTACAAACGAAGGGGCATATTATCAAGAACGGCGATAAAATTATCGCCGCTTTAGCGGCAGGAAACTGCCGCTAAAGCGATGATAAAGGGATTGATAATATCTCCTTGTGAATTCACATAGCAGCCCAGGTTAACACCCGAACCTGGGCTGCTATGGGAATTCACAAGAGCATATTAACAAGCCCATTATCGCCGCTTTGGCGGCAGTTTTCTGCCGCTAAAGCGGCGATAATTTTATCACCGCTCTTGATAATGTGCCCGAAGTGTTAAAGCACAACAGAAAGTAGACCGAGGGATTCAACATAACCTTTACATGCCACTGCTAGGCCCTGCTTCGTTCCATGTAAGATTGCCTGCAACAATCAACTAGGAAGGAAAAACTCACTGTGACTTTAAGTACTACGGGTGCCACAAAGTTTCCCGTCCACATGCCCCTGTATGTCGCTCTATGATGGCAAATCCCAGTCACTGGGGAAGAGGGGACAGCAAAGTCAATGCAGGGGAAAATGCATAGATAACCTTCCCTCACTTGATATTGTGTAGAAGGTACAGAGCCAGATACATAACAGGAATACAGAGCGAGCTACTTTTCATCATGAGAGGAATAGGCAATGCCCTGCGGGAACAGTAATACTATGCAGCCTCCGTGCCCACCCCATGCCCTCACCACCCTACCTCAATTTTGATCCAATAGTACTGTTCCTGGAGTGTGAGCCACACTCATTCCTAAGAGGAACACAGGCCAAGGATGCTCTTGACTTTTGAGGACGGTGTTCAATCCATGCCACATCCGCAAAAACAACTGGACTAATCACAATCTCCTGATTGCTGAGGGAGTACACAAACACCCATTCCAAAATTAAAAACCTGTCACACATTCTGGACTGCTGCAACTGACTCAGCATTACAGGCAACACTAAAAGAACGTACTACTTCAAGATTGTCTATGTCTACAATAAAAGGCAGGAAGACCTCAGTAGACATTCTTTCAATTCTCTCTGACTTTGCCTACTTTAACGCACGTGTATAACTAACAGAAGACAAACTGCAGCAAGTGGAACATCCTTCATACACTGAGATTTGGATCACTGGTTCCTATAAAACAGGTTACCGGATTGGAAGAAAGGAACCAAAAAGATAACCTTTGCTTCTCTGGCATAACAGAAAAGTTGGAAGGTAATGACAGTATTGCTTTTCTGATAAGGATCATCCCGGAACACACAAAACTGACATTTTCCCCTCTTTTAGCAATGCAAAGGGCGTACTGGTTGCGATCACAGAGACCGGAAACTACAAGAGGTCCACAGCAGATCATTACCTGCATTGTATTTCATCAGTACGTCAGGCAAATCATTCAAAAGGTGAAGTGATATGGCTCTTTCAGGCACGAAGATATGAGGAACACAATCAATCATTTTTTTCCCCAGGACACCATTCAGCATTGAAAATAGGCCTAGTGCTCAGACCAAGACTTAAAAAAAATTATATTCGATAAAACGATTTAGATCTTGCAATTATGCTGATTTACTTATGATGACAAAACCTCGAAGTATAATGATCCTTATCAACTAGGTGGCCTGTTGTATTCTCTTGAAGAAGAAAATGAGGATTGTACTAAAAAACGAGGCTCACACGCATCGCACATACTTCAAGTGACTCAATTGGAAGAGAAACAAGGGAACTCAAGACACAGCAAAAGGAACAGACTAGAGGAAGTGATGCAACAATGATCTATGGGTCGAAAATATAAAGCAACAGCAAATGCCAAAAAGAAAAATCCAGATCACCATTAAGTCTCCTCAATACTCGGAAATAGCACTCCATTCCAGACAAGACATTGCTGACCGCTCAATTACATTCTTTCATAATTCGTTTTTCTTTTCTTCACTATCATGCTATATACATTGCTATGTGTAAATTGGGAATATTATTGCTTGTCTGCATATAAGGTCAAAGTACTGATACAAGACAAAACCAGCTCCATGGTTTCTACCATTTTGGAACACCTAACAATGGCCACATAAGAAGACATTGCATAGGAATGTAGAGATGCTGAGCTCCATTCCCACCAATAGCGGAAAATGACAGAGATTGAGGGACAATAAGTATACTCATTGGGTCAAAACCCCAGCCGACATGAGCCAAGTTATGCGACATTTCCCTAAGTCAAGTGATTGAAACATCTACTGTATACAATTATCACATACATTTGCAGTAATATCTCTGCTCATGCTGCTGGCCAGGGGACAGTGGGTGGCTTTATTGAGTGAAAAGTTACCACAAGACTACAGTTCCAAATATAGTTACTTATGCATTCTCAAAATCATTATTTCTTGACCTCGGCCTCCCCTTTTGGCAAGATCACTGACACAACCATAATACCAAATGGAGTGTTTCATCATGAATTGATCAAAATCCACAGGGCAATGGCAGTTTAACATGTCCTACAATCACATTCCCAAAAGGAGTGAAAACTCACATTTATGTAGCATAGAGTCCTAGAGAAAAATAAGAACACAGTACCTTCTGCTCTGGTGGTGAGGGCAGCGGGTAAGGTAAGTGAGGGAGGGGAAATATTCAAAGATTCAGTGCTTCTAAAGCACTAAAAACAGAATTCCCATAGAATTCAAGTGGCATTGCTTACCCGAGCTTGTGAAAACTGACACGCTGGCTACAACAGACTGACACAACCCACAGGCAAAGTACGCTCTGAATCAACTCTTCACAACTCAGAAAAACCTTTGATTAGACTGAAGCAGCATCACTATGATAAAGGGGAAAAGCAGGGAGACTTATAGCTGTAAAGCTCAGACAATAAGAGGCTCAGCATTCCATCTCTGCAATATAAGTTACGACAGGCACAATAGTCACTCACCAGCTAGACATCTTTCATACGGTCAAGGATTACTACAATAAACTATATGCAGCAGAATGCTTGTATTCTAGCTCAGAAGACGATGGATTTCTATCCTCACTCTATAAAGACATTGCAACTAGGGAAGAGGACACAAACTCATTTACATGCAGATGATATCCTATTTAGACTGCCCAATCCTTTGAAGTCTGTTTCCCAACTCACTCAAATAATCTCCGGATTCTCCTAGTTCTCAGGGTACGAAATCCCTTAAGGAAAATTTGAAGCCCAATCTCTCCCACAATTCAAGACAGCAGCTTCAATTGGCAATTACACCTTAAAATGGAAGTCATACAACCAAACTACCTAGGGATCATCATAAACTGATGACTAGCACATATGGATGATGACAATAAGGTCCTCTTAATCTCCAAAATAAAAACCGACGCACTTGGATGGTCCTCGCTTAGTATACAAAATGTATGTGATGGCCCATATACACTACATATTAACAGAGCTAATGAACATGTGTATTTGGACAGGAAGGAAACCAAGACTAAAGGTGGGTAAGCACGTTGGCACAACAGAGTGCTGTGGTCTACAGCTGCCAATTGCATTGAGCTCCAATTGTCACAGATACACTACATGCACCATAGGAGTTTGGACACCGCACATGGTGTTTTTTTAATAAGTATTAAGCATCCCCAATATTGCATATTCATTTTAAAAGACCGGGTCAAGTAGACACGTTATAATCATGTTATTTGGGTTGAACAGAATAGATGTGTGATATTTACACAGTAAATAAAATCATGTTTTTTGCTATGTTATCTCCATTTGATTTCTCTAGACATGTATTGTTCTAACCTCTGAAGTGGCTGAAGTCTGTTGACTAATCTATGTGCTCTGTTGATAAGCAAGGTGTTTTCATTTATAAACGCCCATCACTGTCACTATACAAATTAGACTGTGTGTGCAATAACCCTTTGGGAGATAAAAAGAAATATTACATTGGCTCACCTGCTTAACAAAGAAGAGTTCTCATTTTAGACTGCATAGTAGTTCTAGCAAATCCTGGTGCAGGCCCAATTTTAGTTGTATACTATTTAATAAAACTGACAAATTGGATAAGAACATGCTGGCAAACGCAAATTTACAGCATATAGTTAACATGAAAGGTGAGCATCAAAGTTAAATTACAGTTATCTATTTTCCTTCAAGCAGTTGTAGGATTTGAAATGTCATCTTCCAGAGCCTAGCTGAAATTCTTTGCAGAAAACGTAAACACATTTATGTCTGTCATCACACCTTATTTGTGCACTTGTTGGACAATATAAGTTGCTACTTGGACAAGCCACACAATGAACAGGATGGTATTTGGAGAAATCTCATGGAGTTATCAAGAGTGATATTTATCTTAGAAGAAGTTCAAGCACTCCTTTCTCACTCAGGGAAAAACAGGAAGTTGTAGCGGAGCTAGGATTTATAGGAGAACTGGACTATGTGTCTGCTCAGAGAAATTAAGTGCATTTTCAATCCAATGGGATGAAAAGAACATATGAAGATGGAGTTGAGAAAAAGTAGAGAGGTCCACACACTCAACTGAGTTTGGAAATCACAAATATGGAGTTTAAGGGCCTGGAATGGCTTTTTTATACCACAAAGCATGGCCCAAGGAAGTGCTTATTCGTGCTGAAAACATGGAACTGTAAGACTGGGTTTGGCCGTTGAGTGACCGATTTGCCCTTTAAACAACCCCTTTTGACCGACTACAAGGAGAGAATCTGCCTGGATCTGAAGAGGAGAATGCATTTCTTTTCTTGACATATTTCTATCTGCCTGCTAGCGAATGGATTGAAGAGATCTTGTACTCTGTCAAGAACATCTGTTTCAGTATTCTGCTCCAGGATTAGCATTGATACACACCTACAGATTGGCTTGTTTGAAGGCATGTAAGGTGAAAGTCCAGTCAGTTAAGCCTGACTAAGTTTGTGGAACGTACCTCATGTGACTATGGACGTGAAGCAGCGTTTACATAGCATGCGGTACAGCGCATGTGATTACAATGGTTGTTGCAACGACTGCATGTTACAACGGTAATCATTACAACGCAAGTTGTTTCTAAAACTTGCTGTAGGGGGCGCTCTAAACTAAGGAATAGTATAATTTCTTATTCCAACACCATCCCTACTGTTGCGCACGCTGGAGTTGGAATAGTAAATTATACTATTCCTAAATCCACCGCTCCCCCTACAGCAAGTCGTATAAACTACTTGCGATGTAATGGTATGCGTTGTAACAACGCGTCATTGGTACGACCGCGTTGTAATCGCATGCGTTGTACCGTATGCGATGTAACATCGCATATTACTAGGGACTCTGTAAAGGATCCTAAGAAAGAGGATACTGTTGTTTGCCTCAGAACAACAGTAGTGAACTTGAAATTTGACCCAAGTTTGGATTTTGAAATTCACGACTTGAAGACCAGTACAACGAACTAATCCTACCAAAAAATGTGACCTGCGTAGCTTCAGCTTAGCGTTTATTCCTGACTTTTGGTGAGACTTTTGAGGCCATAGAAGGAGTGCTCACTTACATATTCAATCTCATGGGGAACTATCTTGTAAACCTGTGACCCTGTGATTCTAATTGTCCTCCAAAGATGTTCCATCTGTTGTAATGAGAGTGCCATTGACAACAACACATGCTTAATATGGGCCTATGTTTAAAGTAAAAACATTATGAGCCAAAATCAAGCTTCAATCTGACCTTGTTCTCTTTGAGTTAGTCACCAGGATGCCTAGGCACCGGTTGCCTGTTTAGACAATTGTTTGTCATTTTGTAATATATTTTGTATTTCCTATATCATAACATTATACTCCATTTTCAAATGCTCTCCCCTTTGATAATTTAGAGTTTCAACATAACTTTTTGTCCCTCTTTCTGATTTTCTTAATTCTTGCGACATTTTTGACCTTTTACATTCATTCATGTATTTACTGTATTTTTGTCTGATAGATTGTTGAATACCTAGTGCATGCATTTTCTTTGCTGGGGCCATGCTACTTGTGCAGGCTTCCAAAGGTGATCCAGGCATATCTTACAGAAACTAGTTTACCTTTCAGGGTTTGGTTATTTAGCCCTTTCTGACACTCAGTCATTGTTCATTTGAAGACAGTGGTTTCTTTATTCAATAGCTTAACATCCCAGTTCCCAAAATGTATCAGAAAGGAATACACACACAAAGGGAGAAAGAAGAATTTCCATGATTCCAATAAGAAATAAGGTTATACAATGGAGAAGGGAACATGATTCATAATTATCCTTTGTAGCAAATGATGGGCTTACTGAGAGTTAAGCAGCTGGGATACACAGTTACTAACGTGGTGAATGGCACATCTGCAATCCAAAAAGTGCATTCCGGTCTATTTGTTGAAGTATCATAATTGGCAAACTCTAAATAAGGTCCTTTGTATCAGATTACAGCATAGCTTCTGTTGACATTATTAAGGAGGTAATGTAGGAAGGTGGAATCTGACTGCATAGTTACCCCCACTTTTTTCCTGGTGTTTTGCTGATTTTCGACTTAGTTTGGCTGGGATCCTGCTAATCAGGACTCCAGCCTAGCTGCATCCTCTCTAAAATGATTGCATGTACTTTAGGTACACCACAGATTGGATTCTGGGGTACCCTTATAAGTCCCTAGTATATGGTATCCTATATACCTAGGCATAGGAACCCCAGAGGCCTCTCAGGGGCTGCAGCATGTATTATGCCACCCCTGAGAGACCACTCAAAGTGACATCACAGGTTGTCTGCTATAGCAGCCTTTGTAAGGTGGTGTATGCCCCCCTTACTTAGATATCGGTTCCCTATATCTACCTTATATCACAACACATATAAACCTATCAGTCACCCCTATGGCAGGCCTTATCAATCCTGAAGGCAGGGTGCTTGGTTTTGTGTGAGAGGGTGCACATGCATGATCAGGGCCCCTCTGCAGCCTTCGGAATCTATTATTCGAGGTTGTTCTGTGATGCAGCCAAACCATATACTTTAAAGTGCATTATAACCTCGTGATAAATGCTAATTTTGGAATGGCTGCAAGGAAACATGTTGTGTTTGATGTCAAACACCTTGGAATCATACCTTCCCGCCAGTCCTGGAGGCGGAGGTATGATTCCACCCTCCTAGAGGGAGAAATGTGACTACACCCGGTACCAGCTTAACAGAACCCTGGCATCACAAAATGGATGCTGCAGCCACAGACACAAGTCTGGCCTCCTGCTGCTAGATGAAATTCCAGCAGGGGAGGCCGGACAATAGGTTTCCTGTCACAGGGAGATGTAACCACCTCCCAGAAAGGCTTTAGTGCATTGTGGCTGGGTGGGTGCACTCCAAGAGTGATTTGATGTCAGCACTGGGGGCACATTTGGTGTCCCTGTGCATAGTCCAGCTCAAACCGGTTGCAGGGGCTACCAGCCCCTGCTCTGGTGTGAAACTGGGCAAAGGATATGAATGAAACAACCTCTCTATCCTTACCCTCCCATAGGTGGGTCCCCAGGATGTGTCCTACCCCTTCCTTGGGTATAAAGTAGGTACCTCTGACTACAGGATTTTAGATTTACCTGGACGAAACTCTGTTACAGAATCCTAGAACTTCAACTATCTACACTTCGTTGGATGACTGAAGAATCTCCCTTGGAGTAAAAAAGTTACGGCCCTGCAAGGCAGGCACCTAAGACGCATCTGTCTGGTTTGCAACTATGCCGCTCCTGAAGGACTCTGAAGACTTTTGCAACACAGGAGGAGGTTTCCAAGCTTCCCCGAGCTTATCCGTGCTCTCAGCAAACTTGAGATCCAAAGCCCTTGTGGGGACCATGCAACACGAACCCCTGGACACCATGACCATTTGCAGCTGCATATTCTTCTTGGCAATCCCTGAGGCTGTGCTTTGGGCTACTTGTACTCTAGACCGCGAGCAGTGATTCTACTGAAGATTACTGGCCTACACTCCACAAGTGACCCGTAGGCTGGTATTTAGTGATTCCTCTTGAGATTCCTTCTCAATCCCTTGTCCATCAACGTATGGGTCCCTGAGACGGGTACTGTAACTTTTAATGGGCTTACCTGATTGCTTCAGGTTTACCCGACTCTTCATTGCTTGGGGAGTCACCTGGACCTTGATGGTCCACCCAAAAGCCTGTTTACTCTCATTGCATGGGTTGCAGTTGCCAAGGCTTGTTGGAATCCAATCCGAAAACCAACCCCCACTACTGGACATCCTTTGTGGGACAGCTTGCCTGCAGACTCTGGTCATTGTTGACGTCTCCTGGTCCCCGTGGCAGCGGAGTCAAGCTTCACCTCATTGCACCTGAAACACTCGACATTGGTGGGCATTGGTCTACCGTGCCCCTGGTCACCCTGAAGTAACCCAGAGTCTGTCCCCTCTGCTTTCAGATTCTTCACATCTCTGATCCAGGCTTGGATCACACTGGACACTTTTCCTTTCCACGGCAGCAGCACTCGCCATTGAAAACAGCGACGATTCCTGACACCATTTGGCACCTATGCACCCGGCTTCCCTGGGTGAGGTATCACGAGTACTCCAGTGCTCACATGGGTGCTGGCCTTAGAACCTTCTAAGTCTAAAAATGTTTGCTCCAAGTCCTCTCCGAAGTGCCCGTAATCTTTAAAATACTAACCGCGACTTTCCCATAGGATTGTACGGCGCTCGTAGCTGTGTTCTCACACTGCACGCATCCCCCCTGGGTCCCATGTGTCACTGCCTTGGGTGGTTCCTTGGGGTCTCAGCGATTCTACGTGCTCTAGACACTGTGTCTAGTCAAGTCGTAGTTCTTATACACCACTTTCTTAATATATGGTTTGGTCTCCCCCTGGGGCCCATTGTATATTGTGCTATTTACTGAAGGTCTATTGTGTTGATATTGTGTATTGTGTTCTCTAATCTCATAAAGAGGTTAGTAGAGAGTGTTTAATAATAAATACATATATTTATATATACCTTGTGTGGTTCTCCTTTCGTTTGGTCATTCAAGAGGTTATAATCTGGTAAACCAAGCTGCTTTATACTCCTTCAAAACTTAGCCTGAAGGCTGCTCTCCATAGCTACTACTAGGATAGCTTTCAATAAACGTTGTCTTAAACCTATCATCAATAATGGTTGGTTGGACTGGTACAAGGTGCACCTTATAACTAGTGGACAGCATATGCTAGGCCAACTTCTCACAGGTAAGATACCTTATGCTTCTCCTACCACTTCAAGGTTTTGCAGCAATTGAAACACCTTCGCATCATGCTAAAAGCATTTCTTTGGTAGATGAAGAGATGGCATCAATAAGTGACAACTCTTTATGTAAGAAGAAAGCTCCTTTTGAGTTGAATTAAAATATGGTTGAAAGGGTCGGTTGTGTAATTCAAGTTATTCAATGCAGGATTTGGTTAAGAGCATATGGTTACTATGTGGTGTGAAAAGATGAGCATTTTGTTTTGGGAAATTAGCCTCTACAGGATGTATTACTTCATTTGGTTGCAAAAAAAGGGGGGGGGGGTAATCATTCCAAGCATGATTTTTGCAGGTCTGCAACGCTTTGTATCCTTGATACCCAATCCAACATGATATCCTCAATCATGTGGAGAAAGCTAGTCAAATTTTAGCCAGGTGTATACAAATGTGATTTGGTGCACCGGTTATAAACGCCTAGACAGCTTTAGAAACATTAGTTTTCGATTTTGAAAACTAAAAAAGTAAGTGATTATTTGCGATGGAAATGATAAAGGACTTATGAATCCTCTGAAAAAAACTTTATGTAGCCAAATGTTGCCACCAAGGTCATTTTCATGGTCCCCTTGACTATCTGCAAAGCTTACTGGGGTGTACAAGTGGTATACCTGCAGGAATTGCCACTCCACTACACCTTCAACACAGTTCCTTAATCATCATCCACCCACCAGCTCTATCAACCAATGATTGTCCAAGAGAATAAAACACAGACGAATATTATTGAACAAACCAGAATGAAGACTCTGAAATCCCGACAGCCTAAATCTGGGATCTGAACCCAACTACATGCTTGTTAGACCTGGCATTCTCGGCATGGTTTTCCCTGACTTTTTGCCTCTACCTCCTGTGTTTTTGATGCTCTGCTGTATCTGCTGGCTTAGTTGCTCTGGGCACTTTGCCTCTGCTGATCGGTGTCAAAGTGCAAGTACTCCCTGTATATATTGATATAGTGATTAGTTCTACCTGATTGGCATATTTGTTTACCAGTAGGTCCCTAGTAAAGTGCACTACATGTGTCAGGGCTGGTTAATCAAATGCTACTAGTAGGCCTGCAGCACTGATTGTGCCATCCACATGAGTAGCCCCAAAGCATATGTCTCAGGCCTGCCACCGCAGTGCCTGCGCGCAGTTTGCTAACTGCCATTTTGACCTGACCAGTGTACCCACTTGCCAGGCCTTACCTTTCCCTTTTCTTACACATAGGATACCCCTATTGAAGGCCCAAGGTACCCCCCCTGGGCAGGGTGCAGTGTATGTATAAGGTAGGACATGTACTGGTGTGTGTACCATGTCCTGATAGTGAAATACTGCTAATTTAGTTTTTCACTATTGAAAGGCTGTCTTGCCCATAGGACAGAATAGAGAATACTGTGTAACATATTTACATGCATATCTTCCCATAGGAGTCAGATAGAAAATTGGAGTCTGGCTTCCCTGAACTCAGAATTTAATAACACATTTTTAGGAGGGATGGTTTCTAAATTCTGTGTTTGAAAATAGCACTTTTAGAAAGTGGCAGTTTACTTGTCCAACCTTCCTGTGTGCCTGATTGTGATTTGACTGTCTGGCTGTGGAGTGACAGGGGCTGGGGTGGCTTCAGGATTCTGGGTGAGTCAGCCCTGGGCTGAATAGGCTGATCTGCATTTGGAGTGGTGGGAGGAGTATCCCTGTATCTGACTAGGGCTGTGCCTGCCTTCCACAAAGGACCGGCTCCACCTCCTGCGGTGTGTCTGAAGACCCTGGCCCACACTGAAAAAGGAAGAAGTTGTGCACTGGCAGAGTGCACCCAAAACTGTTTTGGACTAGGTCCAGGACCCCTTACACATAGAGAACGAAGACTTTTGGGGTATAAATATTAGAGTTGAAACCCCTGTACTTTAGATCATCCTGGAATCAAGAAGAAACCTTTGCCAAGGAGAAGAGCACTAGAAACTGAGAAGAAGGACTGCCCGTGCTGTGTGTTCTGGGGCTGACTTGGAGTTGCTATTCTGCCAAGGAAAGGAGAAGGACTTTGCTGTGTACTGTGTCCTCTACTTAAACAGGAAATCTCCAAGGGTCTGAGGAAAGCTGGCCTCCTGTTGTGGACACTCAAGATCATAAAAATGTCCAAAACCACCTCTAAGCAGCTGTGTGCGTTATTCTGAGCACAGCTGGCACAATTCGTGAGGCTCGCATTGCTGAGGAGTGCTTCACTTTTCAGATCACCTCTACGTTGCGGTGTGCGTGTGTCAGTGCACAGTGGAAAGCCACGATCATCTGAGAGGCCATTACCGCCGCTGGCCTGAGTCACCAGCTAGACCGTAATCACCAGAGAAGAAAGGTGTGCTGAGCTCCTCAGCTGCGAGGTGTTGCCTGGCAACCTGGATTTCCCCAAGACGTAAGGCTGTCGAAGAAGAAGCTGCCCAGCAGGACGTCAGCACCAAGCCAGCGAGGGGAGCTGCGCTCGAGTCCAGGAAGGTTGCTCCGCTCCCTCCTGTGAAGCGCCCTTGAGAGAGAGGGGCTCCCGTCTGACAATCACCTAGGCGCGGACTGCAGCGAAAGACCAGCTTCCCAGGTAACTCTCCAATCTGAACTGCTGCTTGTTGTGTGCCTTGAGCGGGTTGGGAGTCGGTGGGACTGACCGGAGCCCTAGTCTGGTTGGTGGGCCTGCTGGGGACTGTGCAAGCGTGATCCCCGCCTAAGGTCGGAGCGGCTGCTGGTCATGTGGCCGTGTGCGGATTGTGTGGCAGCAGGTCTGTGGAGAGCCCCTTGATCTAGTTACCAGGGCCAGTTGGGGACTGTGCCAGCATTTACTTAAATAATGGGGCCTCCATCCTGGAAGTGATCAGTGCGGACTGTACGGGCATGTCAGACGAGCTGCGGGACTGGGACCAGGCCTGACCCTCGGAATCTGCTCACTGCACGCATTTGGGGGCATACCTTTGCAATCACGGCCCGGGAAGCAAGAGGGCCAGTGGGGGAAAGTTCCTGAACCGCAAGAGCCGCGTGCAGGTGCTCAAGATAACTAATTTGTGATAATTTGTTGGATTACCCTAAGGAATACCGAATCTACCAGTTTGTTTTTAATAAGAACATTCCATAGAACATTTCAAAGAATAACCTTCGGTGTGTATGTTGGAATTTTTGTACTTTTGGTCTTGTCAAGTCAGATGAAAATAACTTTATTTTTCTAAACCTGTGTGGTGTCCATTTGTGGTGTTATCACTGTGTTACTGTGCGTGTTTGTACAAATACTTTATTTATTTATTTACTTATAAAGAGCCAGAATCAACCCAGTAGGGGGATCTCTGCGCTCGAGACGGGCCGCAAATGGGAAGACTGTCTGCTAAAAATCAGAAGTGAAAGAAAAAGGTCTTTGGCACATTGTCTTGAGAATAAGCCTGCCTGTTGTGCCGAGCTACCAAGGGTGTGAGCAGGGGATATCTAGAGTGTGTCACCCCCTTACCCTGACTAGAAGCAAGGGTCCCTATTTGGTCAAAGGTACCTACCTCTGCCAACTAGAGACCCCCTTTTCTAACAATGCTCTTTTGCAAACTGTTAAAAAACTAAATCGCTCAAACTTGCCTTTAACTCAACTAAACTCAGCAAGAGAGTGAATTGAAGAAGTTTAGACAGGGTCAATTGCTCGTCCATTTTGACTATAATCAGCACTACACTCTTCCCTTCCAACATGTCACTATCTCACACTCTGAAGTAACTTAAAGGTGATACAAAGCACATTATGAAAAGACTTAATAGCGAAGTGCAAGAATGACCTGTTCATTGTGCAATTCCTCAGATAGTATTCACTTAGCACATAGCAAATAAGATCCTAATGTAATAACATTAACCATATGTCCATTGTTCCCAACAGGCATAGGGGACTGCATCATAAATGTGCCCTAAACATGACTCTCTGCTATTGAATAGCCAACCATCCCCTACATGATTAATAGTTCACTGTCCACTACCTATGGTACTACCCAAACTCCAAAGAAGCTAACTATTGTCCCCTTTGTGCTGTGCAGTTATAAGAGGAAGAAGTAGTAGACTGTCTTGCCCAATGCAAATAGAGCAGAAATTTGGAATATGGTAACTGTGAGAAATTGGGTTGTTGGTTGAAAGGGGTATGAGCCCTTTTAAAGCAACAGCCACAATCTTTGTCAGGGTGAACCACAAACAGTCACTGAAGTAACCTGTGCTTAACCCTCTGGTAGCTTGGCAAAGAGGAGCCAGGTTTAGCTTAGAAGCAATAAGTAAAGTATTTATATATACGCTCAACCAGTAGTACAGTGACAACACAACACAGGTGAAATCCCATATCACGTTAAATAGAGTAACATTCAAAACATCATATTACACCAAAATTATAAAAATACAATCAGCAGAACTGGAGATATGCATTTTAAAGATTTAGTTAAAAGTAGCGCCAAAAGTTATAAAATGCCAATTGAGGGCATCTGGTCGCACTGGACCGAGAAAAGGTCAGAAGTTCAGACCAACCATGATGGAGCACAGGCCAGGCACAGGAGCAATATTGGGGCTCTGAGTATTTTACCTTATTTCCTTGGTGAACTGTATGTGCAGAACTGCTTTTCAAGGCTGGCATCAGTTCTAAGGATTTGCTAGGGCTGCAATGTAAGGTCCTGCGTTGAGTTGCATCAGGCTGCATCTGTTCTGATGAAGCTGGCAGCTGTGCAGCAATGGTTTTCGAGGCTTTGTGTCAATTCCGGTGCAGGTTCCAGGTGTGTGGCAAGGCTTTGCAGGATTTTGCATCCCTTCATGCTGGATTTGGTGGAACCTTCAGTTAGTCCTGGAGGAGCACACTCTGATACCAGCCAAGTACGTGGGGAGGCACCACCTGGGAATCAGGGACTCGCCTCAACAGAACCTACCAGGGCTCAGGAAGATCCAGTTGCAGATCCAGGCAGGTCCAGTGTAGCAGGTCAGCTGGACAGTTGCAGGGAGGCCTCCTGTTAACTTCCTGTAGATCTGAACAGGAGCTGCTTACCCTTGTAGGCAGCTTTTAAGTAGGAGAAGCTTCTTGCGTTACCCCCTTCGATGGGTGTATGGAATTACCTGCCTCCCTGACCTGGTCACAGTCTATCTGGGGCACAATAGACTGTAGTGAAGTTATTTGTGTGTGAACTGAGTCAATGCCTTTTAAGTGCAATTGTGGTAGTTGACAGCTCCATAGATGGCTGATCCTGCCAGCGTGCAGACCCTCTATTGTGATGTGTCCGGGAGGAATTCATGAAGGCCAGCTGTCAACCAGACCTCATCATATGGCCCTGGACAGGATTCACGCACCAAAATGTTTAGGACAAGAAACTGGCAACTTTCTAAAATTGTAATTTTCAGAATTGTGACTTAAAACCTGACCTTACTATCAAAAACAGTTTGCAATTACAGTTCTTCAGACACTGCCTGTTTCCTGGGTCACGTGACTTGATGTAGCTGGCAGTTGTTCTTTGTATATTGCTCCCAGACAGTGAGATAAAAGAGCATAGGTTTTGGCAGGATGGACAATCTCTGACTTGATGAGAGGGGGAGCTCTCACCTACCACACTTGCAAATCACAACGGCTCTGTCTGAGCACAATCACAAAGAATTTGACACTAGTTTATTGTCACCGAAGACAGTCTGGGGCTAGTGACGAGGCAGGAAATCCCAAGTACCTGTCAGGTTGGAAACCTCCAGAACCTTCTCCTTCTTCACAGTTCGCACCAGATATAAATACAGTACACATCTGGACCAGTGGAAGACTCTGTAGGACTTCTAGAATGCTGTGCTGTTCTGCCAGAAATCATGTTGCCCTGCTCCTGGGTCAAGAATGTGATCTGCATCTTGATCCCAGGACCAACTGAGTGACTCCAAGGGGCAGGTGGCTGGCCTCCTGACCAAAAGCCTTAGGGACAGAACAGTTTCCCTCCACCATGTACCCAGCACATGCACTCAGTCTGCTTTGAGTCATGTCCCCCAAATGGTGCAACCCGAGGCCTGGATCCTTGTATGTGGACCTAAAGATGCTATGCCAGCCCATCTGTGGTCCTGTAGGCAGAACCGATGCAGAGTAATACATGTCCTCGCAGTTCCGCTTTGGAACCACTATTGTCTGACACATCCATGATGCAGGACTTTGCATTGGAGCCTGCAGTCTCCTCTGAACCACCAATGTGCGATGCATCCTCGATGCAGGCCTTCGCATCGCAAGCCCCTCTTCAACAGCATTCTCAACAATGACACAGGACTCTGCATCCCAAGCCCAGCAACTTCTTTGGAAGCAGACTGTGTGTGACACAGGACTTTACCTGGCAAGTCCCTCCTCCATGGCATCCTTGATGGCAATGCAGGACCTCACATTACAGCTTTACAGCTCCTCGGAACTATCATTGCACGACGCATCCTTTGCATGGATTTCACAATGCTCCGCAACCAGTATTTAAGGGACTCCTCTTCAGTGGACTTGAGACTTTGTCCCCTTCTGACGCAACCACCTAACTACAGTTGGTGCTTTGCGCTTCTAGACACTATTTTAACTGAAATTGTTAAAATTGCATAACTCCAGTTCAACTGATTAAAATTTTGTAGGTTTGGTGTCAAATAATTTATTACATTATACTCTATTTTTCACAATTGGTGTGGGATTTTTCTTGTGCTTTCATTTTTTTACTGTTTGAAGTGTTGCATAAATACTTGAAACATTGCCTCTAATTTAAGCTTGACTGCTTTTTTGACAAGCTACCAGATGGGTAAGCTCGAGTTGATTTGGGGTTTGTCTGTGTTTCACTCTGACAGGGACTGTGGCTCCTACTTGAGGAGATTCCACCCCCATATCAACCAGTAACCCAATTTCTAACAATAACCCTAAACACTACCCATCCCTGAACAAGAAAAAAACCCTTACTACCATCCCTGAACCCTAGGAAACCTATACACCACACATCCATTAATCCAGAAAAAAATTATATTCCTTTTTATTTTTAATACATTTAAAAACACTAATCCACATTTTGTTCTAATTTTCTAAAAAATATTTGCTTATTATTTAATAAATGTTTCTAAAGAATTACTCAAATGTAATTATTTTAATCTAATTTTAAAAGTATTTATCTATATACATATGTGTATATACATATATTGTATACATATATATTCACTGAAAAAACAAAGGTTATAGGGACTGTATAGTTAGGCTTAGATTTCACGCATACAAAACCAGTGAAATTTAGAAGTTTTAGTTACCTTAGTTAAATATAACTTACGCCCCGCAAGGTACAGGGTATGATCTCACACATTACATCACTCATTACATGGTCAGTGACATCACTGATGAAATCTCAAATGACATCACTGATGATATCATCAAATAACTGTAACTGTTTCATAAAGCTTCTGAGACTTAAAGATATATACTAAGCTACAACATAAGTTAAATTGCTATTCTTCCTGTCCCAGTAGTTAGTCATGCTATTTGTAGCAAATCCCATCTTACTACTGGCTGTCTGACTGTCTGTATTAGTGTGTGAGTGGATGTCTAAGTGGCTGTATGGGTGTGGGAGTGGCTATACGGATGTGTTAGTGGGTATGTGAGTATCTGTATGGATGAGTGAGTGGCTGTTTTGTAGAGTGATTGGGTGTGTGAGTGGCTGTGTAGGTGAGTTAGTGGCTATGTGAGTGGCTGCATAGGTATGAGAGTGGGTGTGTGAGTGACTGTATGGGTGACTGATTAGGTGTGTGAGTGGCTGCTTGGGGAGAGAGAGGCTGTGTGAATGGCTGTATGGGTGAGTGAGCAGCCGTTTGAGTGTATGTATAGGTGAGTGGCTGTGAGTGACTGTTTTGGAGAGTGAATGTCTGTGTGAGTGGCTGTGTCAGTGAGTGAGTGTGTGTGTGAGAGTTGTAGGGATGTGTGAATGGGTATGTAAGTGGTTCCTTGGGTGTGGGAGTGGTTGTATGGGTAAGTGAGTGGCTGTGTCAATGGCTGTATGGGTAGGTGAGTAGGTGTGTCAGTAGCTGCATTTGTGAGTGAGTGGTTATATGGATTTGTGTGTGTGAGTACCTAAATGAGTGAGTGAGTGTAAGTTGATTTATGGGAGATTGTGTGGGTGTATAAGTGGCTGTATGGGTATATGAGTGGGTATGTAAGTGACTCTGGCTCTATGACTGTGTGAGTGGCATTGTTGGTGAGTCAGTGGGGGCATTAGAGGCTGTATGGATGAGTTAGTGGGTGTGTAAGTGGCTCTATGGTTGAGTAATTGGTTGTATGAGTGCTGGTATGGGTCTGTGAATAGATATGTGAGTGGTTGTGTGGGAGTGGGTGCATGAGAGATTCTGTGGGAGTGAGAGTGGTTCTGAGGATGATGTCATCAGTGATGTCATTTGAGATGTCATCAATGTTGTCATATGTGAGTGATGTCATATGTGAGGTTATAAGCAGTTCATTGTTGGGGCATGATTTAAAGTTATATCAGGTAACTATAACTGCTGAATTTCACTGGTTTGGTCTCGATGCGGTGCAATAAGACAGCTACAGCGGCGACATCCAAGATGCAATGGTAGCAGCAGCGATGGCGACACGCTTCCTCTTCCTTGCGAGACGCTTCTCTCGATGTAGTGCAATACGACAGCTACAGCGACGACATCCAAGATGCGACGGCAGCATCAGCGACGGGGACACGCTTCTTCCTCTTGAGTTGCGCTTCCAGCTCCTTCTGACACACAGTCCCTCAGAAGGCCCCAAACAGCAGCAGGCACTTCCCAAGGAACTCTGGGGAGCTGGGGGTTGAAGTCTGTTGTCCCTGAGACTTCAGCAGGAGGCATGCTCTGTTCCAAGGCCTTGGAGATACTTTCAAGTTGATGAAAGTACACAAAGTCCCTTTCTCCTCTTTTTGGCAGTCAGGCAACCACTGTAGGCCAATCCCCCAAACAACACTTCAGCTTAGGGTCAGTCTCTCCTCAGTTTCTTCTGGTTCCACTCCTCAGCAAAGGTTTCTTCTTGTTTGTCCACAAGTGATAATATTTCTTGGGATCAGGGTCCCAATATTTATACCCAAAAATCCTTTGTCCTCTGAGGGCAGAGGGGCCTTTGCCTAGTCCAAACCAGTTCTGGTCAGTCCTGGAGCACTCTGTTTACATGACTCCTTCTTTCCTTTCACAGCGCAGGTCAGAAACATCAGACACACCACAGGGGGTGGGGCCAGCATTGTCGAGGGAAAGCACAGCCCTGGACCATTCTGTTGACATGGCTCCTTCTCTCCTTTCACAGTGTAGGGCAGAGACATCAGACACACAACAGGGGGTGGAGCCAGCATTGTAGAGGGAAGGCACAGCCCTATTCAGGTGCCAGGTGCAACTCTTCCCTCCCATCTAAATGCAGATTTCTCTATTCACCACTGGGCGGACTCACCGTGTCTCCTGGAATTTCCCAGCCCCTGTCACTCAAACTCCAGACGAGGAATACACAACCTAGCAGAGGCAGGCTTGAATAGTTAGACAAGAAAATACCTACTTTTTAAAAGTGGTATTTTCAAACACAGAATGTTAAAATCAACTTCACTAAAATATTTATGTTATCATTCTGAGTTCAGGCAAACTAAACTCAAATTTCTACCATGTTCCCTGAGTCAGTTAAGATTATAAAATGTAATAATCTAACTGCCCATTCTGGCCTATGGAGAACAGGTAGCCTTGCAATAGTGAACAACGAAAATGGCTGTAATTCACTATTAGGACATGCCACACACACCAGGGCTTGTCCTACCTTATACTTACAATGCACCCTGCCCTTGGGCCTACAATAGGGGTGTGTGAAATGAAGAAAAAGGAAGGTTTAGGTACTGGCAAGTGGGTGCACACAGGCTCTGTAATGGCAGGTCTTAGACACACTTTTACAGGCAGCTTCTGTGGGCGGCAAAACCAGTGCTGCAAGCCCACCAGCAGCATTTAGTTTACAAGCCCTGGACACTCCTGGTGCACTGTACTAGGGTCTGACAGGTAAACCAAACCAGCCAATCATGGAATCACAAATTCATACATCAATTTACAATAGGGAGAGCATGTGCACTTTAGCACTGATCAGCAGTGGTAAAGGGCCCAGAGTCATACAATAGCCAACAAGAGGTCATAAAGAATATAGGAGGAAGGCAAAAAGTTCAGGGATGACCCTGCAAAAAGGGCCAAGTCCAACACTAACTATAATGTCCCTGTAACCTTTGTTTTTTGAGAAGATTTGTACGTTTTGTTTTACATTTTTTCCAATCTGTATCCTGCAACCTTTGAGAGTGAGTGTATGAGTGAGTGCATGAATGTCTCATTGGGTGTGTGAGTGTCTGAGTGGGCCAGGGAGTGGCTGCATAAGTGTCTCACTGGGTCTTTGAGTGATAGCAGAAGTGTCTGAGTCAGCCTGTAAGCAGGTGAATGAGTTTCTGAGGGGGTGTCGGAGTGGGTGCATGAGTGTCGGAGTGGGTCTGTTAGTGGATGTGAGAGTGGCTGACTGGATTTGTGAGTGCCTCATTGAGTGCATGAGTCAGTCTGTGAGTGGGTCAATGATTCTCTGAGTGGGTCTGTGAGTGAGTGTCTGAGTTTCTTCGTGGGTCTGTGAGTGAGTGCATAAGCCCCTGAGTGGGTCTGGGAGTGGGAGTGGGAGTCTGAATGGGTCTGTGAGTGGGTGCATGAGTCTCTGAATCAGTTTGTGAGTGGATGTATGAGTACCTATGTGGGTGTATGAGTCAGTGCATGAGTGTCTGAGTGGGTCTATGAGTGGGTGTGTGAGACTCTAAGTAGGTCTGTGAGTGTGTGAGTGTCTGTGTAGGTATGTGAGTGGGCCTGTGGATGGGTAAGCGGGTCTGGGAGTGGGTGTGTGAGTGGCCAAGCCAAATGCTAATTGGGGTAGGGGGCTTGCAGCCCCCTCCCAGGGATTATTTTGGCCCTGGGGACCCCCTCCCATGAGGCCCACTATAATTCAATGGGAGATGGGGTCCCTGGTCCCTGATTTTGGCCCTGGTACCCCATCCCCTGGGGCCCAGCAACTATTGAATGGGAAGAGGGGCCACACAGCACCCTGCCTGGACCAACCTTTTCCCCCAGGGACCCGATCCCTCAGGGACAGGCTTGATGAAAGGGTAGTGGCCACATGGCCCCTATCCCTAAGCTAATTTCAACCCTGGGGACCCCATGTCCTGCCCTTAATAAATGTATATTTACTTTGGAAGAGGGAGGTCGCACAGCCCCATCTCCCAAGGCCCAAACAAAATACAATGGGGGAAGGGGCGTAAGGCCTTTTCCCCAGGCTAATTTTGACACTGGCCTTAATTGAATAGGGGAGGGGTGTCACGCGCCCCCCCCCCACCCAGGGTCTATTTCTGCCCTGGGTACTCCATCCCCCGGAGCCTAGCCTTAGTATGAATGTAATAAAAAGGGGAGGGGGTCCTCGTGGCCCCCTCCCCAAACCGATTTTAGCCCAAGGCAATGAGGGAGGGGGCTGCCTGTGCAAGATCAATTGTTTCATCTCTTTCCCAGGCTGCATGTCTAAGGGCAGGGAAAGAGATGGAATCTCCACTTCCAGTGGGTGGTAGGATTTTGACAGCTCCTGCCAGCTAGAATCAGAGTGTTTGGTTTTAATTGGCTGGAGCTGTCAGCACTAGCATAGCATAGCAGGAAGTGGTCCTGGGGGGTGGCAGTCCTCCGGGCCATATATGGCCCAGGGTGGGAAGGTGCGGTATCTATGGTCCTATATATATATATATTATATGTATAATTTGTATGTATTGCATGGGATCATAATCACAATTATTTTCAGCACTTACTACCCCTGGCAAGGCAGTGCTTTACAGAGATATGTATGCTATCCTGGAGACTAACGTTATTGTTAGTGCAGTGGTTATTGCTTATTTTTGGTTATTGGGATTCGTCACGTGCTCTCAGAAAACCATTCCTTACATTTTTTTCCTGTTTTTTTGTGGTGATTAAATTAATGAGCGTTAGGTGTGATCTTTAACGGGGACTCTGTGAGTTCATGCAAAAGGTTGGTGTGATGAATACATATCCTAGCAGAGACTAGGTATTATTAGATAGCAGGGAGAAACCTTGGGGTAACATTTGACACTCATCTTACCTTTGAACCTCAAATTGGGCCCTTCTCTGCCTCGTGTTTTGCCACCCTTAGATCTCTCACAAGGGTGCTACATCTCACTCCGGTGGACTCCCAAAATACGTTTGTTCACACTCTGGTAACGGCAAAACTGGACTATTCCAATAGTCTAAATTTAGGCCTACCGATGTTTCTTCTCCAATGGCTTCAATCTATTCAGAATACACTGCACGCTCATCCTGAAGATCCCTTCACACTTGTCAATTTCTCCTCACTTTCAGGACCTTCACTGATTTCCCAATATTAAGAGAATCCAATTTAAGGCACTTACTCCAGTCTTTAGAGCCTACACCCTCAAAGGCCCTTTATATCTTAGGAGAAGATTTAGGCCTTACTCCCAGTCCAGAGCTTTGAGGTCCATCAACCTTAAGCCTTTATATGTTCCCCACATACGTAAAACCAGACAAGGCAGACGCTCCTTTACATACCTGGCTTCCAAATTGTGGAATTTTCTGCTGCTCAGCCTGCGCTGCAGCCCTTCAGAATCAGTTTTCAGACTTAATCTTCAAACCTTTTGGTTTGATAACTCTCTTATGGCTATTTAATCTTTAGTTCCCCCTTCACTCTCATGCGCTTTCCACCTTCATCGGGAAACCTCTTTAGAAGTAGCTCTGCTGTATACAAATGCCATGAATTGAACTGAATTGAATATGGCTTTAAACGGTGAGCAGTCAAAATATCGATTTTTTTCATATCAACATACACTAATATCAAGTTTTTAATATCATAGGGACAGAATATCGATGTCAAGAATATCGTTGATCAGAATATAGACCTTAAGGTAAGTAATATCGTTTTTTTTTATATCGAAGTAAGTAATATCGAAGTAAGTAATATCGTTAGCAAAAATATCGTTGTTAATAATATCGATATTTACATTAGTGTTATGTATTTTAGTATGAATTTGATATGTATTAGTAATTTTTAAAGTTCATTTTGCATTTAATATCAGAGCGGTTTGGGTGTTTATAGGGGAATAGGGTTGGAAGTAGATTAATTAGAATTAATTACTTAATATATTTTTTGATTTATTGTTAGTGATAATAAATGTATTGTTAATTATTAATTGGTAATTAATTTGTATTAATTGATTCATTTATAATATATTAATTATAATTAATTTATTTTTATTTTTTATTTATTGTTAATGTATTGTTAATTTATTATTGACAAATAAATTATTTGAGTTTTTCATGTGTAGCGGTTTGTGTGTTTATGGGGGAATAGGGTGGGAAGTAATTTAATGTTATTTAAGTAAATATTAATGTAATATTATTGGTATTTATTATACATTTTTTAGATAATTAATTTTTAATATGTTATTTATTTTATAAAAATGATGTAATTGATAAGTATGTTAATTTTTCCCCTATGCTATCCTACATTTTTCACACTGTTAAATTCACTGGATGTGGAATATACATTTTAACCCCTACACTATCCAACACTTTCCCTACGGTTGCACTCACTAGAGTGGGAATAGTAATTTTTACCCCTATGCTATCCAACACTTTCCCTACTGTTGCACTCAGTGGAGTGGGAATAGTCATTTTAACCCCTACGCTATCCAACACTTTCCCTACTGTTGCACTCACTGGAGTGGGAATAATAATTTTAACCCCTACACTATCCAACACTTTCCCTACTGTTGCACTCACTGGGGTGGGAATAGTAATTTTTACTATTACGCTATCCAACATTTTCCCCACTGTTTGGAGTTGGAATAGTAATTTTATTTATTTCTACAAGTGGACAGTGAGGTCTCTGCTGCGCAAGGTCTGATGGCCTGATATCCTCAATCCAAATTCACAAAATTTTAATCCAAACAGCCACCATCCCATGCTGTCACGACAATTTTTTTTTGCGATCCCCCGAACAATGACACAGTATATGTAACTCTATGTTAAACAATAATGTTTCCAATCATGAGTCCAAAAAAAGTTCAATAACATCCAGTGTACATTTGTTGTTTCTTTATTTTTGTATTCTTGTGGTTTCTCACGAGGACTTGTTATACACAGATCCCATTTTCAGATAATACCATCAATACACCCAACACACGTGTTTCGTCTATGGTACATTTTCCAAAAGACTTCATCAGGGCTCAAGCAACTTATTGCTTTTAATATTTCTTATTATTGAAGGTACATCATGAATCCATATCTAGTTCAATGATACCTTTTAGGTTCTTGTAATCCAAGCACAATTTATAGTTGATAGTCAAACGACTAGAACTCATACTATCACTTCCGGACTGCCGATTCTTGTATTATCGAAAAGTAAATCCTCCAAGCGAGTGTTACCGGAGCAGTTGTGGCATGTTGGACTCATGATTGGAAACTTTATTGTATAACGTAGAGTTACATATACTGTGTCATTTCTCAGGGAATCTAAAAAAACTCTAGTAATTTTATTACCTTGCTATTTAATATTTGTTGTAATATTTTAGTTAATGTACTAAATAATTAATGTTATTTGTTTATATATGTATTGAATGTTTATTTATATTATTGGTTTATGTGTATAGATGTATTTATAATTGATATGATTTTTTCAATATATGTTAATAAAATAATTATTAAAAATTATTAGTAAGTATGTAAATTTTATATTATATGTATATGTTTAATTTATTTTTACATTATAAATATTACTTATATTATTTAAACATTTTAAAATATTTTAACTATGTTTATTTCAATTATATGTATTATTTAATTTATTTTATATTTTTGTGTCTTAAATAAAAAACGATATTTTTTACAACTATATTTTTGACGTCAATATTTTTTTTCTTGATATTTTTGTACTTACCGTAATGTAGATAGGATGTCGATATTCTTGACTTCGATATTCTTGCTTTGATATTTTTGTAGGTCGATATTCCGACCTTCGATATTTTGTTGTGATTCGTTTTAAAGAACTAGAGATTGTGATCTATGAAATGATGTATGAGGCATATGCAGAAATACAATAATAAAGATTAAGATATCTGCCTTGTTCCAACCTTTTCAACATGCCTGAATTTGGCTTGGGAAAGCACAGACACATGTGCATCCGTTTGTCTATTCCTTTGGAAATCAAACACAGTTACAGAAGTACAGGGCATGTCCATTACCCAGCTTCTTCCTATATAAATGTGCATGCCCTCTAGTAGGGCACAAGTTTGGGGTGGACGTGGGTGTATGGAGTCCCACACTATCTTTAGAGAGCCGACTTTGTTCCCTATAGGTTTGCTAACACCTAAGAGGTGTTAGCACAGCAGCTGCATGTATTTACAAACACTGTATGCATGTCACCTGGCTTCAGAGTGTTTTTGAACCCTCTTCCGCCATCGTATCCCCTACATTTCTGAGACAGGCCAAGGGATAAGTTATCTTTGAATCTCACGCAAAAGAGAACTTTACATCATTCACGATTCTATTCTCCTAATGCACTGCGAATGTTCAGGCTTTTGTGCTTTAAATCATAGTAAACAATACCAGTAGAACACACACCCACATTAGCAGCACGATTTACTGTTCAAAAAATTCCAGCCAGCATATTTTGTTTACCATTTGAACACAGTTTAAAGATGTTATACAGAGCTTCACGTGTCTGTTTAAAAATAGATCCGCTTTCAAGCATTTCTGAGGGGATTTATAAAAAATAAAAAAATAAAAACATTTTCTTTTCAAATTTCTGTTTGCTTATGTTTACTTTTTCTGTAATAAAATATAACTGTTTAATTTTAAGTGAGGAATATTTAAAGGGCATGAAATGACTTTTATCACCATAAATTACATATGCTAATTAGTCCTGCCACTATTTTTCATATGATTTGTACCCTGCCCTGTAGTAAATACAACTGCGCATGCACAACAGAGTCTATGTCTTGCATATCTAGTGCTCATTTTTACTACTTGCCTAAGACAGATCATGCAGTCTGTGGAGCGACACCTGTTAGCTTGTAGTGTAGTCCACCTATTGTTTATCATTGGTTACCGTCATTATCACTCTCATTTGCTTGCTTGTTATTCGATGGCTTGTGTGGGCTTCACTTCCCCGTTGTGGGTTTGTCCTTCCCCTGGAGTATGGACGCATTACTATGTCCCTATACAGTTCGTTTCTTTTTTTTTTTTTTGCTTAGCAAAGTGAAATTCTAATATACTTTCTAATCTAAACAATAAATGTGGCACTCCATACTGCTGAAATTAACTGAAATGCTTCACGTAGTTGTAATGATGCAGGCACACACCAATAATTACTCTGGAGCCAGGATATGTTGATTGTATTTATTTATGTATAACCCCCAAAGAGCGCCGAGCCTCTGCTCCTTACGCCGGCTCTCTCTGACTCCTTTTCGTGCTCTTTGCGCCCCTCGCACGCCTCTGCGCGTGCAGCCAATAGTGGCCGCCCACACGTCACGTCGCCGACGTGACGCGCATAAACTAGACCGTCTCTACATATCTCCCTTTTTTTCCACACAAACATTTATAACTTACAGTCCGTCGCTCAGATCATAGTCTCTGAACCTCGTGGGCTTCACCACCGCCCTGCCACTCCGAGTCTGTCTTACTGGGGTGGTGTGGTTCTCTTCCTCGCCGTTCCTTCTGCTTTCTCTTGCCTCTCCTTTTCCATTTCTGTCACCGCCATTCTCATCCGCTCTTGTCTCCTGCTCGATGCTCCTTGCTTCTCCTTGTCGTTGTTCGTCTCCCCTCAGGGCAATGTCATTCTCCGGATGTTCCTGTTTCTCGCTCTCGTTCTCTTCTTCTTCTCCGCCTGCTCTTCCATAGTCCCAAGCTAGGATCTTATTGCATCTAGCCATGCGATCCTGTGACCATATGTTACCGTCACTCAATCTGGCCGCTCTGCCCTTAATTTCCTTCACCCGCATGGGCTTGCTGTATTTGCTCTCTCCCTTTCTTTGTAGTGTGGGCAACCTTACTCTCACCCATTCTCCTTCTTTGAGCTCTGTGTCTCGCACGTTCCTCCGCTCGTTGTAATGTCTAGTGTATACTGCCTGAGCTTTCTCTATGTTGGCGCGCACCATTGCAGGGGACCATTCGCTTGCTATCGTTTTTTCCTTCCATACTCGGTTGTCCTGGGTGAATGGTTCCCGGCCACGCAATAACTGAAAGGGGCTATAGCCAGTGCCTGTGGGAGTGATCCTGTATGCCCATAACATGTGCCATATGTCCTTCTCCCAGTCTTTGTTGTCCGAGATGGCCGCTTGGATCGATCCCATCACCACCCTGTTGAAACGTTCCACTTGTCCGTTTCCCGCCGGGTGGTAAATGGATGTGTGCTTCACCAGGATGCCATTTCTTTTCATGAAGTTGTCCCATTTCTCCGATCGGAATTGGGGCCCATTGTCACTGAGGATGGACTTGAGTATGCACTCCCTCACAAAGGTGTCTGCCAAAAACTTTACTATTGTTTCAGTGTCCATAGCTTCCTCAATCTTAACTTCTGGCCATTTCGAAAATTTGTCGACGAGGACACACACGTACTTCTGGACTCCTTGTGTGTCTAGAATCGGGCCTAAAATATCAACTGACAGCTCTTCCCATGGGTTCATTGGCGTTTCAAATGTACCCAATGCTGGGCGCAGTGGTTTGAGTGTCTTGTCTGCGCCTTGGCACCTAGCGCACTCCCTTACGTGCCTTTCTGCTCTTATGTCCATTCCTGGCCACCAATAGTCTTGCTTGGACCGCAGTTTGAGTTTTCCGATGCCCAGGTGCCCTTCGTGTAGCATGTCCAGCAGTCTGGGTATGATGCTTGTCGGGGGGATAACTTTCTCACCTCTATACACAAATATTCCTTGATTGTCCAATGATAGTTCCTCCCTCACTTCGAAGTATGGATTGAGTTCTCTCTGGACATGTCTCTTGTCCGGCCAACCTTGGGTGATGTATGTTTTTACCTCTTCCAATGTCCGGTCTTCCTCATACGCCTGTGTCCATTCTTGAAGGCTGATGACTCTTTCGTGATCGTCCATTAGTGCCACCCATTCTTCTGTACCGGTCTTGTCTTCCTCACCTGGTTCCATGGCTGCCGCTCGGCTCAAGTAGTCTGCGACCTTGTTTTTGCTGCCTGGTATGTGTTCCACATCATACCTAAATTCAAGAAGTTTTAGCGACATTTTTGATATGCGGGGCGTGGCATCTGCATGGCCGCTCGATGTCAGCACTCTCAGTAACGGTTTGTGGTCAGTCCGCAACTGGAATCTGGTGCCCCACAGAAATTGTCGGAAGCACGTGGTGGCCCACACCACCGCCAGCATCTCCTTCTCTATCACACTGTATTTTTTTTCTGTTTCACTCAGTGTGCGCGAGGCGAAGCTGATCGTTTCCAACTGTCCTTGCCCTCGGTCTTGCATGAGAAGAGCGCCCAATCCCTTGTCGCTGGCATCGGTGGTTAGGACCGTTTTGCTTTGAGGGTCGAATCCTTGGAGTGGTATAGCTCTAGCCACTTCCCTTTTGATGATCTCAAATTCCCTTTGTGTGTCCTCTGACCACTTGAATTCCGTGTTTTCTTTTGTGAGCTGTCTCATGTGATGAGTCTTTGAGGCAAAGTGCTGCACGAATTTCCCGTAATACTCTGCCATTCCCAGGAATGACCTGACCTCTTCCTTGGTGGCGGGGGATGGTGCTTCACAAATCGCCCTGACATTTTCTGCTTTAGGAGTTACACCCTGCACTCCTATCTCATGCCCCAGGTAGGTTACTGAGTTCATCCCTATTCGGCATTTGGACCATTCGGCCGTGAGTCCTTTCCTCTCTAGGATCTTCAATACTTTTTCCAACTTCATATCGTGGTCTGGTATGTCTCTTCCCATCACCAAGATGTCATCCTGGAAATATTGGACTTCAGTAATGTCCTTCAATAATAGATGCATCATCTTCTGGAACACCGCCGCTGCTGAAGCTAATCCGAATGGCATCCGGCGCAACTGATAGCACCCAAACGGGGTGATGAAGGATGTTAGTCTGCGGCTGTCCGGGTGCAGAGCTATTTGATGGTACGCGGAGGTCAAGTCTATGGTTGAGTACCACTTAATCCCCCTGGTGCTGGCCAGCATCTCCTCTATCCTGGGCAAGGGGAACCTTTCCACCACAATGTTTTTATTCAGTTCTCTCAGGTCGACGCACAACCGGACCTTTCCGTTGGGTTTCTTGACCACAACTAAGGGCGCCAGCCACTCAGCGCACGTGATGGGTTCTATGATCCCCTTCTTTTCCAAGTCTTGGAGTTCTTCCCTTACAGCATCTCTTACCGCCAACGGGACATTCCTTGCTTTGTGGGACACCGGGACGGCGCCCTCCTTCAGAATGATCTTGTGGGCGAATTTTTCCAGCCTCCCTACTGTGCCTCCAAACACTTTGGGGTATTCGCTCCTCCATTTGTCCAGACTCAGCACTGTTTCCTGGTCCGTCAGAAGTATTTGCTCCTTGCCTCCCGGATCCAGCTTGATGCCCAGGTCGCCTTGATCCAGCCATCCTAAGAACGACGGGCCTCTCTCCGATACGTAGAGCTTGCACTGTGCCGACCGGCCTCTAAATTCGAAGGTCAGGGGTCTGAACCCCGCCATTGGTATGCGGTCTCCGTTGTACGTGACTGGGCGGATGTCTAGTTTCTCTAGCTCTGGGCCGAGACGTGGTGCAAATTTCTCCTCCCATACCGCTCTCTGGATGATGGTGAAGGGTGATCCTGTGTCTGCCACCACGTTGATCTTGACACCGCCTATAGCCATTTCCAAGACTGGTTTCATCGTACGTCTTCCTTCTCTGTCCAGGACTTTGCCCTCCGTACTTAGTACCTGGTCCTCAATGTAGATCACTGTGACCTCTTCTGCCTCGGTGTCGTCGTCCGGATCGTCGTTGCTTTGACCCACGCATCTCACCATGCTCTTGGAGGCCTTCTTCCTGCAAACCTTCTCGTAGTGGCCAAGTATTCCGCAGTACGTGCACTTGGCGCGGAATGCGGGGCACTGCCGATCATGTGCTTCGTGCGACCAGCTCCCACACCTGTAGCATGACTTCCTATTGCTCCCTGCTTGTTTCCCTGACGTGCTTGCGTTGCTTTGCCACTTGTTGGGCCTTCTTTCCGTTGGTTTCCTGTTCTGATACTCTCTGCGAGGCCCTTCGTCATCTACCTTGTTCACCATCGTGCTGGTCGCCATTTCTTTCTTCGTCACTTCAGCACATCGACGTGCTAATTCCGCTCTTTTTACGATGACTAACACCTCTTTCAGTGTAGTGTCTCCGCTAGCCCATAGCTTGTCCTGCACGGTCGTGCATGTGGTGTGCATCACCACCTGGTCCTTGATGAACTCTTCTTCCCAGTTGGCGTACCTGCATGTAGCTGCCAGCCGTTTCAGTGCCGCCACGTACTCCTCCACCGTTTCTCCTTGCCTCTGCTTCCTCTGTTGGAAATTAAACCTGTCCACCGACACGCACACTGCCGGTCTGAAATGTTCATTGAGGTCGTCGAGTGCATGTGCGTACACATCATCGTCTGTGGCTGTTCTCTGTTTCGGGACTAAGCTCTTGTAAATCCGGAGACCTTCCGGGCCTAGGTTCAGTAGTAAGATGCGCTTCTTCCTCTGGGGTTTGAACACTTCTTCGTTCTCATCTTCCAGGACACCTATGAAATTGTCTATGTACTCTCTCCAGTCCTCCCATTTCATGAGGGGTTCCCCTGGGCGAGGTAAAAACTGTACCGGTGCCGTCGTGTAACCTGCTTGCGCGCTCATCTTCTCTCTCTTTACCGCGGGTAGTGTTCCTCCTCGGCTGCGGGGACTCCCTGGTGTGTCGTCCTGTTCTCCTTCGCTTGCTTGGGCTCGGGGACTATCTGTGTCGGCCCCCTCAGTTCCCTGTGAGTTCTCCAGCGCGTGTTCTCTGGTCCTGCGGTTTGCTGCGTGGGTCGGTGCCCTTTATCCTGGTTCCTGGGGTCTGTCCCCCCCTTTTTCACTCCTCTGCGCCACACCCTCTGGTGTGCCTGGCTCTGCCACGCTCTTTGGGGTACCTGTTGTCCCGCACCAGGGTGTTCCTGCTCGTCTGTCCCTTGTGTGGTGGTCCTGGTGCCTCTGGTGCTCTACTTGTTGTCTTGGGGTTGGGTTGGTGGTCCTGCCTTGCTGGGGGGTCTTCATCCCACCCTCGTCGCCATTGTAATGATGCAGGCACACACCAATAATTACTCTGGAGCCAGGATATGTTGATTGTATTTATTTATGTATAACCCCCAAAGAGCGCCGAGCCTCTGCTCCTTACGCTGGCTCTCTCTGACTCCTTTTCGCGCTCTTTGCGCCCCTCGCACGCCTCTGCGCGCGCAGCCAATAGTGGCCGCCCACACGTCACGTCGCCGACGTGACGCGCATAAACTAGACCGTCTCTACAGTAGTCTTTCAAAAGGATTTGAATAAAAATTGCAAAAACAAAATCCACAGAGGACTCATGTAGTCCCATTAAAAGAATAGCGGAAATGAAGTCCCCGGGCACTTTTTTTTGCAACGCATGGCAGCCTTGCTTAACTCAAAAAATAATCTGATTTTGCAAAGTTTTCAGAACAAGGTGTCCTCAACCGGGACTAATCCTTTTATTCTAACTGAACATTGCATTACACTTGGCAATGATTTGCATGAACACGCGGCTTCAGAGGAGGGACCGAATGCTTTCGTGTGTGGTAAGTAATTCTTCCTATAAACGTGTATTTTGTAAATGACAGCAACACGGCGAATAGCAAAGCTTTTAATGTGCACATCCAAAAAAGCACAGATTATTGTTCTGCAGCTAAATTCATGATGTTGAGAAGGAATTCGCTATTCATCCTTTAGTTGTACCTATGTATTCTAATATCTGGGTGGCACAACGTAACCTTTTTTAATCAGATGAAATACACGAGATTCTGACCAGCAGATTTCACATGGAAAGCCCTGGAGAGTTTATATTCCTTGTTAAACGGGGTCAAATCATCTATGCAAAACTTCACGTTTCACACTTCTAAATCTCCTATAAGGTGTTGTCATGTTCAGATAGCAGACATTTTTACAAGAGCTGTGGCATTTGAGTCTATAGTCGATGAAAAATACAGCTATTTCCTATCGTTTTCAGTTGTACACACTGAAATATTGAGTCCTGATTACTGAAGTGCCTGGGGGCATATGTGCTCTTTTAATAGTAATACTCCACTGTGAATGCTTGCGTGGCCCTTCTATAATACTTGTGCAGTTGCAGGTGTCAGGCCTGTGCACTGTGAAGTAGACATAGCCTCGGTTGCATGGAAAAATTGCACATTCAAACGTGCTTTTCTCTTTTCCCATGGTTCTACAACAAATTACAGAAATGGGTGCATGGGCTCCCCAGAGGACTGCCCTGCTGCTTGAAGGCCTGCCTTGCTGCTTAAAGGAGTACTAGATCAGCTCAGTGGAGAAGTGTGGCTCACTGGTTAGAAGTGGCAGACCCTGAAGCAGAGGTCGGCCCGGGACCTGGGTTCAATTCCCGACGCGGCAGGGTCTTGGGTCAATGTCCGCGGACTCGATAATTCTCGCTTAGGTGCCTACGCTGACCATGGGTCCCACTCTGCAACTCTGGGCAATAGCTTGCTTAATCTCCACAACGGCCCCAGCAACGCCGGGGATGCCTGGCTTCACCTTGGGGTGCCCTCTCACAGGGAAAGCCAGGACGGGTTCCCCAGCGGTATACAGCGCCAGGACGCCACGTAATGAGGTAACAGTGCGCTTTACAAGTATACATACATTACATTACATTACATTGAACCCAGGACGACCAAAAGTGACTCCAAGGGCTAATTGTCTGGCCTATTCTGTGAGCTACAGCGACATAACAAGCTTTAGAGTCATTTAACTATGCACCTGCTAGAGTGAGTCCTAACCCCCAAGTGCTGCCCCCAGATCCTGGATCCCTAGAAGTGGTGTTAGAGGTGCTGCGCCTGCCTAACCGTAAAAGTTAGGACTTACAAAAACTTTCACCAAGATAACTAGGAGAAATGACAGAAGACTGGGATGTACTTGCTAGTTAATCCATCCAATATGTTCTTCTCCACAGCAGCAAATCCTGTTCAGCTGGACCACTCAATAAAGAATTCTAATTCTGTGGAGCCCTCTGCAACTACAGCCTGTTGCTTCGTCACACTGGAGGTGTTTGACTTTCAAAAAGAAGTCTAAGTCTGAAAGTAAAAATCTTCACCGCCCTTGATGGTGACAGACTCCCCATTGACAAAGATGACTCTATCAGCCTGGAAATACAGTTTTTCTCACTCAGAGCTTTTTTCCTGTCATCAACGTCGGCTTCACAGAGACTTTATCCAATGTCTTCCCAATGACTCCTAATCGGACACAGCCTGTTGCCTTGCCCCGCTGAACACTACCTCCTTCTGGAATTTTCTTCAAGAATTTTTTTAAGTCTGAAGGTAAGCCAGGACTGGGCCCAATCTACCTTGTGGAATCGATCCATGCTCCAAAGTGGTCAGCCTTAATTTCTGACTTCACCCCGGTCCAGATTGGTGCTTTGATCTGTTAGGCGCTAGATTTCAAATTAAACTATTCATAACTCTGGCTCTATTGATTGGATTTAATTCATTTTGGTTTCATTTTATTTATTAAAATGTTCTATATTTTCCTAAATTAGTTTGAGATTTTCCTATGTTGTGTTTTTACTTAAGTACTGTTTATGTGCTACATAAAACCTCAGGACCATAGTGGGCATCGGGCGTTTCCCTGGGAGTTCTGGAAGGGAGGGGGACGTTTTTATTACTGGGGGCTGGTTATGCAGCAGTGCTGCTATATCGGCCCCCAGTAACAAAAGCAGCAGGGGGGCTGGTCTGTCAAAATTGCCAGGGCTGATTTGGGGTCCCAGTCTGGCCCTGTAAATACTTCACACAGTAACTCTAAGTTAAGCCGGACGGTGTATGTGCAAAGTTACCAGAAGGTTAAGCACAGATTATGTTAGTGACTTATGTGGTTCACGCTACAAGGACTGTAGTTGCTGCTTGAGCAGGGTTTTCATCTCCTTAAATCACTAACCCATCTTATTAAACCTTAATGGTGTAGTCAGATATGACCGTAAAATGAATATACATTATTGGCAATCAAGAGGAAAATGAAATAGACTACAGAGCTACCTCATCATCCATGAGAGTACCACCTTCCAACTCTTCAGATGCTGTGGCTCTGACACATAGATCCATAATCATCTCTTCCATCAAGTCAGCAACAAATGTCACAGGAACGACTGTTTTTTTTTTTTAAATTGACCAAACACTGCAATTAGATATGGGAGCAGAGGGGAGTACTTGGTGTCAGTGATGATCAGACCTATTTGATTAGTTAGCATTCATCTAGTAATAATTCAGAGATAATTACTTGAAGGAGATTGAATTTGTCGTATAGAAGGAGCAATGACGATAGTTCAGGAGAAACATAGCATACAGAAGAAAATATTCAATGCTGTTTTGAGATTGGGGTCTTTTGGACAGAGTGATGCACTAGGGAATGAGAGCTCCAATCTAGGTAAATTAATCTAATATTTGACCATCGCCACACTTAAAGTAAAAGGAAGCTATGGGGAAGTGTCCTTTAACAAATAGAAATGGCACTTTTGCACATGGCAGGCTGAGACATGCAATGTGTGCATGAACCATTCAACTGGACTTTCTCGTGCATACACAACCGAATCTATAGATCACATCAATAACAACAAGTGTCGATTTAACACGCCTACGCCAGTAGCAATCAAAAGAAAGGTTAACAGAACATGTGTCACCCCAACTTCATTAGCAAAGCGCAATCAAGCAGAAGTTCCTCAAACGTCGAAAGCATCACTGGGAATCAATTAGTACCAGATGCTCTTCCCTCTCACACAAGGGAAATCCCAAGGAACAGTCTGTGATAGACACAACCTGAGTATAAACCTAGGCTTTAACCAGGAATTCTGTAGTGAATAAAGTACTCTTACAGACATGCCCATGGCTAAGGAAATAACACACACTTTGGAAAAGAATCTTACACAGGTCCTCTTCCAAAATCAAGCACAGATTGCAGTCGCTGCAATGACATTAAGACTGACGTGAAAATATGGACTCCAGTTCCAGGTGTTTACCTCTGAGAAGATAATTTAAATAATTTAGTAATTCTTTTTTTTCTGCAATTAAATAATGATATTCAACAACTATACTTAGGCACACCTTTGAAAGCATTTGACTGTGATCCCCGTAAAACGAGTGTCTAAAAGTTGCAATCAAATTGGCCGAAGATGGCATATTAGTATTTGTTCTCATCTTCTGAACAGCTAAGTTAGGAGAGGCAGCACCAGGTTTCAAAAGGTTGGAGCTGCACTGAAATGATGTCCAACCTACACATACATAATATCACAAAATACACCTGACACTTACAGGCGTTTGAGCATATAAAAACTGTGCGGTGAATCGTGGAACATACTCGCGTACAATGGATTTTGCTTAGAACCAGGTACACATGCCTAGTTAACATATATTTCTGAAAGTGCTACTTTAGCACACTCTATCTGAGAAGTTTTTTTTAAAGAAAAGACATTTTCTCCAGCAAATTAGATATATAAATGTCAAAAATATAAAACGTCATCATTATCATGTAATCAGAGCCAGATAAATGTTGATGTATTACTTTCTGTGTAGGTGACACAAAGATTATATCTGTGAGTAAAGGGATTGTGGTTCCCTACCAAAGGAAGAGTATCGGGATATGTACAATGAAGGGGCGGAGCGTGTTGTTAGCCTCCTTGGCTTAACAACACACTCTGCCACATCAGAAACGCAAGGCTGCACCATATTCACAAGAATGTGGTGCAGCCTTGCATTCCCCCTGCGATGACGCTAAGTTTAACAACTTAGCGCCAACGCAGGCACCCTTGCACCAGATTTTAAGGGTGTCTGCGTGCAGGGGAGGATTGTTTAGGTGTAGGAAGGTGTCCCTTCCTGCACATAAACAATCCTAAAATGCAATTCTGTCATTTTCATGTGTGCTGCTTTATGCAGCACACATGAAAGTGACAGAGTTGCATTTTTTAAAGGTTGTTTATGTACAGGAGGGGACACCTTCCTGTACATAAACAAACCATGGGATTTTGCTTTTTCCATGTGTGCTGCACAAGGCAGCAAGCATGGAAAAAGCAAAAACAAGGAGAAATAAAGCCTTTCTCCTTGTTTCACCAATTTAAGACCAGGGTCTTCCTGGTCTTAATTTTTGCGCAGCCTCCTATGTACGCCACCCTTGTACATAGGAGGCAGCATCAAATACAATCGGTGTTGCAGTGGAATGCCCACAGCAAAACCCACTGCATGCCCCTTTCACGCTAACCATAGCATGAAAGGGTGCCTTATGTGCAAGGCAGCGTTAATCCACGTTAAGTGGCTTAAAACTGCCTTGTACATAAGGCAAGGCCCCTATCGCCACAGGAACATTACAAAGAGTGAGGTTCCCGTGGCAATAGGAGCTTGCACATATGCCCCTATGTCCCTCATCCAGCTTAGAGTCCTCTCTGTCAGGTCAAGATGACCATATGTAAATCACACATTAATAATGGCAATATATACGCATGAACAAATGTTCTCTATTCTGGAGCACCAGGTAAACAAAACTAAAATCAAACACCTACCAATCAAATCATGTTCTCTAAAGTCAAATGGTCAATCCAATCATGTAGTTCATATACTTGTATTCGAACAGATTATATGCTGCGGCCTGTTGATCTGATCTTGAGGTTGTCCATTTAAGAAAAGTGCCCCTTACTGAAAGTCAATATCATTTGTCAAAATTAGAAAGCTGATTATCTTTGGATTGTGCAAAATTAAATACCCAGCAACACTACGCAAACAAAATACATAAATTATGTTATAGATTTAGGAAGTCAAGATGGCTATGGGTGATTAAAACACATTACAGACATTGCATGCTAGCGTCATTTCTTTTAGGCAGTCTTGAGAGTTTGATATAATTGATAGTTTGGCTTTTAAAATGTATGTGATATGACTATCATTTGCGTGCATTAATCAACAGCGATTTTCCAATTAACGTGGAGGCTTAGGCCACAAAATAAGTCATTAAATATTGCAGTATTTTAAGATGACATTTAAATAGAGATTATTTTTAGTTACAAGTACACAAGATCAGCCATCTGCTCTGAATGATAAACATCTATGCATGTTTTAAATATTATTTATTTAGAACATAAAATTGGTGTGTGCTTTCAAGTGATTATTTTTACAAAACTAAGTCCTATTTTATGGCATATACCACTCTAGGAAGAATTTGTTTCTCATTTTTTAGGATGAGCATTCAAGACCTCCTGTATATACTTTAGTATATTCTTATATGTGTATGCACTTTATGTACTTTGTGGGTTCTAGAGATCAGCCCTCGGACTTGTCTGCTTCCACGTAGGGACTTTTTTTTGGTTCAACTGCCTCTATTTAACTGTCCTGAAAGAAAATGACCAGTAGAGGTCAGTAAAATACCTGAATTGCTTTCTGCTGAGTCACGCAGTTTGGTGCTTACTTTCCCTCCATGTTAAAGAACAGTAGATGTTTCAGCCTCCAGGCTAATGTGCTGCATAGCTAAATACATTTAAGGTCCCAAAGGCGAGACCGATTGCATTGCAAATGCTTGTTATTAAAACGGATGGTCTATACAATTATCATTGGAGAACACAGATAAAATCTGGTCCACCAATTAGGAGACTCCCTGGGTGGAATACCACTCTGCCCTATTACTATTGGCCTGGAGTTCCCATGCCTGGATTTCTTTGGTACCGGAACACAGGGCTCAATTTGACAAGAAAGTTTGGCTAGTAAAATCAAATGCAGATTGCCTTGCAAAAGCAGCCCAACCAGAGCCTCTCGCACCTGCTCTAACACCTTCTATGGCACAGGGGAACATGAAATGCTCTCTCTGCCTGGTGACTCCTTTTCTGCCCCATAACACCCTCCCCACCCCGTCTCCCACTCCTGCACCTTGCAGAAACCCCCTTGCTCCCACTTACCACATACTCATAGCAAGTGAGAAATAGGAGCTTAATTGGTCCGTAAAGTGGATAGCAATTATGAGCCCATTCGCTAATATCCATTCTGGGAACCTAAACTCAGAACAGCAAGTTTTAGGTGTAGGGATACTGGCTGGAAATTCTGCCCATGTAATATCCACACTTCGAATAGGGGTTTGGTGATGTTTTTGTTAAGATTTGATCAATTTAATGCCTGAAAAATGGGAGCACTCTAGGCCCCAGATTAATAGACGCTTCACATTGGGTTTCCATTACTTTTCTAACGCTAACCCGATGCAAAGCATTGTGTTTACAATCCTATACAAAAAACGATTTGCATTGAATTGGAACCTAAAGTATCACAAATCGGTGCAATGCGTTGCCTAGCATTACTTTGTGTCAAGGGGGCATTTCATTGGTGGGGCATAGTTTTTAATGCAAATCCCTTTCTATCAAGAATTGTATCCTGGGATTTGCACTAAAATCAGGTACCTCTGGGGGCAGGTGTAATAAGGAGAAATGTTTTTGTTTCTCCTTGTCTCCCTACTTTTTAAGTGTGCTTTATTGTGCATCACATGTTCTTGTACAGGAAGAAACCTATTCCAGCAGAAAAAATATGCTTCCCACAATGCAGACACCCTTGCACTATGGTGCAGTGTATTGGCATAGCAGCCAAAAGTGTGCCAGTGCAAGGAGAGGGCTGTACAGCGCCACTCATTAGTAGATATGGTGCTGTTCTTCTATCTCCCATTCACGCAACGCAGTGCAGCAACTTTACGTGCTTCTCTGCGATTCATGACTTCTGTATGATCATAAATAGCATAATGAATGATGATATTTCCAAGTGTTGTGATTACGCGTATTAACATGCCTCGGCATAATAACATAACACCTACAAAAAATTCAACAACAGTGGCAAGTTAAAACAACAAATTAATAATAATAATAGTGCACCAATGGAAATCTAACTTAAATATGCACCTCAATCTAACCAATACACACATGTAAAAATGTTAATTATGCCTTATTTAGAATAAAATGGGAGCCTTTAACTTAAAACATCCTCCAATATATTTTGAAACTGCATGACATTTCTCATCTATCAAAGAACCGTAAAATTGCGATGCATGTGATAATTACCACAAAACTCGCAATTCTGATTCCCATGAACACAGTAGTGTGCACAGGGGTGAAAAAAAAATGGTCCACTCGTAATGCGGGCCTATATGACCAGCGACCTTTCACGTTACTGCATTCACCTCCATGCATAACTGTAGATAGAGGATATAGCGATTCAAAAACGTACATTCACTGCTCATCACGAATTACAGCAAAACACATTCCGCATAGTCCACAGTCTTGAACCACATCGTTTACAAAAAAAAAAATGCAGCTGTAAATGAATGTAAAATACTTGCGTTCCATTGCAAGCTCTGCGCTGCACCTTAAGTCAGGACACCAGCACAATTCTGGTCAATCACACACCACAATAAAATGCTTCCCACACACAGGGGGTCGTGAACACCCCGCTTTAGCAGCTAAAGCAGAGGAGGGGTTTGTATAGGTCTCGCATCTGAAACTTGGCAGATAATAGTTCACGGTTAACTAAAAGGAAGACAGAAAGGTGGGTTGCTAGTAAAAGGCGAGAATGAAGGATGCATAGATATATGCATATGCATATGCATATGCATAGACATATGCATGGAGAAGTGTGGCTCAGGGATTAGAGGCGGCAGACCCGGAAGCTGAGATCGGTCCTGGACCAGGGTTCAATTCCCCGCCTCGGCGGGTCTTGGACTAAAAAAAATTCCACGGACTCGATAATTCTCGCCCCGGTGCCTCCTCGACTCACGGGTTCACACTCTGCGACTCTGGGCAATAGCTTGCTTAATCTCCACAACGGCCCCTCGCGGCGGGATGCCTGACTTTCACCTTGTGGATACCCTGCTATCTCACAGGGGAATATCAGGACGGGTTCCCTAAGCAAGCGCCGGGACACCCACTGCGGGTAGCCGTGCGCTATATAAGCACAATCTACATTTACATTTACATTTACATATATAAGGATGAACGGAAGGATGAGTGGGTGAAAGGATAGCTGAGTGGGTAAAAGGAGCGTTGGGTGGGTGAGAAGATGGGTGTGTAAAATGATGGATGGTTGAGTGGGTGAAAGGATGGCTGTGTGAAAGTATAGGTGTGTGAAAGGATGGGTGGTAGATTTGGTGAAAGGATAAGTGGGTGAAAAATGTGTGGACGAGTGGGTAAGAGGATTGGTGGTCGGTGTGTGGATGAGTCTGTAACACTATGTGTAGTGGGTGAAGGAAAGGATGAATGGATGGCAGCGCAAGTGGAAATCTGAGAAGATAGATGGATTGCAGGATGGATGGATAATAAAAGGAGATCTGAGAGGATTGATGAGTCGGTCGGTGAATATATAGCAGAGTAAATAGAAATCTGGGAGGATAGATGATGGCATAGTATATTCAAATCTGACAGGATGGATGAATGGCAAAGTAAATGAAAATCTGAGGGGATGGATAATGGATGAAAGGACACAAGGAACAGCAGATGTATACATAAATCAAATGATGGATGTAAGAGTAGATCGATGTATCGATAAATGTACACATATGTGAACAGATAGCTAGATTGATGGAATGGCCGATGGATGGAATGGTGTAGGATTGAATAAATGTTGAATAAAAGAATGAATGGATGACAGAATGTAAAGGCGAAACGGTGGATATCAGCAGGTAGATTATGGATGGATACTTCCATGGAAGTGATCAGGGAGCTCTACTAGGGAGATTCGTGCTCCCTTACTTTGCATACTTGCTGCTTTCAGAGCTTTGTTTTAAAGTGGAGGCTATTTCAATTTTCTGGCTACTCCCTTTCCCACACAGGCAAGGTGAAATTCAACATTACTCCAATGAATCACTACCACAACATGCTACCTGTCTGCAAATGTGCTTGGATGCCTTGTTAGAGGTATGAAAGATTGTATAAATGCAATTGTAACACAATACAAATACAAGGCCATAGCACTCAGCTTGTGGTAAGAGCTATTATGATACAGTATCCGTGCAGAAACAGCGAGAACATCGCACACTAGCAATCTTCCACTGCAACATTAGCAAAAATATTTTCTTTTACATGCAGAATGAAAAAGAGTTGAATTACTGGCTGTGCAATTATGGCAACCTAACAAAGCGGGAACGTAGCACTGATGATGTTTTTTTCCCACTAGTGTTTTCTTTACTCCGTGGTTAATTGAAAAAAAGCATTAATCTTTTACGATCTTTACACTGGTTGCCGGTTCGTTAAAGGATTGTCTTTAAGGTCTGTTGTATAACTCACAAAGCCCTAATGGGGAAGGACCCCCAATACTTGTCTTTGAGGCTTACCCTGTACAATCCTGAAAGGCTCTTCACTCCCAGGGAAAATGGCTGCCATGGGCGTCCGCAGGGGAGGGCAAGGGGGTGCGCTTGCCCCCCCTGGATCGCCAGTCCCATTCCTTTTGGTCCGTAATGTTCAAGATTACAGCAGGCTGTTCCCCTGCGAGAAGCCCCAGGAGTTTAAATGTTCTCTCACTTGGGGCCTCTCGCACTTCTCTTTGAACTCTAGAGGCTGCAGCAGCCCCTACCCGACCTCGAGCAGACTGTGGACAGGCCCATTGTCATTCTCTCTGCTGCTGATCATCACATAAAGAATGACAATGGGCCGTCTGCATTAAAAGTGCCTTGAAGGCGAGTGAGGAAGTTAAAATGTTGCCCCCCCCCTGGAAGGCGAGTGATGAAGTAAAAAGTTTGCCCCCCCCCCGGAAACTTTCTGCGGACGCCCATGATGGCTGCTGATAATCCCTCCTATTAAAAAGTGTCGCTCAGGGGGTAGAGCATTCTCCTATTTAGCAGCTCTCTACTGCAATGCTCTTCCAATTCACCTAAGTTTCTTTATGGATCACTTAAATTTAGGAAATCTCTTCAAACTGAACTCTACTAGACATTGTCTTTTGTGGTGAAAGCGGCATGGTGTCAATTGGCTCCTGCGCTGAGAGACCTCTTAGGGAGTGATTGTGCGCAATATAAATGATTATAACAGAACACAACATAACATATGTAGAAGTGAAAAAACTAGAGAGGTTAATTTTTAACGTTCCAAAATAATACAGTTGTGCATAATTATTAGATTTGCCCAGCAAGAGCAATGTATTGCTTTTAAACTATGCCCGTGCAGTATTCACAAGGGTCATATTACAGCCCTGGTAGGTTACTAAAAGTTTAAGGTGAGGATCATTTCCTGAAGCCCCATTATATAGACTAAGAAATAATTGTGTCCTGGAGGAACAGCACACCCTTCTACCACACAAAGATGCAACCTGGGACATTCATCTGAGGGCTTTTTCACTTCCTGTTCTTTTGATGGTGGGATGTTTCCTGCCTGCAGTAGGATTGCACGGCCAATAACCTCCTCTTAAATCCCTCCAGAGCTGCAACTCTCATGCTTGCTTCAGGGGAAGAATGTAGTCGTGCAGAAAAGATATAAACCTTTACATTTATGAAGCAACATTCCAATTTCTACTCATCTGGGCCATATCATGATGGGCCGGGCGTCTGTTTTTTTTCTGTTTTGTTTGCATTCAAGGTGTCCAAAGTTTCAGCATAGGATTTGGAATTTCTCCGAATTAATGCATCAGCTTTAAACAGAACAATCCGGAAACACAGAGACAATCCTTGCTCACTGTTTCTAACTTGTTTAGGTGCTTAATCATTTACTGGCAGATATTCCGAGTTCTATGTTTGAGCTGTAGACACCCTGAATGCACAAAAATCACATACACAGGCGCTCGGCCAAACATCATACGGTCTAGACATACAGATTTACTTAAAACACTAGAATTTTTTCGTGCTTGAACTATGTTCCCAAATCCTCAATGTTTCATCGAGATTGGTTTCATGCCCAGAAACATTCTAAATAAAAAATGTGACAATCTGAAAACATTTCTCAGAAGTAACACATTATAATATTCTGCTGTGCACATCTAAGGGCCATGTGCAAAGTGTCAAGATTACTGTCTAAACTCAAATAGTGCAAGTTTCAGCCAAAAGGTACTGACTTCCAGGCACCAAGATGCCAAGTTTGGTCAAAGGGAAGCTAGCGCAAAATATAAAGAAAGAACAAGAGGGTGAGGCAACTAATATGTTTGTGTGTCACTCCTGGCAAATTCTGATAAATATGTCCTTCAATGACCCAGCACACTTTTCCCTCTTAAGATAACTTCCAAGACTAACGAAACAATGTTCAAAGTACACAAGGGGCATCAGAAGACAGGTGTGTGTGAATAACAATCTGTTAACAAGAAAGAGATGAGTGAGATGAAATTGGAAGTTGGAAGAAATACCCATCGTAGGATGAGAAATGTTAAGGTATATCATCTTCTTTTAAGGTTATTCGTGTACCAGAACATATTTCACAGATTGTGGATGATCGGTTAGTATGCAGGTGAGATGAATTAATGAGAAAAATGAACTAGTGGGTTAATGAGAATTATTGTGATAAGAGATAATTCAAATTATAGCCAAACCATTTGTACTGAGAAGATGGCTCACAGTATTGACCTTTACAACTGTTATCTGAAGTGATTGCGAGGTAACTTTCGAATCCCAGCAAGTCCCACTCTGGCTGCTCAGCTTCTACGGTGAGTAAATTAAGTTTCATTTTGTTGGGTTATAGTATAATCTGTTACTTGCGGTGCTTAGAAAATGCCGAGATGTGGTATAAAGTAATATATAAAACAGGTTTTATTATTGTTAATTATATGGCTTAGCTATTGTTTTAAATGAAAGATCTAAGCTGTTTGTTAAGGAAGTCTCACAAGACACAGGATATTCCATTGTTTTTGAGTAATTTTAATGTACAAAACGAAGATAAAAATGTTATTCTTAAAGTCAAAGATTGTCACAGTTGCTATATAGTTTCTGGAAAGATAGTAATGCAGGTATCCTGTAAATGTTAAATGAATTCAGCTAGGACCACAAATTGTGCTCCTTGTTCATTTGATACCGTTATGTTGTTGGCTTATAGTTCTGACATTTGCCCTGGGAAATAATAATGATAAAAGAAAGAAAGAAAGAAAGAAAGAAAGATAGATAGATAGATAGATAGATAGATAGATAGATAGATAGATAGATAGATAGATAGATAGATAGATAGATAGATAGATAGATAGATAGATAGATAGATAGATAGATATTTTGTGTAGGCTGAAAATCGTGTTTTTATATAGAGAAGGCATATTTTCTCCAAGAAAAATTGATGCTCAATTTACATACCTTTGGATGGACAAATGACTGACTCAATTATATCTTATTAAGAATCAATAAACCTCAGCTTCAGGCAGGTGTTACAAGCAGCCGCAAACAGTATATCGCCTCCTTGGGTAAACTATAATTTACCCAAGTAATCCGATCTGTGAGCAGCTGTGCCATAAATGCCATCTGCATGCCATCTCATGCCAAACAGAGATCTTAGGCGTCTGCCAACTCATGCATGACTGCACGTGATAATTATTTTCCATTTCGTTCAAGACCTCTGCTGCTTTATGGAAAACAGGGGGACGAAACCTGGACACTTGAGTGGGGATAACCAAGGGTTTCCGAAAACAAAAATAACAAAAACGTCCTTGACAATAAATAGGTTATTCAGGTACTCATCAGGGATTTAGGCAGGTAGGTGGCTACTGCCATGGAAAACCCTCACAATATGAAAAACAACCCTGTAGCTATTAGTTAAGTGTAAATCTTATGGTTGTAGTTCTGCAAAACAAACAATCAATGCTGCAGCAACCATTAGGTTTTAAATAAGGGCACAGGATGATAAAAGGACATCATGCTCTATTGTGTAACATGGATGCCCTGTATTATGGATTAGACTCGGATAGATAGATAGATAAATAGATAGACAGATAGATAAATAGATAGATCTAAAATATTTTAATTAAAATACTGGCAGAGGTACAGCTGAACTATTTATTTATTTATTCCAATACAGTCAGTGTTTGAGTGCCTGACCACCTTCTAGTAGACATACAATTGCAGAACTTCTTTGTATCATCCTGCTGCACTTCCAACCTCAGTTTTCTTTTGTTGATTGCATTACCAGACTTCACTCCTACATAAGGCACTTATTTAGAATTTGGCAGAAGGGATACTTCATCACAAACATGGTGGTTCCTTGTCTCCATATTTCAAGTCCATTTTAGCCCGCAACAGTTGTAATATGGTAGAGGGAATCACCGCCACGTTTTGACAGAGTACCCTGTCTGCTGAGCTCCAAATAAGGCTCCCAAGTTACTACAAATAAAATACCAAAAGTGCAAAGAAGGACATGAATTGAGTGTATTGATTTTTTGCATACGGTTACAAGTGCTTATGAGTACACAGATACACTCTCTCTTTCTCTGACTCTGTCTCACTCTCTATCGCTGTCTCCGTTGTAGATGCAAATGTGCTATTCCACTGCACACCGCTACATAAAACTAAGTCTTTCACGCGCTGTGCACAATGAACAATTTATGGCATCCAGTTTGCAAAAGTAGGTTATTCGATGTAGCATAATTCAAAGCCGTGGAGAAGAGATTGAGTGACAGGGAGCTCTAAGCCTAGTTCTGTCAGAGTATGCAGCTGAAGAGGTCTGTCCATCAAAGAAAAATGGAGCCCTTGCCCTGACAGCTCATAACCAATGCCAATCATTTGCAGCTGGCCAGGGTGGCTGCACCTTCTCTAAAGAACTGCATCACATTACTGACATCTACACACCGTGAGCCAACAGTGCACCCCTTTCATGGTGGAGCAATTTTCAGAATCCTTTCACTATTCATTTCATGTGCAAGAGGTGTAAAACGTAAAGATGTAGAGACAAATTGGCATTGCTGTAAAATTTCAGACTGATTCGGGAAAATGCAGCCTTTCTGCGACATGGAGAGTATCACAGTGCTTTCAAGTTACAGCTTTGCTGCTCCTCACTGCAAGTCTCATATGAAATGCACAACTTGTGCACAACATTTCCTTTAATAACGCAGAACTAATCCTAAATCTCATTACATAGGATTTGAGATCAGCTAAGAGGAAGGGCGCACCACCAGGTCCACTAAAATGATTAATGTTTCAAAAGAAGAATTGCCTTGACCTTGCATATCCCTAGCTACTCACAATGGGATGCAATATGAAAATTGCAATTTGCAGTAGTAATTATGAATTGCAAAATACGTTTGTGAAATGCACATTTGTAATTTGGATCTGAAAAGTCAGTTACACTTGCTTGGTGAATGCAATTTATTTTTAACACCAGTCTATTCGAATACTTAACTATTAATAATTTTAATTGTGTGGAAACTGTGGATGATGATATAGAACTAAGGAAGTGGTGGAAGGATGTGCATTTTCCCCTTAGTAAAGGCCAATAATATTTTGATTTTGCCTACCTGATTTCCTGATCTCTGCCAAGAGGCACCACAACAGTGTGCACATAGGTGTAGTCTGTGTGAGGGAGATTACTGTCGGATTTAGCAGGTGTCTGCCAAAAGGTACCATTTGATAATTTTCCTTTTTGAATAAAAAGTAAGCCTAGAGTTGTTCACTATCATTAAATTATGGATACATAACTGTGCAAAATAAGAAATGTGGATTGGCTCATCATTTTCCTATGTGAGCTCAAATATAAAACTAATTCGACGGTACAACAGCTCCTCCATGGTCCTTAGGCTTTGCAGTATTTCCCTGAGCAAACAATAGAGAGATTCCAGTTATGAACAACCCTGCTCGGCCAAGTTAATTACTTCACTGTCCAGGTGGCAGTTCACTATCCTCCCCTTACAATAGGCCCATTTGTGTTGTGATTAGTCTTCCCTTGGTAGGGAAAGAGGATGTGAGAAATCTGCATACTGTGATTATCTGATATTGGCCTACTTGAGAGTGCTCTTCTCACAAGCACAACAGCAAAAATCTTCAGCAGTGACATCACAGATTCTCTTTCAAATCTTGGATGAAGGTGCCTTTGCTGTATCATTTTGGGATGAAGTTACTTTACAGGTGAGGTCTACCATCTTGTAAAATCCCAGAATGCTGTGTAGCGGGTAGGCCAGACTAAAGACTTCTTTCATGGAATGTCTGTCAGGAGTGCAGGAGGCGATGTGGCTTCTTTGAATTGAACAGAGATGTCTACCTACTAGAATGTTTTATCTCTACTTTTACACACATGCACAAGGGAAATACTTTGAGAAAAGAGGTTACTACAGAGGAAGCCTGGACCGACATGCTGATGACACCCTGCCTGGAGAGGACTGCAGGCTTGTGCTGCTAGGGATTCTGCAGACTCTGCCTTGAGGATTAGTAGCACTGACTATCTCACTATCTCTGTCAGAAACTAGAGGGTGGAATTGCTGGGACCCGGAAGAGGACGGTTCATTTGAACATTTTGAACATCTGTGGACCTTGGAAGAGGTACCCCAGATTCTTCCAGGACACACAGTTGCCCCACGATTGTCTAAGAGGAACTGGGACCCAGGGAGTGCAGGCCAGAAGCGCATTCGTCCTTGAGAGCCATGGACTTCTTCTGCTAGAAGACCCTGATGCAAGAAGATACTACAAGCTGGAAGCAGGAGGACATGTCACTGACTCTCTTCTTCAGTGGAGCAGACCAGTGTAATATAAGATCCATCAGCAAATATTAGAAGTAAGGAGGCCCTGAATAAACCCTACTGGTGCTGGAGATAACCATTAGGACCTCAAAAGAGAAAACATCATCCAAAATAAGGGTTGGAGAGATCAGAATTTGTTTATCCTAATTGTGTACCACCGAGCTGAGAAAATCCTTCCCACTTTCAGTGGTTCATTACTTTTTATTCCAAGGAGGGCCATTGTCTCAAGGGACCAGCCCATCGGGAGCTCCATTGCACAACATTGGCCATATCCCTTCGGAAGGTGCGTATCAAAGGGACCAGACAGTAAGGAGTGCACTGCATTTTACCCATGTTTTCTCATGTACTCCCAGAGTCAAGAAGTGAGATATGGAACCGAAGCACTACCAGCCTTCTACAGGTTCTCATTACACTGCACCCTACCCTCTGGGCAGTCCAGGGCCTACCCTAGAGGTGGCTTATATGTATTGACAAGGAAAGGTTTAGGCCTGGCAAAAGTTTTGCCAGGTTGAAATGGCAGTTTAAAACTACTGCACACACAGGCTGCAATGGCAGGCCTGAGACAGGTTTAGAAGGGCTACTTAAGTGGCTGGGAAATTAATTGCTGCAGGCCCACTCATAGCATTTAATGTACAAGCCTTGGGTAATTGCAGTCCCAATTTACTATCTATTTATAAGTACATCAATTATAACAATTCTTGTAAGCCAATTTTATCATGTTTAGAGGAAAGAGCACAAACACTTTAGCACTGCTTAGCAGTGGTAAAGTGTTCAGAGTCTTAAAGCTAACAAAAACTAATTCAGTTAAACCAGAAGGCTGAAGGCAGAATGTTTGGAAGGCCCCCACCCAGGGATGTCAGGTTTAACTTCCCTTAAACATGGGGAATACCTGGACAGATTTCCTTAGCCCCAGTGATCATTGCTCACTGCAGAAAAAACAAAATAGGCAGGTGTATTTCACTATTCTTCATAACAATGTAGGCGCATTAAGATTTGGCGTGTTTAGAGTTAGACAACCCTGTCAGAGGTACACTTATCTACTGGAGTTTTCTGTAGTTGTACAGACCTCTAGCCTGATTACTGAAAGTATTACACACACACAATGATTTGTTGCCGATTAGGTACAATCAACACACATACATAGTGTATCAGAGAGATGATAACTATTAATATTAGTTCAGCAGTCAATATATAAAAAAGATGAAAATTAGAAAAACCCTAAGCCAGCCACGGCTCGTGCAGGGCGTTACACCGGGCGGTGACATCAGGCAGAGGAGGGGCAGAGTGGGGGTTGTAAAATGCGGGATATGGACGATGTCAGGTAAGTACCGGAAAAAATAAATCAAACAAATTTCGTTACCCGCGCTGCATCCCCAAATGTGATGCAGCGCGCGCAACAAAATTAGGTTTTTTTTCGGTACTTACCTGACATCGTCTATTTCCCACATTTTACAACCCCCACCTTGCCCCTCCTCTGCCTGACGTCACCGCCCGGTGTAACGCCCTGCACGAGCTGTGGCTGCCCTAGGCCTCCTTTCAACATCACTACCATCTGTAATAATTTGTCTGACCTCTGACTTCTACATCAATATTACTGTTGACCTCTCAATTTTGGTATTGGCTGAAGAATTAGCACTTTGTCTCACTATGTTATGCCAAGCCATGTATTATCCCTGGATAGCACCAAGAAGCTCTCAGCTTTCAGGTTGAATATCAGCATTTTCCTAAAGCTGTCGTCCCTCCAAATTTCTTTATGCCTTTCTCATCAGTTCCTTTCTATGGAGAGGGAAGGGAGAGTGAGTCCCTCCAAAGCTTCTTGTATATGAATCACTCAGTCAGCGACATATCTGAAAGGCAAGCAATTGTTTCAGATCATTGCTTCCTTCCACATTAACTCTGTGCTCGGCCAGATGACCTTGCAATGTTGCTTATTACAAGTAACTTTCTCAACATCAGAAAGAAAGCTTGCTTCTTTGCAGCATTTTTGTTAGCTTGCTTTTACAATGATATAGTGTTAGATATTTGGTTAGTGGCTGATGGGGTGAAACCCTACTAATACAGCAACCACAATCTCTGCCAGAGTGAGACACAAGCAAACTCCAAATTAACCTTTGCTTATCCCTCTGGTAGCTTGACACAACATCAGTCAGGCTTAACTTAGATGCCATTTGTACAGTAGTTGCGCAGTACACAAACAGAAATAAAGTGAAATCCAACACAAGAAAATCCCCATATTAATTAAAAAAATAGGGTACGTTTTAATGAATAATTAGACACCAAGACAACACAAGTCCAATTGGTAGAACCGTAGACATGCAGTTTTAAAGATTTCAGGTAAATAAAGCACCTAAAAGCACAAAGCGCCACCTACAGTTATCTATTCATAAAGACTGGGTGAAAGCCACAATATCAGGCCGACTTTCATATGAATGCTGTAAAATCAGAGGGTGGAACGACCCTTATCACACTCCTGAAATGGTACATAGCTACCACAGCTAATGTTGCAAAGCACTCAGGTACAGAAATGTTCTCTGTCTGCATTACAGAATGTGTACTCCAACATGTATGAAGCACATGAGGGGTGGAGTACAGATTTATAGTCCACGCCTAAGATGGGGTTGTAATCAAAATTTGAGCATTGACGTGCATGATCCTTCGAATGCCCAAGCATGTAAGATCCTACTCTGTTGCTATGCATCAAGCGCTGGGCTGAAACTGCAAGTGCAGCGTCTGCACTTAATGCCTCGTCCTCTTCCTTCCCGTAGGTCTTGACCGCGACTCAGGAGTATAAGTGCATGAAATTTGCATCATTTGCTTTTGGAAAATTTCGCAGGATTTTGGAAAGTTAACACAATATGATGGATAATTACCTGAAAAGCAAAACCGGCATTTGGAGCTATTTTGGTCACACACGTATTTTGAGCTTAAATATAAGGTACAAGTGCTGCAAATAGCAGCCTCTTGCGTTTTCGTTAATCTCATTGTTCCCCTGTGGTCGCCATCAATTTCTCCCACATAGCACTCATTTTTACATGACGTGCCGTAATAGCATAATTTACAAAATAACACATAACCAGCAAAAAATCCGAAAAATGACATGAGATTATGCCAGCGTCGATCCTACTTAGGACCTGCAGAGTCTGAAACTGTAGCCTCAGATTCGTGCATAGCATCTAGCACTTCACAAATGAACAGTCAGTGTTATCAAGTGACCTTTATTGATTAAATCTGGCACTAGGTTAAGTCAAACCCACAACCATCCATGTAAAGAAAATGTCACTTCAGGTCAGTTTTTCCTAGAGTTTCATTGTAAATCTTCTTTAGATTCTAAAATGTTATATATTTTACAAATAATTGCCCAAACTCTATTTTTTGAAAGTCGATATCTGTCTAACTATATTGATTCCTGGTAAGCTTTAAGGTGTCCTTCCACACTTTCATTCCAGAACATTGGAAACATGATCAGCTTGTCACTTTCTTCCTGTTGTCTCCAGATTCAGAGGTTGGTGGGTAGCAGTGACACAGCATAGCTGTGAATGTGTGCCTTGACCAGACCAGGGCATTGACGCCTGCAGCCGGCATGCTTTTTTATAGAAAAAAATAACCATAGAACTCCACTCTGCCCCATATATGGAGATGGATGCGGAGGGTTTATTATACCTTCTAGGTTTCTCAATTCATCTTCCATTCCATTTGATGGCCACATCCCTTTAATCACGCCTGCCTGTTGCTCTTGCTATCTGCAAAGCAGACACTGAGCTACAGTGGGAGCCTATTTCCTCTGCTCCTGCAAATTGCATAAGCATATAGGACCACATGTATGAAAGTATTTTGCATTCACAAACGGCGTAATTCGGTAAAATCGCCCATTTGCAAATGCAAAATAGTCTTTCATGATGTATGAAAGGTTTTGTAGTCTCAATTAGGGAATTGCAAATTCTGATTCCCTTAGCACATGTATGAAGAATTTTCCAAATGCAAACTGCGTTAGGGGAAATGCAATTACCATCAGCTTCAGGTCGATGGTAACCATTTGCAAACCTTGAAACATGCACAAAAATGCATTTTTCAAAGTGCCATGTGGCGCACACAAGCCCATAGAGCATGTGTATTTCTTACAAATGCACATTTAATTCTTTGAGGGTGGTTTAGAGGGACCTTAGGCCCCTGGGCATCCCTGGCTTTGCATTACTATTGTTATTCTGTAAAGCAATAAAAACCCATCTTTTCTCTATTTAATTTGTCTTTCTGTGAGTCTCTCTGTCTGTCCTATGTCAGTTGGTGATTAGCGTTGGAACGCCTCTTTGCTGGGGCAGCTATGCGCTCTATAAAACTTATAACATAACATTACCTAATTTGCATTTAGGAATTAGGTAATCGCAAATTAGCTAATGCAAAACCATATGCATTCAGAATGAATGGAGTAATATTACCTAATAGCAATTCGCTATTAACCGAACCGCTATTAAGTAATATTAAGGTATCGCCAAATCTTTGGCGATTCCTTACATTGCATAGCATTTTGCGATTAACAAATAGTGATTCAGTAAAAAACACTATTTGGTAAATACCTGTGGTGCTCCTCATAGAGTGCCTTTGATTTTACTTTTCGGTATTGCATAAAGTATATATTTGTTAATCAAACATGTATGCACATTGTAGAAGTACTCCTTATTTCCCCGATAGCAGGCTGTCACGTGTGTGTGTTACACACACCATATATGAAGTAGATAGACACATATAAATAAAGTCATATTCAGTAGAGGCACGTAGAAGACTGATTCAGACAAGAAAGCTTTGGTCAAATGCACACACTCATCTCAAACACATTGTTCAAAATCATTAGATTGTATAATGTCTGATCTCTTACTCTCCCCTCCAGATAATGTGTCTTCCCGGGGTGTCTGTGATGCAGGTCTCCATGACTCTGGAATGCTGCATCATTTACTTCTGACGGCTGAAAAATAACTTATCATGGCTCTGTTCCATGCCTCTCTTGACTATTAACAATTTACCATGGAAACCCACATTTGCTCGGGATGCTGAAGGATCAGAGCAAGCAAGAGCTGATGAGTAATTACCTCCCCGAGCCAGCCGACGCTTAAAGCAACCGACTTCAAAAACCCCTCCTGTCATTAGGGCACCTCACAGTGAGGTTTATAATGCTAAATGCTGCAGCCAGCTTTCTGCCTTCTCATCGTGGTAAATTGATTCTGAATGCTGCTGACAGAAGAGGAAGCTTGGCAGTTTCAAGGCAGCAGATGTCTCTGCAGTTCATGACTTGGTTCCCTCAATGTGTAGTTTGTGCTAAATGGAGCCTTAAGACATTGCATCAATCATTACCTAAGCAAACCACAGTTGCCAAGGGTCCTCTTCTGTTCCAGATGTTTACATTGCAACCATTTACTACACAATGGATACTTTAAAGAGGTGCTGAATCTTTAGATTTTTCATGTTTAAGTGTTCCTGTCAGAAATAAATCACTGATCAGTCTCATCTATTCCACGAAACTAAGCACATGGATGCCAAATGGAGGTACAGTGTCGTCCAAGAAAGGTGAGCTTACCTCAGTGGCGGCTACTGCCGATACGAGGTAGGGGGGTCATCAAAGTGCAGCGTGTAGGAAAGACAATAAAAAAAACTACACTTACCTTCCTGCTGTCGGCCACCGCCTCTGTGATCCCCTGCTCTGCGTCTCGCCTTGGGGCTCCTCTGCTCCAGGAAATGCAGTAGTTCCGATGAGCACAGGCTCCCAGACTTCCCTATAGCCAATCCCAGTGCTTTTCGAGAAGTGCTGGGATTTGCCCGAGTGGGCATGTTTTCAGCTCCAAAGGATACTGGAAGCCTGCACCTGCTGTTCTTTCCACCCAGCAATGCAGCTCGGGTTATGGAGATATCAGTGCGCATGTCGGTTTGGCAATCCTGAGACGGCCGGCCAAACCGCCATGCTCACTGACAGCAGTGCCCTATGACCACCACTCCTGCTGCTGATGGCCCCACCTCCAAGACTCAGCTGTCGGCTCTGTCTCCTAAGTAAAATTAAATGAAAATAAAGCAGTTTTAATAATTGCTTTATTATAATTTTATTTCATGTTTTGATCTGCTGCTTCCAGCAGCGGAGCAACGCTCCACCGCCATAGAGGAGGAGCCGCCCCCTGGCTTACCTAATTAAACTCCGAGGTAATTTTGTGCATTTAATAGCTGAGGAAAAGCTATAGTGGAAGAACAAGAACACTAGTATTGTATTAAAATACCCCCTAGGCCACTGAGTAATCAATTGAAACAGGACAGGTATTTCTTCCACGTACTAATAGGAAATGGGACAGCATTTTGCGCTTTTTAAAAAATACAGTACGATTAGTCTAATTTATGGTCCACATTACTAAAGTTCTAGCATCTGCCTAAGATGCAAATTATGCAATTCGACCTTTCAGGGACTGCCTGTTGGTTTTTCAGAAATGTCTGCTAAATTGGTGTTCCAGGTAGGCGTTTTGAGTAGGAATTGCTTGATTTGCATGGTGGCATGTTTGAGGAAAAGCAGGGTATTTATATTGAGTGTACCACATGTTCCCATCATGGAACATGCTTTGGCCAATCTGCATCCGTTCTGAAATGGGCGACATAGATTATTTAAAACATGGGGTGTTTGGGAGGATGATGTGAGAGACCCTAGAGGTTCTTTTCCTTGCTAACTCAGTTTATGCACCATTCCTCCAAGAGGGATGCTTTCCCCTTCTTAATTTTGAGCAAAGATTTGCTAGTTATAAGCCATACAATGCACACAAGGACACACAGTTCTTCCATACACTAGTGAGCTCAGCACCTGCCTTTTAAGAGGAAACTCCCTTGCAACCCTTAAAATAGTAACCGGTACCACCATCACGCTATCAGCATCATCAGGGTGGGCATGGTTCTCTGTTGTGTAGCTGTTATTGGCGTGCAAATGCCATTTTAGAGGTGCTACTCCCAACTCTCCAAAAAGTTACTGCTCTAAATTGTTGAAAGAAATTGAATGGTCAATTGAAGAGATCCATATCCATGGGCAGCTGAAAAAATATTGTTTCTGTGGGAGAGATTTTGGGAGATGTAAATGACTACTCAGGGTGCCATTGACCAAGGAAAATTCGGTCATAAGCATATGCTTGAATTTACCATTTCTATGCCTGGCAGGAATTCACAAAGGCATTCTTGGTAGATGTAAATCTATTCATGGGAGTGGAGAGCTCTGGCATCAGCGTGCAGAACTCAACAGCCACAAATCCCACTAAGGATCGGGGGAAGTGGGCACTTAAAGGTGTGGTTTGCTTTGGAATGTCCTATTACTTACCGGTAGTCTTCATTACTCCGGGTCCCGTTGTCTTCGTCCCCTTCATTAATAACAAATGAGATAACCCATCTCCCAGACAGAAAAAAGAAAAGCAGGAATGCTGGTACACCCCTCCCCCTCCCTACTGGGAGTATATAAGAGTACAGTACCCAGCATGCCTCCTGAACCACCAAGCCCAAGATGAGGGCCGGAAAGTCCGGGAGGGAGGGAGGGATGTAATGAAGGGGACGAGGACAACGGGACCCGGAGTAATGAAGATTACCGGTAAGTAATAGGACATTACCCCCAGGTCCCTCCTGTCCTCGACCCCTTCATTAATAACAAATGAGAATACCCAAGCAGCAACCGGCCATCATCAAACAACAAACCACCAGGACACAGCAGCACAGCAAAACCCAGCAATGTATTGAAAACAACAGCACAGTAGAAAGGAAAACAAGGGGAATTAGGAAAACACAGCCCGAAGAACCCCCAAACCAAAGTTAGTGTCATCCCCCAGAACATTCTAGATACGGTAATGTCTAACAAAGGTATTAGCAGAAGCCCAAGTGGCGGCCCTACAAATTTCAGCAAGGGACACCCCACGAACCTCCACCCAGGAAGCAGCCATCCCCCGAGTAGAACGCCCCTGAACCCCAGCCGGGGAGGGAGAACCAGAATGGGAATAGGCCTGAACAATATCCTGCTTCAACCAACGCCCAATGGAAGAAGAAGAAGCACGGCAACCCCTGGAGACAGCACCAAAAGAAACAAACAGGGAGTCAGAAAGACGAAAGTCACGGGTCCGATCAACATAAACCCGCAAAGCCCGGCAAACATCCAGCAAGGACCAAGGAAGGTCGTCCCCATCCACCTGAGCCGAACACAAAGCAGGCAGTACCAGCTCCTGAGAGCGATGGAATTGGGAGGAAACCTTAGGAACGAAGGAGGAATCCAAACGAAGAACCACCCCGTAAGCAGAAAAGGACAGAAAGTGCTCCCGAGCCATCAAAGCACCCAGTTCCCCCAGGCGACGAGCAGAAGTAATAGCCACCAAAAAAAAAACCTTGAGGGTGACAAATTTCATATCAACCTCCTCCAAATGCTCAAAGGGAGCAGCAACCAGAACCCTCAAAACCAAGGGAAGATCCCAGAGAGGAAAAGAAGGACGCACCACAGGGTGAGAATTCGAAAAACTGCGCAACAGTCGGGAAACCAGACCATCCACATCAGGCAGATTCCCCCAAGGGGCCCGAAAAGCCATGATAGCAGCCCACTGAGCCCGGACAGTAGAGACAGACAAACGCTTCTCGAAGCCATCCCAAAGGAACTGAAGAACATCCGGCAAAGGACAAACCAAGGGCGACAAAGCCAGGCCAAGACACCAACGCTCAAAGTTACTCCAATGCCGACCATAGGACTGAAGGGTAGAAGGCTTCCGAGACCGCTGAATAGCCAAGGCTAAATGCTCCGGGAGACCCCTATTCCGCCACCCCTGCCTCTCAACCGCCAAACCGACAGCCGAAGCCGCCACAGGGGCAACATCGGAGAGGACCGTAACGGAGACGGACGGGAGGGGAAGAACCATGGACGCTGAACAGCCAACAGCATCAGCGTGGGAAACCAAGACCTGCGGGGCCAGAAAGGCACCACCACCACCACCTCCTGATCCTCCAGCATCAGCCGAGACAGAAAGCGAGAGATCAGAACCAGAGGAGGAAAGGCATACAGCAGGCGGGAAGGCCAAGGAAGGGACAGGGCATCCACCCCCCAAGACCCCTCCTGAGGAATCCGGGAGAAGAAACGGGGAAGCTGCGCATTGTGCCGGGAAACAAAGAGGTCCAGAAAGGGAAGACCAAACCTCACGCACACCAGAAGAAAGGCCCCCGGAGTCAAGGCCAACTCCAGGGAGGCAGGAAAAAAATGACTGAGGGCATCCGTCACCCCATTGTCCACCCCCGGACATGTACAGCCACCAGGGACAACAGATGGCACTCCGCCCAGCAAAACAAGGGGGACACCACCGCGTTCAGGGACCGGGAACGGATACCGCCCTGGTGATTCAAGTAGGCCACTGTCACCGAGTTGTCCGACCGAACCAACACATGCGGGCCACCAGAAAGGGCCGAAACCCCCGGACAGCCCGACACACAGCAGACAACTCACGCCAGTTCAAAGACTGACGACCCTCCAGGAGGGACCACCGACACCAAATTCGCCCCCCAGCCCAGGGCACTGGCATCCGTCGTAAGGACCACCGGAGGAGGAGACTGCAGAGGCAAGCCCTTGTCCAGATTGGATGACAGAGACCACCAACGCAGGGCAGGAAGGATCGACAGGGACACAGGAACCAAAAGGGACAAGTCCCCCGACAAGGGATCCCACCGAGCCAGCAGGTAGGACCACAGAGGACGAAGATGGAAACGTGCCCAAGGCACCGTGAACACCGAGGCCGCCATCAGGCCCAGAAGGCGCAACCAAAGACGGACCTGGAAGGACCGACCCACCATAAACCAATGCACCAGGGAACACAGAGTCACCGCACGAGCCACCGGCAGGAAGACCCGATTCAAATGAATCGCGCCCCGATGAACTGCAAGTCCTGAGACGGCAGAAGCTGGCATTTGGGGAGATTCAACAGGAAGCCATGGTCCCTCAAGGCCGAACACACCAACCTCTGATCCCTCAACAACAGATCCGCTGAGGGAGCATGCAGGAGCCAATCGTCCAGATACGGATAAACCATCATCCCCTGGAGGTGCAAGAAAGCCACCAAGGGAGCCATCACATTGGTAAACACCCTGGGAGCCAATCTCAGGCCGAAGGGAAGAACCACGAACTGGTAATGCACCCCCAGAAGACAAAACCGCAGGTAAGGACGAGAAAGAGGATGCACAGGCACGTGATAATAGGCATCCTGGAGGTCCAGAGTGCACATGAAATGACCATGGAGAACCAGGGGAATCACCCGCTGAAGGGTCTCCATCTTGAACGGAATCCGCATCACAGATTTGTTCAGGGCTTTGAGATCTAGAACAAGACAAAACCCTGCAGTCACGTTGGGCACCAGAAAAATGATGGAGTAAAACCCCCGACCCAGCTCCCCCGGAGGAACCACCTAAACTGCCCCCTTGTCCAACAGAGACCGGACCCCCAGAAACAGCTCCGCTCGTTTGGATGGGCAGGACGGCCAAGGAGTTGGACGGACCCCTGAGTTCGGAGGCAAACTGGAAAACTCCACAAGGTACCCCAAACGGATCACGTCCAGGACCCACAAGTCCGAACAGGAGGACATCCAGGCTGGAAGAAAGAACCAAAGCCGACCTCCTACCAAGGATCCGACCTCGGACCCCCGACAGTCAGGAACGAGGCTTAGCAGGAGGGGATCTTGCCTTCTTGTCCCCACCCCGACCAGGCTGAAAACGACCACAGCCCCGGGAAAACTGCCTGTGAGAAGAGGGGCGAAAAAAAGGCTTAGGCTTAGAAAAGGCAGGAGCAGACGTGGACTGCTTGAAAGAGGAGGAATGTTTCTTCTCCTTGAAAAGCCGATGAAGCCTGCCCTCCAACTCAGCCCCAAACAACATGGAACCTTGAAAGGGTAAACGCAGCGCAGCAGATTTCTGGGCCGAATCCGTCTTCCAGTCTTTGAGGACCACGTTCCTACGAGCAGCAATGCAAGCACCCCCCGAGAGGGCAGAAGCGCGCACCAAATCGAAGGAAACGTCAGACAGAAACTCCACCTGACGCTCAACATGAGCCAGAATATCAGAACAGTCAGTGGCATTATCCATGGAACCATACAAAGTCTTCAAGTCCGAAAGCAGAGACTGAGCAACATAAGTCCCGTAGATGCCAGCCCGCAGAGCCAGATGAGAGCCAGAATAAACCTTACGCAGGGAAGCGTCCACTCTCTTGTCCACAGGATCACGCACAATAGCATCCTCGGCCAAAGAAGTGCGCCCCAGCAGACTCGCAACAAAAGAATCCACAGGAACAGAGTCCGGCAAATCCTTCGCCATATCCTGAAGAGGATAGAGCTTAGCCATGAAGCGAGGAAGCAGAATGCGATCCGGATCCTTCCACTCCCGATCCAAAACCTCCTTAACACAAGGATGGACAGGCATAACCACAGGAGCCGCGCACTGGAACTGGCGAAGCAAGGAACCCCCAGAAGTAACCGGGACATCATCGGCAGGGAACCCCATATTCGCCTTCACATGGCTCAACAAGTCCAGCAACATATCCTTATCAACATATTTGCCTTTAACCACATCATTGTCCAAGCCTCCATCTTCAGATTCAGAGGAAGAAGAAGAAGAAGACGGAGGCGGAGCACCACCGGACCGAGACTTTGATTTGGACATGGACCCCTTAGACCTGGGACCACCCCCCCCCTCTCCAACAATGTCTCCTTAATCAGCGCCTTCAATCGGGCATCACCACCCCTGGATCGATGCCTTGAACGCTTGGGAGAAGGAGAAGAGGAAGACGAAGCAGAAGAAGAGGAGGGCTCAGCAAGATGCCTGCTCTTCCTAGCATGCTTCCCCATGCCTGAAAGCAGCAGGAAACCACCGCAAACACAGGGCTGAAGAGTAATGAAGCCCAGCAGGACACCCCCGGTAGTCGAACCCCAGGCAAGCCAGCAAGCAAGCCCGGCAATGAGGGGCCCAGGAACAGCAAGCAACACAGCACGAGCCAAAGCAGTAGCACCTCGCACCCAGCCACAGCAAGAAGAGAATGCAGTGAAGAATGAAGAACATCAGGATATAAAGGGGAAAAAAAACGCTACGCGGTACTCACGGGAAGGGCCTGCAAACACCACCATGAAACTGCGCCAGCCGATCACCTCAGAAGCCTGACTTCCTGCCCCAAACAAAGGAAGTCAGGCTCACTCCGGAAGGAAGCGCCCCAGCCACACAGGGGCCGCCGCACCACCGGAGCAACAGCAAAGCACTGCCGCGTCTTCGAAAAGCCCGGCAGAACGGATACGCGGACCGGACACTCCCAGCGCCAACACAGGAACTAGCGGCAACATCCACATGAAGAGAACAGGAACAGCCAGGAAGCGCCCACAGGAAACCCCTCAAGCCCGGCAGACTGGGGGAAATCCTAGAAGACCAGCCCTTACCCGAAGCCCAGCAACAGGTAAGCCCCAGGAGTCAACCGGCTCCTGGATCCACGCAGAAAAAACTGTTGGAAGACAGAAAAAAGAACAGGAGGCATGCTGGGTACTGTACCCTTATATACTCCCAGTAGGGAGGGGGAGGGGTGTAACAGCATTCCTTCTTTTCTTTTTTCTGTCTGGGAGATGGGTTATCTCATTTGTTATTAATGAAGGGGATGAGGACAGGAGGGACCTGGGGGTAATTTGGGAATGGCCACAAACTCATACTTTTTAATGTGTCCATAAACTCACACTTTTGCTCACCAAAACGCCTGACCCCGGAGTATTGGCTGGAAACCAACACCTGCTGCAACTTTCCAGGTATATTCCAGGGAATGTTATCGAATAGAAAAAAGTAGGAAAACACATTTCTTGTCATAGTTTCCTACTTTTTGTGAATCGGGCACCTACCATCCATCATTTCTACTGAATGTTGAACAGTTTCTATGTTTTGAAAAGTGTTTAGCCATACTCCCAGTGTTATATATAAGCATAGTTAAATATAGGTATTTAGAATTCCTCTCACACAAATCACGTTTGCTTTAAACTTGTAGCCAAGCAACGCATGATAAATCCATATTTGGACAAGAACACTTGTCAAAATAACATCTGCTTCTGTAGTCTTGTCCCCAAATAAATGTTTTCTGTTAAATAAGAAGCAAGTAACGCATTTCAAGAGCACCTTTCAAAGAGGGATATATAGAAATACATAGAAATTGACATTCAAAATGTATGAACAGAACAGTGAGGCAATGAAAAATGTCTGTAAAAAAAAACCAAGCTAACTCATGTGACATAGACTGACATGAACACCAGAAGGGCTTACGCAATGAAAAGATACAGGCAGATATTTGTAAATTGTCCAGAATAAAAATTAGATACAAGCGACACTGCCATATTTGATGGTGGGTTTTTCGTCCACATGTGCAGGTAGATATTAATTACTATACTATGCTACATTTAGGAATGGCGCACCCAAAGGCGTGGTCAATATGACTGCTTATGGAGGAGAAATTAAGAGAACTTTTATGAGAATTGTCAAAAATAAGAGACTGACTGGAGTTAAGCAAGGAGATTAAGAAGAGCTGTGTGCTGGTTTGTGAAACGTGCATATGACTCCTCCAGGACAATCTGACATAGTACATGTTGATTGAGGAAAAACAGATACAGTGCTAAAGTCAGAATGTGGGTGTTTCCTTAATTTGTAAAGGCATTTCCAAACAATTCTACATCGTACGTTTTACTCAGAGGGAAATCCCTATCTCTATCACCAACTATTACCCTCCCATCCACTGCACCTCCCATTTCTGATTCGAGGTGTGTGGTGGACAGCCCCAAGACCCCTGACCCCCCATGCGTTCTCCCCTGTGCTTCCCATCCTCTTACACATTTCTTTCTAAGGTATTTTAGGGGTGGGTGAAACTCCTAAAAACACTGCAAGGTTCCGCTGAGTTTGGACAAAGGGGGAAAATATGCATGTCCCACTGCTCGCACTACAATTTAGCGCAAGTAGCACCAGCAGCCTGAAAAATCACTGCAAATAGCACCATGCGGTGCACAAGAGGACGTGTCCATTTGATTAGATTTTGCTGTCGCTCGAATAGAAAATCTACTTGAGCAAAAGCAAATCTGCTCAAGAAGCAGCCCTCTCACTGTGACTGCTCCAGACCACCCACAGAAAATGGCATTAGGGGACACCAAATCTCGCTCACTCTCACATTTCTGGAGCCTCGCGGAAAGAAATCTGCCAACGTGGCGATTGGCGGAATGTGGCCTGAACTCGAGTTGCTAAATTCAGCCAATTCCATGGGTGGAATGAAACATTCCAGCCACCCCTGTTGTTTTCAATATCCCTACTCTGTGTCTTAAACACTTCAGTAGGGACACACTGCACAACATATTCATAATATATGAATAACATAGGGATATTATCCTTTAACAAACTAAACCTGTGTACTATGATTCACTTAAGGACGAATTCTGTTTAAGCTTCTAAGATGGCTGTTGTGTAATGGGACCCAGAGGCTTTTATCTTTTTTAAGTGTTTCCGAGCACCAAATATGCTGAGAGTTGGTAGCTTCACAGGATCTCATATAATAGATAACATAATTCTTTTTTACAGACTAAAACCAGATATGCACAGCAAGAAATATAGAGGTACATTGATTACAGATTTTAATGGCTGTAGTATTAACTGCTATGCCTTTCCACTGGGGTTTAGCTGTTTAGCCCCCAGAAATAGCACGCAGCAACTATTTAGGGATGATGATATCGATGTAAAGCAAATAACATAGGCTGACACTAGGATGACATTTCATAATAAAACTCTAAATGTAAAAGGCCTAGATAGGCCTTAATACGAGGTTGTGAAGTGTTCAAGTGACGTTACAGTCTTTTTCCTATGTGTAACTACTTTTGGCCAGAGAGCGACCTCTGGCTGTGCTAGGTAAAATAAGTGGCGTGGGGCAGGGCACACAAAAAGAACAGTGATCTAAAGAGAATAGTAGAGTGAAAAGTAAAGAGAATAGGAGGTTGCTCCTTCTCCTTCTTCGTGTCCAGGGCATGGAACACCCTTCCTCACCACCTCCGACAGACACCAACACTGTACAAAATTCCAGAAGGCCTCAAAACCTGGCTCTTCACCGAATCTTCGGGACCATCCAGGAGCTGTGCCCCCCATCTCCCCCTCAGCGCCTTGAGACCCTTCCTGGTGAGTAGTTGCACTTTGCAAACTACTGATTGATTGATTGAGTATGATGAGAGAGATGAAAGTAGATGGAGAAGAATACAGACAGAGATAAAGCAATGAGACAAGTATAGTAAAGAAAACTGTAAGGTAACAGCATAATGAACTAATTTAATCTTTTTACCTGACTTTTCTATCACTTTTACTGGGGGCATTTTGGAAGGAAGAAGCGTTGGACAAATGCCCACTGTTCGTATACCTGAAAATGGTTCTGTTTTAGTTGTTGCAGATTATTTGCATGCAATGCAGTTATTTCTCTGAAATATAAAGAGAGAGAAAAAGAGGACGCGCGCCTGGCCCTATTTATGAGTAAAACAAGATAACGCAGATATAGAGAAAGCAATATAATGGAACACAAACTCATTCCAGGAAAATAAATGGAAAACGAAAAGAAAGCCAGAACCTAATCTTAAAATACAAAAAGTAACGCGAAGAGACGAGTAAAACTGAACAATAAATCAGGTCCGTGGTGTCAACATAATCTTCCATTCCAAAATGCTCTCCAGGGTTGCAGAGGTACTACCAACCACATGGTAAGTTCTGCACCCAGTATTTGCCCAATGCGGTAAAACCTCCCCAAATATCAGGGCGCGCCAAAAAGGAGCTCAGGTTCGCTTAGTGTCCAGATAGGACTCTCTCTCAGACATTATTCCCCATTAAATATGCACTACCCTTCTTTCATACTCATGCATATTTTTCAAGTACAAGTTGCAGCGCGTGCACTCCTAAAAGAGATGCACAGTGAGAAACACTTCCGAGTGCATCACGACCACTCTGGGCCGTGCGAGTTAATGAGGAGACTGCAAGGCGCGAGGCTCCAATTACATCAAACGCGGGATGTGTGCACCGCGTGCCCCTCAGTGTCATTTTCAGCCTGGATCATTTCTGCTGCAATTGGACGCAGCTACAGAAAAATAACTACACAGCTACTTGAGAAAACAAGATTGAGAAGATGAGACAAATTGTAATGTTGAAGGACACAGAAATGGAAGTGATAGATTATCAGCCCTTGCAAATCTACTGTTTTTCGCGAGCCCTGAAGTGGTTCAGTAACTCCCATATGTTATCCAGCGCAATGGAGTGGAGGGAGCGATGACATGAAAATGACAAAGTGGCGTTAATGATTCCACTCCATAAGAATGGTAACAGGAACAAGTGCCAGAAAGCAAGGGTCGTTTATCCACTCAGGGCATGAGGATAGCTGAGCACAGTTAGAAATAACCACTGGAGTGGTAGAGAAAACGTCACAGACTCGAGTTCTCCTATGATGTGGATGGACTGTCTTACACAACCAAACATAGGAGCACTTTTTCTCTATTTTAACTTTCTCCAATTTCTCACAATTAGTTTCACTTTTTTGATGTTCCCTTTAACCTTTGTATATGCAGAGTAAATTAGCCATTGTCTAGTAGAACTTTCTGTGAAAAAAAAGTGCAGAGTGGAGAATTACTAACGTTTGTGCAGGAGCTCAAGCGACGCAGCCGAATTTTGCTAAGAACACCCGCACTTTTATAATTTATAGCAATTTAGATGTTATAATTTATAGTTAAAAATGCCACATTTGAGTCACCTTTGCCCATGAAAAACTTTACCCAATCTAACCCTTAGTATTCATGTTATACATGTTGTCTCTGTCATGATTTCTCCAGAACACTAATGCTGAAACTCTGCCAGATCTACAAAATGCACTACTTTACATATAAAAACAATTGACCCCAGACCAGGCCTAGGGGATCAGCGTACCCAAACCCTGCCCTCAATGTCTTCTTATTTTGCATTCCCAACCTACTAGCTACCCAGCTCAGCATTTCTGGTGGCTCTCGGGCAGGACACCATGAGACTGAGGACTAAGAAGTGGAACAAAAAAAGATAAGGCAACATATCTGTTCAGTCTTTGTGCCAAGAATCTGGAACAACATCCCTGTATCTATCAGAACAACAACAACCCTGCTCCAGTTGAGGAAAGGTAAAGGCGCACCACTTTAAATAACACTACATCACGCTGCAGTAACAATCCCCAAATCATCCACATTTCATACCACTTGTTAACTGCATCGTAGCCTTTGAAACTGTACATATCTCCAATGCCTTTTTTTTTAGGTTTGTGCTGTGAGGTTTTGAATTGTTTGCCTTAGCAGAACTGTAACTGCTGCAGCCATCTTTCTGTTCAGGCTAACCATGCTTACAAGCTGTGCATGCACATGACAAGGAGAGCAATGCTTCTACCCCCTTTGCTTTAAGCAAGACATTTCTTATTAACTTACGTATTAGCTATCAGCGTACACAGTGGTGAGAGTTTACATTTCTGTATTGATTCAAATGTCATTACACACTGTCTCAGGACTTCAGAGTTCTGTACCTGTGAAACACCTTTGTTTCAGTTTCTTCATCACATGGTCTTCAGTGGAGTTGTGTATATGAAAAGGTATAACTGTATGTCTTGCCTCTGCTTGTGCAGCTTCTGCTAATTTGGGGTGCTAGTGGATATCCACTGGCACTCACCTGAGTATTTAACAGATATGGCCAGATTATCTTTAACAATACATACAAAGTTAGACATTTAATCAAACCATCCAGCAGGTAGACGTCTGCTGTTACTCTTGTCATACTCCTGGCTAACTCCAGTTTCATCCTGGAATCCAAGGGTAAAGTAGGAGTACTACAGAACTAAGGTGCAGCAAAACATTTGAGAATCTGACCTATCAGATATATTCAAAGTGAGCAAATTTCTGACTTTGGAAAAAAATTGAGAATTTTGTTTTCAGTTCTTTAATGCTGGTGTATCTTGTCTCCTTCACAGTTATCAACTAATTTCTTAAGCTCTAAGAATTCTGTATACATACTCTTTAATCAAATGATCCAGATGCATGTTTACATTAACACACGCTTTTCGTTTTAGCAAATAAGTCTTCCAACTCCCTTCTTTGTCATCATAAAATTTCACTGCATCTCCCTGATTTATTTTTTTTCAAAGTGAGAGAAAACAAAGCAAACCCACTCCCTTATCTCTTAATCCTCTTATAGAAGGGAAATGAAGCATAGATCAGTTTTTATAATTCAACTCAAATCTCATTTTCCATTTTTTGGAAACTAAATCTGTCAGAAGCGATCAGCACTAAAAGCAGAACTAGGCCATCTCACAAGTGCACACACCCACAGCTCTTACAGCAACAAAAAGCAGCACTAAGCGCTGCAGGAAATGAGGGAAAGACAGCTATTCCTCTCATATGTGCATAGAAGTAAGATGAAATCGCAAAGGGGAAACTTTTAATTACTGCCAATCAGCTCCTTTCTGAGGAAACAGCCTTTACAATGCAGGCATTACAACATAATGGCTTTACAACGCATACATTACCTACCAGCAATAACCAGTAGGTAGTTGTAGTTAAGACCTAGTTTCTATAGGAAAAGCTTTTTTTGTTTTGCTAATAAGTATTATGGCATTTGATGTATTTTCATGACATTTTCAAAACTAGCTTGCCACTCACTTTAGCTGCTGTCTGGAAAGTTTCGAGGTGATTCTTTAAGCATGGGCTGAGAAAAAATGAAGGTTCCCGAAATGCATTTTGCCCATGCAATTTCCCGTAGGAATTTTAGACACAATTACAGTCCAAACCGCTGAATGGAAATACACCAAATGTATCAAAAAGCTAGACCTTGGTATAAAAAGAGTGCTATTTGTGATTTAGTGTAAATCCATTCAGTAGTTTTTGATATATTAAAGGAAAATCAAAATTTTAAATCTAGGGACCCGGACCCACTGCGAATCTAACAGATATGCTGTAATCAGATTGGCTGACAATACTTCACTCAGAAGGTTTTGGCAGCCATTTAGGGACTTGGACTTAGCCAAGCCCCCCAAAAAGTTAAAAATAAAGAAAAAGGGGCAGGGTGGGAATACCGTGAGCCCTTAGACCTGGAGGTGGGGTCACCCTCAGTACCAAAAAGCATTGCTTTTTTCAATTTTTCCGCAAATGTGCAGTGCACATGTGGCAACATTGAAAAGAAAAAACAACCACAGTGTCCCCGCTTGTTTCTAGTTCAGCGCTTGAGTGGGCCAGATCCCAGTCACACAAAGTAATATGTATTTTGGGGAGGGGGCACACACGGCTTCCCTTCCCATGGCTGATATCAGCCCTAGGGACCGCCCCCTCCCCGGGGCATGGCCAATAAAATTCTAATCAAGGGAGTAGGGCCACATGGACCCCCCCTTCCAGGGCCCTTTACGGCACCGGGGACCACTACCTCCATGGGGTAGGCAAATTAACGAAAAAGTGTGAGTGGGTCACTCGGGCCACCCGTTCTGGGCCATTATTAGCCCTGTGGACGACCACCACCCCGGGGCATGGTAATATTTTTAAAGGGGAGGGTGGCCACACTGGTCCCCCTACTGGGTCAATTATGTTTCTAGAGACTACCATCTCTCAGGGGCTTTGTCAATTTTTGAAATGAGAGAAGGGTCATGCAGCCCCCCTCCTGGGCTGTGTTTGGCCCCAGGGAAAACCACCTCAATGGGGTAGGCCTTATAATACCAAAGGAAGAGGGCCGTGCAGCCTCCCTCCTAGATCCATTAAGGACCTGCGGACTGCTATCCCCAGGGCCAACTCCCTATCAACCCGGGGTTCCCACCCCTAGGGCATAGCTGTTTGCCCTTGCTTGGTGGGAGCTTTGGCACCTCCCACAAAGAGAGAGAAAACATTAAGTCTGCTCCCAGTGGGCAGAAGCAGGAAAATTGCTCCTGCCAGCTGGAAGCCGACTTTTCCTCTGTTTTAAAACAGATGAAAGGATAGCTCCTGCACGCAGGGAGCAGCATGTTTGCTGCTGTCTGCATGCAGTAGTACTACTGGCTCCTGCTGGAGGCAGTGAGCCAGCAAGACCACAGGGGCATTGGGGCTCCCCCTGTGGTCCCCGACAGTGCACACTGGGTGCCCTTGGTAGGCTCCAGGGTACTCAGCACCATCTTCTTGGACTCAACAGGAAGCATTTGCAAATAAAAACATAGCAGGTACCCCAGTTAAAGCAACACATCTATAAAGGACAAATGATCCTAATTTCTTGAGCTTGGCAAAGAGAAAGCATTTAAAAATGGTCTAAAATCCTTGGTGGAGGTGAATGTATAGTTGATCTATCGGAGCACAATCTGTAGTGACTGTGATGAGTAGGTTAATTCATGTCCTTTCATGTTGCGAGCAGACTCCATGGTTATCCCTTTAAATGACTAAGAGTATGCAAATGTTCAACGTGAACATTTGCTCATTTAGCCCCACCCTGTCTACCTTAGTAGTATGGAAAATGTCTTCTTACCTTTTGCCAAAATGATGGACAGGTTCCCAAACGTACCCTCATCGCTTTTCTGGCAGCATTGGTGACACATTCTTGATGCCAAAAAATATGAGGACATCTCCATCAAACAAAGAAGCACCTATTTTACATAGTTAAGAGGAAGAAACCTTGTATGGTGGAGATTGATCGCTTTGCAGTCTCGTTGTTCTTCTCTTTAAGAGCATTCAAGTTAACACAGATTTCTGGATGAAGATGCACGTGGAACAATCACAATGCTGAAATTAAACACACACAAGATTGCTGGAGACACTTCCTCGTGTCCTTCACACAGCTGTAGTTTAGGATAAGCAGTAGGCATTTACACAATCAGGTAGCAGTTACTAATAAACCAGCAGAAAGTACTCCAGTTGGGTAGAAATATTGTGCAAAACCTGGACTCTTGTTGGATAAAGGGGCAGGTGAGTTTCCATTCTGATCTAGTCACTTACACAGCTACTGATACCCCAATGCTGACAGAACTCACAAAAGGTAACCGGATGGTGTATCTACACTACTCACAAGATATTCACTGTGAAAATGGGACAGATGCACACATGCGTGAAGACGAGAACCCTCACTCACCCTATGGTGATATGCTTCATTATTGGGTTCCCTCTTGCACACTGGGACCACACGTTACAGAGTGAGGGCTACAACTCTCCCACAGGAGAGGAGCCTGAGGTGTTTTGTATCATCCAATGTAGGATCAAGTGAGGGGAAGAGTGCAAAACTACTTCCTGGATGATGAAGTCAATCCTTTATTAGTGTCTCCAGTGGATAGATTAAAACAGCTAAGTGAAAAATAGGGATATGGATGTTCCCTATCAGGATCTGACCAACATGTTTCTGCCTAGATAGACCAACATATTCTTGCCATTCCTCAGGACCATACACTTTGTCACTTTCCTCTAAAAACATGAATAATTTATAGAACAATTACCATACTTTTACTGGTGTGGCATTGATCTGTGAAACCAGCTTGAAGTCCAGTCTACATTCAATTGGAGACTTCCAGTCTGCATCCACCTTCTTAGGTCATTTAGATAGCAGACCTCAGGTCTCTGGTTCTCCTATAGCCTGCCTCCTGTGTGCTAAAGGCTGAATTATTATTACACCCATCCTGATACTCAGACCCCCACTCACACACCCATTCAGCCGCTCTCACATCCACTTAGAGACCCACAAAGCCACTCAAACATACATTCAGTCACTCACACCCCTACTCACACACCGACAAAACCCCTCACACACCCATTCACACACCGATACAGTCACTCACATACTAGCTCATACATACCCATTCCCTATCACAGACCCATACAGCCATGCAAAGACCCACTAAACCACTCACACACACAGGTCCATACAGCCATACACACACCCAATCACAGACCTTACAGTCACTCACATGCCCATTCATAGACCAATCCAGCCACACACAAACCCACGCAAACACCCACACAGCCACATACAGGCCTATACAGGCACTCACACACCCATCAAAGCCTTCAAGTGGGGGCCAATGAGGCCTCATCTGACCAGCAGGAAGCTTCTTGACCATCTGTCCACAGGGGGCTCCCGTCCGCGGCCATCCACCTTGCGCAAATTGTGTAATTTCACACCTGGGTCCTTGACACCCATTGTTAATCTCAATTTAGAGCTGGTTTGTGGTTAGTCTGGCAGGACTACTCTTTTTCTATCTCCCCAACCACTACAATGCCGGGACTCCAAACAGCATGATACAGCCAATGTACAGTACCTGGACGTGAGCCCACAAGCTCCTTTTGGTGGACGTCCGCCTGCATGTTAAAGCGCTCGTTTGGAACAATCATGACATCCGCATTGGTAGGAACATGCTCAATTGTGGGGCAGATCCACACCCTTGCTCATCTGCTGTCCCGTGGCAAGGTTAAATGCTTTGTGGTATTGTAAGATAAATTTGGTCAGCTGTTTACCCAGCAGTGGCGCTGCATGCACTGAACCATTGCTTAATGAGTAAGCTTGGTCTGCAGCCCTGGTCCATCCCCCTATCCTAGTGCTCGTGTACCTCAACACATGTGGTCAGTTTTAGGGCATGATGTCTGGACTCTACAGTCTCCTGATTCGCCATCTCTATGCCCACATACAAACAGCAAGCCTCAGGGCAAACTGACAGGCCCTTCTGCAAGTATTACACTTGGACTGCGTGGAGCTTCAGGAGAACCTGGGAAGAGGGGTCCAGGAGGGCCAGATGAAGTTTAGCCTTTTTCAGATCCTCCAGGTTTAGCACTGGAAGCCGGCACAGGTCCACTACACAGGTCTAGTATCCCATTCTTCATGCTGGCGGTGTGACCATGTGCTTTGTGAGATAGTCTATATTTTATTAAAATGCTCCACCATCCGCCCCTTTTGGACTGTGGTGGGATCCAGGCTGAAGGAATCCCTGGACATGCCCTTGCCACTCCCTGGCCCACTGATCCCCCTACATGACTTGGCCAACCTCTCCCAGCTGGCACATCATGCTTGTCGTTCACCACTGCCCTTGCAGCAGCACAGATTTGCACCCTACAACACGGAATGCCTCTGCTACCCTGTGTCTGTCCCCTTCCTACCCATCTACTTACCCTCTCTGCCTGCCCTCACTGCTCACCCTCTCTTCCCCTGTCTCCCACAGCTTTCCTTTCCTTTATTTTCCTTTATTTTCCTTTCCCTTTTACTTTTCCCTTTTCCTTTCCCTTTCCCTTTCCCCTACTCTCCCTCTCTCTTTCGCCTCCTTGGACTCCACTCTTTTTCCCTCCCACCCCTGACCCCCCATGTTGTTCCCATACGGTTGGATTTGTTGCATCTCCTGTTGTTTGGTATGCATGAATTACATTTTGTATTTGATCCTCTCTTCTGTGCTCATGATGGATGAACATGACATAGTCACCGTTGTAACTTTTGGTATTCTTGGTATAAAAAAAAGAATCAGCCCACAAAAATACATTTCACTTTGGCCTCAGGTATATTACATATGTACATTGAATATGTTTATTTTTTTTTCGTAATTGTTAAAATCCATCACATGAATCGTAAACAAGGATGTCACAGTAATTCGTGTTCTTGTTTTTCTAGGCAATTCTAAACCAAGACTGTTTTCTTGATGGATGTCTGTCACAAAATCTTTCCATCAGATCTGGCCTGACGCTTCTGTAATCCCTCAGAGGAACACGTATTTCATCTCAGTCTTGGCAAACTACACATGTGTGAATTGGATTCAAGGGTCTCTAGGTGAGCCAAGGCGGCCTTCGCAGGAAAACAGCAAATCCTCAAGGAAAGCAAGCGCAAGCGTGAGTTTAACACGAAGATGTGAGAAAAACAGAAGCACAAGATACAGCCGCAGACACTGCTGTCAGAGCTAACGAGAAGCGAGCGGCAAGCCAATGTATGTGCTTACCTGCTTGATCCCCAGGCGGTAGGCCAGGATGCGGTCCACGGCGTCCGGGTTCATTTGCGTCCACTGCAGGCTGTACGAGTAAACACGGGGTCGGTTCTGCCACAGAGGGTTGGGGGTGTCATAGTAGAATTCAGGAGTGTATGCTTTCCCTACAGGAAACAAAACACAACATACAAAGGCGATTTAATGTTTCAGTATTTTGCGTGCTATACTTGTTCTTTACTGCTACGTTACTTTTATATCCTGCTAATATTTGTAAGCAAGTTTCTAATCTCATTCTGTATTTTTTTAAAGGGTGAATCTGTGACCTTTTTGACAGTGGAGCAGTAAACTGCAAATGCTGTTTGCAGCCTCTAAAAGCACAGATTTCCCTCACATTGCTTGCACCTGGGTTTTTGATCGTGGTATTCCCTCCCAAAAATACTCAGAAAAATGTGTGCAGAAAAGGATACAGGACAACATGTTTTTTTTTTTTTGCACAAATGTGAATTCCGAGCTGAAAAACGGGTCCGTGTTGTATGGCAGGTTTCATCACTGCGTTTATAATTCGGCTGCGAGTGTTTTCGTGTTGCTACAGACCCCCTACTCATGGGAGCACATGAAATAAATACACATTTCACTATTTCATGCATGTAATAACTATGAGCACTAAGGCTGAATATTTGATGACATAGACAGCATTACTGGATCTGGATACTTCTAATTTACTTGACCTCATGAGAGGTGGTAACCTGGAGTAATTGGTCAGCGGGGCCACACATCTAGCAGATCACACCCTAGACGGCATTTTTTCTAATAATCTACACCTTTCAGTAATTAAAACTCTGCCATTAGGTTGGTCTGATCATTCCTCGATTTTCTTTGAGCTCTCAATGCCGGACCGTAAAATGCAGAATCCATCCCTAAGCCACTCCAAGAATAGAGCTTGGAACAAGATAAAAGCGGAAGACCTAGTTCAAACACTGACCGATTACATCACTCCCATTCCTAGTAATTTAGATGATGCAACCAGATCATATACTAAATGGCTGGAAGCTGCGGGGAACAAGTTAGCCCCTCTAAAATGCTTTAGACATACCAGACAGCATCCCTCCGCCCATTGGTATTCGAAGGAGTTGAAGGACCAAAAGCTGGCCTGCAAACGCCTGGAGAAAATATGGAGGGGGGGTTATAAGGAAGATGATAACAAGGAATACAAAGCAATTCTGACAATGTACAAACAACTTCTTAAAAACACAAAACAAGAATTTTTTAGCAATAAAATCTCTTCAGCAAAAAACTCCCCTAAAGAACTTTTTGAAAAATGTTAAATCTTTGGCTCACCCTCAGACTCCTCCAATAGTGGCCAGTCAGGAGCTCTGTGGCAAAATCGCTCATAGTTTCTTTGACAAAGTCAACAATATTTTCCTTACATTTTCAGGATCATCAACTGACCACAATACCAGTCCAACTGAATGTTTCCAGGCTACCAGTCCTGATATATCAACTTTTAACCGTTTTGCCAAGTTAGAGGTAGCAGATACTCTCAAACTTTTGGACAAAGCTAAATCAGGCTCTCCAACGGATCCTTGTCCGTGCTCAATTGTAAAGATGGCAGCTAGGCCTGTTGCTACACAATTGACCGACATTATTAACAGCATTTATCAAGAGGGATATTTCGCCAAGGAATGGAAACATGCCTCCATCCTACCTCTCATAAAAAAAACTAATTTGGATGCTGGTGATCCCAACAACTTTAGACCTATTTCTAGGCTACCCCTTCCCGCAAAACTCATAGAAAGTCATTTGAATTCCCAAATCAATACATATTTACAGGACTCACAGGCCTTTGACCCAACCCAATATGGGTTTAGATAGGCCCACAGTACAGAAACTGCTCTCCTGAAGTCCACAGAAGAAATTAGAACTGTTCTGGACCAAGGGGGGAAAGACGTACTGATCATGCTGGATCTGTCTGCGGCTTTCGACGCGGTCCATCATACATTGTTGATGGACCTGCTGAACAAGCTAGGCATTAAAAACAATGCTTCTTAAATCATATCTCACTGATAGAATCCAAACTGTGGCATTAGATGGATTTGAAGCCAAATACTTCTCGCTGCCCTGTGGGGGGCCGCAGAGTTCAGCATAGAGCCCAACTTTGCTCAATGTATACGTGTCATCGTTAGCTCCTATAATTCAAAGCTTTGGGTTTGCAATAACCTCATTTGCGATGAAACCCAAATCGTTGTGACACTACTTCCCGGGAATTTACATGAAACCGCGACTAGGATGAAGGAATGTATGAAAGCTGTAGGAGACTGGATGTTCCAGAACTGTCTGAAGTTGAACTCCGGTAAAACGGAGGTTGTTCTCTTCGGAAATTACCCTACTTTCTGGACCCCTAGTAGCTGGCCAGATGAGATGGGACTATTACCTGTACCAATAAAAAAGGTCAAGAATCTGGAAATCTTGATTGATGATAAAATGAGTTTCAGGGACCAAATTAACCAGGTAGCCTTCTACACCTCATATATCCTCAAATCCTGAAAAAAGATCATGCCCTTGCTGCCCAAAGAAGCACAGCAAACTGTAGTCTCTGCCCTCATAATGTCTAAACTAGACTACTGTAATAGTCTATATCTTACGGTTCATAAAGGATCGATGAACAAGCTGCAACTGCTGGAAAATGCGGCAGCTAGACTTATAACAGCCACACCAAAATACAAATCCATCTCAGCCAAAATAAAACAACTTCATTGGCTCACGATCAGCAAACACACTCAATTTAAGTCGTTGTGCCTTGTTTTTAAGGCTCTTCATGGCATTGGCCCAGAGTTTTTACAACAACACTTTACCTGGTATATGCCTAAGAGAGTATTACGGTCAGCAGACCAAAAACTCATCAGTATCCCTCGAGTAAAAAAAGCTAATTGGGGCAGAAGTAGTTTCACGATCAATGCGGCTAAGTCGTGGAACTCCCTTACACTGAACATCAGAAATATTCCTCATCTTCTGCCTTTCAGAAAGGGATTAAAAATGTGGCTTTTCTCAAGATAACTGGATAACCTTACATCCAGCTCACAGTAGGTCTTCGGGTAACAGTTTGCGCTATACAAATGCAAATAACATTAATATTAACATTAACATTAACTATACTGAAAAAAGGCAGAATTCCTTAGGCAAATCCTACTAATAGCCAATTAATCCATGGATGGAGGTCTCAGAAGGACAGCAGTCGCATTCACAAAATGGCATAAATTAAGATATAAAAAATCAATCAGCTGCTAAACGTTTACATGTGTAGGTTGATGTATGATGTATGGGGTTAATGCTGGTGTAGTCATGAGTCATACCTGATGGTCGTAGATAGTGGTTTGACTCTACTGATGCTTTTCTGTGATATTTGTTTAATGTAGTGATTGTGAATTTGAGCAGTACAAAAACACTCTTCTGACGGCAGTGCTCCAATCTGGTGTACATTGTTTCGATTTCTCACACAGTTCATGGAATTAGGTCAAGTATGTTAGAAAAAGAATTGAATCATTAATTAATGAACATTGTCAGTCTGAACATTCTGCTGATCTAATTGGAAATTCCTAGGAATTCTGCAATTGCGTCATTTTATTCTCCAGCAGATTAACTAAACAAGTCAAAGGTCCAGTTCTTGGAAGTGACCACTCATCTTCTCAGCCCTGTAATTGGCTTGCTAACCTAGAGTTATCCGGAAAGCCAATAACTATTCGATCATCGTTGGCTCAGACCTCTCCTTCACCTCACAAATTAGAGCTAATTAGTTTAAGGGTGTTAACTTGCAACTTTCAGTGCTTTAAACATTATTCATTACCTTCAAACTTCTCATCCGATTGAATTAAGAAGATGCCTGACTATCGGGCAAGTCTGAAAGAAGCAAGTTACCAATCTACAAAGACTCCAAAACATAGCTGCTAAAATGTGCTTGCACTTACATAAATATGATCATGCCAAGCAGGCCCTCATGGCAGTCCACTGGTTCCAATTGCATGCATAAATTATATTAAATACATTCTGCATTATTCATGAGGCTCACTGCAGCAAATCCCCAACATATCTTCAAAAACAGACTTCAAGCTATATTGCCACCAGGAACCTTCACTCCACTTTACAACAAGTTCATCCAAAATGACAAAATTCCATCTCAATATCATACACTGCATTAGATTGGGAAACAAAATCTGCTCCTGCCCATTTGGTCAATCCACTCCACCCTTCTTGCAAGAGTGCAGTTAAAAGGATTCTTATACAAGTTTTGCTTTTGAGTGCAGTGCAAAGTGCTACATTTATCTCTTATTTTTCAAACGCTGCAAAGGTGTACCACAATATTGATTTGTATAACAGCACACAGGGCCCAGTGTAAACAATGGTTGACCAGAATACACGTTTGCGCTAGAACAAAAGAATATTTATTAACACAATGCATAAAGCAGCACTGTATTCAAATCAAAGTTGCTGCGCAGCTTCAAATGAAAGGGGGAGAGAAGAACAGTTCGATATCTACTGATATAGTGGTGTTGCTCCCTCTCCTAGAGATGGAACACTTAGTTAACTTGTGCTAATACAAGGAAGTAGGTGTTTGCGATGTCAAGTATAGCTTTTGCACTGGAAGGTTACCCTTCCAATAAGAAATACTTCGGGGGAAATATAGGGGAAATTTACTAACACTTTATTTTAGGTTTGAGTCATAAAAAGCGACACAAGCTTTGCGGAAACCATTATATGGTATTTACATCTCAAACAAATCTTGATTTCCATAAGAAAGTTGCCTGAAATAAAACAAAGAAGTGCTATGCACTACATTGTACTAATTTGTGTCAAGTTGCATTCCACGGCTGGTACATGGGTGTTTCTATGCAATCACCCATGGGTTTTGACTCTAATCCCTATCTACTAACATCAACAGACAGGGAATTGGGCCACAAATGTACACTTCCTCAAGGCAGGAGTGAAGTTTTATAAAAGCTTACTTTTCTCAAAATATTTCCCATTTTGAATGTGTTCTGGACTAAACAATATGCATACAAAGTGGAAAAAGTATTAAACTATGTCAAACCATAGTATTTTTCACCAGAAGGGTACCCTACCAGTACAAAACCTATGCTTGATATCACATATACAACCTTGTACCTTGGTGCAAAGGTGTGTTCATTGGCTCAAGGCAACCTTATTTGTACTAGAGCAGGGGGGAGAGAAACAACACCATCTTCTAGTACCTATGATGCAGTTCTGCTTGCTCCTTTTCACACAACGACGTGCATCAGATTTGGTTGTTGCACCTTATTGCATACAAATATAGTAAATGTGGTGCTATACTTTGACAAAGGTTAGCACATATCCCACTTTATAAGTGTGCTGCACAGTACAGCATACATGAAAAGTAGGAAAAGTTTAAAGAACAGAAAACCTTTCTCCAATGTAACTCCTGCCTTCAGGAGGCATATTTTTATGTAAATCCCTGTTGGTATACATGAATTGGATCAAAATTCAGGGGTAAATTCCTACCTCCTGTGTTTTGAATAGCCTTCTCTTCTGCCGGTCTGGTTCTTGCATTGATAGGTGGGCACTTCTCTAAGGAGTTTTACGATGAGAATAACATTGCTTAGGCAGTAGTTATTGGTAGACTCTATGATAGTTAAGTGCTCAATCCTTGTGTTTTGGATTTTTGACCTCTGTTAATGAGTTAGAAGACACTGCCAGGGATTCTTTGGTGCTTCTCTGCCTAGGACGATGGAGGTGTCAGATGCTTCTGACCACTAAGACTTTAAAGTCCTACAGTCATCTCTCAAGGATTCAGTATTGGCAGATTGATTTATGTCAGTATCCTTAGTTATGAGCAGTGCAGACTTGTGTGGCTCTCTTATGATTCACTTTACATCCTCAATGTAAATATTGTATGAGAGAATGGGGGATGGGTAAAGAAACATCTGCCAGGAGTGGATTAAGTTTACATTTCATATTTTGAGAATGAATGGTAAGAACGGAAGAAATCAGGGATCGGGCGGCGGTAGCGAGACAAGATGGTTGCCCACTAGAGCTTCTGCAAAGCATCAAGGAAACATATTTTGTGGAGAGATGCATTTTCGGCACAACGTGGCCGTTAAATCATGTGGAAAGGCATCAGAAGTTCCAGGGAGTGGCAAGATAGAATATTGGACCCCAAAACAGTCGAATTGCTACTGTTTTGCCTTTTCCTTGCCCTTCCCGGTGCACTCCGTATTTCGGATACCATTTTGTGAGCGTTGAAGCGAGTTTCTCCTCAGGAACCAGTAAACCTAAGGGGCTTTCCTTTTCTCCACCAAAAATGGGGGCTTAATGGTGATAAGTTGACTTCCTAAATTGGAGAACCTCACGTGTATCCTTATTTTCCTGCCCTCTCCATGGTTTTAAATTTGTATGAGAGAATGGGGGATGGGTAAAGAAACATCTGCCAGGAGTGGATTAAGTTTACATTTCATATTTTGAGAATGAATGGTAAGAACGGAAGAAATCAGGGATCGGGCGGAGGTAGCGAGACAAGATGGTTGCCCACTAGAGCTTCTGCAAAGCATCAAGTAAACATATTTTGTGGAGAGATGCATTTTCGGCACAACGTGGCCGTTAAATCATGTGGAAAGGCATCAGAAGTTCCAGGGAGTGGCAAGATAGATTATTGGACCCCAAAACAGTCGAATTGCTACTGTTTTGCCTTTTCCTTGCCCTTCCCGGTGCACTCCGTATTTCGGCTACCATTTTGTGAGCGCTGAAGCAAGTTTCTCCTCAGGAACCAGTAAACCTAAGGGGCTTTCCTTTTCTCCACCAAAAATGGGGGCTTAATGGTGATAAGTTGACTTCCTAAATTGGAGAACCTCACGTGTATCCTTATTTTCCTGCCCTCTCCATGGTTTTAATATTTTATGGGCAATTTTCAAGAACTTCATAACAGGTGCACTTCATGTGAATTGAAGAGCGTACTAGCTTTCATACTAGTTAGTCTGCTCTTAGGTTTTTTTCTTATAATATTTGTAACTGAATAAGTCTGTATTTATCGGACCACCTAGTTAACAGCCATGTATTTAGTACTGATTTCTTCTTGGTGGTTACTTGTGGACTATACAAGTTATCCTGTTGCTCTTTGGCTAATAAAAACATGGAGTATGCACACTCAACTAAATCTCAGTCTTCTTTCAATTCTAATGACAATGGTTGCAAAGATTCTAGAGGCAATGTTAATAAAAGGGTTAAAAAAGACCCCTCCTCTCCGAACAAATCACCTGTGCCTTTGAGACTAGAGGATATTATGGATGAGCTGAGAAACATAAGACCTTTTAAGGCTGACACTACTGTGACGCTTCAAAGAAATTAGTAAAAGTGGTCTCATTTTGACTTACAGAGGTGGAACAATGGATCAGTGATGCTTTGGATGTTATAGCTAACTGGATATTTGATCTAAAGATGTCACTCAGCTCAAGAAGTTATCAGAAGATTTGGAGAATCAAAACAGATGCAATAATGTATAAATATATGGCATCCTGGAGGGTTCTGAGGCCTTTGACATGATCAATTTTCCTGTAGATGCATATACCAAAAATGGTGGGTTTGCCAAAACCTCCGGATCTCAATACCCAGTGGGCACACAGGATTGGTCCTCTCAACGTATCAACCTCGAACAGACCACGAGGGATTATTGCCTATTTTCTTCAGCACTCTGGTTTAATGATAATTCTTACAGCAGCCAAACAACTTTAACAAATGTTATGGTCTGGTCAGAAGATCTTCTTTAGTCAAGATGTTTCAAAGACTACTACTAACTGCCAAAAGGAGTTTTTAGATCTCAGACCTACGCTTCGATCCATGAACGTTCGTTATGGTCTTATTCATCCTTGTTTGTTAAAAGTTACAAATAAAGACAGACCAATTCCTTTTGAGGACCCTGAAGAGCACAATAAATGTATACATGTGCACATAGGAGAAGATATGGAACTTATTAAATGTTCGCCATCTGTTGTATAACAGGCGGTCTTTCTCTGTTTCTCTTTACAGGTCCCTATCCCCCCTGTTTTGATGAAGATGTCTCTGTTCCAACTGTCCATGTATTCCAATGTCTACGTTTTGTTAAGCTGCGCTGTCTCCTTAGTGTATGGTAAGTCCTTATGGTGCTGTGTTAATTATGTTTTCATCTCTTTTACATTGTCCTTCCACTTCTTGTTGATATCATATTTACTTACTCTCTGTGTTTCTTTTTACAGCAGTGTCTGTTTTTCTCATTCCCTCCCTTTTTAATATTATTACCTCTTCCGTTCTTTACTTTAATGGCTGAAGCCCTTTTCATATATATATATATACCAGGGGAGCCCGAGTTCTCCCCCTGCTCCTTTCATCTCTTCATTACCTTTACTTTGGCTTTTCTTTTCAACCTCTTTTGATTATTTTATTCATTGTTATGCAGTGAACGCTCTTAAACACAAAATTGATCTTTTGGTTGTCTATCTATTTCTCCCTGGCTTCGTATGGATGGATAAGCATCTTTATTATTTTGACTTTTCTTCTATTTCTTACCTTAAATATTTCCTTATACTCTTTTTCAATACAGCCACTCTTTTTTTTGGTAGTCATGTGTACTCTGACTTGGACTATTTTGCATCAGAAATGTTGTGGTTGGTTCAGTTATTCAATTATTTCTGATTTCTTATGTGCTTTTTAATAGCTCTTAATATGTCCCCTCGATGAGTGGTTTACATATTGTCTCATGGAACGTTAAGGGCATTCGTAACTCAGTCAAAAAGCTGAGTGCTGTCTCACCAATCAAAACTGAAATGCCAAGTAGGTTTATTACAAGAAACGCATCTTAAGGAGCAAGATGTAATCTCTTTGCATCGACAATGGGTTGGGAGTATTTTTTGCTCCCCATCCGTGAATAATAAGAAGGGTGTTAAAATATTATTTCATGAATCGCTTTGCATTCATTTGCTGAATTAAGTTAAAGATGACAATGGTAGATGGCTTTTGTTAAACATCAAGGTAAATGATGCACAGTTCTCTATTTGCAATGTGTATGGTACTAATAGTATAGTTTTAGTATTTTAGAGAAAAAAAATCCATTCTCCTTTCTTCCCATGCGTCAGAGAATCTCATAGTGGGTGGTGATTGCAATCAGATTATGGATCATCTTTTAGACGGAAAACCTCAAACCAAGTCTATTCCAAACAAAATGCATAAGGCTTTTCATAAAACCATTTCTTCTAGGGGGTTGATAGATGTTTGGAGAACTTTACACCTTGATGTTTTAGAGTTCTCTTTTTTCTCTCCCATTCACCGATCCCATTCCAGAATAGATTACATATTTTTCACACAATCTACACTTTAATCGTTGACACCTGCTGGGATAGGTTCAATAATCATTGAAGATCACGCTCCAGTCATTTTAAATCTGGATTATCCTCACCCACTTCACAAAGATGGAGATTTTTATAATGCACTTTTGCTCGACAACCAATTTACAGAGCAATTTACGTTATTTTTACAAGAATTTTTCGAGAAAAGTCTTCTCTCAGACACAGAGATGAATTTTATTTGGGATGCATTTAAAGCTACTGCCAGGGAGTTTATAATAAATTTTGTTGCAAATAAAAAGAGGAAGGCACTCAAAGATTCAACACTACTCTTATAACAAATTAACACTTTAGAACATGACTACTTTTCCTCAAATCACAAGGATACGTTTCCTAAACTTATTAAGGCTAAAATGCAATATAATAGCCAGTCCTGGGATAATGCTTGCGGTAATTTGTTTGAGTTTAATGCTAAAATGTATAGTCGGTGGAATAAGGCTGCTAAATCTCTAGCTAACTATCTTAAATTTAAAAAGTCCAATGTTGTTACTATAACAGCTAATGCTGGGGTCAGGCATGTTAGTGACTAAAACTATTAGAGAGCTTCACAGAATATTACACTAATTTATTTACTCTTGAGTACTTCCCTTCAACTGATCAGTTAGATGCTTATTTTCAATCCATTTCTAAATCCCCAGAAAACACTGTTTACTTGTCCTCCCTTGATAGTCCAATTTCGGAGCAAGAACTTTCAAATGCCATTAACCACCTTACAAAAGATAAAACCCTGGGCCTGATGGCTTTTCTGTGTGTTTTGTTCTTTATTTCAAGCAACTGTTGGATCCTAAGATGTTGCTTCTTATTACTCATTTTTTGAATACAGGAAGCACACAAGGTTCTTTTACTCAGGCCATGCTTTGTCTGAAGCCCAAGAAGGGCAAGGATCTCTCTCAATGTAGTAACTACAGGCCTAGCTCACTGATTAACACAGAATGTAAGATTTTTGACAAATTATTGGCACTCCATAATAATCAAGTCGTCCCTGATTTAGTTGATATACATAAATTGGGGTTTGTGAGGAGACATTCTATCATGGATAATTCTAGAGCTTTCCTCAATATAATTCATTTGGCTTCCAAGATTAACTCTCCTGCGGCTGCCATAACTCTGGATGCTGAAAAGGCATGCGATTGAGTGAAATGGGAGTTCATTTTCAGAGCACTGAAATAGCACAGCTTCAGTCCTCCTATCCTTCAATATATTCAGTTGTTATATTCTGAACCCTCCACTTCTATTTGGGTCAACGGTCATCAATCCAATTATTTTCCCTCTACAGGGGTCTAGACAAGGTTGCCCCTTATCTACACTTTTATTTCTTTTAGCTTTAGAACCCTTTTTTGGAAAAAAATTGCCATTCTTCAAAGTTTACAGACTTTCAATTTAATAACATATACATTAAATTTACAGTATATGCGCATTAAATTTTATTAATTCTATCTAATCCAAACGTGACTGTACCTGCATAGTTTCTGGGTCCTGCCCCTAAATAAATATTGCCTCCCAGATATGTTTACGGATACATGGTTTACATGGAATTCTAAAAGTATTAAGTGTTTAGGTATCCTATATACAAATAATATTAAAGAAACCATTAAAATTAACCTTAATGAAATCATCACAAAAATCAGGTGTGAATGGAGGGTTTGTCCTCATCATTGTTGTCCTTGTGGGATAGATTAGCAACGATTAAAATGATGGTGCTACCAATGATTAATTGCTACTTGTCCATGCTACCAGTTACCCTCCTACTCTCTTTTTTAAAACCATTACCCGTTCCTTGATCAAATTCTTGTGGAACAAATGCAAGCCTAGAATTTCAATAAACAATCCTCAATAATTCAAAGACACTGGAGAAGTTCATTTTCCTAATCTTAGGCATTACTTGGAGTCAGTTGGAGCAGTCCCAATGTACACCATTTTCTTTAAATGCTGCAGTTCATATCTCTCAACTCGCCATACATTTTTCTCTCCTATACTCACCCATTCCATAGCTGTTGCTAAACCTTTAATTACTTTCCTCTAATTCCCATATAGATATTATTTCACAAACTCCTATTTTGTACAATAAGTACATAAAACGAAATAATTGAATTCCTTCATGGAAAGAATGGATTGATAAAGGAATTATAACCATTGGCTATATTCTTACTGATGGATCTCTTATGGACTTTTCTGTGATTCAGAAAAAATATATATGACATATGCTCTCAACACGCCACTCATTATCTACATCCCAAGCCTCCTCTTCTTCTTTTCCTCTCTCAGGACTCCTCTTCTGTCCCACAAAATCAGCCTCCCTCTCTCACATTGGATCTCTCCTCTCATGTGAAAGCATCTGGTATTTACAGAATTTTGTCTTGTCCTACCGATTTGAGAACAAAATCCAAGGTGGAGCTCTTGTGAGATAGGGATCTTCTCCAGGAGCTATCTCTCCAGACATGGGCCTACGTATGGATTAAGATTCATACCTCCTCTTGCCCAGAAAGTACAACACAAAGCTTTTATTTTTTTTATAATAGGCTATTCCTGACTCCTGAGGATCTTCATAAGTTCAAGTTGACTAATAATGCAAAATGCTAGTCTTGTTCTCATGATAAAAGTGACTTTTTACACATGTTTTTTCTTTGCCCTTAAGTTAAATAGCTTTGGCTGCACATATGGAAGAAGATGAATGAAATTTTGTGTATGACTTTCTCTTATGATATTTTGCACATTTTTTTAGGAGGCTCTTCTCCCGTATGGTGCTCTCAGTGTATGGGACGAAACTTTATTGATCTGACGATTGGTATTGCCCTACAGATTATCACTACAAATTGGAAAGACACCATTAAACTTACGTTTACTGGTTGGTAGAAACTTTTATGTCATCTTCATAGACTGGACCGTGCACATGCTACCTCTATTCCTTTAATGATTAAAAAAGATTTATTGTGGCCATGACTTACGTCATTCTTATCCAGGCAAGCTGTTCAATCCACATCCAATGTTAAAAGTTATGAATCCCCAAGAATGTTGATAAAATCAAAAGGTTAATACCATTATTACTGCAATGCTATAATTCTTATTATATGCTTTTCTTCTTTTTCTTTCCCCTCCTTTCTTCTCTTCCTCTTCTTGTTCTCTCTTTATCTTTACTTTATAAAAAATCTTTAAAATACATTTCGTTTTGTAAAGTGTCTATATATTCCAACTCAAGTTATGTGGTTTTTAGTCCACTAGTTTATGGGTTATTCATTTTGTTTCTTGTTTTCATCTCTGATATCTATGCTTTTTGGGTTTATGGAACTGATGTGTTTATATTTCATTCTTACATTCATCTCACTTGCATTGAATTGTTTGAGTATTATGTGTATATTTTGTATTTGTTTATCTATGTAATCTTAAAAAGCATTCTAAACAAAGACAATAAAAGAACGGACGAACTCCAGAGAACTTGTGACTTTGAATGGTGTCTTAGAACATTTATTTCAGATGATGTTGCAGCCCTAGTTGTCAATGGCGGTTCTCAGATGATATATGGAAAGATTTTAGGTAAGGACTACTTCTGTTGAACAAACCAGATTTCAGTCCACAGAGCAGTCGTGAGCCTCACAGGTGGCCATGATGTCAGAGATGGAGTGTGAAATGCAAAAAAGACTGTGGGAATACCCACAGTCAGGGCAGTGCACAGCTAATGGACAAAAATGTCTCAAGTCAAACTGATTGAGTTCTAGTGTAAACAAGTATTCAAAAATGGGGTGTGCATCTACACGATCTTTTTGCAGAGATGGAGTGGGGGCATTGTTAAGGGCTATAGTCATCCAATATTATATTGTGCGCTGTAGGGATCTTTAAGCAAAGTTGTGATGAATGCTGTCTTTGAGGTTACTGTATCTACTTTATGAAATCTTAGTCAAATAGGCAATATTTCAGCAGAGATTTTATTAAGATTTTGTATGGTCTGGGTAGTCTCTTTTCTGGCAAAATTTGAGATTTTCTCAATAATTTCTTCTTTGATGTTTGCTTCTGTTTCCTTCTATATTAGAATTGAGTCAGCATACATTTTGGGAGTGCAGTTTGTTATGTCTCTATGAAAGAAAAATGTTTCTCGATAGTGCAGGCACCAGGCAGCCTTCATACAACGTTTTAAACTGGTCATATGTTCATTTACATGAACATATGATGTTAAAGCATTACTGTCTTTGCATGGGCAATACCATGAGCCTTTGAATAAACAATGCAAAATGTATCTTTAGGAAATTACGTACGAACTGGAATTATACACAGCGTGCATGCTCTGTCTGTACACATGACAAAGAAACACTATGAACACTAAAACCCAGAAAATCCCAGCTGCAGCAAAAAGCAAATCACAGAAAAAAAGCATTCTGAATAAAAACTGACAAAGGGGGGATTGGTGGTTCCTTTCCTGCATTGTTCTATTTGTTCCCTAAACAGTGTGCCTAATGTAAGGCGGATCATAAAAATCAAATAATAAAACAATAAAAATATCATAGATTGAGCATGTATCTCTTCTGCTAAAATGGGTGTGTTTGCGGCAGCAGAGATGTGTGCTTACAAGCTATCTTGGCAGTAATGCAGAAATATAGATCCAAGGTTAAAGGTCCCTCAAATTGTTTAGATTCGTATCTGGTTTATCAGTATGTGTCACCGCTGTTACCCATTTTTTTCCTGATGTCTCATTTTCTTTGGCAGCAGCGGCCCATGACAAAATAACCTTGTGGCGACCTTTCAAAATGTAATACAATATTGCCATCAAGAATCCCTGATATACTTTTGCTTCAAATGTTTAAGGTAGATTGATGAAATGTTGTGTTCTTTCACTGGAAGAAAAGCAGCTGCAACATTGCTATATGATCAATGCACTAATTCTAGGAGATGGGGCACGAGGCAATAACATAGAGGGCGCCGTCCACTACCAAACAAGCCTAAATATGAGGCGCAATTGTGATTTGCGATATAATGAATAATTTATAGGCACCGTTTACCTATCCAGTTGTAGGCCGAAAGAGATCATGAAGTTAAGCAAGGGAAAACAGCTAGTAAGCGAAGTTACAGAGCAGATTTATTAAAGCAACTATAAATGTAGGAGGGTTGTTGCGATGAATATTGTTTTGCATTATTTGTATTTTCCTGTAACCCAACTTTTGAAATATTGAAATATTACGGTGTATATGGCGTTGCTTTCATTGTATTTTCTCACCTTAGAACCCCTTATTTTAATAAAAACACTTTATTTGTTCTGATTTGCAACTTCAATGGCACATACAATTGTTTGACTTCAACATTATTCTAGATCTTCAGCACCACAACTCCCCACCCCCTGACCATACGTCCTTGTTTTGTAAATATGAACCGACATTCAACAATATCAAAGTGTATACTAAAGAGATCTTGGGTGAAAATATTATTGACATAGATCCCATGTGTAAGGAACTTTCCTATTAAAATTGTAATGTGTGTTAGTACCTTGAAAGGTATCATTTAGAAATACCACTATACATTCCAAGATGGCCGCCATGTTTTTACTACCAACTGAGCTGTGATGCAAAATAATGTTGTCCTCTTTCTATTATTTTATTTATTTATTTATGGTATTTATAAAGCGCTCTGCAACCCTACGGGCATCCTGGCGCTGTGAAAGTGTAACTGAAACAAATGTGCATCATGGGTAGAATGGGGGGGGTGATCAGTTTACTTCTGGGGCAGTTAAACTTTAGGGAAGAGCCATGTCTTTACCTTTTTTCGAAAAGGCATCAGTTTGCTTGTTTTCCTAATTGCAATAGGGAGGCTATTCCAGAGATGGGCTGCCGCTATACTAAAGGCTCTGCCACCATGAGTGGCTTTCCTGATCCTAGGTATGCTGATGAGGTTAGTGGAAGAGGATCGGAGGGTCCGTGTGGGCTCATACCATTTAAATTTGTTTTGTAATGGTATAGGACCCAGCCCATGCACTGCCTTGAAGACAGTGCATAGAGATTTGAAGAGGATCCTCTGATGCACGGGCAGCCAGTGTAGCTCAGCCAAAGCAAGAGTAGTGGAGGATCTTCATCCTCGGGAAAGTGCCATTTTCGCTGCTGCCGCCTGGATGCTCTGAAGTCTGGAAATCAAGTAAGCAGGAGATTCCAGTAGCAGAGCGTTACAATAATCCAGGCGGCTGAGAATAGTGCTCCTGACTACGGTGGCTCTAGTCTGTGCTGGGAGGAGAGGCAGCAGCTTTCGAAGGCCTCGCATTAAGGCAAAGCAGCTGCTCACCTGCTTGTTGACGTTGGTCTCTAGACTCAGGCTGTCATTAAAGCTGACCCCTAGGTTCCGTACTGTTTTTACTGGAGTCAGTGACTCACCTGACTCCAGAGGCCAAAAGTCAACAGGCAGGCTTCTGGCGATTCTGCCTACTTTGCAGTGCATTATCTCGGTTTTACCACTGTTGAACTGTAGTGAATTACTATTTAGCCAAGATGCCATTTCCAGCATGCAGGTGTGGAAGGTCTCGAGTGATTCTGCATGAGCACCATCAAGAGAAATCATCAGCTGCGTGTCATCCGCATAGTTGATCACGCTAATGCCGTGAGCCTTGATGATGCCCATCAGGGGTTGCATGTAAACATTAAAAAGGATCGGACTGATCGCAGACCCCTGTGGAACCCCATGTGGAACTATAGCAAACTCAGACTGGTATGGAGGGAGTGCCACTGCCTGCCATCTATCCGTCAGGTAAGAGCGGAACCAATCGAGCGCAACTCCCTCAACTCCAAAGCTTTTCAGCCTTGTCAGCAGGATGTCGTGACTCACCGTATCGAATGCGACGGACAGGTCCAGCAAAATTAAGATTGCTGATTCTCCCCTGTCCGCTCTCATTCGCAGGTTGTCCAGGACCATCAGCAGAGCTGACTCGGTCCCATGGGCTAGTCTGAAACCGAATTGCTCCTCTTCAAGGATGTTGTTGGTTTCTAGGAAGAGGGACAACGATCTGCTGAACAGCCGTTCCATGATCTTAATTGGTACGGCAGGAGCGATATAGGTCAATAGTTCTTATGGCAACTGGGGTCCAAATTTGATTTTTTCAGCAGGGGGGTGACAACTGCCAGTTTCCATTCTTTCAGTACAATACCTGTGTCGAGGGATTGATTGCATAGCTGACGAAGTACTGGAAAGAGTTCAGCCCCAAACTCCTTTACTATTTTGTGAGGTAGAGGGTCCAGTGGGGATCCAGATGTTATGTTGAGGGCTGTTTGCGCAAACTCTTGTTCTGCCGGAGTCTCAAATTTATCCACAATAGCCTTTGGCATGGGGTGTCCCTCCATTCCTTCGCTCTTCTTCCCATTCTCCATGCTGCTTTTGTGCTACACTAGGGAAGTGGGGGCATCCTTCATACTCTCTATTATCTTGGTAAGTTTTTTCCTGGAAGAAGGAGGCCAAACCGTCACATAATTCTTGTGAGGGCTTGATATTGCTATTAGCGCACTCAGGATGGGACAGATCTTTTACTATCCTAAAGATGTCACGTGACTTATTGGAACTTTTTAGGATTAGATCTGCAAAGTAGTTTGCTTTGGCTGTGGCAATCTCTTTCTTATATTGAGTTATTGTCTGCCTCCAGAGTAGTTTATCCTGCTCTATATAGTTTTTCCTCCAATACCTTTCCGCCTTTTTGCAGACGTTTTTCAGATCTTTCAGTGTTTCCGTGTACCAGGGCGCGGATGGGTTGCCTCTTTTTCTGATTACTTTCAGCGGTGCAATATGATCAAGTTATAACCATGTTTTCAATGAGAAAGGTGTGTATTTAAACAAAGCATTAGGTTTTGCCCATCATCGTGAACAAGGCCATGAATTATGTCCGGAAAGCGTGGATGATTTCACTCGAACAATAAAAATGAGCGAAGGACTTGCACAGCGATTGTTCTAATTCTATTCGATGGTGAACTCTGTGGCGTGCAAACAGGTAGGGCGCTGTCTGTACCTCCCAGCGTAAGTATGAACTAATACAAAGCTCCCCCGTTAGGCAGGAGACACCCTGTTGCACAGCATCTCAAGGATGACAAAATGTCTTTTCCCTTAATCCATTAATTCTTCCTCATGATGGGGTTCCAAAGTATATTTATTGTTTCATCAAAATTTCCACAGAACCAAAATTCAGGTGTATGTCAACCAACATTATAATCCAGTATAAATCCTTCCCCAATGCATTTCGGGCCGATTTGCTAGCCCTTCCTCAGGGGACAACTCTACAAAAAAGGAAATACATCTCCATATCACTTTGGACGTAAAGTGCAGTTTTCAAGCATAATCATCAATTACATTTCATTCATGCCATTGATTAAATTACTGTGAATCATAGCTCCAGTGCCTAAACAAACACTAAAGTGTCAATTAAGTGTGAGACATGTCCAGTAGTGCAATAGGTTACCCGGTGAAATAATATCAAAGATGTGTTTTCACAAACGAGTTAAAAACTACTTAAAAACGTGATTCTCCGCATGCCTCCAGTGTCAAACCTCATGCCCCCGTCACCGATTTGTGCACTTAAATCAAGCCCCTGATTCAACCACATTCTAAACGTGAGACCGATACTCACGAACTATTGCAACGAGCTGCAGCGCGGTGTCTGTAAAATAACAGCACAGCGCATATAAACATTACTGCATCACGCTCGTGGGCTCATGTGTTAACACATTCTCCAGAACGGAGTACTCACTAGGTGATGATGGTGGAAACCAGCATGATCGTCTCTATGTCGGGAACCCCAGGAATAAACCCGGGTCATGGCGTTTTAACCGCGTTGTGTTAGTGTACCAAACAGTGAGAACGGACTACAAAATGCGAAAATCAACAAAAAACGTAGCGGCCATCTTGAGTGAGTGAATGAACATGCAAACAAAAACTAAAAAAGTGTTATCAAAAAAACGACCATTATAGCGCATGGATAAGCTACATATTCACAAGACATATAAGCATGCGTAGAAAGCTGATTATTCAAAATTACAGATAGCACAAAAACTCTATCCGGTCATTGAGACCGTGTGGCTGCATCGATGCCATATAGCGGATCCAGAAATTTTCTCTTTTAAGCAATGTCTGTTTGTTGTTGTGAGTAGGAGTGATTTGTTCTAATATCACATATTTCAGTTGAGCTACAGAATGTTGGTGTTCAGCGAAGTGTGTGGCAACTGTGGATTTCAAATTGCCTGTTCTTATGTTGCTCTTCTGTTCGAGTAATCGAATCCTGATCTTCCTTTCAGTGTGACCAATATAACATTTGCCACATGGGCACTTGAGCATATAGATTACATTGCTTGAATTGCAAGTGGCATTCACTCTTAATTTCACTGGATGTCCCTTCATAGGGTGGCTGATGGTGTTTCCTGGAATGCAATTGTTGCAGTTACTGCAATTATAACAAGGACGTAGACCTCTGTATGTGGTTGGTTCACTGTCTTTAATGGATGCCTTCAACATCTCTTTCAAGTTGCGGCCCCTGGTATATGCAAACATCGGCGGTTGGTCGAAAATACCTCGAAAGTCTGGTTCAAAACTCAGTAGTGACCAATGTTTAAGAATTATGTTTTTGTAACTGTTACTCAGAATACTGTATTTCGACACCACCACCATTCTGGTGTTCACTGGCTTCACTGTGGTTTGTAACAATTCCTCCCGTTTCATAACTCCAACTTGGTTGACTGCTGTGGCCAAAGTCTCTTGAGGGTACCCCCGATCTCTGAATCTTTCCACCATGTTGTTAACTTCCTGTTGGCAGGTACTCTCCGAAGATACTATGCGTTTCACTCGCATTAGTTGAGACAAAGGTAAGTTACGTTTTAACCCCGGTCTATGAAAACTTTGGTAGTGCAACAGTGAGTTCCTGTCTGTGGGTTTCCGAAAAATCGTTGTATTCCAGATGTTGTCATCACATTGTATTTCCACATCCAAAAAATGTATACGTCTTCTATCCATGTTCCAAGTGAATTGAATTCGCTCGTTGATCTCATTCCATGTTGTTAAAAATTCAGCCAATTCCAACTCAGTTCCTTTCCACAGGATAAAAATATCATCAATGAATCTCAAGAAGATTTTCCCATGTTTAAGCCATATGTTCTGATTCAGGATGTGCGTCTCTTCGAACGCTTTCATCACAATGTTCGCATAGGACGGCGCGGCACAATTTCCCATGGCAGTCCCGTTTAATTGGTGGAACCACTGATCAAATACCGTAAAATAACTGTGAAAAAGTGTGAACACCATCAATTCAATCAACAGTATTTTCATGTCTTGGTCCAAGTTTGAGTTTAACAACTCATGTTCGATCGCTGTGATCCCCATATCAAGCGGTATAGATGTATAAAGTGAACACACGTCCACAGTGCACATCAATAAGTTCTCATCTCTCGATGTTCTGATCACTTCCTCCAATTTCAAGAGGAAATCTGTTGTGTCTTTAATATGTGATCTGGTGTTCAGCACAAAGGGTTGGAGATGTCTGTCCAAAAACTTGCCCGTATGTTCATGGATAGAACCTTTGGTGGATACTATCGGTCTGAACGGTGGTCTCGTTGGATGCTTGTGCATCTTGGGCAGCATGTACAAAGTCGGTGGTTTAGGGTTCTCAGGTGTGAGGTAACGTCTTGTCCGATCATTAATGGTTCCATTCTCAAACGCCTTTTTGATGATATCCAACAGTATCACCATGAATTCATTGGTTGGATCAGCTCCCAATGGGGCATAGGTGTTGATATCACTAGTGTGAGCCAATACTTCTTCCTGATAAAACTTAGCATCCATGATGACTAATGCGCCACCTTTATCAGCTGTCTGGCACACTATGTTGGGGTTGTTGGCAATCTTTAGTAGTGTGTTCCTTTCCATCCTTGTCAAGTTCTCACGTCTGGGCTTGGTTTGAAACGGCATTCTTGACAGATCTCTTTTCACCATGCTTTCAAATGTATCAATGATTTTGTGACTCATTGGAGCCATGAATATACTGCGTGGTCGAAGCCCTCTTAGCATGTCGTCCTCTATATCAGGTGTCGTGACAATGTTCTCAAAGTAATGACGCAATCTAATGTTACGAACTAACTTGAACGTGCTCACCTCCAGCTCGAGAGTATTGGTTGTGGTTGTCGGCACAAATGTTTGTCCTTTCTGTAGTACTCGTAACTCTTCCTGTGTTAGTATCGTAGACGAGATGTTAATCACCAGGTTATCCTTGGTGCTCACCTCCGACGGTTGGTTTTCTTTGCTTTGGCTGGTTCTTTTGTTACCTCTACGTGTTTTGCCCCTCCTGGGTCGATAGGTTGATCTTGACCCTCCTCTAAAAAATGCACCGTGGCTGTAGAAGTACCCGGTTGTTGTTCACTTGGCACCCCCTCCGTTGTGGCTCTCGTGCTTCTTGTTGTTCTCGTTTCACCCTCTGAAGACGATGTCTCATTTTCTGAATAGGGATTATAAGCCCGATTAGGGCGTCGGCGGGCGTACACTTCTGCCCAAGTGTACACCTCGCCGAGCTTGTAATCTATAGTATCCCTTTTGTACTTGCGTAACTTGCGTTCCTGGGTTTCACGTGTGTGTTTCTCTAATTGTGCTTTCACATCTTCCAATAAAGTGGCTAGTTCAGTGGGATCCATGGCTTCGTCCAGTTCCGCCCTAATGGTTTTAATGTCTTTGCTCAATTCTTCCAGAGATTTAGACAATTACTCCACTATCAACAGGATCAAATCCAACGAACATTTGTTGAGGATGGCGAACCATCGCTCAACAAACTTCGCATTGTTCTTACATAAAAGAGGTTTTAAAGGAACCCGTAGGCCCCTCGGGATCCGCTGGGCGCGATGGTACCGCACCAACGTAGACGCGTGTAATTTCTGGTTGCATTCCTTTTTTAATAAGTAGAGTAGTTGTTTCAAATTGCTCTCAGGGCTGCGGGTGCTAGCAGCCGCTATGACCTCTTCCTGGATCATATCGTAAATTTTCTCAGCATCCCCCGCCGTGAAAGCGAAGGTGTCTGCTTTCAGCTCCGTCATGCCGGTTATGCTCTCGTAATTCATATTTGTACTCCGTAGCGTGCCAAGTCCTATGGACAGAAATGATACTATCTAAAAATGAGCGAAGGACTTGCACAGCGATTGTTCTAATTCTATTCGATGGTGAACTCTGTGGCGTGCAAACAGGTAGGGCGCTGTCTGTACCTCCCAGCGTAAGTATGAACTAATACAAAGCTCCCCCGTTAGGCAGGAGACACCCTGTTGCACAGCATCTCAAGGATGACAAAATGTCTTTTCCCTTAATCCATTAATTCTTCCTCATGATGGGGTTCCAAAGTATATTTATTGTTTCATCAAAATTTCCACAGAACCAAAATTCAGGTGTATGTCAACCAACATTATAATCCAGTATAAATCCTTCCCCAATGCATTTCGGGCCGATTTGCTAGCCCTTCCTCAGGGGACAACTCTACAAAAAAGGAAATACATCTCCATATCACTTTGGACGTAAAGTGCAGTTTTCAAGCATAATCATCAATTACATTTCATTCATGCCATTGATTAAATTACTGTGAATCATAGCTCCAGTGCCTAAACAAACACTAAAGTGTCAATTAAGTGTGAGACATGTCCAGTAGTGCAATAGGTTACCCGGTGAAATAATATCAAAGATGTGTTTTCACAAACGAGTTAAAAACTACTTAAAAACGTGATTCTCCGCATGCCTCCAGTGTCAAACCTCATGCCCCCGTCACCGATTTGTGCACTTAAATCAAGCCCCTGATTCAACCACATTCTAAACGTGAGACCGATACTCACGAACTATTGCAACGAGCTGCAGCGCGGTGTCTGTAAAATAACAGCACAGCGCGTATAAACATTACTGCATCACGCTCGTGGGCTCATGTGTTAACACATTCTCCAGAACGGAGTACTCACTAGGTGATGATGGTGGAAACCAGCATGATCGTCTCTATGTCGGGAACCCCAGGAATAAACCCGGGTCATGGCGTTTTAACCGCGTTGTGTTAGTGTACCAAACAGTGAGAACGGACTACAAAATGCGAAAATCAACAAAAAACGTGGCAGCCATCTTGAGTGAGTGAATGAACATGCAAACAAAAACTAAAAAAGTGTTATCAAAAAAACGACCATTATAGCGCATGGATAAGCTACATATTCACAAGACATATAAGCATGCGTAGAAAGCTGATTATTCAAAATTACAGATAGCACAAAAACTCTATCCGGTCATTGAGACCGTGTGGCTGCATCGATGCCATATAGCGGATCCAGAAATTTTCTCTTTTAAGCAATGTCTGTTTGTTGTTGTGAGTAGGAGTGATTTGTTCTAATATCACATATTTCAGTTGAGCTACAGAATGTTGGTGTTCAGCGAAGTGTGTGGCAACTGTGGATTTCAAATTGCCTGTTCTTATGTTGCTCTTGTGTTCGAGTAATCGAATCCTGATCTTCCTTTCAGTGTGACCAATATAACATTTGCCACATGGGCACTTGAGCATATAGATTACATTGCTTGAATTGCAAGTGGCATTCACTCTTAATTTCACTGGATGTCCCTTCATAGGGTGGCTGATGGTGTTTCCTGGAATGCAATTGTTGCAGTTACTGCAATTATAACAAGGACGTAGACCTCTGTATGTGGTTGGTTCACTGTCTTTAATGGATGCCTTCAACATCTCTTTCAAGTTGCGGCCCCTGGTATATGCAAACATCGGCGGTTGGTCGAAAATACCTAGACATTTTGTCATCCTTGAGATGCTGTGCAACAGGGTGTCTCCTGCCTAACGGGGGAGCTTTGTATTAACTCGAACAATAAAGCCAGGTGATCAAACCCAATGAGTGCCGGTTCTGCTTCTTTGTACAGATGAGGTGTTTTGCAGCAATATAAATATATATATATATATATATATATATATATATATCAAAGCTCAAAACCTCGTTGTTTCTCCAAAACAAAGCATAAGCACTCCGTTGCGGGCGGTCAATGTTATTTAATCCAGCAACAGCAAAGTGTGCACAGACGCGTTTCGGACGTCTAGTCCTTCGTCAGTGTTTACAACATAGCATGTGTGAGGTGGCTGTATTTAAGCACGTCATTGCGACATATACATTGAAAGCGATGACGGCTTCGGAACTCAAATTTTACATGTGAATTGCGCGGCCATGATGAACTTCTTAATATATAAGCATTTCGATATTTGAAAGCGCTAAAATGCAGCGCAAATCCCACAAAACCAATTTAACGCCGTATATCAGCAGATTGGCCGCTATGAGCCGGTATTATTAACAACAATAGAGCCGTGTATCGGCACCGAACCAGCTATCATTTCACATGTCACATCAAACTATGACCAATTAATTCATTCAAATGTTTCAGGGCATGGCAATTACAGAATAATTCATTCTAGTTCTATATATACAAGTCAACCTGGAATGATAATAGCCCAAGACAAAGATATACAAAATTGACAAATATACAGTATTTTTGATTTACAGTTGATCATACAGTGAAAAGATGATTCCATTATGCAAATCCTCATCATTGATTCATTTAGATTCATCTATGCATCACTTGCCCAGATGTACAGTGAGTTCTTCCCCACTATTCATCCCCTGTGGTGTCTTGGTTTCTAGATCAATAATATAGCGTGACTCTAGCCTACGCAACTTCAGAAGTCTATCGCCCCCTCTAGGTTGTAAAGGCACATGGTCTAGCCCCCAATATTGTAATAGGTCCCTATTACTTTGGTGTATTTCAGCAAAATGGCGGGCAACAGGGTATGTTACATCTTTATTTGTAATTGCTCGTTGATGTTCCAAAATTCGTAGTTTTACACTATTAATTGTGCTGCCAATATATTTGAGGCCGCATGGGCATGACAGGCAGTACACTACGAAAGGAGTTGAGCATGTGATGAACTTATTAATTTCCCTGCCTCTAGGTAAGCCCGGTACTTTGTAAGTGAGTACTCTCTTACTATTTTCGCACGCTTTACACTTTCCGCAGGGGAAAAAAACCTTCATTTCTTTAAGGGTACCGGTGTTCTTGGGTTTAGGTGGCATCAGATGACTTCGAACTATTTTATCTTTGATGGATTTTAGCTTGCGAAATGTGATCAATGGACGTGCTGGAACATCTTTACCTATTTTAGGGTCAGTTTGCAGTATATGGCAATTTTTAGTGAGAGTTTTTCTTAGATAATTGGCATCATCAGAGAAGGTAGTTATCATAGGGAATTTATTGGTGGTTTGTGTTAGTTCACATATTTTCTCTTTGGGCAATAGTAACGTGTTTCTAGGAATTGTTAGTACTTTCTTAAAGGTTTTCTCTAAAAGGATGCTGTCATAACCTCTAATATTAAACCTTTCAATTGATTTCTCTGCTTCCTTGATGAAATCACATTCTAGTGAACAGTTACATCGTAATCTTAACAGTTCTCCATACGGTATACTGCGTACTAGACTGGGAGGATGTCTACTTTTAGCATGTAATATGCTGTTCCCAGCAGTAGGTTTTCTGTATAAGGTTGTACCTAGCTTTTTATCATCATTGTTGAAGACCCTAAGATCTAGGTAATGAACCTCCTTACTGCTCATCTCACAAGTAAAATTTAAATTCAAATTGTTCCTATTCAGAGCGCTTACAAATTCCTCTGCCTCGCTGGAGGAGCCCCTCCACACGAGAAAGAGGTCATCAATGTAGCGCCTCCATGCCACAATATGTGCTGCCCATTTTGCATTATCTCCCGCGAGGGCCACCTGCTCCTCCCACCAGCCAACGAACAAGTTTGCGTAGCTGGGGGCGAAGCAGGTTCCCATGGCAGTCCCAGACACTTGTTTGTAGTAAGTTTCTTGAAACATAAATATATTATGTGTTAGGCAGAATTCTAATAGCTCTGTTAGCATAATCCCATGTTCCATATATTTAGCTGGTCTTTTATTTAGAAAGAATTGGATTGCCTCAACCCCCTTAGTATGTTGAATACAAGTATACAGACTTGTGAAATCAAGGGTAATAAGTATGTAGTTGGGGTCCCAGTCTATGGTTGCTATTTGGCTACTGAAGTCTTTCGTATCTCTCACATACGATTTCAGTTTAATGACATGGGGTGCCAAAAAAGAGTCAATGAAAATGGAGAGATTCTCTGTTAGTCCGCCTTTCGAAGAGACTATAGGCCTCCCGGGTGGTGATTTTAGATCTTTATGTACTTTGGGAAATTGATAAAACGTGGGCACTATTGGTTCAGGATTTCTTAGGAATAGGAATTCATCCATGTCCAGCATCAGTCTGTTGCGCCACTTATTTAGAAGATCATGATAAATGACCACACTCTGTAGATATTCCTCTTTGCTCGATTTTACGTAATCATGTGAATTCTCTAATTGTCTCAGTGACTCTTGGCAGTACTGTTGTCTGCTTAACAGCACAATAATTCCGCCCTTATCTGAGGGCTTCACTACCACCTCTTCCTCCATCCCAATATCACGGATTGTGGTTGCCTGAGTGGTAGACAGGTTGTTTTTAGTGCTTTTCTTCTTTTGAGTCATTCTGAATTTCTTTAAATCCAAGATCACCGCCTCGGAGAATGTATCGATAGCATGGTAAGGCATTTGCGGACTGAACTGCGATGGTGCCTTAAACTCTGTTATTGGGGCCTGTTGTTCAATTCCTGCCCTTCTCATCCGTGTTACGACATCAGTACATTCATTTTGTGTCTGTTCAAGTCGCAAGCCTTCTAATAGTTCGATAGTATTTACATCTTTACTCACAAGGATATCGGTTATTTGGTTAGAATTCTTTTTCTTGGTCTTTTTTGGTTTCTCTATGGGTGGTTTCAACATAAAGAATTTATGAAGCTTGATTTTTCGCACCAGTTTGAATAAATCAATCCTTGTCTGAGTATATTCAAGTTTCTCATTGGGACAGAATGTTAATCCCAGTTGTAGTGTTTCTTCCTCTTTTTTCGTTAAATTCTTTTCAGTCAAGTTGATTATGGTCAGGTTTGCTTCCAGATCTACCGTCTGTTGTTCCTCTTCTTGCGAAAGTTCTATTGTGGGGGTTTTTTGGCTCTTCCTCTTCCCCTTCCAGCCACCTCTCCGAGTTCTTCTTCGTCGTCCGGTGGTCTTGTTTTGCCGTCTCTCAGCCAAGACTCGCATATGAGGTTGAATTCCATCTGAAAATAATTCTTCTTGGTTTCTTTCGATGGTCCGGCTACATCGTCGCCTGATTGTTCTTCTTCCGTTACACTTGATTCAGAGGTTTCCACTACAGTTGCTGGTGCAGTTGTTTTCTTTTTCTTGATCAAGGCTTTTCTCGGGCCATCAAACTTTTTCAAGAAGGTTAGGATCCTCCCAAGGGCATAATCCCTCTCATCTCGTTCATATTTCTCTTGTTTTCTTTGTCGTATCTTCAGTTCATATTTGACTAGCCGTTTTTTCATTTCATCTCGCAGTAAGATTTGCTTTGCTGTGTCTTGGTCTTTGGCATTGTTGATTCCCTGAGTGCTTCCCTGCCAGCTGGGCAACTTTGGAGCTTTCATGTTACGCGGCACGCCCTGCCGCGAGGGATGCACCACCGCGAGAAGTGAAGCGGGTCGGCAAGCTGTGATCCTAACACAGGTTGTTAAGAGGGAGTCTGCGCCGGAATCCAAGACTCTGAAATTCACGGAGCCCATCCAGGGTATGAATTTGTGGACATTTGTTGATGGCACCTATACAGGTATTATTAGCGCCGCACTGCATATACCACAATGCTGTGGGAGACTGCTGAAACTGCTCAGTGAGTAGAGCCTATCAGGAGGCAGCATATTGAATAAAGGTGTGGCGCCTATGCCATTTAAACACATGGAAACGGCCTCTGAAGAAGAATTATTGAAACGCGTCAGGCTGCATTCCGTGGGTGACAGAGTCAGGCATTGTTGATTCCCTGAGTGCTTCCCTGCCAGCTGGGCAACTTTGGAGCTTTCATGTTACGCGGCACGCCCTGCCGCGAGGGATGCACCACCGCGAGAAGTGAAGCGGGTCGGCAAGCTGTGATCCTAACACAGGTTGTTAAGAGGGAGTCTGCGCCGGAATCCAAGACTCTGAAATTCACGGAGCCCATCCAGGGTATGAATTTGTGGACATTTGTTGATGGCACCTATACAGGTATTATTAGCGCCGCACTGCATATACCACAATGCTGCGGGAGACTGCTGAAACTGCTCAGTGAGTAGAGCCTATCAGGAGGCAGCATATTGAATAAAGGTGTGGCGCCTATGCCATTTAAACACATGGAAACGGCCTCTGAAGAAGAATTATTGAAACGCGTCAGGCTGCATTCCGTGGGTGACAGAGTCAGGCATTGTTGATTCCCTGAGTGCTTCCCTGCCAGCTGGGCAACTTTGGAGCTTTCATATATATATATATATATATATATATATATATATATATATATATATATATATATATATATATAAGCGTGTGTGTGTGTGTGGGTGTGTGTGTGGGTGTGTGTGTGTGTGTGTATACTTGCTTTGCAAATCTGAACCAACATTCAACAATATCAAAAGTGTATACTGAAGAGATCCTGGGTGTAAATGTTATTGACATAGATCCCTGAGGTTTAGAATGTCAAATATTTCTGGTGATCAATATCTTAACTGTGATCAGAGATGGGAGCCAATATATATGCATACATGTAAATACAGCAAAGATCTATGAGCACCTTTAACTAATAAAGTCTTGTTGCTCTCCAACCTTATACTACTAAAGCTGTAATTCAATAATATACCAAAGTACTACAGATGCACAATTTAGACTGGGCTGCAAGTGAAAGAATTTCTAAAGAGGTTCATTATAGATTTAAGGGGCTAGCCAGTGAAAGATTGTAGAAATCTGGCTCTTTATATGACACACCCGAAATGTCCTGCAAAGAGTCCAGGGTTTTCCTTATGAGTGGACAGGGGATTGCTCTAGCAGTCTCAAGGTGTTCTTCTAAGAGGTAATGTGGTTGTGCAGCCTTAGGCTTATCAGAGAGGAGTGTTAGACATCTGCAATAAACACACAGTCAATAAATGAAGCACACGACTCAATGAGGAGGTGCATATTAATTTATAAAAATAACACATATCTATATATATGTTTAGGAACCAGAATCAATATGCTCAGTATTTTGTGTGTCAGCTTTTTTTTCCTCTTAGAACCAGATGCACTGTACCATTAAATTGGCAACCTCAGGTCTATCAGGAGATAAAGAGGATTATAAAGAAAGATTGCACTTCCATACAGAGCCAATTGTTGCTGCATACCACTTAATTCCCCATGTTCTGCAGGATACTGGGACACCTCATTAGTCTTAATGACTTTCAGAAGGTTGGAATTTTCCTGCCTTCACAATTTAGTGCCTTCAGCCTATCTCTGGGTCGCATGACTGGGTGTCACTGACAGTTGGGCTTTATGTATTTCATTGAGAGAGCCACACGTAATAGACAGCTTAAGTGTGCATGGATCAAATGTCCCTGGCAGGATGGGAGGGCGGAGCTGGGCAGAGCTCACACTTGAATAGGCTGTATCCTGCCTCCAGATAAAAGGCTGCATACCCCCTGTAGTTAGTCTGGAACCAGGAGAGGAAAGGCAGGATACTTGTGGACTTCAAAGGGAAACCTTTAGAACTTTCTCCCACTTCAAAGGAAGGCGCAGGTATATATATTGGACCCCAGACACCAACTCTTCAGTACATTTCTGAAACTGTGGCTACTCTGCTAGGAAAAAGGACTGCTGTGCTGCTGAAAGGACTACCACTCTGCTGGACAACTGCTCTGAAATGCTGCTGCCCTGATGTAATGACATGCTGCATTCTTGCCTGGGTGAGAAGGAGAACTAGACCTGCATCTCGTACACCTAGGACCCCAAAGTGACTCTAAGCGCTTGATTGCTGGCCTCCTGACTAGAGCCTAAGGGACAGAAGTCTCCAACAACCTTGAAACCAGAACTTGAACTCTGCTGTCTGTGAGTTATCCACTGCCAAGTGGTGCCACCCCAGTCCTGGACCCTTGGAAGTGGGCCTGAAGGTGCTATGCCAGCACATTTGTTGATCCAGCAGAACTGATGCATCTCCTCTGTTGCATGGTGCAAACCCAAGCAGAAACAACACATTGCCTCTGCTGCAAGGATTCTCTCTGTGCAAGGGTCCTGCAACGACATTGCAGCTGGCATTGGAACCGCTGCTGTGCGAAGCTTCGCCGATGCAGGCCTACGCATCGGAAATCCCTTATCAATGGCAGCCTCCAGGACGACAAAAGTTCTCACATGGCAGCCATGTCAATGTCAGACTTCGTATGACAAGCCCACAAGATTCTCGACGACAAAGCAGGACACTGCATCACAGCCTCACAACTCCTCGGAACTGATGTATCGTCTCAACTGCGAAACGGAGCATTGTGCAGAATCTTGCAATCCTACGCAGCCAGGATTTAAGGAACTCTTGTTCAACAGACCTAAGTGGGTCCCTGTCGGTCGGACGCGACAAAATATCCACAGTTGGCGATTTGCGCTTTTTGGCGCTATTTTCACTGAAATCTTGACAATAGCATATCTCCAATTCTACTGATTGAATTTTGGTGTTTTGGGTCTTGTTTTCATTTATTACAATTTACACTACTTTTCTAAATTACAGTGGGATTTTTCTTGTGTTATGTTTTCATTTTAATACTGTTTTAAGTTTTTGATAAACATGTTACACATTGCCTCTAAATTAAGCTGAGTACTCTTTGCCAAGCTACAAGAGGGTTGAACTCAGGTTAATATGGAGTTTTCTTGTGATTTCACGCTTGCAAGGAGTGTGGTGGCTACTTAAGTAGGGGTTCACCCCCTCAACCACTAACCCACCTTTTTACACTGCTGATCAGCTATGATGATTAGGACTTGTGTTTGTGTAGTGACACACAGTCATTTTGTGTTACACTAAAATCTGAGATAAATAATCTGAGACCAATTCCAGTTTTAAATTCTCCCTGATAGGCCTTTTTGCTTTTTCAAATTTACCCATATCCTACCTGACTGTTTGTGCCTGGGACTTAGCCTCTAAAGATGGAATTTGAGCTCCTCAATCTGGAGAGCTACACAGTGTCTGAGCTCAAATAATTTTGCAAGGAGAGGGGTGTGCTGGCCAAAAGGAGCACAAAGAAGGCAAAGCTCCAAAAGGCTTTGAGGAATTTGGTGGAGGCCCACCAGTCACAACAGAAGACTATGATGGGGGGATGATTTAGAAGAGCCAGAGCATAGCCTGGATACCACACCTGAGATGCAGCAGTCAGCTGAGGGAACGACTTGATCCCCAGGTTGGAACTCCCTGCCAGATCAGAGACCAGTGTGTCTTCTTGCAGCCTGCCCCAGAGCATATGGCGGACAGGAAGGCAGAGGAGACGTTTAGGCTGCAGATGGCCCAGTTACAAATGGAAGAAAAAACACTTGACATAAAGACAGATCCAAAATAAATTGGCCAGAAAAGACAGAAAAATTATTTTGGCTCATGAACTGAGTTTTATGGTGCTGGACATCAAGAACAGACAGGAAGAGTCCAGCAGTGATGGTGGCAGCGTACCTACAGTGCCCTCTGGAGACAAGAGAGTCCATATTTCTAAAGTTCTGGTGCCTGACTTTGTTGTAGGGGTTGACATTGACAAGTGATTTGAGGGTTATGATGCAGATTTACAGATGCATAGGATCCCTGAGGAAGATTGCAGGTCTAGCCTCTGAAAGAATGTCCCTAGCAAGGGGTAGGACACACTTTTTTGGGAATAGAGAAGGGGGGCAGGAGGCGGTGTCTCCCCACAAAGGAAAACTGTGTAAGAAAGTATGGCCTCACACCTGAAAAGTACAGGCAAAAGTTTAGATACAGCCAGTAGCTGGCAAATCAGACCTGGATGCTTGGATTCTTTTGCATGGGAGTGGACGATTGGGTTAATGCCAGTGAAGTGAAGGATTACCAAGGACTGTATAACTTAAGTGCAAGAGAGCAAATGTGCAGTCTTTGTTTTGCAGATCTGCGACAACACCTCACTGATAGTAAGCTCACTGACACCAGGGAGATTGCTAAGGAGGTGGATATCTGACTCAGCACTGGGTACACAAGAAGGAATTTGGATGGAATCACCACAACAGTGGGCAGGGTCCCCACCCAAAGAAGGACGGGGAGACAAGAATAAAATCAAAAAGTTCTCTAAAGGTCCCCAAACTAGTTCTAAGGGTCATGACTCACAATCCCCACCTGAACAGGAAATGATGTGGTTCCCTGATCATAAGAGCTATATTTATATATTGGGGTTGCATTGATGTTGCACCATGCAGCATGGTTCATGGTTGACGCAACCACAATATGAGACATATCAAGCCATGCATGGCCACTTTGCTCCAGAGTAACGCAACACAGCGCAAATCTCTGCATTTATTATTCTACTCTAGGGAGGTATTCTCTGGGTGTTGCGTGGGTCTTCCCATGCAAGGACGCAGGATATTGACGCATTCCCAGATTGTGCGCAAAACGTGGTGCCTTTACCAGTGGAGGCTTAACGATGAGAAATATTGTATTTCTCTTTGTTAATTCCTCTTTCTATGTGTGCTGCATATTGCAGCACAGATACATAGAGGAAAATGTCTTAGGGGAATGTTTCCATACAGGAATTGCCCCTTCTTGCACAAAAACAATCCTGCATGCAATGCAGACACTCTTGTGCCATGGTGCAAGAGTGGCAGCATTGGCGTTAAGCAGGCCATTGTGCCCAAATTCTGGAAAAAGGTTGGAATGTGCTGCATTGTAACAAATTCTCACCCTTTCCCTCTAACACAGCACAGTACCGCAAGGTAACTTGTTGCGCTGCATTACTTTTTGATAATTAATCCCCTAAGTCTTCATGGAAGGTCCCCCCTTCCTGCTATTACAACCAACAGGTTGGGCCCTACAGGGGGTGCCCAAGTATCCCCAGTGGGCACAGCCGACCACTGGTGAGAAGACACTCGGGTTGGTTAGTGTAATGTTTGGGGATGAGATTGCCCCATATAGTATAGGGGTAGTGTAAGGTTACCCCAGTGTCCTTGGGTGATGGACAGATGGTCCAGAGATCTCACATGCCCAGGACACTAGGAAATATAGGCAGTGAGTCACCATCAATGTGCAGAAGGTGAAGTCGCTGAGTGATGCTGTAGCCAGTATGACAACTGTCAGATTTCATCTGGTGACTTCAGAGCAGGTAGTCCCTGATGCATTCCACCGGGTAATTACAACCTACAACCATGAGAGTCACTACCCAGTGGCTCTAGTTCCCTTTGAGTGTGGGGGGGTCTGAGGTTTGTCGAGGATAGCTTTAGGTCCCTCCATGCCTGTGGGCTGTCTGCTGGGCAATGACCTGGAGCACACCATTTGGAAGGAGGTAGAGCTCAGGTCATACCTGGAGATGCTTGGGTTGCCTGAATTGATGTGCCTTACCACAAGACCTATGGACTCCAGAGAGGGTAGTGAGAAGGACCTGGAGCATGAAAGAATGGCCCAGGTACTTTCCAAAAAGAGGAAGGGCAAGGGCCATGGAAACCCCATTCCAGAAATTCCCATGTTCTCGGAAGAGGCTGAGGGTGATGCCCCAGGCCCTACAGGGAAGGACATTGCTGCTGTGGGGAAACTACCTGAACTGATCAACTGGCAGAATAAAGGGGGTCCTACCACCAGGAAGGAGTTTGGCAAGGCAAGTATGCAGTACCCTAATCATGAGGGCCTTTTGCACCAGGCTGAGGCCCAGGCAGCAGACTACACCTGCACCAAAGGCCAGCCCGTCTGCGCCCGTCCGCGGCCGGCAGGGGCCAGGGGCCACAACCCCTGCCCATTTTTTTCACTCACATTAGGAGCTACAGCCCCAACTCTCTCCTCAATTTGAGAGGAACCACACATGCCCCATGCCTCAACTCTTGGCACCAACTGTACCAACACACCCTCTGTCCTCAGTGCAATTTCGAGCTCAGTTCTGTCCACCCCAAAAAGGAAAAGTCTGAGTTAAAAATGTATCTCCTGAACTGCAGATCACTCCCTAAACTCCATATAGACATTTTTATGCTCTTGGAGGAACTCTGTCCAGATGCCCTCTACTTAACAGAAACCTGGCTGACCACAGAATCAGAACCCGATCTGGTGCAAGCCCTCCCCCAAGGGGATCAAATATTACGGGAAGATCGTTCGACCAGGAAGGGGGGCGGCCAGACAATTATTTACGAGGACCGCTGTACCTGACGTAGCTCTTCTAACTCAATTCCAGACTGCGAAAGTCTTTCTTGTTCTATTGACTTTTCCCCCACCAGCAGTTTCTCCGGGACACTTATATACCGCCCACCTGGAACCCTAAAACAGTTCCATAATGCTCTACCTTCCATCATTGCTGACCTAGCTAGTAGCCCATCTAATTACACTCTTCACACGCCTTCAGGAAACAACTCAAGACCTGGCTGTTCGAGCAGTAGCATAGCCCTCCCCCCAAGCGCCTTGAGACCCTCCCGGGTGAGTAGTGCGCTATACAAATGGCATGATTGATTGATTGATTGCTAGGGGACCTTAACATTCATTTTGACGACAACTCAGATCATTCCGCCTCGACTGACCTTGTGTAATATAACTGGTGCTTTTGTAAACCTCTTCAATACCTTTGCGTCAGTCGAGTTTGTGCCCTATAAAAATGCCCCCAAACATGAAACCGACATTGTGTAATGTAACTAGCACTTTTGTAATTCTCTTTAACACAATCAGATTGCTCAATTTTACATTATAGAAATAAGCATCAGAGAAAATGTGACAGGATTTGCCCAAGCCTTTCCCATCGCAATGCTGCAAGGTTAGGCTGATGAATGTCCGGAGACCGAGGCTCACTAAAGCAGCAAGCAGTGAAACTGGAGAGGTTTGGGGGAAATCCTTGCACTTTGAAATCAGAGAAAATTAAAGAGGCGATTTTGCCACAGGTAGATTAAGTGAAGGGCTCCGAAGCTGAATCACCGAAGATGGGCACACAGTGACACTAGCAGGAATCCAAGAAAAAAATTGTCCCCCAAATGAACACATGAACACAGAAGCATAATATTAACAGTTATTGAATGGTGGTCTGTGGGAGGAAACCAAACTCAAAAGTAAGGGACAAAGAGAATAAATTAACCACTACCAAGCAAGCATCTTTGAAGGACAATCGAAGGGATGAATAAAAAGGGATTAGGTGGGCTGTAAGCCCACAGAGTGAATACAGTGTGTCTCAAAGAGACAGCACATGCGCTGACTAGGCTTGACCTAAAAATTATATTTCTACATAAACGAAGGTCTAGGATATAGACGGGAGACACACAGTAATGCAGCCTCTCCCAAATTCTAGTACGCACTTTGCTGCATCCACTCTCAGGTACAGAGGGTGGTGGGAGAGGAAGGGATAGGGTGTTGTTTATAAAGACCTAATACTGACTCAGAAAACATTTATGAACATTAATTACACTGCTGAAGCAATCTAGATGGCCCCTTAATTTTGACTAGTCATTTTTTACAGTATCCTTTCTACAAAGATATATACCATCAATAAGAAATGTCACATTCAAATGACTTAAGTTGGCAAAGCAATAATTAATTTGAAATTGAAAAACATTTGTATAGCGCATGGTTAGCCGGAGGCATCCCAGCGCTAATAGTAGCAGCAATGAGGGGTTCACCCATTTAGGGAAAAAGCAATGTTATTAGGGATCTGCGAAAGGAAAGGTGGTTGGGTTCTGCAAACAAATGGGGGGGAGAGAATTCCACAGTCTGGCCGCATTAAGAGAGAATTGTCGGACACCACTTCTGGCCTTCCTGATCCTAGGGATAATGGCCAGGTTCAGGGTTTTAGAGCGAAGGCTTCTGTTGGGCTGATAAGACTGGATAATACTATGAAGAATGGGGGGGCCTGTTTTGAATAAAGATTTATGGAAAATACATAGGGACTTGAACTTTACTCTCTCCTGGACTGGCAGCCAATGGAGTTATTTCAAGGCAGGTTTGCCTGAATGATGTTTAGGGATGCCTAGTAGGAGGGTGGCAACAGGGGCACCCAGATACAGAGCGTTCGCATAGTCCAGCCGGGACAAAACAAGGGCCTGGACCATGGTTTTCCTTGCCTGAAAAGGAAGAAGAGAAAGAACCTTCCGAATCATTTTCAAGACACCATAGCATGAGGCAGCCGTCTTTTGTGCCTGTGTTTTAAATGTGAGGTCTTGGTCGACCCAGACTCTTTAGCTGGGTCTTGGGGACGGGGGCTGAGCCACAGGAGGTTGGCCATATTGCCGTTAAGTCAAGGGGGAACGGTTGCCCAGGATCATGATTTCGCTTTTTTACCTATTCAGTTTAAGGAAGGAGTCATTCATCCAGCTCGTGATTTCTTCCAAGCAGGAAGGCAGGCAGGGAGGGGAGCTTTCTGCTTTATTAAGCCCAATCACCAATTGCGTGTCATCTGCATAGGTGACTATGTGTACTCCAAAGTGTAGAACTGCCTCTGCGAGGCTGCAGGTGTATACATTGAGCCACAGTATTAGAAGAAACTAGACCGGCATCTTCCTTAGATGCAGTCACGGCCAATGATAACTTCAACAACGGGCTCCTAAAATCTTTAGATGTCCTCGTTCCCTTAAAAAGAATCAAAGTCAAGATAGGAAATATCCAAAAACCTTGGTACTCACCTAAACTTGAGGCTTAAAACAAAATTGCAAAAAACTCGAGAAAGACTGGAGGAAAAGCTTCTCTATGGACAAGAAACAAAAATATAGAGAACGTATTAATCTTTACAAAGTTATAATTAGCGCAGCACAGGCAGCCTACTATGAAAATAAAATCTTAGCAGCATCCAGCTCATCCCATGAGATCTTTAGCAATCGCTAAAACTCTTTCTAAAGTTCCCCCCACCAGCTCTTTCTTTTCAAATAAAATTGAAACTATCTTCTCCTCATTTCCCCCCATCAAAAATGGTTCCCTAGTCCCCCAACTCTGCAGTAATCAGCCCACCTTGGACACAATTCCGGCGATGGATATGCCTGTGTTAGAAAGTCTCCTAACTAAGGTAAAAAGTGGATCACCCAAAGACCCTACCCCTCTATGGATAATGAGACAGGTGGCAGATGTGGTTTCCCCTGTGATCCTAGACCTGATCAACATCCCTCGTGGAAGGAAGCCATGGTAAAGGCTCTTCTTAAAAAAACAGTCTTGATCCCTCCAACCTGGGAAATTACCATCCCATATCTTTGCTCCCAGTCGTTAGTAAAATCACTGAAAAATATTTCAACTCAATGCTATCCTCATTTTTAGAATCTCATAAACTTCTCCATCAGACCCAGACAGGCTTTCACCCACCACAGGGAACAGAAACAGCCCTGCTCTCAGTAGTGGAGGAGTCAAGAAAGATAGTTGACTCCAGTGGCACTGCTGTGGTCCTTCTTCTTGACCTCAGCGTGGCATTCGATACCGTAAACCATCATATCCTGATCCATAGGCTCAGGAAACTAGGTATCACCAGAATCGCCCTAGCATGGCCACAATCCTTCCTGAACAACAGATCCTTCCAGGTTATTGATAATGAGGTGACCTCTAAGCAGACACCCCTCTGCTTTTGGAGTACCTCAGGGATCCTCCCTGAGCCCCACCTTATTTAATGTATACACCTGCAGCCTCGCAGAGGCAGTTCTACACTTTGGAGTACACATAGTCACCTATGCAGATGACACGCAATTGGTGATTGGGCTCAATAAAGCAGAAAGCTCCCCTCCCTGCCTGCATTCCTGCTTGGAAGAAATCACGAGCTGGATGAACGACGCCTTCCTTAAACTGAATGGGGAAAAAGCGAAATAATGATCCTGGGCAATCGTTCCCCCTTGACTTAACGGCAATATGGCCAACCTCCTTTGGCTCTGCCCCCATCCCCAAGAACCAGCTAAAGAGTCTGGGTCGACCAAGACCTCACATTTAAAACACAGGCACGAAATACGGCTGCCTCATGCTATGGTGTCTTGAACATTGCTTTTTCCCTAAATGGGTGAACCCCTCATTGCTGCTACTATTAGCGCTGGGATGCCTCCGGGTAGCCATGCGCTATACAAATGTTTTTCAATTTCAATTCAATTCAATTAATTATTGCTTTGCCAACTTAAGTCATTTGAATATGATATTTCTTATTGATGGTATATATCTTTGTAGAAAGGATACTGTAAAAAATTACTAGTCAAAATTAAGGGGCCATCTAGATTGCTTCAGCTGTGTAATTAATGTTCATAAATGTCTTCTGAGTCAGTATTAGGTCTTTAAAACAACACCCTATCCCTTCCACTCCCACCACCCTCTTTACCTGAGAGTGGATGCAGCAAAGGGCGTACTAGAATTTCGGGAGAGGCTGCATTACTGTACGTCTCCCGTCTATATCCAAGACCTTCGTTATGTAGATATATAATTTTTAGGTCAAGCCTAGTCTGCGCATGTGCTGTCTCTTTGAGATACACTGTATTCACTCTGTAGGCTTACAGCCCACCTAATCCTTTTTTATTCATCCCTTCGATTGTCGTTCAAAGATGCTTGCTTGGTAGTGGTTAATTTGTTCTCTTTGTCCCTTACTTTTGAGTTTGGTTTCCTCCCACAGACCACCATTCAATAACTGTTAATATTATGCTTCTGTTTTTATGTGTGCATTTGGGGGCCAATTTTTTTCTTGGATTCCTGCTAGTGTCACAGTGTGCCCGTCTTCGGAGGTTCAGCTTCGGAGCCCTTCACTTAATCTACCTGTGGCAAAATCGCCTCTTTAATTTTCTCTGATTTCAAAGTGCAAGGATTTCCCCCAAACCCCTCCAGTTTCACTGCTTGCTGCTTTAGTGAGCCACGGTCTCCGGACATTCATCAGCCTAACCTTGCAGCACAGTTATGGGCAAGGCTTGGGCAAATCCTGTCACATTTTCTCTGATGCTTATTCCTATAATGTAAAATTGAGCAATCTGATTGTGTTACAGAGAATTACAAAAGTGCTAGTTACATTACACAATGTCGGATTCATGTTTGAGGGCATTTTTATAGGGCACAAACTCGACTGACGAAAAGGTATTGATAGACAGTCTCTCTGCACTACAATTAAAACAACTTGTGCTTACTCCTACCCATACTAAAGGTCACCTTCTAGACCCTGTTTTTAGTAACTGCGCAGACCTTACGGTGGGCTTCAGCTCCCCCCTCCCGTGGACCGATCATTTCCTGATCCCCCTTGCCTGGAACATCCAAACCCCCCTCCCTTCAAACATAACCACACGTAAATCGCACAATTGGTCAAAACTTCCCCTAGAGAACTGGCCTTAGAAACTTTCAGACCCTCAAAAATTCAGGATCCCATTCTAGCTAATAAAAACTACAGTAGCTGGATCTCCAACTCACTGGACTCTATACTTCCTATAAGCTGCATTAAGTCTAAGCGTAATTTAAAAACTGCCCCCTGGTACTCCTCCGGACTTCGGGAGATGAAACGCCATTGCAAAAAACTGGAAAGGAAGTGGCGACTAGACTACTCCCCGTCAAGTAAAATCATCCACAGGGAAGCGATAACGTCTTATAAAACGAGATCAAAACCACACAATCATCTTTCTATACAGAAAAAATTAGTGCAGCCGCATCCAAGCCAAAAGAAATATATCAGATTGTAAGAAGCCTCACCAAGCTTCCTCAAACCCCCCCTCCCTGCTCACAACACACAAACTCGTTGGAACGACTTGGTAGAATTTTTCTTCCAAACAATTCAAAGGATTTACATCTCCTTTTCCAACACTTACAGTGACAACGATCGCACACTCACGTTTCCATTGGAACCTGGGCGGCAATCCCTAAACACTCTTGAAGATCTTCCCCCCTTGACCCAGAGACGCTCGACCTCATTATGCATCAAGTAAAGTCCGGTTCTCCCAATGACCCGGCACCCCCACGCACCCTGGTCTCTGCTACCACCAATATTCTCCCCGCCATTCTGGATCTGCTCAACGCCTCCCTTTCCACAGGCACCGTTCCACCCCCTTGGAAACGAGCGATGATCAGAGCGTTTCTCAAAAAACCAAATCTGACCCCAATAACCCTAGTAACTATCGCTCCATCTCCCTGCTTCCCTGGATGAGTAAAATCTTGGAGAAACACATCAATAAGATCTTGACAGAGTTCCTCGAGATCAACCATCTACTCGATCCCTCTCAGATGGGTTTCCGTCCCATGCATGGGACCGAAACCGCCCTGGTCGCAGTGACGGAAGAAGCCAGGAGGATCTTGGATCGGGGAGGATCGGTGGCAGTCATCCTCCTCGATCTAAGCGCTGCCTTCGACACGGTGAATCACAAAATTCTACTACATCGACTCCTCAGTTTAGGAGTCTCAGGGACAGAAATTGTCTGGCTTGAATCTTTTCTGGATGATCGGTCATTCCAGGTCTTTGAGGGTGACATCATCTCCCCCAGCAAACCCCCTGGGTTGTGGGGTGCCGCAGGGCTCTTCTTTGAGCCCTAAGCTATTTAATATTTACATGAGTCCACTAGCTGAGATAGTCTGTCCATTCGGGATAAAAATCATCAGATATGCCGACGACTTTCAGTTAGTGGTATCCCTCAATCAGCCAGATACACACAGAGCACAGGTCAACCTGAGGGGCTGTCTAGAAGAAGTCAACAACTGGATGACCTCATCATGCCTTAAATTAAATGGAGATAAAACGGAGCTAATGCTCCTCGGCAACCCCCTTGCCTCTACGATTGACTCACTCTGGCCCGCTTGCCTTGCCCCCCCACTACACCCAAAGACACTATAAAGAGTCTCGGCATTTGGCTGGACAAATCACTTAGCTTCAACTGTCAGGCAGCCAAACTATCAGTCACTTGCTTTGGGCTTCTCAGGCTTCTTCGGAAGATCCTCCCCCTCCTGCCCTTTGGGGCAAGACAGACCGTAGTCCAAGGCCTAATCCTGTCCCGTCTTGATTTTGGTAACGCCCTTTACCTGGGAGCCCCCCCAAATACCCTACGGAAGCTCCAGATAATACAAAACTGTGCTGCTCGAACTCTGCTTCAGATTCCCCGCTATCTCTCAGCCAAGCCTAGTCTTAAAAGCCTACGTTGGCTTCCTGTCAGGGAGAGAATTAATTTCAAGACTCTCTGCATCTCCCATCGAGCGTTCTGGAAAACGGGGGCTGCCATTATTCATCCCCTGATCACCCCCTACCACCATACCAAACAGCTCCGCTCTGCATACTCTTTCCTTGTCACAGTCCCCAAGATCAAGAGATCTAGATGCGGGGCTGGTTAATCTCGTACAATGCGGTCAAACTGTGGAACTCCCTCCCTCTCCATATGAGATCCGAGCCTAACTTATTCCTGTTCCGCAAACACCTAAAAACCGTCCTTTTTAAGAAACTTGAATAAAATCTGTTGTTAGCAGTTTTACCTGATAGCACCACTCATTTTAGCGCTAGGACGCCTCAGGGCAGCTACCGTGCTTTATAAATTCTCTTTTCATTTCATTTCATTCATTCATTCTGGTGATCACCTGATCCATGGTTGAATGGTCTCCTATATAGTGAGCCTAAGGTCCCTGAGCCTGGTCCAATCTGTTTGTTGGTGGTCCCTTAGTGCTACAGAGCCTTCCAACTGGAGCCGGCTCATGATGTTCCCCTGGCAGGGCATCTAGGCCAGGAGAAAATGTTTGAATGGTTTGTCACTCACTTTTATAGGCCCTGGATGAGGATGGCCTCAGATGCGTTCTGCCAGGCCAGTGGCAATCCTCCCTTGCAGCCATTCCCTGCCATTGGCACTCCCAATGAATGGGAGGTAATTGACGTTGTTGGGTCTCTGGACCCCAAGACAGCCCTTGGCACCCCGTACTTGGAAGTTATACCTCTGAGGTCAGTGACTGCTCATGTGGGGTTCCCCAAGGATATTGTATCTGAGATACCAACGTCATGTTTGTGTCCATGAAGTGCATGTGGAAGGAGTATGGGGTAACCTATAAGTTCTACACACCCTAACACCCCCAACTAATGGGCTTGTTGAAAGTTTCAACCATCCCCTAGAAGGCATGGTCATGGGCTTGTCAGAACTCTTGAGGTAGAAGTTGGACACCCTCCTGTCATACCTGTTGTTTGCATACAGTGATGTACAGCAGAAGGGGCTTGGATTCAAACACTTTGAACATGTGGACTGGCACCCTGTGAGAGGTCCTCTAAGTCTGGTGAAGGGAGGATGGGAGCACGCTCCTAAAATGGCCCCTCCCCATGATGATGTCAGCTACATGCTGGCACTCCGAACCCATGATTAAGCGCTTCAGGAAGTAGAGCAAAGTGAATCTAGAGGACAGTAAGGAGGGTGATGGAATCTGTAGAGCCCAGGACTTTGCTAGACTGTTTGTCTGGGTCCTCTGAGATGAAAGAGTGCAAGAGTGAGGTCAACTACCTGGTGGACCTCAAGACTCCCAGGAGTCCTTTATGGGCATTCAGGCCAATCACCAAAAAACACACTTTGCAAGGTCTGAGGTAACCATGATCCTGGTCATGGATGATGGAGTCGAGCAAGACAGTGAAACCCTCCCTGACCTCCTTTTTTCCAAGGAATAGGATGGGCCAATGGAGGGTGTCACACCTACTCTCACCTTAGAACAACAAAGAGATGGTCAGTAGTTGCTGAGGTAGTTTACCTCTCTATTCTACCTTAACCAGAGCTCACTAAGTGGTGCACCCCTTAAATTGATACTGGGGACAGTATGCCTGTGAAGAGTAAATTCTACATGTTATCAGACAATGTGAGAGCCAGTGGTGGAGCTGGTACTTTTTGTAGGGTTATCCCCTACTTTTTACCTTTCTCCTGTATTTTTCCGACCCTCTTTTTTGGCTCTAGGATTCTGGGCACTTTACCACTGCTTACCAGTGCAAAAGTGCATATGCTCTATCCCTAAAGTGTAATGGTAATTTGTTTCTTCATGAATGGCATATTTTATTTACTAGTAAGGCCCTACTAGTGTTCACTACATGTGCCCTGGGCCTATAAATCAAATGCTAATAGTGGGTCTGCAGCACTGATTGTGCAACCCAAATGAGTAGCCCTACAAACATGTCTCAGGACTCCCACTGCAGAGCCTGTGTGCACAATTTTAAACTGCCATTTCAACCTGGAAAATTCACCTACTTGCTAGGTCTAAACCTTCTCTTTTATTGCATGTAAGACACCCTTAAGGTAGGCCCTAGGTAGCCCCATGGGCAGGGTGCAGTGTATCTGAAAGGTAGAAAATATATTGTTGTGTTTTACATGTCCTGGTAGTGAAATAACGCTAAATTAATTTTTCACTACAGCAAGGTATATCTTTCCCATAGGTTAGCTTTAAAGCTGCCTAGTAACATTTTACAAGTGTACCTTTTAATTGGGAGCTGATAGCAAATTGGAGTTTGGTGACTCAATCAATCAATCAGACAATTTATATAGCACGCTACTCACCCGGTAGGGTCTCATGGCGCTTGGAGGGGGGGGGTCCGTTACTGCTCGAACAGCCAGGTCTTGAGTTGCTTCCTGAAGGAGAGATGGTCGTGGGTCAGCCGTAGGTAGATGGGGAGGGAGTTCCATGTCTTGGCCACCAGGTAGGAGAAGGATCTTCCTCCGGTGGTGGCTCTGCGAATCCGTGGTACTGTGGCGAGGGCGAGGCTGGTCGAACTCAGCGGGCGGGTGGGCGTGTAGAAAGTGAGGCGGTTGTTGAGGTACTTGGGGCCCAGGTCGTGGAGTGCCTTGTGTGCGTGGGTGAGGAGTCTGAACGTGATCCTCTTGCTGACCGGGAGCCAGTGCAGGTCTCTCAGGTGGCCGGAGATGTGGTTGTGGCGGGGGATGTTCAGGATGAGTCGTGCGGAGGCGTTCTGTATGCGCTGGAGTCTTTTCTGTAGTTTGGCAGTGGTTCCTGTGTAGAGGGTGTTCCCGTAGTCCAGACAGCTGTTGACGAGTGCCTGGGTGACCGTCTTCCTGGTTTCGGTGGGGATCCATCGGAAGATCTTACGGAGCATGCACAGTGTGTTGAAGCATGATGACGAGACGGCGTTGACTTGTCTGGTCATCGAGAGGGAGGAGTCCAGGATGAAGCCCAGGTTACGTGCGTGGTCTGTTGGCTTGGGGGTGGTGCCCAGGGCAGGGGGCCACCAGGAGTCATCCCAGGTGGAGGGAGATGATCCCAGGATGAGGACTTCCGTCTTGTCTGATTTCAGTTTCAGGCGGCTGTTCTTCATCCACTCGGCAACGTCTTTCATTCCTTCGTGTAGGTTGGCTCTGGCGGTGGCAGGGTCGTTGGTGAGGGAGAGGATCAGCTGGGTGTCGTCGGCATAGGAGATGATGTTAAGGTTGTGTTGGCGTGCGATGGCTGCGAGGGGGCTCATGTAGACGTTGAAGAGGGTGGGGCTGAGTGAGGATCCTTGTGGTACACCGCAGATGACTTCGGTGGCCTCGGATCTGAACGGGGGGAGGCGGACTCTCTGGGTTCTTCCGGTGAGGAATGAGATGATCCACTCCAGTGTCTTCTCTTGGATTCCGATGTTGCTGAGGCGCTGTATTAGGGTGCAGTGGCAGACAGTGTTGAACGGTGCAGAGAGGTCCAGGAGGATGAGGGCTGCTGTTTCCCCGTTGTCGAGCAGGGATCTGATGTAGTCGGTGGCTGTGATGAGGGCTGTCTCAGTGCTGTGGTTGGCTCGGAAAGTGGACTGTGAAGGGTCGAGGGATTAGTTCGCCTCGAGGAAGGTGGCGAGCTGTTTGTTGACGGTCTACTCGATGACTTTGGCGGGAAAAGGGAGGAGCGAGATGGGGCAGAAGTTCTTGAGGTCGGTGGGGTCCGCTGTTGGTTTCTTCAGGAGGGCGCTGAGCTCAGCTTGCTTCCAGCTCTCCGGGAGGGTGTCGGTGTTGAAGGAGATGTTGATGATGTCCCGGAGTTGGGGTGCGATGATGGAGTTGGCCTTGTTGAAGACGTGGTAGGGCCAGGGGTCAGTTGGGGATCCGGAGTGGATGGTGTTCATCGTGCAGGTGGTGTCTTCGGTGCTGACCAGAGTCCAGGCGCGCAGGGTGGAGGTGGGGGGCGTTGGTTCGGTGGTGGGGTGCGTGGTTGGTGCGCCGAAGCTGCTGTGTATGTCAGCGATCTTGCGGTGGAAGAAGGAGGCGAGTGAGTCGCAGAGGTCTTGCGAGGGAGTGATGCCGTTGTTTCCGGCGCTGGGGTTGGAGAGCTCTTTGACGATGCTGAAGGGTTCCTTGCTGTTGTGGGTGTTGTTGTCCACCAATCGTTCTTTAAATGTTGTCCTTTTGGTGGTGTGGATCAGCTGGTGGTGTATGCGGGTTGCGTTCTTGAGGGCAGTCATGTTTTCTGTAGTCTGGTCGTGGCGCCAGGCTTTTTCAAGGGTGTCTCAGGACTTACAATTTAAAAATACATCTTTTAGTGACGTTGGATTTTAAACTGAAGGCCTTAAAATGCAACTTTTAGAAAGTTGGCATTTTCTTACTTTAACCATTCTGCCACTCCAGTGTAAACCTGGCTATATGCAAAACAGTCTTGACCCTGTGCCTCATGGGAACAGTCCAGCCCGAACTGCCAAGCCAGGTCCTCCCTGGACAGGAAACAAGCATCCTAGGACCGGTTCCAGGGTTTCATCCCTCATCAGCCAGGATAGCTTGAATCCAGTGGCAGATTGAGCCCGGAACCAACGTCTTTTGACTGGGGGTGAATGTTTTGATTTCTTCTGCATTCCGTCCATCAATTGTGTGTCTTTTGCTTCCTCGCCCTTTGTTTGCCAGGTATGCCCAGATGTGGGCCACGGGCTAACTGTGCCACTGGATTTAAGCTATCCTGGCTGATGAGGGGTGAAACCCCAAAACCGGTCCTAGGATGCGTGTTTCCGGTACTACAGGTGGCGTGTAATAGAAAGGGAAGCCTTTGCAGTGGTCTAGGCATTTAAGAAGTTGAGCCATACCTGTTTCGTGCTCACTTCTAGGTTCAGACAGACCCCTCAGATGGTGAATGCAGATGAGGCATCAGAATACCAAACTGATGAAGTGATCCAACTCCTTACAGGGAATGGACTTTACAGTGGTACACTGTCCTTGAACAGCCAATGCCAATGCTGATGGTCTTTCTAGGTTATTCCGCCTTAGTGATGAGAACTCCCAGGGAGTAGGGGGGACACATATTAGACTTGGCATCACTGGTGTGCTTCCCCCTAACTCTTTGCCTTCAACACTCCTATTTTGCTAACTACATTTTTGCTGGATTTAGGACTCTGCATTCTTTACCACTGCTAGCCAGTGCTAAACTGTTTGTGCGCGCTCCTAAAAAAATGGTAGAATTGGCTTACCCCAATTGGCATATTTAATGTGCTTTTAAGTCCCAAGTAAAATGCCACCCACTTAAGTATCACTTTAAACATGTCTCAGGTATTTCATTTCAGCCTGTATGCGCAGTTTTAAACTGCCAGAGCGACCTACCAGAACAAAATATTGCCAGCCCAAAACATTCTTTCTTATACATGTAAGTCTCCCCTAGGGTAGCTCCTGGACAGCCCACAGGGCAGGGTGCAGTATGTTTAAAAAGTTGGACATATACTTCTTTGTTTTACATGTCCTGGTAGTGAAAAACTCCTAAATCTGTTTTTCGCTACTGCGAGGACTAACTTTCCTATATAATACCATGGAAGTTACTGTATTACATTTAATCAGTGATCATTTCCAAATGGGAGCCAGCTCATGTTGGTGTCTTTAGAATTATAATGAAAAATCCTCTCACATGGTTAAAGAGGATTTCAAGTTACATTATGAAAATGCCCCTTTTTAAAGTTGCCATTTTCCTGCCGAGTCATTTTGTGCCTGCATCCTATCTCTGGGACACATAACATGGTGTACATGACCGTTGGGCTGTGTGCTTTTCTCCTAGACAGCCAAACACAATAGAGAGTTTTGGTGTGCCTGGATGGGCCATCACTGGCAGCATGGGAGGCCGGAGCTGGGTTCAGCCATACTTACACTTAAAACCATAGAGCACTAATGAGCACACCCTTTAGTATTAACAATCCCCTTGGGTACTGGATAAGTAAACAGACACCCAATGTTCAATAGCACATATAAAGCTCTTCAACAAGTAATATCAGTCGATGAGATCAAAACAGTGTACAGAGTCCACAGAAATCAAAGTTCTTCAATTTGGCGATTTTATTCTTGTACTTCATACATCCAGCATGAAATCTGCCAATGTGCCAACACGTGTTTTGTCTACCCGTAGACTTTTTCAAGGCGGTTGGCGCTACAGCGAGTCAAACGAGGTGGAGGACGCACTCCTGCCTCCACACAAAGGGTTGCATATCCCCTGTAGTTAGTCTTGAGCCAGGAGAAGAAAGGCAGGATGCCTGTAGACTCTAAAGGGAAATCTCTAGAAGCATCTCCACTTCAAAGGAAGGCCCAGGTATAAATATTGCACCCAAGACACAAACTCTTCAGTACACTTCTGGGCCTTTGGGTACGCTGTCAGGAAGAAGGACTCACATCCCCCTCAACCAACAACCTTGTTTTTCACAAATACAAAAATCAATTCTAAGATAGCTGCTTATGCATATGCATGATTGTGCATGTGTATGCATACATGGATGGTCATCTTTTATGCAGACATTAAAATCGTGTTATCTTACACAGCAAAAAACATTTCCAAATACATGATTTACAAAAATTATTTCCAAATAAAACAAGTGTTGAGAAAACCAACAGGTGCAAGCCATGACATTGCGTCTCTGCCAATGTTTGTTCTACTTTTTTCCACTACCTGATGCAGTCTTTGTGTACCTCTTAAAGTAGACCTTTGGTAACTGACTACTGGTTACAAGATTTAAATCAGTGTCATGGCTAAGAAAAAATTTATTGTGTGCTTCTGCTAACTTAGCAGTCCGAAAGAGATGACTTGGTTGGAGTTTGTATGTTTTATTTAGGCCTTAAGACATTGTGTTAGACGTTGTCACTTTTCAGATCCTGATATAGGCATCCCATATCTTGTCTTCCAATACTTGCATTTCCCTGTTGGCTGTGTAATCATTACATTTCTATTATGATGTTTTATGCAACACACACTTCCTTCTCAAAGCTGACTCTACATGAGATATGAAACCAATTGTTTTGTTACGTTCTACGGTTAAAAAAAGAGATGTAACATTAGAAATAATTAATATTTTTCCTATTTTGTAGGAAAACTAAGAGCTACTTCAAATATGTATTGCAAACTTACTTTTGAGCTTGTTCTTGATATAAGTTAAGAAAATGTAAATGTACTATATTGCATATAGTTGTGCCATAGATCATTAATTACCAACTTGGCCTGTTTGAATCTTTAAAGAGATGACCATTTGTGGGTCTCCATGGAAGATCAGGGGAAATATGCATAGATTTCCAAATCAGTTTGGGTTATAGAATTCCCCAATACATCTTTCAGTGGAATTGGCTGTCTCCCAATTTTAATTGATTTTCTTAAACTTACTATACTTTATTTTAGATTGTAGATCCATGCACAGCAGACCTGGAATTTTAAAGTCCTATGCACGATAGTATGTAGTAGAATTAGAGTGCAGCACATTTTAAAAGTCATTGTGGGATAGAAAACAGCCTATAGACACCAATGTTTTTTAACAAAAGTACTCCAGTTGTGACTAGAGTAATAGAACTAGTAGAAAGTTCACTTTCAAATATTCTTCTACATCATAGAAAGCATCATGTTGTCTTTCCTATAATGTAGTAAAAATGAAGTCTGCTATTTATAAGGTTTAGAAGTAAAAAAGATTGTGGTTTTTGTACTAGGTTCTCTGGGACAGATGGGGTGTGATAGGTCACCTGTTCTCGACTGAACTGATTTTGATCAGTAATTAAACACATTGTAATGCATACATTTCTGATATCTTAAAATACAGTGTGTTGATCATTTCGATTTCAATGCCCTATGATGCCTACCTGTACCCAGGAAACTGCACCGCCCAGCACCAGATTTCTTGATGATTTATCATGCTACTTCCATTTAGAAAACTATGACCTCACAACAATTGGGTTGCACAAACGCTACAAAAACTGGAAATACATAATACAACTAAAGTTATCCTACCTATTTGAATAAGGAAGTGCTTTTTCGTGCATAGTTGTTTGCTTTGTCTTACATATCCCACAGCCAACTGAAGAAAAAGCGGGAAGGATCCCTCTGGCATTAAAACTAAATCTTGAGTGTTGCTGCTTGGATTTAGATCCTATCAAATCCAGCCTGTCACTGACCTGATACTGTGTGCATTGAGAATCACTAGCAAAGCCAAAGGGTCTGGTGTCATCCACCAGCTTTTTGGTAATTATTGTTTTTTTCTATCATGGATTTGGTGTTGAGTATTTCCCGATCTAAAATAAGAAAAATGTACTAAATATGCTGTAACTCATAGTGAAATCGGTCAGTGGCTGAAGTGGGGTGATGTGTTGCCGTTTTTTGATACATGCTTTAGTCGGTTGGAGAAAAATGTGAATGACTCAACCACAAACAAATTGATGACATGTGGCTGAAAACCGCTATATGCTACTATGTCATACACATAATTTTAGAAAATTCAAAAGGTTTTGGCTAACATCGACCTAAAAGAGTCAATCATTCTGCCGTCAACTGTCAACCTCCTGTCTTGAAAGAAAGAAAGGACGAAACAAAGAAACAAAGAAAGAAAGAAAGAGAAAGGAAGAAAGAAAGAAGGCAAGAAATAAGAAGACAAATGGAAAGAAAGAAGGCAAGAAGGAAGGCAAGATGGAAAGAAGGAAGGAAGGAAGGCCAGAACTAAGGGAGAAAAGAAAAATGAAAAGAAAGAAAGGAAGGAAGAAAGAAGGCAACATAGAAGGAAAGAAGGAAGGCAAGAAAGAATGAAAGAGAGAAGAACAGGGAGAGAAGGAAAGAAAGATAAAAGGATATGAAGACAGAAAGAAAGAAGGAAAGAAAGCAAGAAAGAAGGAATGAAAGAGAGTGAGAGATAGCAAAAGACAAAAAAGAGAGAAAGAAAGAAAGAAAGAAAGAAAGAAAGAAAGAAAGAAAGAAAGAGAAGAAGGACAAAAAGAAAGAAAGAAAAACTAAGGGAAACAGCAAGAATGAATGAAAGAAAGAAATAAGGAAAGTAGGAAATGGAAGGCAAGATTGAAAGCAAGACAGAAGGAACAAGGAAGGAAAGAGGGAAAGATAAAAGGAATGAAAGGAAGGACAGAAGGAATGAAGAAATGACAGAAAAAAGAAAGAAAGCAAGAGGGAAGGAATCAAATAATGAAAGGAAAAAGTAAGGCAAGAAAGAAGGAATACAATAAAAAAAGAAAGTAAGAATAAAGAAATGAAGGACTGAAGGTGTGAGTGAAAAAGGAAAGTTGGAATGAAATAAGAAAGGAAAGGAATGTAAAAATGAAAGAAAAAGTTAAAGAAGGAATGAATGAATGAAAAGAAGGAATGAAGAATGGAAAATAGGAAAGAGAAGGAAAGAGGAATGAAATATAGAAAGAAAGAAAACAAGAAAAGAAAAGAAAGAAAAAAAGAAGGAAGGCAAAAAAGTGCTGCAAATTCAAAACAACTAAGGCTGGTGTTCTTCCTGGGCAAGGTTCCTTAAAGACCCACTGGTAAAACTGAGTCCAGAATAAACATATTTTGAAGAATCGTCCACTTAAGAATTCACATGTATAATATAGAAGCTTTCCATAACTTGATGCAGAACAGTTTCAAATGGACGCAATCCGTTATGCTGTGAAATACAAGGAGTCAAACAATAAACAAAGGACACTCCAAAAGAATTTTTCAAAAACATTGGCAGGAGACAAGAGCTTATGAAGCATGGAATGTGTACTATTCTTACATCTGGTAAAGTGTCCTGATTTCACATCAGTCTTTAGGACAAAGGCAACATCAAAGTAATATTTGTTTTTAAAACGTATTCACAGAAGGAAACTAGCTTGCGTGGCAATGTGCTCCTTGTGAAAGAGCAAAATGCAGTCCCTCAAAGTGAAATTATCCTGCAGCTGAAATGTGCTGACCCCCGGCCCATGCTATATGCTATAGTAGGTGGAAGCAAAACATGAATATATATATTTTTTTTAATTTATTTTTTATTTTATTTATGTATTTATTTTTTTACATCCAAAGGTCTTGGCTAACGCCAGGCCTAAAATGTATAGATGGAAGTATGCTTCTGACTTTTAGTAAGGCAATTCAAGTCAAATTGCACAATGCCAGTACAGACCTTGGCTTACATTATAAAAACCGTGAACGGCTCATTTATTTTGCAGTCAGGAAGCATCGGCACAATTCTGTGGTGCTGACATTGCCTACATAACTGACCTTATTCGCAAACACAGCATATAATTGTCTGTGCTGCTTTGGAAATATAACACAAATAGAAAATAGATTTGGGCAAGCGACTTGTAATAGCTTCATTATAACAACTTTAGTCCCATAAATCTTGAAGACATACAAGGCAATCCTTTTAAAGTGCCATTATATAGTCCACAGACTCTTTATGGCCCCTGTGAGCCTGGGGGCTCGTGCTATGAATTTTATATAAGTTATGTTTAGCAATGTATACATGCGTAGAAGGGCTTATCATTTCCAGTAGAATGGAAACAGTAATCAAAGGCTTCGATGATGAAGGAGTCCCTATTAAGGCCTCATGCATCTTATGTAAGGTATGTTTCCTTTATCACTGCAGATAATACCACAAAGGATCCCCTGGGAGCATGGTTGTCCATTGTTTAACAGATCAGGAAAAAGGGCAAATCTTAGAGGCAGGCGTGCACGCAAGAGGCATTTATATCAGTGTTGTGGTCACTTTTTATAGCAAAGCAGTCTCACTGATGTGGAGGTCTTTTGCTGATGTGACTCTTTTTAAACTACATTGATCTATACATGTCTTGCGGAAATAAAGGGTTGTCGGCTGAATTGTATCACTTCATCAGCAGAGTCAGGACAAGTATTAGTAAGGACAGGTGTGTCGGTCTGGTATATGCAAACTAAAAATAAAGGCATGGTCAAACAGCTGGATATAGGTATATTTTCATGTAAGATGCTGCGGTGCGTATTTATGCGCATTTTCACTGTAAATAACTGGGAGGACATAGAATGTACCAGCTTCTTGCCTTACCATGCCAGGCCACTCTGTCCAAAGCACCTTACTCCTTCTTTAAATCCCTAAATAGTTTCTGCATCTTAGACACTAAATTGTGAGAGGAATTAACTAGTAGTTCTATCATCATTTCCTGCATTCTGACAACTACATACACTCACTTTCAGCATGATCCCAGGTGGCTCTTGTCAGGTCGGTGGTGACCTGGGGTCGCGCATGCATGAGGCGCGCTATGCAAGGACTCACGCGGACACTTGTCTCCGTCTTACGCGTGGTCCCGACCAACTCGGGGGCACGCCCACCTTTATTTTTATAACGTACGCGGCGTAGTACGCCGCCGCGTATGCGCACGTCTACGTGCGCTTAACAACTAGACCGCAACCGTGCGGTCCCAACATTACATTCCTTTCCACCTTTAATATAAACCAAAATATCAGCAGTAGCAAACGTGGCAATTGTATGGAGATCAAACAAGATAAACAAGAACCACGGCCATCCGGCCTGTTACCAGTCTCTAGTCTCTCCGAGTGTCATCAGCCCACTGCATAGTCAGCCATCTGGGAGTTGGGCGCAGGATTTCTCCTCAGTCCGTAGCCAGCTGCTTCCCCACGGAATAGCACTCTCCGGGGTGGTTCACTGCTGGGAGCTCCGGGGCTCCGGGGACTCTGGGAATTCCTAGGCGTAGCGGCATTGAGCGTCGCAGAGGCACGTGTCTCCTCTGCTGGGCTGTTATTCCATTCCTGGTCTACGCAGTCCGGCGGACTTTGGTTGCATTCCGGCCGAACGGGTGACTCTCCATTCCTCTCGGCGTCAGGCAGGTCATTCCTCGGGCTGACGGCTTTCTTAAAGAACGAGACGTTCCTGGTGACGGTTTCTCCTCCTCGTTGGGCAGTGATCATGGTTCCATTGCGGCCCGTGACAGTCCATGGTTGTGGTTCGAACGGGAGCCGGAACTTGCTCCCTGGATACCTGTCTCGGACATAGACCCAGTCGTTTTCCGCAATGGATGATTCTTTGGATTTACGCCGGAAGCTGGCGTAGTCATTAGATTTCTTCCTGTTGGACGCAGTCCTCCATGACTCTGCACTGGTGGGGTTCCAGGTGTGATGATTTGGGAGAGTGTCTCGGATTATGCGTCCCATCGTGGACGGACCGGGTGCTGCCTCCGTGGTGCGGTGTGGTGTCAGCCTGTATTCTCTGAGGAACGAGTAGATCCCTTTTTCCAGAGACGTTCCCTCCGCATGGGCAATTCGGATGGTTTTGTTTAACGTGCGCATAAACCTCTCTACTTCTCCGTTTGCTTGTGGCCACCTGGGTGTTATTTTCCTGTGTTGTATCCCCCACTCTGTTAGATACTCCGCGAACTCCTGGCTTTGGAAGGGGGGTCCGTTGTCATTTCTGACTCTCTCGAAGATGCCATGGGTTGCAATTGTCTTCTCGAACTTGGCGATCACTTCCTTTGCGGTGAGGGACGTTATTATTTCCACCTCTGGATATTTTGTGTAGTCATCCATAATGACCAGCATGTGTCTCCCATCTGGCAAGTGACGGAAATCAGCGCTCACATGTTCCCACGGCTTCTCCGGGCCAACCTCTGTGATGACCGGGGGTGGGCTCTCTGGAGGCCCCGCAGCTTGGCACCACTGGCACTCCTTGACGGCTCGTTCCACCTGTGAGTCCATGTCAGGAAACCACAGTTTTGCCCGAAGTCGGCTCTTTGTTTTCACCACTCCCTGGTGTCCTCGATGCGCAAGCGCAACGGCTTGTTGGGTGAGGGTTGAAGGCATTACGATTCTGGGTCCCCTTAGTATGCACCCTAGACTGTCCACTGATAGTTCATCTTTGACCCTCAAGAATGCTTCCAAGGCTGTTTTCGCTTGCGGTGTTCTCTTGCCTAGCGGTGCGTGGAGAGCTTTCCACTCATTCGTGCGTATGGCATTCGACACAAGCTGGGAAACCTCATCATTCCTGGTGGCTTCGATGATCATGTCCAGGCTCATGGGGAGTGGTCTGGACCTCTCAACCACTGCATTCACATATGACTCTGTATCCTCTGCCTCCTCTTTTTCTCCTGGGGTGGCCGCCCTTGGGTGTCGTGAGAGGAAATCCACTGGGTTGGAGGCTCCCGGTTTGAACTCTAGCAGATAGTCATATTCCTGCAGCTGCAGTATCCATTTTTCAATCCTGGGGGGTGGTTTGGAGACTGATCCCCGGAACAGTGGGATGAGGGGTTTGTGATCCGTCGAGACAGTGAATGGGTGTCCATATACATACATGTGAAAATGCCTGCACGCCCAGTGAATCGCTATGGCTTCCCGTTCTATTTGGGAATACCTCTGTTCTGTCTCCGTTAGAGACCGGCTTGCATATGCGATCGGCGTCCAGTCGTCTCCATTTTGACGTTGCGTGAGGACGGCCCCTAGGCCGAACGGACTGGCGTCGACGGCGATGTTGGTCTGTTTGGAGGGGTCAAAGTAGGAGAGTGTCTTCTCTGCTGATAGGGCCGCTTTGGTGTTGCGGAATGCTTCATCCTGTTCTTCGCCCCACTGCCAGGGTGTGGATGACTTCGTGAGCTCTCGGAGGGGTCGGGTGATGTTAGAGAGATCTGGGATGAAGCGACCACAGAAGTTAACCATCCCTAGAAAGCTCCGCACCTCAGAGATGTTGGTTGGGGCGGGAGCTGCCTGTACATCCTTGACCTTCTCTGGATCGGGAGCAATGCCTTTGTCCGAGAAGGTGTATCCAAAGAAACTGATGGTGTTGCGGAGGAATTGGCATTTTTCTCGGTGCAGGGTGAGGCCCGAGTCTTTGAGTCTCCGCAGAACCCCTCTCAGCCTCTGGTGGTGTTCTTCCACAGATTGGGCGTATATTAGCAGATCGTCGCTGACGTTCAGTACACCCGGGAGTCCGCTGAGCACCTCGCGTATAGTATTCTGGAAAACTTCCGCAGCACTTGATATGCCGAAGTTGAGGCGGCGATATCGCCGTAGGCCCACATGGGTGGAGAAGGTGGTGATGTACCTGGAGTCTGGGTGTAGGGGCAGCTGGTGGTAACCTGAGCGGAGATCCATTTTGTAAAACCATTTGGCGCCATTGAGTTCACTCAGGATGTCGTCGATGGTAGGTGTCAGATGACGCTCCCTCTTCACCGCTGCGTTGGGCAGGCGCATGTCCACGCATATGCGGACCTGCCCTGGCTGTTTAGGCTTTCTTGCTACCACGATCGGTGACACCCAGGGCGTGGGCCCGTCGACTTTCTCGATTATTCCCTGTTTCTCTAGACTTTCGAGTTCTTCTTCCACCTTCTTCCGGAGGTGGAATGCAATCCGCCGGTGTCTGAGGGCCACTGGTAGGATGGAAGGGTCTATGTGCAGCGATAACTCTTTTCCTTTGAGGCATCCGATGCCTCGGAACGTGTCTTCAAATTCTTCTAGAATGGCATCTAGTTCATCCTCTAGGACTGCCATGGCATAGAAGATAAGTTGCAGTTCTTCGGCTGTCCTCCCACTGAGTAGCATGCCGCTCCCTTCTTTCGTCACGTATATGGTGGAGGGGACTTTCTTGTCCTGATGGCAGATTTCAGTTTGGAAGCACCCGATGAGTGGTATTGGGGTTTTCTGTCCGTAGGCAAATACTCGGATCTTCGCCTTACATAGGGTTGGCTTGTCACGCAGTTGGTTGTACACATCTGCTGCCATCAATTCTATTGAGGCTCCCGTGTCTATGGTGGCTCTCACCTCTTGCTGGTTCACTCTTATCCGACACTTTGGGAGACGCTTCTTCTTCCTGGCCGGATGGTCGATGGCAAAGACATAGTGTATGGGGTAATCATGGACGTCGTCATCCATGTCCTCGCTCTCCGGGCTGTCCCTGATGGCGTGTGCTGCTTCCGGCTTTGGTTTGGATGATCTGCATACCGAGGCGAAGTGGTTCATCCGCCCGCATGCGCCTCATTTCTTGCCGTTTGCTGGGCAGTCTTTCGCTCTGTGAGGTGTACCTCCACAGTATCCACAGTCTTTCCGCCGTTCTTGTGGCTTCTTTCCTCCGAACGGCCGTTGTTTGGGTCGGACGACATTCACTTGTTCTGCTACGTTGACTTGTTCACTCTTTACCGGCCTTTGCAAGGCTGCCTCCATGTGCGACGCTCTCGCTCGTGATAGTTCCTTGGAGCGGCCCAGTTTCAGGATCTCGGCAAGGGGCTTACCATCTTCTTGGAGGATTTTGACCCTGAGGTCGGACGAGTAGCAGTTCTGAATTATTTGGCCACGTATCTCTTCTTGTTCATCCCTGAAACCACAAGTGCTGGCGAGCTCCCTTAGTCTCCCGTGGAAGGCATCAAGAGATTCATCAGCTTCCTGCCTGGCCTGGCGAAAGAGAAACCTCTCGTAGTCCCTGCTGGCCATGGGCTCGAAATAGGCGTTGAGTGCCTGCAGCAGGGTGTCATAGGAGTGTGGCGTGGCCTCCGTTAAGGTCTTGTAAATACGGTGAATGTCCTTACCACCTAGGTGGAGGAGGAGTGCTCGGCGCCGGTCCCTCGCCGTCCCTGCACCCTCAAAGTAGAAATTCAGCCTCTCCGTCCAGTCTTTCCATCTGGGCGCTAGAGATGCAGGCGCACCGTCGACCACAAAGGGCTCGATGGGGGGTATGGCCGTCATTGTGGCGCGGGTAGGGCAGCCCTCTCCTGGGGCACTCAGGGTCGTCGGCCTGGGCCGGTCTGGAGGTGTCCGCTGGATGGCCTGGGGAAGGCTCCCTCTCCCGGAATCCTCGCCACCCCCGTGTGGGGCGTGGCACCACCGGCAGGACTGGCGCCGACTGGCACGTGGCGCGGCCTAGTGACTCTGCGGGGACACCACCGTGCTTCACCCACCGTGCTCGTCGGGGACAGGAGATGCCAGGTGCACAAGCTGCAGGGTGCACAATGGAGCGAGAGTATTGCCACACCTCACCAGAGCCGAGGGCAGGGCCTCATCTGGGCCCGTCAGGGTCGCGTGCAGGAGCCGGGCCGGCTGGAGGCACCGGAGAGCAGGTCGGAGCTGCGAGGAGCACAGCGTGGGGTCAAACACCCCTCGTCGCCATTGTCAGGTCGGTGGTGACCTGGGGTCGCGCATGCATGAGGCGCGCTATGCAAGGACTCACGCGGACACTTGTCTCCGTCTTACGCGTGGTCCCGACCAACTCGGGGGCACGCCCACCTTTATTTTTATAATGTACGCGGCGTAGTACGCCGCCGCGTATGCGCACGTCTACGTGCGCTTAACAACTAGACCGCAACCGTGCGGTCCCAACATTACAGCTCTATGAATGTCCAAGGATCTATACTCTAGAACACTATGGAAGGTCTTTTATAAACATTTTCAACGAATTTGTAAAAGTTTGTGGGTAGGTAAAGATCCACATTTTATAATTCGAGATCCTCACTGGCCCATCATCCCCTGACATAGGTCTAGAAGACTTTATGACAGTGGTTCTATCAATAAAAAGCATTACCAAAATATAAGCACAACAGAAACAATATTCCAGACACAAACCGAGCCCCCCCTTCATCTGTGTAAACAATAGCACACCTGCAGGTGTGTACATTCCCTTGTACCCTCTCCTCAAAGTGCTTTCATGTTGCCCAATAGCAGCACGTAACACATTAGAAAATTACGAAGTTCTTTTAACCTTTGCAACAACTATGGGCCCAATGTAGGTAATAGTGAAATACCGAATTCTAAATACCGAATGTTACTGATTTGGTATTTAGAAATCGGTATTTCAGATGTAGGTAAAAATTAGGTAAAAAATACCGACTTCTTAATATTCGTTATTACCGAATCTGTAATTGAGATTCGGTAATAACGAATACCTACCGATTCATTCCTATGGGCTTGGAGGTCCATAGGAATGAATGTGAAGACATTCGGTATTACCAATTAGGTATTACCGAACGGGTAATACCGGGAGGTATTTCAAGGGTGCCAGGGTGTCCAAAGGACACACTGTTGCACCCCTGAAATGTGCATGTGTGCACATCTGGCACACATGCATGCCCTAAGGGCATGGATGTGTGCCAGCAAGCAAGAAAGTGCTTTTTTAAAGGAATTTGGTAATTACCACCAACTTGAAGTTGGTGGTAATTACCGATTCCTTAAGGCCCAAAAGCACTCTTCTATGTGCTTTCTACATTGCATTTAAGGAATCGGTATTACCGATTCCTTAAATGCAAGGCCAATTAGGAATCGGTATTTACCGATTCCTTATTACCGAATACTTCCCTACATCACGAATGCCTAAATACCGGCCGGTAAAGGTGAAATTTACAGAATTTCACTGTTACAGACCGATATTTGGGCCACCTACATCGGGCCCTATGTTTGCTCTGTTGTTGTTGGTAGAAGTTCCAAATTCAAGGTAAGAGTTAGTTGTCCAATTGTCCACCGTTGCCTTAAAGTATTTACAATCCTAAAAGGATTGTGTGAAGGAGGGGTATAAATACAGGCACTGCCTATATTAGGGCAACTAGGAAAATGGCAGATTTACTACATAAGTGGCAACATTTTGGCATTTCGAACTAATGCAAGAAATAGTATTATTAAGAGAAGAAAGTAAAAATGTGAAAGTCTGCAAGTAAAAAACTGCAAAACATTTCGACAATGGCAGGGGTCGGATTCACATACATTTATTAAAACTGGGAATTTTCCTGATAGTTTTGCTTTTGCATTTTGAGTCAATGCCTCGCTTTTTTTTAAACCACAGTGCTGCACACAAATATATTGAAGTCACAAATTCCCAAAATATTCCTCATGCCTCTTATTAACTCGTGAAGACTTTCCACCAAACCGAAATTCTGCACGAGTGAGGCGAGAGTACATGGACAGGTGCACGTGTCTTCTGGTCAATGTCTTTTGTCCATGAGGATTATATTTTCCTGGTAGAACCAACCCTTAGCCCCCACCTCAAATGCCTCATTTTAGGGGGGTCCTGCTTCCCAATCCTATCCTACAATGAGATTTATGTCCACTTCTGAAACAGCACCACGGCTGCTCCTAGATTTCCGTATTTGAACGAAAAAACCCTAATGCAATTCTTTTAGGAAGTAAAATCGACACTGAACAATAGCATAAGTGTTTTTACATTTATACAAAGGCCTGTTTGCATGTGTAAATCAATCTCACTCTCCGTGACTAACGGCACACGTGTACTGGACTTAACAGCAATGCCTTTTCAACGTAGATCATGAATACTTGGGCACTGGGGCATTCGTAATTCAACTACAAAGAGTGGAAAAGCCTTTGCAGACCACGGTTCATGCTTGTGACGAAGGAAGTGCTACACATGGTAGAACAGAAGCTCTGATTTACTATTAATATTTATGGCACATTTGTGTCCCTCTATTGGAACCGAAAGCAGAAACTCATTAACTTTTTAAAGCAGAATTTAATTTATCCATACTTCACTGCGCCTTTATCATCACAGTTTTGAATTTACATACATCAATACCATTTCTTCATTCGTAAATGTTAGCACGCCAATATTTTTCTGCCACTGGCACAAATACTAGCACCGACCAATCCTAGTCCTGAGAATTCTGATTCGAAATTGGCAGATTATGATCAGTAATTATCCACAAAACTGCATGCCTCAAACCTGTGGGATAGGTCCATAATAATATGGATTTTTTTTCAATTTCATATTGCAATGCATGCATTTCTGATATCTTGAAATACAGTTTGTTGATCATTTCAATTTCAATGCTCTTGGATGCCTACCTGTAACCAGGAAACTGCACCGCCCAGCACCAGCTTCGTTGATGATGCTACAGTTGTAGGTTCCATAGTTCTCCCTCGAAAGGATGTTTACGCTGAACTCTGTGGAATCCTGTGAGTCAAACTGTCCATTCTTCAGGAGCTTGGTACCCAACCTCCATTCATACATGAGGACCCGGTTAGGGTATGCTCTCAGGACCCTGCAGCTCATTGTAAGGCTTTGGCCCAAACCTTGGCGAATCTCCATGAAAGATGGCTCCACAGCCGGTGGATCTGTGGAAATTGCAACAAACAGAAGCAGTGTCTTAGACCACGTCATATAAACTTAAAACCTATATCCATCCTATATAAGGAAGTAAACTAAGCCAAATGCCAAAGGACTGTATTCATGCTTTTAATCCCAAGATGACAACACAGGGGTGACCACTTGTCCCATGAGTGAAAATGAATTAACGGTCTTAGATCTGTGTTTGGTTTTGTTCCTGTGGATGCTATCAAGACCCTTTAACCACCAAGATGACTACACAGGGTTGATCACTGGTCCCATGAGTGGAAATTAGGGACCTTAGAACACCGTTTGGTTTTTGTTGCTGTAGATACTATCATGGCACAAGAGACCAGTGGTAGCAGGAGTTGTGCCAGAAAGGGCAAGCAGGGGTAATTGGCAATCAAGTAATCAACAATCACTTTAAAATAGCTCATTGAAGTGATTAAGCTCCTGCTGCCGGGATCTGATTGTATAGCCATTTGGCTGCATGTGTGAATTCTGGCAGAAGGGGTAGTCTCTGGTCAAAACTTCTTTCTTAAGATGATGGAAACCCATACAGATTCACTGATTTTGGATTTTGTTCCATTATTTGACCTTGATTTGGTATTGAATAGATCTTTTTTGTTGAAATGTTGTAAGGATATAGAGGGCCTGAAACTAATCAAATCAAATGATATTGATCTAGTAACAATACTAGGAACAGGGTCTATGTCTTTTATTAGGGTAAGGTTCTATTCCAATCTGATAGCGAATCTTATTCTAAATAAAGCAGAAACTTTCCAGAGTCAGGGGATTGATGTGGTGCCCTTTACAGCTACATGTGTTAATAACCGCTATGAGAACGGCTATCATAGGGGCCTGGGTCAAGCCGGTTCTTCTCAGCCTTTCAAAGACTTAAAGATTCGTGTCTTAAAAACGAAAAGGCTAGTTTCACATGTTATCCCCGCTCCAATAACAATAAATAGGGGTATAACTGAGAATGAACAGCAATGGAACTGGTTACCTGGTGCCTTGTCGTCCAAGGTGACAGACAACCCAAAACAGTTTTCTCACCTTTAGCAGCTCCTTCACTGTTATTTCCTGGAATGCCGCCGGCATTAACAATAACCCTGAAAAACTATTGTATCTCTCTTCCTTGAATGCCAGTGTAATTTGCATCCAGGAAACATGGTGTATTGATAAATTGAATGTAGGGAGAGATTACTTTGTATTGGAGGCGGCAGCAACCCCTTCTAGTAGGGGACATGCAAAAGGGGGAATCGCGTGCCTATTAACCAATAGAGTAAAGTGGAGTTTTTCCCACTATGTAGACGCCAGTAAGCTATTTCAGGTAGTGACTCTCTCCAATCTGGATAATATGGGAGAAAGACACCCCTTTGTGATAATAAACGCCTATATACCGCCAGACGATCATTTTAATACTGTATTGAAACAAGTTTTCACTTTTATTAGACAAATTAAGGAGACAGTTCCTTCCTCCAATTTTTTGTTAGTTGGTGATTTAAAATGCAAAGTTTCCAATTACAGTCTGGAGCTCTACAGAAATAAAGCAAAAGAGGAGGCTCTGTTGATCCCCCAAGCCCTTTTTCCAGTTAATATAAAAACAAATAAACGGGGTAAATTACTGTTGGAGGAATTGTACACCACGGAGGGGCTCATAGCCAATGGTAGGCTTCCGTCCGATGTCCCCCCAAACTATACACATAGTTCCCCCAACAGTAAATCAATTCTGGACTATATAATTGTTGATCACTGTATTTTCTCTCTTTTAAGGGATTTGGTTGTTGTAGAAACAACCCTCAGTGATCATAATGTTATTATGTTAACTCTTCTAGTAGATCCCCCTAACTCTGACCCTTGGTCGCTTAACGGTGACGTGGTCACTTTTCAAAAAACAGGAAGATGTTTCTGGGATTTTAAAGCTATGAAGGCTTTGGAGCCTATCCTTGAAAAAACTCTATCCAACCTAAATAATTGGCAGGGGTCGGAACTGTCCTCTTTCGAGGTTTTTATGAAGGAGATTATCTCTGCTGTAAAAAAATCCAATTTAATCAGGAAAAAAAATATCCTCCCTAAAGTAGTTGTCTCCCTTAATAAGGAAATAAACAAATTGGTGAGGGAACAATATATATGTGGAGCAGCAGAAAGATCTCAGAAAATATCTCTCCTCAAAAGAAGGAGAAGGAGGATAAAGAAAAAAATGAAAAAAGAAAAAGAGGATTTGTTATGGATTGGTTTGCGGGAAGCCGCTGTTCAAGGGAACTCTAGACAGTTTTGGACTCTCATTGGGGAGGGTTGTGGCTCAAGAGTGCGTCCCCTTCCAATCCCTATTTCAGAACAAACCTGGGTCAACTATATTCTAAGTTTGTATGCCAAGAATGACCTGCAAGTGGAACTTAGGGGAATTGGGGAAGAAACTAATTCTACAATTGAATCCCCTTCAGAATTATCCATAGAATCGGCCATTAGGGATATGCGTCCATCAGGTGCTATGGGCCCGGATGAACTCCCGATATCAGTCCTGAAACAAGATCCAGTATCCTGGAGTAAAATTTTATTCCCTCTATTCAGGATCTGTTACATTAAAAAATCTATTCCATCCTCTTGGAAGGGGAGCATTTTGGTCCCCATGTTTAAAAAGGGCGATAGAAACCTACCCAATAACTATCGTCAAATAGCCCTCTTAGACGCAATTGGGAAGGTTTTCTCTAAATGCCTATTGTCCCTAATTAGCGATTGGGTGGTTCTAAAACAAATTTTACCACTAGAACAAGTAGGCTTTCGTAAAGGGCATGGAACCCTGGATAATCTTTCCGCCCTTCAGAATATTACTGATAAATACATAAGGGTACGTGGCGGAAGAGTGTACGTGGCCTTTATAGACTTCTCCACAGCATTCGATAAGGTTGATCGCCCGCTGCTGTGGAGAAAGCTATCCGCTTTGGGAATGCCACCTCAATTGCTAGATATTATCCAGGCATTACATACAGACACTTGGTGTCAGGTTTTGCAAGGAGGTGATATGGGACTATCTAAGATTATCCCTTCAGTTAATGGCCTCAAGCAAGGTTGTCTCCTTGCCCCACTGCTTTTTTCATTATATATTGCAGATTTACCTGCCTCTCTTTCTTCCTGTGATGGTATAGCTCCAGTCTTGGGCGGAAAGCACATCTCATGTCTGTTATATGCGGATGATATTTTAATAATGGATCTTATGCCTAAAGGTCTCGCTAAACGCCTCCATGCCCTACATCAGTATGCAGAAACTCATTACTTAAAAATTAATGCATCTAAGAGTAAAATTATGTGCATCTCAGGCCGGAAAAAACATACGTTTGCGAACTTTATCTGGTCTGTGGGAGGTGATAAACTTGAGGTGGTAAAGAGCTATGTTTTCCTAGGAAAATTAATCTCAGACACCTGAAGTGATAAACCCCATACCGATAATAACGCCCGGAAAGCCTTATCCCAAGGGAGAAGCTTAAGTGCATTATACTCGGCAATGGGAAGAAGGCATTTTTCATATTTATTGGAGGTCTTCAGGGCAAAAGTTTCCTCTACACTTTTGTATGGATTAGAATTAATCGATATAAAGCATTGGGATTTTTTAAATAAGGTTGAGGGAAAACTGTTAAGAAGCGTAATTTCCATTAGCTCCGCCTGCTCAGTGGCCGCTTGCAGACTTGAGTTTGGCCTGCGCAGCAGTTGGGTGCAGGGCCTGGCAGCTGTAGTACGTTGGGTCGCAAGCATAGCCAGAGGAGAAGAGGGGACTATGAGATTCCTCTTAAAGGCAGAATTATTGGGAAGTTTAAGAGAACATTTCTTAATTGTCAATAATTTTAGAAAGGCTGTATCGCTTCTGCAGTTGGAAGAGAGTACTCTCTTTTCCTTATCCGCATCCCAATTAAAGACTGTCTTGAAAGAGGCCTCCTGGGACCTTAGCTATAGACTAGACAGTGCCTCAATCCTTGCTAGGAAAGGTGTTAATCCCCTTACAGACTCATTTGCAAGAAAATTTGTGCAACCTTACGTTACTTGGAATTTGCCCCATGGGGTCCGGAGATTCTGGTTACTCTTGAGACAGGACTTGTTACCTCTAAATAATCTATTGTTCAAATGGTATGGAGTCCCTGCAATTTGTAATTTTTGTCAACTGTCCACTCAAGATCGAATGCATGTACTCTTTATATGCCCAGTGTTGCATCCATATCGTTGTAAATGGTTAAGGCAAATCTGTTTGCAAATGGGTATCTTAAATGTTAACTCTTTTATGTTTGCCTTATATAACCCCCCAAATGAGAGATTTTGTTTTAATATTTTTAATTTTTTTTAATGCTTTTTAGATATTTACTGAAGGATGGCATATGTATCTATGAGCTACTTTGTATTGCAGTAATTGTTATAATTTGTTTTTCTCTTTTTTTTTTTGTAATGAATGGAGTTTGTATTATGTGTTTTCTTTATGTGGACCTCTACGGAGTTCCAAAACATAATAAAGATTGAAACTTGAATTCTGTTGTGGTTAAGTCAACCTTTTGTTCTCCTGATGGCGAAATGAGCTTTATTAGAGATGGTTAATGATAATTGAGAGCACATCAAAATGAAAAGATACAGTAACACGCACTATTTCGACAGACTGGGACAAATGCATTATTTAGAGGTATTCTATTTTTGTTACTTGTTTAAAAATTACATGAAAGCAGGTACCGAACAAAGGGTGCATATATTTGAAATAAAACTGTACTTCTATTCATTCAATACAAATAGATGCGGATAGCATATTTGCTTGGATTATGAGACGTAGTGAGATATCAAAAATAAACATAAATAGAGGATATAGTAAAATATGAATTAGACGGCTATTAAGGTATCATCAGAGGGCATGTCACAAAAGCTAGTATACGCAAGCCAACATTGTTTTTTGCCCAATAAGTTGCACTACACTGTGAAATAAAGCACCCATTGTGGAGAATTAGGTACAACTGATGTGTTTGAAAGAAAGAAGAATGTTTTCAAAACTCTGCGTCTTGACTGAAATGAACTTCATTGAAGACTGACATCACGGTATTCGATATCATATCAAAAGGTATTACTAATAAGCGGCTGGCACGTAGTTAATTATTGCAGTTAAATGCCTCTAATAAGTTTCTGAAAAATTGCAAAAACACTTGGCAAAAAAATAAGATTGATTAACAAAATCTAATATTGCTCAAAGAAATATTTCCTATGCACCCAAAATCACTAATGTATGATAGTACTGAATTAGATAAGGAACCTAACCCAGCCACAAACTATGAGGACAGTGAGTTTATCTGTATTTAGGAATTAAATACAGTTTGATATTATTATTACAGAGATATAAATGCAATGCAGATTTGTTGGCAGTCTGTTGCTTCGAGTCCACGTTTTGCAAAATATGTTTTCACATGTGACCCTCTGGACATATTCATGATGTGTTAAGCTGTGAACCCCTGTAAAATACCCATTTCAGATAGCCACAGGGCAAGCAGGGGTTATTGGGCCCAGCTTTTGGGGTTGTAGACCCAGCCAGCTTGGGAAGAGAAAGCAGCCATGGCAATTCCACTCGACGGCGGTGGGAAGGATGTGGCAATGAGATGCTCTAGTTGCGAGCACCACTGTTGCTTTCATTTTTTTACCGGGGGGCGATATTGCAGCACTGTTGCAAAACTGGACCCCAGTGACAAAACTGGCCCCCATGGCTGCAAAACCGGCCTCCACTACTCCGGCCCATCAGGGAAACGCCCAGTGCCTGCTACGGCCAGCCTTCCCTGGTTGTGGCCATTTAATCCTGCTGTCCTTGGCTTGGCTCACTCTAGGCCCTGAGTAATTGCACCAAGTGCTACCTGGAAGAAATTGGGCTATTGGTTAAGTGGGGCTGGATGCCCCACTCAGACAAAAATCTAAATCCCTGTCATGGAGAACCACAAAAGTCACACAAATAACTTGTTCTTAACCCTCTTATAGCTTGGCACAAAGCAGTAACAAAGAGGCACTGTGTTACGTATTTATGCAGCACACAAACAGTAATAAAGTGAAAAAAACAACACAAGAAAAATCCCACTCTAATCTAGAAAAATACAGCAAAACTTAATAAGATTTAATTTAGGTTTTTAGCAAAAAATAGTGCCTTAAAAAACAAAGCACCAACCACAGGCATGTAGTCACGCGAGATAGGGTCAAAAATAATGGGGGACTGCAATTGAGCACAGTTCGGATACACTAGGTGGATTGGGCCTGGCCTTGGCTTACTTTAGGACTTAGAAGAATTTTCAAGAAAAGTCTCTGAGAGGGTAAGGTTCAGTGGGGCAAGTCAGCCCGTAGTGTCCTAGGAGGAGCTGCTGGATGAAGTTGCGATGAAGATTTTAACGTTTGGACTTGTCACTTTTTTTAGAAGTCAAAAACTCTATTGGAACTAAACTGCAGGCCAGAAGCCCTTCCTAAGGGGTCCTGCTGAACTAGATTTACTATGAAGAAGATCTGAGCAGGAATCAGGATGACTGGTGATGCAGTTCCAGTCTCCTGTAGGTTTTCAGTCCACTTTTCAGGGAACAATTTCCTACGTTACATGTTTCAGGTTTTGATTGTTTGGCATCCTTAGCACCACTTCCAAGAGTCCAGGGCCCGTTTGGCTCCACTTGGAGGGCAGGGCTCACTTTAGGCAGCATCCTGGTGCCGGGTTCAAGGTTGTTGGAGCTTGTTGTGTCCTTATAGCTCAGAACAGGAGGCTAGCCAACTAGCCCTTGGAGCCACTCATGCCACGAGAGGTGGTGAGCACTAATATAAGTGTGGCACTTATATAAGTGTGACACTTAGAAAGTGGCGCGTCTGCTCCGACACCAGTATACAGCAGAAAATGGCACTCCTGCTTGATGTCAGTGAATGCTGTTTTTTTACAAATATTCACTGACACCGAGTGTGAGTGCCATTTTCCTGTGTATACTATTTCGTTTTGTATATATATATATATATATATATATATATATATATCACAGCTCCAAAGTCCTGGTAATACCCAGCCGGGTCACAGGAAAATTAAGCGCTCTCGAGCACGGCAGTGTTCTTTAGCAGGGCGGTTTATTTGAAAAACAGACGCGTTTCGGGAGAGCCCTCCCTTTCTCAATGTTTACATCTGAAACACAGTGCGCAGCGCCATTATCAATGTTTGCGAAGTGGATGAAAACAAACAAAGGACTGATTCTTACATGCAGTACTGGGCGCCATCTTAGAGTGTATACTTTCAATACGATTCACATTGAATTGCTAACAAGTTTGCAACACCTAAATACTGCCATGTATCGGCAAGATTGATATCTTATTAAAAAAACCATGTATTGTACTTAATCCTAATACATTTTATGGCTAAGACAGCAATACATTGTTGAGAAATACTCAAATACCGATAAAAACACAAAACTCTAATGTGGTCAAGTCGGACAGGATCTAGCCGTGGATCGGCAATTGCAGCCCAATAGGACTGCCACAACTTCGGTGTAGTCAAAAACTGAAGCAATTCATCTAGCTAAATGTTGCTAGTAATATATATATGTGATGAAGGCCGGTTTCCCCGGCCGAAACGTGTTATGACATAACTGAGAGAGAAACAAATAAAGACTATTCGCACCAGCAACAAGGAGCTCGTGTAATCTTTATCGCCATACGGAGGTTAAGGATTGGTCTTTGGTTAGAAAATATATATATATATATATTTATATATATATATATATATATATATATATATATATATATATATATATATATATATATATATATATATATATATATATATATATATTACCTACTGGCGGTCGCCAGTAGGTAGTTATAGTTAGGATTGATTTCCATAGGGAAATCGCAACATTCTATTTGGAATAACTTTGGCGCCGGTTGAGGAATCGGCCTGAATTTTTCAGCAACTTTGCCTCGCGGCGCTCCGCTCCTTCTGTGAAAGTTTGGGGGGGATTCGTCAAGTGGCGGCCGAGATAAAAGGGGGTCCCAAAACGTGTTTTCCCCATGTTAATTTCCATAGGGCGGTCGGTCGCACTTTTAGCTCAAACGGCTGAATGGATTTTCACCAAACTTGGCAAAATTGTAGGGACTGGTAGCCCGATGTGCCTTTGCTATGTCTCAAGATATGTGCTCCAGAGGATTTTGAGTAATTTAGGTTCAAAGAAATTTATATATCTGTAAGCGCGCCCCGGTACGCGCACCGGGGAGCGCTCCGGACGCGCCACGCGACTTGCGTACGGAAAGCTGATTGGCTCTCGGGTGTCTGTAAACATTCGAAACAGTCCGCAGCGGCCGCCATCTTGGCGAAAAACAAAGGGGGAAATGACCAAAAGGGGGCAGGGTACACCCCCCCTGACCCCCTAGGTTAGATGTGGGGGCCAAATTTTACTTTTTTTTTATTTTCGCGGGGGGGAGCGCCCGGTACGCGCACCGGGGAGCGTACCAGGGAGCGTACTTTGGTGAAAAATAGTGAGAATAGTAGTGTAAAATAATCATTTTGAGTGATTAGAGGTAGGGTAGCTCTGAAAAGAGCTTTTGGGTTCTGTGGCTGATTTAGCTACCTACAAGTACGTCCCACACACACCCACACGCACACAACCCCACACCCCCACACCCACACACTCCCCACACAGACCTCACACACGCACACCTCCACCCACACCCAAACACCCCACAGCCCCACACCAACACCTTACACATCCACACCCACACCCACACATCCAACACACCTACACTCACATACACACCTCACCCCCCAACACACATACACACACACAGATACCTCACAGACACACCCCACACATCCCACACACACACCTCCCCCCCCCCCACACACACACACCTCCCAGACACACCCACATATCCCACACATACACACATATCCTACACACATACCCCTCACACCCACACACCTCCCACACACACCTCACACACCCACACCTCCACCTACACTCAAACACCCCACACACCCACACCCACACACACACCTTACACACCCACACCCCCACCAACACCCACATACCCCATACACCTACATACACCTATACACCTCACCCCCCAGACACATACACACACACCTCACACCTCACAGACACACCCCACCATCCCCCACCCCCCCCCACACATGGGGAAAACTCAGTGAAACAGTAAAATGATAATTTAAAGTGCTTAGAGGTAGGATAGTCATTTTACTTTTCTCACTTTCATCCAATTACACCTTCTGTATTTTTTACTATGTAATAAACAATCCCTCTGTGGTCATCTTGTAGCTCTTTTTCTCTTAACATAACTCTCTTTGTGTCCTTCCCTCATGCTAACTATATTGCTTCATTAAATCTTTTTTTTTCTTTTTTTGGGGGTCGCGCCCCGGTACGCGTACCCTAAGGACAAAAAATTGACAGAGATCCTTTAAAAATATAGGTTTAATTTTATAAATGTGAGGTAGTTCTGAAAAGAACTTTTTTTTTATTGTTTTTGTTGTTTTATATTTTTTTTATTATTTTACTGAACATTTTTTTTGTATTTTTGAACAATTTTATATTTTGTTGTGTTTTTTAAGGGAACAAACAAAAAACAGGGAAGTGGAAATGGCTCAACAGGAGCAAAAAAAAAAAAAGAATTAGTGCTTCCTTTTCTTGTTGCATTGGTGGTTGTCCACAGCATAATTTATTAAGGTGACACTAAGTTCACCATAACATAATGTTTTGCCACAGAAAATGCAAACATGTTTTATGGTGCCAAATTTTGGTTGTATATTTGGCACAATTTGGCGTGCTTCAGGACCAGAATGTGAGTTTTTAGTAGAGGAGGTGCTGGCCAGAGGGGGTAGGTTGTTCTGAAGTTCCTGTAGTTCAGCGTGGGCTAAGTTATTTGGATGAAACCTCTCCATGTGGCGGATCATGGTAAAATTATCAAATGAATATTTCTTTAGGGGATTGCCCCTGGAGAGGACTGAGCCACAAATTAGACAGGTGACTTTGGGGGCGTTCACCTTTTTTTGGCCTTCAGGGATGGAAAAGAATTGCCAAACATAGTGCACTTTAACGTGCCTTTGCCTTGGTTGTTCAGGCAGGAAGTGCCTTGATTGTTGCTCCTCCTCCTCTTCTTCCTCTTCTTCTTCTTCTCCTCCAAGGAACTGTGGTGGTGGACCTTCTTTTCTTGGTGGTGGAGGTGGTGGTGGGGGTGCACCAGCTGCAGCTACAAGTGATGCCATTGCAGTGATCAAAAATAGCTCCTGCTCTCTCAATAAAGAAAGTTAGAATGAGGAAAAAAGGAGGGGGATTTCATCATTTGGAGAAAAAAACTGATGAGAACCAATGAAAAGTGCTATTTTCAGGTCACATGACCTGACACATGACCCGGTGCGCTTACGTTACGCGCTCCGGCGCGCTTACGTTACGTGCACCGGGCTGCGCCGTGGAGCGCTTCCGGGTGCGTTTACGTAGCGCGTCATAAGACACATTGCACGGCAACGCGATACGTCACGCTTACGCGACGCGTCACGATGTGGTTTTTTCGATCGCGGCAATAGCGCTAACGGGATGCTCCCCGGTACGCGCCCCAGGGCGCGCCGTAACATTGCGCTTACCCGTGCGTTCACCGGTACGCGCCCCGGGAGCGCCCCAGGGCAAAAAACAAAAAAAAGATTTAAAAAAAAAAATTAAAATAAAAACATTACATAATTATACAATATAAAATTCGTTATAAAAAATATTACTTTTCATGCCTATAGAGATTTGCTATTAAAAAACCATTGTAATTCACTGAAAAAACCATTGGTTTCACACCAGTTATAGTTAGGAATTAGCATTTAAAAAACCTATTAAATTCACTGAAAAAACCATAGGTTTTACACCAGTTATAGTTAGCTGGAAATTTTACTCGCATAAAACCATTGAAATTCCCATGTTATAGTTAGTTGGACTCACTATAACTTGCGCGTGCAATGCACTGCTGATGACGTCACATATTACATCACTCATGACATGGTCAGTGACATCACTCATGACATCACTGATGACACCATCCTTGTGACAGAGTGACCAACCTCCTTTCACTGTAATGTAACCCTTGAAACACATATTCAAAAATAGAAAGTAACATTTTCAAAAAAATGGAGATACCCATACCAGTTACAACAACCAATTCAATAATTCCACCATCTATATACACATCCACTCATTCACCAACAGTTCTATATAGTCACTCATACATATACTCACACATCATATGTAGGGATACACATATACATCCTGTTACACACCGACAGTCAACCAAAAGATACTCTCACACATACTCACACATGCAAATAAACTATTGAACATCTATTTATTTGCATATACAGATATACACACACTACCACTTTACTTCTAAGGAAACTTACGCATTCTTACTCTCTTAAACAATCACTTATAGAAACACATACTAATTTAAACAGGAACTCTTACAATCCCTCACTCTCACATATACTCACTTATATACATCAATATTCACATATACTAGATTAAAGCATATGTAGTTACTGATAAAGACACTAGTGAGACAGTCATTCACCCACTAACACACACATATACACACTCATCCACCCATACAGTCCTGCACATATGCTGTCTTCAAAACACATACAAAGAGAGAGTCAGTCATTCATGCATCTATGTGGTAAGTAATACCCCCAACAAACCATACAAACACTCATACTGATACTAAGAAAAACATCTAATAACCCATATACATACACATGTAGCTACTCAGCAACCCATGCAGCCACTTATACACAAAGTGAAACACTAATACATATATTTAAATATTTAAACATTACTCTCTAATATATGTATTTAAAAAAAACATCCATGTAAACACTTATTTAAACATTTATTCTTCCATCAACTTTTACATATACATATATATTACATAATTATTTTTAAAAATAGACACATTCACTGAATGGTGTCATCAGTGATGTCATGAGTGATGTCACTGACCATGTCATGAGTGATGTAATATGTGACGTCATCAGCAGTGCATTGCACGCGCAAGTTATAGTGAGTCCAACAAACTATAACGTGGGAATTTCAATGGTTTTATGCGAGTAAAATTTCCAGCTAACTATAACTGGTGTAAAACCTATGGTTTTTTTCAGTGAATATATATATATATATATAGATATTACCTATATGTGTGATCAAGGCAACCTTATTGCCGAAACGCGTAACGTTTACTAAGGAATAAAATCTGTTTATCCATACTCCTGAGTGCGCGCATTGCCTATCAGCAATTTTGGAATTTTTAATATATATTACCTACTGGCGATAGCCAGTAGGTATATATAGTTAGGATTGTTTTCCATAGGGAAATCGCAACATTCTATTGGGAATAACTTTGGTGTCGGTTGAGGAATCTTCCTGATATTTTCCTTAACTTTGCCTCGCGGCGTTTCGCTCCTTCCCGGAAAGTTTGGGGGGGATTCGTCAAGCGGGGGTCGAGATAAAAGGGGGGTCCCAAAACATGTTTTCCCCATGTAAATTTCCATAGGGCGGTTGGACTCACTTTTAGCCCGAACGGCTGAATGGTTTTCCACCAAACTTGGCAAAATTGTAGGGACTGGTAGCCCGATGTGCCTTTGCTATGTCTCAAGATATGTGCTCCAGTGGTTTTTACGAAAATTAACTTTGAAAAAAGTATATATTGGGCTACATTGGGCTATATATATGTTAGAGCCCAAATGTAGCCCAATGTAGCCCAATGTAGCCCAAAGATGGCCACCAGAGACAAAAAAACAAATGTATCCCAAATATCAGCCAGATGTAGCCCAACTATAGCCCAATGACAGAATGTCCCAGAGTGTTCTAAAGAACAACTAGAGCGCTAACAGTCTTACTTATGACAAAAGTATGGCACACCTGAAGTCATCTTGATTGGAATAAAGTGTTAACACTTAAAACTTTTAATTTGCAAAGGAACAAAATGAGGGGGTTCATTTTGCCATAGAAATTATGATTAGTGCTGAAGAAAGAAAAATTAGGGCACATTTTGAGTGACTTCTCAAATCCTCTTATATTTCATTACAAAAATTCCGATATGCAGTCTCCCAAGATGGCCACCAGAGACAAAAGAGCCCAAATGTAGCCCAAATATCAGCCAGATGTAGCCCAACTATAGCCCAATGACAGAATGTCCCAGAGTGTTCTAAAGAACAACTAGAACGCTAACAGTCTTACTTATGACAAAAGTATGGCACACCTGAAGTCTGATATTTGGGCTACATTTGTTTTTTTTTGTCTCTGGTGGCCATCTTTGGGCTACATTGGTCTACATTGGGCTACATTGGGCTACATTTGGGCTCTAACATATATATAGCCCTATGTAGCCCAATATATATTTTTTCAAAGTAAATTTTCGTAAAAACCACTGGAGTACATATCTTGAGACATAGCAAAGGCACATCGGGCTACCAGTCCCTACAATTTTGCCAAGCTTGGTGGAAAACCATGCAGCCGTTCGGGCTAAAAGTGAGTCCAACCGCCCTATGGAAATTAAATGGGGAAAACACGTTTTGGGACCCCCCTTTTATCTCGGCCCCCGCTTGACGAATCCCCCCCAAACTTTCAGGGAAGGAGCGGAGCGCCGCGAGGCAAAGTTAAGGAAAATTTCAGGAAGATTCCTCAACCGGCGCCAAAGTTATTCCCAATAGAATGTTGCGATTTCCCTATGGAAAACAATCCGAACTATATATACCTACTGGCTATCGCCAGTAGGTAATAAAATTTCTATGGCAAAATGAAACCCCTCATTTTGTTCCTTTTCAAATTAAATGTATTAAGTTTTACCACTTTATTCCAATCAAGATGACTTCAGGTGTACCATACTTTTGTCATTTGTAAGACTGTTAGCGTTCTAGTTGTTCTTTAGAACACTCTGGGACATTCTGTCATTGGGCTATAGTTGGGCTACATCTGGCTGATATTTGGGCTACATTTGGGCTCTTTTGTCTCTGGTGGCCATCTTGGGAGACTGCATATCAGACTTTTTTTAATGAAATATAAGAGGATTTGAGAAGTCACTCAAAATGTGCCCTAATTTTTCTTTCTTCAGCACTAATCTTAATTTCTATGGCAAAATGAACCCTCTCATTTTGTTAATTTGCAAATTAAATGTTTTAAGTGTTAACACTTTATTCCAATCAAGATGACTTCAGGTGTGCCATACTTTTGTCATAAGTAAGACTGTTAGCGCTCTAGTTGTTCTTTAGAATACTCTGGGACATTCTGTCATTGGGCTATAGTTGGGCTACATCTGGCTGATATTTGGGCTACATTTGTTTTTTTTGTCTCTGGTGGCCATCTTTGGGCTACATTGGGCTACATTTGGGCTCTAACATATATATAGCCCAATGTAGCCCAATATATATTTTTTCAAAGTTAATTTTCGTAAAAACCACTGGAACACATATCTTGAGACATAGCAAAGGCACATCGGGCTACCAGTCCCTACAATTTTGCCAAGCTTGGTGGAAAACCATTCAGCCGTTCGGGCTAAAAGTGAGTCCAACCGCCCTATGGAAATTAACATGGGGAAAACACGTTTTGGGACCCCCCTTTTATCGCGGCCCCCGCTTGACGAATCCCCCCCAAACTTTCAGAGAAGGAGCGGAGCGCCGCGAGGCAAAGTTAAGGAAAATTTCAGGAAGATTCCTCAACCGGTGCCAAAGTTATTCCCAATAGAATGTTGCGATTTCCCTATGGGAAACAATCCTAACTATATATACCTACTGGCTATCGCCAGTAGGTAATAAAATTTCCATGGCAAAATGAACCCCTCATTTTGTTCCTTTTCAAATTAAATGTATTAAGTGTTACCACTTTATTACAATCAAGATGACTTCAGGTGTGCCATACTTTTGTCATAAGTAAGACTGTTAGCGTTCTAGTTGTTCTTTAGAACACTCAGGGACATTCTGTCACAGGGCTATAGTTGGGCTACATCTGGCTGATATTTGGGCTACATTTGGGCTCTTTTGTCTCTGGTGGCCATCTTGGGAGACTGCATATCAGACTTTTTTTAATGAAATATAAGAGGATTTGAGAAGTCACTCAAAATGTGCCCTAATTTTTTTTTCTTCAGCACTAATCTTAATTTCTATGGCAAAATGAACCCTCTCATTTTGTTAATTTGCAAATTAAATGTTTTAAGTGTTAACACTTTATTCCAATCAAGATGACTTCAGGTGTGCCATACTTTTGTCATAAGTAAGACTGTTAGCGCTCTAGTTGTTCTTTAGAACACTCTGGGACATTCTGTCATTGGGCTATAGTTGGGCTACATCTGGCTGATATTTGGGCTACATTTGTTTTTTTTTGTCTCTGGTGGCCATCTTTGGGCTACATTGGGCTACATTGGGCTACATTTGGGCTCTAACATATATATAGCCCAATGTAGCCCAATATATATGTTTTCAAAGTTAATTTTCGTAAAAACCACTGGAGCACATATCTTGAGACATAGCAAAGGCACATCGGGCTACCAGTCCCTACAATTTTGCCAAGTTTGGTGGAAAACCATTCAGCCGTTCGGGCTAAAAGTGAGTCCAACCGCCCTATGGAAATTAACATGGGGAAAACATGTTTTGGGACTCCCCTTTTATCTCGGCCCCCGCTTGACGAATCCCCCCCAAACTTTCCGGGAAAGAGCGGAGCGCCGCGAGGTAAAGTTAAGGAAAATTTCAGGAAGATTCCTCAACCGGCGCCAAAGTTATTCCCAATAGAATGTTGCGATTTCCCTATGGAAAACAATCCTAACTATATATACCTACTGGCTATCGCCAGTAGGTAATATATATATATATATATATATATATATATATATATATATATATACTAATATAATAAAGAGAGAGCCTAACCTTTGAGGCGGGTAATCTCAGGAATCACACCACCAATCACAACACCCAATACAGCGTTGGAAAGGGCAGTTGCAGCAGAAGGACATAGGCTATGCAGACGCCCACCATATACATTTAAAAGGTAAAAGAACCGTGCCAGCAAAGTAGTCCCTTGTGGGTGTGTCTGCGTTGTGCTGTGGGCGTGACAAATGCTGGGGGCGTGTGGTACCTTCCGCCCTTCGTGCCATGTCTCATATCATGTGCTAATCCCACCCTGCTCCCTTTAAATACCCCTGCACCCCATAATCATAACCCACCCTTACTCCTTAAAATACCCCAACACCCTTATTCACTAACCCATCTTAACCCTATAAATATACCCTGTACCCCCAAACCCAAACCTATACCTAAACCCTAAAAATACCCCTGTACCCCAAAACCCAAAGCTAGCCCTGAACCCTAAAAATACCACTCTACCCCAAAACCACCCCTGAACCCTAAAATACCCCTGTACCCCAAAACCCAAACCTAGCCCTGAACCTTTAAAATACCCCTGTACCCTAAAACCCAAACCTACCCCTGAACCCTAAAAATACCCTTGTACCCCAAAACCCAAACCTAGCCCTGAACCCTAAAAATAACCCTGTACCCCAAAACCCAAACCTAGCCCTGAACCGTAAAAATACCCCGGTACCCCAAAACCCAAACCTAGCCCTGAACCCTTAAAATACCCCTGTACCCCAAAACCCAAACCTACCCCTGAACCCTAAAAATACCCCTATACCCCAAAACCCAAACCTAGCCCTCAACCCTAAAAATACCACTGTACCCCAAAACCCATACCTATCCCTAAACCCTAAAACTACCCCTGTACCCCATAACCCAAAACTATATCTGAACCCTTAAAATACCCAAACACCCCAAAACATATACCTCAGTACCCCAAAACATATACCCCTATACCCATACTTACCTTATCCAAACATTAAAAAAAACATGCTTTTACCATTCATGTATTTACAACGAATTTCGTTGTAAATGTATGCGTGGTAAAAGCATATAAAATGTAATGCCATGAGTTATAATGGCATTGCGGAGTCATGGTACTTTCGTATTGAAAGTATGCGGAGTGATGGTATGCGGAAAGAAAGTTGCGGAATAATGGGTGTTTACCCTCCCCCGATAAGTACATTGGTGGCACGGCAGCCCACATCTCCAGCAACATACTCATATTTTTTCACCACCCATTAGAAAAATACACAGGTCTCTCTCATCGATGGCCAGCACCGACATACACTTTTAGACACACCTCCCGCCACAAGTTCTAGAATTGCGATCTTTAGAGCTGGGGAGCTACGTTCGAATCTCGGCATCAGCTCAACATCCTGTGATTCCAGGCAAATCGCTTTGTCTCCCCTTGCCTACCACAAATGGATGTGTTCTTCTGTAATGTAAATTGTGCTCATGCCATGTTGTCGAGTTCGCGCTATATAATATTGCAAGGAAAAATAAAGTAGGGAAACTCGAGTTCACACACTACTGAACGCGCACTCTTAAGTGCATCAGCAGTGCACTGTGAATCGGAGCGTTTCACAGGCCTGTCACAGATAAGAAATGCTATCAAAACGAAATCCTACAAAACAATATACTACTGGCCGGCGGCAATTCATACCCGGACAACGTCGGGACGGGCTGCTAGTATATATATATATACCAAGGAGTATAGCTATATAGCTAACTTTTAGTTAGGAAAACAATATTTATTCTTTATATACAAACCCAAGTTAAACTTACAACATTTATAATTTACACACTACCTTCAATTTACTATATGTCGCACACCTTCGTAGACATACTCTTGCATCATTCACCACACTACATTACTAATACCTTGCCACTGTGCCATGCACTGTGTTCTGAGAAATAATTTAATTTCAGATATCATAAGTCTTATTATGTCTGCTAGATTTCACATGCTATAAGTTATATTATGTAAGGGTATAAGCAGTGCATCGAAAAAGGGCATGACTTCTACGCGTTGGGTGCACGACTCTCACACATTGGAGTGTTGCACACTGGATACAGTAGGCTAAGTTGTCGTAGAGTATAGTCGCGTGGCGTAGTGTAGAGTGAACTTACATGTCACATAGTGGAAGGGTGTTTTTATAGTACAGTGCCGTGGAGTGTAATACACTGTAGTAGCATATCATACAGTGGAGGTATGTTATGTTATAAATTTATACAGCGCACGATTACCAATGGTGTCTTGGTGCTAGCAAACCTAGAAGCAGGCAAAGGAATTAATCTGTGAACAGCCAGGTTTTAATGGCTTCCCTGAACAGAGTCAGAGAGGGGAGCCTTCTGATGTTAAACGGGAGGAAGTTCCACGGCATGGTGGCTCCCACTATGAATCTCCTATCACCCCAGTGTGATTTAAATACTCTCTGTGAAAGAATCACTTTTGCTCCTTGTGATCTAAGACATCTGTTTGAGGAGTACCAGTGCAATGAATGTCTCAGGAACTGAGGGCCGGTCCCATGGAGTGCCTTGTATGTGATACACAGGGTTTTAAACGTGATCCGTTTCTTTACTGGCAACCAATGCAGCCTTTGAAGATGGGAGCCCACGGACTGGAATTTGGGTATCCCTAAGAGAAGTCTAGCAGCCGTGTTTTGGATCATTTGGAGCCTTTGAAGTTATTTTGTTGGTATGCCGCGATATAGCCAGTTACAGTAATCTAGTCGAGAAAGGACTAGGGATGTGACTACCGTTATCCTGCTTTCTGTGGGAATCAGAGGTAGGATTTTTATTAATGACTTTAGGCATGAGGAAGATAGAGGATGACACTGACTTAACTTGAGCTTCAGAGTCAAGTCTCCGATCTATAATCACACCCAGGTTTTTCACTTTGGGAACCGGGATAGGTGCTGATCCTAAATCATTTGGCCATCAAATCTGTGACCATGAAGGGGAGAATTTCCCAAATAGAATCACCTTCATTTTCCCGGAATTTAATTTAAGACAGTGCGCGCTCATCCAAGAGCTAAATGCTGTCATGAAATCCCTAAACCTTTTTACTGGCGGTAATGTATTTTTGATAATGGTTACCACAATTTGGGTATCATCTGTATATGATGTTAGTGTCATCCCAAAGGATCTGATAAGGGATGCCAATTCCAAGACATAAACATTAAGAAGAGTGGGACTTAAGGAAGAACCCTGTGGAACTCCACAGGGAAGCATTAAGGACGACGAGGTCAGATTCCCCAAGGCCATCGATTGTATCCTATCCTAAAGAAAGGAAGATAACAATGTAAATGCCTTTCCGGAGATGCCCAAAGAATTCAAGGTTTTTAACAAGGCTTTATGATCAACCATATCGAATGCCGCCGACATGTCAAGCAACACCGGGGCAGCAAAAAACCCGTGTCTATGACTGTTCTAATTTCGTCAGTGGCCTTGATCAGGGCCATTTTGGTGCTGTGCTCTGATCTGAGTAAAGTGTTATAGAGTGGAATGGAGTGGTGTGCCATACAATGGAGTGGTATGCCATGTTTGAGAGTTTGTGAAACTGTTGTAAAGTGGAGTACAGTGTAGTGACATCGAATGGAGTACAGTGTAGTACAGTGGAGTGAGACAGAGTAGGCTACAGTGTGCTATAGTGGAACGGCATCTAGTTTTACAGAGTATAGTGACATAAAGCGCCTGTGAGTGTAGTGAGTTACAGTGGAGTCGCATACAGAGCAATAGTGCAGAGTTTAGTGCCATAGAGCGGAGTGGCATTAAATGGAATAGCAGGCAGTGGAGTGGTGAACAGTGAAGGTGATTTACACTGGTGTAATGTAGAGTGGTGTAGCTTACAGTGGAGGTGCGTATAGCAGAGTGTCATTGACTGGTCTGGCATACAGTAGAGTGGGGTAGAGTGGAAGAGTAAACAGTAGAGAGGGGTAGAGTTGAATAGTAAACAGTGGAGTGGGGTACAGTGGACCAGAGGACAGTGAAATGTTGTAAAGTGGAATATCGCCTAGTGGATGGCATGCAGTCGAATAGCAGAGTGGCGCAAAGTGCACTGTTGCAGAGCGAATAGCATACCGTGGAGTATTGTAGAGTCAGCATACATTGGAGGGGCATGCACTAGTGGAGGGTAGAGTGAAATAGCATAGAAGGGTGTGACATAGATCGGAGATGCATACAGTAAAATAATGTAGAGTATATTGGCATAGAGTGAAGCAGTGTATAGTGGAGTTGAGTATTGTGTCATTGACAGGATTGGTGTGTAGTAGAGTGGGGTAGAGTGAAATAGTATACAGCGGAATGGGGTACAGAGCACCAGCATACAGTGTAGTGTCATAAAATGCAATAGCGTATAGCGTACTTATAGAGTGGAGAGGCATACAGTGGAATAGCATACATTGGAGTGGTGTACAGTGGATTGTCGTACAGTGGAATTTTGTAGAGTGGAATTTTGTACAGTGGTGTAGTGTACAGTTGAGTGGTGTACACTGTAGTGGCATACATCGGAGTTGCAAAGAGTACAGGAGGGCAGAGTGAAATAGCATAGAGAGGAGGAGCGCAGAGTGGAGTTGCATACAGTGGAACAGCATAGAATAGATTGCCGTACAGTGCTGTGTCATAGACTGAAGTGGCGTACAGTGGATTAGCATACAGTAAAGTGGCGTACAATTAGATGGCTTAAAGTGGATTGGCATACAGGGGAGTGGTGTAGAATGGAATGATATACAGTGGAATAGCGTGCAGTAGACTACCATAGACTGAAATAGAGTACAGTGGTGGAGCTCACATTAGGGTGGCATAGAGAAGAATGGCGTACACTTGAATGGTGTACCCTAGAGTGGCATAGATTGGAAGAGCATACAGTGGAGTGGCAGAGTGGAGAGTGGGGGCAAGTGGACTGGTGTACAGTGATATAGCACACAGTGAAGGGTGTACAGTAGAGTGGAGTAAAGTGGGGTGGCATAGAGTCTAATACCATATAGTTGAGTGGCGTAGGGTATACTTGTGTCCAGTCGAATAGCGTTCTTGAAAAGTTGCATAGAGCAGAGTGGGGTACAGTGGATTGATGTGCAGTGGAGTGGCGTACAGCCAAACAGCACACAGTAGAGTGTTGTTGAGTCTAGTAACATAGAGTTGAGTGGAGTACAGTAGAATAGTATTCAGAGGAGTGGCGAAGAGTGGAGTGGCATAGAAGGGAGTGTGGTAGAGTGCAACAGCGTACAGCGGAATATCTTAGAGTACAGTGGTATGGTATAGAGCAGCATATGGAGGGGTGAAGTATGGTGTAGTGGCATACAATAGAATAGCATAGAGTGGGGTGGCTTAGAATGGAATAACATACAGTGGAGTGGAGTGGCACAGACTGGAGTGGAATACAATGGAATAGCATACAATAGAGTAATATACAACGAAATAGTGCACTGTGGACCAGGGTAGAGTGGAGTGACACACAGTAGAGTGAAATACACTGTAGTGGCATACAGTGAGTGGCATAGATTGGAATAGCATACAGTGGATAGGGGTAGAGTGCAGTGGCATACAGTGGAGTGGCATAAAGTGGATACAGTGGAACAGTGTATACTAGAGTGGCATTTAGTGGGTTAGGTACAGAGGAGTGGCGTAGACTGGAGTAGCATAGAGTGGAGTGTCATAGTATAGTGTTGTAGTGTAGAGTGTTGTAGTGGAGAGTGCAGTGGCGTAGATTGGAGTGGTGTGGAGTGCCATAGAATAAAGTAGTATACAGTGCACTGCTGTACAGTGGATTGTCGTATAGTGCAGTGTCATACAGTGGAGGGGCGTAGAGTGGAGAGGCGTACACTGGAATAGAGAATAGTGCAGTGGTGTACACTGAAGTGGAATACAGGGGAGTGGCATAGAGTACAATGCCGTAGACTGTAGTATCATATAGTAAAGTAAAGTGGAACAGCATACAGTAGAGTAGCTTAGAGTAGAGCGGCATAGAGTGGAGTGGCATAGACTGGAGTCTCATAGACTGGAGTGGTGTAGAGTGTAATAGTGTACTATGGAGTGGTGTAGAGTACAGTGGCGTAGAGTGGAATGGAGCAGAGTGTAGTGGCGTACAGTGGATTAATGTAGAGTGGACTGGAATTGCCTGGAGACCCTCACAGGTGATTAGCCGCACTTTGCAAAGCCATTCTGATTAATTGATTGATAGTAGAGGGACATAGAATGGAGTGGTGATCAACCATATCGAAGGCCGTCGATGCAGATGCAAAATCATAGAGTGTAGTGGCATAGAGTGCAGTAGCATTGAGAGGAGTGGTTTACAGTGGAGTGTGGCAATTGAAACAGACATAGAGTGAAAGAGTGTGAACAGATGTAGATATAATGTGTCAGGTATATACGTTATGAGCTGTACTTCTTCATTTCTGGTAGCATGTGTGAATAGCATAAGTTGTATTAAAGTTCTAAGCTTAAAAAAACATAGTTATATATTATTCCACAGTATACCATAGTAAGTTTGCAGTAGTAAGCAGGTACATGCCGATGAAAAGTCAGTATGTGATTGGCTAATGGCTGTATTTACCAAAGCTAAATGGCAACCAGGTAGTTTTAGCACAGTTTAGCCGCGTTCTGTGTTTCGCTCTATTCTGAGTTACGGTCTTACATATAGGTCAGTAGTAGGTTTTATTGTTGTTAAAGTGGTAGTAGAGAAATGTATTCATACATTTCTATATATATTTTACAGCAGTTTAGGGAGAACTGCACATTTATTAAAAACAATTTTAAGTAGTGCTGTAATTTGCAGGTATAACTGCGTTACTCAGTAGAATTTATTGTGCATATTTAAATAAATTAAAAATAGAAAATAGTCTGTAGTATACGATATTTGTAAAAAAAAAAGTATGAAAGGCAGTCATGAACGAATCATATAATGACTTGTCATCACTATGCATTGCGGAACAGTGAAATTCCGTGAACTTTTGTGATAGTACTTTGTCTACAGATATTACTAAGTTAAAATGCCTTAGAACCTGAAAAATACATACCCTACTTACCTGTAGTACACAAAAAAGATCATCTGCTCACAATAATGTGTATTCCTGCTAAATTTCATTCAAATCTGTCCAGGCATTTTCATGCTACGAGTGAGTACAAAGTCTATGGGAAATGCATTTGTGCCCAGACACATTTTGGGACGACCCTTTTTTCTGTGCACTGCTTGACGAATCTCCAATAAACTTTAAAACTTTGCATACCCCACCAATGTAGAAGTAGGACGAGGTCTGCAAAGTTTCATGGCTATTTATCAAACATACATAAAGTTATTAATGGTATAAAATCCTAGCATTTTTTATATCTGGAAACCCTATCTACAGCTACAGAGAAGCTACTGGGCATGTATAGTTATAGTTTCCAGCGTTTCCATAGGAAATGCCTTTTTTGGTTTCCTAATAACTTTGGTGCCGTTTGACAATCTTGACAAAACTTTCAAAAAAGTGCTCTGCATTGAGAGAAGAAGTGGTCCAAAATCCAAAATTCCCATGAATTTTGCATAGACGTTTTTTAACAGCACTACAGCAAAAACTGCTGAACTGAACTATGCCAAATTTGGCAGGAAAAGAAAATAGATCTTAGTCCCAAAAGTGTGCTTTTGTGATTTGCTGTAAATCCGTTCAGTAGTTTTTGAGAAATGCAGGTACATATATATATATTTGTATAACTGGACTGTTGGGTTTGAGGGACTGTGGTGCCCCAACTCCTGGGACACCATTTCCCTGCCTGCAGGAATGCAAAAGGTTTAAAAATGCTCCAACCAGATGGGAGCAGACATTTGTTTCCCAGGCCTCGCTCTTGCAAAAGTGCACGCAGGGAAACTCAGATTGCTCCCACCTGGTGGGAGCACAAAAAAACAGTCACTCTTGCCACGCGGGAGCAATGCTAGCTCCCGATGCACCGAGTATTGGTGCATGTGAGGAGCCGTTAGGGCTCGCCTGGCCCTAAGGCTCCCCCAGAAGCCTCCTAACATAGTGTTCTGTGGATGTCCCGAGTGGGCACCTGGGCACCTGGGCAGTGGACACCTGGGCACCCAGAAGATGGGGTCTCTGTGGCCACTATTAGCTCAGGGAGAGGGGCTGCATGTTAAAAAAAACAAAGCCCCATGGGATGATGTCCCCGGGGCCCATAGAAGCTCAGGGAAGGGGCTGTATGCACACCTTCTCTTAAAAAATATTATGGGCTCACTGGGGCCCCTAAAGGGTAATGGAAGTGGGCCATGTGCGCCTCTCCCCTTAATCTAAGTAAATAATGGCCCCAGGGGATGGGGTCTCCATAGCCTGTAAAGGTTTGGGGAGGGTCTGCTTGCCGCCTACCCTTTAAATAAAGGGCCATGGGTGAGGTGATGGGAACCCAGTGGCCTAAATACTTGAGAGGGAGGCCTTACACCCCTTTCCCAACATGTATTTAAAAAAGAAAATTAATGACTCCCACCAAGGCCTTCACCACAAAAAGAGGGATCTGGGTGGGCACCCAGACACCCAAAATACATTTTTTTTAAATGAATAATTAATGAGTGGCGGGACCCTCTAGTTGTTGTTTTATGATAGCATGTTGTTGGATTGAAAATATTTTACAAAAAGACTCACAGACATGTAGGCTAGATTAAAAAAAACATGTGTTTGAGTCTTTCTTTTAACATTTTTCAGCCCACAAAATGCATTCATAAAAACAATGTAAAAGAAAGACTCACAGACAGGTTGATTTTAGTTTCATTAATCCTTTATGAAACATGTTATAATAATAATTGCCTTTAAACATTGCATTGCGTGAACTACTGAAATACATATTTGATTAGAAGCATTCGTGATTTTTGGAAAAAGATGATGGGTCTGCTTTACATCTATTGATATGCTCACCCCTTGTTAAAGCCAATAGACCCACTTTTTACATTTTGGTGTTGTGACTTAAACAAAGTCGGTAAGACTGCCAGAGTGTGGGCAGAACATGCAGGAACAAGACCATGTGCAGTGTGGGGCGACTGTCCATGGGGTTTAGATGCAGGGCCTGGACAGAGGGCTTGATGCAAGCCAGGTCTTGTGGCCAACTCCACACTGGGCAAAGCCGGAGTGGGATATAGGTATGGTACTAAAATACAAATATACAAAAAAGACTTAGAAATTCATTTATACAATCAAAGGTTAGAGTGAGGCTATAATTAGAAATTGTAATTATATCTTAATTTCACACACTCACACAGTCACCTATTTTTTCGCAATTTAAGGCAGAAGTAGATATATTGATCTGTCTAAAATCAGACCATTTTTCGTACACACGATGGGGCTTTTTTACTAAGGTTTTGCCCAGGTGTTTGCCTGTAAAATGCAATGCAAGGCATTACGCCTTTTTACTCACCACTATAAAACTCCATGGCCACTGCACACAATTGTGTGGTGCAGACAAACGTCCAGGTAACGTATGCTACATCAAAACCCACTTTTTCAATATGTATTGTGGACAGTACAAACATGAGAGAGTCAGACTATGATTAGATAGCATCAAATCCTCAAACTATAACAGGCAAGACCATCTACAAATTATCATTAAACAAATGTAATGCTAAGGGCCTCATTCTGTGCGGGCAGGACTTTGCTCTTGCTGCGAAATTTAAATTACTAGGATTGCTGCAGAAAAGTCCAGTTATTGGCAGTTTTTTACCTGGGAATAACTGCTCGAATCGGATTTACGGTGAGGTTTAGTGGACAATTTTGTACAATTTGGGAGATAAAAAAAGAGTCATTTTCTGCTTACTCTAGGCAGGCAGACATTGTCTTTGGGACTGTTGGTGGAGGGCAAGAGAGCACGTGTAAAGGACGCACTTTTGCATGTATGGCAGGAGTATTACCTGCTCCAACCAGGCTCCTGCAGAGTTGGGCAGGGACCTGGGAATGATGGTGCCCTTAGCCCTGTCTTAAAAGGCCCAATGTCCCTGAGCCAGGAATTATCTGGTCCAAGTTTTCAGGCCCAATAATAGCGGACCTGAACACACTTGTAATGGAGTCTTGGGTTATTTCACCTGGAGTTATTGCTCCAGGTTAAAAAAAAAAAAATTGCGATGAGGGTCTGTTTGTGGCCAGTGAGCATAATTAGCTTGACATGGTCAGCACATCCGATCAGATCAAACTCCACATTCTTCTCTTTAAGTGGATGCTCTAGTTACTTAACCTGAAGCTGCAGTTCCTTAAATGTTCAATCATTACCATACAACATGTTCTATATTCATGTTCTGTAATTACCATACTACTTGTTAAACTCTCTATGGTGTCCAAATGTGGTCCTTCTCCACTAGCTAGTCTATTACTGCGAGGAACCTTGGCTGGGCTCCGGCTGGGAGTACAACTGAGGCAGTTATTGAGTGAACCACAGCTGAGCTAATTCCATTGTCATATTTCTTTCCGTTTTACACAAGGTTATAATGAAATCTGTTCTTCTATGTGCTTACAGTTAACCATGATTGATCACTGTAAAGTAGCAAAGCTGTTGATGCAAATTAAGCTGGAAACCTTGAACAGCTGTTTAGTTCGTAGTTGAATGCCATGTCAACTAGACAGCAATGAAAGGGAAGCTGATGAAGAAAAACATATGGCCTTAAATTAAAAAAGCATGGTCTACGCATCTAATTGAAGTAACAAAAGATTGCTTGGTGGTATTAACGATTTTGAGAAGTGTGAAGATATTTATGCAAGTGTAAACATTATAAACATTATTGTGTTACATGAATTGAACATGTTCATTCAGGAATCGGTATCCGGGGAATGGGTGTGCGTATTTTAGCTGACTCTGGCAATTCTCAACCGAAAAGGATTCTCACGGACACTTAATATCCACCTCCAGTGTGCTATAAGGCAAAGCACACAAGCTAAGCTAAAGGCATACAGTAAATAACTGCATTTATATTTGAGCCAGGTCTGATAAATCAGTTAGCATCTTCGACTCAATAAATATGTGGTGTTCACATGCTTGTTCTCCTGTGTCTCCTGATAGAATTGCAGCCCAAGACTTGTCTTATGAAAGATAATTGTAATATATCCTCTGAAAATAATGATTTTATATTTGCTTAGGCACTTTAGGGCAGAAAAGATATAACCAGGGAAGAACAATAGAATGAGAATGATCAAATTTGTTAGATAATGATACAATACCGCTTGATGGTGCTAGGGTCAATTACAGGAATGGGAGATTACAGGATTGCTGGATAGCTAGGTAATGTAATGTAATGTAATGTAAAAAGTATTTATAAAGCACAACTAACACCTAGCGGTTTCTTGGCGCTCGAGCATGGGAAGACAGACATTCCGCAGGGCGAAGAGAGTTAATTATAAGCATTACAAAACAGATGGGTTTTGAGAAGGGACCTGAAACGGGTATAGGGGGAGGCAAGTCTTATACCTAAGGGGAGTGCATTCCAGAGGAAAGGAGGAAGGAATACAAATCTCAGTCCTCCCTGTTTCTTACGTTTGAAAACCGGGACCTTGAGTAAGGCCAAATGGGAAGAGCGGAGAATACGAGAGGGGACATATGGGAGGAAATAAAAGACGGGCCCGTACCGGCCAGAGACTTAAAAATAATACAGCCTAATTTGAATTTGCAGTGCTCAGAGACAGGGAGCCAATGAATGGGTTTTAACAAAGGACGGACATGTTGGTGCTTGGGCTGATGGTAAATAAGACGTGCGGCCTGATTCTGGACGAGTTGCAACCTCTTTAGTTGGTAGGCCGGGATACCAACATAGAGGGCGTTGGCGTAGTCTATCCTAGAGATGACTAAAGCCAACAGGACCAAGGTAAGGGCCTCGATAGTCAAGAAGTGGGAAATCTTACGAATTTTTCTTAACTGAAAAAAACAGGAGGAGACTACCGCATTAATCAGGGGCTTCATCGTGAGATCATTGCTGATGATAACCCCCAGACTTTTTGCTGAGTCAACTGGGCTGGGGGGAAGACCCAACCTTGCGGGCCAAAAGATGAATTTCCATGGGTTGGCCGTCCCCCCGACAAGAACCAACTCTGTCTTGTCGGGGTTAAGTTTAAGGCGGTTCGCCCCCATCCAGTCACTGATGTGACAAAGAGTAGACTGAAAATCATTGATGGACTGATCCGAGGAGTTGATATCGAAGACCAGCTGGATGTCATCGGCGTAATTAAACGCGGTGACATTGCTACCTCGCAGGGATCGAATAAGGGGGGGTCAGGTATAAATTAAAAAGAAGAGGGGATAAGGAGGAACCCCGCGGGACGCCACATGCCAGCCCGATCCTGCCAGCAGAAAACTGGGAGAGCCGGACCGCCTGGTGGCGGTTACTCAGAAAGGAACGGACCCAGTCAAGGGCGGTGCCCCGGATGCCAGCCTCCCTGACACGGCCGACCAGAATATCATGGTCGACCGTGTCAAAGGCGGCCGACAAGTCCAGAGCACCAAAACCTGACTGATGTTAGAGTCCGCCCCTCTCCGCAGTTCCTCCATAACTGAAAGGATAACAGACTCCGTAGAGTGAACAGGTCTAAAACCGGCCTGTTGGGAGTCGAGAAATTGTGAGTGTTCGATAAATGCGCTCAGGGTGTTAGTAACATGAGACTCAAGAACTTTACTGAGGAAGGGCAACAGGGAAATAGGGCAAAAATTACTCATGACCTTAGGGTCTGCCATAGGTTTTTTAAGAATGGGCATAACCTCGGCAAATTTAAATGAGCTAGGGACCAGGCCAGAAGAAAGGGAGTTATTCAGTAACGCCTGGGGAGGGACAGGGCAGGCTGTAAAAGCTTCACGAAGAATCAGGGGAGGACAGCAGTCAGTGGGGGAACCAGAGGCAACCTTATTTAAGAGTGCTAGAAACTCCGGGCCCGATTCACAGAATGAACTTAAGATAAATCCTAAAATTACTACTATTTGGTATTCACAGAATGCACTTACTACTTTCGGGATTCACAGAGTGAACTTACTACTTTCGGGATTCACAGAATAAACTTACTACTTTCGGTATTCACAGAATAGATTTAAGACTACTAACTCTAAGGCCGAAATCGGGGAGTAAATTCCGGCCCAGAGGCGGAGCTTCCAACCCAGAGGCGGAGCTTGCGGCTTGGAGGCGGAGCTTCCGGCTCGGAGGTGGGGATTTTTGCCATGCTGAAATCTCCAACTCTGGGCCGCATGCTCCGACTCCGGGCCAGAAGCTCCGAGTAAGTGCATTCTGTGAATACCAAATAGTAGTAAGTTTAGGATTTAGTCTTAAGTTCATTCTGTGAATCGGGCCTGAAATTGGAGGAATCTGAGTTAGCCGCTGAGGGTTAGAAAAGGACAGGGAGGAGTCAGGCCTAGGGGAGTGGGGCGGGGCCAAGGATGAGATGCTAATTTTAATATTAGCGATTTTATCCACAAAAAACTGATTAGGGAGTCACTAAGTGCGCGGGAGGGGAGAGGTTTGATAGTAACCCTATCTGGGTGTGACAGCTCCTCCACAATGGAGAAGATATCTTTGGTTTTGGTGGCGGAGTCAACAATTTTTTTAGAAAAATAGGAGGTCTTTGCTTGTAAGACCGCTAGTTTGTACTCTTTAAGCAGGGTCGCAAACCGCAACTTCGTGTCGGAGGCATAGCCGCGTCACCAACGGCGCTCAGCCTGCCTGAGTCTGAGCTTTAAGACTTTAAGATCCTCCGTAAACCACCTTTGGGCGTCATGAAGGCGTTTAAGTTTGATCTGTCTAAGGGGGGCAACAATGTCACTGGCTGATTCAAGCCAACATGCCAGGGCAGAGGCTTGGGTGTCAATAGAGCCTGAATTAGGGGGAGTAGAGGTTCTAAGTAGGGTGATAAATTTACTGAGATCGGCCTTGTTCCAATTTCGGGCCGAAAGGTTACCCTCCAGAGCTCTGCTAGGGCGGGAGACAACCGTGAGAGAGAAAGAAATTATAGAATGGTCTGACCATAGGCAGGGTGAAATGAGGGGAACAGAGATGTCCAGGTTGGAGGTCCAAACCTGGTCCAGAATATGGCCTTTGATGTGAGTCGCAGAGTATATATGCTGTAGGCAGTTCATACCAGATAAAAGATCAGAGAATGTAGTAGAACAGGCACTCTCCTTCTCATCGGAGGGCCAGTAGTTAAAATCTCCTAAAACTAAAATTTTTGAATTATTAATAACTAGTTGGGAAAGCATGTCACCGAACATCGTAGGGAAGTCGGGCATGGACTGAGGAGGGTGGTAAACTAGGACACAAATAAGGGGTGACACTGGGGATTCCAGTCTCAGCACGAGGTAGTCGACCGAAGGAATGCTGACGGTGGTCAGGGCAGAGAATCTAATAGGGTGTTTAACAATTGCTGCTACCCCACCTCCTGGTCTACCAGTAGCTCTATTCGCTTGAATAATGTAGTAGCCAGGGGGGATTGCGGCAAGAATATATGGGGGAGACTCATCATTAAGCCAAGTCTCCGTCAACAGCAGTATTTCAGGTTGTCCAGAGTCTAACAGATTGAAAATTTCCAGCTGGTGTTGGCAGCGAGCGAGTGTTTAGATAGCTCACTGTAAGTTTAGAGTATAGAGACCCTTTAATGGAAAGGGGATTAGTAGCTGAGATAGGCGGGGTGGGCAGGGGAGGGGCAGAGGCCAGGGGGGAGACCATCTCAGGAAAGGTCTCTCTAGCACAGAGAAACCCCGATGGCTCCAGTCTCGACAATGTCATAGGGGGAAGCGGCCAATGAGCATGTAGTCGGATCAGGTCTGCGGATGAATATTTAATAAAACTAGCATGTGGACACGGCCCAAGCACCGACCCGCCGCGGACGGGCTTACCTTAGGCGCACCGTCTGGGCTCCATCGTCGCGCCCGCTGCGCTCGACCGCTGCGCGTTCGGGTTGACATGTGCAATAAGTAGTCTAGCCCCGCCTCCAGCTAGACCGCAACCTCGGGTCCGGCCGGTCTGGGGACTGACCTAAGATGGCGCCCTACCCTCCACACAATCGGCAATACAGCGGTGATGGACCGTGGCAAGGGGAAACACACCAGGCAGCAAGTAAGTGCAAAACAGAACAATTACTGATTTTAAAAGCGATTTAGCGATTTAAAAATGCACGATAGAAGCTGCAGTTAAAAGCTGGCAAATACAGTTGGAGTTTAAGATAAGGCAAGAGTAAGCAAATAGCGGGACAGAAGAGAGCACCGTAATCTTAAATCATTACTCAGCGCGTGCCTCACAGTCTGCCCCCCAACGCACAGCAGTGTTTGTAAGAGCTGCCACCACCTACTAGAACCGCAGTGATTCACTCGCACTCAGCCAAGAAGTAGTCTAGCCCCGCCTCCAGCTAGACCGCAACCTCGGGTCCGGCCGGTCTGGGGACTGACCTAAGATGGCGCCCTACCCTCCACACAATCGGCAATACAGCCGTGATGGACCGGGGCAAGGGGAAACACACCAGGCAGCAAGTTAGTGCAAAACAGAACAATTACTGATTTTAAAAGCGATTTAGCGATTTAAAAATGCACGATAGAAGCTGCAGTTAAAAGCTGGCAAATACAGTTAAAGTTTAAGATAAGGCAAGCGTAAGCAAATAGCGGGACAGAAGAGAGCACCGTAATCTTAAATCATTACTCAGCGTGTGCCTCGCAGTCTGCCCCCCAACGCACAGCAGTGTTTGTAGGAGCTGCCACCACCTACTAGAACCGCAGGTAATGCTGAGACAATGTTAGTGGATACTGGTGATCATTTATATGGTATCCAAATACATTATTTAGTGAATCTCCTAGGTAAGTACTTACCATATCTATATTTGCGGGAACTTGGCGGACAGAAAGCTGAGGCTGAGGTCTGCTGAGCTGCGCTAGCGCCTCGCTTTAATCCTGTTTTAAGACTTTTAAAGAAATAATTGCACTGCTACTAGTTCTTTTAATATTTCTCACCTGTGTTGTGTTTCTATTCTGCACTCCCCGATCCACCGCAGCAATCTCGTGCTGTTTGTGTGGAAGGAGCCACACCAGCTCTTGACATCACCGGCATTTTACTCACTTCCTGGTGAGCCCTTGCAGTGCAGCCATTGTGGCAGGGTGACGCTCTAGTGCTCCACCAGTAGCAGGCTATATTAGCACAGCATGGTGCCAACGCGCGTGCCACGGGCGCACCAAAGGCAAGCCCGTTTGCGCACGGCCGCACCAGGCTGGGACCCGGGGCCCAATCCCCTGCCCCTTTATACAGTGACATAATAAAATTCACCCGCACTCAGTTGCGGAACCTCCGTGTGAATCCCCAGCTTAACCATTGCCGCCTGCCCTGGCTGCAATTTTACAATTAATACGGATCTAGAAGGATCAGGTAACGCCATAGGATCCTCCACTACTGCCCCCCAGCACATACTAGGCCATATGAAACCCAGGCAAGCCCCTTCAAATACATCAGGTGGACATCTTTGATCTCTTGGTAGACCAACAACCAGATGCTATCTTCCTTACAGAGACATGGCTAAACATCTGCTCTGGTCCTGACATAGCCAGAGCCTTGCCATCTAACTACGCTATTGTCAGGAAAGACAGAGAAGATAGGCTGGGTGGAGGGATCGCCATTATTTTTAAAAACACCTTTAGTTGTAAGTTTAATGAGTTACTGATCCCCAGCTGTTAAACTGATCCTGACTCCTCACTTCACCTTTTCTTGGATGCTGGTGTATTGCCCCCCCCGGGACTGCTGGCTCGTGGGCTACCAACTACCCCGATCTCATTACTCCTTCTCTCTTTAGTTCAGCCAATTTTACAATTGTAGATCTCAATCTCCATCTAGAGGACTCCGCCTGTACTACCATCAATACTTTTATTTCCGATTTGGCTGCCATGAACATTTTACTCCATAATAGCGGGCCTACTCATAAAGCAGGTCACTTTCTCGATCCCATTTTTTTCTAATTTACCTTCCTTACCTTTACCTTCCTTACATTGCCCAGCAGCCATCCCATTGTGCTGGACTGACCACTTTTTAGTGGGTTTTAGTTTTGAGGCTCCTTGTATCTCCCATGTGATGAGCGATTGTGTTGCTGAACCTTCCAGGAACTGGAAAAATCTTGCCATGGCTAATTTTAATCATTTTCTCTCCAATAATGCCCCTATTTTTAAATACAATTTTGTCTTAGACCTTGTGGCTTTTCATGACTGGATTCATTCGGCTCTGGACACCTGCCTTCCTATCTCAGTCAGTAAGTTAAATAGTCATCGCCCCCCTGTCCCTCCAAAGAGTTCAAAAAGGAGAAAACCAAATGTAAAAACTTGAAGCCTCGGTGGCGAAAGATCTATGCGCTCGAAGCTAAAAGCCCCTATCTTATCACCAAAAGGGCTTATCATTCCCACTGCAGATCCGCAAGAGCAAACTATGTCTCCTTAACCATCACTCAGGCTAAAAACTGTCCTAAAACTCTATTCAAGATGGTCAAAGAATTATCCGGTTCAGCAACCACGGAGGCATCCCCATGTCTGAATATAACACAATACAAGGATCTTGCCCAATTCGACTTAAATAAAGTGGAAACAATATATGCTACATTGGCTAGAACTATCCCTCCTTCTACTCTTTCACCCATGGCTACCTCTGACCGACCTGGCCCTATGTCCGAATATTGTACTGTTTCTGCTCCTGACAATACACATAAGAATATACTTGATGCCTGGCCACTTTTGGATATGGTGACACTTATACAACATCTTAGTAAAACCCATCACAGTATTACAGCAGATTGAACAACCATCACTTCGTTATATCCTTGAACTTCTTAATGCATCCCTTATGGAGTCCCTTGTCCCTTCAGACTGGAAACATGCAATGGTCGTCCCACTATTAAAAAAAAAAAACAGCTCTGACCCTGCGCTTCCCTCAAATTATCGTCCAATTTCGTTGCTTCCTTCTCTCTCAAAAATTTTGGAGAGACATATTAATGGTCATCTATCCAGGTTCATCGAAACCAATGGACTCTTACATCCTACCTAAGCCGGTTTTAGGAACGGTTACTCTACTGAGTCCACACTCTTAGGTGTTACTGAATTGCTTCGACAGAACCTGGATGCAGGTGAAACATTGGCCCTGGTATTGCTTGATCTAAGCGCGGCCTTTGATAAGGTCTCTCACACCGTACTTATAAAGGCCCTTCAAACTTCTGGGGTCACTGGGGCGACCCTGAATTGACTTGTGTCTTTTCTCTCTAACGGCACCTTCCAGGTTTTTTCATCCACCGCTAAATCCAAGCATGGGGTCCCACAGGGTTCAATTCTCAGCCCCCCTCTTTTTAACATTTATGTTAGACCCCTGGCAGTTATGGTAGAGGAATCTGGGCTGTCGCTATTCTCATACGCTGATGACACCCAGATTATCTCTTTCAGCGGGTAAGACCTCAGAGCCTTCTGCCCTCAGGACAGGCCTCAGCAAAGTTGTGGCCTGGATGAACGCCAACCTATTAAAACTTAATGGCGAAAAAATTGAGGTTTTGGTTCTGGGCAAAGATAGAGATCTCTGGAGCTCCCAACATTGGCCTTTAGAAATGGGTATGCTTCCATAACAATCCACCCAGATACGCAACCTTGGCTTTATCATCGACGATTCACTATCCATGCATCAGCAAGTTACCAAGGTTGCTGCCACCTGTTTCACCATTTTTGAAATGGTTGAGGAAGATTGTGTGGATGCTACCAGACCATACCCAGCGTACTGTAGTCCAGGCCCTTGTTACATATAGGCTGGATTATGGGAACATCCTCTATCTGGGAGTCAACAAAGATGTAACGCGTATACGGCAGCGAGTGCAAAACTCTGCTGCAAGATTACTCTGCCGAGCTTCCAGAACTGCATCGGCCTCCAGGCTGCTGGGGAACCTCCACTGGCTTTCGGTGAAGAAACGGGTTGTGTTTGAGGCCCTTACCTACATGTTTCATATCAAGCATGCTAAGTCTCTACGCTATCTACAACGCCTAGCCTGTCTCTATGTTCCCTCGCACACTCTTCGGTCTTCCACGCAAACGAAAATCCAAGTCCCTAAGATCAGACTTTCCCGCATGAGAAGGCACTCTTTTGCTTATTAGGGTCCTGTTTTATGGAATTCTCTGCCTTTATCTCTCTGCACGCAATCTAATCTCCTTCTGTTCCGCAAATCTCTTAAGACTTGGCTTTTCAGCCAGTATGTCTCTCCCTTCTTTCTGCTGTCTCCTCATGGCGCCCGGAAACCCTTTTTGGGTAGCTGTTGCGCTGACACATAAATGTACCTAACTAACTAACTAAATAAATAAATAAATACCATGGGCAGAAGACAAACCGAAGGAGTGAGAGTAACATTCCAAATTCATCCTTGCCAGTGGAAATTCAGAAAGCCATTGTAAAATTTGAAGATGGGAATAAAACAAATCAGTGTCTTTAATCTCCAACCTCACCATCCAATTTCCCAAAACAGCGATAGGATTGATTCCCTCTTGATGTGTTATGAGACAAACCTGAGAACTTAAAGAAGCATCACAGACCTGAGGCCATTTTCCTTCTTTCAATAAAAGTGAACTTTCAAAGATGCTTTGGAATGGGGCTGGTATGTTGGCACAGGGAAGACATGGCTTGGCAGTTTGGGCTGGACTGTTCCCATGAGGCACAGGGTCAGACTGATTTGCATATGGCCATGTCTGAACTGGAGTAGCTGAGTGAGCTAAAGAATGGTGATGGATTAAACCCAGATCAGTTGACTGGGGGTGAGTGTTTGATTCCCTTTTGTATCGCCAAATCCCATGGTTGACAAACCATTCTCTTTTTAGTTCAAGCATTCGAGACCTCAAGTATATTTTTTAGTATATTTATTTATTTTTTATTTAAGAAGTTTTCTATAGCGCTGGCCAGACCGAGGGATATCGGAGTGCTTTACGGTAGGTACATAACAGATAGTATATACTTTAGTATATATACTTTAGTATATACTTATATGTGTATGTACTTTGTGGGCTCTGGAGACCAGTCCTAGGCCCTAGGACTTGTCTGCTTCAACTTAGGGACTTGTTTCTCTTTTTAATTGCCTCTATTTAACTGTCTTGATAGAAAAAGACCAGCAGAGCTCAGTAAAATACCAGAATTGCTTTCTGCTGAGGGACTTTCTTTTTTAATTTTTCTGGCAACTGCCTCTATTTAACTTTTTTGATGGAAAACGACCAGCAGAGGTCAGTAAAATAACAGAATCACTTTAGCATTCTCTAGATTCCAGTCCATAGAAATTGTCTTCCACAAGCACCCATAGGCAATAATATTTTTGTTCAAATCTTGGGTTTTCAGAGATAGGACCACCGAAGGCCCTGCTTTTATAATAAAAACAGATCTTTGGTCTGTAGCATTTCCTGCTGAAAGGCAATATTTCTCTCCACGTGTTCCCATACCTGGTGCATCACGCAGTTAGATGTATACTTTACCTCCATGTTAAAGAATAGTAGATGATTCAGCACCCAGGCTAATGTGCTGCATAGCTAAATACATATAAGGTCCCAAAGGCAAGATCGATTGCATTGCAAATGCTTGTTTTTACTGTGATCAACCATTTACAAGACATGAAATCTAAAGTATGTTAGCAAGGAAGGCTATTTTGAATGCTTAGAATATTTTCCACGCAAGTAGGAACAATAACTGTTTGGGATAGGACAGATAGAGTTGTAACTGGTTCCAATAAAATGTGCCTGCTGTCCTTGCCACACAACTCTGATCCCATAATGGACATATTCAGTAGACACTTTTTTTGATGTGCAAACTTTCTGATCAGTTTATAGCCACCTGGATTATGCTACTGAGCACACACTCTTTGCAATGAGAACCACTTATGAACTGAGACAGATGACATGCATGTTATAAGGTGTGGGTCAGGGAATATCGAAGGTAAATTAAGAAAGATTCACAAAATTGGGACCAGAACATTGATGGACAAATTATCAAAATGTAAGTTTATAGATTTTCTATACCTAACTCCACATATACGTGCCTTGGCAATATATGTATATTTCAATCTACGTCGATGTGGAGTTAAGAATAGTAACTCAATATCCTTCTTCTGTTCACTTACCTCTTCTATGTTTTGTCTCTCAATATTCTGGTCACGACATTATGACGCTTCGATATTATGCCTTCAACATTCCCTAGTACAATCATTTTTTGCACATGGCACTGCGTAAGCACCCAAAAAAAAATTGAGGTACTATATCAGCCCAAGAAAATGCGAGGAGCTTCTCTTTTGGGTTACCTAACCTGTAACTACGCTATATCACCTGCATGCATTTAAATACCTGTTCTTTGGAACAGAAATAGTTCTGACAGGCAGAGCAAGATTATTTATTGGGTTTGCTGTATAAACTCTATTTTAGGTCAAAACGTACTATTACATCCTGGAATGCTCCATAACTGCTCTGCCCGGCTGCCATTTGAAGCTCAAATGTACAGAGGGGGCAACTTATGTTCCCAATTTGGAAGAGAATACCTGGGACACTACTGGTAAATGGCAGTATTTAACATGAATGCTGCCCAAGGTCATAATCCCATGGGATTAGCTTTAACTATATGAGATCCTATGCATCTTTGTCTCTTTTTATGTTTTTAATAAAAACTTGTATTGACACTTGCCTGCTCTCGGATTGTTGTACTGGTTGTTGATCACATATCGGATGTTTTTTCTGGCTGTGTGATGCAGTAACCTTTTAACACAAGTTGTATCTACCGGTGCGTGTTCTTTATTTTAAAATTCAATTAAACTGTTTATTCCAGATGGTCAGATTTTGCATCAGCTCAGTTCCTATGATTTCCTGCAAGTGCGAATATGGAAAGGTGACATCTGGTGTCAGGCGCAGGTGAACACTTGCTTAGTTAATATCAGTAACTGCCTAATCCTTTTATGTTTTCTCAAGGTGCTTCTAGTAAACAAAGATGGTTATATACAGTCTCTGACCTAAATTGTACTCCATTACTTTGAAATCTAATGTTCTACCAAATTAAATCCCTGCTTAATCGCATTCTTAGTGTTTATAGATTATGAATGTCAGGAAAACCTGTTGGTATGTAAAAAATCTATATTTGTTACATACGTTTTTTGTTTTTTTTAGAAAACGCATGGCTATAAATGATGAAAGTGAAAGCACACTTCCAGGAGAGGGAGTAAAGTTTTATTCAAACAGTATTGTTAGATTTCAAGTTAGGGAGGCCTTTACCTGCAGAAGTCCAAAGTGTGGTTTGAGCCTGTCTGTCTCCTAGGAGATTCTAAACAGGCGAAGCAGCTCCCTAGCCCCCACCCCCAGGAAAGCAGACCATTGGCTATTCAGCTACCAGGCAACTCTGAGCCTTCCCCTCCCATTTGCCCAGGCCCCTTAAGGCTTTGCTGGGCGCACCCCAAATCATTCTCCTCCATCTTGTGAGTTGCAGCCTACCTGTGCCCCAGATTGCAGTGAGTAGAGTTCAGGAAGTGGTAAGGAGACAGACTAGTGCTGTTTCTACCCCAAAAGAAAAGTTGTTAAAAAAAGGATTTTCCCTTTCTGTGATTACTGTCTTTGCATGTGGTTATTACAGTTTAAAATTGTAGTATTAACCTGCCTGTGATTGCATATTTTATCACCTGTTTTGTGTTTTAAACTTGTGGTTTTCCCTGCCCATGATTGCTTCCATTTAACGTGTTGAATTGTGGGATTTGCAGTCCAACCTCTGTAGTTTATCCCTCTCATTCCTGGTGACAATTCAGTTTGTCCTCCACATTTCTCCTGTGCTCTGTGCTAAGACCTGTATGTTAAAACAGTGCACCCCCAGCCACCATTTTGTGTTCACAAGACAGTGAAACCAGCCCCCCTGCCTCCTCCCCCCCCCAGCAACAGGGATATTCTACATCAGAGGGTGCTTCTGTGAGCTCTTTAAAACCGGGTTTACTAAGGACTGTGCAGTTCGTTTTTTGGACAGGAGAGGGAGTAAAGTTGTATTCAAACAGTATTGTTAGATTTCGAATTAGTGAGGCTTTTACCTACAGAAGTCCAAAGTGTGGATTGAGCCTGTCTGTCTCCTAGGAGATTCTGAACAGGAGAAGCAGCTCCCCAGCCCCCACCCCAGGGCCAGCAGACCATTGGCTATTCAGCTACCAGGCAACTCTAAGCCCTCCCCTCACACTTGCCCAGGCCCCTTAAGGCTTTGCTGGGTGCACCCCAAATCATTCTCTTCCATCTTGTGAGTTGCAGCGTACCTGTGCCCCAGATTGCAGTGAGCAAAGTCCAGGACGTGCTAAGGAGACAGGCTAGTGCTGTCTCTCCCCCAAAAGAAAAGTTGTTAAAGAAAACGATTTTCCCTTTCTGTGATTACTGTCTTTGCCTGTGGTTGTCACAGTTTAAAATTGTACTTTTAACCTGCCTGTGATTGCATATTTTATCACCTGTTTTGTGTTCTAAACTTGTGGTTTTCCCTGCCTATGATTGCTTCCATTTAACGTATTGAATTGTGGGATTTGCAGTCCAACCTCTGTAGTTTATCCCTCTCATTCTAGGTGACAATTCAGTTTTCCCTCCAAATTTCTCCTTTGCTCTTTGCTAAGACCTGTATGTTAAAACAGTGTACCCCCAGCCACCATTTTGTGTTCACAAGCCAGTGAAACCAGCCCCCCTGCCTCCGCCTCCCCCCAGCAACAGGGATATTCTACATCAGAGGGTGCTTCTGTGAGCTCTTTAAACTGTGTTTACTAGAGACAGTGCACTTTGTTTTTTGGCCAGGAGAGGGAGTAAAGTTTTATTCAAACAGTAATGTTAGATTTCAAGTTAGTGAGGCCTTTACCTGCAGAAGTCCAAAGTGTGGATTGTGCCTGTTTGTCTCCTAGGAGATTCTGAACAGGAGAAGCAGCTTCCAACTCCCTGGCCAGCAAACCTTGTCTGAGGTCGCTAGGACCTTATATGGTCTGCTAGTGGTTGGTACATGTGTACACTCATTGGTGGTTGTATCTGGTGTTTCTATTGGATTAGGGTTAGTGTCCTCATTGGTCGTATATTTGAGTGTTCTGATTGGTTTCTGGGTCTGTGATTCAATCAATGTAGGGTTGGGACTAGGGTTAGAATTTCTAATGGAAGTAGGAACTAGGGCTTCCTATGTTAGTGGTGGTTGGGAGTAGGGTTGGACTAGGGCGAGGGTCAGACCTTTAATTGGAAGTAGCGATTAGGGCTTCTGGTGTGATTGCTTGCTGGACTAGTTGTGGGACTAAGAGTAGGGTTAGGCTTTCTATTGGAAGTAGGGACTAGGGCTTCCTGTGCCATTGGTTGCTTGGACTTGGGTTGGGACTACTGGTAGGGCTAAGGCCTCTATTGGACGTGGAGATCAGGGCTTTTGAACTGATTGGGTGCTTGGACTAGGGCTGAGATTGGCTGTAATGTCCTGGTCTCCTATTGGTTCTAGATTTTTAGGGCTAGAGTTGTGATTGGATAGTGTTAGGGATAGGGTTCCCATTGTCTGAAGGGGTCACCTGATAACTAGGGCTATAAAAGGCCAGGGTTAGGGTGTCCCAGCCCGGGTGTCGAGAGGACAAGGGCAGTTGCCTGTTTGAGCCTGTAGCTTAGTAACAATGGGGTAACCCAGTATCCCTCAGAACCTGGGCAATAGTATACAAAAGTAACAATGGTTCTGTCGGGTGGATTTTTTTTTAAACAATTGAACAAATCATTGGTTACTCATAGGAAACGATCAGTCATAAGCAACACACACAAAAGGCCATGCGGGGTATTTTAGTTTTTTAAAAATAATAAATTGCGTCATTTATATAAATACCCAAGAACATTTGTAAGGCTCTCGAGGCACACAGGGAAATACAATTTGTGACAAGGTGACATGTGGTGCTCAGTGATATAGTGATAGTGAGTAATATGTACAGGGTGGCTAAAAGGATTCAAAAACTTAGAAAGCCAGAAGGCGAATATTTTAAGTAGTTCTGCAAACTAAGTCAATGAGTATTTTCGCAGAATCTTGCAACTGGTTCAGGAACTGTGTTGACGTTTTAACCCAGGGTCTGCACTACTATATAGTCAGTGCGTGTCTTCATCAGGACAGGGACAGGGGATTGACAGCCTAGAGATGCCCAGATGGGCTTGCAGAGTGTATTGTTGGCAACTCGTTGTAACAGGTAACCTTTTGGGAGCGTAAGTGTCTTCCACAGTGAATAGATGCCCAGAATAAACTTGTGGGGGTTATCACCCTTCAAGGTTTCAAGGCATCAGGCAGAGTTCTTTAAGATTGAGTCAGTGGAGGTTCCAGTTATGCGGTGAGCTCAGGCGGTAGTCAAAAGCGTCAGTTAAAGCTCTTAGTGATTATTCATCAGAGGCTCCGGTTGTGTGGACACGAGCCCAGGCGTGAATCCTGGCTCGTCGTTTCTCATCTCATGTTTGAGCCTGTAGGGCAGAGAGGACAAGGGCAGTTGCCTATTGGGCCTGTAGGGCGGAGAGGACAAGGGCAGTTGCCTGTTTGAGCCTGTTCGAGACTGACCAGGACCAGGGCCAGAAATGCTGCCCAATATACTTACCTCCTTTATGCATCTATATACTTTCAATGTACTTATGGATCTATATATTTATCACTTTCTTCTAATTTAGCATTTCCAATACACTACCCTGTTCCTCAGCCTATACTTCTATCAATATATTCTCTACACCCACTCTCGTGTATCCCAAACCCATACCACTACTATGATCCCCAAAATAACCCTTTCTAAACTCTCTCCTACTCTACCCCTCCTTGCATCATCTGACACCTCTTTTACTATACTGATCCCCAAAACAAACCTTTCTAAACTCTTCCCTCTGACTCTTCCCCTTCACAACCCCTTTTTACTCATCCAAAAACCTCCTCCTACTGCAAAAAAAAACAACAAAAAAAACATCTTTCACTCTTTTATCCCTTCACTATGATTTTCAATCAAAATTAACAGACTAACATGTTCACTTCTCAAATTCCATATTCAACTATACTAATTCACCACTAATCCTTGATGGGTTCTGGAGTGGCATGCTACTCGCCAGAAAAGTGCTTCAACACCCATCAGGGGTAACAAGTGCTATATGAATGCAAATCTTTCTTCCCCTTTTATCCCTCCACTATCCTTCTCACTCTAAATAACTGACTAATATCCACCACTGAAATTACTTCACCATATTAATTCACCACTAATCCTTTATGGGCTTCCTAAATAGCGGGCGTCAACACCCCATCAGTGGTACCCAGCGCTAAATAAATACAAACCTTTTTTTCGTCTTCTATCCTTCTGCTATCATTCCAAATTCAACTAACTGACTAACCTATCCACCACTTAAAATGTACTTGCATGCTTCACTATACTAATTCAACACTAATCCTCTATGGGTCCCAGAGTAGCGTGCTACTCGCCGAAAAAGCGATTTGACGCCTCGTCAGGGGTCGTAAGCGCTATATAAATGCAATTACAATACAATACAATAAGTCTATGTGAATGTTATTCAACAAAAAAAGGCTTCTGTTCAAATGACGAAGCGAAAGACCTTTTCTGCTACTTGCCGGTTGGTGTGCTCACTTTGGTGTTACAGCACCATTTCTGGCACGTGTGAATGTATCTAAGGAACCGGCATATTCAAACGAGCCTGTTTCCTGTTATCTATGAAAATACACGTCTCAAGCCAATCAGAGACTCCCAGTCAGCTCGGTTGTTGTTCGGTGATGGAGCAGCAATTGAGCTTATGTACCACCATTGGAAGAATGAAAATGTAAATATTCCAATACTTCTTTGTTTATTTTATCTATTTAGATTTCCTTGAACATTCGGGCAACTTTAGGACACAGCTTGAACTGAGACTTTCTTGTTCTTCATTGCCATAGGTCGGAGGTGGAAGTTCAACATTCGCATCAAAAAGGACTCCCATCTAGTGAGAAATATACATGCTCCTTATGTTTCTCTTCACCATTGTGAGGTTTGGGAAAGAGGAAGACGGCCCCCTCCCCCCAGCTTTGGCAGCAGAGACCTCCACTGGTGGAGAGGCATGGCGAACTTTGCACTCACTCTCTTCACCTTCCACGCACCCAGGATCTGGAACAGTATCTTCAAAGACGTCAGAAGTGCCCCCCCTACAATTCAGGAAGAAGTTGAAGACAAAACTCTGATGTACAGCTTTTGTCCTATAAACCTACTTCCCTTTCATTGTTGTATTATAATTTGGGCCCTCTCAGCTCTTTGATGATCTGTTACTTCCTAGCAGACAAGCAACGCCCATTGGGCTCAAAGGGCTTCATAACCCCTCCCCCCAACTCCCCCTCCCCCTCTTCCCCGGCGTGTGTGGCAGCCCGGGCTGAGACAGCTTCCCGGGCACACACACAGCTGCACCCGAGTACTTAGCAGGTCTTTAAAAGACCATTTACTTGGTATTGAGGCTTTGTTCTTCTTTCACCTCTTCTTGAGTCCCTGCATCGTCATTCTGCCGATTGCTGGAAGTATTACCCCCCCGCCCCAAACTGAAATTTCACTCTAGTTGCGCCTCTGCTTCCTAGCTAGATTTATGTTTCACAGGTAACATTTTGCAATGTCAACCATTTGAAGCTTGCTTTAATTACGAAGTTTACCGCATTTCTAAAATATTTGAAATCGCACAAGTTTTTCAGCACATTCCTTCCTGGTCTCTGTTCTGTAGTTGGCTGTGTGCAGACTAAATTGATCCCCCAAGTGGTTTGGGGCCAGATGTAGGTAATCCCAGATTACCAATTCTTAAATACCGAATCATACCGATTCGGTATTTAAGAACAGGCAAATGGGATGTAGGTAATTTTTCCTTAAAAATTACCGAATCGGTAAGTTTCGGTAATTACCGAATCGGTATTTACCGATTCAGTAATTGCCATTCATTCCTATGGGCCTTGAGGCCCATAGGAATGAATGTTAATTACCTAATCGGTAAATACCGATTCGGTAATTGGGGGAAACATTGAAGGGTGGAAGGGTGTCACTTTGACACCCTGTTGCACCCCTCAATTGTGCATGGGTGCACATGTTGCAGACATACATGCCCTAAGGGCATGTATGTTTGCAACATGGCACTGTTGGAAAAGCAAAAAAAATGCTTTTTCAAAGGTTTTCATTATTTAACACCAACTTCTAGTTGGTGGTAAATAACGAATCCTTAACTGAGGAATGCACTAACTTGAGTGCTTCCTACATCCTGGATTTGGTAATTTACCGAATCGTTATGTTAAGAATTCGGTATTTTACCGAATCCTTAAATTACCGATTCGGTAAAATACCGAATCCTTAAGAAATGCCACCTACATCTCAAAAACCCAATACCGGTCGGTAACCGAGGAAATTCGGTAATTTCGGCCGTTACCGACCGGTATTGGGCGTCCTACATCTGGCCCTTGGTCTTTCCACCCCTCTCCCTCCCCACACTCTTTGCCCCAGGCATCTGCTTAAAAGCAAGCGTTAGACAGTGTGTCTCCTAATCAATTAATTTTGTTCTTCATTAGAGAAATCTACAAAATAACCATGTTATCGATAAATAATTGGTGATCTCTCTAAGGGTGAGTAAGGGTTGTGCCAGTCGGGCAACCGATGGAGGGAGAGGCCCCCAACTGCACCCTGTCCGGCTCTCCAAGCATGTGTTCAGTTATGGATGCCTAGGAACAACGCCATTGTTGTTTTAGTGTACCTCGATGCATAAAGGATACCCAAAGACAAAAACACACATTGGACTTGATTGAAGTTGGATGCTATTTCGGCCGCAAATTGCAGACAGTAGAAACCATTCGCCCAGGTCGCAGTACTTACTGAGTGTGCAATTTGTATAACATTTTGAATTCTCTACCTCAGATTGGGGGATAATGTAAACTCTTGCGATTTTATACTTTCTAATATGTAATAAAGCTATTTAGCTACCCTATTTTTACCAAGTTTTACCTGTGAATGTGCCTCATAACAGGAATAGGCTCTAGATTGTAAATGGGGCCTATTTTGCGCAAATATGTGCCTGGCACGTAATTGCACGAATTAAAAAAAGAAGTACATTAATATATAGTTTTATATAGGAAAACTTTCAAACACGTATCCAGTTCAGTGTTTTCAGCTGTTGCCATTTGTATCTGGTAATGCAAATGTCAGCCACAGAGCAGAGACATATTTCAGGCCACAACGTGCACATTTCAGGATAAGTACCCATAAAGAGGTAAGACAGGTTGATTGCTTGATTGCATTCACACTCTGGTATGACATTTTGACAGAAAAATCTATACTTCGAATTGTATTAAAACAGGAATTAGGTTACTTGAATAACATTTGGAGACAGCTTAAGTGACTAGCATTAAAGGAAACTGCTCTGTGCTGTTTATGTATTCCATTATAAAGATGTCTGAATTTCATAAGCTAGGGTTTGTAAACTAAACATAAGTTATAGGTTTAACCTTTTAAGAAGGTGCAATTATAGGTGGATGTGGTATACCTAGAAATAACTTGTAAAGTCCATCAGATATACATTTTCATAAAAGTGCGAGAGACTCAAAAGAAATATTTTTGTTAAAATATATAATATTATCTCACCTGATTACCTGATGCCGTAGAACAAGGTTATATGCAAAAAGGATAAGGTACGGCTTGCAGAGATAGCCATGATAGGTGGGTGACTGAATAGACACATACTGGTGCAGAGAACAACACAGACCAAGAGAGCCCACAAAGTTTCGAAAAAAACAGACGTTCAACACACTGGTTATAGTTTTGCAAAAGAGCCCAGCGAGGAGCTCGAAAAATATATACGAGTGCCTTGCAAATCAGTAAACAGCTATATTTCAAAAAGGGTACTCTCCTGGCCGAGAAGGTACTAACTTAAAGAGAAATAATATTGTTACAGGTAAAATTAATTTCAGAAGTGCAAATAACAAATAATAAGCACAAAAAAGGGTGAATTCATTCCTACCTTTGCTGACTCATGCCACTAAGTTATGGTCAAAGTAGAAATATTGAGGGAAATTCATAAAATATACTAAACCGTGGTATTGAAAGAAAAAGGTGTAGCTGGCAAGATTTGAACTAAAATCAATAACTACCAAATGATTGTCACAGTATAGGAAGCATTTTGTTTGGAGACTATTGTTGGAAATGACCAATTTAGCAAGGTATTCCCAAGATGTTTGCCTTCTTTTGCTAAAACCATTTTTGATGGCACATTTAATTTACTTGTATGTCCATATTATGTGGCACCACTTGTCCCTATGGCGTGCAATTAAATTACTACTAGTGGGCCCGCAGCACTCACCAAAGTAGCACTTTAAACCTTCTCCTGGCTGCCCTCGCAGTGTTGCGGGACACATCAGTGCTGATCGCATAGGCGGACGCTGAGGGAAAGGGAAGAACTACACTTCCCATGATCCCCGGCATGTGCAGCACTCAGGACGCCATGCAGGACTCCACACTCACGTGATGTGGAAGTCCTGAAATGGCGAGATCGGGGAGAAGACGCTGCCAATTATTCTCCGGTGTTACTACCTTACGGAGGCCATCTCAGAGAGCGTATTTGGTGTGGTAAGGGTGCCGAGTGCACCACTCTTCTACTTACCTGTATTTTGGGACTTTACAGCCTCAGCATTTTTGGAGTCTTGTGGATGCCGAGGCATCTTTCTAACAGTTACCGTGTGGGTGATTTGGATGTTAGGTATCTCCTACCTGTTATCTCTGCACTCCTTGTTCATTCATAGTGTACTGGGGCTTCTTCTAGAGAGCTCTGGCTTGAGACATTCTCAATCCTTTCCCTACGTTTGTGAACTCTTCCCCTGATCCTATTGTAGAGTTCATGCGAGGGAGAGGGGTCGTGGTTATGCTATGCTATAACAACAACCTACATGTCCTGTTCAAACACTGATGTGGTGTTTCTGATGTTTTGAGTGACGTAACTCCGTCATTGTACTTTTGGAATTCTATTTTGGATGACTTATAATTGTTTATACTGATTTCCGCATTGAACTGGTGACAATATTTGAATCTCAACTCATTTATTTATTTATTTATTTCTGGCGATTTTTAGAGCGCGCAAATACCCTGGGGTGTCTCGGCGCTGTAGTTGCAGAACTCTCCGGAAGGGGGGTGGAATTAGGCAGGGAACAACCGTGTCTTTAGTTGTTTTCTAAAGTTAAGAAGGGTCGGAGCGCACTTGATGTTTAGAGGAAGTGCATTCCACAGTATGGCCGTGGCCACAGCAAAGCGTTTGTCACCCCAGTTGGCCCTTCTTGTCCGGGGGACCATGAGTAGGTGCGCTGAGGATGACCGCAGAGTTCTAGTATGCTCAAGCGGACGGAAGGCTCTTCTTAAGAATAGGGGTCCTTGGCCGTGAATGGCCTTATATGCAATGCATAAAGCCTTAAACTTGATGCGGCTCCTCACCGGTAGCCAATGTAATTGTCGAATGTAGGGGGAGACCGATGCAAATCTAGGGATAGATAGAAGTGTTCTGGCAGCAGCGTTCTGGACAGTTTGCAGTTTATTAAGCACCTTTTGTTGAGTGTTGAGTAGCAGTGCATTACAGTAATCAGTTTTGGAGAATACTAATGTACTGACCAAGGTTTTACCTGCATGTGACGGAAGGTATGGGATTAGTTTTTTTATCCTTTTTAGTACGTGGAAGGAAGAGGAAACCACAGCATTGACATGTTGCTGGAATGTCAATTTGTTATCGAAGATAACGCCCAAGTTGCGTACCTTCGTCACCGGTTCTGGCGGTTGTCCCATTTGGTGAGGCCACCATTGAGGGGACCAGGTGGGTTGAAGCCTCCCGAATGTCATCACTTCTGTCTTATCAGAGTTGAGTTTAAGACAGTTGGATGACATCCAGGAGCTTATTGCCTTCATTCCCCTTTGGAAATTGGCTGCTACTGAGATTCCGTCATTGTATATCGACAGCACCAATTGGGTGTCGTCAGCGTAGGTAGTGAGGGAGATTCCACAGGATTTTATGACCCTCGCCAGGTCCGACACGTAGATATTAAACAGTGTCGGACTTAGCGAGGATCCCTGTGGTACTCCACATGGCAAGGAGAAGGTCTGGGATGTGAAATTTCCCAGTTTCACAGTTTGTGGACGGTTTGACAGGAATGAGGCAAGGAGGTTTTTTGCTTTGCCTGTGATTCCTATGGCTTCGACACGGTCGATCAAGGTGGCGTGGTCGACCGTGTCGAAAGCCGCAGATAGGTCCAGGAGTACTAGAACTGCGGCTCCTCCATTATCCATTGTAGACCTAATCTCATCTGCTGCTTTCAGCAGTGCCGTCTCTGTTCCGTGGCCCTGTCGAAACCCAAATTGGGTGTCGTCCAGTAAATTATTGTGATGGATGTAGTTTGACAACTGGATATTCATGATCTTTTCAAAGATCTTTGCAGGGAATGGGAGACAGGCAATGGGCCTATAACTAGCAGGAAGGAGAGGGTCTAAACTAGGTTTTTTCAGCAGCGGTTTGATTATAGCTTTTTTCCATTGCGGGGGGTATACACCGGATTCAAACATTGCATTGCAGATGGTGGTTAGGGGAGGAGCAATAACCTCCGAGATGAGGTTGAGGATATTTGGAGGGCAAGGATCCAAAGGTGAACCAGATTTTGTTCGAGCGATCAGTGGTTGAATAAGTTCACGAGAGGTAGGTTCAAAACCTGCAAATGAGGGGTCGGTGTGAGCTGTGGAGTGAGAGGGAATGGTCGCTACCTCAGGTGTAAATGTGTTAAAAATGGCTCTAACCTTGTCCTCGAAAAAATTGGCTAATGCATCAGAAAGGGCTTGAGACCCTTCTGACTGAGGAGCAGATGGATTGGACAGGTAGGTTACTACTTGAAATAGTTTCCCTGAGGAGTTTTTCGCCTCATTAATTTGGCTAGTGTAGTAAGTGGTTTTTTCTATTTTTATGAGTTGTTTATAGTTAGTGAGAGCGCCTTTGTAGCTAATCTTGTCAGCTATGTTAAAGTTACGGCGCCACTGCCGTTCAAGGTTTCTGCAGTACTGGCGCTGGAGTCTGAGCGGCTCAGAGAACCAGGGGGCTGATGGGTGTTTTCTAGTCCGGTGGGAAGTTTTGGGAGGTGCTAATTTGTTGCAGGCTTTGATTAAAGTCTCCGTATAAGTATCTGACGCTGCTATGGGGTCGTGCTCATTAAGTAATGGGCTGTCCTGAATCAACTGAGTGAGACGTTCAAGATTTAGGTTCTTCCAGTCTCTGAATGTATTGGAGTGGGGAGGAGACAGACGAGGGGGCGTGGATTCAGTAGGGATAGAGAAGCATATAGCAGAATGATCAGTCCAGATTAGAGGAATGACCTCTGTGATGGAGATTTCAGGATTGTTGGTGAATAATCCATCCAACGTATGGCCTGCTTTGTGCGTGGGTTTTTTAACAATTTGTGTGAGACCAACAGTCTCTAAGTCTCCAAGTAACATTTTAGTGTCAGGGTCTTCTGAAACTTCGAGGTGAAAATTAAAATCACCTAGGATGGTGAACTGTGGTGATCCAATAGATGTCTCGATTATGTGATCCAGACGTGCTAGAAATTTAGCTCTGGATCCTGGAGGGCGGTAGATCAACATCCCTTTAAATGTTGCTTTGCTAGATAGGCCTATTGAGAAGAGGAGAGCCTCGCATTCAGGATAGGTTGTATCTGTAATGGATATTTTGAAGTGATTTTTGTACATGATTGCGACTCCTCCACCCTTCCTTATAGGTCTGTCTAATTTACACACGCAGTAGTTGTTTGGTGTGGCGTCTCTGAAGTCGGGGCCAGAGGCCTCATCTCCCCAAGTCTCGGTGATGAACAGAATATCTATCTGTTGTGAGTCTATGAACTCGGCGATTTCGAATTTATGTTTTGGTAAGGATCTTGCATTGATAAGAGCTGCTGTTACTAAAGGGGGAGGTGTAGGGGAAGAGATAGGTGGCATCTCAGTGCAAGTGGGACACTTGAGTGGTCCGAACCTAGGATCAATATAGTTGAAGATTGGTAACGAATGAGAGTACCTGGTTGTTTGTTTGATGCTAAGGAGTTGATCCGGAGTGTAAGTTATTGGCACAGAGCTGGTTGCGGGATAAGGGGATGAAGGATCAGGGGGGGTGGCCCTTGGCCCGGTCTCGGCGCGGACGAGCGCAGACGAGCTTGCCTTATGCGCGCCTTCGGCGCGCAATCGTCGCGCCCGCTGCGCTCGTCCGCTGCGCTTCCGGTGATTACACATGCTTATGGAGGGGATTAGAGGCGGGGAGGCGGAGGGGGGGCGTGGCCTCGTAAGTGGGCGTGTCCCGTGCCTTAGCGAGGAGAATGGCGGCTTGAGGTTTCCCTTTCCAGCGCTTAATCCGCTGTGAACTAAGAGCCCTGCCCAAGAGTGTCTGGTGCCAAGAGCAAGTAAGTGAGGTTTAAAAATGACAAGTTCAGTGCTTTAAAACAGAAATGCGAGCAATTCTACTCCCGGCTGAGCCTCAGGAGGTTCCACAGTTTAATCAAGCGTCGCTAGTGATCAGCGCGCTTTATACCTGTCGCGGGGGGCGTGGCCTCGTAAGTGGGCGTGTCCCGTGCCTTAGCGAGGAGAATGGCGGCTTGAGGTTTCCCTTTCCAGCGCTTAATCCGCTGTGAACTAAGAGCCCTGCCCAAGAGTGTCTGGTGCCAAGAGCAAGTAAGTGAGGTTTAAAAATGACAAGTTCAGTGCTTTAAAAAACAGAATGCGAGCAATTCTACTCCCGGCTGAGCCTCAGGAGGTTCCACAGTTTAATCAAGCGTCGCTAGTGATCAGCGCGCTTTATACCTGTCGCGGGGGGCGTGGCCTCGTAAGTGGGCGTGTCCCGTGCCTTAGCGAGGAGAATGGCGGCTTGAGGTTTCCCTTTCCAGCGCTTAATCCGCTGTGAACTAAGAGCCCTGCCCAAGAGTGTCTGGTGCCAAGAGCAAGTAAGTGAGGTTTAAAAATGACAAGTTCAGTGCTTTAAAAAACAGAAATGCGAGCAATTCTACTCCCGGCTGAGCCTCAGGAGGTTCCACAGTTTAATCAAGCGTCGCTAGTGATCAGCGCGCTTTATACCTGTCGCGGGGGGCGTGGCCTCGTAAGTGGGCGTGTCCCGTGCCTTAGCGAGGAGAATGGCGGCTTGAGGTTTCCCTTTCCAGCGCTTAATCCGCTGTGAACTAAGAGCCCTGCCCAAGAGTGTCTGGTGCCAAGAGCAAGTAAGTGAGGTTTAAAAATGACAAGTTCAGTGCTTTAAAAAACAGAAATGCGAGCAATTCTACTCCCGGCTGAGCCTCAGGAGGTTCCACAGTTTAATCAAGCGTCGCTAGTGATCAGCGCGCTTTATACCTGTCGCGGGGGGCGTGGCCTCGTAAGTGGGCGTGTCCCGTGCCTTAGCGAGGAGAATGGCGGCTTGAGGTTTCCCTTTCCAGCGCTTAATCCGCTGTGAACTAAGAGCCCTGCCCAAGAGTGTCTGGTGCCAAGAGCAAGTAAGTGAGGTTTAAAAATGACAAGTTCAGTGCTTTAAAACTCATCATTGGATTGCTGTTTTCCTTTCCTCCACAGGGGTGATACATGATTCGTATCTCTTTGAGCTATTGGTGTGTTCCTTTCCTTTCACAGGTATACACATGTAGAATGAGATACAGTTTTGTGATACTTCATTAGGACAGGAATGTGCTAATAGTATTATCATGTAATTTCAACATTGTGCAAGTGTATAGAGAACTAACGCTCAACACCCCTGTCAGCAGGACATTGTTATTTTCGGGGTCTAAGGGAGAGTAACATTACAGTAGAACACGCATAGAGATTCTAATCCTTGCCTTCTTTGTGTCTCACTACAGGTCTCCCTCCCTGCTGTCCCCATCCTTTCCTTCCCCCGCTTAACCACTCTTTAGTCTGTGTTTGGTTTTAATCCAGACTTGGGGAGGTTGAGAGGTGGACACATTAGAGCATCGATTCGATCCTGGGGATACGTTCAGGCCTGGGACACGGAGCCTGTTGTACAGTTTTAAAACTGCCATTTTGACCTGGCAAAACAAACCTTTTGCCAAGCCTAAACCCTGATTTTTAATACTTACATTCCTAAGGTAGGCCTAACAGCTCCTAGAGCATGGTGCATGGTATTTAAAAAGCAGGACATGTGCACTTACATTTTGCAAGTCCTGGGAGTGAAAAGCTCCTAAAGTTATTTTTCACTGTGGTCTGTCCTATTGACTAACGATAGGTTACCTTATTCCATTTAATAAGTGCTAAATGGGAGAAGACAGGGATATGCTGTTTAGATTCAAATGAATTGTAATCTAAAATCTTTAATGGTATAGTCGGATTTAAGTCTCAATTTGAAAATGCCTCTTTTAGAAGTTTATTATTATCTTGTCCCAAACAATAGTGCATTCTGCCAGTATCCTGGGGCACATGGCTGTCAATGGGTTTGCTGTTGATGTTTGTGTATTCCTCCCAGACAGCAACACAAAGAGGACTGGGTGTAGACTGGATGAGCCATCCTGCTAAGCTGACTGGGGTGGAGCAGCATCCTGCTTCACTTATACTTCAAAAGCCTTTGCCTCCAGCACACACAGAAAGGAACCTGACAGCAGTCCTTAATCACCCCAGACAGTTTGGAGCCTTGACATGGAAAGGGAAGAACTTTCCATAACCATATGCGAGAGTCAGACAGTGTGTCCCCCACACACAAAAACTGGCACCAGGTATGAATATTGGATCCCAGGAAGAACCTTCAGATCACTTCTGGGCCTGTGGAGGACTCAGAAGAAGAACTGCCCTGCTGCTGGAAGGACTGCCCTGCTGCCTTGCTGCCTGAGTAAAGTAGATTGGATCTGCTCCTCGAACCCAAAACCACTAGAGCCTATCCAAGGACTAGTTGGCTGGCATGATAAGCCCTTGATACCCTGCAACATACCTGCCTGTTTCTGCTAGTCTATGCTGGAGTGAGCCCTGGCCAACAAGCCATGCTCCCCATGTCTTGGGCCCTTGGTGTGGTGCTAAAGTGACCTCCTCCCAAACAAACTCAAAACCTGGGACTGGACTAATTTTTCAGCAAAATCTACTTTGAGAACTGACAGGAGATTGGGACCTACCTGCAAGCGGATCCAATGAAGGTGTATTACCGGTGTGATTGAATTCTCCAAAGCTCCTGCTTTATTCTTCTCCGCAATAGCAAATCCCTTTCACTCTGGCCTCTCAGTGATGGTGTCTGGCCTTGTGGAGCTCACTTTGGGTACATCCTGCGGCCAAATCCCTCTTGGGTATTTCAAGCTCCAGAAAATCTTCTATGTCCGAAGTTAGAAATCTTCACCAGGCTTAACGATGGCCAGCAGCAGTGGGTCCTCATCATCTACGACCTCCTCTCAGCTACAGCATGTTGTGTGGCCCCATTAAGAACTTTGCCTTCTCCAGGAAATCTTCAGAATTTCTACTAAGTCTGAAGGTAACACTTGACCAGTGCAAAACTATTGACTGTATCCAACCCACAATCCATTGTGGTCAACCTTAACTTGTGAGTGTGTCCCAGTCTCCCGCAACCACGTACCCACAGTTGGCGCTTTGCTCTTTTTGGCTCTATTTTTCACTACAAGCTTAAAAAAATCATAACTCTGGTTTTAATTAGTGGAGTTAAATCATTTAGTTAGAATGTATTTGTTTCTTTTTAAATTGGTGGGTGATTTTAATTGTGTTGTGTTTTCACTTTATTGCTGTTTATGTGCTGCATAAATACTTTACACATTGCCTCTAAGTTAAGCCTGACTGTGCCAATCTATAAGAGGTTTGAGCACAGATTAATTTAGTGACGTTTTGTGGTTCACCCTGACAAGGAGTGTGTTCATGAATTGAGTGAGGATTCAACCCCTCTCAACTAATAACCCCATTTCGTATGTATTGTGTACAGAAAACAAAGCTTTTTGTGCTACTGAAGCAGGTACTACTAATACCATCACTGCCAATACCAATGTCACCACTATTATACCAACACACCATCAATACCACCACCACCACCAAAACACCACCACCAGCGCCAATAGCATTACAATTAATCCCACAGCTGTACAACAACCACTACCACCCCACCACCAATACCACTAATACCACCACCAGCAACAACACCACAACAGCAAATAACAACACTATGACCAATGCAACAGCCAATATCACCTACACCTATACCACTACCACCATCACTGCCACTCTAGCCACCACCACCACAAATGCCATTAATACCACCCCAATACCACACCAAACATTACTACAATACCAATTAAAGTAATACCCCCACCACCGCAATACCTCATCTGCAAAGTACATTAACCCATCACACATTTTATAACATTTAGTTCTTTATCTAGTACAAGGTTTACTATTTGGAAATCATTCCTATTTAGTGTAGTAAGTACTGCCAATATCAATACCACTACCACAATACCAATAGCACCACATATATATGGCCAAATGAGCTAACCCAAACACCACCACTAATACCATTACACTATCACCACTAGTCAACCACCATCAATACCACTCTGAGACTACCAACAATACCACTACCAACACTACATCTACATCATCAAAACCACCACCACCAATAACACCATCACTTTTCCATGACCAATTCCTTCACCACCAATAATACATCACTACGGCCACCACTACCAATGACCCTAGTGCAGCCACCATCACGACTAGGCCACCACAACCAATTTCATCTATTTCATTTAAACAATACCACCACCAGAATGCCAAGTACCATCACCACTAACACCACTAACACCACCTACAAATCACCACCAGAAGCACTATGACCACCATCTCTATCAAAAATTAGAAAACCCAGTAGTTTTGGCTTTAATGTGATATCCCATCAAAGTATCATTTCTGCTTGCCTATGTGTGCATGTCTTGTCACATTAAATCCAGGCATATTGGATTTGCCAATGGTTAAGTAAAAATGTCATTACTTGCTGAGTCTAATTGAAATTTGGTGATAAGATCTTCCATAATGTTGAAATAACATAATTTCACAGAAAAAACATGTAGATTGCATTAGAGATGTCATCAATGATGTCATTCAACATGTCATGAGTGATGCAATATGTGAAGTCTTAAGCAGTGCATGGTAGGGGTGCAGGTTTTACTTAGTTCAGTAAACTATAACTGGTGAATTTCAGTGATTTGTTTGTTCTTAAACATTAGTTTTTTATCTTATTTCAACTTCTAAATATATCACTTTAAACTTTGTTTTTTCAGTGAATTGCTATGTTTGTAAAATTTTAGTCGCATACCTTACTATAACGTGTCTTTAAGCTATATTACTTGTGAAATTATTGGGTTATTTTAACATAAGGGAAGATCTTATTCCCCTACCTATCAATGATGCCACAAATATATATTGCTATCTTCCATCAGTTCCCAATGTACAGCTAACTGCATCAAAAAAAATCTACAAATTGTGCCACATTTTGACAGGAATTCTTTTTCAGAGGAAACATGTTTGTGTAAAAGAAATGAAAATGTGCAGGACTTCTACAAAAAGTGAGCATGCAAATTCTCATGTAATCAACTTTTTGCCATCATCATTTATAATGCGAACTAAACAGACAGAGGTGGTTAAAAACAATAATATGTAACAGTCAACATAACCTGCATCACCCAGCAAATTAAAAAATAAATGAAAAAGGAAAGTACCTATGAGAATAAATGGAAGAACACATTCTTCAATCAATTCTAATCTCTCAAAAACTCTTGGGAAATCAGCAGAAAATGAAACAGTGTCTTCCCTTAATGACAAAAAATCATCACTGAATTAGACGGACGAGAGAATATCTCTGCAGATAATTCTACAGTTAAAAGTTGGTTTTCAATGACTGAGCTAAGTGAAGCAGAATTGCTAAAGCTAAGCAACATATTTAGCGGATGCGAAATATTTACTACCAAGCTTAGTGACCATGGGAACGTTATAGTTCGAAATTAGCATTTAAAAAACCTTAGCAATTCACTGAAAAAACCATAGGTTTCAGGGACGTTATAGTTAGCTGGACATTTCACTCTTACAAAACCATAGAAATTCCACTGTTACAGTTAGTTCAGCTAACTATAACTCGCGCACCCGCATTGCACTGCTCATGACATCACATATTACATCATTCATGACATGGTCAGTGACATCACTGATGACATCACTGATGACATCTTAAATGACATCACTGATGACAACATCCACGTGACAATCTGATACAACTCATCATACACTAGTATAACCTTTCATCACTCTCTGTAAAATACAGAGTACCATATTTGAAACCATTGACACACCAATACCAGTTACTACATACCCACTCACTGATTCCTAAGTCTACACACACAACTACCCATTCAACAACAGAATCACTTATACATGCAGTCACTAATTAATAGAACACGATCAAATTCACTTATACACATATATAGACATTGACACATCAGCATTCATCTTAGTCAGTTATGCAGTCATCCTACTCACTCATGAAATACAGCAGTGCATACACTGACACAGCCAGCCAAAGACTAATGCATCCAATAACACACCGAGGCACACACTGAAGCACACACGGATACAACCAGAGACTTTCCAATGCAGACATTGGCACACCCAGGCATACAGCAATGCAGACACAGACACACCCAGCCAAACACTAATGCATCTAATAACTATAACATCTCTGAAACCTATGTTTTTTTCAGTGAATTTCAAAGCTTTTTTAAATGCTCATTTCTAACTATAAAGTCACTGAAACCTATGTTTTTACAGTGAATTTCAAAGGTTTTTTAACCCCTTCCATGCGGGGCTAATTCCCCAGCGGCGCCGCAGTGCTTGTGACGAGCCCAGCTTGTCATGCTGCACAGTGGAGCTGTGCTCATGACAAGCTGAGCTTGTCGCGACTACGACCACTCCTTTAGAATGCCCGCACCAGTGAGGAATTAGCCCCGCATGGGCCGTCTGCAGCAGTTATGACGAGCTCAGCTCGCCATTAGCACAGCTCCACTGTGCCTCATGACGAGCTGCGCTCGTCATAAGCATGCAAGGGGTTAAATGCTAATTTTTAAGTGTAATAGTAGTTGTACCTATTTAATTGTACTGATTTTCCACAGTTTTTTAACTGTTTATTTATAAATATGTTATTCATTAAATAACAGTATATATTTTTCTGAAAATTGCAAAAACAATAAAAAAAATCTAACTTTTTGTTTTATTTTTTATTTTAATATATTTATATTATTTTCTTTTAAAAAATGTTTTCCAAATTTTTTTCAGAGTCGCGCAAACAAAGCGTACACATTACGGTGGGTGCGCGGATTCAAGAAGCCAATTTAGAAAAGTCGTGAAGGATCCGCGTATGGTGTGCGATGGCTGCGTGTTTTTCAGTTACATCATATAAATTTAATATTACGTGATGTGCACGATTGGTATGCGACCAGTCCACGACTCCTGCTCCTGCGCATTCGTGACACATGCGCATGATGGTACGCGACGCTTGACTCCAGTGGTATGAAGAGCACGGTACCCATGTCTGGGAGACTTATTTGTTATGAAGTTTCCTAATTTCCTCATTTACTACAGTCTCCTCAGTAGGAAATACTTTCAGTTTTTTTACTTTGGTTCCATCAAGAAGGCATTCAGATGTGTCACACATTTGCCATACATTCTGAATGTAAGCACTCTAGTTGCTCATTAGATCACTGTAGTAAAGATCCTGCTCACCAGGGAAGTCTGCTGCTGGTATTCAAAGTGCATGTTTCAGTCTGCTTGTCAGAATCTTTTAATGAAATGGAAGAGGATTTGAGAAGCCAAAATTACCCTACTTTTTCTTTCCGCAGCACTAATCATAATTTCTATGGCAAAATGAACCCCCTCATTTTGTTCCTTTGCAAATTAAATGTTTTAAGTGTTACCACTTTATTCCAATCATGATGGCTTCAGGTGTTCCATACTTTTGTCATAATAAGACTGTTAGCGCTCTAGTTGTTCTTTAGACAACTCAAGGTCATTGGGCTATACTTGGGCTACATCTGGGTGATATTTGTGCTACATTTGGGCTCTTTTGTCTCTGGTGGCCATCTTGGGAGACTTATTTGTTATGAAGTTTCCTAATTTCCTCATTTACTACAGTCTCCTCAGTAGGAAATACTTTCAGTTTTTTTACTTTGGTTCCATCAAGAAGGCATTCAGATCTGAATGTTAGCACTCTAGTTGCTCATAAGATCACTGTAGTAAAGCTACTGCTCACCAGGGAAGTCGGCTGCTGGTATTCAAAGTGCATGTTCCAGTCTGCATGTCAGAATTGGATGCTCATGACGAGCTCAGCTCGTCATGAGCGACGGCGCTCCGTTGCTCATGACGAGCTGAGCTCGTCATGACCGCGCCCGTTCCGTGGAACGCTCGCACGTGGGCTGATTCCCCTGCTGTGCTGAACGTTCCATTGGAACGGGCGTGGTCATGACAAGCTCAGCTCGTCATGAGCACCGGAGCGCCGTGGCTCATGACGAGCTGACCTCGTCATGAGCATGGGGGCACTGTACGCGCCCCCCCCGCCCCCCAGCACAGCGGGGAAATACCACGAGCAGCGAAGGGGTTAACTGCAATGCTTTTTAATGAGGTGCTATCATGTATATTGGGCCCAAGATGGCTGCCAACACTTCTTGGATGAAGTGCTGACAGCCAATCAGATCTCACGATGAGATGTGTTGTTAGGCTCCACCCAGCTATATATATATGTTTTCCTTTAATAGCTAAAAAACTACTGAACAGATTTACACCATTAAACAAAAAGGCACGAGTCTGAACCAAGGACTACCTCTTTGTCAATTTTGGTGTAATTCCGTTCAGCAGCTCGGGCTCTAGCTGCGACTAAAGGTTCCTATGGGAAATTGCATGGGGAAAGCATGTTTTGGGACCCCCATTTTATCTCGGCCCCGCTTGACGAATCACCCCCAAACTTTCAGGATAGGAGCGGACCACAAGTTTTGGAAATTTCGCGAAGATTCATCAACCGGCACCAAAGTTATTGCAAATAGAATGTTGGGGATTTCCTATGGAAAATAGGTCCTAACTATAACTACCTACTGGCGACTGCTAGAAGGTAATATATATATATATATATTGCACAAAGCAACTCGCCACCCAAAAAATAGATATAAAATAAAAAAACACTGTCCTTTCTTTTTTTTTTAATAGACAAACAATTTTCTGCATGACATTTTGTCATACTGTTGGCTAGTAAGAGTCCAAAGCAACATAACTGACAAACGGACATTACAGACATGTAATATTGATTACACATAGCCCTCCCTTGTTCATTCAAGGGATAAACATAGTTGTGATTTCCCTTAGCGGAGAATTTTTACTTAAGTTAAAAAAGAATTGTGATTAATACTGCCTGTTCAAAGGTAGAACTCACTGTAAACAGAGGACTCAGACAATGGAAAGGTATCACACATAGATATTAAAGATGCTAATTTATGGCAAATAATTTATAGACCATATTACATACTATTTATTGCCTAAAATGTAACTGTTCTTTAAATGACCTACATGATAATCACCTTCAGGAACTATTGCTGTATTCATTCCCAATGTATTTGCTTGATCACATATTTGGAGTTATACATAGCATGAACTAAAGTATATTGGGTGGCAGAGGCTTGACAAACAGTGCTTAATTTGAGCCAGTGTTTCCAGTGCTCAGCACCGGCACTCAATTGTCAACACTGGTGCTTTTCATGAGCACCAGTTAAGGGCAAATTAATTTATGGTAGGCACAGGGGGGATAAAGGATTAGCCCAGAATCACAGGATATTAAGCCAACACCGAGACTCCAACCTGGTTCCCCAGCTCTGAAGTTGGCAGCTCTGGTCATTACGCCACATCCTCTCCCCAATTTCGCATTAAGTAGTTGTTGTTTTTAAGGCAGTGCTAACAGCAGAAATGGACTGGTGCAAGCTGCCTATTTACGAGATCCTAAGCCCTTTTTGTTTCACAAATTAACCACTGTTGACAAAAGAACAGATATTCTTGAACCTCAGAAAATACTCCAAATGCCTCTGAACATCACAAATTCAATATCATGCAATACAAGGCACATTAGTGGCAAGTCAACTTAGACAAGTTGAGCCAACTTAAATATCAACAACTACAATGATCAGTGGACTAGCAAGAGTGCATAGGCTCTAATGCAAGAAAGCAAAAGGGGCCTGCATGCTAACTTTGAGGAGTAACAGAGAGTGATGCATAGGATGAACCCATCACGCTTCTGAGCACTAGTGACACTGCACTTACTCAACTGACCATAGAAGCACCACTGATCCACAATAGGGAAAAGCACAAACTCAAACAAATACACACTATAGACATGAAATCCCAATCGCGCAGAATCATATAGTACAAATTAGAAGGCGCATCATATATTGACTCCTTAGAGTCGAAATAAATGCACAAGTCTGTAAGTAATTAATACATGTATAATGCCTCAGGTCTCAGTCATCTATGCACCTTTTCAGTTTTCCTTTCTTCCAGAGGAATGTGACGCTACCATATTTGAAGCTTTGCACTTGCACAAAGCATCAGCAGGAGCCTTAAGATGAATGAAGCAGTTTGATGTCCCCCAATTACCCATGTTTTGGTAAATCATGTATTACTTGACCTGCCTCAGCGCACTATAGCTGATTACTCATAAGTATCAGCGCAGAAACATATAACTCAAATCTCATTACAGATTTGAGTAATTCAGTCCAATTTACGTACATTCTTTTTATAACAATCACAATTTCTGAGATTCAAATTAATCATTAATTCCTCTTAATGAGTCGGTAGTCCTTTGTCGCAGCTCTCAGTGTCCAGTGCATATTTTCTATGCTGAATGACACTAAGTCTAATGTGGTTCCCCCTTTCTCTTCCTAGCAACTCAGCTTTCATTTTGAGATGCTGGTGCAATATAGTGTCATTTGAGATTAGTTTGAGAATAAAACCACATGCTTATAATAAGATGCCTCCCAGTAATATGAAACCATTATTAGCTACTGAGTGAAAAGAGATGGGGCACCCCATTTACTTACAATCTATAGAGTGAGGCATTTAATCAGTGCTTACTTTATAACAGAATGAGTGCCAGTTTCCAAAGCTCTTCTCAGAATCCCACGGTCAGAGCTATTAAATGTCAGCGCAACGAATACCAACGCTGCTTGGTCGTGAATCCACCCTGTTGTGCCCCTCAATACATGGCTCTTTAATCGACTTCCAGAAACTCTCTGCCCTTAATCTCACTCTTACAGGTTCCTGGTTTCTCCCTTTGTGACTGTTTGTCAGTCTTACTCTTCTTCTCTGTTTTTCCCTCTCTTTCTCTCGAAAAAAGTCTGATGAGGAATAATAAGTGCTGGTCCTCATAAATGGGTGCTGGTGGCCTCCGTTGGCAACCACCGGCTGAAATTAAGCACTCTACTGAAACATAGCTTCGGGACACTGAATGAAGTCAACCCGCTACTCAACCGATTCAATTTTGTGGTGTTTATATTGTGCCTTATGTTTGGCGTATGATTTTAAGGACTGCGCCATAACGTCACTTTAATGTTTCCAGTTCCAACCCAACCCTTTCCAGAACCTTCCATTCCATGTTCCTTTCGGTAAAACTTGCATAGAAATTGAGGGGCATATTACCAACCAATAGAGATAATTTTTGTCTCTAACTTGTTTAGAGACAAAAATTATCGCCGCACATCGGCGATTTTTATCACAGATAAACCTTGCTATTAGCAAGGTTTATCGCAAATGCGATAAAAAACGGCCGCAATGCATGAATATCGCTGAAAAGTCAGCGATATTCATGCATTATCGAGCAAATGCTCTTAGCCATATTATCCACCTCCCATTGGTTAACATGGCTAAGAACTGCTCAGGGCAGGTGTTAGCTTTTGGAGATATTCGCGCTTAGCGCGAATATCTCCAAAAGTTGGTAATAGGAGATAGCGATGTTAGCGACTGTTTCCAGTTGCTAACATCTTGGCACGCCCACTTTGCATGTCATTAGTGATAAATATCACTGACATGCAAAGCGGGGCCCAAGATGGTCGCTATCTCCTATTAGCTGTCGCTAACTGGTGTTAGCGACAGCTTGGTAATAGGGAGATAATTTTATCTCCGCTTTCTTGGCTTTTAAAGCCAAAAAAGCGGAGATAAACCTCCTTGATAATATGCCCCTGAGGCACTTGATTAGGTCATTAATTCCTGTACTACCAAAGTGCATAATGCGAATAACGAGTTTGATGAAGGAAATACTGTAATCCAGTTATTCACCAAACATTATAATTGGCAGAAGTGAATGAGGATTAACAAATTATTAATAGTCCCGCGATGTGCACAGTTAAAAAATATGGAGAATAATATTTTATGTGTGATGTAGCGTCAGATATGATTTATTCTGTTGCAGAGTTTACCTACCAAGCATGTCTATTACCACACAATAAATGTGCGTGCAGGCGTGAGCTAATCGGCTCCACGCAGCGTGACACCTCTCTCTATCCGCACGTGTCCATCTCTTGGTGCAGTCAGCTGGAAAGCAGTGCGCTCCAGCAACTCTGCTCTGCTGTGCACGTCGCTGATAGGCCCCTTAATGAATGGAGGGATGCAAATGGTGTCGCAGGTGGTGACGTTGCAGGGGTGTGCGCGCGCTAGGCTGACTGAGTGAACAGGAATTGGGATCTAAAAATAGCTTAATGGATTGCGGCTGATGTCCGTGACAAGCACAGGGCTGATTAATGGGGCCGTGATATACGTCGGTAGAATTAATCACTTATTTATAAGTTGCTATTGATAACAGGGAGGAAGAGTGGAGCTAACATGTCTGCTATCCGAAGACCATTCGCAATGTGAATATTAATTGGGGGAAAATGTGATTTCCAGTGCTTTCCAATACCTTACTCCAAACTGCGCTGCTTGTATTATAATTTGTTTTGTAGTTGCTTACTGAATGTTTACTTGCAAGCAGAGTGCATATAAAATGAGAATACGTAACCGTGACAACCTCGTGACAACTTGGCGCGTTAAAATATATCCTCTACGGCTACCTGTACGTGCGCCCCTGTGCAAAATACAATGTAGAGGGTGTTGAACACAATACCCAATTTCGGTATTACCAGTATTTACCTAGACAGAAAATCAGCATTGCAGCCATAGCATCAAAGATCACTACAAACATGTTTGATGAATACACCATCAATTCGAGCAATAGGGGATTACAATTATCTAATAATTCCCTTTAACCCCTTCGCTGCGGCGGCAATTGTGCCGCAGCGCTAGGGGGTGGGGCGGCCGCGCGGCGCTCCCATGCTCGTGACGGAACCGCTCCGTCACGAGCCTCGGGTGCGCTGTACTTATGAAGGAGCGGTTCCGTCACGGCCCCGCCTGCTCAATGGAACGTCCAGCGCAGGCGCGGAATCCGCGCCGCGCAGGCACGCCGAGCGGGCCCTGACGGAACCGCTCCGTCATCAGCACAGCGCATCCGTGGCTGGTGACGGAGCGGTTCCGTCACCAGCATGGGAGGGGTTCAATTAATCACATAAAAACACAAGAAACTTTAGAGGACACTTACAAATATTTCAAATCACTCAACGCAGAATCGAGCACAATTGTACAAATGTTAGATGTGCTAAGGTCTAGTACAAGATCTTTTGTTCCACCCCACAAAAAACCAACCTCTTAAAACATAACTTATTATACATAGAGGGGCTTTCAGTTAGCTTGCTTCACCCGTTGACCTGTTGTAGTGTCATTGACTCGCTCCTATGCCCCTCATTCTCATGTTAACATAAATGCAAGGCAAGGCCTCCTACATCTGAGGTGTTCACCATTCTGGCGCCGTGAGCCACCCGAACAGTACTGGGTCATGCTGCAGGAAGTAAAAACTCTCAGGATTTTGTACTGGCTTCAGTGCCAGGAATTTCTCAGGAATATGAATTGCAGGATCTGTGCACCCACCTCAATAAATCAATCAATCAACCAATCTAGTCTTTATTCGGCAAAAGCCATAAAAGAAAGCACATAAATATACAATACATGGAAAGAGACATAAGATATAACACTCATCAGAATAACAAGCATTGCAAATGCAATAGGTTTTGCATTTGTTGGAGTTAGAGTTATTTGCATTATAAATGCCAATGATTTTTACCTAGCCATTTTGCAGGGTGCAGTACCATTTGCGGCCAAAACTACATCTGTTACTGCAACATGGCTAGGTAAAAAACATTTCCATTTTTAATGCCAATAACTTGAACTCCAATGAATGTGAAACCTATTGCATTTGCAATGCTTGTTTATTTACCGATCCGAATTGAATTGGTATATAAAAAGGCATTTTGTTCTATACGATAGTAACACAAGGACTTACTTTGGTAGAAGTTACAGGAAGGGTGTAGGTGGGAAATGAAGGATAACAGGCAAGATAAGACGGCATCATTAATAACACACAAATATGAGAGCTGCCATGTTCTGGCAACAATCGCTGTGCATGCTGGGAAGTGAGTGTTGCCCTATTGGCAAAGGAAGGGAAGCAGAGATTACCAGGCTACTACTTTTACCATGAAACAGGAATACTTCCTTGGAGCATGCTGGAAATAGAGGTTCCACTGTGCAATTACACCGACACAAAAATAGGACTACACATGACTAAAACATGGTGCCATCTTCCAGAGTATTGGAACAGCAACAGAGCTAATGAGATAAACCTGGTGACCAGTTGTGGAAGGGGTGGAAAAGAAGTAATTTAATCACATACTAATTCCCACAGTCATTAAATTTGCGTGCAACTTTGAAATGGCTACAGTAGAAAATGTGGCTCCACCTACATATGCAGTCTATTCAATGAGTGCAGGACTACGATACCCATAACCCAGCACAGTTTGTTTTCATGCAAAAATAATCCCGGCTGGAAAGTAGGAGCAACAACAGTCGAAAAGAAGTGGCACATCTAGGAGGTAGGGCGATATGGTCTTTGGCAGTAAGCAGAAGGGGTGACCGTTGACCCCAACGTAGCTCAGTGGTGCTCAAGCGTGCAGCAGTGTTGGTGTTTCAAGTGTCAGGTGTTGAGACCCTCCACCTCTTCCTGCCCATCAGCCACTCTTGCCAGAAACCGGTCCTCAGAAGCTTGTTTCCGGTCCAGGGAAGGAATGGCTTGGCAGTTCAGGCTGGACTGTTCCCATGAGGAACAGGGTCAGACTGATTTGCATATGGCCTTGTCTGAACTGGGGTGGCAGAGTGGGCTAAAGAACGGTGATGGATTAAACCCAGATCAGTTGACTGGGGGCGAGTGCTTGTATTGTCAATGCTCCGTCCATCACCACCTTTGGTTTTGCTTTGTTTGCCATAAGTTGGCAGGGTATGCTCAGACGTGAGTCCCTTGCTCACTTTGCCACTGGATTCAAGCAAGCCGGGCTGAAGACGGCTGTAATGCCAGAAACAGGTCCTCGGAAGCTTGTTTCCAGTCCAGGGAAGGCATGGCTTGGCAGTTCGGGCTAGACTGTTCCCATGAGGCACAGGGTCAGACTGATTTGCATGTGGCCATGTCGGAACTGGGGTGGCAGAGTGGGCTAAAGAACGGTGATGGATTAAACCCAGATCAGTTGACTGGGGGTGAGTGCTTGTATTGTCAATGCTCCGTCCATCACCACCTTTGTTTTTTCTTTGTTCGCCATAAGTTGGCAGGGTATGCTCAGACGTGAGTCCCTTGCTCACTTTGCCACTGGATTCAAGCAAGCCAGGCTGAAGACGGCTGCAATGCCAGAAACCGGTCCTCGGAAGCTGTTTCCGGTCCAGGGAAGGCATGGCTTGGCAGTTCGGGCTGGACTGTTCCCATGAGGCACAGGGTCAGACTGATTTGCATATGGCCATGTCTGAACTGGGGTGGCAGAGTGGGCTAAAGAACGGTGATGGATTAAACCCAGATCAGTTGACTGGGGGTGAGTGCTTGTATTGTCAACGCTCCGTCCATCACCACCTTTGGTTTTGCTTTGTTCGCCATAAGTTGGCAGGGTATGCTCAGACGTGAGTCCCTTGCTCACTTTGCCACTGGATTCAAGCAAGCCGGGCTGAAGACGGCTGTAATGCCAGAAACCAGTCCTCGGAAGCTTGTTTCCGGTCCAGGGAAGGCATGGCTTGGCAGTTCGGGCTGGACTTTTCCCATGAGACACAGGGTCAGACTGATTTGCATATGGCCATGTCGGAACTGGGGTGGCAGAGTGGGCTAAAGAACGGTGATGGATTAAAACCAGATCAGTTGACTGGGGGTGAGTGCTTGTATTGTCAATGCTCCGTCCATCACCACCTTTGTTTTTTCTTTGTTCGCCATAAGTTGGCAGGGTATGCTCAGACGTGAGTCCCTTGCTCACTTTGCCACTGGATTCAAGCAAGCCAGGCTGAAGACGGCTGCAATGCCAGAAACCGGTCCTCGGAAGCTTGTTTCCGGTCCAGGGAAGGCATGGCTTGGCAGTTTGGGCTGGACTGTTCCCATGAGGCACAGGGTCAGACTGATTTGCATATGGCCATGTCTGAACTGGGGTGGCAGAGTGGGCTAAAGAACGGTGATGGATTAAACCCAGATCAGTTGACTGGGGGTGAGTGCTTGTATTGTCAACGCTCCGTCCATCACCACCTTTGGTTTTGCTTTGTTCGCCATAAGTTGGCAGGGTATGCTCAGACGTGAGTCCCTTGCTCACTTTGCCACTGGATTCAAGCAAGCCGGGCTGAAGACCGCTGTAATGCCAGAAACCAGTCCTCGGAAGCTTGTTTCCGGTCCAGGGAAGGCATGGCTTGGCAGTTCGGGCTGGACTTTTCCCATGAGACACAGGGTCAGACTGATTTGCATATGGCCATGTCTGAACTGGGGTGGCAGAGTGGGCTAAAGAACGGTGATGGATTAAACCCAGATCAGTTGACTGGGGGTGAGTGCTTGTATTGTCAACGCTCCCTCCATCACCACCTTTGGTTTTGCTTTGTTCGCCATAATTTGGCAGGGTATGCTCAGACGTGAGTCTCTTGCTCACTTTGCCACTGAATTCAAGCAAGCCGGGCTGAAGACGGCTGTAATGCCAGAAACCAGTCCTTGGAAGCTTGTTTCCGGTCCAGGGAAGGCATGGCTTGGTAGTTTGGGCTGGACTGTTCCCATGAGGCACAGGGTCAGACTGATTTGAGTATGGGCATGTCTGAACTGGGGCGGCAGAGTGGGCTAAAGAACGGTGATGGATTAAACCCAGATCAATTGACTGGGGGTGAGTGCTTGTATTGTCAATGCTCTGTCCATCACCACCTTTGGTTTTGCTTTGTTCGCCATAAGTTGGCAGGGTATGCTCAGACGTTAGTCCCTTGCTCACTTTGCCACTGGATTCAAGCAAGCTGGGCTGAAGACGGCTGGAATGCCAGAAACCGGTCCTCGGAAGCTTGTTTCCGGTCCAGGGAAGGCATGGCTTGGCAGTTCGGGCTGGACTGTTCCCATGAGGCACAGGGTCAGACTGATTTGCATATAGCCATGTCTGAACTGGGGTGGCAGAGTGGGCTAAAGAACGGTGATGTATCAAACACAGATCTTTTGACTGGGTGTGAGTGTTTGATTGGTTCGGATGCTCCGTCCATCACCACCCCCTTTTGTACCGCTTTTGGCCGCCATAAGTGTGGCAGGGTATGCTCAGACGTTAGTCCCTTGCTCACTTTGCCACTGGATTCAAGCAAGCCGGGCTGAAGACGGCTGGAATGCCAGAAACCGGTCCTCAGAAGCTTGTTTCCGGTCCAGGGAAGGCATGGCTTGGCAGTTCGGGCTGGACTGTTCCCATGAGGCAAAGGGTCAGACTGATTTGCATATAGCCATGTCTGAACTGGGGTGGCAGAGTGGGCTATAGAACGGTGATGGATCAAACCCAGATCTTTTGACTGGGTGTGAGTGTTTGATCGGTTCGGATGCTCCGTCCATCACCACCCCCTTTTGTACCGCTTTTGGCCGCCATAAGTGTGGCAGGGTATGCTCAGACGTGAGTCCCTTGCTCACTTTGCCACTGGATTCAAGCAAGCAAGGCTGAATACGGCTGGAATGCCAGAAACCGGTCCTCGGAAGCTTGTTTCCGGTCCAGGGAAGGCATGGCTTGGCAGTTCGGGCTGGACTGTTCCCATGAGGCACAGGGTCAGACTGATTTGCATATAGCCATGTCTGAACTGGGGTGGCAGAGTGGGCTAAAGAACGGTGATGGATCAAACCCAGATCTTTTGACTGGGTGTGAGTGTTTGATTGGTTCGGATGCTCCGTCCACCACCACCCCCTTTTGTACCGCTACTGAGGTGCAACCAATGCCCAGACAGAGTTACCAAGTTTCCAAATGACGAAATAAAGAAGTAATACTATTATAAAATGCGACACATTATGCTGCATACGTTGACTTTTCTTACCGCATAATTTACTCAACCCTGCAGTGTAATTTGCCCCTCTCCTGTCGTACAATTCTAGTGGCCCTGATCATGGGAGGTAGGGTTTCTGCAAATCCATCTGTTTGGAATAGGGCATTAAGCACAATACAAAACATTGCCTTGACCACACCAAACTGTAAAGTGACCCAGAGAGCAGTATATATGGCCCGATCGTTCATGGGTGTGTTCAATACAGTAAGGGCCCGATTCACAGAACTAACTTAAGACAAAATCCTAAACTTACTACTTTTGGTATTCACAGAAGTTAGGATTTTGTCTTAAGTTTGTCTTAAGACAGACTTAAGACAGATTTAAGTTAGGATTTTGTCTGAAGTCTGTCTTAAGACAAACTTAAGACAAAATCCTAACTTCTGTGAATACGAAAAGTAGTACGTTTAAGATTTTGTCTTAAGTTAGTTCTGTGAATCGGGCCCTAAGTGTTTAACCTTCCCCTGGTGCTCAAATATTTCCGAATCCCGAAGGAAATGTTGAGGAAGCACATAATAGTAAACCAAACTATTTTATAGTTTTACAATAGGCAGCTGAGAGTGGAAGTCTTCGCACTCTGAGAGTAAACAGGCATCTATCCATCATTGGTTGCAAAGGCTATAAAATCTCGGATGTCAAGTGGAGCGAGAATTCCTGTCGAGATACAGCTACATAGAATACTCTCTTGTCTATTTCACTTTAAAGGCTCCCACTATGAGGTTTAGAGTTAGCAATTTGTTAACATTTTCACCACCTTTTCTTAACTGATATCTTCCAAATAGGATTAAATACACAATGTTCTTGCTATATTATAACATATTTTCAATTGCAATGATTTTTGATAAAGGTCTGTCGTCCCTCTCTAAGAAGCCTGGCCCCTGAAGAAGTGACACAATATTCTTATAAACAAATGTGTGATTTGCTGCTATGGAGAACTAATGCTCTTGAGCAAAATGCCCGACCCTGTGGGACTGGATTATCCCAACGGTTTCTCCTGCGTGCAGCACTTATGGTGCTTCAGCAAATATTTTCAGAATCGTTTGCTGTAAAACTGTGTTTTGTTCCCCCATCCCCATGTTCAAACACGCCTGGAGGGAAGTATATCTTGCAGTCGAGGCGCACAATATTAAGCATAATAATACCCCAATGAGAGCTCCAAATGCGAACACAGCAGTCCCGATAAGAGCCTCTGAATGAAACATGCTATTTCAGATGCAACTCCCCTGGTACTATGTGTGGTGTTTAGTAGTAGCACTGCTGCCCTTTGTAGCTGGTTACATCTCTCCATCTCCACCTCAAGAGTTCTCTTTTTCTTCCAGCAGTCTTGTCTTATTAGTAACACATCTGTGCTCATTCGTGAGGCGCACACAAAGATTTTGAAGCTTGCCAGAGTGCACTTGTGTTGTGCCTGTCCTGTGAGTGTGGCGGAAGAGGCATACAGTTCTGCAGGCTGTGCTGTAATTTTCTTGTATGTGTGAATGTCACTTAAATGGCAACTGCACAGGTTTGACTTGATTCATGTGAAAAAAATCTTGCATGGCCGCTGTTTGCGGTATTTTTGTTCTGTTTGTATGTGTTTTTTTATGAGTGAGGGACAGAAACAGAGAGAGTAAGAGATCCCCATGTGGTATCTTTTCTCTGGCCCTGATTACTCGCAGTGCTACCCCATATAGAGTAGTGACTCTGAGTGGGCTACCACTTGTTTTTACCTGTTCATCTCTGCACCTTGGCAAACTGCTGCACAGGTTGTGTCTGCAGGTAGGGGCGCATCCCGGCCCCCGCTTTACCCCTGCAGCACCAAGGGAAGAGAAGACAACACTGTCCTAGACTGCCTACACACTGCATTGATCCTCCTACCCCACGTGCCCAGATACCTATGGCATCCCCTCCACCACTTTCTGCCTTCCCTAAGCAGGCAGAAAATGCTGTGGTTATCTTCCTGGATTCAGGAAAAGCACATAGGAAGGTGCTCGATACCTCCATTCCAAGAGGAGAACTTGTAATCACCACTTTTTAATGCGAGGATAATGGTTACAATTGGGGATTCTGACCCTTCTGTCCATGCCCCAAAAACGGTAACTTTGCAATTTAAAGAAAGTAGATAAAACATTTTCACTATAGAAAAGTCACAACAATTGGCATTGTCAATTTTTTCCACGTTTCCCATACAGCATCTACAACTGCTCTCTTCCACAACCTCTCCTAAGGTATTTAATTTCGCAGTTACACCTTTGCTGCACAGTGTAGGGCTGTGAGAAACAGTGTAATTCCATATGGAATAGGATTGCTAATTTCACTTAGAGACTAGGGGCCATATGTATCAAAGCAAAATGGGTTCGCAAATGCCGAAATTCACAGAATTCCGGCGTTTGCGAACCCATTTTCGCTAAATGGTATGATGAAACATTTTTGGTGCAAAATAAGGAATTGCTAAATTTGCCATTCCTTATTTTGCGATTGCATTTAAGGAATTGCAAATTTAGCGATTCCTTAAATGCAAATGTATCAAGGAAAAAAACATTCCAAAATGCCATTAAGGAATTGCAAATTACCACCAACTTCTAGTTGGTGGTAAGTTGCGAATTCTTTTAAAAAAGCATTTTTTTAAACATCAAAAGGTGCCATGTGACGCTCATACATGCCCTTAGGGCATGTATGTGCGCCATATGCGCACACATGTCATTTTCAGGGGTGCAGCAGGGTGTTCTTGAGACACCCCTGCACCCTTGAAAATATTCACAATTTGCGATTCGCAAATTGCGAATCGCAAATTTCCCCTTCATTCCTATGGGCCTCCTGACCCATAGAAATGAATGGAAAATTATTCCTTAATTGCGATTAGCAATTTGCTAATCGCAATTAAGGAATTTTAAGGAATCGCTAAAAAGAAGCGATTTCCTACATTCATACCATTTTGCGATTTCTAAATAGCGATTCCTTAAAAATTACTATTTAGGAATCGCAAAACGGAATGTTGATACATATGGCCCTAGATCCCTGATTTAAGCCTATATTATGAGTGGGACATTATTTTCAGATTACAGCAATTATGCCAACTTGAGCAGGGATCTGAAACATACACTTTTGCAGTAAATGATGTATATCCTATTATTTTCCTAGGGTAAATTTTGACAGATATACTGTGGCAACATTTATTATTCGGAAAAGCCTGGTTAATACCGATACATGCAGAATCTGGCATAGAGAGCACCAAACTGCATATAATTGCCCATTAGCCATAGTAACAGTACTAATAGATGCAGTTTATTGTATTGCTACTGGTAAAATATGAGCAGCAGAATATTGGATTTTACCATGTGCAATAAATATGGACCAACAATTCGTGACACTTGGGATTGAGGGATTAGATTGTATTTGTATGGTAGTCGAACAGTTTAAGATTATGGATTGTGCCAGTAGTAGCATGACACATGGGGTTCCATCAAGATTCCAGTCAGCGAAAAATCAGAGAAAAAATGCAGAGGAAACATGTACGATACATAAGTGGTAACTATGCAACTGTTATTTTCTGTCCACTAGAAATACACAATTCTGCATCTGTGGCATTGTTCACACATTTATGGATTTCCCACACTTGTCACAGAATCTGCTGCATAATAGGCAGACTTGAACAAAAAATAGTTTCAAGCTCAAACAGATCAAAAGTATTGGAAAACTGTACCACACAAGTTCTTATGCAGTGGCAGACTTTAGGAACTTGGGTTACTGGTTGAGGGGTGTGAAACCCAACTCTAGCAAATGCCACAATTCATGTCAAGGTGAAGCACAGGCAAACCCCCAAACGAACCTGTGCTTAACCCTCTGGTAGCACAAACACAGTCAGGCTTAACTCAGAGGAAATGTGTACAGTAGGCATGCAGTACCCAAACACTTACAAAGTGAAACACAACACAAGAAAAATACTACACCAATTTAGAAAAAAGAGTAAAATTGATTACATTATTTGACATCAAAAAGACAAAACTCCATTTAGTAGAATTGGAGATATGCATTTTTAAAGATTCCAGTAAAAATAGTGCTTAGAAGCACAAAGCTCCCACGGTTGTTATCTGGTCATGCTGGACCGGGATAAAGAACCACACGTTCAGGGTTAAACCGTATTGTAGCTCAGGCTGAATACATGGATCAGGTTTGTACTGCTGAGAAATTCATTTAAAATCCTGGCTGCAGCGGTCCTGAGGAGCGATGCTAGGTCCTCATCGAGGATGCGTCATGCAGCAGCGATTCTAATGGGCAGTGATGCATACTTGTGTCGAATATGCATAGTACTGTGTTAGTTCCAAGGAGGAGCTGCAAGGTCAGTGGTGAGGATGTAACATGCAGTAGTAGTTTTGATAAGCTGTGTGGGCTGTGACGTGGGCTTGTGTCATGGCTGCATCATGCTGTGTCATTTCTGATAAGGCACAGCAAAGAGCTGCACTGAGTATGTATTGTGCTGCATCAGTTCTGGTAGAGACCACAGCTGGGCTGGCAAAGGACCGCTAGCCCCACTTCCAAGGGTCCTTGACTGGAGGCACCACCAGGGGGGTTAGGACACAGAACAGGTAGTGTCCAGGTTCAGGAGTCAAGATGGTTGGAGCCTTTTTTGTCTCTGAGGTTCTGATAATAGGCCCATCAACTAGCCCTTAAAGTCACTCTGGAGGTTCTGGGCTCAAGATGCAGGTTGAGTTCTCACTCAGGCAGGAGGGCAAGAGGGCAGCAGGATAGCAGCATACCAGGGCAGCAGGGCAGTCCTTCTTACAGTAGACCAGTCCTTTTTGTGAGTCTTCCACAGGTCCAGAAGTGTACTGAAGCTTTGGGTCTGAGGGTCCACTATTTATGGTAACAACAATAACAATGGGTGGAGGGTCCAAGGGACTGAATTAAGAGACCTGCAAGGAAATAATCCCTTTCTTTTTCAAATAGACAACACAAAAAATCCTTGGGTCTGAAATAACAGTGTGTCCTAGAAATAACAGATCATGTAAAAGTATCTACACTCCCAATGGGGGAGAGATCCCTTTAGGACGAATACCCTCACTCACCATAGGTGACATGCTTCATCCTTTCGGTATCTCCTCCCAGTGGAAATTCCTAGTTCCACTGAGGGCTACAACCACCTCACTGTGAGGGAGGAGCTCTGGGATGTTTTGATGTTTAGAAGCTACTACACTTTCTGGGATCCTAAAGTCCCTTGGTGAATGAGGTCAGGTGCAAAAAACTGCAGCGCAGAAAAATAGGAAAATGATGAAGCATGTCACCTATGGTGAGTGAGGGTATTCATCCTAAAAGGAACTCTCCCCCATTGGGAGAGTAGATACTTTGACATGATCTGTTATTTCTAGCACACACCGGTTTTTCAGGTCCACTACTTATACCTGGTGCCCTCTTTGAAAAGAGAGAAGCTTCTAGAGTCCTTACCCTACAGAGGTGTGTGGAATTTCCTTCTTTCCTGCACTGGTCCCAGCTTCTCTGGGCACAAAAGTCCTGTGTAAAACCCTTTGTGAGTGTGCAATGTGTGTGATGTGTAACCCTATGTGTAGTTCGCGAAGTAGCGCTATGCGTAGCTATGCAAAGTGCACATCGCGCTACGCGAAGCGCTACGCGAACTGCATAGTGCACTGTTCACGATGATTGCACAGTGCCGGATGCTTGTCCGCACTGTGCAGTCATTGAAAACGGCATCTTGCACAGTGCGAGCTGTCGTTTTCGGACGCTCAAGTAGATTTTTACTCGAGCGGCAGCTTTCTCAACGCGTATTGGTAGTTTCTCATTGCGAGCGGTCGCGAGCATGCGCGGCCACTCGCAATGAGAAACCTGACCTACCTGTGTTGAGAATCCCGCCGGGAGGTTTATTTTCCATGCTTGCAATCGGCAACTTGATGTTGCTGATCGCGAACGAGAAAAAAGTCTCACCGGGGTGTCATTTAGCTCGCTCACGGTCGCCAACTTGAAGTTGAGGACCGTGAGCAACGCTACGTTTGTTCGCACTGTGCTGCGTCATGTTATCCAGATTGCAGGCTGCAGGCACCAAATGGTTGGGAAAAGAAAATGCCATAATATTAAAAGTGGAATTTTCAGAATTGTGACTTAAAATCCGACTTTAGCATTATAGAGGATTTTGAATTGCAAGTCCTTAGATACCCAACATGACTTCCCTACCTGTTTTCAATCAAAGGTTAGCACTTATTAAATATAATAAAGTGGCCCAATGTTATCCTGTCGGAGAGGTAGCCCTCACATTGGTAAAACCAGGAGAGGTAAAACTTAAAAATACATATGCAACTTTTTATTTACAATGAACCATGCCCTATGTGCTGTCTATGCCTTAACTTAGTGATGACTTATATGTAATAAAAAGGACATTTGGGCTTGGCAAGGGGGGTTATATTGCCAAGTCAAATTGGCAGTTTACAATTGCATAAAGGCTACAATGAGAGACCTAGGACTTGCTTTAAGACACTACTTAAGTGTGTGGCACAGCAAGTGCTGCAGGCGCACTAATAGAATTTCATTTTCATGCCCTGGGTATATGGTACACTACTTTTCTAGGATCTTATAAGTAAATTAAATATGCCAATCCGGTGTAAGCCAATTTGCCATCTTTTAGGGAGTGAGCACAAGAACTTTATCACTGGTTAGCAGCTGTAAAGTGCACAGAGTGCTAAGGGCAGCAACAACGAATTCGGAAAAATAGGAGTCTTATAGCAAAAGGTTTGCGGTTCAACCTGCAGAGAGAGCCAGTCCAACACAGACCACTTACAAAATGTAACTGATCATCTTTCAGTACCTTATTAATGTACTGTGGTATTGAATGTGTGCAGGTGAGGTGAAGCTTTTCCCCTGGCCGCATTATCGTATGCTAAAATGTCAAAATAGTGCAATAATGCAGTCAATAAATATGCGGCCTTACGCAGCATAATTTTCCCACTGCTTTCTGCATCTTTCAGTCTACCTGCCTCATAATTTCATGACCTATTACCCCATAGATCTAGTAACAATGTGATTCCTAATGTTTACTGCAGGGATCAAATTTAAGGGAGGACACTGCATGGTAATCATGGGCCAGATATACAAAGCATTTATCTGGTCTCAAACAGCCCAATTTTGGCCATTTACAACCAGAAAAATTAATGTTTGGATGTACAAAATGCAAAATGAGATTCGAATTTGCGATTAAGTATTTGGAATGTGTGTTTTGGCAGTCCTTTCCAAATATCGAGTCAGTATGGTATGTATTACTGTTTTTTCAACCAAATTCTGGTAGCAATACAGTAATACTTTACCAGAATTTAAGAAGTGGTGGTAACACATACGCAAATGGGATAGGGTCAAAAGGGACCCATTCCCCTTTGAGAATTTTGGGGAAATATTTTCTAAGAGCAGAGAGTGGTCACACAGACGACTGCCTACAGTTACAAAATGAAACTTAAATGTTATTTTTTTTTCTTTTTACATGTTTCACGTTTTCTTTTACAGAAAATAGCCTGCATTTAAAAAAAAGATTACTATATTTAAAAACAGTCACAGATATGGAGGTCTGCTGACCCCAGGTCTGCTGATCCCTGTGATGGCAGTGAATCCTAGTGGGTCACACATTGCGACCTACTGCATTATAATACATGATGTAGGTCTATGTGTGACCCATCAGGAATCACTAATATAGCTCAAAAGAGTTTTATATATTAGGAATAGACATTTCCTAATTGCAATTCACAGGAAATCACAAATAGGAAATCGCTCTACCTTATCTTCATACTTTTGGCCATTAGTTACTACTGCTGGGCATTTCCACTATATCCGGTGTCCGGTTGTAAATGAAGGTTTAGATGTTCAAAATCAGGCCACCACTGACTGGTTGATTTGTACATATACTGATCCATAAGTGTGCTGAAAGTTTTGACTATAACCCCACTGAGATAATTGGTCTAAAAATGTTAACTATTCACATTCCACATTAGTTATATGTATTTTCATGTGGAAAAAAGTAACTATAGATCAATATTTTTTGACAGCAGCTAATTACAGCCGCCAGTATGGTAACCTGCCTGATTTTTTTGCACATAATATAAATTATATCCAGATTTCTGACCATGATTGCCCACCTATTTCCTGTTCCACCAATACATTAAAACTGCCTGTTTTCTCACCAGCACCTCTATGTATATGATGAAGCATTTTGTTTGACATTTCCTGACCCACTACACCTGCACATTTTAAATCCTGTCACTTCCAGACATGTACACAGACCCTAATGTATATGGGGTCATATAACATACAGTGAGCACTGGGAGCATCAAGTTAAGATGCAGTCTCTACCTTGATTATGGGATGACTGGCATCTTATGTAGTTTGAAACCAGTAGTTTACAACCTTAGACAGTGGTAAATCATTGCTTGTCACTGGAACTTAAAAAGCATGTTCTGCCTTTGACAGGAAATACGAAAGTGTTTGTTGACATAGCTAAAGTAAACAACTGGACATAACAGAATAGCATACGCAAACCAAACTAAAACACAATTAAACATAACATGGTATAACACAACAAAACAGTTAAAACAGAACTCACTTCACAACTACAGTAAAAACATCAGCATAATATTGAAATAATTCAGCACATAACACAGCAACAAAAGAAACAACAAAACACATCACAACCACATCAAAGTGGCACATGGCAAGTGCACACAAATGTTCTTGTCAGAAATTCCCACTTCCAAAATAGTTTATGATAATACAGTGGAAAATATGTTGGCACCAAGGACTGCCTTAACTTACCAACAAAGACATAAAAAAGTGCCATTCAAAAATGGTTTACTGTCTAGCTACTGGTGTCCAAAACCTTATCTGGTATCATGTCATGGTCCTTTAAAGAAAAACAGGTGAGCTGTGTGGGGCTGGAGTGAAATCTCAAAGCTCATGCTTGCACCAGAAAGAGTTAGCATTGAGGATGGAGTGCACCTTCATGAGCCACCATTCTTTCTGTCTCTGCTGGTGGCCGAGCCTGCTTTGAAGGAGGAAGGGTCAGGCTGAGTATGTGTTGTCTGAACCCCCTAAACAGTATTTCTAATTGTGTCTTTAGGACAGTGGTGTAAAGAAACTCACACTCTTCGACCAAACTAATGACCTCTCAGGCCAGTGTAATGTGTTGAGGGGGCCCCCTGGAGCTTGGGGCCCCCCACACTGCGGGGGCCTTTCGTACGCCGCTGCTTTAGGAACCTTAATGCCCCTCCAAAAGTGTGCACCCTGGGAGGACATTCACTGTACTCTACACCCTATATAGCACAACGTTATTGTGCCCCCTGAGAGACTCTTTGCCCTTACATCTGTTCTGGTAATTTAGTGCGCGCAACAGTGTTTCTTCATTTTTAAGGGGCATCATCCCATGAATATGAGATAATACACCTGTGAGGGTGTGAAATATGTGCCCATTTAATGTGTATGAGAGAAGGATGCACAGAAGAGTCTGTTGCACCACCAGAGCCCAAGACAGGGCAAACCCCAGTGCTTGATTAGAGCCAGTGTGGCCCACCAGCACTCAATACTAATTTTTACTCATCAGACATTGACTCAGAGCAAGAGAGAAAAAAACAAAAGAGGGGAAAGGAAGAGGAAGACCGTCACAAAGGGAAAAAGCAGGGATGGAAAAGAACCTGCAAGTGTGAAATACAGGGGCAGGGAGTGTCTAGTGGTTGATCAAAGTGACATCAGGCAGATCAGGACCTTGCAACCCTGGTATTCAGTGCACCAACATTTAAAAGCACCAGCCAAAAGCATATGAGCAGAATATTGGACCCCAGCACTCAAAGGTTTCCCATTTAAGGCTTGTTGTGCCTCTAGGGCACTTACGTAATCCCTCTCTTGGTAACTGTCCCACAGTGAAAGTATAACACTTGACACACATGGGAAAGAATGTGTCAGACAGATCGGTGACATATCCAACAACATTCAGAAAACACCTTAGGCGCAGTGTGTGAAAGCACAGAAAATGGGAGCTAATCCATTGCATATTCTGCAAACCATGAAAATGACATTTTGAATATATTTAAAAAATAAAGCTTGTATATGTTACATTTTCTTACAATTAATGCTTATAATGAAACAGTTGATTTTATCAGACTGTCCAATTTGTATTTTTAGGTTCAAGTTATAATCTATTTTATGTCGAGGAAAAACATTCATGTTCTAATAATATTTCGGAAATTAAAAAGGCACTGTCTTCACAGTTTGCTTTCACTTCCCCTGAAACTCACAGCTCCTGTATTTATCAGTCATATATTTAGAAGTGCTGAAATCAGGCCTCACACTGTTAGGTTTTGACAGAACATTCCCATAAAGAGTGGAAATATGCTGAGTACAAACACCACAGCCAAATAGGCTGCATTCCTACTTCATGAACTAGAAAAAAATGGGCGAAAGCCATGCATTAAATGTGCAGTACATTTCTATAGAATTGTTATTGGAAGTAAATGTAAAACTCACCACTGAAAGGAGATTTACTCAAGTGTGAATCAAACGATCGACAAACAGCATCCTAGGCATGTGATGTAAGACCAATTCTCCATTACTCACAGACAGTATAATAGTATTCTTTGAGGAAACGAAATACAAATTACAGAAATACAAGTTTTCTCATTTGTTATTTTCGTTATGTTTTCCTCAAAGAATCCCTTAGCTCATATTTGTAAATTGTGAAGGACGAAAATGATCAATATTATCTTCACAGAAAGTAATAGTGTACATCATCTACTGCGCCACATGTGCACACATGCACATTTCATGGGTGCAACAGGGTGTCCTTTTGGAACCCTTGCACCCTTAAAATTATACCCAGAATTTGCGAGTGCCTCTTGGTTACTTGCAAATTGCAGGCGCAAATCCTATTAATCCTATGGGCCTCTTGGCCCTTAGGAATGAATGGGATGGTATTCCTTGATTTTGAATCTCAATTTGCGATTCGCAATTAAGGAATATTAAGTAATCGCAAATATTTTTGCGATTCCTACCTACATTCAATTTAGCGCGTCCTTAATAGCGATTCGGTAAAAATCGCTATTAAGGACTCGCTAAATTGAATTTATCTACATCTGGCCCTAGGAGTTTTATATAGCACTAGCTAGACCTGAAGGTATCAGAGCACTTTACAAGCAGTGCGCATATGATAATTTGAGATACCTGTGAGGATACGTGTAGGTCAAAAGTAGTCAACAGCTCTATACAAAACATATAAAAATAGTGGGAACACACAGTCATAGTACAATACATCATGGTTGATTGTAGTGTACCATTTTGGCCCAATTGCAGGTTACGGCTTTCAGTAAATCTGAGATTGCATCAAATTCGATGGGTGGATGCACAGAAATGCCCATGAACCACCCATGGAACGCCTGCCACTTGGAAATGTAATGGAATACAGTGCAAACCGCTGTATTGCATTGCAATTCTTTACATAGTCATACAAGGCAGCGCAAATTGCCCCTGGTGTGGCTTCGTAAATTTTACCTAAGCCTTTGCAGCCCTATATTACCTTACGTGATGAAAGGACAAGTAAAAGTCTTAATAAATCTAGGCTCAAATGTCTGAAGTCTCGGCAATATGAGGTGTGTGGGAACACTTTGTTAATAAGGAGGAAAACATTTTTCATGTGAAGCTATCAACAGCCAAGGCTGCTGCAGGTAAAAGCGGTGGGGCCAGGTGGAGGGGGGTATTTTGAGAGACGACCACGAGGGAAAATTAAATAAATACATAATTTTCCCTCATGGTCGTCTCTCAAAATGCGTCACTTTGTAAACCCCTGCGCTACATTATACCTGCGCCAGGTATAATGTATGCAGGGGGGCATTCTGACACAAGAAAAGGTCATAGAAGTGACGTAGTGCGCCACTTCTAGAACAGAAATCCATCAATTTCTTACGCCTGCCTCACAGCAGGCGTAAGACTGACGCAGGCCCTTTCACATGGGTCTTGCCCCATGTGAAAGGACACATTGCTGGAGTTGCGTCACACTCCAGCAATGCGCCACTTTTGCGCCACACAGATACGTCAGAAATACTGACGTATCTGTAACTTCTTGCACAATGATGCGTCATACTGTAAATATGACGCATCATTGGTGTCGCAAAGAATGTGCAATGAAAATTGACGCATCGCTGTTGTCACGCAGCGATGCGTCACTTTTCATAAATGAGGCCCAGGGTTTTTACGCACAGATCGCAATTTAGGCCCACTAGTAATCAGGCCTAAGATTCGTAACAAAGCCACAGAATTTAAAGTCACACAAAGAAGCATTACCTGGCCTTGCCTGAAACCTCAGCACAAAATAAAAACAGATGCAAACAATGGGCAAAAGGAAAACCACGAAATACTGTAATTTGTGCGAAACTGCGCATATAATGTGGTTGTGCGAAACTGCGCATATAATGTGGTTATCACACATTGCTTGCACAGGTACTGCTAGGTATGCCTTTAGTACAAATCTGACACAAGACACCAGTAATTAGAAGCTGACTCACATCAAGTAGAACCAGTTTTTGTAATCTGAGCAGGTCCAATAACACATCAGCGCACAAGTCATAATAGATTCAGTGTTACACGATTTGTTTCACAAAGCATAATGTTGCAGGTTTCACTCAGTGCTGTATTGCACATATCCTTGCAAATCTTGCCTACAGTCTCAAGGGTAAAGTCATCACCCACTCCTTTTCAAGTGCCTCATTAGCTTTTTGCTGCATCACTAGCTTTTTTTAACTCATGTTTTTATCTAAGCTCCTACTGCATATCAATCCTATCTATCTGTGTGCAGTCATCGCTCCAACACAAATGTGTACTAGTGTGGTGGTAGTTGGGGGTGCGTACTTTTTTGCTGGTGATGGAATATCATGTCAAAATTGTGTTGCAATCGCTTTTGCAGTTTAATGTGTAAGCATAATATGATGGATACTTACAAAAGGTCAAAAAAGCGATTGGTAAACTAGCCTTGCCAAATAATTCACATATATCAAAGTTATTTAAAGACCAAATCTATACATCACATTCCTAAGTACCTTATTCAAATCACAAGCATTACCTAAACGCATTACTCATTCCTATACAGATACAGTTTATTGACTATTTGTGGGTGAATAGTGTTATCAGTGCTATTTTTCTCGACGCTGTGGTTCTATGATCCTAGGTCCAGGCAACTAGATGTAGTGTTGTAGAAACACTATTCTAAAAGATTAAAAACACAGATGACTCGTCGTAATAAGCATAATTCTACGATATAGATATAAACATATTGTTCATATTAACTTATGTTACACTTACAACTCAGCTAAAATCTGAATACTTCATGATGTCCTGGCATGTTTTCTGGTATAGCACAGTCAACATCTTCCCGCAAGGGCCAGGCACGTAGAGCATTCATCATCATTACAAACCACTTAATACAAACTCATGATCCAAATATTAAATGACAAAATGTAATTGATAAACAAGTGAAAAATGTCTTTTTAGGTCTCGTCGACAGATCTTTTAGTGGGCTTGTGTTTGCAATACATTATGTGCACATAAAGTGGGCTTTCAGTCAACACTTTGCTCATGATTGGATGAATTTGTTGTCACTCATTTCTCTTCTCCTGATTAAATAGGTTTCCTAACAATTCTAGTGCTTGTCCTACCCAGGAGCATTTTAGTCTCACAGTGTCTTGATTGAATGATGAACCCTTCCGTTGCTGGTATCCGACATAGCATTGCAGTGCACATGATGGACTATTTAACTGAATAAAATTGTACTAAATAACATTAAATGATTTCAAAGATGGCCACAATGAATAAATATTTTATTTTATTTTACAAATTCTGCTGAAACAATGGAGGCTTGGGAGATGCATACATTCATTGCTGCCGTCTACTATAAAACAAAAAGCATTAGTAAAGCCAATAAGTTTCACAATCAAAACCCAGCAACAAAAGTCCTTTAATCAATCCTCATACAAGAGGAGAGGATGTGGCCAGATGGCTAGAATGAATGAATGAATGAACAGAATTTATAACAGTTCATAGAAGGCTGTCATGATGAGATTTTCGTTTTCAACTGTTTTTGAAAGCGAGAAAGATCTGTTGATGCTCACAGAGCTGCCAGCAATTCATTCCAGGCGTGGGCTCTTAAGAAACTGTAAGACCTACCACCTCTAAGCACCATCGGTATTTTAGGGGTGCAGGCCAGATTGGCAAAGGAGGATCTAAGTGCTCTTGCCGGTGTGTAGCGGCATGCTCTTTTCCTGAGCTTGGCGGCTCACATACCATGGAGGGCTTTGAAGAACATACCGAAGGCCTTGAAATTCATTTGTTCCCTCACTGGCAGCCAGTGTAAAGACTTAAGATGGGGGGTCATATGCAACCTGGGCTTTAATTTAAGAATCGACTTTGCTGTTGTGTTTTGCACTTACTGGAGGCGTTGGAGAAGGTAGTCTAGTCTGGGAGTCCCATGTAAAGGACATTAGTGTAGTCCAATCTGGAGATTATCAATGCCTGTACCACAATCTTCCTGGAATCCAGAGGGAGGAGCAACAAAAATGTCTTCATCACTAACCCTTGGGGTAGTTCACGTAGTGGCGCTATGCGTAATTACGCCAAGTGCACTTCGCACTACGCAAGTTACGCGTAGCTACGCAAACTGCGAGTTGCAGTAGGGAAAATGCTGTTCGCACTGATTGCACAGTGCCGGATGCTTGTCTGCACTGTGCAATCATTGCAAACGGCATCTTGCACAGTGCAAGTTACGTTTTCTTCAGCTCGAGTAGATTTGTACTCGAGCGGCAGTTTTGTCAATGCGGACTAGTAGTTTCTCATCGCGAGTGGTCGCCAGCATACGTGTCCACTCGCAATGAGCAAATTTATGTTACTGATCGCGGACGAGGAAAAAGTCTCGCCGGGATGCCATTTTGCTCACTTGCAGTCGCCAACTTGACGTTGAGTACCGCGAGCAAGCAAAAAATGCCCGCTATGCTTCGCTATTCATTTTTGCACTGTGCTACGTGCAATTCGCGTAGCGCATAGTTGCGCAAACTACTCGAGCGTAGCGTAGTCCAACGCCCAGGGTTATTCAGCACTCACATTAAGCCAAAGCAGGTTTCTACTAGAGTCTACACCTGGAATCGCATTGAAAGTTCATTTTCAATGTAGACGCCCATGATTTTTACTGAAGATTGGACAGATTTGGGAGGGGGGAGCCCACTGGGCCACCACTTACTCCAGTTGTTCACAGTGGGGTGACCGAAGAAGATGATCTCTGTTTTGTCGGGGTTATACTTAAGCTGGTTCTCCTTCAGCCATTTAAAGACCTCAGTGAGGCATGATCTAATGACTCCCCCATTGAAGTTTCCATCTTTGTTGCATGTAAAGATCGGCTCTGTATCATCAACATAGGAAATTATTTTGGCACCCTATGCCTCTGTCAATGATGCGAGTGGTGCCATATTCAGATTAAAGAAAGTTGGGCTTAAGAAAGAGCCCTGTGGGACTACCACCTGCATTCTAGGCATAACTGCTGAAAAAGGGGGGGGGGGGGTGCAGATAATCTGTTCTCTATCCTCCAAAAAGGAAGTGATCCAGGCCAATGCTCTACCTTTAATGCCCATGTTCCTTAATCTTTCTACGAGCCTCCCATGGGGCACTGTGTCAAATGCTGCAGACAGATCAAGTAAGATAAGCACTGCTCTGCCTCCATAGTCCAGCACCTCTCTGAGCTGTTTTTTTACTTCCAGCAGGGCCGACACTGTGCTGTAATTGGCCCTAAAGCCTGATTGCGTGGGGTGCAGACGAGTTTACTTCTGCGAAATTGGTCCTTTCTGCAGCGTTCGGAGCGCCAGCGCATAGCATCCACTTCACGCACAGAATGACACAGCACCACCAAAGGGGAAATTCTTTGAGATGTTAATTTATTAAGTGTTACATAGCACCAAGCTGAAATGACCTACACGTTTCAGTCGTAGCCTTCAACAGGGCCATAGAGACATTGTCTAGAGTGTACTTTTTAAAGGGGCAGACACCCCACCCACACCTCAACAAAAATGTTATCAACACAAAATGGGACACAAGCCTGTTGCATATATCAGAAACATTCCATATAGGTGCATTTGATCAAAGATTTCTTTCTCTTTTTTTCCCTTTTTTCATATTATGTCATTGGTAATACCATAAATATGCACTTCATATCAGGAAATGGCACGAAAGAATATATAAAACATAAAATGAGGATGGGAGTGAGAAAGCAGAAATCAAAGGTAAAGTACCCTCTTTCAATGGAAGCCCTCTGGGAGTGTGTTCGTCCAACATATTCACAATTTATTTTATACAAAATCAATTCTTCTTTTTTCTTTTCTTTTTTCCTCTTCTTATGCAATTGGATTAGCAAATGTGTTTGCATCCCGACTTATTGCATTTGAAACCCGACTACCTCCCCGTGAGAAAAAAGATTCCCTTGCTTCTATCCTCAAGCATCATTAACACCAATCTCAAATATACATTTTATGTCACAATCCCCTGACAGAAGTTGTTTTTGTTCAATTTGTCTGGCTAATCATCACTGCAGTTTCAACATATAGCTGCAATCGAGGTTTATACAATACATTATACAATTTGTTACTAAAATGCGTGGTGCTTCAACTCAGCTCCCTAAAAATCATAATTGCACTTTGCCAAAATCAAAATACACAATCTTGCACAGGAAAGCTGCTCTAGAGTTTCCATGATAGTACATTATGCTTGTGCTCTAATAGGTTACTGATCATTGGTAATTTCTAGGGTCCACCTCCGGGGCACCCTTTAATTCAATAATATTGCGCTTTGCTCCGATGTCAAGAAATGACTGTGCCTAAAAAACATACCTAGGTTGACCATTGGTGATGCAATACAAGTTTCTACCCCTTGATACAATCGGAAAGAAAGTTTCCATAGAAGTTTAACAAGGCTCCTTGAAGTACATTTGGACCAGTGCCATCGAATGGACAGTGTCTACATTAATCTTCGACCAGAAAAGAACAAACCAAGTAATCATGGACCTTGCAAACCAGTCCTTTACCTTCATGCTTCGCATAAAGCTCAATAGGTCATGGGGATTATTGCAGCAACTATTATTTTCTTCCAAAGTCACCATGGAAGTTGTCAAATACTTAGTTTCCATAAAATGCCACGTGCCAAATTAACAACCATCAAATAGGATAGAATCTATTCTTCAAATATATATTGCAGCATTAAGTATTTCATCAAAGTTCAATGTGCAGGAATAGATAAGTCATTCAAATAGCATGAGGGCAACAATATGAAGCACATAGAATATAAATGTATGGCAGCATTACAGGTTAAACAAAGGGCAATGTGAAAAGGTCAATAGGCAACAATATTAAGCACAAACAATGTAGCAGCTTCTAAAGTTAGTCAAAGTGAAGTGTGCAAAAATAAATAGGCTATTGGGGTCATGCGGGGATAAAGATATGAAGCATGATATGAAATAAGCAGATGTATTGTATAAAAATGACATTAGATGAATTTAAAACTAACATTTAGCAAAAAAAACTCACATTATTACCATCGTCTTCTCATGGGAAAAAGGTCACTGTTGTTATGAATGAGTATGAACCAAAGAAACACTGACCATGTTTATATCGATCACCCTATTTCTCAAATACATGCCATGGTTTTGCCCGAAGAGGAAGGATACAGAGCGGAGGGGCATGTTCCTGTTATATCAACTTTCATGATATTAAGAAGGACCACACAAATCCTCAGTCCAGAAGTACATATAGTTTGGCTTCTGTATTCAGGCCCCATGGGCTTTCAGTGCCCATTGAAAGTATCCATCTTGATTCTGCTCTCCATAATTTCATCTCCCTGTATCCTCCTCTTGCATTCACAAAAACCTGTTGGATTCCATAATATACAAATTTGCCAACGTCACCATTGTGATGCTCCCAGATGTGTTTTGCCATGACATATGTATAATATTTCTTCCCAATGGCCCGAATGTGCTGCAGGATTCATAGTTTAAGTTTGTTGATCGTACTTCCTACGTAGAGCATACCACATTCGCATTCCAATGTATAAAGAACATGGGTGATCTCACAATGAATGTGTTCTTTGATCTTCATTTTACCATCAATCAGTTTCACTTCTGTTATCCCCTCATTTGCAGGCTTTACACTTCGAACATTTAAAATCCAGTAATCTTGGGCAGTGTCCAGCCATTGATTTTTTGTTGTTGTGGCATAAAACTGCGACCGAGGAGGTCCCCAAGAGAATGAATTCTACGATACCTTATGCTTAGATGACTTTGTATGATCTCCTTCAAATCGCCGTCTTGCTCTAGAACCTTCCAGTTATCCTTAATTAGTTTCTTCACTTCATTTTCAGATTGATTGAGGTCCAAATTGTACCTAATGTTAGACTCTCCATCACCCTCCACCAGACTTTTCATCTTTGGCAATAGAAGGTCACCCCTATTCTTTTGTTTTGCTCTCCGTAAAGCATCCTTCACTACAGACATTGGATACCCACGCCAAAAAAAACTCTGTGTCACTCCCGATGCTTGTTCCTCAAAAACTCTATCCTCTCAGGAGTTCCTTTTAACCCTGAGGAACTTGCCATATGGAATGCTCCATTTCAGAGCTTTTGGGTGTGCACTGTTTGCAAGTATTAAATTGTTTCCATTGGTGGGCTTTCTAAAACCTTTTGTGCAAATGTTGTCATTAGATAAATAAAGTTGGACATCAAGAAAGGTGAGCTCTGTCTTGCTGATGGTATAGGTGAATTTGAAGCCTTGGGGGTTCATGTTCAGTGATCCCAAAAGTGTGATTAGTTCAACCTTTCCTCCTTCCCACAGGAGAAAGACGTCATCGATAAAACGTAACCATCAGACGACTTTTTTCAGGTTCTCTGCGTGTTCACCTTCTCCCAATGTTTCTGTCTCCCACAATCCCATTGTAAGATTTGCGTGAGTTGGGGCAAACGAGGCTCCCATTGCTGTTCCTTGCTTCTGTATATAAAATTTTCCATCAAAGATGAAGATTTTATTCAACAGACAGAATTCCATCATTCCCAACAACATTTCCGTGTGGCTTAGCAGACTGAGAGATCTTGATCTTAAGTAATGTCTGGTAGCTTTCAAACTGTCCTCATGTTTGACTGATGTGTACAGGGATATGATATCCACTGTAGCCATGATATAATTCTCTTTCTAGGGGATGATGTTGATTCTGTTTAGAAAATCCATAGAATCCCGAATGTAAGTGGGGAGGTTTGAAACATATGGGAAGAGGAAACTGTCCACAAATCTTGAGGTGTTCTCTAGGAAGGAGTCACAGGAGCTCACAATTGGTCGCCCTGGGGGGTTGGCCAAAATTTTGTTCAATAGATGATTGGTAAAATTGGATAGTCCTTTTTTAATCATGCAAATTTATTTTTATCCAATAGATCCAGATCATGCCATTCCCCCAATTTAGTATGAAATCTCCTCATCACTTCTCTTGATGGATCTGCTGGCAGCTTCTCATAGTGAGTCCGGTTGTTCAATTGTCTTCTTGCTTCTAGTAAGTACTTGCTTTTGTCTATAATCACGAGATTACCCCCTTTATCAGATGGCTTTATAATGATGTCCTTGTTTTCTTGTAGCTTACTCAAAGCTGCCCAGTCATCAGACGTCATGTTATCACTACTCCTCCTGGGATGACCATTTCCAGCCTTGACGGCCAATTTTCTCAAACCATCCGATACCAATTCTTGAAAAAGATCCACTTTGTTCGCAGGTGGCAATTGGGGGCAGAACCTGGAGCTGTTTTTACTACCACTGGGGACAGACAAGTCAGGGTCAATGTTGAACATCGCACACTGTTCTCTATCACTCAGTTCTCTTTCTCTTTCAACACCTGGTTGTTTCTCCAAGCTCATGAGAGTTGTTAGGTGTGGGAGAGCTCTTGCTTTTAAAACGGACAGTTCTGGTTCATTTTTCCTTGCTGGTTTTCGAATTTTCTTTGTTCTGTTAGCAAAGTACTTTCTCAGTTTAAGCTTCCAGCAGAATTTGTACAAATTAATTCTTGCATTGGCAAAGTCCATGTTTGAATTTGGACAAAAGGACAAACCATTATTGAGCAGGTGTATGTGGTTCTCATTAAGTTTCATACTGGTGAGATTGATAACTAGATACTTGTCCAAAGATCCAGTCCCACTCCTATCAATCTTTTAGATTTTTCTTTTTCTCTCCTTCTCTACCACGTTTTACTTTTCCTTCCCCTTCTTGCTCTTTGACATTTGTTTGATTTAGATCTCTGCCTCTCCCCCTCGTTGTCATTTGGAGCAACCGTAGCTCCCCGGAAAAATCCAGTTTTGGTAAATTTCCAGATATACCCTCATCTCCAGAGCTTACTTCAGAGCTTTCCACACTAGAAGGAGGGTCCACTCTTCCCCTCATTTGATCCATTCTTTGTCTAGTGTGGAGGGAATCAAATTGTCTGGCAAACTTGTACGCTCTGCCTACTGCATAGTCCGTTCTGTCCCTGTTAAATTTTCTAAGTTTCTTTGTCTGGACCTCTCTCTCATGTTTATCCATTTTCTCTTCTACGTTTTCTTCCCTTCCTCTGTGGCGGCAAATTTCTCCAATAGTTTCTCCAATTTTTTACATTGTTCGATATTTCAGACAATTTCTTTTCCGCGTGTATAATGAGGGTCTTCATAAGTTTCCTTGAGCATTCTGTTGTGTTTTTTTGCCACTGTGTGAGTAAGTCTTGATTCATGTCATTTAAAGTGGGTAGGACTAAAATTTGCAGCGCCCTGGGTATTCGCTGACATTCTTTATACCTTTTTAATGTCGCACTCTCCCACCACTTGTTTGTTTCTGTGACTCTTAATTTTTCTAATACTCTCACCATTTGCTTAGGATCACTCTTGCGTTCCCTGCTGGGGTCATGTGACATACTCCTCGATTGTTCATACATCCTACTCAGTACACATTTCATTTGCTGTTTGTTCTTGTTTACTAAAATGGTTAGCCATGACTCAAGGTTTATTCTCAGATGAATATGGATCACTGATATGCCAACTGCAAATAGTTGCCTCTAGAGAAGAGTACCAGTTCACTGAAATTCTTTCTTTTCCCCTTAGACAGTGTACTTCTCTGCATACTCCATGAGTACTTTATTCACGTGTTTCTCCAAAACTTTGGAGAGAGCTGGAAGTTGAGAGATGGGTCTGCAACTAGCAGGAATTTTTGGTTCTACATTTGATTTTTTCAGGAGTGGTAGAATTTTAGCCTGCTTCCAGAGTGCAGGACAATTCCTGTTTCCAACGAGGAATTGAGTACCTTATTGACCGTTGCGTTTAGAGTGGCTGCAAGAGCTGGTATCAGTTTTGCTGGGCACGCATCTGGAGGTGAGCCTGTCTTGAGGCCTGAAAGATACGAAAGTGAATCCTCAAGTTTAATGGCATGGAACTGTAACAGTGGTGGGCCCAGTGAAAGTATGAGGGGGGGGTTGAGTAATGCTTCCCACCTGAGTGTAAGTAGCGGAGGTATCTTCCTACTTCTCCGTGGAGAATGACTTCTGGAATATCTTAATCTTTTCATAGAAGAAACTAGCCACCTGGTACATCCGATTAGCTGATAGCGGTACATCCTTGTTTACTGCTTTAGGAGCTGTGAATGATTTAACGATATTGAAGATTTCCTTACCCCTATTCTTAGTAATTGTAATCCTTCTCTCCGAATAATTCATTATGGCCATGTTTGCCGATTTGTAATGTGATTTGCGAGCTTCCTTATCGATGATCTTCTCATCTATAAGATATTCCATACGCCACTTTTTTTCTAGGCCTTTGAACCTACTTTTACTGGCTCTCAGAGAATCATTGAACCAAGGTGCTGAATGACATTGCCTTCTAGATGTGCTTGCGTTCAGGAGGCGACTGCAACTATATTTGTCTTCAGCCATGCTTCTATGATGTGAGCGCCTCTAAGGGGCTGCCCACCAGATCGGGGGCTGAGGATTCGAGTGCCTTCCAAAGAGATGTCATAGATACTTTATGGAGGGGTCTGTAGGTGTCTACCGCCCTTCCCTCCCCTGGTGGGATGGGTTTCCCAGTGATGGGTATCCTAAAGTTCATGAGGAAGTGGTCAAACCATGTTAACAGGATTTGGGGATCCACCTCCACCTGCAAGTCACAGCAGAATTGATCTAAAATGTGACCAGTTTGTGGGTAGGACACATGACAAATGACTTGAGATTACATCATCATTTCAGACAAGGCCATCATATGAGGGTCAGAGGGATTATCCCAGTGCAAGTTGAAGTCTCCCAAAATAGTAAGATGTTTGTAACTTAAGGCCAATGAGGTGATACATTTGTGTTAGGAGTTTAGGAAATTTCTAGGTGTGCCTGGTGGTTTATATTTTGGCGCCCCAGAAATGCATTGGTGTGGTGAAATAGTGCACTGGAAACCCAGGCACTCTGCCCCTTCCACCTGATCTAGTGGAATCAGGACACACTCTAATTCCTCTTTAAATATAATGGTGACTCCCCCTCCAATCCCTGTCTTCCTATCTAATTGCATGATTTTGTAGCCTGCGGGAATCACTGACACAATGGTAGGGTTTGAAGAGTCTGTTAATCAGGTTTCCGTAAGGAACATAAGGTCAGGGTGCTCATCTGATAACAGATTAATGTGGGCTTTGTTTTTTTGCAAGGAGCGCTTGTTGAGGAGTATGGCTTTGACAAATTTCCTCTGTCTGTCTAGGCTAATTGCCTTTTTGTTATGGACAACACTCAACGGACTATCCACCTGTCCATAGTCCAGAGACCAGTTGCAGTGCGGGCAGGTGAACGTAATGACATTGTTCATGCTAACCGCTAGGCATCAGCATTTATGAAGATTGCCAATATTACGTGTTAATTCTCTTTCATAGCTGTTCCTATGTGTTGGAGCGGCGGGGCTGTGGGCAGCACGGCCTGCGCCGGCCTCCCTGGAACACTGATGGGTGCAGATGGGCTTGCCATCCCCGGGTTAAATACCCTTAGGCCGAGGGGACAGGGAGGAGACTAGACTGTCTCCCTTTAAGATGGCGGCTAGTAAATGGCTCACCGGAAGGGTGAAGCCTCGATGGTAATCCTCCCTCCACACAATCAGCAAACCCTGCGAAGAACCGGGGAGGATTATCTTGAAAAGAGTTTCTGCATTAGAGATTCGGTGAGTGTCCAGACAACAATGTCTGTGCAAGCTCGCAAATAAATGAAAAAGGTAGTTTTTAAAATTGCGAATTCAATTACTCCAAGAAAATTCTAAAATACGTGCTTCCTTCGTGCTGGGCTAAAATAGACGGACTGCCTAAGTATCACGCAGTCTCTCACTCTCTAGAGTGGTCAAACTCAAAGCTGGAGAACTGGTTTCGAAGCACAGTAGGGACGCTCAACATCTTGTGATTCTGGGCAAATCACTTAATTTCTCTGTGCCTAAAAAAATGAATGTGTCAATCTGCAAAGTAACTGGTGCTCCTGTAGAGTGCTCTGATACCTTCAGGCCAAGTTTGCACTGTGAAAACCAACCTAAAAACAAAGCCACTCCATGTTTCACAGTACAGGCAGTACCCGCTTGCACTTTTAAAAGGGATAAAAGTCTCTTCCAGGCCGATGCAGTGAGTGACTGCACTCTACTGCAAAGGTATGTCTGGGGGGGTCCATGGGACCCCCTTTCGCCCCTCCTGAGGGCTGCCTTTAGGATGAGCATTGAAAGTGATCCACCTTTTCATGATGCACTTTCAGTGTGATTCCTAAATGTATGTTTTCCTCTGCCACCGGGCCCAAAATATGGTGCTGGGGCAGAAGCAAAGTGACTCCCTCATTTGTCGAGGCCAAGCCCTAGTGCAAATGTTGGAATGCCCTCTCGAGATAGTGCTGGCACGACATATGCACCACGACATATGCACCAAGGCTATTAGTATTGCATATTTTATGCTTTTTCTTAAATCCTCTATGAATTCATACATTTGAGATTGCGATCAAGAGAAAGGTAATTTGAAAAAAAAACATATTTTTAGAAATGCAAGCCAACTTAAAAGAAAGCATTTTAAACACATTTTTGGTTATGCGGTTTTATGAACACATTTCCAGCATCTAGCAGTCAGCATCAACAGGTTTTAAATTCAATGGGAACTGATTGCATATTTGGGAACAGCAATTTTCTTAGTAGCAGGCTATCTTGATTTGCTCAGAAAATCAACAAAGTCCCAGTCTGCGTAGTACTCATGCCATAAGCCAATAATTGCTTCATTTCTGTTCCAGAGTCTTACATTCTTTGACAGCAGTCCTTAAGAAGGTTGCATACTTTTTTGTCATATTTGCTTTTCCAATCATCGTTTGAGCCTCAAATTGTTAACTTATTGAATGAAGCTGTCAGTGATATTGGTAGTAATGCAGGATTTAAAACTGTAATCATTACTCTTTAGAAATGCAAACTTTTTTCATGCATTATCATGCATTATCACTGTGCGTGGACGCATTTAGTACCAAATATATTTAACCCTTCAGTTCAGCAGTTCACACATCTACCCAGTACAATATATGCTTTACAATTTTCCATGTTCCTTTGCTTTTCTGTCTGCCCCCCACTCTCTCTCACTCTCTCTTCTTTCAAATTCTTTCCTTTCAGTCTCACTTATACTCTCTCCTCCTCTGTCCCTCTCTCTCATTCACTCGTCTTTCTTACTGGCTACCTTAACCTACGCTGTCTAACCATCTTTCATGTATTTTTCTCTCTAGTTGTTATCTCTCTCTCTTTATATTTCTCATGTTTCCTCTCTCTCTACCTCTCTCTTATTATCTTTCCCAACCCACACCTGAGTGGTTCATTGGTTGCCTGGAATGAAATTAGGATGCAGAATGTGGGCTGCACTGCAGGGCTTGCAGGTTAAAACTCCCTTCCCGGTTTTGTCACTTCTGGGAGCCTGGTTTCAAGGCCTGCAGACCCATCCTTCCTTCAGAAACTTCAGGAAGTAGGGCAGCACTTCTTCTGATACTTTGCTGTCCAGTACTTTGAGGAGAGGTCTGTGAGGTTCTTTATTGTGGCCAGTGCTCGCCTGTGGGTAGAGGGCAAGGACCTGTCCACCCTTAAACTAGTTCTGGTCAGTTTCTCTACCCTCACTGGGTTTGGTTTAAGCCTGACTAGAGAGACAAAGGGAAGGCAGGCCTAGGTGTGAGCTTCATCTGCTATTGACAAGTTAGGTATCCTTTGAAGCTATGGAAGGGGTTGGGCACTGCCCCCAGACCATGCTGTCAAAGGAGGGATCCCCCTCTCCAGTCTCTGGATCCTTTGTGTGCTGTCTGGGAGCAGTACACAGCCAACCACAGAGGAGTCATCAGGGGTCAGGTGACAGCTGGACACTGGCTTAAACGCATTTAAAATGACAGCATTTAAAAAATGTTATTTCCAAAATTGTAATATAAAATAAGATGTGACCATTAGTTGGATTTTAAATTGACTAACCATACTCCCAAACTGAATTTAGCACTTATTAAAGGTTATAGTGTAAAACATAAATTATGCACGTACTACTTTTTAAATACCATAAATCCCACCCTATGGGCATTTAGGGTCTGCAATAGTAGTCATTTCTAGGTATAAAAAAGTTGTAGGCCTGGAAAAATGGTTGTTTTGTCAGGTCAAAATGGCAGTTTCCAAACTGCATGCCTAGGCTGCAATAGCAGGTTTGGAAACATGTATTACAGTGCTACTTTAGTGAGTGGTACAAGGTGTGCTGCAGCCCACTAGTACCATTTAATTTAAAGTTCCTGCAAGCATTTAATACCATACACTAACCATGCCAATTAGGTGTATGCCAATTTTACCATGTTTAGAAGGGACAGTACACACACTTTATCACTGGTTAGGAGACGTAAAGTGTGCATAGTCCTATGGACAACAACAATCAGTTCAGTAAAAGAAGGCAAAATCCTGAGGGACTGTCACACAAAAGATGGTCATTTCCAACATCATGGCTCAGTGCCAGCACTTAACGTGACACAAGTGGTAGAAGTTTGGTGAATGCATGACTCCTTTAGAATCTTTTCAGTATTTTTCTCATTATGGCCATATTATACATTACTTAATTTGGTTTGTTCTGATATGTTTTAGCACAGGATCATCCAACATCTGAGTTTTAATATCAGAATGACACTCTGTATAAAAGACCCATGCCAATGCCGGAATGAGAGAGTGGCTGCAGAATTGTATATGTGCTCTTACAGAGCAAAGTGTGTGGTGAAGGAATGATTCTTAGTAGGATCTTATTAGAGTTTTATCATGATGGAGCCCATGGACATATAATACCGATTTTGAGAATGTCAGGATCTAGCAAATTAGGTTCCATATTGGATGATCATCACAGCCTGAAAATCTGGTGGTTGCTTATGAAAAATCCCAACAAAACCTATTCACAAGCTGCAGGTGTATGCTGGTATCTCCTTTTACATCTCTATTTGTTAAGATCTTAACAGGTATGCTCCCAGTTTACAAAAACATCTGCTTTACTTGCTTCTGAAATACCCCTTCCTTGGGAACTTCACAGCAACCAGCACTTTTGTTATAAAGGCAAGCAGTTAAGGCACAACCAGCAGGGAAAATGCCCGATAATAGGGTTAAACCAGGAAGATAGTGGTCTGGCAGGCTTTTGTTCAGTCAAGGGGGGACAGTGTTGAAAGTATAAGCATCTTGTCTACTTCTTGGTCACTGATACATACAGTATTCTACAAGCAATATGGTGAAATGTTTAATTACATAAACTCAAATTTGTATGGTAAAAATCCTTATACCTGATGGTGCAATGTGTACACCTCTGAGGCACCAACCCTCAACTTCCTTTAAGTTGACATAAACCTCTTTCTATTTATGGTAGATCAAAACCAGTAATACATGAGGGAGGACCCAGGCACTGTGCTTGCTGCAGCGATAACATGCTGGTACCCCAAGATCAATAGACCCTGACTTCTGAAGTTGTTGTCATCTTCCTTGCATTTCTGCCAATCAGCATAAACCATGATTTTCAATGAGTTCACTGTTTTTTATTTTTCTATTTGTGTTAAATTTGTTTACATTCATAGACTGCAAGGTGCAGGTTGGAGGCATATTTTGTACATAATTAGAACTTGACAGCTACTGTTATCAGAGACTCCAGGGATGTGCATCTTCTTGTCTGGTTAGTCCATTTTTTAATTGATTTGCTGCCATATTTTGATGGCTCAGGTCAAGTGTTTTGACCCTTAGAACATGGAAAGTAATTAGCTAACCCCAGTTGGCAAATTAGATATTTAGGTAATGCTATGGTAAAAAGTGTCTGCAACTCAACAGATGGAATAAAAGTCACGTACCACATTTAGGCTGCAGCGTGGCTTTACACCACCACCATGAATGACTTAAAACATTGCATCAGGACTTTGTAGCCCTCGACTGCTCAAGTTAAGCAGCACCAATCACATTTAGGAATAATAAGTTTTAATATGTTCAATAGCTGACTTCTGACATTGATTATGTCCCATGTAAAATGTGCATTAAACCCACAAGATCTAGATGTAGAATGTATAGAAATGAAAGATACCAAATGTGTAGCTGGAATGTCTCTGTATTAACATAAATCAAAGGTTCTACCTACTGCACAAGGTGTGGCAGGCTTCCCAATTTTAATGGCCTAGGTGTATATAGCATTCAAACAGCAATAACATGGGTTGGAAATCTACCACAGCATATGACATGCCTTTTGCTAGCTGTTAAAAGATTAATTTATTGGGGAACTTAGATTATTTTTACAAATGTGTTCCTCTACTTGAGCCATGACTGCTCTATCCACAAATTGGATCTGCAAGGCTCTTCCCTTCTCAAGAGAATGCAATTAAATGTTCCGAGTTTAGAGATGACTTTGAAAGGTTATAAGCAACCACCAGTAAGATTTGCCTAGCATGACCTCTTGTGGCAGCTGACCAGCTGGATGATTTGATGCAGGACGACATTGGAGGTCAAACAAAAATATCAAACTACAGTTATTAGAAGAATGTGAGGGGGGTGCAGAAAAGTTGATTTCAAAAGGCCACACAAAGAACAGGTGGAAACTCTTTCAAAGCAAAACAAGGGAAAGAGGCCTACTTGGTGCCTTCTATCTGCTATCTTCCAGGGAGAGGCCAAGGCCTTGGATCCCACTCCATCTTCCATCCAACCTCAGGAGATGACATTGCAAAGGTTTGGAGATACTCTGCCCTGTAGCCCACAGGAAATTAAATAAAGTACCTTGTAAAAAGTCTAGAAAGCTCTTTAGGACCAAACCTTTGCCCCTGTCTACAAAGAAGCAGGGTAGAGAAATGTGTCTTTCCTTTGTAGCTGTGACTTCATTCCACTGGAAATATGGCATTACAGCTGAAACCTCTGGGAACCTTTTGGATTATACAAGAATAGCTTATTCGGTTGTTTCTATCTCTTGAGGAATAGAGATAAGGTACCAAGACCTGAGAACTGTGTGGCTTCACTGGTCAATAAATCCTGATCCCTCATGCTTTGAAGGTTGAGATTCCCTCTGGACTTCACAAACATGAATTTGACCTCATAGAGCCTTACTCTGCTAACAGCTCCTCCAGCCTTGAGCTGCCCCAAAAAAGCGATTACATCTAAATATAGAATAAGAGGAGGAAAGGAGGACAACATGATTTTCGTGGCAGGATAACTTTGGTGTCTACTGTGTTTGCTCCAAAACTCAAGGCATCAGCGGTGCCATGATTTTAAAGTATCTGACATCATGAAGTCATTGCATGATTCCGCATATAGCCATACCAAAGGCTATAATTTTTAGCTTTAGAAAAACGAAAGTTACAAGGTAAATCTGCTGTCTGTATTGCACCAATACCTTTATCTGATCCCCTGATCAAGTCGGTAACTGACCCAAAAAATTATTTCATCTAATAAAAACACGATCAAACTGTGCACCCAATCAGTTAGTGTTGGAAACCAATTCGCTACCAAGAGGTGAGGAATTCGCCTCCTTCTTTCTTCAGAAGGCAGAATCCATAAGAAATGATATGGAGCTGGCCATGGGACAATTTCTTATCCCCCTCATCCTTTCCCATTCCCTCCCAGGCCTTGCATCTCAACATTTTCCCCAAAAACAATGTTGCATGGAACTCTTTGATGAAGATACCATTCATAAAATCTTAATTAAACTGAAACCCCCAAACCATTTCAATGACCTCTTCCCTCGAAATACTTTAAAGAACTCATACTTGCAATACTCCCAATCTGGACCAAGATTGCTAATGCCTCCCTCCTTCAATGCTCAATCGCAGGTTGCCTAAAGTCCGGTCAAGTTAATCCCATTCTCAAAACACGAAAGTGGACCAAACTGACCTTAACAACTAACAACCTATTTCAAATATCACTAACCTGGCAAAACGCCTGGAAAAAATTGTGTTCACATTCAATTCTGCAACCACCTCACTCATATTCATCTATTAGACCAATTTCAATCTGTCTTCGGTGCTGGACACTGCACCGAATCTGCTATGACTCACATTGTAGATGATGCTATAAAATGCTGGACTAGAACCAAGCCTGTCTTTTAGTCCTCCTTGATCTATCATCAGCATTCCATACGGTTAAGCACACAAATCTCCTAGCAAATCTGAAACACTGAATGGGCCTTACAGGTCGAGTCCTTAAATTATTCTCCTCCTACTTCCTCAATAGATCTCAAAGTGTCAAGCTTAATCTCCTTCTATCTCGGTCTATGCAGGTCACTCTTGGGATCCCACAAGGTTTATCTCTTGCGCCCACCCACATCAATCTACTCATGGAGTCCCTAAAAGAAATTCTGAGCTAATCTAACATTCAATACCACATGTACACTGACGATACCCAGCTATACCTAAAAGTTCCCTCCCCAGATTAAAACAACACTGATGAAAACTCAAAACTGTCTAACAACTAATTACCTCAAATTAAATACTAAAAAAACTAACTCTGTGTAATCGCTGCACCCAACCAGGCACTGCTCATCGAAAAATAGCTGAAACTGCTTACTCTCCTATACTGCACTCCACAAATCATTGACTTTGCAAAGTCACTAGGCGTTACTCTTGACAAGAATCTTAACATGCAGAAAGATTTCAGTGCCTCCACCAAAGTAGCAAATCACTAAATGAGTATTTTAAGAAAATTGAAACCGTTCAACCCCCCTAACAATTTCAAACATGCTGTACAAGCCTTGGCGATTCCTAAGCTGGAGTATGGTAGTACAATCCTATCTGGATTGCCTCAATACAAACTTGCTCCTCTAAGGGCCTAGCTCAACTCTGCCGTTAGATTCCTCACCAGCTAAAAAAGGCTGCAAGAATCTAGCTAAAAATTGCATGCATGACGAATAATGCCCTCCAGCACAATACCCCTATCTATCTCGTCAGATGATGTGCCAACTATTGATCAGGACTCACACCTGCCTGTTTACAGAAAATGGAGGAGGGGAATATTTAATATTTTAATACTTTTTGTAGAAGAATTTCAAAATATTTCAAAGTTAAACTTTCAAATTATATGCCTTTGCCTATTAGTTTGTGTTTGAACATTATCCTTATGCAAAAGCTGGATAGGAAAGAAATGGGAAGGGTTAAACCTATCAACCATCTCTGGGAATGAATGCTCAATTTTGTGGCAAATACAAAATAAGCAACATTACACCCAGATATCAGTGCAAACTTTGAAGTGCTGTTGACTTTCACAGCTTTTAACAACGTTTCATCATTCTGTTCACTGACTACCTAATCTGCATCCTTGTCTCTTCATATGCTTAACAATACTTCACTTTAGATAAGCGCTGAAGTGATGCTTCTATTCCATTTACCACTGTTTCTTCTGCTAGTAGTGCCTTAGATGAAATATGATATTCATGAAAGATCAAAGCCTAATGAATGTGTATCACTCAGATCACGAAGAACATTGAGCACCCTCATATTGTCTGCCAAACCAACTATTTGTTATTCTGTTTTAAAATACCGAATTGCTGATAGTGACAAAAAATACAAAGATTGGAAAGTGTTGCTAACAAAAACATTGACTTTACCTCTTTGCATCTGTAAGAAATTGAGTTACTGGTTGAGTGGGGTAAAACACTACTGAAGCAGCAACCACAATCCTTGTGAGCAGGAGACACAGCAAACCCAATTTACCCTGTGCTCAACCCTCTGGTAGCTTGGCACAGAGCAGTCAAGCTTAACTTAGAGGCAATGTGGAAATAATTATGCAGCACTTCAGATAGTAATAAAATGAAAACACAACATAAGAAAAATACCACAGCAAATTTGAAAAATAGAGCAACATTTTAAATCAAGACCAGGATGATCAGTAGAACCGTAGATATGTTATTTTAAACACTTCAATAAAAATAGTGCCAAAAGCACAAAGCACCAACTTTGGTTAGCTGGTCGTGCCAGACCAGAACACAGTCACAAGTTCAGGCTGACCGAGCTGGATCATGGACCAGCTACAAGGACCACGTCAGGCCCACTAAACAAAGTACCTTAAATCATGGTGCGCAGTCTGTGCAGTATTGCTTTGCAAGACTTTGCGTTGTCCAGAGTCGGTCCTGATGAAACTATATTGGCGAGGTTTGGCGGAGCTATGCATTGCTTTGCATTGGCTCCAAAGAAGCTGGCACTTGTTCGATTAGGCTTTGTGGGTATTTGCCTTGCTCTGGGTCGATTCTCATGAGGCTGGCAGCTGTGCGGAGAGGCTTTGTGGAGCTTCACATCACACAGCAATGGTTCCAATGGGGACCACAGTTGGGCTTGCCAGAACACCTTTAAACCCCCTTCCAAGTATCCAGGACTGAGGTGAATCACTTAGGCAGTACAGAAATCACAGATGGCAGAGTCGAGCAGCCAGGTTCAAGGTTGTTGGAAGCCTGTTATGTCCTTTAGGTTTCTGAGAAGGAGGTCAGCCAACTAACCCTTGAAGTCACACTGGGGAAAGGGGTTCAGAACTGCAGATCCAGCCCTTCTCACCACAGTAAAGAGGTCACCACAGCAGGTCAGCAGCCCTTCAATGCAGCAGTCCAGCAGAGTGGCAGTCCTTTCAGCAGTACAACAGTAATTCTTCCTGGCAGAGTACACAGGTCCAGAAGTGTACTGATGATTTTGGTCTGAGGCCCAGTATTTGCACCTGGTGCCCACTTTAAAGTGGCGGACGTTTCTAGAGGTTTCCAGCCTAATGAGGTATCAGGCATCCCCTTCCTCCTTGTCATGGCCCCTGCTTGTCTGGGGTCACAATAGACTAGTGACAAACCCTAGGGCTACCTAAGTAAGTTGCACAACGGGTGCTGCAGGCCCAGTAGTATTATTTAATTTACAGGCCCTGGGTACATGTAGTACCATTTTACTAGGGACTTATAAATAAATTAAATGTGCCTTTTGGATGTAAGCCAATTCTACCATGTTTTAAGGAGAGGGCACAAACATGCACAGAGTTCTAACACCCAAGAAGAAGGGTTTCAGAAAACAGAAGGATGAAGGCAAAAAGCTTTGGGGATGGCCCTGCAGAAAGCGCCAAGTCCAGCCACACTAATAATGTAAGATGCAAATGTGGTTACCTGCATCTGACATAATGGAACTCAGTGTTATTTTCTGAAGAAATACCATCAGACATCTTCTAGTAGAATGATGTACTATCACCTTTATTGTGTTAAGAGACCCATCTCAAGTCTGTTATGTTAAACATTTTCTTCATTTGAAAATAGGAAATCTTTGGTCTACATATTCATAGACCAAACTCTTTGAACCTCTTGAGTGAGAAACTGTCCCCAGACCAATCTGCTTTCCTCTTCAAACCGTACAACACTGCACTGCCTCAAGAATGCTACTGATGTCACATCATTTATGCTGCAGCTCCCACACAAATTATGCTAATTCACTGATATACACCTAATGTTCATAGTGTATTGAACCTCTTGATGCATTAGTAGTGAGTGATGAAAATTGGCAAGTGTGCCATTTTGTTTTCAGAAGTATCTTATTCAGCATGTTGATCATCAGCATGAAGGTATTCACCTAGAGACTGCAGAGGCATTGCACTTTGTGTTAAATGTACGGTAATTGGGTTTTTTCCATAGTTAAGTCAACTGGCAAGTTAGAGAAAAGTGGTACTACTGTATTAGGAAATAGTAAAATAAAACATCACTAGATGCAAGATCCATGCCTTTGATGCAGCACGATTTATAAAATCATAAAACACAACACATTCATAATCTGGAACTACAAATCACACGTTAGACACAGTGACACACAAAAATGAGACAAGTATAGAAGATACACCGTAAAAGCATGCTTTAAAATGTGAAATGAAGAAAACATATATACAAGATAATACTAATACATATAAACGGAGTTGCACTAATGAATTTCTGATGCACATGTTGCATATTAACTTATATTGATGGGATTTGACGTTAAGTGAAGTGGCCTAGTGTTTCAAATGCTTTCTTTTGAGAGTGCACCGTAGAACATTTGGTGCACAAATGTGTAGAAATGAAGAACAAGCTTGAAACTTTGAATAGTAATAATGAGCTTCTATAGTTTATGAAAATATAAAAACTATATTTTAATGTGAATTCTAACAAATATGCACTTATATGAATACTGTGAAAGTTTGTGGTAGTAGAGCATTTCTAACGTTAGCTATTTTCATGTAATAATGGCTGGTGAACATTTCGTGAATTGATTTAATTTTACTATATATGATATTGGTTTAGAATTTACATTCATTTAAATGTGTGATGCTAACTTAAAAGCCTTTATGAAATGCTTTTTCTAATGCAGACCATTCCCCTGACTTAATAGAATGGCTCATTTTCTACTAGCAGAAATGTTGCTTTATTTGTCTTCCTGAATGTTTCTTTTACTTTCAGAGTGAAATATTCCTGTGGGAACAGTACTGCAGCTGTTACTTTGGAATACAACTTTGAATTTCCTTTCCACCAATGTTAGGCCCATGTGGACTTTTGAATCTCTAATTTCTTATGACTACAATGGGAAAGCTTCTAAATGTTTCAAATATCTCAGGTAACATTCCAACCATCCAATTGTCTTCTGATGGTGTGGTGATGCCACCTTACTGGGTCGATCTTAAAATGTTATAAAAGAAGAAACCCCAAAGGAGGGGCACTCCTATTCTTATTTTCCTACTAGAGACCCAGATACTCAGCTAATGCTTGACCTATCTTTTGCTTTTGGACTGCCTTGCTAATGCTACAATCGGTGTCTGAAAGACTGAACTTACTATGCCTAACCATTCCCATTTATTATTTCTTTGTTCGTGCCAATGGATTTGGTCTTAATGTACTTTAGTTTGAACCCTTTCCCCATCTTCATAGGACTTGAGCTGTAGACAATGATATATCCTTCTACCTTAATTGTGGTAGGACTCTGTGATACTAATTTTAATAATAATCATCCAATAGAGCCTGCCTAAATGTTTGGTGTTTTCATAAGTTACTAGCTTACCCGTCGCGCGTTGCTGCGATCTCCAAAGAAAGGAAATTCAAGGAAACTCGTTATGATAACATTCAATTTACATTGTGTCATTTTTATTGAAACTTATTCATTTTAATATGGAAAACATTTCAAAGTGTCGTTTTAATTCTATTTATTTATTCTAGTGCTTGTGGATACACGATTGTTTGTTTTTCCGTCTGGTGCGTACATCAGTATTCGAAAGTTTATGAGGGCATTGGGGGGCCGATATTTAAAACATTTTTATGCCAGAAACCTTGGCGGAAGTGTTCTCAACAATTTCCCAAAGTTTCCTGGCGATCGGATGAATGCTGTTTTTAATTCTATTTATATATTCAAGTGCTTGTGGTTACACGATTTTTTGTTTTTCCATCTTGTGCGCACATCAGTATTCGAAAGATTATGAGGGCCCTGGGGGGCCGATATTTAAAAAATTGTATGCCAGAAACCTTCGCATGAGTGTACTAAACAACTTCCCAAAGTTTCATGGCGATCGGATGAATGGTGTTTTAATTCTATTTATTTTTTCGAGTGCTTGTGGATACACGATTTGTTGTTTTTCTGTCTGGTGCATACATCAGTAATCAAAAGATTATGAGGGCCCTGGGGGGCCGATACTTAAAAACAATTTATGCCAGAATTCTTCACAGGAGTGTACTCAACAACTTCCCAAAGTTTCATGGAGATCGGAAGAATGGTGTAGTAATGCATAAAGGACAAACAGACAGACAGACAGACATACATTCGTTTTTATATATATAGATGAAATGAAATTCTCAAACAACTGCTTATTGCAATGAACTTTGGATCTTTAATACATTAACTAAATTAATCAAATACTTGTCTGTGTCTATTGTTGAGTCCTATTTATTCTTCCATTGCAACTATGCTATTTGAATTAATGTGTTGTGGAGAGAACCATCAAGTTCTCACAGTGCATTAGGTGTTACTTCTGTTTTGCGTTGCTGTTGCAGAGCTTTTAGTCTGCATAATCCTAACTCAACTTACTGTAGCAGCCAGTATGTTTACAGAGTGGCGGGCATGGGTGGTGGGGTAGAGGCATGGGGGGGCGGACAGATGAGACCAAATACAAAAAGAAAATTAAAAACACGTATCCGCCGCATCGCCGCATAGTGCCCCTGTCTTCTGCAGGCACAGGGTTCCAGAGTGCACTGCGGTCAATCCTGATGCTGCTTTCATGCTGCTGAAAGCAGTGTCAGGATTGGCCTGAGTGGCAATGATTTGCACTCCTATTTAGACTAGTGCCTGCTCTCTCTAACCCAGCAATGCTGAGGCTGGAGAGAGCTTCAGTGCGCATGACAGTTTGGCTGGCCTGAAACGGCCAACCAGAGGGTCTAAATGTGGAGAAAAGTGTGAGAATGCCTTGTCTGCCTTGTATACCTTCCCCATTTAAAAATACATGTGTAGTACTATCTTGAATAGTATTTTTAATGCACTTACTGTAGTTGTGGTATTACTGCCATTGTCTGTGCCTGCTCCAAATGAGGACCTGACTGTACTCACTGTGAATCCCTTCATTCTCTTCGCCCTTCTGTTGAATTGATCTGTCTTGTTATTAGTAAAATTCACACCAATACAAGTATATTTAAGCAAGTATTTAGTACTTTTTTCAATAAGATTTTAACATATTTTAATGCTCACATCTGGTCAAAAGAACAGGAACAGAAAGTTACACAGATGAGTCACACAACTAGCTCTTCAGTTACAGACAATATTTAGTTTGCCACTGGCTGTTTGAAAAACATGTATAAGTTCAGATCTTTATCTTTTAAGTCTAGTTACAAATATTGTTGCTTGTTAGGTTTGGATTCTTAGCACAATTCTCTTTTATTCCTTCCACAGTTTTCTTGTGGTTATTAAGTATCCTTTGCCACAATTCATACAATTCTAATTTCCACATGTGAATTGTCTTCTGTAAAAATCTACTAGAATCATTCACTGTATTACTTTCCTGCCTTGACTCAAACCTTTCTATTGTACCTTTCCCAAGCCATCTCTATGCATATACATTTGAACATGGTAAAGACAGTCACTCCTAAGTCCAAGTGCTCCCTGTGAATTTGTGTGGTTTGCATTTGTAGGCCATTAATATGATACCTGATAATATAGTTAAAACCTTCATTACGTTTTTGAACGGTCAAGGTATTTCCAAAGCCTTGCAAATCCTGCATTGTGATATTGACTTTTCTGCTCATTTCAAATCTCTTTTATCACCGTTGGCACATTCATTAACTCCACAGGTCGAGGTGCAAATTGCTTCCGACCTTGGTAAATGTTACTCCTGTCCAATATTTTTGCGTTACTTAATAAATACAAATTTTACCAATTTTACATAATTTGTCAGTGCATTCACAACACAGAAGAGAACATACACAATAGCATATTTGTAGTATATTGAATTTGGGGCTTATTCTGAAAAGATTTACTTGTAATATTGCTATGTTTCTATATTTAAAAAACTCAAAGACATTTATTTCCTGTGACAGCACAAACATTGAGTCATATTGGCCATGGCAGCCTGGAATATTTTGGACACTGGCTAAAAGGTCTAAAAAGGTCTAAAAAACTGTGGCATCATAGGAAATATATTTCTTCAAATTAGCAGTGCAAGATTGCTCTTACCTTTAGCTAGCATGTTTGGAGTAGACGTAGACAGTTATAGTTAGGACCTATTATCCATAGGAAAATGGCAACATTCTATTCCCAATAACTTTGGCGCCGATTGACAAATCTTTGCGAAATTCTCAAAACTCGTGGCCCGCTCCTGTCCGCTCCTATCTTGAAAGTTTCAGGGTGATTCGTCAAGAGGGTCCGAGAAAAAAGGGGGGTCCCAAAACGTGTTTTCCACATGCAATTTCCCATTGGGAAACTTTAGACACGGCTAAAGCCCAAACTGCTGAAAGGAATTACACCAAATTTGGCAAAAAGGTAGCATTTGGTTCAGAAAGATCCCTTTTTGTTAAATGGTGTAAATTCGTTCAGTAGTTGCTGAGAAAATCAAAATTAAAAAGTTTCGATATCTATGCCCCCGCAGGATCCGCGCACCCTCCCGATCACAAGCTGCATGCTAATTGGCTGTCAACACTCCAAAGCAGGAAGTGTTGACAGTCAATCAAACGCGAAAAAAGAGGAAAGGTGGCAGGGTAGAAACACCCTGACCCCCTAGGTCTGCTTAGGGTATCCCACAAGGACCCCCAGGGCCCAAAAATGTATTTTTTTTTTATCGCCAAAATGCGAGACGGATCCGGAGGAGAAAAAAAATGAAGCGCGAGCTCCCGGGCTTCGTTACTATTTAGCCATTGGGTGGGCCAAGTCCCGGGGGCAATATATAAGGGCCACGGGAATCGTCACACCCGGGGCTTTAAATAAATATGTGTAGGGGGTGCCACCCCCAGGGGCTTTTGTTTAAAATAATAAAATAAAAGAAAAATAACCTGTGTGGGGGGGCTCAAGACCCCCCCAGCCCCGGGGACCACCACCTCCCCGGGGCTTTTTTAATGTTGGAAGGGGGGCCGCGCGCTCCCCCTCCTCGAGCCCTGCCATGGCCCTGGGGACTGCCACCCCCCCCAGGGCTGGCTCCTGCAGTGTCCCTTGGTGCCCAGTCCCGGGACACTGCAGTTTGCTATGGCAGATAACCAGTTTGCTATGGCCTCGCGGCTCCCGCCCTGCCATAGCAAACTCTGCTTAGGTATTTGGAAGAGAGAGCAGGAAACCTGCTCTCTCTTCCAAATACCAAAGCATATTGCATTTCCACACGGGGAGCTGCATCTTAGCAGCTCCCCGTGTGGAAAAGCAATGCCCGCACCTGCAGGCAGCCGGTGGGACTGTGGGGGGATTGGGGACCCCCCACGGTCCCTAACAGATAGGGCCGGCCAGGGGGATGGGGGATGGGGTCTCCGGGGCCATAAGTGGCCTGGGAGGGGCCCACCCAAATTATATGTATATATATTTTTTTTTTAATGGAAAGGCTGGCCCAGGGGGATGCGATCCCCGGGGCCATGAATCTCCTGAGGATGGGGGCCACGCAGCCCCCCAACAAAATAAAAAAGAGTAAAAAAAGTGGACATGCCCCGGGGGATGGGGTCCCCGGGGACGATTATGGCCTAGGGAGGGGGGCCACGGGACCAACTAGCCCACCAGGTACCTCCAATATGCACCAGGAAGCTGCGTTGCAGAGAGGTGTTCAGAGGCCATGCCCCTTTTTACAGCTCTCTGAAACACAGCTCTGTGGTGCTTAATGGAGGTACCTGGTGGGCTAATTGCACCCCAGGGACCCTTGGAATTCAAGGGGACTTAAGCCCCCAACTTAAAACGCACCACAGGGTGCGTTTGGACAGTAGTGAAGGGAGGGGGTGGGGCCTGAGGTGACATGTGTGCAAATACGCCCTGTGGCACTTTTTAAGTTGGGGAATTAATGCCTATTCAATCATAAGGTCCCCTGGGGGCCTACTAGCCCACCAGGTACCTCCAATAAGCGCCACAGAGCTGCGTTGCAGAGTGTTGTAAAAAGGGGCGTGGCCTCTGAACACCTCTCTGCAACACAGCTCCCTGGCGCATACTGGAGGTACCTAGTGAGCTAGTTGGTCCCCAGGGACCCTCAGGATTGAAGAGGAATTAATTCCCCAACTTAAAACGCGCCACAGGGTGTGTTTAAAACACATGTCACCTCAGGCCCCGCCCTCTTCGTTCACCACTTTGCAAACGCACCCCCTGGCGAGTTGTAGGTTGGGGAATTAATTCCCCTTCAATACTGAGGGTCCCTGGGGGCCAACTAGCCCACCAGTTACGTCCAGTATGCGCCAGGGAGCTGCGTTCCAGAGATGTGTTCAGAGGTCATACCCCTTTTTACACCTCTCTGCAACGCAGCTCTGTGGCACTTACTGGAGGTACTTAGTGGGGTAGTTGGACCCTAGGGACCCTCAGGATTGAAGGGGACTTAATCTCCAAACCTAAAACGGCCATAGGGCGTGTTTGCACAGTGGTGAAGGGAGGGGACAGGGCCTGAGGTGAAGTGTGCAAACACGGCCTGTGGTGCATTTTAAGTTGGAGAAATAATGCCCCTTGAATCCTGATGGCCCCTGTGGGCGAACTAGCCCACCAGGTGCTTCCAGTAAGCGTCACTGCGCTGTGTTGCAGAGAGGTGGTCCAGGCCGTGCCCCTTTTCACACCTCTCTGCAATGCAGCTCTGTGGTGCTTACTGGAGGTACCCAGTGGGCTAAGGGGACTCAAGGGACACTCAGTGATGTCATTTGAGATGTCATCGGTGATGTCATGAGTGATGTCACTAACCATGTCATGAGTGATGTAATATGTGACGTCATCAGCAGTGCATTGCGGGCGCGCGAGTTATAGCTAGCTCAACTAACTATAACCGGGGAATTTCTATGGTTTTGTACGACTAAAATGTATACCTCTCTGAAGAGCTCTAATTAGAGCGAAACACTGTGTCAGGGGTTGCTTTTACACATTTCAGGTTGGCTTGAGTTTTACCAATTCAAAGCTGTAATACTGGGCCTGGAGTGATGAATGGCTTTTGTCATTTTACAGCTCGGCAAAGACAGCACCGTGCTAGTCCTATGCTTAAAGACTTTGCTGTAGAAATGGCAAAATATTTTGTCCTTTTCTATCTCAGCGTGGATGGCACTGTGCTAATCCTATCAATCAATCAATCAATCAATCAGAGTACTTGTAAAGCGCGCTACTTACCTGTGAAGGTCCCAAGGTGCAGAGGGGAGAGGGGGGTGCTGCTACTGCTTGCAGAGCCAGGTCTTGAGGAGTCTTCTGAAGGCGAGTAGGTCTTGGGTCTGCCGTATGTGGGTAGGGAGGGTGTTTCAAGTCTTGGCGACAAGGTAGGAGACGGATCTGCCACCGGAGGTTGTTCGTTGGATGCGGGGGACAGCGGCGAGGCTGGCGGAGCGGAGCTGGCGGGTGGGGCTGTGGAAGCTGAGTCTACTGTTCAGGTAGGCTAGTCCGACGTTGTGGAGTGGTTTGTGTGCGTGGGTGAGGAGCTTGAAGGTGATCCTCTTGTCGGCGGGGAGTCAGTGTAGGTCTCTCAGGTGGGAGGTGATGTGGCTGGGGTGGGGGACGTTGACGATCAGTCGGACGGAGGCGTTTTGGATGCGTTGTAGTCGTCGTAGGTGTTTGGCTGAGATTCCTGTGTAGAGGGCGCTGCCGTAGTCCAGTCTGCTGCTGACGAGGGCCTGTGTCACCGTTCTTCTTGTTTCGGTTGGGATCCACTTGTAGATCCTGCGGAGCATGCGGAGGGTTTTGTAGCAGGAGGAGGAGACGGCGTTGACCTGCTTAGACATGGAGAAAGAGGAGTCGAGGATGAATCCTAAATTGTGTGCATGGTCGGTGGGTGTCTGTGCTGTTCCCAGTGTGGTCGGCCACCAGGAGTCGTCCCAGGCTGAGGGGGTGGGTCCGAGGATGAGGACCTCCGTCTTGTCCGAGTTCAGCTTCAGACAGCTGCTCCTCATCCAGTCGGCGACGGCCTTCATTCCCTCATGGAGGTTGGTTTTGGTGGTGTGTGCGTCCTTGGGGAGAGAGGATGAGGTGGGTGTCATCAGCGTAGGAGATGATGTTGAGGTCGTGATAGCGGGCCACTTGTGCGAGGGGGGCCATGTAGACATTGAACAGCGTTGGGCAGAGGGCTGAGCCCTGGGGGATGCCGCAGATGATGTCGGTGGCTTCGAATCGGAAGGGTGGGAGGCGGACGCTCTGGGTTCTGCCGGAGAGGAAGGACGTGTTCCAGTTAAGAGCCTTCTCTTGAATTCCAGCTTCTAGGAGGCGTGTCTTTAGAGTGCGATGGCAGACTGTGTTGAAGGCGGCTGACAGGTCCAGGAGGATGAGGGCTGATGTTTCGCCGTTGTCTAGTTGGCACCTGATGTCGTCTGTGGCGGCAATGAGGGCTGTCTCGGTGCTGTGGTTTTGTCTGAATCCAGACTGGGACGGGTTCAAGATGTTGTTGTCTTCCAGGTGGCGGGCCAGTTGCATGTTGCCGATTTTCTCGATGACCTTTGCCAGGAACGGGAGCAGGGAGATGGGCCGGAAGTTCTTGAGGTCCTTGGCGTCTGCTTTGGGCTTCTTGAGGAGGGTGTTGATTTCGGCGTGCTTCCAGCTTTTCGGGAATGTTGCTGTTTCGAAGGAGATGTTGATGACCTTCTGTAGTTGGGGTGCGATGGCTGTGTCTGCTTTGTTGAATACGTGGTGTGGGCAGGGGTCAGACGGAGATCCTGAGTGGATGGAGTTCATGACCTTGCGTGTCTTGTCGTCTTTGATGTTGGACCAGGAGGTCAGGCGGGTCGCGCTGGTGGTGTTCACAGGGGAGGTGGAGTCTGGTGTAGTCGGGCAGTCGTGGTGTTGAAGCTGTTGTGGATGTCAGTGATCTTGCAGTGGAAGAAGATGGCTAGTGAGTCGCACAGTTCTTGTGAGGGCAGGATGTCAGTTGCATTGGCGCTGGGGTTGGAGAGTTCCTCTACGATACTGAAGAGCTCTTTGCTGTGGTGTGCGTTGTTATCCAAGCGGTATTGAAAGAGGATCTCTTGGCTAATCTGATGAGGTGGTGGTGTCTGCGGGTGGCGCCCTTGTGGGCTGCGTGGTTGTCCGGTGTGCGTTCGTGGAGGCATGTCTTCTCCAGTTTCCAGCATGCGCGTTTAGAGGTCTGGAGCTCGTCGGTAAACCAGGTGACTCTCTTGTTGGTGTGGCTGTTGGAGGGTTTCTTGGGCGGGGCGAGGGTGTTGCCTTGTCTTCGATCCACTGTCTGAGGTTTCGGGCTGCGGCATCTGGGTTGGTGGGTTCTTGGCAAGGGAGGTGACTTTGCTCCAGCAGCGGCGAGGCAGCTGTTGGGTGCGGTGGTGCGTGGTTGGTTTATTGAAGGTGAAATGGATGCAGTGGTGGTCAGTCCAGTGGAGTTCGGTGGTGTGGTCGAAGGCGATGTGGGAGCCTGGGGAGAAGACGGGATCCAGCGTGTGTCCGGCAGCGTGGGTGGGTGCGGTGACGAGTTGTCTGAGGCCGAGGTTGGCGATCAGGGTTACGAAGTTGGCTTCGTTGTTGTTCTCGAGATGGAAGTTCAGGTCCCTGAGGAGGAGGTAGTCCGTGGAGGCGAGTGCGTGGGTGCTGGCAAGGTCAGCGATGGAGTCGCTGAACTGAGCCCGGGGTATGGGGGGTCTGTACATGAGTGTTCCTCTGAGGGTGGTGTTGGGGTCGGTGTGGATCCAGAAGTGCAGGTGTTCGGCGGTGTTGAGTGTGTCGTCTGCCTGGGTGGCGACCTTGAGGGTGGACTTGTGGACGATGGCTATTCCTCCTCTGATTCCGTTGGCGTGATCCCAGCGGGTGATCTTGTAGCCGTCTCGGATGGCTATGGTGATGTCGGGCACCGAGGAGTTGTTCCACCAGGTCTCGGTCAGAAAGGCCACGTCTGGGGCGGAGGTGCCGAGCAGATCCCAGAGCTCGACGGCATGTTTGCGGGCGGAGCAGGTGTTGAGGAGTATGCAGCGGAGGTGGTTGGTCCAGTCCTTGGAGGTTTGGTGGTTCTGTCGCAGGTGAAGCTGTAGGTGTGGCAGGAGAAGGGTCTGTGGGTCCGTTTCGGGGCGGCCTGGAAGCAGGTGTAGTTTCTGCTGGCATTGAGTGCGTGGAGGGTGCTGGCGTCGTAGTGGATTCTGGTGTTGTCACGTTCGCGGGGTCCAGGGGTTCTGGTGCTGGGTGCAGTTCAGGGGCGGACCGGCGCAGACGGGCTTGCCTTAGGCTTGCCTTAGGAGCGCCTATGCTTAAAGACTTTGATAGAAAAACAGACATTTGAGGTGAGCAGATCAAGAGTGTTGCTGGTGTTGAGAGTGCTCTAACAGGTGCTGCTTTTCACCTAAACTTGAGAACTACCCAGAGTTCTCTCCTTCTTTTTTGCATAATGTATACGTCACTCTATCCCTGAAAGGATTTTGTGTTGACTTATACCGGGTGCTCCCTTGTGTCTGGACAAAGCTATACCTCTCTGAAGAGCTCTAATTAGAGCGAAACACTGTGTCAGGGGTTGCTTTTACTCATTTCAAGTTTTACATGTCCGGTAGTGAAAAACTCCAAAAATAGTTTTTCACCACTGTAAGGCCCACCTTTCCCATAGGATAACATTGTGTTACCTTATTCCATTTAATAAGTGATAACTTTCATTTGGGAACAGGTAGGCAGCTCAAGTTTGATTTTCAAAATCTCTCTTTAATGGTTAAATCAGATTTTCAGTCACGATTGTGGAAATGCAACTTTGAGAAAGTTGACATTTTCCTGGCCTTGTCCTTTTGGTGCCTGCAGCCAGTTCCTGTGTCGCATTACTAGATGCTGCTGTCAATTGGTCATTGTGTATTGTGTCCAAACTGTGAGACAAAAGGACGATTGGTGTTGGCAGGATGGGCCATTCAAAGTTAGAGAGGGGGGGAGGTGTCACCTACCAAACTTGCAGAACACAAAGGCTGTGCCTGAACACTCCCATAAAGGATTTGACACTAGTCTTTTGTGACCCCCAGCATGAAGGAAGGGGATGCTTAATGCCTCAAGGGTTGGAAAGCTCCAGAACCTTCTCCCACTTCAAAGAGGGAACCAGGTGTAAATATTAGACGCCGGACACCAACTCTCCAGGCCCTATGAACCCTGCCAGGTTAAGGACTGCTGTGCTGACAGGACTGCCACTTTGCTGGACTGCTGCTCTGAAGGTCTCACCCTGGAATGGCTTCCCTCTATTCCTGTAGAACTTACCTCAACTGCTGCCTCCACTTCCATGATCCTGTGGTAAATAAATAAATAATACCCTATTTTTGAATGTATAAATGAATAACAGATAGCTCAATAAATAAGAGTCAAAATTCGAGGTAGTAGGAGTTTCGCAGGTTTATTACAGCATAAAGGACAGGAACAGGACAACCTGCATAGGAATAGGATGGCAGGGCCCAGCAGCGCTGCTGGTGTCAGGGTCGGGACAAGGAAAAGGATGATTTTTTTAATAACAGTGCATGAGCATATATACATAACGCAAACACATAGCATTACATTGCAATAGGCGTAGCAGTGGGTGGAGCAGAAGGTGTGACGCGTAGCAGTCGCGAAAGATAAGGGTGAAAAGAGGTGTAACAGGGCGTATACATAGACATGTGATGCAAACGTAACAGAATATGTCATGAATGGGGCGGAAACCATGGAGGGGGCTACCTGAGGAGCCGGGACCTCTAACCTAATGGTGCGCGCAAACTAGCAATGACGTATCACTAGGAGAAGCTGGGGGCTATGAACTCTGTGCTAGGAGCAGAGACTGAAGTTTGGAGAGTCAGGGCGACATGTACCTAAGCAGTATCTAGTATCTGATGTTTAGAGAACATGTTGATATAAACTAGAAGTCAGGAGGGGAAAAGGTTAACAGACACTAAGACTGGACCATGCATTATTCTACATGTAGTGCGTGATGAAGAATATTAAATGACCATTAAATGCAGTATTTCTCTAACGTGGAGACGTGAAGGCTAGACAATGACGGAAACTATTGATGCGGTTCAGTAGCTTAGGAATGCAGAGAAGGAGGACTGAACTGATAACTGGAACTATAACATACTTTTGGCAGACTCAGAGGCAGAGCCAGGCTGAACCGGGCACTGTGAGGCAGGAAGTAAGTGAAGGGTCGAGGATACAGGTGGGGGCTGTATCGCTCCTCAGCGAGGTTTCAGGAGACAGGAGCTGAATCTGGTGTCCAGGCCCTTTTGAGGCCTAGAAACGGGGACTTTACAATGGAATAACGTGCACACTGAGAAACGTGGCAACGTAGCTTTACATAGGCCTGATATTCGTAGTATTCACGAGGACTGGAAACTGGCATATTAGAGGTGGACACAACTATAATTGTGTCTTGAATCGAACATGGGGAATACATATGCATATTTAATCATGCACACATAACATATGATGGATGACACGTAGGGACACAGAACATGGCAAAATTTACTTTTCCACATTCCCTCCTTGTCACTACGTTTCCATCAGGAAACATCAATTTTCATGATACCGTCTATCATTTCATACAGTATCATTTGCTCGTCTCGAATTTTCTTGGAACGGGATTTAGAACGGGGCTTGGGACTAGGAATACAAGAGGTAGCACAAATGCCGCAAATCGCAGGGCCACATTGTATACAGAGACAGCAGCTGAATATGATCGCTACTGCAATACCTAGGAAGGACAATATTTTCCATCCCCATGCGGAAATTATATTCCAGAACCAACCGGACCATGTCCAGGTGCCTGGATCTTGGTGTAACAGATGGGCAATTTTATGGAGTCTGGTTATAGCTGAATAAACAGACGGCGCGTTATTTGGAATGAAAATGCAGCAACTAGATCCGATGACTCTACAGGCCCCGCCCCTATCGGCCAGTATGACGTCAAGGACGAGACGATTCTGTAAAACGACAAATCTCATAGCAGATTGCTCTTCGGCTAAGTTACCTAGAGCAGAGGCAGTCTCATTTACTACAGCTTCGAGGGTTCTGGTTAACCTACGGATTAGCTTACTATTCTGGATAGGTCCTATAAAGAAAAAGAAACCTCTGTTGAAATCTGTATACTGTTCTAGAGCAGTTTCAGTATAATCGACAATTGGGGACTCCCTTTTATGTCTAATGTGTACTAGATGTGTGTTTCTATGATAATCAGGTGGGGCTAGAAAAACTGGTGGCAGTAGGAAGGCAATGTAACAGGTTCCCTCCCAATCGAGGGGCAGACGAACATATGCAGTTTGACCACAAATAAAATAAGAATGACGTGAAGCTTTGAAGATAGATTTCCCACTGTCACTATACTTGACAATAGTAGTACAATCACTATGTCCTACATGTACAGAACCATAATTTCGGACACATAATTCGCCTTTGACTGGTAGTACTGAAATAGCAGGTAAGTCTGGAGTAGTATCAGACTGAACATTCAAGACCATGAAATTCGAAGAATAATTACCTAAATTATACACTTCATTTTCTAGATCTAACCCTGTTCTGTGGGGAAGACCTTGCTTGTCTGGAAAACATGTACTGTTAAGAAAAGACATATCTGTTGAGGATGACGTTAACGTGGACCATGCTCCACACGAACCATTATGTGAGAATGGATAAGGAAAAAGTGGCAGAACTCCCTTCGGTGTCTGGAAAGGGGGGAGTCGACCACACACCCAACAATTAGTGGTATTGCTGGACTGGTGTGAGTAATGTAACATGCGGATGAATGAGTTATTTCGCATAGCGAGGCGGTAAGAGAGTTCATGAGGAGGCAGATCACTAAACGTGTGCTCTACTGTAGCATTAGCAGACTTATTTACATGAAGAACTGGGAAATACAAGAAAAATGCATAACTGGTGCAGGAAATCATAATGCTGAGAAACAATATGAAACATAGAAAAACGATACATCGAATTGAGTTTTGACTAACTCTCTCACTATGGGGGTCTATTTTATACATGTCAGAAACAGTCTAACCGTTTCACCTAGGGGAGGACTTAGACAATCAAACTGACTGACTTATTTTACTAGACCGGAGTTTTAACTTATACTCCTGTTGCGGAGTTTTCTCTAACAGGGGAGGGTTTGTAGCAATGTCTTTTGCGGGACAGTCCTTGAGAACAATATTTTGGCAATCCTTCAAATCCTGGGAAATGTTCTTTAAGACGGGTTTCAGTCCATTAAATTGTTTTACATGAGAAAGGTGCACCCAGCCTTTGCGACCTTCCAACTTCACGGCTGTACGGGTGGTGAGGAGGACCTGTCGGGGCTCTTTCCAGCGAGGCTCCAGCGGACTTGATCTGTCGAAATTCCTCACCAATACCATGGATCCTGGAACGATTTCATGCGGTGCCACCTCGGTATTGTCTGGAAATGCGGCGGCAACCTGTGAACGACATGAGTTGAGGGCAGACATCAAGGAAGCTAGGTAATCTGTCAGCATATTACTTGAAACATCGGTAATACTTCGGGGTCTAGGAGTACCCCACATGTTAGGGGGGCGGCCGAATACGACCTCGTACGGGGACAGACCTGATCTGGAATGTGCGACCATGCGCATATAAAATAAAGCAACTGGTAGAGCTACCAGCCAGTCCACACCTTTCTCTTTACATACTTTGGCGATACGGATTTTCAGAGTCTGATTATGTCTCTCTACAAGACCGGCTGCTTCAGGATGGCGTACACAATGAAACTTCCACTGGTACCCTAACAACAGGGAAACATGCTTCATTAACTCAGATGAGAATGGCTGGCCGTTGTCAGAATATACGACTCTAGGGAGTCCATAACGGGGGAAGAACTCACGAACCAACTGCTTGGCAGTGGTCGCGGCTGTGTAATCTGGGACTGGATATGCTTCTGTCCACCTGGACAAAGCGCATACAACTACAAGAACATACTTGAAACCTCGACATCGCTCCATCTGAATATAATCCATCTGGAGGACTTCAAAAGGGTGGTCAGGGGGCTGGAATCCACCTTGTTCCACCGGGACACTTTTACCTGGATTAAACTGACAACATATCATACAGGTACGGACTTTCTGCTTGGCTGCAGCTCGTAAATGCTTGTTGAACCAAATGTTCTGGATACTGTCTAACATAGCTTTTTCTCCTAAATGTGCTGGACTATGTGCGGTATTAATAATGACTTGAACCATAGAGTCGGGGAGAAACCATGTGGCTCTACCCTTTGTTAACCATCCTTGATCTGTCTGGACCCCTCCTTGTTCGGACCATTTCTTGATTTCTTCGGGAGTAGCATGTAACTGGATATCTATGACATCTTGTGTAGGGTCCTTAACTGTCATGCATGTAATCGGATCTGGAGTGTGTGTCATGTTAACTGGAATGTCTAGAGTCTGTGCTGTGAGCTTGGCTGTGCGATCTGCTAGATCGTTACCTTGAGAAATGGTGTCAGTAACTTTCGTATGTGCTTTGCACTTCATGATAGCGATAGATGTCGGTAAATGTATGGCATCTAACAGAGCTTGAATAAGGAGACCATGCTGAATCTTGGTTCCATGAGAAGTCATGAAACCTCTCTCCTGCCAGAGCACTCCGAAGTCGTGTACAACTCCAAATGCGTAACGTGAATCTGTGTAAACATTAACTTTCAAGTTCTTGGCGTGTATGCAGGCTTGTGTCAGAGCAACTAGCTCTGCTGCTTGATCGGACAGGGTATCAATACGGTGTGTTTCAATAACTTCAGTGTCAGTAGTCACTGCATACGCGGCGACTAGTTCTCCTGTACTAGTTCTCAGGCATGAACCATCCACATAAAGTGTCAGGTCGGGATCTGGTAACGGAGTATCTGTCAGATCTTGTCTTGGCTTTGTCGTAATGTTAACTACTTCCACACAGTCATGTGTGGCAGAATTCGAAGTAACTGATGGTAACAATGTAGCAGGATTTAAAATGTTGCAGCGTCTGATTTCTATGTGTGGCTGGAACAGTGTCAATTCATAACCTGTTAAACGTGCAATTGTCAAGTGCTGAGTTTGTGTTCGGTTTAAAAGAACTTCCACGGAATGTGGAACTTGTACTGTCAAGGAGTGTCCTAAGACTATGGAATCACTTTGTCTGATAGCTAGTGCTGTGGCTGCAACTGACTTGAGGCACGCAGGCAGAGCCTGGGCTACAGGATCTAATGTGCTCGAAAAATAAGCATAGGGCTTGTATTGTCCTGCCTGATCTTGTGTGAGAACAGATAATGCTGTACCTTCGCGTTCAGTAACGAAAAGTGTAAAAGGCTTACTGTAGTTCGGTGTAGCTAGAACTGGAGCTTGGCATAGGGCTTTCTTTAACTCATTGAAACTAAGTGTATGTTCAGATGTCCAAGGGAGGACAGTCGATACGGCTGCCTCCTGTGTCGTTAACTGTATCAGTGGCTTGGCTAGAAATGCATACTGAGGAATCCATTGTCTGCAATAAGAAGTAAGGCCAATAAAAGCACGTACCTCCTTCTGGGTCTTGGGCTGAGGAAGACTCGCTATTAACTGGATACGGTCTGGTGTCAACTGTCTACCCCTCTTGGACAGTAAGTGTCCTAAGTAGACCACTTGCTGGACACAGAATTGAAGCTTAGAAGGGGACACCTTGTGCCCCATCTCGGCTAGGAAATACAGAACTGTCAGTGATGCTCGCTCGCAAGCACGTTCAGAACGGGCTGTGATCAGTAGATCATCGACATACTGGAGCAGGGCAGTGTCCGTTGGCATGTGAATGTTGTCTAGTTGTCTCTTGAGTGCTTGACTGTAAATACTAGGACTTTCTGTGAAACCTTGAGGAGCTCGTGTGAACATATAGCTCCTTCCATTTAAACAAAATCCGAAAAGGAACTGGCTGTCTGGATGAATAGGAACACTGAAAAATGCGTTCTTGAGGTCTATGACAGTGAAGAACATGGCTTCGGAATCAATGGCCGTTAATAGGGAAGAGATGTCTGGGACAACTGGGTACTGCGGAATAATACATTTATTAAGCTCTCGTAGGTCAATCACTAATCGATATACTGGGGGTGCATTTGGATCAGTACGTTTCATGACTGGAATGATCGGAGAATTACATACATTGGAGTCAGTTTCTACAACCACTCCTTGAGCCATGAGCTCGTCAATAATTTTGGATAAGGCTGCTACAGCCTCAGGTGGCAATCTGTACTGTCTGATTCGTGGTAACACTACACCTGGCTTGAGAGTCACACGATAGGGTGTGATTTGCATGTAACCTACATCAGTTGGACCTTGCGCCCATAAGTGCTGCGGAACATTAGACAGTCTTGAATCAAAATCTCGTAATACATAGTGACCCTTAAAGTCACGTAGGAACAATCGTATTCCCTCTGGGGAACAGCATATAACTGCACCTAACTCTTTCAGTGTTTTAATGCCTAATAGATTTTCTGGACATGACTTAGTAAGTAACAGATCAGTAGTGCGGGACAATGGACCTACTTCTAGAGAAACTGGTTTTGAAATCTCATTTACGATAGGTTTTCCTGAAAATCCAAGGGAAACATTTCTTGAGCCTGAGAGCGGAGCCCCTGGAACTTCGGCGTGACTAATTGTGGTCCTACTTGCCCCTGTATCAATCAAAAACTTTCTGTCTTTCCCTAATACTTGACTGTGAACATAGGGACCTTCTTGATCTACAGGTATCTCGATGAGAGGCAAGCCTACCTCCCTCTCTAGGCTGTTTCATGAATACTGCTGGTACTCTGGATACTCAGACTGTGCATACTGGTACATCTGCTGTGTAACGTGCTGTGTTGCAGCAATAGGCTGCGGTGTTGTAACTGTCTGTTGTGCATTCTGTGGTTGAGGAATCTGTGAAACTTGTTCTTGTCTAGGCGGACGTGGTCTTTCTTTAGTCTTACCAGTAGCTATGTTGTGTTTCAGAACTGCACACTCATTTATAAAATGACCTGGCTGTTTACAATAATTGCAGTTCCCTTTAACGGGAGCTGCAGGATGACTGGCTTGATTCGGACCCCTCTTCTGACTGTCTTGAGGAACAGATTGTGCAACTAGTACTTTCATCTTCGTGTCTTTCATACGTTTTCTTTCGTGTTCTTGTTCTTCTCTGATTCTATTCTGGTGGTATTGAAGCATCTGCAACATCTGGGACGGGGTATTAGCTTGCCAGGTACTTTCGACTTTCAAAACTCGATTTTTAATTTGTGGGCTTGAATTCTCGACTAATTTAGTAACAAAAAGGTGAGGGTATGACTCACTACTTGTCTTGAGGCCACTGTTGATGCTAAAACATTTTTCAAATCTAGAATAAAAATCACTAATATCTTCGTCTTGTTTCTGTTTACAGGCTGAGATTGCATCCCAGTCTTCTTTTCTAGTTGTCAATAATCTGGGTAAAACTTGTATTAATAATTCCGGTAATTCTTTACATTTATCTCCAAGACCGGTACCTGGTACTCGTGCCTTGTCTTCAGCTTCTAGAACTGCCCAATCGATCTTTTTCTCCCCCACCTCCCATTCTTTTTCCTTGAGCTTTTCATACACCCCTGCGGGCAGCAGAACCTTTAACATTTTAATTATATCTGGATACGTGTATTCTCCCATACGGAGCATGTCTTTTAATTCTCTATGGAACCCTGCTGGATCTTTGTCATGACAGGGAATTAATTTCTTCATCTCGAGGAGTTCCATCTTTGTAATCGGAGTGTAAACAAACACTCGTTCTAGTTCGCCACCCGTTCCTCTGACTGGGTGGACTTCTCGTAACGGATTCTGTCTCTCCATGTAAAATGGTTTACTTTCTGGGGGTGAGACATGAACAAAATGCGGGTTCAGAAACGTTCTATATTTGTGACGCTGTTCTAGAATGACACTAATTAAATCGGTACCTAAACCTTTCCATCTATACTGGAGTAACTCGTTCAGGACATCATGTAACGGGCCTGGATCAGAGTGCTGACCCTCATACAAAGTAATGAGGTGCTGAATCATATACATACCCCCCAGTCGTTGTTCGGCTGGGGTCTATCTCTTCAGTATCAGAATTACTTTCTTTCTCGCTTACTTGTGCTGCTTTACGTTGTTCGTGTATCTTTATTATTTCTCTACGGATTTTCTTGTACATACTCTCCATAGCACCGACGGTCTTGTGCTTACCCTCGGCTATATTATCACTCCACCTTGTCAGGGTTCTCATTTCAGCCGGATCTTTAGACGGGTAATCTTGTTCTCTTATTAGACAATTGATCAGAAACTTTAATATCATGAGCTGGATCTCGGCTTTCCTTTGAGACATGGCCTCGCTAATGCTTTCTGGATCATCCCCTGTACGGATGAAACGATATATTCTGTCTAGATCTTCTTTCATATTCGGTAAGGTGACTAGATACTCGGCCACCTTTCTTACGCGGAATGAATATAAAACCATATTATCCTCGCCTGGGACTGGATCATAGCCGCATTCGGCAAGGGATTTTCTTATTTCTGCTACAGTCTGATGTCTGGGCGTACGCTGTGACGCTTGTGCATGTAATTCGGCTGTCGTTAAACGCTTGTGTGGCGGCGGGGTTTGAGGAGTACCTCCCCCTGCGGCCCCTAAACTAGAGTCGTCTACTGAGGCTCTTCGTCCTGGCAGAGTGGGAAATGGAAATGCAGGCTGGACTTGTATGGCGGGCTGGACCGGGGGTACCGTAACAGGTACTCCGGTGTCTGGAGGAGCGGGAAGTGCCTGATTTACAGGGACTGGCGGAGCGCGAACAGGATTTGCATATTCTGGGACTGTGTCGTCCAAATAGGACGAAATAAAAATATCAGCTGCGGTCTGTTTGTGACGTAGCTTGGTCGGAACTAATGGTGGCGGGAAATTACTGGATGTCTCTGGGGTCGCTTTTGGCAAGCCCTCGGCAAAGAGAGGATACATACCCCTATTAAGGGCATGCCTCTGTCTGTCTGACTGTTCGGCTTTGACTTGTTCACCTATCTCGATTAGTTCTTTTTCTTGTGCTCGTTCTAAGGATTCTCTACTTAATTCTGACTTTCTGATTTCCTTTTCAGTTCTTTTATGAGCTTCTTTGCGCCATAACTCGATGGCATCTTTCTGTGACTGTCTGGCTTTCTTTTTCCATAATGCTTCTTCTACTCGCATGATGCATTCGGCATCCCATGTACCCGATACGGGCCATCTATACTTTTCTTCTAGCCGTTTGGTATACTCTACCCATAAATCTAGATACAATATGGCGCTTATGCCATGCTTCTGATACATAAAATGACCTGGACTGTCCCTAGGCGGAACTGGAACTGCTGCTTCCAGCAGACCCTTTCTGGTTTTTAACTGACGTAATTTCGAAAAGAGCGGCATGACTGAACTATAATCTAGACACAATACAATACACAATAAACACGATACTTATTTCCCATTCATACCACGACATTAAAATACATGAAGAACATTTAAAAATAACAGTTCGAACAGAGTACTACCTGGAATACGGAACACAGAATACATGAATTTTCTCGAGAACAGAACTGACTAGAACAGGAACTAGATGCACTGCTGAAACAGTACGAAACTTACCGGTCTCATAAAGAGACACGTCAGGACCCGCATCCACCGAAGTGGATACTTCGTTTGTGGGTCTGTGTACCACCAACCCACGGACCAGAGTCAATTAAATTGACCCTGTCTAGATACCACCCCAGTAACGGTACTCACCGGGCAGCAAGAACCGAAGGCCTCGGACTGGACTGGACTGCTACGACGACGGACGACGAACTTCGGACTTCAGTTACGGGTGGGCCTCCGGATACCTCGGACCTTGGACTCTCGGCTTGGGCTCTGGTCGGGACTCGCCGCGTTCCTCCACCGTCTCGTTTGGATGCTGGACCGCCTCCTCCGTCTCCTCCGTGGGCCTGAGGGATACTTGAAGCAGAAATATCTGCCGGTGCGCAGAAGAGTTCCGTCACGACTGCAGAGGGTCAGGGGGTCGGCGTGGCTTCACCGACGCGTGGGGAAAGGGCAAGTCCCTGTTCGGGCGCCATTATGTGGTAAATAAATAAATAATACCCTATTTTTGAATGTATAAATGAATAACAGATAGCTCAATAAATAAGAGTCAAAATTCGAGGTAGTAGGAGTTTCGCAGGTTTATTACAGCATAAAGGACAGGAACAGGACAACCTGCATAGGAATAGGATGGCAGGGCCCAGCAGCGCTGCTGGTGTCAGGGTCGGGACAAGGAAAAGGATGATTTTTTTAATAACAGTGCATGAGCATATATACATAACGCAAACACATAGCATTACATTGCAATAGGCGTAGCAGTGGGTGGAGCAGAAGGTGTGACGCGTAGCAGTCGCGAAAGATAAGGGTGAAAAGAGGTGTAACAGGGCGTATACATAGACATGTGATGCAAACGTAACAGAATATGTCATGAATGGGGCGGAAACCATGGAGGGGGCTACCTGAGGAGCCGGGACCTCTAACCTAATGGTGCGCGCAAACTAGCAATGACGTATCACTAGGAGAAGCTGGGGGCTATGAACTCTGTGCTAGGAGCAGAGACTGAAGTTTGGAGAGTCAGGGCGACATGTACCTAAGCAGTATCTAGTATCTGATGTTTAGAGAACATGTTGATATAAACTAGAAGTCAGGAGGGGAAAAGGTTAACAGACACTAAGACTGGACCATGCATTATTCTACATGTAGTGCGTGATGAAGAATATTAAATGACCATTAAATGCAGTATTTCTCTAACGTGGAGACGTGAAGGCTAGACAATGACGGAAACTATTGATGCGGTTCAGTAGCTTAGGAATGCAGAGAAGGAGGACTGAACTGATAACTGGAACTATAACATACTTTTGGCAGACTCAGAGGCAGAGCCAGGCTGAACCGGGCACTGTGAGGCAGGAAGTAAGTGAAGGGTCGAGGATACAGGTGGGGGCTGTATCGCTCCTCAGCGAGGTTTCAGGAGACAGGAGCTGAATCTGGTGTCCAGGCCCTTTTGAGGCCTAGAAACGGGGACTTTACAATGGAATAACGTGCACACTGAGAAACATGGCAACGTAGCTTTACATAGGCCTGATATTCGTAGTATTCACGAGGACTGGAAACTGGCATATTAGAGGTGGACACAACTATAATTGTGTCTTGAATCGAACATGGGGAATACATATGCATATTTAATCATGCACACATAACATATGATGGATGACACGTAGGGACACAGAACATGGCAAAATTTACTTTTCCACAATCCCACCACACTTCAATGCTCTTCCTCACTCTCTCTTGAGCACACCTCTAGCATCCCCAAATGCAGAACAGGTGGCTTACCCTGCTCTTGCCTTACAACCAATACTTGGAACAAACTCCCTAAATACACTTGAGGGCTTCCTCCTAACATCTGGATTTTGCAAGAATCTGAAGACCTGGCTCTTCAACTAACACCTAACAGAAGACCTACATACCTGCTCCAGCACCTCAATACCATTTTGGTGATAACTCGCTTGTGCTTTACAAATCCAAATAACGTAACGCATCATAGCATAGCATAGCATAGCATAACCTAATAGCAATGAATCATCATGCCTCTGTTATAGTTACCAACAAAATATATACAGTGTGGAATTACACAGGTGTCTTCCTTGAGTCCAACACTTTTTGACTTATAGATGGCCCCTCTAGCTAAGCTAAGTCATGACTACCAATTGTCCTGGATTCAGCATGAGTCATTTTCCTACAAGGCGTAAAGACAGTGGCCAAACTGATGTCTATGAACTGCCTAAAATCAAATTCTGACAAAAGAGAGATGTTGAATATAGGAGTCGTCCTTCTTAGGTGACTTCCAACTGGAGGCAAGATGTCCTTGGCCAGTGTCCAATGCAAGTTTGGTTTGTCCAGAACCCCAGAATGGCACCATAGGACCATATTCCATGCCGCATGGGAAAGCGAAGTGATGCTTCAGTTCTGTACACCCAGGGAAGGTGATGCATCAGATCCTTGCTTCCAGGGTTGTGACGCATTGGTTCCTTACTTCTATGCAGGGGAGATGACACATTGGTTCCCGATACATTGGTTTCTAACTGCGCAGGGAGGTGATGCATTGTTTTTCCGTACAACCCCGGCCTCAGTTCCTTACTGAAGCACATCGTTGATGTAGACTTGGCCCACAAGTGCGATGCATGGAAAATCCAAATGCACTGAAGTTGATGTGATGGCAACGGAACAGATGATCTGTTGATTCTTCCAACCGCGAGCAGGTGATGCATAGATTACTTCAGCCACAACGATTCATTGTTTTTTCCCTCCATGAACAGGCGCTGCATTGATCTTTTCGGCCACAGTGATTCTTTAGTTTTTCGGTGGCATGGCAAGCTTGCAGCGGTAAAAACTGTACTGAATTGTGATGCATGGATTTTCAGCTCTTCATGCAGAACAATCCACTTCCAAAGGCCCAAACTGTAATTGGCACCACTTGGCAGGGCAGAGGAGTTTAAGGGCTGCAGATGAAATATTTAATGACTGAGACTTTTTAATGGGAGGCAGCCCCTAGAAAGTCTTCTAAAGCAGGATTCCAAAGAAAAAGTCCTAGTCCTTAGAAGCAGCAACTGCAGGCCAACCCAGCAAAGCAAAAACAGCAGAGGCAGTACTCCTCCTGACAGCTCTTCCTCTTGGCACAGTCTACTCTTGGGCCAGAACCTTTCTAAAAGTCTGAGGTGATAGGTCCAATACTTATACCCTTTTTTCCCTTTGAATGAGGCATACTTCAAAACATAGTCTTTGTAGTGCACAGATCCTGCCTTGCCCTATCCTGGCTCCAGACACACTACAGGGGAGTGCAGGCAGAATATGTGAGAGGCCAGGCGCAGCCCTATTCAGGTGTCAGTGACAACTCCTCCCACCACTCTAGCTCGGGAAGGCCCATCAACCTGGTGATGGGCAATCAGGACATGCAGGGCACAACTCAATTCCCTTTGTGTGACTTTCTAGAATGAATGCACAAACAGCCCAACTATCAATCTAAACCAGACATAGATTCCAAAAGCAGGCAGAGGCACAGAATGGTAAAGCAAGAAAATGCCCGATTTCTAAAAGTGCAAAATGAACAATTGATGCACAGAATGCTGTACAATGTCAAACATTCACCCCAGTACAGAGATCTGTGCCTAAATCCATCTTTTTTGTGCTCCCCATGCTAATCCATTCCAGTTCAGTCCCAGCCAAATGCAAATCAGTCTTTAACCTGTTCCCCAGTGAGACAGTCCAGCCCAAACTGCCAGGCCAGGTACTCCCTGGACTGGAAATAAGCATCCTGGGACTGGTTTCTGGGGTGTCCCCCCTCAACAGCCAGGTTAGCTTGACTGCAGTGGCATGGAGAGCATGGGATCCATGTCCATCATCTCCTTCTGTTTGTTCGCCCTAAGTTGGCAAGGTATGCTCAGACGTGGGTCCCTTGGTCACTTTCCCACTGGATTTAAGCTAGCCTGGCTGATGAGGGGTGTTAACCTGAAACCAGTCCCAGGATGTTTATGTCCGGTCGAGGGAAGACTTGGCTTGGCAGTTAAGGCTGGACTGCTCCCATAAGGAACACGGCAAGACTGATTTTCATATGGCGGGGTCTAAACTGGGGTGATGAATTGAGCTAAAGAGCGATGATGGATTCAACCCAGATCTGTGACTGGTTGAGTCTGAAAAGCTTCAGTGCTACGTCCATCATCTCCTTGGGTTTGCTTTGTTTTCCCTAAATGGTGGGGTATGCCAAGGCATGGGTCCCTTGCTCAATTTGCCACTGGATTCAAGTTAGCCTGGCTGATGAGGGGTGTTATCCCAAAACCGGTCCCATGATGCTTGTCTCTGGTCCAGGGAATACCTGGCTTCGCAGTTCGCGCTGGACTGTTCCCATAAGGAACAGGGACAAGACTGATTTGCAAGTGGCTGGGTCTGCACTGGGGTGGCAAAGTGAGCTAAAGAAATGATGGGTTCAACCCAGATCTGTGACTAGAGGTGAGTGTCTGAAAAGTTTCAGCATTCTGTCCATCATCTCCTTGTGTTTGCTTTGTTCACCACTTTCTAAAAGTGGCATTTTCAAACACACAATTTAAAAACCACCTTCACAGAAAGATGTGCTTTTACGTTCTTAGTTCATGGAAACAAAACTCTAAAACTCTATCTTCCCAATTGAAATTTACACTTGTAAAATGTTACAAGGCAGCGCCAATGATAACCTATGGGAGAGATAGTCCTTGCAATAGTAAAAAACGAAGTTAGCCAGATTTGACTAACAGGACATATAAAACACCCCAGTACATGTCCTACCTTTTAACTCCACTGCACCCTGCACATGGGACTGCCTTGGGCTTACCTTAGGGGTGCCTTACATTTAGCCGAATTTAAGTTTTGGCCTGGCAAGTGGGTGCACTTGACAGGTCAACATGACAGTTCAAAACTGCACATACAGACACTGCAGTAGTATGTCTGAGACATGGTTGTAGCGCTACTCATGTGGGTGGCACAAACAGTTTTGGAGGCCCACTGGTAGCATTGGAATTATAGGCCCTGGGCACACACAGTGCACTTTACTAGGTTCTTACCAGTAAACCAGATATGCCAATCATAGATAAACCAGTCACCATTACAATTTAGACAGAGAGCATATGCACGTTACCACTAGTTAACAGTGATAAAATGCCCAGAGTCCTAAAGCCAACAAAAACAGGTCATACAAAATAGGAGGAAGAATGCAAAAGGTTTGGGGATAACCATGCAAAAATGGCCAGGTCCAGCACCAATGCTCGCCAGAGATATAGTTTCTAGTAAGAACTAACAATTTTTCGCATGGCTGTGTCAAGTTACTGACCACTAGTGCATGTGTAGGAAGAGCAATGTATGTTCACATAGTGTAAAAATAATAAATTGAGTCTCATGAAACAAGAAACCCCCATTATACAGTAATCGGATACAGAAAAAAATGATCTCAGAATAACATTCTCGTGATGCAGAGAGTTATAATGAAAGCTTCCAGTGAAGCAGCTAATTGTGATGAGGGTGGCCGACGCAGCTCAATTCCAATTAGACACCCCTTTGCACAGGTCAGAAAGATCGAAGCGAGAAAATGACAGACACTTGAAACACATGAAACAATCAAACATTTCTTTACCGATAGCACATGGATTGACATATATTCATCAAGTTTGGCCGGATATGTTGAAGTTCTAATTTATCAATTTTGCATATGAATATATTTCTGTTCATATAGTAGCTATAAAATACGTGGAATTTCTGAAATAGTTTTCTAGGCGAGTTTCATTAGTCTAATTCTATAACTTTAAGACTAGATATTGGTTTTAAACATTTAGATCTCACAAAAGACTGGGCTAGCCTAATTTCTCTTTTATATTCCTGTGTTGCTTGCTTTCCTTCCTAAAAACCTTTAATATGAGTTAAGAGCTACAGGTACACTCGTTTAGAGGAACAATTGTTTAGTGCAGTGGTGCTTAACCTTTTGACTCCTATGGACCCCACTTAATCATTACTGGATTCCTGGGACCCCACACTAAATCAGTATTGGAATCCGGGGACCCCCAACTAAGTCATTATTGGAATCCAGTGTCACTAGTCCAAGCAAACTCAATTATTTGGTCTACAAAACAATACAAAAAAATACAAAAACAAGCACTTATCATAAAGACCCACAAGGATCAAATATTGTATTTAGTTTACAAACAAACATATAAAAATCCAAATAAATTTCAAAGGAAGATTAGAGCTTTTATGAATTCAACTGAGGCCGCTCATCATCCATATTATATTCTTTTTGATGGACCTGCACTGCTACCACAAATCAATATGACGAAGCCAACTTAGTTTTTATCCTCCAATTTCAATTGTCTTCACATTTACAGAATGATTGCAAATTTTCAGTTTTTACATATTGCTTCTTTATGTGTATACACCTTAATAATCTGTTATTAATATTTAATTTTCTAAGCAGTTGCAGACCCCCAGAGTTCCTGCATCACAGGCTAAGAACCACTGGTTTAGGCAATACAAAATGATTCTTAATACCCTTCCAGGCTTCACAAGTACAACAATTTGGCTAGAACTTTTTCATAACTGCGTGTCAAGCAGAATCGGTACAACAGGGTATTTGTTTCCTATGCCCCTCCTACTACCGGTATGCTTGTATATCTCTCTCATGTTAACCCCTGCACCAGGAAAAGGAATAATTTTTGTTTCCTCTCGCTGAAGATGATCACTCAATCACTCACTTGACAATAACATCATAGGTCTTCCTTCTACTCTATTAATGGTTTCTTTTTTAGTTCTCAGGTTCGTCTATGTGGCTGTCAAATAGACCTGTTGTTTCCAGTTTACCTAAAATGGCCCTTGGGTCTGTCCCCTTCCACAATTTCCTTTTTGGACCATTTGCTTGAGACTTTTGCCTATATGTTTTAGTCCTTATTACAATAAAAATTGTGAGTCTTTCTCTTACAAACTCTTACCCATCACACTGTTAGGCACAGCCCACAACACAATAAACACATCTCAGTGGTCAGTACATATGACATGAGCGCCCTTCCAGCCAAAAACCCTAAATGGTGTAGCTTGCTATCCACGTTCAAAAGTGCTTTCTGAATTGCAATGGAGCATTCCTCTCATTCTGTAGCCTGGCTATAAGAGAAATGATCATGTAATCTCTCTGAGACTGTAAGCAAGCATTATGTTTTATGAGCAGACCTCTCCACTGTTCTAGAATTGGTAAAAAATTTGTTATGAAGATGTGATTACACATTTGTGCAAACACAGCTATTGTGATTGTCATTATAGGTTGGAGTACTTAGGTACAGCCAAAATGAATGTACATCATAGTTTCTGGAGGTTGTATATGGCCTAGATAGGGATTACCTAACCCCAATATAAGTTCAGCAAAAACAGTCCTATTGAATGAAACTACTGGGCCCTCTGGACCAATCTTTACATTTGAATTTGTATAGAGGGATGTCCAGTACATAGAAGAGTAATCATATCTTGGCAGTTGTTTATGAAATCCTTGGAAAATATGTTAGAGGTTATTTACGTGAGGCCTAGTGAAATGGTGAAGAATACTAACAGGAACAACCGGGACCTAATTTTGTAACTAAAGATGTGTGGCCACAGGAAGGCAAATGTTTGGGAAGATCTAAGGTACCCTGAGAAAAATTACAGGAGACCTAAAAACAATGTATCCATTGTACAAATTGTCAAGAATCAAGAGTTTGGTGCTTTAAGTGTGATAAATAAAATAGTCCTCAAGCATTCTGGAAAATGTTAGTGATTGGCTGAGCGAATAAATAAACAATTGTCACATAACACGTCGTAGACTGGTGAGATTATTTGCCTGAGCTATATGTTGAATGAAAGTGTGTTAGTAGACAGGTCAATGCACATTCAAATGTTCCAAATACATAGGAAATGCATCAAATTACAGAACGCTTATATTTGAGGAAATCCACGGGTCAAACATATTTTACTAATTAAATAATTTTCCTTACAAGTGTACTCACATTGGTTTGGCTCTATTCTCAGAAATCTGTGGTAGTAATGGAATTACTATCTCTTGAAGGGAATAGCGAAGCACTGGTCTAAATAAACAAGCATTGGCATAGCCAATAGGTCTCGCCTTTGGGACCTAATAAGTGATGATTGTGTATTTTAAGGTGCAATAGTATATAATAACGAAGACAAGGGAGGCTTAGTGTAGTAAAATATTTGCCTAGGATCGCACATTTTGGTCAAACGGGGAAGTTGTAATTGGTCCCAAGATTTCTAATTTTACATTGTGCAGTTCAGACCGGAGGACCGTGTGGCTGCCTCGCTCATGCCATGAAAGTTGGAAAGAACTTTAACGTCACACCACTTTCAACAAGCCCTCGAGAGACCATCCCTAACGTTTTAGCCGACATTGCTCTTAAATCTGACTTATAGTTTCTCTTTTACTATTAAAGCTTAGACTTAACATTCCAGCATGCAAAGCAACATAGGCCAGAAAGACAAGCGAGGATGAAAATGTCACGCATGATGTGGCCATTCACCACTGAGGTACACAGCAGGCGGGTTTAGGTGAAAAGCTAGGTAAGAGGCAGGATAGCTTACCGGTAACTCCAATGATGATTTACTTGAACAGGAAAGCATAAGACATGGTGCCGCTACTAGTGCTGGGCCCTGTCTCCTCCACAGAGCCTTCAGCACAACCAGGGAACCTTGTCTCACCTTACCATGAGCAAAGCAAATGGCTTTAACTTAATCAAAGGTGAGACCTGTTGCATTTTCAATGCTTGTTTCTTTAGCTCCCTGTCCTCCCTCTTTATTATTTTGTGAATGTTACATGTTAACATCCAGATGTTTCCCTGGGGGCACTGGACCCCAATTCTTGCTTTCCCTTTCCTGCTATTCAAGGTTGCATCACAACTGGCTAGGTCTTTGTTGCAGGCAAGGCCAGTTGGTCCGGGTCCCCTTTTCGGATTAGTTGTCACCATAATAGGGTGCAGTTTAGCCATTGCGCCCTGTGTCTTTTTCAGTGTTGCACTTTTGGTTACTTAGCCCTGATAATCACCATAAGTCTGTGGTATGGGGTTCCCTCTTTGTTCCTGAAAATTATACTGCCAGGGGGTTATTTCTAGATTGGCTACTTTGTTGGGATTCGACTGGAGACTTTTGTAGGTGTAAGGTCATGCTAATCCTCTGATATAATCCATTTCCGCTTTCTCCCTCAAAATCAACTCATAAAGGCCTTGGCAACTTTGTGCCTCTTAGTGAATGAGCCCCAAAAAGCAAACAAAATCTTTGATTAACCAAATTTTATGTCTGTCATACTTATTACTCCCTGATGCTTCTAGCGACCTGATTGTTGCCAGTGTTAAAAAGATGTAGTGTTAATTTACATAAGTGCTTTAACAATGTAAGTCAAACGAAAATATAAGCATAAAAAAGGCCTTGACAGAGCAGAGGGACATCTGCAATTATTCGTTCATTGGACAGTCAACTCCCCTCTCAAATAGACCCTACCGCCCCTCAGTCTCCCTGGAAAAGTAAGGATTATTCCCCCCATCACCTTGGAGTCTGCAAGTAGCCAAGTACCTGTGAAGATGTTGGGTTAGGTGTAGGCTGAATATTCGATCTGCCCCATCCCAAATCCCCAGGATCGAGGAGTGGGACCCCCACGTAAGTTGGCTTCACCCAATGTGGTTAGGAGCCCTCACAGAATGATTCACTCTACATTACAGGCAGTCTTCCCTTCTGGGTTCAGTAGAGTGTGGACTCTCAGCAACCCCCCACCACTATCCTGCAGAGACAGGCATGCACCAGAACAGCACTGGAGAATCTGCCCTCTGTTGACTTGATTCAGCGTACTTCTGTCCTGCCTAGTCCTTGTCTTCTGAGGGAACCCCCTTTTCCATTCTGGGGCTTCCAGAATGCCTTGCACTCATTTAAGGCCGTAACTCCACAGGGTAGACCGCAACAGCTCGCTGATCCTCCAAACAACTGCTACTATATTAATCTAGAAGCATGCCCACTTAGCCCCTCCTATGCAGTTTAATTTTATGAGACAATGTAATTGAAGTGGTTGGGTGGGTGCAGAAGTTAATTTACTGGGAGAAAGAGTAATATTTAGAATGTATAGATTAAAGACTTTTGAGAAATTACATTTTATTTGATGATTCATTAAAATGCTTGGCGGTGAAAGTGCTCCCTTCTAGATGATATGGAGCACGGAGTGAGTGGTTCGAGACCCCGCAAACTTCCGCCCACTTGATTTGCAGAAACCTGCCAACACTTTGCATGTGACCTGTCCCAGAGCTTGTTGTGGCCGATGCCATGCACAGACTAGACAATGAGGAGAGTAATTTAATAACAGATCTCTTAGCTACGGGTGCTACCTGGACTTTTTTTTACCAACATAAACAATATTTTTTTAATCTAGGGCAGTATAAAGTGGGCATAATTGGTACAATAAGATATTTACCCAGTTTGTATTCTACGCTTAACAAATAGAATACGTAAAAAGTAGTTAGAATATTGTAGCACAATCTAAGCTCTTCATAAATGATTATTACAGCTTAAGGGGCAGAAAAAAATGAAAAATGGGGGAGGATATGACAAAATAATTTTCAAGTATTAGCTTTTGGGCCTTTTAGAATCAGAAATAATGAGCAAGCATTGTCTGCGAATGGTGGAATCTCTACGTCCCAGTCCCAATTCTCTTTCAGCAAATTCCAAAGCGCTTGAAATAGTGCGCGGATTATCTAAAGGAAGCACGATGGGATGAGGAATGGGTGCGAGTAAAGGAAATTGGTTGCCAACGAGAATATATCACAACCGCATATCAAAGAATTCGTAACCTGGCTCCAGATTACCCTCCGGCCGAAGATCTATGAAAGCAGATCCAGCATCACATAGGGACAGACTCAGATCCTTCAGGGGTGGTAACTCCCTGACAAGATGATCCGCTTACCTAACACCAGCCTTCGGATCATTCAGAAGATTCTAACGGAGCAGCTTTCTTGGCCCGGCGCGTTATATGGATCACTTCCGCTGCACCCCCAGTCAGCCACCCTCTGCGGCCCATCATTGGCATTCACAGACTTAGGGATCTAAACTGAAGCTGTGATTGGCGGACTAAGCCATCAGACCAAAGTAGGCTCCGCCCACTAGAGATCAGGTTAGTGTTGTGCAGGCGCAGGTGGATCCAGCTGATCCCAGAGAGTCGGCTTTCGTGATTATCGATTATCAGATCGGCTGGCGGAGAAAGGACATGAAGAGGATCCACTTGGAACTCTGGAACAGGACGCCACCCGAGGTAAGCAATCTTCACGGAGGTAAGGTGTTTTGTAGAAGTGGGATGCCCGTGCTCTGCTACCCTGCATGATCCCGTGGGAACTGCTCCTGCCCCGCAATGGTGCAAGGGGGGAATGAGGGAGAGAAGCGGGAATGTTCCCGTTACCCCGGGATGTTCGCTGCTATCAGGGGTCTTTCTCTCAGAGGTAAAACTACAGTGGACTAGGAGCCATGTTTAAGTTTGAAGCACAGAGTGAGATGCGAGCCATTTCTTTAAATGCGCGGATATTTGCGCGAAGAGGTGTTCAGTGGGGAGCGTAGTAAACTCGTCACTTTAGAGGTATGGAAAGCAGCCAGCTTCAGTATGCACTAAATGGAAGGCGATGAAAACTTTTTGAGTAATGTTAGTGTGGTCAGGAGTACCGTTGCGCGCAGTGTCTGCGCACGAGCAGCAGGTGGAGGGGAGAGAGGTAGGGGCCAGCGCCTGTTTCCCTTGCGGGAGCGGGCAGGAACCGTCTGTTAATTACTAACAGATGGTTTTGAAAGCTTGCTCCCGCAAGGGAATTGCCAAACGTGCACGCGTTGCCATTGAAAGCAATGCAACTCGTGCACGTTTTTGCCTGCAAAAATGAAGCCATGGCTAAAGGTCTTTTTTCTATGCAGCGCATGCATGCTGCGTAGGCGAGACCTAAAACAGACAGAATTGAAGAACCATCCACTTACAATTTTAATTAACATGCTTGATTTCTGTGACTAGGTATTTACCTGGATGATTCTAAAATAATGCGAAGCACAAAAACAATTATTTACTTATAGGCCTGACAACGTAGATGTCAATGGACCACTGTTGTACAATATCATGGCTGCATGCCAAACAGTTGTGGTTATGAAAATAACAAACATTTTGATAATTTTGAGTCGTATTTGATTATGTGAATATATTCATATTTTGCAAGACTCCAGTAGCAGAGGAATGAAGGCACTGCATTACTCTCAGACACTCCATGACTATTTAGGTTGAAAAGAAAGCAGATTCTAGAAGTAATTGTTCCCCTAGGTAGAAAACATAAGACATTCTAAGCCTTTGCTGCATCCTAGACTTAATTCTGTTTTTTTGGCAGTCTATTCCTCAAGAACTTGTTTCCTTGTTGTCCAAGTTACCATCATTAGACGTAAAACATAATGCAATGCCTTAATGATGGTATTTTGTTGAGCAAGATAAGATAATGGCTTAAAAGCATTGTGTCTTGAGATGTGTTTGAATTATAACAACCTGGTGTGCTAATGGCAATACATCCCAACACATCCAAAGTAATTTGGGGCAATCATCTCCTAGAACTTTTCTGCTGCCTCCATGAGGTGTTTCTATCTGCACAACTAGATACTTCTGCAGTTATCTGTGTGCAGAATATCTATATAGCAATGTAGAAAGACATTGAGATTTCCTTAACGAGACTATGTATTGAATGATCTGAAGTAAATTTTTAGGATTTGTTCCCAATAGCACTTAGGTTGTTAATATTCATGCATTGAATTAATGAGAAAAGTAAATTATACTCAGCCAAGAGTTAGAAGAAAGTTCTTAGACAGCGACATGAAATAAACTCAGCATTAGCATAATGTTCAAAGCCTATGAACAATTGTAATAAAACAGAGATTACTGTAAAGCAGAAACGTGAGTGAAATGGAAACTGTGTGACATAAATATATGTTTATGGCCGAAGATGGTGGGATTTGTTCCTCACATGTACCCACAATAGGATTCCTAGCAGGCCTAAATGCATTTACAGCAGTGTAAACACACACCACCACCACTGTGTACAATTCCACAGTAGTAAACCTCATGCAAGTGGTGATGTACCAGCAAATCAAGGCATGGTTTGCCTTGTGCATGTGTGATCACCGACAAACTTGTGGGTTTTGTAAAAAGACACAAATGATCTGGAATTGGGTAAAATTCTGCTATTGTAAAGGACTGGAAGACATCTCCAGCCAGAGTGGGCAAGGTATTGGAACACCCCCAAACTTCATTAGGGTATTGGGGGGAATATTTTTAATGAGGAAAAATATTTTCCCTTTAGAAAAAAAATGAAAAAATGCGTTATTGCAAAGCAGTGCGGCCTTTCTCCACTTAAGGAGTTCACAGCAAATACACCTACATATTGAGGAAACAGCAACGTTTATACATGATACTGACAATGTTATACCTGAAACCTGTAACTCTCACAAATTTCCAAGACCACTGACAATGTTTGTGAACTACAAAACGTTGTAAATGGGCACCTATTCATAGAAGTTCTTCTATGTACTACATTTTGTGAACAGGACCCAGTATTTTTATGCACACAGCTGGTTTAAAATAGATAGCTAGTAAGAAACTCTAATTTTTAAGTTAGGTTCCAAGGAGGACCTGAAACATTCTTCTGCAGAAGTAATGTTTTTTACATCAAAGACTTAAATATATCTGGGTGAAATTTGAAAGACATTATGTGAGCGCTAAGGTCTTGTCCCTTTTGCTTATTTAACCCTGTAGAGATGTCATGCCAATTCTTAAACAACTACAAATTAAAAATATGCATCACATTCAAAATCATTTGTGTGACTTTCAAAGATATTCACACAAAGCTTTCTTCACACCTAAAAGATAAATTGCCAATATCTATAGGCTCAAGAGATGAAAGAGGGAAATAACGAATAATCCTATAGATTCTACAGTTAAAGCAAAACCGACAAACCAGCCTTTTCGCTCCCAGTATCCAAACTCTGGAAGCAAGTACCAGAGGTTACGTTCCACATAAAAAACTAAAAACTTACCACTGCAATCTCCACCTTACATATTTACACTGAGTCCTTCTAGATATTTTGTTACTTGTATGTTCTGATACTTAATGATCTTATGTTTTATGTATCTATAGTGCTCAATGTAAAATAACTTGGTGCATCGGAGGTTAGGACTGCATTAAATGAATACCATAAACATATAACTAATTAAGTAAATAAATGAATAAACTAATGCATAGTCACAAGCAGGTTTCAGTTAATTCTGCAGGATTTGGATTAATAGTTCTATTAGTCATAGATGTAGCTATATTGAAGTGGACAACAGGTTTATGCACAGACAAAATATTCACGGCAAGCATTGTTGTTGAGAATGTTCTTTTAAAAAACATGTGATAAGTTAAATGATTAGTGTTTTTTCTTCTTCCTATGGATGCATGAATTTTAAATGTGTGGCAATTTGATCTGTGACTAATGACTTTTTTGTTTTGTATTTAATAATTGTTGAGTTGGTGAATACAATGTCAATGAATGTCATGATATGTGCAGGCCCGACAACAGGAATAACAGTAAATGAAATGTGAATGTATGCCACAGCCTGTGCCCACATAACCTCAACAATATTTGTCAATGCAGTGTCAATGTATACCATAACTTGTGCCTGCACAGCAGCACCGACATCAGCAATAAGGATACCAATGTATGTCATAATTAATGCTAGTGTGATATTATTGTTGCCAATAAAAACAATTTCAATGTATGTTCAGACCAAAGCAAAGATATCTTTCATCACACCAGTAAAGACAATGTCAATGTCAATGTGCAAGATGACAACTGTATGCACAATTTTGTCAATGCCAATAAAAATGATACCATTGGCTGCCATATTACTCTTAGGAGTTCCAATGAACTCACATCATTGCTGTCAGATTCACACATGGTGACCTCCCCATCAACCCGAGTCAGAGATGCGTGGCCAGGCAGGTCCGGTGACCCATGCCCACCCTAATCGATTAGCAAGTTATAATTGGGTCCATATAAATTACAGGCAAACACGCACCCAGGGAAAATCCTGATCAATTCCACAGATAGATCGTTGCTCTACAAAGAAGTCTGAGATAATAACCCCAATAAAACCCCGGAAGTACAACAAAGCTAGATACCACATGATAGGTATACTCAACCAATCAGGACACGACATACACAGGTAGCGATCGCTCACTCCTTACACCGGACATTTGGAAACATACACACTGGCCCACATTAGCTCTCCCCGAGGTTGAGAGCCATTGTGGTCCTTATCAGATGCCAACATGTGATTGATTTATGACTAAGATGCTCTTTTGGCGTGTAGAACATTTTATCGTACTTCATGAACTGTGTATATTAACGGCCAAAGCTTTGTATGTAGGGGGATTTTGAGCAGACGTATTCTGTCCAGACTCTCCTGGCCACAGCGTTTAATTAAACTAACTCGTTCCTGTTTTGCCAAAAACATGTTGTCTTTTCATTTATTTAAGGTCAATTCATGTCCGAGCAACATAATGATCACACACCACTTGATTCGGTAAAGTTCATAAACATATGGTTTTACGATAATCCTGGTTGATAAAACCTAAGCAGTAAGACCTTGTGTATTTACTTGAATTAAATTCAAATGGCCAGATTCAATTCTGCATATCATGAACAAAGAGGAACAATATTTGCTAATTACATATAATCATTCATATTTTGCTAATTACTATTAACTTTTCGGAATTAATAATTATTTGGCAATATAATAGAGCATTGTGTCCCTAACATGGGTTCTTTTCATAAAAAAACATTTCACAAACTACACTGTGAACAAGAAGCTGATCATATTTAATATTAGCAATGTTTAACTATCAGAGATGCTAATGGTATGATCGTTATTGCAATGGCCAATACAGTAGGTACACAGTGCATTGGCGATCTTTTGCAAATGACATCAGGAGCAAAACAGCAGTCCTAAACCTTATCTGTGATAAATACAACACACAGGGACATAACTTAAACATGACAGTTCACAAATCAAATAGATTTAGATATAGTGAATGATAGCAAGTTTACCCATTTATTTAATGTCACTGAAATAAATTATTAGCAAATGATTCAATCTAGTTTTAACCAAGCCCTTTTCTTAAGAGACATGCCTTTAATAGAATTTTAACTGCCACCCCATGAGCTTTCCTGTCTTGTGAGAAAATGTCCCAAATGATTTCAGAGTTTTAAGAAAAAAGTAGCCAATATCAGCAGACACAGACATTCTTCCAGCTCAGGATTTACATTTAGTGTGAAAGAAATCTACAGGGAATGCTCTCTAGATTAGCAGCTCGTTAGCAGAACATGAGCAGCGCATGTCTAGTCATATTTTATGTGAAGGGGGATTTGTTAGTGGAGTGAGTTACCCAAGGGTATCAAGTGTGAAATAGGAAAGTTGTAAATCTAGCATATCAGTGTGGTGAAGTTTATCAAATGAACTGTCAATTGTTGAAAAACACCACATTCCGTTTTGGAACAAAATGTATTTCAATGACTTCTACTTATGATAAAACGAACACTGTCATGATTAGTTAAACGTTCGACCTAAAGTAGAGGAGGTTTTGCACTTTGTAGACCGAAGCCTGCCAGATAGTGCAGCTTCCTGGTTCCAATAGACTTGTTGGGGACATATTGATAGATGAACTTGAAGGCAATTCTGACTATTGCTTTTCATTTGCTTTTTGTTATGCCACTCTTATTTTCTTACTTTCCCTTCAATAGTTGTATTTGTTTATCCCATCCATCTAGTCATTGTACCTCCCATGGACCTTAGCCAGTTTACCATCTCTGATTGACTGGTTTTAACCCTTCACAAGTGTCTGATTATCTGGAACGGTTTTCTTTTTTGAAAAGCACTGCATGAGATTAGGTGTCACCCCAGTTCTCAGTGTTTTCCCACTTCTTCAAGCACATTTCTTTTCATAACATTATAAAAATGGCATTTTCCAGAACTTTGTCGTATGAGCTGTTCTTGTCTGCTTTCACTTTTGTACAGCTTCACCCCTTGAGCTGCTCTCCTGTGTGCTTTAATTCCTTGTTGCACTCTGCTTTTTCATTCACTTATCCCCTCTCCATATTGCTCTGTATCCATTTGCTTCCCTCCCCTTACCCTTCTTGTTGCATCCCCACACCTGTTGCTTACCCCAGGCACACCGGTGTTGTTTCTCTCTACCCTCTGTAATTCTTCCTCTGCCCTCCTGTTGCTTACCACCCTCCGCGATTCTGCCCTCTGTTAGAACTGGGGGTCTCTAGTTGGCTGAGGAAGTTACCTTAGTCCAAATAAGGACCCTCGCTTCTAGTCAGGGAAAGGAGGGACACCATCTTTGATAACCCCTGCTCACCCCCTGGTAGCTTGGCATGAGCAACCAGGCTTATCTTCAAGGCAATGTGTAAAGTATTTGCAATCACACTCCCAGTGGCACAGTGATAACACCACAAATGGACACTGATCCTGGGTGCTCAAGGAGTTTACAACGGCTCTTAAGAGGCAATACACACTTGTAATTACTCTCTACAATTTCTATTACTCGGGTGCTTACAATGTTCAGGGGAGGAAAACACCCAACTCCTCCCTGTGTAATCAAAATGATTAGGCACACCTATAAAGTCACACAGATTGAAGCACTCAAACAATAATAGCTCCAAATAGCTCAAATAATTAAATCATCCAGAAGACTTTTGAAGACTTTCTTCTTTATTTCCAGTTCCAATTCCAATCCCAAACCAACGCGTTTCGCCGAGGTTATTAAACACCTATCTGCTTCATCAGGGCTTGTCTGCATAAATATACTGCCTCTTATCTTTAGGGAGGATGCTCGCTAAGTTTTGCTGCTAAAATCCACCGGTTGGAGAAAAAGCCTCTTTTATGTCCGTAGTTCCTGCAATATTATTTAGTGTATCGATCTAGTCCAGTTCCTTATTCCCGAGATGGAAGTAAATTGGAATTGAGATTAGGGCTACTTGTGAGGGTGGCCCCACCCGCTCATGTAATGTGCACCCCAACTCGGATCAGCAATAAAAAAAAGGCTCATGTCATTTTGAAGGCAAGTGCATGCTTGATGCATGTGTCAGCAAAATGGTACAGCCAGCAACGTAGGCTTTTTTCATTCTGTTTGTTAGCCATGTATGCCGAATCAGGAATGTTGTGCAGCATGGCTAAAACCACTGGTAAAACTAATAGATCCCAGAGGCTGGACGTATTGGTTTTGCCATTGCTTGTTTACTTTAAAATTATGATTTGAAATGTTATATTCAACATCTGTGGCTTCTTAATGCAGAAGGTCACACATGGCAATCCATTGCATCAATATTCCTCACAAAAGGAAGGTGCAATTGTCATAGTAGTTCAAATATAACACATACATGTGTTCTTGATATATAAATGGCATACAAAGCACAGGCTGGTTGTTAGAAATGAGGGTCTCTAGTTGGCAGAGGTAGGTACCTTTATCCAAATAGGAACCCTTGCTTCTAGTCAGGGTAAGGAGGATACACTTCTAAAATAACCCCTGCTCACCCCCTTGGTAGCTTGGCACGAGGAGACAGACTTATCTCAGAGGCAGAGTGTAAAACATTTGTGAACACATACAGTAATACAGTGAAAACACTACAAATGGACACCACACCAGTTTAGAAAAATCAGTAATCTTTATCTAAACCAAAACAATACCAAATGACAAAAAACCATACTACAGTAATACAAATATGACTTTCAGATGGTAAAAATAGATCAGTTCAAAGAAAAGTACCTTGGATGCGTCACACAAACAAACAAAATGGGCCACAGGGAAGGTGATACGTCGGTTCCTTATACTCACGGAAAGTGATGCGTCGGTACCTTGCTCTGGGGGAGGTGATGCGCAGAGGAGGTGATGCATCAGTCCCTTACCAGAGAGGCGCTGATGCATCGGTTTCTACCTGCGTGGGGAGGTGATGCGTCAGTTTCTTACTGCGTCCCTCAACGATGCGACAGACTTGGCAACTCGATGTGATGCTACAATCCTCGATGATGCATAGATTCTTGCAACCGCACAGCAGGTCTTGCGTCGTAATCGGTGCAGTGATCTTGGACTTCAGAGATCGTTGCACTTGGTGCGCCGTGCAACGATTACTTGACCTGTTGCAAGCGCTGCGACTTTTTCTTCGGCGATGTGTCGGAAACAGGTATGGATGTTTCACGCTTCTCGGTGTTGCGTTCATTTTCCAGCTCCCTGCAGAAAACAGTCTCTAGAGGTCCAAAACCACAACAGTCACCTCTGTGCAAGTCAGAATTCCCAGCACAGCAGTTCAGGGGAGCTGGTGGTGAAGTCTTTGTGTCCGTGAGACTTCAGAACAGGAGGAAAGCTCAGCTTCAAGCCCTTGCAGATCTTCCTCCAGCAGGGGATGGAGCAAAGTTCTTTCTCCTTTCCTTGGCAGCAAGTAGCCACTGCAGGCCAAGCCCAGATAGCAAACAGCACTGGGGAAGTATTCCTTCTCAGCATCTCCAGCTCTTCTCCTTAGCAATGGTTCCTCTTGATTCCCAGAAGTGATCTAAAACTCTGGGGTCTGGGCCCCAATATTTATAATACAAAATCCTTTGTTCTCTGGTGGCAGGGAAGCCCTGTGCTTGGTTAAAACCAGCTCTGTCCTCTCTAGTGCAGCTTCCTGGCAGGAGGTGGAGACAGCATTGTGGAAGGCAGACCAGGACCATTCAAAAGAAAGGAAATATTCTCTGGGTACTCTAAATGTAGCCCAGGTCTATTCAGCCCATCCCTGACTCACCAGACTCTCTGGAGCCACTGCTCCTCCCCAGCCCCTGTCATCCAAAGCCAGACATGCAATACACAAACCTAGCAGAGGCACACTGGATGGCTAAGTATGAAAATACCTACTTTCTAAAAGTGGTATTTTCAAACACAGATTATAAGAATCACCCACAGTAAAAGGTGAATGTTAACATTCTGAGTTACAGGGGTAGTTATGTTTATAAGATGTTATAAACAAACTCCCCACTCTAACCTATAGGAACAGGTAGCCTTGCAATAGTGAAAAACTAAACGGGCAGTAATAACACCAGGGCCTGAACTCCCTTTCACATACACTGCACCCTGCTCACAGGGGTACCTTGGGCCTACCTTAGGGGTGACTAACTTGTAAGAAAATGGAAGGTTAGGGCCTGGCAAGTGGGTACACTTGCCAAGTCGACATGGCAGTCCTAGACTGCACACAGGCTCTGCAATGGCAGGCCAGAGTTACATTTACAGGCTGCTTATATGGGTGGCACAATCAGTGCTGCAGCCCACTAACAGCATTTGAATTACATGCCCTGGGCACACACAGTGCACTGTACTGGGGACTGACTAGTAAATCAAATCAGCCTATCATGGAAACACCAATCCTTACCAACAATTTACGGAGGGAGCACTTGCACTTTCGTACTGAATAGCACTGGCAAATTGCCCAAAGCATCTAGACCAGCAAAACAAAGTCCAACACACAGCAAACGCAGGAGGCAAAAGGCAAAAAATGCAGGGAAGACCCACGCCAGTGGTGCCAGATCTAACACTGGCTTTTTAAAGCACAACTGCTGAACATGTAGAGCATTACCAATTTTAATCATGCATGAATTATATTGGAAAGATTGCATTGCTGTTATTTCAGTGTAGGTTTTGAAAGTGTACTGCAGCACAGCCACATTATGAGCCGGAGAGGAAAAAAGATTCCAAACTGTGTTAAATAAGAAAAAGAATGTGAGAAAACCATTTATTCCATCTCTAATCAACCTCTAATTGAGACAAATGAATTACAACATTTTTAAATGTTCCACAATCCAGTTGTAATAATTAATAATGTATGCTAAATATGGTTAAATGAGTGCCCAGAAATGTAAACTCCAAAGTTACCAATACAAACTCATTAGGACGGGTTGTAGAGTTTAACCTAATAATGTCACGAACCATCTTATATGAGTAAAACAAACTTACAAAGTGAAATTCTGAAGTTAGTAATGGTGAAAACAGCTATTATGGTGGGATCTCTGAAGGCAATGTAGGTTGTAATAAGAGGTGTTAACTACACCCTGCAACATTCCCTAACCTACTTCTCTGAGTGTATTGGTGGGAGAGGGCCTTGAGTTTAGATGTTGCATATATGAGCAAGTTTCTTGATATTGGAGTATAAAGGATGTTGTCTACTGGAAGTGAACTCTTCTCCAGAAGTCCCTCAGGAGTTGCACTCCCTTTTTTGAGCTGTGTGATATAATAATCCCTGAAAAGAGTGAACGTGATATATGCAATGCTTTATTTAATCTTAACCACAGGTAGTTACACTGGCCATGTTACATCTCATATTGTTGTGATCACTGTGAAGTAACAAAGAGTGATTAACCAAATGCAAATAAGTGTTCGGCTCACCCAGAAGGGGCAGTGCAACCTGAACTTTTAGTTATCTGCCCTTTGAATGGGAACTCAACTACCTCCTCGTGACACAGACGCTGCTGCAGCCTGTTTTGTTTTCCCTTTGAGACTGGAGAAGCATTTAATTTGAAAACTTGTCGCAGGACCTGGCAGAGACTCCTTGTGGCCGCAGAGGAGAGAGAGGCGCCGGCCCCGGGACTGCGAGGACCAGCATACAACATCTTTCAGCTGGTCCTCTTCCCGCGTGAGCCGCGCCCCCTCCCAGTGCCACGCCCCTACAATCTGACATAATACTACTTAATTAAGCCCTGTTACGCACATCGCGGGACGCACGCGGGTCGAAGCTCGGGGCTAAGCCCGGGCAAAGGGCGGGCAGTCTGTGGCCGTCCGGGGACGACCGCGGACGGGACGGGCCACCTTATTTTCATATTTGCGTCTGACCCCAGGTAACGCGGAGAAAAGCAGCATATCCCCAGAGAAGGTCGCGGTAAGAACTATCAAAGTTTCAGAGTTCTAGATTAAGGTATAGGATCAGGGAACTGTTACTGTCTCGTGATATCTTCATACTTATTAAACTAGCACTCTCTAAATAAGACTTTTAAGTTATCTTCAAAACCCTACCTATTGGAGCTAGAGTAATCTCCCTGTCATCAGTGGATATCCATGCATCTTCAATGGCCTTAAAAAAACTACAATCGCGCACAATATATATGAAACGTATGGGCACTGAGGAAGCTGCTAGGAAATCCTCTGAGAAAATATTGAAGCACGACAAAATATCTAGTATCTCTGCAATTACCAAATATTTTTCTGCTCTATCACCGAAAAAATAACTATCCATTATCAACTCTGAAGCAGGAAATAACTCTGACCTCATGGAATTCAAGGAAGAAAAACATCCTTCCTCTCCGAATCAACAACGCGCACACAACTTAAGTGTTTCAGATACCGAGGGTAACCAAATAGAAAACTTGTTAACTGAGGAAATACAAAAATCGGACCATGAGATATCTCACTCTACACCCCTAAAGTCGATAAAATCTTCAGGTAGTCAAACCTGCCTTGAAGCTTCTTCGTGTAACAACACAAAGTCACCAAACAATAAATCTGAAATACCATTAATTCAAGAAATTCCAAATATCAGCTCTTTAGAAAAATCACCTTATCATCATTCAGCACATGAGTCCTTCCTAGATCCTTTTTTTCCAAATCAAAATTCAGCAATCCCTGCAACACCCATGTCAAAAGCTCTTTTCTCCTTGCAGGAAATACTGGAATCAGTCCTGACCCATCTAGGTCATATCTTAGCAAACTCGGATGATACCCTCGATGTTCAAATTGGAATACTCAAATTTCTGGTAGAGGAAAAAAGGAAAAAAGACGTATCAAATGCAACAAAAAAACAACAAGAATATGACAAAACGCTAAATCCGGATGGTCAATTAGCAAATTGTACCATTGAAACACAGTCCCTTGACAAACATGACATAAGTACACAAACATCTAAAGTAGTAATACTGGAAACAAAAACAAAGGAATCAAAAAGGAATAATATATCACCTATTACTTACTCACTCAAGAAGCTTTTCAAAGAAGAACCAAAAAATAACACCATGCAGTACTCTATTTTCTTGAAATCTACACATAAATCGGTCTCACACCTAACCGAGCATGCTGGTGATGCCCATGCAATAACCACTCAAAATGATCTAGAAAAAGATCGCAAGGATGAGACCTCAAAAATAGATGGAACCATAAGCGCGAAGGGGAATAAAAGGAAAAGAAAGCTTTTAAGAAGAATTCACAAAAAAAAGGTGCGTAAACTCAAATTCCAAAAACAAACAACTCCGACAATGACTGCTGAGGGAAAAAAAGCTATCATAAACTCTAATACTACAAAACCCGAGGTACCTTTTATTAATCAAACGACACTGAATGTGAACTCTTTAAACCCAAAAGCAGATGTATATTTTCCGGTCACATCACTCTGTAAAACTGGGCCGATAACTAATGGAACAAGAGAAAAAGACATCAGTAAATCTACACCTGGGGAAGGAATAACATCAAAGTATCTTATAATTGAAGAACTCTTCCCCACTGACAACGTGCCACTGAATCGAGGAAGAATAGTCAATCTTCTTCAACAAATACCTTCCCTGCATTCGCTTACAAGTAATGAATTAGAATTGGTGACTTTTCCGAAAAAAGAAAATAACAAATTAGCGTTGGTACTATTCTGGTCACCAGTACTTCCAGGGATAATTCTTAGTGAGAAGGAAACATTACATAAAAACGGCTACAATGTAATTGTAAGAACAGAACCCAGGAATATTAAACATAATAAAGGATTTAATGGACTATTTAACACTGTTACACTAAGCAAATGTCAGCATAATTCCTTCACTAATTGGGAAGAGTCGGTACCACACGTTTTGGGTAATGACACTCTAAAAATCCAAGTGAACAAAGGAGAAAGGACAGTATGGAGTCAAGACTCAGAAGGAAGCGTTGTCGAAAAACCAATAAAATCTTGGGATTGGATATCGGAGACACTAAACAGTAATAAAATTATTAACCATCAACAATATTCTGTTTAGTAATGGCTTGAGCATCACATCATGGAATATGGCCGGGAAAACTACTAACAAAATGACCGATGCCATAAAAAATCATCCTGATATCCTGGCCCTCCAGGAAACTTGGGCAATAACAACCTTCTGCCGGAAAGGATACTATGTCTATGACATCCCTGCAAAGAAATCGAATCGTGGCCACGCAAAGGGTGGGCTGGCAATCTTGCTAAGCGAAGAATTCCTATGGTCTCAAGAAAATATCGAGACAAAGTCTGAAAACCTGCAGTGTATTAAGGTGGCACTGAGAACACTACTCACAGGTCCCCGCAAAGCAATATTGCTTTTTAACATATATGCCCCACCAGGGAATAATCACGATGCCCTTTTTGGTGAGATAATGGAAACAATCAGTCATATCCTTGATGATCGTACCCAAATGCCATTTCTAATAATGGGTGATTTGAACGGAAAAATTTCAAATAGCGAAATTGGAAAATGGGCAAATTCAGCTAAAGAAGAATCCCTGGAAATGTCCTTCCCAAAATTCCCTAAGGACAACAAATCTGATAAAAGAGGTAGGTCGCTACTATCATTTCTACCAAGTATAAATGGGACAATACTTAATGGCAACACGGAAGGCGACAAACCGGCTTTATATACCAGACGGGGAAACGGAACTTCTTCTATTCTCGATTATCTAATCTGTGGGATGGATATAAAGGAGTCAGTTACGTACCTAAAAATCTACTTTACAGAGGAAAGCGACCATGCCCTCTTACATCTATCTACCCTCTGGATGGCATATACCTCCCTCACTAAACAGCCAACATTTCACAAATCTACAACTGAAGTTAATATTAACCATAGGTGGATCTTCTGGAACTCCTCTACTTTGGACAATATTACTACACTGGTTGCTCACACTCAATTACTAACTATCATCCATTCAGATGATCCCATCACAAATTTCGAATACATAATCAATAACCTCAAGAACGCACTCTTATATAAATCACAACAGGCCAGTTACGGAAAAAGTATAACCACTAATAAAAAATAAAAAAATCGGAACTCTCCTGCTGCAAAAAAACTCAATAGACTCATTCGAGCACAACATCTGAATTTCTCAATAACAATAAAGGCAGAAATCAATAAACTCAAAAACCAAATACGAAGAGAGAAAAACCAGCATAAAAAAATACTGCATGACCGTAACTGGGTCGACATCCAAATAGCCGCTAAAGACCACAATCAACGAAAATACTGGTCTTTAATTGCTAAAATGACTGGATCTAAAAAGAAACTCGATGCTATTCCAGTCTCGCCTGAGGATTGGGAAAAATACCTGCATGATTTATATAAATCAAACCCACCTGACCTCGCAGGGAAGGACCTCGATTCTACTACGGAAAGGAACAACACAAAAATCCCTAAGATCTCGTCAAATTCCATTGCAATCCACATCAGAAAAGCGAGAAGCACTGCTGCTTCAGGCCCCGACCAAATTCCCATCAAGGTCCTCCAAATAGACCCCAAGGAGTGGAGCCTGATGCTCTCTCCCCTTTTTAATTACATCTTTGAAACCGGAGAAATACCGAAATCCTGGCTGGGAAGTACAATCATTCCGATATACAAAAAGGGGAACAAAAATACAGCCAGTAACTACCGGCAAATAGCACTGATGGATGCGTCTGGGAAAATTTTTGCTGCAGAAGTATTAGATCGATTAAAATCATGGGCATTCTCGCAGGGTCTCATACCAATGTTTAAAGCAGGATTTCGACCCAACCACTCCGTCATAGATAATATAGCAATACTTCAGTCCATATTAGACAAATATACAGTAGGGAGATCACAACCAATATACGCAGCCTTCATCGATTACTCTACCGCTTTCGACCGGGTGGACAGACCGACTCTGTGGAACAAATTGAGGAGGTTGGGTATCCCTGAACAATTGCTACGGGTTGTTGTTAATCTCCACAACAAAACATGGTGCCAAGTACAGATGGGGAGTGAAAAAGGTTTGACTAATAAAATTAGTACGTTCAACGGCCTCAAACAAGGTTGCCTTTTAGCACCGATCTTATTTTCTCTGTACCTTAGTGACCTTCCATTTCACTTGCAACAAGGCTCCAGCTTGCCCCCAAAGATCGCTACACAAAGCATACACGCCTTACTATATGCTGACGATATAGTAATGTTGGATTTAACGCCCTTTGGATTACAAAGTCTTCTTGGCAGCTTACACAAATATTCAAAAGATAACTTTTTAATTCCCAATTTAAATAAAACAAAAGTGGTTTCATTTACCATTAAGAAAAAGAGAGTAAAGTACTGCTGTAAGTTGGGCGAAGAACATATAGAAAAGGTCGAGGAATATACATACTTAGGTAGGATCTTTTCAAAGAATCTGAAAAATCTCAAACAAATTAATCATCTAAAAATGAAATCTGAACTACACGCTGGGGCTCTTTTGAGACTGTATTCTACCACAGGGAACAGGCATTTTTCCACATTATTAAAGGTGTACAGATCAAAGATACCTCCTGTTTTATCGTTTGCCACTGAACATATTGCCATAAAACAGTGGTCCTACATGGATCAAAAAGAAGGAAAAATATTAAAGAAAATCTTGAAAGTCTCAACAGCAACAACTCAAACTTTTTCTAAAATGTTTTACCCCCAAACTGAGTTTCGATCTCGATTTTTCTCATTGTAGTAAATTATCATTGTACAAACCTTACACCGAATCATTGGAATACAAGCAAGAACAGCCATACTTAGGGTATTCCCTTACTCATGGTGCTAGGAGAGCAATCGTAATGTTGCGTTTGGGTATTTTGCCAGTGTCAACTTTCACCTCTAGGTGGTCCCCAGGCAGATCCCCGTTATGTTCCCTCTGTCATGGGGGAACCCAGACCATAGAGCACCTTTTATTCATATGCCCATTTGCAAATGTAGTAACAGCACGGTCAAGATATTTAGACCCTATATGTCGCAATTGTAAAATAGTTACTGCAAAAGAACTGGTACTTGCATGTAAACACCCTCCCAATGAATTTGTTTGTTACAACTTTTATAAATTTTTAAAACCCTTTTTGTCACTATATTGACAGAAAATTGTCGTTATATAATTGTGGTCCTCAGTTGAGTACCAAATCAATAAAAAAATTTTTTACTTTGACTTTGAACTACCTCCTACATGTTTTAGCCTTTTTGGTCTCTGTCAGAGATGTGTACCTTCAGACTTTAACATACTAACACTGACAGATTTAAGAGAAGGGTGATTACCACTTCCGAATTCGCCGCAGCTGTTTGCTCTGTACCTGTCAAATTATCTTAGGTTCTTTTTATGCATCTCCACATGTGACAGTCTCCTGATAGAAACATGACTGTAATCACTGTGCAATTATTCCGCAATCTGGCCTGAATCCTCTTTATGGTCTGCAGCCTGTTCTTCGAAGGCATTTGACTGGACATGCATACAATTCCATCAGTATAAACCTGAAGGTGTCATTAGGACAGTCCAAGCCGCCACTGCACACTCATTCTTCACTAAAACTCCTATCCAATTGATGAGTAATGAAAGAATGCACAGATGTTTTATTTGAGGTCATTTTGGATCGTTCATTGTGCTGGTATGGATTTATTTGTGGGCAGCACCATTAGTAAGAGTGTAAATTGAGGAAGGTGATGGGGTTGTTCCTAATCATATCCACATATCTGAATATTGAAATACAAATTGTCCTTATTGCAATATTTTTACCCTAATGTGTTGACACGTCATCTGCTGAGTCACATACCACGCCCCCAGCCCCCCTTTTATTAGCATCTGAATCACGTCTTCAAATCTCTTTGAATTTAGATAAAGCTGCTGCCTTCTGTTTATGTACTAAACTTTTTTATAATTGCAAACATTCGGAATCATAGTTTGTGAATATAATAAAAAGAGTTTCCTATGTACCAACCCTGTTTCAGCAGACAGTAAAGTTTATAGACTGCAAGAATGGGATTGTGACTGGATACTGATTTGGTATTTGAAAAGGGAGTGTTCTGGGTACCCATTCCAAATACTGATTCTGTACATAGGTGTCAATCTTTTGCAACCATAATGCTGGTCACACGCTATTGAAAAGTTACTAACCCACCATGCTAGGGTGGTAACTAATTAGCAAAAAAGGAGAAGGTCTTCTTTGCGCTCATCATTCTCCATTGTCAATTGTACATAGGGTTTTTGGGGGAGTAGTCAGTGGTCAATAGGCCCTTCAAACTCTTAGTTAAAGTTTAAAAAAAAAAAACTTTTTTCTTTAAAGCAACCACGTTTCCTTAAAGTAAATTGGACTGCATAAAAAAGTTTCTTCATTTAAATGCAATCATAGACATCGTGGTCTGCTGCCCTTGCAAACAACCATCCCTCTGATAGTATTTAATTGGACGTAGTCACAATTTGCGTCCTACCTATTAAATGTTATTTAGGTAGGCCATATTGCAACTCACTGATTTTGGATTTTGCGAACTGGCCTATTAGTAAATTCAATACTTCTTGCAAAAATGCTGATGATAAATTGGGAGCATTTTTTGCAACCAGTATATTTATAAAACTGTCTCCAAATATAGTGAGTGTGGTTGAAAAATGGCTGGTCAGACTATTTTTCGAACAATCCTGCCGTTTTCACCAAGCAGTCCAATGAGTTGATAGATTGAAATATCTTTACCAGAAAAAGAGAGGCCAAGTGGTGTGCCTGGGAAGAGGTGTCAGTTGTGGTCATCTTCCTGATGGAAGAAGGAGGAAAAATGCACTGCTGTTCTCAGGATGTGCCAGCTGAAACAGTACACATACTCTTGTCTAAAGAAGATCTTTGAAAAATGTATTTGTACCTTTCACTGTCACTAAAGGGCTCAGGACGGTTCAATGTACTGTAAATGTTTACAGAAACAGAACATTCGAGAAATGACTAGACCAGACCACCGAATATCAGATTGTTTATGGTCTAGTTTGACTATTATTATTATTATGCAATCAATGAACTATCAACAGTGGAAGCCAAAGCCACCAGGAAGGGCTGGATGTTGTCACTGTTGAATTGTTAAATGGATATTTTGTGTGTGTCATGTATTGAATAACGACCTAGTTTGCTTGATTGCCTTCTCCCATAATATATTGATTGATGTGATTGACTGAAGTGTTTGCTCTTCCCAATGGCCAATCCATTACAGAAGCTGACAGAGATCAAATACGCTTATCCCACGCTTGACAAATGTGTGTCTTTAGGGCATCTCACTTTTTAGGGGCGACCTTTTAAATATGTTATTTTTGCTGCATTAATGTGGAGTGGACATGTATAAAAAAAATAATTCGAGTTTCAACACTGATTAGCCTGCATGTTTGATTTACAGTCAGCTTTGCATTCACCCAACAGAGCAAAAACATATTTTAATTTAACATTACTTTAGGGTCTTCTAGTGATTATCGATTTAGTAAACTAAAATGCTGTGAACCGAAATTCATTCATTAGTTAGCAAAATATTTCCTGCATTTTTTCCTGTCAAAAAATCTCAATCTAACCCATTTGTAGCTGTGGAAGGAGCAAATTCCTTTTTATACTGCAAATACATTGTGATGAATAGTGTGCTTTTCCTAACCTTGGCACTTATCACACGTCTTATTTACTGTATTTCTGAAAATAATTTCTGGAATTTTTCCCCAGAAGGAGGAACTGGATCTTAATATTTTAATTCTACATATTGTGGCCTATTCAAAGAGGTGTAAACGTAAGTTTACAGCCGAATCTACCCTTTTACGCCAGCTAGAAATTCACAAAGAGAGATGTGGCAGAGGTAAATGCATTGACTAGTGTGGATTTCTCCACCACGAATGCAAAGAAATCTCAAGTAGTAACTCCAACTGAAAGTGTAAGAAGCGGGCATTTCAATATACAGTTCGCCTTGGAAGTTTGAGAGGGCCATAAACAAATATATTAAAGACAGTCTCAAAACACGCACAGTCATATTAGCCATCCTGGAAATGGTTGGCGATTTACTTCACTATCATGGTGAAGAGGGGATCAAATCCCTCCCAGGTTTGCTCCGGGTGTAGGGGATGATCATTCTTCATGGGGAAAAACAAAAGTGTATTTGCACAGATGGCTTAATTTCTGCTGTGTTGAGTTCATAACTAAGAAGAAGTGCATATGCGCAATAGGAGCATTAGGGAGATTTGACACCACTACCAGAAGTCACCTGAAAAGCACCATCTTTGTGAACAGCAAAGAAACTCAACATTCATGCGCAGATATAAATATCCACCCATATTTGTATGTTGTAATTTTGTGCATAGGCCGCATAATAAAGAAAGAAATGTATTTCAACTTTAAATGTAAAATATTGCCATTCACATTATAGCAAGGAGAATGAGAGGTTCGCTGCCCCACATCTTGTGACATCACTTCCTGTAATGCCACTGGGCATTGCCTGCACTATGTAGTCCAACCACATTTGTTTGGGAGTTCAGCCCTGGTGGGGAGCACACATGTTGAATCTTCAGGTGTGAAGGAAAGAGGTGCAGTATGCATAATCAAATCATACACCTGTTTCTGGAGGCAAGATGTGGGGTCTTATGTGCTTTATGACCTGTCACGTAGAGCACAGAGAGGCAGTGCAAACACTGTATTCCAACTTAGACAAATGAATTACATTTTTAAAAGCTCCACAATACAGTTTTAATGTTTACTATTGTATGTTGAAAACGAGTATTACTTTAAACGATGCAAATGTGATCAATGGAATTTGGGTTACAGTTATCTGCGTCTCCAGTGCTTCGACGGTAGTGCTTAGCACAGACCAGGGCATGTTGCCAGATCTACAAAATATGCTCCCACTGTATCTTGCAAATTGCAATTTAGCTCCAGCCATTTTCTTTCATCTAAGCTGTAAGACTGCAATGCAGTAAAAGGATGTGCACACACGTGCATTGGAGATTTGTTCCCATTCTAAAGAATATAACAAACACCTGAAATGAATAGTTGGGGAGAAAGCCATAATCAAGGCTGTTTTTTGGAATGGGTGAGCTGGGCCCGGCGCCAGCACGCCAAATCTACATAGGTGGTGTGAGAAACTGTATTAAGGTCATGCAGACAGGAGCGTCCCTTCCACAGGGATTCAAGTGCGGTTTGAAATACACACACCTCCTTTATTGCAGTCTCATCTCCCTCATACCCCTTTGCTGCCACACCCTATTAACCCTATCCCTACCAACAAACAACTTGGCACTAGCTTGAGGAACTAATTTGTGAGCCACTCAGGTGAGGTGGGGGAGGTACTGAGATGTTTGCGTTCAGAGACCAGTCACAATTCTAATGTAGACAACCAGGGACTCACCTCTGAACTAAAATGGGGGTTGTTTTATTCACAAGCAGTGAGGGGGCCAAATGTCTTCCCACTCAGGGCGCTATCCTGGTAAAGGTCGCCTCTGGCAATAATCCATCTCTTTAAGCCACTTCTCTTCATGGGGCATCTTTACAGTTGCTGGGCCCAGAGCCGACTGGGACTGAATATAAGCTGAGGCACCAGAGTTAAAGTGTGCCCTATTAGTGAGCCAGATATCTAAAACCCGGACCATGTTTGGAAATTGAGGGTAGTTTTGAACTTATAAAGACACTGTTTATTGTCACATCATGGCAACAGGATCCCCCCACCCCACAACATAAGCATGCATCCCACAAATAACACACTAGACACCAGTGTTAGTTTGGGAAAAGCTGCTGCAGGTTTATTACATACAACATTATGTAATCATAGTGGGTTATCTTACGAGCGATCCAAGGGTAGGCCGCATTCTCGCCACCTGCCCGCCTGATGAGCCAGGCAGCACTGTGGCGAACCACCTATGTGCTGTCCCTTATGGTAATGATTATACTCTCGCCCCTTGCGGAGCGTAGCTAGGCCAGCCCCCGGTTGCACAGGCCCACAACCGCCCGAAGGACTACTGGTTTCCCGGAACCTCCCCTAAGGCCCCAGGTCTTAGGCTCTGGCACCCCTATGTGCCCGCTGAGGTATAGTGATGCACCTCTCTGCTTCCGGATCGCCCTGTAACTCCGCCTGCAACGAAAATTAAAACATTAAAAAGTTCAAACTGTCCCCCCCAAGCTGACACACAGGGTGAGAGGTCGTGAGGGAAAATGTGCGTCCCCGCTGGCGAGTTCACCACAACGCGTCCGGTGCGGCAAAGAGGCAGAGAAGATGGCGAGGTGGACTTAAGTACTCCTCGCCCTGCCTGCCGCACCGGACGTGACCACACAGCTTCCTCCCACGCTCCCTTTGGGACTCCTCCTGCCCGGGGGAGGAGTGGGAGCCAGAGGGGGGCGGGGGGAAGCCCTCTGTGACTAGGGGGCCACCCTCCTGAGTGGCCAACGGGTGGCCTCGGGCAGCCACATAGTCACATCATGCCAACAGGACCCCCCACCCCACAACATAAGCATGCATCCCGCAAATAACACACTAGACACCATTGTTAGTTTGGGAAAAGCTGCTGCAGGTTTATTACATACAACGTTATGTAATCATAGTGGGTTATCTTACGGGCGATCCAAGGGCAGGCCGCATTCTCGCCACCTGCCCGCCTGATGAGCCAGGCATCACCGTGGCGAACCACCTATGTGCTGCCCCTTATGGTAATGATTATACTCTCGCCCCTTGCGGGGCGGAGCGTAGCTAGGCAAGCCCCCGGTTGCACAGGCCCACAACCGCCCGAAGGACTACTGGGGCACCGACACGGGTTCCCGGAACCTCCCCTGAGGCCCCAGGTCTTAGGTTCTGGCACCCCTATGTGCCCGCTGAGGTATAGTGCTGCACCTCTCTGCTTCCAGATCGCCCTGTAACTCCGCCACAGCCCGGCCGGCGGCAACCGTCGCCGTCCGGGCCCCCCACTACCTAGCTTCCTTTCTACCTGCAACCTTCTAACTGGAGTGCTCCCTGCAGGTCTAGGAGAAAAGGTCCATTCCCACGGGTGAGAGGTGAACGCCGTCCACCTCATGGAAGCCTTTAATCCCTGCACATTTCAAACCGGGCAAATCCCTCTGCTCTGTGAATTTGCGCATGGTGCTGTGGACTCTCCTCCTAAACCTCAACACCGCTTCCCAGGATCTAGCACCCTGCTACACCCTGCGTGGCACAGCCTCCGACCACCATACATCACAATGCCCATGCGTTTACAGACCTCGCCCAGATCGTCTTTCATCTTGTGTAGTAACACAGTCCTCCCTGGACTCGAGAGGTCGTTGCCCACCAGGTGGAAGACCAGATGGTGGGGGAGGGGCACTTACCAGGCTACAGAGGCAGCCTACTAAGGCTAAGCGGCAAGGACTATTTAAACTAACCTCACACAATCCTAATACTTGCTGACAAGGTGCTCGGAAAGTCCCAGGCTGGGCATAGGTTGGCTTAAGGTCGGCTGTCCCCATACCTGAGTGGGATTGCCTGTGCCCCACCTGACAGAGTCCTGCTGGGTCTGCAACTGGAGGAGCCCCCCTACTTCCTACTTTACCCCGTAATCTGTATATAGCACTAGCTGGGGTATGCCCTCACCTATAGACAGTCACCACCCTAGGCGACGCCATGCCCTCCTAATGTTCTGCTGTTCTGCCGGGAGTAATCAGGACCCAGAGGAGTGTAACTACCTGCACTTATAATATTATGAGGCCAGAGAGGTTAACCCAAGGCTTTCCCCAATCTGGTGGACCATTGCACACTCTCTGGCTGATAACCTCCCCAACCTGAATGGCTCCCAGCCAAGGCAGAGGGCGTGAGGAAGTGCCTGATTTAATAATAATCAGCTCTGTGGTGCTAGCACATCGCCCTCAAGGGGCGCGCTGCCCAGTGGACCCGCAAGGCCCTGCCTGTGACTAGCACTCAAACCCAACCCCTTATCGGTTTCCCGCACCACCAGCCCGTGGACTGTATCCTAGGGTAGCTTCAGGCACTAAACCCCTTTTTTGACCTGCTAGTGCTAGCGACCCACTCCGGGAGCCTGCCAGCCAGCAAAACTGCCAACTTCCAGACCAGATGTTCGCTGAGGCTCCCATGTTAAGTTTCTTAACTGAAGCGCAGGTAACCTGCCAGCAATATGATCAGTGTAATCTTAACTAGGGCTGCAAGTTGTGCTCAGGTAGGTCTCCCTGTAAGCGCTCCAGCCCTTCCCTATCACTGCCAGCCAGGCAACCCACACTCACCTGTGAGTGGCACCCTCGCGCCCCAACTGCCTGGAGTGCCTATTCGTGTATGGCCCCCGACCTTACAGTTATCAATGACGGTATACTGCGATGCTGGAGAGATATGGCTGGCGCTACCGCCGGGTACCCACTGCGCCATCACATGTACGTATTGCCTCATCAGTTACTGGCTGCGAGGTGGTATTACCTTGCCAGCCACCAACAGATGCGAAATGCACGGGAAGCGTGCTGCCGCCCATGCCCCGCCGCTGGTGCTGATGCTGATATAAATGGTACCGGGAAGTAGCAGCAGTACCTTGCATTAAGGGCCATCACAAAACTATTACTAAAGGCCCTTGCTAACCAACTCCCGGAATGCAATGGCCAGGAGGGATGGGGAAATACAGCCTGTGTTGATTGTTAGCTAAGCCCCCAGGGAGAGGTCATTTGGAGGGAAGAAGGGGCACCCTTGAAATCCCGTCCTGTCCCACCGGGTGTGGCCCTTGGGAGAAAACCGCCACCGTTTTGGATGTGAGCCGCACACAGCCAACCTTACCTGGACCGGCCTTAACTTGACCTATATTTCGATCCGCTGTCACCCTAGGGGTGAGCTGGCTTTGACCGGGTCGTGGCAAGCTGAAGCATGCACCCAACCCCTGGGCTTCACAGGACACCCGTGTGTGCGAGCTAACCACCGTAGGCAAGAGCAAGATGACCCCTATATTGTTTTACTTCCCTTTGCTCCCGGGGGGCGGTGCTGCCTGGCCCGGTTGAGGCTGTGTGTGTTGCATGTAGTGCCTGCTTACTGGTGGAGTGTCCCAGGCCCTGCACTGCTGCCTCCACCAGGATCTGCTACCTTGACTGTAAAAGCGGGTAGTATGATCACCAACCCTGGAGACCTAACCTGAGCGCACCAACCGTGGCTGCTGGGAGCCAGGCCACCCACTACACTGACCGGACATGCTCATGCCCAAAGCGAGCGACCCTAATGCCTACCGCATATGGCACAATTCCCTTGCCAGGTAACCTCAAACTTTCACCCACTTACTACAGGGGCCCGTGCTGGATCTAGTGATCGCCTAGTAGGTGCTGGCTTTCCTTGGAAAGGCGATGCCAGTAGGCTCCAATTACCGCCGGTGGTAACTCTGAGCATGGCTCTACTCTAACTGATGTCCCTTTAATCGGATGTCGATCATGCCAACCTGGCTGCGGGCTGCTGGTTGCTTCTGGTGCATAGGTGCACTCTACCCCCTGAATACATATTCGCTCGTGCCCGAGACCTCCCCGTGCACCGGGAGCGCAAGACATCCTTGGCTGACGTTAGCTCCTTTACAAGGCACACCCACAAGGGCCCCGCTGCTAACCAAGCGGCCTAAAACCTTCGCCCAGTGGAGTGGTTGCACCAGGGCTGCAAACCGCTCCAGGGCATTCCCACCCGTATTATAGTGGCGATCGGTTTGGGCCGCGATGTGCACCTGTGCCTGTCCGGTCTCACCATTCATGTTAGGTGAAGGGCGCACACACTAACCTACTGCTTGCTCACTCCCTGCGGAGCTGGCATAGCCTTTGAGCTTGTCTACGGAGCAGAGTCAGCTTAAAGTACCACCGCCCCCTGTGTTGGCCAGCAATGCCCACCACTGTATAGACTCCCTGGGTCATTTAACTTCTCATTCGCCTTCTCCATACAAGCTAACTTGGCTCCACTGTTCATCATGCCCTGTGATAACAGACCTCGTCATGTCTACAGGGTGATCGTAAGTTGCTGGTCCATCGGGCCACCTTCCTACCTATAAGTTAGCCACCCAGTGGGGACTGGTAGGGCTATCCTTAACATAACGGATTCAGCATCAACTCATTCAGCCAAGGCCCTACTACCCCGGACCCATAGCCAACCGCTGTAGTACGTGTTGGATGTGATGAGGGAGGCGTACTTTCGATGACCGGACCTCGTGCTACCTCACCCTGAACTGCGACGATTATACCGGGTAAAGGTCCGTGCTGGGTATGTGGGCGGACCATTGTTGTTGGCAAGTGGTACCTGGAAACCACCAGAGGCAGTAGAATGATACTGAACCTGGGCGGAGGAGTTCCCAGTCAGCAATTGCCTATAAACCCTGTCTAGGTATCCGAATCCTCTTAGGCCACTCCTAACGTTCCCAACCGGGATAGGCCAGGTCTGGGTATAGTAATGGTCACATTGAGTCCCCATATACTTGTTTCTAAACCTTGGACTGGGCTGGTACGGCAAAACGATGGGTCTCGGGTAACTGTGGATACCGATCCTCATGGCCCCAGATTACCACCTCGGGTCAAGCTAGCGCTAAATAACTTTAAATAAATGTAAAACTTTAAATAAAAGTGGCAAGACAACGCCCCTAGCACAAGCATGGCCTTGCTTCTGAGTATGCATGTGCCCACCCTCACCGCTTTGTTAATCATTAACCACAACATACTAAAATTGCGGGGTTGGGGGTGACGTGCTCCATTGCGCGGCATCCACCCCCCCTACCGTGGAGGAGGGGGGGCACGCAACCAGCAGGTCCGTACAAGAGAACATGTGAAAGCATGGGCTCGGACTCATAGGCACCGATCTGTCCTGAACACTGCTTGTGCCGGTGACGCTGCCTGTACCCCTCCCCGACTCCCGGGCTGTAGTTGAGGCCTGGTCGCCGGTCAAAAACCCCCTACAGTTGCCCTACACTGGCGCCACACCCCCTTGGAAGTCAGGAGCCTGCTGTGCGCCGATATTACCTCGCTGTGTGGGGGCGAGAGGGAAGCGGCATAATCCCCTAACAGAGCCACGGGATGGGGCAAGACATGCCTCGGTATAACTGTAGAGGCCGGGGGTTCGAGCCTGGGGCCTCCTACCAGTGGAGCACCCGCTCTCCACTGAGCTACCTCCCTTGATAGTGCCTAACCTACCAAACTAGTGGCACAGTGTAAGGCCATGCCACCTGAAAGTACCTTTTCGAGGAACCATGGAATGCTGCAAAGGTAATGACGATCCTAAAAGCGCTACTCCCCATTGCATCAGAGCGCTAATTAAGGGGCCTAGTCCCCCAAACGACGTCAAGGATACATGGGTGCCGATCTTGCCGGCTTAGGATGACATGATGAAACGTAATTCTTTCCTATTTGCAATAGCGCAACTCCCCGGAGATCCCAGAGTGCTTTAGGTAACACTTCCTTTGCGGTAAGCGCACGGAGAAGCTAACGCAGGCGAAAACCCTAAAACACCATGTGACCTTCAGCGGCACCCCGCCTACTGACTCCCTCCGTCAATTGTAGGTGGCGTGTGCCAAGCCTGGCAATGTATGACTTCACCTCATATACTATTAGTTGCACATCATCTGGAAGGCAGCAGCTAGTGTGTCCTCAAGCGAGGCTCCGCAAGACCTCCGATTTTGAGGAGAATCGTTCAGTGCTGTAAGCACTTCCCACCAAAACCCGTGAACACGTATTAACTCTCCGGAGAATAGTCACATACTATGCAATCCCACTAGGTATTCTGTGAGCGTGCACTGTGGGTAAATATAAACTAAAATCGCTTGTTGAAGCTTCTTAAAGCTCAAGGTCTGGCATTAGCTGTCAGCCTTTGGTGTTGCCAGGCTTGCCTTATTTATTGTTTTTCTAAAACCTAACTTATTCGCAATGCTCCTGGGCCCTGTCCCTCTGCCGCCACGATAACCAATCTTTCGATGCTCGGAGCTTCTGCCAGGTTATAACGTAAGAGCAACTGAAACTATGTGCTCAGGGGGTACTAACAAGGTCCCATGTACTTTAAACGCAGCCATCCTGTCCACCTGGGAGTGAGAAGCGCTGCATGCATATGCAAACTCAACCCCTACCTGCGGCTGTGCGGGCACCCATGGGATGCGCCAGCGGGCTGGCTGTAGGTAGCGCTGGCCCCATTGTAACCAGGCAGTGCAGGTCCCCACAGCGGATGCGGCGCTTGCCCTGAACCACCCTAACTTTGATGGGGGTGCATGCGGCCGGTCATTTAAAACCAAAGGGCGTCTTATTTCGTGAAAATTGCGTGGGGCCTCTTATTTAAAGTCATACAGTTTCTGGCATAGATTTCAGACAGCCTGCAAGGCTTGTTTTACAAGGGTGCGGGACCACCTGCTTTGCAACCAACATTCCCCTGCCAATTCACCTCCTGCGTCCACGCAAGAAGGCTCAGAGCCAAGTTCGGTTCCCCGCCCACCGGTTTATTCCAGTCTACGTTTATTTTCCTCCCTTATGACATTTCACCGTGCTATCGGCCCCGTGAGGGCAGGCTAAAAGTAGGGTGGGGGGTCACTTGTTGCGCCCTAGCCACCTGAAACCAGGTGGCCGGCCTTCTTCACCTCAATGTAGGTCGGACCTGCACGAGACCGCGACATGCCCTGGTCCACCCACATGCCCCAGTGGGCCCGGCCCAACCCCCTAGCCTACGCGACCCTGTAGCGCCCCTACCCCCTCTAGCCCTGGGCGGACCAGACCTCGGCGCTGGTCGAGAAAAGCCCTCAGCCTGGGGAACAGACCCAGTAATGGGGAAAGGGGGAGCGGGCAGCTCACCGCGCAAACATCTATCCTCGGGCGGTGGCAGTCTCAACACTGAGACGGGCAGTGAGCGACGGGGGATATGGTGATGAGCTCTTGTGCGTCCTGCACGACCAGATCCACCCACTACATCGGGTGCCTGTATCCACTAACTATTAGTTCGGAGCTCTGATGGGCCGTACAGTCTCCATAGTGCTATCCCGATAGCCGCTGAGCCCTCCCTATCGCGCTTGCCAACCCACCGGACACGCGACGCCCTGGGGCATCCCCGGCGGAGGAAGGTGCAGGAATAACCAGCGGGTCCCAGTGACCCCAAGGCCTCGCCCCCCCCTTCTCGACGCGACCGCATCAGGCCCGCCACGCGTTAAAGCGCTCGGCCCCTTCCCATGGCAGTTCTGCCATGACCCCAGCACAGCCTGGGTAAAAACCGGCGGCGGGGGCGGGGGGGGAGGGTCCCTGGACTCACCGCACAGGGCTACGGCGCCAAGCTGCCCGGCCTACCTCACAGGAGGTATCCCCGCTTGCATCGCCGGATGCCTGCCCCCCCAGCGGCCCGCAACTAAGCAGGCTGCCCGCCCTGCTCGACCTCCAGAGTGGAGGGAGTAGGCAGAGGGGGTTGGTGGGAAAAGGCCAGCAAACACCTCACTCGCCGAAGCTCTTGCCGCAGGCATCGTCGGACCCCTGCCCCCCCCAGCGGCCCGTAACTAAGCAGGCCGCCCGCCCTGCTCACTCCCGAGTGGAGGGAGTAGGCAGAGGGGGTGGGGACGGAAAGGCCTGATTGGCCTAACTCACCGACAAAATGTGTGTCCCCTCTGGCGAGTTCACCACGACGCGTCCAGTGCGGCAAAGAGGCAGAGAAGATGGCGAGGGGGACTTAAGTACCCCTCGCCCTGCCTGTCGCACCGGACGTGACCACACAGCCTCCTCCCACGCTCCCTTCGGGACTCCTCCTGCCCGGGGGAGGAGTGGGAGCCAGAGGGGGGCGGGGGAGAAGCCCTCTGTGACTAGGGGGCCGCCCTCCTGAGTGGCCACCGGGTGGCCTCGGGCAGCCACATTTGTTTTGTAAGGTGCGACAGACTGCATGTATTTGAGATAGCTGAAGGCAATGTTTGTTTTAATATCAAGAAAATCAACAGTAAAACTGGCCCAGTATTCCATAAAACAGGCCCACAAACACCATAAAAATGGCTCACACACTGACCTGTAAGACCAGCCCATCGGGCACTGCCTGATTGCCTTATACACTAGACCGCCCCACCCTGGGCTATCTTCGAGGAGTTCCCACTCATCCTTCTCTTGCCCATCACTCCCTGCTCCGTAGCTCTGCATTTCCCGTCCTGGAACTTTGCAGAATTTCCTCCTCAATTACGCACTATCTTCCACTCTACACCCTCCACTGAAGAATCCCTATATTGTACACTGCTGTATTGTAGAAAGGTTTCTGCAATGTGTGTATCAAGCAAACATTCGAGGAGGAGATGTAGCCTAATGGTCAGAGCTGCGGCTATGGAACTTGAAAATCAGGTCTGGGTACCAACATCTCAGCAAACAATGACTCAGGCAAATCGCTTAATCTCCCCATGCCTTAAAAAATGAATCTGGAGTCAATATGAAGCGCTTTAAAGCCCTCGAGGTTGAGTTTGCACTAATAAATCTACAAAAAAAAAACAGGAATGCATTTATCACAATGCCAAGCTTCTTCCCCTCTCAGTAGCAAGCACCTGTAGGTGTCGTCATTTTCCTGCAGTAGTAGCCTATGAGTTACCTAGAAAGCAGCAGCTTCCTCTCTAAAATGGCGGCATCCTAGCCCCTCACAACACAGGAACATGAAAGTAAAAACTATTGGCTTTGTCAGTGCTCGCATTCCTAATGCTAGAGTGAGGCCACTGCGATTTGCCGTAACGATCTTTCTGGATTCGAGTGTTATCCCAGTGTCACAGTAATTAATGGCAATGTTAAGGGTGGACGTGAACCCGCCCCGTGGGAGCCCCGAAGAGTCTCGCTGTTGCGCGAATCGATAGCTAATCGCCATGACGTTTCAGGTTGGTATTAGAAAGACCAGGTCACGCCGCCGTCCTGGGGGAGACCTCCTTAGGGGCGGCGCGCGTTCAATTTACAGAAAGCATGGCATTTTATATTTACCAGCATGTGAAGACACGCTTGCAGAAAAAACCTGGTAATTGCATTTTCACGGCGGGTTTTCAAACAGCAGCATGTTATCAGAACGGGGTTAACATGTTCCTTGCCAAAGCAAAAGAAAGTAGACATTTAAAAACCAACATTGATTACAGGGAGGCCATGATGCTTTGAAGCGAAGATGCAAGTGGTAATTGTCACTCATCAACCGATTTGCATTTTCACTATTCAAGCCGGGTGCAGACAAATTGAAGAACGCAAACATGGTCGTGCAAAATATTGGTGTTTTCGCTGTGAACGGAGCAGCTTCTGGGTTGCACCCCTCACTCCGGCCCCCAACACCCGCACAGACCCTATTGTTCACACCGAATTCACATTCTTTTATTGGACGTTTGGGATTGGCAGGGGCTTTCGGGTGCAAACCACTCACACAGAGGAGCTCACGCACGACCACAAAAGGCATTGTTTGCAAAGCGGGCCACAAACATAACAGATTATCTCGAGGGGCGTTGATGTTTCTGTCCCACAAAGACAACGTTGGGAATCTCCGTTGTTGCATCACCGTGATCCTATTGCCTTTCACTGTCATGTCTGTAATAGTTTCGAATTTAAAACGCTTTGAATGCCAAGCCGCTTTTTCACATTTCACCTTGGATGTAAAAGAAGGGGCAAATGCCCCCCACACCCCTTGACTTCTGCTAGAATAATTATTTAAGCAAACATTGTTTACTCCACTACCGAATGCTTGAAATATGGACGAGAGGCAGAAAATGTAGAAAAATTAATGAATGTATTTTTGTTTTTACACAATAAGAACAAAAGCAATTGTAGTGTTCAACAGTTTACTTGTCTTTTTATAATATAAGCTATATTAGTCCCAGTGCTGGCGGCTACTAGATGCGTTTGAAAGCCCTATGAAAGACTTGCAAGACAAAATTGCTATCCAATTTTCCAAGTAGTCTCACAGCTTCAAATTTGCACTTGATTTCAGTCCATAATTTAAGCACAATGCACTGCATCACAACAGGAGATGTTCGTGAATTCTCCACAGCAAATAATTGAAAAATCCAAATACAATTGATACAGTACTGGGACTAACACCCTATGGACCTTATTTAGAGTTTGGTGGACGGGACACTCCATCAGAAATGTGATAGATGTCCCGTCTGTATGAAAGTGCTTTGTAGCCTAAGGCACTTGTAATACAACACACATATCTATAATTCTTTGAAGTAGCATCCCTCCTACTAAGTTCTAAATACGCCCTATGTTTTGAACAGCTGTGTTTCTTCTTTAGCAGTTTTTGAGTGTCCTGACAATTAAACCAGAACTTCCTATCAAACATACTAAAATAGAAAATATTGAAAATGGGATAAAACAAGTAGCATTGGCTAAAGGTCAACCTCTGAAAAGAGAAATCCTTGTTTTAGAGAATATGAAGCAAACTAAGAATAATAACGCTCAGGGATGATTACAAAGTATTGCATTCCACATAAAAATATCAACAACAAACAATCTATCAGTATTGGCCTTTGAGTTTTTGCAGGTAAAGAAGTTACCTTGGTACAGACAACTCATCTAATTTACAGTATAACCCCAGTCTTGTCAGCAATCCAACCATAAATCTTTTAAAATTACAAAGAATCACTTAGCAGCCTGAATTTCACCAATGCCGGAAGGCTTTCCATCTGCAATTGTTGCGTAAAAAGCAAATCTGCATGAGGCCACTTTTCAGAATTTAGCAATGGGAGAAAATTGTAGCCAAATTGCCACTAGAAAAGTGTTGTAATTGTCTAATGTGTGTCCTTACACTTTGCTGCAATAAAGTTTACAGTGGCAGCACGAGAAGACTGATCGAATACATATCACAGGACACATTAGAGCAGCAGAGAAGAAGAACATTTGTTCAGCCAGATCCTTCATATTCAATACACAGGTAGAAATGTTCTCATAAAAAGCATGTTCATACATTTTCATTGTTCTATTCAGAGGTGAAGACCTATTGCGAAATGCAACTTAAAAGGAAACAAAAGAGGGGGTAGACACAAATTACTTTATTTCTAAGGGCATACGGTTTGAAAGTATTACAATAGATCTACAAATTATTTTGACCTGAAGAATATCCAATTGCAATCATTATAAAAGCAGTTTCAATTGTATCATTCATGATACTAAGGATGATTTTTGAAGCCACCTGTAGTGAAGTATCTTTGTAAAACATGGAGAATATAGTGTAAGAGTCTATTCTCTTCGCATTTTAAGAGTCTGCATTATGAGATTAGCTATGGAATAAATGTCTAAACAACAGGATTAATACTCCTCCTAAGAGGCTACGAGATGTCCTTTGAGTGCAACTGTTACATGCTGCTTTATCAACATTTCTCTTCCAACATAGATTGTCCTATGTTAAGGAAAGACAATGGTGGGCTTCCAGGAATATTTCTCCCACTTAAAAGGAATTAGTCCTGTGTGCACTTTGGTTGTTGACTGGAACTTGAACCCTTAAAAGTACCAACTGTTTGCACGTAATTGATCTTTATACCAATTCTCTCTTTTGCCATCCAATTTGTGTCAACTATTGACCTCCTTCATTCTGCATTCTACATAAAACCTGCTCATACTTCCTTTACTATTACTGGAAACTTTTAGATATGGAAGCAACTATTTAACTTTCTTTTTTGCATGAAATATGTCTATCCCTCTGTGGTTTTATGTATATATTATTCATACAGTAGGGACTCAAAACAAGTTAAGAAGTTAAACATTTTTTCAACTAGGTTTTTTTCTAAGGCGGTATATCTCAGTCTGAGTCTGAATAAGGTGACAAGAACAGTTGAAGAATAGGGGAGAGGAGGAAGAATAAGAAACCTCTGTCCAATGTGCCACAAATCTTTGCCTATGAATTCGATTTTTTTTAGAAAACCCTTTTTTCCATTGGTGTACTTTAACCTATTCTACCCTATCTGTTTTCCTATCTTAATGGACAATATAGATTTAAACAGGCAGCCTGCTCCTCTCTATATATTATTTTCATATGAGAGACCAGTTTTTTTAAGGAAAAAATGTTTCTCGTTTGGGATTGTAAACATAGAGATGGTAGTCTGAAGATTCTTGCAGGCCACCATTGCTGTGTTGTAGCCCATCATAGGAGATAACAAATAGTGACCTCCCAAGTCAATATTTATCAGTCAAATTATTTAGTGTCCCAATTCAACTGAACATTTTGTGATGTGACCAATTAGTTGATAGGTCTTATCATAAAATTTTAAGATTGGTGGCAAAATGCTTGTGCGTAATTTGCAACCACTTCTTTCAACACATCACATAATTCTTTGTGGATTGCTTCCCAATTCTCATAACTTAAATGGGTTAAAACATGCAAAACTAGTTCTATGAAATGTATGCTACAGATTAAGATTATCAGTTTAAAAAACACTAAAAAGCAATCTGCTGGCTCCGTACAATGTAACTTTGGTGGGGGGAATCTTTGACCAGATCACTCATTACATTGCTGTGCTCATGAGTTTATCAAAACTTTTTATGAATAAAGTAATTTTCTCATGGTGCACCACATACAAGCAGCTAAAATCGTAGGTTGACTTATAGAACCCATTTTCTTCTCTCTATCAATATAATGCACTCTAGATGATATGTCTTCATTTAGACCATTGAACCAACACCATGCCAAATGAAATGAACATAATTTTTTCTTTCTCATTTCCTCAATCCATCCACCTTCAGCCTTGTATTTGAGACTCCAAAACAAACACATCACAGTCATGGATTTCAACTTACTTATGCAGAACTGATCCACAAATCGAAGTTCTTTATATAACAGAGCCTTGAAAGGATCACTTTACACAAATTCACAGTTTTTTCATGACATGCACACCACCCACAAAAAGCCTTCATGTATTACTGAAACCCCAATATAACACTGGAAACCAAAACTACCAAATGAACGTGATGCCGAGTATTGGATATTCTACGCTCTGCTACTCTTCCACACATTGCTGAGTACAGAGGGGCTCATTTATGAGCCCTTACATCACTTTTGCACCACTGGTGCGTCACTTTTTGTGACACACCAGCGGTGTTAAAAAATGCGCCTTGTTGCTCCATATTTACAAAGTGACGCATCTATGTAGATGCGTCACTTTGTAAACCCCTGCGCTACATTATACCTGCGCCAGGTATAATGTATGCGGTGGGGTGTTCCCACGCAAGAAAGGGTTGTAGAAGTGATGCATTGAAATCTACCAGATTTCACTGCGCCACTTCTAGGACTCAAATGCGTCAAAATCTTACGCCTGCCTCACAGCAGGTGTAAGACTGACACAAGCCCTTTCACATGGGACTTGTCCCAAAGGAAAGGACACATTGCTGGAGTTGCGTCACTTTTGTGACACACTCCAGCAATGCGTCACTATTGCACCATATAGATACGTCAGAACTACTGACGTATCTGTAACTCCTTGCGACATGATGCGTCATACTGTAAATATGATGCATCAATCATGTCACAAGGAGGGCGCACTGAGAAGTGACACATCGCCGCTTTCACGCTGTGATGCGTCACTTCTCATAAATGAGGCCCAGAGTACCCAGTGAATGCTTTAGTAATGAGAATAATTGATTATCATGTAAACGGCCTGTAGGATTTTTAAGGATTGGTTTTACAACCTTGGATAGAGTTACTAACTTCACCACAAAAACCCTTTTCAAACTCTCCAGACCAAACGAAATCACCTCCCATTCACAAACCATAGCCTGGATGGCTCTCCTTAAAATATATTTGTATATATTTATTGTGGATAGTCGTCCTGAAGACCATTGGTAGTCCGACTCCCTTATTGCCCTTCCATACAGACTTCTGTTGCACACTAGAACTACATTTGTAGCCCTATTTTTCATGCTCAAATGTTTTGCTAAAGAAACTAATTAATTCCTCAGAATATCAAGGGTGATCCCTATACAAGTGTGGAAGCTAGAAATGACTTGAAAGATAATTCTCCTTCTGCTATGCATAGTAATAATCTCCACAATGACCTTTTGGACTGAACCATAATGAAAATGCTTTATTGCACAGGATGAAAAGGTAACTTCATGCAAGTAGGAGCACTGTAAACCAACGTTATATATTCTACTCGTTTGTGCATCAATACTTTTATAACTCCACCGAAACACAGAATATTTATATAAAACATGATTGATGCAGGTAACTGAAAAGTCTGATGCTTCTGCAGCTGTAAGCTAGGATACCAACACAATTAGTACATTTAAATGTATATTCTTCCGAAAATTCTATTGTGTAACATCAAGTAAATAGAGTGTACTTACACTGTACAATCAGTTGGACCATGGCTTCTCTGGATTTCACGTTAAATCCATTGAATTGACTAGTCTGACATTTGTAGGATCCAGTCATTTCCCTGGAAACATTTACAATCCTCAGAATCCCATCATAACTCTCCATTTGCATTGATCCATCTGGCATTGGGAACTCTTTATCAGCCCTGGACCACAAGATGATCGGTTTTGGTTTTCCCGACACCTGGCACTGCAGTTCAATGGTGTCTCCCTCTCTTGTGACCAAAGGGGACTTCTCCTTAGGAACAGTCAGATTGGGTGGAACTTGAAAACAAAAATCACATATTTCACAAGGTGAGTTCCAAAATGTTATAAAAATTAATGTTTTGATGGATGCTTACATTCTATATTTTAAACAATTATAGCCTTGCTATTTCAAGAAAGGCACTTAAATATATAATTGACAGTAAATACAAATGAACTCAGAATTTCTGAAATGGAATTAGTTTCAAAAGTAAAATCATACATTTTCTAAAAAGACATAAAAGAAGCTCAGGTGGTAGTAATGGAAACCATGTTGTAAAATAGAAAAACAGCATTTTCTAAATAAATTAAATCATTTCTCTGTACAATGGTAAGAAATGACACTCTGGAGAAATTGTGCTTAGATTTTCATGAGTCAAAAAACCACACTCACTACACTCAAAAGATTTTATGTTTGTTTAACAAGCCATAGAATATGGAACTAGGTGTGTGTAATGTCAATACTTCCGGAGATATGGAATAGTAAACCAGTCACAAATCCCCAAACTAACAACATTATACCCTAACTCCTCCCATCACTGAATTCTGCTCTCATATCAGAAACTGGAAAAGATTTTTAAATTAGTCTCATTCACCTGATTAAGATTTTTAAATCAGTCTCATTCACAGGTATCACAAAGTGTAACTTATAGATATGACTGAATTAAGCTGAGCCCAAATACTTATTAAATACGTGGAATGATTTGAAAATCCGCTGCAATTTTATTAAATATTTTATATTAAAATTGCATAAAGTAGTTGGGGGTCATAATGAGCATCTATTTCTCTGTTTCATGTAACCATCCCACCTTAAAATGTTTAAAGGGGCTTGTTTCTTTTTGAAGCCAAATAAACATGCTTAGATTGTGAATGACATTGCATAGCTGAAAATAAGAATAAAAGCATTGCGGTTGAAATTTCAAACGAAAAATCTTAGGCAGCGGATCTCTGTAGGACACAGCACCTGACCCACTATCCCTTATTTAATATGTCTGTATATTGGGGATTCCCAGAGATCTGTGTGCACACTGTCAACACACCCACTGCCACAATGCAATCCAATGCAGGAACATTACAATTAAAACAAGAGCAAAGGTGCACCACCAGACAAGGAAAAATATGCAATCCTTGTCCAAAGTATATTCTTCAAAATGTCTTCTGTTATTTAGACAGGGTTAAAACAATGGTCTTGATGAGTTTGAACAGCCGACACATTTCGTCCATAAACATGGACTTCTTCAGGGCATGAATGGCAGATATGCAATCAGAAAGAATAATCAGGTCCACAAGTAGTGCACACAGCAGGTATGGTCGCGTTGTAACTGACCCACAACCTTGTATTTGTCCTAATATAGACAGCTGGTCTTCTCTCTTTTAATCTAATAAATATCTGAAAAGGACTCGACCATACCTGCTGTGTGCACTACTTGTGGGCCTGATTATTCTTTCTGATTGCATATCTACCATTCATACCCTGAAGAAGTTCATGCTTTTCTTCTTTGTCTGGTGGTGCACCTTTGCTATTGTTTTCATTGTGGTTGAAATGTCTGTCTTATTTAAGTAAATGCTGGTTTCAGTGAAACCTATTTTTAATTTTCTTTTTGAAGAAATATAGATGATAGTTGATTTTAAGGACGTGGTTTGAGCGCCGACCGGGATGGCTGTGTGAGCGTGCAACTCCGCGCCGAGTCCCGACAGTTATCCTGGTATCCTTGCCTTCGATGTCCCTGGAGGAGCGGATTTAAAACACGAGGTGTTGCTCGAGCGGAGGGGAGAGTTTGGACACCAGCGGGACCTCGGAAACCGAGCGGAGATCTGGTCCCGGAGCTCGGAGGAGCCGGGCCGAGAACAAAGGAAAATGGCGGCATGAGAGACCTGCAAGATCCAAAGACGGAGCGCACCCGAACTGAGCCGGAGTGCTGGCGGATGCCCAGCAGAGCAAGCGGAGCAGGGGTTCGACGGAAGGTATCTTCGGCGCCGAGCCAGAGAGGAGAAGACATCGTAACCCCAGGGTTCGGTGAGTGTGGCGCCCCTCCTCCCCCTGCTCCCCGACATAGTGACCAGTGGACGGTGGGCTGCTCCTGGACGGCGACGCCTGCAACCAGCGGCAGTCGCGTGCCCGGGGCACTGACTGGGATCCTTTGGAGGGGGCCGCGAGGAAAGGCAGACTCGCCCGCCTACGGGAGGAACAGTGCAGGCGGGCAGCGGGCTCCGACACGGCAGTGGGAGCGGGCCCAGAGCGTGCACATTTCAGGACCCTGAATACCGAGGGGCGCTGCGAATCCAGTGAGTGGCCAGGACCAGGTTGGGACGTGCCCTGCACACCAGTGGGCACTGCGGGGAGCCATTATCGGCGGCGAATGCCACCCATCTGGCCAGCTCGTAGTGTGGTGGTGGGAAGAACGAGGAGCGAGGGCTGGGACAGCAACTTCAGCCTACTACAGTGCACTATTTTGGGCGGGCGGCGCGATCGGCTCTGGGAGGCACCCGCCTGCTCTTTCGGGGGTGTGCTGCTGGCTCGCTGCAGCCGGTTTGAGACGCTCCCTGGGTCTGTTGGAGCTCTGGCGGACCCACACAGCGCACGGCCATACACCATCGGTAGTAGCCCGTGGATAAAAGTGTGCTCTGGGGGTGCGGAAGACAAGTGGAAGGGGCATGGATGGACCCTGATTGGGAGTGCGGAGCCCTTACATTCACAAACACTGGTCCCAACTGGCAGGTGGCGGTGGGCGGCGTGCCTGTGCTGGGAACACTGAGAATTGGCGTGGTCCTTGGCGGTGGCCCGGGAGGAGCACTTAACGCGGTCAAGATGGCCGCTCTTGGCGAGGTTTTGAATAAACCACAAGGGCAAGACGACGCGACCGCCTTGGTCCAAGATGGCGGAGCCCAAGCCCCATTGGAGGCGTCGACGCCGGAGCAGAGGCTGAACCTGCGTCTCGACACCATCCTGGAGGCGATCACCGAGACGAAGGAATCGCTGCACCAAGACATAGCGCAGGTCGCAACGGGGTTGGGCCTACTGAGAGCAGACCATGCCAAGCTCTCGGACAGAGTGAAAGAGAATGAACAATTGCTTCGAGAGCTGAAACCGGCTGTGGTGACCGCGGAACACAAATTGACGGATATTCTTGGCCGCTTGGCGACTCTGGAACGACGGGTGGAGGATGCTGAAAGTCGTAACCGGAGGAATAACGTGAGGGTGGTGGGCCTTCCGGAAAAAATTGAAGGAGATGACGTTGTGTCCTATATGGAGAACTGGTTTAAAACGGTTGTGGCACCGGAGGGTCTGTCTCCCTTCTTCTCCCTGGAGAGAGCGCATAGGGTCCCGGCTAGACCGCCCCTGGGGGGCCGACCACCTCGGCCGATGGTGGTAAAACTACTGCACTATAAAGACCGCGATCTGCTGATACAGAGGGCACGGTCTCAGGGCCCCTTCCAGGTGGACAATAACAAAGTTACGGTCTTTCCAGATTACACGCAGGAAGTTCAGAAAAGCAGAGCGTCCTTCTTGTCTGTGAAAAAGGAACTGAGAGATGAGGGGATTCAATACTCCTTGCTCTTCCCTGCCAAATTAAGGGTGATCCTTGATGGCAAGACCCACTTCTTCCAGACTCCGGACGAGGCATGGTCGTGGCTTGAACTATACTGTGCTGGAACGGATCGCATGAACAACTGCGGTAGGGAAAGGCAAAAGCCGGTCCAGATTAGGAAATCGCAGCGCATTCGCAAACGGAACAAACTCAAGAGGGCCGAGCGAGAAGCTCAGATGGCGGCTGACAGGAAGGGAGCATTGGCTGCGACGGCGTTCATCACGGGGTCACAGCAGGAGAGAACATCGGGGGGGTCGGACTCGGAGGAGGTGGGTGAAAAATCTGGAGGAGACGAATCGGACACAGGGAGTGCAAAAGGACCAGCGGTCACCCCGAAGACTTCGGATGGACTGTTTAACGAGTGACGTTTCGGAGAACTGAGCAACTCTGAGGTACCTGTTGGGACAGACTCTCCAACTTTTTGGTAGACTATCAGGTATGGGGCTGTGAAGGCCGCATGCGACTGCGGGCGCGGGGTGGGAGCTCTGCCTACCCTGGATCGGCGCTCTATCACCCTCTTGTGGCCCTTAAGGCCTTCTGTGGTGACGACCACAGCTTAGTGTAATGTGTGTGGTGCTAATGGTTTGGAACGGGGCTGAAGCTGGGTTATTAGGTCCTGTCCTGGGGAGAGGGGTATGGGGAGTTGTGTGGGGTGTTTTGAGGGTGGGATACAACTGCTGCGATGCGGGGAACAACTGTTTGTTGGTGATACTGTGCAGAAACGTATATTATGGGGACGTTACCTAATTTAAAATGCATTACATGGAATGTCCGTGGACTTCGAACGATGGTGAGACGTCATAAGGTGCATGCTTATTTGGTGAGGCCGGGCGTGCAGATAGCAATGCTTCAAGAAACTCATTTGACCAAGAAGGAATGCGGTGCCCAACAGAGGAGGTGGCGGGGTCAGGTGTTTGGCACAACGTACTCAGCATTTGCCAGAGGGGTGCTAATATGGATAAGGGCGGGGACACCATTCCAGGTCACGAACCAGCGGGTTGATCCTGAGGGTAGGTATGTGGCGGTCGAGGGACGACTCTACGGTAGGGAGGTGGTTTTGTGTAGTATATATGCCCCCAATTTCGATCAGGCCCGCTTTTTTGATGGTTTAACAAGTTCGCTGGCCTATTTCCTGGCTGGCCCGGTCTTATTGGGGGGCGACTTTAACTCGATCACTGATGTGGTGCTGGATAGGTCACATCCGCCATTAGCCGACTCCCCAGTGCGCAGGCTAGCAGCTCACAGACAGGATTGGCAGGAGAGGTGGGGACTGGTAGATGTGTGGAGGGAGCAGCATCCTGAGATTAGGGATTACTCCTACTTTTCCACAATACACGAATTGCATGTTAGACTAGACTCGGTGCTGTGCAGTGGCCCCTTGGCGGCTGTGGTGACTCATACTGAATATCTGGCCAGGACCATTTCGGATCATAACCCCTTATTGGTGTCAGTACAGTGGCAGCAGGTGAGGTCGGTGGTTCCATCATGGCGGCTGCGGCCGGAAAGGCTAGAAGATCTAGTGTTTAGTGACATGGTTCAACAGGGCATTGACCGCTACTTTGAGGAGAACAAAGGCTCAGCCACATCGAGATCAGTGGAATGGGATGCGATGAAAGTGGTGTTGAGAGGCGTGTGCATGGGTAGATTCTCGAATGCGAGGACGGCAGTCTTGAATGACCTGGCGAAAGCGGAAGAGGTATTAAGGGGGCTGGAACGGCTGAGGCCTGAGCGACCGGATCTACAGGAGCGACTGATGGAGGCCAAGGAGGTGGTGGCGACTGAGACTGAACGGCTGCGGTGCTATGATTATAAGTTGTACACCATTAAGGTGCATGAGGAGCGAGATAAAGTGGGTACACTCCTTGCCAAGCTTGCCGATCCGGAGCCCAGGGGGGGTCCGGTAATGAGTATAAGAACAGAGGAGGGGGACGTAGTCTACTCGCAATCAGCAGTCCTGGCGCGCTTTCGGTCCTATTACACGGGATTATATGAATGCCAACTGGAGGCGGAGATCTCTGAGATAGGCGACTACTTGGACTTGATCCCACTGCCGGTGCTGGATGGCGAGGAGGCTAAGGAACTGGGGGGTCCCATAACACTATCAGAGATTAGAGTGACTATTAAACAGATGGCTCGAAATAAAACCCCAGGGGTGGACGGCTTACCGATAGAATTCTATGCTAAGTTTGTTGATATCCTAGCACCCAAACTACTGGTGGTGTACTCGGAGGCAAAGCAGTTGGGATGCTTGCCTGAGTCAATGAGGGAGGCACTGGTAGTGCCACTGTTGAAACCGGGCAGAGATGCGTTGGATGTGACATCCTACCGACCCTTGTCTATGCTGACGGTGGATTATAAGATCTTGAGTCGCATCCTGGCCACCAGGTTACTGCCGCACATGACCACATTAGTACATAGAGACCAAGCGGGATTTATCCCGACTAGGAACACTTCGATGAATATACGTCGTCTGGTCCGAATTTTGGATGGTGCTGGAGCCTCGGCTCTTGACCCCGTGGTGTTAGCAGTTGATGTCGAAAAAGCTTTCGACAGCCTCGAGTGGTTGTACCTGGATGAGGTGTTGCTGAAATTCGGAGTCGGGGAAGGATTTCGGAGGTGGACAAAGGTGCTTTACTCGTCGGCGAGGGCAAGGGTACGCCTGGGGCCGATTGTCTCTTCGGCTTACCCTGTTTGTAGGGGAACGAGGCAGGGCTGCTCACTGTCCCCCCTGTTGTTCGCATTGGCGATGGAGCCGCTGGCGGCGCAGGCACGGTCCGGTGCCATGTACAGTGGGATTGCGCAAGGGTCAGAGTTGCATTATATATCATTATACGCTGATGATCTGCTACTGTACCCAGCGGACACTGGACAGTCCCTAGAGGGAGCAGTGGATATGCTGTGCTGGCTAGATTCGGGCAGCTGTCGGGCCTTAGGGTGAATTGGACCAAAACCTGTGTATTCCCATTGCGGGCGGGTACACCCCGTCCCCCGCTAGCGCGACGGGTGGTGTGGGAGCCCTCCTGCTTCACCTACTTGGGTGTGCGCATTTACCATGAGGCTGCGGACCTCTTAGAGGAGAACGTAGGGCATTGCATTCGCGCGCTGAAGGGTTGCATGGATTTTTGGGCCTCCCTCCCTCTGTCGGTGCTGGGCCGAGTAGCATTATTGAAAATGGTAGCGCTCCCGCGGCTGCTTTATTATTTCCGAACACTGCCCATATGGATCCCACAGCGGGTCTTTAAGGTACTGAAGATGCTGGTGACTGGCTTCCTTTGGGGTCAGGGGCGGCGTAGGGTAGCGTTGGGTACCCTGATTAGACCCAAGGTTGAAGGGGGGATGGCAGTCCCCGACTTTGAACTATACTACCTGGCGGCACAACTGCAGATATTAACGCAAAATATTGCTAGAGAATTCAGAGGTCCTGAACGCGAACGTGGGACTGGTATCCAGAGGTGTGTCTTGTCATATATAGTCATGCAACAGAAACTGGATACAAGGGACCTTAAGGGAGAGGAAAAGACGCTTAAATTATGTTGGCACAGGAGTCTGAAAAGAGCCAAAAGAGACCGGCCATATGCACCGGAGATACCGCTGGGGATGCTGACCGCGCTGCCGCATGGGGGCGATTGGTCCCAGCTGTTGGAATGGGAGGAATTGGGCCTGCATATGGTGGGGGATCTGTATATTGATGGGATGTTGGTCCCCTATCAGACGTTACAGGAGCAATTTGGCCTGCCAGACGGGACTTTTCTACTGCACGCAGCAGTGGTGGCGGCGATGCAGAGGCATTGGAAGGGAGGGCTGGCCGAGCCGGAAGTGACCATGGCATGTCAATACGTGGTGATGGCTGCGGGCACTGTTAAAGCGGTAACTTGCCTCCACACTAGACGGTTGAATGAGGGACTGGTACCACTGCTGGCACTGAAGTCACGATGGGAGGACAGTATAGGCAAGTCCATACCGGACACTGTCTGGAGCCATGTGTTGCGATGGACGTGGAAGGGTACAAGGAATGCACGATTTCAGCAGGTGCATTTCTTCATTGTACATAGGGCATACCTGACCCCGGAGAGGATAAAGCGGTACTTTCAAGTGCTTGACGCAATGTGCCCGAGATGCTTGGAGCCCGAGGTTGATCTGGATCACCTGTTGTGGGGATGTCCGTAACTAGGGGCGTACTGGCCGGAAGTGGGGGAACTCCTGAATGTGGTAATGGATAGGGAGGTGGACTTTGACATGGCAGCATGTCTACTGCTATGTTTCCCTCATACTAAGAAGACCAAAATCACGAGTAAATTTATCGACCTGGTACTCATGTTAGCTCAGAGAGAGATAACTTGGCACTGGAAATCTAAAGAAGGCCCATCAGTGAGGAGGTGGATGAATGAGCTGTTGAAATGGTCAGGCTGTGAAAGTATTATTAGAATGTGACAAGCTACTAGGTCTGGCAATGAGAAATGCTTGGAAATGGCGAGAGCCTGGGAGATGGTGGTCCAGGCATTGCGTGACTACATGATAGAGGATGAAGGGGAGGGGCAATGATTGAACAGGACTCCATGTAGATTAAGTGTTTCCAAGTAACTCCTGATGTGTAGCGTGCTCCAGTGTTAGTACGGATTAGGTGCGCCCGCGTCAGCAGCAGTTGAGGGGGGGGTGAGGGGAGGAGGGGGCGTTTTACGGGGGTAGTTAAGCACTGCGACAAAGTTTAGGAGGAACCGGCAGATGGGACTTAGGGCTGGTTCACGATGAGGGGGGCTCCCGAGGAACACAGGCAGGCACCCGGGAAGTACTACTAGGGGGATCCAGGAGGGGGTCTCTGGAGCGTTATGGGTGGAATTGAATTGGAGCGGGTAAGAGCTGTGGACGGTGTCCCATGAGGAATCTGCGTCTGTTTGATGGTGCTTGGAGGGTGGGGTCTTGGGGGGTAAAAGCGGACACTAGATGGTGCAGCTGACCGACCGCCCGGGAAAGGCGAACACTGAGGCATCTTCTTGAGAACGGTAGACTTGGCGCGCCGCCCAGCCTCCGGGATGTGGGCTGAATGGCTGTGTACGATACCTATGTCGCTTTAACCTTTTGTGATGCCGTAAGGGACGACGGTGGCAGCATCTCCCCACCCCGCTTGGCGCCTACACTGGTATTTGAGCGGAAGCGGAAGCGCTGTCACAAGGCGCTCTAACTTATTTACTGCTAAAATTGACTAATAATTTTAACATGCCCCAGCACTGACCCCGTATTTTTATTTGCATTTCATTTTAAAATTGATGTGATAATTTTAAAGTGTTGACCTACTTGCACTGATTGGTTTTAGAATTGATGTAATAATTTTTAAAAAACCACTCGTTTTAACTCACCAGCGCCTGACAGGGCTCAGAGGGGCTCCCACGGCATTTAGTTGTTGTCTTGGCTCAATACTCAAGCCTGCCCGCCCTGGTCCGACTCGGTAGCCTATACCGTTGAGCGGAGGGCGGGGCAGGCAAGAGCAAGACACTCCCAGGAAGGCGAGCGATCAGCGCTGCAGCTCTCCTCCCCATAAGGCTATATAGCCCTCGTCAGACACAAGCGCGCAGTGCTTGCGCGCAGTGGGGCGCCTCAACCAGCACCGAAGACAAGCCAAAGACCTGCCCGTCTGCGCCCGTCCGCGACAGGACGGGGCCAGGGGCTTGAGGCTATGGAGGGACACACCGGCGGACAGCTAACGTATACCTCTCAGGTATTATTAGAAATACTAAGGTCTTCACCAACGTTCTGCCCAACCGAGGCGGTACATAACATAGAAGGCCCTTTCTCATGCCGACTATGTAAATCACAATTCACAACAGCAGCGGTAGCTTGTAAGATTTCTCCCGCCACCGCTAAGCAGCGTCCTCCTGGTAGGAAGCATATGGACTCTAACCCCCAATTTACGGGAAATGAGAAGAATTACACTCCCCTTAAAACTAAAAATCTGCTATGCAATATAAGATCCCTACCGAAGCATTTTACTGAAGTATGGGACCTGATTAACTCTCATCAACCGGAACTATGCTTCTTGACTGAAACATGGCTTAAACCTCACTCTGTCCCTGCCATAACACTGGGAATCCCTATAGGGTACAAAATTGTCAGGATGGACCGTCCTATTAAAGTTGGCGGAGGGGTAGCAATTGTCCATAAACAGGAAACTAACATAACGGTGTTGGATGAAATCTGTACCCCCAACTTAGAAGTACTAGTTTTCAAAATCCATACTTCGAATAAAACCAGCAGAAAGGGAGCATTAGTATATCGCCCCCCTGGGCCATGTGCAAATGTATCTGTCACTTTGATGGAAACATTAGCACCCCACATACATGAAGACTCTGACTTCCTTCTTTTGGGAGATTTTAACATCCACAGTGAGCTGGATCTAAACAGCGAAGCTCAGACATTGCTGTCAGACCTCGCCACTTTGGGTCTAAAGCCTATCAATCATGAACCCACCCATCAAGCAGGACACACGCTAGACCTAATTTTAACTAATTCCCTGCAGGTCGAATGTAGATCCCCCTATCAAGTGGAATGGACTGACCACTTTATAATAGAATTCTACACTCCCACTCTCATCTCATGTGGAAACAGAAACCTCACCCTAGCAAATAAAAGAAGACCCTGGCATAAGCTGACCCAACAAGATTTTAACAAAAAATTTGTGGGACCAATTCTAAATGAGAAAGAGAACATTGACAATGCCCTACAGACATACGAGGAAACTCTCCTCAAAACTATAGATAGCATTGTTCCATTTAAAACCTTTAAGCCCAGACCTGCACACAGGCAGGAAATCTGGTTTTCAGAGAACCTCAGACTTCTCAAACAAACCACTAGAAAACTGGAGAAGAAATGGAGGGCATCACGCCAAGATCAGGATAAACAATCATACAAAAGTTCTCAGAAAGTATACCACAAAGCCATCCGAGCAGCAAGGAAAAACCACATTGCGTCACAAATATTAGCAGCTGGTAATAATCCTAAGACTCTTTACCAGATTTTAGAGACTTTTTTTAAACCCATCGCATGTGAAAGTGCAGAAGTAGCGTCACAAAAACTCTGTGACAACATCTCTCAGTTTTTCAACCAGAAAATAGATGCCATTTATAACAAAATTACGCTCCTGAATTATCAGAACGCCGCTGACAATGATCTCATCATAAACCTGGAACCAGAAAAGCCGATTAGGCACTCCCTCTCTGCCTTCCCCCCTATATCCATGGAGGAAGTAATAGGAAACATTTCTATGATAAAGAGTGGATCCCCAACTGACATCATCCCTGCACGAATCATGCCTATCCTGGCTGCGGCTCTGGGACCCTTTATCCAGCAAATAATCAATCTCTCTTTAAGTACGGGACAGGTTCCCAAGGGATGGAAAAAGGCTTTGGTGAAACCGCTGAGGAAAAACACAGCTACTCCTTGGGAAGAATTAGCTAACCTCAGACCCATCTCCCTGCTTCCGTTTTTGGGCAAAATTGTTGAAAAACATGTGAACAACAAATTGTCTAAATACATCGAATCCACGGAAGTACTGGACCAGTCCCAATCCGGGTTTAGACCCAGACATAGCACGGAGACAGCCCTGATGTCAGTCGCAGACGATCTACACATGTACCAGGACAGGGGTTACTCTGCTGTCCTGGTGCTGTTGGATCTGTCTGCGGCATTTGATACCGTGTCCCACTCTATTTTGATCACCAGACTGGCTAACATCGGCCTAAAGCAGGAAGCCTTGGCATGGTTAAAGAGTTTCTTGAAGGACCGCACCCAGCAAGTAGCTATGGGTGCATACAGGTCAGAGGAAGTTGAGATCACCAAGGGGGTGCCACAGGGCTCCTGTTTGAGCCCCACCTTATTCAACATCTATGTGGCACCCCTGGCGAACATCATGAGAAGATATGGTTTTATCCCAATATCTTACGCAGATGACACTCAACTCCTCTTCCCTTTTAAGATCTTTTCACCCGAGGTCAGAAACTCTTTCTCCAGGGGCATGAAAGCGGTGGCACGATGGATGTCCTCCAACTACTTGCAGTGCAACGTGGGGAAGACGGAAGTCATGATGTTTGGTGAGGCAAAAATGCTCTGGACCCCAGATTGGTGGCCACAAGATCTTGGCCCAGTGCCCAAACCTAAACAAACTGTCAAGAATCTGGGGGTCCATTTAGATCAGGAGCTTACCCTCAAACAACATGGCAACCAGGTGGTGGGAGCATGCTTTCATGTTATTGGCATGCTACGGAAAATCTTCCCATTCCTACCTGATGCAGTTAGGAAGACACTGGTCCAGGCACTCGTTCTGAGTCGCCTGGACTACTGCAACGGCTTGCTCCTGTCAGCTAATGAGGGAGTCATGAACAGACTTCAGGTAGCCCAAAACACGGCCGCCCGCCTGGTTTTGAATGCTCCTCCCCGCACGCCTTCCAAACCCCTGCTGACTAAACTGCATTGGCTATCTGTCAGACAGAGGGCAAAATTTAAGGTATGCTGCATCATACACAAAAGCCTACATGGTATGGGCCCCGCATACTTGACCACAAAATTCACGCCCTACATTCCTACTCGGACACTAAGATCAAGTGAACAAGGTCTTCTGTGTGTACCCAGAGCTAAGAAGGCCAGACATGGAACCAAAACTCTATCAATAGCTGGCCCCTCTCTCTGGAATAGCCTCCCTATATCTCTTAGGCTATGTGTAGACCATCTCCCCTTTAGGAAAAGGTTGAAGACCTTTTTGTTTGAACAGTAAACCTAGACTAGAACAGCTTTAAAGACTCCCTCTCTCAAACTCTTTTGTAGAAGCCAAAGGCGCGGAGATACTCCCTCGGGAGTGAAGCCAGCGCGGTACAAACCTGCAAATAAATAAATGCCGTAAGTGTACTGGTTGGCCTATTCTGAGGTCTTGTTTCTAATTCTGCAATAAAAACAATTAAAAAAAATAAATAAAATGATAGTTGATTTTAAAATGTTTTTAAATTAAAGCTAGTTGGCTGTGAATCATTAATATTTAATAATGTCTATGAGACTTATCACTACACAAATCGTGTGTCAACAGCCCTGCATGGTTGTACTGAGAGTATTTCCTACTAACATATATAACATTCAATGCCCTATTTTGAAATTATTATTTTATCTCCTGATATAGTTTCACCCTATGACTGTATTATGTTGAAAAATAAACATTAGATTAAAGAAAGAGGATTTTGAACATATATGTTGGAGATGGCCATTTTTGCAGGGTTATCCCCAAACTTTTAGCTTCTTCCTCCAATTTTTCCTGACCTGCTGTTGTTGGTTTTAGGACTCAGGGACCCTTACCACTGCTATTCAGTGCTAAAGTGCATATGCTCTCTGTGAAATATGTATTATGGATTGGCGTTTCCATGATTGTCATATTTATTCACTAGTCAGTCCCTAGTACAGTGCACAGTGTGGGCCCAGGGCCTGTAAATCAATGCTACTAGTGGGCCTGCAGCACTGATTGTGCCACACACATGAGTACCCCTGAAAAGGTAACTCAGACCTGCGGCGCAACAGAGTCTGCGCACCGTTAGGCACTGCCATGTCGACTTGGCAAGTGCACCCACTTGCCAGGCCCTACCCTTCTCTTTTTCGTACATGTAAGGTACCCCTAAGATAGACCCAAGGTACCCCTGTGGGCAGGGTGAAGTGTATATGAAAGGTAGGACATGCCCTGATGTGTGTGGCAAGTCCTTATAGTGAAATCTTGCCAATTTTGTTTTTCATTATTGAAAGGCTATCTGGCCCATAGGAAAGCATGGGAGTTAATTTATAACATCTTATAAATATAACTTCCCAATGGGACCAGATAGGAAAATCTAAAGATGTTTCTTTTAATAAAGGTGATTTGTACATTCTGTGTTTGAAAATACCACTTTTAGAAAGTATGTATTTCCTTGCTTAGCCGTCCTGTGTGCCTCTGCTCGGATGTGTATTGAGTGTCTGAATTTGGAGTGACCGGGGTTGGGTGGTGCATACTCTCAGACGGCCGGGTTGATTTGTGTCCTGCCTTTCCTGAATGAGTCAGCGCTAGGCTGAATAGACCTGGGCTGCGTTCAGAGTAGTGGGAGGAGTTTTCATTAGCACCTGAATAGGCCCGATCTGCATTTAGAGTGGTGGGAGCAGATTTTCTTTGCACCTGAATAGGCCCTGTCTGCCTTGGACAATGTTGCCTCCACCCCCTGCCAGGAAGCTGGGCCAGAGGACAGACTGGCTTCAACTTAGCACAGACACTCTCTGCCTGAGAGGACAAAGGATTTTGGGGTATAAACATTGGGGCCCATCTTTAGAACTCTGTTGGACCAAGAAGACTGCCAAGAAGAAGAGCTGGAGAAGCTGTGAGGAGGAACCACCACTTTGCTGTGTGCTTTGCTGTTTTGGCCTGCAGTGGCTTCTTCTGTCGTGGGAAGTGAAAGGCTGGACTTGAACTTTTTGCAATCTCTTTTAGTGAGTTTCTCCAAGGGCTTGAGGTAGAGCTTGCTCCCTGTTAAAGAAGTCTCAGGAACAGCAAAGACTTCAAGTTCTTCTGCCATCAGCACTGAGGAATGTGTGGTTTGTGCTGCAACAGAAGAAAAAGCAACCCAATGTTGCCTACGACGCTGCCGCCGACTCCGTGTCCTGAAGGCACCACAGAGGGCACAGCCGCAATGCCGCACCACAACCCTGGTCTCACAGACGACGCCTGCTGACGCTGCCACCAAGCTGCTGCTTGCACCGTGACCTGTGGGCACCGCACTCCGCACCGCCTCGCTTCACACCGTTGCCTTGGTATCATAGACGAAGATGCTCCATGCCGATATCAACGCTGCTGCTTGCACCGTGGTTCGAAGACACCACTCGTAAGTTACACGATGCACCTTCCTCATCCCACCCTGCAGCCTTAGCCTACTGACGCTGGCACCATTATCTCCAGTTCCTCAGCCGACGACAGAGCTTCAGCAACGCCGCCACCTCTGCTTGCACCGTGGCCTGCCGGCACAGCAATGAGCACCGCATCACTTTGCACAGCAGCCCTGGTCTCACCAATGCCGCTGGACGACCGTCACCAAGCCACTGCCTGCACCGCGACCTGAGGGCACTGAACGCCATACTGCAGCACCTGATGCTTGCCAATGCAGGCGCATCTGATGCTTGCCAATGCCGGCGCTCCTGACTTAAACCATGAGGAGTTGGATCTGCAATGCGTGCGACTTCAAGGGCCGGACAACTCCTGAACCGACCTCCGGAACCGACGCCTGTGGACACCGTGCTTTCGGAGCTCAACGAGAGTTCGCCGACTCCCTGCTTTTCTAAAAGTATTGTTTTGCAGGTCTTCCCGACACCGTAGCTGGCCCGCAACGCTGCAGTCAGCCAGCACTGTTTAAAATTTGTTGTTCACGACACAGTGATAGCCACAGGCAGAGCTATTGACTTCAAGAAACTTTATTTCAAGTTTATTTGGATAACTGAAGATTTCTAAGTTTTGCATTGTGGATTTTTATCGTTTCTGGTCTTGTTTTAAGTATTTGCAAACATTGGATATTTTTCTGAACTGGTGTGGTGTCCTCTTGTAGTGCTTACACTGTGTTTCATTTGGTAATGTGCAAATACTTTACACACTGCCTCTAAGATAAGCCTGACTGCTCATGCCAAGCTACCAAAGGGGGTGAGCAGGGGTTATTTCAGGAGTGTAACTCTCTTATCCTGGCTAGAAGGAAGGGTCCCTACTTGGACAAAGGTGCAAATATTTGCCAACTAGAGACTCCCATTTCTAACAATATACATTGATTAATGTGCATCGTTGTGAAGTTGCAACATGGTTCCTATGAACTGCATAAATGTGCTAAGATTGTCTGCAACCTATATTTAATAAAACAATGTTTTTCCAAGTAAATTAACATTATTAGCACAGAAATTATCAAAATAGACACCATAAAACCAATTGTGTGAAACGTGATGAAAATTAAGTATGGACGGAAAATTCGTTCCGCTTGCGGAATTTGCGAATTTTTGGCAATTTCCCAATCCATGAATCGCGCGAAATCACCCAAAAATCCGCAATTCGTGAGTTGCCGGATTTTTTTTTCTTGTTCGCGCTTCAAAAATACAATCTTGCGCGCGGCATTGACTTTCCATGATTCTGCGTTCGCTGATGAGTTTTCCTCCCTGTTCCCGTGCGCTGCGAGATTTTGGTAGCTGGCTGAGCAACACCGCGATCGCGTACACGTCATTGCAACCCGAAACAGGAAATTGCGAATGCAAACACATCATTGAGACCCAAAACAGGAAATTGCAAACACGTCATTGTGACCCGAAACAGGAAAAAGGCATCGCGAGCAGGCTGGTTAAGTGGAAACATGTTCGCGACCGTTGCGACCGCATGCGCAAGTTCTCGTTCCCGAACTGGTAAAAAATTCTCGCGTACTCACAAAAAAATACATTCGCAAGCTCGCGGAATTTGGCGGATTTTTTGCGAATAGCGATTACGAATTCACGCAAATTCGCATATCGTGAATTCGCAAATTCCGCCCATGCTTAATGAAAATCCCAAGCTATAGTAATCAGCCTGATCATTGGTATTTCTAATAAAAAGACATTTTGGGAAACAGTTCTTTCAACAAGGAAATGGTAAAAAAAAAAGCACATCCACTCTGTATCAACTACTTTACATAAAGACAAAAGTTTAAAAAAAATCTATATATTTCTGCTTTAATACTCGTACACCATTCAGAATAGATTGGTGTTAGATCTCACAGCCTTAGGGTGGTCTTCCTCCAAATGTTTTGCCTGCTTGCCTCCAATTTTGCTGAATTCTTTTTGTTTTGCCTTAGGACTCTGAGCACTCAACCACTGCCAACCAGTGCTAAAGTACATGTGCTTCTCCTCTAAAAAATGACTTGATAGACTTATTCACAATTGGTATATTTAATTTACCTATAATTCCCTAGTAGAACGCACACTAAATGCTAGTGGGTAAACAGCACTGATTGAGCCACCCACACAAGTAGCACTTTAAACATGTTTCAGGCTTGCCACTGCAGAGCCTGTGTGTGCACTTTACACTGCCATATTGACTCAGCATTTGAAACCCCTTTGCAAGCCTTAAACTCCCCTTTTATTACATACGTCATCCCACAGGTAGGACCTAGGTAGCTCATAGGTCAGGGTGCTATGTAATCAAATGTTAGGAATTTTACTTTTACATTTTGTGTGTCTCAGTAGTGAAAAACACCCACATTTGTTTTCCATTACTGTGAGACCTACCCCTCTCATAGGAAATTCTATATTACACTTACAAGTTATATTTCCTGATTGAGAAGGAGTAGTTCTGTCACGTTTCATATCACTGGAATGGCAATGAATAATCCACTTGACTGGTAAAGATGAATTTATCACCATCTATTGAAAAATACCACATTTAAAAAGATGACATGTTTCTGCTCTGGACCCCCTGTGCCCGCATCCTGTCTACAATTGACATTTGAGCTGGGTGACAGCTGGACATTGTGCTTTCCTTCTAGACAGCCACACACAAAAGGAGCCTAGGTGTGACTGAGTGTCTATCCTCATCCTGGTGAGCCATCCTAGGCAGGATGGGAGGGAGGAGCTGGCACTTCAACCTGAACAGGATGTGTCCTGTCCCCACACAAAGGACTGCATAGCCCCCCCCCCATAGTGAGTCTGGAGTCAGAGCGTGGAGGGAAGAGCTCTGTGCACTTCAAATCCCCTCTTTGAAGTCACCTCCACTGCAAATGCACAACTGGGTATACGTACTGGGTCTCTGCCCACAAAATCAGGCACTACTGGACCTGTGAAGAAGCTCTGCCAGGAGGAAGGACTGCTGTGCTTCTACAATTACTGCCCCTCTGCTGGACTGCTGCTCTGGAAGAACAGCTTTTCTGCTGTGCTGCCCTGCTGCCTGCAACTCACTGCCCTGCTGGGGAAGAACTTGACTCTTTGACATGAACCCAGAGTGATCTCCAAGGGCATGCTGGCTTGCCTACTGTTTTATTAGTCAGGAATATGAAAGTATTACACCCTGCTCCTGCGCCTGATCCATTGGATGTGGATCCAGGTGCTTGTTCCAGTGGAACCAAAGCACCTTCTGTTGCATCAAGCAGAATCAATGCATCACTGTTGTTGCGGGAACAGAACCGGTGCATCGTAGTTGGAACCAGCGCATCACCATCAGAACTAATGCATCAGAACCACCGCATCGCTGCCTCGGCAGTGAGAGACGATCAAAGCATTCCCTTGACTGCTTGGAGAAACCTGGTGGATCGCATTCAGAACCAACGTATCTCAGAATAGAGGCTTTGACTTTGAAACCGGCGCATCACCATTGTTGCATGGTGAAAATCAATGATTCACTTCTAGTGTGGGATCGACAACAATGCATCACTGAGCTGCAGCCCGCATCTCTCTGTTGTGACCAGGGTCAAAGCACATTTTATTCAGTGTGCCTTGCATAGCTCCTGTATCCGACCTGCACTCCATCTTGGTCGTGCGGAGCTCTCGACTTTGCCCTGGTCCAGTAGAACCAGATAGCCCCAGAGGAACCTTTTGCTTATAAGCACTATTGTTCACTTTTAAAATTTAAAGATTCATATCTTGACTGCTAGTTATTAGATCTTTTCATTTTGGTCTTGTTTTACTTATAACATCATAATCTGTTTTTCTAAACTAAACTTTTTGTGGTGTTTTCACTGTGTTACTGTCTGAAGTGTAGCATAAATACTTTACACATTGCCTATTAGGTTAAGGCTACATGCTCTGTGCCAAGCAACCTGAGTGTGAGCACAGGTTAATTTATGGTGTGTATCTGATTTACCCTGACTAGGATTGCAGTTCCTGCTTGGACAGGGTGCATATCTCTACCAACCAAAAACCCACTTTCTAACAACTAGTAATATTTTTTGGGTAAGGAAACTGGACAAGTGGAAAAGTATTTTAGAACAGAAAAATATTTGCTCCTATCTGTCTTGGATGCTTACCCCAACCTTGACATGAGCTTCTGGAAGAAGGAGAAATGTCTGCTGAATGGGGGAATGGACACCAAAAACAACAAGGAGATGGCTGAAGGGGTGATATGTATGCATGCATATAGAAGATATTCAGGGAAAAAGAAAAAATATGGAAATACAGAATATACTGCACTAAATGAAAGTAATGCAGAAGATTATTTTTTATAGGGATTATGTTTATAAAACATACTCATAATTGTGTGAGGTATATTACATATTAACTCCAGGAGGAACTGTGACCTTGTTGGGGAGCAATAAATAATGAATTACATATAAGTCTTAAGTCAAGCCAAGGAATACAAATGAGGGTAGATGCAATGCACATCGGAAAGATAATGTCCTACAGCTTTCCTGAAAAAGACATTAGATATTTCTCGTTTACTATTATGACTATCTTGAGGGAGTGTATAAGGAAGGTGTAGGAACAGGAATATAGCATCTGGGATGTTCCTTGCCAGAGCTTTCAAAGCTTAATTCAGCTGTTAATTTAATTGGAAATGAATAGTCCTTTCCACAATTCTTCATCTGAAAGCCAATAGGTACATAAAAAGACCATATGGGTTGGTCACATAGAATCCAAACTGGGTTAGAATGGTGAAGAAAAATGGATTACAAAACCCTCTGACAGACTGCTACATCATACTTTCCATTTTTGACCTACAACTGTTCTCCATGACTAGGTTCATACCATAGGTGTCTGCTTCAACTCCACATCTAAGTGCAAGAGTGTTAAAGCAGAGACATCCTTGTTATTTATACATATGCTGTCTTCATAGAAAGCATGATCCAACACATTTTTCTTCTGAATTGTGCTGGATCACATATACAAAGTGATATACACCTCCTATCTATCTAGCATCATTTTCAAGCTTTTTCAGATCTATTTTGGAGCATTTTAAGCCGGTAGGGTGTGGTCTTTCGAAACAGATGCATGATTGGCTTGCTTTACCATGGGGGCCTGTTTTTGAGGGTTCGCAGGAGAATAGCTACTGTGAGGCTATTCATGCCACCTTCTCACTTCTCAGCACCTCTATATTGTGACTTACCTTTGACTTCCTAGCAGAAAGGAATTAGTTCTACAGTGCATTTCTTGACCCTCATGTTGACACATTGGGTTATTGATTGAGGGAGGTATAACCCAACTCAAGTAACAACCACATCCTTGTCAGGTTAATCCACAAAAAGTCTTTAAATTAACACATGCTTAACCTTCTGGTATTTGACACAAAATCAATCAGGCTTAACTTAGAGGCAATGTGTAAAGTATTCATACAGTCCTAGCAACAATAAAATGAAAACACAACATAAGACAAATCCCACAGCAAATTTGAAAAATAAAGTGCATTTTAATAAATAATTTGACACCAAAATGATAAAAATCCAGTAGAAGTGAAGTTATGAATAAAGTTTTAACTGTAAAATAGCACCTAAAAGATAAAAACGTCGACCACGGACATCTAGTTGTGTGAAACCCGGGCAAAGTCGAAAGTTATGACCGACCACGATGAAGCCAGGGTCGGCTACATGAAGGGATTGGCCCATACTCCGCTTACCTTTGGACTTAGAAGAAATTTTGAACAAAAATGTCTAACATGGTAAGAGTTCACTGAGGCAAGGGAGCCAGCGATGTTTGAGAAGGAAGAGTCATCGGTGGGGATCTGCTGGATGAAGTCAAGGTGAAGATTTTTACTTTCGGACTTAGGGCCTGATTTTGATGTTGGTGGTCCCAGGTACTGGTGGATGGTGGACCTACCGCCGCCATCGCATCAGGCCTTCCGCCCAATCATGATGGTGGTGGTGGGACCGCCACAAGACGGCCAGCACCATCAGGATCCAGGATCCAACAGCTGTGGCTGAGGGGAAAGCAGGCGGGAACTGCGGCAGTGCCAATACTAGCATTGATGAGTAGATTTTGACCTGCCTTCCCTCCAAGCATTTCATGGCGGGCGCCCTGCATGAAATGCTTGATGGAAAGGCATTTTCCCTCAAAAGTGCAGTCATGCATGCACTGTGTGGCATGCACAGCATGGTATATGCCACATCATGCATGGACATGCTGGAGGTGCTGTCACAGAGACAGGATGCTTGTTAGGCTCTCCTAAGAGCTAAAATTTCGTGCCACCGGGATGCCGCTGCACTGCCCATCGTGGATTAGTGTTGCAATCCAGCAGGCAGGACTACAGACAGCTTGGTGGTTTTCCTCAGACTGCCACAGCAGTGGCCCAAGGGGAAGACCACCAACATCAAATTCAGGCCCCTTGTCTCTTTTTTTAGAGTTACAAATACAGCGGGATGAGGCTGCAGGCTCTAGCTGATGAGGGCTCTTCTTCAAGGAGCCACTGAAAAGGACTTGCTACTGTGGAGAACAACATAGCAGAAGCTGAGTGAAGTCAGGTCAACCAGCGATGCTCCTTTGTCAGATCGGTGAGCACCTAAGTCCCAATCTCTGAGCACTTTTTGGCAGAAAATATTTTAAGTCCCAAGTTTTGGAATTGGGTTATCTGGGCACTTTTAGCACCACATCCAATGGTTCAGGACTACAGGGGCACCACTTGTAGGGTCAGGCCTCACTCAGGTTGGGCCCATGGGTGGGTTCAAGATGGTTGGAGCCTTTTCTGTCCTTGAGGCTCTGATTAGGAGGTCAACCAACTAGCCCTCAGAGTCTCTCTGGAATTCCTGGGTTCAAGCAGGAACACAGGTCTCAAGCAGCTGGGGAGTCTTCTGAGGGCACAAAGATGGCTTCAGGTAGTAAGAAATCTTTCTTGGCGCAGCAACACAGTCCTCTGAAGTACATGGCTGACCACAGCCAGTTGGCAGCCCTCTGACAGCCCTTCCACAGATCCAGAAGTAAACTGAAGAGTGGGTCTGAAAATCTTATTGTTATGCCTGTTACCCCTGTCGAATTAGGAGAAACTTCTGGAGCATTCCCCCCACAGATTTATATGGAATTACCTGCCCTCCAACCCTGTTCCCAGATTGTCTGCAGGCACAATAGGCAAGTGTGAAGGTTTCTATGTGAGAGGTAAAACACAATCTTTTCATGTCCAAGTGGGGCTGTGCACAGCTCCATTCCCTCATTCTGCCTGAAATGGCCCATTCAGGTAATACCTAATCCCTCTATTGTGTGACTGTCTGGGACGTATCACAATGGCGAATTGCAATTGCCAACTAGACAAAGTCATGCGACTAACAAACAGGCTGCAGTCACTAAATGGTTATGACAAGAAAATTGCAACTTTCTAAAAGGGGCATTTTCTGAATTGTGACTTGAAATCTGACTTTGCCATTAAAGAGGATATTCAATTATAAATCCTTAGATACCAGACATGACTTTTCTACCTGTTCCAAATCCAAAATTAATGGGAGCGGTAGGCCTCACTGTAATGAAACATGAATTTGTGAGCTTTTCACTACCAAGACATGTAAAACTTTAAAGTGCATGTTCAACTTTATAATTACAATACACACTGCCCTATGAGCTATCAAGGGCCTACCTTAGGGGTGTTTAAAAACAAAGGGGTTTTAAGAATGGGAAAGGGGATATTTTCCCAAGTAGAATTGGCAAATTAAAACTGACTGCAGTGGCAGGTCTGAGGAATGTTTTAAGGGTCTACATAAGAGGTTGGCACAATAAGTGTTGCAGGTCCACTAGTAGAATATAATTTACCAGCTCTGGGTATATGGTACACCTCTTTACTAGGGACTTGAAAGTAAATTAAATCTACTAATCAGGTGTAAGCCACTCTACCATGTTTTAGGGAGTGAGTACAAGCACATTAGCACTGATTAGCAGTGGTAAAGTGCACAGAGTCTTGTGGTTAATAAAAATGAATTTCATAAAAATAGGAGGGAGTAGGAAAAAACGTAGCAGGAATACCACACTAAGGATGTCAGGTAAGTGGGGTAGTAGTGGGTTGTTAGACATTGGGTCTCTAGATGGCAAAGATTTGCACCCTGTCCAAGTAGGGACCGCAATCCTAGTCAAGATAAGCTAGGTACACAATTTAAATGAAACTGTGCTCACACCCCGGTAGCTTGGCACAGCACAGACAGGCTTAACCTAAGAGGCAATGAGTAAATCAAGACCAAAACAACAAAAATCCAATAAGTAGAAGTTGAGATATGATTTTTAAAGATGAAATCCAAAAACAGTGCTTTGAAGTCTGTAGTGTTAAAAGGTTACTTGAGGTCATGCTGGACTGGGGTGAATCCAAAGTATAGGCAAATGGAGGGCAAGCCGGCTACAAGACTCACGCATGGTCCGCTGAAAAAGTGCATTGGATGAAGCAAAGCGTAGTTGTCGAAAGTCCGATGTGTGAGGTCTGATTCACGCAGTTGGGTTTATGCATTGAAGTTGAGCCTTGCAGTTGGGACTTCTGATTGGCACTGCATCATCGTCAAACCTCGCAGTTGAATCCCACGTTGTTGTTGAGCCACGCAGGGATGTTTTCGGATCAGCACTAAGTTAGCATCGAAGGGCACTGCATCTGTTACGATCGGTGCATTGGTGATGATGCACAGATTTTGTAGCAAATCAGCTGCAGAAGCCACTTCTGAGGCCCAAGACTAGAGGGGGCACCTCAGGCAAGGGTAGGGCTCACAGACGGCAGAGTCTAGCAGCACTAATGGAATTACAAGAAGCCTTATGTGTCCCTGAGACTTAAGAAAACAGGAGGCAAGCCTGCAAGCCCTTGGAGTCACTCTGCATTTAAGTGAGATGTGTCCAGTCCTTGTCTTCAGCAGGGTAGAGATCAGCAGGCACCAGGGGTAGCTCAGCACAGAAGTGAAGCAGTTCCTTAGAACACTCCATCAAGCAGAGTGGCAATCCTTGTAGCACAGCAGACCTTACTCCTGGCAGAGTTCTTCACAGGTCCAGTAGTGTACCGTCTTAGTAGGGTCAGAGCCCCAATACCAAATGTATCTTTGAAGATAGGAGTAACTTCAAAACAGCTCTTTGAAGTGCAGTGGTCCCCTTTCCTCCCAGCAGTATCTGCCAGGCTACCTGTGGGGGGAAATCAGTCCTTTGTGTGGGGCAGGACACAGCCTATCCAGTTGTGTCTGCTTCCTCTCCCCCTTCCTGACCAGGCAGGCTGTCAAAATGCAGACGAGTTCTCTGTCACAAACATCATCCTTGTGCTTGTGGCTGTCTAAAAGGAATGCACAAAGTGTAGGTGTCACTCAGAATCGACATTGTGTTGGAGACAGACTGCAGGCACACAGAGCTAAGTTGAGAGCAGAGAAATGTCCACTTTTAAAAAATGGCCTTTCTAAAATAGTTATTCAAATCCAACTTCGCCACTAAGGAGGGTTTATCATTACCATTCCAAAGATATGAAACATGATTTATCTACTACTTTCTAATCAGGAATTACAGCTTAAAAGTATTTTAAAGAATTCCCAATGCTAGACTATGAGAGGGGTATGCCTCACAGTAGTGAACAACAAATGTTGCTGTTTGTCATTACCAGGACCTATACAACTTACAAGTACATGTCCTACTTTTTATGTACACAACACCCTGCTCATAGGGCTACCTTGGGTCTACTTCAGGGGTGACATGAGTAATAAAAGGGGAGATTAAGGCTTAGCAAGTGGTTTTAGATGTCAAGTCAATGTGGCAATAAACTGCACACACAGGCCTTGCAATGCCAGTCCTGAGACAGGTTTGAAAGGCTACTTAGGTGGGTGGCACAACAAGTGCCGCAGGCCCACTAGTAGCATTTAGATTAAAGGCCCTAGGTATATGGTATACCAATTTACAGGGGACTTATAAGTAAACTAAATATGCCAATCAGGTAATATACCAATGTCACCATGTTTAAGGGTAGAAGCAATTGCACCTTAGCACTGGATAGCAGTGGCAAATTGTCAGAGTCCTAAGGCCAATAAAAAGATACAGTAGAAAGTGGAGGTAAGCAGGCAAAAATGTGGGGGAAGACCACCCTAAGGTTGACAGGTCTAACATTCGTTTACAAATATTTTGTTTGGAATGTAAGGTCAATTTAAGTTTGGATGATGTCTTTCTTATTTGCCATCAGTACTGCCAAACAATATTCACACCCGTTTTTGTTAAAATAATGACCATATGTATTACTGCTAAAATTAGAGATCACTTGTAGATTAGCAACTCATATAAAACACAAAATAACTCTGGACATATGACATGACCTAAAAGAAGCCAATATATAATCACATTATACTGAGTCTGTGAATTGTCTTTTTAAGAACTTTTAAGTATGTGGCCCATCTTAAATATTTTTCCTTGCCTTTTATTATCATAAGTGCTCAAATGGAAGAGAGGATGATTGGTTGTCATAAAGTTTGTATAAGAAAACGTTGCATTTTTGTCCTTGGGCACACAACTACTACAGAAAATTCTCCACAGGGGTAAAGCTTGGAAAAGGGGAAGAGAAGTGGGTTCCTTAGAGAGTAAACGATTGGTATTTGAATTATGGTGTTTACACACACTGACATACATATGTGGGTATTCACAAACTTTTACAATTAATTTCTGCACTCAGTTTAAAAGCATTATCTTAGTGCCACAACAAGCTTGAATAAGTATGCAAAATGGTTGAGGTACACAAACCTCTCCACTTTGAATGTCACTGTACTTCTAGAAAATATGCATATTTATTTAACTATTATATTTAAATGTTAAAGCACACATTGACTCTTTCTGCAAGTTAAATGTCACTCAGTTAACTGACGTAGCAAGGATGGAAGGTTAAGAGGCATTACCGGAATTCAAATTCATGACCTGAATATGATCACATTTCTTAACTTGCTGAGCCATCTTGCTGGCCACATAGTTTAGCGTCCAGATAATAGTTTAGTGTTTCATATTTTCTCTAATCCTCAAAGTTACACCATCTTGCTTGAGGATTAGCGTAGTCTGAGTGACTGAAGAAGAAGACTAGACATTTTGTACACTAGATGAACTCATATCTTTTGTAAATCGGACTTTCTATGAAATGTATGCCAAAAAGAGGCTATTCATGACGATTTATTGCTCTATCAGGCAAGCAGTGGCATATACATTATAGTGTAAGACGTATCACATATGGATTTTAACATGCTGAAAGCGTTGACGTGTCATAATTAAGTTCCTCCGAAATTAATTACCAGCATTTCCATGTAATTATGTTTACGTGTTTTTAAAAAGGTCATTTGAGACAGGAAATGCAGCACTTCAAAGTCATTATGTGTTGATTTATAAAACATTTACTTTAGGCATGGCTTAATTCCTCTAGGAGACCATTTGCTTTCAATCTTCATTTATACAGATGTGCCTTTTTCCTTACTGAATTGGTATTCACGAAAATGTATATTTTTGCTCCAGACATGAATTGAGATGTATGTTTCTGAAATCTGACTAAGGGGACTGTTTTATTTTCTTAATTCATTTAGTGAAGTTGTAGGGTGCACTTTATTTCTAAATCCTCACCACACATGTACAAAAGAGTAGAGCTGAGGTGGGTGGGAATAGCAAGCAGATAGAAAGAATCAGGTTAGTCAAAGACGTTTGAGAATAGACACTTTATGGATGTCATTGATATATGAGCAGCATAGTAATGTCTCAGAGATGCAAATGAGATGTATTCGACTTAAATGAAGGGATTTTAAAATCCTACCAAGCTTTCCCCAGTAATTGATTATATTAAGAAACACAGGCTCTCGTTCTCAGATGTTTTAGCAAAAGTAACTATTTTTGCTTTATGAATTTTGCTAATGGTCCCTTTTTGGGAGGATGGCAATGGAGGTGTACCTGGATGCAAAACCCAAATCACCAACTTCTTTCTCTAAAAAGATTGCCTTAAATTTAAATCCACGAATGGTCACCAATGTACACAACACTTGTTATTGTTATCAACTTCATGACAATGTGGACAGGTTTCAATAGAGTTCAATTTGAATCCCTGCTTATTACTGCAGCCATGTCACCTGCTTCAGGCAATTTCCTTGAGAAATATGTACTGTGTTCTAGAATATTAAACAACAATTACATAACGAAACCAATTTAGACAAATCAAGAAAAAAATAATAGACAAAAGATATAGAAAAGGTTAAAGTTGTGGAGGGAAACCAGAGTTGTAGGGGCACATGCATCAAGGTAGGCAAGGCAATTGCGATTCCATAAGTGCGATTTTTAAGGAATCGTAATTATGGAATCACAATTGCCTATGCATGTAGGTTTTGCTAAAATATTAGCAATTCCTATGTATTCCTTAATCGCGAATAGCCTATTGCAATTCGCAATTAAGGACTAGCTTCCCATTCATTCCTATGGGCCTAGAGGCCCATAGGAAGGAATGGGAATTGCATGCACAATTTGCAAAAACCAAATAGGTACTCACAAATTGCACATGCAATTTCAAGGGTGCAAGGGGCCCAAAAGGCCACCGTGATGCACCTCCAAAATTGGCATATGTGCACATGTGGTGGGCACACATGCCCTAAGGGCATGAGAGTGCACCACATGCCACTTTGAAAAATGCACTTCAGTGCATTTTTCAAAGTTTTTGAAAATTAGCATAATTTAAGTTTCCTAAATGCGAAGTCGCATTTAGGAAATGCTTGCTGCATTCCAAATAGGGAATCACAATTTGGGATTCCTTAAAGGCATTCAAAATGTAGGTAATTGCAAAATTAGCGATTACCTAAATTGCAAATTTGCATTTGGGTTGATGCATCCCAAATGCAAAAATACGGGTCGCAAAGGGGCCAATTTTGCAAATCGGCCCGTTTGTGATCAGTATTTTTGTTAATGCATGTGCTTCATAGTTTTTTCAATTTTTAAGGTAAAATGCACCAAATAAAACCCACAAAGTGCCAAGCAGAGTCAAGTTTCACAGTAGATTGGGATCTAGACATGATTTCAGGCTGACAGCAATGGAGCAGAGGTCGACTAATCCTAGGGGGTCACTCCAATCATAGCTTTTACCATGGGACATTGCTAATTAGGTAGTTCTCAATATCCTTCAGTGGGGCAGGACAGGATGATGAACCAGCATGGGTTCCTTGACTTTGGAAATGCTGTCAGTGATCTACCACTCAAGGGTTCAGTTTTGGCTGCTAAAGGTCAGAGTAAAACAAAGTCGATTTTGTAGCGAGGGGAGGTAATTTCATTGACTCACACCAGTCCTAAGCCCTATGATTAGGCTTGAGAATGCAGCATCATGGTAGTATCAAATACGGATGAAAAAACATAAAAAAACTACTGAATTGGTAGCTGACTAGGCCACACTTTCCTCATATACCTTTGGTGTCTTGTCCATATCCTCCAGAATTCAGAAAAATCACAATGTATCAAAAGTTTTTTCGATGCTGCAGACATCACTCATGGAACTTCCTACCTCCCTTGGGTCCTCATGGTTAACTTCTAGGCACCAAACTGCTCTTACTGCCTGGGTTCTTTCAGTGATCACTGTGATCCATTAATAACTGCTCTACTGGATCTTCTCAGAGGAGAAGGACCTTTTGCCTTTTGTTTCTATCTAGCAAGGTTAACGAAAAGATCGAGATAAGGTGTCCTTCAGTCTTTTCCCAGTAGTCAGGTAGAATCTGATTTCTTTCTTCAGTGTTCGTTCCAGCTCCAAGAATGTTCTCAGTAGACAGTGATAATACATCATTCTTATTTTGTGCACTACCCAGTGATTGGAGAGTTCCATATATCCAATCATGGTAAATTTCTCATTCTTGCTTTCTATAGGTGGACCCCACCGACCTCAAAAACTACAGACCATCTCCCTGCTCCCGTTCTCAGCGAAAGTCAATGGAGAAAGCCATCAACAGCCAACTCACCACATTCATCAAAGAGCACAACATCCTTGACTCCTCCTAATCCGGCTTCAGAAAAAAACACAGTACAGAAACTCCCCTCCTCGCTGCAACAGATGACACCCTCACCTTACTGGACAAAGGAGAAACAGCAACCTTCATCCTCCTCGACCTCTCTGCTGCATTCAACACAGCTTCTCACTGCACCCTAATACGCAGACTCCACAAAGAAGCGATCCAAGACAAGGCCCTCGACTGGATCTGCTCCTTCCTCTCTGACAGAATGCAGCGGGCCAGACTCCCCCCTTCCTCTCGGACCCACCACCTACCACCTGCGGAGTCCGCCAGGGCTCCACCATCAGCCGTACGCTCTTCAATGTCTACATGGCTCTGCTCGCCCCCATCGTCTGAACCTACGGACTCAACATTGTGTCATACGCAGACTACACCTAACTCACACAACTTTCGAGAAGGCATGGAAGTCGTCGCCAAATGGATGAAAAATAGCTGCCTACAACTACACACCAACAAAACGGTAGTACTCATCATGGGCCCAAACCAGATGCCTGGAATGACACCTGGTGGACCCCGCCCTTGGAAGCCCGCCTACCCCCACGGACCACGCACGCAACCTGGGAATCGTTCTGGACTCAGAGCTCAAAATGGACCGCCAGATCAACTTTGTCTCGTCCTCCTGCTTCCACACCCTCCGCCTCTTACATAAGACCTTCAAAGGGATCCCCCTCGCACACAGAAAGACCGTCACTCACTCCCTGGGCACCTGCAGACTCAACTATGGCAAAGCACTCTATGCCAGAATAAACAAAAACCTCACCCGTCAGCTACAGAACATCCAAAAAGCCACCGCAAGACTGGTCCTCAACCTGCCAAGACACTGCCACATCTCCCAGCACCTGCGCACTCTCCACTGACTCCCCTTCGAAGCTGGAGTCACCTTCAAGATGCTAACCCACGCTCACAAGGCCCTCCACGACACCGGATCAGCATAACTGAACAGTTGACTCAAATTTCACACACCCCAAAGGACCGTACGATTAGCCCAGATCTCCGATGCTGTGGTTACCCGTGCCAGAAAGCCCAGATCAGGAGGCTGCTCCTTCTCCTTCCTCACTGCCAGAGCCTGGAACAACCTTCCACTCCACCTCTGACAGATAACATCGCTCCCCATCTTCACGAGAAACCTCAAAACCTGGCTCTTCGACAGACCCCCTCCTTGATTGACTGGAACCCGCGCCCCCCCCCAGCGCCTTGAGACCCTTGCGGGTGAGTCGTCACGTTTAACAAACACCTTGATTGATTGATTGATATATAGAGCCATCCTTCAGGAGGCAGTTCCATAAAGATGGAGCTGATTGGATCTTTCTAGTGCCACCTGGATTACTCATGATTTCCATATATCAAGTGCTTCTTTAACACAAGGTTTACTTTTAGTGATGGTGTACCTGCAACATTACTTTTCTTATTGCCTCAAATGTATTTCTATGATTTAGTATATGACACATGCCAGTGATTTCACCACCATTTGTGCAGCATGCAAATAGTGTGTTTGATCTCAGCAGCAACAAGGTCAACATAGTATCATGTTTGATGTGGCTTTTATTACTGCAAATGTTTCCATGGAAGATAACATTAATATGGATGTTCCTAATAGCTTCATAGGCAGGACCAGTGATAGAAGATTCACAGGTAGAAAGTACCTCCAAATTGCTATTTTTTCTGTTATTTGGACTTTGTGCACTGTGATGCTGACCTTCAGTGGATAGAAATGTGTTGCCTCGAAGTCTGCTTTGAGGTCTTGAGGCTGCATCAGTGACTAGGAGGAACCTTCTCTGTAGTTGGAGATAAGAGTGCTTAAACATTTAGCCAATTCCAGAAAACTAAGTCAAGGTACTGAAGTTTTCAAGGGGAGGGTGCTCCCTCTGCAGGCAAGAAATTCAGTTACAGACAGCTCTGAACGCTTTGTCGTGCTGATTACTCATACCGTATTATTCACATTAAATGTTTCCAGCCTTGTTGAGCCCTTCACAGTGACAGCTTCTGGCCTTGCTCAAGTGTTGTAACTTGGGAACCTATAAAGTGACAAAGGGCCTTATTTAGAGTTTGGTGGATGGGCTACTCTACCACAAAGGGGATGGATTTTCATCACAATGTATTACATCTGTTATATGGCTGACAGGAAACCAATCACATTTGTGATGAAGTATCCCATCCACCAAACTATAAATCAGGCCTTAATTCCGAAGGTGAAACCTTAGAACTGTGACAAATCTATCTCAGTAGCAAAGCAGCCACTTCAAAATCCTGCTTTGTCCTACTTGGAACTTTTGACACTGTTAGAAATGGGTGTCTCTAGTTGGCAGAGGTTTGCACCTTGTCTAAGTAGGGACCCTTCCTTCTAGTCAGGATAAGGGAGTTACTCACTTTAGATAACCCCTACTCACCCCCTTGGTAGCCAGGCACGAGCAGACAGGTTTATCTGAAAGGTAATGTGTAAATATTTGTACCCAAATGCACAGTAACACTGTGAAAACACCACAAATGGACACCATACCAGTTTAGACAAATAAAGTATCTATATCTAAACCAAACAAGACCAAAATGACAAAAGCCCACTACACATATATCAATATATCACTTTTTAGAACGATTACTGAAAAACTAGCTATGGTAGATTCAAATAGCTCCAACTGGGGCTTTTACGACATTGTGACAGACATAAATCCAAAATACGGCGCTGACTGCGACGAGTGCGGGCCAGCCACAGAGTCACATGAACCCTCAAGTAACAGTACCTTAAAAAGTAAAAAGACTGTGTACAGAGTCACAGAGGTGAGGCGTTGACGGGCCAAGGCAAGGCTGGCTCTTTACTGCCACAGGAGAGGGGAGGCGTTGAGTTCCGGCTGGCAGGGGAGTTGAGGTGGCATAGGTGAGGCATCAGTTCCGTTCAGCAGTGCGGTGCCGTTGAGTTCAGGAAGTCACCCATGTCAATACTTTGCAGGCATCGGTGGGCATCGGAGCTGCGGTGTAGGTGGGGCGGTGCATCCTGCACTTCACAAGATGTGCCCACAGCCTTGGTGTAGGGTGTACTGGTGGCACCGCTGACAGCGTTGGTGTTGTTTATCTTAGGTTGCTGCACCAACCACAAGTTTCTATGGGCCAAGGAACTGGAATTGGCACCCTGTAGCAATCATGAGTGAAACAGAGGAGTCCAGGTGCTGTTTAAGAAGTTGCAGTGTAGTCCTTACTCTACTTTAAGCCCTTGAAGAATTTTCTTACGCAGGATACCACAGCAAGGCAACCGTCTCATCCTTGCCACTGTCCACAGGCAAAAGCAGCAACTGCAGGCCAACCCAGCAAATAAACACACAGCAAAGGGGCAGTACTCCTCCTGACAGCTCTTCAGCTCTTTTTCTTAGCAAGGTCCACTTAGTCCTGAAGTAATCTAAAGTTCTGGGGTTTAAGGTCTACTACTTACACCCCATTTTCTCTTAGTAGTCATTGTTTCAAGATTCTCTGAGCTCAGTAAAAAACAGTTCTGTCCTACCTAGTCCAGCTTCACTACAGGAGATGGAGACAGCATTGTGCAGAGCAGACACAGTCTAGTCAAGTGCTAGTGAATACTCCCCCACCACTCTAAATGCAGAAAGGTCTATTCAGCCTATGATTCATCCAGGAAAGGCATGACACTCCTCAAACCCCAAACCCTCTTGTGACTGTCTAGAGTGAATGCACATCCCCATCTGCTGTCACTCCAAACTACATGGTGAATACACAAACATTCAGAGGCACACAGGGTGGTTAAACAAGAAAATGCCCACTTTCTAATTTCTTTTTTGTTTTTTCACTTTCTAATAGTTGTATTTTCAAACACACAATTTAAAAACCACCTTTACTAAAAGATGTATTATAAATTCTGAGTTCAGAGAGCCTAAACTCCAAATCTCAAGCTGTTCTCAATTGAAAGTTACAAATGTAAAAGGTTAAAGTGCAGCTCCAGTGATAGCCTATGGGAGAGCCACACTATCAGGACATGTAACACACACCAGCACATGTGCTACCTGTCGCATACACTGCACCCTGCCCATGGGGGCACCTTACGGGTGACTTACATGTAGGAAAAGGGAAGGTTAGGGCCTGGCAAGTGGGTGCACTTGCCAGGTGAGAATGGGAGTTAAAAACTGCATGCAGACACTGCAGTTGCAGGTCTGAGATACATTTGAGGGACAACTTGTGTGAGTGACACAATCAGTGCTGCAGGCCCAGTAGTACCATTTGCTTTTCAGGCCCTGGTCACAGTCAGTGCACTTTACTAGGGATGTACAGGTAAATCAAATTTGGAAATCATTGATAATCAATATTAATTACAATTTATACAGAGAGCACTTGCACTTTGACACTTATCAACAGTGGCAAAGTGCCTAAAGCATCTAAGCCAGCAAAAACGAAATCCAGCACAGTCAAAAATGCAGTGGGTACAGGCTAAAAGTCAGGGGAAACCATGCATAGGATGCCAAGTCAAACAGGCATCAAAAGCAACATCTCAGAAGGAGCTTGACTACAACACATTCGACCTCAAGGTCCCCTTGCCACCTTCATATTTTGCTCGTGCCCCGCCAAATCCGATTGTAAACCGGCCTAGTTGGTGGATCCAACTTCGGCTCCATTGTGGTCAGCCTGATAATGCACCTAGAACCATATCAACAATAAAATGACACTTTGCATTGGCACTTACATTTTCTAGCCTCTTTTTGCTTTAAAACGTTAACAAATACAAATCTGCATTTACTCTTATACAATTTTGATTTCTATTGTTCTAACCTGGGTTTGGAATATTATTGAGTTGTTTTATTGGCTTTAATACTGTTGGTACTGCATCAACGTAGCTTGTATTTCTACGGACAGATGATTACTGGATGTGGTACAGCTATCTGGGCTTAATCAGAGTTTCACAGAGAGCTGTGTTGAGAGCAAACTAGGGTGTGTTCATTAAGGGTTTAAAGTTACCCACTTCCCCAATTATTTATCAACCTTCTGACAATAATGTATTTCACACCTGGGAGACTGCTAAACATATACAGTACCTGTGTTCTACACCTTAAAAACAGTAACTCTGTTTAATTTTAATGGGCATTCCTGGCTTCAGTATTAGTCAAGCATACCTAAAAATCTGTATCCAAAAGTTGAAGCCGGCAGTTATCACACTAAACGCTTTATGACAAGTTTCATTTTTCAAACCTAAGATTAACCCCTGGTAGGAGTGGCAATGAACAGACAGAGTTAACTAAGAGGAAATGTGAAAAGCAAGTGCCTAAATAGCTAAAAGTTTGAAAAACAATGCAAGAAATGCTCTCAATCCAATTTATAAAAATAGAGAAACAATTCATAAGCAAAATCACTCCAACATTATAAAAAATCCAATAGAGGAAATTGAAGACATCAAATTCTAAAGATTTAAGTGAAAATAACTTCAAAAAAGTGCAAAACTCCAATGCTACTTGATAGTAGCAGTAGATATGATCTAGGAACAATTGGAGAGCAACCACAATGGAGCACGAGTTGTATGTAGCAAGTAGATTGGCTATGCTAGGGCCTGAAAGTAGGGAAGTTCAAATAAGTTTTGAAGGCCCAATCTGAAAAGGAACTTTCCTAATTTTGTGAGAAAAAATTATACTACACGTTGTCAGTGCAGGACAAAATTCACTTCGACTCTGTGGAACTGCTGGTTGCATACTTTTTGCTGTAGGTCTCCTTGAAAGTCTGGAGCTTTGAGCAAAACATTTTTGAAAGTAAGCAACCTTTATTTAGTGACCAAACATCCATAGGAGTACATTTCCGATGTCCTCAGAAACAGAGAGAGCACATAGAAACCGTCAAGATGTTAGGGAAATAGCAATATCAGCTGGGATTATTCACGGGAATATTCTCCAAAGGAGAGATCACAAGCAATATAGCACTGGTTAGCAGTGTTAAAGTGCACAGAGTCCTAAAGCCAACAAATACAAATTCCGCAAAGCAGGAGAGGGGAAGGTAAAATGTTTGAGAGTGACGCTGCAGAGAGGGCCACTTCCAATGACCGACCACTGCAAGGGTTGGCTGCAGGGCTTGGCGCCAAATAAAACAATCATTAGATGAAAAACCCCTACTACACTTACCCTTTTTGTCATTTATAGTGGAGAAGTCTTGTGCCAATCTCCTCATGGGTGTTCAACGCCTGCTACACACATCCTTTGAATGTGCAGCTGTGGTTGAGCTCAGGGCTTGGCTTTCAGCCAAGAACTGTACCCACCCTTTTCTGGAAGCCACTACCCACCCGCAGATAACTGCAAAAGTCAACCCATGCTGCACATAAATATCTACATGATATGCCATGAACAACAAAACATAATTATAAAACATATGGCTTGTGTTATAGTCACACTCATTGTTTTTTTATGCAGAAAACTGTGTTGCATCATGATGTATATGAGTGTCTCTTCTAAACTTCCTATAAACGAAATATATTTGGAAATTGTGCTATGAAATGAATCATTCGGCCCATTTATTGAACATCATTTAGGGAACAGAACCCTTTCTCTGCCTAACCCTTTTAGAAACAGCTGGACTTGGTACTCTCACTGGCTGAATGCATTGATTCTAAACATATTTCCCAGGGCTGCTTGCGGCTCCCAGTTCAGCCTTGAGTGAACTCAAGCTGCTCTGGTATGGCGAATCAGTTTGAAATCCTTTCTTCTCCACTTATAAGAACACATTCCACACACTGTATTGCTTTTGATGGCATGCATAAATAGCTTTTAGCAGAGCATGACAACATCACTCATTGAGAAACTCTGAACTCTTACCTGTACTACTTGATATGTTAACATCAATGCTTATGTCTGATATTCCTCCTCCTTTGAGAGATGCAACACACGTATACGTCCCAAAGTCTGTGAATTTTAGGTCTATGATGTCCAAATTAGTTGTTCCCGGTGAAACATCTGGATCAGTGTGCGTGATGACCATCCTTTCGGAGCTGCGTAAGGGACGACCATTCTTGAACCAACTAAATGCGAGTTCCTCAGAAGGAACTGCCTCGACTTGGCAGGAGATCTTTACTTCACGTCCAATCTGGATGTTGTCATCTTTGTGATATGGATCTGGCGTTATCCAAAAACGTCCTTTTTTCAAGGCTAAAGATAAAAAATAATACCATTGATCTTATGATAATTCAGTAGAACTTTAAAACATGAATGTTTTAACTACTTTAAGAAACATTTTTATTTGTCCATGGCAACAGTAAAGCAGTAATGCAGTTCCAGATGTAATCTCCTGTTGCCAGTCAAAAAGGTATTACAGGTTTCTAAATTCTACCGCCCCTGGATTACCGGGTGCAGTAAAACTCGAGCACAGTTTCACCAACCGAAAGGAGCTGAAATACAAACTTGGAAAATTGCCTGTTAGTGAGGAATATAGGCAAAAACAGATGCAGTGATTCTGCATCCCATATGTTATTCCCAATAACTTGGTAATGAACTCGGAATGACATGGTGATGGGGAGGGTTAAGTGATGGCAAGGTCTGGAGTTACCCCCCTACCATTACCATTGGTCGCACAATTGGTGCCTAAATGAAAATAACTAGCGCTTGCCTAAATGACACTGTATTTACAAAAGTTAACAAGGTGGCCTTAGTCAGTAAATTAATAGAACTTAAGGTATGCACAACAAGCATACTCTTATAGTTTCTCTTAACACTCACTTGGGGGCTGGCCCTATAGTGTGTCAGTAGAGTGGGTATGGAAATTCAATGCAATGAGGTGCATGCATACTGATTTAGGTGAACCCAATTTGAAAATCAAAAAGTTTTAAGTGCATTTCACACACATGTCTACACACATGAGTTGCAGTGGGAGTTCAGAACATAACTGCTGCAGAAAGCGCGGGAAGGAGACCCCTTTATTCCAATTTTCACCAAGGGAACAGGAAGAAAAGGCAAGTCATTGAAAATATAAGAGAACAATAAATTCCCAAGGTTAATTTGAATAGGTAATCGTAAACTGGTGTATTAAATACTTGTTAATGAAATCAGAAAACCTAGGGTTATGAAAACAGTTCTGGGTGTTTTTTTGGAAAATTCTATACATTTAAGACTATCCCAAAGACAGTTATAAGTGACACCTGTTTGGGAACGTACACTTAGTAAATATCAGCAAAAGGTCTAATATAAAAACAAACAAGTGTATACTCTACGAGAGTTTAAGCTACCCCTGCTTTTGTAAATCAGGCCTAAGTTCTTAAAGAACACTCTTGTGAGCTCATTCTGAAATATAATGAAAGCATGCATTCTTTATTTATCCTGAAAAATACTACGCGAGCCACCTATGGTAGTTTCAATAACCTTTCTTTCTAACCTCAAGCAGTATTAAACGCAAACATTAACATGCAAATGCTTAATGGGTGAATACAAAATTAATCCAAATGACTCACAACAACATTAAGGAAGACATTATAAGCTAACGACATAGGGTTTCAGTCTGAACCTGAGTTTCCAAGTGTATTTTACTGCTTGTGTGTGACTTCCAGAGTCATTAAATATTTAAACTACAGAGAAACCCAGACAGGAGTCTGACATCAAGTCACCTTGGGAAAAGCAACAGATCATAAGTTTATCTTCTCTGCTTCCCTAGTTTAATGAAAGCAGCGATGAAATGTAGGTATATCAAGCCTCCTGAAGCAGAAAGTTATATATTTATATATTTTTGTGTTGGGTTTTCAAAAAGAAAAAGTTTTTATTTGGCCCCAGGACCTAGCCTGCAGTTAGGGCATTTGCCAGCTCCTGAGCATGCTGGTCAGGGCAGGACTAGGAACAGCAACCAGCCCTGGCAGGTTGCTGCTCAACCGCCCGGGGAAGGGCTGGGGGGTTGATGTCAGTGATGTATCAAAACTTGAGGGTGCGCTCCTGCAAAGTACATGTCAGGGGCCCACATATTCCAGACCCAGTCAAGAGCTCTCTGCCACACACAGTGCCAAGGGGGGCCTCTTGGAGCTTGGGCACCCCACACTGCAGGGACTGCAGAGGCTATTGTTACGGCACGGGGGGAGGGCTGGTAGTTTGCGAAGCACTGCTCCCACTTTCCGTACAAGGGGCCGATATTGCAGCACTGCTGCAAAACCGTCCCCCTGTAAGAAAAGCGGCCCACAGGCACAAAACCAGCCCCCACCCCTCAGGCCCACCGGGGAAGTACCAGGGGGTCAGCAACCGCCAGTCCAGCCCTATTGCTGTTCTTTGCCCATGTAAGAATGCTCTGGACACGGAGCTCAGCTTTTAGCCACACCAGATGTGTGCCTTCGACACCATTGCACATGGCTTTCAGCAGAGCATAACGTGCTCTGCTTCTAGGAAGTGCTCTGTGGACCTGTAAAAGCCCTTGTGACACCTAGTCTATTGCACACTGCATTTGGATGTGTGTAGAGAGTTAAGGGTATCCTGTTGCTGGTAGACAGTCTTTCACCATTCAGTTTAGCTATGAATATTCAGTTCAATTTTCAGTCCATGAACCCATATGAAAAAATAGGAGCTTTATCTTTAATTTTTGGAATCAATATCTGCCCCTCTGTGATCTTTGCATTCCCCACATTCTCCCTGGATTCAAAGAAAGCTCCACCACCCCCATATGTGCCTCTGACACTTCTGTACAGAACCCAGCCATCCATCCATCCTTCAAGTCATCCATCCAACCATCCTTCCATCCATCCATCCACACACCCACACAGACACACTGACACACACACAAAATGGCTGTGTCCTAACAACACGTTATTTAGAACAATTGTACTAATGAACGGATACCCACATAATTATTACTGCAGTTCACAGGTCAAATTTGACTTTTTTACTGCAGTTCAACAACACAAACTTTTTACTGCAGCAGAGATTGCATGCAACAGTAACACAGAAAGTTAATTCTCCTAATTGTAACAAGATCTCTTGTCCTCTTCATCTCTGTTCATTACCACTGTTGAGAGAGGGAAGGTGCTTCATCTCTTGTGAGTAATGGGCCCTCCTCGCACACAACTAAGGTAATGGATAGCTTCACACCTTTGAAAAATGACTAATGCTTTATCCAAAACCGCCAGTCATGGCTTATCGCATTGTCATTGTTATTGTGAGAGCTGTACTCAAGCAAGCTGCAACAAATGCAGGGGTTCATTGCTGTGAAAAATGCATAAAATGTGAATACCTTTTACAAGCATCATTAGTGACAAGTTCTATTTCAAGAATAACCTGTGGCATAAGACAGCAACTTACATGTCAATCAACATGCATTATTTATGTGATTCAGTGCCAAGGGCAAATCTGTAAAAACACAATATGTAGGCCTAACAGTAAATGACCTCCATACACAATTCAATAATCAAAAATAAGTACTAATTAATAAAAAACTTGACCATCCTGTTGCCAATAATTTTACTCATGTGGACCATTTGCTATCAAATTTTTAACCACTTGGATGCTAAGCCTGTGCTTGGACATTCAATGTAATTTCCATTGAAGTCAATGGAAACTCCATGACGAGCTGAGCTCGTCATGAGCGTCGAAGGGTAATTTCCCTGTGGAACATGTCTGCAGGGAAGAACTGCTGGACTCCAGAGAATACTTCTAAATGTACTCATTTAAAATTGCATCCAGAAAGACTGAACATCACGGACAATACCACCTGATTAATGCATATCTCAAGAGATATAAGAACTGCATTGATTCTACATTCCAAATGAAATCTTCACTGATAATGCTTTTCGAAAATCCAGCAGTGTTAGCTGTGCAGCCACTGAGCAACCAATCTAATATACCTTATATATATAACTTCCATAGGGACATTTGAAAAGCCGAAATGAGAGAACAGATGAGTGACAGTAGCCATAACTGTTGTATAGTTTGGGTTACAGAAAGGTAGTAATTCTATAAAATATAACACACATTTGACAAATGCCTGCAAAATTGTGAAGACCTATTGCACCCATTAGATTGGTGGAGGACTTAAAGTTTTGTGGTGTTTGGTCAAGGATGTGCAAAGATAAAAGGGGTGTCCCAACACACCCTTGAAATTCGATGCATTTTGCATTGATTTTTGTATTTCCTGTAGCGTTGAAACAGTCAGTCGGATTTGGATGAAATATCAACAGAATTGAAGATATTGGTGTGCAGAGGATTCTTTTTGCAGTTGCATCTAAAAACATTTAGTATTTTTAGAGTTATTAGCATTTTAATTTTAATGATACCTGTTAGCATTGTAGTTTCAATGTAGTTTCGATGTAGTACCATGGTAAAATGCATTGATAAGTCATTATCTGATTAGATAATGACTGTCTTTACAACAATTGCAGGCAGCCATGTTATTTTAAGGCTGCTTTGCTGGTGTTCTAGATTAGGGCCTTAAATATAGATATTATGTTTGCTATGTTTTCCCTCTCTATTACGACTTAGTTTAATTGGTCATAGGTAGGAAAATACAATGACATGTTTCTATATATTTTAATAATGTATTATGAAATACAGAGGTACTACCAAGATACAACCTAGGCCGTACTGCAGTACCTTAGAAAGAAATCTGTGAAAATTGAAAAACCACTGTAATACACAATATTTCAGAAATATAGTGTACTACAGTATCTGTACAATTTTTTACACATTTAATTATGTCAAGAAAAGTCTATGCAATACTGTGGTAATACCTAAAATTTACAATGTTATCTGAATTTAAAAAAAAGAAATTAAATGTACATTCGGTAAAAAAAACACGGTACGTGCTAGATGTTACCAAGGTACTGTCTAAACTGGTTTAATAAATATTAAGTAAATTATGCAAACATTTCCATATCTATTAACACTTTAAGAAAAGGGTTATAGTTTGGGAACAACAATAAAACCTACTACTTCCCTATGTTTAAGGTTCCAAGTCGCAACAATCCAAATGTCAACTAAAAGGATTATGGCTGTCTTTTTAATGTTTAAACGCAGGCATTAGCCAATTATACACTGGCTTGCTATTGCTATGTACTCTGGTATACTACTAACATACGCGGTATACCGTGGCACAATACATTACTAGGGGACAGATATAGGACTCTATTAAGTTACACATAGTGTCACAAGCTCAGTGCAATACTTGCGTAATATTTACAAAACAAGGCAAAGCCACCATACTCCACCTTGCTTTCCTTGGTACATGTGCAGAAATGCAATGCAGCCCAAGTTGCTGTCTTGTGTTACTCTGCACACCATAATCTGCAGTCCTCCAAAATTTCAACTACATCCATACACCACTACACTGTATGGCATTACACTATACATCGCTCAACTTTACACTATTCCATGGAACGCCACTGCACTGTACACCCCTCCACTGTATGCAACTTCACTGTATGTAACACCACTATATGCTATTTTACTATACACCTGTCATGAGTGATCGGCCCATTCTTCATGCAGAATGCTATCTATGTTTTTACAATCTGTCTGAGAACTATGCCCCTATCCTGAGCATAATGCGCCTGGAGAACACTGTGTCTTGTGCTGTTGAGAGTACACATGAATGGGTTGGTTAATGTTAACATGCTTTGTCCTCTGTCTGAATCAGCCCTCTGTCAATGTAGCACCTTCATTTTTAATTGTCTGTTTCTGGTGCATCAGAGTGTATGCCAAAGAGAGAGAACGTCAGAAAAACGTGTACAGACGACCCCTATGCTGGGTACAATGCTACAGAGACTCACCACAAAATCAACAACTTGAGTCTGTAGTCACGCAGTACACACATGCTAAGCTTTTCCATTAAACTAACAGTGTGGTTGTCTTTCCAATCCCATACAGAACAGAGAATTGTCCTGTAGTCCAGGGAGAGTTGTAACCTCATGGCCGTCATATTGGGTGTGGTAGCAGAGAATACAAAGGAGCCCCATCTGTTGGCGAGCGCTTGTGATTAACGATCCTTCTGGAGGCAGCCGTATCTCCGTTTCCTGCCTTGTTTCCTGCTCCGGTTCCCGTCGTCTGAGTCACAGTAGGGTATTTTTCTTTTCCCGCGTATGCAAGCGGATATTGCCAATGTCCATGAAGTCTATAACCTTGATCATCAGTAAGGAAAAAAACAAAGTTGTACAAAACCAAAAGACTACTGAACTGATTGTTTTGGAAAATATACTCTGAGCACTAATAAGTGAAAAAACAACACAACCAAATAATCGATTTGAAAAGTAAAGACATTTGAATAAATCTGTGAACATTACCGAAGAAATAAAGACATTTGTATGTGTGAATGCAGCACACATAGAAATAAAGAAATTTGTATGTGTGAATGCAGCACACATAGAAAGAGAACATAATGAGGATAAATAAATATATTTCTCCTCATTAAAGCTCTCCTTGGAACTTTATGTTTGCCTAGCTGAAGGCAATGTGGCATGAATATGGTGTTACATACATATTCACCATCCCATATCATCCCCAAAACAATGGTCTGGCAGAAAGATTCAATAAGACCCTGAAGGGCATGATAATGGGCTTCACTGACAAGTTCATAAGGAGATGGGACGTTCTCTTCCCATTCCTGTTGTTTGCTTAAAAAGGTGCCACAGAAAGTGGTTGGTTTTAGCCCCTTTGAGTTACTGTTTGCCCATCCTGTGAGAGGGCCATTGAGTTTGGTTGGAGAAGCCTCTCAATGAGCCCAAACAGGATGTGCTGTATTATATGCTAGACCTGCGTTCCTGCATGGCAGAGTTCATGAGATGAGCAAGGAGCAACCTGGAGGCCAGACAAGAGCTTATTAATCTTTGGTATGAGCAGAAGGCTACTGTGCCAGAGTACCATCCAGCAGAGTTGGTGTGGGTGTTGGAGCCTGTTTCTCCCAGGGCCCTCCAAGACAAGTGGGCTTGGCCCTATCCCATTCTGGAGAGAAAGGGTGAGGCAAACTTGGTGGACCTTGGCACCCTCAGGATTCCCCACAAGATACTCCATGCCAACAAATTTAAACCCTACCAAGACAGGGCAGATATGACCCTGCTGATGGTCACAGATGATAAAGGGTAGGAGGAGAGTGTGCCTCTGCCAGACCACCTCTCCACCAATGCACAAGATGGTTCAGTGGAGGGAGAAGTACTCTCTCCCAAGTTGACAGACCAGCAGCAGAAAGGCTGCCGACAAGTGCTGAAGCAGCTTGCTGGGCTGTTCTCCCTGACCCCTGGACCCACCATTTGGTATGTCCATGACATTGACACTGGTGAAAGCCTACCTGTCAAAAACAGATAGTACAGGTTATCTGACCAGGTCAAAGCCAGCATTAAGGATGAAGTAACCAGGATGCTGGAGCTGGGGGTAATTGGGCCGTCTGACAGTCAATGGGCCAGTCCAGTGGTAGTGGTGCTCAAGCCTAATTCCCAAGGGGGGAGAAATAATTCAGTTTTTGTGTGTACTACAGAGGTTTGAATGTAGTCATCAAGAGTACATTTGATTTGACCTTAGGTTACTGGCAAATTGCCCTAAGTCTAGGAGCACAGGAGAGGTCAGCATTTTCCACCCCAGAGATCTACTTTCAGTTCACAGTAATGCCCCTTGGCTTGGAGAATGTTCCTGCCACCCTCCAAAGGTTGGTGAACAGAGTTTTGTCTGGGTTGAAAACTTTCAGTGCAGCTTATCTGGATGAAAGCAGCCCAAAAAGTCCTTGGGACCAAGAGTGCCAGAAGGCCTTTTACACTAATATTGAGTCTATGTGGTCAGTACCACTCCTATAGGCCCCTGATTACAATGAGGAGTGTTTGATACAGACAAATGTTTCAGAGCAAAGGATTTGGGCAGTACTGGAACATGTAAAAGAAGCGGGCCAAGCTCAACCATTTGCCTTCATTAGCAGGTGACTAGTCCACAGACAGCAAAGATAGAGTGCCTTTGAGAGTGAAACCTTTGCTGTGGTCTGGTCCCTGAAGAAGTTGAAACCATACCTATTTGGTACTCACTTCCATGTTGAGGTGGTCCACTTCCCAACAAGGGATGGACTTCACAGTGGAACACAGACCTGACACTGCCCATGTCAATGAAGATGGACTTTCCAGGTATTTCCACTTAGATAATTAAGACTACCAGGGTGCAGGTTAGTAGCCTCTCATCTTTTTTTCTGAGGGGTGGGGTGTAGGAAAGTCATAATTTTTACCCAGACCAGGTTTTTACTTATGCTGGTGGTTACTGACTCTGAAGGTACTCTGGGCTCTGCTAATAATAATAATACTGGATTTTATACAGCGCGAACAGCTACCTCACAGGGAGGTGTCCCGGCGCTAGTAGAACACAGCAAACCTGGGCCAAAGGTGGGAGAACTAGCGAGGATGGGTGAAGAGCCAAGTCTTTAGCATCTTCTTAAAACAGGGTTCGGATGGGGCCTGTTGGATTGCTTGTGGCATGGAGTTCCACAAAGCGGAGACATTTGCTGAAAAGGTTCGACCGCCAAGTCGGGCCTTTTTTGCTCGCGGGACGACCAATTGGACACGGTCATTAGACCGTAATGCGCGGCTTTGGGAGTATTTTGGAAGGCGTTTTTTTAAGTAATGTGGGCAGGAGCCATATAAAGATCTGAACGCAAGCGTCAGTGCTTTGAATTTTATTCGGTTGGCCACTGGCAGCCAATGCAGGGTTTGAAGATGCGGAGAGACTGACTGCTTGAAAGGGATTCGCAGTAACAGTCTCGCAGCCGCATTTTGAACTACCTGTAGTTTGTGAGTCAGGAATTTTGGGAGGCCCAGGTACAAACCATTGGCATAGTCCAGCCGTGAGGTGACAGTTGCATGGACGACCGTTTTCCTGCAGCTCTCCGGTAGAAGTCTAAAAATTTTTCGGAGGTTTCTTAGCTTGCTCAGACAGCATCCAGCCACTTGTTGGATATGGGATGTAAAGGACATTTTATCGTCCCATCTCACTCCGAGGTTTTTTGCCGAGTGACTGGGAGAGGGGGGGGGGGCCCATCTCCAAAGGCCACCAGAGATCAGGGTCGGGGGTGGGACCCTTGCCGAAGAAAATGACTTCGGTTTTATTTGCATTTAGTTTTAATTTATTAGTGTTCATCCAGTGAGCAATGTCCTGGAGACAGCCTTTAAAGTTTGAGAAAGAATCCTGCGTCATCTCAGAGTATGGAAATACCAACTGGGTGTCGTCGGCATATGAGATTGCCTTGACACCCCAGTTGGCAATTAGCGTAAAGAGGGGGGCCAGATAGATGTTGAACAAGAGAGGGCTGAGGGCCGATCCTTGCGGGACTCCACAGCTGAGGGTCTTAGGTGTGGAAGAAATCGTCCCTAGTGCCACCTTCTGCGTTCTCTGAGATAGGTAGGAGTTTATCCACCCCAGCGCTTTGTCTTGAATGCCTATCTCTGCCAGCCGGCTGAGTAATCTGGCGTGGTCCACCGTATCGAAGGCGGCCGACAGATCCAGGAGTACCAGCATTGCTGATTCTCCTGCGTCCATCGACCACCTCACTGACTCGGCTACCTCTATGAGCGCTGTTTCTGTGCTAACCAGGTCCAGGGCCAATGCTTGGTCCTCTTAAGGTATATGATAATTGGTATAATTCTAATTGGCAAGACAGCCTACCTGTAAGTCCCTAGTAAATGGTAGGGCATGTATGTTTAGAGACCTCAGTGGACTTAATGCACTTAAGTGTGCACTGCTGTGGTGTATGGTATCCATTTAAAACCAGGCCTGCCTTGCAGACTTGTTTTGAAATAAAACTATGTCCAAATTCGACTTTGGAATTTAAAGTACTTCCAATGCCCAAAACTACCTTTTAATTACCTATATGTCACCCCTATGTACACCAAGGGTAGGGTGCATTGTTATAAGAAGCAAGGGCAATATAAAAGACGTCTTATATGCCCTGGGAGGAACAAACAGAAAATGTAATTTTCCCTATTGTAGTACTACTAGCCCCATAAAATAACATGGAAAGGCTTTACTAACTTAGTAACGTCTATCTGTGTGTGGGAACTAACTAGAAATATAATTCAAAGTATCAAAATAATGATTATAATTTTCCACGAACTAGCCAAAATCGGATTTATATAAGCTATTACAGAAAAGTAGTTTTAGAACTTACAATCCTGACATTACCTAAAGCAGCCCTCTTCTGATTGGCCAGCTTTTTACAGACTGATCCAAGCTGCTCCCTGGGTAGGTGTGAAGAGGGCTGTGAGATGATAGCCACACTTATGGGTTGGGTTACACAGACACACACATCAAGGAACATTTTCTCCAATTTGCATTTTGGAGAAAGTGCATTCTGAGTCAAAAATGTTACAAAATTTGCAGGAAGTAGTCATAGCAGAGGGATATAACTTTACCCCTATTGGCTGGGGTGCCCCCTCTTGCCAGCCCAGAATGGAGGATAACTATGGGAGAGCTGCAGGAGCTCCTCAGACCACTGTCTGGAATAAAAGAAGAAGGACTGCCCTGCTGGGCCCTTGGACTGCAGCACATAAGGCTTGGACTCGAAAGGACTGCACTCCCAAGGCTCCACAAAGAAAGGTCTGTCGGTGACTCAAAGGAAAAGGAGTGGACTTCCTGATCAGCAACAGATACACCAGAGCTGGAAGAAGTCACCTGCAAGCTCAGCAAGAGGATCACCCCAGCTGAATAGTTGCAAACTGAGTTTTTTTGAATTATGCAAGTGCATTGTGGGAAATTGAGTCATAGCCCCCAAGAGGCAGTCCAGAGTCTCTGAACACTTAGACCGAGCTATTGACATTCATTTTCCCCAAAGGAGCCACAAAAACACAAGTTCTGCAAAGAAAATAACTCTCTCAAAGTTTGTCAGAAAGCTCCAGCTCGATGTCGGAAGTCAAGCCACTGACATTGAATTGCGGATTGGTATGACGGTGCTGTTTTGTTCCACAGAAAGTTCAGCAGCTTCTCGATGTCAATGTTGAGAACAAAGACTTACAGAGACTCATCGAGGCATTGCGCAGTAGCAGACCACCATCATGCAATCGAACTTTGGATCTGAAAAGCATGAGGACCCACCATCGAGCCAGTGGATGAGGGAAACGCTTCAAGAAAAGGAAACTTTTGCATGAAACCTCGCCTTTAGGCTATCCAACCCACCCTCCATGCCGGTCGGCTTAAAAATTTTACATTGTCCTGGTCCAGGGCGACCAGATAGCAGCAAGCAAGTGGCGCTTTTTGCTTTCTGGTGCTAGAATGTACCACTTTTTATTTAATCTTCAAAAATTCATATCTCTGGGTCTCTTCATTGGGTGTTTGTTGTTTTAAAGATAAAAAATATTCTCTGTTTTTATTAATTGGTTTTGGATTTTTATTGTGTTGTGTCTTTTACTTATTTACTGTTTTGGTATATTAAATGCTTTACACAAGCTGGTCTCCTAAATGAAGTCGGAATGCTCGTTTGTGAAGCTACCAACTGTTGAGTGAGCAAGAATTAATTTACTGAGACTTGACTGGACCTTTTAGTGATTGTGGTATTATTACTAGTTGAGAGTGAATACCCCTACCTAGTAATAGCCCATTTTCCTACAGGGTGCAATACAGTGGCATATGCACGTAAGACTTTACCTTCCCAGACCATTTTTTACTCTTCTGATAATAATCTGCATAGCTGTACCTGCTCCATATAACCAACTAGACAGTCCTTAATTTGTAAGAGAATAAGTTCAAGAATAACTTTATTTTGTCCAATGTGACCTTAAAAGCACATCTAAAATAACATACAATTCATTTGCTCTAAAATCAAGATAAGAAGAAAGTGAAAGAAACAAGATTGGGTACATACAATATAAACCATTGATTAAAGCATACCCAGGTGTAACCTGGAGCAGTATAAAATGTAGTGCAAACTGTAGTAGTGGCTCAGTAAATGGGAGGTCTGTTTATGTAGGCCATTGTATCAATCAAAGATGAAAACCGTATTAACAATTAAAAGTGCATGTGCAATATGTGTGAGCAAGTCATCTGTCCAAATTTGAGAGGTCAAAGTATTCTCTTCCCTGCTAAAGGCAGTAAATTCTCGGAAGCAACAAACCAGTATAACAATAAATTCAAGCTATAAATAAGATATGTCATTAAAATCGTTCTCAATTGGGTGATAAAACAGGTAATCCCTTTAAAATTCCTTCATGTGGGAACTGCTGTACAAGAATATTGATCTGATTTATTGTGTTGGTTTTAAAAATAATCTGCGAGTACACCACATAGAGAATAAGAAGCCTGCTACCGAGTAAACTATAGGGAGGCTGGTGTCTTGCTTCAGTATCCTAAAAGCCTCAAAACAGCGCCTGGTGCCTAGGTTTCCGCATACCTGGACCAATCATCGTTTTCTCGCTTTGTGGTATCCGGGACAGCAGAAGAACACATGAATATCTGATTCTATGGCACAGTCGCAAGCTGGACACCCTCGGTTTGCGAGCCCACCCATCTATTTGTAAAGGAGAGGAGTGGCAAGACCCCGTATCTAAACTGCAAAAAGAGCTTTCTGGCAGTTGTTGGCTTGATGTCATTTAGTGTCGACTCTAGGCTATACCAGTCCTTGGTTTCTCGGAAGACTGCAGTGAGCTTACCTACTAAAGGGTTGCTCTGGAGTTGGGCCAGTTTAAACTCCCAATAGTAGTCCTTTAGCTCTTTCCTGAACACTGTCGCACATGCCTCTTCTGGGTCATTCCAGAGATTGCCCCGTCCCAGATACTCTGAAGTGTGTCGAATGTAAGAGAGCCAGTGTAATTTATCCGCCCCCGGTAGACTCATCACCTCTCTTAGTTCTTCCCTGTATGCTAAAAGTTCTGGGGTAACCCACAGACGTTGCTAAAATAAAAGGGGTCTGAGAATAACTTCTTCAACGATAGCTCTTACCCCCAGGTCCATTCACCCCAGCCTTTGCTGGGGTGCTCCGTGGGAGACCGAATAGTTGCCTGAGGAAGGTGTTTTCTATCTGTGTGAGACTCTCAGAGCTGCTGTGATCCCATAATTCTGCTCCATACAGCGCCGCTGCCCTGGCTTGGACCTTGTATATTTCTATTGCTGGGCTCACAGGTTTATGGCTAGCTATTCGGAAAACCTTAGCTAGGCCGGCCCCCCGATGTTTGTGCCAGTTTCAGGGTTGATTTTTTAATTTGTGCCCCCAGTCAATTGTTTCTGTGATAGTTATGCCGAGATAATCAAAAGCAGATACTCTCTCTAGGGGTTTGCCATTTTTGCTTTGGTTTTTGAAGGTGGATTTCAAGCCCTCTTTCTCTGCAAAATGCCTCGAATCTGTTCAGTACCCTCTGTATCCCCATGGGCGATTTTGATAATAATAGGGTGTCATCTGCAAACATTATGGCTGTAAGTTTACCTGATGCCAATTTAGGGACGTCCAGATCTTGCTCACTAAGTAAAAAGTCAACTAAACCATTTATAAATAGGCTAAAAAGAGTCGGGGCAAGGACACATCCCTGGTGGACACCTCTACTTACAGGAATGGGGGCCGTGAGTTTTCCTTCCTTGCCGAATCTGATTTGGGCGAAGTTTCCCTCATGTAGTCGCTTCATTATTTGGCACAGGTATGAGGGAACCCCCATCTCAAGGAAAACTGCCCACAGCTTGTCTCTTGGGACCAGGTCGAACGTGGATTTCAGATCTACAGATATTGGATAGAGGCTGCCACCCTCCAAACACACGATCTTCCAGTGTAGTATCTGCAGCCTGAGAATTTGATCCAGTGTAGACATTTTTTCTCTGAACCCTGCCTGGAGTGGACTAAGTATCTTATACTTCTCCATCCAAATCTGCAACAGGAGTAGCAGCAACCCCCAATATATTTTTGGGCTGATATCCATGAGGCTTATAGGCCTGTAGTTTGTGGATAGTGGCGGGGAGCCCTTTTTATATAGGGATTATTTTGGCTCTGGCCCAGCTGGCAGGAATCTGTATGCCTTGTAATATGGTGTTGAATAAAACCCAAAGATATGGTGCCCAAATAGTGGTTCAGTGTGAAATAAGTCCCCTGGGATCTTGTCTAATCCTGGTGCTTTGCCCTGAGCTATTTTGGAGAGGGCGCCCATTATCTCTTTGAGAGTTATTGTCAGGGTGTCGTCCATGGTCATGGGGGTAATCATGGATGCAATCGGGCAATCATCCTGTTGGGAGTGGCCTTTGGCTACTGGGTCGTCTGTAGTCTCTGCCCTTGAGAAGAGGGACTCGAAATGGTCCCTCCACACGTCTGCCTCTAAGTTTGGCTCTATCGGCAATTTAGCCTCAGAGCTACCTGTGTTTACCACCTTCCAAAAAGTCCTCATATCACGGGCACCCTGGGAGCTTTTCAAAGTGTCCCACTTATCACTTCCCACCCTTTTTTTGCCTCAGTGACACTGGCCTTGTAGGCTGCTCTACTCATTTTGATTAAAGAACGATCATTGGCCTTGATAGATATAATCAAGGCTGTTTTTGCCTCACGACATTGGTCATTATACCAAGGGCGAGGAGGTTTCCTGTTTGGCCTGATGTTTGTTGTGGGAAAGAAGTCTGCTATGGTTGACGTTAGTCTAGTATGATTTAGGGTAACCATCTGGAGATCGATTCTGGTGCCATTAGGGGGACGGATTAGGTTGCAGTCAAGAGGACCAGAATAATAGCTTCATACAGGGAGCCTAGCCTATCTTGAGAATGGATTACGTCCGCCCAACGTACTCGCTTCTTGCAATTTGTGAGAAACAGACTGTCATCAGTTGGGGCGTATGCCCCTGTGGCACGCCCAGGGTTTATCTCATATGGATCTAGTACATGGGCGTTGGGGTCACTATCATGAGGCGTCATGACCTTAAGGTCAGTGCCAGGATTTAGAGTCGATTAGAATGTAATCCAGTAGGGAGCCGCTCCCATTTCTAATAAAAGTGAAGTTGCTGGATGTGTCACAGTTTGTTCTTCCATTGCATGCCCTTAGAGAATATTTTAGAGCAAGGCAATTCATCTGGATCATCAGAGGGGACCATATTTTTACTGTTGGACGAGTAGTCTCTGGGATGGTCCAATACCTGTCTTCTTCATAGGGGCTATCCTTGGACATGCCTTGTAATGGCTCAAACTGGCAATTAAAGTCCCCTCCTATGATCACTGTATAATTATCTGGGATGGAAGGTAGGAAGAGCATTAGTTCTTTGAGTGTTTTTGACTCCTGGCCCTGACTAACTGGTCTTGAGTACACGTTTATTAGGGCTATAGTGGTCTTGGGTGGGAAGTGGAGGAAGATACACAGAATGTCATCCGTAGATGTTTCTATCTGTTTGTCTGAACAGCCTAGGTGAACTTCCACCCATGTGCTTAGTCCACCCGAGGGTCTCCCTTTTCAGCCTGAAACTGCAGGAATGTTGTAGCCCGATTTTGAGACGTCCCCTTTTTCCCACGTCTCCTTTAACATACAGATCTTGTGTTGGTCAATAAAGTAGCCCCATTCGGGGGTATCTATCTTGGGGTTTAGACCGACTACGTTCCAGGATAGGACTCGCAGCCTTGGATGATCCGGGGTGTTGGTTTTGTCGAGAACTGAGGGGGTAGAGTCCAGCATAGCCCTGAATCAGCTCTCGTGGCAGTCCCACTTTTCAATGGTGGTGAGTGGTTGCTATTGGGGGTAGTGTTATGGCCCTCAGGTTTATTTCCTGGGGAGCTGCTCATGCTCCCACAGGTAGAGAACTAGTACCTGAGTGCAAAGTTCTGCTCAGAAGCCAGTGGTTGGTGGTATTAAATGTAAGTGAACCCAATACCACGGCAATGTAGCCTTGAATCCACCTCATGCCACTTTAATCCACTACCAGAGACACCCTGCCCCTTTGTCTCACTCTTGCAGGTCCCTGCTTTCTCCCTGTGATGGTTTTCAGTCTTTCTCTTCCTCCTTTGCCCCTTTGTGTTTTTACCTCTACTGCTATTGACTAATGATTGATAAGGAAAATAGGTGCAGGTTCTCAAAAATGAGTGTTGGTGGCTTCCACTGCAACCACCCGCTCAAATTAAGCAATGGATCTAGAGCTGCAGTTTAATATTTCTGCTAAAAGCAGTGTGAAACTAAGGAAATAGGAAGCGGGCCGGACTGGGAGTCAAAACCGGCCCTGACAAAGTGCTCGGCCGGCCCCCCACCCCAGGAGTTGGGGGTGCGGCCGAGCTCTTTGCCAGTGCCGGTTTTCGGCCGATTTTGTTACAGTTGTTATGCTGCAAAACCGGCCCTGTAACACTAACAGCCCACATGGGCCCAAAACCGACGCACCAGGAGATTACCCAGTGCCCACTACGGCCAGTCCGGCCCTGATAGGAAGTTATGTTAATTCAACAAGAGACCCGTACGTTATAAGGCTTTGTGCTCATCAGAGAGGATCTAAAGCATCTGAAAAAGTGGAAGAGGTATCAGGTTTAGAGTTGAGAAAGTGTTCTGCTGAAGACTGAGTTAGTGACTAAAGGCCAAAATATACTATGAGTTGAATGGCAAAGGCAGTCCATGTTGCGCATTGATGTTTGGGGACTGATTCTGATTTAATAAACTGAACTATGTGCTTATATATCAGTATCAAAATTCCCATTCGGAGTGTGTCACAGTCTGACTTACCTCATTATTATAAATGAAGTAGGTCACAAATTGCAACTTACCACAAATGTAGGTTTGCTGGAGGCATCAACCACCATGTCTGTGTTTGACTTAAAAGAGAGTCCACTTTTCTAATAAAAATGCAGAAATAGGTCCGCATTAAAAACATATGTTTGACAACTTGTGGTGATCAGCCTGATAAACTCTTTTTTACATTCACAAATGGGAAGTAACCCCCCCTAATTTGTGATGTTGACAACTTTTCAATGGTTTGCGACCAGAAGTCGATTGCTGACCATTGATACATCTTGTACATAGCCGGAACTTGTAAAGGAAACCATAAACACGCTCCTTCCAAATTGTGATCTAGTATCCATTTCTAAACCCATTTTTCAATTTAATGAGCCTTTGCCAAGGCACCAAATGGGTTTCATTAACACCCAAAAAACATTTTCCAGTAGCATACCTTCTAATTTTGTTAATCACAATGTTGTTAATCACAATGTTTGCGACTGCAAAATTGCTTATTACATCTGTCCATAAATCGTGTAGTGGGCATTGCTTAGGGGTTTAATGATACAACTGAAATGCTGGCGAAAATGAAAGTTTTGTTTTCTAAAAACATAATAAACTACTGTTTTTGGCGGGGTGAGCATGACATTTTGCAGGACTGATGTCCCATTGATACTCTTGTGAAATTAAATTTAAAATATAAGCAATTCTGCTTTAATCTGAAGAGAACGCACCTTCAAGAAGGGACAGAAAGGAGAAATATATGCAATATCCATTGGGTCACTTTTTGGAATCATTTCAGTTGCTATGATACCATGAAATCCAAACATTAGATTACTTACGCCAACATGAAAATCAACAATCTGCTCAGAGGTAAACCAGATGCAGCTGCACATTATGCACGTGGCATTATTGGCAGGCCGAGTGATGCTCGGACATTTCAGCGTGTCACATCTTGTTTTTAAAGGTGTCACTCTAAAAGGCCAATGCACTGAAGGAATGTTAATGATTGCTAAAAAAGTTCCTTTAACGATTTATTTGAATTCTTTTTTGGATCAGTTTAGCAGACGGTCGGGTACTGAGAAGTGAATTTTGGATTCGGTTACCCATTCTAATGAGATAAAGCAAACGTGTCATGTAAATGAGGCAGTTATTCACACTGATGCACTGTGCACGCATGGTTGCTATTAGCAGGATAGGTAAACAAAAAAGCATATATGGATGAGTGATATTGCATACCAAATATTATAACAATGCAAGGCATATGACAGTATTTATAAGAATAATTGTCTGGGCAGCTGGCTAAATAATAATCTGGGATTTCAAACAGGAAGCAGGGCCAATATATGCGAACTATATGTGATCCGATGTGTCTCAGCCACTGTGTATTAATTGACGTTGCAATGAGTCATTAATTATTACACATCTAGAAACGACACAAGAGTGAAAGTGAATTACGAGATAGCAGTTTCACTATAGTGATACTTTTTCGAGTTCACTGGAGTTATTTTCAGTTTACTTCCACCAAAACATGTTTACTGCTAAATAACTGCTCTGTTTCATAATATTATATGAATTACTTCCTTATGCATGAGCATTCTTCGACCTGACCTATAACGCAATAAAGGGCAGATTTAATTGAAACATTAAGATTTCCTGGCCATTACAGCAATGCAGCAATTCGCCTGTCAGTAAACCCAGCTTTAAATAATGCATACAATCACAGACCATACCCCTGGAAGAGAAAGGGAAAGATGGCAGAGACTGAGAATGAGAGAGAGAGCGAGGAAAGGAGAGGGGGAGGCAGGTACACACAAACACACACACACACACACACACATACACACACACACCATGTTAGGCGCAATACAGTTGCATAAAAACACACATTTCATAGGGAACCAAGAAATATGGAAAACATTTTAGTTTCCTTTGAAATACATGTTTCATAGGTTGTACGTCACTATCACGCAGAACACAAGTCATTGCATCGTTCCACCACACCGGGTCAATATTTCAGATGTTTGAGTCTGAAGAGCCCTTTAGGTGAGGCAAGTGTATTGTTCTTTTCCACATCACTGTTCTCTAACTGATGTTAGCCAGGTGCAGACAGCTCACACTTCTTTGTGCCCCTGTTGTGGGACTGCATCCTGGGCACTAATCTCATGTGAGGAGCATCACTATGCACAAACCCATGTGTGGAGAATACCCTGGAAAGGCCGGATTAAATAATAATAGACTCAAACTGTTCTAGAAGTACAAGTAATCTAAAACTCTTGCCTTCTGCGACTGCATAAAAGTGTGAGCTGCTGATTCCAAATGTTATTCTATTTCTAAGATATCTTTGACCAAGGAATGGAGTGCTCCGCTGAGTGCTCTGAGGCCTGATCTGCAACCAGAGTGGGTGTCTGCCGAACATCCAGCTTCCCAGAATTGAGAGGACATCACCCGTAGTTTGACCTGGGGGGGAAAATCTGTCATTCTGACGTAAAGCACCTGGAAACCAGCCTGCCTGCTGAGAAGGGGAAGAATTGTGCCAATGTGCATGAGGTGTGATTGCCCAGACTGAAAAAGAAGCAGCTGACGCATCAGGTTAAGTGTCCATTCACCCAATAAGATGACATAGATTGATCTGTGTGTTCTAGAGACTGGAGCGCAACCACTACCAATAAGCAGCCAGCACGGCAGCAACATTGTGAAATTGTGCCAAACCACACTGTGCTGCTGCGACATCATTAAACTGAGACTGAGCAAACTGTGATGTTATGAAATTGTGGCACTGTGCCCAAGCGGTGTGAGTCACTGTGACTTTTAGCTTCACCTGGTCAGACTGTGCCCCTAATTCAGCAGCATGAGCCATGGAGGGGTGATGCTGTCAGATGGAGCTCCTCTAGTTGGCCCTATAACTCTTCACCCCACAGCCAACCGCCACAACTCTCATAAAGCCCAGTAGGAGGCTTGAGATCAGATAGAGACCTTCAATCAGGGCTTTAAGTGGGCCGGGTTCTGCTGGTGCTAAGCACCGCAGTTCTAAAAAGAAGGTGCTGGGACAGGTCCCTATCGGGCTCTCCATTTTCGACCTCATCCTCGGTGGAAAAAAAAATCTTAACTCTGCAGCAGTACCACCCATTACTGCTTTTGATGTAACTTTAAAGAGACTTATTATAGTTCTTTTATAGTCTTATTATATCCGAACCGAAGCATTTTCAATGGTATATACAAGTTAGCCGTAGTTGGTGCTTATTTATCATATGCAACTAACAACCATTGACAAAACCAAATAGTACTGGCTTGTTGCATGTGTACTGTCGCTTGTTGTATTATATATATGGATGCAATGATAGAAACAGCAGTATACCAGTTAGTTGGCACACTATGCTAAGCCCAGATCTTCAGATTGCATGTTTTTAAGCCACGCCTTTAATTATATGGCCCATGCCCCTTTGAGAGACCCCACCAGTTTTTTCATCCCACTTAAAGCCCTGCCTGCAATGATGGCAGAGTCTGCATGCCTGTCCTGGCACTGGGTAGCAGCCCCCACTGCTGTTCCAGACTTGACCTTAGAGCCAGAGCACTGGCAGCCCGTGCATCTCCTCCTGGAATTGGAAGAGAGAACAAGGAATGTGCTGTGGGGGCCTTTCACAGTGAAGGAGCAGAACAATTCTACAGTGCTGACATAAGGACAATTTAGACTAATGAGAGTAACTCAGCATACGAATTTAGTAGATGGTGTTACATTTTAACCTATATCTGATACTTGCCCAAGACAGAACTATGACCTGGAAGAAGAGTGAGTGGTAGGAGGATGGAAATTACCAGCTTCAATTTCAGTTTCCCCACACCAGTGACGCATCCGTATCTCCGCCAAGAAGTGTGCAGTAAAGACTTTTCTGTCTATTTTAAAGTACTTTCTTTTAACAAGACACTGAGTTGGGCAATCCGTTATTGCACTGCTGTGTGATTGTTGAGTTTTGGGCATGAAGCATCCACACATTACCTCCCAAAGAAGCATGTTACTATCTGCCACTGCTACTTGGCCCAGTTCACAGAGCTATAGTAGAATGATCCTGAAAATATCAGAGGTAAACAATCCCGCCCCCAGGGATGTTGCCCAGTAGCTGCTGCCCAATGGCCCCTGCCAGGATCTGGCACATATACATATCATTCTATTTATTTCCATTGACTGTGGGGAGACGTCATGACTCACAAGAGGTGGAGCTGTCCCTCATAAACTTTAATAATGGTATAAACAGCATAATACTCTCCGTGCATCAACATGTATGTGCAAACTGCATTTTGTGGAACGTAAAGCAGCACTCCAGTAGCACTACTTTTCAAATACAGAATGCAGTTTACAAATCTATGGCTGGAGGACTGGGCTCCACCTCTCCTATCTTTTCTGTGTGGCGATCTCTGCTCTGGTGAAATTGATCTCACACACATTTCTGTACTATTTTGTAGTAAATGTGGGAGAGACCTTGAGGAGTGGTGGGAAAAGAGAAATAATCACTCAAAAATGGTTATGGTTAAGCGAAAATTAAGGAGTGATTTCGAAGGGACATGCAAAAGAGTAAGACTATTGCAATTCACAAAATGTACATGATTAAATTATGCATTTCAATAAAAAAACTTAAAACATATTTACATTAATTAGATACATAACTTTTAACAATGTTCCTGAAAATTCAAATAAAAAAGTAGGAAGCGTGGGTATTTTTTTAAATCATTTTTTCAACATGAATATATATGAATTGAATGAATACATTTATATTATTGTATTATTGAATAATCATTTACTTTGAGAAGTTGGTATGATGTGACTTTATATTTTATTAGTTGAAGTTAAATATTACTTTTAAAGAATATTGCACTGTCATATTTTTCATCCAAATTTTTAAAATTATTTTTAAATATTTCTCTCAGTAGAAATATACGTGTTATATTTTTTTATAATATCCCATTGGGATATTTCTTCCTTTGTGTCAAAGATCTCCACCAACGGTCAAAAAGTTACTAGTAATAACTTTACAGATGCAAATTCAGTCTTAGGGGTCTTACAAGGCCACTACATCAATAGACGTTGTGGAGACATATGTCTTCACCTATGTGTAAATCTCCCTCCAGAAATGGTGAATACCAAAAAATTGAAGAGTTACACCTAGGCATACATAAGTAAACCTACTCATGTAAATGTGCCTTTTAGCCACAAACCCATATTCTTTATGCCATGCAGTTTCTTTTAATGTGTAAACATTATAAAATGAGTATAACCAAATCAGAACACAGATTAATTAAATAACCCTTATAAAACTGATCTCAATTCTTCATTTGAAAAGTGACTGTAAAGTTATATCATGGAATCTGTGAAGCAGCACAGTATTATTTAGCGGTGGATCTAAGTCAAGAAGCTGCACCACTTCTATGTCAGGAATATGGTATTTGGCCTTTCCATTGCACTAGTAAGTGATTTGTGCACCTTTAATACTACACCTGCAGAGTTAAATTTGGAAATTAAAGCAGCACATAAGAAAATGCTCAAACCAGGCTTTTCGTCCTTCTTCTATTTTGGTCTCTCTCTCTCTCTCTCTCTCTCTCTCTCTCTCTCTCTCTCACCCTCTCTCCCTCTCTCCTGAATCCACCTAGGCACCAGAAGTTGGTCTGGGCTTTCAAAAGAGGTCTCCAATGGCTCCAGGCACCTGTGGAACTGCCCAATGTAATAATTTGTCAAGCCAGTTTCATTGGGTTACATTATTTTCACTGTTCTGGCATCAGCTCATATGGGGGTGAGGGGTGGTGGTGGTGGTGGTGGTGGGTTGTGTGTGTGCATGTCTTTGTAGGATAGATAATGGAAAACATGTAATATGTTCATATATTGTCACTTGGACCAGCTTATTATCTGCATTTTGGCTAACCTTTTACATACTCTCTTATAGACTTCATTTGAGGCTCTATGAAGTTCCTATGCAGCTATGTATAACGTAAGTCTTTATGATTTGCACAGTTTGCTATTGTTGTGTATTAAGGTATTCGTTGGCTCCATGATTATGATTTGCTTTACACATCTGAAAGTGTTAAAGTGTAATTTATGTGCCTTGTGGACTTATTGTTTGTACTAGCAGCCCGTCCCGACGTTGTCCGTGTATGAATTGCTGCCGGCCAGTAGTATATTGTTTTGTAGGATTTCGTTTTGATAGCATTTCTTATCTGTGACAGGCCTGTGAAATGCTCCGATTCCCAGTGCACTGCTGATACACTTAAGAGTGCGCGTTCAGTAGTGTGTGAACTCGAGTTTCCCTACTTTATTTTTCCTTGCAATATTATATAGCCCGAACTCGACAACATGGCATGAGCACAATTTACATTACAGAAGAACACTTTCATTTGTGGTAAGCACGGGGAGACAAAGCGATTTGCCTGGAATCACAGGATGTTGAGCTGATGCCGAGATTCGAACGTGGCTACACACCGCTCTAAAGTTCGCAATTCTAGATAAATTTTCTCTTTGTAATAAAATCGCCCCATCGTTAATGCAATCTAAATTTTTCTCCGTTAACCTTCTCCATTGGACTCCTACTCGCTTACACTCGTTGAATCTCAAAGAGGACAATCTTTGTTGGAGTTGTGGCTTATTACTAGGCGATTTTCCTCATATCTTCTTTGACTGTTCCCTTCTTCAACCCTTTTGGGATCTCATTCACAAACACCTCACGCTCATTTTTGGCATTCAGTTTCAACTATCTTTTCCATTAATCCTATTAGGCCCTTTAGCATCCCCAGTCCCTCTTCCCTTAGATTCCATGGAATTACAGCTGTTAGATCTTTTATTGACTGTTGCAGTTATAGTAATTTTAATGGAGTGGAAATCATTTTCTTCAGTTTCTTATCATACTTGGTTGGCTTGGGTTTCCTTTTTACGCAGTGCTCATACCTCGGTTGATCACGCCCATCTTTCTCCGTCTATTGCTAGTGGTGTTTGGACTGCTTTTGATACCTACATGGATTTATCTTCCAAAAGGTTGGTTGTACAATACCCTTTTGATATGTCTGGTTGAATGGTATCTTGTCTGTTGGGATGGTCCGGTGGAAATCCTCCTCTCTCTTTCTTTTCTTGCTTTTTCTCTCTTTCTCTTTCTTCTCTTCTTTTCTCTCTTTTCTTCTTTCTTCTCTCTTCTTTCCCTTCCTTTCTTCTCCTTGGGAACTCTAACTGATAGTGATACTCTTGATTCTTGTTTCTGATATATATTAATTGTTTTTAACAGACTTAATTTATTTATCGGATTCTGGTGGGTTACCTTTGTTACAGATGTCTCTTTTACAACGCATGCTTGCCTACTATATTTTGATTGTTTTTATCCTATATCAATTGTATCACTGACACTTGTATTGTGTATCTTCATTTGCTTTTTCATAATAATAAAATTCTGTGAAATGAAAAAAAAAATAATAATAATAATTCTAGAACTTGTGGCGGGAGGTGTGTCTAAAAGTGTATGGCGGTACTGGCCATCAACGAGAGAGACCTGTGCATTTTTCAGATCGGTGGTGAAAAAATATGAGTATGTTGCTGGAGATGTGGGCCGCCGTGCCACCAACGTACTTACCGGGGGAGGGTAAACACCCATTATTCCGCAAGTTTCTTGCCGCATATCATCACTCTGCATACTTTCATTACAAAAGTACCATGACTCCGCAATGCCATTATAACGCATGGCATTACATTTAATATGCTTTTACCACGCATACATTAACAACAACATTCGTTGCAAATGCATGAATGGTAAAAGCATGTTTTTTTAATGTTTGGATAAGGTAAGTATGGGTATAGTGGTATATTTTTGGGGTACTGAGGTATATGTTTTGGGGTGTTTGGGTATTTTAAGGGTTCAGATATAGTTTTGGGTTATGGGGTACAGGGGTAGTTTTAGGGTTTAGGGATAGGTATGGGTTTTGGGGTACAGGGGTATTTTTAGGGTTCAGGGCTAGGTTTGGGTTTTGGGGTATAGGGGTATTTTGAGGGTTATGGGGTAGGTTTGGGTTTTGGGGTACAGGGGTATTTTAAGGGTTCAGGGCTAGATTTGGGTATTGGGGTACAGGGGTATTTTTAGGGTTCAGGGCTAGGTTTGGGTTTTGGGTACAGGGGTATTTTAGGGTTCAGGGGTAGGTTTGGATTTTGGGGTACAGGGTTATTATTATGGTTCAGGGCAAGGTTTGGGTTTTGGGGTACAGGGGTATTTTTAGGGTTTAGGTGTAGGTTTGGGTTTTGAAGTACAGGGGTATTTTAAGGGTTCAGGGCTAGGTTTGGGTTTTGGGGTACAGGGGTATTTTGGGGTTCAGGGGTAGGTTTGGGTTTTGAGGTACAGGGGTATTTTTAGGGTTCAGGGCAAGGTTTGGGTTTTGGGGTACAGGGGTATTTTTAGGGTTCAGGGGTAGGCTTGGGTTTTGAGGTACAGGGGTTTTTATAGGGTTCAGGGCTAGATTTGGGTTTTGGGGTACAGGGGTATTTTTAGGGTTTAGGGATATGTTTGGGTTTTGGGGTACAGGGTCTATTTATAGGGTTAAGATGGGTTAGTGTTTAAGGGTGTTGGGGTATTTTAAGGAGTAAGGGTGGGTTATGATTATGGGGTGCAGGGGTATTTAAAGGGAGCAGGGTGGACACCCGGAGCCGGAATGTACAGAACCTGGGAAGAAAAACAATGAAATATTGGGCACAACGCTCGCTTTTTTTTCCGTAATCCCGTGCCCCGCACACGCCCACGCCCCCAGCACACGCCCACAGCACACGATATGAGACATGGCATGAAGGGCGGATCGTACCACACACCCCCAGCATTTGTCACGACCCAGCACACGCCCACAGCACAACGCAGACACGCCCACAAGGGACTACTTTGCTGGCATGGTTCTTTTACCTTTTAAATATATATGGTGGGCGTCTGCATAGCCTATGTCCTTCTGCTGCAACTGCTCTTTCCAACGCTGTATTGGGTGTTGTGATTGGTGCTGTGGTTCCTGAGATTACCCGCCTCAAAGGTTTGGGCTCTCTCTTTATTATATTAGTATAGATTAGTTAGGAAAGAACTGGACATTTATGTTAATTCTTCACTATACTGGGCCGATTTAAATGTATACATTCTTTCCCCTATTGGGGGAATGAAACAGGAAGGTTGCCAATGCTATACAGACGAGATGTTATTATTTTGCCCTTTTAGGCTAGGTTAAAGAGCTGTGATGGCACGTTTACAATTAAACTATTGATCTCAGAGGCAACTAGGTCAGTGATAGGATAATGAATCATGCTGCTTCTAACAAGTTCATTGAAGACATCACCGACTCCAGCATGTTACAGATATGACATAATTCCCTGTGTATTTCAACTCGTCACCATGAGTTACTTTATGATTGGGAATTAGCAGATGAGCACGCTTCGAAATAGAGCTAGAAAAAGCCAATCACAAATCAGAAGCTTCTACCAAATGAAGCAGACTTATCACTGCGACCTTTCAAAATATTCGTCAAAACATGCTGCACAATTGACCATGAGTTTAAATGACACAAGAACCTGGGCTGACACTGTAAAGGGGTAAAGAGGGTAACAAGGTGAAATTAGCTATTTCACCATCTATACCATAGAAGCAACTAACGAGCTGAGGTGGTATTTAATATACTTCATTAATTCATATTCAGAGAATCTTTGAAAACACAAACTATGCGCACCTCAACTATACTGTGGGGTCACCTTAAAAAACACAAAATATGAGAGCTTGCCTTCAATCCATACTGCTCCCCAATGTCCAAAGAAGACACTGTTCCCATTTCCAAAGCTAAATAAATGTGATGGCATGAGAGGTTACTCTCGACCCGACCTTGAGGGCTCTTGCCAGCTTTAATCAACCAACCAATATTTATAACATTTTGAACTTCATTATGGCATCACCAAGCCACGAAAGGGATACATGGACCTATCCCATCAGTCAAATGGGAAGCTTGAGACACTAAATGGAATATCGAATCAGAATCAGGTCCAATGGAGCTGCTAGCCCAAGAACAGTGTAGCATTACCCAAAAATAACTTCTATCATCACTGTTCATCAACATATGTATGTACCCATTAACTAAGTTATTTGGATAACACCATCTCCTATCAACATAGATAACACTCAGATCTAACTGGGTATCAAAGATGATTAAAGAGGATAGGCATACCTCACAATTTGTCCTAACATATGGTGAAGTCGGATTTTAAATTACAATTCTGAAAATGCCACTTTTAGGAACTTGCCATTTTCTTGCTGTAGCAATTTGGTGTCTGCTGCTTGTCTTTGGTCACCTGACAGGGTGTAGTTGGCAGTTCGGCTGTGTATATTCCTTGTAGACAGCCACACACAATGGGAGCTTAGGTTTCGCTCAAAGAGCCATCCCTGGAAGGATGGGAGGGAGTAGCTGGGTAGAACCTCACTTACACCTTAATAAACTGTGTCCTGATCCCACATAAATGACTGCATACCCCCTGTAGTTAGTCTGGAGGCATCACAGGACAGGCAGGACATCTGTGTACTTCAAAGGCGTGTCTTTTGAAGTCTCCCCTATTTCAAAGGCACCGCTTAGTAGACTACACACTGCTGGACACCTGCTTTGCTATGCTGATGTGCTGCCTGTTGCCCTCTTACCAGGGTGAGAAGGACTGGGCCTGCATTTCTTGAACTGAGATCCCAAAGTGACTCCAATGGCTTGTTGACTGGCCTCCTGATCTGAAGCCTCAGGGATATAACAGGATTTCAACACCTGCACCTTGACCCAGACATCTGTAAGTCTACCCTGCCAAGTGGTGTCACCCCAGTCTTGGACCCATGGAAGTAAGCCTATGCTGCTTGCATATTTAAACTCCCATTGGGTCTATATGCAGAGGACCATACTTGTAATTTCTAATAATTTCTTGTGTTGTAGGTTTAACTGTAAACTATTATGTATAGTATTTGTATAATTGTTTGTATATGCAGAGCTCCATGAATATTGATTTATTCATTTTATTGGTCCAGCCAGTAACATCATTCTGAGTAAAGTATTGTCCTTGTCTATGTGTGGTCCGTATGTATTACAATTCACCTCTCTTGTGGTTGCATTTCCCCTGTGTTTGGTTTCATTATCTATTGAGTTTTTCGGTGATAGGTGTCTCAGTCCCTAGTGCCAGGAAGTTTTAACTTTTTCTTCTAAACTTTTATCTGAGGATACGTGCTTTCACTGTATTTTTTGTAATGGTTTTAATTAACCTAAAACAATAAAAATGTACTTACTTACTAGTGCCAGGAAGTAGGGTATCTTATTTGAGGAGTCTCAAATCAGACCTACATATATATGTTCAAATGGCATTTTGGATCTCAGTTATCTTAGACCATTTCCAAACATGTGTAGATGATAATCACCCTCGCTTCTCTATGCCGTAACAGTTTAATTCTCAATTGAATTAACTTCAACTTATATAGGTTAGATATATTTTCAAATGTTTCTCCTTCACAAAATGGCTTGTGGAGCTATCAACAATTTCCCTCTGTCAGGAATGTGGTTGTCAAGTTAGTACAACTCAATAAACCCATGCGGGTTAGGTCACAACACAGTTCTAAGAGAATCTATGCTCAAACCATGATACAAGCAGCAGGTAATCCACTCAGAACTGTATGTAGGTTTATGCTGTACTGATAATTTTAAAGTTAGGATGGAACATGATAACATTCCCATACCAATTTAGTAAAATAGAAAAGGAATGAAATGATCAAAAGACATCAAGATCATTAAAATAGACTAAAGGGAACTGGGAATATGATTTTTTATATTTGAAAGGCAAAATGTTCCAAGAAAAAGTAAAGCATCAATCTAAAATATCACTTCATGGTTGACTGAGACCTGGGCATGATTTCAGGCTAACCATTGTGCAGCTAACCTCAGACACATCAAGCTGGTTATCCTCATCAAAGTTTTTGCTTTGGGACTTAAATTCTGATTAGGAGTTTGATGGCCGGGTATGTGGATATCCCTTCTGCCTTGTTACAAGTGCATTAGAATATGATGCACTAATATTAATGCTGATAGGATATTTAAACACATTTGTGATTGTGACAAAGTACCCATGTGCCATACTGTAAATTAGCAGCTAGATTCATGAAAGGGCCGTTTTGCGAGTCTTTAATAGCGATTCATAAGGAATCGCTATTAAGGACTTGCAAAACGGGATTCATATAGGAATTACTAAATAAATTGTGATTCCTACACATTCCTTATTTGCGATTAGCAAATTGCTAATCGCAAATAAGGAATAACTCCCCATGCATTCCTATGGGCCTAAGGCCCATAGGAATGCATGGGGAGTTATTCCTTATTTGCGATTAGCAATTTGCTAATCGCAAATAAGGATGCGATTTCAAGGGTGCCAGGGGTGTCCAAAGGACACCCTGTAGCACCCCTGAAATGCAACATTACACAGGTGTTGCACTCACATATGTCCAAAGGACATGTGTGTGTGTGTAACATGCAAAAGAAAAAAATGCACTAAAGTGCTTTAATCTATTTTTTCGCTATTTACCACGAAGTCAGACTTCGTGGTAAATAGCGGCCAAATATTGCGAATTCACAATTTAAAATTGGTTGCTGAATTGCATTTAAGAAATCTCTAATAGAGATTCCTTAAATGCAATTCCTCGCACAATAGCGAATTCTAAAATAGCGATTATTGCATTTGGGATGATGAATCCCAAATGCAATAATTGCGCTCGCAAAGGGCCAGATTCTTAGAATCTGGCCCTTTCCGAGCCGATTTTCGTTTCATGAATCTGGCCGATAGTCCTTGGTATCTCATATTGAAGTCAGAGGGAAAAGGTCCAAGTCAGTGGCTTGTGAAGATTCCTCAAATTTGGATACGGCTTCATCGAACTCCTATTGAAACCCTAGGATTATATCCACCACTTTGTTTTGCCACCTTGGAAATCAAAACACACAGCATCAAAACAAACTAAGGAGTGTTCATAGACATTCACTTTTAGAAATAATCTGGATTTGACAAAACAATATTGCACTAAGTAGAGAAACTGTGGGTAACGGCACCCTCAGTAGGATTGAGAAACTGATTTATATGACATGTCAAGCAAACAAACAACCAAATGACCTACCCTGAAGGACCCTCACTTTTAGCACTTTCGTCACTTTATTTTTGAGGCTAGTCACCTCTGTAAATAATATTTATATTGCCACACATAACACTCAAAGTGTGACCCTTGGGTGATGAAAATAAGGTTTTGAGCATAATTAAAGTGAAACTATTTGTGTGATTGTGTGTTGAGAAAAATGTTCTGGGAAAGTTCAGCAGGGCAAGGCTACAGTCGGTGTCCAAGGAAGGAGTGTAATTGCTGAGGAGCCTTGGGTCATCCGTGATGTAATTTGAAATGTCATCAGTGATGTCACTGACCATGTCATGAATGATGTAATATGTGACGTCATCAGCAGTTCATTGCGGGGGTGCGAGTTATAGTTAGCTCAACTAACTATAACAGGGGAATTTCTATGGTTTTCTCTGAGTGAAATGTCCAACTAACTATAACGTCCCTGAAACCTATGGTTTTTTCAGTGAATTTTTAAAGTTTTTTAAAGTCTAATTCCTAACTATAACATCTGTAAAACCTATGGTTTTTTCAGTGAATTCCTAAGGTTTTTTAAATGCTAATTCCTAACTATTACGTCTGTAAAACATACGTTTTTTTCAGTGAATTTCAAAGGTTTTTTAAATGTTAATTTCATATCTTAATATTTATAAAACCTATATTTTTTCTAATTTTTTTAATAATATTTTGAAACTCTATTATCCTTTCTTTTCAACTTTAAAAGTTATGTTATGTTTTATATCTTCAAAAAGAACGTACCAGTTGTCTACCAAGCTCCATCAGCATGCGAATCCTACCCGCCATATTGCTAAATTCGTAAATGATGTGCATTTCATATCTGACGGGTTCGTGGCACCTCGTCCTGCATAACAACATATACGTATGAGGTCGCGCCAGCTGCTACTTTGTTATGCGACTGGTACGCAGTACCAAGCCGCGCATAACGTCATGTACGTATCGGGTCGCGCTCGCTGCACTTTGTATATGTGACGAGTGAACGCTGCCAGGCCCTGTGTTACATCATAGACATATTGTGTCACACCTGGTACGACATTCACTCATTTTTTTTATGTCTCAAAACTATATCTAAACAACTTTAAAGTGTATATGAGAGCAAGCGATAATCTAAAATATTTTAATGATTTATATATTTCTAACTGTAATAAAGTTATATATAGTAAATATATTTTCTCAAAATGGTGTCGGGTGCGGTCTCCTTGCGCGCTGGGTGCGCAATTGTCATGTGACCTTAAAAAAAAATTTGATTAGTGAATAACATTTCCCATTGTAGCAGTTGGAAAACGCCACCCATTTTAGTCATTCTCTCTACAACATTTGATGAGACACACCTCTTCTGCATAGAGAGCTTTTTTGAAAACGTTTGGCTATGTACATATATCTTACACTACGCACAACAAGCAACAATCATCTTTATCAATATTCATGGTCTGTAAAGTAGCCTTCTACCTGTGATAGCCATGCACCCTTAAAGTTACATAACCAAGGCTTACCCCACTGCCAGAGGTAAGATGGTTGCATACGCTGTCCACAGCACAATGTAATGTGGTTGGGCCCAGAGGCAGTATCATGCATAGATAATGAACACACGGACACAGATAGATAGTGGAAGTGGGTATAGGCACGTGCACTCGACACCTTTTTATTGCCAGGGTCACATATCCAGTGACATCTGTGCTGGATGCGTGTGGGGTGGGTGTAAACCAGCCCTCATGGAATGGTTGCTGCTAGCATCAACTACAACAGTAATCATTGGATCACACACAGAGATTCAATAATAAAAGAGTCAATAGTTTGTGCTGCGGTAAGGTAGGGACTGTAGATGTGAAATAATACAGAAACAATTCTATTGTAAAAGAACCACAACAACTGGTTTAATGAGACACAAGCAATAGATCTGAAATAATACACAAAAATATTGTATCATAAAGGGTCCATCAGTTCTAGTGCACTCAGATAGCCACATCAAAAGCATTCAGCATTTGCACAGCCAGCAATGATGCGTGCTGCGAACGGGCCGTACTAGGAGCAATGTCTATTGCAATCAACATTGCATCATCTGCAATAGCGATTCGATCTGAATTGTGAACACTGCTGTCTGCAATATAGGCCAGAGAGCGCGGTAAGCAAGGGCCCACAGCCACGTAACGTGGACTTGAGATGCCCAGTTTGTCATACAAGAAGCAACAAAAAGCCTGTGCGGAGCCTTCAATGATGCGTATGCGTGGTGTGGACAGAGTTCACTGGAGCAAGTTCTTTTCTACAGGACTGCATCATCTACAATAGCGACTCGATCTGAATTGTGAACCCTGCTGTCTGCAGTGTAAATTGAAGGCAGTAGTCACACAGACATCCATGAATACTTTTTCTCACTTCCTCTTCACAACATAAATTACTGAAAACTGTACAATAAATAAATCAAAACAATTCGAATTGCGATCTCTGCTGTCCACAGTGTAGATTGTTATTCATTGCTCTTTTCCACTACGTAGAAGAATTTGGTCATTGTACTAAACCAAAAACTCATCTAAAAAAGGTTCTTCGAGCAAGTATACTAAAAGGATATTGTGTATATTTCAATAGACGTAGTTACTTGACTACTGGATTCTGTAATTAAACAATCACCACTCGATCTGAATTGTGAGCCCTGCTGACCGCAGTGTAGGCCAGAGGCAGTGGTAATCAACGCCTCACAGCCACGTGCCGTTGGATTCGAAAGCACGGAGTTGGTTGCACCTAATCGGAGGGGGTACACAGAAATAATCACAGACTTTAACTTCTGACATCCTCAATCATAGAATGAAGACCCCGTTTCACTGTTCGGACCTGCTGTACTGTGGTGTACTCCACCGACTGGTGTTAACCAAGCACAATAATCATGTACAGCAGTTATCTATGGAAGTACAGAGTCTGATGCACCTCAACAAAGGGCGTTGTGTAAAACTAAGCAGCAAGTAATATCAGACATCGTCCATTGTGGGACAAAGACACCCTTCCACTGTTGGGACCAAGAGTAGGTTGCACCTGGTCGAAAGGAGTACCTTCATCTCCACTCTCAGATGCAGTTCTAACATCGTCCATTGTGGGATCAAGACACCGTTCCACTGTTGGGACCTAGAATTGGTTGCACCTGGTCGGAGGGGGTACACGGAAATCATCACAGACTTTAACTTCTGACATCCTCAATCATAGAATCAAGACCCTGTTTCACTGTTCAGACCTGTTGTACCACGGTGCAGTCCAGTGACTACAATCAATCAAGACCAATAAACATGTGCAGCAGTTAGCTATGGAAGCACAAAGTCTAATGCACCTCAACGGAGGGAGTTCTATGAAAACCAAGCTGCAGGTAATATCGGACATCGTCCATTGTGGTATCATGACATCGTTCCACTGTTGGGACCTAGAGTTGGTTGCACCTGGTCGAAGGGAGTACCATCATCTCCACTCTCAGATACAGTTCTAACATCGTCCATTGTGGGATCAAGACACCGTTGCACTGTTGGTACCTGTTCGACTACTGTGTTAGTAGTATACAGATCACTCCATGCTGCTGGGCCTCAGGCTGGGCACTGTGTGCCTGTGTCGCGGTAGCCAGCGTTGATCTCAGGAGCCTTCCGAGCTTGCAGACCTCGGCCCAGGAGCTCCTGCCAGCATGTGGTGGGCCCTCTTTCACATACAGCGGTGTCGAAAGGTGAACTGTGCGTCATATATGCGTTGCAGCGGCCATGACGGTTTCTGAGTACCAGCAGGCTGAGAGCATCATTCACGCAGCCACCATCACTCACGGGGTCAACCACGTGGCGGTGTAAGCTGCGCAGACCTTGCAGACACTAGGCTAGCCTTGCAGACGCTGAGCCAGCCTACTACGCTAAAGATATGGGGGGTGGAGGGGGCACATACGCGCTATGATTCCGTAATCTTCCCTACTGACTGTACTATCATGGTTGCGTCCACTGTCTACTTCACTCAATAGACCATAAGTGTATGTTGACATGTACATGTCTGTGCTCTGCATACTCAAGTCTGTCAGGCACATCTCCTCAACACTTTGCATTGTATACTTTTATAATGAAGAAACGCTTGCCACCTTCGCACATACTTTGCTCCCATCTCTCCCCTCATTCCGCATTGTGTGACAGAGGTGCCATGCCATGTTTGGTTTTTGTACATGGCTAGCCAGGTTTCCCACAGTACGTAATGTTGTTGTGTCTGCTAGGTGTACATGTTGTTGGTCATGTTGTATGTGATTATACAAGGTAGCACGTTTATTCACGAGCAGTGGTTTCTCCCATTTACATATCGCTGTCTTAAAGAGGATACAGAAGTTTTTCTCACAGGTGAAAAGTGGTGACCACAATGGAAGTCATTCATTACTATCCAAGAATGTTCAACTGTACAACGCTTCTAAGCGTACAGCCACCAATCTTGCGTGCTTTCTTAAAAGCACGCCAACTCCTGCAATCAGACCAACATTCACACAGCTTTCTAACAGCAGTGATCTGCTTCTCAATAACATGGACTACTACTGAATGTGAGCTGGCATACCATATGTCCTTACTGTTTCAAACCAAGTAACTTCCTGTGGCAATGTCTATTCCCACCCACACAAAGTAACTCCCAAACTACAACTTGGCCTTCAATCCCTACTTTGAAAACCGATTTCATTAAACTAACCAAACTGAAAATGCTTTTGTTCAGAACAGAAGTGTCCCTCACTTCTGCAAAATAATCCTATCGACGGCAGATAGCACAAACGTAAAGTAAAATACAGTCCCTTTCAAATACAAACCTCCCATTACACTTTGTGAATTGTTACACAATTTTCAACACATCTCACACACTCAAGGTCTGGCACACTTTTTTAACATGGTCTCCTCCGGCTTTGTCAGAGGCTTCCAAACTGTTTTTGGTATAATATCAGACTTCATTCATTCGATCACCTCTAGAATAACAGGAACAGTGCCTCGCTCTCTTTGCAGCCATCCTACTACTATTTTTGCTTGTAAAAAATGGCTGCGCTCCCTGTGGTAACAACCATGTCCGACAGAATACGCCTCGATGCGAAGCTACATCAATATCGTGAAAAAATGGAACAACTTTTCAGCTGCCTGCCTCTATCTATTACCGGAGCCAGCTACAACATGACATTTATTTACACATATGCAATCTGCGTGCAACCATCTTTTTTTTGCAAAACTTGCTCATTCGACTTACGAATGGATGTACGCCTTTCCAACATCCTAACAATCGCTCCTGATATCCAGCAGGTAATGGAGTATCTTGAAAACTATGAACTTGATTGTTCAGGCAGTGGAGAAATGGCGGATGCAACGCAAAAAGGTATCGCGGAGGAATGGAATTTCTGCGCAGCTGCGAAAGATCTCCTGCAACATGCGACCTTTGACAACATCGCTGATTGCCTGCCAATTCAAATTGCCGCTCCAACATTCGAGGAACATTACTGTCCCTTTGAGGACATGAATTGGATCAATGGCAACAATGACCTCTTGGAACATTACGCATCTCAAGCCACTGAAAAACTTCCGGACTGCAATCTCCAAGACTTGTAGGAAATTCACGTTATTCTTGGATTGATTTTTTCCAACATTTTTTTACTCTTTCCTTTAATTTATTTTAATACACTTCAATTGAACTACTTTCGTGTGATAACTTTCTAAGTATGCTCAGGCATTTGAACTCTGTTTTCATTATTGCCCCTTACGTCTCCAGTCTAACCAGGGATGGGTAATGTATGGCCTATGCAAATATGCTATTTACTTGCTAAATTAGCCTAAACCCGACATCCATTTTGAAACCATGTCTATTCTTTGTGCACACGTCTCTCTGCCTGCCTGTTATCCACAAAGCCCTTTCGCACAAATTTACTCATACTCAGCCTCGCCTCACAAGCTGGCGATCAAGATAAAAAAACACAACATTATTTAGGAACTTGTTGGCACAGTGTGGTAATCGTATCCTACCTTTATTTTCATTACAGAATGTATTCATTCATGTCTAATAGCTATTGTTTGTGTCACAGGGAACTGTAACATGTAATGTGGATTTCACTGATGCCTGAGGTGTGAATACAGCAGAAGCGGTTGGAGTTTGCCTCAGCTCGATGCTTTAGCTCTTTGCACAAGATGCTTTTTTTAAATAGCTGAAGACAATAATGCATGGTTTGACCAGAAGGGTACAGAATGTGCTTCTCAGAAGCACAATCTTTGTGTTTCTCCTCAAAGATCCGATGTGGGTAGAACTATTACCAATTCTGACATGCACCAGATTGAATCTACTGTACAAGAGATTGCTGACTGTTCTACTGTTGATGATTTTGTGTTACAAAAAGGAGTACCAGGGTACCTAAGAAGTTTGATGATTACATTTCAGAATTTTTTTTTGTTTTTTTTCTTAAAGGATACACGTGATAATTGTATCCTATCTTTATTTTCATTATAGAATTTAGAGTCATTCAAGTCTAATAGGTGTTGTTTATGTAACATGGAACTGTAACATGTAATGTGGAATTCACTGATGCAGGAGCTTATCTTTGAATACAGCAGAAGCGGTTGGAGTTTGCCTCAGCTGGATGCCTTAGCTCTTGCACCAGTGGGTCCATTTATGGCACTTAAATAAAGACACTTTTTATATAACTTTCAAACTCCATCAATTTATTACACACAGCCACTTTCTTAGACACACCTGATTTCACCATTTGTCTTTTGTGGCATTGCAACATTCTGCATTATATTCTTCACAATTATTTATTTATTCCTGCTTGCTAAAACACGGGTAGGGGTGAGTAGTTCACTTCCCACTCCCTGTATAGTATAAACACATACTAACACTACTTACACAGATATGCTACAGCGGCCAGTATCCTACAGCGCCAACAGCACATCACTTTACAGCAATTAGCTCACAACTTAGGCTCACGGTTTCATCCCCGAGTCTTCAGACCTGTACCAGTGATTAGTTCTCTTCAAACTCCCGCTATACTTTAAACGCATATTAACACCACCTGCACAGCTATGCTACGGTGGTCAGCATGCTACAGCGCCCAGAGCACATCAGTTTATTGTACTCAACTCACGATTTAGGTGCACACTTTTATTGCCGAGTGTACCAGCACTTCACCTCAGCACCATCTCACTGTGGGCAAAACAGCACTTTCACACCGGTAGGGGTAAAAACTTTTGCTTCGGCCAGTATGCTACAGCACCCAGAGCACATCAGTTTACAGCACTCAGCTCATGGTTTAGGTGCACGCTTTTATCCCCGAGTGTACCGGCACCTCACCTCAGCACAATCTCACTCTGGGCAAAACAGCACTTTCACACCCGTGGGGGTAAATATTTTGCTTTGGCCAGTATGCTACAGCGCCAAGAGCACAACAGTTAACAGCACTCAGCACATGGTTTAGGCACACGCTTTCATTCCAGAGTGTACCAGCATCTCACCTCAGCACCATCTCACTCTGGGCAAAACAGCACTTTCACACCGGTAGGGGTAAATACTTTGCTTCACACTCACTATATAGCACACCCTAACCATCCCACAGAGCTCACAGTGCTCCTACCCTCCTCGTTCCTACTTTTTTCACCCTTTTTCCCCTTACTCGCCTCAACGGAAATGCAAAATGGCTGCCAACACTTCCTAATTGCAACTGTTCTCAGCCAATAAGCAGCAAGCTCGTGCTCGTAATGCCTCAGCCAATCAGATGGCAGAATTCCCAAATAACGATATCTGTAAATTTTGATATTTCTCCAAAACTACTGAACGGATTTACACCAAATAAACAAAAGCATGCTTTCTAGACCAAGACCCTTCTCCCTGCCAAATTTGGCGTAATTCCGTTCACCTGTTCCTGTAGCCTTGTCTAAAGTTTCCTGTGGAAATTGCATGGAGAAAACACGTTTTGGGACCCCCATTTTTTCTCAGCCCCCCCTTGACGAATCACCCCCAAACTTTCAACAGAGGAGCTGATATGAACAAATAATTAGTTTGAAAAATGTCATGAAGATTCATCAAACGATGCTCTTCCTATTCAAACTTGGTCCTAACTAACTATAACTACCTACAGGCAACCACCAGTGGGTAATACACACTTCATATATGTATCAATATATATTATATATATATATATACATTGACGAAGGCCAGCATGGACGAAATGCGTTTGTCTGCCGAGGGAGTGGAATAAAGCTAATTAAAAAAAACACAGAGAAGTGTGCCCCTGCCTTTCTTGTCAAAAAAGTGCTTGGGGGGGGGATTTGCATCAATAAAAGCATCAGCTTCAGATTCTTTGTGTGTGTCTTCCTTTTTTACACCTACTTGAGGTGTGGCATTGGAGAAATATACATAGGCCATGTGATCAAGCTTTGTTGGAGGCGTAACGCGTAATGGTGGCTGGCTGGCTGGAGAAATAAAAACACCTTGAATTAGCACAGAATTCGGGTCTGCTTTCGTCATTTGGGGAAAGGCTTTGGCTGCTGCCTGTTTTTTGTTGACGAGTTACGTTTATATATATATATAAGCTCCTGCTTGTCCCAAAGTTGCGAGATGCCCTCAAGCACGATCACGGGCCTCAAGCTGCAGCCCTGCTCAATGGTGGAAATGCTGGCTTGCCGACTCCTTTCGCAGCCGTTGCACCCCTGCCTGACGCATTTCGAATTTCTTCATCAGAGGCTGGTGGTGAAAGGGAATATATACAGGCGGCACCCAGGCCGCCGAGATGCCCCACCCGCTTAAATGGGGCCACGGAAGTGGAGCATGACCGCTGGAAATAGGCAACGTTCGCATGCTGAAGCCCATCCGTGGGCTTTTAATTCACCAGCAGAACATTTATGCACACAGTACAAGGGGATATCTATATCCCTCCATCACTACAGCCTCCAGAAAGCAACGCGCAGGCTCATCCTTAGCAGCCCATAGGGGGCGCGCAATCGTATATTTCAGAAGCTGCTGGTACCGGACTGTGCGTCATTTCCCTTTCACCACCAGCCTCTGATGAAGAAATTCGAAACGCGTCAGGCAGGGGTGCAACGGCTGCGAAAGGAGTCGGCAAGCCAGCGTTTCCACCAATGAGCAGGGCTGCAGCTTGAGGCCCGTGATCGTGCTCGAGGGCATCTCGCAACTTTGGGACAAGCAGGAGCAATATGTACAGGCGGCGCCCAAGCCGCCGAGATGCCTTACCCGCTAAATGGGGCCACGGAAGTGGAGCATGACCGCTGGGAATAGGCAACGCTCGCATGCTGAAGCCCATCAGCGGACTTTTAATTCACCAGCAGAACATTTATGCACACAGTACAAGGGGATATCTTCATCCCTCCATCACTACAGCCTCCAGAAAGCAACGCACAGGCTCATCCTGAACAGCCCATAGGGGGCGCGTGATCGTATATTTCAGAAGCTGCTAGTACCGGACTGTGCGTCATTTCCCTTTCACCACCAGCCTCTGATGAAGAAATTCAAAACGCGTCAGGCAGGGGTGCCACGGCTGAGAAAGGAGTCGGCAAGCCAGCGTTTCCATCATTGAGCAGGGCTGCAGCTTGAGGCCCGTGATCGTGCTCGAGGGCATCTCGCAACTTTGGGACAAGCAGGAGCGATATATACAGGTGGCGCCCAGGCCGCCGAGATGCCCCACCCGCTTAAATGGGGCCACGGAAGTGGAGCATGACCGCTGGAAATAGGCAACGCTCGCATGCTGAAGCCCATGAGCGGGCTTTCAATTCATCAGCAGAACATTTAAGCACACAGTACAAGGGGATATCTACATCCCTCCATGATAACAGCCTCCAGAAAGCAACGCGCAGGCTCATCCTGAGCAGCCCATAGGGGGCGCGCAATCGTATATTTCAGAAGCTGCTAGTACCGGACTGTGCGTCATTTCCCTTTCACCACCAGCCTCTGATGAAGAAATTCGAAACGTGTCAGGCAGGGGTGCAACGGCTGCGATAGGAGTCGGCAAGCCAGCGTTTCCACCACTGAGCAGGGCTGCAGCTTGAGGCTCGTGATTGTGCTCGAGGGCATCACGCAACTTTGGGACAAGTTATATATATATATATATATATATATATAATGATATAATGTGTTCAACGGAAAACATGCAATCAAATTCTTGATTTCTTAACAGAGATTATAATATAAAAAGAACAAATAGAATAACAACTAAAATGTTTCAGTTGATAGTAATTAAAGTCTGCTTGTTTCCTTAAATCAGAAAATATAACATGTAACTCATAGAATGCCTTGTTTCACCTTCAGGTTCCCAAAACAAGCATACAGAATTCAGAAACTGAAGCAAATCAGATAAGTAATGTATACAATTATCTGGCATAGAGAGAGTGTTACCAGACTGTGTGCTGTTCCTGTCTCAACAAGTGTCTTAACAAGTGTTAACGTTCATATATACTTGCAGATTACTGAGGTGTAATTCTCTTGAAGAACACAAGATTTTCTGAAGCCTGGCGTGAACTTACGCAAACAATGTACAATTGTGACTACAGGAGTCCAGTTAATCATAGATGCCAAGGACCAGAATCCAGGAACAACAAAACGTGAAGACAGAGACAACAGGAATCCATGAACTCGAAGGCTCAAAGATCCCAGCAGTAAGAATTCAGGAATGCGAAGACGCTGAAGGACAAAAACAGGTAAGTGTCCAAACAGGAAGCGCTAATGACAAGCAACTTCCTGTGGTGCAGCGTGCAGTTTTAAAGGCTTCGTGCTCCACCATTTAAAATGATCCCACGCTTGAGGTCAAAGTCTGGGCTGAGCCAACATAATCCCTCTATTGTGTGACTGTCTGGGAGGAATTCACAAAGTCAGCTACACCCAGTCATGTGACCCAAGACAGGCTGCAAGCACAAATGTCTAAGTCAGAAAAACTCCAACTTTATAAAAGTGGCATTTTCAAGAGTGCAATTAACAAATCGACTTTACAAATATAGAGGATTCTTCATTACAATTTCATAGATATCAAACATGAACTGGCTACCTGGATCCAATGAAAAATTAGCACTTATTAAATGTAATAAGCCACCTCAATGTTATCCTATGGGACAGGTAGACCTCATATAAGTTTTTTACTACCAGGACATGTAAAATGTAAAAGTGCATGTCCAAACTTTTAATTACAATGCACCCTTCTCCCGGGGGCTACCTAGGGATTTACATTGCCAAGTCAAATTAGCAGTTTAAAAATGCACTAAAGATGTAATGGCAGTCCTGGTACATGTTTTAAGTTCCTACTTAAGTGGTTCACACAACAAGTGCTGGAGGCCCACTTGTAGCATTTGATTTACAGGTTCTGAGAATGTGGTATACCACCCTACAAGGGATTTAAACATAAATTAAATATACCCATCAGGTGTAAGCCAATCAAACCATGTTTAGCACAAGCAGTTTAGCACTGTTGAGCAGGGGTAAAGTACACAGAGTCCTAAAGCACAAAATCACACATTTCAGCACAACGATTGAGGTAAGTAGGCAAAATATGTGGGGGAAACCACCCTAATGCTGACAGGTCTAACACACATATGTTAAATAAACATACATTCAAATATTGTCTGATCAGTGATGAAGGGTGAAAACAAAATAAGACAAAACTCTAAATTGTGGTTGCATCATAGACATAAGTATGGCATATATGTGTGTGTGGTTGTGATACTTTAGACACATGCCCTGCTTTTTGCCTTATTACACTACATTGTATCCTTGCTGTTGAAACAAATACACTTATAACGATGACAGCATTACTAAAAAGAGTGTATTGAAATAACTCTAATCATTATCAGCTGATATAAAAGAGGTGTGATGCTGTGTGTGAGAGAGGAGATTGAGATGTGTACCAATTCGTTGAAGGGGTTGAGAGTGGGGCATGAATGAAGTGTAAAAATAAAGTTAGAAAATAGAGGGGTATCATTGTGTGGCTGAGCGTACTATGGAATTGCCTGGAATAGAAACAATATTAAGCAGGCCAAGGTGAATTGTAGAGAGGATATGTTCATTGGAGGGGTTGAGACAGAGACAGTATCCAGGTCCACCACCAGCAAGATCCTTTCCACTTAAAACCTGAAGAATTTCTCCTTCTCAAATTTCCTCTCTTTCTGCCACTTTCTTTTCAGGTACCTATACCCCAAATGTGTTAGTAGTCAGCCAACGGCAGCCATATGGTTGATACTTCACTTCGCAGAGGGTATATGTAGGTGGACCATGTAGTTCACTAAAGTGATCTACGCCAATGGAGACTGTCTCCTCCTTAGTTAGGTTCCTCTTCCACTGAAGTGTGTCTTGCTTCATTCTACAGGATGCTTCTGTAGTGCAGTGTCTGAAAGTCTCCTAGTCCAAGGGAAAAAATGGAAAGCGTAGGTTGTGGGTTAGATTTAGTGTTTGATTGATTAAAGTAAATCAGGTGTGTGATTAACGTCAGAGAAAACTGTGCATACTTTCCAATCTGAGTTTTCCATAGCAGAGGTAGAAATGTCTGCCTTTTCTGATGAGATCAGGTGGAAAAGCTACTAGGAGTAACTTAACAATCACAATGTTATTGCAAACGTTACCTCCCCCTCAAATGTTAGTGAAGAAACGTATAAATCCTATAACTAGGTGTACATTTACACCTGGAATTGGTGAATAGTATGTGTGTTTAGATTCCCTTTTGTGAATTGCAACCTTCATTCCTATTTGTCTTCAAGCAATCAATTTCAATATTGTTTTCTGCCAATCAACTCAGCATATTTACATGCCTTTTATCATTTAAATGCTACATAATTTTGGTTAGAGAACAAGCTGTCTCATTTTAACCCCTGCATTCCAACACTCTTTCAATTATTATGCCTCTGTACATAGCATGTTTTACATGGGAATAAGCAAATGTTTGAACAGTAGTCATTGTTTGTGAGAACAGATGCACTCACATTTTTAATTTAAATGCAAATAAAGCTGAAGCTTCATGGGCTCCCTTTGAATTTCCATAAATGCCTTAAGAATGAAAATTAGAAACAAAGACTAAAGAAATTTCACGGACGAAGGCATTTCATGACAGCTGCTAAATTCCCCCAGGAATTAGTTGATTAAGTGTGTTGGTTTACAAAGTTGCTTCACAGTGCATATTTCTCAAACACAGTTAACTTTGAGAGCATATGTTGCAATACAATCATTCATTATGTGACCTGGTTGGGTATGTGTTATAAGGAATTCTACAAATTCCCTGTGTATCTTTCATACTCCTAACAGTAAACACTTGCAGGATAGTTAAAGGACTAACTTGGTGCACTAATCAATTTGGGGCTTTCAGACATTGACTAGGCTATTAGCTTGATGTCATTATGCATCTAAACTGGAGCAGTTCTGGGGTTGCCAGTGTTCACATTTGGAGGGGACATGGCTTGCCTTTCGGCTGGGCTAGTCTATGTGGAGCAGGTTAAAGACTGATTTGTATACGGTTAATCCCCAACCGGAATGGTGCAGTGGGCTAAACAGAATGGGCTGGAATTTGCCCAAGTAGTTGCCAGTGTCTGTGACTTATGCAAGCATTCCAATCATAACCTTTTATTATTTTAATGCGACAGACTAAAGCCTACGGTTTGTTTAGAAGTGGGTCATGTCATTGGATAAAAGATGTACCTCACTGATGAGTCTAAAAAAGATTAAGTACATCCGGCGGTGCTTGCCTGGCAGTTCATGCTAGAGTATTCCTACTAGAGCTGGAACAAGACAGATTTCCTTCTTCTAGTAGTGCAGTGAGCTAAGCAAAGATTAATTGAAGTGCAGCCTGTAGCGATTGCCAGTGGCTGAGACTTATAAAAGCATTCCACCCATCATTTGTTTGAACTATTCACTCATCCTTCAAACATGTGTTTGTTTGACAGAAATAAAACCTTTGGTCGCTACATTTGCCTGTGGGTAAATTTCTCATACATATAATTCCATATTGTGAAAATTTGGAAATCGCCTACAAATTCCAGTGAGCATGTGTAGAAGCCTGCAACCGTCACAGCTCTTCATGTGCACTCCTGGAAAAGTTGAGGTGAATTGGAAAACATATAAAAGTCCCTTCACATGGAGTTACGAATATTCCCTGTACTTTTAGAAAAGTTTTAGTGAACTATACTTTATATGTTCTGATATTTTTGCAAATTTTCATATGCTGAACAGGGTAAAAGATAAAAAGAAGCAACCTTTAAATACTTTAGGGTGGTATGATCTTAAATCATAGAAAAGACCTATTCTAAACCCAATCCTCCATGAAAATAACTATGATTTAGAAATTAATTAGATAATATTTTTGATTGAGGCTCATCCATATCACAAGATTGCTTGACTGATTATGCCTATTTGGAAACCCATTTCAGTGCTTCAAAGTGAGGTGAAAATTCTGCATTTGATGTGTTTGAGGATAATATGCAGGATCCAATGATACTGCACAAATTCGTCCATGATTTTTCCCAATATTTTAGATGACATTTCAACTGGACATTTTTCCTCTTTGGAGGAGCTGAAGTGTCGGAATGAAATCACTACACCAGATGTGTTCCTGCAGATCTTTTTATTACCCAGGAGGCCAGCAACTTATGCTACCTGCTTCATTAGGAATAACGGGGTCCTCATAATGAGGACCCAGGCAGATCAAAAATTTAAACGTTATCTTCAAGTGGAGTACCAAATAAGATCACATTTATTTTTATATAGGTCAGAAAAGGCTGAATACAGCAAACGGACATTTGGAAGCATTTGGCTGCTGAATATTTGATATGTTGTCAACAGTCATTACATTACTTGGTGAGAAACCATACTATTGATTTATTGACTGGTAAGTTGGAGTTAAGGGGAAAAACACCAAATTGACCAAAACAACACTAGAGAATTTAAATCTCGAAGAATAGTGCAATAAACCTCACCATAGTGACATTACAATTACAGCCTTTTTTAAGTTTTAAAAATGGCTTATTTCCAGTTTACATTAATCATGTAAACATTGTATAACTGATTCAAAAAATTAAATGTGATAAAATAAAAATTTATAATTAAAAACAAATCATAGATTTTTAATAAATTATTCACTCTAATTGTTTGTTTCTGCAGGGTTCACAAGAGTTTTTAACTACCTACATTTCATTATGCGTTGCTGCCAAAACATGGAAGAGGTTTAAAATCATGTCAGCCTATCAGCTTTATGGTATATAAAAATAACAACCTTAAAAATACAACAATCTCAAATGAAACAAAACAACGTGGAAACAACATTCTGCCTCAACAGAAACACGAAATACTAAAGAGCATAGAGAAAAGTCATGGGCATCAAAAAAATGTTTGAATAATGTGGCATTGCTACCAACTAAGTCCTCCAAGTTGCCGACAAACAGGAACAAGCAGTATCAACTAAAATAACAGAAGCAATGTTAGAAAGACTCAAAACGGAATGAAGTCACATATGCCTAATAGGAGTCTCAATTCTAATAAGCTAGAAATTCATTGCGTTTACAGTTAAGTTTAACTCAATACCAAAAATCTATTACAAAATAAAAAAATTCCTATACAGCCACACAAATGATTTTATCCTTTTACTTCTCTTGCTCCATTCAGTGATGTGTATACAATTAATCACTTCTTTCCAAGTCTCAGACATGCTCTACACTTGGGAGTTCCAAAAACCTCTATGAAATGGCCACAGGTATTTAACACAGGTATATTACTTACAGTTTAGGCCAACATCGAATGTAGAACTCTGACACTGATTTATAATATTTGATTGAGCTTTTTCCCTAAATACATAGCAGACATTACTTCAGGTATTGTTTATTTGTAACTCAAGAAGACATGATGCCGTCAAGGTCTTCTAAATATTGTACTGCTAAAATTGTCATGCACAATCACTACTGTGGTGATCTTTTTTCCTTCTCTTTTTTACTTGTATTAGAAAATATTAAATATATATATGTTTTTCAAGTCTTTCTAAATATATGTACAAAGTCTAACCCTCACTGATCAATATTCAATTATCTATGACTTTGCAATTAGGGAAATGTTTAAACGTCCACATTTTTGAAAGAAAAAATATTATAATGGACAATAGTGACTGGCGGCGTAGTCTAAATGATGACAAGTTTGCTTCAATGAAATAATTTAGTATTGTGATATTGAAATCCAAATGAAATATTTAAGTAACAATGGAAATATACTTAGTGCTAAATACTATATTACCTTAGTAGCCTTTATAAGCTGAATATTTATATCAGTAAGGTATTATATGTTCAATAAAAATAACCAGTAGCAAAGGCATTGGGAAGTCTGCAGAAAAGTGATTGTTTGACAAGTAATTATGCTGATTTGTAAGCCAACAAAGCAGATTTATAAACATAACTGTGATATACTGTCAACTAAAGTAGCAAAAACCAACACATCATCTGTAGGAATTAGGTTAAGCAGGAAACGATATTTACAACAGTTAAGAAATAGAAATATGGATTGTGGGACCTAATTTTGCCACCAACAATATTGCGACATGCTAATATCAAGGACAGAATAGAGAAGTATAGATTTACTAGTCCTAACTCCACACCTACGTACATTGAAGATATATGTACTGAGGTGGACAATAAATTTGCTCTGCCGGTGAAGTTGGTGAAGTTTTGGAAATGCCATATTTCTGTCAAAATCCACCAATAGCCACGTGGCCGAGTTATTTTTCACATGAGGCTTGCCAACAGTAAGTTGACTGGAGCAAGCAAGAGTTGGCATCCCTTAGTGTAATTTTTAGGTGCTGGGAGGGCGTCCAATGAGAATTTCCCAATGCGGGCAGTCATGGGTGGTCGCGACCGTATGCGGTGAGATACCTACCGCTTGAGTAGAAAATCTATTCGAGCAGCAGCAAAGAAGTAGCACATTCTGGCGCAAAGCATGGTGCCATTCATGCAGATTTAGCAGCGTGGAACAAGTTCTCAGTGCTAGAAATCAGCGCGAGAAGTGTGACATGCTGATTTCCTCCCAATCGCGGAACTTTGCAGAATCTCTGAGAGTTCAGTCTACCACTAATAAATAACTCATAGGTATAAAGCATAGAAAATCCAGACTTACCTGTTGAAATTTTATTTTTGCTATTCTGTCCTTAAAATTGTGTCCAATTGATATTGTTGATTCGATTTTCACACAAATGGAATCTGAGCTATATTTGTTCACAAATTTGAGACACTGCAAACTGTCAATATTATAAAATAATGAAACACACAAGAGAAAGCCTGAGGAGATTTAAAGACCTGCATGGGCGACTCGCCCTTTCACTGTACAAAAACACCAAATGCCCCTGGGTCTGATACAGGGCCGGACTGGCTACCGGGCACTTTGACATTCTACAGAGCTGGGAGCTGATTTAGTTGATGGTGACCTGCGTGTGCAAAACGAAATTCGTTTTGCATTGTTGATTTCGAAGCACACGCAGGTCTCCTTCTACAAAATTAGCCCCCACCGCAGTGACATTAGCCCCCAGCTCTGCAGAATGCCAAAATGCCCGGTAGCCAGTCCGGCCCTGGTCTGATATACAGAAGAGAGCTGTGATATCTCTTTTACAGGACCGTTTCCCTCACCACCAGAGGGTGACATGCTTCATCATAGGGCAATCTCCTCACATCATGAACCTGGTCATGATGCAGGCTAAAATCCCCTCTCTGAGAGGAAGGAGCTTGTTGTAGTGATTCAATGTGCTGCTCGAGCCTAGCAGTTCTATCTCCATGGTAGCATCTTGTGTGAGACAGTTAGTAAGTAGAGAGCTGATTGGCAAGCAGCAGGAGTTAGTGGTGCTGTACTTAAGAGAAATAAACTCCTTGAAACTTACCAGTGTGTGGCCTCTTAACACTGGTGACGAGTGATGCTTGCAGGGGACAAGCTCACCACCAACTCTCACCTTCTTGAACCCACGGACTTCGTTTCTTCACCACGGCGACCTGAGTCGAGTGATCAGTGAGGAAAGACTTTTCCCATTTATCCCGAGGATTTCCAGATGTCTACTGCTTCTTTTCCCGCTTTTGGGTGGGTTTGGAACTGGATTTGAGCAAATGTTCTCTGTTTTGGTTTCCCTAACAGCTCTTGGTATCTCGTGACACACTCTTTCTTGTGCACATGCTAGCGTAACACACATGACATCGAGCACGCGTCAGTACTTCATCACGTCACGTGCACGTTGCATGCCACCATCCTTGTTGTCAATTTCCTTGACAACACTGCACTTAGCTATACGGAGCCTGGAATTGGATTTCAAACTAATGATTAGTTCCGAAGTACATTGAATTCAGCGTCCTGCAGGTATTGTCACAGTCCTACTTACTGCTGACACTTTTAATGCTCAATCATTTAATTTTATGCCGCATTTGCGATAGTGAAGACCCTAATTTTGGATATGTGACACTTTCAGTTGATTGACTCCTTTTGAGACATTATTTGCTGCATTTGCCATAGTGTCTGCATTCAACCAATTTAACCTTTTGTTGACTGATACTGGTGCCAGTTTCTCCTTGTTCTCTGTAAGTTAATATTACTATAACTCTGCCAGCATGTCAGCCACATCAATGAGCCAGCCTCCTCCTTTGATACGTGAAAAGGGGAGCCACTGTTACTCTGGAAAAGATGGAAACTGTTATTCATTTCGTATTTAGTCGCTATTGGAGGTGAAAACCTCTCAGCTCATAGAAGTCAAGCAATTATCCTCCATAATCTCGGAATTGAAGGGCTCAACATATATGAAAGTATTAACACAATACCTGTTGGCGAAGGTGACCCGTCTGATGTATTTGAAAACATGTCCATAAAAATGTTAGAAATGTATTTTGGACCACACATCAATGTCGTCTTAGAGAGACACACATTTTTAATGGGGATCCAAGAACCCAATGCGAAAGTTTGGAACTATATTGCTTCACAAAAAACAACTTGCCCGCCCTGAGTTTGGAGAACTTACTGATTTGTTGATATGTGATCAACTAGTCAGGTGCACCAACAGTTATAGAGTGTGTGAGAAGATTTGTCTAGAAACCCTTCTCTCAAGGAAGCCATAGCTATCATGAAGGGGATGGAAAATACTTCTGGTTGGGTTAAAGAGATGAAAGCCCATAAGGCAGTGGCTGATGATACTCCTACTCTTAGTAGCATTCATGAACTAACTCAAAAGGAAATCCCTCAAGACTCCATTGGCAATGTCTCCAAATCAGTACGTGGAACTAGAATCAAGTCTTCCACTGATTTTTCAAGAATGAAGTGTTATAGGTGTGGGAGCCTTAACACTCTTCTAACTAACCCAATTGCTATGCCAGGAATACAACATGCCACAAGTGTGGGATCAAGGGCAATTATGCCAGAGTATGCAAGTCTGTTGGTAGAGTGCACACAATGGAAAGTGTTGGGACCACCAATGACACTTCAAGAATCGTTATGCTGAGCATGAGAGGTGAGGGCACGGTAGATGCGGATCTCATTAGTATGCTGGAATGTGAAGTGCTAATTGGAGATACATTATTTGTGGTCCTGGCAGACTCTGGCTCCCCTTTTACCATGATAGGTAACACGCTTTGGTACAAAACCTTTCCAGATTCTCAACTTTCTGCCCCTGACATCAGCCCAGTCAGCTATGGTGGCTCACATATTGACGTAATTGGGTATGCTATCATGAAAATACACTTCAAGGGAAGGCAGGCTATTCGAAAGATTTATGTTGCCAAATGAGGGGGTGACCTCCTTGGATGGAGGCATCAAAGAGACTTGGGAATAATCCTCAATCCTAAAGCTCGTTATCCCTCCGAGCAAGTCATGCTAGTTGATCATTCTGCAACCTTCAATAGGTTCTTGAGGAGTTTCCCCAAGTCTTTTCTGACAAACTTGGCTTACTTAAAGACTTCGAACATCGTATTGTTCTTAAGCAGAATGCAACAACTGTTGTACACAAAGTTAGGAAGGTTCCCAACATGATGCTAGAACCTCTGAGCAATGAACTCAAGATACTGGTGACTTTGAACATAATTGAAGAAATTGAATCCTCTGAATGGTTGGCCCCAGTGGTTTTGGCCCCCAAGGATGGAGGGAAAAATATCAGGATGTGTGTCGACTTGGGACGTCTGAACAAATGGATATGGGTAGACCGTCAACCCCTTCCTAATATTGTAGAATCAATTAATATGCTTAAGGGTGCAAAGAATTTCAGTGTATTAGATTTCTCCTCAGTGTATCATTCGGTACCCCTCCATCCAGATTCCAAGCACTTAACCTCTTTTGTGACACCATTGGGGGCATTTCGGTTAATCAGAATGCCGTTTGGATTAGCCTCGGCAGCTGTCTGTTTTCAGCGTATCATGAAGATAATCCTGGGGGACATGTCTAATATTTTGTTTTTTCAGGACGACATCTTGGTTTACGGAGAAAGTGATTTGGAGCATGGTAGTGTCTTCAGAGCCGTTCTGCAAAGACTAGCAGAAAAGGGATTAACTGTAAACAAATTAAAGTGTAAGATTGGTGTGTCCTCTGTCACATATTTGGGACATATTATCTCTGGGGAGGGCATCCAACCAACTGATAAGGAGCAAGTGAGGTCTTTCCTTGGCCTTGCTGAGTTCTATTCTAAGTTTGTTCAAAGTTTCTCCACCATTGTTGAAACAATCAGAGCCCTTCTGAAAAAGGTATACATTTTGCTTGGTCGCAGGACTGTGATGCAGCTTTTAACTCTATTAGGCAAGTGATAGGTAAGATGCCCACTCTTGGCCATTTTGATACTAAGAAGAAAACTTTTCTAACAACTGACGCTAGCCTGTGTGGCCTTGGAACAGTGCTTTCCCAGATTGATGGAAATGAAGAGAAAGTTGTAGCATTCGCCTCTAGAGCACTGACAAAACCTGAGCAACAGTATTCCTGCATCAAAAGGGAAGCTCTGGCCATAGTGTGGGCAATAAAGCATTTTACATTTTACTGATGGGTCATACCTTTCTTGGTGAGGTCCGATCATCGCCCTTTAGTTCAGGTATTTTCTTGTGTAGAGAGTGAAAGACTGACACTCAGACTTAAACGCTGGAGCGAAGGGTTGGAAGAATTTAACTTCCAGATGCAATACCTTCCTGGCTCTGCCAATAAGGTTGTGGACTACTTGTCAAGACTGCCCATTGAAAGCTGCAAGTGCCAGATATGGAAAATGTTGGGTTTGTTGGGTCAAAGAGACTGCTATCCAAGAATTTGAATGGGAACAAGCCTTACCTGAAGATGTACTACTGGGTGGCCTGACTGCAAGAAACTTGACTCTGATTTATTGCCTTTCTGGTCCATTAGGAATGAGCTTACCCTTTGTCAAGGTCAACTCTTACGTGCTGAGAGGGTTGTACCCCCTGATATTTTGAGATCCAAGCTTGTAAACCTTGCTCATGATGGACACTTGGGTAGGAATCTCACCAAGTCCCGACTCCGTGAGAGGTATTGGTGGCCTAAGATAGATTGTCAAGTTGAGAAGGTGGTTAAAGAGTGCTGCCAGTGATAAATCCCAGGTCACCAATACCGCTCCTTTGTCACCCTTTGAGATTCCATAGGAGCCTTGGATTAAGCTTGGTTTGGATCTCATGGGTCTTTTTGAGCTATTAGGACCCACAGAAAAATATGTAATTCTTTTGGTGGATTACTCATCTAAGTGGGTTTCCACAAAAAGTGTGAGCTCTGTCAGCACCAGAGTAGTTATTGACTTCCATGAGTTTGCTAGTGAGAATGTTCCCCATTTCCTCATCATGAACAATGGGGTACAATTCCTCTCATAGGAAATGCATGACTTTTTGAAGGATTTTGGCAATAAACCTTCAGAAAACTACATTTTATGCACCACAGGCCAATGGGCTTGCGGAGCGCATGAATAGAGTGGTAAACAAATACGTGCAGAGGGCAAATTAAATGAAGGTTCCTCTCAAGGGTGTCCTGAGGGATACTTGGTGGGCACATCATACTGCCCTCAATGCTGTCTTGCAGAAGTCTCCTTTTCAAATATTGAGGGGTACAGTTGCCGTGTCCAAACTTAATCCTGGTTGGTTACCTCTCATTGAAGGTCCTCCTGTTTTGGATAAGGAGAAGGTGAGTGCCAAAATAAAGTCTGACCAAGAGAAGTACAAAGAAAGGTTTGATTTTAAGAAATCGACTAAAACCATGATTTGGAGGGTTGGTGGGTGGGTGCTCATAAAGAAACCATGGTGGCACCGGAAGGGTGTCACTGAATTTATGGTCCCTTTTGTCATAACTTCTGTGTGCAGGAATTTTATTTCTGTTCACAATGCTGGTAAGTGGAGCATGTCCCGCCTTGTGAAATTCCGATGTGACAAAACCTTGTTTCCTTCTTGTCCATGTGTTCTGACAAGTCCTGCTTTGCCCATATGTGGTTCTTCTCTGGATTTCTTACACAGGGTTTTCCTGCAAGGTCTCGCTGTCCCCCTAAATGTTATAATGACTATGTAATGTTTAGGACAATTGGAAGTGCTCTTTCATGACTTTCACATTTATCTAATTTCCTTTGCTTCCTTTTCTTTTCTTTTAGTTTTTCCTTTCTTTACAGTTCTTTGTTTCATTCTTCTTTGGTATTTATAGTAAAGAGAATGTGTTGTAATAATTCAATGTGCTGCTCGAGCCTGGCAGTTCTATCTCCACGATAGCATCTCATGTGAGACAGTTATGAAGTGGAGAGCAGACAGGCCGGCAGCAGGAGTTGGTGGTGCTGTACCTAAGAGAAATAAACTCCTTAAAACTTACCAGTGTGTGACCTCTTAAGAGGTCTCAGGGATGTTTTTTTGTCTCAAAGGAGAGGTGTAAAGAATCAGACATAACAACATGTTGGTGAAACCAACAATGAGAAGGTTTACCCGTAATTTGAAGTAAACATATGGCACCTTCACCTCGACGCAAAACTCAAGGTGGTAACCAGATCCTATTTGGAAAACAAGTGGGACTTTAATCACTTGATGGTCAAATTCCCTCATAGTACAACACACACCTATTTTGTAAACAGATGACCTTCAAAGAAAGAGATGTAAACAGAGAAGCATGTAAGTGCGACTCTGCATTAAATGAATTGTTTCATCTTAAAAGGTTGTTTAGAACAAGAGTAGTTCAACCGTATACCTTATAATTAAATACCTGCTTGTATGGCCCTTGAATGAAAATGCTATTGCTAAGTGACAATGCACTGCAATATATGTAATAAAACATTGAGTAAACTAATCCGTGGTAATTTGACTCTACGTTCTGTTAAGAAGCATCTTCAGACATGGTAAAACCGTGAGGCAGAGTAATACTTGGGCACAGGGTTTGAGCTCTATTTATAAATGTATGTACACATCTGTGAAGGCAAATGACACCCCAATGAGGGACTGACTAAGAAGAAACAACAGGTGTATTGGCTCTATTTACAAAAAACAGATGTCTGAACTAGAAAGGAACAAATGTGATGTAATGTACACATTTGTGAAAGCAAAAAACATCCCAGTGGCGGACTAACTGATAGGAAACAACGGTTGTATTGGCTCTATTTACAACAAACAAAAGTTATCCAGCCTTCTCTGATATCTGAACTGGAAAGGCACAAATGTGATGTTCGCATTTACTACAAAGTTCAAAACGAAGGGCAGAAGAGCATACCTCTTAACTCTGGTGCACCAGGGCGCTCATTCGCACCACGGAAAGGTGAGCTGCTGAGACACAGCGGTTGCTTTGTACTTCCTGGTGAGCACGCTAAGCTCCACCCCCCCCTCGGCCCCCCGGCTAGTGATGGGATATGAGCAGGCAGTATGGGATGTAGTCCGTTAACAGAGGATAAATTCTCCCTCATTATTTTAAAGCAAACCAAAAACAGACAAAGACCTATTTCCGCCCTGTCTCTATATAACTATGCATATAATAAAATATAGAGGGAGTGTTTAGACCATGCGGTGCCTTGTACTGTCCATGGGGTGTGCCACCCTAACTCTCTTTCTCTCTGATGGCGAGCTACAAAATTAATGAAACTAGAAATATAACACCTAGTACCTACGAGGAGAAAACAGGCAATTACTGAGCGAGATGCTATAGACTGCTAGTGTTAGCTAATCTCAAGGGGTTCATTGTGGTTATGTAGAGTTCTCTTGTAACAGATCTGGAAAGGCTAAACCATGGAATTCCATCATTCAAGCCTTGGCTGGCCCTTTGAAGTCTAAATACCCAGCGCTGTTCCTTCTTGAACAGATATTATGACATGTTTACAGCTAGAAGGGAAGCTTCTGGTTTATCTAGTAAAGTCAATTTTAGATCGTGAGCATCATGCTCATTATCTAACAAGTGTGTAGTCAGTTTAATTGTCTGTTTCACACAGCGGATCGTGCTCTTATGTTCCAGGATCTGAGTTTTGCCTTTCCTTGTAGTCATACCCACATATCTCAGACCACATGGGCATATAATAAAATAAATAAGACACTCTGAATTACAATTCAGGTGAAGAGTTTGCTCCCATGGTCTGTCAGTGCCTCCGTCGATGTTTGTCAAATGTGATCATAGACATCCCATTTGTTCACTGACCATCTGTAATATTCTTCCCACACTGTTGGTGGTCTGTGGGTGTTTCAAAGAGCTAATACATTTAAGTAACATTTTTTTAGACAGTGCCTAGAGGGTTCACAGGACCAGTAGTAATATCTAGTGGACAGTCTTTGATCAGATTGAGACTGGCCTTTATATTTGAAATCACTGAGTTAAAAAAATGCCTTTTTGTACTGATGGTGGATGATTTTATTGAAAAGGTTTCCAATCAATCATTATTGAATTTCACTGACAAAGAAAGAGATGTTAGGATATCCCCTCCTCCTTATCCCCCCCTCAATTTATTGGTAGATACATTTTGTTTAATAATCCTAAACAGAAATGTATTTTAATAAATGGCAGACTTTAAAAAGATACCCCTGCAAATTGTATGCACTCTTGTGTTAGGAATTAATCTATAGTAGACTCTGTAATTTCCTTGTATTATGTCAGATATCAAAGTAAAAATACCATCAGTAGTTACTGTAGAGTACTATCTTTTAGAGTCACTGTCTCCTCGGAAAATATGCTCCATTGGAATATTAATTGTGATAAGGTGTCTATTCAGAAATCAAATGGACAGATGTATTGGAATACAAATATAATAGCAAATTATGGTAATTTGTTATCAAAAGCAATTGATGGCATAATCATCTCATCTAAACATTGAATAAAGTGAAGTCTTTTTTAAGTGCAAGAACTCAAATATATGTCATCACAGTTAAAGATAACGTTGATGAGCACCAAGATTGAACATATCTCTAAAGAACTCAACAGATTTGTATGAAAACCGTTTATTTTTCCCCCAATCAGATTGAAAATAATTAGTACCCTATATAGGAGAGCTAGGTATCAAACTACATATAAAAGACATCAGGCAGACTGTCTCTAGATTGATCTGCAGACTGTATCTGGATTGATCTGCCCGAAACTGAGGTCTCAAAAAATACATAAGGATATTGGAATATAATTGCAGAAAAAAATGTGGAAAGAGTGGTGGTAAAGTCCATCCCAACTAGCAATAAAGGTGTACTATCTAACACATTGTTATGATTCGATCCCCCCAAATAGTCCTAAAATCTATTTGAATAACAAACTTTGTTCTAAAAAATAAATACCTGCCAGGTGTTTCTGGAAAGGGACCATGGCTTCTCCATGAAAACAAAAACGGCTTAAACAGGGTTGCTTAACTTGCACCTTTATTATTTTCCCTTTATATATATGAATTATCTTCTGCTCTTTTTGCATCTGCCGGTGACCCTCATGTTTAGGTAGTTGTAGTTACCCAGCTTACTGTATGCAGACAATGTAAAATTGCTTTGCCTTATGCCAAAGGGTTTACAAAAATGCCTAGCCAGTTTACACTAATATGCCTCAGAGCATGTTCTATGAATACATACATCTAAAAGTAAAGTCTTCATATTCAAAGGAAAGATGGAGCAGACAAAAGTAATCTTCAGATGGTACCTAGGAAATGAACCCCAGGAAATTGTTAACATCCATCCCTAACTTGGAAAATGTTTTGCAGCTCAATTATATAGTAAACATCATCTATTGCACTTGTCTAGAAAAGCAATATCAGACACAAATAGACAACCATCCTTTTATAATGCACCCAGCAGTAGATATTTTAAACAACATCTGATCACACTGTATCATATGAAAATGTCCTTTAGTCTTAAATATGCTATGGAAACTAATTGGTATTTTATCAATTTAACTGAAGGGGAAATAATGCAAAAACTGTGCTCCTTGACTTATAAGATAGCTACAATGGCAGTTCATCTGGAGCCTGGTCTGAATAGTGCCTTTGTGGCAGGTTTGGCAGCAGTTCTAATCTCAGGTTTTCAGTTGATCCACTGTGAGAAAATTGAATTGAGGGAACTGCTGCATGCTGAAATGTAGAATGTGTAGTGAGGGCACAGCGTAGAGGGAAAAAATATCTTGCATGCCATGGAATTTTTTGCCATATTGCTGGCCCTCTTTAAGTCTATGACATTACCACAGCTGAAATCCCAATTAAAGAAACTTTACCCATGGCCAGTTGGAAATTAGACACAGAAGTTTGTTTACAAATGGATTAATACAAATGTATTTCCTCATTTCGAGTTACAAATAAACACAGCTATATTTGTCTTGCAGTTTTAAAACATGGGGTCCATCACATGGTTTTGTTATACTGAAAGAATAATTTACCTCTTCGAACATTTACAGGTGCCTGTGAAATTTGCCATTTTACGGTCGATTTTGTGACTGTTCCAATTATAGTGTGCAATACTTTGATCATGTTATTTATATTTGATCTGCTTTACACTGTAAACGCCAACCATTTTTGATACCTCTTTTTTTCAGAAATTTGGTATAATCCTTGACTCTGCAGAAAATGCTTTTTATTCATTATGTCCTACAAAATTAATCTCTAAGTTTTTAAAAAGCTTTCTGCTTTTATAATGAAGAAATGATTGTGATTGTATTTTTTTACTTTTATTCTTTTTAATTTTTTAAAAATGTATAACAGATTAAAAAAAGCAGATATCATTTCATGTAAAATCAATACAAGCTTAGCAAAATCAACAGCATACCTGCCAAAATTCATAATTATAGTTAAAATGATTCAGGTGCATAATAATCATCAAAATTGCAAATATTAAAAAACACAGTAACCATTTGACATGTCTTAGATACCCAAAATATACAGTACAGTTAATGAGATGTGCCTCCCGGATATGCTACTCGATAAATAGAATGCAAATTAACATAGTTCTGCATAAATATTCCACATCAGACACTCTGACCTACGTTCGAAGTTAGATAAAATGATTACTAATTACCTTAACTTTAGATATTTCATAAAACAAATGCAAATACCCTCATGCAATATGCAGAAAGTTTCCATCAACGTAGTGCGCTATTAGCAAAACAGAGTGATTCCTGCAAAATAAGGCTGATGTGCAAGTTAAGCAAACAACAATCATTTGATCCCCACACAAAAAATGTATACCCCAGATAACAGAGATAAAGTGCCGATTGTGTGTCTCTGTCCCTACACATAACACATGCTTCTGGACCCCTTCCTGCTGGCCGCAGGACATGGGACTTCTTCCTATTCCAAAGAATAAAAACCTTGAAGAAAATTAGGAATCTGATCCCTTATAAACTTCTAAAAACAGTAGTCATTGCACTGGTTCTGTCATGCATTGACTACTGCAATGGCTTGTATCTTAATCAGAAAGTAAACTTTATGCAGAAATCACAAACTGTGTAGAACTCTGCAGTCAGAATGCTTTAAAATTTACCTTAATTCCACTCTGCTACCCCAACCCTGAATGAGCTTCACACGCTCCCTGTCAAAAAGCGAGCCACTTTTAAATTGCTCTGCATTGCTTTTATTTCCGTAGCTAGAATACGCCCCATATACTTGAAAAATAAGTTCAGATTGTACATGCCAAATAGACCCCTCCGATCCAGCCTTGGGAAAAAACGCATTGTACCCCGACATAGACTGGCTACCTGGGGCGACAAAAGCTTTGTGAAAAATACAGCAATCCTCTATAATGAACTCCCTCTAGTTATAAAAAATAGCCCACACTATAATAAATAGTAATATCTAATAGTCAGGACATCACTACTTATTCTTATGCACACTTTTCTTGCTTCAGACTAGCGCCAAGACGCCTCAGGGCATAACGGCACTCTATAAAACACCAAATCAAATCATTATCATTGGAGTCTAGGCAGTTAACCTGGAGACAAGTGGAGACTTAACCACGAGTACACCAGCCTCTGCAAAATCTCCCAGAAGACCAATCAAGACAAAAATAAACCAGATAATCCAGCATTATGTCAATTAATACAATTACTGAGTATTACCCCGGTCCAAAAGGGGTGCCCAGATTGTCTTACCCTTCCACTTGCCTGCCTTTACTCACATATAACGTGTTTTCAGTATTAAAAAATGCCCTGGCCATTGATGAAATCGTGGGCTTTGGGGATCCAGCCACGCTGAAGCAGTACAATGCAAGCAATGGCAACAAACACAAAACAGTGAACTAATAATTTCCATCTGGGGATGAGAATGCAGATTTCTTATTTGTTCCTGGTGTCAGACCAATCTGCCAGTAACCTGATGATACTTCATCTTTGATGCTCTTTACAACATGATCAGATTGCCGGTAGATTTTATTTTTCACAGATAGGCTATCTCCAGTGTCCACATCATGTGTACACCACTTGGACTGACCGTGGGGCAAAGAGAAGACCTCAGCAAACAGGTGTCAGAAAAGGCAATTCCTTCCACTGACCCATCTTTAGGGTTGTGAGAGGGGAAGTCAGGGGGAGGTTTACTCTCTTCTTCTCAATCCTCGGCAGTGACCGTCAGAATGCCACATCAGTCCTGTCATGATAGGGTTTAATGCAATTCACACTTTTGGGGTTCCTGCAAGTCCCAATGTCCACAAGATAGGTGAGCTCCCCTCCGCTCCACTAGTCCTAGGGAGCCCTAAGAGCCACAGGCTCCAAAACCTACACCTTCTGTCCAGGGTGGAAGTCCGCCAGTGACCATCTTGCTTACTGTGATTGTATTGATGAAATTATTCTGTATTATTTTTTATTATTATCTATGAATCTCTGTGGAGTTCCTAAGCAATAATTAATAAATATTAAAAATATCAAAGATTATATCGTTAACTTACAATGCTGATTACACTTTGTTAGTGTAGACAAAGCTGTACAGTTTATACCTTTCTGTATTAAATACACATCAGATTTTAGTTTTTAAATAAGCAAGCACTGGCAAGGAAAATAAATCTTGCTTTTTGATAGGGTAAACATTTGATACCTGTTTGATGATAACGTTTGTGTTGCCCCAAGCTGTCCTGGAGAGACAATCTCATAATGAGCAGCATCTTTGGCTGCAAAAGTTTTGGTCGCTGTGAGCAATGAGCAGTGTTTTTTACTGAACAAACTGCATTAGAAGAGTTGAGTTGTATCCTTAGAGAAGAGTGTAATGAAAATAAGTCAGAAGTTTGCTTTCAAAGTCTTGAATATATAAAAGGGATATATAATAAAATATGACATAAAGGAGGCCCTTCACAAAATGCCAATATTTTAGTTGCATCTTTGAGAAAGAATACAAGTGTGTATGCACATCTTTATTTTCTGAAAAAATGCTGAAAATCCAACAATATGCTAACATTACAAAAATGTAATTCCCATTAACACCAAGGGTCAAGAGAGAATGACTCTACAGCATCCAAAAGACAAAATTACATATGACAGGTTAAGGCATCCAAAGGAAACTTTTGCTGTCTCAGCAAAATGATTACATCAAAGAACATACACTGACTAAATCACAAGCAACACATCATGTTGCATTTACAATCTAGCACAAATATTGCTTGATCCTCCATCATCAAATTATTAGGGGAAAACAGATGGGTTAATGTAACCATCCATAGAAATGCTACGGCCTTGATTAATGGCTCATACAAGCCTTAACATCCCATGAAAACACATGAAAGTAAATAGAATGGTAGATTACCCTAATCCCTGTACTTCTTCATATATTTGTTTGAAAAATTGTGACCTGACTACACAAACACCTAAAACTGTGGACCTAAAAATGTAACATGTCTGTTCTGTAGGTAAAGGTAATTTGGAAACAAATTTGAAAATACTATTTTATCGTTATATCTACTCAGAATTTCAGGTTTGCCTTGTGGCGTATGTGACACCAGGTGAGAAAATAAAACTGTCACAATTGCAGACATTGTTATTATGTCACTGATTGTATTAGGTTACCTCCACAGCACACAAGGACATTTTATACAGAACAAAACATTCCAGCAATCCCAAGGATCATATAGATTCCAGACTTTTACGATACAGTGACACAGTTTTCACAAGCATATACTATGGAGGTAGAAACATAACTGTAAATCTACTCCTGTTCAAGTTCACAAAAAACTCCAGGAGTACTACAAAGAAATTATAAAATAGCAGCTTTCCATGATTACTCGTGTTTATGGATCTTCCACTCACCTAAATGTAAATTATTTCATTATAATCATGCGTAAATTATTAGCAAAAAGGCAGTCGGAGAAGCTGTCATTTTTTCCTCCACAAGGAAAATATTTTTCCCTATGGAGAATATCCTTCACTTAAACACCCATTAAGGTTGTGTGTTCCACACAAATAACTGCTGGTGGAGCCTTGCAAATGTTTGTGAGTGTAAAAGTAAAGGTGACTACTTACTCCTAAATTATCACATACGCCAAGGCTCTCCTGAAAACTATTGTGACAACATACCATTTAACTCATTCTGAAATGCAGCCAATTTCTAGAACATTTCAAACCCACTTTTTTCTCTCTCACAGGATGACCTTGCATTTCACAAAGGCCTAAATTAACCAACCAAGATAAAAAAAAATGCAGCATGCTGAATTTATATTGCATTTGGTGCAGCACAAAGTGTGGTAAGTATTTTGCGATCAAATTATTATCATATGCATACTCTCCTTACTTAGATAGTCAGATTCTCTGCACTCAGCAAAATCTGCTTGTACTTAGTCAGGTGCTTGTTGGTCAGATACTGTGTTCAGATACGAGTCAACAGTAGCACCACAGAATGGGAAACCACTACCATCAGTGGGTAACCCTTGCCAAAACGTTCTAACTGCTCAAGACTCACACACGTAGATGCAACCGCTTTCAGACATCCAGGTGAAGCAGTTGCAACTGGCAATAGGCCTGCAATTGCTTTCATGCATTTGTGTCAACACTGAGAGAGCGCAGCCTTTCTTCTCACTGCAGAATAACACAAAGCACTAATTATCAGTTATTCCCAGAGCGAGTGCCCTACAAAGGCATTCTTGCGGCTATGTGACGGCAGTCATGCAATTGTCATCCCAGAGTACCGGATCAGAAACATCCTTGTGTGTCACCTCTGAAGAGGTTTTGCTGTCAAGGAAAAATTCAGAATCCAATGTCTACAATAGACTACTATTTCTAAGAACATGCAGACTTCTTTTTGGTTAACAGGGGCGTTCATGTTAAGAATCGCTGAGATTCTTTCATGCAACACTTTCCTCACTTCTTTCTCAACGTGATGTCCCGAGTTTATGACTTCAATTTTACAAAATTATACCTTGGTCGGGAAAACTTTTGTCCATGTTCTGTGAGATGATTCTACAAGGCAATATTATAAGTTTTGCAAGCTTCTCTCGTAGTTGAAGCCACCAATAGGTCATTAATGTAGTGGACCAACACTGAGTGATTTGGCATTTTCAGAGATTCAAGTTTCATTTTAAGGAACCAACTATAGATTATGGGGCTCTTTGTATACCCTTATGGGACTCGGTTCCAGGCAAAAAATTAACTGCTGAAACAGAAACGAAAAAAGAATTGGCTAGCTTCATTCAATGGAATCAAAAAGAAGGCCTGGCACAAGTCAGTGACTGAAAACCATTCAACCTCGCATGGAACCTGAAATAAAATCATAGCTGGATTTGGTAACATGGGACAACACTGATCAACAATGGTATTATCCATGCACAAATCTTGCACAATTTGATATTTGCCATTCGGCCCTGCAAGTTCATAATGGGAGAGTTACACGGACTTCCCATTATCTCCTTCAGAATCGCGTGCTCAATAATTGAGTCAATCCGTGCAGACATTCCAGCAGTGGTATCTGGAGACAAATTGTATCGTGCGATTCTTGGGAATTCTGCATTTGGTTTGATTGCGATTCGGACTGAGTAAACACCTTTGATTAATCTGATATCTTTACCTGTAAAGTCCCGGACTTCAGGTAACACTATATATCTCAGTGGTTCAGGCAAATCAACACAAGTCAGAAGAGGATTCATCCCCATATCTGATTTCTGTTGGGAACGTTTGAAAACAACATCCTCATCATTCATTTGGAATTCAATTTCTCTGAGTGTGCAAAAAATAAAAAAGTTCAGTTTACATATTAAATCACGCCAAAGCAGATTAACTGGACTTGTGTCACACACCACAAATCAATGACGTTACTCAAAGGATCCTATTTTAACAGTAACTTGTTCTGAAATTGAGGAAGGCAACCTTTTGTTGGTAAGTCTTATAACCTTGATACTTTCTCCCGAGAGGGGAAGGTTTGGAACCTCTGCTGTTTTCACAGTAGAGCGGGTAGAACCAGTGTCGACAAGGAATGAGATAGGATTCCCATCCACTTCTCCATCAATGTAGGGACCAGTCTGGTCCACCACTAGGGCTGCACCAAGCATGCAGTCCTCCTCCCCCCTCAGACACCATCATGCTAACGGTTCGTGGTCACTGTCATCCAATTCAATCAAATATTGCTGTGCTACATTCTGATTTTGGTCGGAATTTTGATTCATATTGTATCTTTGCCCCCGAACATTCTGTTGTGGCTTGGGAGCTTGTGACATTTGCATTTGCTGTGATACATTAGAGTTCTGCATACTCTGTTTTTGCATTTGTTGAGTCTGTCCCATATTATTCCCTTGAGACTGTGTGTAATCCACTTTCTTCATCTGCCTCCCCATATTATTCGAAATCGACTTACACTTGCTTCTCCAATAGCCAATCTTTTCACACACGTAACAAGGATTTGTAATTTTCAAAAGCGACACCTTAATACTCGTTCTAGGATCCACAGGATTACCCCGACCTCTACCTTGTGACAGGAAATTCTGCTGTTGAAAACCATTAAAAAACCTGCATCATTAGAACTTGATTATATACTCTCTGTACCTGTCCTATGTTCTCGAAACCCATTTGATTTGGACTTTACTGCTTCATCTTTATCTTTGCAATCATTAATTTCTCTTTGAGTTTCTTGTGTCCCATATCAATATTGTCTGCACAATATTTAGCAAAACGCAAAATGTAATCAGCTGATTTACTCTGCCAACAAAGTATAAGGTCACATTTGCTCATCAAGTAATGTTTTTACAGAGAAAGAATAGTTCCTCCTTCATAAATCTCTAATTTTGAAGGGCTATGTGTTCCTTGAATCATTTCTTCTAATTCAACTTTTTATCGGCTGACGTTAATGAGTGGTTTATTTTTCTGAACAGAATTTTTAACTGAACTTGGACCTGCAACCCTATCAGAAATGTGAGATGAAACTGGAAACTGAGCTGACAGTACTGCTGAATTCTGATTATTCGGATCATTTAAGCCATACATCAAAATCTCAAGGAGTAAACCCTGATTGCTCTCCAGTACTATTTAAATTTAAGCTTCAATTAGTAAAATTTGTACTTATTCCAAGTTGCCCATTTGGCACAGATGAATCTGGAACTGAACTACCCATTGGCACAGTCATATCAGAAGCTTGAATATTCAATTCAGGAGATCCACTCAGCTTGGAACTAATAAAAGGTGGAAACCTCTGCACAATTTTTTGTGTCAGAATAGCTTGTGTCTGATTAAGGACAACATTCACAACAACTGCATTATCAGTCCACATTGGAACCATGGGTGTGTGAATCAGAGATTTTACTGTCAGATCTGAAGAACCTTAAAGTTCTGTGTTGGCTCCAGTAGGTACAGTCAAATTGTGAATCATATTTACCCATAACTCAGACTTGTACAGGGGTACAACAGGGCCAATAGTAATAAGAACAGTCAAACCATCTGGAGCATTTGAATTAGTCAGGGTTATAGGAGTGGACATTTCTGTCCTTCCACTCATAGGAGAAATAAGCATCAGTTTCTTTGGTACCTCAGGCATCAAGGGAGCTGGTATACTGATTTGCATCTGATCTCTACTCGCCATCTCAATATAAAGTGATAGGCAATTCAGTAATAAATCATTCAGAAGTTCATCATCTATAGGATTCTGCTCTCCCTCTTTCCCTGTTTCAGTTGTGTATGTATCAAAATACTGCTTTTTTTCTTTTACTTGCCCCAACTCCTTCCTCAACCTCTAACACCAGATACAATTGTGTATTATATCTGCTTTCCACATTTTCTGTTGAGCATGCATCTAGCTTCTGCTTAATGATCCATAGTTTTACTATACTCCCTTGGTATTTATCTTTATCTTTCTGTTGCGCTGTATGCTCCTAGGTATTTAAAGCCGCAAGAACAGTGGGTCTAACAGGATCTCTCATTTCGTGCATTCTTTTTCTTAAATTTTCTAAAATCCTCAAATGAAATGTCCTCTAACGAGAAAACTGCAACTCCTCATCTTTCTCAATAAGTGTGTGCCAAAACTCGAGTCACAGACATGAATATAATCCTTTGCCCATCATGACAACGTTTCCTGGCGGACCCTCAGGTGTTCCCTTTACCTTCGTTTTGGCAAATACGGTATCATCTCTCTTTGCTAATTTCTGCAATGACTTTAAAATTTCTTTTATTAAATTCTGTATTCACAAATGATTTCTGTAAATCCAGGAAATGTTATACTTCCACAATTCATCCTGTTCGGCAACCTCAACCAATGACAGCACAACTCTTAAAGAGTCAACCAGCTCCAGCCCAGCTTTATACCAACTGACCAATCACGGTCTGGCACACTGTGATGATGTCGCTCCTTGCAGAAGTTCATACTCCTTCACAATTTTTCCTGCGCATTTTTCTCAAGGCAAATTGACAATACAAGACAAGCAACAAATTAAACTGTCTGCTCCACTAAAGGATATTTACTCTCACAAGGTTAATAAACTTTCTATACTCACTCACTGCAATGAAACTTTAACCAGCGAGATTTCACCCTTTATTGATATAGGTATTCCGTGTCCACTTAAGATCAACCATATCAATCATTTACCACTAACGCACAAAGGCAACCCTTTCCAAGGTATTGTTGATGACACATCATGACAAACACTACAAACCAGCAGACAACTTACTCAGTGTTTTCTACACTGAGACATATCTCAAGGTCTTAGGCCAAGAAAGACCCGTTTACAACTTCAACTTAGCACAAAAGTGCCACACTCATACAAAGACTTTAACCAGGTGGACTAAAACCACTTCACTCTGCTCAACAACACACAGCCATTTATAAAAGCACAATCGCAAGCAATAGCAACGTGCATCCCTATTGACACTCACACTCCTTTGCTGCTAGTCATTGACTCAGTCCAGAGTGATACTCCATCCACCCTTCTCTTTGCCAAATCAAAAATTATGGACTTTTTACACTTGGACTAGAGACTATTTCCAGCACCCTAAAATCTCACTTCACTAGGCAGAACCATTGCTCTGCTACTGGATTTGTTGTAGCATAAAGCATTGTAAAATTATATTATACGCATACACTCCTTACTACTCTACCCATATTGATCCCTTTACAATTAGACAATCTGAAGCGTTTCAGTTTGCCAGTGAGGCAATGATCTTCTGATGAATCTTGATCCACCGATAGGAGGAATAGAAATTAGGGTGGCCAAATTCTATGTCAATTTTCCAATAAGGACTATTAACTGAAAGCAAACTTCACAAATTACAAATTAAATGTAGGTACACCACCCTCAGGACTATGCTGTAGAGTTAATAATAGCAACAGGAAGACCCAAACTCTTAAAGAAGCTAGTAAAGTTAGGATAATGCTGACTAAAAGCTCCCCAACGCAAAAGAAAAGAAGTAAAACCAAATGTTCTGTCACAGCTCGATGATTCTCCCTACTGTGCATTAAGTCATACAGCACAGTTTGAATGGAAAAATCATCAGGACTCTATAATAGATTCAGACAGATAATTGATACATTTGGTCATTGTAAGATTCAAAATTCATTTCCAAAAGCAATTGATTGAGAAGTTAAGCTAAGAATATCTCAGCGTGCAAAATAATAGCAAACATTTATCATGCTCTCTTTGGATGGTCATAATCAGAATCAATTACAAAGTTACAGAATCCTACCTCCATTAAGGCAGAAGGATAGTTTGTTATCTAACAGCTCAGGTCCTACGACGTTAGGAAAAAGATTTAAAATTAAAGCGTATTAAGGGCAAGTCCATTAGCATGAGCAAGGAAATAAAAGTATGAAAAATAAAAATTGTTGGGCAAAGAAGGCTCAGTCTGTCAATTACCAATTGTAGCCTCAGAAACACAATCCAAAAGCAGGAGATAGTTAAAGAATCAATGAGCATAGCTTCTAGAGCTTTAGTTAAAAAATCAATGAGCATAGCATCAAGATCTTGAGTAGGAAAATATGAGATTGGCATTGCCCTTCCTTTGGGGTCTCTTTTTTTATAAAGTTTTTAGGATCATCTCAGTGAGGTGGCATCACACCATCATAAAAAAACTATCACATGTCCATATTTGCATGACGTCTTCTAAGACACCTACAACAATAGGAGGTTTTACCATGCTAGTCAAGAGAAATGAGAGATTCAAAATTCCTCATTGACCTAACATTGGTGAAAAAGAAATACAACGCTGCGTTCTAAAGTAACAGCTGCGATCCAGTTTCCACAGGAATATTTTGCTGTGAACGTTGAAGAAACATTCAAGAATATCGAGGTGTACACATGTACAAGGCGCATAAAGCAACATTGACTAGCAGAAATGTAACCATTATACTAAGTCAGCGGAAAGGTCCCTTCTACCACAGATTTGTCAAATTTCACATATGTGAATGCTTTTCTAAACTCCTTTTACAAAAATCGTTTTTGCATTTTTATAAACTATAGAAGTTCTAATATCACTATGTAGAATTTCAAGCTTTTACTTCACTTCTACACATTTGGCACCGACTTTTCTAACTAGTGTATTCTCAATAAAAAGCATTTAAAACACTAAGCCATTTCAATTTACATCAAAGTTCCATCACTATACGTTAATAAGCAACATATGCATTAGAAAGTCATTGGTGTAACTTGATTACAAGCTTGGATATATGTTTTCTTCACTTTCATGTTTTAAAGCACACTTTCACAATGCTTCAACTACACTGTGTGCAAAGTGTACCTTTAGCTTTTTGTCTTTTAGTATGCCAAAGTGTTTAATGTTTGTAATTTGTATAAATTGTGCTGCATCACATTTGGTTAGAAGTAACTACATACATAAGATACTTTTGTGTGTTTGTTACAAAAGTTAAATAGCATAACATTTTCTTACAAGTAGTCATATTTACAATTTTTAACAATGTGTCACAAGTTCACAGTATGAATTTCAAAAGCTTTGTAAGGAAGACTCTTTTCATTCTAAGCCAAAACAAAGTATATAATAACTTTTTTCAATGTTAACTTATAAGAAGTCACTCTTTATTTTACAAATCTTTAGTATTTTCTTCAAGCAGTTTTGTTTACATCTGTTTGGATTCGTACTGTGCACGATACATCACACTGTATTTAGGCAAATCCTACAAACAATTTTTATGACTATACCTAACTCTTCACCCATGCCCAACGCATATATATTTATGAATTGCAGGTTCCAATGTATTATATTAATTAATATATACATAGCTATAAGTATTAAAGACTAATATTGAAATACAGAGCTGAGACGTGGTCCCCTGGGGTTCTATTAGAGAATATAGGGAAAGTGGAAAGGAAAGCATGAAGCAATTTCTTCAAGCACCACAATATTTATTGTCTACTACTCTGTTTCCCAATATTGCTTGAAGAAGTTTAGATAAAAGGATGCATAATCTATGAATTTAACGGGGGACCAAGCTCCTCCAATGAATTAGTGGACTGCTGCTGGAATGAAAAATTAACAGACTAAACACCCCCCAGATCAATGAAAGACATTCACATAGAAGCTAAAAACTATATGGTACCGAAAGCTTTTAACCCAACAAGGAGGGAAGTTCCAGTGCACCACTTGGACGTCGATTCATGAAAATGCTATGGGGTATCAGAAGTGACATAAAATGCCCTTTGACCTGTGATGACATCACTGGAAGTGACATCATATAACTGCACCCTGGTGGCATTACACGAAGTGATATCTTTTGAAATTTGACTCTAATGACATCACAGGAAGTGAAATTACAAAGGAAAAAACTGGAATATTGATAAGAAGTGCAAGTTTTTTTAGTTCATACACATATGACAACAGGGGTGCTACCATGCCAAGAATGCAACCATCACATACCCATTGGCAACTATCATTTGCCAAATGACAATGCTTTGCTGATCAATTACAGTCCACAATGTGCACTTACAGCTCTCAATGCCATCAACATCCCCAAATGATTAGACACAAATATAATTGGAATGCTAACTTCGGCATACAGATCAGGGCCACGGCTCCTGTAGCAATGCAGGCAGTCATAGTACTGGAACAAATAGAAGGGGGGGAAAGGGGAGAAAGAGTGGTCAATAGGTATTGAAGCACTCAGTGTTTGATAAAATACCCCTCACACACCAAAAGGCCCCTTGGTGTCATGCTTCATCATCGGGGTCTTCGCACCCCTCTATCGGGATGCGGCGTGCTACGACCTACGGCTACGCGGGAGCACTATCAGGTTGGCTATGTGTGGTGTACAGTGTGTGGGGTATGTTTTTAAGGTGAGTAGGGAATGTGGTGAAAGAAATTAAAAAGTACCTGGCAACTAGAGTGTAAAAGAAAAACAGTTTTATTCTGAACTCCGGCTGGTACTATTAAAAGAAGTGCAGGGCGAGATCAAGTCTGTTGTATTAATGAACAGGACCTCTGGTGTGCTATGTTGTCGACATGTTTCGGAGGCAAGCTCCTTCTTCAGGACAGGGGCACAAACTCCCTTCCCTACTCACGTCTTCTTCTACAAAAAAATGTGTATTTTACAAAAAAGTGAATTTTTTTTGTAGGAATTGGCTAAGTGTGCCTACAGCGGTCTGCTACAAGTTCAATGACCTGCAGAAAGACAAAAAAATAACAACTAATGGTTACCCATGTAGCGGGTAGTTCATACAGGCGCAGTCACCTGGAACCACACCATTTGCTTATTAATAAGCTTGTTGAAAAAAAGGGGGACTCACAACACATACAACATAAAACACATAAAAACTAGGATTTACTGTAAGTTGTATTCATACTTGTGAAGCTTGGTTTGTAGGCTTCATGAGCAAAATTGGAAACGTTGGGGTGCTGCTCCAATGGATATCTGTAGTGGAGAATGGTGCAGCTATAAATGCAATTCAATCCCACTTACTTTCTTAGAGGAATGCAGATGGTCGTGGGATACTAATTCTCAGGTATTATACTCACAAGGTCAGGACACTCTGATCGCCGCCTTACCCCTCACGCTGCTCCGCTGGTGTGGAGTCATGCAAGAGACATGGTTATTTATACCCCGTTTCATTAATTGGGCGGAAACGAGTATGCCTCCCTGTATGGCTATTCCGCTTTACAGCCATACAGGGCATTCGTATGTTGTAGCCGCGTTAGCATAGGATCAGCGTCTGCGTGTTCAGGAGGTCTTTTCCGAGCATGCGCACCGGATCACCACTGTTCCCCTGCGCATGCGTGTTGAAGGAACTGGTTTTGTCCACTCTTAGCGCATGCGCGGTAGGCACACGCGCACTACGATGCATATCTTGTCTTAGGAGCGCGAGTGTAGGTCATGCGCCCAAGACTATTGCGCGTATGGATGCAATAAGGTGTATATCCAACCAAAGGCTAATCCAGCGGGTGATGGGGGTTGTGTGTATAATAAACTACCGCTTTCCACAAGGTTGTTAAATATTTGGTGATAAAATATACATGGTCTAAACCATAAAAAGAAATTAATTTTAGAAATCATTTTTAGAACAAAGGATTGGTGCTACTGTCTAGGAAGTTGCACATCAAGGGTGTTACTGTGTATGTTATGCTGACAGTTGGCTCCAGGGCACATCATCGTTAAGCCCATTGAGATGGGTGCCCAAACGGAACACCCACCTTTGTTCTTTTTGAAAAAGGCCCGCATCCGGGGGCAATTGCTCAATGACTGTCCATTTTAAGTCGTTGACGCAGTGTTGCATAGTTAGAAAATGCGTGGCCATTTTTGTTGTACTTTTCTTACATCGCACATTGCTTTTATGTTCATTCATTCGTGTTTTGATGGCTCGTGTTGTCATGCCCACATATTCAAGGTTGCATGGGCACTTTATGAGGTAGATTACGTTTTTGGAATTACAGTTCGTGAATCTCCTTTGCTCCCATGTTGAGCCATTGCGGAAGGTGAGTCTTGTACTTTTTTCTGTCAAGTGGCAACTGCTGCAGTTTCCGCATGGGAAATGACCCTGAATGCCTATTGATGGTTGTAAGGACACATTGGTTGGTTTTGGTCTAGTGTGTACCAATATGTCTCTGAGGTTACGTCCCCTGCGATGTGCAAACATTGGTTTGTCCAGATCCAGCTCGCCACTTGTTAATATTCTCCAATGTTTATTCACAATTTTGGACACTTCGTTTGACATTGTGTTAAATGTTGTTACACAGATAGGTCTTTTGTTTTCTGTAGGTTCCTTAATTCGTTCTTCCAGTAATGCCTCTCTGTTATTATTTTTTGCCCTCTTCATTGCTTTGTCGATGATCCTGTTGGGATATTCTCGTTGCCTGAGTTTTTCTTTTAGGTCGTTCGCCTGCTTCTTGAATTCGGACACATCTGTGCAGTTACGCCTTAGGTGTAAGAACTGTCCGTATGGCAGGTTTTCCCGTAGATGTCGAGGGTGAAAGCTGTCGTACCTCAGCAGGCAGTTCCTAGAGGTAGGTTTAAAATGGGTAGTTGTTTTTAGTACCCCTGCATCTGCATAGATATTGAGATCTAGGAAGACCAATGTATGGTCTGAGATGGTACTTGTGAACTTCAGGAAGGCGTTCTGGTTGTTCAACCATTCCAGAAAAAGCTCAGCTGATTGGCGATCACCTTGCCAAATGACCAGGATGTCGTCAATGTATCTTCTCCAACATTTTATATTTGATCTGTATGGATTTTGGTCGTGGAGAATCCTGCTGGTCTCAAGGTGGTGTACATAGAGACCAGCCAGGCTCGGAGCAAAGGTGCTCCCCATGCTGGTCCCATGGCATTGTTGGTAGATTGTGGTTTTGTACTGGAAAAAGTTCTTTTGCAAAGCCAGTGAAATGCATTCTAGAACCAGTCCTCGTGGTGTTTGATATTTCCATGGAGTGGAAAAGAGTACTTCCTCGATGATCACCAGCGTTTCATCGTGGGGAAGGCTGGTGTAGAGGCTTTCCACATCAAGGGACATCAGAAGTTGGGTTTTTGGGTCAAAAGTCATTTCTTGTAGTAGTTGTAATACTGCCTTTGTGTCCTTTAGATACGTGTTTGTTGACTGTACTAAAAGTCTCAGGAAGGCATCCGCGAACCTCGACAATGGTTCTAAGATTGAGCCAATGCCTGAAACTATTGGTCTTCCCGGGGGTTTGTTGAGATCCTTGTGGATTTTGGGAATGCGTAACTGCACAGATGTGTCCGAATTCAAGAAGCAGGCGAACGACCTAAAAGAAAAACTCAGGCAACGAGAATATCCCAACAGGATCATCGACAAAGCAATGAAGAGGGCAAAAAATAATAACAGAGAGGCATTACTGGAAGAACGAATTAAGGAACCTACAGAAAACAAAAGACCTATCTGTGTAACAACATTTAACACAATGTCAAACGAAGTGTCCAAAATTGTGAATAAACATTGGAGAATATTAACAAGTGGCGAGCTGGATCTGGACAAACCAATGTTTGCACATCGCAGGGGACGTAACCTCAGAGACATATTGGTACACACTAGACCAAAACCAACCAATGTGTCCTTACAACCATCAATAGGCATTCAGGGTCATTTCCCATGCGGAAACTGCAGCAGTTGCCACTTGACAGAAAAAAGTACAAGACTCACCTTCCGCAATGGCTCAACATGGGAGCAAAGGAGATTCACGAACTGTAATTCCAAAAACGTAATCTACCTCATAAAGTGCCCATGCAACCTTGAATATGTCGGCATGACAACACGAGCCATCAAAACACGAATGAATGAACATAAAAGCAATGTGCGATGTAAGAAAAGCACAACAAAAATGGCCACGCATTTTCTAACTATGCAACACTGCGTCAACGACTTAAAATGGACAGTCATTGAGCAATTGCCCCCGGATGCGGGCCTTTTTCAAAAAGAACAAAGGTGGGTGTTCCGTTTGGGCACCCATCTCAATGGGCTTAACGATGATGTGCCCTGGAGCCAACTGTCAGCATAACATACACAGTAACACCCTTGATGTGCAACTTCCTAGACAGTAGCACCAATCCTTTGTTCTAAAAATGATTTCTGAAATTAATTTCTTTTTATGGTTTAGACCATGTATATTTTATCACCAAATATTTAACAACCTTGTGGAAAGCGGTAGTTTATTATACACACAACCCCCATCACCCGCTGGATTAGCCTTTGGTTGGATATACACCTTATTGCATCCATACGCGCAATAGTCTTGGGCGCATGACCTACACTCGCGCTCCTAAGACAAGATATGCATCGTAGTGCGCGTGTGCCTACCGCGCATGCGCTAAGAGTGGACAAAACCAGTTCCTTCAACACGCATGCGCAGGGGAACAGTGGTGATCCGGTGCGCATGCTCGGAAAAGACCTCCTGAACACGCAGACGCTGATCCTAGGCTAACGCGGCTACAACATACGAATGCCCTGTATGGCTGTAAAGCGGAATAGCCATACATGGAGGCATACTCGTTTCCGCCCAATTAATGAAACGGGGTATAAATAACCATGTCTCTTGCATGACTCCACACCAGCGGAGCAGCGTGAGGGGTAAGGCGGCGATCAGAGTGTCCTGACCTTGTGAGTATAATACCTGAGAATTAGTATCCCATGACCATCTGCATTCCTCTAAGAAAGTAAGTGGGATTGAATTGCATTTATAGCTGCACCATTCTCCACTACAGATATCCATTGGAGCAGCACCCCAACGTTTCCAATTTTGCTCATGAAGCCTACAAACCAAGCTTCACAAGTATGAATACAACTTACAGTAAATCCTAGTTTTTATGTGTTTTATGTTGTATGTGTTGTGAGTCCCCCTTTTTTTCAACAAGCTTATTAATAAGCAAATGGTGTGGTTCCAGGTGACTGCGCCTGTATGAACTACCCGCTACATGGGTAACCATTAGTTGTTATTTTTTGTCTTTCTGCAGGTGATTGAACTTGTAGCAGACCGCTGTAGGCACACTTAGCCAATTCCTACAAAATTTTTTCACTTTTTTGTAAAATACACATTTTTTTGTAGAAGAAGACGTGAGTAGGGAAGGGAGTTTGTGCCCCTGTCCTGAAGAAGGAGCTTGCCTCCGAAACATGTCGACAACATAGCACACCAGAGGTCCTGTTCATTAATACAACAGACTTGATCTCGCCCTGCACTTCTTTTAATAGTACCAGCCGGAGTTCAGAATAAAACTGTTTTTCTTTTACACTCTAGTTGCCAGGTACTTTTTAATTTCTTTCACCACATTCCCTACTCACCTTAAAAACATACCCCACACACTGTACACCACACATAGCCAACCTGATAGTGCTCCCGCGTAGCCGTAGGTCGTAGCACGCCGCATCCCGATAGAGGGGTGCGAAGACCCCGATGATGAAGCATGACACCAAGGGGCCTTTTGGTGTGTGAGGGGTATTTTATCAAACACTGAGTGCTTCAATACCTAGTGACCACTCTTTCTCCCCTTTCCCCCCCTTCTATTTGTTGGATTTCTTTTGTTTACCCAAGTACCATAGTGGAGCACAAATCCAACGATTAGCTCTACCTCCCTTCTATGTTTGTATTATAGTACTGGAACAGGCACAGCAGAGGCAGCAGCCTTGCAAACTTTCCTCACCACACAATGGAGATACGTAGCGGACAGTGGCAGTGCAAATCTTCATGCTGAGGCCTGGGATGCCCCAAACTTATTTATTGAGGCCAGTCTTGGTTTTCTCCAAAGTAGAAAATACTCAATGAAACACTTTCCAGCTGCCAACACTTATGGTGAAAAAATATATGCAGGCAGACTGAAATGACTAACCATAACAAACTCACACTCACACCCACACACGCACCCCGAAAGCAGCAAAATGTGATCCATAAACCTTCTTGCATGTTTGGAGTAAGGCCAGGGTGGCATTCAACCATTGCTTAGTGCTGCCATCAGTGTGATGCTGAACGTATTTGAAGCCAGAGGGGTTGATTGGATACAGCTTGTCTTGTATTGACATGCCAGTCTATCAATTTCCACATGCTAATGACGGAGTAGCCAAAATTGGCACACATATCTACTCAGTCAGTCAAATTACTTTATTGCGATAACTTAATATCATATAAAGACAATGGCAATACAAACATACATCTATATAACAAATACATTCATCTAAAAACATTTATGATACAATCCTATAAAAATCATACATCAGTTTATAATTCATAGTGATGTGATGATACAAAGTGCAAAGTGCTAAAGTGCAAAAAATGCTTAGATACAAAAAACTAAAAGGCTAAAAAGGGGAAATCCCCAAATAAAATAGGCATTACACCACAGAAGTCCCTGAGAACAAATCTTGCATAATTAAAGGTCCAAATAAAGACACGTATGGATACATATAAATGCGTACAGGGAATCTATATAGGAAGAATAACCGCATTTTTTAATCTATCATTCCTGCTCCTAATAGCTCTGATCAAGAAACTAGCTACACAAAACATAATCTTGGGAGTCTGTAAAAGCTGTAAATAAATAAGAGCAGGTTTAACCTGGATAAATCCAGCTTCCTTGAGAATAGGCACCAGAAATGTTCTCCTAGCATCAATGTAATGGCTACAAAACATTACAAAGTGCATAGTATCTTGTTCGGAGAAATGATCGCAGGTACATGGTGACGCCTTGTCAGGGGTACTCCATACAGGATAAAAACCAAGGTTAAAATGTATCAAATTAAAACGGAAGCGAGTTAAAATAAACCTGTGGTAGGGATGAGTCACTATATTCAAATAATTCTCTGGGCCAACGGGTATAGACAATAATAAACTAACCCTGACACTGGGTTTTTTCAACTCCCGTTCTTCTCGTTCCAGAGATAAGAGCTCTTTCATTGCTAGTTTTGTGATCTCTATATCTTTAAATGCTATAGAATCTGTATCGAGATAGAGCTCAGGCCTCCCCAGCTTTTTGAAATTTTCCTTAATGTAAGTCAACCAACCAATATTGTTAACTTTGTCCAAACACAGACAGTTTTTTAAAATGATATGGTTTAGAGGGATTTCCTTATTAAGCCACAGCTATCTACTCATTATCACAAAGCCCCTGTAAAGCACATATTTCTATTCCAGGCAGTTTGACATCCAAAAACCTCCAATCAATCCCTGCAAAAATGCCACTGTGGGATGGTGCAAATGTATTCAGGAAATATCCTAATACTTCAGTATCAGCCAAAGAATTATGCGCCTTCACAAGATAGATTGCCGCTTGACATAGACTATCATTTTCCATAAAGTATAAAACAATTCCTTCTACTTCATCCTTCAACATCCTACTAGTTTCACATTCTGTACTTTACAAGTAAATGATCAGTCACAATATGATTAAGAATGTATTTGGAAGACACTAGGGGAAAATGTATGTAGGTACAAAATGGGTAGGAAAAACATAACATACTCAGATCTCACAGTTGCTACATACCCTTTTTCTTGTCCTACCCTCAGTAAAAACACTCTGAATTCATGGACTTTTACTTTTGCTACATGCAGTATGTAGAATCTTGTTGGATTGAAAAAACATAGAACAAGCTGGGGATGACTCTTGTGGTTTGGGGCAACCCCATTCAATTGACTCTATCTGCTACCATTTTAGGCAAATATGTGAACAGGGCCATAGCAGATGAAATCAAAGTGCTCAAAACCACTCAACATGCATATGTCAGAGTTAAACCATTATCTTTATTTAAGCCTATAGCCTTGCCATCACACACATTTGCTCTTCAAAATGTACATCTTTCACAAAAGTACTAGTGAGTAAAAGTGATGCCTCCCATTGAGGAGTAGACAAGAGGGGGCTCTGCTTCATGTTCAGTCTAAAAATAGTTGAATTCAAACACCTGAAAAAGCAATAACTCTTCTCATCCTTCATTGAAACAGATGCCTGATATATGGTGAAGAACATGCTCTTTAATAACTACCAAGTTATCTATTTCGTCTTTTAATTCGGCCAAGCATATTAGGCCATAAAACTACCAACAATGTAATTAAACATTTAAAATCAGAATCGATCACATACAACATTAAACAGACTTCACAAATAAAATAGGAAATGTAAAACTTTTTGGGTGTTTGATATCAAACAGCCAGCTTCAGAAACCGCAAAATATAGAAATATAGAAATATAGAGGAGCAGCCTGTCAATTATAAAATCCAAAACCTGATCAATGGAGAAGGATCACTTGTCCTGCATAACAACGGGTATGTGGAAACGGATTCTTGTAAGTCCCAATAAAAAACCCTCATACACGTGTTGTTTGTTGGTAGCGTTAAGCGGTATATCTTGATTCTCACTAATAGCAGTTCCCTCGCACAGTTACACTAAGAAATTCTTAGCAGTATCTTTCACACAGTACACCCCCTGGTCCTGAAGAAAGCCCACCCAACCTACTGGCGATTGAGGGCTGAAACATGTCGACCTACACCGCTTTTCTAGTGTGATTGAGTCATAATAACTCAAACTCACCCACATTGCTTTTAATGCCTCTAGAACCCAGAGAGAATAAATAATAATGTCTGGACTATAGAGACTTTTAATTTCCTTCACAAATTCACGAGCACCATTTCTGGTCACTACTGTCTTAACAAAAGGGTATTTCCTCCTGGTGGAGGTGCATAACCACTAAACCCAATGATTGTGCCAACGCGTGTAAAACAAAGCGGAGAATCAAGATATGCCGCTTAACGCTACCAACAAACAACACGTGTATGAGGGTTTCTTATTGGGACTTACAAGAATCAGTTTCCGCATACCCGTTGTTATGCAGACAAGTGATCCTTCTCCATTGATCAGGTTATACTTTAACGAAGGGAATTGAAGGATCTTGCTTTCCTTCCCCCCCCCCCTTGATTAGCAATTATAAAATCCATTCAATTTCAACAAACGTAAAAAGTAACATAGTGAATATTGTTTATAATTTCCACAAAAGACCCAAGAGAAATGATAGCAGTGATCTAAAACTACCAATACAAATTCTCGTCAGCACTTTTATCGCCCAGCCACTATTAATGCAGTGTAGGCAGAAATTATGGGTGGGGGAATTCTGGATAATCAGACAAAAGGTTTAAATAGTTCAATATTTTGTCTATGCTTTACCCTCCTTTCCCAATAAGATTTTTATTGTTCTTAGTAGTTTTAGTAGGCTCTGAGAACAAATCAGGTCTTTCAAGTTCAATAGTCAACAGCCTAATATGTTTAAACCATGGTATTTTTTTGCCAAGATCGCAACGCAGACAGTCCTTGTTAGCTTCTGTGTTGGAGCTGTCTTTCTTATTTATACATACAAATAGCCATAGCATTAAGGGTGTCAATTTAATGTAATACCTGAGACATTTTAGACCCAATTCCTCATGAATTATACATTTCGGGCTGCTGGGAAGTAGCCCTAAAAGTCACCTACAGAATGTATTCTCCCCAGCTTTGAGACATTCAGTTTGGTTATATCCCCAAACTGAGGCCCCAAAAGGCAGAACTGAAATACACCAACACTTGTATGTCTCATTCCAGGCAGGAATGGGCTTTAATCCAGTTCTTTTTACAAAGTTGACCAGGGCCTCCACAACCTGCGAGAACCTGATGGACCTAGCTCGGATACAGGGTCCCCTTTAGATTGTGCATTAAATGTAGTTCCCAAATTTGGAAATTTGCATAGCCTTTATAGACACTGAGCCTTAATAAAAATGGGCCTTATATTGGATTGTCCACCCCCTACTGTCATACAGGGAGTTTTGATGAAGTTTGTCTAAATCTACACTGTCCATAAATGCCACAGAACTATCAATCTGGTGTTTGCAACCTGAATGGGTCTGGGAAATCAAAGATGCTTCATCAGCATATAATAAGGCTGCCACTGGGGGATTCTTGTCTTTTGGGAAGTCTCTCCCGTGAGACATTAAATTACCCTGTAACCCATTAACAAAGAGTGAAAATAAAATTGGGGCCAACACACTGCCTGGCTCACACCCTGGTCCAGCTTAAAAGTGTCAGTACACTCTCGCTGAGCCATATGGAACTGAGGCTTTTAAAACCTGGAGAAGGGCTCAAAGAAAGTCATTCAGTCTCGATGTAAGCCTATAATCTCAAGAATTAGCCAAAGCATAGCTCAAGTGATCTGGTAAAAAGGCATGCTAAGATCCATGAATAAAAGTTAAAGCACTCCTTCCCTTGGCTTCTGTATATTTATTAATTAACAGCATTAGGTTAAGGCCCTGCTCTTATATGCTGAAGCCCTTTCTATAGCCATACTGGACTGGTGCAATATTACCAGGGGCATTGCCCAAGACACGGTTTTCTGACCCACTGTATGTCCAACAATTTTGACAATAGAGTCCAGCAGAGAAATCGGTCAATAGCATCACAGATCTTGCCTTTCTTATATATGGGCACCAAAATAGCAGATTGCCATGAACTCGGGAGGCTCAAGCACATGGCCAAATTAAGAACATTGGTAATAATACACGCCCAAAAATATAGGCATCACATTAATTGGCAGGGAACAGATAATAATTGTTAAGAATTGCATTTAATGAAGTACCCTGGATTAGAACTGTTATTTCCATGCAAAGGGCAGAATAAAAATGGGCTGTCAACGATAGAAGACATGCCATCAAAATGGATACTTTCTTAAAACTAATCAGCGCCTGTGAAGCGATGGATAATGGGGAATTTTGGAAGATCATTAACTCAGGAAACCCATTTACTAGACAGCATTATGACTTAGAAACCAACATTCCTGCTGACAAGTAGATGACACGTTTCAAATCATTTTATGGTTTAAATCTCCAGGATGACTTTTGTTGGGAGGTAACTGCCTGTAGGAAACCCTTCACTATCGCGCTTAATTTCGAAGAGGTTATTTTAGCCATTTCTCAAAGTCCTGATACTATAGTTCCCGGTTCCAACAAATGATCTAATTTCATGTTAGACACATTAGCCAGTCCGGGATTTTAATCAACATCATTTTGTTCATCAGCATCATCATTATCATCATCATCTATATTTGGTCATGACCATAAAAGCACTTTAAAATAACCTAGAGCATATAACAAACATTAATAACTATGATTATACAAACTTCAATTACAATTCAATTTACAGGTTATCATATATTTTGGCTAAGTGTCAATCAATTATATATACATTGCAATCAGAGGGTAAAGCAGTCCTTTACAAAGTTCATAACGCATAATTCTTTTCTCATTTCAAGGCATGCACGATAAAATTCAAAACAGAGAAACATATCGAAGGGGACACTAAACGCTGTAAAAATAGCAGGCCCTCTTGATGTGAACTAAAAGATCTGACACATAAAATGGGGTGAAGAAAATGTTTTTTAAAAGAAGAGTACAATGTGCAAAAGAGCATAAAGTCCTTTGTTGTTTGAGGAGACACCTCATCACATGAGGAACACGGCAATGAGGCGAACCAAGTACCTGTAATTGGAAAGGTTCCTAAACAATGTATCATGTAAACTCTTAGCCTTGTGAGATAAAATCTTAATTCAGGGATCTTATCCAGACTAGATATGGTTTTCATGCCATCAGTGGTTGAAAGTGGCAAGTATGATTGGACAGTGAACATATCAAGTGCTTTTATTATCCTAGTATTCTCTTTATGTGAAAAATATATTTTCTTCATCATCTCCTTGGTAAGAGAACTGATGTCACCCGTGCTTTCAAAAAGGCTGCCAATCCCAAATCTCAAAAGGTGTTTTTTACATACACAGGATGGCTTACACATTAGTCTGCTTCAGGCAGTCCTCAACTATTCTGCGTGTGAAGCACAATTCGGTTGTGACCTAGATTTTGATCCATGGCAAAATGGGAGCCAACTCTACTGTGTCCTCCAAATAGACTAAACCTAATTCTTGATGAGAAATAAGACTCGGCGTAGATGTCAGTGTTCCTAATAATCTATTCTGAAATGTGTTCTCAACAGACGGAAGAGTCCTCACAGACTTATACCCCCATTCGCCGGCCCGATATATGCCAGCCTCGTGGCATTTACTTTTATAAAGCATGATTGTTTCTTTAGGGGGCTTGTTTCTTAATTTTTTAGTGAACCAAAAAATAGGTTCACATGATGCCTCCACCTTCTGGGACCTCTGGGTTATTAGTATTTCCCAGTTGATGTTCGCGTCAAACAAAATACCAAGAGAGTTAAAACACAGTGTCTTCATAAAAGGATTCTCCTCTTTTAGAACCAACATTTTTGGGGCCACCAGTCTAAATAAAAGATTTTTATGATTAATCTTCAAGTTTAAACCCTGCATAAAAGTATTAAAACTGTCTAAAAGTGCTTGTAGGCCATTTGCTTGCATGCTATTAAAACTGCCTCAGCCACGTACAAAAGTACAGGGACCAAGCAGGGACCAGTTTTAGGAACGGATGTTAAAAAAAGTGTCTGGAGCATTAATATAAATTGAGAATAAAAAGGGGGCTAGTATGCAGCCCTGTCTTACCCCACTTGTAACTTGAATGGGGAAAGTGTAATTACCAAGCTGGGAATATCATACACTCATACAGGTACCCAGATGAAGGCTTCTTAAAATATCCACATGGGGAGGGTCTACCCATGCTAGCCCCATCATATCCAGCAATTTAGTTCTGTCCACTACGTCAGAGGCACAGGAGAGGTACATAAAAGCCACATGTAAGGCTATTCTCCTGGCCTCAATGCAAAAAAAACAACAACACTTGGCAGAGAATTCAAAATTACCAACACAATATAAAGATGAAGTCAAAAGAACATGTGAATACATATACATGCTTTATTAAATCTGTAGAATAAATATAAAGACTAGATATAATCTTGTTCTAATCAACAGGGTATGAAAAACGCACTAGCAAAAATATCATCATGTATCATAACACACAGTTAATACATAAAAATGAAAACAGTCATTACAATAACAAGTGGCAAGGACTACATGGCAACAGAGTGAAAACCCATATGTGACAAGACAAATAACACCTTAGACATATAAAAACATGGAATATCTACAATTTAAAACTGAAATAGTAGCTTGATAATTCATTATTGAAGTTAGAATAACTCTATCAGTGGCTATAAACTGATTGTTCAATGTTGTAATGCTTTCATTTCCTACGCACGATTCGGCGAACTGGAATGCCTTCTTCTGGAAAAGCCACAATTGGAATAAAATGAGAACCTGCAATGTATCACACATTCAATGTGGGCCAATACAAACAATTAAATATTGTTATATATCAACTAAGTCGTTGCTCAGCAGAAAAGATCAGCTGACAAATAAAAAACATGTTTACCCAAAATCAGGGACAGATTTAGAACTTGCTCAGTGGTGCCCAAACATGGACGGAACCCATATTGAACTTCTGAAGAAAAGGATTTTTCAACTGCTCAGGATTCTAGTTTTTGCCAGAATACCCTACCAAGCATTTTTATGGATTTGTCTAGCAACGAATTGGACCAATATTTTGCAAAGGCATTCCTATCCCCTTTCTTGAAAATTGAAGCAGTTACTGATTCCCTCCATGACTCAATAGGCCCCTTGTTAACTGAGGTTCTAAAGACTTTTGTAATCAAAGGAGGACAAAAATCCGAATTCCATTGAAAAAAACTCAGTTAGGACCCCATTGGGTCCTGAGGCTTTCCCCGCCGTGGATCTCAGGACTGCTTAAAGCATATCGTCAACCATAATCATTTTGCTGAATTAAAAAAGAACAGAGGGTAGTACAGAGTGATCTGCTGGCAATATAGACTTGGTCTCCCAATTTTCTGGGTTAAAGATTGTAGAAAAATACTTAATCCATTCTTGTTACAAGAGGTGATATTCTAAGCATGGAGGGGTTCTATCAGGAAAGAAGGGTTAATTTATCATCTCACAAAAAGTCCAATTATCTTTTAAATGGGCTGCATCTTCTATATCCTTCTAGGCCTTAAGACTAATTTCAGCCTTTCTAATTTCCATGGCTTGTTTGTAATCTTTCCTGGCTGTTCTAATCACGACTGGATCCATTGAGATCATTTTAGTAGCCTTTTTTGAAGAGTTCTATATGCTTTTGTGTATTCTGAATTCAACCATGACTGGGCATGGCAGTCCTTCTGGGGCTTATCTATTGATAACATTGGAAACTGACTTACATAGCTTAGTAAAACTGTCAGACATACTGGAAGGGGTGGCTTTATCTGAAAGGCAGCACTAAATATCTTCATGATTATTTGATACCATGTCTTAAAGACCATATTAGGTTCAGAGTGTTGTCCTTTTTTACGCACCCCCTTATTGGGCATGTAAGTTATAGGATAGTTATTTTCATGCCTAGGGCTCAATTGTAGCAGATGGGACAGGCTACTATTGATTGGGTGAGTGTCACTGAAAGGCGAAGGGCACACTTCATATTTCTTAAAAAAGGAAACCAAATTTTCTGAGTGTAAACTATGGTCAATTAAACTGAATTTGCCCCTGTCGACAAAAGTCGGTGTGTTCGCAAAGGAAGAATCACATAAATCTGACTCGAAGGACAGATTATTGGTTAATATTAACCATGTCAAAGCTTCCTCATATACCATATTCCTAATGTGACCAATATGCTGCCCCTGCCCACAGACCTGATTTCCACTGTGTATGCATTTTGCAATATTTAAATCACCCACCCAAATAATAGAGACACATCACTTTGTTAAAAGTGCAACAACCTATTGGCTGAAGAGACAGGAACTGTTCAATGTGTTACACAAGGCAAAGGACAATTTAACATTTCTAGTGTTTTCCGATGCCTATTTTTTTGCACATGCCTCAAAGCCTGTAGCCAGATGTTCCACATGCTGCGATGAAGGGTGGTGGTGGCGAGTGTCTAAATAGAAGGCAAAATGCCAGTCTTTGAAGATCAGGCAAACCTTGATGGAAGAAGGCACAAAGACCAAAAGACCTCTTGGTGAGCTGTGATTTTCAAGATGTCACCCAATGACACTGAGTGAAGGCACCCATATGGAGATGAGCAGGCTGTAAAAGTGTGTGGCTGCATCCCTGCAAAAGTCATCTCGTGCACGCCAAAGGTTACAGTTAGCTGGTACTAGTGTACCCACTAGTGTACCCAGGGCCTATTACAGTCCTGAGGGCCAAACCAGGTTTTGCGGTTGAGAATGAGTGTGGTGAGGAAATGCCCGCACAGAGGTGCAATAGATTCTTCTTCGACTTTGTGAAGTCTGGTTATAGACTGATGGAAGGACTGCCAGCAGCGTGCATTATTATGGTGGAAAACAGCACAAAACAAATAAACATGATTGTGTACAGCCGATGGCATGATGTATTATAGGGGCAGCTCCTGACAGTGAGGGCCCGTTAGACACTGATGATGTTTGAGGTGTGAAAAGAACCCTTGATTCTTGAGATTAGATTTTCCCTCTGGTACCCTATCATGTAAAGGTGGTTCATCAACTAAAGCCTACACATTTTCTCAGGTGGATGCATCAACCCTCCTAGAAAGCATTAGGACTGAAGGTAGTGAGGTGCCGATGGGGTAATGTTGAAAAACTTGTGGGAGGCTACAACTGCAGTTATAGTCTGGTTTTTGAGTGGATATTTGGTAATTATGTTTCTCTTCCTTCGCTTTCTGTGCTCCCAGTAGTCTCCCAGTTTTCCCAGAATCAAAGTCTTTCTTATTCCCTTGTGCTTATCTTTCCTTCCCCCTTTTATCCTTGCAGTATGTTTTACACAATGTTTACCATGTCCAGAGACTTTCTAAAATAACAAGTATATTGTGCAGTTTAGTCATACTGAAATGATATGAGTTAAACAATGATATCCTGTGCTGGATACCAGATGTCTTAATTTATTAGTGGGGTGTTATGTACACAGTTTTCGCATTAATGCTACATATTGATGCTTTATTTCAATAAATATATTTAAATATAAAACAAAAAATTTGGAATTTGTATTGAGGCTAAGAAAGTGGGCAAATGACTTAAGTAGATGGGCACGTCAAAGGTTCAAATCTTAGCAAACACTGCTCATCCTTTCATTCTTTCAAGGCAGTCAAAGTTAGAAATGTTGTCTTTGGTAGCAAATAACTTCACTACTCTAACACTGTGAAACGTACAGCCCTAAGTCATTGTTCTCAATAAAAAGGTCAAATGTTTTTAAAGCCATCATTACTAGAAGAGGTATGGAATCAGAGCAGCTCAATAGCCAGCCAAAGGTGTTGTACTTCCTAGCACTTCCTAGTGCCCAAATGCAATACATACTTTTCCTCTATAGGATAACATTACCAATCCAGAAATTGCACTGAGTCCATTCCTGAAAACTGTAAAAATTCATAACTGTAAATGTACTTACTCTATTCTGAGGATATTGGTATTTTAAATGTATATACAAGTATGTGTTATTTGTATAAATGGGTGTCAGATTTCTTTATTGAGTGTGTGTCTCACTTTCTGCTTTGGTGTGTGTAATAAATGTTTAGCACTACCTTTTTAAATGCTTAACTGCTCACCCACACTACCACAAAAGAGAGCTTTTGGGGTGTCATTTGTGCATCTGTACTTCCATTGGGGTTTACCTGGACTCCCTGCACAGCGTACCTCATTTAAGTGCACTATAATGGGAGCCTGCTTCCTACACCAGTCCCAAACCATAGGGCAGGGTGCAGTGTATTAAAAAAATTAGACATGCACTTTCAGGTTTTACATGTCCTGGTAGTGTAAAAATCTTAAATGCACTTGGTGATGGTACAAGTTAAATCAGCTACAGTTTCAACTATTTCTTGTCCCTAACAAGCATGGAGCAGCTGCTTGGAAAACTCCCAAAGCTGTTCTATGTTTGCTGCAACCTGTTGTAACGAGATGCAAAGGTATTGCCAGGCGTTGCAAGGAGCAAGTCAGGGGTTGCAACTGTGACCACAGGTGACCCCTAAAAATCCTCCATGCTGCTCAGAGGCATAGCAATGAACAGTCAAAGCATTGCTATGAATGCAAAATATAGCTACGCTTTGAAGGTGCAACACATTATCCATTTAGATCTCCTTCACAATGGAAGTAGGAAAAAACAATGTTTCTAACTCATGAAAGATTCTCGAAAGATTTGATTAGGATGAAATAATGTTTTTTGTCATCTCTGACTAGAGTTTCGATACCATTGAAAAATTGGGAGATTAGCGTTCTAATCAACTATACATCTGTGTAGAGGTAAGGCAGGGTGAAAAAGACCACAGGAAAAATTGTTAACAATGCTGATGTATCATTTGTGGGAAGAAACAACACAAGTGCTGCCTCCATCAGAGACTGCGGTTGGTGATTGACTAAAATTGCAAAATACACAAGATGATGGACGGAATGTTGCTCAATGGCAAAACATTCACCCCAATCACAGATCTGGGTTTGTATTGTTATTATCGTTATTTTGCTCACCCAGACACCCCAGTTCAGACATAGCCATATGCAAATCAGTCTTGACCCTGTGCCTCATGGGAACAGTCCAGCCCGAACTGCCAAGCCATGTCTTCCCTGGACCGGAATCAAGCATCCTAGGACCGGTTTCTGGCTATCAGTCGTCTTCAGCCAGGATAGCTTGACTCCAGTGGCTTAGTGAGCACGGGACCCACGTCTGGGCATACCCTTCCCACATAGAGTGAACAGCAAAATACACAAGATGATGGACGGAATGTTGCTCAATGGAAAAACATTCACCCCCAGTCACAGATCTGGGTTTAATCCATCGTTATTTTGCTCACCCAGCCACCCCAGTTCAGACATAGCCATTTGCAAATCAGTCTTGACCCTGTGCCTCATGGGAACAGTCCAGCCCGAACTGCCAAGCCATGTCTTCCCTGGACCGGAATCAAGCATCCTAGGACCGGTTTCTGGCTATCAGCCGTCCTTAGCCAGGATAGCTTGACTCCAGTGGCCTAATGAACTCGGAACCCACGTCTGGGCATACCCTTCCCACATAGGGTGAACAGCAAAATACACAAGATGATGGACGGAATGTTCCTCAATGGCAAAACATTCACCCCCAGTCACAGATCTGGGTTTAATCCATCGTTATTTTGCTCACCCAGCCACCCCAGTTCAGACATAGCCATATGCAAATCAGTCTTGACCCTGTGCCTCATGGGAACAGTCCAGCCCGAACTGCCAAGCCATGTCTTCCCTGGACCGGAATCAAGCATCCTAGGACCGGTTTCTGGCTATCAGCCGTCTTCAGCCAGGATAGCTTGACTCCAGTGGCTTAGTGAGCACGGGACCCACGTCTGGGCATACCGTTCCCACATAGGGTGAACAGCAAAATGCACAAGATGATGGACGGAATGTTGCTCAATGGCAAAACATTCACCCCCAGTCCCAGATCTGGGTTTAATCCATCGTTATCGTCATCTTTTGACTAAAATTGACCAGCAGGGAGGGTCAACATTATTGCAGTATGGGAGAGGGCCCTAAGGGTAACCAAAAGTACCAACTCTGTTGAGGATTTGTTAGTGGTTTTTGAAACTTTTAAGAATGAACAGGAACCCCCTGGCCCTACCGCTGCAGACGTTCACCACACCCCACAGGGAACCCCCTCAGTTCACAAGGCACTCCACAAGCTCTGCTTAAAGTTATGGTATCGGGAGTAGACATTAAGATCACTTATGCAAAAGGGTATATCTCAAAGGCATATGTGTTTAACTCTCGTCCCACAACGTACCATTACTTTTCAATACTCTGAACTCCTATTTATAAAGTAATACTTGACCAGGAATGACCAAGAGCAATTATTTTTCACTCTGTGCCAAAAGTACAGATAGAAAATGGAATTGGAGTACTTATATTGCAATTTAGTATTTTACATAACATATTCTTTTTAACTAAGGATCAGAAAATGACCAATACCAACTAAGTACCTTTTTGAAAGAATAGTGGGAGGCACCGCCCCTCCAATTAGCAACATAAATATGCTCATATATGGCATTATAATTGGACGCATTTACTCCAGTAAGCAACTGTTTAGACCCAGGAATTTGCAGTAACAACTGTTAAGAGTTTAATTAAAAGTTCACTCCTGTATTAACTTCGGCACTTAGTACTAGGTTTTCACTGATTGGCTGGGCTTTCTAGTGCATAAATAACAGCGAAGGCAAAATACCTGGCACTAGCATTTGAACACATTACTCCCCTTTAATTTCCATCTAGGTGCAAATGATACACTAGCAGCACAAATAGGCCCAGCACAAATGTTATGTACTCTATGACTACTAGCATGCACTTTTTGGGCCAAAGCATAAACGACTTCCTGCGTATTTCTTTCTGTCCATTCCGTTTTGTATAATTGTATAACTTAGTGGATGGAAGAAACTCAAGGCAAGTCATTTTTCATTTTGGAAGCATATGTATATGTGATGTTTTAGGCAGCTGTCCAGCTTTCCATTTTTTTTATGGCAGAAGGTTATTGTGCTGTGAGTTACACAGGCATTCGCACAGCGCAGCACACTATTGCACTGCATTGCAGGTTTTTATAATGGTAAGTAAATCAATGTAATGTTTTGGATCCCTTTGCACTGCATATCCTTTCTGAAATAGTTAGAAAGGTACTGCAGGGCAAATTGACAAACATTTTACACTGTGTTTACATCGCAAACGTGATGCAAACTGGTGGAAAATGTTTTTTTTTAGAAAGTACCTTCCATTCTAGCTCAGAGCTTGCTTTGCGCTAGAAAGTTACCTCAAAGTATGAAAAGGGGGGGCCCTCGGCCCCCCCGCACGCATGGCGGCGCGGCGACCGTCGCCCCCCCTTTCTCCCTGGTGGTCATTCGGCGGTGGGGGCGTGCCCTGGGGGTGCGGCCCACCGCCGATTGGCCGGCGGCCTTCCTGACCCGGATCCAATTTAGTGGGTCCGGGTCAGGGGGGGCGGGCGATAGGAGGGGCCGACCGGCCCCTCGGGAATAAGAGGTGGGGAGCGCCCAGGAGACCCCCTTGTCCCTGGACGCTCCCTCGCTGAACGTTGTGCCCCGCGTGCGGGGCTTCTTTGTTTTGTGACCTTTTCCCTTTCTTTTGCAGGTTGGGGAAGCGGATCCGGAGACTAGCAGCGCGGAGCACCAAGGAGGAGCACCAAGGACGCGAGGCGACAGCATATATTGTTTATTTTGTCTTCCAGAAACCACGTCATGAGGGCAACGGCATAGCCGCGTGGAGCCAGCCGCCAGCCGCCAGCCGCGTCGCGTGGTCGCCATTGCTTCGCTGAGAGAGCGTGGAGCAGCCGCCTGAGGCTTCGTCAGGTATCGTGTGTGTGCGGTGGAGCGGGCGGGTCCCCGCCGAGGAGTACGCGAAGGTCTGGGGTAGGGCTCGGTAGAGTGGCATTTGCCTTGGGACCGGGGGGGCCCTGGACACGAAGCCAGTGTGGGGGCATGAAACACGGGGACGCGCATTGAAATCGCTACGCGATTTAGTTAATCTTGCCCCCGAATTTTATAACGCAAAGAGAAACTGCCCGTTTATATTTGGGGCCGGCAAATTGGCGCGCATTCGAGCAAGCGGCAAACGAGGCCAGTGTGGGGTGATTTCGAAATAAACCGAGAGCGGTAGGCTACTCGTGTAACTGAGTGAAGCGAAGCAGGGTCGACCAGGGCAGCACCTGGATGGGAGACTCCTGGGGAATTGATGTAACTGTTTTTTCAATACTGCATAGCATGTAATGAGCTAATTGATTGTTCATAAAGTTGCACAGAGGGTTCAATTGTATTCAAAACGAAGTGGCTTTTCTTAAAGTGTTGTTTCACTACTGCTTGCTATTAACCATTAAGTGACTTGTTGTTCAAGTATACAATCGAGGTGACATTGCTTAAAGTGTTTTATTACTGTGGGGTATTTGGTACACACCCCAATAGGGTAATAGGTGCGGATTCAAGCCTCCATTGTATTGAAATTAGGTTTTCCTAAATCGGCCTTGTTCTTTAACGCATGGTGGTAATACATATCTATATTTCAGACATTTAACGATACTACTGGTGCAATTCACTCACAGATAAGGACGAAAGGACTCCTGGTGTGGAGCGTGATTGCAGGCTGATATCGCCGGCGACGACGCAGGACTGGTCGGTAAGGGGGGTACGGGGGGCTAGCATTCATTGCTCCTGGTGGCCGCCGGGTGGGTCTACATTAGGTTTGCTCACCCCCCTACATAAGCGGACAAGCCGCTAGTGTTGCGGTCGCCGTTGCATGGTGCTGAAAGCCCCCTGGTGACCCTCCAACTGAAAGGTACAAATAGTTGACCTGTTGTAATTTAAGAGAGTAGGCTGCGGTTGTTTGGGGTAGCATCATGCCAGGCCCGCGGGGTGGAAAAAGGGGGTCCAACATGGAGGCTATGATGCGGGCCATGATGCGGGAGATGAGTGACATTAAGCAACAGCTAGGAAAAGTTAATGAGCTGGAAGCACGGTTTAATGAGAGAGATGGTGAGGCCCCGGGCCCATCCGGTAGGCCGATCCGCAAGAGGGTGGCACCAGTGCCAAGGGGGGATTTTGTCACCCCACCCGGGAAACCTAGGTCAAAGAGATCCAGGGACGCTGCCCCCATCCCGGGGCCAGTAGAACCGGTACCTGCCGCGCCACCGGCGGACGTCCCGCCCCCGCAGATACCTATCCCTACACCCCTTGCCCCCGTGGTGCCGGTGCCGACAGGTCAACCAGTAGACGCTGGGCCTGCTCCGATACCGGTGCCCACAATCCCGGGCACAGGAGTGCCACAGCCGGCGCCCGCCCTGCCAGCTGCACCAGTACCACCGGGCATAACCCCAGTGGTACCTGTTGTCCCGGGGGGTAATGTAGAGTCCATGCCCCCTGAACTGTTATCCAGATAACGGCCTTGATGCCGTGGCTCCAAAAAGAGGGAGCTTTCCCGAATTCTGCAGACCATGCAGCAGAGGCGGCGAAGTTTGTGGAAAAGATCAGATCGGCAGCGGTCGCCGACAGTGTTGCCTTGCCAATATCTTCTCCCCTTGCAGGTCCAAGTGTTCCTCAGCTGGACGGAGTTAAAGGGCAGCCGCCCCCGGTGCCCGCACTTGGTAAGGAAGTGGCATTGCCACTCTTAGGGGACGGTGTTCTACCTTCTAGGAGCGAGAATTTGGCTCAGCATGTGTCATTAGCTGTGAAAGAGATGATTTGGGCGGATAAATACGTGTACATTTATTCTTTGTTGTTAGATAATAGGGAAATGGAGCAGGCAAAAGCACTAAAAGAGTGGATGCTTCCAAGCGAATGGAGGGCGCAGTGTACTAGGTTTAGGGTTGAGGAAACTCTCAACAACTGGATGAAAGCATGGGCTGTATTCACTGCAATTAAAGCTGAGCGTCCTCCAGATTTACAGGCAGCATTGGCATGCTATTCCAGCAGGATGGTGGGGTGGAGTGAACAGTACTCTGGGGACGCATGGAAGGGTTATGATGTCAATTTCAGGAAGGCATTGGAATTCAATAGATCATTGCCATGGAACACGGTAGATTCCATGGCTTGGCACAAACAGTTCTCTGATACTGCACCTCCCCCTCAGTTCGGTGCGGTCAAAGTGTTCACTAGACCACAACAGCCCTTTCGTCCCCCCCAAACGAGCGAGGTACCTGGGAAGTTTAGGGCAGGTGGGCCAGAGAAAAAAGGGGTGTGCTGGGATTTTAATAGGCGCACCTGCACAAGGGCCGCGTGTAAGTTTAGACATGCATGTTCCTCGTGTGGGCACCCCTCTCATCCAGAAACTGCCTGTAGGTCCAAGCAGGGAAACACGGGTCAGAGGGGTAGGGGAAAGCCACTATAAGACAGACAGGTTAGGCCCCCCCACTCCAGTGGACGTGGTGGCAATGATTCCATGGTTGAACAGATACCCGGACCACACATCAGCCACCCTACTACAGGAAGGTTTTTCTAAAGGCTTCAGGATCCCGGCCGCGGGATACACAGGTAGTGCGCACTGTAGAAACCAATTGTCAGTCAAGCATAATCCGGCGGTGGTGGCAGCCAAGATTGACAAGGAGCTATCATTAGGCAGGATAGCTGGCCCTTTCTCTGAAGTGCCAGTACCCAATTTTGTGTGTTCCCCACTAGGAGTTGTCCCCAAAAAAGAGAAAGGACAATTTAGATTGATCCATAACCTGTCAGCACCCAGGGGGGCGTCACTGAATGATGCCATTGACGAGGGTATTTGTAGTGTTAAATATGCCTCTTTTGATCAGGCTGTTAACCTATTACAGGCCACGGGACCCGGGGCGCTGATGGCGAAATCAGACATAGAATCAGCCTTTCGCCTCCTTCCAGTCCACCCAGCGGATCAGCATCTGCTAGGTTTCACTTTTGGGGATATGTTCTACATGGACAAATGCATGCCTATGGGTTGTTCTATATCTTGCGCTTACTTTGAGATGTTTAGTTCCTTTCTTGAATGGGCCATGAGACAAGTGACGGGCCATCTGGGGGTCATGCATTATTTAGATGATTTCCTCTTCCTGGGTACAGCGGGATCTCAGGAGTGCGCACTGGCATTGCAGGAATTTTGCGTGCTCATGCGGGCTTTTGGAGTCCCTCTTGCGCCGGGAAGACTGTTGGCCCGACCACCTGCTTAGAATTCCTCGGCATTGAGATTGACTCACTAGAAGGATGTTTTAGATTACCTAGGGACAAAGTGGACAAATTCAAGTCAGCGCTGCATTTATGCCTCCGCAAGGAGAAGGTCACTCTGCAGCAACTACAGGAGGTGGTAGGCCAATTGAATTTCGCACTGAGAATCATCCCCATGGCTCGCCCTTTCTCTCGCTCCATCGCTCACGCGATGAAGGGGCTGAGGGAAAAGCACCACCGCACTCGCCTATCGGCTGAAATTCGCCAGGATATGCTTATTTGGATGGCATTCCTGGAGGATTTTAACGGTAGGGTGGTCTGGCCCGGCCCGCTCACAACATCAGCGGAGTTGGGCCTATGGACTGACGCGGCCGGTAGTGTGGGCTTTGGCGCCATCCTAGGGAACAGGTGGGTCGCTCAACAGTGGCCGGAAGAATGGAAGACATGGGGTCTGACCAGCAACATTGGCTTCCTGGAACTCTTCCCAATATGGGTGGCACTGATGGTCTGGCCCGAACACCTATGTAACCAATCAGTGGTGTTTTGGTCAGATAACATGACAGTGGTAGAATGTATCAACCAGCAGGGGGCGCGGTGTCCTTTCATACTTCGTCTGGTCAAAGAAATTGTTCTGCGGTGCCTTAAACTGAATGCTAATTTTAGGGCCAAACATGTCCCTGGTGTTCTAAATTATGCAGCTGACTCCCTCTCTCGCTTCAAAATGCAGGTTTTCACGGAGCATCTTCCCACAGCAGACCCCTCGCCAGCACTCTTCCCAGCAGTACTTTGGCAGATTGGTGCCCCAGATTACAGGACCTCGTGGTCGCTAGCCTAGCCCCCAGGACCAAGACGGCTTACGAAGGGGCGTTTCTGTCTTATTGTTCTTTTTTGGGGCCACAGTGGGAAGCACTTTGGGCGGAGGAGGATGGCTTTGCAGCCTATTTAGAATGGATGCATAAGGAAGGGCGCTCGGTGGCAGCTGCAAACAGACATAGGGCAGCGGTGTCATTCTTCGCTCAAGCTAGGGGCTTCCGGGATCCCACTAATACCTTTATGATACGTAAGGCTTTAAGGGGATGGCGCCGTATTCAGGGACACCAGAAGGATAAGAGAAAGCCCATTGGATTGGCCCGGCTAACAGCCTTACTGGGCACGCTGGAGACTGTTTGTAGCTCGGAGTGGGAGGTGCTTCTTTTTAAGGCGGCATTCTCTTTGGCATTCTATGGGGCGCTGAGAATTAGCGAACTTGTGGCAGGTTCCAAGTCAGACCTACTGGGCGGCTTGCAAAAGGCTGGTGTGACGATAAGGGGGGACACCATGTGGGTGATTATCCAAAAGTCAAAAACCGACCAAGAGGCTAGGGGTCACACCATAGTTATGCAACGGGCCCCCGCCAACCCGTGCTGCCCGGTGAGGCACGTGGAATTATTCCACGGACTGGTGGTAGGTTCAGCGGGCAGGGCATTGCTCTGTCACGCCGACGGGAGCCCCTTGACCAGGTATCAATTCAGGAAAGTATTGGAGATGGGGGTTAGGAAAGCAGGTCTTGACCCCAAAGATTTTGGCTCTCATTCCTTCAGGATTGGGGCAGCAACTGAGGCGGTGGCGGGGGGCCTCCCAGTGGAAAGAGTGAAGACAATTGGGAGATGGTCTTCAGAATGCTATAAACGTTATGTTCGGATTGACATGCTATGATTACATGTCACTCACGCTTGGTCTCTTTCCGCTCTCTTACAGTTTCTCAGACCTGTTACGCAGGGGAGGAATTTGTCGTCGGGCACCGGCAACATACATCAGCACGGAGCGGCGACCTGGAAATAAGGAAGAACAATGTCTGGATTGTTGGTCATTCATATGTGAAGCGAGCAGAATGTGTCTTTCTGTCAGGTGACAAGAGAAAAAGGGCGGCGCAACTAGGGTTTGACATCACGTTCTTTGGCAGAGGGGGGTTGTGTCTTCACGAGTTTAGGGGATTCTTCCAAGGGCTTTTAGCACGCCAGCAATCTCCACCGTCAGTGGTGATACTTCACCTTGGGGAGAATGATTTGGCAACACTGGGTAGGCGCATTCTGATTGAGGAGATTATCTCAACGGCGGGTTGGTTGGCCAGGACCTGCCCCGGTTGCACACTAGTATGGTCACAACTCATACCCCGATTACAGTGGCGGGGGGGACATTCGGTCAGGGCGTTGAATCACTCGGTAAAGAGGATCAACACACGGTTGGATAGGTTGTTTCGAGCCCCCTTGTTACAGTCAATACCTCATGGGTGCATCTGGGGCGACAAGTATTACTTGAAGGACGGAGTTCATTTAACAGAGGAGGGTAATGTCCTATGGTCTGACAATATCTGGGCCTGGCTAGAGGGTTATGAAAGGAGGAGGGTGTCCTTTGGGCAGGGGCTAGAGGGGGGAGGCCAGATCGTCGGTTAACAATGCTGGCCTGTGGCGGTAAGGTAATTATCGGTGAGCACATATTTGAGGTCTGAGGGGGCGGGCATCATCCTATGGAGGTTCCCGCCCAGGGGGAGGGGCCTGCGGGCCACTCCCAGAACTCCAGGGGCAAGGTAATAGGCAAAGGAGCGCGGGTAGGAGTAGTTCACGCTTTCCTTAGGCTGGTAGCCACCCCGCGCGCGTGGACTCATGACGCCACCGGCGCAGAGTAAGGGCCCTCCTTTAGTGGGTAAATGGAGTTTAGGGCGTAGACCGGGCAATTCCCGGGGTAACACTGCGCATGCGCACTTCTAGGGGGGAGGCGCAGCTTGTAGGACCTGACACCGGTAGTGACCCTGCCATATGGCCAGAAATGTACAAAAATCAAGTTTAGGATGTTTAGTCTAAGTTAGGAAACAACATGTATTAGAGTTTTGTTAAGGTCAGGCTCTCAAACTTGTTGCTAAGAATTGTGTAACTAAATGTCCTGCTGATTTTTGTATTCATTGTTGATTATGCAATTAAACCTTTTTTAATTTCATACTTTAATAAATACGGCCGGGCGACTAGCGCCCGCCTTCCAAAAAGTAAAGACGTCTCGTTTCCACGTTCCTGGGTGTTGGGTGCCGGATTGGGGGGGAGGCGGCAGCTAGTCGCTGACCATGTGAAAAGGGGGTGGAGTTCTGGACTTTTTGGTTCCGTCCAGAGGTGTCAGGGACAACACCCGAAGACCCCGGAGTTCAACCTGTCTCGGTGCACAAACAAACAGAAACACGGGCTTCTCGATGGTGGCGTCAAAGACCAAAGGTTTATTACTGCAGGGACACAGAAGTCACAGAAACTGCACACGGGCAGTGTCTAGGAGCCTGTTCAATTTGTACAAAGAGGGTTGTTCCTTATATACTAAATATTCTGCTCGGGGCAAATTCTTTACATGTTACCACAGTTCTAAACATTCGTGTCTTAAACAATAAATATTTGGCGTTGCACAGGAATCGTCAACAGTATCTGATGTCAAAACATTACGAATGAGGGGTTCCCACTAGTCCATCATAATCCCATGTCAATTCTTCATTCAAGACCCGGACCGCCTCATCGTAAATTTCGTTACCTCCCCCTAATAAAGGCCCAGAAGGAAAGGAGCAGAGCCAGGTGTGGAACTAGAAAGACAGGATAAGAGATGTTTGTGGGTCGTAAATGGGCACGGTTACCAGCTTCGGCCGCCTAATCATGATCAGGCCAACGAACACAAGAACCAGTATAGCAGGACTGGCCTCAGGCTGGGGAGGCAGTTCTTGCCGAGTCATGCTGCTACAGCGTTGCTGGCCTAAGGTGCACGTGTCACTCGCAAGGTGAATCGCGGGCTAAAGCCTACGTGTCCTTAAATGAAAAGAGGTCTTTGTGTGTCCATTGACTATGTGAGGGCAAGGAATACAAAATGGCTTCCGTGTTCTAAGATGGATGCCATGGGTAGAACAGAAATGTGTTTGTAACTGGAGTGCTCTTGCTCGTAGCATAGCGAAAACACCAGGATATACTAAATGGATCATTTGCGGTCCACTGATACCAAAATTATGTATTTACGACAATGTTACAAACACGAGTAAAATCGTCACGGAACCTCAGACCCTCCTTTTGCCCTTACATAGGCAATTACTCAGTCTATATCAGAGTCAGAGTCTAATTCTATGCTCATTAGGTCAGTGACATGTTGTTGTATCATCATCCTGTCTCGTGCCTTTTCTCCTAATGCAGGTGGTTTTCTGAAACAGGTTGCAGCACAGAGACTACACAGAGCGGGACCACATTGGATAATAAGACAGCACGAGAACAGAAATACTAGGATGACACCAATGACCATCAGAACCTTCCATCCCCACGCTGATACCAGAGTCCAAAACCACTCCATGAAGGACCAGTTTCCCTTATCTACGTGTATAGAGTCGGAAATCTTGTGTAGCTTAGAGATCGCTTCATAGACTGTTGGAGCATTATTTGGAATAAAGACACAGCAGCTCGATTGGATCATTCTGCATACCCCACCTCGATCTGCAAGTATTACGTCTAGAACCATACGGTTCTGCAACGTCATGAGACGATCCGCCTGAAGCTCAGCTGTTAAGGGCACCAGCAGTTTCTGTAATAGTAGATTCAACTACCCGTGTTAGTTGACGTAGATTTCTACTATTGGCCATAGGCCCCCAAAACGGAAGGAAACCTTTGAAAAAGTCTCCAGCTTCTTGACCAGCGGTATCTTCCTTGCTGAAGACACCTCTTGCTACTCTGGTCTTGTGATAATCTGAAGAAGCAGTGTATGTCGGAGGTAACAATCGAGCAATATAACATGAACCTGAAAAGTCAGCAGGCAGCCATGTATATGCTCTGTCCTGACAGATGAAGTAGGTACCCCTAGCAGTCAGAAAGGCAGGGGAGGAGTTAGACGGAAATACGTAAGTCTCAACGCACTCACTCCTCCCTAGCTGAGCTCTCGGATTTCTCCCATTTCCTTGCAAACAGACTTGACCTCGGTGAGGCACGACCCAAACTGAAGTGGAGCTTTTACGCTTGCTTTCTCCCAAACTAAGGCGATACTCGGTAGAGTTCCAACTCAAATACACCCGTAATTCATCTCTAGGGTAAGATGGAGTATTATTGACGTCTTTAATCATGTCAATGATTCCCTGGACTAAAGCTTTGTTGGCTGAGTTGTATTTAGTGGACCGTGGTGGACGCGGAGGATAGGTCTCAAGGGCATATGAAAAAATGGTCTGAAAGGCCTGAAATGATCCATTGTAGCTAAAAGGCAAGACTAGATAGGGAATGCCTTTATCCATAGTGTGAGGTATCAAGCCACACACCCAGCAGTCTGTAATATTAACTACCAGTTGGTGTTGATGCAAGAGCTGTACAAATGTATTGTTAATAAATTCTGAGCGTCAAGCTTGTTCGTGTTCAGGAAATGAGTGAAAAGAATGCATAGAAGAAACCGTAGAAGTAGTAGGATCAAGGGGAGGTACTGTAGTTACTGGCATAAAAATCAAATGTACACCAAAGACGATTCCACCCACCAACGTTATCAAAACAATTAAAAATGTAACTGCACATTGCATTAGAAAGCATTTGCTGTGAAGTATTCTGTACAGTCTATTTCTGCGAACATAAATTATATTTTCTCGTTGCAGCTCAGGAAGCTCCATCTTCTACGACCGTTCGCGACCACTGATGATGTGTACGTAGATGAAAATGCCTCTATCAGCCCTGGGAGTTCCCAGAACTAACAGAAAGATCGACCTTGTGTCTGACCCCCGCAGATTCAACTAGGCACACAGCCACGACCCTACGGCTACCCAGACGGCAAGGCAATTTTAAAACAAAAAGAAACAATACAAAGTATTTAGCAAACTTCCTGGCTGGAGGCAATGTATAGCAAATTCAAATCTGAAAATAGGCAGTTTCCTGCTTTATTTGTCCATATTGCGAGAACGTAAGTTGTATCTCAGTTTTGCAGGAGCTGTCTGATCTGGAAACAATGTATTTTCAGCTGACGTTGCAATGTTCACGTTCGCAGATGGCAAATGTTCTTTTGGTGCAGATGGCAAATGTTCAGGGTTCAAAAGAGCAGTTTCAGGAGGAGAGTCAGAATTTGGTGAATCCGTGATCAGTTCTGCATCGCTGAAAGGTATGAACCTGGGGACTTGTTCCGTTTCAGAGGCACCGATTCCTTTCTTTACCCAGTTGTCGTAAGGAAGTGGCAGAGGCACACGTTTGGCATGTGTCGTATGGATCCAGTTTTTCCTTCCGGCCACACGAATAGCAGTTCTCGTTGCTAGTAGGACTTGGAAAGGGCCAATGAATCTGGGCTGAAGATTTTTCGTTCTTGCAAAATTTCTGATGACCACCTGATCACCCGGTTTCAGCTGATGGCCTGGACTCTCCGGTGGCTTTGGCAATGCATCGAAAACCTGTTGGTGAATAAGACTCAATTTAGCAGTCAAGTCGAAAAGGTAATCAATTAACATTGGGTATTCCAGCTGCTTGAATTCTTTTGGTCTAGGTACCCCCCAAACATTTGCAGGACGACCAAAAACTATTTCATAAGGACTAAGCCCTACTCTAGAATGTACGGTTGCTCTTGTTGATAGCAAAGCCAACGGCAATGCGTCTGGCCAGGACAAACCCGTGGATGCTTGTATCTTAGCAAGTTTCAGTTTAAGGGTGCCATTGTAACCCTCGACTAAACCCGCGGACTGGGGATGATTCGCACTATGAAACTTCTGTCTAATCCCTAGGCCGGCACACACACTCTGCATAACTTTCCCTACGAACTCACTTCCGTTATCTGACCATACAATCCGTGGCATTCCGTATCTGGGGAAGTATTCTTTAAGAAGAATTTTGGCAGTGGATAAGGCAGTATTGTCCTTTAGCGGGTATGCTTCGATCCATCTGGAGAAAGCACAAACTACCACTAGGACGTATTTCAGGTTATTACAACGATCCATGTGAATGAAGTCTAGCTGGATCACTTCGAAGGGGCAGGAAGGAGGAGCGAAGTGACCTGCAGGTGTGGGGATTCCCTTGCCAGGATTATGCATCAAGCATACCATACAATTTCTCACCACTCTCTCTGCACACTTACTAATCCCATCATTCTTCCAGACCGGAGCCAACATCTTACAAATCCCTTTTGAACTGATGTGCGCTGTTCCATGTGCCATCGTCACTACTGCAAGTACATACGCATCAGGCAACATCCAACACTGTTGTTCTGACAAGTCAATCCAACACCCACTCGAGTCTAATTTACCCGTGCTCTCTCTCCATGCAAGTTTTTCCTCCTCAGTTGCCTCTTTCTGAATTTCCTTCACGCTTTCCACTGTGTCCTCACACATTCCAGACTCAGAAATCCATCTTGCAGACGTTGCAACATACATTCTACTCATCATATTTCTAGCTGTCTGTTTTGCAGTCTCATCAGCAAAAGCATTCCCACGACCAACATCATCCGTGATTGCTTTATGAGCACTGCATTTCACAATCGCAACTTCAGTCGGCAAGGTTAGAGATTCCAACAAGTCATTAACTAGCTGACCATGTTGAATCTTAGTCCCATGGGACGTAATGAAACCTCTCTCTTTCCACAAACGGCCAAAACTATGGGCCACGCCGAACGCGTACTGACTATCTGTGAACACATTCACTCTCTTTCCCTTAGCTAAAACGCACGCTCTTGTTAGCGCGATCAATTCTGCAGCCTGGGCAGAATTCTGACTCACTCTCGCAGTCTCCACAATCGTACTCAAGGTCGTTACTGCATAAGCAGCAGTCACATCACCATTCTCCAATTTGAAGCAAGACCCATCAACATACAGCGTGCCATCTGGATCTGATAACGGAGTGTTTTTTAGATCAATACGTCCTTTTGTTTCTTCCTCAGTTTTGAAATAACAGTCGTGTGGTTCGGAATCACTCGACTCTTGGCTAGTCGGCAACAATGTTGCTGGATTCAATACATTGCATCTTTTGATCTGAATATGACTAGCTAACAGTGTCAGTTCATAACCTGATAATCTAGCACTGGTAAGGTGTTGCGTCTTGGTTCGGTTCATAAGTGTATCCACCGCATGAGGAACCATAACTACTAGCATGTTGTTCATTACTAAACCAGCAGATTGTCGAATGGAAGCTGCAGCTGCGGCTGTAGCTCTCAAGCAACTAGGCAACGCTCTAGCTACTGGATCTAATGTTGATGAAAAATACGCACAAGGGCGTTGTTTATCACCAAATTTCTGTGTCAAAACACTCAATGCACAACCTTCTCTCTCGTGGACATAGAGCGTGAATGGCTTACTGTAGTCGGGTGTACCCAATACAGGTGCTGAACACAGTGCATTTCGTAACTCAGAAAAACTCTGCTGACATTCTGCAGACCATGGTACCGGACTTGGAACATTTTTCCCAGTCAAAGCTACCAATGGTTTTGCTAAAAGAGAAAAATTTGGGATCCATTGCCTACAATATGAGGTAATACCTAAAAAGGCACGTACTTCTCTCTGCGTGCTAGGAACATTCATCTGTGTAATTGCTTTTATTCTCTCTGGGGTCAACTTCCTTCCCTCCTTTGACAAGAGATGACCTAGGTAGGTCACTTCTTGGCAGCAGTATTGCATTTTTGAAGGTGACACCTTGTGATTCAAATCTGACAAGTGATGCAATAAAGAAATCGTAGCTGTTTTGCAAGTTTCCTTGTCATCAGCAGCCACTAGAAGATCATCGACATATTGTATTAAAGCAGAACCAAGAGGAAGTACGAAGGAATCTAACTGGCTTTTTAATGCTTGACTGTAAATGGATGGGCTTTCACAATAGCCTTGTGGAGCGCGTTTAAACCTAAAGCTTCGTCCTCCTAGAGAGAAACCAAAGATATCTCTGCTTTCTTCGGCTATCGGAATGCTGAAAAAGGCATTTTTCAAGTCGACAACCGAAAACCATGCTGCTGTAGCAGGAATCAACGTTAACAATGCAGTAATGTCTGGAACCACAGGAAACTGTGGGATCACAATTTTATTAACCTCTCTGAGATCAATTACAAACCTATATACTGGAGGTTTTGTAGGGTCAGTTCGTTTCAAAATAGGCAGTACAGGACTATTACAGACATTACCTCTAGTTTCTTCTATAACGTCTTTCTCAATCAGATCATGCACTATCAGTAGGAGCGCACGCTCACCTTCACTAGAGATTCTGTATTGTGGAATTCGTGGAAGTTTGACATTTGCTTTCAAAGTTACTACATAGGGTGGAATTTCCAATAGACCTACATCATTAGGACCAGTCGCCCAAAGAGTATCAGGGAGTGAACGCAGCTCTGGTGGGAGCGCATCCATCGACAAGTACATCGGAGAGATTATTCTTTTACCCAACGTAAGCTGTACTCCTTCTGGAGAACAGTACAATGTCGCGTACAGGCGTTTTAACAAGTCTAAACCAAGCAGATTTTCGTTACAACCTGTCGTCAAAATCAGGGGTGCTTTCAATTGACAGGGTCCAACAGAAATCGACAAAGGACCAGAAACAGGGTTATGAACAGGGGCGCCCGAAAAACCTACTGAAACGTTTGTTGAGCCAGACAAAGGTGCGCCAGGGAGTTTCGCATGTATGATAGAACTTTTTGCTGCACCAGTATCCAACAGAAACGGTTCGACTATACCTGATGTTGCTACTGCGACATAAGGCCCACTCTGATCTACTGGAACTGATACTACTCCCTCTCTTTGTCCATGGCTGTCCTAGTACTCACTTTGCTGACCTTCCTCACTAGCTTCATAATAGTCTTCAACATGATATTGTGGAGACCTATTCTGTTGGGCAGATTGTCCATTTCGCTGGTCGAAATAATTAGAAGGGCGATCACTCGTCTGCGGAGGCATAGCCCCTCGTCCTCGACCTCTAGAGTTTTGCATAGAACTACCACGACCTCTCTGAGCTGCCGCAGCATTATTTTGTGCCCGAACTGGACACTCATTTTTGTAATGACCTTCCACTTTGCAATAAGCACATTGATTCCATTGGTATTGTGGTCTTTGAAAATTATATTCCGTTCTTTGATATGACCCTTGCTGCATATTAGTCTGATTCGTGCGAGGCGGATAAGCTTGCTGTAAAAGTACTTTAGTTTTTAAATCTTTCGTCTTTTTATCTGATTTTTCCTTCTCCTCTTTATCCCTATTTTCATAGTACTGGGCAGTCGCAAGTATTTGCGCAGTCGTAGAGACAGCCCACGCACTTTCAGAATTCTTTAATTTACCACTAAGTTCTGGCAACAGATTGTGTACAAATTTATCAACAAATAATCTCTGGCCTCCTTCTGTGCTCATATCCTGACCACTATGATCCACGAAAGTCTCCTCGAATCTTGTGAAAAAGTCTGAGACGCTTTCGTCTTTCTTCTGTTTGCACGCGGACAATTTGTCCCAGTTAACGCGTAATGCTGGCATCAGAGTTTTCATTAAATCGATTATTCTACCAGGCAAATTAGCAATTAGGGGTTCTGGTTTGGAACCACCTATTTGTTGACCATCCGCTGCAATTATAGCTGCCCAGTCACCACCTAGGGCAACTGGATGATTCTCTTTACGAATTTTAGCCCAAATTGGTTGCGGTACTACATTACCAAATAGCAGATCTATGTCAGCAAGATTCAATACACAAGCGTCAACTGTTTGAGCCAACTCTTTGTAGTACCCTGCAGGATTTTTACGCGGATCTGGCAAGGCCTGTTTCACTGCTAACACTTCAGCTCGCTTCCATGGAATATGTATCCATACTCTCTGGAATTGGGCCGGAGCGGCTGCAATACCAAGGTTTACATTAGCTTGCACAGCTTCACGCCAAATTGGTGGAACCTCTCTCATTGGGTATTGACGATTTTGTTTCGTACTGCGTTTCCCTAACTCTCTTGGTGAACGAAGGGATGAGTCGGTTCTATAACTTAGAACCAGTTCCATCGCTTCTTTTATATTTTGTCCAACTATCATACCTGCAGCAAACTCTTTCTGAACATTAATTAATTCTTCTAGATTTGATTCAGGGTCATCCTCTTCCAATTCCTCACGTAGAAGGAAACACATTTCATCGAACACATATCGTTGTGTCGGTTCATTCCATTGCATAAATGTATCTAATACATCTTGTACATTATATCTTCCAATTTTTGAAACCCATCTAAGAGCAGTGGAATCTAATATTCCTCTTTCTTCAGTACTGGGAAGCTGACTACGCCTCTGCACAGAGTCAGAGGTAGGAGTCTTAATCAGAGTTTTATAGAAGGGAGATAGAATATTAGAGACAGAATCAGTGATTCTCCGACGAACAGAAAGCGGAGTCATAATATTAGCAGAAGCAGTAAATAGAGTAGCAGTTGGAACAGATAGATTAGGAACAGTAGGAGTAGCAGGAAAAATAGCTTGTGAACTAGCAGGTGTGAGCGACACAGGCATAGGTAAAGAAGCCGGCAACCCTAGAAGAGGGGTTGTCGAAGGAACATTAATATTGACCACAGGAGGTACAGGAACTTGATTCAGGGGAGCGGGAACAGGGACACCAGGTTGTCCAGCAACCGGTAATTGAACATTCGGTATAGGTGGAGCCGTAGCACCCTGTGCATACGGTGGGGGTGAACGTAACAAGTAAGACAACAGGGGATCCTTTTCAGGGTCCTCTACTATCTTAGTCGTACTCGTTGGCAAAGCAGGATAGCACTTGTCTATCGCTAAATTACGCTCTCTATCGGCCACCTCCATCGCTTTCTCAGACTCGTTGAGTTGCAGCTGCCTAGCAGACTGTTCTAAAGTCAACTCTTGCTCTTTCTGTTCTTTCTTCAACTTTTTAATTTCTCTCTGTTTAGATTCTTTTCGCCAATAACGGAAAGAATCAAACATTGCCGGCCGGGCTTTCTTCTTAAACAACCTTCTTTCTAGATTATCGAGAACTTCAGGTTCAAAACTACCATGTAGTGGCCAACTAAGGACACCATCTTTCTCTGTGAAGCGGATCCATACCTCGTTATAAGAGATAGGGCCCACACCAAATTTGCAATATAGATCATAAAGGGGAGTTCCAATCGGAGGAACCACACACGAGTCCTCCAACTGGGAATCACTGTTGCAACTAAAACAAGACAACATACAATTTTTCCGACTTACCATTTTATAATCCGGAACACAAAACAAACAAGACACAAACAGAAAAGATGCGCACTCGAACCAAGAACTTAGGCCTACCAGAACTGACAAATGTATCGATACCTGAACTGAACAGAATGATTATCGTAACCAGAATAACCAGTGATAATCTTACAGAACTGAACTGAACTGAGAACTAAAAGGATTATCCAAACAGGAGCAACCCTCACAAAATACTTAACTGAGGTACTGAAGACGTCACCAAGGAGAAACCCGTCACGTCTCGCCGTACTAAGGACTGCACCTCGGGTCCAAGACAGGGCGACGGTCAAGGCAACGGACCACTGCAGCCGTCTGAACGGGAACCCTCGTGGAAGAGAACGTCGGGGCCACTTTTGCGATATGCCGGGATCGATGAAGTGGGGCGCCTCCCTCTGAAATCTTCACACAAAGCTCCTCGAACTCTTCAGGCTTTTGGACCGGTACCGAATGACGTCGCCCCACGTTGGGCGCCAATTGGAGTTCTGGACTTTTTGGTTCCGTCCAGAGGTGTCAGGGACAACACCCGAAGACCCCGGAGTTCAACCTGTCTCGGTGCACAAACAAACAGAAACACGGGCTTCTCGATGGTGGCGTCAAAGACCAAAGGTTTATTACTGCAGGGACACAGAAGTCACAGAAACTGCACACGGGCAGTGTCTAGGAGCCTGTTCAATTTGTACAAAGAGGGTTGTTCCTTATATACTAAATATTCTGCTCGGGGCAAATTCTTTACATGTTACCACAGTTCTAAACATTCGTGTCTTAAACAATAAATATTTGGCGTTGCACAGGAATCGTCAACAGTATCTGATGTCAAAACATTACGAATGAGGGGTTCCCACTAGTCCATCATAATCCCATGTCAATTCTTCATTCAAGACCCGGACCGCCTCATCGTAAATTTCGTTACCTCCCCCTAATAAAGGCCCAGAAGGAAAGGAGCAGAGCCAGGTGTGGAAGATAGAAAGACAGGATAAGAGATGTTTGTGGGTCGTAAATGGGCACGGTTACCAGCTTCGGCCGCCTAATCATGATCAGGCCAACGAACACAAGAACCAGTATAGCAGGACTGGCCTCAGGCTGGGGAGGCAGTTCTTGCCGAGTCATGCTGCTACAGCGTTGCTGGCCTAAGGTGCACGTGTCACTCGCAAGGTGAATCGCCGGCTAAAGCCTACGTGTCCTTAAATGAAAAGAGGTCTTTGTGTGTCCATTGACTATGTGAGGGCAAGGAATACAAAATGGCTTCCGTGTTCTAAGATGGATGCCATGGGTAGAACAGAAATGTGTTTGTAACTGGAGTGCTCTTGCTCGTAGCATAGCGAAAACACCAGGATATACTAAATGGATCATTTGCGGTCCACTGATACCAAAATTATGTATTTACGACAATGTTACAAACACGAGTAAAATCGTCACGGAACCTCAGGGGGGCCCTCGGCCCCCCCGCACGCATGGCGGCGCGGCGACCGTCGCCCCCCCTTTCTCCCTGGTGGTCATTCGGCGGTGGGGGCGTGCCCTGGGGGTGCGGCCCACCGCCGATTGGCCGGCGGCCTTCCTGACCCGGATCCAATTTAGTGGGTCCGGGTCAGGGGGGGCGGGCGATAGGAGGGGCCGACCGGCCCCTCGGGAATAAGAGATGGGGAGCGCCCAGGAGACCCCCTTGTCCCTGGACGCTCCCTCGCTGAACGTTGTGCCCCGCGTGCGGGGCTTCTTTGTTTTCCCACCCACCATCCCTTGGAACAAGAGTCTTGTAGCAGTTTTATGTCTGGTTGAATGGTAAGTTTTGAAGGTACGGTCCACAGTAGAGATGGATCTGTTGGGGTATTTTGTGATGCGTTTGCGTAGGAATTTTTTCCCCTTCTTAGCGAAACATGTGTGAAGTGAACTGTATTTGATGCCATGTGTCTTTAGGCCTTTTTTCCCTTTGTAGCTATACGTTGATACTGTTATTTCGCGAAACATGTGTGAAGTGAATTGTATTTGATGCCATGTGTCTTTAGGCCTTTTTCCCTTTTTTAGCTATACGTTGATACTGTTATTTATTAGCCAGTGTAGCTGTCCTTTAGAATTTTTTCCCATAGGTCGTCGTATTTATTAGGTATGGGGCATGCGGTAAGGTCATTATCGGTGAGCACATATTTGAGGTCTGAGGGGGCGGGCATCATCCTATGGAGGTTCCCGCCCAGGGGGAGGGGCCTGCGGGCCACTCCCAGAACTCCAGGGGCAAGGTAATAGGCAAAGGAGCGCGGGTAGGAGTAGTTCACGCTTTCCTTAGGCTGGTAGCCACCCCGCGCGCGTGGACTCATGACGCCACCGGCGCAGAGTAAGGGCCCTCCTTTAGTGGGTAAATGGAGTTTAGGGCGTAGACCGGGCAATTCCCGGGGTAACACTGCGCATGCGCACTTCTAGGGGGGAGGCGCAGCTTGTAGGACCTGACACCGGTAGTGACCCTGCCATATGGCCAGAAATGTACAAAAATCAAGTTTAGGATGTTTAGTCTAAGTTAGGAAACAACATGTATTAGAGTTTTGTTAAGGTCAGGCTCTCAAACTTGTTGCTAAGAATTGTGTAACTAAATGTCCTGCTGATTTTTGTATTCATTGTTGATTATGCAATTAAACCTTTTTTAATTTCATACTTTAATAAATACGGCCGGGCGACTAGCGCCCGCCTTCCAAAAAGGAAAGACGTCTCGTTTCCACGTTCCTGGGTGTTGGGTGCCGGATTGGGGGGGAGGCGGCAGCTAGTCGCTGACCATGTAGCAAAGTAGAGTTTGGCATGCATTACTCTGCAACAAGGGGGGTGTTCAGTGGGCAGTGCATGGGCTTTCCTATGCGACCACCAATGGCTTTTGACACAAAACCCTATCTACTGAAAATAGAAGACAGGATTTTCTACCAACAAATAATGCCACTTTACGCAGGAATTAAAAAGAGAAATGCTTTTATTTTCTCTTACGACACAAAAATAGTGGGAAACGTTTTCACGTTTATCTTGGCACAGTATTTTGTGCTGGAAGGTCAACCATACGGTACACAACCTATGCTAGACATCAGGCACACACCTCGAACTATGATGCAAAGGTGTGTGCATGCTTCTCAGTGCATAACTCCGTGTCAGCGTCGAGGAGAGAGCATCTGTAGATATGGCGCTTCCCTGCTCACACCCTGACACGCAACGCAGCAACTTTGTGTGCTGCGCTGAGTTCCTTAACATGTTTCTAAATCTGGGCTTTACTTTTTAAACAATCTGTGATGCACTCTGCAGTACATTTGTAAGTGTCCACGTGTTCCATGCAAATATTGCTCATCATTTTCTTGCAACGTGGACACTTGGCCATGGTAATGTGCGATCATTAATTCTTTTAAATATGGGCTAGAAACCAAAGGGCTACTGAATGTCTGACGCGTAATTGGCTCACAGCTGGCTCTCTCGACCATGATTTACCATAAAGCTAAAGCACAGAAACACTGCGGCCAATAAAATGCTCAGGAAGCATACAAAGTGTGGATCAACCATGCAGAAAATGCTTAAGGGGCTCCTTTGGCAGCAAACAGCTCACAGGATTGAAACAGCATCAAGCCGCTTCAGCACTAAAAATACAATTGAGCAAGTCATTTATTTGCCTCGAGTGAGCTCTTGTTCAGGGAAAAAGAAGAGAATGAGCAATATTGCATTATATCAAGGCCTCTTAAGAAAAGGCGTTGCAGTGTTGGAACAATTTCACTTTCCAATCTCTGCAAGATGCTTCCAACATTATCTGGTCGCACAAATAGACTGCTCCTAAAATTGAGTCCTCATACATATTGCGAGTGCGTGGTTGGACTGCGAGATGAATCTGTGATTGGCCTCTGAGTGGAATCATAGTTTACCAAACCTGTATACAAGTCAACCTCATGAAATCCAAACATCTGCTTCTGAGATATATTTATTAGTATTATCAAGGGTAGCATATGAAAAAGTCACAGCTTTTTGGTGTTTATGGTATTGCATGCATACCAGTTTTGCGTCTTTAGATTATGATTGTTCAAATAATGTCCCTATTTGAATGTAAACTCTTCCACATAGTATTAATAATATAGTGCAACCATAATATTTTGGGCGCAGCTTATTTTTATATATTTATTTTTATGAGGTACGGATAGTAGTGCATGACCTTACATAGCTACAGGAATATGTGATCCGCATGCAGATTTACAGGTCAGTTAGCAACTAACTATAATTGCTTATAAAAATTGTTATTAAACTAATAATGTTTGGAAGGGCCAGTATGTCTTTTATGTACTGTCAGAACGTGATTTATTAGTTGCAGTGGATTGGGATGCACCAAGTAATAATCAAGATCCAGTTAGGTCCGGTCTAAGGTTTCAATAATTTAAGAGTCTACAAAACAGCAATAAAAATCAGCAAACAATGGAGGATAACCACATAAAAGGGGCTTTTTCGTACACAAGCCCTCTTTAGCTAAAAAGGCAAGAAGCAATAGCCATTCCCTTGGTAGTCTTATTGTTTGAAACAGAAAGGATGTGAAAAGGTTGCTGCATTGGTGGGGTCACTTCCAGCCTCACATTCTATTGCCAAGCCCCCTCCCTTTGGGGAGTTGGACAGTCTCAACAGTTTTGCGCTGAACACCAAGTTCTGCCTTCAACAGTACTGCCACTCTGTGAAGCTCAGCCTAGCCATTAACCTAGTCCACTGGGAACCCTTCTCATCAGCACACCTCACCTGGATAGAGCTAACCCTAGTCTACCCACAGAGTATTCCTAGCAGATGAACAGCCGCAGCCGGTAGTAGGTGTAACTGCAGGGCGGTGACGTGGGGAGGGGGAGGGGCAGGGTGGGGGGTAGTAATGTATGGATTACGGACTTTAACAGGTAAGTAAACATATAAATAAATACAACGATTTTCGTTGTGTGCACTGCATCACCAAATGCGATGCAGTGCGCGCAACGAAATTTGTTTTATTTATTTATATGTTTACTTACCTGTTAAAGTCCGTAATCCATACATTACTACCCCCCACCCTGCCTCTCCCCCTCCCCACGTCACCGCCCTGCAGTTACACCTACTACCGGCCGCGGCTGCAGATGAATAGGCCCAACATGACCAAGAAGGTGATGTGGTTCATCCTGCCTTCTAGGAAAGGCTTCTGTTCCCAAGTTAGAGCCAGTTCTGCCTTCAGGTTACAAAGTCAGCGTCTAGAGTCAGGACTGTATCACTCACCAGAGTTGGTACCAACTCCCTCAATAAGCTCCCCAGTGCTGCTTGTCTACCCTGCACACTCTCAATACCCTTTTATTAGAGGTAAATTATATGCTAATATCATCCCTCACCACAAAACTAGGCACCACCTTTTACATCAAGTGATGGTGTAAGGCTCCCCTGTGGATGCCTCGTCATTTCTGCCACCATCTTCATTTAACATAAGTCTTAGTCTGGCCCATATGCAGCTTCCTTGCCTTGACCAGTGCCTTTATCTCAACTGCAATAAGACTAGCCAGGGCAGCCAAATCCATCTCCATGTTCCCTAAATGAACTTAGGGTATAAAAAAGGGAGAGGATGTGGCAAAGCGGCCAGAGCTGTCAACTTGGAAACTGAGGATCCAGGTTCGAGTCTCAGGGTTGGTGCAACATCCTGTGATTCTGGGCAAACAACTTAATCTCTTTGTGCCCATGGACAGCGCCTGGTTACCCTCACAAGTGATAAGCTCGGCAATATAAATCTACAAACTTTAACTTTAAAAATTGGATTAACAATAATTTTGAAAAATGAACCAATATAAAACCTTATGCTTATTAAAAATTAAAAGCCGTGTTTTGCTGTTGATTACATGTAGCTATTTTTAATATCGACTTACTAATACTGTGGAACTACTAAACACATGTTCTAGATACCACCACTGATACCAATGTTAAAAAGTGGTTTATTTGTTGCAGGTGGATTGATGGTCACCACAAACAATAAAGTCACTATCCTGTTAGGTCAAGACAAAAGTTCCAATAATTTAAATCTGAGCTGAACCCAATGCTCACATCAAAACTGTGGTTTATGCCTCTCGCCTATAGCGTGCCATTCGATGTTGCTACAGGTATGAGAGAGGAGGAAGGGAAATTATATGGTAAAGAGATGACTTCCAATCGATACCTGGAATGAAATGCAGAACTTCAGACGACCTCAATGTTTACAGGATTTATTTACAGGTTAATAGTTTTAAATAGGCATGGAATGATCAAAACAGTGCAATCATTTAATTACAGATCTCATATATATTGCAAATGGCTCTTGTGATACGAAATGAATTTGGAATGGAACTTCAGATTTAATAGATGTTTTTATTTGATTTTCACTTGAAGAATATTGTGCCCGTTATGCTTTTCTGCTTTTTTTTTAAAACTTACCTCTTACAATAATGTTTGTAGATTTCTTTGCTGGGTTACCAACGTTGTTATTGGCTATACAACTATAGGTCCCGGCATCTTCAGCCATTATTGCAGGTATGGTTAACGTTCCCCCATTTAATACCGTCTTCTCAGGCATAGATCCGGTTGATTTGACCCAGGTGAGCGTGGGATTTGGTTCTCCTCCTGTTGTTACACACACTAAAGTGATGGTCTCTCCAGGGTTAACTACAATAGGATCGTCAACCAAGAGCTTGATTGAAGGAGATGCTGCAAAAATGAACGTATGAAAAGGTAGATTTAGAGATACGCTTCTGACGTAATTTCCTGCTTATGACCTGAAGCACAATATACCATAAATACAACAGGCAATCGATAAACAACAAATCAGGTCTGATATCTATAGGCCAATATCTATTGATTTTGGCTAAAACCTCTAGTTTAGCATAATTAAAAGATACCTAGTGAACCAATCGCCAAAACTGAATGCTTCATGGATAGTCATTGCACTGTGTACTGTGGATTCATCTTTCTAATTGTACAACACTTGCTTTGCCATTTATCGCACAATCATATATAACTCAGCATTTGGCCAGTTGAGAAAACAGTTCTGTTTGGTCAGTCCAATTTCCTAAAACCTGTAGTAACGCAAACATAAATAACCAAACTGATGACTAAAATCCTTTTCCTCAAGTCAGCGGTTTAGTGATGTAATTATTAGGTTAGAAAATATTACCATTCTCTGTATATTTATTGTTCTGTCTTCTATAACAAATCACAACCAGTGTCTGTAATATGAATATATCTGGGGAAACAGCCTACTTAATGGAATCCTGATAGGAAGGCGGCCAGGATGCCACTGCTCACAGAGGAAGTAACATTCTACATTCTGTTTTATTTTTTGCATTCCTTTTGTTTGTTGTAATATTCAGCAGGCAAAATGCTCTTTATAAGCCATTTATGATAGTCTTGTCATGAAGAAGGAACTTTATATATACAACAAATTCACCTATTAAATACAAAAACTTGTAGATCCGCTTCTTGCAGTTCAAGATCGTCCTCAAAATCTAAATCTGCTTGTGTGAGGATTATATTTGTGGACTACTGCCCCATAAACAGCAATAACATGTGCCCCCATGTTTGGGACTGGAGGGACAGACTTTGCTCCTCGAATCTTAGTTTGATTTCGTGGTCACAGGTTCGAGTCCTGGCAGTTTCACTCAGCTGTTTATCCTTCTGAAGTTGATAAAATAAGTACCACTGAGGAGGGTAACAAAAAATAAGGTTATTCGATACCAAGGAGCACTAAGGCTGAATGTAACTTCTACAAATACCATGTTCCATTATAAATAGAGCTTTCTAGTCCCATTGAAGCTGCTGCAGTTCTAGGTCAGGTTTCAGAGTGACACTATTAGATGTAAGCTTGAGCTATTCCAGATTATTAATAATAACTCATTGGATTACAACGACAAAGAGAAAAGACACCCTTTCCGTTTGCATTTATCCCAATTATTTGGAAAGTATTCGTCCACTGCAGCAACAGTAGCATCTCAGCCAGATACATTTGTCTCATGAAGGAAATACAATTTAACTTCAACTTGAGATACAGGCCCTCGTTGTGAGTTGAAAGATACTGTTAGTGTGCAAACTCTACTCTCTAAATTAATATTACGGTCAGTAACACCCTTCCAGTACCATGCAATCAGAAGCCGATCCCATAGAATGGGGAATAACTGTACAGGCCGTTTTTGAATGTCGAGTACTTCACTTTAACAGCCCGAAACCCAGGGGGTCAATCTAACCTACTTTTTAATGTAACCTCATGTAAGAAATACTATAATTAATAGGGAACGAAGTGGGTACTTAGGTTGACAACTTAAAATTTACAGTGAACCAAGGATCCTGTTTTAGCATATGACTTGCTCACGGTAGTGAAGCCGAGCAGACCAAGGCCTACTGAGTGTAGGTGGTGTGGGCTATTTCCCAAGTCAGCAGATGCAGAACAAACAACAACTCGATAAATCAGTGTCCACTCTGTGGTGTTACTTGTAAAAAGTTAAAATACTTTATTACACACAGACATAGCACCCAATATTATGAATTACTTTACAAATAAATACAGAATGGCAGGTGGAAATAGCTACGGTGACACCCTCCTAAAAGTTCTCTCCTCTAGGGGTCTATTAGGATGGCCGTCATCCACCCGCGATCGCAACCCAGAAAACCACCGGTCCCATTAGCATGGCGGTGACGACAGCAGCGGTGGGATTTTCTGCCTGCCACTTTTCTGCTGGTAGCAGTCCGCATGCTAATCTGGTGGGCGCAGCTGGACGGCAAAAATGGGGCTGGTGCAGGGCCAGGCTCCGCCAGCATGGTTATGATGATTATGATGCCGGCGGTAGCCAGCCTTTCCGCGGCGGTGGAACCGCCATGAAAAGGCATGCGGAGAATGGCTCCGGGGACCCATTGCGGGCCCCCAATGTGTTTAGGGGGTGTGGGTTCACTGGGCCTGTCCCTGTACCAGGTGGCAGGCACTGTGTAGTGCCTGCCACGCAGTGCAGGGATATGCAGGACATGCATTTTTGGACATCGCGATGGTGCTGCTGGCAGCAGCAACCGTCCCTATATTAAATGCCGCAATCCGACTGCCGCAGTCGGATTTCGACTGCAGAGCATACTAGTTGGACTGGCGGTTATGCCGTGGTCCTACCGGACGGTGTTTTCCCACTACCATGGCGGTCGGAGTGATTTTTCGACCGCCATCCTAATAGACCCCCTAGTGAGCCCTAAACTCTTTAACTGCAATACCTCCACATATATACTACGAACAAATACTATACAATGGGATGCAGTTATCAAATGGCAGACTTTATGGCTTTGGCAGGGCTTCACCACATTATTAAAAGCAGAAATATGTCATATGTCCTAATAAACTACTGTACCACCATTTAAACCATTATGAATGGCACCATCTTACAGTGACATATTCCAGGGCATGCAATGGCTTACTGTAAGCCGTGTGATTATCTGTGAAGCATTTAAGTAATCTTCACCACGATATCTAATTAATCACTGTTAATTTCGTCCTTGTCAACAAAGCATTTAAAGTTTGTATAAACTATGTGATGAGTATTTTCTTTTAAATGTTATACATTTCTGTAAAGCAACCTTAGCACCCACCAACAGGACTCTCTGAACTCTAATGCTCTCGGGCTGAAACCCCCATTTCAAGGAGTACTCTGAAACCAAAACCATCTCTCCTAGTGTCATCAATGATGCTCCCTGAAAGGCTTAGGATGCTGTTTTCTGTTTCCCAAAAAGCATATCTAGCAATCTTGGAGGGCACACAACTGCTACTGGGTGGACTCAATGAAACAACAATTAGCACTGCTCTGCTACTGCCCTGATACCAACTATACACATGGTGCCTTCAGGGGAGTGATTTTGACACCAGACCTCAGTTAAAAAATGCAACCCTGTGCACTTAAAAGCTTTCATTCTTATTTTTGGGGAGAGGTTATTTATATTTGGAACGTGCCCCTGCCACTCCTATGTGGCCCCCATTGCCCAGTCTGACACACACTGCTCTCACCTGCTGTCATACAGGCAGGATTCTTTGTAATACATGACAGCACCTGACATCACACCTGTGAACACCTAGCACTTGGGGTCCCCAGGGACTGACGAAAGCTACCGGGGTCACTTGGTCCTTGGTCTCCAGGATAATGAGGGCCCACAGGGGACACTACTGAACCAGAGTGTGTCAACCCAGTATTTTCTCTTGTTTTTCCTATCCTGAGGCCCTAAGGAAATAGCAGCCCCAGGAGACAGGAGAAATAGGAAAAAGGAGCTGGGGATATGCATGTCCGCTCAGCTTTCTTCCTCTCCAGTCCATGGCCCGCCCTTGTGAGTTTACCAAGCACCCGGAGCGAGGTACAATGCACATTCTAACCCCTGCGTCCCCCTGAGTGTCCACACTTGCTCTTTTGTTTTCTAGGGCTATGATAGACCAAGTTAGGGTCAATTTGGATGGGGAAGGTCACATTTTGTTCCTGGAGGCTGGCCAGAAGAGGTTTATTCAGACCTCCATGACTGTGAATTTGTATATGCCTTTTGGGAGCTTGCTTTTGCTATACTTTAGCAACTTTACCAGAGGGGTCCCTATGGCAACAGGTTACCTGTTCGCTAATGCCAGGCTGATTTAAATGGTATTCCCACTCAAAAGCCTTGAGCATGTGCACACGTCTGTGCATGTGTTCACATACAGTTAACCCAGACTCCCTTACCCCAGTTGCTCAGCTTCAGATCTTGTTTGAAAAGGCAGACACTGGCAGCTAGCACTCCCAATGGATTTTTAACTAAGGTTATAGTGAGTGGAACCCAGTTAGTTAGACTCATTCACAGAAAAAGTCCAAAAACGTGTAGTCCAAAAGCAAAAATTGCAAGGAGTTAAATGGGTCAGAACCCATTTTACTGCATCCAAAAATAACAGTACAGTAGTCTAACACACTTTCCACTTTACCTCCTTCAGGAAAACCTTCAGCTCCTAGCCTAAAGTACTGCAATTTACTTGACAGTGGCCTTTAAAAAGCCATTTCTACATGTCAAGAGCGCATACTCTGGTTGGGAGAATAGTATTCTGTATATAAATGCAGGATCAAATCAAGCTACACCTAAAAGCTCTGTAAAGGCATTGGCTGAATAGAGTAACTAAAGATTGGATATGATGCATGAATCATGCTGGTGCTACTTTTAGAAACTGACTCGCCATTATATTCAGGTGATAGAACTACTCGACTCATCTGATCAAACAATGACTCTTAAGTGTTGTATACATTCTTTGGAGGTTCAAGGCCTAAAACCCATAGGAGTCTCAGCCCTCTAATCTGCTGCAATGTATGCTCTAAACAACACATCAAATGCATTGCTTATGATGTCACACAAGTTATAACAACATGTAAAGACTCCAGACAGCACAACATCATTACATAACAATACATGGCTAAACACAGAAATCAAAGTTTATTCTCAGTCATCTATTTGATAATGTTAATGGTAACTTCACATGTAGTTTCACTTCTGCGTACATTGATGCCATTTGTGATGTCAACTGTCATTATGGGTGAGGTCATGCGCACTGAATTTCCTGTGCGAATCCTTCTTGGCTTCTGTGCTATCAAAAAAGTAGGGTGGTCCTCATGCCCACAGGTGGGCGCATAGCTGCAACACTTCTACTATCTGTCAATACAGGTCTCAATATTAATTCATTCATGGACCCTTAACTGTTGATGGAGCCCCATGTGTTGCAGGTATATTCTTATAATGTCATTGAAAAGCTTTTCCTCCTAGCTTTCATCTTGCAAATATAGAAGAGCAAAGGGAAGCCCTTTTTCCCTATTTGCTTTTCCTAATCAGCAAACCACTCCTTCACGTGGCCCGCAGTTTCTATATCTTTAATCATAGTATTGATCTAATGTAACAGAAAGTCCATTAGATGTACCAGAACATGAATTGGCATTATTCTTTTGGGTCTTCCCAGGGACAGAGTTGAACAGTTTCCTTTACTTCTCAAAAAAAGCTTTCAACTCATTCTCTATAGACAATATGGATAATATCATATTCTGTGCTTTTCGTGTACCCTGCCACCCTGATGCCATGCATGTTTAGCAAAGTGTGACAGCCGTGCTTGGGGAGGATCCGGGGGATCGATTAAAGAAGCCTGTTTTGCTACCCTTTTAACCCTTTCATAAATTGTTATAATGTGTTTTAATTGTTTGTATTCTTTTTGCATTGGGTATTTGCCTCCTGTTTCTACGAGTCCTTGAAGTTTTTTTCCTGCCCTTTATGACTTGTCAAATAAGTCAGATGAGCAGCACATGAATTCTTGTCCAGTAGCTACGGTGTAATATTGAGTAGCCCTAATAGGTTAACTTACAAAGGATCATGTCCTCTACTCATATTAGTTGCCATTTCCATTGCTCCATAATCCTTTGCAAGGCATACTCTGGGTCTTAATGCATCTTTTTGTTATTGATGGTAAGAGCAAAATATGGAGTGTAATATCATTGCCTGGCTAATTGTGATGTTTCATTTCAATGTCAGCTGTGAAACTTGAAGGGAATATGAATATTACATGGAACATACTCTACCATTCCTATGTTATCAAAATTGTATTGCCTATGTTCTATACCTCCACGCTTGCTCAAATGTTGGAATCGCTGGTTGATATTATTGCATTTGTCCATTTCCCAACCCAACTTATCTTTTTAATAAACGGTTTAATAGCATAACTACAATTCCTTTTTACCAAGACCTGAATATCGTCCTATTCATTAAAAGCTACCCCTTTGCACCCCGAATAGTATCTAATAGATGTCCTTTTGTGAAAATGTTTCTTTTTTAATTACATGATGTGCTTCAATTTCAGCCTTCCACGTTTTCTCTAAAATGAAAGGATGACCAAAGCAGTCTCTCAGTCCCACATTTCCTTTACATCGTACCCTTTGTCCACAATTTGTAGGTGGGACCCAGAGGTATACATTTTGAAATGCATGCATACGTTTCTAAAAGTCATAAAATTGCATCTCTACAGTGGTGTTAGAAATGGGGTTTCTAGTTTGCTAGATTATGCACCTAAGCCGGGCAGAAACCACCATGCTAGTCAGGGCAAGTAAGTTACACACCAAAGATAACCTATACTCACTCTCTGGTAGCTTGGTGCGGAGCAGGCAGGCTTATCATCAAAGGCAATGTGTAAAGCGTTTGCACAACATACTCACACCACTAACACAAAGAAACCCCACAAAAGAAACTCCACACAGAATTACATAAGATATTTATTGTACATATAACATAGACCAAAGAGGCATGAAGCATAAGTACTATGCAGACTATGCAAAACCTGAGTCAGTACTCATTTTCCTGACAATTCAAGAATGAAAATGACATACATCATAACATCAGGGTATGAAATGCAATAGAGACAAAACACATAAATCCCCAGGTATCATACTAAGCACATCGACCACTAAACAACACCATAAACATATCGGGTAATCACCAGCATTTGCAGGGAACACAGAGATACAGTGTACCTGCACTTCTATGAAATGTTATGTGGTATTTGTGGTACTACGAACACCCTTGGGATGAATGCAAATTTATACAGTATGCCAAAGGAACTCCTGTGCTCCTAATACATGAATTAGGGTATCTCCTAAATAAAGCAAAGCTCACTTCCCCATGGTGAATAAGCCTTTGTTGAGGATCTTCCCCAAAATGCTGAGCCTTTGAACCATTGCCCCTTAGATATGTAAAACAATGAAAGGCTGCTGACTAAACTCAGCTTTCTAAAATAATGAGCTGACATTGTAGCACGTCTGGGGCCCTCTGGGGCCTTTCAGACCACTGTTTAGCAAAAGGAACAACATGTGCCATCCACTGCAGGAAGATCTCACTGGGTCCTGCAACATCAGAAAAAAGCTGGGATGCAGCTGGCTGTGAACGCTTGGCATGGCTGTTGTCGCTCCTATCCCCCCTCGCCACGTTCCTTCTTGTGGTCTGAAGCGGGAATTCCAAATTAAATGGTGCGGCAAGCATTAGCTCAGTGCACATAGCATGAGTCACGATGGGCAAAGCTGCTAATTCCTTAAAGCTAGTCAGAAAGCACTTAACATGCTCTTTCAGTACCAAGCGAACAGCGCTCACCACACGCTAGTTGTAAAACTGGTATTGGACAGACTGATTCCAGGTTTTTCCAAATGGGACTCTCTCAGCTCTCAACAGAACAACCCTGCCCCTGGAGAGCACTGGGAGCACAAGGATCAGGCAGTTAGGCAACAGGCCAGCACATGAGTTTCCTTGAACAGAGCAGCAGTTTCTCCAGCAACCAAGCAAGCAAGCTGGTCAGGACAACAAAGCAATTAGTCCTAATGGAGGTTCCTTCTGGCAGCACAATAGTTCTCTGGCAATGTGCATCATGTAGAGCCAGCATCATCTGGGTACAAGTCCCATGCAGTGTCTAAAATCATGAGGTCGGAAGCACTGTACTTATCCTCAAAAATGTATTTGTTCAAGTGGCAACTTCAAAGGAAACCTGAGAAGTGCACAACACTCCCTTTCAACCCCACTCCCAGCTCCAAGCGTCAGTAAGGGGTAAATCACCCTTTTGGGTGAGGGCAGGATACAAACTATACAAATGTAACTTGTGAATGCCCCGTTCTCACAGCCCAGCAACACCATCAGTATGCAGAAGAATGCAGATGTATCGCTGTCACACCCAGCCCTTCCTGTGTTGTGGCTATCTGGAAAGTATGCACAAGAGTAGCTGTCACCCAGCCCTGAACAAGACTGCAAAACACAAAGAGTCATAAGCACAGAGACATGCCTCTTTCTAAAAGTGGAATTTCTAAAATAGTAATGAATAATCCACCTACACCAGTAAGCAGGATGTATCACCAGTATTCCAAACATACTAGATTGTTCCTTCCTTAAGCGGTTTGCAATCCCACAGATCTGCATTCATGTTTCAGATCTGCTTTCATTTTTCAATCTTTTGAACTATCATTGGTTAATCAGATGGGCAGATGTAAAATGGGGGGTTCTGATTGGGCTACAATGAAATGTCACTCTCTGTGGGTATCAGGGACCTTTACAACAGAGTCCTTCACACACATCAAGTGCCTTAAATTTGATCCTACTGTCTAAAGGAACGCAGTAGTGTGCTGCAAGAATGGTCCTTACTTATAGATTCTGGTTGCTTTGTTCCGTAGCGTTTGTAATGCTTTTCTTCAGGAGAGCAGAGAAGACAATGTTAGAGTAATCAAAACATTACATGATAAGAACTCTCATTACCTCCACCCAGTAAATAGACCGTCTGTAGTAATGAGAGAATTTTACAGATTACAACGGGCTGCATGTTGACAGTATTACCCACTGTGTTCACTTGAAGAATACATCAGAGTAATGAATCGAAAATTATCCTCAGGTTATTATTTTTTTTTTGGGGGGGGGAGTGGAGAAGAGATTCACCAAACTAGAAGTTAGTTGTAGGATTATGGAATCAGATTCTTCCTGGCAGAAGCTGTGACAGAGTACATATGTAGCTATTGGACAGTAGACAAAATGCAACAATCCTAGGGGAACACAGTAAGGAATAGTAAATAAAGATTCGAATGACCCGATCCTGACCTCTCATCTATGATTGATGAGAGACGATAAGATCCATAGTAAAGAATAGTAACAGTGTCATGAAATAAATGAAATGAAAAGGGCATTTGTAAAGCGCATGGCTACCAGGAGGCCTCCAAGGCTAGGCATGACCGACGAACAAGTGGAGTAGAAATTATTTAGGTAACAGAAGGGTTTTTAGTTGTTTACGGAAAGCCATATGGCTAATCTCTTTCCGGAGGTGGAGTGGCAGTGAATTCCACAGTTTTCCGGCATTCACGGAGAAAAGTCTGCCGCCACTTCTAGCTGGCCAAATTCTAGGTATGTCGATTAGATTGAGTTCGTCCGAGCGAAGCATTCTCCTCGCTTTGTACGGGCGAATCATGGCTGAAATAAGGGAAGGGCCCTTTCCCTGCAAGGATCTGTGGACAATGCACAGGGACTTAAAGGTAATCTGTTCCTTTACTGGTAGCCAATGCAGGTCACGGAGGACCGGGTTTGCGGAGAGGAACTTAGATGTTCCCGAGAGTAGTCTAGCTGTGCAGTTTTGGATGTTCTGCAGTTTGTTAATTACTGAGATCAGGGCTCCTAAGTAGAGCGCATTTCCATAATCCAACCTTGAAAGCACGAGGGATTGAACCATGGTGTTCTTTGCTTGGGGGGGGGAGCACTTTTCTGGCCATTCTGATCAAGCCAAAGCAGGTAGCGACCGTCTTCCTCGCTTGCACCTTAAAAGTCAGATTATGGTTTAGCCAAATGCCAAGACTCTTTATTTCCAGCTTAGATGTTGGGACTGGACCCATACATGATGGCCCGATGTCACTGAGTATCATGTTATCAGCATTACCTAGGATCATAATCTCTGTTCTTTCTCCAATCAGCTTTAGCTGGGAGGCCCCCATCCATTTTACGACCTCCGTTAGGCATGCCTTTAGGGTAACTGGGTGTTGTGTGGTTTGGTTCAAGGCTACGAACAGTTGGGTGTCGTCAGCGTAGGTAACTACGTGGATCCCAAAAGGGGCCACAATCGAAGCTAAGGGGGCCATTTAAGTGTTGAAAAGCGTGGAGCTCAGTGATGAGCCCTGTGGCACCCCACACAGAAGGGGCCAGGGTTTAGAGCTTACACCTTCCTCAAAAACCTGGAAGGAGTGTCCTTCGAGGAAGGAGCGCAGCCAATTCAGTGCGTTTCCGGCTACTCCCAGGTTGCCGAGGCGATGGATCAGGACATGGTGGCTCACCGTGTCGAATGCCGCGCTCAGGTCTAAATAATATAATGGCAGCAGAACCTCCTGTGTCAAGGATCTTCCTGCTTTCCTCCACCATCGCTAGCAGGGCGGGTTCTGTGCTATGTCGTGGCCCGAAGCCTGTCTGGGAGTGGTGCAGCAGGGAAAAGGTTTCCAGAAAATTAGAAAGGATGTGATTGACGTATTTTTCGGTGATTTTAGTGATCCCTGGAAGAAGGGAGATGGGACGGTAGTTGCCAAGGTCTGCAGGATCAAGTTGGGGCTTTTTCAGGAGAGTTTTAACCATTGCCCCATTCCAGAGAGAGGGGACTTCTCCTGTATTAAGTAAGGCATTGAGAACATCTGTGATGATGAGGCCAATTGTGGGTGCTACCTTTTTTAGAATGTACATCAGAGCTGGATCTCTCGGTGATCCGCTTTTAACTGAGGGCATGAGGGTCAGAAGCGTTTCTTGGGAGAGCGGGAGAAAGCATTCCAACCGGTGGCCAGTGGGGGGGGGGGGCTTGACCAGCGCACATACTTATGGGATTGGTTGGGGGAAGCATTTTAATGATGTTCTGTATTTTTAAGTATAAAAACTCAGCCTGATTTTCGCAGCGGGCACCAGAGGGATTAGGGGTTGCTGAGGGGATTGGACTTTTGAGGAGTTTTTTTATGACGAGAAATGTCTCTCTGGGGGAGTTGGCTGCTAATTGGATTTTTTCCTCGTAGAAGGACGCCTGAGCTTTTTAAATTTCTGCTCTGTATTTGCATATAGCTTTCCTATAAGCGAGCTTGCTGCCAGCTAAAAAAATCTTTCCTCCAGCGTTCTTCTAAAATTTTACAGTCCTGTACAAGGGTGCGAAGTTCCGATGAGTACCAGGGGGATCCATGAGAGCCGTTCTTTTTTTTATCAGAACTTTAGGCAGAACCTGGTTTAACGAATCCTCTATCCAATTGCAAAAATTGTTGCACGCTATGACAGGGCTGGGAGTAGGCTGGGGTCTATTCTTTTCCAACTCTTGAATCCATTTGTCTTGTGGAAGTTTAGACCAGGGTCGGTTAAGGATCCGTGAGGGATGGACGAGGGAAAAAGGTTTCTGCGGGTGCCATGATAAGGGCACGAGAAAATGGTCGGACCAGGGAATGGGAATAGGGTCATTTCCCTGGAGATTCTCCAGATTAGAGAACACCGCATCGAGGCAGTGCCCCTGAGCATGAGTGGAACTAGGAAGTGATTGCAGTGCTTAATTTGAGCTGGTAGTTTCTGGTGCTCAGCACCTGCAGTTAATCATCAACACCAGTGCCTTTCAAGATCACCAGTTAAGGACACATTCATCTACAGGGAGATTAAGTGATTTGCCCAGAATCACAGGATGTTGAGCCGACGCCAAGACTCGAACCTGGTTACCCAGCGCTGAAGTTGGCTGCTCTGACCACTACGCCACATACCCTCACCACTTTCAGGGTTAGTATTTGGTTCTCCTTTAGGCGGTGCTAACAGGAGAAATGGGCTGGTGCAAGCTGCCTCCTTATGAGAGCCCTGCCACTTATATTTTTACAAATTAACCACTGAGTGAAAGGCTGGTTCATTCTTCTGGCCCAAGAGAGAAGGAGCTCTTTGTTAATGTTGGCTTCAGAGGATTCAATGCTTCACGTAATCCTGGCCTTGCACTCACACCTATAAGAAAATTGATAGGCGTACCAGACATAACCTGAGGGAACATTTCAGATATCATGATTTCGCATTGGAAATATGGGAATAATGTGCAGAGTTAATATTTTTTCCACCTTGGATGAAACATATGGGGCAAACATAAGTGAAATCCTTTGTTCCTAAGTAATGCAATGTTTTGTAAGGCTACAGCACCTTTATCAATATGGCAAAAGATCACACTGATCACCACAGTTGGCATAGTTAGAGCAAAATTAATTATTTATGCCAATAATAAATATATAATAAATCCGATTTGACTACGAAATTTAGCAATGCAATGAAAGGTTGATTAAATACAAGTGAACTGTAAAGCGATAACCTATGAAATAAAACTAAAAATGAATTTGAGTTTTCTATCATCCTCAAATGTGGCAGAAGTCACACTAGTAACAGAAACTATCTTTGTTAAGACAATTCTTTTAGACGGTTACCACAAAATGCTTCCGTTTTTCGTCGATATAATAAAAAATAAAGCTACGCAGATTTACAGAACTGTTTCATTTAATTATTTTCTGAGATGAATTACCCTTGAAATATTTGAATTTATTTTTAAAGCGAATGTAGACAAAAGGTTCAAACTTGGTTGAAATTATTCCTTGGGTCATTAATCTAATCTGCCTAATTTACCAGAAGCTGTGGCATGGTTTATTTTCAGAGCATGATGAAGTGGCGCAGTGCGGTGCTTGCGATAGGAGCCGCCCGCTTCCAGTGAACCACATTCCTGAAGCGTCACTGGCTGACAAACTTCTTAAATTGTCTCCGAGAGGACAGCTCCGAATATATAGCACTTTAATTGATGAGCCTGATAAGTAATATTCCAGGTGAGCAAATAAGCTAACTCTTTCAATAAATAGGCAGAGTTAATTTTTTAAAGAATTCCAAACGGCAAGTTATCTTCTTCATCTTTAGCTGAATACAAATTAATATACGTAAATATCATTCACAAAAAAAAACCTACAAAAAAAAGCAACATGATTTGTTAGTCAAACACAGGTTGTATGAACGACTTTTCGACGCCAGTCAAATGTTTATTATGCGGGTGCAATTTCCCGTAATTCCAATTCCCCCTCCCCCGAGTCTTTGAAATGTTGTTCTCACTAGGTTATCCTGTTTTATGTATTGGGTTCCCTCGGTAAACTCGTGCAAGCAGAAAACGCCTAGATGCAACTAGTGTTTGAAGAGGGAGTATACATTTTGCACAAACTCACTGCACTGAGTGACTGTTTACTACTGGGAAGTGCTGGTACTGTCTCATTAAAACATTTGTAAAAATGTGAATATGTGTTTCTACCTCGTTTTTTAGGCCTCGCCTAGGCAGCACTTGTGCTGTCTCTTCGAGACATGCTGTATTCAGGATGAGTGCATAAAGCTCCGCCTACTTCCCACCCATCTTTTTAATTGTCTCATGTCCCTCTCCTTTGTAATTGGTGACTCTTCATTGGTCATTAGGTTTTGTAGTCCCTCCTTAGTATCACCCTGTCTCTTTTTGTAACCTCCCATGTGGACATTCCCTAAAACATGTGCTGTTATGCCCTAGGTTTTAATTACAGCCTCAATGCTCTATTTTCTTAAAGGCCTTCAGACAGAACACTCACTTGGTCCTAAACAAGGTTGGCAGTGGGTACTTTGCTCGCTAGCACATCTCACATTCATATGAGATCTTCTAAACATTTCCCTTCATCGGCTCCGCATAGGGTACAAGCTAATCCAGAATTAATGTAATAATTATTTTTTGACATTTCAAAGCTACTAATAGTATATATTGAATGTACTGTCTTGCATGCAATGCATTACCTCCTCGTCAGCCCTCCCCGTCCCAGTCCTTACCCATGAGCATAGCTCCTCCCACCAGAAACTCCCAAGCAACTAAAACCCATCCCTTCCCTCCAGGCCACACCCACACCCTAAGGCATATAATCATGTGACCCGCCCATCCACATCCTGTTTGTTTTTTCTGCGGAATTCATTTCCTGGCAACTTCGTTGTGGGGAGGTACTGGACCGATGGTGCCTCCTTTCGGGTGAGTGTGAAACGGCCTGCTGGGCGGCCGTTTGTTCCCCTGCTGTACTTGTTTTCTTTCCATGTACTTTCGAGTCCCTGCTTTAGCGGGACCGTGGGGTTGGGGGGCTTTGACTGCCTGGTGTGGGGTGGTGTCTCCCTGCTGCGGCCTCCCCTCTTCCGGGTATGTTCCCTGCCCTAGCGGGTTCACCCGGGGAGAGAGGGGGGGTGTGTTGGGCGCGGCTGGCCTCTCTGCTCGCCTGTGGCGTGGCGGTTTGGCTCCTCCTTGGTGGTGTGTTTGGTGGCTGGGTGCTCGTAACGGGCCCGTGTTTCCCACTGTTTGCTGCCATTGGTTTGTCCGGGATTTCGGGGGCTAGGATGTGGTGTCCCATGCACTGCTTCCGGCTTTGGACTTGGTTGCCCGGTTTCGGGTGTTGGCGTTGCTTCAACCTCGTGTGGTTCGGAGCGTTTCGCATTTCCTCCCCCGCCTACAGAACGTAATCCTGTGTCCTTCTGTGATGCTACTGGTGCTCGTAAAAAGCGCGCCGTTACGTTTTTCCGATGTTCCCGTGTCTGTTTGGATCTGGGGGTGCCCTGGTATTCTGATTGTGTTGGGCTGTGCCTCGGCTACATCTGTTTATCGTAGTGACATGATCCTCTATGTACTGTGGAGCGTGTTGGGTGTTTGAGCCTGCCCTTAACGGAGAACATGTGCTTTATTATCTTTACAATACGCATGCCTGGGGCCGGTTCCTTGGGGGGTCGGGACTCTGTGTGCTGTAGGTCCTTGGTTTCTCCCCTGGCCTCTTTCTCCTGCCGTGGGTCGCTCTCTGCCCCTTTTGAGGGCATTGCTTCTGTTTCTGACAGGGACCCGTGGTGGGGGCACGACTTGTCTTCCTGCTGGGGCCTCCCCTCTTCCAGGTTGTTTCCCTGCCCTAGCGGGTTCGCCCGGGGTGGGAGGGGGGGTGTGTTGTGCATGGCTGGCTTCTCTGCACGTCTGTCCTCCTTTCAGGTAGGTGTGTGGCGGTCTGCTTGGCGGCTGTGTTTTGTTCCCCTTGGATACCTGTTGTTTCATGTACGTTTGAGTCCCTGCTTTAGTGGGACCATGGTGTTTGGGGGGGGTCCGGGACTCCCTCTTTATGTCATGTTTGGGCCGGCCTGCTGTCCTGTTGGGGTGTGGCTTTCCCTGATTGGCCCTTGTGGATCTTGCGTTGCTTGGTCTGGGCTCTCCTTTCTCTGTTCTGTTCCCCTACTGGAGATGTGTGGTTTGGGCTACGCTGTAACTGGGGGGTGGTGGTCGCTGGGTCTTCCGCTGCTCCTTCACTGTTGTCATGTGCTGGATGCTTTGCTGTCGTGGCTCCGGACGTGGTTTCGGGTGAGTCCTGTGGGCAGGCTTCACGGTGTTCTGCTACGTGTTTGGGTCGGTTTGGGGTTCCCTTGGCCCTTGGGAGGTGGGAAGTCTGTAGACCTTTTCCCCTTTTTCCTGTTGTTGGGGCTTGTAGGCCTCCGTCTTTCTGTACTCTGTGAGCGGTGTGCTTGATGGGGGGTGGCAGGATGTTGTCACACTTGTTTTTCCCCTGGCTCTGGCGGTGGGGTGTCCCTTACAGTGGTTCGCTGTGGTGTCCTGGCTGTGGTGATGGTCGATCCCTGCTGGCTGGTGTACCTTCTCGGTGCCTGTTGGTATTTGTGGGTGCCGTTCCTTCTTATTCTGTGGTCCTGCTTGTTGCGAGGCCTTGGATCCATCTTTTTCTGCCTCTGGTCCTACTGTTCTGTCTGTGCCTTGCCCCTGCTTTTGGGTTCGGTTGCTTCTGTGTGGCTGTCGAGGTTTCTCTGCGGCCTACGGCCTTGCCTCCCTGGTTTCGCCTGCTCCGGTCTGCTCTCGGGAGTTGGGCATGGTCGGGCCTGGTTGGTGCCTGGTTGGGAGGCCACCTTGGACTACCGGGTGCTGTGGGCTAAGTTCCCTCTGATTCTTTTTCCATGTTGGGACTGCTGTTGCGTTTCCTGACGGATTTGTCCTTCGGTTCCCTTGGTACGGCAGCGGCTTGGTCCTCTATGGCTGTTCGATGGCTGTTGTGCTTCTGGCCTGGGGAGGCGGTGCTGTTTGTGGGGCTGCTGTGATGGGGCTTTCCTTCAGGGGCTCTGTCCAGTTTGGGGTTCCGTTGGTGCCCTTGTTCGGTTTGGCGGCTGCGGTCGTTCTTGTTGGCTCCAGTCCGATTACTCGGTGTGGGTAGTTTACGGGTTGTGTGCGGGCTTTTGGTCTGCCTTTCGTTAACTTTGATTGCCCGACCCTTTTGTGGTGTGGTGCGCGGCCGGTGGGTCCCTTCCTTCCACATGTCCCGGGGTTTTCTGAGTGCTTCCTCTTCTTCTGGTCCCTCCTTGTTGGGCTGGGCTACTGGATGGGTTCTGCACTGCCCCTGTTCCGGGTTCTCTGGCGATGTGTCGGGCTTTCTTTCTCGGTTTTCGGGGCTTCGTTTCTGTGTGGTACCCTCTTCATTCCTTCATGATGGTGTCTCTTCAGTTGTTTCTTCCCTTCCTGTTGGTGGGGTTTTTCCTGGATTCTCTGGTTCTTTGGGACGCCTGCTTTCATATGTCTGTTCACGCGGCTTCGTGGTGGTTCCTACGTTCTGTGGGGGTGTTGTTCATTTCCGCTTTTTGGGGCTGCCTTTTGGATGGTCTGCGCCTCCTGGTGTGTTTGCTGACCTTTAGCTCCCTGGGTGGTTTTGTTGTGCTACTCTGTTTGGCCTGCTCTGGGGTTCCGGGTGTTCCCATCCTTGGACGGTTGGTTGATTCTTCCTCTTCTTTCCTTCCGGCTCCGGCCCTTTCACTGGGTGTTTGCTGGCTCCTGAGTCGGTTTGGGTGGATTCTGGTCTTGGAGTCTTCCATTCTTTGCGCCGCTCAGGTGCTCCTGTTCGTTGGGTGATTTCGGCGCCTCAGTTGGTAGGGTCTTCCTGCCGGTGCCCTGCGGGCTGGCTCTGTTGCGAGGACTGCGGTGGTTGTTGGGGGCTCAGTCTTCCGCTTCTCCCCGGTGGCTCCATGTTCCGCGGCTGTTGTCTGCTGCTGTGGGGTTTGTTCCTTGGGCCCGTTGGCGCTTGTTCCCCCCAGATGTGTCTTGCTCTGGGGCTTTGGGTTCCGGCTTCTTTGGGCTGTCTGCTGTTGTTTCCGGGGGGTGTGGCCTTTGGCCGCGGGTGGTCCTGTTGGCTGGTGGTTCGCTCCTCTTGCGTGGCTGCCCTTTTCTGTCCCGTGAGCGGTTGCCTCTGTGCCTGTCTTGGGCTTGTTGGGCGTTGATTGTCCTTGGACCTGTTACTCTATGGTATGTCTTGTGCCTCTGCTGCCGCGGGCTCACACTGGCGTTGGGTTCATATCCTGCCTCTGCTTTCGTGGTGTCCCTTGGTGGTTTTGGTTCTTGTGGTGCTTTCGTTTTGGCCGGAGTGCTTTAGCTGATGGTTTGTTTTGTGCCTCTGGTGGCGCAGGCTCGCACTGGTGTGAGTTTGGGTCCTTCTTCTGCTTTCTTTGTCTCCTGTGGTCGGTTCGGTTGGCCTGGCCTCTTTCTGCCTTGGCTCCTCTTGAGGTTCCTATCGGTCTGGTCGGACTGGGTGGTGGTGCCGTGGGGCTTTGGCTGGTGGGTGTTTCTTGTACCTTTTTGTGGTGCCCGCCCTCGGAGGCCTGGGTTCGAATCCTGCCAATGCTGTGATTGTGTCCCCTGGTGGTACTTTTTGTAGTTCCCTTTGGGTTTTCTGTCTGCTGGGGGTTTTGTTCTTGTGGCGACTCGCCTGAGTGGGGTGTCTCCCTCCCTGTCCGTGTTGGGCCTCTTGCTGACCTGGTTCGGGGTTCCGTTGTTGGTCCTGTTTTGCATCTCCGAGGATCGCCTTGGGTTGAGGTTGTTCTATGGTTTGGCCCGGCGCTGTCTGGGGGGTGGTTGCCCTGTCCTTCGTTGGACGGGGGCCTGCTGTGTGCCTTTCCTCAATTCTGAAGCCCTTCGCCTCTCCTGTCCTGGGCCGGTCGTGGGGTTTTCCTTCCTGGATTACTGTCCGGCACGGGGTGTGTCTGCATTGGATTCCGGTGCGGGTCTTGGGTTTCTGGGCGGTTGGCTTCGTCTGGGTCGGCCTGTGTCCTCCCTGCGTGCTCTGTGGGCGGATGTGTTGGCCTTTCAGGGTTCGGGCATTGGGCCGATGCGCCCCTTGGTGTCCGGGTGGTTTTGGATGGTTCCTCCTGGAGCCGTTCTTTCGTTCCTTTGCTCCTTGTTGGGGTTTCTGGTTCTGCCTGTTTTCTGTCCTGTTCCTCTTGCTGGGGTTTCGGTGCAGCTACTCTGTTTGACGGTTGTGCGGGCTCTGGAGGTGTTCCTCCTTCCTGTGGTGTCTTTTTTATGGGGTGGTTTTCCCTTTTTGTTGCCTTTGGGCTGGCTGGTCCTGTTTTGGGGCCTGTTGTGGCTGCTCTCCGTCGGTGGCTGTGTTGGTTGTGCGGCCTGCTGTTGGGCTTGTGGTGTGTTGGCGCCTGGGTCGGTTCGAGGTTCCTAGCCTCGGGGGTGGCTGCTTCTTGTGCTTGCTTCCGGGGGGCCTCCCTGGCTGTGTTCTGCGTGTATGCTGCTGGGTGTTCTCCTCGAGCTTTTATGTCCTCTAGTCGTTGGTTGATGTGTGGGACTGTGTCTCCTGGGTTTGGGGACGCTGGGTTGCGTTCTGCTCGGGTTGTGTGCCTTCCTGCCTGTGAGGCTTGAGTCTGTTTTGCTACTGTGTGAAGCCGATTCTTGCTTTGGTATCTGCTCATGGGTAAGGACTGGGACGGGGAGGGCTGACGAGGAGGTAATGACCGGTTACTCACCGGTAATATTCATTACTCCGAGTCGTAGCCCTCCCCGTCCCAGTCCTGGTTCCCATCCCTCCCTCCCTGTTCGGCTTCTTGTGCTTGGTGGTACAGGATGTGGATGGGCGGGTCACATGATTATATGCCTTAGGGTGTGGGTGTGGCCTGGAGGGAAGGGATGGGTTTTAGTTGCTTGGGAGTTTCTGGTGGGAGGAGCTATGCTCATGGGTAAGGACTGGGACGGGGAGGGCTACGACTCGGAGTAATGAATATTACCGGTGAGTAACCGGTCATTATGAGTCGGTGGATTTACCATATCTTCAAAGTTTATGATGCTCACTAGGGACCTCTTGGCGCAGCTTGCGGTACTGCACCTACATATCTCACATTTATATTAGACCTACAACAAATGTCCCTTCATCAGCTCCACATAGAGTACAACCTAATTGGAATTAAAATAATAATTGTTTTATTACGTTTCAGAGCTTTTAATTATATATATGGACATAGCTATTTGAATTTACTCATGGTACCATCTTGAATGCAATGCATTATGGGAGTACCATATGTGACCAAAAGTTGGATGCTTGCTAGGGACCTCTAGGCGTAGCTTGCAGTACTGCCCCTACACATCTCACATTTATATTAGACCTTCTGTAAATTTCCCTTTATCAGCTCCACATAGAGTCCAACTTAATCGGAATTAATATAATAATTGTTTTATTGCATTTCAAAGCTATTAATTGTATATATTCACTTAGCTATTCGAATTTACTCATGGTACCATCTTGCATGCAATGCATAATGGGAGCTCCATATTTGACCTTCAATAAATGTCTCTTCATCAGCTCCACATAGAGTACAACCTAATCCGGAATTAATATAATTATTTTGTCACATTTCAAAGCTGCTAATTTTATATATTGAATGCACTGAGGTACAGTCTTGCATGCATGCATTATGGGCCAGGTGGATTTACCATATATTCAAAGTGTATGATGCTTACCAGGGACCTCTAGGCGCAGCTTGCGGTACTGCACCTACACAGCTCACATTTATATTAGACCTTCTATAAATTTCCCTTCATCAGCTCCACATAGAGTACAACCTAATTGGAATTAATATAATAATTGTTTTATCGTATCTTAAAGCTATTAATTGTATATGTGGACATAGCTATTTGAATTTACTCATGGTACCATCTTGCATGCAATGCATTATGGGAGTACCATATGTGACCAAAAGTTTGATGCTCACTAGGGACCCCTAGGCGCGCTTGCGGTACTGCACCTACACATCTCACATTTATATTAGACCTTCTGTAAATGCCCCTTCATCAGCTCCACATAGAGTACAACCTACTACGGAATTAATATAATAATTCTTTTGTCACATTAAAGCTACTAATTGTATATATTGAATGTACTGTGGTACTGTCTTGCATGCAATGCATTATGGGTAGGGTGGATTTACCATATCAGTATATGATGCTCAATAGGGACCTCTAGGCGCAGCTTGCCGTACTGCACCTACACATCTCACATTTATATAGGACCTTCTATACATTTCCCTTCATCAGCTCCCCATAGAGTACAACCTAATCAGAATTAATATAATTGTTTTGTCACATTTCAAAGCTATTAATTGTATATAATGATATAGCTATTTCAATGCACTCGTGGCACTCTCTAGCAATGCATTATGGGAGTACCATATGTGATCAAAAGTTCGATGCTCACTAGGGACCTCTAGGTGCAGCTTGCGGTACTGCACCTACCACAACTCACATTTATATTAGACTTTCTTTAAATTTCCCTTCATCAGCTCCACATAGAGTACAACCTAATCCGGAATTAACATAAAAATTATTTTGTCATAGTTCAGAGCTGCTCATTGTATATAAGACTTAGCAATGCATTATGGGAGTACCATATCTGACCAAAAGTTTATTATGCTCACGAGAGTCCTCTAGGAGCAGCTTGCAGGACTGGCAGGGCTAGTGTCTTGCTTACTAAGGAACTCTAGGAGCAGCTTGCGGTACTGGCAGTGCCGGTGCTTTGCCCACTAGGGACCTCTAGGCTCCACATAGAGTACAACCCAATCTAATCCAGAATTAATATAATTCTTTTGTAACATTTCAAAGCTACTAATTGTATATATGGACATAGCTATTTGAATGTACGTGTGGTACTGTCTGCCATGCAATGCATTATGGGTAGGCTGGATTTAACATATCTTCAAAGTTTATGACGCCCACTAGGGACCTCTAGGAGCAGCTTGCGGTACTGCACCTAGACATGCAGTGCTGGTGCCTTGCTCACTTGGGAGCTCTAGGAACAGCTTGCGGTAATGCACTCAGATATACAATGATGGTTCGTGGCTCACTATGCAATCATTTGCAATGTAGTAGGTCTCGCATTTCTGAAAGTATGAGCTATTGGCGTTGCATTATTATTTGCAACTCTAATACCTCACACTATCAGTAATGTGAGACCCATTGCATTGCAAATGCTTGTTAAGTGCAGATACGGAGTACTGCCCATTTAAAACACTTTCTGCAGCTACAAATGATGTCTTCCACACCCGAAAGGCGTTTCCCTCACAGTGGCATAGCTAGCACTTTTGATGTCCGGGGCAACCCCTGAATTTTCCGCCCAGGGATGGCCGGTGGAGGAAAGGGCGAGAAGGGAAGCATCAGACGACGAACACCGGGATGTGGGTTGTCGGCAGACACAGGCCCAGCTTTAACACTGATGGCGCCCTGTGTTACATTGTCTGATGGCGCCCCCCCCCCATTGACCATCTCTGTCACAGATTCCCTCAGTAGTACCCTGTAACATTTCCCCTCAAGTCTCCATAACCACTGTCCCTCAGATTCATTTAGTTTTCTAGTGCCACTCATACCAGTGTAATGAGCCAGAGCACGTTACATCACTTTACATCTGCGCCGGGATGCCCCTTCGCTGGGGTCGCTGTGCGCATAATAAATTGTTATAACATAACATAACATAACATAACATAACAAACACATTGCACAGAGACAATCATGTGTGTTTAAATAAGTGTATAGGAAATGTTACATCGGACAAGACTACAAGGTGTAGTGTTGGAGTGACGTCTTCGATTCTGGTAGGCAATATAGTTGAAGAGTCCTTATTCTGGAAAAGCACAGATTCCGAATTTAAAACGTAACGTCATTGTTAGAGGTTCTCTTTAATAATAAGAATTATTTTCTACCCAAATTAACCTTTTTCTCAAGATTAGGATGAGGAAAGACTGGGCAAAACAACATAAATCTCTAACATATACCTTGCAGTTTGCATGCAGCTCTATTATGAGAGTTAATAGCTCAATGTTCGATATTAGGATTTTTACTTATAAACGACAAGTAACAAAAGAAGCTCTCTTACAGACGCAGTAACCTATTTAAATTATATGCACTTTGTCATCTGCATAGTACACGTTCTTAGCAGCAGGCGTTTTAACCCTTTGCGCTACCTTAGGATGAGTCAAAACTTCCACTAGACAAACCTCTGGTCTGTTTCCAGGAAGACAATTAATCACCAGAATTATCTTGATATCTTAAATGATGCCTGAAAATTGCTATAGAACAGAAACTCGGCAGCAGGCGTTTTTAAAATGATGATATACTTGCAAAAATGACACGCCACCCCAAGTCAGCACCCGGTGCAGTAGCACTGATCATACCGCCCTAGAGCCCTGGATAGACAACGAGAGGGGGGAGGAAACAGACGATGACGAGGGAGAGAAAACTTACCCTGCATTCACTGCTGCCCTAAAAATTTGCTGCATTGGTTGGACCGCCCCCCACCTATTTCACTCATTCCCTCTTCAAACCTCTCCTGCGGGACTGCACATGAATTTTGTGCACAAGGTATAAATATTCTTGCATACATCATTCATCTAGATGATCAGTGAAATAGATATCAAATAATACACATTAATTTTTGTGAAAAATTAATATTTTTCAATGAAAGAAACTCACAATTTGACCCACCCCCTACTTTCCCAGTCTGTCTTGTTGATTACCATCACCCAATATTCTGCAGTGTAGTACTACGAAACGGGACAAATCAAAGCAATTTTCAAGAGTAAGTGAGGATAAAACTGAAAAAGCAATACTTGGTGTATTTGTAAATTACACTCGAGTTACAAAGCCTGAAATACATACTTTGTGACTCAATTCATAAATAATATATTTACTGACCAGCTTTTAATGAATGCACAGATACAAATAAAATGTAACCAGCTAATGTGCTCCAAGAGACAACATCTAAAATATATGTGTACTAGATAAGGGAATTTTTGTTTGCTATATTTACAAAAAGCATGAAACAAATAAGGATTATAAAAAAACCTTCTAGAACTGAAAAAATACAAAGATGTATATAAATGTCAATGACCTAAAGTAACAGCGCCTCTTAGAAATCATTCAAAATCCTAAAAAGATTGACCTCCCTATCCACCAGTGCATTTTTCAACTGAATTGGCCGAATATTTATGTTTCCTCAATTCATCATACATGGGGAGATTGAGAAAAGCTTTTCTGATAAAAACGCTACTACTTTCAACCTTCCTATTAGCTCTGAACTCCAATAAGTAAATGATTTATTGCATGATTAATGAAAATCTTCACAATAATAGAAAAAGAATTACAATATACAACATTGTAAGTACCATTAAAAACTGTGATGTGGCTAAAATTCTTAATTCACGTTCACATAGTGCAGAAAGGATATTATGTGCAGAATTTGCTCTAAGGTGCCAGTTTTGAGGCAGCTTGTCGAGTTTGACTGCCTGGTCGATGCCACCTAGTTCAGAGCGGAGGTGTGGTTTGCCAGACTAAACCCGAGACATGGATATTATGACCACATTCGAGTTCAAGCCAAGCTGTAAAGGGACAGCCAACCAAGGTCAAGCGTGAAAGTACGTAGGCAGTGCCTTTTCTAAGCGGTCGACTAACCAAGGAGAGGCACGCGAAAAGTGCAAGAGCTTAACCAATGCCTTTTCTACAGCCACCGTTTCAGTGTCACATTAATAAATGTCTGGGATGTTAAAGTGCAAAGATGGTTTTAAAGTGCAGATATTATCGCTACATGTAACATTTTTGCATCAGTTTCATATCAGCCAATGTGCCAATGAAAAAGGATAAGGTGCAAGATTAGATCTAAAGTACAAGCGCTGTACTGTCATATCCTTTTTTCACCAGTGTGACATTGAAAAGGGATAATGTGTAAGATTAGATCTAAATTGCAAGCAACCTTGTACTAGCATATTGTTTTTTCACCAATCCTAGGAATTACCTTGCTGGTAGTTGTCACAAAGTTCTGGCAATAAGAGGGATAACAGTATTTCAAGTTCAGTCCAGAATGAAAGGTGACTTGACACTGCTAGTCTCAACCGGAAGTTCCTAGTGGTAAATAGTAGATGTTATGGTCGCCAGCAGACTTGAAGTGTTGCATACCCTTAGCCGTTCCCCTAATATGGAGCAATATTTTGCCATTCTTGTCAGTTTCACTGGGACACCACATGCAAAAGCATCCCTACAGGTTCTTAGATGATACTTTAAGAATAGTAGCTTCAGCAAGATGCGTCTATGGGTTGTCAACGTGGGGCAGCAGCTTAATAGATGGCACATGGACTCAATTTCACTCAAAATTTCCATAACTGTAAGGCCAACAGTCTACTATAGAGTATATGTTTTAAGCTCTGAACTCCTGCAGGGCAAGAACAAACCGGAACTGTAACAATTGTTGCCTGTCCTGCTCATCGAGCTATTATACAAGCCAGCACACAGTGTTGAATTGTGATTTCCTTTCAAAACTTAGTGCTGGGAAGATACTAAAAGTAACACAACGTAAGTCTATGTGCTGCTTTGTGTTACTTTGCATCAGCAGGGAGAAAAATGGGTGGTAAATGGGTGTTCATACGCTATCACACAAGCTTTTTGAAGCACAAACCTATTTTCTAAAAATGCTAAACAGACTTTTGCAGCAAAAAAGGACACCTACTTCAAGCAGATGCAAAAGAGAATTTTTTTTTATTTCTCCCAATTTTTTTACTTTGCATGTGTGCTGCACTGTACAGCACACTTACAAAGTTGAAAACTAATAAAGGTGGCTAAGCACAGTGTTATGTACTGGGAAGGCTATCTTTCCAGTACAAAACATATGCAAGACTCCCTCTCTCTCTCTCTCTCACACACACACACACACACATACATACATGCACCAATGTACCACTGTGTGATCATAGACAGCCTGATTGTGCACCAGCACTTGGGATGGGAGCAGCAGAACCATAATCTTGTAGATATGAGGCTGTCCGGGTCTATCTGAAAAAAAATAGTACATTTGTTCCACAATGCATTTTTTGTCAAGTCACTCTTTTGTTATTCATCCTGAAACCATAACATTGTTGATTTAGTTTTGATCACATCTTTGGTTGGATGATTATCTGCATGACATCAAAGAATAAACTCCCTTCCTGTGTTGCATCAGTTATTTATGGTAGCTGACAAATTATTATTTGAACTTCATGTATATATTTCAGCTCAACCCAAACAGAGTTGGCAAAATCCTTGTGGGTCTCCAACAGTTCTAGTACTGTTTCACCCAGACAGGCACTAGTTCCATCAGCAAAGAATAGGAAAATGGAGGTTCATTCATATTCGAGCAATTACTTAAATGAACATTTCCATCATCACCCATCTCCAACGGGTAATGGATAGTCTTGCTGATACTTAGTAACCTTTGTTTTGCGTAATTCTGCATGAGGGATCCAGCTACTAGTTATGCAAAATTCAACAGCCAGATATGAATTCTTAGAAACAATAGCAGCTACAGTGCAGTTAGTGTATGTTAGACTTGTCAGACTTAGGGTGGTCTTCCTCCCAACTTTCTGCCTTTCTCCTATACTTTTCCTGACCTTGTTTCTACCAGTATTAGGACCTTGTGCACTTTACCACTGTTAACCAGTGCTGAAGTATGTGTACTCTCTCCTTTAAACATGGTAATTTTGACCTATCCATCTTCCTTTTTAATACCTATAAGTCACCTCTGGGGTAGGCCCTGGACAGCCCAGAAGGCAGCGTGCAATGTATTTAAAAAGTGGTACATGTACTTTAAAATTTTAAATATCCTGATAGTGAAAAACACTTACATTTGTTTTCACTATTGCAAAGCCTATCTATCCAATAGGATAACATTGAAGGTGCCTTATTGCGTTTTATAAGTGTAATTTCCAAATGGAAAAAGATAACAGGTTCATGTTTGTTGCCTCTGGATCACAATTTAAAATCCTAACTTCAGGTGAAGTCGGATTTTAAATTGCAATTCTGAAAATGCCACTTTTAGAATAATTTTTGCCTTAACCATTTGGTGCCTTCAGCCTGTCTCTGGTAGCATGACTGGGTGCAGCTAGCAGTTGGGCTTTGTGTATCCCTCATAGATAGCCACGCAGAATGGGAGCTTAGGTGTGACTAGATGTGCCATTGCTGGCAGGATGGGGGAGGGAGGGAGGCAGGACAAAATCTCACTTACACCTGAATAGGCTGTGTCCTGTCGCCACAAAAAAGCCTAACAACCTTGTTTTGTAATTTCAGCCAGCTTGGAGCCAGGGCTGGAGAGGCAAAAAAATCCTTGCACTTTTAAGGCCCTGTCTAGAGCCTTCTTCCACCTTTCAGAACAAGGACACCAGGGCTTAAAAGATGGACCTCAGACATCACCACTTCAGTACACTACTGGACCTGTGGATATTCTGCCAGGAAGAAGAACAGCTGTGCTGCTGCAGGACGGCCACTCTGCTGGACTGCTGCTCTGCTGGGCTCCTGCTGTGCTATGCTGACCTGCTGCCCACATGCCTGGGTGAGAAGAACTGGTTCTGCATCACTTGAACCTAGAACCCACACTGACTCCAGGGGCTAGTTGGCTACCTGATCTGAAGCCTCAGGGACATAATAGCTTTCAAACAACCTTGCAAATGCACTTCAACTCTGCCATTTGTGAGTCTACTCTGGCATGTGGTGCCACTTGGTGATACTTGGAACTGGGCCCAAGGGGCTCTGTCAGGGTGAGGATCCAGTGGAAGAGATGCATCCCCCTTGCTGTGTGAAGCAAACCCGCTGAAAGACATCTGATCACCACCGCAGCCCACATCACCTTTTGAACCGCCACTACAACACCAGCCTCGCAGCTCTTTGGAACTGAAGCATCACAGACACCAGACTTCACACTGCAGGCCCCCTCGATGGGATCCTAAACGTCGATGCACCGCAGTCTCACCACATCCCGAAACCGATGCATCACCTCGCATCTTCAATATGGATCCACGCAATACTCAGAAAATCAGGATTTAAGTTACTTTTGTTCAGCGGGCCTAACTAGGTCCCTGTAGCTGGTCTGCACTCTATTGCGGTAAGCCTAAACTTGGAACTTTGTCCCGGTCCAGAATGACCAGATAGCCACAGCTGGCATTTCACGCCTTTTGGCCCTATTTACGTTAAAACCTTTCGATTTCAATATCTCCAGTTCTACTAATTTGATTTTTGTTGTTTTGTTTTATTTATTAAAAACGAATGTATCATTCTAACACGGTTTTGGGCTCCTTTTGTGGTGTGGTTACACTGTGTTACTGTTTGAAGTGTTACAAAAATACTTTACACTCCAAGTAAGCCTAGCTTTGTGCCAAACTACCAGGGGGTTAGCACAGGTTGAGTTGGGGTTTGCTTGTGCCTAACCTTGATAAGGATTATGGTTGCTGCTAGACCAAGACTCACACCCCAGTCAACAACCCAATTTCTTACAGTGTAACAGAAATATAGTTTAGCTTTACTTTTGTACAGAGCTTGCTTCACTGAAGCTGATTTAGGGTATGTTATTGTTTGCAGGTTTGTAAAGCTTGCTATCACCCCAGAGGGTATCCTGGCGCTGAACAGGAGTGAGTCTAACCATATTTATGACCTAGTGGTCTACTTGAAAAACCACATCTTCAGCTTCGTATGTAATTCAAGAAGTGAGGAGAAGGCTCTTATGTGTAGTGGCAGGTCGATCCATGCTTTAAGAGCAATGTAGGAGAATGCTCAACAGCCAGATCTGTTTTTCTATCTGGATGGGATTTTGCACAAGTAGGAGTCTAAATGAGTGGAGTTGTCTTGAAGATTTGTGAAAGCAGATGCGGTTGTTGAGGTAGCTGCGTCAGTGTACTATCTGGAGAAACATGTGGAGAGAAAAATCACTGTGCAGTGTTGCTGGTTTTCACATTTATTGTGGGAATCAGAACAAGTCCATTGCAGTCATAAATAACTCCTGTGCAGTCATAGCCAGCAGACTGTTACCTAATTAGCGTCTCATTTCTTTTAAACATTGATCACTTTTGGTTAAAAGCAGCACAATAAAGTAAACACGGCAGAGACCAATATAATAATCAATTTCTCGGAGCAGAAAGGAAAAATTGCAAACCTATTTTATTTTAGAGTTTGAAAACCTGATAAAGCAGATAAGGTTATTCAAACACTTCAGTATGGAGATGTAATTGAGACAATTGCTTTTCAATAGGCTGAGACTAAAGACTACATTAGAAACAATTGAATCCTGCATTATGTTTGTTGCACTGGATATGAATGCCATAGGTTATCCCTTCCCATCGATGGAGAATGTACTTATGACTGTTATTCGTCTTCTCTCATCCCAGTGTTATAAATCTAGCTGCAATTAGTTGCCATTATTTATCTGGAGATCATCAAGTCCGTGCATTTTAAGATCCTCTACGCCAAACTCTGGATGGGTATTTCGTTTTTTCGACTGTTATCCACAATTGGACTCTGCTAGTCAGCTCTAGTTTGGATAGCTGTCTTACGGTTGTATGTCAGACCTTCGGTGCAAAATAAATCAATACCACAATATTGTGAAGGTAACTACATACATATATAAGAAGATTTACTCCACAATGCACCTTAAAGCTACATACATCACAAAGATACATATAACCGGAGATAGGAATAGTTAATCTTTGCTTACCTATACATACTTAGGTTTATACAATTGTCATAGTTGGTATTATAGTGCCACTGTTATAGAAAGATACTAGGGGTGGGCGGAATTTGCGTAGGTGCCTTCCGCAAACTTCCGCGAAATGGCGCGAAATCTCTGCGAACACACGGAATTTCGCGTACTCGCGTAGATTTTGCTGCGCCCGTTGTAATCTATGCAGGCTAATCTACTGGCTAATCAGTAAGTGCTACCTCGTTAGGTAGATGTATAGTGCTTTTTCCTACACTACAGCTGCGTAAAAGTACAGAAGAGGTGTCTCCCTCCAGTGACCATATGTGTCTGTAACTTTGTCACCACGCCGAAAGTCGCTGCAGTCCCTTGAGTGAGCTGTCCATTATATTGGGGAAAAGGCGGGAAGATGTTGCATAACGCTAGTGTGTGTGGGGCAGGGCCAAACGGGCGGGGCTTCTATGTGAGTTCACATGCCTATTGATTATAAAGGATCAGAGACCGATCAGAGCAGCAGATGAGGGGAAATCAGCCTCCTGGTCACAGGAACTACACTGGGATTGCGCTCGAGAAACTCATGAATGCAAAGACCTCCATCAAGGACTACAGCTAATTGTAGATGGTAGATATGGGGAGAAAGCACTCCTGCTGATCAGAGCAGCAGATGAGGAGAAAGCAGCCTCCTGGTCACTTCCTGGTGAGGTTTAATTACCTCATGCATGCCCCTGAATTCCATTTCGGATCGCGGAATTTTTGACATTTTAGCGTGCTGCGCAGAACGTGGAAATGCCAAAATTTCGCAAGTTCTGCGAGCAGAACGAAATTTGCCGCCCACCCCTAGAAGATATATGATATCATAGTTAAATACCTGTCGTGCTTCCATTACTCGTAAAGGAGCCGCTTCTCATGTTCTCTTTTTTGCAGTGTGTTTAAGGCTCGGAAACTGCATGGGCTAAAACCAGTGCTTTGTAACAACAACCTGAGAGACGCTGAAAGCCCCTGAGACTTTGTAAACTGACAGAAACATCTTGATTACAATTACCAGATGTCTACAATGTGCCTGGTGCAAGTAAGAGAGGTAAATGATAAAAGAAGCTCGAAGTTAGCAATGAGAAAACATAAGTAATCTTTAAAGGTTCGTTTCAATAATTATCTCTTGCCATGTATGTCTTTTAAAACCGTGTTTCTGAGTATTAATATCAATCAATCAATCAATCATATCATTTGTAAAGTGCACTACTCACCCGTGAGGGTCTCAAGGCGCTGGGGTGGGGGATGCTGCTACTGCTCGAAAAGCCAGGTCTTGAGGAGTTTTCTGAAGGTCGAACAAAGAAAAAACAAAGGTGGTGATGGACGGAGCGTTGACAATACAAACACTCTCCCCCAGTCAACTGATCTGGGTTTAATCCATCACCGTTCTTTAGCTCACTCCGCCACCCCAGTTCAGACATGGCCATATGCAAATCAGTCTGACCCTGTGCCTCATGGGAACAGTCCAGCCCGAACTGCCAAGCCATGTCTTCCCTGGACCGGAATCAAGATTCCCAGGACCGGTTTCTGGCATTACAGCCGTCTTCAGCCGGGCTTGCTTGACTCCAGTGGCAAAGTGTGCAAGGGACTCACGTCTGAGCATACCCTGCCAACTTAGGGCGAACAAAGAAAAACCAAAGGTGGTGATGGACGGAGCGTTGACAATACAAACACTCACCCCCAGTCAACTGATCTGGGTTTCATCCATCACCGTTCTTTAGCTCACTCCGCCACCCCAGTTCAGACATGGCCATATGCAAATCAGTCTGACCATGTGCCTCATGGGAACAGTCCAGCCCGAACTGCCAAGCCATGTTTTCCCTGGACCGGAATCAAGATTCCCAGGACCGGTTTCTGGCATTACAGCCGTCTTCAGCCGGGCTTGCTTGACTCCAGTGGCAAAGTGAGCAAGGGCCTCACGTCTGAGCATACCCTGCCAACTTAGGGCGAACAAAGAAAAACCAAAGGTGGTGATGGACGGAGCGTTGACAATACAAACACTCACCCCCAGTCAACTGATCTGGGTTTAATCCATCACCGTTCTTTAGTTCACTCCGCCACCCCAGTTCAGACATGGCCATATGCAAATCAGTCTGACCCTGTGCCTCATGGGAACAGTCCAGCCCGAACTGCCAAGCCATGGCTGAAGACGGCTGTAATGCCAAAAACCGGTCCTGGGAAGCTTGATTCCGGTCCAAGGAAGATCTAGATCTTTTGACTGGGTGTGAGTGTTTGATTGATTCAGATGCTCTGTCCATAACCACCCCCTTTTGTACCGCTTTTGGCCACCATAACTGTGGCAGGGTATGCTCAGACGTGAGTCCCTTGCTCACTTTGCCACTGGATTCAAGCAAGCCGGGCTGAAGACGGCTGGAATGCCAGAAACCGGTCCTCGGAAGCTTGTTTCCGGTCCAGGGAAGATATGGCTTGGCAGTTCGGGCTGGACTGTTCCCATGAGGCACAGGGCCAGACTGATTTGCATATGGCCATGTCTGAACTGGGGTGGCAGAGTAAGCTAAAGAACGGTGATGGATTAAACCCAGATCAGTTGACTGGGGGTGAGTGTTTGTATTGTCAACACTCCATCCATCATCACCTTTGGTTTGTCTCCGTTTTCTGAAGGTCAGCATGTCTTGGGTCTGCCATAGGTGGATGGGGAGGGTGTTCCAAGTCTCCAGGTGGGAGAACGATCTGCCGTCTGAGGTCGCTCTTCAGAAGCAGGGGACTGTAGCGAGGGCGAGGGCGGCAGAGCGGAGCTGGGGAGTGGGGGTGTAGAAGCTGAGTCGTCTGTTGAGGTACGCTGGTCTGGTGTTGTTGAGTGCCTTGTGTGCATGGGTGAGGAGCTTGAAGGTTATCCTTTTGTTGACTGGGAGCCAGTGCAGGTCTCTCAGGTGGGGTGTGATGTGGCTGCGGCGAGGGATGTCGAGGATCAGGCGTGCAGAGGCATTCTGGATGCGTTGGAGCCGTCTCAGGAGTTTGGCCGAGGCTCCTGCGTAGAGGGCGTTTCCATAGTCCAACCTGCTGCTGACAAGGGCCTGGGTGACTGTTCTTCTCGTTTCAGTGGGGATCCACTTGTAGATCCTACGGAGCATGCGGAGGGTGTTGAAGCAGGAGGAGGAGACGGCGTTGACCTGTTTAGTTATGGAGAGGTTGGAGTCGACGATGACCCATAGGTTGCGTGCATGGTCGGTGGGTGTTGGAGCGGTTCCCAGTGCGGTCGGCCACCAGAAGTCGTCCCAGGCCGAAGTGTTAGATCTGAGGACGAGGACCTCCGTCTTGTCCGAGTTCAGCTTCAGTCGGCTGTTCCTCATCCATTCAGCATCTGCCTTCATTCCTTTGTGAATGTTGATTTTGGCGGTGTGGGGGTCCTTGGTGAGGAAGAGTATCAGCTGGGTGTCATCAGCATAGGAGAGGATGTTGAGGTCGTGCCGACAGGCGACTTGGGCGAGCGGTGCCATGTGGATGTTAAACGGGGTTGGGCTGAGGGATGAGTCCTGGGGTACGCCGCAGATGATCTCTGTGGCTTCAGATTTACTAATTTTAAAAGCTCCTTGCTTTTTGTGGTTTTAGATTTCATGTATGCAGTTTTGATGAGTATTACATTTTTGTATGATTTTTTATCTTTGAATTGATATATATATATATATATATATATATTATTCAGCCAAAAGCTTTCAATGACAGCATAATGGCTGTGCAATCTTTATTGTGTTTTATGAATACGTAAGTGTAGTATTCTATAAAAAATATCTGAAGCTAATACAAGTGAGGAAAGGGATTACAAAAACTGAAGACTAAGGGCCTGATCATGCCACGCCAGTACCCCGCTCCAAGACCACCAAACCTGTAGTCTGTTTGCCTGCCTGATTACAAGTTGCAATCCTGGTGGGTGGTCCTAAGGCAGTGGTCCCACGGTGGTACTTTTTTAAGGCTCGTAGCACAGTCTTAGAAAGCCACCATCATAGAAGCGCCACAACCCATTAAAGCAGAAACAGAAAAGCACAAGTGCAGGAACAGGGGGTGCAAAAATACCGAGGGCACAATATGTGCCCCCATGCATGCACCCTCATGTACAGAGGCAACAAGGAGCCCTGTATGGCCCCCTTAGTTTCCTCACTGCCACCCATTTCATGGCGGGCTCATAATATTCCCAGCAATGCAGATGCAGCACTGCCAGCATATTACTTTTCCTTAGACTGCTGCCCAGCCACCATGGGATCAAGGCTCCTGGCAGTAGCAGCAGTCCAGTGGGGTTCCAACCACTGTACTTGTAATATGGCAGGTGGACCACTATGGATTCAGCTGTACCAGACACTGGCAAACTCATAATTGAGCCCTAAATTAAATGTTAAAAACACAAACTAGTTGTGGGTGCTTGTATTTCGGTTCAGGGAGGACATGACCTGGCAGTTCGGGCTGAAATGTTCATATTGAAGCAGAGTGATTTGCATATGGTTGGATAAAAACTGAGGTGGCATGGTGGGCAAAAAAAAAACAATGGGTTGAAATGCTATACCGAGAGATTTCCAGTAGTTAGACATTTTGCAAGCATTCGTCCCACCACTTTTTGTTTGAGTAAATTAAAAGTTAGCCTGAAGTATTAGCTCTCTGAGTTTATTAAAATTGGCAGGAAAACTAATGAGGTGAAAGCACTGATTTCCTTTTTTCCAAATAGTCTATTGGAGTGCCTTGAGGAAAGAAAATAATTCAATTAATGACACACAAAAGAGCCCAGTCTTGTGTGAAGACCGACCTATTAACAGAGCACCCTCTTGCTCTAAGACAGGGGTTGTAATGTGGAGCCTATTGGGCAGCACCTAATACACTGACTGTGGGAAGCAGAGCCTAAAAGGAACCTATTTAAAGTCCAAGGCTGAAAAAACAAAGCAAGCATTGGGTAAAAACAGCCAATATCAAATTCAAAGAAACTGAGTTGTCAGAACAAGTAAATTCAATATAGTGAGAGTTAATACATGTTTATTTATTTGCATTTATATTTTAGAGCACAGATCAGAGGATCCACCTACTGCCTTTCACCTCCGAACCCAAGAGCAACATCTGTGGCAACCCCCAGGGCTCCTCGGTCAGCCCCAGCTTCTTCAACACCTACATGACGCCACTGACTGATATCGTCTGCACCCATGGACACAACATCATTTCATACGCCAACATCCAACTCATCCTCTCCCTTACTGAAGACCTCACCACCACTAGATCCAGGAACACCATGACCAGCATTACCGACTGGATGAGGTCTAACTACCGGAAGCTGAACAAAGCCAAGACGGAAGTGCTCACCTTCGGAAACAACACCTCTTCCTGGGATGACACATGGTGGCCCACTACACTCGGGCAAACCCAGACCCCAGCAAACCACTCACCACATCCTCAAAAATATCTTCAGATGAATCCCCGTCAACACCAGGAAAACAGTCACTCAAGCCCTAATCTCCAGCCTTCTCGACTATGGACACACACTCTAGGCAGGTAACAATACACAGCTCCTCTAAATAATTCAGACCATACAGAACACCATAGCCAGATTCCTCCTAAACCTGTCCAAATGAACCAGAAACACCCCCCACCTCAGAAGCCTCCACTGGCTTCCCATCCAGAAGAGATGCCAATTCAAGCTTCTGACGTACGCCTAAAAAGCCCTCCACAACATCGGACCTTCCTACAATAATTACCGCCTGACCTTCCACCAGCTTGCCAGACAACTCCGCTCTGCCTCCCTTGCCCTCTCACACATCCCACACATCAGAAAGAGACTCAAGACCTGGATGTTTGACTAAAGACCCTCAGGACTTTAGCACCTGGATACCCCTCAAGGTGATAAGCCCCACTATACAAATACCTGATTGATTGATTGATCTAAAAACTTAAAAAGTAGGTTAGGTACATTACTGTGAAACAAAGGTATGCACATGCAAATTTGACATATGCAGTAAATTGTTTGGTTATTGTCTTTGGCTTTTTCATTATCACTATTTGTTCTGATATGTTTTACCTTCTCAGGCAGCATCAGAAAGGGTTTCTTTGTAATTTCCTCTTTCTTTAAAATCTGATTGAGAAACAGTCTCTATTTAAAAGCTCTCTGTTTCCATGGGTTCCATACCAGACTAAGAGCAGTTTTGCCTTGTTGGATTTCCACTTAGACTTGTTCTGGGTTGCATTGAAAATACGTTTCTGTCAAGGTAGTTTCAAAATGCTTAGTCATATCAGAGTCTTACGAAGTTATGAAGTAATAAAAACAATAAATCAAAAAGTCATCACTTTTTGGATTGTTACATCAAATGTTGCTATGAAGGTATGAAAAAAAGTATTGTTTTATTATTTAAAATCATTACAATTAGAAAACACTTTGTAGTGAATAAAAAAAAAAGATAAAAAAATGAGCCGTTAATACAAAAGTTAAAAACAATGATATTACACATTACATTGGACCAGAGAATCCCAGATTTAAGTTTAGATGATTTTCCAATGACATACTTTACATGAAAAAATCCCTTTCGTCTAATTTTCCTAGAACTCATTGATTCCTTGTTTCTCTTTTACATCCCTGAATATCCTATTTCTTTCCATTGCCCATCTACATTCTTGTCATTCTTCATTGGTCTTTCTGTACCCAAACGCTTATGCCCCCAACTTCCCATACTATGTTGCTTATCTTGACCACAGGACATTACTCCTGCCTACAATATTGTAATTTTAACCCTCTCTATACCCTAGTACCGCTATGCTTTTGTACCCCCTTGTTTCTCTTCCTCCTGGCTATACCCTTGGCCCTCAAACCTTAACTATGTCAACTGTCTATAACCTCCATGTCTTAAAACTGCTTTTCCCTAGCTCCTTCAAGTGCACCTATACTTATACTCTACTTTCCCAAAATCAGTGTAAACCCTGAAGCTCTTACTACTACGTTAGAATCTCTACAACTACATTTACTTTTACCCTTCCTATCTCTACCTGTGCCTAAACCGTACAATTTCTAACACTTACTATACAATAGCATATCAAATGCCATAGGGTATTGGCATACGCATACCCACACACTTTTAACACTATCCCCATGTATTCCTTAACATCTTTCAACCAATCAAACACGATTTGTATAGTCTGCTTATCACTCGTGAGGGTATCCAGGCACTGCGGGGGTGCTGCTGCTGAGGGACGGTAGCCGAATAAACAGGTTTATAGGCCTTTCCTGCTTTAAGTTTGCCTAACCCTATTTCTTCTACGATTACTCATACCCTAGTATTTCTACATATCTACAAATGCCTAATTGCTTTACCGTTACCTTTACCCCAGTGCCTTCACCCCACCCTATACCATAATACCTCTATCCCCTGCCTATAAATAAATAACTGTTCCCCACCTCTGTCCTAGTACTTTAACTATACTCCAGTATCCGCCTCTTCCCAGTCCGCTTATAGTGTTTATTTCTCTCCTGTACTATTATTATGCTATTACCTAGTCCCTCTTTCACATTAACCTTTTTGTTTGTTTTATTTTGTTTCCAATATTATTTGGAGGAATACTTTTTCTCATTCTGCAAATAGTCCGAAATGGAGTTTCGCCAGCTTTGGATAATCAGGCTGTTGTTCTTCATTTGTGATTTTCTACTCAAGCAGAAGTAGCCAAAATGTTACTGGCCAATGTGCACAAATTAAATTATTGTACATTCAGAGAATAATCTATTCCATTATTTTGTATTTGTGCCATTACAGACCACGATTAGCCATATATATGTTATTCTTGAAAAATCCCAAGAGCTACAATCCACCCGAAAGAGCTGCCATCTTCCTTGAAAATGGTAATACAAGCAATCCCGGGCATGTTGTGACCTTGAAGGGCATCATCTAAGTAGTAGAACATATGTAGGATTTATGTAGCATGAACCCAGCCAAACGGCAGTGAAGCGATGCACAGGGCCCAAGGCAAAGATAGCGTAAATATGTGATTAGAGGGGTAGTTCAAGACAATTCAAAAGAAACTTTATTGGGTTATTCCTAACCATAAAGTGCATTTCATAAATATTATAATGTACATTTGCAGTCTCTGCTGCCCGGGGCTTTATGTCCATCAAAATTCCTGTATGTTGCCGGTTTTACTGGAAATCTTGTTAATAAGGCCTTTCTTAGGGCAGCCCATGCAATCACAGTCTGCTCCTTTTCAAATTCCCCGACTTGTGTACATGCTGATAGACAATAACCATTATTTGATCTGCATTGACTCCTTGTAATTTTCATTTTTTTAAGTTGTAATATTATGCTCTTTCTACTAGGTCTTTTGATTTGCTTGTTTGTTGCAGCTTGAGATTGATTCTCAGAACTTGGAGAAGGTGGTCGCTTTCAGGGTGTAGGTACATTTAAAACGAGTTCACCATGGGGAATACCTATTCGCTGGCAAAGGTGTAGCCTATAATAGATTGACTCTTTCCACTTAAAAATCAAATAGCTGCTGGACTGTCTTCCTTTTTTCTTTCCATTCAGAATAGTTAACCCTTGTGCTTAGAGGGAAAGCTGGTTTCTAAGAGCAAATATACGCTGTTACTGAATCATGATGTAGTAAACATTAAAGAGGAGTGTCTTCAGCTACTTCCTAAATTGGAGCACGGTTGTGGTAAATAGGGCAAGATAATTACTTGAAAACCTTACAAAAATATAGATTGTTACCTATCACTTCCATTATCTTCATTTGCATGACCCAGTTGTGCCCTCATGTATCGGTTTTGTTGATTACCACGGTCGAGGTCAAATCTGAAACTCCAAACCTATATTCTTAGGGTTTATTGGGGGATTTGAATTCCGTCCCGTATTCCCTCCTCCAACCCTCACACATTTAACAATATCTGTAGCATTAATATTTCCTATAAAGGGAGCATACTGCATAGTATTACCCAAATATTTTAGATGCCTTGAGCAGTTGAAATATCAGAATTAAATGTAACCAAACATGTGTTGTAGCCATGGCGTTTGTATTGTGTATTGGGCCTATAACTTTAATTATCAGTCACATAAAAAATACAATGTTGTTAGTAATGATGGTCTAAGAATAACTAAATTCTCTTGTTCCTCATTTTCTGTTTCCTTCAGCTTATGATGAAAGCAATACATTAGAAGCAGTCTGTACTTTTTACCCTGGTAGAGTGTTGATAAGGTGTGCTGTAGAGTGAATTGTTGCATCTGATATTATTCATGTTTCTTTAAACATCTGAGGTTGCTTTAGTGTTCGCCTGACTACTGTTATTCATAAAACTTGCACATGAAATACATAGGGGGAGAGGATGTTCGTCAGCCAGCTTCATTCACTAGCCTGTTGAATTGTCATTCACATTCTGCTTCCACCTACCACTGCATACAACACGAGCACTGACTTAATCCACCTCACCAATTGCTACATTATCTTTGATTGACTGAACAAAGCATGTACACATTGTTTACATTCTCTTAAAATAGTTCCTTTCTCTTCAATGACAAAGTTCTTTCAAAGTGAGTTTTTAAAAAAATGTTTGTATCATGTCCTTAATAAGCTGGGGCCTCATTTATGAGGCCGTGCGTCAATTTTACGCTGCCGGTGCGTCACTTTTTGTGACGCACCAGCAGCGTAAAAAATGTGCCTTGTTGCACCATATTTACAAAGTGACGCATCTAGGTAGATGCGTCACTTTATACACCCCTGCGCTACATTTTACCCGCGCCAGGTATAATGTATGCAGGGGGGGGGCGTTCTGACGCAAGACAGGGTCATAGAAGTGACGCAGTGAAATCTATGAATTTCTCTGCACCACTTCTAAGACAAAAATGCGTCAATTTCTTATGCCTGCCTCACAGCAGGCGTAAGATTGACGCAGGCCCTTTCACATTGGGCTTGCCCCATGTGAAAGGACACATTGCTGGAGTTACGTCACTTTTGTGACACACACCAGCAATGCGTCACTTTTGCGCCATACAGATACGTCAGAAATACTGTCGTATCTGTAACTCCTTGCGCCATGATGCGTCATACTGTAAATATGACGCATTATTGGTCTCGCAAGGAGGGTGCAGTGAAAAGTGACGCATCACTGTTTTCACGCAGCGATGCGTCACTTTTCATAAATGAGGCCCCTGCTATTTATATTACCTGTGTTCAGGTGCTCAAATAGATGGTGATTTATTTACTATCTCCTTTTTAAAGTTGCTCTTATATACTATTTTAGATACATTTTCGCATTGTAGATGCCTTCAATGTGAGTGCTTGTATGGGTGATAATTTCTCCTTGTCACATTCATAAAAATAATGGTAAAATGATTGCCACAACTGAAATGCTTGTTTTTTTAATTAAATAAAACATATTATTAGTAAAACAGCTTCATCAGTATGTGTTTTAAATGTAGCATTTTCATTTCAAGCATATGGTGGCCACACTTACGTGGCAGCCTGTGTTCTTTTTTGGTTTTATTTTTGGGGCATAAGCTTGCAGTACAAATTGTACAAAAAACATTGCACCATTATGCCAAAGCCAGACCTATTTTCTTTGCCAGTGTTTCTTCTTCATTGTATTCGCCTCACAAATTCCCACTAGAATATAGCAGTGTGTGACAGTTTTTGGATCTGATGAGAACGACTCACCTATATTTTGGAATGTATATTGTCCGTTTCAGATTGTAAAGAAAATAATTGACTAAATCAAACTGTTGAAACAGCAGCAATTGTTTTTTCTTCTTCTCCTAATTGACACAGCAAGACAGCTCTCCCTTTTCAGATCCTCACCATCCACTGTGTTTATTGTATCTCTTATGCTTTTTAAACAAGGTTTGCCATTTGATCTAGTAAAAGTATTCTCCATCACAGGACACCACGCAGCATTTCTGTGAACTGTACGAAACACAACTTTTTTTTTACCGCATTGTGGTGGGGACAATCGTAATACAAAGAGATTTCCATAATGCTCTAAACATCTACTGTACCATAAAAAGAAAGTCAGTAGTGTTTCTTATGCATGAAAACAGGAACACATAATAACAATTTTTCTTGTTTCAGTTAAAAAAAGATTATCTTGTATGATTTATGCTTATTCACTAACTATCAAATGTGAATAAACATTGACTTGTTAATGAAATCACATACCTGTTCGATTGGATAGCCTAAATGACACCATCTTATCGGGAATGTCACATACGTTCCTCACAGAAGCAATACAGCTGTAATTAGCGTAGTCTTGTGGTCTGAGATTCTTCAGTTTCAGTATTTTCGTTTCCCCCTGCAACAATTAGAAAAAAGGGTGAAAGATATGAAATTACATTTATGGTTTTGAGATAACAATGTTTAGCATGCTGGGAATGTACGTACAATAATTTAGCATGTTACAAGCTTTTTAGAAAGTCATTAAATACAGCAAGATATTGGTAAAAAAGTCGGTAGTGACCCAGAGCGCACACAAGACATGGGGCCCTTAGGAGCTTTGAAAGGTTCCCTCTAAATATGAAACTAGAAATTACATATGACTTTCAAACTCTACCTAAAGAGCCATAGGTTATGAGCACCTTCAAACAGTTGGATGACACTATCAATTACCACTATCTCTAAAATTAGCTACATAAAAGGCATGCTTTCAATCACCACCACTACATCATTAAGTCATGTTTAAATGTATCTTACCACTTCCACAACCACATACCATTCAACCTTACTCCAACCCTACATCTACCTCGTCTTTGATAATTTGATTATTATTTAGTATTAATTATTTCTTAGCTGAATTTATTAACTTTTCTTCTGTAAAGTAAGTATTATTTTATTTCATTGGTATCCTTATCATACCCCTTATATTTGACTGAATTGAGTCAATAAATCTTACCCCTCTGAAGTCCATCGCTTTCTCTACTGCTGCACAGACTGGAGTGGGAATAGTAAATTTAACCCCTCTGACGTCCAACACTTTGCTTACTGTGCACAGACAGGAGTGGGGGTAGTGAATTGAATCACTTCGAAGTCCAACACTTTCCCTACTCTTGTACATACCTGAGTCAGAATAGTAAATTTTAGCCCTCCAAAGTTCAATTTTTTCCCTACTGTTGCATAGACTGGAGTGGACATAGTAAATCTTCCCCCTCCGAAATCCAATGTTTTCCGTACTGTTGCACAGAATGGAGTGGGAATAGTTAATCTTACCCCTCCGATGTCCAGTACCGCACCTACTTTTGTACAGACTGGAGGTGGAATAGTTAATCTTACCCCTCATAAGTCCAATACTTTTCCTGCTGGTGACCTGTTTGGAGTAGGCATATTAAATGTAACCTGTACTGTTGCATAAACTGGAGTGGGAACAGTATTATTTTCACACTTTCTGAATATTGTTTAAATATATTTATTATTATTATTATTATTATTATTATTAATATTATCACTACTGAGACTATTATTAACTATTATTAACATTATTATTATCTTCGGTGTTTTATTATTTATATATGTATATGTGTGTGTATATATATATATTCTTTTTGTATGTTATAGTTTCTTATAATTAAATAAAGTGATAATTTATTTAATTTATTGCAGTTGACATTTATTTTTGTAAATGTTTCACACATATATTTATGCTTTTCATTGTAGTAAATATAAAAAAGTGAACATTTAAAATATTAATTTTAATGTTTCTAATATATATATATATGAATAAAGATACACACACATATATGTGTGTTCAAATTAGTATATATTTATATATTGTACAAGATATTATATAAAAATATTTAACTTACATTATATTAATATTCTATATTAACAATTTAAATATTTACTATTTTAAACTATATGTAAACATTAAAAAACAATCTTTTTGTGTGTTTTCTTAACAATATTAGTGTGAAATTATATATCTTTTCTATTTTTTTACTTATCATTATAAGTATAGGGACACAATATTTTTGTGATCAATATTTTTGACAAAAATATTTGTATCACAATATTGTTGTTTTCATTATTTTGTCAGTGATCCTGGGCTTGTGTGAAGCTGCTGAAGCGAGCATGAGGCAAGAGATGCTAATAACCTTATTGTCCTCTTGCAGCTAACCATTAAACACTGTTTTTTGCATTTGCTATTCAACAGGGTACGGCAGATAGTAGCTTACATCTTGTAGAGATCTATGTAAGCTATCTTGACTCTCTAACCCAGTCAATTTTTCAAAATTACCTGCAGGGTAAACACTAAACATAATTATAAAACTGTAACTGTTAATATGATTGAACAAAATGATTTTAATCGGCTTGATAAGTAATGTAAATATAATGATATTTAACGATTAACAAGATGGCATTTGCAAGCAGCTCATATGAAAACTGAACTAATTAAAACAATCAGGTCAAATGTTTGGTAAAATGAAGCAAGGGTCGGGGCGTGGCCTGAGGCGTCAAGATGGCAGTCGCAATCTAAGAGTGCTCTGGACCCCTCCGTCATCCGCCTCGAATCCTAATACCTGCAGCTGCCATCCGAGTCCCCTACCTGCTCGTAGGGCTCTCTCAGACGGCATACTCTGCACTGGCCCGTCTGGACTGCTGCTCAGGGCTGCAGGTGCCCCGTTGTGATCTGGCTTCCTCGTGGCCCTGGGGCTGCAACATGGGGGATGCCGCCACGATCTGAGGGCGACCGTGGCACAATCCACTTGGAGGCGTGGTCGGCGCTGCACCTCTTCACCCACTGGTGGCGCCACAAACCATCATTCGGCCACCGAGCACTGCTCTGGCGGTCTGCCAGACTATTGTGGCTCCAGTTCCTCTGCGCACCACGTGCGTAAGGTGGCGGCCTCCGGTGCCCAGGGACAGTGAACGGTTGAGCTGGGCATCCGCCTTGGGGCTCTGTGGATCCGGTCCGGCCCACGGAGTAGTGGCTGCGGCATGAGTGGTGGTGTGCTGCTGTGCGGCGTACTCTGAGCGGTTTCACTGCACCGCTCCTACAGTCTGAGGCCACATCGGGACCCTGCAGGAGAGAAATCACTCGGTGAGTGGGGATGAGTGCGGGGATTGGCTGCTGCATCGGGCAGCGGCGCGGGAGGTTGCGCTGAGTCTTCCCGCCCCCCTTGTTGACTCTGGCACCGCGGCCTATCTGAGCCGCTAATTCCCCCAGTGCCTTGAGGCGGGCCGCTCCCAGTGTGGTGGGACAGCCTGGAGGGGGGGGTGGGTGCTGATCGGCTGCCCAATTCGGGTAGTAGGGAGCCCCCCAGGGACGCCCGTGGAGTTGCTGGCAGCGGCCTTGGGGCCTGAGTCCTGTGCCACCCAGTGCTCGGCCAGCGTGTCGGCTGGCACCTGCTGCGTCATACCGGCAGTGATAAGGAGCACCTGTGGACCCTTCCACTGGGCCGGCCCTGGGGCTGCATGATCTGGGTGCGGATTCCTCTGGTGAGGGGGGAGGAGACCTGCTGTCAGTTCGGACAGCGGCACAGGCAGATGCCCGTGCCCCCACCTTCTCTTCCAGGATCTGGTGCTGTGAGACATTCTTTACCACCTCGACTGCTGTGAGGCTGATTCCTGGAGCGCTGTCCTGAGCCGCCTCGAGGATTTGCGGCATGGTGTCCGGTGTTTGAGAGTCTAGGCCTACTCCTCTCTGACGCTGGCGGCCTGCCACATGCTGCTGACCTCCTGCCTGGCCTGAGGATTGCATCACCCCTGGTGGCCGCGTTGGGGACCGGCTGTCAGTTCGGACAGCGGTGTGTCTGAAGGGCGAGCCCCCCCCTGCGGGACTGCCGCTGTGGGATGTCTCTTGACCCCCCTTCCAGGCAGGACGCGGGTTTTGGGGTTGGTGTCCCTTGTGGTACTGGAAGGGCCGTCTCCTGCGGCCCCTGTTGTGTGAGAGGTGGCGAGGCCGGCGGCACGGCCTGCCGGGTGGGCAGTGTTGGGCCTGCTGTCTTGCTGCATCTGTGTTCTACCCCATCAAACTGAGCTCCTTCACCGCCGGGTGGCTAACCTTGAGGTCTGGGGCTCCGCACAGGGCCCTTTAGTAACAAACTGGGCCCTGATGGGGGTCTTAGCCCTCTGGCACAACCTCCTGACTGTTGGGTTCCCCCCACACAACTAGCAGTTGCTACCCAATCACTGATAAGACCTGCCACCAACTATGGGGAGGGACAGGCTCCTAAATCCAGAACTGCCCCCACTCAGATGACAATGGACCGGTTCACTACCTCCGAGAAAGAACCCCCTTGGAAGGTGGCTGGGGGTCCTCCTCCCCCACTTGGCGGGGATCTCTACAACATCCTCCAGGCCATTAGCGCATCACAAGCATCCGTTGAGGGGAAGATTGGAGAAATCAAAGTGGATGAGTCTCTCCTCCGACAGGACCATCGTAACGCCACTGCAAGGCTGACAGAAGCTGAGTCTCGCATATCCACAGCGGAACAATTGAAAGAACAAGTGGCCCTGAGGACAAGTGGTGGGCTGAGGATGCCGAAACATGCACACGCCGTAACAACCTCCACCTGGTGGGGTTTCCGGAGGGGGTTGTAACGGGTCAGGTGGCCACATTTGTCGAGACCTGGTTTACATTATGGATTTCTGAAAAACCTTATCATTGTGGTTTGTGGTAGAAAGAGCTCATATGTCCCTTGCACCCCGGCCACCCCCGGGCGCTCCGCCTCCCCCTATCATCCTGAAGTTTCTTAATTTCAAGGACCGGGACACCATCCTGAGAGCGGCATGTGTTGCAGGCCCTCTCAAATTTCAAAACAATACCATTATGGTATTCCCAGACTACATTAGGGAGGTACAAGAACTCCGGCACTCCTACACGGACGTTAAGAAGAAACTGCGGGCCCTCGGTCTACAATATCAGCTCCAGTTCCCTGCCTGCCTGCGAGTTATTTTCCAGAACAAAACACAATTCTACGATATACCTCAGGCAGCATGGACATGGCTGACGGAGGAGTGACCACTCCGTCAGAGGCGTGCCCCTCTCCGGGATTTGCGGGCTCCTAGCCCAAGGGGCTGCGGTCGCCGGGACGCCGCACACAGTCCCGTATGGGATGGCATGCACAGGCAGCAACACCTCGGTCCCTGAGTGTGGCGGCTCATGGGCATAGGAACTCCTCCAGCCAGTCGGGCTCCCGCCTCGCACCAGGCACCGTTCTACTGAGGGACCTCCCTGCAGTCCTCATCGCCAACCCAGGTGGGATCTCCCGGTCCAGACTCAGACCTTTCCCACACTCTCACTCTCTGAGGGCCTGCTGGGCTTGGTATGTTCTCCTTTTCAACACCAGGACGGGTCACTCCATCGGGGGAGTCCTTGACACTGGTTGACTATTAAGTACATTCACCTTGTTCTGATGCCGCTCCATTGCAGATCCGTTCTTCTGAAGGGGTCATCAATGCACCCAATACGAATGTTTTAGTTTGGTATTATTCACATGGGGGGTCAACAGATGCTTCCGTTTCCGAAGAGTAGGGTGGGGGCAGGGGAGAGTTGAGAAGTTCTTTTTCCCTATGTTGTTATTTTTGTTGTTGTTTCTTGTTTAAGCTATCATGGAATACCACACGCTAATTTTTATCAGGGATGGATATGCCCTTATAGCACGCGACTGCCCACATAATTGTGGTCTCCCGCGCGCCTTTGCATACCCCTGTCAGATTACACGTCCTAGACCAGGTAACACCTATAATGACCTAATACGAAACGGACAAGAATGCATTACATGCAGATGACTTCCTGGTATTCCTTGCCAAACCAGCCTCCTCGGGTCCATATTGCCTCCAGATCTTGCAATCTTTCGAACAGGCCTCAGGTCTGTGGCTGATCCCTGGGAAATCAGTTCTGGTCCCTCTGCATTTATCTAGGGATTGCTTTGATTGGCAATCCACCATACCGCTTCGGCGACAGTCTTTTAAATACTTGGGGATATGGATTACCCTCCTTCCCAAGCTGGGCTGGTCCCTCAACGTAGCCCCATTGGTAAGAAGGCCAAGGAAGACCATCATAAATGGAAAATACTACCCTTGAACCCCCTGGGAAGGGTGGCACTGTTTAAAATGATGATCCTTCGCAGATTTTTCTATGTCCTTCAAAATGTCCCCTTCTGCTTTCCCAGGACCTGGTTCTGGGAACTGGACAGTCTAATTACCAAGTTCCTCTGGAGTGGAGGGAGGGGGCGCCTGGCTCTGTCTACATGCCGGATTCCCTCCTTTGACGGAGGTATGGGGATGACACACTTATATCTTTATTTCTTGGCTGTACGTCTCCTGGTGGTCTACGACTGGTTCAATGGGGGCTGGTCGGATCCGGCCTAAAGGCTTGAGCTAAGTGAGCTGGGACTACCCAAAATCCAGGCTATGATGTACAGGGGGCCCATTCCATCCCAACTGCCTGATGTGACACGCTCCGTGTTAATGGCCTGGCGGGCCTCGTTGCGTCAAACCAGCTGGGCGCGTAAGATGACCCAATGTACGCCCCTCTGGCATGGGGCCTGGCTCCGTGAGGTTAGTGGGCTACAGGGATTTAAAACATGGGACCTCATCGGCAGCACACAGCTAGGGGATGTGTGGTCTAAAGGACATATGCTTTCCTTCCAGGAGCACCAAACCCGTTATTCCTTACCCTCGTCCCAGTTTTACAAGTATCTGCAGCTGCGACATGCCCTCCAAACACACATCATGGACGACACAAGACTCCCCGAATATGGCCCAGACAATGATGTGAGACTTAAGCAGAGGGGACTTCTCCTGCATATACCGCACCTTAGTTAACAACACTCCCACCTCCTTAGATAAGTTGAGGGAGCATTGGGTGGAATGGGTGGGCTCTCTCAACGAGGTGGACTGGCGTGCCTCATGGCCCCCTGGACAGTCACTGCCTCCGCCAAACTTAAGTTGATTCAGCTAAACTACCTGCACAATGCCTACCTCACTCCCCTAAGCTTCCATTGAGCGGGTTAGCGCTCAGACGTATCATTTGCGAGATGTAATCACGCCCCGGCAGACTTTTCCCACTTGGTGTAGTCATGCCCCCGCCTGGAGCAAATTTGGGGGGCTATTGAGGTGGAACTTACGGAGGTACTGCATTGGGAGGTTCCTCACGATCCACGTCACTCACTACTGGGGATTACGGATGGGCTAGATGGGTCCAGAAATGAAAAGTTATTCTTTAATACAGCTATGATTGTGGCCATTCGGGACATAGCGGTGGCTTGGAAAAGTCCTGATCTGCCTGACCTTGGGAGGTGGCGTAGAGGGGTGGACTGGTGCGCGACCCAGGAGAAAGTCCTCTACATGGCAAGGGGGTGTGGTAAAAAATACCGTTGTGTGTGGGGGAAGTGGTTGGGTACTGTGGAGGGTTCTGATTAACTTGATTTCATACCTTACCTGTGTGCGTCTAAATGGGTTTGTGACCGTGGGATGCATTGCTTATAGGATTGTAATTGTGTTGATGATCTCCGTGCATTTGCTGAACTGTTTCATGTGTTTGAAAACAATAAAAAACTTGATTATCAAAAAAAGGGTCGCTGTCTATATTTTTGCATCTAGGCAAGTTAATTTGTTTCATTGACATTTTTTCAAGTAACATTAGTTTTATACAAGTACAACATAAAAAGAGTCCATGTTTCATTTTCACGTGTGTATAGTTTTAATTTCAGGAACCTGTTTTACAGGTGTTCATATTCTGTTGCCAACGTGGTGTGAGTGGATGCATAAATACTGTGTTCATTTGTAGAAGGCATGTTTTAACCTTGTAGCAGATTGCTATAATTCGAAATTGCTAATAGATAATTATTTCTGGACACTAGAACAAATCACCCACAACATCCCAGGCAAATATCTCTATTGTTTAGGCTTTAACAGATGTTGCCCATCCATACAGAATGATGTCAAATGTTGTCTCACAAGCAATTCACAGTTGTTTTGAAGGAAAAAAAGAAGAAATGACCAACACATATCTGATGCACACCACAAAGTACTAATTTCTAGCCACCATCAGTATTTCTGTGCAGCTTTTTGAGACAACGTGATGTTCACAATCACTTAATCTTTCATGTGGCCATTCTGACAATTAAATTATTAACTTTATGATACATAGTCCTGTGATCCACCCAATAGACGCATTTAAATTAGGTCTCTATTATTTAAGGAGTCAGAAAAGACTGCTTGTACTCTAAGCTGTCTGTATCCAGTCAATAAGAAGCATGCAGATATCTTCCTTCCCCTTTTCTTCTGCATTAGCGCAGCAAACATCGTGTAACTTTTTAAGGACAAGCAGTTCCCATGAACAAGGATAAGGACATTATGAGGCTAATTATGAAACATTTTGTTGGTGTTTTTACCTGTCCTGTCTTCAGTTAATAGTCCATTATTTAGTGCAGTCAGCTTTTACTACTCTAACATGAAAGTCAGTTTGTGGAGGCAGTATTGCGTAACACTAGTTTCTGTGACTGATTTAACAAATAATGGTGGTTGCCAATAACAACAACAAAACATAGTACAAAACCCGGCTCAATGACATAAACCCTAACTTTTATTGAATATCAAGTCACTTGGATTCACACTGGACACCAACTTCACACAACGACAACTTGGTACTAGCTCGTTCTTCAAAAAGAAAGTGAACTTGTCCAGAAAGCAACTTTCTTACAGCTCCAAGGAATATTCTTTTCTTAAAGATGTCAAAAGGTTGTTCATGGAATAGGGAATGGAGAGTTAGATTGAGTAATGAGGAATAGAGACTTAAGTTTTATCCTTTTTAACGTTTTAAAACAGGTTTTTAGTAAAGTTGATTCACTTGTGGGATATTTGAATGTTTTTTAACCGTAGCATGAAATTGTTTTTAACATAACTATGATGGAGGATATGAAAGCCCATAGGGGCATATTACCAAGCAATAGCGATAATTATCGCTATTGCTTGGTTAGAGACAAAATTTTACCGCAGAGCTGCGGCGATTTTTATCGCATATTAACCTTGGCATTACCAAGGTTTATCGCAAATGCGATAAAAAACGGCCGCAATGCATGAATATCGCTGAAAAGTCAGCGATATTCATGCATTACAGAGCTAATGCTCTTAGCCATGTTATCCACCTCCCATTGGATAACATGGCTAAAAACTGCTCAGGGCAGGTGTTAGCTTTTGGAGATATTCGCGCTTAGCACGAATATCTCCAAAAGTTGGTAATAGGAGATAGCGATGTTAGTGACTGTTTCCAGTTGCTAACATCTTGGCACACCCACTTTGCATGTCATTAGTGATAAATATCACTGACATGCAAAGTGGGGCCCAAGATGGTCGCTATCTCCTACTAGCTGTCGCTAACTGGTGTTAGCGACAGCTAGGTAATAGGGAGATAATTTTATCTCCGCTTTCTTGGCTTTTAAAGCCAAAAAAGCGGAGATAAAGCCCCTTGATAATATGCCCCAAAATGTGTATTTTTTGTGGTTTAAAGATCAATGGTCTAACTAAACTTTATTCTGACTTGACTTGATAGAAGATTGCAAAACAATCCTTTTCTAATGTGTTTATTGCAGCACTTTAAATTTGTTTATCAGGACTCAGTTGTGAGTCAGACCTTAAGATGGCTAGCTGATTGCTTTTTCCTTTTAAAGCATCAAGATAGCCAAATTCAAAGTGAACTTGTCCGACAACAGTCCGGCTCCATCTGAAACCCATTATCATAGGAAAGAGGTTTTGGCTTTTTGGCTGCTGCGTACATTTACAGTATGTCTGGCAGCTCCAGTGATGCAGCCACATTGTGCTTGGTTATAAATCAGCCCCCAACCCAGTATTTCCTTTCCAAATGTTACGTGGATGTGATCAGTGCTTAATTTGAGCCGGTGGTTTCCGGTGATCAGCAGTGGCACTTAATTGTCAACACCAGGACTTGTACCAGTCTGGCACATGGTGGTGCTGCTAAAAATGACTATTGACTGCCGTCCAAGCCATTCTTATAGCTTTGGGGACCTAGACTAGGCTAAATTGTCACACTTGTAAGAGTATGATGAGTAGTAATTATGTTGGTACTGCCACTGGCAGAGCTGGCAAGGTCAATCTATGGTGCAAGCTGTATTGGCCTTCTGACGTGCGCCCTGGCTCATATTTCTTTACAAATCAAGCACTGGATGTGGCACTTCTGCTGCTGAAACTCTGCGTACATGACAGTACTCCTTGCAGCTTCCATGATGCAGCTCCTTGGGCTCCTGCCAGGGGCTTGCGCACAAATCACAGTATCTGGCCCAGCACCTTTTTTATTCTTTGCCGTTTTCTATAGCACAAACTTGGTCCAAGGGCATTGGGGAGCTTTAAATGAGCACCAGTTACATTACACAAGGCCAGATTCATTAATTTTTTATGAATGGGGTGATTAAGTGATTTGCTCAGAATCATAGGATGTTGAGACGACACCAGCACTCAAACTTGACTTCCCTATTCCAAACTCAGCACCTCTGCCGTAAAGCCACCAGACCTTCTCCCCTTGCGCCAAGTGACTCTCTTGCTGCTGGAAGCTCCTGTTTAGTCTTGGCTCTGCCACCTTTCTAGGCTTCCACATGATTATCACCTTTACTATCACCACCACCATTACCTCCACATTACCACCATAGCTATTACTACTATCATCCCTACCACCATCATTGTTACCACAGCCATTACCACAACCATTACCATCACAATTACGACCACTCCTACCCCCACCACCAACATTTCGACCACTACCATTTCACTACCATCATTACTGCCATCACAATTAACATTGCTACCATTATCATCACCATCTTTACCAGCACCATTATCACCACAGCCACCATTACCACTTCCACTGCCATTACCACTTCCACTGCCATTACCACCATCCCCATTATCACCAATGGCAACACAATTAATACCACCATTACTGCCATTACAACCAGCATTATCCCTTTTCTATTAGTTTCAGATTTGTTTTCCTAGTATGTGGTTTCACCTGTTTGTATTACAATTATCTTTTAACTTGGTTGGGCCACTACACTCTTTGGGCCATATGTACGAACACATTTTCCCAAAGACACAGAATGCGTAGAAGCCTTTCATGCATCTGGTCCTACATATCTTAACTATATTGATGTATGACCACCTGTTGAACACATACCGTACCATTTTGCTTGATGATGCATTGGTGCTTAAGCTAAGCTGTCAGGGATGAGCCAAGGATTCCTGATAAGAACTATGTTCTCTCTGAGATTCACTTGGGACTTCTGGGAGCTAGTGTTATCTCATACCGAGACTGTGGCCTCTCCCTAACCTCCCACAGACCAGCATTCTGACCCGCTCAAGCTAATCCCTTAAGGCTCACATCACTGTTGATGCCCAGAGAGTTACCATAAATGTGTCTGAAGTTGGTTCTTATCTAATGTGAACAGACATGGCATAGCATGTGCATTTGTGGACAGTGGAATCTGCAGGTAGGTAGCCCTTACTCATTAGCCAGGTTCAGATTGGTAAGGCGGACACATGGGCAATGGGCGAAGGGCTGGTGTCTGAGTTGCAGCTTCGGGACGCTTTTTTGGGCAGCAAAATTCTGATTTTGGCTGCGTCTCTGCTGTTCAGATGCCCCCATCAGCCAGTGGGGGACTGAGTGCCCTTACTGGAGGCAGATGGGCTTCTATTACCTCCCTTTTACCAACAGGGTGGAGGTATCCTTTCCAGTCTCTTGCTGGGCCGGCCAATAAATGTACGCAGATGGATCAGGGCCAAGTGGCCTTCCTTATATGCAGATGTGGTTCACCAGTGTGAACTAATCCGTGCACAAATTTCCTGGCAGCATTTGCATTTTTTTAATCTCAGTGAAGTTAAGAAAACATGCCTATTTTAGACAACCCTCTCCCGTTGTTTCATAATACCTAAAACACTGAAGCAGTGTTTTGAGGAAAAGGTGAACTCCGCAATTGTGTGCCACTTTTTTTTAGGGTGTCAGGGCCTATTTTGCATCCCAATACAACCCTGTCATTAGCCTATGGGAAGCAGTCAGGCATATTGGCATGTGAGTGGTTCACTTGTTATCACACAAACGAGAAACATTAATAGTGTTCTGTTCCAAGGCTTTATCCGACGCAGTTTAAAAATATTTGCTCAAATGTTTAAATCACACTTCGGAAAATATTGACTTGGAGACCCATATGTGGAAAAGCAATGTTCTGGAGATGATTTCTGTTTGCTTGCTCCGTGGAATGGAAACTTTCCTTCAGGGGTGATACCCTTAATCCATAAAATTGTCTGCTGCTTATCCCAGTCAGAGCTCAAACACCTTATTACCTTTGAGACAAAATCAAACTAATTTGCCCTTGATTGTTTTGCAATTTTACTGACACAAGTAAGGTTCACTGATGGAGTACTCCTCTTGAGGTGTAGATGCTTTGATTTGGAAGCACATGTCTCTTGTATCAGAAGTTTCTATATCACCAAAGACAACTGCATGGTTTTCTTGTGCAGAAGAATGATAGAGTGAGTTAAAAAATTCTTAAATCATATATTATTTGGGTAATCAGCGGCCCATTGTGATTACATGCCTATTTTCTCTATTGATTGGAGTTAGATCACCTCCAAATTAAATCCACTTAGGTGTCCCTCCAGCTGGACAACTGGGCTGTACATTGAAACTGAAGATGTATCTTAGTCAGGGGGTAAAATTACGGAAATAGGTGTAAAAAAATAATACATTGTAAGTGAGAAACAACATACGAGGGACCTCTGTTGGAATCAGGTGTAGTATAGCAGCTAAAATATGAACTCTAGAAGCATAAATCCCTGCCCAAGGCTTTCATATCTATCTGAATACATTGTGTGTTCCTGAATAAACCAGTTTGGGTCTCAGAATCCCATATCTATTTCCTGTCATAATGCTGTGGGTCTTATTTACAAGGACCTTGTGCCGCCGGTGCGCCACAGTTTTTGTCGCACTGGCTGTGCTGTATGCCTGCCCATATTTACGAGCCAACCTAAAGTCACTCTGTGTGACTTTTCATGGCCTTGAAAATATGGGCCCCTTTCACGCATTACTCTGCGTGAAAGGTGCGTTCCATGGGTGTTGCTGTGACTGCTCTCACGCAACATCCATGGAACCTGACACATTCCCAGATTTACAAAGTTTTGTATAGCTGGGAATGGGTCAGAATCTAGGGGAGGCGTAGGAGTGGTGCAACGAGAAAAAATACTTTAATTTTCTCTAGTTTTTTCCTCTTTCAATGTGTGCTGCATTATACAGCACACTCGGGGGCCCATTATGATCGCGGACGGACTTGAGTCTGTCCGCGATCATCGAGGAGGAGGGAACCTCCGCATGGGCATGCGGAGTTCCCTCCTGTCCAATTAGGATGTGACCGCCACCCTGGCGGTCACATCCTCTATTTGTAACATTGCGGCGGGTGCGGCTTCAAGCTGCACCCGCCGCAATGTTACAAATGCATACATTTCATTCTATGCAGAAAGCGGCAGGCACTGCGCGGTGCCTGCCGATTTCTGCATACAAATGCAGGGGGGTACCATAGGTAACCCCCATGTGCACCCCCCACCCCCACTTCACCCAGGGGGCCCGCTACGGGCCCCCGAGGTGAAGATCCGCATGCATGCGGAAAAGCCGCCGCGGAAAAGCATGTTTTCTCAGCCATCCTAATATGTCTGGCGGTGTCTGAGAGACACCGCCACCATATTAGGCCTTTTCCGCCGCGGTTGTAAGCCAACCGCGGCGGAAAAGCGGCGGACTGAAACCAGGACCCACCAGCCATCCTAATGCGGCGGTGGGTCTTTGGTGGGTTCGCAGAGGATTTTCCGCATTCTGCGGAAAATCCTCCATCGTAATCAACCCCATAGTACGAGGAAAATGCCATCAATGATTGCTTTTGTGAAGAAAGGTGTCCCTTCCTGAACAAAAACAATCATCATCGCAAAGCAGGCACCCCTGCAACATGGCGCAAGGGTGCCTGCACTGGTGCATGGCAGTCAATTGTGTGCCAGAGCAGGGGAAAGCACACTGATGCATCATGTTGTTAATACGATGCAGCCCTGTCCTTTTAAAATGATGCAGCTCAATGCAGGAAAATGGCTTGTGGCACCGCGCTGCATCATTTTTTTTGTAAATGAGGCCTTGTGCCTTTGGATATTGTGTAGATGAAAGTATTTAGAGCAATGTAGAATATGCATCCATGTGTTTATTAACCCTTTTTTTACAAGAATATAAAAAAAAGTTCAGCTTGAATTCATCCATCAAACAATTGTGAATCCTAGGGCGAACTGGAATGCCAACAATACAATGAATCCAGTGCCTAATTTGTGTTAATGGTTTGTTTTTATGCAGTTTTATATGGCACAAAGTTAACCCAAAGGTACCAGACTGCTTTACATGAGCACCAGTTACATTACAGACAGACAGATTAATTTCTAGGCACAGGGAGATTAAGTAGTTTGCCCAGAATCACAGAATGTTTGAGCCTCCCGCCAGACTTGAACCTGGTTCCCCAGCTACAAAGTCGGCCGCTCTAGCCATTAAGCCACATCCTCTCCCCAGTCCTCTTTCATGATCACAGTCGGTGGACACAAGCATTCTATTTTGAGGACCAGTGCTTATTTTTCTTTTTCATCATCCCACTAGAACACGGATAGGCAGAGAAATGCAAAAAGGGGAGTAATAAAAAGTAAAGACAAGGTAGACAACAGTGAGAAACAGAGACATTTTAATGCACGGGCAAAATGGGCTCTTGCCCAGGACTCCAAACTACAAAGGGGCACCCTGAAAATTTGTATTTTCCTTGCTCTGTCTCTCTTCTGTTTCTCTATGTCAACCTCTATCCCTTCCTCTTCCTACTTCACTCTCTGACTCTCTCTCTCTCTTCATCCAGTCACATCTTGAGGATTTTCTGACAAGACAGGACACATTTCAGCAGTGTTTTTGTAACACCATGTTTGTAAGTTTATTGTGTAAGTGATCATTGTTTGTCAATATGTAGGCATGCAATAGAGGAAATTGTGTAATAAAACTCATAGTTTATATTATTTATTTATTTATTTTAAAGTTTTATAGAGCGCACACCAAACCTGTGAGGGTATCAGAGTGCTTTACAGGATTGATGGGTGGTATAAAAAAGACTTAGGAGGGGAGGATACCATTGGGATAAAAACAGGTAGATACATTATACAAGAAAAACAAGCAGTCTCAAATCCCGGATACATTTGGATAAAAACAGGTAGATACGTTGTACAAGAAAACAAGCAGTCTCAACTCCCCGGTGGGATGCCCAGAAGTGCAGGGAAGATATCATCTGGAAAAGCCAAGGATAATGCCGTAGTGGTGGGTGGAACAAGGTTGCTGAGATGATTGTAATGTTGTTCCGAGTAGTGGCCCAAAAAACCTACCATAACACTGGCAAGAAAACACACTTAAAAAGAGCCTGCAAGAGTGAGGTAAAGAGACAGGAAGTGTAGGGTGGTGGAAAAAACAGGAAGGAGTTGGTGCTCAAGGCCAGACAGCGCCGGATGGATTTCCAACAAAAGTTGGGTCTCTGCACCTATCCTTCTTAACAATGACCCCTTCAGGTAGATGCGTCAGTCCGCAAAAGATCCATGCAGTCACGCGCATCAAGGGCAGTCACGAGCAACACGTGCCTGCTTGGTGCCTTCCTAAAAGAGTCAGCGTGGACATGACTGGACCATCCCAGGGGGGTTGGTTACAATTAAGCCTTACAAGGTCCGGACAACTCGCCTTTCACTGAAGCGATTCGCGGAGAAAAAAAATGTAATGTAATGTAAATGTAAAAATGTAAAATGTAAAAAAATGTAACAGCCCTTTCTTTACAATTAGTGGGATTTCCTATGTCTCGAACATGGAATTCAGGAATGTAAGCTGATCACATGCCCCTGAGCTGTCCTCTCAGCTGGGCCATATCAATGCTTTCTCCCCCGCGTGCTCCGCCAAAGCCGAAGCCAGAGGAGATTTTGGCGGAACGTGACCAGAGCTGAGCCGCCAGTTTTTTTTTTGCTCTTTTGTCTTTCAAATAATGGGCAAAATAATGGGTGTGAAGTCACTGGAGGCGTAGTTCTGTATTCCAGCATCTATATTTGCAGAAATTACACATTCCTCCTTTCGTTTCTTCTATCGATAGGTATTTGGCCTTCACTACGAGCAGCATATTAGTATGGAGGAATCTATACACCAAATAGAAAATATACATTCTTCTTAATTACCACAGAGAGACGGCAGCCCACTTCAACGGACTGCGGTGCCAAAAATCAGATCCTAGGCACAACCTGAGGCTGATCTCTAGATGCAAAACAAGCATTTGCAATGCAATAGGACTCGCATTTATGCAAGACATTTTGCATTGCAAACTATAGTCATCACGGACAATGGGAGGGAGGGCGGGGGGAGGCATGGATAACAGGAGTGAGGGGGAGAAGGCACGGTCAACAGGAGTGAGGTGGTTGAAGGGGTGAGAAGGCACAGACAACGGGAGGGAGGGGGGAGTAGAGAAGGCAGTAGGGGAACGTCATCAAAGAAAATAGTGCTCACAGTCTTAAAACACGTTCTGTGTAACACTCGAAGTTAAGAGGCCAGTAGCCAAGGTAGGATACAAATCACGACATGGCCGTAATAATGACGGACTAACAAGCCTATAAACTAATGGGAAGGCAGTATTTAGGAAGGACAAAGACACAGACCAATGAAAAATATGGGTGGGGGAGTGGGCGGGGCTTCCCTCACGTACTGAACTACAGCAGATCTTCACCAGAGCAGTGCTTGCGCTCTGACTCTAGGCTCAACCTAATAACTGCTGTCTCCCTGGTAATACCATTCTTCATACGTTTTTTTAGGGGCCCCCAGTTCATCTTGGCGTCCATCAGAACCTCCAAATATGAGAAAAAACTCGTTCTAGGAACCAGTGTGGACCCAACCTTGAAGATGTAGGGCCTGCGGAGTGGGCACCTATTAGCATGACTAAGGACTTTGAGTTGTTGACCAGTAGTTTCAGATCTTCTATGAATTGGACAAAGAGTTTAACAGCATTTGCAGGCCCCTCTCAGTCCTAGCATACAGCAGAACAGGAAGGTCACACCGTCACACCTGGGGGTAATCAACCTTGGGCTACAATAACACCTTCTTTAGATTGTTTATGTATACATTAAATAAGAAAGGGGCCAAGATACAGCCCTGATGGACCACTCTCTGAATAAGAAACGGGAGCATAACCTTAAGATGACTCAAGTATCTGACCACCGCCTTCGTGTCTTGATGGAGATCTTGTAAGAAGAGAACTATGTCCTTGTCCACCCCCCCAAGGATAGCAAGAACTGCCACAGCCTGCGTCTATTCACGCGATCAAACATGGAGGACAGGTCCATAAAGGCCAGGTAGACTGTACTGGGAAGAGCAACTGTGTATTTATTTAGAATCATAAATAGGTTCAAACATTGATCAACCATTGAACCACCAGGGTGGAAGAGATATTGGACTTCTGACAAAATGTTATTCTCATGGGCCCAATTAGATAACCTGTACAATAAAATGTGTCCAACCACTTTGACCACAGAGTCCAACAGGGAGATGGGCCTGTTGCAGTGTGTACAATCTCTGTTCCCTTTTTTGAAAACTGGGACAGTGATGGAAATGACCCATGAGGCAACGGGACCATATCAAATGGCCGCATTGAATAACTGAAGTGAGAACAGGGACCCACAACTTTAAGTTGGGGATGTAAACATTGGGGGGATTCCATCTGGTCCCGGGGCCTTTTTACAGGTCAATGCAACTATACCCAACCTGACATCTCCCTCAGAGACTATCAGGGCTGATGTATCCGCTCCTGCTCCATGGGGGGCACTTTGGATCGGGGGGCACTGAAACAATTTCTCAAAGTGGCTAACCCATTCATTCTCCGTAATATGGGCATCAAGGGCATTTGCTGTGTCCGCTGCTAGGAAAGGGCTCTTGACAATCCTCCAAAACCTGGTACTACTCTTGATTGTCGTGGCCTCCAAAAGCTTACACCAGGCACCCTTCAATGCCTCAATTCGCCTGGCCAGGGCTTGTTTTTACTGCTTTCTGAAGTTTCTTACTAGGATGCTGTCTCTTGGAGTGGTGCGAAGTGCTTCTTTAAGATTCCTAGCTGTGTGCAAATAGGTAGAACCAAACAATCTTGGGGCACTATCTGCATGCCTTTTGGGGGCGGGAAACTTCAGTAGGTTAGTTATGGAGTGAGAAATGGCTACAAGGGCATTGATGGTGATCTTTTCTGACTCAGACTGCGCATCCAGACATATCTGTATCTCGTTTTGAAATATGGCTGAAATGGCCTCATGAAAAGAATCAGGAATAATCTGGGCCCATTTGAGCCTTCTGCCCCATCTGTATCTTGCAATAAACCCCTCTTTATCCCCCCTCATTCGGAAATAGTAGGGGCCAGCTGGCTTTAAGACACAGGGGGTTATGATTGCTATGGATACTCATTAAAATAGAAAATTCCAATATTAAATAGAAAAGGGGGTTAGAGACAAAGATAAAGTCAATAAAGGAATCACTACCATTCCCTTTGAAGGTGTGGGGATCAATCTGGGCTGGATGAAAGATCGAATTTGCTCATTAGGGTATTTAGATCATCACCCGGGCCATTGTATTCTAGGTGCATCCCTGAGAGACGAGGACAGGATAAGCCCCCTGTACGCTGCTTTCTTGGATACCCGCATAAGTGGATATTAAAATTTCCCACTGTTGGAACTGGCCCTTCTTGCAGGGTCATCCCCAAACTTTTTGCTTCTTCCTCCCTTATTTTTCCTGACCCGTGGCTGTTGGCAATAGGACTCTGCGCACTTTACCACTGCTAATCAGTGCTAAAGTGCATATGCTCTCTGTGTAAATTGTTATTCTGATTGAATATACATGTTTGGCATATTTGTATCACCATGAAGTCCCTAGTAAAGTGCACTGGGTGTGCCAGGGCTGGTGATGACAAATGCTACTGGTGGGCCTGCAGCACTGATTGTGCCACCCACAGGAGTAGCTCTAAAATGGTGTCTCAGGCCTGCCACTGCAGTGCCTATGGGCAGTTTAGAACTGCCATGTCCTCCTGGTCAGTGTCCCCACTGACCAGGCCTAACCCTTCCCTTTTTGTGCACATCAGTCACCCCTATGGAAGGCCCAAGGTACCCCCCTGGGCAGGGTGCAGTGTATGTAAAAGGTAGAGCATGTACTAGTGCAGGTGACATGCTCTGGTAGTGAATGGCAGCCATTTTCGTTTTCACTACTGTAAGGCTATCTTGCTCCATAGGTTAACATAGGGGATGCTGACTACAGTGGTTAACAGCATTTCTTCCCATAGGAACAAGATAGGACATAAGTATCTAGTATCCCTGAACTCAGAATTTAATAACACATCTTTTGGGAAAGGTTGTTTTTAAATCCTGTATTTGAGAACAGCACTTTTAGAAAGTTGCTGTTCTCTTGTCTGACCCTTCTGTGTGCCTGGGCCTGTTTGTGTATTGACTGTCTGGTTTGAGAGTGACAGGGGCTGGGGAATTCCCCAGGAGGGAATTCCCCTGGATGAGTCAGCACTAGGCTGAATGACTGCATTTGCAACTGGAGTAGTGGGAGGAGTTAGCACCTGGGCTGAATAGGGCTGTGCCTGCCTTCCACAATGCTGGCTCCACCCCCCTGCTGGGCGGCTGAGGACCCTGCCCCTCACTCTGAAAGGAAAGATGCAGCCAGCAAAACAAAGTGCTCAGGATCCACCCAGAACTGGTTCAGACCGGGCTCAGGGCCCACATGCACCAAGGGAACAAAGACTTTAGGGGTATAAGTACAGGACCCCTGACAACAGAAAATTAGATCATCCTGGAAATCAAGAAGGAACCTCTGCCAAGGAGAAGGCTGAAACTGAAGAAGGAAGATTGTCCTGCTGTTGCTCTGCTGGACTGACCTGTTGCTTTGCTGCCAAGGAGAGGGGAAGGACTTTGCTGCTGAGCTGTGTCCCCTGTCTTGAAGGAATCTCCAAGGGCCTGAGAAGAGCTGGCTCCCTGTTTTGAAGTCCCAGGAACAAAAGGACTTCACCCCCAGCTTCCCTGAACTCTGCTGAGAGAGTTCTGTCCTTCCTAGAGTGCTTGATCCAGTTGTGGGGCCTCTGGAGGTTGTACCTGTGCTGGGAAGCTTGAAACTAAGCTTGAGTGACTTTTGAACTTGAAAAGTGTCGCATCGCTCGCTTGCGGAGCGCATCCCCGACAGTGCGAGAAGTTTCCCGCCGCTACGGAGGTTGAGATCGTCGCAGCGCCTGACGCCGCTGCCAGAGACGTCGCATCCTTCGTTTGCGGGACGCACCAGACCGGTGCGGGAGAATCTAACATCGCTGCGAGTATCGTCGCAGAGCCTGTCGTCGCTGGGTGAGAACGCCGCACCGCTTGCTTGCGGACCGCATCACGTCGCTGCGAGCATCGTCGCAGGATCAACGCATCGAGGAGCTGTGAGAGAGAGGATCCCCGCTGGACCGCGCATCGTCGCCGCGGAGATCGTCGCAGCCCCTACGAGATCGTCGCATCGTGCCTTTGCGAGAACAGACTTCCTACGGAACCTACGCACCGGAATCCATACAAGTGGCCTTCCTCCCCATACAGACCGAATTCGTCGCAACACGCCCGCTGCTGCAGCGGGGCTGTCGCATCGCCTCCCCAGGGTCTCAGGAGCAACGCATCGCTTGTTTTCCACCACACCAGCTTCTGCTTTTTGAACTTTGTTGCAACTAAAAGGTACTGTGAGTAAACGTGACGCAACTGTGAACTTTTCGCGCATCAGTAGAGAATTCTATCGCAACGTAGAGAATTCTATCGCAACCTAAGAATTTTAACGCAACCTTAAGAACTCTTTTTGAAACCATATTCTTGAACTGTGTATGTTGGATTTTTGTCGTTTTGGTCTTGTGTAGTTTAGATTAAAATACCTTTATTTTTCTAAACTGTTGTGGAGTCAGTTTGTGGTGTTTTCACTGTGTTACTGTGAGTGTTGGTGCAAATACTTTAAGCATTGCCTCTGGTTAGCCTAGACTGCTCGTGCCAAGCTACCTAGAGGGTGAGCAGGGGTTATCTCAGAGGGTTATCTCCTTGCCCTGACTAGAAGCAAGGGTCCCTATTTGGACAGTGGTACCTACCTCTGCCAACTAGAGACCCCCATTTCTAACATTGGTGGTCAGGCGGTGGGATTTGAACTTGTATTTGTACTAGACCCACAGTAATTGGTGTACATCACTAGTGAGTGCAGACCACTACGCCACCGCATACCACGGTTAAGTTTTTTATTTTTGGTTCTATTTTTGATCATAACCCTGAAGGAATCCAAGCATCATGTCTCTGAATGGTAAACCAGCAAGTGGTGTTGCAGAACTGGAGTTTGATATTGAAATGTTAAGTGATTACAAAGTAGGTCAACTCAGGCAGTTCTGCAGGAACTTTGGATGCCCCATGAAGCGCCGCTCCAAGAAGGAGGAGCTACAGGAGGCCTTAAGGGCCTGGTGGGAGACCAAAGAGGCTGGGGAGACAGGTGGTGCAGAAGTGGATGAGGATGCACAAAGGGATGGTTTCAGGCCACAGGATCTGCCTGTGTCCAGAGCAGCCTCAAGGGCTGGCAGCAACCATTCAGCTGAAAGTTTTTCCCCAGAGGAGTTGGAGGAAAACCAAAGGGCGAGAGATCATGAGTTAGAAATGTTGAGGCTTGAAATGGAGCTGGAGCAAATGGAAGAAGAAAGGGCGGCGGAGGAGCGCAAACATGCCTGTTCCCTGGAGGAATTGAAATTGACCTTGGCCCATGAATTAAGAATGAGGAAGCTTGAGTTGGAGCTCAAGAGGCGTGAGGCCATGAGGGTCTCAGCTGAAGAAGAAACATGGGTAGCTCAAGAGGTGAGCTTTGCTGAGTTGGAGGTGGAGTCCAGCTCAGATGGTGGCAGCATAATTAAGATATCTAGTGCTGAGAGAAAGGTACAAACACCCAGAGATGTGGCGCCTGACTTGAGGGAGGGGGTCGACATACACCAGGGGGTTCAGGTTTATGATGTAGTTCCAGTGGAGTGCAGTGTCCCTGAAGTAGATTGGGGGACTGGCACAGGGGACCATATTCCTAGTGGTGGGAGGGACACTCTACTGACTCTAGATGAGAGGTACAGGGAGAGGGGTTCCCCCATGGTAGAAACCTTGGTGTGTGTATGTGAAGACCAGCCAGAAGAGTGTGGGTTGTGTGACAGAGACAGTCAGATACTGTTTTGCCAGTCTCAGGAGAGTGGTGTGGGGTACTTGTGTGAGGCACTGGAGGGTGAGGCAAAGGGTAGCTTGGTTAACAACTGTGGGGGGCTGTGTGATTCATTTGTTGGAGAGCATATTTTAAGTCCCTGTTTTCCAGAGCTATGCCAACACCCGGTGGAGTGTGAGTTCTCTGACCCCAGAGACCCGGTGGAGTGTGAGTTCTCTGACCCCAGAGAGCTTGCATTGGAGGCAGACCTCTTGGTGGATTCCGAAGGGTCTGAAGAGGCATTGGGGAGTGATCCCAAAAGGAGTGGCTTAGATATCTTCCAGACCTGTGAGGTGGAAGTGGTTCAGTGTAGCCCAGTTAGGTCCCAGTGTAGTGGGAGGGGTGTAGGGGCTCATGTCCGGTCTCAGTGGAGAAGGAATGAGTGTGGGACGGTGTGTCTCATGGTGCCCGAAACCCAGTCTCAGGGCCTGGAGGGTTCCTTAGGGGAACACCAGGTTGGGGACCTAGACTGTACTTGTAGGCCATTTGAGGAGGATCTCCTAGTGTCTGGGGAACGGGGAGTGCCTGTAACCAGGCCTCCATCAGTTCTGGTGTCTGGCAGTGCCGCTCCACTTGGGAGGGTACAGAAGTCCAGACTGAGGGGTGAGAGGGGGAAGGAGTCCCCAGTGGGAGAACCAGTGGGTCAGGGACCAGTCAGAAGGGCTGAGTCCCCAGTGAGTGACCATGGTGACCTCACTTCTGTCCTGGGGGATCTTCCCGCGCTGTCAGGTGGACAGGGGTCGGGAGATCTGCACCAGGCAGACTGTCACAGGACACATGAGTTTTGTGTCACCCTCAAGGGGGTTCTATGTGAGTCCCCAGAAGTCCTGGCGTGCCAGGCAAATGCACAACCGCAGGTTTTGGTCCCTGGGTTGGGAGACAAGGTTCAGGATCTGCCTGACCTGGAAGGAAGGGAATCTGTAACCAGGGCCCTGACCAATATGGTTCCCAGGGGTACCCCTCCAGTAGGGAGGGTGCAGCGCTCTGGAAGGGGGTGCAAAGGGAGGGAGTCCTCGCCTCTGACCCCAGTACAACCTGAGGGGTTAAACCCTAGGTCGGGAGACCAGTTGCTGGAGGGAGGTCCTGAACTGGTAGGAAAGTTGTGTTCATGGTTGTCTTGGTGGACAGGGTTGCCCCTGGAAGGAGGGCAGGAGTCTCACCCTGGGGGTAGACTGGGCCACACCGTTGAGTTTACCAGATGGGTACTGTGTACCAGTGTGGGCATATCTGTGAGTGAAGTCCTGGTGCGCCAGGCAAGTTTTCCACCGCAGGGGTTGGTCCCTGGGTGGGGATGCCAGGTTCAGGTGTTGTCTGACCTTAAGGCTTTGGAGCCTAGCTTTGAGGGCCAGGTCCAGGGTGTCCCTCCTGACCTGGAATACCAGTTGCAGGATAGAACCCCTGAACTGGTGGGTGAATGGTGCAGGACACCTGCCACAGGTGCCCTGACTATTCTAGAAGGGGGTACCGCTCCAGGTTGGAGGGTACATAGCCCCAAGGAAGAGGAGGACCGGGTGTGGAGAAGCCCACCTCAGCCTCCTGTCCAGCCGCCGGATACAGGTCCGGGACTGGTGGGTCAGTGCCAGGATGTTAGACCTGACATGACAAGAGAGGGAGTGGACAAAAGATGCCAAGCACCTGGGGCTACTGCCCCCCACCCTCTGACGCCACAGAGGTTTGAGCGCCCTGAGAGGCATGAGGCCTGGGTCTCATCCCTGATCACTGTTAGTGGTCACTGTGGCTTGCTGTCGGTCTGTTGGGACACATCTGTGAGGAAATTAAGGTTAGGTGCTGCACAGGTGGTGTCCACAGGTGAGGAGAAGGGTTCCACATGGATTGGCATGGTGGACCCTGAGAGTATGGATAGAGTGATCCAACTGGGTTTAGGACGGCTTAGAACAGGACTGCCCTGCTGTGTGGGCCAGTTTCCGTGTTCTATCGCCTTAAGCAGGGAATCCCATCGAGGTATCGTTTGGTCTACCCTGGCTTTAGGCTGGAAGGGGGTTGTGTTGGAACTGGCCCTTCTTGCAGGGTCATCCCCAAACTTTTTGCTTCTTCCTCCCTTATTTTTCCTGACCCGTGGCTGTTGGCAATAGGACTCTGCGCACTTTACCACTGCTAATCAGTGCTAAAGTGCATATGCTCTCTGTGTAAATTGTTATTCTGATTGAATATACATGTTTGGCATATTTGTATCACCATGAAGTCCCTAGTAAAGTGCACTGGGTGTGCCAGGGCTGGTGATGACAAATGCTACTGGTGGGCCTGCAGCACTGATTGTGCCACCCACAGGAGTAGCTCTAAAATGGTGTCTCAGGCCTGCTACTGCAGTGCCTATGGGCAGTTTAGAACTGCCATGTCCTCCTGGTCAGTGTCCCCACTGACCAGGCCTAACCCTTCCCTTTTTGTGCACATCAGTCACCCCTATGGAAGGCCCAAGGTACCCCCCTGGGCAGGGTGCAGTGTATGTAAAAGGTAGAGCATGTACTAGTGCAGGTGACATGCTCTGGTAGTGAATGGCAGCCATTTTCGTTTTCACTACTGTAAGGCTATCTTGCTCCATAGGTTAACATAGGGGATGCTGACTACAGTGGTTAAAAGCATTTCTTCCCATAGGAACAAGATAGGACATAAGTATCTAGTATCCCTGAACTCAGAATTTAATAACACATCTTTTGGGAAAGGTTGTTTTTAAATCCTGTATTTGAGAACAGCACTTTTAGAAAGTTGCTGTTCTCTTGTCTGACCCTTCTGTGTGCCTGGGCCTGTTTGTGTATTGACTGTCTGGTTTGAGAGTGACAGGGGCTGGGGAATTCCCCAGGAGGGAATTCCCCTGGATGAGTCAGCACTAGGCTGAATGACTGCATTTGCAACTGGAGTAGTGGGAGGAGTTAGCACCTGGGCTGAATAGGGCTGTGCCTGCCTTCCACAATGCTGGCTCCACCCCCCTGCTGGGCGGCTGAGGACCCTGCCCCTCACTCTGAAAGGAAAGATGCAGCCAGCAAAACAAAGTGCTCAGGATCCACCCAGAACTGGTTCAGACCGGGCTCAGGGCCCACATGCACCAAGGGAACAAAGACTTTAGGGGTATAAGTACAGGACCCCTGACAACAGAAAATTAGATCATCCTGGAAATCAAGAAGGAACCTCTGCCAAGGAGAAGGCTTAAACTGAAGAAGGAAGATTGTCCTGCTGTTGCTCTGCTGGACTGACCTGTTGCTTTTCTGCCAAGGAGAGGGGAAGGACTTTGCTGCTGAGCTGTGTCCCCTGTCTTGAAGGAATCTCCAAGGGCCTGAGAAGAGCTGGCTCCCTGTTTTGAAGTCCCAGGAACAAAAGGACTTCACCCCCAGCTTCCCTGAACTCTGCTGAGAGAGTTCTGTCCTTCCTAGAGTGCTTGATCCAGTTGTGGGGCCTCTGGAAGTTGTACCTGTGCTGGGAAGCTTGAAACTAAGCTTGAGTGACTTTTGAACTTGAAAAGTGTCGCATCGCTCGCTTGCGGAGTGCATCCCCGACAGTGCGAGAAGTTTCCCGCCGCTACGGAGGTCGAGATCGTCGCAGCGCCTGACGCCGCTGCCAGAGACGTCGCATCCTTCATTTGCGGGACGCACCAGACCGGTGCGGGAGAATCTAACATCGCTGCGAGTATCGTCGCAGAGCCTGTCGTCGCTGGGTGAGAACGCCGCACCGCTTGCTTGCGGACCGCATCACGTTGCTGCGAGCATCGTCGCAGGATCAACGCATCGAGGAGCTGCGAGAGAGAGGATCCCCGCTGGACCGCGCATCGCCGCCCCAGAGATCGTCGCAGCCCCTACGAGATCGTCGCATCGTGCCTTTGCGAGAACAGACTTCCTACGGAACCTACGCACCGGAATCCATACAAGTGGCCTTCCTCCCCATACAGACCGGATTCGTCGCAACACGCCCGCTGCTGCAGCGGGGCTGTCGCATCGCCTCCCCAGGGTCTCAGGAGCAACGCATCACTTGTTTTCCACCGCACCAGCTTCTGCTTTTGGAACTTTGTTGCAACTAAAAGGTACTGTGAGTAAACGTGACGCAACTGTGAACTTTTCACGCATCAGTAGAGAATTCTATCGCAACGTAGAGAATTCTATCGCAACCTAAGAATTTTAACGCAACCTTAAGAACTCTTTTTGAAACCATATTCTTGAACTGTGTATGTTGGATTTTTGTCGTTTTGGTCTTGTGTAGTTTAGATTAAAATACCTTTATTTTTCTAAACTGTTGTGGAGTCAGTTTGTGGTGTTTTCACTGTGTTACTGTGAGTGTTGGTACAAATACTTTAAGCATTGCCTCTGGTTAGCCTAGACTGCTCGTGCCAAGCTACCTAGAGGGTGAGCAGGGGTTATCTCAGAGGGTTATCTCCTTGCCCTGACTAGAAGCAAGGGTCCCTATTTGGACAGTGGTACCTACCTCTGCCAACTAGAGACCCCCAATTTTTAACACCCACCAATACAAATTGAGTCATAAGGCTAATGGAGACATTAAGATTGGTCAGGACAGCGCCCAGCCAGGGATATATTACAGGTCCCTAGATTAGACGATGTGGCATTATAAAAATTAAAAAGGAATAATTTACTGAACCCACTTGCGATTAACAAGGCTTGTAAGTATGAGTTATCTGTACACAGTTCAACAATACTACATTTCAGCCTAATTGAAACATAAACAACCAGGCCCCCCTTGTATTGACCAGCCCTCGAGGGGGTAGCAGGCACGAAAAAGGACTTATTCGGTATAAGAGAATTTTCGATGGCACACGTCTCCTGAAAACATATGATGTCATACTTTTTAACAAAACAGCACAACCCAGGGTCTGTAAACTTGCTTGCCAAAATGGCTCTGGTCTATGAGATGAGGTTACAGTAATTGCCATCCAAAATATTGCCCCCTAGACTGTCTTGGGCCGGCTGATGAATTGGATCAGGCTGCAAAGTGGGAACCATCGTATTCACAGGCACTGACACTGGTAGTCAATCACAGCGCCTAATAGCTCCAGCGGTGCAAAGGCGTTTGAGATTTGGACAGGTGCCACTCCTGGTGGACCACACCAGGAAGCCTCCTAGGGCACCGTGACCTTGGAGTTGTTGCGGGTACAGATGGACTGTAAACAAAACCCAGAGGGAGGGCCTCAATACATATGGCAGGGCCCATGGTGGTACAAGTCTGGCCACATGAAGGATTCTCTCTGCCACATGCGGTTGATTAAAGTTAATTATGACACAGTCACTGCCACATTTCTTTTTAGACCCTCCTACCCAAGCAACTCTCCGCACCATGTTAAGGTATCTCTCCACTCTAAAACCCAAGATTGTGTTGCTGCTCAGCCAGTGCAACACTTTATTTTTAAACTGATGGAAGTCTTCACTGGCACCGGGCTTCAACACTGTTACATTCCCCAGGACCATGACATACTGTGTGGTTTCCGGTGGTAAGTGAGGGGTAATTGGACCCTGAGACTGCACACCCGGCACTCCATTTGATGGAGTGGGTCCCCCTCTTATCCCACACTCCCAGCATTAGTAGATAGGGATTTTCATAAAAACCTATGGGTGGTTGTTTGAGACCATCCATGTACCCTATTAACACAAAGAAGTGCAAAGTAGCTAATAGCGTTACCCAGACTCTGTTGTGGGACTCTGTATCACTGCTCACATTGCAGGAAGAGGAGTCTCTGCTGCTGCATGGACTCAGTACTATGACCGTGACGGAAGCTAGATCGAAAATGGTCAAGTAGTTGGAATTGTTTGATGTGGTTACATAGCTGGACGTGGACGCATTTCTCTCTGAGCTTCACCAGAGTCAAAATGTTAGAGATTAGGCGGAAGTTGTGTAGGACAGTGTGATCAGCAGTAGGTTTTTGAAGAATAGGGGTGACCTCTCCATCCTTTAGACAGTCCGTGATAGATGCTTGATGCAGTGAGGCATTAACTATCTTGGCCCATAGCTGTAGTATGAATGGTTTAGTTTCATTGAAGAAATTCGAAGGCAACGGGTCACTGAAGTGGTTAGATGGTCTCAATGATGTGAGGGTTTTTAGAATGGTGTTTTTGACCCAAGTTTCAAATAAGCTCCAAGAGGCATTTTTCTTGGGGGTATTAACTGGAGCAAGCAGAGGCACCAAAGGCTGAGGCGGGTGGGGGCTGACAGGTAGTAAGATCAGTAGGTGCTCCATTGCAGTCCACAGATCATGTTCAATCTTTGTTGTCTTTTCAATGAAGAAATCTTTGCAATTTAGCTGTGAAACGGATCTCAAATGGGAGAGATTGAGTTGGATGTTTGACTGAAGCATAACAATTTCAAACAGTTTTTTGGGTTGATTTTTTCCTTGCTCAAGTTGGTTTCTGAAGTGGTTATCTTTAGAGATTCCAATGCTTTTATAATAGATGTTCCTTAATGAAAACAGATGTTTTAGATGTTCAAGGAATGGCGAGGATCTCAATAATCTTTCCTCTAGTCTCAGATTTCTTCTTTCAGCATTTAGACTACCGTAGTACAAAGGTTTGGAGACTTCAGAAGACATTCTTTTTAACGGTAAAGGAGCAATCTTGTCTAAAATGCTTGTCATAGAACAGTTGTAGTGTTTTGTGAGGTCATGGACATCAGCCATATCCCCAGGGGAAGGCAATATGTTATTACTGAGAGTTTACAGTTCGTCCAGGTTAATGTTTTGCAGGCTTCTTTGCCAGTGTTTTTTTTTAGCTGCTCTTTATTAGTTCTCGCAGATTCTGTGATGAGGAAGGTAATGTAGTGGTGATCTGTCCAGTCACAAGGGACAATAGATTCAAGTTGGATGGAATTGGATTTCCCAATGATTAGGTCAAGGGTTGCTCCCATGATGTGGGTAGGGATATCACATATTGGGTTAAATTGAGGTCCCTAAATTTTTAGGCTGTTTACTGAAGGCTCATTGATATCATTCCAGCGGAGGGTAAACTCTTCGAGGAAGATCTGAGTGCCATGAAGATCCGTACTAATTGAGATAATTTACATAATCTGTTAGATGAAGCAAAGGTTGTCTGGTGGAGGATGGTAGAGCACGTGTAATATGCACATTTGCCTATTGTTACATGCAACCTCGATGCATAGGTATTAACATGACGAAAGAGTAGAGGATTGTAGCTGTTTGAGTACAAGATTGTTACAGTACAAACAGGCAATACTTCCACCTTGCCCAATAGATCTGTCTAAACTAATGATGTCACAGCCAGGAGGGACTAGTAAATCGAGAATAGGTGTGCAGGAGTCATTTAGCTTGGGTTTAGTCAGCATTAAAAGATCAGGATTTTGTTTAAGGGCGAGGGCGGCAATATCTGCTGCATTTCTTACTGCAGATCTGCAGTTGAGAAGCATTCATTTCAGCATGGGGTTGGTGTCAGCCAGTTTGTGTGGTGGTCACTCGGGTGAGGTTGTTCATGTTTAAGGATCTGGAATTAACCCTGGGTTCTTTGAGCGGGTCAGCTAAGATTGTCTTGATTTCGACAATTATTGTACGTTTTGACATTGTACGGTGTGTCATTGTAGCGTAGGAGAGAGTGAATATCCTTGTCAGACAGGGGATCATTTCATTTAATGGGTCGGGAAGGGTCATTAGGGAGGGTGAGGTTTTCCATCTAGAGTGAGAGGAGGTCAAGATTGGTAAGAGCATAGTGCAGGGTGATGTCCTGGAGGGTTGGTGCAGTAGTTAGTAGGATGCATGTGAATATTCATTTTCGAGGATCTATTTAGTCGCCCATTATTAGCCAGCTCAGAGGTGAGTATAAAAGGCTTTGAACATCATCCTTGAGTAATGACTAGGGTGATCTCATCCGGTCTGGATTCACGTGAGGTGTAGGTGCAGGGATTCAAGACTAGAAGCCGGGAGTTGGGGGGGGGGTGGTTGGGAAAGTGATGCTGGAAATATGCTGCCCTGGGAGGATAGTTTGAGGCACAGCAGGGATATGAGTGGAGTCGTTTTTGAGTGGCAGCATAGGAGGGAGAAACAGATGACTAATTGTTGGTTCTGGAGACTAAGGGCCCAGGTTATTGGCCAGATTTGAAGGTTCAGAGTCCAGCTGTAACAGCGATATGTCTAAGGGGAGAGTCTTAGGCGCATAGGTCTATGTTTCTAACTCTCTTGTGGGTTCCTTTTGTGGTGTACTTAACCAGCAACCCACTTTCTTACATACAGTATCCTCAGATGACCTGCACAGCACAGTGCAACAGTCCATCAGTTAAAACAGATGCATCAAAATTCTTTGGATCTCCAAGGAAAGGATTGTTTGAAACAATTATAATGTATTCCACTTGTACTGGAACACACCACAGACTTCATGGATATTCAGTCTTTTTGCGCTATTGTTGGGTGAGAATTCCTGAATGTGTCAGGTGTGTTTCAAGAACAATGGGAAGTGCAACCGAACGAAATATGTTTGGAGGCTTTGTGGTTTTGAGAATCTGCAAAAAACTCAATAAACATGACCTTTACTGTGCGAGACTTGGTCCTCTCTGCAGAGTTACCTCCAAACATTTTGCCTTCCCCCTCCTGTTTTCTGAACTCTTTTTTGTTGGCTTTCAGGTCTCTGTGCACTTTACCATTGCTACAAGTGTTTAGGCTATCTCCTGTAAACATGATGAAATCGACTTACACCCAATTGGCATATTTAATTTACTTATAAGTACATAGTAAAGTGGTACTACATATAACCAGGGCCTGTAAAGTAAATGCTACTAGTGAGTCTGCAGCAATTATTGAGCCACTCACTAAAATAGACCTTTTAAAACATGTCTCGAGAGTGCCATTGCGGGCTGTGCACTGTTTAAAACTGCTATTTCAAGCTGGCAAAATAAAACTATTGCAAGGCCTAAGACTTACTTTTTAATACACATAAGTCAACTCTACCTGAGGTCCTAAACAGCCCATAGGGCATGGTGCAATGCCTATAAAAAGGTGGACATGTACTTTTAGGTTTTACACGTGCTGATAGTGACAAACTCCTTAACTCATTTTTTACTACTTTAAGGCCTACCTTTACCATTGGTTAACAATAGGTTATCTTATTACTTTTAGTTAGTGTTAAACCGGGCTTGGGAAAAGGTAGGCATGTCATGTTTGGTTTCAAGAAAATTGTAACTTAAAGTCCTCTTTATTAGTAAAGCCAAATGTTAAATCACCATTCTGAAAATGGCACTTTTAGAAAGTTATTGCTAAATGGTCGACTTTTTTTAATATCTTGGAAACCTTTTAAATACTGTCACAATTATGTCACCAATAGTTTAGGTTCCTGTTTCTCACTGGGGACACTACGCACATTTTTCTTTTTCATTGTATATAGAATTTTGTTTGTAAAATATAAAATATGATTGTATCAAACTAAAACCATAGGTGTATGTGGTTTCTTTGTCCTTTGACATCATTTTAACCCTTGCATTGCAATTGTGCACCTTATTATTTATATTGATTCTATTACTCCACAGGAAGCACTGTTTCTGACAATGATTTACCCATCCAGGTTACTAAGTGAGTTGGGTTCCCTTGTCCTTTTTCTCGACTTTTAGAAAGTTGGCATTTTCTTGTCCTAAATATTTGGTGCCTGCAACCTGTGCCCTGCATCACATGACAAGGCATAGTTGGCAGTTGACCTTTCAGTATTCCTCCCAGATAGTGTCACACATGGGGATTGGGTGTTGGCAGTATGAGTAGTCCTAACAAGTTGGCTGGAAGCGGAGCTGTCATCTATCATGCTTACATTTCGAAGAAGCTGCCACAGCATACTCACAAATGACTTAACAGTAGGCTTTTTTCAACACAGACATCCTGATACCAGGACAGGAAGGAAGGAAATTCCACAACCACTGGGGGAGGGTTTCTAGAAGTTTTGTCCACTTCAAAGCTGGCACCAGGTAAAAATCTTGGACCCTCAGTCCAATTCTTCAAAACCCACCTGAACCTCTGGATACTATAGAAGAAGGATTGCCCTGCTGCTAGAGGACTGTCCTGCTGCGTGAGGCCTTCCCTACTGTCTGAGAAGGAAGACTGGGACCATTCTTTTCATTCTGGCTACCTGAGTGAATCTGAGGGTCTGTTAGCTGATCTCCTGAGCTAACGGGACACAACAAGGTCTTGAGTACTTCCTGCAATTTCCTAGCTGATCTGCTGAAAATGGAGCAGCCTGGAACTGCCACTGGACCTGCCACTGGACCTGCCCGAGTCTTACTGGTCCCTGCAACATTGAGTCCCTGATTCCCAAGTGGCACCTTCCCAGGTTCTGGGTCTTTGGTTGTCAGACTGCACTACTCTGGACCCAAAGGAGTTTTGGGCTCTTCATAACCACAAACAGGCCTGTTCTCACCAAGATCTTTCAGCCTATACAGACTGCCAACGTAAAGCTCCACTGTGAACTATGCAAATAAAAATAAACGGAAACAGAAACTGCTACATTAACAAAAAACCTAATGAATTTGATAATGGAGTTTTGCAATCAAGACAATGCTTTTGCACAGTAAAGTACGGAACATGTTTCTGCACAAGTTATTTGGCAAATTTGTTTGCTACGGATATTCTCAACAATGAACATTGTTGCCTCCCTTCTTAGTGGAAAACATTTCTTTCCTCCTTTTGTTTCTATTAGACAACAGAATAAAATATGTATACAGTAACATATCCAAAAGATACATATGAGTCATTAAACAACATCTAAGTTATCAATAAGGCAACAGAAAACAAGAAGGGTCAATGCACATTTTTCTCTTTTTAAAAAGCAATACAAACCTATTGGTTTTTGCTAATGCTTGATTGCTTTTGATACCAAAGAAAGAAATGATTTGTTGCTAATGCTAAATAGCATTGGCAAAAAAAAGAAAAAATAAGACTCATGATTTGTGAGTGTGCATTCATGATGGAGCATGCTTGCTCACATATGCGTCACAGCATAGAATGATAACATGTTTGCACGCATGAAACACCATGCATGTGGAAGTATATTGCATAACATCTCTACTATGTTTTACTATTTGCTATTTAAAAATGGCAGGCATCCATCTTGGAGCAGTAAAAATATTAATAAAATGTGCTTGACGGTACAGTTTAAGAATGGAGCCACCTAGCAGCAAATAACAGCTGCTGAGCCTGCCAATCAATAAATAAATAATTTAAAAAAAGAACATGATGGGGAGAGGCGGGAGAGCAACGAAGGAGTGGTGTTAATTACGGGGAGAGTAAATACCACCAAGAGTTGGGTCGGAAAGCAACAGAGGAGGAGGAGTTGAGGGAAATTATTATTTTTTTTAAATAGAGGGGGAGCAGCATGGAGAGATTGATGTAGGAATTTGAGGTGGCAAGAAGCCTAAATAGAGAGAGCTAGAAATCAAATGCCATCCCATGGTGTGCTAAAAGAAAAACAAATGTACTTCTCAAAATGAAAGAAGTTACTGGGCACAAGTGTTTCATCAAATCATAGTAAAATAGCAATGCCCGAGATGTAGCGCATAGGAAGAATATGGAGGGAAGCAATATAGTAAAAAAGAAGAAAATGGGATGGACAAAAAGGTCATGATATCAAGAGCAAAGACCTGACCGAAAGCCCGTTATGTCTATATATTTAAATTTGACAAAAGGTCTTCGACAAAAGGCAGTTAAAGCTGTACGAAGATAAGACTAACAAAACAGAATATACCGATCATCTGAGAGTAAATAATATATACTAAAATTGCCAAGTTTATGAACATACAAAGCAATGCAATATGTGAGAAAAGTATTCTTTATAACACCATATTGTGAAGAAGGGAACATTCGATTTTCGATGAAAATGCACACTGAATCAACGCAAAACAATTTCACATGAAATAATGAAGAGTTTATTAGTCAATGCCCAATATATAAAAATTAAATCCAAAAAACTGTTTTAGGTGCACAGTATTCACAAGCTTAAGCATTGAAGTTGAGAATCTGGTGACAGAACTCAAGTAAAGAACGGAACAGATAAGATTCTATCATCTATTATTTACAACTGAAATATTAATTCTAAATTACCTCTCTGAGCAAGGTAGACTGAAACATAAAAAGCACACCATGCTAAGTAACGGGAAATGCAAAGAAATAATTCTGTTGTCAAATAGCTTTAAAATCTCTCATATGAAAGATGTTTATAATCTAATAGCATTTAAGTCATTTCTTTTTCCTTAGCTATGTGCAATGCCTCACCAATTTCTCTTCCAGACCCTGTTTCAGGCAAAAGAGACCTGTGCATCTACTGCTTGACAAAGAATGAGGTCATTATGCGACTCATGTGATAGGTAACTGAGAAAAGATAAAAATACTTATGGGTATATTCACAAGAACGTGTGATAACTCCACACGAGTAGCGTAACGCAACTTTTAACATCGCAGCCCATCGCAGGAAAATAAACCTGTGTCAACGTGGAATTCACAACATGGCGGTAGCATGCGATTGTCTGCCGAAACCGCAGACAATGTCCGCGATACAACCACCTCGTTGGAGACAAAAACACAAACCACAACACAAAAAAAATGGCAATGGGACCAAGTGCAATGAGAAAACTAGCGATAAGCAGCACCAGGCCTGCAACACATACCTGGCAGGCGGAAAAAATCACCATAAAAGTAGAAAAAACACCCAAACACAAACTGACCAACACCCAAGCACCATGGTGGCAGCCGGAGCAGGCGCAGAGGATGAGCGCAACCCCACAAACACCCCGGACGACCAGCCCGGGTCCTTGGGAACAGGGAAGGGCAAGGACAAGAAGAAGAGGAAGATGAAGTTCTGTCCGCATGCGAACAGGATCATAGTCAAGGAGGAACACCATCAACAACTGTTCGTCACCTCCAACGTGTCATTGGGCACCAAAAACTGAATATAGCGGGACAAGGTAAATGCCGTCGGGGAGCACAAGAGGACAATGGACGAGGTCAAGAGGCGATGGAATGACATCCACCGGCGGACCAAGGAGAAACTCTCTGCCTACCAGAAGGCAGCAACGCAGACTAGTGGTGGGGGCCTATTGCCACATATCGAGCTGGATGATATGGAGGAGCTGTTGTCTACAGTTATCAGTGTGGAGACTGTGGCCGGAGTTAGGGAATCGGACACTGCTTGACAGGATACACACAACTGCAACAGGGTGAGTGACCACCAGGTACTGGGGGGACGGGTGGGGCTGGGCACAATGGCACACATGCACAATCAAGCAGAGCACAGTGCACACCCACAATGACTCTGGGTCCTCTCCCAGATCTACAGACTGTCACAATGTACAATGCCATGCAGTCTTAATGTCAACATGTACCATGCGGCTACATACATGTGGACACATCGTAAAACACCATCTACCCTTCACATCGCAGGGGCACCGTCAACACTGGGCCTGGGTGGTAAATTCCGTTCCGCTCATGGAATTTGTGGAATTTGGGTAATTTTGCGTTCCGCGGAGAATGCGAAATTGGCCAAAATTCTGCATTCCGCGACTTCGCGAAATTTTTTGCATGTTCACGTTCTCAAGTGCGTGTTTGCGAGATATTTCCCCCCGAGCACGCAAACAGCGATTGCGAACAGTAAAAAAGCATCGCGAACAAGCAATTCTCCGTGTTCGCGGAATTTCTGCATGTTCGCGGAGATTTTTTACCATTTCGCAGAGATTTGCGTAATGCCATTACGCAAATTCTGCCCACCCCTAGTCAACACTTCCTGCAGAGCAGTCCCAGCCACTCTTCCCTGATGATGAGGAGGACAACACCAGCATCGACACCCAAGCCATCCAAGACATCATGTACCTCATCCGCAACATACCTCCAGGATCAGGGCAGGCCAGCTGCATCAAGGAGACCCCACCCACTACCCAAAGCACCTTTCAGGAGGCACCCACTGCCCCAGCACATCCCTGAGACAACCATGAACAACACATGTCCTTGCAACTCCGTGTGCTGCAGTGCCAGAGGGAGATTGCAGAGCAGGTGCGGTTGGGCTACGGCAACATGGCAACCAAACTTGATGCCATCCTTGGGTGTGTAGCCCCGCTACATGGTCTCCAACGAGCCCTGACTGACATCGCTGGAGTCATGACGTGGAGAGAAGAACATCTGTCCGCTCAGAGTGCCTCCAGCGATACCAGTAGTAAGCTGGCACACATGCGGAGGCTCATGGAGGACATGGTGCGATGGAGGCGGAAAGGATGGCAGCCACAGCTGAACATCAGCGGAATGTAGCTGGGATCTACCATGCCCTGCAAAGCCTCATCATAGCATTGCCTCCACAAGGTGTGGCGATGTTGAATGCTGCTGCCCCCACACCATCCACATCTCTGCTCCCTGGTGTGGCCATGGCTCCCTGTGTGGCAGGAGTCACCCCTCCAGCACCTGTGGTGACTATGCTACACAGTGCGGCAGATGGACCACCTCCGGCACCTGAGGTGTCAATGCCACACAGTGCGGCTGATGGGCCACCTCCGGCACCTGAGGTGTCAATGCCACACAGTGCGGCAGATGGACCACCTCCGGCACCTGAGGTGTCAGTGCCTCCCTGTGCCACAGCCGGTACAGCAACACCCCCAGGTGGGGGAGGGCACATATCCAGAGACGAGGACATGGATGGCCTTGTGATCAGAAGGGCTCAGTAGCATTCATTTCTGCCACCAGGCCTGTCCAGGTTGGTCCCGCACGTGGCCTCATGACCTTCCACTGACCCCCGATTCACTCAGATGCACTCACCTTGGAGAGTGACATGTACCGCCACATCTTGTTTGATGAACAATGACATTGTGACCAGGCAGCAGACTGCACCCCTCCTCTTCCGCAGTACTTGTCTTCCATGGATGGACTCTGTCTGGCCCTCCATGGGCTCAGCTAGTGTTGTGTATTTGGCAATGCCCTGTACCGCTCTGGCTGCGGAAAAGCCCTGGATGTGCAATAAACATCCAGTGGCACACTGCTGTGTCATGTCTTTCAACATTCATGTATGTATGAGTGGATGAATGTATGGACAGTGATTTCCCTTGCATCGATGCTCATCCTGTGGGATGCTAGTCAGAGGGTGCTACATAGCAATTTGTGTCACTGGTCCCATGGACACCACAGCAGGGACACAGACATCAGCCACTTTCTTGTCCGGACATTGACTGAACCATGCCCAGTGCCCACAAGTCATATTTGAAAGCTCTGCCATGTTTCAGCATACGGCAGGCCAGACCACTCCACTCACGCTCCCAGGGGGGCCTCGTTGCTACATGCCGCAGGTGTACTCGCTGGTGGTGTACAGGTTGCTTGTCTACTTGTCAGCATGTCACAGCCACTCCCTGAGGGCAGGTCTGCACACACACCACGCCCACCCTGCACAGACGTCACAGGCCATGTGACTCCACAAATATAAGGAGCCAACGATGTCACATACCCCTCTGCCGGTGGTGACTGGATGGCGGGCCCGAGGCCTTGAGGCCGGCATGGGCCTGCCACCATGTGGCGCTGACTGGGTTTGGACAGGGTTTGTGGCAGTCGATGTGTTGCGGCCTGCACAGGCACCCCACCACGGGACGCCGACTGGGGTTGGACAGGGTTTGTGGCTGATGCTGCATTGCGGCCAGCACGGGAACCTAGCCACGGAACGCTGACTGGGTTGGACTGGGTTGGTGGCAGATGCTGCATTCCGACCGGCACAGGCACCCCCCACCGAACGCTGACTGGGGTTGGGCAGGATTTGTGGCAGACGCTACATTGCGGCCAGCACAGGCACCCTGCCACAGGACGGTGACTTAGGGTGCACTGAGTCATTGGTACCTTGAGCTGCTGAGCGGGTGTGCAGCCTGCAATGATGGCCCGTCCTGGCGGTCCGGATTGCCCAGGATTCGTGTGCCTTGCTGGACCGCAGTGTAGGCCGTGCCAGCATCCTGCGCGGGCCTACCGCAACGTGGCCCCGCTTCCGGGGTCACAGAGTTAGTGGCACCCATTGGGCTGAGCAGCTGTGCAGGCTGTAATGTTGCTCGGTGTCCTGGTTCATACCATGCCTTGGTGTAATATAGTCCCAGGACAAGATGTGTTACCTGGTGGCCAGCGCAGCGTGGCTGCATGGTGCGGAGGTTACCATGTCTGCGGGCCCCTGCCTTGTGGCTTGCAGCGGCACGTGGTGGGACCTGCAGTCTACACGCCGGTGGAGGAAGGTGAGCAGTTTGGCCCGGGTGTGCATGGGCAGGCATGCTCCAATAGGTGGCGGGAGAGGCTGGGATGCCTCTGCCTGGGTGTGCAAGTGGTTGGAGACATACTGGTAGCAGCAGGTGAGCTGTGTAGCCTGGGTGCACAGGGTCGGCTCCCTCGCTCTCCCCCTCTCTTCTCTCTCTTCCCCTCTCTTATCTCTCTCTCTCCCCCTCTCTTCTTCTCGCTCTCTCTCTCCCCTCTCTTCTTCTCTCTCTCTCTCCCTCCTTCTCTTCTTCTTCTCGCTCTACCCCTCTCTTCTTCTCTCTCTCTCTCTCTCTCTTTCCCCCTCTCTTCTCTCTCTCCCCCTCTTTTCTTCTTTCTCTCTCTCCCTTCTTTTCTTCTCTCTCTCTCTCTCCCCCTCTCTTCTTATCTCTCTGTCTCTCCCCCTCCCTTCTTCTACTCTCTCTCTCTCCCCCTCTCTTCTTCTCTCTCTCTCTCTCGCTCCCCCTCTTTTCTTCTCTCTTTCTCTCCTCCTCTCTTCTTCTCTCTCTCTTTCTACCCCTCTTCTTCTCACTCTTTCCCCCTCTCTTCTTCTCTGTCTCTCCCCTCTCTTCTTCTCTCTCTCTCTCCCCATCTCTTCTTCTTCTCTCTCTCTCCCCTCTCTTCTTCTCTCTCTCTCTCCCCTCTCCTCTTCGCTCTCTCTCTCCCCTCTCTTCTTCTCTCTCTTCTTTTCTCTCTCTCGTCTTCTTTCTTCACCCATCTTCTTCTCTCTCTCCCTCTCTTTTCTCTCTCTCCTCTCTTCTTCTCTCTCTCTCCCCATCTCTGCTTCTCTCTCTCCCCCTCTCTTCTCGCTCTCCCTCTCTCTCCTTCTCTTCTTCTTCTCTCTCTACCCCTCTCTTCTTCTCTCTATCTCTCTCTCTTTCCCCCTCTCTTCTCTCTCTCCCCCTCTTTTCTTCTTTCTCATTCTCCCCCCTCTTTCCTTCTCTCTCTCTCTCTGTCCCCCTCTCTTCTTATCTCTCTGTCTCTCCCCCTCCCTTCTTCTACTCTCTCTTTCTACCCCTCTCTTCTCTCTCTCTCTCTCTCTCTCTCTCCGCCTCTCTTCTTCTCTCTCCCTCTCGCTCCCCCCTTTTCTTCTCTCTCTCTCTCCTCCTCTCTTCTTCTCTCTCTCTTTCTACCCCTCTCTTCTTCTCACTCTCTCCTCCTCTCTTCTTCTCTCTCTCGCCCCTCTCTTCTTCTCTCTCTCTCTCTCTCTCTCCCCCCTCTTCTTCTCTCCATCTCCTTCGCTCTCCCTCTGTCCTTTGATGTGTGCAGGACACTCCTTCTCATCGTGTTTTTGTCTTGCAGGCTGTGACCTACGGAGTGTGTCGAGGGGAGCCGCCATGTGCCAATGTGATTTCTGTGTTGTTTCAATAAAGTTTAATTGTTTGCTTCAATAGTGAATGTGTGATGGTCATTTCTGTGCCAACACATGCATGTCACCAGTTGTGATTGTGCAACATCAGGCGGATTATTTGGTACATGATTAGGTGTAGCTGATTTGGCATGTCTTTGCCAGGGGTGAAGGGGGCGGAGGGTCCTGGGGTGGTGGTGGTGGATGTTGTGGCCCTCTTGGGTGTCCGCCCTGCATATTCAGTTGCTCCATGGCATATGTTGCCCTTCCGATGACGCCCTGGGCCGGGCTCCCTATTGTGGTGCAGGCTACCGTCCGACTTTACACTAAGTCAGAGCAGATGTAAATATCCTGCTGCTAACACGCCTTATCGCGTGTTTTGTGTTCTTATCGCCGATCTGTCTGGTTGTTGTGAATGTTAAGGTGTGGTGTTGACATGTTTTTTTTGCATGGGAACGCCTACTCTGCATCTCATTAGCGAGTTGGCGGAGTATTATATGGCGCTGTTTTTTGCGGCTGCTATCGCGGGGAAGTGGTGCTATGGGCTGTTAGCACCTCCTTGTGAATGGTGGGGCAAATTTATCACGACTTTGGCTGCGATAAAGTGCCCTAAATTCGGCCATAGCTCCTTGTGAATATACCCCTCTATTTTACTGCAGCATTCCGATGTTCTCATAAAATGTGTTTGTGACATCATAGCCATGTGCTACGTTATTAACCGAGCCAAAATGGTTCCAATGATTAACCTTAAACAAATACGTTTATTAGCTTATGTTACATAGGTGAAATTTGGAAAATAAGTCATTGAGAAGAGAGCGAATTCTTTTTCAACAGTGTGATGTAGGCACAGTTTCACTTCTAACACCCAAAAGATTTGTAGTTAACTGGCTCAAGCTATTTAGCAAATAGCGGGTTGTACTGTACATATCAACATTTTAGCATTTTGAGTGAAAGTTTAAATAAACTGAATGTGTATAATGACTTATTCTACAAATCAATTTACTTGACAACTCAACTAGAACAATTTAGGATAACCGGAGAAGATAACAGAGACAAGTCCCCAATATGAAATGATGGAAGAACGAAAAATAGTGGGAATCAGAAAAAGATGTACTGTACCTTGATTCCTACCTGGGTGAAAAACGGCTCATAAATTTCCACTCCTTTATCAGATCCCTGCAACAATATCTCTTGACCGCGTCTCCAGCTGTATCGGACAGGTGGGTTGGAGTTGGCAATGCACCGAAGAAACACAGTCCTTTCATAGTAAAACTGTTCCTTTGCTTCTCCTATACTCTGATGGACAGTTACAATAGGATCATCTAAATCTGTAGTAAAAAATGCAAGAAAACCAACACTGTTAATGGTACAATAAATTGTTAAGTATCATCACTTGGACAACAACAACAGCAATGTATTTTTCAGTTTCCAAATTTCACTGTACAATTCTGAAACAGCTGCTTTCCTCTGATAAGGGATTGTTGTTGTACAAAGTTTTTGGTTTGTTAACAATACTGTTTTACAATACAAGTTCTTGAAGGTATAATTTAAGTTGTAGTAATCATACAAAACTAGGTGTTGTTGAAAAATCTTTAAAAAACACCATACACAATGCTCAAAATATCGTTTTTGGATGTTTCAGTAGCAATGAGGGGGACACGGGTAGTGAAGTACGCTGGGATGATTCCTAAGACATACCAGCACCTACAGATATAAATAATGCAATGGCACACTACAAAACCAGAATTAAAGTTCTAAAAGTTGTGTCTTTGCTAAAAAGATATATTTTTGGTTTGCAGGTTGCAGATTCGAGTGTGGTTTCCTCAGCCTTTCAGGCTTCTGAGTGTAAGAAATGATACCATATAAACGTTTTCTGTATACAACACTTTGGTGACATAATTAGCAGATACTTATTAATATTATCAAGAGCATAAACAACAATGTGAGTGCAATTTGTTTAGCATTTGATAAATCGGCCAGATACTCTATTATGTTGCTGTAAAAACCAAGAATAAGATATAGTTGATGGAATGAACCAAAACAAAGAGGATAGCTGCCTATAGCTGGCAGTGCCAGTGACATCGGTACATAATTTCAAGTTTAAAAAAAGCAGCTCGGCAAGTGTGGAGATAATGTTAATGCTTTATTAATAAAGTTACAAACAACAAAGTTAAACTGGGAAGTAAATGTGGAGATAATATTAATGCTTTATTAATAAAGATACGAACAACAAATTCAAACTGGGAAGTACGTGTGGAGATAATGTTAATACGTTATTAATAAAGTTACAAACAACAAAGTAAAACTGGGAAGTAAATGTGGAGATAATGTTAATGGTTTATTAATAAAGTTACAAAAAACAAAGTTAAACTGGGAAGTAAGTGTGGAGATAATGTTAATGCTTTATTAATAAAGTTACAAACAACAAATTCAAACTGGGAAGTAAGTGTGGAGATCATGTTAATGCTTTATTAATAAAGTTACAAACAACAAAGTCAAACTGGGAAGTAAGGATTAGGAATAAGACTGAGTGAATGGGAAGGCAGTGTTTAGATTACAGCTGCGTTCTTATGGGTTAAAAGGATATCTGACAAGATAGGACAAGGTGCATTAAAAAGAAGGCAAAGCCAGTGAAAATTATTTGATGAGGCCATCTGAGCAGGTAGAGGTACACAGATTACTGTGAGAAGCCAAAGATATGTCAGGAGGAAGGGAAAAGGGGATCAAAGGGATCCCTAATGCACAGTCCTTTTTCCATGTTTTAAAAGCGGAGTATTTTAACCTTGAATACATGCAAGGAGATTAGATTAGAGTTTGCCCAAAGTAACTAATAATACAGATTTCCTCCTGGGGCCATATTGTGATGGGCTTTGCTAGCGCAGCTTAGAGCCCAGCCCCTGTTTAATGAGCCAGTAGTGTGTAAAGTGAAATAATGTAAACTAATATTTCTCTGATTAGTGCTTTATTTTTAGACAGCATTGCTCAAAAGGAGGCAAATCATGCTCACTGTTACCAGGTTGTCCTATCGAAAATAAAGCGCTATCTCAGGGAAACATCAGATTAACAGTGCTTAATTTGTAAAATAATAAGTGCCAGGGCCCTTTCCAGGAGGCCCCTGTAGCTTGTACCACCCATTGCCCCATCATCGTTGCCAATTACAAATACCAATGACCAAAACAACTAAACAACTACTAACTAGCTGGTGAGGCAGGTATTAGTAGTTATTAAAGTATATTGTATTCATAAACAACCGTTGTTCTGCTCATCTCTAAATTAGATGAGCAGCGCCACCATGTGGCAGAGTGTCATAAGTGTGGTGATGACAATTAAGTTCCGGTGCCGAGCACTGGAAACCAATTAAGTATCGGTGCCGAGCACCGGAAACCACCACATCAAATTAAGCACTGGGTTAAAAGATTTAACCGTACATATTTCAGGAATATATAAAAGGCGCTCTGCTCTGCACTGAACCTGCAAAAGTTCTCTGTCTTCAAGGTATGCTAGTTTTAATGGGGCTGCCCTCTGTAAATGGAATCTATGACAGAATATCGAGAATGCAAATATCGACAGACAAAATATCGGCGCTGGAATATCGAAGGCAAGTATATCGACACCCTATCTACAACATGGTAAGTACAAAAATATCGAAAATAAAATATCGGTTTTTTTCAAGTAGAAAACAAATATTAAATTAAATAAATAATACTTATATATAATTTAAACTTATTTAAAAATGTATTATAATGTTTAAAATGAATAAATAATACATATTTAATATTAAAAGTTTAATTAAAATTAAACATACAATATATAATATATACTTAATTAAGAAATATATATTTATTAAATTATTTAAAATATTAACAAATACTATAAATTAAAATACATCAACACTCATAAAATAATAACATAAATAATATTAAATAATTATATTTAATAAATAACAACAATTAAATATACTTTCAATATTAAAAAAATTAATTAAATACAACATTATGTAACATATTAAATACATAAATAAATATAAATAATATTGGATAGCGTAAGGGTAAAAATTACTATTCAAACTCCAAAGGGTGCAACAGTAGGGAAAGCGTTGGATAGCAGGTGGGTAAAAATTACTATTCCCACTTCAGTAACTGCAATAGTAGGGAAAGCGATGGATAGCGTAGGGGGAAAAATTACTATTCCCACTCCAGAGATTGCAACAGTAGGAAAAACGTTGGATAGCGGGTGGGTAAAAATTACTATTCCCACTCCAGTGAGTGCAACAATAGGGAAAGCGTTGGATAGCGTACGGGTAGAAATTACTATTCCAACTCCAGAGGGTGCAACAGTAGGGAAATCTTTGGATAGCATAGGGGTAAAATTACTATTCCAACTCCAAAGAGTGGAACAGTAGGGAAAGAGTTGGATAGCGTAGGGGGAAAAATTACTATTCCCACTCCAAAGAGTGCAGCAGTAGGGAAAGCGTTGGATAGCGGGTGGGTAAAAATTACTATTCCCACTCCAGTGGGTGCAACAGTAGGGAAAGCGTTGGATAGCGTAGGGGTAAAATTACTATTCCAACTCCAAAGAGTGCAACAGTAAGGAAAGAGTTGGATAGCGTAGGGGGAAAAATGACCATTCCCACTCCAGAGAGTGCAACAGTAAGGAAAGCGTTGGATAGCGGGTGGGTAAAAATTACTATTCCCACTCCAAAGAGTGCAACAGTAGGGAAAGCGTTGGATAGCGGGTGGGTAAAAATTACTATTCCCACTCCAGTGAGTGCAAAAGTAGGGAAAACGTTGGATAGCAAGTGGGTAAAAATTACTATTCCCACTCCAGTGGGTGCAACAGTAGGGAAAGCGTTGGATAGCGGGTGGGTAAAAATTACTATTCCCACTCCAGTGAGTGCAACAGTAGGGAAAGCGTTTGATAGCGTACAGGTAAAAATTACTATTCCAACTCCAATGAATGCAACAGTAGGGAAAGAGTTGGATAGCGTAGGGGGAAAATTACTATTCCCACTCCATAGAGTGCAACAGTAGGGAAAGCGTTGGATAGCGGGTGGGTAAAAATTACTATTCCCACTCCAGAGAGTGCAACAGTAGGGAAAGCGTTGGCTAGCATAGGGGTAAAATTACTATTCCATCTCCAAAAAGTGCAACAGTAGGGAAACATTTGGATAGCGTAGGGGGAAAAATTACTATTTACACTCCAGAGAGTGCAACAGTAGGGAAAACGTTGGATAGCGGGTGGGTAAAAATTACTATTCCCACTCCAGAGGGTGCAACACCAGGGAAAGCTTTTAATAGCGTAGAATTTTATTTTAACCTACTTAGAAATTATTCTTATATTTGAAATAATGTATAAATAATGTTTTTAATACATCAACATCAATAAAAACAATTACTAATTAATAAAACCAATTAAATTTAAAAAAATTAATTGACAATAAATTAACAACAAACACCATTAAATAATAATAATTAAATATTACTCACCAAATAATGAAAATATTAAAAAATAAAAAAAAATAATAATAAAAATAACTATTTATCATAAAAATAAAAAATAAATTACATTTAATTTACAAATAAAATTCAAGAAACAATATACAATATATAAAAAAATTGTAAAAAAGTTTACCAACCAATTAATTAATGATTTTTTCTAGTTATTAAAAAATAATTACGATTTAAAAATATTAATTCCCAATTAAATACATTTATTATGTTTAAAAATAATTATTTGCCATTTAATAATTAATTAATACATTAATTATCAGTAAAAAATGTGTTTAAATAATTAAATATTTACAATTAAATTACTTCCCACCCAATACCCCTATAAAACAACACGCTTCAATACTAAAACATCACATTTAATAAAAATTAACAATAATTACCAATTAAATAATTAATTTATCAATTAGAATAATTAATTTCCAAATAATAAATAATTACAAAATACATTATACATCAAATAAATTAAGTATTTACAATTAAATTACTTCCCACCCTATTCCCCTATAAACCCACAACCCACTCTGGTACTAAATCATAACATTTAATAAAAATTAACATTAATTACCAATTATTAAATTAATTTATCAATTACAATAATTAATTGCCAATTAATGAATAATTACTAATTTAATTATACATAAAAATAATTAATTAATTACAATAAAATCACTTCCCACCCTATTCCCCTATAAAGCCACAACCCGCTCTGATACTAAAAAATTTCATCTAATAAAAATTAACATTAATTACAATTAAATAATTAATTTATCAATTAAAATAATTAATTGCCAATTAATAATTAAATTAAAAATTATTTACACATAAATAAATCATTCATTATTTACAATTAAATTACTTCCCACCCTATTCCTCTATAAACCCACAAGCCGCTCCGGTACTAAAACATAACATTTAATAAAAATTCACATTAAATACCAATTAAATAATTAATTTATCAATAAAAATAATTAATTGCCAATTAATAATTAAAATACAAATTAATTACACCTAAAAATATCATTAATTATTTACAATGAAATGACTTCCCACCCTATTCCACAAAAAAAAAACACAACCCGCTCCGGTACTAAAACATATAATTTACTTAAAAATTAATTTATTAATATATACAAAAAAAATACACATATAATATAAATTATTTTAAATACTTAACAAATACATATAACACATACATAATACAAAACATAAAAAAATACTAATATCGATATTAGTGACATCGAAATTAGTTACATCGATATTAGTGACATCGAAATTAGTTACATCGATATATATGCTATCGATATTACTAACTTCGATATTACTTACATCGATATAAATGAATTCGATATTACTTACCTTAGGATCGATATTCTGCCCAACGATATTCTTGACATCGATATTCATGACCTTCGAAATTTCAAACACGATATTTCGGTAGGTCGATATTTACAACTCGATATTTTGACTGTGTACCCTGTAAATGGGTGCCCTATTAGAAAGAGGCATTTAATAAAGTCCTCCTCTCGGAAGTCAGAAATTATGCATTTTCTACTTTCAAAAAAATTAGGGGATTGTCTTTACTAGGCCCAGGTGGAATTATAATTCCATTTGCAGAATTGGCAAAAGTTGGGTAACTCCGTCGGTGCCAGGCGTAATTATTCTGTCCTTCGTGGCTTACAGGAGCAATGTCAGGCTCCACAACGCGCATGTGCAAGTGAGATTTGCTGGCCACTGGCAGTATTTCCAAACACCATGGAGCCTTCCGTTGCCATTTTATAATGCCGGCGGGCACAACCAGTCGTGGTCAGACGGGGCTACCGTTTGAGTAGGTTTGCTGCCGCTCACGTAGATTTTCAGAAAAATCAACTTGAATGGCTGCAAGCTCTTGCGCAACGCAAGGTGGCATTCATGCTGAATTTCAGCACTGCTCGGGCTACCGGCACTGAAATTCCTTGCTACTAGCGCTAAATTACAGCGCAAGCACCATATTTTCCGCCCTATGGTGGAGTTCCGCGGAAACTCACTGGGTTTTTCTATAACTCTGCATAATTCCGCAGAGTGAAACTCCATGAGTTCTGCCCAATCCTGGTCTTTACATCAACTATATGTCTCATTGTAGTCTATAATTAAGCATTTTGGTACACACTGAGATAAACCATTTGGTTAAATTTACTGCAATTTAATTAGAGGCATATTTGTTAGCACAATTTTATGCTATAAAAACAAATATAAACAATGTTTTATGAGTGTGAAAAATCTTCCCTTGTAAAATAATAGTGCATACAAGCAAAAAGGTAATTCCTTGTAGTTTTAACTCTGAGGATTAAGAAAGAAACAGCTACAAGATGTAATAACTCTCATGCTGTATAAATGTCCTTTCATTCATTGTTTGACATTGACAGCTTCAGCCAGTGCGGGCAGGAGAAAGGGATGAGTGGCGGGTGTTTCTCTGTTCAGACACACATATTCCTAATATGTAAGTAATGTATTCTTGTGACACTGATTCCTGGTATACTGCGATTTCATGTAGTGACCATTTTTATCTACTCGCCAACTTCTCTAAAGCCACCAAAGAGAAGTTTTTGAAATTTAGGTTAGGAGTATTACCAACAGCATACCATCTGCCACCTTGGCTGCGCCCGCCTAAGCCAGCAACGTGCCGCCTGTGCAGGGATGGAGAGGAGGACATAGTCCACATCATTACCATCTGCCCTGAGCTGATGAAGGAACGCCGGTCACTTCTTAGACCCATTTTTAACAAAAACCAAATACGGACGTGCCGACAAGCAGTGCTTGCAAGCTTCTTAGGCGATGACATTCAATTAAGCTGCCACTTGGTAAAATTTTTAACTGCAGCAGATCTTCGATTAAAACAGCTATCATCGGATCATCGATGAAGCTGTACTGGAACAGAGATGGCGATGACCTGTCAATTCTTTGCGCTCACATCTGTGACTTTGTTTTTAAGCATATAATTTTTAAGCATTTTTTTGGCACATACAAGCTCCAAAGAAAAATATCAAAAGGTTATTTACCATTGTATAAACCAATGAATGCTGAGACGGGACTATACACTACAAACATGCACTGATCACGGCCTCACGAACTGCTGTTTACCTCAACCGATAAAAATGAAGAAACAACACTAAGGGTCATCAAGGTTGGGGGAGGGAATCCGCTCCGTGATCTTAATGTGCGCTTTTTAATTAAGGTCATAAGCTTATTTTAAACTAATGTTTTATTGCTTATAAACGATGCTCATATATCTTTTTTGTAATGGTTTTAATTAACTGCACAATAAATATATGTAGTGGCCATTTAATTTCTACCAGCCAAGATGTTATTTGATCCATTGTTCCTGTTTGCAATCCCTGTCACGTTATGCCCACTTTCTTTTATGCCACTCTTGGCTACATGCCGTCCAGTTGCCACACATAGCAGCCAGAATAGTCATTATGGTTGTGCTTCCACATATGCTAGCCAACTGATCATGTGACAGTGTTTCCCCACATGCCACCTAAATGATCATGTGACTATCGTCCTCTGCACCAGGCTTGCTAATCTTGATACGTCTTTCAGTGAAATTCCAGCTAATGCATGTATGCCAGGAATGCATTGTAACACCACTCATATGCATGATTACGCATATACATGAACACATATACACACATACATACTGATACAAACATACACCGCATATGCACCCCTCCCTTCCTTAAAACTGTCCAGTACATCCATAAGGGTGAGGATGCAGCATAGAAGATTATACCACAGCAAGGAGCTTTTATATTTAGACCCCTCCATTGTTTTTGCAACACAGCACCTGAATACCTTCATGGGTGACAAACAACAATACAATATGTGAGGGGACATGTCGAGTCCCTTTCACCCACAGTCAATAGTACTGGATGCATCCCCACTCAACTCACCCATTCTTTCCATCTGCCGATTGCCACCTTGCCTCACTGAGACAGCCTGAGACCCAACTTTGTTTTTGGTTAGAGATTGCAAATATCTTAGGTTGTATTTTATTTACACTTTTCAACCAAACGCACAATAATTTTTTTTTACATGACGTTACATTGCTCTGCATGTTTTAACAGATTCAGCAATACATCAAGTCACCTAACCCCTGTACCACCCCAGCAAAAAACTTTTGTGTGCTCATGGTTAGTCTGTACCTAGATCACCCCATACCCATTAGAGAACCAGCATGCACAACCAGGCCATACCTTAGTCCCCTGGTGCAGACAGCATCCTCCAACCCACAAAGGACCAGTTTCCCAAAGTGCCAATATGCATGTCCTAGGTTAGGCTAGGGGCTGCGGAAGGGACCATCCCACCTTCTGTAATTGTAGCTTCTCTACCACATGTTTCAAGCACACCCCTTCAAGGTCCCACTGACACTGATCATCTCATGAATGTATTACTTAGTGACTTGCAAGGATGACCTGAAAATCCCTGCCAACCATGAACTCACCTCACCACATGGTTCATCGACCACCTGTGAGACATATTGGTGTACAAAAGTGGAAACGTTGCTCACAAACATGGCATTACCCTCAGGAGGCAAAAGAAAACGCTCCCCACTGATAGAGCCTGGAGATACAATCCAACCTATATGATCTCAGCAACTGCGAGAGCTGCCTGTTCAGGCGCTTGGTGGATTCATTCAGCACGCACCGAGGCACTATATGAGACCAAGCAATCAACGCTTCCGGGAAACACTCAGCAAGCCTCATAACCTCACACCCAATGTCCTCAAATAGGTCTCTACATCTGATTTAAGCCATATCGGTACCCCCAATGTGTAAGATGACCAGAGGTGGAAGTCCCCTTGGAATTAGCTTGTACACCTCTGACTGGAGACCCCCTACCTTAAGCCCCCCTTGACCATGCCACTGCTTATTGAACCTGTTAGCCTTAATATGCGTCGCAAATACACAAGATCAATATGCTTCCCAGGCCCTCAGGAAAAGAGTGGCCAAACACCCACATCCCTCTAGCACCTATATGCACAGAAGAAGGGAAGATATAAAAACACTGTTAGATGTCAGATCACATGCAAATGCACATACTGCCTGTATCACTCAGACCGCCATCTCTCAATTATTTGCACCTGCTGTCTATCCAGACCCATTCCGGTCCTGTATGTGGTAGCCCCTATGCAGAGTATATGTGAGATGAAAACAGGTGGCTTGACCCTGGTTGCCACTAGCACGATCCTCAGGACCTTAGCGAACTGGTATCTAGAGAGCAGGGAGGTGTCAGAGTGCCAAAACTGTGCTGTGGCTGGACCATGAGGCCGCAGTCCCAGATAGTCAATGAGAGACGCCACTGGCAGCACTGGGAGCTCAGTGCCCTATGCAAAACTATATGTTCAACCTGGGCCAACCCGGTATAGCCATAACAGAATAGGTAAAAAGCTGCTTTAAACAACTCACATTGCAAATAGCAAACATCTGGCAACTTTGAAACCAGGGCAACCAGTCTCTCTACATCAATGGACCATCTTGTATATTTGTGCCCCTCCTCAAGCCTGCCCCAACCCATTAAGGCTTTCTTGATAAGAAATGAAAAGGCTCAGTCTTTGCAACCACCCAGCTTTGAAAAGAATGAGAGATCACCCAAATGCTTCTTCTCAAATGCTGCTGGTCAGCCAACCCCCCTCAGCTTAGCTATGAACACCACCTAGAATAGATTGTGCAAAGGCTACCTCCCAAACTATGACTCAAGACCTCCAGATATCACTGGAATCCCCCCAAAGCTCTCCTTGACTTAGGTGCTAAGCTGGCTGCCACAAGGTCTGGTAGGACAGGGTGCCAAGCCTTCAGAGATGGCGTGGGAATGGTGTAGGGTGCGCTGCTTCCTCATGGTGGTGACTTCTAAAATCCTGCAACTTTAGGTGGGATAAAGCATCAACAGTGATATTGAGTATTCCCAGGTTTAGCCTTAAATATAATGTTATTTACCAGGCGCAGCAAGATGAGCTCTGTGAGTAATTTAAAGCCATATTGCAGCTTTCTTTCTGCTGATGTATAGCCTCTACCACCACCACCATGTTGTCAGGCCAAAATACTACTACGCGGCTGCATAGGTGTGCAGGTCACATCATCAGGGCAACAACTATTGGGTATAGTTTCAAGAAAGCTAAATTTCTCACTAAGCCTGTCTAACACCACTTACCGGGCATTGCTGCATGCACCAGTTGCTACCAAGTATTGTGCTGGGACCTGTGCTTCCCACTGCATCTGTAAAAAGACCCAATTCAGGGCTAGCCTACAGAGTGGGTATCCACACCACAGTCCCAGTAAAATGTTGAAGGATGGAAAGGAACATTTCCAAGTCCTGGCTGACCTCTCGAGACAGCCATGTGTGATGATGCTTCTGTTTAAGGCCAGCCAAGGCCTGAGCAATGGATCTAGAAAACAGATGTCCCAAGGGGTAATGAAGAGGGCAAAGTTCATTTGATAAACCAAAACCTGCAACTAGGTGTCACTTTTCAGGCCACCAGGCACTCTCTCAGGAAGCTCCTAAACTGGGTCACTCTATCCTCCAAAATCCTGTACACACCAGCCATAGTATCAAACTCAATGCCCAAGAAAGTAATCACCCTGATGAGCCACACGTCGTGCCCTGGCAATACCGAACCCACTTGGCGCCAACACTTTCTCAAAAAAACACTAGAGGAAAGAGCTGAAGTTATCGAAGTACATGCATGATACTGAGCACAGCAGGGGCGTACACCTGCCAAATAGAGAGCACCTTCAAACTGAAACCCCAACAAATGGAAATCATCAAGGTGCACCGGCAACAAACAAAAAGCAGATTAAATGTCTGCTTTCTCTAACAGTGTTCCAGTTCTCAAACTCCGTAAGATAGCAATAACTTGGTCAAAGGAAGCTACTTTACAGAGCATAGCATCGGATCAATGGTCTCATTTACTGAGCACCCATTTGCCAATGATAGGTTATGTATTAGGTAGAACTGGCCCAGTTCTTTCTTCGGCACTACCCCAAAGGGGAGCAGACAAAATACTCAAGAGGTGGAGAATAAATAGTACCAGCAACCCTGACTAGTGCACTCTCTATTGACTCCTCCTTCTTACAAAAGGGAACAGCCGCCACCCCTCCAGCAGGGATACTGAAACTATGAGTGAAGCCATCCAATAATGTTTGTGCCACTCTCAAGTTACTGCAACTGTTTGATCCATGGGAACCAGTGAGTGAACCTTTGGAAAAATAGCAGGGCATCCCTGCTTCTGCTGGCCCTTCTCTCTTCCTTTCTTTAAGCATTTGAGCGCAGCGTGTTCTGATATGCCACAGAAGGAGCAATTGTGCTTGAATTTACAAGTCCCAGGTGTTCTTGAGCATGTTTTCTTGGCATAGGCCCAGCAAGAGCCCTTCTTCTCACCAGCCCCTTGGCCAGAAACCACCCAAATCTGCTGTAAGACTCTGACTTCCTAACCATCAAGTGGTGCAGCCATGAATTAATATCCATATGGTCCCAGAACAATGTTTTGCAAGTCACGTTCTTCCTCCTAAATGCCTTATCATAATCCTTCCAAAATCAGCCAAACTCATTATGCACACAGACATTTTTGTTTTGACAACAAGAGAGTTTGGCTCAAACTCAGGGAATTTCTCTACCATGACCACACTCTAAATCTTTTTCTTTACCTCTGTTGAGAGATGGCCCCCAACTGTCCATGCTCAGATCTCACCATGCCCAGACCCGGTAAAACATTGGCCGTTCATTCAGTACCTGCGACAGCAGCCTCCATGCACCTGTCTGGGTGTGCTGCTATGGATGGTGCAACTCCTGCTCCATGGTCTTTGCCTTTATGCCCCACAGGATCCCTTTACCTGGCTGGCTGGGGAACCACTACACTCACTACTTGGGTGGACTGTTGTACAAGATGGGTTCACCCCTGGTACCCCGCCCCAAACTGAGTCACAAGCATACTGGTCGTTTTTAAGTTGTCTCCATCCGGGGCCAAGGCTAGGGCCTCGCTCAATACCACACTGGTGAGACGGTCAGTTTTGGAAAGCTAGGGCAAGACACAGACGAGGTTGGATACTAGTCCTTCTGTGCCCCACAAGAAATGGACACTTGCTTTCCCTGTTCTAGGACCTGGGGTGGTGGCTTCCCTCACAGCTACATAGTTGTCCCCTCTCTGCACTATGCTTGTGCTACCACCACTCCACCCGCCTGTACCTGTGCTGGTGGACCTCGGCCCTGCAGCAGGTGCCGTGGTCCTGACCTGTCTGACTCCTCCTTGCATTCTTTGGTATAGGGGGAACACAGCAGTTGGGGGGAACCCTGGCATCCTAGGCCTCTCAGACACTACCAACACAGAAACCTAGCAATGCAGGATGCAGCAGCACCAGCATATCATCCATAGATTCAAGCCTTCTCAGCACCATCTCCATATCACTGTCCCTCCCACTGTTCACTGCCCTGTGAGCCTATGGCAGCATAACACCACAAGGTGAACCTCCTGCAAAAGAAAACACAAAACACAGTAACAAAAAGGCATACTGCTAAGAATTACCCTCCTCTGCAGCTTCTACGTCTTTGTCCTGGCACTTGGTGCAGATGGGGTGGGGGCAGATGTGCAAAGGGAGGGTGACAAAAACGCCTCAATGATGGGACGGGGAGAGAACCTTAAGGACACACACTTGTGCCCACATGCAGCACCAGACAAAACAACCAAAACCACCAGTCCAAGGACGGTCTTGGCTGCAAAACTAGGAATGCAGGAAAAAGAAATGGGGGCCAAGTGCTCTAACTTAATTGTGCTGATTTGTCGCTGAGAAGGAAAAATCGGTTTGGGGGCTTTGGAGCCCAACGCCTACAGGCAAGAGGAGCATGTGCTGATCTGCTGGATTGGGGCGCAGGGGGGCCTGATGACGCACTGCATGCGAGAAACGATGGATACCCACACAGGTTACTTCTTCATTGGCAGGAAGACCCCAAGCGTTTTCCTCGACGAGTCCGTCCGAGGAGTGCATGCACTAGATACAATGTATGGAGAGGCCCGGGTGGCTCTCTAAAGAGCACAAGGCAAGTCTCCAGTCCAGTCGAAGCCCGGGAGGAAGACAAAATGGGGGCCGGGAGCTCACTTAAGCGCCTCTAATAATGAGCTATCCCCATGGGAGCAGGGAGGAATATGGGGCCACCTGCTGGCAGACCACAGGTGGAGCACCCCTGACCATGCGGGCACCATGCCCTGTCTCAGGAACAAGAAGACAGCAGGGAGCACTCGGGCATCAAGCAAGTCGAACGTTGTGCAGAAATGTCACAGCTCCAACCAGAAGGCGCCAAGAATCAAGGACTGTCTCGCGGCATTGGATAGTTGCCTGGGTGAGATGTGCAGGTGACTAAACGATCGAGCCCCACACAAGCTTGCTTTTCAAAGCAACACCCTGTGGCCCTGACCACCGCTGCAATTGCGAGTTCCATGATATCCAAAATGAAGCTGTGTTATTACAGAGTGGCGCGCCATATCTCTGACCCAGACACTGGCGTAACGAAAGTTGAGGGTGCCCCCCTGCAAGGCACATGGAAGGGTCCCATTCTGGATTGAATCCGGAGCTCTCAGGACTGACTACTGTGCTGACGGGGCCCCTTGAAGCTCGCCCCCCCACACCACGGGGGATGTGTTATGCCACTGGACCCAGAGGATGTCTCCTTATGGCCCACAACACTGCACTGGCCACTGATCCCGCCATGCATGGCTCTACATAACCGGCGTCCTGCCTCATTCGGGGAATGCCTTGAGACAATTCACCTTACAAATGATTCAGCGCTACAAATGTGCTGTGGTATTTTGGGACAGTACATATAGATCATTATTAAGCTTTAAACTAATTTATTTCCACCAAAGAGAGAGCTTAAGTTGGCAATTCCATATATAGATCAATGGATAAAACACTATTTTGCTGCAGCAGCCTGTGAAGAGTGGTAGTGCTCTTTATTTTTTACCAGAAAATACAGTTTTTACAATGGAGGAATGTAAAGTGTAACATATTGAAGTCTAGTGAGATACAAACTGCCTTATAAGTCGTAAAGTATCTGCAAGGTAGGCTTCATGCGTCAACAGTGTTCAGTGTCTGCCAAAAAAAGGGACTAGAGGCACACTTTCTCCAGTGATGGGCGAAATTGAGATTTTTTTTGTGTGAAAAACGTTGAATTCGAAATGAAAGCACTGTGGTCTCTGTGCGTTCTTAATTCCTGTGAGAGCGACTTGAAATATTTCACATTTCTCATCAGGATAAGAGTGAGCCACTGAAATTAATATTTCTTTATCCTTTTTGCAAACGCAAACTTAGAAAAGCTAGAATGATTTCATTGCAGTCAGCGGAAATAAGCAAGCCATCAAATGGGGTTTACAATGAGTACCAAAAATGAGAGGAAATGGAAAAAAGCCTTAACTTTATACAGCGCCTGTTCATTGTCCCCATTACTGGGCCAACACACAGCACATCGGAAGGTTTCATAGCAAAATAGATTAATACAAACTAATAAGGTTGTAAAAACCTGATTCTGTCTAAAACAATGTAGTCCTGGCCTGATACATACATTTAAAGTCAGTAAGCATGTAAACTCTGTCCAACTTATATCGATGGACAAAACAAAAATCTTTGTTAAATCATAAAATAGAGATTCTGGCTCATTTTCATGGAGTTTGAAAAGTGTGCCTCAAGCTATTGATTGCACCTTCAAACCAATTATCAAGGCACACAAAGCAGAGAAGTGGAATTCCCGGGGGTCCAATATTAAAGAAGGAGACCGTGGAACAGGCTCTTAACAAGATAGCTTCTTTTAGTTTATAGCCCAAACCCAGACACATAAAAACTGCTGCTACATCTTATGGCCCCTGCAACTCAAATCAAGAGTCGAAATAACTTACAGAAAACTACAAAATACACCTCCTTCATCAGGGAGGGGTGGCACAAACCTCTTTTTATTTTGAGTTGTATATTTTGACGGTGCTTATTTTGAGCTAGTGGTTTCTGGTGCTCAGTAAAAGGCACTTAATTGTCAGCACCATCACATATGACAGCTGCCACGTGGTGGCGCTGTTTGTGTAATTTAGAGGTAAGGAGAACAACAGTTGTTTTATTCATTCAATAGACATTAACAACAACTAATATCTGCAGTCCAAAGAATTTTTTATAGCTTTGGGTGTCTCAAACAGTCTGAATTGTCACACTTGTAGCAGTGTGATGAGTAGTAATTGTGTAGGTACTGTGATGGCTGCACTAACAGGAGCGTTGCGCGGTGCAAGCTACAGTGGCCTCCTGTAAAGGGCCCTGGTACCTATTATTTTAAAAATGAAGTACTTTGCGATGGAGAACACAACGGCAAAAAACAGAAGGGTAAAAATATATAAACAGGTGTTCTGATGACAGGGGAAAGTTACATCAGCGCAAGGTCATAATGTCCCCTATTTGGATTAGTTACAATACATTTCCTCTTAAGGAGGTGACACTGATGCATGCACGAGTTACCATTAATAATCTGGTGTGAGTTGATTTGTACTCGTTTTCCCAACTCTTAGTCTACGGAAGCACTTCACAAAGTATACATTCTATCTTCATTATTAGAAAATTTTTCACAAATAATAAGAAATACAAGGAAAAAATAAAGAAAGAATAAAAAAAAATGCAACAATGAAAGTAAGATACAAAAGTCCATGTAAGTTAAACGAAATAGCAGGCAATCCAAACAGAAAAGAACACAAGAAAGAACTAGAGAATGAAATCCTTGGTGACACACTTAAACTAATCAGGATTATGGTTTACCCTGGGCTTCCAAAGGAGCTGACAGACAAGCTACACGGACTAACAAATTGAGCGGGTTGATTATACTCGTAACAGTTGACATGCAATAATCTCAAGTTTCAATACTAGAAATTGGCTCATAGGGAACAGTGGATCAATCTCAACATCCTCTGCACTGTTCACAAAGCTTATTAAGGAAAAGAATCAGGATACATACTTAAACCTACACCCCATCATTTCCACAGCTCGATCCTGCACACAGCAGCAACACATCTCACTAGTCAACATGTAAAAAACACCTTATGTGTCACACTCCTCAGGCAATGCAACACATTAAACTCAAGCATAAGGATAGTCTCCTAGACAGCAGTTCACCTGTGGGGCAACTGGCTCAGCAAAATCAACCACCAATCTCTGAGACTTTTAAGATCAAGGCTCAAGATCCCCATGTTACAATGCAAATCTAAATCAAACAAATCAAACATCATACTGGGTACCACATGGTAGCAGCTGCTTTGGTTAGGTTAGCTCATCACCTTTTGCTTTCTGATTGCTGTATTAATAGATTAAACAGGTAATAATGTGGTGAAATATTTACCTAAATAGTATTAACATGCAGTGAATTTAAAAACAGCTGAATAATACTGTCACAGAACATGTCATTTTATTCCTCTTGATATGCTTTTCCTTGCTGCATAATCTATTTAGTTAACCCTCTTGAATAATTTAGTGTTTCACTGTGGCATAATTAAGAGCACTGTTCATTTGTACGATATATTTTATGCCCCACAAATGCATTCCTGACTATGTCCTTTTAACCCCAATAACTCAGCTTAGGCACAACCTGATCATTGCTCCAAATGTGCTACTTAACTAACCATCCTAACTAACCATCCTAGGTCAAATGTAACCTATGTATACAAGCATGGCGCTGAACTTCCTACTCATTATCTGATTCATCTACTCGCCATACAATTTAACTCAATGTAATCGTCACCATTGTCAAGTTTATCTGTGTATATGGTATATACTGAAAAATATATACAGTATCAAGCTATGCGTATTTCATCGAAGTCCTGAAAAAACTGAACTGTTTTGACTTGCTTAAAACTGAAGTCAAGGTAAAGGGTGTTAAACAGAAAGAGATGGTAACATAAAAAAAAAAAACAACCATTTCTACCTCTTAATTTGTTCACAAACCCATAATTTGATGCAAGCAATCAGCTAATGGATCTGTTTCAAGCAGTAATATAAAAGCCACCTTGAGAACACGTGTGGATAGCTGTACTTTTAGAATGCTGCTGAAATAGTTCTAGTGAAGGAAAAAAAAGAAAAAAGAGATCACATTCAGCAAAGCAAAGACACTAGTAAGAGGTCCTTTTGTGGTCACAAGATCGTAGCAAATCAGGGATTTTATACTGCAGTGCTGTAGCCAATTCAGAACGGATCATCATTACAGTCATAAATTTCATGTAAAACTATAATCCCACTTCAGATATTAACATTTTGAAAGTAATCTCATTTATATGACTCAAAGATAGAATACATTATTTATTTAGTGCATTTGTCAATTTAGTATCATTAAGTACTGCATGAGGGTCAATGAGATGCCCTTCGCATATATGGACACTTACCTTTATTAGGTCTCTTATTGAATTTGTAAACCAGGAGGGCAGCCTGAAATCAGAAAGCTGAATGGGTCTATTCATTTACATGAAATGAATTTGTACAAATTGGAAATTGATAAAAGGTAACATTGAGGTAAACTCAACTGTAAAAGTTACACTTGTGAAAATTTTGTATAAGTTACCTGATAGGCTCAGCTGAGAGGGAGAAGAAATAAAATACCACAGGAGCATACTGAAAATGGTAGTGTACATAAAAGACTATTTCTAGCTAAGTGTGCTATTTTTATAGTGATGCATGTAGCAAGCATTGCCTGTGAACATGAGTGACGAAGTGGGATAGGTGTCTCAGATGACAGGAAAAGAGATGAAGGGAACAGTGCTACTAAGAAGAATTATCAGGAATTATATATCTTTGGCAGAATTTTTTAAAAAGTTTATTCACAGTAGAAAGTTGGACATATTAGAAATAAGGGGCCGATTATGATCGCGGACGGACTTGAGTCCGTCCGCGACCCCTGAGCAGGAGGGAACGTCCGCAAGGGCTGCGGCGTTCCCTCCGAGCAGATTAGGATGTGACTGCCAGGGTGGCAGTCACATCCTTTATCTTTAACATTGCGGCGGGTGCAGCTTCAAGCTGCACCCGCCGCAAGGTTAAAAATGCATGCATCGCATTTGCATGCACAAAGTGGCAGGGACCGCGCGGTGCCTGCTGCTTTGTGCACGCAAATGCAGGGGGGTACCATAGGTACCCCCCATGTGCACCCTCCACCCCACCTTCACCCCGGGGGCCGGCAACGGGCCCCCGAAGTGAAAGTCCGTATGCTTTTCCACGGCGGACAAGCCGCCACGGAAAAGCATGCCTTTTACACCATCCTAATATGGCTGGCGGTGTCTGATAGACACTGCCAGCCATGTTAAAGCTTTTCCACCGCGGTCGGAAGGCGAATGTGGCAGAAAAGCTGCGGACGGAATGCCAGACCCACCAGCCATCCTAATATGGCGGTGGGTCTTTCGAGGCTCCACGGCGGTTTTCCCGCATCCTCCAGGCCGGCGGTGGCTTCCGCTGGCCCGGAGGATGCGGGAAAACCGCAATCATAATAGGCCCCTAAATTAGGGAAAAGTGGTCTGGAGGCCAGCTCTTGGTAACTGAAAGACCTTCCTCTATGAAATAGACATCTGATGCTGAGTAACGTTTCTGTACTGATTGAGTGGTTGAATTTGGACCAAAGAAAGAGTCTTCCAATCATGCAGAAAGCATATGTATTAGATGAGATTCTTGAATTGAATCAAGTATGTGATGACAAGCCAATGGAATTCCTTCAATGAAGAGACATGGTTGATTCACGATCAATGTTTTTTAGTCATCTAAGGAGACATTTTGTTTATTCTATTTGTTCAATTAAAAAGATTCTCACTTTTCACACAAATGGTACATAGAAAAAGAAATGTCTATGAAAAGGAGTCAATTGGTTATTATTCACAGAATTAAAACATTTTCTGAACATGTGGTATTTTGTCAGAACTCTTCAATGATTTGGGAATATTCTTTTTTGTCTCTCATTTTAAAAAATCCAGTCGAAAAGATGATTTTAGATGTTCTTGAAGTGAAAAGTGCCACAATCACTTGTTTCTCTCCATGAAGAAATTCTCCCTCATTACAACACCTCATTGATGCACATTTTGAGCAATGGTATACTTATGTGAATGAGAGACTATTCAAAACCATCATTTTAACCCCTTCAAATGTGAGGATAGTTGTGATCTCCGGTGTCATATGCATTTCCATTTGTTTGCAGCGATATCTACAAACATGTCAGGGACACTACTCTTGAGATTTGTAGCAATTGTATTTGTATCAATTGATCATGACCTACATATCTGTTGCAATAAGGTTTTGGACAGAACCTTTTATGACATGAATATACATATGTTGTTTGTTTAATCAACGTATTGTGCTATAATTTAGACTACATTGGCTAGTGAGAGGGATATCAAAATATTTGACAATAAACTGCAATATGTACTAAGATTACCCTTCACCATATGAAGTAAAAGCCATAGAGTCACAGAATATTTTTTATATGAAAAGAAATACTAGTAGTGTGTACTGCAGAAAAGTGCCCTTAAAATAGTTTATACCGTAACAGTAAAAAGCAGACACAAGTCCTGTGGCTGTTAATGGACATTTCAGTTTTCTGAAATGTCTAATAGACTTTGAAAAGCTTCTATACCAAGCACTTAAAATTGAACTTCACTCTTACCAGCATTTGAACAATTTGGATCAGACCTTTAAAAGAACAATGAACTACTTCTGATTGCAGGAAAAATATCATGCAATGAATAGTCTGCTCCATCGATGTACCTTCAGCTAAGGATAAGAATCTTCATGGTACTTTTATCATCACCATAGCAGACTAATGTTTCATACTACAAGAGGGACATCACAATTTAGGTGGGAATAGCACCTCCTAGTCAAGTTACTCTAATGCATTCAGTTTTTGGTGTCAATACTATTGTCATAACATGACGAAAAAACATTGAAACAATCATATCACCACTGAGTCAGGTGTAAAAACTCATTCTTAAATGATTGCCTCTCTATCGTTGCATGTGTATGTTTCTCAATAGTTTAAGTATTTAGGTATCAGAGCATGGCAGTGGCGCATTCTCCAGACTATTGCACTATTAGTGAAGCAGAAAATTTATGATATTTTTTACTTTAAGTATGTTAAAAAAACTTTGAAATAGGTTTAAAGAAATTAGTAGGGAAATATGTTGCTTGGCCACTGTGTCAGAATATATTTAAAAAAAATGCAAAATGATCTTTCTCAACTGGGCAAAACCTAGGTGTGTTTTTGTGCTGTCATTAATGCTCTACTTCCTGAATTGGCAATTGACTCTGCAGAGCCTTTATGTACCACTAGGGCTGGTGATTTCCTCTGTTTTATCTGTTCAACATTCATTCTAGATCTGTAATAGATTATGCTAGAACATAATTCACTCTAAAAATTAGCATTTTTTGCCACCTATCTCCTGAACACTAATTGTGTCCAATCAAACACACAGAGAGAAGGTGTCATTCATCTCCCTTTGTGATCATTATGTTATATTTTCTAAATAAATTGAAACATTTGAAAATGTTCCACATTTTTTTATGAGCATTTCCATTCTCTAAATGTCAATAGGGTGAAGTACGAGCTCCTGTGTATATGTGAGTTTCTTCTAATTAAATTTTACTGTTGACTTTTCATGTTGTTTTAGAGTTGCAAATGTCATTATATTCAGACTTAAGTGCTATCCTTTCATAGTAATAAAAACGTGGTTAGTGGATATATTTTAGTTTCTCTTCTTGAATTTAAAACTCTCTGTAGTTTATCAAGTGCCACAGAAAGTCAGGTTAAAATGTCTTATATGGTATGCCACAGAACTGTGGAACAACTGGCAAAATGATTTGTCCCTGGAGGGTATGGCTTATCTTGGTCCACTAAAAAATCAACACATGCTGCTGATAAGTGACTTGATGCAGCAGGTTTGTAGAGAAGGGTTAGAGGAGTTGGCTAATCAAAGCATTCTATGGATTTAGTAACTTGTCTCTGGTGAGGAAGTATGATAAACAATGCCCACAACGGCAAATGATAGGCTTTGTTGTTCCTAGTTAACAAAGAAACATCCATCAACGCATTCCAGGTCTTGACAAGGCTCTCTAGTATCTTCATGATATTCCATGCCCTGTTTAGAACTGGAGTACACAAATTGGCAAGGAAGTAGGTTTTATAGATACTGGACTGGAAGATGATATCACAGAGAATCTGAGCTTATATATCACATATCTAAGTGTGAAGTTAAAACAATGTATACTGTTGGTGGCAAGTTCTGAAAACAGTTTATTTAAACACACAGTACTTTTGAAATGACTTTTTTGTGAAATGTAGATGCATATTTTATTTGAAGTATTTTTCTATCTCTTCTGTAGATTACCCAGTTTGGTACAAAAGGGGGTGGTGATGGACGGAGCATCTGAACCAATCAAACACTCGCACCCAGTCAAAAGATCTGGGTTTGATCCATCACTGTTCTTTAGCCCACTCTGCCACCCCAGTTCAGACATGGCTATATGCAAATCAGTCTGACCCTGTGCCTCATGGAACAGTCCAGCCCGAACTGCCAAGCAATGCCTTCCCTGGACCGGAAACAAGCTTCCGAGGACTGGTTTCTGGCATTCCAGCCGTCTTCAGCACGGCTTGCTTGAATCCAGTGGCAAAGTGAGCAAGGGACTCACGTCTGAGCATACCCTGCCACACTTATGGCGGCCAAAAGCGGAACAAATCGATTTTATCCACACTATGTGTGGGAGGGTATACTCAGACGTGAGTCCCTTGCTCATTGCACCATCAGGATTCAAGCAAGCCAGGCCGACGAAGGCTGTGATGCCAGAAACCGGTCCCCGGAAGCTTGTCTCCTTCCCAGTATAAGAATTGGCTTGGTAGTTTGGTTTGCCCTGTTCCCATCATGCACTGGGACAGGAACAGACTAATTTGCATATAGCCAGGTTCTGAGCTGGATGGTGCAATGAGCTAAAAAACAGGTGATGGATTAAAACCATGATCTCTTGACTTGGTAAGAGTATTCTGCATCATTCAGAAACTCTGTCCATCACCACCCCCTTTTTCCAAAATCGATTTTATCCACACTATGTGTGGGAGGGTATACTCAGACGTGAGTCCCTTGCTCATTGCACCATCAGGATTCAAGCAAGCCGGGCCGACGAAGGTTGTGATGCCAGAAACCGGTCCCCGGAAGCTTGTCTCCTTCCCAGTATAAGAATTGGCTTGGTAGTTTGGTTTGCCCTGTTCCCATCATGCACTGGGACAGGAACAGACTAATTTGCATATAGCCAGGTTCTGAGCTGGGATGGTGCAATGAGCTAAAAAACAGGTGATGGATTAAAACCATGATCTCTTGACTTGGTAAGAGTATTCTGCATCATTCAGAAACTCTGTCCATCACCACCCCCTTTTTCCAAAATCGATTTTATCCACACTATGTGTGGGAGGGTATACTCAGACGTGAGTCCCTTGCTCATTGCACCATCAGGATTCAAGCAAGCCAGGCCGACGAAGGCTGTGGTGCCAGAAACCGGTCCCCGGAAGCTTGTCTCCTTCCCAGTATAAGAATTGGCTTGGTAGTTTGGTTTGCCCTGTTCCCATCATGCACTGGGACAGGAACAGACTAATGTGCATATAGCCAGGTTCTGAGCTGGGATGGTGCAATGAGCTAAAAAACAGGTGATGGATTAAAACCATGATCTCTTGACTTGGTAAGAGTATTCTGCATCATTCAGAAACTCTGTCCATCACCACCCCCTTTTTCCAAAATCGATTTTATCCACACTATGTGTGGGAGGGTATACTCAGACGTGAGTCCCTTGCTCATTGCACCATCAGGATTCAAGCAAGCCGGGCCGACGAAGGCTGTGATGCCAGAAACCCGTCCCCGGAAGCTTGTCTCCTTCCCAGTATAAGAATTGGCTTGGTAGTTTGGTTTGCCCTGTTCCCATCATGCACTGGGACAGGAACAGACTAATTTGCATATAGCCAGGTTCTGAGCTGGGATGGTGCAATGAGCTAAAAAACAGGTGATGGATTAAAACCATGATCTCTTGACTTGGTAAGAGTATTCTGCATCATTCAGAAACTCTGTCCATCACCACCCCCTTTTTCCAAAATCGATTACCCAGTTTGTTCATAAATGTAAAAGTTATGCTTACAGGAAAACTAAATTGTTACTTTAGTGAAATTAATTTTATGCTATGTTGAGGGATTCTTACAGTCGTTATTTTAACAATTGATTGAACATTTTTGTTCACATTTGTGACATTCCTGCAATATAGTCATATTATTTTTGTTATTTATTTATATTAATGCATATGCATGCATTTCTATACATTGCTTTGCACTTTCACTGAGCACTACAAAACCAGGGCATGTCTGCCAGACAGTAACAAGTTCTGATCTCCAACTCAGAAAGACATTTTTGACTGGCTGATGATTATGTGGACAAGAGTTTGAAGAGCAACAAGCAGAATGATGTACTTAGACTGGAAGGGGTGCATAGCACAATGGATGGGGAAAGGATTAGGATATATGTGGTCCACTTGTATGTGATGCAAGGGCTGTACTTATATTTTCCAAAAGCTAACAGTGGGATCATTTAGAAATAGGGCTAGATTTTTGATTCACTAAATAGAAAAAATAAGATAAATCAAACATTTTAGGATAGCAGCGATATATACTTTGGAAGCTGTAAGAAATTGTGTTCCTGGTTGGCAGAGGTATTCACCCTGTCCAAGCAAGAACCACAGTCCTAGCCAGGGTAAGTCAGATACACACAATAAATTAACCTGTGCTCACCCTCTGGTAGCTTGGCACAGAGCAGTCAGGTGTTACCTAAGAGGCAATGTGTAAAAGTATTTGTGTAACACTTCAAACAGTAACACAGTGAAAACAACACAAAAAGACTCTACACCAGTTTAGAAAAATAGAGAAGATTGGTTTAAATAAAACATGACCAACCGACAAAGATCCAATACATAGAAGTTGAGATAGGAATTATTAGAGATTAAATATAAAAACATTGCTTAGAAGCAATAAGCGCCTATGGTGGATATCTGGTCCACTGAACCAGGGCAAAGTCAAGAGTTCAGCTGACCGCAATAGAGGGTGGGCAGATAAAGGAGCCAAATATTGCCTGCTGAACAAAGTACCTTGATCCTGGTCGCAACAGAGAGAAATGGGCTGCAGACAAGCGATGCAGCAGTGTAGTTTCCACAGTCGAGGTGATGCAGCAATTTTTTTTCACAATCTGGTGGGATGCACCTGATTCAGAAAACAAGAGGGGAGAGGATGTAGCTCTTATTGCTAGAGCGGTCAACCTTAAAGCTGGGGAACTGGGTTCGAGTCTCGGCATCGACGCTCAACATCCTATGATTCTGGGCAAATCATTTAAGCTCCCCATGCCTAACAAAAATGAATGTGTCCATCTGTAATGAAATTGGTGCTCATGTAAAGCACTCTGATAACTGATATCTTGAAGTCTAGTTCGCGCTATATAAAACCCTAAAAAAAAAATGCGACGAGTTGAGAGGCATTGGTTCAGTAGATAATGCACTGGGTTTGTCTACGCAGTCAAGGGGATGCGTTGATCTTCCCACACTGCAACAGCAGCGATACGTTGGCTCTGATGCATAATTTCCTTAGGGTGATGCACTGGTTCTGAGTGCCAAGCCCCAATTTCGTCCTACAGTTCTGCTACACAGACTGCGAGACAGGAGATGCATCAGTTTGAATGAAGCAATGGACCAAGCACTAGAGCAGGTGGTGAGACTTTGATATCTCTGCATCTCAAAAACAGGAGGCAAGCCAAGAAGCCATTTATGATCACTCTGGGTTTAAGCAGAGCCCAGTTTTTCCTCCGCAGGATCAGAGGGAAGCAGGGCAGCACAGCAGAATGGCAGTTATTTCAGAGCAGCAGTCCAGCAGAGTGACAGTCCCTGTATCAGTAAAGCAGTCCTGACAGAATTTCTTTACAGTCCCAGAAGTGTATAATTTGGTGGGGTCAGAAACCCAGTACTTATACACGGTAGTGCCTTTGAAGTGGGGGTGACTTCAAATAAGGGTCTTTGAAGTGCACAGAGGTTCTTTCTAGCCCTAGCTCCAGACTCACTACAGGGGCTAATCAGCCCTTTGTTTAGGGGAAAGGACACTGTTTATTCAGGTGTAAATGTTAGCTTCTCCCTCCCATCTTGCCCAGATGAGCCATCAGGATGCAGATGGGCACCCAGACACACCTAACCTTCCTTTATTTGTGGCTGTTTAGAGGAAAGCGCACAAAGTCAAACTGTCATCCATCCCAGATGTGTATTGGAGACAGGCGACATAGTAGTAATGTTGAATCCAACTTAACTGGTAAAGTGGATTTATCATTACCATTTCACTGACATAAGACATAATAGAGCTACTCCTTCTCAATCAGGAATTACAGCTTAAAAGTGTAATAGGGAATTTTCAATGTTAACCTAAGAGTAGGCCTCACACTGGTGACACAAATATTGGGGTGTTTTTCACTGCTAGGCTATGCAAAGCTTTAAAGCTTTTGCTTATACAATATTGTGCCCTATTAGCTACCTAGGGCCTACCTTAGGGGTGACATGTGAAATATTAGGGAAGTTTAAGGCTTGGCAAGGGGTTTCAAATTCCAAGTCAGCAAGGCAGTAAACCTGAACACACAGCCTCTGCAGTGGCAGGCTTGAGACATGTTTAAATGGTTACTTTTGTGAGTGGCACAATCAGTGATGCTGTCCCACTAGTAGGATTAAATATTCAGCCCCCAGCCACAGATAGTGCACTTTACAAGGGGCTCACAAATAAATGAAATATCCCAATTGTGGATAAAACAATGTTACCATGTTTAGGGGAGAAGCATATGCACTTTAGATCTGGTCAGCCGGGGTAAAGTCCCCAGAGAGCTAAGTCCATTAAAAAGAATCAACAAAAAGAAGAGGAGGAAGGCAACATGTTTGGGGAAGACCACCCTAAGACTGACAGGTCTACCAGAAGCCAAGGTCACAGGTGTTTGTCATTTTGCCTTGTGCCTCAATAAGACTAGTCCTCAATAGTAGTAACTGGCAAACTGCCAGCACTAAACTATATAAAAAAGTTGGACAGCAATACCAGGCCATTCGCAGAAAGACCTGTTCCAGTACTTCTTCAAAGCACTCTGGACAGGATTTCAGTCTAAGTAAATTAAACTGAAAACCAGTTGAGCTAGACCTAATTCAGTAACAAATTTGCTTTTCGTTGGGATCAACTATGATTTATATATGCGGTTTGAGTATACTTGCCCTTTTCAGATACTGTAGATGAAAATATTATATATATGAACACTTCCTTGAAAGAAGCAAAAAGCCTTTATGTAAACCTTACAGTGGAGGACTGCATTGTAACGGTTATTGAAGTAGCTTGCTGACCGTATGTTCTCATAGTAACACTTCAATCGAAGTAAATTCCATCCTCATAGGTTCAGGCAAATTGTATTGCAGAAAAACTAGACACATTTTGCTTTTAAATGTTCACCAGTTAGATAAGTGATCATTTTAGAAACTGCGTTCATTCCTGAGTGGATACTACACAACGTTGTTAGAGGGGTCCTATTTGCAAAATGTTGCAATAAAGCATGGTACAGGTCCACCTGACTAGTATGGATTCATTGTAAACTATTGAACAGTCACAACATTCACTCATTTGTGCAAAGAGTTTTCTTTAATCTTAGTGCACTTTCATATTTTGATGTACAAAGACGTCAAGACTGAAACACTGCATTTTGCTGAACCAATATCAGACGTTTAAGATGTTGGTGTCAAAGCATTTTTTTAACTTTTGAGAAACAAAGCCCATTTACCAATTTCGATATCCATACATTAATGTTTATAAAGGGTGTGCATAGTAATGGATGCTCATGAAAACGTCCTTACTATTCTTTATGTTGAGCCATAATTTGAAAAGTTACATCACATGTGTTTATTTCCAGGACCCCATAGATGAATACATATGCATGTTTTTATTAAATAATGCAAAACATGTCTTCAAAAAAATGAAGCTTTGAGACATTGTAAGCTGCTGCAGGTTAGAGACAGTCACACTATATTTGGGTAAACCAACTGCACTCCATAACACATTATTGTAGAAGAAAATTGGCCAGAATATTCCCTTCAAAAGAAAATCAAGAACTAAAGATAGAAATGTTATGGCCAGGGTGTGAGATAACTCGAGGGTGCATACAAGTTAGCTATCTAATGTGGGCCCTTGGTGTCATTCATGGTTCTATTCACATGGTAAACCATGTGGACCTCATTTATGAGGCCCCTTGCGCCATCGGAACTTCACTTTTTGTGAAGTTCTGTGGCGCAGAAGCCTGTGTGATATTTATCAGGCAGCACTTAGCCACTTTTTTGGTGTAGTGCTGCCTGATAAATATCAGTCCCTTTAACTCAGTGTTCTGCGTTAATGGGGGCGTGCAATGGGTGTGTCTGGGGGCGTTCCAGCAATATCCATGGCCTTTAGACACTGCCCCAGATTTACGAGAAATCGTAAATCTAAGGCAGTACCAAAAGCTTACGTCTCCCCAGAGGAGGCATAAGGGAGGCACAACGGGGACAAATATCTTTATTTCTCCTCGTTTTTGCTTTTTCTATGTGTGCAGCATTCTGCAGCACATGTAGAAAGAGGAAAAGCCTCTTGTGATTAATTTTGTACAGAGAGGTTTCCCTTCTTGTACACAAATAATCGTCCCCGCAAGGCCGGCACCCTTGCACCATTATGCAAAGGTGCCTGCGCTGGCACAGGCAGCCCGTTGGGCGCCGGCACAGGGGAAAAGGACAGGAATGCGCCATATCTTATAGAGATGGTGCATTCCTGCCCTTTTCGTTTGCTGTAGGGAAGCGCAGCAGGAAGGCCTGCTGCACTTCCCTACGGCAAAACCCCATAAATGAGGCCCTGAGTCTCTAGATCAAGATGTTTTGTAATTGTGGCCTAACACAGAGTAAGCTTCATAGCATCTTTGTTTATGTTTAGAACAATACTTCCTACACTGAATCATCAAATGTACTTGTATGGCAGCTGGCCAGCACCCACAATAATCACCTGTGCTCAAGAATATTGCTTTTAATGTTTAGAACACCAGAAGTTGCCCATAAAGGAGCTGCAGGTTCTCTTTCCTTAAAAGGCAGGAGTGATCAGTTGCAATCCTGCAAAAACCCATTGTTGGGGCCAAGAATTTGCATGGTTAAGGAGAGGGGTGGAGAAAGAAGCAATATATTGATGTGTTGCTTACAAGAAATGTGGTATTTCGCTTTTTCAAAATAAATGCCATTCTTCTTTTATCTCTCCTGCAGTAGACACTCATTATAAAAGGGTTATGTTGGCATAAATGTTCTGTATGAAGTCAAATACATTACAAACTAATGTAAATGATAGGAAGCAATGCAGACCATTGCATCTTTTTGCAATGACACCAGAAATTGTATTGAACCAGAAATTCCCTCAATCACATGTGGAATGTTGATCCAAATGAGAGCTTTCCACTCTGAAAAGTTGCCATTAGGGGTGCCTACAGACTGACTTGGCTCTCTCTGCAGAGACATCCACAAACGTTTTGCCTTTTCCCATCCTGTTTTCCGATTTTCATTTTATTGGCATTAGGGCTTTCTCCACTTTACCACTGCTAACCAGTGCTACAGTGCTTGTGCTCTCTCCTTAAAACATGGTACTATGAGCATACACCTGAATGGCATATTTCATTTACTTATAGGTCCCTAGTATGGTACATAGGTACCCAGGGCCTTTAAAATAAATACTACCTGTGGGCCTGAAGCAATTGTGTGCCACCCACTTAAGGAGTACTTTGAAACATGTCTCCTGCCTGCCATTTCAGTCTGTAGTGTAGTTTTAAAACTGCCATTTTGACCTGGCAAAATAAACCCTTTGCCATGCATAAATGTTCCTTTTTTAATTCATATAAGTCAGCCTACCATAGACCCTAAAAACTATAGGACAGCGTGCATTGTATTTAAAAAGAAGGGCATGTGTTATTCAGTTTTATATGTCCTTGTAGTGAAAACGTCCTAAATACATTTTTCAGTAGTGTAATGCATTCCTCTCTCATAAGTTAACATTGGGTTACCTTGTTACATTTAATAAGTGGTAACTTTTGATTAGAAGCAGGTAGCAATTTCATGTTTGAACTAAAATTCATTGTTATTTAAAATACATTTTAATGGTAAAGTCAGATTTTAATTCACAATTCTGAAAATGCCACTTTTAGAAAGTTATTATTTTCCTGCCCTAACCATTTGTTGCCTGCTGCCAGTGCCCTGGGTCATGAGAATGTAAATATCTTAGCAGTTTGAATTTGTGTATTTCTCCCAGACAGTCAGACAAAGGGGGATTACATGTTGGCAGGGCCATCATGTCAGGATGGTTGGGGCAGAGCTGTTCCTAGCCCCAACTACATTTCAAAGGGCTGCCTCAAAGCAAAGAAATTGAGGAACTAGGTACTAGCCTCTTGTCACATTAGTCTTTTTGGAGCATTGGCATGAGAAAGGAAGATCTTTCTAGAACAGATGTGGGGTAGCTTAGAACATTCCCCCACTTCAAAGGTTGGCACCGGGTATAAATACTGGACAGTAAGAACACGTCTTCAGTACACTTCTGGACCTGCAGAAATTACAGAAGGAAGACCTGTCTTGCTTGCAAAAGGCCTGCCTTGTTCTGCAGAGGATTGCCTGCTGCTTTAAGCCTGGCTTGTCCCCCGAGGACTGTCCTGCTGCTGCCAGTTGGCTGACCTCCTGTTCTGAGTTACAGGAACACAACAGGCTCCAATGGCCTCCCTGCAACTGCCCAGCTGACCTGCTGCAATTGAATGTGCCTAGACCTGCAATTGGTCCTGCCTGAGCCCTGCTTAAGTCCCCCACAGTGAGTCGCTGATCCCCCAGAGGTGCCTCCCCAGGTCCTTAACATCAGAGTGCATTCCTCTTCAAAAAAAGGAGAAAAGGGCTCTTCATGATCATGAAGTGCTGAGACTCTGTCGCTAAGAATGACCAACACAGCAAAGCTCTAGTGAACCGGACTCTTCGCGTTATAGCAACCCCCATCGATGATCAGCTATGCGAGATCTGCGCGGCACTTCTTGTAACAGCCCGCAGTTACTGACAACATGAAACACCAGCAACGACCATCCATGGTACACAACCAGCTCTTCATGCTAGAGTGACAACAATCCGCACCAGACCATCCACAATGCACTCCTTGTTCACCCAGACTTCTCTGCTCCGGATAGAACTCTTTGCACCAGATCTGAGAAGGTAACATTTTCCTATGTTTTTAGCTGGACTAAGCTGGTTGTTCCGGTATAATTTTATTTATTAAAATGTACTCTATTTTTTTAAATGGGTTTGGGATTCTTCATGTGTTGCGTTTTCACTTTATTAAATTTTGTGTGCTGCATAAATACTTTACACGTTGCCTCTAAGTTAAGCCAGACAGACTTTGTGCCAAGCTACCAGAGGGTTAAGCAAAAGTTAATTTAGTGCCGTTTGTGGTTTACCCTGATAAGGACTGTGGTTCATGTTTGAGAAGGGTTCTCAGCGCCTCTAGCAAATAACCAATGCCAATTCACCATTGTTAAACCTGAGACGGGTCGGGGACAATCGGTATTTGCCCGGCGGTATTGCCTCTGTGACCCTCTAGTTATTTAATCAATGAAGAGGCAGGCGCTGGAGACTGGAAAGCAGGAAACAAGGTTTTTTATTCTCTCCGGAGGAGAACACAACAAAACGGGCAGAAGGTATCGTTCTGAGGTGTTCTAGCTACATTTCTGAGGCCTGGCCTCTTATACACTGTTTTATGACTTTATTGCAGATTACATATTCATGTTAAAGCTTTGATGTATGGAAAAGACATTCCCGGAACTCCCCTTTGGGCCCGTTCCCACACACATTTACAGTTGAAGTCCCCACCCTAGTCACAACAGGTGATGAGTATCGCGCAGCTGGATATTCCGCCGATTCACGGAATGTGGGGGGTTTGATCGGATCTCATGGAGTGGGGGCTTTGATCAACCCGGGGATCCTTTGGTGGGGGAAGCTTTCTATTGTACGGGGAGGGGCAAGGAATGGTATCGGCAGTGCTGGGTGTCGGCCTGGGAACGGGGAAGACAAACGGGCACACGGGAAAAAAGGGGGGTTTGCATCTAAGGGCCGGGGATCGTGAAAGGGAAGAAGGGAGGTGTCGCGTTGGGAACAGGATGAGGGCCTGGGGCAGAGCAGCGCCGAAGAGGGGTTTATGATTCAAGGCAGGTGCAAGCAGGGGGTTGGTCAGCGTGCAGGCTTAGTGAGGGCGAAGGGCTATATCAGGGGACAGCGGCATGCAAAAGGGTTCGCTCTGATCAGGGCATCTTAAAATGGCGGGTGTGCACGACAAAAGTGTGGCATCAGGGGAAGAGGCAAGATGGCGCAGATAATGTTCACCAAACCGTACTAATTTTCAACAGTCCTCCCTTTAACATATTCAAGACATCTTGCTGGTTCACTTTCTACTCGGTTCTATTGTGGTGGGCATGAGAAAGAAAACGGTAGGAACCCTAGATGAAAAGAGTTGTAAACGATACATTTTAACATCTCTAGTTTTAGGAGGTGGACCTATTTGATAAACTTTTGATCAATTTGTTTTAGCAGGAAAGTCATAGAAATGTAATACAAAAACGATTCTGTAGCGGGAGCAGCAAGTACATTTCATAACGTGAACTGGTAGGTCATTACATATATCAGATTCGGATTGGAGCATGATCAATACAATGGCGGCTGGGAGAGAAATGAGGCATAGCAGAAACGGTGATTGAGGATGTCAAATGTTCGAAGTTAACGAGTTCCCATTATTCTTTGTTGTCTTTCGTTGGCGCTGTGGAGCACCGGCGGTGGAGCTACAAGTCCAGCTCTATTCTAAGTTCTGCGTTGCAGGGCACGACCCTTTCCTCGCGTTTCTGGTCGGAAAGGTCCTTTTCGCCCTGTGTCCTTTGAGGTGATTGTCAGAAAGTTCAGATGGAAGAAGAGCGTACAAAACAGTCCATAGGGTAGGTCGGAGAAAAAGGGGGATGGAGCAAGGCCAAATTAGGAACAAACTAGGGGGAACGAGAGACTTCAGATGGGCGGGCTCATGACCGAGTCTGGAGAGCGGGGACCTTTCGGCACACATTCGAACATAGAGCGGGGGCATCAGTTTAGCCCTTTCTTCTCACTTTGCTGGAGGTAGTGCCTCGTCCTGTAGCTCTGTTCTGTCGCGGTCTCGCCTTGGCCCATGTCGTAGGTGTTCCATAGTCTGCAGTCAGGCCTCGTGCTCCCACATCCGGTCCTTCTCTCTCCTGACAGCCGTACCCTTAAACGAGTTTGAAAAGACAGTCTTTAGAGAATTTGCAGAGGAAGGAAGTCACAAAAGTCTATTTCTCTCCCAGCTTCAGATAGAAATGAAAACGTCCGTTATTTTAGGGTTCACAACTAACATATAAATGACCGATGACGGGCCTGTTGGAGGTATTATGGCTTTCCTTCATAATTATTTATTACAGTTTCGACAGTTTATCTGATGGAGACCCACCTTCGTAAGACGGGCTTGACAAAGTTATGCCGTTCTCTAGGGCTTTATATTTACCAAGGGTACTGTGTGCTATCGACATGGTACTAAACAGATATTTTGCTGAGGGACGAACATAGGCTAAACAGTTCTTTTTATCAATGCGTCCTGGTTCATTTCAACGACTTCTTCACTTTGGTCTAGTCTTTTAACCTTGTAAAACATCATTCTGGTTCCTACGTAGCTTCCTACGGCCTGAGTACTTAATCAGAAAAGACAGGGGTTTTATGGGAGACAACTAGGGACATAGAAACTTGTGGTAAGGGCGTAAATCGACCCATTCCTCACAACCGGGAATGAGGGGTAGTTTCATAACTCCAGTTTGGAGCGGCTGATACAGGGGATGTAACAGGGGGGATCATTTTTCCTGCTTGGGTATTGCGACAATTCGGGGCGGGGAGGGTCGCGTATTCTGAGGTCCTTGTTTTATACCATAGGAGCCGTTGACATGTAGTTCCATTATTACGGGCCAGATTAGGGAACCTCTGTCGTCTTACCTGTCCTTTCCCTTCCGGCCCAACCTCGGTTCATTGACTTCTAGCGGAAAAGGAGAGGTAAAGACACGGTCTCAGGGTGATTGCATTAAAGACAAGTTTTTGTGCAAATACTGACGGTATTTGAAGCCAAATAGGTGGTGCGCTAGGGGTGGCAGTCTGCCAATTTCGGGGCTAATCGCTCGGAAGAGCGGGAGTGCAAAAATAGAAGGAGAGAGAGAGAGAGAGAGAGAGAGAGAGAGAGAGAGAGAGAGAGAGAGAGTGAGAGTGCAACGGCAGGCTAAATAGTACACGTGCAACAGAGAGGGTGGCAGTGCATTCAAGAAAGGCTATTTAGTGCATTACACAGTAAAGGACATTCACGGGTCTGCGTTAGAATCTTGTAATCATGCAGTTCGAGTATTAGACAGGGTAGAGGGGACGTGCCTTGAGAAAAGGAAAGAAGAGAGGAGGTACCATTTTGTCGCATTTTCTCGCATTCTCGGTCCTTCGACCAGTTGGGTCAGCGCCTCGGTCACACATACACATTCTCTCATAGTTTCGCATCATACGTGACATGGGTTCATTTGTCCGGTCTGGTTTAAGGGTGATCACTTTTTGTCAGGTCGTGCTAATTTTTCGGGTTTGTTCGATACGTGAGTAGTTTGCAGGCGTGCTTAGGCACCACCTTGCGGCGCTAGTCTGCTTCGTGTATTAGACATGGCAAGGCTTCAGATCTTCGCCACACCTCGGCTGTAATTTCTGATGTAACCTGCAGAGGGAGGAAAAAAAAAGGGGGGAGGGGAGGGAACAGCATTCGCGCATATTTAAATACATGTATTCAAGAGTCCTTTACTCACCTCTTACTCGTCTTCCCTCCTCGGGGCAGAGTCCCCGGGGATATGGTTTCTGGAGTCGGGGGGGCAGTGTGTCCATATAGGTCGTGTGCGGGGAACGTGAAAAGGAAACCAGAGGTGCCTAGTGCGAGGTATCTAGTCAAAGGACGTATCTCACTATCGGGATCCTTAAACCTCCTTCAACGCTGTGGCGTTCTAAGGTTCTTCGGTTCTTGGGTCAGCTCCGTTCCCTGATACCTTGGAACGTTGTACTTTATAACGTTTACATCATTTCATTTCACCCTCCTTTTACATTCCCTCATTTACACCGTTCGTTTTACCCATCCTTGGAAGTCAAGGTCTTCCTCCACGCGAGAGTTCATGAGTCAGTCGCGTACTTTGAAGGCAGAGTGTCGTGTTGTCGATCCGATCCGTCCTCCAGGGCTGGGCAACCATCTTCTTTCAACCTTAAAGAGAGAGCAGAGTAGGGTGCACAGAAAAGAACTTTCCCACCGATCCCACATTTTTTTAAAAATAAAGCATGCAATACCCGTCCATAGTTTCGAAAACCTTTATTTCTCGGAATCATTTCAGTACGTGGATGATGAGGGTGCAGTCGTATTTGGTCGGACAAGGCAATGGTTAAAGCGCGTACAGTGGGAGTGTCGTCTTGCGGAAATAAATACATTGGGAAGTTTTATTCATTCATTTGCAGGAAACTAAAACGTCTATTAATTGGCTGGGGGTTCGGGGGCATTTATTTCATAATTTAGAAGCATAATCATAATAGTTGCAATCAGATTTCCTATATGCATACTGTATGTGTGCGTCGTAGATGAGGTTATACATCAGCTATAAAAATATAATACATTGTACATTTGTAATCAACATTTTTAACGGGATCCTTTCATACTGTTCGTCGAGTGAGCTCTCCTTGTCTTTTCTAGCCAAGTGTACAAAGGATCATATAAAGTCTCAGAACATCAAGTTTATATTAGTGCGGAGGAACACCACGAGGTGTTCGCAAGTCCCTCTTGATACCGGCGCCATTTTGGGCGGGGCCGGCTCAGTCCGGAAGTAGCATCAGGGGGAAATGTTTCCCATTACTGGCAGTTTGGACCAGAGTCCTTTTCGGCAGTTCTAGAATTCATGCTAACAGAAGGAGTGGCAATGTCATGTTTATTTCGTTGGCGGTCAAGGCAGCCGTCCCTTACCGGAAACCTGCAGAGGCCGAAGGTTCCGCCGGGGACTTTTGTAGGGTCTTCAAGGCTGCGGAGATGCTGTCGGAGATGGGGGCTCATGCCCCAGTGGGCAAATGTCCGAGTTATATTGCTGGTCAAAGTTACTCTGGTGGCCGGGGCCCGCCTTCCAGCGGACCCAGACGCCATTTTGAGGCCCTACAGGGGCCACTCTCGTCGAGTTTGCAAGAGTGGAAGAGATCCTTCGGAGTGAAAGGAAGAGGTCCCTGTTGTGTGAAAGCGGGACGTTCGGCTGGGGTGCAGCTGTGATGCCCCCACCGGGGGGGGGCGAGGGAGACTCGTTCGCGCCGTCTCCTTCTCCCGGTGCACTCCATGCTGCTCTTTTTCATCGCCCCGCATGAAGGTCTCTCCACATCCGGTGTTCCCCAAGTCTTGTGCTCAGTGCTGTGGGAGTATGGCCACCTGTGGCGCGCATTCGGCGCGGCACGAGTATCGGTGCAGTCAATGCAGGTTCGGTGTTCCGAAAATATGGCCACCATTGCACGTTCGGTGCTGCGCAAATACTGGGGTGCCACCATGGTGTGTTCGGTGCTGTGCAAGTATTGGCACCATCGCCTGACTGGGGGTGTTCGGCGTTGGGCCGGGGGCTGGGAGACCTCCTATCGGTGGAGGTGGGAGAGGCTCGTCCGCGTCGCCTCTCCCTCCCAGCCCGACCTGGACGCATTCCTGCAGGGGTATGGACAGGGCATCCGCCGCCCAGAGCTGCTGCGGCTGTCACGGAGGAGAAAAGGAAGAGGTGCCTCGCTCTTCTCTGGACATGTGGCGGGACTGCTTAAGTCTATCCAGGCCCGTTGCGGCTGGGTCGAGGAGGCATGTGGCGGGACTACCTGCAACTACCCAGGGCCGTTGCGGCAGGACTCCGCTGGCCCCTGCCTCTCCTCCGGCTTCCCCATATGTTAAGATTTCCTGACCAAGAGTTGGCAGCGGGGCCCGCCTTATATGGGTTGCCGCTGGTTGGGCGTAGCCGTAACCCTGCCCTACTTTGGAAGGTTCCAGAATGGGGGGGGGGGGGCGAATGTTCTGTTTGACTTTCATTTTCTACAGTTTACCGTTACTATTTCTTGTTTGCTGTGTTAAATTAAAAGTTCAAGTTCATCAATGGTCTACGGATTTTGTTGTACCATTTCTTTCTTTCCAGGTTGCTTTTATGCTAAGTTTCTGCTTAACAGAGGTTGAGTAACACGGAAACATGTGTAGAGGGATGACGCAGATTCGTACATTACATACACACAAACTCAGACGGGGGGGGACAGTACAAGTACGACATACAAAGACCCAAGACGAATATAAAACAGTTATTGGTCATAATTATCTCTTTCCGTTTGTGAATCTTAAAGCGTGGCTGGGTTCCCGTCTTGACGTTGCCCGACCTAGGAGAACTTGAGCATGCCGCTGAAATTGTCCTGGCGAAATCTGTGCCATCGGGCATAATCAAACATGGTGGTTCTATCTGGTCTGTCTATGTAAGTCGGGTTCTTCTTTGTCTCGCGCTTTTTCTCATACTGCCGATCTGTCGTTCCTGTCGGCCCTTTGCCTTTACTCACGCTCAGTAGAGTCGGGCATTGGGCTTTCCAGTGTCCGACATATCTACAAAAAGCGCATTGGTCTGGCCCTAAGTCTGGTCGTCTTTTGCGTAGTGTCGGGGGATAACTTGTGGGTAGCGGTGTCCTGGGGTTGTCCTGTCGGTATATTTCTCTACTTGGTTTGTCCTCATCTTTTCTCTGTCGTTGCATAGCCTCTCTGCGCCACATACCGAGACTGTCGAGCATAATAGGCGTTGTCTTATTATTTCGAAGGGCTATTTCTAACGTTTCTATTTTATCAAGGTCAAAGGATCCTGCCAGTGGCCACTGTTTGTCTTGACTTTCTTTGGTATACCTGTGCCACAATTTATTATAGGCTATGGTAACTAATCCATAGTTTATGAACATGTCCTTATTAGGGGTGCCTTCTAGTGGAGCTATATGGTCCACCTCTAATACACGGTCCGGGCTGAACCAATTATCAATCAATGGGGAGAAGACAGACATGACGGCTCGTAAAGAGGGACTAATAAGTCAGCAGTGCCTATCTTATCACTAGGTGCAAAGACTAGACAGAATATTCCTATTCTACGTTGTTTGCAGGCAGTGAATACCTCATGAACAAAAAAATAAAAAAGAGTAACCAAGAGCGCGGAACAATCAAGCAATTAATAAATAAATAAATAGGATAGAAAAAGGACAATGGGGAGAGTAAGTAGGGCGCAAAAGTCTGCGTCCTCTACCCTTTCACTAACCGCAAAGAGGAAGCTGTTGTTTCCGGTTTGCAGACAGAGAATCTCCAGAAGACAATCTGTGAACAGTAGTTCGGGGTTAAAGAACCCAGTTAATCAGTGAGGGAGTGGGGAGTCTCCCAAAAACCGTTAAGAAATAATAGAGTCAGTGGGGGAGAAAGATAGGCGCGACGGTTACGTTACCTATCCTTCACCGTTTGCAAAAGAGAAGGAGCCTACTGTTTCTCCGTGTGCAGACAGTGAATCTCCAAATAGGTCAAACAAAGAGTAATACTAGTATTTTATAAATAATCAAGCAATCAAACAATCAAGCAATCATTTCGTAACTTGTCGTGATTACACGACCTTACCCGGACCATGTGGACAGTTTCTTGTCTTCCGAATCCAGCGCCCGTTCGTCCTCTTTTTCTCGTATTTCTCACGGCACTCCTAATGGTTCCCAGTCAGGACCGTAGATCACTCGAGAGAGGTCTGTTCGGAACTAGTGAAGTTCGGATGATCGGCTGCCAGACGAGGGTCTATTGGGCAAGAGCTCTCCCGATCGTTGCAGTCGTTCACTCTGTCGTTGGGACCTCTCCCACTAGATCCACGAGTCGCTGATGGGCCCCACGCTTGGGACGCCAATTGGTAAACCTGAGACGGGTCGGGGACAATCGGTATTTGCCCGGCGGTATTGCCTCTGTGACCCTCTAGTTATTTAATCAATGAAGAGGCAGGCGCTGGAGACTGGAAAGCAGGAAACAAGGTTTTTTATTCTCTCCGGAGGAGAACACAACAAAACGGGCAGAAGGTATCGTTCTGAGGTGCTCTAGCTACATTTCTGAGGCCTGGCCTCTTATACACTGTTTTATGACTTTATTGCAGATTACATATTCATGTTAAAGCTTTGATGTATGGAAAAGACATTCCCGGAACTCCCCTTTGGGCCCGTTCCCACACACATTTACAGTTGAAGTCCCCACCCTAGTCACAACAGGTGATGAGTATCGCGCAGCTGGATATTCCGCCGATTCACGGAATGTGGGGGGTTTGATCGGATCTCATGGAGTGGGGGCTTTGATCAACCCGGGGATCCTTTGGTGGGGGAAGCTTTCTATTGTACGGGGAGGGGCAAGGAATGGTATCGGCAGTGCTGGGTGTCGGCCTGGGAACGGGGAAGACAAACGGGCACACGGGAAAAAAGGGGGGTTTGCATCTAAGGGCCGGGGATCGTGAAAGGGAAGAAGGGAGGTGTCGCGTTGGGAACAGGATGAGGGCCTGGGGCAGAGCAGCGCCGAAGAGGGGTTTATGATTCAAGGCAGGTGCAAGCAGGGGGTTGGTCAGCGTGCAGGCTTAGTGAGGGCGAAGGGCTATATCAGGGGACAGCGGCATGCAAAAGGGTTCGCTCTGATCAGGGCATCTTAAAATGGCGGGTGTGCACGACAAAAGTGTGGCATCAGGGGAAGAGGCAAGATGGCGCAGATAATGTTCACCAAACCGTACTAATTTTCAACACCATAATGTTGACCATAGCAAAAGTAATATCCAGCACTCTTTAACCTCTGATGACATTTAACCTACAACCCATGAAGCACCCCACCTTCGAATATCTCAGAATAGAAATATAAAAGCACCATCCCCACCAAACCTCACACTATCTACCACCTGCCTTGTGATTTCACATTCTACACAGGGGTACTGCCCGACCAAATAATTCAGTTCTCCGTAACTGACTCTAATGAGATGCTCCTGGGTGATTTCAACCTGCACTTGAATGACACTGAAGACACCAAAATCTGTAACCTAAAGAACCTACTGAAAATCAATGACCTCAAGCAACTTTGTAAGGAACAGACCCACAATAATGGCTCAAATCCTGATGCAATAATTACCAGAAATGAACTTGCCTTCCTACATTCCATTTTGCCTATCAACTGGTCAGATCACACTCAAATACTGTTCAATCTCCACACATCCATACCAGCACCGCCCAACAAAATCACACACTGGGTTCGGAACATCAAGCATATCCCACTAATGGAGCTTAAGTCCAGGATCAGTGCGCAATACATTGTCAACCCCTACTTCACACAGCTGATGACCTCACCGCCCACTATAGCTCATCAATGACTAATGTTCTTGACCACATTACACCACTCAAACTAAAAAGATCAAGAAAACTCCAATCAAGATCCTGTTTCAACTAAGACCCTGCCAATGAAGGAAGACAACTTAGACAAACTGATAGGTTATGGAGACAAAACCCTTCACTGGCGCACCTCTCACTCCTAAGATCCGAGGAGCTCTGCTACAAGAAATACGTTTTCAGGGAAAAAGCCTCCTTCTTTTGTAATCAACTTGACCATGTAAAGAACCGACCAAGGGAGCTCTTAAACATAATTAAACAACAAACTACACTTATCTCCCTACAGGAAACAAAAATCACAAATGAACACTCCAAAGAAATAGCTAACTTCCTTTTTGAAAATTATGAATATGATTGGTTATCCATGATTGGCATATTTAATTTACTGGTAAGTCATCAGTAAACTGCACAGTTTGTGCCAGGGCCTGTAAATCAAATGCTACCAGTGAAATTGCAGCACTGGCTGTGCCACCCACATGATTAGCCCAGTAAATGTGTATCAGACCTACCACTGCCATGTTGGCACATGCAGTTGTAAGCTGTCATGTAGACCTGGCAAGTGCAGGCCCAAACCATACCTTTCCTTACATGTAAGGTACCCCTCAGGTAGGCCCAGGGTACCCCCATTGGCGGGGTGCAGTGTATGTGAAAGGTAGGACATGTACTGGTGTGTGTAACATGGCCTGATAGAGAAATACTGTGTAATTCATTTTTCACTTTCGAAAGGCTGTATGTCCCATAGGCTATTATTTGGGCTGGACTGTAACAATTGTACATGTGTAACTTTCAATAGGGACAAGATCGAAAAATTGAGTTTAGGCTCTCTGAATTCAGAATTTACTCCCGCATCTTTTAGGAAAGGTGCTTTTTAATATGTGTGTTTGAAAATGCCACTTTTAGAAAGTGGGCAGTTTCTTACTTGACCATTCTGTGTGCCTCTGACTGTTTGTGTATTCAGCATCTGGTTTTGGAGGGACAGGAGCTGGGGATGTGCATCCATTCTCGACAGTCACAAAGGGGGCTGAGGTTTGCCCTGTCTTGCTGAGGTGACTCATTGCTGGATTGAATAGACCTGGTCTTTATTTAGAGGGGTGGCAGGAGCTTCTTGAGCACCTTAATAGGCTGTGTCTCCTTTGCACAATCTTGTCTCCATTCCCTGTGGTCATGCTGGACCAGGGAGGACAGAACTGGTCTGGTCTGGACTGGGTTGAGAGAACCCAGCTCCAAAGAGAACAATACCAAAATGGGGTATAAGTATTGGACCTAACACCCCAATACTTTGTATTACTTCAAGAAACAAGAGGACCCAGCCAAGAAGAAGAGTGGAAGAACTGTATGAGGAGTGCTGCCTTTTCTGAGTGAGGGGTGGGTTGGCCTGCAGTTACTTTACTGCTTCTGTCTGTGGTGGAGGAAAATGACTAACTCTTTTTGCCCTGTTGTGGTATCCTACTTGGGAAGAATCCCCAAGGGTTTGTGTGTGCTTTCTTCCTGTTGGACGTCTCAGGGAAATCAAAGACGTCAAACCAAGTAACCTGCGTGGGAGGGGAGCTGGAGAAACTGTGTGAGGAGTGCCACCCCTGATGTGTGGGGGGTAGAACAACCCTGTAGTTGCTGCTCCTGTGTAGACTGGAGCAGCAACTTCACTGGACTGTTCTCACCCCGTTACTTTAAAACGTGAAAGGAGAGCTGTCTTCTTTGTCAGCTCACTGCAGGGGAAGTGTTTGCACTTGCCCCCAACCTCTGTGAAAATAGTAGCACATCTGGAGTGTATGGAGAGCTCTTTTACAGTTGGGAAGCAAGTGGTAAGTGCTACATTGTGCCAGTGAGTTTTGGTCTACAAACTAGCACGTGGTAAGCACTGGAAATTCTACTGCACGCGGCATGTGAAACAAGGAGAGAAAGATGCGCTGGTGTCTCGCCTCAGCGTCGCACCATGCAAACCCTCTTCAGGGTAGCCCCTCCTCCCTTTGGATAGGGAACCGCAATGCACGGAAGAATAGAGAAAAGAACCCTCAGCATGCGGTGAGTATAGGAGGAAACAGTGCCGGCGCATGGCATTAACCCCTGTGGCTGGCCGTCAAAGCCCACTGGTGAGGCCCCTTCCTGAGAAAGCCACAGCACCTGGGGAGAGGATGCCGTGCTGAGGGCACTGCATGGGACACCTCGGAGGGAAGGAGGATGTTGCCTCCCCTGGCTTCAGGAGGAGTGGGCTCCTCGGGACACAAGGGCCACTACCCCGCATAGGATTTGCAGGAAAGCTCTATGCCTAGGACATAGAGTAGTACTAGAACGCATTTTTGGTTCCTCCACTGGCTACTTCAAACAACAGTGAGATATTTCATGAGGGTGGGAAACAGCTGCGAGCTAGAATTTTGTATATCTTGACAATGACAGTTGCCATCCATGCTTTCTCACAAGCAAGTGTGTAGAGTACATTAGTTGAGCTGTGTGTGTTGCTTTATCCTTGAGAAAAACTGGTTTTCATTTGGACTATTTTTAAGTGGATACATTATATAAATTCATAATTGAGTGTGATAATTTTATAAGAGTGTATCTACTGGGTATGTGAGTACATTGAACATGGGAAGGAATACATGTGTCACAGTTTGGTATGTTTTTCTATACTATGTGGTGGTTGTCTCAGATCAGATGTGAAGGTACTGCCATCCTACCTTTTTTTAGTGATTGCTATCACTTTTCATTTTTTTGTGTGGAAACAAACATCTGTGCTCCTATAGCGCCTATCGGGACAACTGGTCATGCTAGACCAGGACAACGTAAACATTTCAGGCTGACAACAATGGAGCCCCGTGCAGCTACCCCTCGCAGTAGGTCTCAGTCAAAGTTCTATTGTGAGCACGGTTACATGTGGGAAACATGGATGTCTATATCCCTCTTATTGCTGATAATGCTTATAAGTTGAAATGACACAAGGTGTAAAAATCCGTTTTAAAGACATCGCCAAGTATGTGAGTTCGACTTGTGACAGAATATGCACTGGTGCACTTTGAGACAATGCACAATCGTGTCACTGAAATTACAACACTATACCTTTTGCAAAACACCGACATTGCACTGCACGACCAATCCTCCTGTTGATTTTCAATATGGACGATCTTGTATGGCGTCCAAAATAGATGCAGGTCTGTAGTTTCTGATAGATATAACATTATCTCTTTTCGTGCCGTCCATTGAGTTTGTACCAGCATTTGTCTGAGGACCGAGATTTGTTCCATTGTCCCTCTCCTTCCTTGTTCCAGTACTTTTATGACTGGACTCTTGACTTATTCGGAGCCTTTGTGATAAAATGTATTTTTCTATTGCCTATAAATGTATGAGCCTATATTCATGAATGAGATCTTAAACAAAATTCACTGTTGGATTCTCTGTTAATTGTAGCGTTTGTCCTGATGATGACCATACTAACTCTATTTGGTTGAAACGCCGTTAACGCCTAGCTTTGGCACTTATTCAAGAGGATGCATTAATTGCCTCTCCTGGTTTTGTGTTTTGTCCAATTCGTGTTTCTGTGAATTTATCTGCCTCTGCCATTATTTTTCTGTTTACACTGATAATTGTGTTTTTTGATCTTGTTTTTTGTGTAATTGTGTTGACTGAGCACCGTTAGTTTAAGATTGTATTGTATTCTTATAGTATGGTCTTAGTAAAACATTGCAAACATTATTGATAGGTTAATACTCTTCTTTTTTTCAATTTTTTATGATTTGTGTTTAGTGATATAATTTTCTTTCCTGTCGATCCTTCTTGCATTACTTTCTATATGTGTAATTTATGCTTTGTATAATTATGTACTTGAACCTCAGTTACTATTATAGTTTAGGATGTAAACAACAGCACAACTCATATAAAAGAAGCAATCAAGTGATTTAAAAGCACCGGGCTCTAAATCAATCCACCACACAAACCAGACACATGATTGCAGGGATGATTCTGAATATAGCATACTTACAGTATTACCCCGATTTCAATATTACACATAACACTATGGAAAGGGTATCTTCGCCTTAGTGCTGATGACGGAAACATATAGTTAAATTACAAACTACTTAAGTAATTAGAAAGAGAAATATGTGAATAGTTTCAGAATGAGAGAGGATGGGATTAGGAGGATGGTAAATATATATTTACACGTTTCAAAACAAGGAATTTTTTTAAGCAACCCACATTTGCGTGCACTGTGCATAAAATAAGTAGTGCCCCGTTATGAACATGAAAAATGAACTGCATTTAATATTGTAGCCCTTCTTTAATGCCAACATCCTTTTTACATTGTTCATCTTGATTTAAATCCCCTGCCTGAATGCACCTTAATTAAAATGTGCTACCGGTCAATATTTACTTGAAAGCTATTCAAGAAGTCTTTATTCATTTGTAATTGCTTTACAGATAAAGTCAGGGTAAAACAATTAAACAATTGGCAAATAGACCCTTATGTCCAGACGTGTTAAAACATTTCATGACCATGTAGTTAATTTAAAACCAGCCTACACAGTACAATAACTTAAAGGTCAGGTTGTCTTTCTGTTTCTCTTTGGAATGAGCAATTTCATATTAACACTGACATCACAGTGTAGGTACTGACAGAGATGCCAAAAGTATGCCGAAATTCTTGTACTCATTTGTGCTTATGTGAGAGTGTCAACTAAGGGCCTGATTACAAGTATAAGTGCTATATATCACACCTGGTAAATAACGAACGATATGAAGGGGTTCTTTATTTGTCTGGTGTGATAAATATAACTTATTACGAGTTTCTGGGGAATCCCTTGTGGATTTAGGTGTTTAATGAACCAAAATCCGCATGATACTTTAAATACTGTATTCTTCCCCCTCCCCCCAGTTGAATTTCAGCAGGTTGGACCTTCCGAAGTTAAACAACTCTTGAGTTATTTAATGTATTCAATAATGATCAGATACCTTAAACTGAACCAAACTCGTAATTCCGGCACAGGAGTAAACATGGGCTTACGCACGGGTCAGAATTTAACAAGAAACTTGGAATCAAGGCTTACCTTGAAAGCCTTAAGACCACATCTCCAAGATTCAAGCCTAGATGTAATTAAGCTACAAGAGGCAGGACCACTTAAAAAACTAAGCTTGTCTACTTTGCTATTGCCAGGCGGCAGGAACCAGTACTATTATAAGAATGCCATTTTACTATGGACCTTGACAGGTGCTCATTATAAAACACAGACAATGCCATTCACAACGAATACTGCCTACTGTACACCGGGGGCGCAAAATCACATACACACTGACACCCTTAGGTACTGGAAGCACATTAAGTGGCAGATTTACAAAGATATCTTAAAATACAACACAGCAACCACAGTGTCTGTGCTGAGGTGTGTGAGAAGGTGAGAGCAGGCAAGCACCATACATACTAAGATATAGCACTGTCTTGCTCTCTTCCTAGTACTCATACACATCTAGACTACCTATCCAAACACACACCTTACACAAGAAAGAAAGGGTGTGTGCATAACGGCTAAGATCGGTTCCGTACTAGAAGAGAAGCTTTCCAGTGCGAAATACTGTACCTAGACAAACTTGAAAATGTTTCCCAAGTTGTATGTGTTCTGTAGAGTACAGCACACATGCTAAATCATAAAACTTTGGAGAAATAAATTACTTCTCCAAATGAACACGACTCTCAAGATGGTGTTATTTTTTGGTGCAAAATCATGTTTGCTCTTGTCGGTACATGAAATTTTGCATGAAACCCCATGAGTAGTTGCATGGGAATGCCCATGTATCATCCCCTGGCAAAAAGTAATCCAAAGCTGTGCAAACTCTGCTAAGCCTTACTTCCAGGCATCTTTCCAGCACAAAACAAGTTATGAGCTAAAAAGTAAATTCAAAATGAAAATTTCATTTGGTTTGCATAACTTTTGTGACACAAACCAATGCAAAATGTTAGCAAATCTGCCCCTTTGTCTTTGAGCGTGCAAACACCTTCAAAGCACACTCTAGGACAGACAAATCCATACTCATGCCTGTTGACCATTCGGTGCCATATTAAAATAAAGGCGCACTGTCCCACTCTGCTCCATAGCTCTCTCCTAAGTTTTAGCACGGAACGCAAATGGAAAAAGAACGCCATATTAAATCAAATTCATGATCTCAGTGCAGGTGGGATTCCGGGTTTGCACAGGGAACAGCACATTAGTGAAAAGTTTTTTGGTTGAGGGAGAAAATGAGATAAATTATCTAATAAACAATTGCATGTTGCATTAGTAGAGTCTTGTAATTGGTGTGCTTTCTCTTACCTGTCCTGATTAACAGATCTTTGCAAATTAGCCGGATCTTACACAGATTTTTCTTATCATTTCACCATTTTATCATGTCTTAGACACCTCGGTAATTTGTAGAAATTATAATGCTGTGAGGTTGCAGACATGTTACAGTTTGGTGACTAATTATTGTGCCTATATTTGCTCTGTATTTTATATGATATATGGACATTAATGTCTTGGCTCATGATAATATGGTCCAGTAATTACACTGCTAGAATTTGCTGGTAAATTAGCACATTTCGTTTATAAAATGTAGATTTAAGTGGATTTAATATTGTGCAAACGCTGGAGGGATTTATAAAAACAATGTGACCTTTTTTCAATTTTGTCTGAAACCTACGGACCTTCTAAAAATACTAGTCTGCTACTTTTGCATGTAATTGCATCTACCGAGGAACATAGTTTGATTGGCTGAGTTAGTCATTCTAGTCTGTATTTAATCATGTCTATTATTATTAAGTTATTTTTTCGTGTTTTGTGTTTTAAGGTAAAAAAATGTCAGTAAGCCTATGTTTTGTTCTCTTTATTTTTTCACTGATTTACGTCCTGATGGCGTCTTAGAGAAGCAGCAAATTTAGGTTGAATTCCCTTTCCCTGTTTACTTACCCATGTAAGAATACAATGCACGGACATTTGAATAAGATGCTTCTAGTGGTGTGCATCTAAGGAGCTAGATAGATGGAGGGCATGATCAGAATTGGCAGACAAGAGAAACTTCAGCTAGGTAATCTAAAGAATGACGTTTTGTCAAGCTTTGGAGCATGGCCTCATTATTTTTTCCATTGCCATTGTGAAGACCATTGCAAATGTTAATTGCTGCCCCCACCATCCCTGGGTCCGCAGAAAGGTTTTTGAAATGCAGCCACCATTTTATAAACTCAGTCACTGTCTGTATTTTATTATTTACTATTTAATTCAATTACTTTTGTCCATTTAATTGTAACGGGAAATTAGTATTAATCCACCATTATGTTCTGATGTCAGATGACAGTTGTGGTTTAACTGTCTTTGTCAGCACTGTTATTATTATATGTCTTGAAAAAGTTGCTTTTCTTGGTACTATTTCAAAGCTGACTAAATAAAAGTCATTAATATAAGATCACAGTGTAGTTCCTACTGTAATTTTCATCTACTGCTATTCATTGCTATCTACTGTCTTCTTCATCTTAATGAAAGTATGAAATAAAAAAAACACTTCTTATGCACTATTTGCTACTCCAAGTTTGCAGCACTGTGAATAAATGCTGTATTATCTCTTCAATGTAGTTGTAATGGAAATGCTTGCAATTCACCAAGTTTATCAGCAGCACATATAATGTTGTGCTCGTTATATGTTACAATTAATACATCTTGTAAAACTATGTCCTTATTTTTGATAATTTGTCCTAAATATCTATAAAGGAAAGTGGCACGTTGCAGAGCAAGCTGAAAACAGATAAAGTTATAGGCAAAGAGCTGCATAACACTAGTGAACACAATAAATAGCTAAAGAATTAAGGCTTGTGGAACATAAATAACAAGAAAGTAATGGCAATGGCCCAGATGTACTAAGGATTTACTCCTACGCAAAGCAGCTCAGTGCTTGGTGTAAACTATCCATGGAATAAGGGGGTAGATTTATGAACTTGTCAAACAGTGCAGCACAGCAAGTCACCTTGCTGTGCTGCACTGCGTCACAGGAAAAGGGCAGCAATGTACTTTATTTAAGGCAATATGCCACATTCCTGCCTTTAACCCAGTCCTGGTGCTCTTTTGCCATCCTAGTGCCAACACAGGCATCTTTGCACCGTGGTGCAAGGTTGTCTGCTTTGCATGCATTAATGTTTATCTGCAGGAAGGTACCCCTTCCTGAACAAAAACAATCTCCTGAGGCATATTCCTCCTTCTATGTGTGCTTCAGAATGCAACACACATAAAAACAGGAAGTAATGAGGAGAAATAAGATATTTCTCCTTGTTAAGCATCTCATGGGAAGGCATACCTTTTTGGTGTATCATAGGTTTAACAGTTCTAGTAAATTTGGGAATATGTCAAAAACATTTAGAGTTGTGTGGGGACACATACAAAATGCCCATGGAATGTCTCCTTTGTGCAGGGTAAGGCAATGCAGTGATTTGTGCTGAATTGCTTTACTCTAGAATTATGGAGCCACTCAGGGCCAAGCAAAATGGCCTTGCGAGCCTTCATAAATCTCACTTGAGGTTTGCATCATGCATATACCACGCTGTTTGGTGCAAACGCTCGTAAATAGACCCCATGTTATCTTGCACTGGAAAGGTTCCCTGCTCTCAGCGCAAAAATCACCTTGCGCTGCTTTGCATCTCTTTGCATCGCTTTTCATACAGGTAGTGTTACTGGGCAATTCAACACACAATCTCACAGGCTTTAAGCGAAATCTGATCTACTAAGATACCAGGATCAGACTTTGCATCAAAATGCCTACTTGATGCTGATGTTAACAAGGAAAAATGTGTTCATTCCTTAAAAATAAAAATTAGCATTGCACGTGTGCTTCACTGTACAGCACACATCCAATGCGTGGGATCCTTTTGAGCTTTTCTAGGCATAGAAATTTGTATTGGAAGGGAATACTTTCAAGAAAAATCCTTCGATAGGTATCGGACACTCAACTCTGCATCATGCTGCAAGGTTCTGCATCACACAAGGCAGCTATGCTAATCCCAGCGCAGGGGATACAAACAGCATTGGGGCAATTTTAGTAGGTATGATTCTGCACTGTGTTTTCCCCCTTGCACAATGCAACACAGAACATTTGTTCTTGGTGCTGCATTGTATGAAAAGCTAGTAACCTAAGTGTTTAAATGATAGGTTGAAGATTAGGTCAAGAGTTGAGTGTGGCTAATTTCTCACTATAATCTTTAGCAACGTCACTATTAGGAAGGACTCTGGGCTACAGAAGGACATTACAAAAGTCGGAATGAATGTGTAAAGAAGAAAAAAGTTACAGAATTTTCTATCTAGTTCATTAAAAATGGGAAAGAGCAGTATCTGTACAAAGACCAAATTCGGTTACTTAGAACTATAAAATTGATAGATGAACAGAAGATTAAAAAAATGTATACCTCTCGGGTTTAAAATAAATGTATATTCATTAGACAGTAAAGCTTCACTTCACTTTGTAATCATAGTTTGTAGATAGTAATTATGCAGATAGATAAAAACAATACACGAATCAGTAGAGGCAAGTAATATGAAAAAGATGAAAATGTGGAATTCGGGAGAAATGAACATAAAAGTTCTATCAAAGATACAAAAAGCGAATAATGCCAAACATGACGCTTTGAGGGATATATGGATAAACTTATTTCAAAGTAACACCATTTTTCAATTTAACACTGGAAAAGGACGTTCAGTGGGTCCAATATTTAAATCACTGATCACAGCAGAGCAAACCAGAGCCACTTCCAGCCTGGAGAGACCACATTAACTTGATATTTGTCATTTGTTATAAAATCTATGGGCACATTGCATCAAAGCGAGTAATCTGAAACACTGAAATTCCATGGTAGAGTAAGACCACTAATAATTGGGCTATTCCCTGAACAAGTTGATACTCCTCTGAATATCATGCTAGAAACTGGGGACTCTGAACGTGATGACTGTGTTTGATGGCAGCAAAGATGTTGTATTTGAGTTTTCATAACTATTGTTTAGCACAATGTCCCTCCACCTCAGACGTACACCTTTGTTAGTTCCTCTTAGATAATGGCCGCCCCTCTTTACAGCCTCATGCTACACCCACTGCGCCACAACTGAAGTATGGAAAGAAGACTAAACAAAGGACTACCCAAAGAACCATCATTTATCAATCAGTGTTCATTTACAAATAACGCAATTAATCAGTAGATTTGTAGAGCACTTCTTTTCACCTGTGAGTGAATCCAGGCGCTGGCTGTGTCTAGTTGAGTAGCCAAATAACGAGGTCCTCAGGGACTTTTGAAACTCTGAAAGAGATGGGGAGGTCCGAAAAATAAAGGTAGCTCATTCCATGTCTTTGCTGCTAGTTAGCAGAAGGACTGACTTCAGAATCTGCTATATCGGAAGTGGTGTGTGAAGTTTAGACAAAGGCACATGGAGCAGAGGTGCCTTGTGGGCTGATGGAAATTCAGGCAGTAGTTCAAGTCCACAGTTGTACAGGGTATTTTATGCATGGGTCAGGAGCTTGAACTGGCATATTTTCTGTACAGCGAACCGGTAGAGTTCCCTGAGGTAGGGGGTGATGTGGGTTCATCTAAGAATATCAAGGACGAGTCTGGCTGTGATGTTCTGTATGGTCTGTAGTTGTCCGAGGAGGTGAACTGCGATGCTTGCGTAGAGAGCATTACCATAGTGCAGGCGGCTGAACATGAGGCCTGGATGATGGCGTGTCTTAAGCTTTGGGATAGCATTTGAATATCTTACAAATCATACAGAGGATGAAAAAGCAGGAAGAGGAGACAGAGTTGACATGAGCTTGTTGTCCAGAATGATGGCTCGGTTCCTAGCATGGTCAGTGAGGATAGGAGTAGGTCTGAGTTCTGAGGGCCACCAGAATGCATCCCATGTGGAGCTTTTGTTTCCGAAAACCAGTACTTCTATCTACTCTGACTTGAGCTTCAAGCAGGTGGCCTTCTTCAAGGTGGCAATGTCTGTCATGCAGTTGTGGAAGTTGGTCTTGGTGTTGGTGATGTCTTCGGAGAGGGATAGGATGAGTTGTGTGTCATTGGCGTCGAATATGATATTGAGTTCTTGGGTTTTGGTGATGCTGGCCAGAGGTGTCATATAATTGTTGAAGAGGTAGGTAGGGCTGAGCGAGGCACCTTGGGGTACTCCACTGATGATTTCCTTGGGTTTGGAGGTGAAGAAGGGAAGGTGGACCTTTTGCGTTCTCTCAGTGAGGAAAGAGGTGATCCATCTGTGTGGCTCCATGGAGACCTATGTTGTGCAGCCTTGTGATGAGTGTGTGGTGAGAGACCATATAAAAGGCTGCTGAGCAGTCTAAGAAGATCTCTCGGTCGACGAGGACTTGGTTGTCATTGGTAGGCGTGATGAGGGCTGTCTCAGTGCTGTGGTTGCTGCAGAATCTGGTTTAGGAGGAGTTGAGTAGTAGGAGATTCTGTTCCAGATATGAGGAGAGCTGTTGGTTAATGGCATTTTCAGATACTTTGGCCGGGATAGAGGCAGGGAGATTGGTCGGTAGTTGTTGAATTGGCTGGGGTCTTCCAATGGTTTCTTTTGTAGGGTGTTGACTTCTCAATGTTTCCAGTCCTCAGGGAAGGTGGCCAAGGAAATTGAGTTGTTGAACAAAGCGGTTAGTATGTTCTTGATTCTGGCTTCACTTAGGTTAAAGGTGTGGTAAGTACATGGGTCTGTTAGGGTCCTTGAGTGGACCGAGTTCATGATGGAGGTGATGTTCTGGGGGGTGAGCTGGCTCCATTTGGTTAGTCAGTTGTCTGTGGTGATAAAAGGGTTGCTATGTTGCTTCAAGAAGTCAGTGGCCTTGGGCTGGAGTTTGAGGTTTCTACACATGTTGGAAATCTTGTCGTAGAAGAAGTTTGCGAGGTTGTCGCAGAAATTCTAGGAGTGGGTAATGCTGTTTGTTGTAGCTGAAGAGTTTTGGAATTCTTTGACAATGTTATTTGCTTTTATGGAGATTGATATGATGCTGGAGACTAAGGCCTTATTTTCTTTTCTCTCAACTGTCTGTGGTTGAGGTTGAAGGTTGTCTTGATCGTGGGCTTGTTGGTCGTATCCTTGCAGGTGTGCCATCTTCTTTCCAGTTGTTTACAGTGTCGTTTAGCTGTTCTGAGGTCTTCAGTGTACCAGCTAGGCTGATTTGTTGACATTCTGTGGGTGTTGTTGCCAATTGGAGCAATATTGTCTGCACAGTTGGTGATTCAGTTGTTGAAGTTTCTGACATTCTGGTCTAGGTCATTGGAAGACATGGGGTGGGTGGTGTTGAGGACATTGATAAATGTGTCCTTTGCGACTTTGCTCTAGCTGCAGTGGGAATTTGGGCAGACTGGGGACGGAGGTCAGTGAACTGGTGATGCTGAAGTGGACAATAGAGTGGCCTATCCATGGTATGGCTGTGCCTGATGAGGTCACTGGAGGTGAAGATGGGATCTAGCTTGTGGCCTCAGGTGTGCGTGGGGTCTTGGACTAGTTGGTTGAGTCCAAATTGTTGTTCATGCTGTTGAGGATGTTGGTAGTGTTGATGTCATTGTGGTCGCCGATATGGAAGTTGAGGCATCAAGAAAAATGTAGTTATTGCAGCCTATGGCGAATGGGGTGATGAAGTCTGTGATGAAGTTTCAGAAGGGTGGACATGGTCCTTGAGGAAGGTAGGCAAGGGTACCCTTGATGGTGGTTTTGCTGTCTGTTTGGAGTCAGAAGTTGAGTTGTTCCATTTGTGGTGGAGCACTGGATGGATTCCTTGCATCCAATGGACAAACCATGATGATTATGCAGTCTGTGCTGGAAAGACTTCCAGGAGGGGACTGTCTCTCTTTCAGGATTGGATCTACTTTCTATTGAAAACAGTTTTGATCTTCCATGTCCATTAAACTCCTTTATTGTTTTTCTTCAATTGTGGGCCATCTTTCTGTGTTTTATTCATTTAGGTTTTAGACTAGGCTTGGCTTAGGACTTCGCACTTGTATTTTTAATTGTATTATTGTTCACTTGATTTTCTAATGAGAACTACTTCACACATTTCTCTGGATATGGGTGATGCTACTCTGGCAACTCTAACAAAGTTGAACCATAGGCAAGCTAATGATTGTCTTACAGGAACATTTTGTTTTAGGTTTGTGTTTCCTTCGGTTCTGAAGTGTGGGCACTCAATCAGATGACATATTATGACTTAGTTTCCACCCATAGCCTTCCGAGCAGGTTTCTTACAGTGGAGATATGACTAACACTTTCTTTAGCTACTGGACAAAACAAAAAGGTGATGGGTACAATGGTTTAATTATTCTCAGCTATGTCTAATTACTCTGCATTTTCTCACACTGATGCACTAGACAGAGACCAGTCATATGCATGTCCAAAGTCTAGCCAAAGCTACCAGGCCTAGGTCCCACAGATAGAATAAACAGCAGCCTTATCAGTGAAGTGCAGCTTGGGCCCACTTCCTCAGTGAACACAGAATAACTGTGGAAAAATATTGTGTTCCTCCAAACCTCGAGATTTGTAGTCACATAACCTCTGATGACTGACCCAAATTCTTTGTATACAGTGAATTAATGCTTCAGTTTGATTGACGAAATATCAACTATTCACACAAATTGGCATGGAGGTTAGTGATGAAGAGGTGAACCTGTGAAGGACCGACAAACCGACAAGAAAATCTTGTATACTAAACAATGGAGTTACAATGTATACATTACTTATGGGATGATGTATGTTTACATAGGATTGGTGGGTCCCTGCTCTTTTATCTTTTTAATGTACTGTATAAATTGTACACTTTTATGATGAATTTTTTTATCGAATAAAGTAAACTACTACTACATTACTTATGGGACGTGGGATGTGTTGACAATGGTTATCTAAATGTACGGTATGTATGTATATACTCCCTGATTTATTTTCTCATGGCACAGCATTCTACATTTCACTCCATTAACCCTGAAAGAAACTCAGCTAAGGCATCAGTTATTTCAGAAATCAGTTTTCTGGACATTGCCCAGTGACCCTTCCCTTTTGCTAAGGTCATGATTAGGTTGTCAAGTGACTTTCCATCTTGGATTCTGTAGGTTATCCATTCACTTAAAAGATGGCTTATTCAATAAACATGGTATGCGAGATTATGCCCTCTTCATACTCTACAAATAAGTTGGCTTGTCCTCTAAAGACTTGGAGATTGTGTTATTATAATGTATGTGGACTTGCACAAGAAATTTCCCCAAAAATTGTTGACTACAAAATGTTGGTACATATTTTAATTGTGGGTTCACTTAAAGAGACCACATTTATTCAGGAATGGGAACATTGCAGGAGTTCCTGGTGAAATAGAAAAAGCAATTCAAAATACTCCTCTCCAATTTATGCACAGGAAGCTCTTCCAGGACTACATAAATAAATGCTTGGTGGCTATAAATGAAAGAAGAGCCTCCGTTTTGCTAATTTCAGTGTGCTACAACATAGTTTTAGGGGAAACTATTGGTAATTAATGACACATCTTGAGATGTTCAAAAACAAACCTCATGAACCACCACATGTAACAAACGTGGGGTAGTGCCATGATGTAATTTTCTGCACCATATTAAGGCAGAAGTAATCTGTGGGCTTCTTTTTGGAATCTTCTACTCTTACATTAACTTGTCCTACCAATGCCTGTTTTGTTGACAGAAGAGCTCAGAAGAACAAAGAGACAATTACCTGTCCTGTGTTTCCAAGCTCTGCTGTCAGGAAAATATGCATTAACTCAAGATTTTTAAAATTAATATATTCACTATGGGTCCCAAATCTGAACCACACAGACCTCTTCTGCACCCATTCATAGCAGTAAATGACATCATTATATTTTTAATTCCCCCATTTGTAAACATATTGATAAAGATGTATTTGGCTTAACTTATGAGAATGGGGACAGTTTCGTTCACTTTCCGCATACATCATACGGTGACTCTTTGAACGATATAATGTTCACGTTCGACCTGGGATTTGTCAATATGCTGTGTTCGCCCATGGTTCCTTTCTGCCCTACTTTCAATGCTTGTGGTACATTTTCTACTATAGATTTTATTTTGTCTTCCTGCAGATATTCTTCATGTATGAAAAATTTTAAGACACATGAGATTGCCTTAAGCGATCACTTCCCTCTAAGTGTAGATGTGACAGTGCTTACACAGAGCACTAACTCTAGAACAATATCCATAGATAATGTTGACAATATTGCCATGAGTAGGCGAAATGGATACGCACTTAAATGGGCTACTGTAGACACCTAGGGCCAGATGTAGGTAAATATTATTTACCGATTCTAAAATACCGAATTTTACCGATTGGATATTTTAGAATCGGTAAATGATATGTAGCTAATGATTCGGTACATTTTACCGACGAATCGATAAAATTCGGTAAATACCGATTCGGTATTTACCGTTTCGGTATTCCCCATTCATTCCTATGGGCCTGGAGGCCCATAGGAATGAATGAGAATTACTGATTCGGTAAATACCGAATCGGTAAAAAGGGGTAGACTTACAAGGGTGGCAGGGTGGCACATTGACACCCTGTTGCACCCCTATATAGTGCATGGGTGCACATGTGGCAGACATACATGCCCTAAGGGCATGTATGTCTGCCACATGGCACAGTTGAAGAAAGCACAAAATTGCTTTTTTTAGGGTTTTTGATATTTACCACCAACTTGTAGTTGGTGGTAAATAACAAATCCTTACAAGTGAAATGCACTCAATTGAGTGCTTCCTACATTAAGGATTCTGTAATTTACCGAATCGGTATTTAAGAATTTACCGATTCCTTAAATTGCCGATTTTGTAAATTACCGAATCCTTAAATTAGGCCCCTACATCTGAAAAGCCTAATACCGGTCGGTAACGGCCGAAATTCGGTAATTTCAGCCGTTACCGACCGGTATTAGGCTTCCTACATCTGGCCTCAAGCAACTTATTCCAAAAATTGTTTTTAATTGTAAAAACATGTTCCTGCATTGCTTGGATGAAAACACACCAGTCAAGAGATTAGGGAAAACCTTTTGGCTATCTCAAATTATATAAAGAAATCACTTTTTGTTGAAACTAAAAGGAAAGCTAATAATAATCAAGGATGTTTGATACTGAATGTACAAAGGCATATTCCAATCTTAAAAATTGTATACATGCCACAGTAAAAAATATCGACCACATTACGGAGGCAAGGCGAAATTATAAAACTGTACTTACAGGTAGAAAGACTATTATAAAACAAGATACATGGCAGGCCTTACATGAAGCTGCTGAAAGTCGTGATTTCTGTTTCTTCTGGAAAGCGGTGAATGCCCCTTTTTAGTTAAAAAGGAGATGGCCACCATGGAGATTGCCATCTCCGAACCAGAATGGATAAAACATTATTCAAACTTGTATAATAATCCGACTTTAGATGTGCATGGTACTATACTGAACATGGAGGCTACAGTACAAGAACTAAGAATGGATTTTACAATCATTTAGATTACTGCAGCTACTAATTCTAGTTTTGGTGGCAAGGCCCCAAGGCCAGATGGCATTCCTGCGGACCTTTTTAAATCTAACCTAGCACTATGGGGTCCGCTATTAACTCAGGTTTTTAATGCATGTAATAAAAACTGCTTTTTACCAACTTGATACGAATACACAATCGTGCCAATTTTTAAAAAGGGAGATACGATGAACCCGGCTTGCTATCGCCCTATTTTATTGTTAGATTCTACAGCTAAGATTATTGGGCGGGTTTTATTAGACAGAATGCAGGCCCGGGCTGAAGAACAAGATGTTATCAGTGATTTACAATACGGGTTTTGCAAGGGTCTGGGTACAGTTGAGCAGGGTCTAAACCTGCATATTTTATTGGACAAGTATACAAGGTCAAAAAAGGGCAGATATATATAGCAGTTTTAACCGCTATATATTGGCAGATGCATTAAAGTCTGATGGTGTCAAATATATTAGATGGTTGGAGTATGTGAAAATGTTCCTCACAAAAATAGGACACCCGAAGTTTTTCACAGAGCCTTCTTCGATGTGCAGTATATCTAGGAAAGACCTTAAAGCCACCTGGATGGTTCTTCTGGGCGAAGTTAGAGCCACCAATGAAATGAGAAAGCCCATGGCACAAGCCCACTACTTAACTCTGCTGACTCCAATAATCCAGCCGTATATATTTTTAATACATCGAGACTTTAACCGTTTTTTGTTGACTCGTTTTAGATTGAATATTTTATTTAAATCCCTAAGTTTTCCCGTAATGAACAAGTGGTCTAGAGATCTGTGTAAGTGTCCGTGCGATGACTTCTCATCACAATCAACTATCATATCATGTTTTTCTGTAAATACTATGTTGCATTAAGAAAGAAATGGATTGTACCTGTTTTAAAGAATTTTGGTCTGAAATGCTGCCGACCAGAATTTTTAGCATTGCATTTTTTAGAAAATGAATGTGTTATTGCATCTGTTACTGCGTTTCTTAAAAACATTTTTAGTTGTCAGAAATCCATAATAATGTGATATGTAAATGCACTTTGCTGGCCAAGAAATTATTTTTTAACGTATTTCATGTGCTTTTATGGTTATTGTTCACTATAACCAAATAAAGATATTTGATTGATTGATACATCATTATATGGCCTCCCTGCATCTCTCATGACACATTCTGGGGGAATATTTACTAACAATTTGCAAAACACAGCTCAACAATTGAAGTTGCTGCACTGTATTGCTTGAAACAGTCATAGCAGGACAGTACCATATTTTCAAAGATATGGCACAGTTCTGTTCTCTCCTAGCACTGCCGCTCTTTTGCAGAGGCACCCTTATGTCATGATGAAAGGATGCCTGTGTTGTGGTCAGGTTAGCTTTTGGTCAGGAAGGGGTACCTTCCAGCACTAAATTCCAGAATGCAGCATATATGCAAAGAACAAATAAGGAGAAATATTTTTCTCACTAAGCCACTTTTTTGTAGCCACACCATTTTGGCAAAACCCATGTTTGCAAGTGTAAATATTGGTTTGCATCAAAATATGTGTGGGTTGCACAGGAATGCCCCATATCACCCATGTAACGCCTACCTGATGCAAGGTAACACAAGTCAGCACTAAGCACTCCTTTGCGATTCTTTTTATTTTATACACAAAGCCACAACAATCGGGATTTACTTAACTTTGTATATCCCAAAATGGGTTTTGCATCGGGCCGCACCAAATAAGTGAGATGCCACCCTGATGCAAAATCTAAGTAAATTTGGGCTTGGATATTCAACCTTACCATACACACTATTGGTCTAAAGTGGCCTCTGGTGCCATGCACACACACATACTCACTCACTCACACCCATGCATCCACACATGCACACACACCCATTCACAACACTCACTCACTCATTCATATATACATACACTCACACACTAAACATAAGAAGAAGACTTTCATTCGATTTCAATTAAATCATAAAAACAAGACACAATTAACTCACAAAATACTTAAATTCATTAAACATTAATACTAATTTGAATATGAAATTACATTAAACTCGTTAAAAGATGTTCTAAAACTGTTGTTAAAAACTATTTTCTTGGTTGGGTGTAAACATATGACGTCCAGCCCTGCAAGGTGAAATCGGGCTTCTGGTATATATGGATTAGGCCGATCACCGGCTGGCCAAACCCATAATTCATGAACATAATTTATGAATAAAGTGCTGTTGAAAAGGTCATGTAAACTGTAGGATTTTGATTTAAGCCAGCAAAGTTAATTCTGCGAGTCATGTTAAATTCATCTGTCACTCTTCTCTAGTTAATTTGCCACTAAACATAAAAAACACATAAAACTTACCTGCTTTTCAGAAGCGAAACCTTGGAGGTCCCTTGGAGGTCAGCCAGTCAGGGAAGGCATCAGTCCCTCACTTGTCACAGAGTAGGATGTAGTCAGTGAGACTGCTGACCCAACCCCACTCTATAACAAGGTGTCACTGATTGACACTAGGTCCTGGGCACTTCAGGGCTTAAACCCGAAGTGTCCAGTTCTGAGCCAATCAGTGATGCTCCGCTTTGTCCCAAAGGGGAGTACCTTGGTGCACTTTTCCCAGGCTGAGCAACTCATGCCCACAGGGCTGTGAAATCCTCAGTCTGGCAAAGTTCAGCTCAGGCAGCCAGAAGTATAATTTAGCACACGTCTAACTCCTGACTGCCTGCCTGAACAAAAAGAGTGTATGTCAGGCAGACCTTTGTCTAGCCTGACAGATACTTGTCTTGCCTGGAAAAAGGTGAAGGGCGTAACCCCTCAGCCCATATGGACAAGTTGCTGCTGTTCTGGTGTCAACCGTGATGCTTTAAAATTATGAGGATAACAAATTAAACACATACATGTTCAAAGTACATAATCATATTCTGCGTTAGATGGAAGGCAGATAAAGTTACTGATGAGAAGCAGCCCTACTGTGTTTCAAGCATTTTGTTTGCTCCTTTTGAGTTGTAAGATTCAGACAGCTGGTAATAAGTGAGCTTTGGCAAAGTTTAATGCTTCTGCTTATATGTAGTTTCTGTTTTTATAAGAGTTTAGCTTGAAAAATGCATATTAATAGAAATAAAAGCGAACATACATATGTCTTTTAATATGGCATTTCACAAAGTCAAACAAATGTCACAAATCCACCCACACACAGAGAGCTTAAACCCTTCTCTGAAAAGTAGCAGCTCAGTCTAAAAAAAGGGTATTTACAAAGATGTAGTGTATATGCGCATGTTCATTTCCCCTAACTGTGGGTGCTTAATTGCGGATTGTCTCTTTTTTTTTATAGGGATTACCAGTTAATGTGAAGTGTGATTTGCGTTTAATTGTGCACAGACGTAGGAGTGGATATGAATTAGAGAGACCGATGAAGTAGAAGATATAAAACCTTTGACAGTGATGTTACAATTTCTCAATAAGAAATTAACTTTTTATATAAAAGGTTAACAGTTTATAAATACTCAATGTATTTTTACTCTTTACATTCACGAGCTGAAACACAGAGCTAAGCATGAAGTGTTAGTGTTTCTGCAGCATCCTGAGTAATACATATATATTTAAGCTATATTATACAACAGTAGAAGGTACTCCCAAGATATTTATTAACTTAGAGTAGAGTCAGATGATCAGATGAGGTAAATTCAAGGGGCCAATCCTCTGCCATTAACAGTACGAGGATTTTAAATCAGACCCTTGAGAATGCGGGTGCAGTTTGTAAGAAAATGCCCCTTTTTGCATAGCCAATCACATTTACAGCTGAATTTTATAGCAGTTTTTTGGACACTGCACACTGGGGCAGTATTGTCCCGTGCACAGTGTATGCACTCTGAACTCTAAAACATGTAGAGATTGTCTTATGGAAAGTTAAATGTCATTAGGGAGCTGCTGTGCAATCCAATAGTTGGACATAGGAAAACATAGCTTCAGGCCTATCATTATAGTATAACTGCTGCAGTTTGAACCTGCAGTATGACCCGTTACAATGACCCTTTTGACAGGGTGAACTCTCCCTTTAAACTATTAATTTCACTCTTATATAGATAGGCCTTGTAGCATGCAAGGAAGGGTACATAGTTTTAAATAGTGGGACCTGTAGAAAATTAATGTTGCAATAACTCTATAGTACCAATGCCCCAAAACCTATTTTCACCATGGAAGGCTGTCGCTGGTCTATGATGGAACGTAGAGTACAGATTAAAATATTAAGAATGCTATTTCAGGTGACGGACAAGCTAAACAAAAAACAATTCAACTAAATTTTAAAAATCTTTATTAAAATTCCAATTTAATGGCAAAGTTAGATATTTAATACATATTTATAAAAAGTAGCACACGTTATCTTTTCCTTGCCTGAAGCTCCTAGAAGCTAATTTCCATTAGCCTGCTAGGAACTGTACTGTCAGTGCTTGACCTTAACCCGTTCCGTGCTCCTGTTGGCCAACGGCCAACAGGAGCACTATCTGGCTGGTGCTGCGAACGACCGTTGGCCGACGCAGCCCCGCCCGTTTCTTCGAAGATTCCGCACTGGCGCCGATCGTTCGAAGCAGCTATGTGGTTAATGTGATACAAAAACTGCTCCCAGAGCAGAATCAATGGCCTGGGTATGGGGTGGAATTTTCCTTCCTCTTGCAATAAGACCAGGGAGGGTGGACCTAGCATCCCCCGTAATGTATTAAGGGACTGCCCTTCCACAAGTAAATGTAAGATGAGACCTGGTGAAGTGAAAACTTTGTCTCCCCCCCAGCCAGGCTGGCTCCAAAACCCACAGGTTGCATGAGGGAGAAAGGTTTTTCCCAATCTTGCATTCTAGTAAGATGTACTGTGGATTTACCTGCAGTAGGGCACAAAGGAACTGCTGGAACAATGGGTAGGTTTGCCTCTGGGATATTTTTTTCCTATTGGTAGGGGTGAGCCGGGAGTCAGCCACACCCACTAACTAGTGTCATCCATATATGTGGCACTCCAAAACATCCTCCACACAACACTTTCTAGAGCTGTAGAAGAACCAAAGGAGGAGTGCACCTGCTGTTTGATACCTGCAAAAAGAACTAAAGGACCAGTGCAGCTCTCACTTGTATCACGAACAAAGAAGTAGACTCCATAGGTCACTTGGCTGACCTCCTGTTTGGCAACAGGGATAAAACAAGTTGCAAGAGGCCTTATTCCTGAAGTGCCTACCCAACCAGCACCGCCCGCCGCAATGTTAAGAATGCGGGATGCACCCGCTAGGGTGGTGAGGGCATCCTAATGGCCCCCACAGGACCGGCGCCCTTATGGCAGGCAGTCCCATTTTACGTCGGGATGGCGGGAGGACAAAGTCCGCCCGCCATCCTAATGGGCCCCTAAGTCTGAAGGTAAAATCTGTGTTTGGGTCAAACCTGATTGGTGCGTCTGAGTGGCATCCTATTGCAGTCAACCTGAAATTGTGCTTTAGTCTTGGTAAATCGCTAACAGTGATGTCTGATTGCTTTTTTACATTTTTCTTGGTGCCTTTCACCTTATATCTTTAAAATTCTGATTTACGGTTCACCTTATTGGATTTTTGTCATTTTGGTGTCATTTTGTTTACCACATTTTACTTAGTTTTCATAAATTGATCAGGGACTTTTATTGTTTTGTGTCTTTACATTTTTGTTACTACAAAATGCTTTACATATATTTTATCTAACTAACACTTCTCTGTTCTGTGCCATAGCTACCAGAGGTAGAGCTCATCTTTAAATTATTGAATCTCTATTAGGATCCAAGGATTAGTGACTTTATTACTTGTGAAGGGCTACCATCCTCCCAAATTAGTAATTCACTATCTTAAATTATGCATGATAAATTCTTCCAGAAATTGTTTAAAGATTCCAATAATATAAATGTGTAGTTATATAGCCTTTTCTTATAACATATAGTAGAGCACTCTTATGTATTGTACATGTATTTAGAGTACCAGAGAGTTTAGAATTACAGATCAGTATGTTCAAGATTCATCTGCCTACTTTAAAGGTCACTCTTATTTCATGGCATCACAAAAGAGCCCTTCTTTGTACAAATCTTGTAATGGACTTTTATCCATCAATTTATGATTGAGTTTTACACTGGAAAATTGAATAGAATCTTGTAAACATGAAAGTCTTAATTTACATCATCGGGAAAATGGTGACAATGATGAAAAAACATTCCTAAGCAATAGATTGTCAAGACAAGATAGAAGCTCATACTGCTTTAGAGCTTGTGCTAATTCTAATGTTATGATCACTTTAAGGCACGTTTATCATGTCTATAACTTCCTGTAGGCAGAGGGGACAGAGTCTATGCCACTTGGAGGTGACCAGGAGACATGGAAGAGCAATGCCCACGGATGACGGAAAATGCAGGAGTGATGATGGTAAACTTGTTGTGGCAGTTGTGAGCACCAGCAAGCCTTGGCAGCAGCAACAGACTTGGTAAGTGATGAAGAAGCAACGTTGGGACCATCGAGGTCCAAAGGACTCACCAAGTGCAGGAGAGTCAGAGCAGGTCGGGATAAAGCAGAGGAGCCCACTGAAGCAAGAGAAGACCCTCGAGAGGACCACAGGCCAAAGTCACAGGAGCCGCAAGAGGACCTTGAGCAGCTCACCAAAGATGAAGGCCACAGTGCAGAGAATCCGGTGAGGACAAAGACCTTGCAGGAAGAGATGCGGGAGGTTGGAGCTTGAAGCATGAAGATCTCTATAGTGCTGAGCCAACAGCCCTTGGCAATGGTAAGTCAACACGTGTACATGAGTTTGGTATCAGTGGTACTGATGGAGGATACTGGCCTTAAACTTTCTGAGAGGACAGGTTAGGCCTAGCAGGAGTTGCACAACCACCACCCATGTTGCTGAGCCATTTAAAGTCTGCTGGACGTCAGGAGCAGCAGACCAGTCAGCTTCGTTGTGGTGCCTGCAGATGCTGGGGAGTGACTCCTTCCCTCCAAGGGAGATTACTTTGGGTGTCCTTGATGCCCACAGGTCTGTTGAAGATCCTGGAAGAAGTACAGGCACAGTCAATGAAGAACACTTGCAGAACAGCAAGACCAAGAGCGACAGGAGACTTCCTTGATGCAGTCTTGGTTGTAGGCAATGTCCAAGTGTCCATTCGGTTGAAGAGAGATGTGGTTTCAGGCTTGAGTCATGTCCCATGATGAATCTGAGGACCCACCCACAGGTAAGCCCTTTTATACCCTAAAAAAGGGGGTAGGATGACTCAGGGGCCCCTCCCAGAAGAGAGGCCAGACATCAGGGAGGATTCTCCCATGTCCTTTGTCCAGTTTTGTGCCAGAGTAGGAGCCAAGTGCTCCCTGAACTGGCGTAACCCAGAGTATGCAAGAAGGGCACCAAATGTGCCCTTCAATGCAGTCTGGTGGTGCTGATAAGTGCCCCTTCCCCAGCCCAATACACTGAGTCCTGTATGAGAGGTGGTCACACCCCCTGCAACAGTAAACCTTTTGTTGGGGGCGGAGCTAGCTTGCGACCGAGATGGCCGTCCATGCATCATAGCACAATCCGAAAACTATGTGACATTTCCAGGTTTTATACCTGCATAACTGAGGCCTCTGTGTGGGAACATCTCTGGAGCTGGGCGATTGTACTCTGGTTCTTCTAGGACTGGGAGAAGAGCTGCCACATCGTTTGAAAGTTATCTGCCCTGCAGGGCCCGGATCCCCGAACCACAGTGGGCGTACGGTGCCACGTAGGGTTTGGCTGTATAGCATATGTAAAAACCTGGGAACTACAAGCTGTCTAGTAGCAGAAAGATTGTTATGTACCAACACTGCACCTTCTGTTTCGATAGCTGTTGCCAAGTACCTCGGATAGATATGGATAATCAGGGCTAAATCAATAAATATCTAAATTATACCTGCCTGGTGATTTAAGGGGCTGCTAATGTGTTGTTGTATGATGTAAATTCATTATATGCTTTTGTATTGTGTTTTTGTAGTATAAATAACGGCCTAGTGGCACTTGACTGCTCCAATGAATATTTAAACTCTTGGTACTCCTTATGTTGTGTATTAATTGCTGATTGCCAAACAAGCCTTTTTTTCACCTGTTTTTATGGACTCTTTTAAATGGAAATATGTATTTAAATCTGTACAGTTGTTTTTATGTGCTTTTATGACTTTTTGGTTGAATAAAGCTTGTTTGACTTCACAGTGGGCATACCGGCGGAAGCTGCAACATCGTGGGCCGCTGTATGTCTGGGTAGCGGCCCGCTACATCACGTTTGGTTGAGGACTGCTGCCTCACGACTTGCTTGGGCTGGAGATCGGGGCGGCACCCCAGGAGAACTGCTGGAGTGCCTCGATCGCAACTGTGCGGTAAGGGAAAGAGGTGGGGACCCCCGGGACCGACCGGCAGACTCCGGGCTGTGTGCATTGTGCAGAGAGAGCATACACTGGTGGGCGGTCTCGCCTGTCCCTGTTTTACCGCATTGAAATAACTGATCTGGAGTGTGGTACGGGCATCGATTGGGGGCCTAGTATTCAAGAGGCATTACGGTGACGCTGCTGAGGGATATCCCCCCCCCTATTTTGAGACAAGATAGATATCGTGTTTTGTGTCTTGTGCTGTGCGGGTGCCTGAGGAGTCGCGGGAGTTGGCCCAGTGTGTGTATAGTCTGGGGGCCACACATAAAGGGCATCTAATGAGATAATATAACGGGGTGCCGATCCCTGTGGTAAAGCGGTGAGCCCATCGGCATGGTAGAGGCGTCTTGTAACCACACCTAATGACGTAAGGGGCAATGGACTGTGGCACAGTAGCCTTCATTATGTGAGGAGGAAGAAGTCCATTACTGGGTACAGTCGGGGGCTTGGCCTAGCTGACTATTGCTGATTGCCTTTGCTTCAGAGGCCATCCTGCGCTCCATAGTAAGGACCCAACTGCAGTCATGCACACAGTGAAACAGGATATTACCCCATGTATAGCGGAGAAAACGTTAACCACTGGTACTTTTGGGGGTGCCATTGAGTACTGGTTGATAACCGGAATGCATAATTCCTAGGCTGGACTTGAGTGCAAGGGTCCCCTAAATTGCAACATGGGCAGAGTCGACAGGGCCCAGCCCAGGCTCTCATTTAAGCAGAAATTCTCGAAATATCATGACACTGCCTCGGATGGGGATGATAGACCCCAGACTGCCCCCATGTCTGACGAGTCTAGTTCGGATATTCGGGGAATGCTAATTGCCATGGAAAAAAGCCTACAAAGCAGCGTTACATCACTGGGCAATAAGATGGACGCCCTCCCTTACTGTATGGACAGAATGGTGGAACGGTTAGACATCTATATAACATAGGGAGGAGGGAGAGAAACAGTGGATTCAGTCTCCCAGAACGTTATCAAGTAAACAAAGTGGAATCCACTAAAGGGGTGGTGGTGGTCCCTACAGTGGTGGGGAGCACACCGTGTTGTTTAAATACCCCTCACACATCAACAGGCCCCTATCATAGTAGTTAATGTCTATGGCCCCAACTATGATTGCCCGGAATTTTATGACTCCCTTGCTTGCACTACTTCTGAGTATCCGGAGTCCCACTTCCTTTGGGGAGGAGATTTCAATCTAGTCAGGTATCCGGATTTGGATAGATCAGGGAGACCGTCTAGATGACCTTCCACTGCGGCCAGAGCACTAGACTGTGTGCTGCTAAACATGGATTTTTGTGATGTGTGGTGGATTAGATGTCTGGATAAGGGAGGATACACACACTACTCCGCATACCATTATCTTCACACTTGGTTTGATTACTGGTTGATCTCTGCATCACTCATGGGGCATGTTCGGGATTGTTTGGTGATTCCTCGCACATTGTCTGATCATTCTCCTATATTACTTGTAATTGATGTACCCAGGAAGTCGGTTCCGCCATTCACTTGGCGGTTTCCGCCTTACTCACTGCTGGACCCAGCCTTCAAAGAGGACTTGGCAGAAGCTATAGACACTTTCTTTGATGCTAATGTGGGTTCTGTGGACAGCTTCCAGGTCATCTGGGAGGCACTTAAGGTCTACATCCGGGGGCTGGCTATGGCCAAGCACTCTCGAGTTTTGCACTCTGTTCGGCAAAGATTAGCCGAACTGGGCGCCCTGGAACAACGACTGCAGGCAAATGCCGATGAGGCGATAATGAACGAAATTAAAACCTTACTGGAGGACTATCAAGCGACAGCTGACAGCAAAGTCAAACATCTTGGTAAATATGCCATAGCGCGTGTGTATGGGGAGGGGGCTAGGCCGGGCTCGGTTATAGCTCAGATACTGAAGGCGAAGCGTGGTAAGACACTGATCACTGAACTTAAGACTGCAGAAAGTGAAACACTTACTGATGTGGCTGAAATAGCAGGCAGGTTCAAACAATTCAATGCAGAATTATACTCATCGCGGTCATCCAGCTCAGAGGAAGAAATCTGGAACTATTTAGAATATAATAAATGACCCTTTCTTACTAATACACACAGAGAGTTCCTTATGCGGCCCATACAAAAAGATTAAATTGTGTTGGCACTGTCTGGTACGAAAGCCAAAAGCGCACTTGGGGCAGGCGGCCTTATAGTCGGTTTTTATAAAAGTTTCCTCGATCTGCTGCTTCCGCACCTCTCTGTGCTTTTTGACAACATGTGTGTATGCCACCGTTGATGAGGGAGGCGGTCATTGTCGCCATTCCAAAACCAGGCAAACCCCTTGATGAGTGCAGATCCTATCGTCCCCTCTCCCTGCTCAATGTTGACACCAAGGTCTTTGCTAAGATACTAGCTAACCGGCTAGCACCATTGGCATCAGTCTTGGTGGCCCCGGAACAAGTGGGGTTTATCCCGGATAGGAATTTCACGTACAACCTGCATACGGTGTTCGCCACTTTCCAACACACCAATCCAGATTTGAAGGCTGTCGCGGTCTTCCTGGATATGGAGAAGGCCTTCAACTCTGGGAATGGGCACAGTCTTTTTACAATTGATTGGGGTACTTTAAAATTCTCCCACGGCGCGAATCAAAGTCAGTGAATTAGTGACTGATCCTTTCAAGTTGTCAAGGGGCACGAGACAGGGTTGCCCACTGTCCCCTATCTTACACGCTCTAGTGGCAGAACCGCTGGCCTGCGCGTTGAGAGAATATCATGCCCATAAGGGTGTCTGCTTTCCCAATTATAGGATCATTATATCTACCGATGCAGAAGACACACTATTATATGTGCGTGAGCCGGAAGACAATCTTTCCTCAGTGCTCCAGGAGATGGTGCACTTTGGGGCACTGTCGGGCCTACGTGTTAACTGCTCCAAACCCATCATTTTTCCAATCACACCAGTCACGCGGCCCTTTGAACCGGATTACCCACTACAGTGGACTACTGACGCAATACGATATCTTGGTATGCGTCTGCACACGGATTCGGAGATTGTGTTCAGAGAAAACTATGGCAATGCAGTCAGTAGACTGGAGGACGATGTAGAAACTTGGATTAGACTGCCACTGTCCTTACTTGGCAGAATCTAAGTCATGGAGATGGTGATCCTACCGCGTTTTCTGTTCCTCTTCATGAATATACCAATCGTTTTGCCCCTTTCCTTCTTTCAGAGAGTTAATATGTTGCTGATCAAATTGGCCTGGGCAGGCAAACAGGCGAGGGTGAATTGGCGGACACTTACCTTGCCATATCACTTGGGGGGTCTGGGTGCGCCAGACTTAAACTTGTATTATAAAGCGGCACAGGCTGCTCAACCTTATCATTGGATACATGGATCACCTGAGATTCAGTTTTTGCAAATGGAAACTCTTTTTGGCGAGCCTCTCCCTCTACCAGCCATAAACTTTGAGGCTGTTGATCGTAGGACGGGGATTTTAGACTCGCTTAATTCCACTAGGCACGCATGGCACAATATACTGCAAATGTAGGGTGGGGCACTGCTTTATGCGCTGGACATGCCACTTGAGTGAACTCGCTGGTTGCCTCCGTGCAGGGATAAAGGGGTTTTATGGGTGTTAAAATCAATGAACATCTCAACGACAGGGGATTTGTTTCAAGATAGAACTGTTAAATCTTGGGAAGAGGTAGAGAACCCGGAAACATTTGACAGCATGCTACAAAGATTTCAATTTTATGGAGTGCGGAGAGCATTGCGTGATATCTTAGGAGACATCCTATTAGTACCCCCTGAATTGCCGGAACTCACCTACATAATAAAGGCCAAGTCACCCCGTAATATGGTCACTAACATATATAAATTAGGTATGTCACATAGATCCAACCAGTACACTAAAGCTAGACTTTGCCTGGCAACGGGATCTGCCGAGGAACATAGATGACGACATGTGGACTTATTGTTGCACTAACACCCGATGTGTCTCCTTACATGCTAGACACAGGCTGATCCACTTTAAGTATATCCATAGAGTGTATTACACACCAGAGCGATTACATAGGTATGGGTTGCAAGAGACATCGGCCTGTGACAGATGCAGAACACAACCAGCAGACTTTATCCATTTGGGGTGGCAGTGCCCGGGGGTGTATACATATTGGGAATCTATTTTTCAGGAGTTGGGGTAAATAGTAGACATGGAATTGGCTCCGGACCCGACCCTGGCTCTTCTGGGATATACTAAACCGTTACCCAAATCAGTGCGCAGGTTAGTGGTAAAGAACTTCTAATAACGAAGAAGCGGGTTGCAAAGTGCTGGTTGAAGGGTCCCTTGCCCACCATAACGCAGTGATCGTAGGATATGCTATATTGTAGCACATAAACGGAACTTTCAGTGACTTGCTCCCTCCCAGGAGTAGACCCAAGAACGTCTGGGGCCTCTACACGACATATTTGCTTTCCAGCACCTCAAACACTGGAACCACGATACACAGTAACTTAGACAATGCTGCGCAGGCAGACACTAGTTAACCAACTCTAGGCAATGTACATCAGAGGGTGACCAACTGCAGTGCTGAGACAGTTACTGGTAGTTTCAACTATTTAACCAGTATTATAGGAAGATAGGGAATGTGGGTCTAGCGTAAATTACTAGATTCAACACAAGCCGTCTATGTAATTTTTTCTAATACTTAAGCAATATTTCAATGCTTTTCAGTGCTATCGGACACTGTGGGGAGACGTAGGCTGCATGGGTTTCGTTATTGTTTGTGTGGTTTTCATTTGGAATTCTGTTTACATATATGATGTCTTTTACTCCATTGGCCATTCATCGCTGCCTGCCCCTTAGGTTATTGGCTTATTAGCTGTGTTACACATACAAGAGAAATCGCTGCTAGCCCCAGGGTTGCAGGCACAAAGTGGTGGGTAAGAGTAAAATATGCAATCAAATATATATATTTAAAAAAACTATTGTTCTATCTTCCCCTGCTCGAGCTCAGCTCAGCAGCAGGAAGGCAGAATCATGTCTGATGTTGGTAGCAGCACTAGATTGCTAGCAGACCCTGAAAGGCTGTCATTGGGAGTATTGGGGGCTTCCCGGAGGAGTCCCCCAGTGCATGGAATCTTACCGCCAAAACCGATAATTGTGTTGAAGTATGATTCCAACATGTTTGATACCAAACATGCTCTGGTTCGGCACAGTCACTATAAAGTTAGCCATCGCGTAATGACCCATGGTCACTATATGTATCAGAATGGCTGACCGCACTTACAAACCCTGGAGAATCAACTTCCGGGTTTGTAGAGATGTCCTGCCCAAGCAGAGGCACCTACAGTATTGAAAGGCCTGACTTGTAGGTTTTAAGTGTGGTGACTTCAGATATAAGGAAACTTATATCTGTCGTAAGTGGTGCTAGCACCATCTTACACAGGCTGCAAGGGCAGGCCTTTAGTCACAATTTGAGTGGTCTGTTATGGGTGGCATAATACATGCTGCAGTCCATGAGAGACCCCCTGGTGTACCTATGCCCTGGGTACCTAAGTACCATATACTAGGGACATAAAGGGGTACACTAGTAGCCAATTGTGGGGATAGAAAATTACTTACCATAGTCAAATTAAAGGACGAAGCACAGTGACTGGTGTCCTGAATGGCAGGATACTAGTCAGACTTGTCAAAAACACGCTGACACTAGGCAAAAAGAGGGAGTAACCATGCTGGAAGGATCCTACCTTCCTATATAAAATGATCAACAACTTTTGTAATTACATCTGTTTCATTAAGTGTGAGATAATGTGCAATGCATTTAGTGTGCAAGTTATGGTTTGAATGGATTTTGTGCGAGTTATTGACTGAATTCCTAACCATAATTTGTGAAGATATATACATATACATCAATCTAATTTTATTATCATTTCATTAACTGTATATAGCAATTTTATTCAGTAAAAATCTTCCTATTTGTCCTAAAGCTCAACAGAAAACTGCAGCCAATTATGACCATCATCCTACTCGTCTCTGTATCATAACCCAACTACTTGAATGTCCGGTTGCCATCTTGTCTGGTAACAGTTGATGCAACTGGACACTTTACTGTTGCTTCACTACCATTTTTGTCTATACCCCATCTTCAAAAAATTTACTTTATAAATTACATACTACAAAGAATATTCCAATATTATGTATCTATGCACAAACATTTCTCCTCTTCTAACATTCGTGCAATCCAAAAAATCTAAATTTAATCAGCTTATTGCCTAACTCCCTTTTCTTTATGGACACAGATATCACTCAACAATATGGTCATTAAAATACACTCTGCAACCTCACACCTCTGTGAAATTTCTTACACTTAACTCATCAGCTTGGCCTCATTTTGATTAGAGACACTTGACTTCAATACATTAGTTTCCAAATTTGGCATTCTTTTATTTGGCTTTTATGTGATCTACAAACAGGAAAGCAACACACGTTGTTTTATTCTTATCTAGAAGGAGGGGACTCACAATTATAAAAGTTCTAATACTTACTTGCACTTATATTGACTGCACAATATCGATCCCCAAGATACTTCTATTTGGAGTTCGAATATTCCATTTTTTATTTTCTATATTCATACTATACAACATGTTGTGGTGGTTGATACCGTGGAATTAATATATGTGTTGGTCAATATTTTTGATCTTGATATTGTGACATACACAATTCTGATTAAAACATCAGCTAATCAATTTCTTATATTTACTCATAGTCTCCTTTGAAATTATACATGTAAAGCTCAAACTCTCTTCCTATAACAACATTTGCATTGACATAATTCAGGAGTCCCCTAACCACAGTTTTGTGTTCAATACATTCTTTATTCTTTTGAACCCAAGAATGTCACGGAAATATCTAGTTTAATATCACATCAAATTCCATGACTTTATGGCTAAACTAAACAACAATTGATTTGACTTCAAAAACCTCAAACCTCTAGTTATACTAATGCACTGAGCCTGTGGCTCAAGAAACGTTTCTCAACAAATAAACATATAAGTGACTAGATGGACCAAAATTCTTTTAATTCAGTCCCCTCGCTCACTTTTCTCAAAAGGGAAAGCATGATCTAAGTGTCATTAAATAATATGTAAATAATCTCTAAGTAGTATATTCTGTGTGTCTTTTGAACTTGGCGTATAGCACCATTCTGTGTCTACTTCAACAAGGCCAATGACATCACAAATCTAAAATCTCCACAAGAGTATTGTGCTTTAGCCCAAGGACAAAATTGCACCTAACAATGCCAAATGTATTGAAATTCAACATTATTCTCAATGAAACTCATAGGATATTTGCTCAAGTAAAAGATGAAGTTACTGACAGACTAGACCTAGACCTGAATCATTCAAAATTGGCACTATTATTTGATAGCACAGAAAACATGTCACAAGTTTTTGATCAACAGAACAAACATGATCTTTATCTTTCCAGTATACCAAAAACATTGTGCACTATTAAAGTATTCATATAGTTTTACACTTCTCAAAGGGTCAAGTCACTTAAATCAATCAGTCTTGTGTGCTCACCTGTTTAATTTATTTATTTTTATATCTGGAATTTCTTTATTTGTTTTGGCCAAAGGGCTAAATAGGTTTCAGGTACAAGTACCATATTTACGTTCTGAAATGTACCATCCTTGCTCAAGACACGTTTGTGTAGTGATTACAATAACAAATAGTGTGATATGTTCAGCACCCGCGATTACCATGTGTGATGAAAATGCACTTTTAGATTTCTCTCTGGTTAAAGTTTGGTAGGTCATCAGAGGTAAAGGTCCAGTGAATACTAGGGTATACTTGTACCAGTCAGTATTAATTGATAGTTATAATTTGTGACCCTAGCAAAATTGCCATTTATTGAATGTAATAAATATTGTCTCCCCCCTACCAGGCAATGGCAAGCGATCAATTGTGTGGCCCTTTCTATGACACCTTAAAAGACCAAAGCAGAGGATATGCCCAAGCATTAGTACCAACCTTGATGTAAAGATGCAGTTAATATCTAGATCTCATATCCAGTCTCAACAGATGGCAAGATGCTTCACCCCATCTATGATCTATTTCCTGATTATCCACCCACTCTCAATACTGATCTGATGTGACTTCTACATCAAGAGAAAATCCATGAGCCTGTTAAACTCTTTTCTTTATGGGTTGGAATGCAAGATACCTGTGTTTTCGAGTACGTGAACAATACATATTTTTTCCTATAGTACTGGCTATGCTTAGGAGTGCTTCGTTTTGCTTTTCAGAAGTACCAATTGTAGTTCTCAATGATGCCTAAGGTGCATATTTTAAAATAAACCACTCAACAGTGTCCACACTAAGCCATAGTGCCAAAATAGAGGCGTAGGCCTGATAGCATAAAAATACTGACACAAGCTATAAGACAATCAACCTTATTAATTAATCCTTTATATCAAAATGGTATCAATGTAAGCATTATATGACTGTGAAACATGATTGTCAATTATTTATTAACTGATGTTTTTTTTCATTGTGAATAATAATGACAAACCATAAAATGGATTAGCATGCAATCTAAATAGCCTTGGATTTGAACCTATCTACATCCTATGCCAAAATAATTATAGAACTTTATTCCTTACTGCCAAAGCAATTACACTGTAAACTGTGACTGCCAAAATAATTAAAATGAGTAACACTTGAGCAACTAGTTCTAATTGGACTGCACACCCATTAATGTTTTAAGGAAGAGACACTTCGTTTTGCTTCTTCTTACAATCTAAGAAGTTATTCTCCATCATAATTACTCAGCTTGTCAAAAAAAGCTTTTTCCTAAATTTAATATTTACAGAAATAGTAAATAAGATAAATACAATCCCATCTTTTATATGTTTCAATTTGTTTTTATTATATTAAATATGTTTAGCATTTTTCTCTCTCCCAATAGTGTTTGATTTGTGGAAACAGTTTTCTTAAATTGTATGATTGGTTTCACACAGACCCACCTCAGTGATCGCATTCATAGATGCTTTGTGAGGTTTGAACAATGGAAATCTACAACTGAGTATTTTCAAACTATACCTAACTATTCTGTCTACTCATTTGAACCCTTGCAAGTTGCAGTAGTAAACAATAAGGAAGATTAAAACAATGTCTTGTAAGCAATCACTGCTGATGTCACTGACTTAATTGTCTTATCCTTAGCCAAGTGCACACTGCATTAATGCCTGAGTAGGATGCACTGAAGAAAACAAAAACTGCTTCTCTGAACCTCGCCAACTCCTGACTTCGAATTATACCTACCGTACATAAATCCATGAAAGAGAACTTATTTTGCAACTGCATGGACATGTGGATAAACAGAATCTATTGCATGACCGTTCGTTTGAATGCAAACTCAAGAAGCACCACACATGCTGGTAGTCAACATAACAGGATCTTCTCATTATCCTGCATTAATTTCTTCCTCCAGCTTACAATAAGGCAGAAGATGATATCCCTTTAAAGAGACCAAAAGAATGTAATTGGACCACAGGTCCGTGAGTAGATTACATGTAAATGAAATATGCAAAATGTAACCACATAATCAACTGGAAGGAGCGTCTGAATCAGTGTGCAGGAAGATGCTTCCTCATTACCTCTACCAATTTCTTTTTATATTTGTGCCAACTACCTCAATCAAATGCACAGTACAAGTAGGAATGTCTGGTATGTCTAGATGGCATGTGCTAGACTTGGCATCTTTGGCATGGTTTCCCCTGACATTTTGCCTCTACCTCCTGTATTTTTGATGCTGTGCTGGATTTTGTTTTTGCTGGTTTAGATGCTTTGGGCACTTTGCCACAGCTGATCAGTGTCAAAGTGTAAATTGTGATTAAAAATTGTTCTCCCTGATTGGCATATTTGATTTACTGGTAAGTTCCTAGGAAAGCGCACTGAAGTGTGCCAGGGCCTGAAATTCAAATGCTACTAGTGAGGCTGCAGCACTGATTGTGCCACCCACATGAGTAGCCCTGCAAAGATATCTCAGACCTGCCACTGCAGTGTCTGTGTGCAGTTGTTAACTGCCATGTCGACTTGGCAAGTGCACCCACTTGCCAGGCCTTAACCTTCCTTTTCTTACATGTAAGACACCTCAATGGTAGGAGGTACCCCCCTGGGCAGGGTTCAATGTGTTTGAAAGGTAGGACATGTACTTGTGTGAGTGACATGTCCTGATAGTGAAATACTGCCAATTTCGTTTTTCACTTTTGAAAGGCCATATTGCCCCCATAGGTTAGAAGGTCATACTGTACCAGTGGGAACAGAACTGGTTTGGACTGGGCTCAGGGACCCTTACACAAAGAGAACAAAGACAGTTTGGGGTATACGTATTAGACCTAAAGCTCCTGAACATGAGTCAAGAGGAACCTTTGTCAAGGAGAAACTGGAGGAGGAGTACTGCCCTTTACTGTGTGCTGTCTGGGGGTTGGGCTGCAATATCTGTTTCTGCCAAGGAAAAGACACGGACTTTGCTGTGCGCTGTGTCCCCTGATTGATGAAGATCTCCAAGGGCTTGAGTAGAGCTTGCCTCCTGTTCTGAAGTCTCAGGAACACAAAGACTTCACCCCCAGCTCCCCTGAACTTCCTTGCAGGTAGTTCTTACCTGACAAGAGGTGTCTGTGACTGTGTTGGGCCTCTGGGGGTTGTTCCTCCTGTTTGGAGCTGGAAAAGCAATGCAACTACAACAAAATCGACTCATCACTCTTCTTGCAGATTGTTTTTCCGACGCAGTACCACTGTGCGAGAAGAATCTCCACAAATCGCTGTGCTGCTGCAGAAAGTGGCGCAGCACCTGTCATCACTGCAAGAATCATTACATTGATGAATCGCGGCTGAAGAAACCGATGCATCGCTTCTCGATGCCGTTGCATCAATTGCCGCCGGATTTCCACACATTGTAATTGTGCAGCAAGTAATCCCGACGCATCACCCGTGGACCAGAACTGTCTTGGAATTGACGCTTCACTTCTCCCAACATACCAAATTCCACGCATCACTTCTCCTGCGTACAGCAGCAGTGTTGCATTACCTCCTCATGGTCTCAGGAACTGACGCATCTCTATGTTTTTCTACGTTGTTTGGCCTTGTGAATTTTGTCGCAACTACAGGTACTTTGAGAGAAATCAAGCATCCATAGTTTTCTATGGGCTAAGTTGTTTGAAACCTTTTTTAGGTCATATTCTTATTACATGTATGTTGGAGTTTTGTCATTTTGGTCTTGTTGAGTTTAGATAAAGATACTTTAATATTCTAAATTGGTGTGGTGTCCATTTGAGGTGTTAACACTGTATTACTGTATGTTTTGAGTACAAACACTTTACACATTGCCTTTGGAATAAGTCTGTCTGCTCGTGCCAAGCTACCCAAGGGGTGAGCACGGGTTATCTAAAGTGTGTATCACCCTTACCCTGACCAGAAGCAAGAGTCCCTATTTGGACAAATATACCTACCTCTGCCAACTAGAGACCCCCATTTCTAACAGAATGACATTCTACAATGACTTAAATAATGAATCTGGAAGGTGAACAAAAAATAATGATTCTTTGAATCTGGTCTATCACTGAACTGCGTAAAACCTTTATGCCTCAATAGCTTCAACACTTCTCCCACTAACAGGATGACGGCATTCATAAGACCTCAAAAGTGAATGTAAATTTATATTGGTAGTGCTGGAGATTACCATTTTTAAATGGTGAATCCCTAGATTCTTCCATTGACTACTTATGTTGAGAGTAGAACTCTGCACACTTTACTCAGGCTGGTAAAGAGTCCATGCTCCCCCTATCAACATGTTGACATTAGCATATCCCTAATTGGTATATGTAACTTACCTATAGGTCCCAAGTATATGGTACAAAGTGTAAGTAAAATGTCACAAGTGAATTGCAGCATTCCTTGTGCCATCCACTACATTGACAGTGTAAACATGGCCGCAGCTTGGCTGTGAAGGTTTACAACAGTATATTTGATCTGTCAAAATAACCATTTTGACAGGCCTAAGATTCCTTTTAAATATTATTCAGTCACCCCTCAGAAAGCCTTTCTGCCCCATAAGGCCTAGTGCGTGGTATTTTAATGTAGGCCATATAAAGGTTTAATGTTAAATATGTCCTTGCAGTGAAAAGACAAGGAACGCTATTTTCACTGTAGCAGGGTTTGCTCCCCATAAGAAATCATTGAAATACTCCATTCAATTTAATAATGTTATCTACAACCAATTTCATTTCTGGACTTTTTGAAATATTTATTACAAGCCCAATTCTCCAGTGATGTCCAGTTTGCAAAAAATATTTTAGAAAAAGGTACTTTTAGAAAGTTACATTTTCCCTTCCAAAAGCCTCTAGAGGCCCATTTGCATGAGCTGAAACTTTTACCTGGCAGCTGAATAGTTCCCTTGATGAGGTGAGAACTGAGACAAAGGCCTTGGGTGTGGGGTGGTATCTGGTCTTCCAGCAGGAAGATCATCTACTCTGTGCACAGGAACTTAATGAACTTCATAAGGGTCTACTCTGTCAGAGGTAAATGTTGGCTGACACCTGGGCAAGTCCCTCCTTTGTTCCCTTAGTAAGCAGACACCAATCCTAGTGGGAGAGGAGTGGCCCGTAGAACCGGCTTATAGTGATGGCAGAGAAGGCCATGCTCATTTTACTGGTCACACCTCTGGGGTCGGCACAGAAATTGTGCATAAGAGATGGATGATTTCCTCATCTGTGACTTAGGCAGAGAAGGGCACTGTGGGATTGTTTGCAGTAGGACACAGAGGAAGTGATGAAAAAGTGGGCAGGGTTGTCCTTGGGAACTTTTATCCTATTGACTAGAGAGGGACCAGAAGTCCCTCCCACCGACAGGCTGCCACAAATGCTGATTGTGAATTAAGAAAACTGGACCTGCTCCAGGATAAGAAGTGAACTCCAAGTATCATAAGGCTGACCTCCTTTTCAAGTTACAGGGAAACAACAAGCTACAAAAGGCCTTTACTGTAACTGTCCATCTGACCAGTTCCAACTGGACATGATGTGGACCATGGTGCTGGCCTATACTGGAGTGAGTCTTGACCCCTACCCCAAGTGCTGTCCCCAAAGTCCTGGACCCTTACCTGGTGTCAATGTATACTCTTCCTAATTTTCCTGAAACCTGGAACTTAGAAACCTTTTGGCTCCAAAGACCCCAAGAGGAACAGGATCAACCTGCTAAACCAATTCGACAAAGGTGGGCTGCTGCTGGTCCAAAGGCCCAGGTTGCTCTCACTTGGAGCTTTTCCACAGCAGCAAATCTGATTCAGTAGGGCCTTGCAGAGAAGGTGCCTGGCCTTGTGGGTTATGCAGTCTTGCCCTTTGGGAAGAATTCGAGCTCTGGAAAAGTGACTACGTCTGAAGTTAAAAATCTTCTCCAGTAGAAGGCACCAAAAGTATAAGGCCGGTGAGAGACATTCTCTGAGAATAAAATTCTAATTTCTCCCGCTCAAAGTTTTAACACCAAAAGTCAACAACTTCAATGATGCCTTGTCCAGTAGCTATCCAAAGATGTGCAACTCTCTTTGAGCCACAGCCTGCTGCCTTACCACGTTGAAGAGTTTTGGCTTTCATTTCAGAGATGAATTCCGAAGGTAAAACATCTCACCAGGTCAAGCCTGGTTTCAGCATTTAACCTGTGCTCCATCATAATCAGTCTTTACTCGCACCTTATTACTGTTCAAGTGCAATCAGATGACAGCAGTTGCTGCTTGACAGTTATTGGTCCTATTTTCACATTTAAACTTTACAAATTCATTACTCTGCTTTACATTATTGGATATTCATTGTTTTGCAGTCATTTTGAATTTATACCTTTTTTTATTGGTTAGGGATTTTTTGTGTGTTTTGTTTTAACTTCATTAAAGTTTTTGTACTGCATAATTACCTAACACATTGTCTCTAAGTGATGCCTCTCTGTTCTGTGCCATAGCTAGCAGGAGGTTGAGCTCAGGTTAATTTAGTGAATTTAAGGGTTCACCTTTCAAGGATTGTTATTATTATTTGAGGTTGATACTCATCCCTCAACTAATACTCCCAATTTCTTACAATAATTGTATAACGTAGCCTTGCTGTGTAGCAAATGTATTTTGAACAGAGTGACTGATCAGGAAAAAGGTCAATATTGTATGAAGGCACAGTCGAACTTGTGTAGCACCTAGAGGTAATCTTTCTCCTTGATTTATTGTCCATCCCCAAAATGAATGCTGTGGTGTGAAGTCCGAATCTTCCAACGGCTAGCCTGATTGCTGTTTATTACCTGACTGGATTATTGCAATGCTCTCTATACAGTCTTACCAATGTTACTCACTGATAAGCAACAACACAAATAAATTGGACAGCTCTTATGTGTAAGAACATATCTTTGCTTGGATGAGGAGCAGGAATGTATGCCTCAGTGCTTCAAAGTACAGATTATTGAGAGTGGGAACAACCCACAGTATAGTCTTTGTTTGACCTGCCATGGAAACTGATATTGGTATGAACCACCTTGAGAAATCCAGTTGTGCGATTTTTAACAGACCTGTAGATTGGTTCTCATTCCTCAATAGTTGTGCAAAGCGCAGATAACTCATGTTTCTCGAGGGTGTGTAGAAAATGCCCCTGCTATAGATGAACTAATAACTTGGCCTCATCTGGCCATGCATCCCTGAACGAAAATGACCATCTCATGGTGGACTAAATGATCAAATGTAAAACCCTGTGCATAGCCTTAGAAACCTGTAGCAAATGTTGTACTATTATATACTATTAAATGAAAGGGGGGATGAAGAGCTCAATATTTATAGAGGTCCTACACCTAAGCTCCTCCAAGAAGGGAATTATTTAAACCATCAAAATAGGAAAAGATCCTCCTAGGCCGGGTGCTCACAAAGAGATGAAACCACATGACTAGTACCCTGGAGGTCAGATCTTGATGACCTCACACACTTGTTAGGGTGTCATACTTCATCATTGGGCATTCCTCGTCTGGCCGGTGCTGCAATGCCTGATGGGCCTGGGGTCTCTTTGTCAGAGATAGTCTGATCCGAAAATGCCGTTTAGGTGAATGCATATGAGGGGGCTATGTAAAAGTGTGTCAAGTGAAAGGTGAGGAGTGTCTTTGCAGCACAAAAACTTGAATACATAACACAAGAAAATTCCAAACCAATGTAGAAAAATATTGTAACTTACATGAAATAAAGTGTAACCAAAACAACACAGATCGAATCAGTAGAACCAGAGGTATCTATTTTTTAGATTTTAGGTGAAAGTAAGTTCCAAGCAACAGTCGTAGTTATCGGGTTGTGGTGGACCCAGGAAGTCACACGTTCACGCTGACTGTGATGGAGTGCAGGTTGGATACAGGGAGCAGGTTAGTCCCACTGAAAGTTACATTCTCAAGACCAGTACAAAGAGTTCTGTTTGCATTGGAGTGGGCTGCAAGGAGGTGACATACGGCCCAAGGAGCAAGTTGAGCATCATGGACAGTGGTTGCTGTAGTGCAGAGAGCCAGCCGGCACTAAAGCTTCATGTTGGTTATCATTGTGGACGGCTGACGGTTGTGCGAAGTAATTTAGTTAGCTGAAGAAACTATAACTCATGCCCCCACCATGGCCAGTGTTGTCATGAATGATGTCATTTCATATGCCATTCGCAAAGTTATCCATGATGTCATAGAATATTTCATGAGTGATGTAATATGTCAGGTCATAAACAGTGCATGGTGAGGGTGTATGGTTTCTCAAATACACAGGTAGGTGTTACATTGGTGGAGAATTTATGTTCCCATGCAACCACCTATGTAATGTGAGGCAAAACAAGATTTATGAAGACTTGTAAACCTGAGTTTGAACCAAAATGGTGTGCCTGCCCGGCAGAGGGGTAACAAGCAGAAATGTCTTTATTTCACCTCATTACTCCCTCTCTCCATATGTGCTGCATTATGCAGCACACATAGAAAGAGGAATACGCCTCTAAGGATTGCTTTTGCTCAGGAAGGTGTTCCTTCCTTCACAAAAGCAAATCAGCCTGTAACGCACTATGGTGCAAGTGTTCCTACATTGGTGCTAGGCTGGGCACATTGCGCCAGCGCAAATGAGAGAGCATAAATGATCCATATCTTTGTAAATAATGAGCATTTCTGCTTTCTTCCTTTCACTATCACAGTGGAGCATGTTCCCTTGCTGCACTGCATTACATGAAATAATAGTAAGTGTGTTCCTCTTTGTACTATTTGTGGAAACTGCAGAGGCTGGGTTGCTTGAGGCAGAGAATCTTGGTTTGTCAAAATTTAAAAAAAGAGCAGCATTCAATATATAATTTTTTTTACATTTGATAATTAGCATTTATCAGTATTACTTTGAATTAATAACGTACCCACACATGAGAATTCATTGACTTTTCCAATTTATTATTCAGCTGAGATTTTCCTGGTTTGCAGATGCCTCTCAACTTTTGGTCGTTCTCTGCAGAGTATTTTTTTACATAGCATGTTTCAACCCTGGTGATGCCTTAGACAAATGTGTTAATTATACTGTGGCTGGTAGCTATTGCTAATCTCTTATTATTTTAAGAATCGTTCTTTCTCTGTATAAGACTCTATTTCCCTTGCTATCATTTTTATCGCTTTATTTTCGTTAAAAATACATGATACTAATCCAGACGGAATTTCTATTAGCTAAACGACGGGTCTCAGAAGCTGGCAATTTGCCACTATTTAAAACTTGCTGGATGGTTATAATTGTGCCACCATTTTTTTCTTACAACTCCATGAAAAAGGTATAAAAAACGCAACTACCTAAGCTATATTAGAAGGATTTCAATTGCCTGTTTTAGATTGCTCCATAACCAATACACCTCTGCCCAATTTGTGGGTGTTTTTGCTTCAATTCTGGTTTTTAAAGAAATATATCTCAATATATGTTACAGAAATTCAGAAAACTCCTCATTCTCTTAAGTCTTTTTTCCAGTACCTACAATAATTGCATGCTGACTGACATGTATTCAAGCTGTGCAAAATTTCAAAAGTCTGCATTAAAGTAGTCCTTTTGAACAAAGTTTCCAGTTGTCTGTGACTTTCATTTGCTTGGTGGGTTCCATGGCAACAGTTAACCGAATCTCCACCTCTTGCACATGATAGCCTTTGTTAGAGCACTGGGGGTGAGACTATGCAGAGGCTAACCAAAAGACAACCCTGTTTGAGCCTGTCTGTGCCCAGCACCAGGGACTCTGGCACTTCTAGACATATCTTCCCACGTGAGACAACTACTTACCTGTATATATACACACCCAAAGCTGATGAGACTGACATGGTAATCTTGTTGGCGTTTGCATCCATCCACTTCAACAGTTGTCAACAACCTCAAGTCATCTGCTTACTGCTTGATGTTCATTTACTTCCAAAACTAAGGAGGTATTGGCTCAGAAAGGTATGAAGGGATCATGCACTCTCCATCAGCCCATTTCAGACACCTCTCTCAGACCGATGCCAGTGGTGTAACGAACCTTGTGGCGGCCCCCCAGCAGGGTACGTGAAGAGGCCCCCTCCGGACTCATTCTCGAGCTCCCCAGCAGAAGTGCGGTGCTGACGGGGCCCCCTGGAGGGTGAGGGACCCCCGCACCGCGGGGGCTGCAGGGGCCTGTGTTACGCCCCTGACCGATGCTGTAGTGCACCCGATTGTCTTCACTTAGAGGGGCTACTCACTAACTCTGGGGGATGGTGAGTGAGTGAGGTGGTAACCAGTGGTGGCCACTACAGCACGAAGGTGGGGGGGACAGGGGACAGATGGGCGGGGGAGGGTGGGAGTGATGGGAATGGACATGAAAATTATTTTAAAAAACATACCTTTTGCTACTGCCTCTAATGCCCACCGCACTCTCTGGGAAGGCAGAGGCTGCCAAGCCAGTCCAGACGCTGCTCTCATGCTATGAGGGTAGCACCAGGATTGGTCTGAGCGGCTTGCTCTTCCGCTCAGACACTACCTTGTAGTTTGCTGCATTTCTCCAACCCGGCTGTGAGCCGGGTTGGAGAAATAGAAGTGTGTATGTCTGTTTGGCCAGCCTCAGACGGCTGGACAATCTTACATGCTCACTTCTAAGTGCCCACCACCTGCCTGTCATGGCCCAGCCCCACCCCACCGTACTCGCATGCCAGAGCCAGTCACAGAAAAATGAAATAATATTGTTACATTATCATTTTATTTTTCTTTGACTAACTGCCAAAATGGGCGACGCTCCTCCGTCATTACAGAGGAGCCGCCCCTGGTGGCAACCGTACTTCAGGCTGGTAAACCTGATCTTTTTTATAGTCAAATGATTGCCAAAAGATCTTGGAAAGAGGAGGAACCAAATCTTATAAATCACTCTTTCTAGGATGTCTGTCTGTCCATTGACGGATGTCTGACCCTCTCAAACCAAGATGCTGAAGAGTCTCTTCCTGTGACGTAGGCTCTCTTTGAAGTATTTCTAAAGTAGGCTTTAAGATAGGCAAATGTGTCACAACACCTTTATCCCTGATTTTTCATTGAGATATTTCACCCTTTTATTTTCACTATTTTATTTATTTATAAGATTTCTAAAGCGCATAGCTGCCCGTAAGCGTCCCAGCGCTGACCCATTACTAATGAGATAGGAAGAGGGGGCTCATGGGAACAGCCATGTCTTCAGTGCTTTCCGGAATGCAAGCAGATTGGGTTGTGCCCGAAGGTCAGATGGCAGGGAGTTCCACAATTTGGGCGCATTATACTGTTCGTGCTCTGTTGATCTTAGGAACTCGTGTGAGGTGGGCGTTAGAGTATCGGAGGGGTCTGGAGGTGATATAAGGAGTGACCAGATCTTTGAGTATGGGGGGAGCTTTTCCATTGAGAATTTTGTGCGTGAGGCAGAGCGCTTTGAACTGTACTCTTTCTATGATGGGTAACCAGTGTAGTTCGCGAATAGCTGGTTTGGCCGAACAGCGGGTCTTAGTGTTGGTCAAAATCCTAGCAGCAGTGTTTTGTACTACTTGTAATTTAGTTATAACCTTCTGGGGGACACCCAGGTACAGTGTGTTGCCGTAGTCCAGTCTTGATAGGACGAGACCTTGGATCAAGAGTTTCCTTGATTGGAAAGGGAGCAATGGCAGAATTTTTCGGGTGGACCGTAGGATACCGAAGCAAACTCCAGCCGTTTTCCTGGCTTGGGTTTGCATGGTGAGGTTTTTGTCAAGCCATATACCGAGGCTTTTAATCTCAGGCTTGGGAGTTGGGGGTTTACCCATACAGGGGGGCCAGAGGGAGTCTGGATGGAAGTGGGCTTGGTTCCCCATCACCATGATCTCGGTCTTGTCGCTATTCAGCTTCAAGTGAGATCTGTCCATCCAGCTGACTATGTCTTTTAAGCAGGAGTAGAGGTCTATGGTGGAATTTTCCTGCTGGGAGAGGGAAACCACCAGCTGCGTATCATCTGCGTACGTCAGGAGTTTTATCCCGTGTGGGGTAACTATCTTTTCCAAGGGGGACATATATACGTTGAAGAGTGTAGGGCTCAAGGAGGAGCCCTGAGGCACTCCGCAACGTATAGGGGTCTCTTTCGATGTAAAATTGCCCTCTATGACCTGGAATGAGCGGTCCTGCAGAAATGATTTCAGCCAAGACAGGGCGATGCCTGTGATCCCAAGGTCTCTGAGTCGCTGGGCCATGATCTGGTGGTTGACCGTGTCACTATTTGTTCCCCTGATTTTTGCTTTAAGAAGGATGGTTCGATTTCCTTCTGAAGTTGTCACTTGCCATTGCCTGGCTCTTTTCGCCTTCAGGAGGAGTTTGTTGCTCAGTTGATTTCTCCAACACTGCATTCATTTTCATCTCCAGAATTGCAAAATTGCCAAATTAGAGTGTTTCCCCTTTGTGGGGTTTTCCTTCTGATTGTGACCAAATAAAAGAGACACTTGACTCCTTTTGTGTATATTATTCTCTACTGGGTGAAATCACCCTTTCCTCAGACAATCTAGAAGGGTATTTAGCAGAAGTCAGAATCCAGTCCTTGACCAGTTGTTGCTCTATTCCATCTGGACATTTGCAAATCAGTCATACAAACCACCATCACTTCCTGTCTTTGTTACTACAACTCCTTATCTTCAGGACTCCCTAAGACTTTATTAGCCAGACTTCAGCTTATTCAGAACAGTGTTACTAGTCTCGAGGTCTTCCATCTTGTTCCTCTATATGTCATCATCGGCGTGCTCTTCACTGGTTTCTGGTGGCAAAAGAGCAGTTTTCAAGACACTCCTTTTGTGTGATCATATGCTTCAGGAAAAAGGACCCACTTCATCTAACCCTATGTTCCCAAGTGCACTTTCCACTCCTCCACAGCCCATTGCATCCAAGTTCACATCATCAGGAAAGCGCTCCAAAGTGGTTGCACCACTACATATTGGGTGGCCAAACACTGGCACAGTCACCCTAAGGTTAGTCCAGTAGAGGCAAAAAATAATAATTCTAGTAAAAAATAAATGGCTGTTTGCTCAGCTTCCTTCCATGTCATGTGATTTTTCAATGCCAAGATGCTGTAGCAAGGTAGCAGTGCAGGCTACAAATTCTAATATTATTATTATACATAATAATATTAATAAGTATAATGATAATAACAATTGGTGTGGGATAGACGGAAAATCCAAAATGGTTGATGATTTTCCTTGGAAGCGCTTGCTTCCTGCTCATTGCCATACAACCAACTAGTATAGTGTGACTGGTGGTGTTGCACCTTGTACTGAACGGGGAGAGGGGGTGCTGTGTTTAGAAGTACCTTACAAATTTAAATTTAAAAGCATCTTTTGCGGAGGTACTTGTGAGTCCAGCAGGTTTTAGCCATAGACCTGGGTGGTAAATTACTTACCGCTCGAGGAATTTGCTGAATGTGGGTAATTTTACATTCTGCGGAAAACGCGGATTGCCAAAAATTCTGCGATCCACATCTTCGCAGAAGTTTTTGCTTGTTCGTGCTTTCAAAATGCGCGTTCACGAGATATTTCCCCCGAGCACTTAAACATCGCTCGCAAACAGGAAAAAAGCATCATGAACGGGCGGAACAAGCAATTCTGCGTGTTCGCGGATGCATGCTTGCGGAGATGTTTTGCTGTTTCGCAGAGTTTTGCGTAGCGCGACTTTGCAAATTCTGCCCACCCTTTTATGTTATGTTATGTTATGTTATGTTATACATTTATTTTTATAGCGCACGGCTACTCCAAAGGAGTGTCCCGGCGCTTTATTGAGGCAGCTCAAAATAAAAAACATAACACCATACAGCGAACAACTGAAACAAAAGAAAGCACAGGAAATACTAAAGGTTAAAAAGCCAGGTCTTCAGGCTCTTCCTGAAGTAAAGCAGATTAGAAGAGGACTGTAGGGCCAGAGGCAGGGTGTTCCATAACTGAGGGGCCCTCAAACTAAAGGAGCGCCCCCCAGTACGTGCCTTCCTGATTCGAGGAATCACAGCCAAGAACAAAGATTCAGATCCCAGAGACCTGGCTGGGCGGTAAAAGGCGAGCCTGCGTTGGAGGTACTTCGCTTCCACACCAAACAGCGCTTTATGCGCCAAGGTCAGAACTTTAAACATGATTCGCTTCCGGATGGGCAGCCAATGAAGCGACTGCAGCAAACCGGAGGCTCCTACTCGCCTATGGAGGCCAAAAATGGCGCGGGCTGCAGCATTCTGCACAACCTGCAGCCGCTGCACAAGATAGTCCGGCAGACCACTGTACAGGACATTAGCATAGTCCAATCTGGAACCAACTAAGGCCTGCACAGTGATCTTTCTATGCTCTTCTGTGAGCAGAGGCAAGAACTTCCGGAGCATCTTGAGCAGCCCAAAGCAAGTGCCCGTTAAGCCGCGAACATGTGGCACCAGCGTCAGGCTCTTGTCCATCTTTACTCCCAGATTCTTTGCCACCAGCGATGCCGAGGCAGGGGGACACATATCTATGGGCCACCAGGCCCGCCAATCGGGGTCAAGGGAGCAGCCGAAGAACAACACCTCCGATTTATTGGAATTGGCCTTGAGGCCATTCGACTGGAACCAGCTGAAGACCAACTCCAAACAGCCACGGATATTCTCCCCATCGAAAGCCTGATCTTTCCCACCTCATCAGCGTAGGAAACGATCTGGGCCCCAAAAGACTCCACCAGTGCCGCCAAAGGTGTCATAAAGATGTTAAAGAGAGTCGGGCTCAACACAGAACCCTGCGGAACACCGACTCCCAATGGCGGCATCTCGGCGGAGCTCGGAGAGGCCCAGACCGTTTGTCGGCGGCCCTCCAGGAAAGATGAAAACCAATCGAGCACCGTCCCCCTCAGACCAATGTCATAAAGTCTGGCGAGAAGCATCTCGTGGGGGACGGTGTCAAAGGCCGCCGACAGATCAAGCATAACAAGCATGGCACGGCCTCCACAGTCCAGTGTCTCCCTAATGATCTCTGACACCTCCAACAGTGCCGTCTCCGTGCTTAGATTAGGGCGGAAAACGGACTGTGAAGGGTGTAGCAGATCACTGGACTCAAGAAAGCTGGAAAGAACGCCATACACAGGCTTCTCCGTGATCTTGGCCAACGCCGGGAGGAGGGAGATCGGCCTGTAGTTGGCCAGAGCCTCCGGATCAAGCCCAGGCTTCTTGAGGAGGGGGATCACCATAGCCCTTTTCCAGGGCGAAGGGACCTGCCCCTCCGTCAAAGACAGATTCACAAGTGGATTGACCACAGGGTTGACCACAGTCACCATCTTAGCCAAAAATTTAGCCGGGCAGGGATCTAGTGGCGAACCCGACTTAAGATTGGCCAGAAGCGCCAAGGAAGCATCGAAGGAAATGGGTGGCAACTCTGCGAGAACCACAGCCTGCGAGGACAGCCGCGCCGGTCCCGCCACCACACTAGCAATACCAATGCCAAGATAACTGATGATTAATGTTCCTGCTTGACAGAGATCAGAGTTGTGTCTAGAGGCACTGCTGACTCATCAAGTAAGCAGAGAGGGTTAATATGTCTGCTGCACAGAACGTGAACAATGCAGATTACAAATCTGTATATTTTATGGATAGCTCCGTGGGTTACGACTTTGGTCACAGAATTCGTTTTGTTACTTGTAGTTCATAAGTTACAATCATAATATAGCACAGTGACCTATGAACTTTCGTCCAAAAGCAGCATGCTTTGCAGAAGGCAGTCAAGTGGAAAATGGACTAAGCCACTTCCTCCAACATAATAATGGGGAGGGGGCACAAAAGTAATTGCCACACCAGGCACCACCAGTGATAAAGCCGGCCCTGCAACCACAACTCTCTCACATGCATGAACTTCGACAGGGCTTGGAGCAGATCATCACAATAGTGATGGGCGCAAGCTACAAATGTTAAAAAAAGACCGCTTTAGCACAACTGCAACATCAGTATCTTGTGGCTACCATCACTCATTGAACTCCACTACAAGTTCATTTTCTGCATAAGAACTTGCAGTGAATGGACACAATAGCACCAGAAGCACACATCCACCGTTTTAGTGCTTGCAACATCGATCACAGTTAGAAGAAAATATTACTGGGGAAGAAGAATGATTTAATATATACAGAGTACAAAATAAATCTAATCTTATGACATCAGCCTTGGATCATTCTTATTACCTTAGAAATTCTTGCCTGCATATCCTACGCTTCAATGGAACACTTTAGATTTTTACTAGGGATGCTCATATGAATTAAAGCTTTGTCAAGCAATTTTCTGACTTCACAGAATCAGTGCCTTTAAATTAAAATGTTCCTATTTAAAAAAATCCTTTCAAACGTTTAAACATAGATCATTTTTTTCGTTCTCAATATAAATAGCGTTTAATAAAGGATCTGTGTTTTCTAATAAAATATGGGACGTGTTCCTGCCTCCTAACCTAGATGTGGTTTGATTTTCAATAAACAGTCAGCAGAAGCATTTTCAAAGATTAATAATCTTCTAATTTACTGGGTCAGCCTCAGTTGGGGAATATTGCAAAATCTCCAAATTAAATTTATATTACTGTCATTTCGAAAGAATACAGTTATCAATATGCGAAGGCCTCTAATGCCAGTCATCTGCATAATATCTCATTTCAAAGTGTCTTCAGTAGACTTTTTTACTGTGTTGTGTGAAGGGAAAGGATGGAAAATGAATACATTTGGTCCTCTGATATGCCAACGCTCAAGCAATTGCCTCATATTAGATGAAAATGTAATTCATATTCATTACTCCCGTCTTCCATCCAAATGCTCAGAGCTGGATCCGGCCATGCAAATGGATATTTCTTTCAGAATAGAAGGGAGAGGAGATCACATAATACCTCACTGGAAATGGCTGCATGTCTGCAATGGAAATTAAAAAGGCTGTTGCAGTGAAAACGAGCCATTTGCTTCAGAAAGCGCCAGATGGATCAGCAGAGGGAACCAGGCACTAATGAAGAGAGAGAGCTACATTCCAATCCCTATATTGTTTCTTAATTGCTGAGGTTGGTGTGCTGACATGAAGAAGTGGTGCAAATTATAGGTAATGTGGTGCAAGATTTTAAAATGTGCACGAGGGACAGAGCGGATGAAATAACGAGTAGGTACTTCTGTAAAACAGAATAGAGGCTGGGCGGGGTTTCAGAGCTTCCTAGAATGTCACCAGAAAGCTGTTAATCCGATTAAACACGTGTCGCATTGGGAACCAGACCCGGCAAAAATACAGAAGGTAGTCCCAAAATCCACCAGGGGAGAGAGTGAAGTAAGCAAATATAACACTTTCTATGGAGGACTTTGGGGGTACAGCAGAACTGTAGGGGAACTTAAGAGCTCTTTTAAATATTTTAATATTTCGGAGTACGCCGGAGTATCCAAAACTGTTTCTCGAAAGCAGAACATCAAGTATGTTTTTAGAAAAAAATGGTGTGCCAAGTAAGAAAAACACTTAACTTGCAGAAAGCAAACAATTATGCGACATGAATTGCAGAGCCTCTTTCATAGAGCTTGTCTAGCAGATAAAATGATACAAAATCCTAAAATGAAAGAAATACCAACACTTATGAATTTTGTATAAGGTAATGCTGTTTCTGGCTTTTCCTGTGCTAATAAAAAGTCCATCAAAACTTTCTGTTCTGCTGATTGTATATGAGATAAAGTACCCCATGCCATACATTATAAGGATATTGCAAGTCACCAAGGAGTTCCATAAGTACATGGAAGAACGAGGCCCAAGGCTGAGATTCTTTATAAGGTTTTATAAGGTTATGGAACTCCCAAGTTGATTTGCAATATCCTTATCATGTACGGCAGGGGTTACATTACCCCTTATAATACATGGTCACACTAACACCTTTCCTACACACCCCTTAAATCCTTGGTATGTAGCTTGTTCTTATATTAAAGAGAGAGCATGTTACAAACATGAAACCAAAAATAGAATCTATTTTAGTGCAAAACTAAATACATCAAAAAAGCTGTGAGATATTTGTTGCACGAAAATATTAGAATCGGTTTAATACAAGTCAAATGTTTCTAAAGTAAAGGCACAGCAGCTTGGAATTTGTACAAATATACAGAATGATGAAACTTTTCTACAATTATCTAAGAAGCCCAAAAAAAATACATGTTGCCTTAACTATTTCCTTTCTGGTTGTCACTCTATAGCTCGAAAAACAGAGCAGATTCATTCTATAAAGAGTTACTTCAATTATGCTCCTCTACATGAACTGTCTTTCCTCCTCGGCTGCTGCCAGCAAGCATTGTGACGTCTAAACTCAACTGTAATAAGTTATTACAGTTGCATTCCGATGTCTTTGCTTTATAATAGGCAAATGGGTGTGTCACAAGTCACCAATAATCAAGAAATTTGAGATAGGTTTTATAAAGGGATTTCTGACTCCTGTGTAGTATATCATGCTAAATATACCATCCTGCCACTGTACATCGCACAATGACAATACGTGAGGTGCGATCGCCGATGCTGAACAATGTCAGTTCTGTTCTTTGATGCAGGATACAACTCACTGTGGCCGGGAGCTGCTCAGTGGCTATGTCTATTCTTCAGGGTACTGAGATGGGTATAAATTACTTACAATGCAGTCTGAGGCTTCTGATATTAGATGTAACTGCAAGGAGGTATTTCATAATACTTGCAGTGTCTCAGAATGTGTTGTGATGGGAAACACTGCATAATACTCTAAATGGTAGTGCATCCACTCCCTCACAGGCCCCAGACAATCAGTGGCTGAGCTACAGTCTACAACAGGATGCAAAAATGGGCAAGGGACAGCAAGTTAAAATGGCTGTGGCTTTTGATTTGTACAGTGTCATTTTCTTAAAGGCCAAAGGATAACTTACTAGAACTAACTCAAAAACAAAATTCTCCTCTCTGCCTCGTTGTAATTCTGATAATTCACAGATGCAGAAAATGATAAGCAACATTGACTGGGCTATTCACACTACTAAAAATACAGTGGGGCACTTGTTCTATGTAATTATTTTTTATTTACGTTGAATGACACTAAATATGTAGCACTTAGGTGACAAGCCATGTAGATGTTAGCGTAAAGCCATCAGACTGAAGACTTCCATTTACTCTTTATATTACAGAACAATATTTAGGTTAAATAAATATAAGTAGAGAATGTTTATAATACATTGTATATGTGGCTCATAGGCTATAAGGTTGAACCAGCAGGATAAATGTGAGCTGTCACTGGGCTGCCAGAAGGCCTACATAAATTGAACCAAAATGGTAAAATTGCTTTTGAGAGGAATCCTTGGTTCTCCCAAAGTAGAGACTTCAACCAGCAACATAATACTCAGACAATAAGCATGTGGTATTTATTCTAAAACTAACTAAACAATGACTTAGCCATGGTGCCAAAGGCCCCAATACAAACATGGACAATGGCTCTCAAGATCTACTGGTTGGGCAGTAAAAAACAAAGCCAAATTTGCAGCCGCGGGCCGTGGAGGGAGTTACGGTGGGGCAGGGAGGCGGGGAGGGGGAGGGGCGGGGTGGAGGGTGCTAAAAACAGGCATATGGATCATTGCAGGTAAGTACACAATGTAATTAATAAAACGAAATTCGTAGCGCGCACTGCATGGCAAAAAGCAATGCTGTGCGCACTACGAATTTCGTTTTATTAATTACATTGTGTACTTACCTGCAATGATCCATATGCCTGTTTTTAGCACCCTCCACCCCGCCCCTCCCCCTCCCCGCCTCCCTGCCCCACCGTAACTCCCTCCACGGCCCGCGGCTGCAAATTTGCAGTGCACAGGGCTCCTTAGAGCTCTGGGTATTATTACCACAGCACCTGCTGCATCATTGATAGGTACGTCCTGTAACCAAGTCACAATATAATACTGGTATAAAGAATGTTAAAAATACAGATCACTATAGGTAAAGGGACATCATGTTGCTAAAAAAAAGTCACCAAATGTTGAAATCTGGATAAAAGGATCGCATATCATGTACAAAATTCTTACCAATGCAGAGAAGAGAATTAGGAAAACAAAAATCTTCAATGGGTAATCGAAAGTGTATGAGTACAAATCTGCCACCTTTAGCCTGTACTGTAAGAATGCGGTCAGAGCTCCATAGGGGAATGGTAGATTTCCTCCTTGGGTACATTGATACAATTATCCATGAAACATTATTTCTATCTGGGCAAGACATAGAGACAAGACTACTGTGCTTAACTTTACCTCCCTAGAGCCAACATATACTACTTACATTCCTAAAAGTGGTTTATTCTGTTTTAGGGCTCTAAAACATAAGGAAATCCTGAATGGCAAGATAACTTTATTTCAGCTTTAGTTTTCAAAAGTAGACATTAGTCTTGAAAAATGCATTACCATGACTCATTGCTCCCGCTCTAAAGAGCATCCTTCTTTAAAATACTCCCCTCACCTTTCCCTGTCTAATGTCACCACACGCTGAGTTGGGCCTCGGAGGAATAACACAGTCAGAAAGCACAATGCCAATCATTTGTTTGTAACCTTGAGCTTCATAATTCATCTTTTAGTCAGCTAAGTAATGTGTTTTGTGACTCAATTGATAAATTGCTGCCCCCTGAGACTGCCACTCTGGGAAGCTGGGCCAATGTAGAATAGACTGGCTGCCCTCAACCATGTGAATATAAGTGATACTAAAATGATTTTCATAAAGCAAAAGTGACAGTACGAGAACTGAAAATACAAAATGAAATGTCAAACAAGGCGAACAAGATTGTCAGAGTTAGAAAATTAGTCAGGTTCAAAAATAGCAATAAAACAGAATAATAAAGGGAAACACAAATTTCATGCCACTTCTTAAAACAAAATGCAACCAATAAGAGGCCGGGTTCTTTAAGGCTTATGCTTTAATATACCATGTTTAAACAAGAAAGAGAGAAACTTTTCAAAAGACGAGAAATCCAACTGCTCTAGTTTAGCGCGTCTATTTTTAGCTTAGCTTATTCATGTGTGGATACCTATTAGCACTTCACGGTATTATTTAAATTAACACAACAAAGAGAGAAAAACTAAAGTACCATCTTCATGCACACTTTCCATGAGGTCTAGGACATTCTATTATCTATTAACAGATCCACCTCAAATGCAATAGGAAAAGTCTGAGGTAACCTATCCATGATATAAAATTCGGAAATACAACCATAATCATCGAAAATTCATAAATATGAGCTAATAAGTATAGCTACTAGAATTTCGATTTTATTCATGAAGTAAATCATTTCTGCTTTTATATAAACCTAATACATTTTTACAAAATTTATCATCATAATATTAGAATTTATTTAACTTTTATATATAAAAACATTTAAACATTGAAATCCTCTAATTTGGAGGACAAGATGTTTGTGTCCTTCTCAATTATTTCCCATTGTTTAGGGTGCAACTGTCTGGTTTTCTGGGGATGTGTGGGAAACAGTCCTGTGCTTGCACCAGAGACTTCCCTCACTTGGGCTTGTACTGGTCAATCCGCCATACCGAAGCAAGAAGTCACCACTAAACACCAAGGGTATTTTCTTTTTGTGCAGGTGATGGCCCACCATGGCACAGGGTCTGATTCCTGTGGGGAACAACTACAATGTAAGCATTTTAGCTTCCGTGAGGGTGGGACAGGTAAAATGTTGGGAGTCATTTTGTTTTTAGGTAGTTCTCATCTGGGGCTTTGTACATCAACCTTTACGCATGTGAAGGGCAACACTGGAAGGGGGAGAGTTTTACCATTAAGATGTTCCCTCTATTGGAAGAATTCTTGCTTGGGGATGTAATCTGAGGCAAAATCCCAGAGCATGAATGCACCATTAGACACCAAGGATATTTTTTTTGTGTGGCAACAACATCTTGGACACATTACCTTCTATGGGGGTGAAAATCAAGGCCCAGCCATCCCAGATAGCCCTGATCTTCCCCATCGAGTTGCCTTCTTGACCCTGAGAGCCTTTTGTCACCCCCTTTCCAGGAAATGTAATTTGCGAGTCAACTTCTCTGTCAGGTGAATTTTGTGTAAGAATTGTGTTCCTGTTTAGAAAGCACATGGGAATTTGTTCCCTAATTGTTTTCTTTTTTCTTTAATCACAAACATAATCTAGAGTTTACCTATGTTGTTTATTTGACTATTGCTGTTTTTCGGTTGGCTTTGATGCGTGTGTTGCAAGTTCACGTAATTATTTTTTCATTGTCTTCTCTTTTAGGTTGCTTTTTTGCCTGTTTAAAAAGACTGTGTTGCTGGCGCTGTTTAAAATAAGATTTAAAGTCACTGAGTGCATCAAGTCTTTTTTCTGCCTCTAACACATTTCTAACCCACACTAACTTTCACAGCATTGCATTCTACCTTTCTGCTCACAAACACAGCATTCTCAGTGCATTAAAATGTCTATGAGCACTTTGGCGTTCTACCTAGTACATATCATTTGAGGTAAAAGGTTTTAGGTAGGAAACAGACACAGGACCTCATTGGAAGCCTGTTCTCAAATAGTGCATGAGAGCTCTGAAGTTGATTCCGATAAGGCATCCGAGGAAGAAAATCATGGAGCAGTTTCTGGAAGTGATTTTTCAGTTGTTGGAGTTCCATCAGATTAAGACCATCACCCAGTGATTCTCAAGAGCATTGTCAGGCAGCATAGCAGTTGTGATGTCCCTTCACAAGCACAAGCCTTGATTCTGAGAGACAGGTGTAGTGTAGGCCTATTTGAGGGAAGGCATATTTGACACAAAGCACGAGTGCTCAATTATCAACCCTCCTAAATAGATGCCAGTCTAAAATTCCTGCTTACACTGGAAATGCTGGATTGATTGCCAATTGTTGTATGCTCATTGTCTGCTTCTAACCTCTGTGGATGACTTGTTTTTTGAGAAATTGTACAGTAAACTACTTAATGCCATGTTTTGAGATAGTATCCTGTCCACCAAGTTCTAAGGTCAATAGTGTTTCTGCAAAGGGGCCTTTGGGGTGTCTTTCTCAAGAGCATTGTCAGGCAGTATAGCAGTTGTGATGTCTCTTCACAAGCACAAGCCTTGATTCTGAGAGACAGTTGTAGTGCAGACCTATTTGAGGGAAGGCATATTTGACACATAGCACAAGTGCTCAATTGTCAACCCTCCTAAATAGATTCCAGTCTAAAATTCCTGCTTGCACTGGAAATGCTGGATTGATTGCCAATTGTTGTATGCTCATTGACTGCTTCTAACCTTTGTGGATGACTTGTTTTTTGAGAAATTATGCCGTAAACCACTTAATGCCATGTTTTGAGATAGTATCCTGTCCACCAAATTCTACGGTCATTGGTGTTTCTGCAAAGGGGCCTTTGGGGTGTCTTTCTTAGGATTTCTACCACAGTTTTCAAATATGAATATGCTCCTGGCATCCCACAAGGCAAGGCATCCGAAGACACCCCCCAACTTGCTACCACCCAGTGGAAGAAATTGGATTTGGCAGTTATTGACTGCATTTTTAACAGTCATGCAGCCATTTAAGGGCCATATTTCACCCATAGAGGCATCCCATGTAGTGAATGCACTAAAGGTGCAAGCTAATTCTTCTGAGTCTAAGAAAGCTGCCAAGTGTAGACGTTAGTGAAGGTTCACGTGGGCAACCACACAATATTAGTCTTGACTCAGAGTGAGACAGAGATATGATGAGATAGTCAAAGCTTAGCCTAGACTTGATTTCATAGGGTTCTCATGTAGGTAGAAGACAGATGGTTAAGGATGAAGTGGCAACATGTATCACATTGAACTCAGTACTGCTCATGTAAGTGTAACAAACACCACTCCAACCATGCAAAACAGGTAATCTTGTAAAGTCTCCACACTTGTATCACTTGTGCATTATACAAATGGCAGGCAACACACAAGGAAGTTTCCCAGTGTTATATGGTCGGATCCAATTAAGAAGTATGCCATACTATAGGAGGATAGCCTACCTTCCTACACAATTTTTATCTCATAGTCAAGAGAATGAATCATCTCACAACAATGAAGAGGGGAAATGCCATGAATATTTCACTATTGGTATTTGTATATAAGTGATGCAGGTCTCATGCATTCTGTCGATGAGTAATGCTACACTATTTATCCTTTTTACACTTCTCTCACTTTCAATTCTACTGGACGGAATGCAAGTGCTGTGTCCATGGAAGAGAAATGATTTGGCACTGCACACAATGCCGTTGATGATGATTTTACTGAGGGTGTGACTTTAATATTTTAGAGCAACATCGAAATCCTACCAATTCCAGTCATTTCTGAAAAACAAACTATGTGGAGAGTGGAGTGATGAGCTTCTGTAGTGCCATTGTCAAAAAAATTGGTTTGTGCTTGGCAGAAGGATGTACCCTGTCGAAGCAGGAACCATGCTCATGGTCAGGGAAAATCAGATACACATCATAAATTAACCTGTGCTCACCTTCTGGTAACTTGGCACTGAGCAGCAAGCCTTAACTTACGAGGCAATGTGTAAGGAATTTGTGCAATACTGCAAACAGTAACACAATGAAAACACCCAAAAAAGACTCCACACCAGTTAAAAAAAATTGATTATGATTTTTTTAATAAATAAAACATGACCAAAATTATGAAAATCCAATAAGTAGAGACCCAGATATGAATTTTTAAAGACTAAATGTAAAAATAGAGCTTATAAGCAATAGGCGTCAGTGGCCGGTATCTGGCCGCACTGGATCAGGGCAAAGTCAAACGTTCAGGCTAACAGTGAAAGAGTGGGGACTGGATGCAGAACTCCCATTGAAGAAGGTACCAACATCCTGGTTTTAACTGCGATATGCAGGGTGCATCCAAGAGTTGCATCAGTGCAGATCTGATGGGTAGATGTTCTCCACGATGGTGATGCGCCGGTTCCGAAGACGAAGGGCCTAAGCAGAGATGAGTTGGTTTCAAAGCCGATGTGCCAAGTTTCTACACGCAATCAAGGGTATGCGTTAATTATCTCTCACTGCCGCAGCGGTTTCGATGCATCAATTCAAGAGGTGATGCGCTGGTTTTGCATGAGGTGAGCAGGTTCTATTCTCACAACAGTAGATATGCATTGATTCTGCTTCATGCAGCACATGATATGTTGGTACCACTCAAGCAAGCACCTGGATATGCCTCCAATGGACCATGAGGTGGCAGACACAGTCTGCCACCGCACCCTATCAGCACGCCCCCATGACGCCGGAATCCAAGAGAAGGCCCTAGCCTGGACCACTTCCTTCCTCTCCGGCAGAACCCAGAGCGTCCGCTCACCACCCTTCCGCTCGAAAACCACCGAAATCATCTGTGGCATCCCACAGGGATCCTCCCTCAGCCCAACGCTGTTCAATATCTACATGGCACCGCTCGCCCACGTCGCACGACAACATAACCTCAACATCATCTCCTACGCCGACGACACCCAGCTGATCATATCCCTCACCGAAGACCCCCACACCGCCAAAGCCAACCTCCACAGAGGAATGAAGGCAGTAGCTGACTGGATGAAGGACAGCAGACTGAAGCTGAATTCAGACAAGATGGAGGTCCTCATTCTAGGACCCACCCCATCAGCCTGGGATGACTCTTAGTGGCCCACATCGCTAGGCACAGCCCCAGAACCCACAGACCACGCACGCAACCTGGGGGTCATCCTCGACTTCACCCTCTCCATGACCAGGCAAGTCAACGCCGTCTCCGCATCCTGCTTCAACACCATCGGAATGCTCCGCAGGATCTTCAAGTGGATCCCTCCTGACACGAGAAAAACCGTAACCCAGGCCCTCATCACCATCAGACTAGACTACGGGAACGCCCTCTACTCAGGAACAACAACCAAGCTCCTGAGACGACTACAACGAATCCAGAACGCCTCAGCAAGTCTGATCATCGACGTCTCCCGACGCAGCCACATCACACCCCACCTGAGAGGCCTGCACTGGCTCCCAGTCAACAAGAAGATCACCTTCAAACTCCTCATTCATGCACACAAAGCACTACACAACACCGGACCTACATACCTCAACAACTGACTCAGCTTCCACATCCCCACCCGAAGCCTCCGCTCAGCCAACCTCGCCCTCGCCACAGTCCCTCATATCCGAAAAACCACCGCCGGCGGCAGATCCTTCTCCTACCTCGCTGCCAAGACCTGGAACGCTCTCCCTACCAGCCTATGACAGACTCAGGACCTGCTGGCCTTCAGAAGACTTCTCAAGACCTGGCTCTTCGATCAATAGCGCCCCCCCCCCAGCGCCTTGAGACACTCACGGGTATGTAGCGCGCTTTAGAAATGCAGTGTTTGATTGATTGATTAAGCAGGAGGTGAGACTTTGATATCCTGGAGTCTCACAAAGGAGGCAAGCTAGCATGTCCTTGGAGTCCACTCTGTGTTCATGCAAGAGTCCAGTTCTTCCTCAGCATATGCAGAGAGTAGCAGGCAGCAGGGCAGCACAACAGAAAAACAGTTATTTCAGTGCAGACGTTCAGCAGAGTTAGAGTCCTTGTAGCAGCACTGCAGTCCTACTTCCTGGTAGAGTTTTTTTACAGGTATAGAACTGTCTGATCTGGTGGGGCACAAACCCGGTCCCTTCCTACCAGCCCTGGTTTTAGACTCACTACAGGGGGGTGTACAACCCTTTGTGTGGGGACAGGGCACTGACCCATTAGGTGTACATATCAGTCCCTCCCTCCCTTCCTACCCAGGATGCCCCATCAGGATGCATATGGCCTCTCAGTCACACCTAACCTTCCTTTGTGTGGGAATATCTAGAAGTAATGCACATAGTCCATTTGTCACCCAGACGTGTATTGGGGGCAGCCTGCAGACACACAGAGCTTAATAGCAGAGAAATGCCATCTTTCTAAAATCTCCTTGTGCTTGCTTCGTTCGCCCCAAGTTGGCAAGGCATGCTTTTTTGCCACTGGATTCAAGTTATCCTGGCTGATGAGGAGTGTCACCCCAAAACCGGGCCCAGGATGCTTGCTTCCGGTCCAGGGAAGATATTGCTTGGTAGTTCAGGCTGGACTGTTCCCATGAGGAACTGGGTGAATACTGATTGCATAAGGCTGGGTCTGTCCTGGGGTGGCGAAGTCAGCTAAAGGATGATGTTGGATTCAAACCAGATCTAATAGTGACTGGGGTGAGTTTTTGAAAAGTTTCAGCACTCTGTTCATCATTCCTTGTGTTTGCTTTGTTCGCCCTAAGTTAGCAGGGTATGCCCAAATGTGAGTCCTTTGCTCACTTTGTCACTGGATTCAAGCTAGCCTGGCTGATGAGGGGCATTTCCCTGAAACTGGTCCCAGGATGTTTGTTTCTAGTCCAGGGAAAGCCTGGCTTGGCAGTTTGGGCTGGACTATTCCTATGAAGAACAGGCTGAAGACTGATTGCATATGGCTGGGTCGGAACTGATGGCGAAGTGAGCTAAGGAACGATGTTGTATTGAACCCAGATCTAATTGTAACTGGGGGTGAGTTTCTGAAAGGTTTCAGTGCTTGGTTAATCATCTCCTTCTGGTTGCTCTGTTCGCCCTAAGTTGGCAGGGTATGCTCACATGTGGGTCCCATGTTCACTTTGCCAGTGGATTCAAGCTAGCCTGGCTGATGAGGGGTGTTACCCTGAAACCGGTCCCAGGATGCTTGTTTCCGGTCCAGGGAAGACCTGGCTTGCAGTTCAGGCTGGACTGTTCCCATGAAGAACATGGTCAAGACTGATTGGCATATGGCTGGGTTTGATCTGGGGTGGCAAAGTGAGCTAAAGAACAATGTAATATTCAACCCAGATGTAATAGTAATTGAGAGTGAGTGCCAGAAAAGTTTCAGTGCTCTGTCCATCTCCTCGTATTTGCATCTTTCTAAAAGAGGCATTTCCAAAATAGTCATGTTAAATCCAACTTTGCCAACAAAGAGGCTTCATCATTACCATGCTGATGATATTAAACATGATACCGCTACTACTTCTCAATCAGGAATTACAGCTAAAAAGTGTAATATACCTACAAAGCCCTCCACAACACCAGACCCCAATACTTCAACAAACAAACCTCCTTCCATGCCCCCAAGAGAAACCTCCACTCTCTCAACCTCACCCTAGCTGTGGCCCCTCACATCCACAGGGCCAGAGCAGGTGGCATATCCTTCTGGCAGATCCTTCTCCTACCTCGCAGCCAAGACCTGGAAGAAACTCCCCCATCACATCCGATGAAGTCCGCCACTGCACCAGTTTAGAAACAACCTCAAGACCTGTCTCTTCGAATGACCAACGGAGCGGCTCACATTCCCCCATGCCTTGCGACCATCAAGGGTGAGTAGTGTGCTTTAAAAACCCTGATTGTTTGATTGATAAAGAATTCCCAAAGTTAACCTATGAGAGAAGTAGACCTCATAGTAGTAAAAAACGAATTTAGGTGTTTTTACTACCAGGCCATGGAAAAGTACCTATACTAATTTCTACTTACACAGCACCCCGTCCTGTGGGCTACCTAGCACCCACCTTAGGGGTGACATATGTAATAAAAGGGGAGTTTAAAGTAATCATGGGCAAGGAACTCCGCTCCACTGGTGAAGCTTTTTGCATACTTCACGTTCTGTGGAGAATGCAAAGTTCATGCAAAACTTCCGACTCCGCAGTGTAGCGGAATTCAGCCCCAGACCCTACCGCGTCCACCCCCCCAAATAAATATTTTTTCAAATAAAAATAAAAATTAGGCTAAACCACACACACTTATTTTTATCACGGTATCTCCGGTCTGCCCTACGACTCCTCACCGTGGTCCTACAGAGTCCCCTACGTCAGATGTACATCAGTAGGACTGCGCATGCGCATGCAGTCCTACACAACGTATGTCTAACATAGGGGATTCTGCAGGACCATGGTGAGGAGGAGGAGGGAAACACGGAGATGCTGTGATAAAGGTAAGTGTGTTTTATTTAGGTTAATTAAAAAAAAAATGTATTGAGGGGGGTGGAGACACAGAGCGGAATTTTTGCCCAACTCTGTGGAGCTCCGCATAGAGCAAATCCGCCTGCTCCCCCAGGGCTTAGTTCAAAGCTTGGTAAAGGGTTTAAAATGCCAAGTCGACATGGCAGTGTAATCTGCACAACAGCTATGCAGTGGCAGGCCTGAGACATATTTGAAGGGCTACTTGTGTGTATGGCACAATCAGTGCTGTATTAAATGTGCAGGCCCTAGGCACAGGTAGTGCACTCTACTAGGGACATACAGAAGAAATAACTATTTCAATTGTGGGTAAGTCAAATTTCAAAACGTTATTCGGTTTACTTTGTGAGAAACCATAAAAGTTACATACAATACAACACAGTCACAGAGATATAGACACAGAATAAACAAAAAACAGGATAAAAAAAGTAGAGATGAGATGATGCTGACATTAGCAAGAAGAAGGGTGGGTCATTAATAGGCTTTAAAAAACATATGTACGACAAAACCTTTTTTTAAGAATCTAGACTTTTTCCATAATTCATTGCACATTTAAAAAAAACGGCCACAAAAGGGATGCAGTCAGGTTTTAAAAGTTGCAGATAAAAAAGAGCGGGGCGTACTTGTTCAAAATTTAACTTTTTAAAAATCGGTTTTAAATAAAAAGCCCTGGGCATTTCATAATATGTACAAAAAAACTTGAAGTGAAGCAAATCCTGTGGAGACTTATTGTCGCAGCCACAGGATGCTAACACTGTCCCCTTATGGCTGCCTCTTGGCACTGCTAATAAAAGATGAAAAAGGTTTCATCTGAACCTGATTAATACAAATCGCTCGTATGCTGGCAATGGCCACTCTAAATATAATTCTAGGCCTAAGGTGGTTTTTAAAAACAAGTGTGACCTTACACTGGGCTTCAGCATTTCCTTCTCCTCTTTCTCCATTTTTCTAGTTTGGGAGAAGGAGTATTTCATGAGCGCTACATCCGAACTGGTGATTCCTTCAGGATTTAAAAACAGATCCAGTCATCCCAGCTCACTAAAACTAGTTTTCAGATATTTAATCCAAGGGATATTGGTCATATGATATAAGCTCAGAACTTCTTTTAAGAGATCATGTGTAAGACCAATATCCTTGTTGAGCCAGCATTTTATCCAAAAGGTAAGGGGGCGTAAGGCCAGAGTGTCGCTTATGTAAGGCATACCAGTTTCTTCGTGCACTGACAGGTTCGCAGTCCCCTTCGGGACACTCAATAATTGTTTCAGGAGGTTCTTTTCTATCACCTGGAGGCTATCGAGGCTAGAGTGTCCCCATAAATCACTCCCATAGCTAGCTATAGATAAAGATTTGGCCCGGTAAATCTTTAGCATGGCTGCCACGGGTCGATTACCTAATTTTGCTGCTAAACCAAATAGTGCGGCATTAGCCCTCATGACCTCACCCCTTTTTTTTTTTAAAAAGAGCAGCCAAGTTGAGCCAGTGGTCTAATAAGACTCCTAAATACGAAAAAGTTGTACAGTTAGGGACCCTATCCCCATTCACCACAAATTGGAAATGTTTTTTTTGCCATGGTCCGACCTGCATCACATAAGATTTAGTATTATTTATGGACAAGTCTCGCTTGTCCATAAAGTCATGGAATGCATCGAGTAAGGTTTGGAACCCTTTTGGGGTACGAGCCAAGAGGACTGTGTCATCCGCATATAGCAGGACGGGCAGTCCTCACCTTCCCACATGCGGATAATCAGCCCTTGTGTCAAGCAATGACCCTTCGAGATCATTAATGTAAAGGTTAAAAAGAAAGGGGGCTAGTATACACCCCTGTCGAACCCCCCTTTCAATATCAAAATTCCTATTTACCTTCAGGTTGCCACAGTATCTAATATTGGCTTTGGTGTCTCTGTGGAGATCCCTTAGAAAGGTCACCAGATTAAGCTCCACTCCCATGGCCTCCATGGACTGCCACAGTTTTTCCCGATTTACACAATCGAAGGCAGATGATAAGTCTATGAAGGCCATGCACATGGTCCCGGAGCGGGCGAATGTGTACTTTCCTAGAATTAGATATAAATTCAGACATTGGGCCATTGTCGAGTGACCTGGACGGAACCCTTATTGAATATCGGATATAATTTTATTCTCCTCCGCTCAAGTAGACAACCTCGCTAAGATGACACCCCCGATAACCTTTACCACCGAATCGATCATGGAGATTGTGGGTAAGTCAATAAAACCCTTTATGTGACAGAAAAACTCAGTAACATGCAAGGAAGGTTTTGCCAACCTACACATACATAGTTTTTTCCTAATGAAACTCATACCTCACATTTATGAGTAGGCCTATGGAGTGAACAGGAAAGGACCAAACCAGTGACCAAGCAAACTCACATTGAAAGTGCACTGACAGCATTTGGTGACAGGTTTTAATCCATCTCGGTCAGTACCCAGTCACACAAGTGGGGTACTGTTTTTATTGGGAGAAGTGTTGAATACTGGTTAGTACAAAGTTTGAGTTTTATTGCAGATTTTATTATCTTCCCTCATAGAAATGTGAAGAAAAACTGTGATGTTATGCATTGTTTGACAGTTGATCGGCATTCTGGGGAAGAAAACATATTTGGATAGATGCAATTCACACCACCCTTGACTTGCCTGAGTGTCTAGGAACCCCTGGGTGCTGGCTGAGCCTGGGCTTAAATACTGCTGCTAACCACATCACCAGAATGAGTGAATTTGAAATAAAAATAGTATGTTTCCTACTAGTGGTTTGATATTTTTCCTGTTGAGAATGATTGGCCCAGCTGCACAAGCATGGTAGCGTTTTTATCAGGGGAAGGGTTGTAACACAGATCAGTAAATATTTGTTATTATCAATTGAATTTCTTGAGCCTTCCAAATGTAGGTCAATTTGTAAGAAAAATATACAGTTTGCAAATTTCTCTGAATCACAAAATATTTTGGGTAGAGCCAAACTCAGATTGTTAGAAAAATCCACTTTACTAAACATATTATGTTGGGCACTTTTAAAACATGCATGGCTTTCCTTAATACTCAGTTCATTCATTAGAGTTTTAAATATGAATTGATGCATGGTTGGTAAACAATAAAAAACTATTATTAGCTACAGATCAATTCATGACTCTGGTATTGAGTGTTTTGGACAACCAACAAAAACTATATATCCTTGTGGCCAGTAGAGTAACAGTATTACTTTTGTAAATCACCAGTCAGGGCAATAAATTACAGATTTAAAAACATCTGTAACATATTTATATTTGTTGCTACATATTTTCATTAGTTTTAATTTCACTGACTAGTTTGTTTTTGGAAAATGATGAGTGACCTTAACAAATTACATCTTTCTGCATTCTGAATTTGGTGTATGTTTCAGAAATGTCTAGCTTTCTGGGATCACCTAGGGGCTTCGTCCCTGTGTCCATTTCAAAAGTCAATTAGGTAGAAACCTCAAAGAATACCATACAATTGACTACCACTAAGAAAACTGCAAAAACATACACTCTCATGAATACAGTTTTTCAAATTTTTTAAAATATTACTCAAGAATGTTGCTGCTTTTTATCTGCTATCTTAGTTCTCTGCTGGGGGAATACACAAACCCTGGGCACCTTTGGCATCTCCAACATATGGGAACAAATTGGGACTGAATGTCTTTTGTGAAAAGAAACTTTATGACTGAAGGCTTAAGCATGAAATGCCCTAAACATACATTTAAAAAAATGTAATATTGAACATTGCAAGAGAACATGTTTTAATGTTTCATATGCCATATTGCATAATCTACACCTAGGGCCCAATTAACATAGGCCTTTTCCTTCTTCAAGGAAGTTTTAGTAGGTTTTCATTTATGCCAGGTGTCACCAGCATCTGACTGAATGTATACAATTATCCTCCACGCAAATAGAAAAAAACTCATTATTAAAAGAAATTGCAGACTTGCTTTAGAAACCTATAAACAGACTATCAGGACTATTAATATATCACTTGGCTATTCAATCACCCCTATCTTAGATAGAAAAATGTCTTAATTTTGAAAAAGCAACATTAGAAACATAATCATGCTGTGTGGCCTGCTTGACATGTCAACATGAATGACAGACAAATAATTTTTTTAATGTGAAGAAATGAAGAGTTTTCCAGATTTTTTAGAGCTGGTTACCATAGAATTGTCAAAGGACAGTTGTGATCACAATCAGGAGAATGACGATGCTGAACTCATGTACCCAGAGTCACTCTTTTGACATCCAAAGACACCCCGCTAGATAGATCTGTATGGAGGTGTTGCACAAACAGAGATAGAAACCAGAAATTGACTCCAAAGGTAAAGACAAAACTTGCTACCCCCTGAGTGAGACTTTGACCAAACTCCTATGTGACACAAAGGCTCCTGTGCCTTATTACCCCAAGCCACTATAACACAATCAACAAGCATCCTACATATACGATAAAAAGACTTAGGCATGCATGCATGTATATATGTATGTGTGTATGAGGTATTTCTCTGGCGTGAACATAGCCAAGCAGCAATAGCCCCAAAATGGATCATACAGTGATACAAGATGGAAGTAGAATGTAAGACTACCCTGCAGAATTTATTTTTTAACTTGACTATATAGTCAAAGGTGTGGCCAGAAGTCTACCTTAGCCCAATCACATGTGCAATGACATTTCAAGTCTGTATTATTGTGGATATGAGGGGGTTCTGGTACTTTCCCCAAAAGGCCTTAAATTAAAACCCAAGCAGACGTTATCAAACAAAGCAACATTGTACAGTGCTGCTGTTGGTGAAGAGAACAGATCTATCCTGTAAATCTCTGGTCCGCCCCTTTAAAAGCAAGCACAGCGTTTTGATGATTATATTTCACTTCTGCGGTGATGGTCAGTCCCAACAAAGTTCACATCTTGTACTTTGCTTCCCCTTTCATGATAAATGGAGGCACTGGTTCATGAAGTCATTCTGTATCCTTCTTGGTATACATAAAGAATGTTCTTCCTTTGTCTCGCTCACAATGGGAAGAAACTGCAAATTAATGTAATGTTTCCAGCAAAGGCTCTCCGGGCATCTCCTAATTAAAAAAAACTCTTCAAAGGATAGTGGGGAATAGTTAGAGGTATTTAGAGTTTGATGGATGTCCTGTCCACCCTATTTAGAGTGAAATAGATAATGCCCCTAAACCCTAAACAACCCTTAGAGTTGTTTTCTTGTTATCTGTCATGTACACCTGTGTTGAAAGAAATTGTATCTATTTTGTTTTTGTATAACTCGTTCTTGACAATTGGTGAGGGTATTGGAGCGCTTTACATGAGTGCCAGTTACATTACACAAGGACACCAGTGGCACCCGGCATTGCTAGCGGGTGGCGGAGCAAGTGCGGTGTGTCGTGGGGTTTGGGGTCACGCAGGGATGGCATGTGGGGGTGCACCTAATTAAAAAAAAATTTACTTGCTGCTGGGTCCCAAGTCTCTGCTCCTGGTCTCCTCAAGGATCAGGAAGCACATCCAGGCCTTACTGACCAATCACAATGCTGCAATGCAGTGCTATGATTGGTAGGCTCCATGATCAATCACAATGCTGCAGTGTAGCATTGTGACTTGTTTTGAGCATCCTTGTTAGACGCTCAACCAGGGAATGGGGTCTTGGGCATGTTCTCCACACAAGCTATAATGCAGCCTTTATGGAAAAGGAGGAAAGTGCACATTACAGGTTTGGGCTGACCAAACATCATTGCGCACTCTGGAGTGGGCAAACCACTCCTTCCATGCCCTGCTCCGAGAGCAGAGCAGCCTCACCCACCCGCAAAGCAAAACATATATAAAATGATAACTCAAAGTTATTATCATTTTACGTTTCTATTTCACACAGCTTGAAAGCAGTGGGGCGACGCTCCTCCTCCATAGTGGAGGAGCCGCCACTGAATGACACATTCATTTTTTGTAGGAATGGAGAGTTTAAATGATTTGCTCGGAATCACAGGACGTTGAGCCAACGTCAGTTTACTTGTTGCTTTCTCGATCTCATGCTCACACACTTCCGTAATGCAGTGCTGAAGCCAACACATTTTCTGTTCAACCCTTTCTTATTCCTGGCATGACTCAGAGAGTGGTAGGTGTATCTGGACACCATCATAGGTTGTCAGCGTTTTTCACTGTGACATGAAACCCATTTGCTGTTATGCGTCTATGTAAGTGGAGGTGTCAGCCCCATGTTTAACACAGAATGTACAATTACTAGTCAGTGTCAGCTCTGATGCTAAAATGGGATGTCTTATTTGCTAGGGTAAAATAATCTGACCAGGAGTTATGATATTGTCACAGAGAATTGAAGGTGGAAGGGCACGTGTCACCGTGCGCTTTAAAGCATTTATGGAATTATTCTCAGAAGGATCTACTTTTTGTGAGGAATTCTTGTATTAAAGTCAAGGCAAGAACGATAGTTAAATAGCTCAGACCAGCTGGCCAAAATCGCTGCTAAAACAAAATGAATTTAAAAAAAAGCACAGAATTGCTTTGCCTTTAGAAGAAGTTACACACGCAATGCAGAAATAGAAGGCCGATTTAACCATAACTCTTTATTGCATGGCATCATTCCATTGATCACTGTTCACAATAGAGGAGCCCCGATATATATAAACATCTTTGAAACTATAGATGCACTTGATGTGATCCAGGTGATTTGTTTTGCTTACTAGGACTTTTATGTACCAGGCATTGATTACATTTCCAAAAAGGTGAGCAGGATACAGTTGAAATCCCCATCGGTTCCTTTCATAGCCCTCTAAAGGCCTGATTGGAAACTCAGAGAGACAGAGAGAATAGGGGTGGGACAGAATATGGTAAGAACATATTAGTGGTGCAGTCTACTGCGCATTTCCTGTGTTTTTTTAATATTTGTATTGCATATTTTGTGCATTATAATATTTTTGCTCTGTGATTTTTGTATGTGTCTGACTTGCTGTTTTATGTTTGTGTTTTGTTTTGAAGTTTGTAATTGCACACTGTCCATTAGTCTACTGATCATGATTATGGGGTCCATAACTATTGATGTCCACTATTGTGGCTTCTATGATCATTTCACTCTTTATGTGATCCTTATGTGTAATTTATATTAATGTCTTATACTGTATTAGAAAACCTGGGCTCTGAGGGCAGGTAATGTGTATGGGAGTGGTCATCGGGAAATCACCAGTAACCTTTCACATATAACACTAAGTTCCAGTTTGAAGAATGCACTGTACCCACAACAAACAAAGAGACAGATGTCTGGTAGGAAAAAAGCAGTGCCCTTCAGCAACCAGACAGGGAATATACAAGAATTGTTCTAGTATCCTGCCCTCTCCCATTTAAGCATGGCTCAAGTGTTACATGTGGCTCACCAGACTTGTCGAGCAGGATTTGACAGTGTGGCATCACAGGTTGCCCACAGCGCTCACTTTAAATATTTTGTGGAGATCAGATGAAAAACCTCTGCCCACTCAGGTCAGTCTATTGTTTGCTCCTTCACACCTCTTTTATTTCTATTGCCAGGCCAAGTACAAGCTGAGAGTTGCTGAAGAGGTAACCAAATTAGCCTACAGAGACATTAGGCAGCATAAAGGGATCTTTCTAAAAGTTACTTTTCCTTAATATTTAATAAAAATCAAAGTTCACAATTCAATTGGATTTTTAATTACTACTAAAAAGAGTGGTTTTATTATTATTTTTGCTGGTGCCATTTCTAAGTAAGCAGTATCAATATTTTAGTCTGCGATCAGGTCTTCCACATATGATAGCTAGGCCTGACACATTGAAAACAACTTTTTTGGACATTGTCACTGTAAGGACATGGTAATATTAATTTTCTGTATATCACACTTTTAAATACATGCACCATACCTTGTACGCTAGAAGGCTTACATCAAGCTGTCATACCAATATTTAAAAGTGAAGTCTTTGTCTGTCAAAAAGGGTTATTTTAACATGTTTCATTGCAGGTTTTACATTGCAGTAGTCTAGTACACAGGGTAGGCCTGTAGCCATGTTTGCATTGCCACTGTAGTGGATGGTACAATAACTTAGGTTATGTTACGTTACGTTATGTTATGTTATGTTATGTTATGTTATGTTATGTTATGTTACGCTATAGGTAATTGGAGAGTACATAACCCAACTGGGAGGGTATGCTTCACAAGTGGAATTTAATTTCCAGGCACTGTGTCCACATTCTACACCATATACTAGGTACTTATAGGCAAGTTAAATGTACCAATTAAGAATACAGCAATTTAACCATGTTTAACATGGAGCACAGGCACCTCACTCTGGTTAGCCAGCATAAGTGCAGAGAGTTCCAAAGTCGCCAACAAGAGATGGAGTAAAAATTCTGGTATGATGATATAGAAAAGGCAGATTTCCTACACCTACATTTTCTACCCTTTTAACAGAAGAACATGTTACATCTGACATATCCTACATAACTTTAATTCACTGATCTATTGAATCTACATTTTCCACTTTTCCAGGTTGAATCTTAATAAAGCATATATATTGCATCTGGGATTCTGGAACTGCTATTTTTAATCTCTGCTGTCCTATTATTTTCTCTGTGTTCTGTTATTTGCACAAGTATTTTCATCTATGTCTGTACAGCCACTGATACCTAAAACAGTACCAAAAGGGACTTTGGATGTATTCAATTGAATTCCTAGTGAGAAATTCATATTCATTCATATGATCTGTCTGCCACACATGTCCTGCTACTCAATGTTTCTGTTAGACCTGGCAGCTGTAGGGTGGTCTTTAATCATACTTTTTGCCCTCGCCTATCTATTTTTCTTAATTTGTTTTTGCTTGCTTTAGGACAGCTAACCAGTGCTAAACTGCTTGTGCGTTGTAATTAAAAGGTTAGAAATACACACTTAAGTTTTGCATGTCCTGGTAGTGAAAATACCCTAAATTAATTTTTCACTACTTTGAGGCCTACCTTTCAGATATGATAACATTGGGCTGCCTTATTTGCAGTGCTAGCATTTGAAAACTAACAGGCAGGAAATTCAGGTTTGGTGTCTACGAAACTGTAATTTAAAATCCTCTATAATGGTAAAGTAGGATTTTAAGTCACACTTTTGAAAATGCCCCTTTTAGAAAGTTGCCATTTTCCTGCCATAGCTACTTTGTGCCTATGGCCTGTCCATTGGTCACATGACTGGGTGTAGTTGGCACTTGACCTTTGTTTATCCCGCTCAGACAGTCACACAATAAAAGGATTAGGTGTGCCTAGATGGGCCATCAATGACAGGATGGGGACAGAGCTAGGCACATTTCTACCTGCAAATCAATAGGTTGTGCCCTCTCTTCACACAATAATGGTTCCAGTGGTGCAATAAATGTACAGTCATACATCAGTACAAAGCATAATATCAATTACAGTTTGAGGGAATTGAGAGGGATGCAAGAGGGGAAAGCAAGGCTCATAACACCAAATTTTTTTTGTTAACTTTGTATTATTTCAAAGAGAGATAAATCAATTGTATACATTATACACATAGTTTTTGTGAAAAGTGCACAGTGTCCCAAGTGTATCGTGAGAACCAAGGAAGCAGTTGAGTGACAACAGGTGATGTATATACAAGGTTTCTGCAGGGCGTATTTACAAGGAACAGGGAAAAACGACCATGAAAGCAATAGTATCTAAACAAAAATTGTTACAATGACTATCTTCAATCATAGACGTTGTTTATATGGTTCATTTCCATAAAGCCTCGATGGCGCAGGAAAGAATGTCAGACTTATTTAGAAAAGAAGTACAAAGACTTAGGCCCAGATGTAGGTAAAAAATATTTACAGATTCTTAATTACCGAATTTTACCGATTCGTTAATTAAGAATCGGTAAATATGAAGGGTGGACATGTAGGTCCATCCAGATGTGTATTTTACCGATTCGGTAAATATCTGTATTTACCGAATCGGTAAATACCGACCGGTAATGCTCCATTCATTCCTATAGGCTTTGAAGCCCATAGGAATGAATGGGGCATTACCGGTCGGTATTTACCGATCGGTAAATACCGATTTTGACAAGGGTGCAGGGGGTGTCACTTTGACACCCTCTAGCACCCCCAAAAAAGGTTCGGGGGCCATATGGCAGGCAGACCTGCCCTAAGGGCAGGTCTGCCTGTCATATGGCACAGGTGTGCATGCACACATGAGCATGCACACCTGAATCGGTATTTTAACATCAAATACAATTTGATGGTAAAATACCGATTTTGTAGGCCTTGTGGGACTCAGAAGAGTCCCACCTACATATCAATTTTACCGATTCGGTAAATATACCGGTCGGTAAATTTACCGACCGGTATATTTACCGAATCGGTAAAATTACCGATTTGCCCCGTTACAGTCCCCCTACATCTCGGTAGCCAAATACCGGTCGGTAACGGCCGAATTCGGCCGTTACCGACCGGTATTTGGCTACCTACATCTGGCCCCATAAGTGTTGGCAGATCATAGTGGATATAGTCATTAGACATGGCATCATTTAGGAAAATAAAGATTTGTTCTCTAAATGTTTACAAGAAACACATGTGCCATGGCATAATAGAGGGTTTTTAAAAACAATGGGTATGGAATTGGTAGTCTGCTCTAAACAAACCGGTATGAAAAGGGGAGTCGCGATTTTGAAAAGAAGAGGGATTGGTATTAGCCTTAAGGCGGCGCTGGGCTATTTCAGTGATTAAACTGGGACACATGAAGTTTACACTGTGTAATGTCTATGGACCAAATTTAGATGATGCTGAGCTATTTAATCTTTTAAATCTTGAACTAGCTCAATGGACATTGCCTATGGTACTGTGTGGAGATATGAATATAAATCTGGAAGCAACTATGGATGTTAGATCCAACCATCTTTATAAAGGAAGAAAGAGACTGGTTTTTAAGGCACTTCGGGCTTTGATCTTGGACCATGGTCTATATGATGTTTGGAATTTAAAGTATTCTCAGGATGATGGATTTACATTTTACTCTGCCCCTCATGCAAAATTTGTGCATTTAGACTACTTTTTTATCACAACTACACTTATGACGCACACAAAGCCCTACACGACCAAGGCCCGGGCTACCTCAACAGCCGGATCAACTTCTACGCTCCCAAACGCCACCTCCGCTCAGCCAACCACGCCCTCGCCGCCGTCCCCCGCATCCGAAGAGCAACCACAGGAGGAAGGTCCTTCTCCTACCTGGCCGCCAAGACCTGGAACTCCCTCCCGACCGACCTGCGCCTGACCCAAGACCACCTCTCCTTCAGGAAGAAGCTGAAGACCTGGCTGTTCGAGCAGTAGCGGCACCCCCCCCCCCTCCCCTAAGCGCCTTGAGACCCTATGGGTATGTAGCGCGCTCTATAAGTGTCAGTGATTGATTGATTGATTGATTGATGGCCAGTGTAAAAATAGAGATTCATCCTAAGTTGGTCTCTGATCATAATCCGCTGATGTTGGAGTTCGATGCTGTTCAGGACGAGAGAGTAGAGTCTCAACTGTGGTCATTTGATAGAAAACTGATGATGGATGAGGAATATTGTCAGTGTATGGCCAATAAGATACAATAATTTTTCGAGTTCAATAAAGGCACTGCCTCTATAGGGATGGTCTGGGATACATTTAAATCAGTGGTCCGTGGAGAAACCCTAAGTTACTCTAAATTTAAGCACAAAAAGAGTATGTTGAAATATCAGCAGGATTTTGATCAGACTCTAATGGCGGAGAAGAAGTTGGCAGAGGCATTAAGGGTCGGTGAGGGAACAGATGTACTTAACCTAAGGCAGAAGGAACTTACTATTTTTAGGTCCAGGGCTAATGCGAATATAGCTGATAATATAGCCATACAATTTGTTCAATACAAAGAAGAAGCGTATGAATTTGGTGAGAAAACAGGTAGAGTATTGGTTAAAAGGGCGTATTTTGCGTACCACTCTGAGATTTCATTTACCCACATGTATAACACAACAACTGACATGTATCTAAAATCAGCCAGATCTATTGGCTTTGTCAATAGATGTTCACTGCTTTAGATAAATGATAAGCAACAAGAGTTTTGGTGTAGATAATTAATATTGAAAGAGCTTTAATTCTGAAATGATGACACTTTAATTCAACGTAGCTGTGGTCTGTGGAAGGGGTAGTGGTCTGCACTATGGCTCCGTCACTCCTATTATGTTCATTCTATGTTAGACATGTACGTCTTTTTTCTCTCCACATCTTCTCCATATACATATATAGTACTTCGTCTGTTTCCTCTTCAGCACCCTATTTTTATTCACTGATTAATACACTTCCTCACATCTCATTCACTTCAACACCCTCACACACAATGCACTGATTCACCTATAAGCACTGCGTTTTTTAAATTTTCCCCTAGTCAATATTTTGAAAACTATGTACCTCTTTCACGCACATTTGCAGTGCATCACAATTGCAACTGTAATATGTGACCTTTGCCAAGTCCGCACATTCATTATTCAGAAATAGATCAATGTTTTACCTATAAGGTTAAAGACATTAATATGGGGGCCAATAGGGACTCATTTCAAAGTCTATTTTTAAGTACTACCTGGTCTGAGGCCTGTTGGACACAGACCACTTAAAGTTGGAAGAAGTTACATACATTTTGCATCTCCTAATGGTCACTAACTTCAGCAAAGGTCTGCTTCTAGTGAAGCTACATGTAATTTTTTGGATACGCTACATGTCATTTTTTGGGGTATGCTGTTTTTAGTCAATGTCAAAACTAGCTTGCCTACTACACAAACTCTTAGACCTATTCCACATTCAATTCCCATTACAAATGCATTTTAAGCACATTTTATTGAAACAGCAAGGTACGGAGTAGTGAACTGATAAAGTGAGTACTATACTTACAATACACATCCACTCGAATGGACTTTATTGCAGGAGAGCCCAGTCCATTTTCAGCTTTACAGTAGTAGCGGCCACCTTGATGTCGTTGGATATTTACAATCCTCAATGTTTCATTGAAGACGCTGGAGTCTTGAAATCTGTCCGAGGCACTTCCTGCTGTTTTGGTCCACCTGATCTGAGCAATCATCAAAAAGGATTGTTACATTTAAGGCTATTCTTGTCCTTGTATAGCTTAATAGAAAGTCATACAGTCAGGAAGTTCTAGGTAAAAATATATATTTTCATTCCTTGAACTTGTTTACATTGCGTAGTGTTATATTTTTAATATTATACTTCTAAAGTGTTCAAATATTTTATGAACATTTAAAAATGAGGTCATGGGCATTTAGGATATGTCATTAGCCCTAGTTAAACACAGTACACTTGGTTGGTTGATATTTTAAGAACCACAAACCAGCACAGTATATGTAATATTTAAAATTGAAGTATAACATGGAAGACATCTTTGATATGAAATGAAGAGTAATTCCTAATCTTAAAGGTCACAGTTAAGAATGACATGGAGCCTAAAACTGAAAGTGCCCATATGGATAGCATAGCAGACAAAGAGAATAAAATGGTAATTGTATAAAAATATGTGATGCCACCATAACAGTCCTGTTTAATTAAACTTTTTTTCTATGTCCTCTTCACATTTGACAGCAACTCCACCAATCTAGGTACATGTGTAAACCTACCTTCTCATGAAATGAAGTTTTCTGAACATAATCCTCGAAATTCTGGTGTTAAAAGATCCAGTTGGAACCTTTCTCCCATTGTCTCCTAATCTCCACAACCCGACTATACTCATAACCCAAACTAATATCCCACATCCTTACACGGGCCTTGTACATGACCCTTACTAGCAAAGCTCATTCGTGCAGGACCTTCCCAAAATGTAACACTATAGAGGTGTAGAGATAAACAGAACATCTATTATATGAATCTAAAGCACACAAAGGCATAATTATATAAACCCTAATCCTAAAAACATATACACTAGTTTTCACTGCATCACATACTACATTTTAGATCGAAATGTACACACGAGTCCAAAACACTAAAATGTTGTTCATTCTCTCTCTCTCTCTCTCTCTCGCTCGCTCTCTCGCTCTCTCGCTCTCTCTCTCTCTGTATGCAAATATATAAAATATATTTTATTTTTAAAATTACTCAATAATTGTAGCTAAATTCAAATCAAAGATTGCATACATATATTTTTCCTTTCATGCATGCTCTTTCTATATACATATGTATATTACCTACTGGCGATTGCCACTGGGTAGTTATAGTTAGGACCATATTTTCATAGGAAAAGCATTTTCAGACTTACCTATATCTCTGGCGCGGGTTGACGAATCTTTACAAAAAAATGTTTTTAAAAAGGGCACTGGTCATTCTAGTTGTCCATGGGCGATTGGTTAAGCGGTGGCTGAGTAAAAGATGGGGGTGAAAAAACTGTTTCCTATGTTACTTCCCATGGGAATTTTTAATACGACTTCAGCACGAACTAGTGAGCGGAACTACACCAAATGTGGCAGAAAGTTAGCTCTTGGTGCAGAAAGAGTGCGTTTTGTTATTTAAATACATTCAGTAGTAAATTTGGATATCTAGGGACGTGGATAATTTGCGATGCATACGCGGAGCTTTGCAAACGCACATGCCAGTATCGGTGCTGTGCTTGGGTGTCTGCAACCTGTGTAAACTGTTTTGGCTGCAATTTCATGATGTGGGGCATGGTTCAGGGGGATGGAAAATATGTTAAGAAATTATAGAAGGGGTCAGGGTTGGGGTAACCTGACCCTATTGGTAGATCATACAGCTGTGTAAGGGACCTCATATGAGTTTGAAAATGGGAAATGATGCTCAGCGTGGCCCCCCATGTAGCATGGCGGCAGAGTCACAAACCTTGCCTAAAAATGTTTTTTTTTAATTAAATAGCACACACTCCATTGCATACCAATGCATCTGCTCACAGACTCACAGAGAGTCATATAGTCATTCACAGAAGCACTCACAGACTCGCCCTGACACTCACACACCCACTCACTCACCTACTCACAGACTAATGGACCCATTCACAGACCCATCAGAGACTCATACACTCACTAACAGAGCCCCTCAGATACTCATGCACCCACTCACAGAGTCACTCAGAGACTCATACATACACTCACTCACAGACCTGCTCAGACACTCATGCACCCATTCACATACTGACTGAGTGACTCCTGCACCCACTCATTGACCCACTCAGACACTCATGCACACATTCACCATCTCACTCAGACACTCAAGTATCTACTCAGAGTCCTACTCAGAGAGTCATGTACCCACTCCCAGACCCACTCAGACACTGATGTACTCATTCACATATCTACTGAAAGACTCATACACCCACTTCCCTACCCAAACAGACACTCATGCACTCACTCACAGATACACTAGGAGACTCATGCACCCACTACCAGACCCACTCAGACAATTACACACAGACTCACAGACCTAATTACAGACTCACATGCCCACTCAGAGACCAACTCAGACACTGACAGACCTTCTAGCAGACCCACTTAGAGACTCTTACATCCACTCACAGACCTACTCAGAAACTCATGCGCTCACTCACAGACCCACTCAGGCACTCATGCACAGACTGACACACACTCATGGAAGCAATCGGAATCCCACTCAAACACTCTCACACACACTCAGGGACTCCTTCAGACACCCATTCAGACACTCACACATCCCCTCACAGGCTCATTAAGACACTCACATACCCACTCAAACACCCAGTGAGACACTTATACCGCCACTCAGTGACCCACACATACACTTACACACCAATTGAGACACTCATGCACTCACTCACAGATTCACTCTCAAAGATTACAGGTTACAGTTAGAAAATAAAATTGAAAAAACCTTATCAATTCACTTTAAAAAAAAAACAAAGGTTAAAGGTACATTATAGTTAGGGATCAACATTAAAAAAGCTCAAAAATTCACTGAAAAAAACCAAAGCTTACAGGTACGTTATAGTTAGAAAATGGAATGGAAAAACCTTTAAAATTCACTAGAAACCTAAAAGTGTACAGGGATGTTGTAGTTAGGCTCAAGTTTCACTCATACCAAATCAGTGAAATTCAATAGTTATTGTTACTTGAGCTAACAATGACTTGCACCCCCCACAATGCAATGCTTAGGACCTCACATATTACATCACTAATGATATGCTTGTTGGATAGGTGAATATTCATGGTTATAATTTTACTCATTCAAAATATTCTCATGTTTTCAGGTAAATAAATGAATGGTGACAGACTGGATCTGGTCAGCGAGGAGAAGCCTACATTCCTAATAAAGCTGAAAATGCTGGGACATTGCTAACATCCTGAGCCAGATGACATTACTCTGTATTTGAAGAAAAGTTCCGTTAAGTTATTTGCTTCTCAAAAGGCTTTGCGATACTGTGTATAATGTACAGAGCAGCCTGCAACTTCTTCCAAAGGGACACATGTGAAAGTGACCAATTTCAAGATTCATTAGTATTCCTTGATTTTCTTGGATTTACCTAGATTACCTCAAAATTGCATGGAGAATTCCCATCAAACCTTACTAATCAAAGAACCGCAATCTTCAAATTAACTAGAATGTGGTAAAAGCTTAGTACCATTTAGTATTTACATCAACAATATTTATTTCTACACTTATATTGATACATGTTTCTTCTTTACTGTAAAATGACACAACAAATTTGTTTGACACACATTTTAAAACAAATATATCCACTCACTCTCATCCATATGCATATCACAGTCTGCTGCCTTTGCACAATGTACTTCATAAATCACAAAGCTTACGTCAAAAATTAATGCTTAAGAGTCTGCTTGGAACAATACCTTACTCGTCATATTATGAATGCTGCTCATTATTAAACATAGCTTCTGTTCTCATAAGTGGAACAAATAATGCATTGAAAACCACAGAGGGTCAATTCAAGTATACATTCAATATCTTTTAGCTTTTTTAGTTCTTCTTATTTTAGGATTTTTGTGCTCTAATATGGCTTAGCCAGTCTTCCTCTGTGCGTGTTTCGACACAAATGTCATGCTCAAGAGTGCAACATTTCATGACCCCCATAAGTCATACAAAGCATCAATGAAAATGCTTAGGAGCACGCATTCTTACAGAACACTATGAAGGCACTGGACATAACATTTCAAGACCAGCATTAGGGCTTGAATCCTTAATGTGCAAGTGTTTCACCCTACAATCCTAGTTGTTATCTTTGGGTTTATCAATGACAAGAGGGTAGTATAACTTCTTCTTCTCTATATGTACATCTGTGTTCTGTATCCTAATCCTGATTTTGCATGCAGACCAATGAATAGCACAAACCTCAATTATCTGCCTGGCACTAAGGGGGTCATTAGGATGGCGGACGGACTCCATCATGGTAGTCCATCCACCATCCTGGTGTAAACTGGGACCGTCCACCATGCATGCGACAGGCTTGTACATCCGATCAGGATGCGTCCAGTAAAGAAATCTTACCAGAGGGATGAAGCTGAAGACTTATCTGAGCAGGGCTCCTGGGGCTTATAAATGATAGTTGGGAACCTGATGTTAGCTACTGAGATGCAGAAGAACAGGACCTGAGAAGAATTAATAAACATTGTTTGTCCAACAATCTTCAGATGCTAGTGGTGCTTTCCTTGGTCCCTACATTTCTTGCAGCATTTAGGAAACATGACTGATAAAGACTCCATACTAATGACCTGGATTGTTGGAGCTGCCTGCTGGATGAATCTGAGAGTTTAGAAAAGCTCTAACTTGGAACGTTCCTCTGCTAATTGAGTCTTGGTTTGTGAAGCATCTGAACATAAGTTTGCACAGAGTAAATATTGTTTAACAAGTGGTAAATTAGGGGCCGATTACGATTCGGAAGGCACGTCACCGCCAGCCATGCAGTGGCAGTCCTTCCGTAATAGTATCACGTATCGCCCCCGCCATGTTAAGATGGCGGAGGGACTCGTGATTGGACCGTGGCGGCTGCAAAGACTGTCCACCACGGGTCCGCCAAAAGCAATCCTACAAATTGCCTTTTGGACGGATCCGAGGGCCAGAAATGGTGGTGGTGCCTAGCAGGCATTGTCTACGAAATCATGATGCCTGGTATTGATGGCTTTTCCATGGCGGCGATACTGCTACGGAAAGGCTGGTGGAGATTAGTGACTTTGGCCCATTGTGGGCCCTCTTGTGGGGGGGAGGTGAGGGTGCACTGGGGGTACCCATGGTAACCCCTTCATTTCACAGCAAAACGTGGCAGGTATCATGTGGTGCCTGCCACGTAGTGCTGTGAAATGTACAACATGGCATTTCAACATCGCGGCGGGTGCTGCTGTCAGCAGCACCCGACGCCATGTTAGAATGCCGGATCTGTCCGCCATGGTATACTACAGAAGAAACAAATTTGAATCATAGATATTTGCATTAGGAAAAAAGTTCTGTTCACTGCTGGATTAGTGTGACTTGGTACTTAGGTACAGGTTTGTCTTCCAAATATATGCTAAAACCAAATTATTATCATACAGTCCCATTATTTTATATTGAAGATGATTGCCTTGCTTTTCAAACATGAAATGTTTACGCTTGTTAATCAGGGATTGTGTTCATATCTTCCCTTAAATTTGATGTGAGCCTTAATTTTTTTAATTTAATAAAAAGGTAGCTGTTTTTGCTAAACAACCCAACACAAACTTCTCTGTGGATAGCCATGCTTCTGAAAAAGATTTGCCTATATTGCTCTTAGTGGAAAGTCTTGCCTATTATCGGTGTATGTGGGTCCTTTTTTTCAGGAGTTATGGGGCTCAATGATAGTGCACACAAGACTGTGAGTCCTTTCTCACATCTTTGTATCCAAATAGTCTGCAAGTAAGAATCCCTTAATCTAATTGACGCTATTGTCATTGTCAATGGCACATCAGCCATGATTTTTCCTCCATAGGAGTTGTTTCTATGCCTTTTAAATGTATTAATATTTCCCTGAAGATTCCCCATGAAGCTGTTTTTTACCTTATACTTTGTACAGAGTATGCATTTTTTGCATTTTTTGTCTCACTCACTCACTACCTCTTATTTTATCTGACTGTAAACAACTAAGCGTACCATCAGTAGAGCCGCAGAGTAGCAAGGCAGCAGAGTAGCAGTCCTTCTTGTAGCAGAGTAGCCTACTGAGTCTTCCACAGGTCTGTAGTACGGCTTGTACCAAGAGTGGTAAAACGGTGCGTTTGTCGAACAACATAGACTTTGGGATGGTGCAAGTCCCCCTCATAGATGTTGGCCTATAGACCTGCGAGCTTACAACACACCATTCCAACCTACTAACCCTACAGGGTAACAAATGTGTGTGGAACTTCAGAACATGACATCTCTGATCCCCCCAAGGAACTTGCGGTAACAGATCTAAAACCTTTTTGTTTGGATTGTCATTCCCACCCAAAGGATATACCGAAGAAATACACAACCTAAGATTTCAACATTTATTGAAGCAGTGAGATTCTTGAATAAACAATGTGTACTGCAATGCAGTGTGCTCTTACCTAATGCCCCACACCTTAGTTTCGCCTAGGAACGTGATTTGCCAAGAATCCCTGCCTGGTGACCTACCTCCCCATTACTTGCGGGCAAATGTCATAAGCCTGTCCTTCTGTATGTAGAGATGGATATCCCTCGTGGGGAGGAAAGGAATCAGCTGAGATGGACTTCTGATGTACCACAACCTCAAAGTGTCAGCAGAGTGCTGCTCTAATTTTATCAAGGAAGTGCATTCATATATATATATATAACCAAATGGCTGCTCCTTCTGCCTTCCCTCGCCCTCTGCAGAGGATCGTACAACGTTGGCGGAGCAACGCCAACCTCAAACAATTTCCAAAGTTAGAATAATACGATCACTCAAAGGTTATAACTGACACCAGTGGTTGTTTAATCTCAGTTACGTGTTTCGCTTGTCAAGCAAGCTTGGTCACACCTTGATCGCAAGTTTGCTTGACAAGCGAAACGTGTAACTGGGATTAAACAACCCCTGGTGTCAGCTACAACCTCTGAGTGATAGTATTATTCTAACTTTCAAAATCATATATATATATATATATATATATATATATTTACAACCAAAACGCCCTTGCGCTCAAGTGGGACACTCGACGCTGTCCTCACAGTGTTTGCCTCTTGCAGCTTGCTTTCAGTCAGCCCAAAACTTCATTCATGCTCGACCCGTTTCGAGGCACCACGCCTCTTAATCATGAGCTTGTGTACAGAGGGAGCAGATAACATCACCTGTTCAATACTCAATTTATTTTGTAGAACCGCCTTTAGTGGGCGTGGTTGACAATAGTTGTCCCTCGGCATGCTGGTCATAGTAGTTCATCAGGTGAGTATCAGTGATTCCCTGTAGTAGGCTCCGCTTCTCTGTAACAATTGAAAGCATTATTAACCTTTAGTAGGAAGGGGCTTTCTTCATGCTTTCTTATGATGTTGCAAGTGTTGTAGGTGACAGCTCTACCAGACCCTGTCAAATCAGATGGCCCATCCTGCCAACACCTATGTGACTTAACAATCAACTTTAACATTAAAGAAGGACTTAAATTACAATTCTTTAGAGACCAAACTTGACATTCCTATCTGTTCCCAATTGAAAGGTATCACCTATTAAATGTAATAAGATATCCCAATTTTATCACATGGAAAATGTAGGCCTTGTAGTAGAGGAAAACGATGTAATAATTTTTCACTACCAGGACATATACAATGTAGAAGTACATGTTCCACTTTTTAAACACACTGCAACCTGCACCCTGGGCTTTGTAGGGCGTACCTTAGGAGTGGGATATATGTATTAAAAGGGAAGGTTTTGGTCTATCAAAATGTTTATTTGGCTGGTTGAAATGTCAGTCTAAACTGCATGCACAGACTGCAATTGAAGGCCTGAGATGTGCTTGAAGAGCTACTTAAGTGGGTGGCACAATAAGTGCTGCAGGTCCTTTAGTGGCACCTGTAGTAGCACTTAATATACTTGCACATGGTACATGGTGTACCACTTTACTAGGGACTTAAAAGTAAATGTAATATGCCAATTGGTGTAAGCAAATGTTGCCATGTTTTAGGGAATGAACAGACACACAGTAGCACTGGTGCAAGGTGGTCAACAAAAAAGGGATCAGCAAAAAATTGGAGGAGTAAGGCAAAATGTTTGGGGGAAGACCACCCTTGCGCTGGCAAGTCTAACATAGTTCTGCAAAATGTACTACAGAGTGCAATTTGTGAATGGGCCCCAAGTTTCTGTATCAAATTATATTTGGCATAGCCTTCAAGATATGTACCATATAAATTCATTGAAGTCACAGTATGCATCGCCTATCACTGTACAAGCATCTTAACACTTTCTAGATCTAACATATTTGAAAATTGCTTCTTCTGTCTTTCTTGATGAAATTACATGCTGGCTTTCATTTTCAAGTGTTCATTAGTGTAGGATAGAAATGAAATAAAAATACACAATGACATCTCTTCTGTATCACATTGCCTTGGAGTTTTAAGAAAATGTTATTTTTCTCTAATTGGATCCACTAAAAAGTATATTGATCTGTTTCATTAACTACAGGCAGATCACGAGATATCAAATATGTCATTTGAAAATCTTGTTGTCCCAGAAAATTGATATACTTTATACATTGTTTTCTATGGTTCACTAATATATAGTTCTCTAGTTACTTCAAGTTTATTAAATAGAATGCTAAATAATGCGGCTGCACCTGAGAAAAAGTAGATTGTGTATGAAGTATAATGTATGAAATGCAATTCCAGTGTATAACACACATTTCCTTTTCAATTGAAATAGGTTTTGTATGAAGCATAATGTAAGAAATGCAATTGCAGGATCTAAAACACATTTCCTTTTAAATTCGGTATTATTTTCCCTATCTTCACAAAAACGATATGCAGCAAGAATGAAATCTTCTGTTAAACAGATGTTTGCATTCCTACAAGCATCAATAAAATAGAATTCCTAGAATTTTTATTTTTTTCCCTATTGTACAATGATATTTACACATTCAATGCCATTTTCTGCACAGGCAGAAATGTAATACATCTTCTGTGGGTGGCTCATAGGGTTCAATATGAGAGTTCTTGAATATAAAACTACATTGACACATTCCAGCTGAGAGATTGGTATTGTATAGATTTACATTAATTCCCTCATGTAAGAAAGCATTCAGTTTGCAGTGGTTCTTCCACTTTTTAGTTTTTTGGCTTGGGAATGTTAAATGGTTTCACAACATTTGCTTTTAAATTGAAGAGACACAACTGGCATATTTGACTTTCTACTAATGCCATAGTTAGATGCCACCAGAAATGCAGTACAAATGCATCTGTGGTGTTGAAGTGTGCAGCCATATCATCTACATAAATGGCTAAAACCATTGTTGTTTGGCTGGGATGTAGTTTAAAATCATTGGCATGACAACTGGAAAGGAAAAGTGTTGTGCCACTTTTGAAAAACAAGTTTCCTAAATTAACCAATTCACCCGTAAATGGGTCTTGTAAGTCCACAGAAATGGATAAATGGGACATGCTCAATATTTTTAACAAAGAGGAGGGAGAAAAAGTGATCAATTAGATCAACAGACACAATTTACCAACCCGGAAGGGTGGAAGGTCCAGTAACAGCTTGTGTCCGTATCCAGTGATAGGCAAGCAAAGAGGGGGCTGCTGAACTGTTCCTATGGAGGGATAGACGAGTTTTAACTGGCGTGACCAATGGTGTTCGTGCGACACCCTGGGGCATCCATTATGTCGGATGGATTTGCCTCACACACCCAGAAGGGTGTCATGCTTCATCATCGGCGTATGCTCCTCGTCGGGGAGGCGGTGCAATCCCCGACGGGCTCACCTCAAAGAGGGGCGCTTTGGCGGAGATCTTTTTATCCGACAGCCTTTTGGTGAAGTGGGGGTGTGTGGGCAAAATAGTATAGTGATGTGCTAAGGAGGTTAAAATGTAGCAAGGGGTACCGGAATTCACTTTATTCTGGGGGTCCCCTGTCTGCGGTTAAAAGGTGGGACTAGCTCGCTAGGTGTCAACAGATCAATGCTTGTGATCCTAGAGGAGACTAGAAGTGAAGGTGCTCAATATTAACAAAAATATCTGTCTCCACAGTGAGCAGTTGAAAAAGATGTCTGTCACTTTGTAGGTAAAGCAACATTTTCCAATAAACAGACCTGATTGTGAATATAGAACGAATTCCTTAACGCATCTTAGTAAAATGCTAAAAAAAAAGATACTAAGGGGCCGATTAGGATTGCGGTGAATCCGCATCCTCCGGGCCGGCGGAAGCCACCACCGGCCCGGAGGATGCGGATTCACCATTGCGGTAGCTACAAAGACCCCCCGCCAGATTAGGATGGCGGTAGGATCAGCGGCGGACGGCAGGTCCGTCCCCCGCTGATCCGCGGGGTGTAGCCTGCTATTTGGTGGCGGTGTCTGCAATACACCGCCAGCCAAATTAGGAAGCATGTGTAAACATGCTTTTCCACAGCGGTTTTTCCGCCGTGGAAAAGCATGTGGACCTTTGCTTCTGGGGGGCCCGCAGGGTGAAGAGGGTGGTGGGGGTGCACATGGGGGGTACCTATGGTACCCCCCTGCATTTGCATTCACAAAGCGGCAGGCACCGTGCGGTGCCTGCCGCTTTGTGCATGCAAATGCAATGCATGCAGTTTTAACATTGAGGCGGGTGCTGCTTCAAGCAGCACCTGCCGCAACGTTAAAGTTACAGGATGTGACCGCCAGGGGGGCGGTCACATCCTAATTCGCACGGAGTGACCGCCGCTGTCACCGCGGATGGTCCCTCCACCTCTGGGGTGGCGGACGGACGGAGGTCCGTCCGCCATCCTAATAGGCCCCTAAATTTCTTTTCAACTCATTATTGAAGATCAAATTCACGGAAGTAATTATTTTTGATAAGTTGAGTGGAAAAGAAACTTTTAAAAACTCTACTTCGTGCAGGTTTGGAACAGGTGTGTCCAGTATCCCTAATCTATACATTGGAGTACATCCGAGAAAGGCTTTACGTGACTGGCCTTCTTGTGTAGAAGGGAACCACCTCTGTGAGACAAAATGCACAAGTGGGACCAACTGTGACCACTTGGCTGGGACTGGTCATCAGGGTGGTAGATACAAACAGAAGTCAACATGAAGGGCAACTTTAAGAGCGAATCCTTTTGAAGTGGAGATCCAATATGAGGATGCAGGAACAGAAACTATTCTTCTCATTTTTTTTTTTTTTTAATATTTTATTGGTTTTTCTTTCCCCCCCCCCCATTTTCTTTATAACATTAACAGGGCACATTAATTTCAATCCATTTGCAGCAAAGAATTAAACATAGTATTACAGACAGAGAACAAAATCAAATAGTAAGCAAACTATTCCATCCCCCCCTGAGGATCCAAGCCTACCTTCCATCGAATGAAGGGTTCCCAAATTTGTATTCCCATTTTCTTACCATTTTTCCCCCTTCTGGCATATATAGCTGTTTCTAACTTTTGTATAGACATTACTTTGCCTAACCATTGATGATAAGTTAGAGGGTTAGGATCTAGCCAGGCCGTTGCCACAATCAACCTCAAAATCGCCATTGCAACAAACAGAAAATACTTACAAGTCGGTTGCTCACCAATACTTAGCCCCAATAACATAACAGCTGGTGTTAATTCTATATTCGAGGTCATAGCAATCTGAAAGAAATTCGCAATATCTTGTTTCAATTTATCCAAGTGGGGGCAACTTACAAAAATATGTAACAGATCTGCATCTACATTTCCACATCTAAAACAAGTATTTCCAGTTATACCACCCCACTGAGCAATCTTAGCGGGCGTGTATTACAAATGATATAATATCTTATAATGCTGAGCTTGGAGGGACGATGAACACAGCGCTGTCCTACCCATTTCCATTGATTCAGTAAAGATGTCCCTGCCCACGTCTATATCCAAATTTAAATCCATAGACCATTTGTCTCCCCATTTCTCTAAATCATCCTTCTTTATTTTCGTCATCTCTAACTAAAATCTTTTAATCGTGCAGTCTATACCTTTTTCCATAAGATCCATTATTGCATTTCTTTCGAAGCCCGATGCGCCCCCTTGCTTATTTATGAGACAGCTTCTTATTTGAAGATATTTTAAAAAATGTCTAGTGTCCAAGTTAAACCTCTTTTGCAAATCTGTGAATTGTAATATGCCATGGGAACCCATCATATCTCCGACTTTTCTTATCCCCCGCCTGTCCCATTCTTGAAATACGTTATCCGAGAAGACCTCACTAGAAAGCGAGGGATTATTTTTTAATCTGGTATAAAAACTATACTTCCCAATTCCCACCTTTTTAGATATTCCTTTCCAAATATTATGTGCAGCTATTACAGTCTTGAAATGTGTTCTTTTAAAATAACTGCCCCCTGAGAATCTCAAAAAAACATTTTCAGTATTCATACCAAGAGCCAGACCATAAATGACCAGCGATCCAAAATCATGCCAGCCCTCCTCTTCTGCTCCTCCAATCAAACCCACCATACATTGTAATGCCGCTGCCCAATAATAGAGTTTTAAATCAGGTAGTGACCAACCCCCTCTTTCCCGCGGGAGCGACATAAACCTCAAGGCCCTCCGCGTCTTGCCTCTTGCCCAAACGAAGCGGTTGATCATTTGCTTGCAGATTTTAAACCATTTGTTATCAAATAATAGTGGAATTGCTCTAAAGATATATAAAAATTTAGGCAATACCAGCATTTTAATAATATTCACATGTCCTACTAATGATAAGTGTAGATTTTCGTAACGGTCTAGATCTTTCCTTACTTTACCTATGATTGCGGCTATGTTTTTTTCCACCAAGTTATCTAGATCCGCTGAGATGTTAATTCCTAAATAGAGCCCTTCGTGTACAACACGGTTATCATTACAGATAGCCATAGAGTTCTTAATAATCTGGGTCTTTAAGGTATTCAACGCATAGCCGGATACCTGTCCAAACTTGCGGGCCTCCCCCTCTATCATAACAATTGCCTCTGTGGGGTTTGGTGTTATCACCGCCACATCATCGGCATACGCGAGTATCTTGCAGGATCCCAACATTGTATTTAATGGAGTAATGTCTGGGCATAGCTCTATCCTGCGGATTAAAGGATCCATATACATGGCAAACAGAAGGGGCGAGCAAGGGCACCCCTGCCGTGTGCCTCTCTTAATTGAAAATTGATCCATAGTGCCCCCGTTAACTCTTAGAGCTGCTACCGGATCCCTGTACAGAGTTTTTAGGGCTTTGACAAATCCCTCCTTCATCCCAGCTCTTATTAAAATATGCCACAAGAAGTCCCAGGAGACCCGATCAAATGCCTTTTCAGCATCGAGCAACATTACAGTCATCGGGTTCCCTGTAACTTCTGCGGTATCAAACATGGTTATGACTTTCCGGGTATGATGTGTCGTCCCTCTACCAGGAATAAAACCATGTTGATTACTACTAACCAAAGGAGGTATAATAGCTGCAAATCTTGTTGCCAATGCTTTTGAGTATATTTTAGTGTCGCTATTCATCAGCGTGATTGGTCTATAGGACCCTGGCTCAGTTTCTATCTTCCCTTTTTTTAATATTAAAACAATGTCTGCGCCACTCCAGGATTTAGGGATAGATTCACCAAATTGTGCAGTTTGTATAGTCCTAATTAGATCTTGCCCTAAACTCTCCCAAAAAATCTTATAGAACTCTAGAGGCAATTGATCCGGGCCAGCAGCCTTTCCAGAGGGCAAGTTAATCATGGCTTCTTTAACTTCATTAGGCTCCAACACTTTCTCAAGATCTTCTGCATCCTCACTAGGTACCCTGACTACCGGGACGCCCTGAAGATATTCCCTTATCTCTACAATATTACTAGGATATTGCTCATCGTACAGTGTCTGATAATATTTCCTGAATACCTGCCTGATTTCCTGTGAGTCTGAGTGTAATTTCCCAAGTTCATCCCTAATCTCCCTGACTGTCCCCATTACTGCTATCTGTCTGGTGCGCATGGCAAGTACGTGTCCAACTTTTTCACTAAACTCGTAGCATCTCTCCCTTTTAGTAGTGACATTCTGAGCTGCCTTGTTCGCCATGTCTTCTTCCGCTTCACTTTTTGCTTTCATTAATTCTATACTGGCCTCTTCAATCAATTCACCCCTTATCAAAGATTCGTAAAGGTGTTCCTCCACCTCTAAAACAGCCCTCTCTATTTCACTATCCCTAATTCGTGCTACTTTCCTTTTATGAGCGCTAAAGCTACATGTCTCACCCCGCGCTCCAGCCTTAAAGGCATCCCAAACTACTCCTACTGGGGCACTGCCTCTGTTGTTCTAAAAAAACTCACAAATCCATTTGGACATATGCTGTATGTAATTATTGTCCAGGAGGAGTCCTCTTTCAAAAGTCCAAGTCCTACTTACTCTACTTCTCCCTCCCAACTTCATTGTTAATATTATAGGGTTGTGGTCACTTAAAATACGGGGAAGCCTATCAATTTCTAATCTATTCAATAGATCTGTTGAAACCAAAAAGTAATCTAGTCGAACACAAAGATGATGAGGTGCTGAATAATATGTGAACCCTGTTTGACCTGCTTTAATACTACCCCAAACATCTTGCAAAAGGTTATTATCCAAAAGATTGATAAGAGCTTTGTATACTCTTTTCTTCCTCCCTTTATAGGGCCCTGTTGACCCTACCCCCAACCTGTCTGCCCCATTAATATTTAGATCTCCTCCTATAATTATTTGAGATGGCCAGCCCACTAATTCTGTATCGAGGAATTGCAAGATTTCTGGGTCGTCCTGAGTTGAGCCATATACTGCTACTAAGGTTGTCCATACGCCATCTATTAACGTCTCAGCCATGGCCCATCTGCCCCATTGATCCTCTAATTTTCTACCGATCACCACATTTTTACTCCGTGAGAGGATAGCTACCCCTCTATTTTTAGCCCCTAGCTTAGATCTTGCTATCAAGTGAAATCCTAATTGATTAAGATAGAACTCCTGAGTATTCATTACATGTGTCTCCTGTAAAAATACATAATCTACGTTCATCTGCCGGAGACGGACTGCTATCTTTTGTCTCTTTTTTGAATCATTCAAGCCACAAACGTTCCATGTTACAAATCTAACTGTCATGTCTAAATGTTAGAAGAACAGCTTACTGACTGCACACTGCTAACGCTCAAGTTAGGTGGTCTATTCTTTCCAACTTTTATCTCAAAATCTATCCCAACACGTTTATACTTTTCATTGCATAGTCTATAGTGAAAGTTCCTGTCTGATTCATATTCTTCCTCTTCAATGCTCTTGTGCCCTGCCCCTTCCCCTTCCCTCCCCCTCCCCTGACCACCCTTCCACAGGTTCCCACCCCCCCTACAGGCAAATAGGTCAGCGAGACCTATATCTGACCTACGATGCCGACGGGATGTCGCCCCCTCACCCCCCCCGATGCTCATATTAAACTCAAGAAGTGACACCCCCCTGATATTGTCACTCGCTCTCACCTCAACTACCCCTCAAACTACCCCAACCCAAAAAAAAAAATTACGAAAACCCCCTAAACCAGTGTATACCCAGCCCTATTCCCTAATCTTTAGTTATACAGTAAATCCTATTCATAATCTCAAAATTATAGTAAGATATTGAAGTGAAAATAAGATAGAGTAAACATCAAATCTAATATTACATTTCTGCCTCTATGCTCTGTACATTTTTACTGTTATTGACTTTTTATTTCTACTTCTTCCGAGAAAAGTCTCTAACAGCTACCAACTGTGATCCACGCTCTTCAAGTTCCCTTTGTTGAGCCTTCTGTTTGCCTCTAGATTCACGTAGAAAACTTAGGTACTCTTGTGCCATAATTTCAGAGTGGAAGATCTTAAAGTTTCCATTTAACCCAACTTTCAGTCTTGCTGGGAAAAGAAGATAAACTTAGCAACCAATGTTCTGGAAAGGGGTGATCATCTGCCGCATCCGCCAACGCCTCTCCACGGTGACGTGGCAAAAGTCAGGGCGAGCAAAAAATATTACGTCCTTATAAGTACACTTTGCATGTGGCTTTGCCTTGCTAATTATTTCTTCGCGCAATAGAAAATTGCCTACGTAGATCAATATTGCGCGGGGTTTGCCCTGAGTCTCTTTCCTCATCATCGGGAATCAGTGTGCCCGTTGAATCTCATGTTCCCAAACCCATGATGTCATTTCCGGAAAGGCGCCCTTTAAAAGTTCGATCACAAATCCTCGTACATCCCCCCCCTCCTTTCCTTCCTGTACTCCAAGTAGTCTAACGTTGTTGCGTCTTTGTCTATTTTCTGTCTCTTCCAGTTTCCAAAGCATGTCATTAGTGGTCTTCTCCTGATCCCTCTTAGTGTCCTGCAATTTCACCACGTCCTCCTCCAATTTGCCTGTTCTTTCCTCCACCTCAGTGATTCTCCCGACCACCTCTTCATACATTTTACTAATTTTGTGGAGTGAAGATTGCATTTTTTTATTGGCGTGCCTAGCTCTTCTCTTAGCGTTTTGACTCTCAGTGCGAGCCTCAACCTGCATTTGCTTTAAAGTGGATAGTAACACTTCAAAATTGGAAGGGTTCCCATCCACATCCACATCCTGAGGGTTAGCTTGGGGGGTAGCAGCGCTTATATTATCAGGTTCCCCTGTGGACATCACCCGACTTTCCAAAGTGTTCTCCCACTCAAGTCTTTTAGCAACTGATTTCACTGGAGTCTCATGATGTTCTCTAGCCGGGAAACTATTCTTCTCAAAGTCAGCCTAGACCTTCTGTTTGTGCTCTGTGTTCAAGGCCACTGGAATATGTTTGTGCGACAGCGGCGTGATATGTATAGTTATAGTTTTGCCGCATTTGCCACATAATCCATCATTTGTAGGCATAACCTGCAGTTTTTAACCCCCACAAATGATTTCTAACTCAAATGGTTCAAAGTTTACTAAAAACACAGCAATGTGGGTTGTAGGGCAGTGGACGGCCCTTTGCAACAAATGACTTTTCACCTCTTTGTTGCATATTGTTATATTAAGTCATTAAACTGGTGCTAATGAGGTGCAACCAATGCACATTGTTAACAAGGGTAAAACGTAAGAAATAATGAAGTAATGCCATCACAAAATGTGCTGCATACCATCACATAATCTGCCTTTACATGCTGAATAATTTACTTAACCTGCGACACAATTTCAGTGCTCCTGTCTATGATAGATGAAAAGCAATGTCTGCACCGGGGCTGGGTAGGCATCACCTCTTTATATGGGAGTGGCTGGAAGTAAAGAAAAGGCTCTTGGGATGGAGGATGGCTAGGGCCATTTTGAAAGAGGAACTCTGGGAAGAATTCCAGCAAATTTGGACAGGAGGCGCTAAAAAGGCAATGGAGCCTCCATGGTAAAATGCCAGGTTTATGTGTAAGGACTTCTCCAATTGCCAGCTAGAGTACAAAATAGGAATTCCACCCCACTTTCATCTCCTCATTCATGGAGCTGGGAAGGAACATTTAGAAGAAAAAAACTGCACCAGACTGCTAAAGATGCATTGACTCATGTTGCCACTGAGGACTGGACATGTTCTCCTCGGTTGAGTGGTTGGCCTTTATATATTTTTATAATTGCATTTATAAAGTGCTAATCACCAAAGGTCTCTAAGCGCTGCATCATAGAACGACAGTCCAAATTCTGTTGTGTCACTAAGCCTGGCATTAATCCTAGTAAACCTGATCGAACCCCTTCATGAACAATAGCATCTTAAGCCTTTTTCGAAAAGGGAGCAGGTTCTCTTCCTGCCTACTATTGTTGCTCCCAGGACATGAAAAAGCAGAAGGGCTCTGTGCTCTAAAGAAAGCCCAGCTCATCACATAGAAATGGACTCACAGAGAGCCCTGACAGTAGAGAGACCTAGTGCTTAGACATCTTGAGAACCTATGGTCTGTAAGAGAGACCACAGTGACTTTCCCTGCATTAAACACCGTGTGAGACAGTCATTTTCTTACCTTTGGTGTTCTAATGTTAAGCTTACTCAAGGAATGGTGAAAGCTTGATAGGCAAGACTTCCAGGTTAGTCCTGCTCAAACTTGTTACCACAAATACCACGGTTTTATTTTTGGGGATTACAGTGCATTGAGCCTCATGGACACCTGCCCTGCTAGTGCATCCAGCCAGTCGTCACTAGAGGATCTCTTAGCCTACAACCCCCCATTCTATTGCTCTTAGGCTGAAATCGTCCCCTGGCAAATATGAACATCCACTTTCAATTGGTAGTTTCAAATCATTGGTTGCCCTTATTCAATTTTGATTATGTGTCTTTTTACATATTGAGTTTTCCTTGATTTGTCCTAATCATATTGAGAAATGCATTGTGTCATGTTCTGATCTTTAATGTTATTTGGTTTGCTGACCAGGCACATTTTATAGGAAATTGACAGCTACTTGGCTTTGCTACCAGGGATTGTGTGAATATTCACTGAGAAGCATAGTGTGCCTACACATTTGGTAGGGGTCAACCCTCCAAAATTCATAATCGAATTTCTGGTACCTTGTCATTGTACCAAGCAATTCAAATAAACAAATTAAGAGTATTATTGTAATAACAATTGTCATGTGCTATTCGGCAAAACAACATTTATTTGCAGAGTAATCCTCAATTGAATGACGCTGAACGCCTTGGCACAGAATGATCCACAATATAGTCTAGACGCGAGCGGGACGCCCGGGGCTAAGCCCGGGCAAAGGGCGGGCCCTCTACGGCCCTCATCGGCAGGAAGAGGCAGGGGCAGGGCCAGAACCCCTGTTTCTACGGAGACATATTTACAAGTAAGACACAGTCCCCCAGTTGTATACCGTGTTATATATATGGCAACCAAAAAGAAACCTGCTGTTGTTCCCGCTAATACCATGGATAATTATGTTGTGCAAACTGTAAAGAAAATTAACGAACAAAGGAGAGAATCATTAGGGCTAAGCCAGTCACCAGATTTGCGCAGATTAAGTCCTACCTTGCCTATGTCAGCTGAAGACAGTCCTTTTGTGATGGTGGACACAAGGGTATCAACTAATGAATCACCCATGATTGAGTCTGACAGTCAGCCACTGATCACGCTAGTATCTCCTGTTATTTTGAATGTAGACTTTGATAGCATTATTGATTCTGACCCAGACACTGTTACTGGTCCTGTAGAGGATGATTCACCTCTAATTGAGCACACACCTCGACCTGTGCGTGCCTGTGTGAAGAACCAACGGAAACAGGGAGGTCAAAGACCAAGAGCGAAAAGGAAAAGAACATTATCTCCAGGTCCCGCGAGAGCTCCCCCAAAGGCAGTAGGGGACGGGACTGTAAGAAATAAAGGAGAAGATGAATTGTTTGCTAAACTGCTTGAGGTTGTAGAGGGCAAACTTATCGAAATTGTAAAACCTCTGATCTCAAAAATAGATAAGCTTCAGGCGGAAGTTAAAAGGCTTGGAGGTCTGCAAACTAAGCTGACGGAGGAAATAGGTAGTCTTAATACTTTAATATCTGCAAAAAACACTATAGAGGGTGTTGATCATGCCGTAGAAGGGATATCTGGCGGGTTGACTGATCTAGCCCATACGTTGGCCCCCAAAGTTAATCATAATATTACAACAGTAGAAGGGTGCCCGTTGTCAGTTAATATTCCACAAGCACAAGCCCACGGTACAGACCCTCTACAATTTATTGAGGAAGCTTCACCTGTTGTATTAGTGTTAGCTAATGTACCACAGTTGGATGATGGCATCATCGAGTCAGCCAGCTCTCTGAGTAGTAAGGCCCTTCACTGGCTCTCTGGTAATATGAGGTTAGCGCCTGGTGGTTTACAGCAATTAGCGCAAGATATCAAAACAGTTAAACGTATTCCCTGGATAGGGAACCGCCCTAAAAGATTTAAAGGGGATTGCGTGGCGATAACATTTGCTCATCCCAATATACTTCCCAATGTCTTAACACATATTTTTCCACCTCAGCGTAGAAGAGGTACGGTGGTTCCCCTAACATTAAAATTTTTCCACGGGGAACAGCAAAATGTAACCCTACCGAAAACGCCTGCATTGGGATGGGATAACAATTTGATTAACAATCTGAATCTGCATAATCGCTGGGCATCCCCCTTAGTACCTAGTCTGCTATTGCATAATAGATTTGATGCCCTGTCTGGTCTTAACAACTGCGATTGACAAGAGGTCAGACATGAGTCTGTCGCAGTGGTTGCAGGAGTAGATTTACATCAGCCCCCAATTACAATCGGTAGTATACTGCCTAAGCCTGTGGGTATATCCCGCAATACCCTAGTGGGGGCATCATCAACAACTTGCTTTATTGCCAGTTGGAATATAGCAGGACTGGTTTCCAAATTAAATGTACCAGGGTGGTTAGAACTAATTAGAACATTTGATATCTTATGCTTACAGGAGACCTGGTGTTTAAATTTCCAGGGGCTTGACGGGTTTGTAGCCTATGAGTTACCAGCAGTGGCAACTACTTCAGGGAGGGCCAAAGGAGGGTTGCTAACTCTGATTTCTGTGAAAATGCGTATCTGGGTGAAGGAATATATTATAGTGGGCAATAATTCTCAATTACTATGGTTAGCGGATGAGGCAGGTAAAAACATTTTGTTGATTAATATGTACAATAACGTTTTTGATGCCAGTAGATATACGGTTATTGTAGAACTTGATGTCGCAATCAAACAACTGATGAAAACCTCCAATACGGATTTTGAATACATATATGTTGGTGATTTTAATACTTCTGTTTGCCCTCTCTCTAATCAAAGGTTGTGTGGTAATTTGAATCGTGTTGGAGAGCCAGTTATGCACTTCAAACATGATACATATGGTGAAACTCTGAACTCTTTCCTATTCGCTTATGACTTAGAGATTTTAGAGATTGAACAGGATGGGAAGGGCGTTAGTTTGCCAACCTTTGTAGGGCGAGGGGCGAACACTGTGATTGATTTTATTTGCATGTCTTCCGAATTAGCTGATTTTAGTTCTGATGTCAAGGTTGTAGATCATATGGTTAGTGACCACAACTGTCTTGTTATTGAAACAAGGTTTTGGAAAGCTTGTATAATTCCAGATAGTAGTGCTATTACAAACATTGAAGTACATAGGCCGAATGGATTCAGAATAAGGTGGGCAGGGGATAAGGCTGAAGTAACCTCAAATTGCATTATCTCCTGTTGTTTAAATGATATTATTTCTATTACTGATGAGAATTCAAATATGATGGCCTGTATCTCCCATTTTACAAAAATCAATGTTTTTATTAGCAGTAAGTTTACTAGGTCTGCTGGAAATTCTAGCTACAAGGCCAGGGGATGGTTTGATAACGCATGCACTGTGGCATTGAAAACATTAAAAAAAGCATTATCTACAAAACCTAGAGATAAAACAGTTGTAGTTAAGCTTAGATCTGATTATAATTTAGCTCTTAGGCAAAGGAAAGCTGAATTACGTGAGGAAGCTTGGGAGCGATTTGATCTGGCGGCTGTATCGAATAACTGTACGCTTTTTTGGGCAGTAGTAAATAGCCCTTTTCTTAGAGATGATAAACTTCCCACGCTAACCTCAAACGTGGGTAAGGAGTCATGGGTACAGCATTTTTCTGCCATTTTTAATCCTGACATGGTAACGTTGCCAGAAAGTTGCTCTTGGCCAGTACTTAATTTAGATATCACCTTACAGGAGGTCCTAAGTAGTATCAGGGCTAGCAAGGGCGGTAAGGCCCAGGGACCCGACGGTGTCCCAGTTGATGTATATAAATTTGCGCCCGAGACTTGGGGGCCAGTACTAGCCAAAGTTTTTAATGCCGCTGTTCGCTATACTATTCCGTGTACCTGGTCCGAATCCATAATAGTTCCAATTCATAAAAAAGGGGACCGAGGAAACGCCAAAAACTACCGGCCAATCTCGCTATTGGATTCGTCGGTTAAGATTATGAGTCGTGTACTCCTCGTTCGATTGGAAGAATGGGCTGAGTCTAATAAAATAATGACAGACTGCCAATATGGGTTCAGGAAAGGGAGGGGTTGCATTGAACAATGCTTAAATCTGGAGCTACTGATTGGGAAATATACCCGTGCGAAAAAGGGTTCACTTTACCTCTGTTTCGCTGATTTGAGCAGTGCTTTTGACCTAGTGGATCACGCCATATTATGGACCACCTTGTTAGAAATGGGAGCACCGAGGGAAATCATATATTTTTTGGCCCGTTTATATGAGAGGCTTAGCTCGTGTGTCCGGTATGGGCCCTCGGGCGAATGCACAGACAAATTCAAGGTCAGGAGAGGTATCAGACAAGGGTGTGTATTGGCACCCTTGCTCTTCACTCTGTTCATCAACGAAATAGACTCGGTCTTACAGAGGGCGCCAGCCGACGCACCTAGAGTAAACACAAGTACCATCCCTGTGTTACTCTATGCGGACGACGCTGTGCTGCTCTCTAGGACTCCCCGGGGTCTACAGCTTTTGATTGACAAATTTGTGGCCTTTATTGAGAAAAGAAAGTTGGTCATTAATAAAAGCAAAACATTTGTGATGGAGTGCGGAGCTAGCAAGGTAAAAATTAAAAAACCCTATAGGTATCTCATTGACGGCCAAGTGGTGCAGTCTGTGGAAAACTTCTGCTACCTGGGAGTTAATTTTTCCAAAAATGGTCGCTGGGACGTCGAGCACAAGGTGGTGCGCGACAAAATGATCAGGAGCGCCAATGGAATATTTGCATTCGCAAGTAAGTTAGGTAGTAGAAGGCCTAAAGAAATGCTCAAGATTTTTGAAGCCAGGTGTCTTTCGGCTGCCCTCTACGGAGCAGGGGTATGGGGGGTATCCAGGGTCGAATCCCTCCAGGTTGAAGAGAATATGTTTCTGAAAAAGTTGTTGTGTCTCCCGACTTCTACTGCTAATAGTTTGGTCCACAAAGAACTAGGACTACATCATATAAATGATCTATTATTGTTGAGACCTTTGATGTTGTGGCGTTCAGTCTGGATGAAAGACGAAACCTCATTTAATAGGGCCATTATTGAGGATTGTTTACGCCTAGACTATTTTCTTAGAATCCCATGGATTAAGTACACAATTGATTCTTTCTCTAGTGTATTTGGGCTTAACGTTACATTAGATCACTGTTCTGCCTCGGATCTCTCCAAGGAGAGTCTGAAATTAACTTTTTTAAATCATTGTGCAGAAAGACGAGCTACGGATGATCTTAAACTTTCTACTTGTATACGTTATAACCATTTGAATGAATCTGTGGGCCTACACCCTTACCTCGTCCAGGTGACTAAAGGGCAACATCGGTTTGTTCTCACCAGGATGAGGATGGGTACGGTCCACCTATTGGTTGCATTCCCTGAGATTAAGAAGCGCCCTACTGGTCCATGTCGGTGCGACAATTTTTCAGAACAAAGCACAGAGCACTTTTTGTTTATATGCAACCTGTATAGCGAATGTCGTAAATTCTTTTTAAAACCTCTACTTATTAAATTTGGAGCAAGAACTGTTAAAGCGGCAATGAAATTACTTTTTAACTTGCATCACCCTGACATCTGTTTTTATACGGCTAGTTTTTTACTCAGGGCCATCAGCTATAGGAAAAGCATGATTTTTTAAATATATTTATCAATATTTTTACTCTATCATATTTATTGGAAAATTTTTAAATGTGTTATTCGCTTATTATATGTATCTTACCGTATTTGTAGCTGATTGCGATTGACCAAGTGCATTTTCTTTTATTTGTATTGTTGTATGTACTTTTATGGACATGATTTACATGTTCCGAATAAAGTTTTGAAATTGATAGTCTAAAATAAAATGTCATGATGACCCTCTCCGAATGGCATGGAGAGAATGCAGAAAACTGCTATTAAGATTTTCATTACTGTTTTGTGGGCTCGAAGTCCATTTGAACTTGTTTCATTCCACCTCCTTAATTCACTGATTAGGGTCATTAACAAAACATTTACAGCTGTTTATCTGGTGGATCTGTATATTCCGTACTCAGTGCACATTTGTAGCACACAGACTTTGAGTAATCCACCTGATTCTCCATGCCCTCCCTGCCTTAAACAGCACAGTGGCACACTGCACAGATACCTTAAAGAAACATTATAGACCCTTGACTGCATTTGTTGCAAGGATTCTGCTCAGGAACAGAACTATGCTTGGGACCAAAGAACATTGGCATGTAGGGACTGAGTCACCTCAGTATCTATGAGCCCAAGTCCAATTAGCTTTAGTGCCTCACTTGCCCTCCTAACCTTTCCAGTGGCAACCTAGAACACAAAACTCTCGATAACAGGAAAAATCCTTTTTCTCTCTCACTCGTACTTGTCCACACTAAGATAAACAAGAGACATGAAGGAAGTTTTGAATATTTATTTAAACTGTTGTGCTCTAAGATGCAGTATTTGCACCACAATTAGAAAACAAATTGATAGCAAAAATATCGCCAACATAGTTGGCAAACGATATACCATAAAAAGCCCTCTCATGTTATAAGACAGATTAGCTCCGCTCACCCCAGTTTTTACTAAAGTTAATGAAAATCTCTGGGATGAGTAGTGGATCCCATACCATAGCATACGTAGATGAACAATCTACATCTCAGCTGACGTGGCAAACCTGCCGCAGGACCTTCGTTCAGTGTGCGTTTTTTAGAACTCTTGTCCTTAGTTATACGACAAGACGTGTGCTCACAAACAGCAGCTGCATTTTTATGTTCTTTCTAGGTGCTAGTGTACAACCAGAGAAAATATCAAGAGGCATTGTTGTTTGACATTTTCTATGGTGCTCAGAATAAATCCTAAGAAAATAACAGAACACAAAAGAATATGCAGGTTCTGTGCGAAAATGTAAAGAGGCACAAAAGCAAACATGCTTATGTAGTAATGTGTGGAACAAGTAAGCAAATAAGAAAGGGACCCCCTGCGACTAGTAACAAGTTCCTAGGTCAGGGCACAATAAACTAACGGGAATTAATACATAAGGTTTCAACATATATATCACAGTTAAAAACAATTTGCTCAAATAAAATTATACATTTGTAAAAAACAACAACCAAGTGGATAAATGAGGAATCTCATATGTTGAAACCTTATGTAATAATTCCCGAATTGATTGATTGTATATATGTTCTTTTTATGTTTAAAAAAAATTAAAAATACTCTTTATGATATTTGTCAAATAAATCAGATTTATATGAAATTGTCATATTAGTTTATCTGTCCTGTACACTGCTCCACTGCACAACAAATTTGTGTTCTTATTATCAATGTGTTTTTGTACCTGATATTCTAGCAGGACCCCGAAGTTGCCTAGGTATTGTTATTTTGATTAGTAATGTGTGGAACAGAAATGCGGGCTACAATGTATACAACTAGGCAAACAAAGGGAAAATGACAATTGGCCATGCATGAAACCCACAGAACATTACATTTTTACTTTCCAAATGCAGACTACAAGCTCATATTGAATCAATGGAGAGAACCTTACACATGACATTTTGCAGTATACACAATGAGCCAACCCTTTCCTAACTTCTGTTGAAAATGCATATTGGCAATGTTCAAAACCCACTTACAGTTGGAAAATATATCAGGAATCCAGATTCTGAATGGAATGCTTAAATGTAATCTCATCCTGTGGCAATCACTTTGGCTGCATTCTAATCCATCATTTTCCACCTACCATGCAACTATAGAGAAGGATCTGCCTTATAAAAATGTGTACTTACCCTGTTCCTCCTGAAAACAGTCCATCCCAAACTGTCAGGCTAGGACCTCCCCAGAAGGGGCCACAAGCAGCTAGAGACCAGTTTCAGACAATGTTGGCAACATCACTATAGTGTTGCTTGAGTCCTATGGCACAGTTGGTACAGGACAATACATCTAGATATATCCAGTACAGGCAATATGTCAGCTGCAACAAACAGCATGGTAACCGATTGCATGACTGAATTAATCACAGCCACTGACTATCACTAAGGGCCACATTCCAAGCCCTTTTTTGCCCACCATACCATTCAAGACAAAGATCCACGTTATTTAAATCAGTTCTGACCTTGTTCCTCATGCGAACAGCTCAACCCAAGCTGCCAGGCAAGGCTTCCTCCAAAGGGGACCACCTGCAATCTCAGACTAGTTTCTGACTATTTGGGCCTCATCAGTTGGACACAGCTTGAACCATATGGCATGAGGAGCACTAGTACCATATTTGGACATAACAATTGCACAAATAGGGAGTGTACTGCAAAAAACCCTAAAGCGATGGATAGAATGTTTGAATATATCTCAGCCACTGGAAATTGTTCATTTTAAAATTGCCTAGACAGTGTTTCCCAATGAATGCAAGCAGGCTTTCTATGCATGAATACAATAAAGACTGAGAATGGCATGGCATCAGAATATTGCTGTTAGAATACTGTCTGACTTCAATCGTGTGCCCTAAATATCACACAAATAAATCTATCACAATTGGCGCTAATAGTAGATAATCTGCGCCCAGTGTGACAATATATTTGTTAAGGATATTTGAGACACATTGTTGATACAGTTGATATTTCTAAGGAAATGTTCCCATAAACAACTATGAGATGTTGTTGCTAGTGGGAGCAGAGAAAGACTCAATACTCTTTGACAAGCTTCTGACCCTAATATTCTCACCTATGCCCCCCCCCAAAGAAATTAGAAAACTGAATTTGTTTTATGCAGAGTTTTGGCTCATTCTACAAGTTGAACAAAGTGGTCAAGGGCATGAACATGTAGCTCTTCATATTTGGAAATGTGTTCCACACATCGTATGGAGTTGCCAAGATGATTGGCTACAGCATGTCCCAGTCTCTTCAGCACTATATGATCTTTACTAATAACAAATCTCATCAAAAAGTTGCAAAGACTGTAAAATCAGGCAGTTAGAAAATGCCTCTACTTTTTCAATAGGACCAAATAAAACTAATGAAAGTAGGACCACATACAATATGCAATAAAATGAATCCAGAAACGACTAAATCATTCCCCTGGACACAACAATACCACTCAAATAGCAGTGCAGACCAAATAATTCAATGTTATTCTTAAATACAGATGCTCTTACCATATGTTGAATTCTGTCCTCCCCCGCTACTATATATTCCGATATTTAAAGGTTTATAAAACTGTTCTCTTCTAAATGTGCCCCAGATCTCATAAATGCAAAAGAAAAAAATGATGATGGAGAATGCAAACATTCACCCCCAGTCCCAAGGATCTGGGTTAAATCCATCATTCTTGTGCTCACCACACAACCCCAGTTTGGACCCAGCCATATGCAAATCAGTCTTGACCCTGTTCCTTGTGGGAACAGTCCAGCCTGAACTGCCAAGCCAGGTCCTCCCTGGACCGGACACAAGCATCCTTGGACCGGTTTCAGGGCATCACCCTTCATCAGCCAGCCAGTGGTGTAGCTAGCTGCTGCATCCACAGATGGGCTGGAAGAGCACCTTCAGGCCCACTTCCAGAAGTTCTGGACTGGGCTTGTACCACTTGGCAGTGTAGGACTCACAGGTTGAAGAGTCTTGGTTCAAGGATGTAAATGTTTTCTGTCTGCCCTTGTTGGAACTGGCCCTTCTTGCAGGGTCATCCTCAAACTTTTTGCTTCTTCCTCCCTTATTTTTCCTGACCCGTGGCTGTTGGCAATAGGACTCTGCGCACTTTACCACTGCTGATCAGTGCTAAACTGCATATGCTCTCTATGTAAAGTGTTATTCTAATTGGATATACATGTTTGGCATATTTGTATCACCATGAAGTCCCTAGTAAAGTGCACTGGGTGTGCCAGGGCCGGTGATGACAAAAGCTACTAGTGGGCCTGCAGCACTGATTGTGCCACCCACAGGAGTAGCCCTAAAATGATGTCTCAGGCCTGACACTGCAGTGCCTGTGTGCAGTTTAGAACTGCCATGTTCTCCTGGTCAGTGTCCCCACTGACCAGGCCTAACCCTTCCCTTTTTGTGCACATCAGTCACCCCTAAGGAAGGCCCAAGGTACCCCCCTGGGCAGGGTGCAGTGTATGTGAAAGGTAGAGCATGTACTGGTGCAGGTAACATGTTCTGGTAGTGAATTACAGCCATTTTCGTTTTTCACTATTGTAAGGCTATCTTGCTCCATAGATTAACATGGGGGACGCTAGCTACAGTGGTTAACAGCATTTCTTCCCATAGGAACAAGATAGGACATAAGTATCTAGTATCCCTGAACTCAGAATTTAAAAACACATCTTTTAGGAAAGGTTGTTTTTAAATCCTGTGTTTGAGAACAGCACTTTTAGAAAGTTGCTGTTCTCTTGTCTGACCCTTCTGTGTGCCTGGGCCTGTTTGTGTATTGACTGTCTGGTTTGAGAGTGACAGGGGCTTGGGAATTCCCCAGGAGGCTGGCTGAGTCAGCCCTAGGCTGATTGACTGCATTTGCAACTTGAGTGGTGGGAGGAGTTAGCACCTGGGCCTGAATAGGACTGTGCCCGCCCCCCCCAGTGCTGGCTCCACCCCCTGTGGTGCGTCTGATGTCTCTGCCCTGCACTGTGAAAGGAGAGAAGTAATCATGTCAACAAAGTGCTCCAGGATTGGGCTTTCCCCCCACAATGCTGGTTCCACCTCCTGCTGGGCGGCTGAGGACCCTGCCCCTCACTCTGAAAGGAAAGAAGCAGCCAGCAAAACAAAGTACTCAGGAAACACCCAGAACTGGTTCAGACCGGGCTCAGGGCCCACATGCACAGAGAGAACAAAGACTTTAGGGGTATAAGTACAGGACCCCTGACAACAGAAAATTAGATCATCCTGGAAATCAAGAAGGAACCTCTGCCAAGGAGAAAGCTGAAACTGAAGAAGGAAGATTGTCCTGCTGTTGCTCTGCTGGACTGACCTGTTGCTTTGCTGCCCAGGAGAGGGGAAGGACTTTGCTGCTGAGCTGTGTCCCCTGTCTTGAAGGAATCTCCAAGGGCCTGAGAAGAGCTGGCTCCCTGTGTTGAAGTCCCAGGAACAAAAGGACTTCACCCCCAGCTTCCCTGAACTCTGCTGAGAGAGTCTGTCCTTCCTAGAGTGCTTGATCCAGTTGTGGGGCCTCTGGAAGTTGTACCTGAGCTGGGAAGCTTGAAACTAAGCTTGAGTGACTTTTGAATCTGAAAAGTGTCGCATCGCTCGCTTGCGGAGCGCATCCCCGACAGTGCGAGAAGTTTCCCGCCGCTACGGAGGTCGAGATCGTCGCAGCACCTGACGCCGCTGCCAGAGACGTCGCATCCTTCGTTTGCGGGACGCACCAGACCGGTGCGGGAGAATCGAATATCGCTGCGAGAGTCGTCGCAGAGCCTGTCGTCGCTGGGTGAGAACGCCGCACCGCTTGCTTGCGGACCGCATCACGTCGCTGCGAGCATCGTCGGAGAATCAACGCATCGAGGAGCTGCGAGAGAGAGGATCACCGTTGGACCGCGCATCGTCGCCCCGGAGATCGTCGCAGCCCCTACGAGATCGTCGCATCGTGCCTTTGCGAGAACAGACTTCCTACGGAACCTACGCATCGGAATCCATACAAGTGGCCTTCCTCCCCATACAGACCGGATTCATCGCAACACGCCCGCTGCTGCAGCGGGGCTGTCGCATCGCCTCCCCAGGGTCTCAGGAGCAATGCATCGCTTGTTTTCCACCGCACCAGCTTCTGCTTTTGGAACTTTGCTGCAACTAAAAGGTACTGTGAGTAAACGTGACGCAACTGTGAACTTTTCACGCATCTGTAGAGAATTCTATCGCAACGTAGAGAATTCTAATGCAACCTTAAGAACTCTTTTTGAAACCATATTCTTGAACTGTGTATGTTGGATTTTTGTCGTTTTGGTCTTGTGTAGTTTAGATTAAAAATACCTTTATTTTTTTAAACTGTTGTGGAGTCAGTTTGTGGTGTTTTCACTGTGTTACTATGAGTGTTGGTACAAATACTTTACGCATTGCCTCTGGTTAGCCTAGACTGCTCGTGCCAAGCTACCTAGAGGGTGAGCAGGGGTTATCTCAGAGGGTTATCTCCTTGCCCTGACTAGAAGCAAGGGTCTCTATTTGGACAGTGGTACCTACTTCTGCCAACTAGAGACCCCCAGATCTAACAGCCCTCCTATCCTGTCAGTGATGGCCCATTCAGACACAACAATGCTCTATATAGTGTGTGGCTGTCAAGGAGGAATAAACAAAGCCCATATGTCAGCTACACCCCATCATGTGACCCAGAGACAGGGTACAGCCGCTAAATGGCTATGGCAAGAAAAAGCCAACTTTCTATAAGTGGCATTTTCGAGTGTGTAATTTAAAACCTGCCTTTACCCTAAGAGATGATTTTTCCTTAAGATTCAAAAGACACCAAATATGAACTGTGTATCTGTAGTCATTTGCAAGTTATAGATTATTAAATGTTATAAGGTAACTCCAATGCTCCTGGGGGAGTGGTATGCCTTGCAGTACTAAAAAATGAATTTAAGAGTTTTTCACTACCAGGACATATAAAACTTAAAAGTACTTATCACGCTTTTTAAATACACAGCACCCTGCCCTCTGGGCTGTTCAGGAGCTACCTTAAGGGCGACTTGTATGTATTAAAAAGGAAGGTTTGGTTCTCGCAAAATGTTTATCTTTCCAGGTCAACATTGCAGGTTAAAACTGCACACTTGGGCTGCAATGGCAGGTCTGAGACATGATTGAAGAGCTACTTAAGTTGGTGGAACAATAAGTGCTGCAGGCCCACTAGTAACATTTAATTTACAGGCCCTGGGTACATGTATTACCACTTTACTAGGGATTTAAAAGGCAAATCAAATATGATATTTAGGGATAAGCCAAATGTTATCAAGTATTAAGGAATGTGCACATGCCCTTTAGCACTGGTTAGCAGTGGTAAAGATCTCAGGATCCTAAGGTCAGCAAAAATTAGATCGATAAAAATAGGTGATCTGAAGGTAAAATGTTTGGGGAAGACCAGGTAAGGATGACAGGACTAACATAGGTAGAACATGAAAAACATATGAATTTAGCAGCAAAACTATTGAGTACAATTACTATGTGCCATCAGTTTCATGGAAGGTTCCGCCATTTTTTAAGGGGTTTGAGTATGTTATAGTTTAGTGAAAGTCATATCCCTTATTAATGGAGATAAGAAACAATGTATGACCTTGTAATATGGCTTTGGCTAATAGGAAGAATCTGTTAATTCTTTATTAAGTGTCTAACTTGATACTAAGATAAATGCTGATGCTGAATATCAGAAATGGAAATAAGTACATAATCAGTGTCTTCCATAATGTTTGAAAGCCCATGAGAAAGTATTTTTGAAGATATGCTTGTATCATTTTCAATACATTTTAAGAATGGTTCCTTATATAGAATGTATAAATAAGGTGAAGTGTTTCATTCTTGACAGGTACGAATAGTTATGTTGAAGGGAGCTGAAGAGTATCCATTGATTGTAACCAAAGCCATGGAAATTGGTAGAGTGCTTGATTCCAGCTGATGAACAATCTGGAAATGCTAGATGTGCCAATAAAGCCTACATAAATGGACAATAGCCTACACAGCAACCAGGGCAGTTAATGCTGATGTTCTGAGTTGTTAGTGCCCAGTTTTTCATGGTGGTTGTAAAGTTAGTAAGACCTGAAGTTTCTATGCTAAGGGTGAAACCATACTGTCACAGGGTGTACCGTAACCTTTTGATTATGTCCCTTCAAATGCAGATCTTGCTAGTAGTAGTAGGAAAGGAAATTATATGAACTCAATATAGGGATAGTGTAAAGGAAACATTTAAAAAAAATCTTATTTATGTTAATATGCAAAATGGAACAACTGGTGTACCTGCCATAAGAGGTTTTTGAATGTTGCATGTAATTAACTTATTTGCTTTTAAACTTTATTTCGGCAGTAAGCCATAAAAGCACATGGAATAAAACATACATAAAACAATTAACATTTACAATATGAATGCAAAATTCAATACAATAATTTAACCAATGAAACAGCCTATGGCTCCTTGCTATGAAGTGGGCCCCTACAGCGTAAGGATATATTGCACTTTGTCTGGTGTGCCTGATACCTCCCTAGGCTTAAATTAATTGTTGACAGAATTGCAAATCCAGCAATCCAGAAGCTAAGCAAGTGTGGATTTCTGGGCAATAAAATAGGTTATTCACCTGCTAAAAGGTTAAAAGAGTATAAAACTCTAATCGTATTCTAGTTATACAACAAGTATTAACCTTCCTATTCTCCAACGATTGTACAACTGCCATTACTGTTCACCACTATACAAGTTTCTTATAAGGGATACTTCACTTGTACCTTATTCTCCACACACTCATCAGAAAAAGAGAGAAAGCAAAGATTGACAACTTGCATGTGTCGTATCACAGAATCCTGAGTGCTTCCTTATATTCCATAACTCTCACTTTCTGACAGAGTGGAATAATACAACCCTCCTTTGCAACACATAAATTGGACATAAAAAGATAATGTGCTCAATGGTTTCTTTTTGATCCCCACAGGCTGGGCAATGCAACTTCTTTGCCCATAGTTCATGCTCCTACTTTGCAGAACTGCAAGCAGAGACGCCTGGCTGGAGGAGTTTCTATTTAGTCCAGGAAGTCCTTTAGCTTAAAGGAATCCTTGACTGTGAGATAGGCATTTGTTAGGGTTCTATGGCTCGACTGGCTATGCATATAATTATTTCTATATAATCGGTATGCAGTTTTAATATGAATTTGGAACTTGCCCCAGCCTGGAATGGGGTATTCCATAGACCCTCAAGGCCAATGGGTATTAAAGTACACTTTACATGCTTTAGCCATGGAATTCGGCTGGAGACAACTTGGGACAAGAATTCCTCTAATCCTTGTCGATAAGCGGATAGCTCCAAGGTGACCCAGATCCTCCTCCAATAAAGAATGGGGCACAGTGTCAATTTATCTGAGATATTTCTGGCCCCAAGGTCCAGCCTAAGTGGTTGCAAAGGAGGGATTCCTGGTAAGTTGACCAGCTATTTACATAAAGCGATTTTTCACCATTTCCCATGAGGTTGTACCCTGTGGTCTCCACAGCACGGCACCATAGGCAGCAGTCCCCAAGGCTTTAAGATTGTAAATTTGGATTGCTGGTAGAATAGTGCGATACTGTGAACTGCGTGACATTTTGAGAATGCCTCCCACTACTTGCTCGTTTTTTAATTGTTGCTGTGTAATGTGAGCTTGCCACCCCAGGTGTTCTGTGTGCCTAAGTTCACAAATGTATGGACACGTTCCAATGGGGCCCCTGCCAGAGTGAAATGTGTTGTGGTCGAAGGCCCAGGATTAAGCACCATATACTTGGTTTTACACACATTGCTCTCCAATCCCTATATCTTGCAGAAGCAATCAAACTGATCCATAAGCTTCTGAAGTCCCATCGGGTTTTGGAGATCAGAAAGGTATCATCAGCAAACATGAGGGCAGGGACCTTAATGTTTTCTAATCTAAGCGCGTCGTTTTCACATTGGTCCAGAAATTTAACAAGCCTGCTAATGTAGAGTGTAAACAGCATGGGGGCCAACACACACCCCTGTTCGACTCCTGTAGTTACAGGGAAAGTATTGGTTAACTCTCCTGCTCTGCAGTGTCTTACCTGTGCAAAGCTGTTAGAATGTAGCCTGACTATGGTATCTAGCAAATAGCTTGGCACTCCCATTCCAGAAAGGACCTGCCAGAGGGATAAACTTGATACCAGATCAAAGGCAGAGCAAAAATCCACAAACATGACATAAAGTCGTCCTCCTCCCAGTGTAACTGTTTTCTTGTACAGCATTTGTAGACAAAATGCTTGATCAATTGTGCTTGTGAATTTTCTAAACCCTGCCTGTAGGGTGTCAAAATCTCATTTTCAGCAAGCCAATCCTGTAGTCTACCTAGGATCACTGTGCTAAAAATAAAATTTACATGTTCGGACATTGTCATGTCTTTTAAAGTAATATAATGTGCATACTTGTAAAGCACACTGTTGCCAGCCGGCGGCCTGGCGCTGTATACCGCTGGGGAACCCGTCCTGGCTTTCCCTGTGGGATGGTCCCTGCTGGGAATCCCCAAGGTGGAGCCAGGCATCCCCGGCGTTGATGGGGCTGTTGTGGAGATTAGGCAAGCTAATGCCCAGAGTTGCCGAGTGGGACCCCTGGTTAAAGTAGGCACCGAGGCGAGAATTATCGAGTCCGCTGACCCTGGTCCACGACCCTGCCGCGTCGGGAATCGATCCCTGGTCCTGGGCCGACTTCAGCTTCCGGGTCTGCCGCCCCTAACCAGTGAGCCACACCACTCAGAATAGTCCTGTCATGTATAACCCATTTTACATTCATTGTCCCATCCACACAACAATAACAATTCCAAACATGTGACCTTTTACCTAATGCTTGCTCCTGTCTCTTCAACACCAGGCTCTTGATATTTTATCATATTCCCTGTATGGACATACATAAACATGTCATCTGGCACTGTATTATTCTTCTGCACAAGGGTCGCCACTTTTTTTCATCCTTAGCCAACATCCAGCTGTACATGATTACATTTGTTTGGAAAAACATTTGTGATTGTTTCCAAAACATTTATGGTTGTTCTCAAAACATATTGATTCTAGAAGAAACCCTGGAGTGACCACTTTAGAATAAAAGACCCTCACTCCCCCTACAAATTAGAGGAGAATTCCTTCCAAGCTGACACAGAGATCTACATGCTGAATCTTCAACACAGACGTCTGATACCCCTTGCAGGGTGTCATCCGTGAAACAGAGGCAGGGTCCTTCGTTCTCAACCATCCGGAAGGGGGCTGGTTCCTCCCTAGGAGTTTCTTGGCTACCTACCCATGCATACATATACACACATACAGATCTAGGCTAGGTACATCTAGGCAAATTACTTAGGACGTGCATTTTAGGAATATGCAAGTGCTACTGTTTTTATCTGAACTGCATATGTTCATCTTATTGGCACCATGGTAGAAATGTATCTACTATTTACTATATTGGTAATAGCAATCTTTTTTGGATGCTTCTGTCTTCTGATTGTTGCAGCACATATGTTTTACGCAAGGCTGACGCTGGATCAATAAATACTTATTGAAACGTCCTACTCACCATCCTGTGTGTTTTCCTAGAGAATAAGCAAGCATGAGTGTCTGAGTGAAGCGCACTGTACTGTTTTCCACAATCCCTGAGGAATCAAGGTTGTCATGTTCAGTCGTTGCCGGAAACTACCTACGCCACTGTGATATATAGGGGGGTGGTAGAGGCACTGTAGAGCTAGCTGGTCTAACAGCTGACATATCCTGTGGGGGTGTCTTGAAGCGGTTGGGATACCAAGTACTCAGTTTAGGTCACACGGTAACATAGCCTGGCAGCTTTAGCAGTGGGTTAGGTAACATTTGTTGATTGTGTTCGTCCAAGGTCGCAGGAATGAGTAACTCTTCAATTTGATCAGCGGATAATTTGGCTAGTATAAGATTGTCAGAGGGTGATGGGTGGTTGATTTATTCCTATTCAAATTTCAGTAGTATTAGTTCATTGGTAATAAGAGACAAATGCCTCTGTAATTTTAGGAATGGAGGTATTTGTTTCCCACACTATCAAAAACGTTCATAACATGTAGATGTCTATTATTATCACACGTTAGGACAGCTAAACAAGAGCCAATGTCAGTGCTATGATGGAATTTGTCAAATTTTGATGTTTTGATTGATCTGGTCTGCTTGAATATCGCTTATCTGAACTGGGGAACACAGACATTATGCCGCTATTTGAGTCTTGAGTGAGCCTCTATCTTTTTCTAACACTGATTGTTGCATCTCTTATTCCTTTAATTTATTATCTGGAAATGGGAGTTCATCTTTCTTGCAGCATTTTAGTTGCTTATAATTATATTGCAAATTACATCCAGGTATTTCATATTTGAATGTGCACCACTCAATGAGCTGCGTAGCACATTATAATTAATTTTTAGGAATTCATCAACAGTAATCTCCCTATCTTTTATATTAATAGACTCTCTTAATAATGACCATTGCAGCTGCCACCCCATCTGCTCATCATCGCTGGGAAGAGGAAGCTATGCTGGTCACTGCTGGGGACTACTAGTCCCAGGATCCATTTTGCCTTACCTGCCTCATCTGCGCTTAAAAGCGCAATGCAGTCCCACGTCTGAGGTAGCCGGCACTGCATCTACTCATCATTGCTGGGAAGAGGGAGCCGTGCTGGTCACCGCCGGGACTACTAGTCCCAGGATCCTCTTTGGCTTACCTGCCTCATCTGTGCTTAAAAGCAATCCCGTGGGTGAAACCGGGGCCATGGGCGGGTCCATCCACTCCCATCGGAGCCCGTAGGAGGATGGGCTCACCCTCTTGGACCTGGCACTTGATACTTTGTACACAGATTCAACCAAACTCAGGATCGTTATGGGAAAGAAGAAGACAAACCCCTTGGATCCAACAGAGGAAACTATATCCACTCTTGATTCCTTCCTAGTAAAAGCAACTAATGTTATTTCTAAGGAGATCACTTAGGCAGAGAGAAGACTTCCTCTAGGAAAGGGTGTATTGGTATGTAATGGAGTGTCGCTGCCTTTTAACGGGGCATATGACGATCAAGTGATTCATGGGCTGTCATAGAATATTAGTTTGCCATCTGTCCTACAGGCGTCCTCCTCAGATAAATATATCCCCTCCCTATCAACAAATGCAACCAAGATTCCACCTACTTTGGTCATAAGGGGTAAGAGAAATAGGGGTCTTCTAAAAGAACCTGTCTCCACAAAACCAAAGAAACCAAGAAAGTATACACCATCACAGATTATTACAAACCCGGAAAAAGATATCTCTGATATATCACAGACTTTCTCTTTTGTGGAGGACTTTTTCGATAAGATAACTTCCATTCTACATTCCATTTTGTCACGGCTGGATTCAATTGAACTTAAGATTCAAGAGTTATAAAGAATTGGGTTACCTTCACCTTTAAATATAGTCCCCAAAATTCAATCCACACACTCCAAAAATGTCCCCCCTATGTTTCTTACCTCTGATCCTCAGGAAGGTAGGGGAACTAAAGGGGGCAAAATAGGGCCTGATATTGAAATGGCATATTCTACCCACACAGATTAACCCAGTTGGCGAGGCTCTGACCTCCTAGAAAAGCCCCTAGCAGAAACAGTCTCAGGCTTTCTATTCCCGGACGTCGGTGTGGTCAGACCCGTTCCCAGTAGATCACTGATGGGGAGCGCTAAGCCCAGAATGGCCAGGGACACAAAGAAAGTTTTCACCTACCAACCACTGAGTGAAAACACAAGATTTGAGGGAAACTTATCACTTAACCCTCAACCCCAGCCAGCTGCCTGCCCTCTTGTTCTAATCTTGGTAAATGCTCCACCATTAAGATCAACACAAAAAGAAACCACCACCCAGCCTATGGACAAATCACGTCACTGGCTCACAAACCACACTAGTTCAGGGCACTTAGCTCGGAATCATCTCATCATTGCAAGGAGAATCCCATGAGTAGGTCGAACACCAAAGGCTCATGAGGGCGACTGTATACTCTTAAAATTCAATAGCCCCCAGATCGTAGGTGATTTACTATTTCAACCCCCATCAACACACATGGCAATGACCCAGATCCTCCCTGTACTGCTGAGTTCCTGCTATAAATTGCATAGTTCCCCACATGACAAGGCATTAAACAACCTTATGGTACCCCTCATAGGCAGCAGTAGGCTACTGATGAATGAAAGTATTGGCCTTCCCACCTTTAACGGTTTTGTCCTCATATCACATCTGGAGTCTTGTGATTGAACGATACTCAGAGACCCAAGACAATAACCCAGCAAGGGAGTAATGGGATGGAGAAAAACAACATGCTAAATGAGACCAATGGGGAGGTATTGCACGGTAGGTGTTACGGCATCCACTCCTCAGGATTACTTTATACTGATGTCAGGAAACCTAACTCCAGAGCAAATAACTTAAATTACACCCTACTTTCCTGGAACATAGTAGGCTATAATAGTAAATAGAACAACGATGAGTGGCATATGGCCGAATTTCTTATTATCTGTGCCCAAGAAAACTGGGAGACCACATACATTTTCGTAAATTGTTATCGATCTTTCCAAACACCTGCATTACTGTCTAAAGGGGGAGAGCGAAGGGGGGTCTACTCACATTGATATAAAACACAGTTGCACCTAATATCTTGAATTTTATAAATAATTTGTCCTATTTTCACATCCTAGTTAATAAAGGCTACAATACCTGGGACTTAATGTTAATAAATCATTATAACAACAATTTTGTAAACCCTGATGTGGTAGTTGACCATGGAGGCAACACTCTAGTGGACATAGTTGAGCATCAGCCAAACCTTTTACAACTTATTCAGGTGGGAGATTTCAACTCAAAAGCATGCCCTAGAAGCTAAGCGCAGTTATGTGGGATAATAGACCATAAGGAAGATACCATCACCCACTTTAATCATAATCCATAGGGAAACGCCCTTAACAACATATTGATGACATGGCAACTTGGGCTCCGGAATGAAGTCAATCCATATACTGGGCAATTACTTCCTACTTTTCAAAGTACAGAACGTTCCTCTAAGATCGATTGTAATATCACCTCTGATACTTTAAGAACTAGTATCACCATGCTAAAGGTCAAATTCACAGAATTTAGTGACCACTCTATGCTCTTGTGTGCTTGATCCTAAAAAGAACCCAGAAAAAGTAGTGGTATTCTGGCGCCAAAACCGATTCTAGCCAGAATAAACGGCTTCATTGTAAAATTGTATAAAATAGATGGGACCAAGATCCCCACAAATCTCACAGTGCCAGAACACGAGGACATTCTTCTGTGTTTAGGTCCACAGCCAAATAACATTCATGTGACTGAAGCGTTTGGTAATATCTTAACTAATATTAGATTTCAATTACTTCACCCGATACCTGTAAGAGAAACCCCCAGCATCGTTGGTCTGACAAGAATTGCTCAGTAGGCTAATCAAACCTTTGAAAAGCCCTACAAACTTCACCCAGAGATAAAGATCATTTCTGCATTTTGAGGAACCTCTATAAAATATTGTGGGAAAGAAGGCTGAGGCGGCTCAAATTCGAGGCAAAAATGTAAAGCTAGCATCGTATCTCAACAATAGCTCGGCCTTTTGGAAGGTGATTAGCTCACCATTCCTGACAGATAAGGATGGGCCCTCTATGGATGTAAACATAGATGAACATTCATGGATAAGGTACTCCCAGGATATTTTCCAAAATACATGTGAGTCACATTCACCAGATATTTGCCCTTATATCAAGGATAACACTCAACTCTCTTTTGACCTCGAGGAAATGCAACTCTCCCTGTCTCAGTCACTAACCCTGACAGCAGCAGAGCCTGATGGGGTCCCTATGGACATTTTTCTTACAAATAACCCATTTTGGTCCCATTTACTGACTGTTGTGTTTAACTCAATAGCCAAGTCTGGTCCCCTACCTTCATGGAAAAAATCCATGATGATTCCAATCTTCAAAAAGGGGGATGCCTCTAACTCAGCCAACCATCGCCCCATTTCATTACTTGAAATGCAACTCTCCCTGTCTCAGTCACTAACTCTGACAGCAGCAGAACCTGATGGGGTCCCTATGGACATTTTTCTTACAAATAACCCATTTTGGTCCCATTTACTGACTGTTGTGTTTAACTCGATAGCCAAGTCTGAACCCCTACCTTCATGGAAAAAATCCATGATGATTCCAATCTTCAAAAAGGGGGATGCCTCTAACCCAGCCAACCATCGCCCCATTTCATTACTTGATAGCACCGCCAAATCATGGGCAGGCTACTGCTTAACAAACTGGAAACCTGGGTAGCGGAAATGAAGATACTTGCTGAAATACAGTACAGGTTCAGGCAGGGCAGGTACACTAATGATCAGTGCCTCAACCTGACACTAATAGCGGGAAAGTATTCTACAGTTAAAAAAGGCCATTTATATATGGTCTTGATGGACCTGTCAAAGGCCTTTGATTGCATGGTACACAGCAAACTGTGGAACATCATGGAGGAAATAGGAGTGGAGGCTACGATAACTAACTTTATCAGAGAGCTATGTACTAATGCCACTGCTATGGTTTGTTACAGGAGGCAAGGCAAATGCACAAACTCATTTAAAATTGGAAGGGGCGTTAGACAGGGGTGTGTATTGGTCCCATTTTTATTCGCCCTTTATATGAACAGACTAAACAAGGTATTAACTAAAAAGTAGAAAGACACCCCACAAGTAAAGTTGACTACCCTTCCAATCCTGCTTTTTGAAGACGACGCAGTTTTGCTGGGAAGGACCCCTTTGGCCCTTCAAAATCTCACTGTAGAATACTCAGTGTTTATATTCGAATTGGACCTCCATGAATACAAAAAGAAAATCTTTATTATGGCAATGGGTGGGGCCCAAAAAGAACCCAATGAGATTTCATCTAGCTGGGGAAAAAATAGAACAAGTCCAATGTTTTAATTACCTAGGTGTTGTTTTTGATTTTAAATTAAGATGGAAGGAGATGGTTCAAAATAGAGCAAATCACATGGGCAAAAGTATCACAGCAATCTTCAGATTTTCCAAAACGTTGGGCTGTAAGCCAGTACAGGATATGATTCAAATCTACTTGGCCAAAACGATATCAATTGTCACTTACAGGACACCAATTTGGTGGAGGCCCTCAAAATCATAGAAGACAAATTTGTTAAAAGATTATGGTCGGTCCTGCCAGCATGTAATAATTTTATTGCACGTAAAGAAAAAATGTTTGCCCTTTATTAGTGATGTTATCAAATTGGCCCCATTATCTCTGTGGATGTCAGTGTAGAAAAGGAGCAATCTAGGTCTGAATCAAAAGATTCTAAAAGACATCATACATTCAGAATATGCTTATAAAATTCCCTAGATATCCTATATCCAACAAACCCTCACATCGTTGGGGATAGCACACCTATATGATACACCTAGCTTTTGCATAAGCTTTCCCAAATAAAGACTAAAAGATCTTATAAACAAGAAAGCGGCATCAGACAAGTGGGAAAGATGTAGAGGGAAAAATCTGTAGTGGTTTGCCAAGAGCTACCTTTGTTGCCCCAAGGTGCCACTCTTAACTCTCCTTTGTAGAGAACACACAGCACCGATACATTCTAACCAGATTATGTTAAACTATGTCCCGCTAATGTTGTGGCATCAATTGAATCTATTTTCAATAAGTCACCTATATTTTTGCCCCATATGGTGATTCAATCGACCTTGTACATCTTTTTTTACTGTCCTATTTATGTAACAGAGAAAAAAAAACGTAATTATTCCACTGTTGAAAAAATTTAGCATTAGTGTTATCTTTATTATACCAATTAGAAACTTTGTTTGTTTGTTATGCATTGGCCTCTTTCCTGCTGGCTGTCGTAAAAAGCAGTAAGGCTCTGAGTGAGACACTAGCACCACCTTAGGGAAGCCTCTACATGCGAGAAGTCTAACTCCCCATTTAGCCAGCTGATAGTGTATCTAAAACTAGATTTGTTGTTATTACATATGCCGCCTGGAACCTAGCACTAATATATATAGATTGTTTTCTGCTATATATTGGCCCTTTTTCACTTTTAACATGTATCAAACATGATTATGGTGTACCCTGCTCTTCTAAAGACAGGTGTTCTTTTTTTTTTTTTTTTTGTTTTTTTTTTTTAAACCTTTATTGACATTTCAACCAAATACAAGTATGGGCCTACAACCCCCGGGGCTGGCCGCTAAGCAGTTAGATTAACAGAGAGCAATTTTTAGTCACATGCCGCACCTCGGGGAGCAGAATCACCATGCTAGCGTACTCTTGGTCACTAAACAGCACAATTAGAAAAACAGGATGTATAAGGTTTTCATTTTATAGTATAGGATGGAGGATCAGGTGCCGAACAATTTCCCAGCAGCAAAAAAACGGCAGGCAGAATAGTAAACGTGTCAACAGTAAACAGTAATCGGTCAAAACAATGGCGCTGGAACAGGCGGTTCAGGATGTGAGGGAATATTACGGTCAATTTGCGCCTGCTAGTACCTGCCCTAAGACCCAAGACAGGTGTTCTTAACATGTTTATTTACCTCAAGTTGAATCTTAACAGCTATTTTAAAATGTTACTTGTACTGTAATTGTTTCTTTCTCTGGAAGACTGTCTTAAGTTTGTAATGAATTGATTTTACGATGTACATTTATGCATTTTATATAAATACGAAATAAAGTCTTTGAATTTGAATTTGACCATTGAAATTAACAAACTATGGGCCCCATTAGGATGGCGGACGGACCTGCGTCCGTCCGCCACCCCAGAGGTGGAGGGACCGTCCGCAAGGGCAGCGGCGGTCCTTCCGTGCAAATTAGGATGTGACTGCCACCCTAGCGGTCACATCCTGTATTTTTAACATTGCGGCGGGTGCTGCTTGAAGCAGCACCCGCCGCAAGGTTAAAAAAATGCATGTTTACCTTTGCATGCACGAAGCGGCAGGCACCACGTGGTGCCTGCCGCTTCGTGCACGCAAAGGCACGGGGGTAACATAGGTACCCCTTTGTACAACCGCCACCCCCCCTTCACCCCTGGGGGCCCGCAACGGGCCACCAAACAAAAGTCCGTATGCCTTTCCACGGCGGAAATGCTGCTGTGGAAAGGCATAGAACTGCAGACATCCTAATATGACTGGCGGTGTCTGATAGACGTCTGTCCTACCTATTATATGACACTTAACAGGAAAATAATCAGTTCTAGAATAATAGGATCTGAGCCACAAGTAAAATATTTAAATGGGTTAATTTTAACTTTAACTCTGCCATGGATCAGAATTTATTAGAACCCATCTTCTCAAATTTGGAGGACTTATTAGGAGGGAACCCCATCCCTGTCCCGTGGTCAGACCACTTCCTTACATCTTTTTACTTGGTCACCACCTCATATAGTTCCACATACGATCCTCATCTATTCAAAAAGACGACCTTGGTCCAAACTTTTAAGTGAACACTGGGCCACAGTATTAGAAGAAACTAGGCCCGCATCTTCCTTAGATGCAGTCACGGCCAATGATGACTTCAACAACTGGCTCCTAAAATCTTTAGATGTCCTCGTTCTCATAAAAAGAATCAAAGTCAAGATAGGAAATATCCAAAAACCTTGGTACTCAGCTACACTACGGGGTTTAAACAAAATTTTAAAAAATTCGAGAAAGAATGGAGCAAAAGCTTTTCTATGTACAAGAAACAAAAATATAGAGAAAGTATTAATCTTTACAAAGTTGAAATCAGCGCAGCACAGGCAGCCTACTACGAAAATAAAATCTTAGCAGCATCCAGCTCCGCCCGTGAGATCTTTAGCATCGCTAAAACTCTTTCTAAAGTTCCCCCAAACCAGCTACCTCTGATACCTCAGGAGCACAGTGTGACATATTATCGGAGTTCTTTTCAAATAAAATTGAAACTATCTTCTCCTCATTTGCCCCCATCAAAAATGGTTCCCTAGTCCCCCAACTCTGCAGTAATCTGCCCACCTTGGACACAATTCCGGCGATGGATATGCCTGTTTTAGAAAGTCTCCTAACTAAGGGGCCTATTATGATTGCGGTTTTCCCGCATCCTCCGGGGCCGGCGGAAGCCACCGCCGGCCCGGAGGATGCGGGAAAACCGCCACGGAACCTCGAAAGACCCACCGCCATATTAGGATGGCTGGTGGGTCTTGCATTCCGTCCGCAGCCTTTCCGCTGCAGTCGCCTTCCGGACGCGGCGGAAAAGCTTTAACATGGCTGGCGGTGTCTATCAGACACCGCCAGCCATATTAGGATGGTGTAACAGGCATGCTTTTCCGCGGCGGCTTGTCCGCCGTGGAAAAGCATACAGACTTTCACTTTGGGGGGCCCGTCGCGGGCCCCCTGGGTGAAGGTGGGGTGAGGGGTGCACATGGGGGGTACATATGGTACCCCCCTGCATTTGCGTGCACAAAGCAGCAGGCACCGCGCAGTGCCTGCAGCTTTGTGCATGCATTTTTAACCTTGCGGCGGGTGCAGCTTGAAGCTGCACCCGCCACAATGTTAAAGATAGAGGATGTGACCACCACCCTGGCGGTCACATCCTAATCTGCTCGGAGGGAACGCCGACGTTCCCTACTGCTCAGGGGTTGCGGACGGACTCAAGTCCTAATCGGCCCCTGAGGTCAAAAGTGGATCACCCAAAGACCCTACCCCTCTATGGATATTGAGACAGGTGGCAGGTGTGGTTTCCCCTGTCATCCTAGACCTGATCAACATCCCTCTTGGAAGGATGCCATGGTAAAGGCTCTTCTAAAAAAAAACAGTCTTGATCCCTCCAACCTGGGAAATTTCCGTCCTATATCTTTGCTCCCAGGAGTTAGTAAAATCACTGACAAATATTTCAACTCAATACTATCCTCATTTTTAGAATCTCATAAACTTCTCCATCGGACCCAGACAGGCTCCTGCCCACCACAGGGAACAGAAACAGCCCTGCTCTCAGTAGTGGAGCAGTCAAGAAAGATATTTGACTCCAGTGGCACTGCTGTGGTCCTTCTTCTTGACCACAGCGTGGCATTCGATACAGTAAACCATTGTATCCTGATTCATAGGCTCAGGAAACTAGGTATCACCGGAATCGCCTAGCATGGCTACAATCCTTCCTGAACAACAGATCCTTCCAGGTTTTTGATAATGAGGTGACCTCTAATCAGACACCCCTCTGCTTTTGAAGTACCTCAGGGACCATCCCTGAGCCCCACCTTATTTAATGTGTACACCTGCAGCCTCGCAGAGGCAGTTCTATACTTTGGAGTACACATAGTCACCTATGCAGATGACACGCAATTGGTGATTGGTCTCAATAAAGCAGAAAGCTTGCCTCCCTGCCTGCATTCCTGCTTGGAAGAAATCACGTGCTGGATGAACGACTCCTTCCTTAAACTGAATGGGGGAAAAAGCGAAATCATGATCCTGGGCAATCGTTCCCCCCTTGACTTAAAGGCAATATGGCCAACCTTCCTTGGCTCAGCCCCCATCCCCAAGAACCAGCTAAAGAGTCTGGGTCGACCAAGACCTCACATTTAAAACACAGGCACGAAAGACGGCCGCCTCATGCTATGGTGTCTTGAAAATGATTCGGAAGGTTCTTCCTCTTCTTCCTTTTCAGGCAAGGAAAACCATGGTCCAGGCCCTTGTTTTGTCCCGGCTGGACTATGCGATCGCTCTCTATCTGGGTGCCCCTGTTGGCACCCTTTCAAAACTACAGGCCATCGAAAATTGGGCAGCAAGACTCTTACTAGGCATCCCTAAACATCATTCAGCCAAACCTGCCTTGAAATAACTCCATTGGCTGCCAGTCCTGGAGAGAGTTAAGTTCAGGTCCCTATGTATTTTCCATAAATCTTTATTCAGAACAGGCCCCCCATTCTTCATAGTATTATCCAGTCTTATCAGCCCAACAGAAGCCTTTGCTCTAAAACCATGAACCTGTCCATTATCCCTTGGATCAGGAAGGCCAGAAGTGGGGGGCGGCAATTCTCTTTCAATGCGGCCAGACTGTGGAATTCCCTCCCCCCATTTGCGAGCAGAACCCAACCACCTTTCCTTTCGCAGATCCCTAAAAACATAGCTTTTTCCCTAAATGGGTGAATTCCTCATTGCTGCTACTATTTGCGCAGGGATGCCTCCGGGTAGCCATGCCCTATACAAATGTTTTTCAATTTCAATTGAATTCAATTAATTATTGCTTTGCCAACCTAAGTCATTTGAATGTGACATTTCTTATTGATCGTATATATCTTTGTAGAAAGGATACTGTAAAAAATGACTAGTCAGAATTAAGGGGCCATCTAGATTGCTTCAGCTGTGTAATTAATGTTCATAAATGTCTTCTGAGTCAGTATTAGGTCTTTACAAACAACACCCTATCCCTTCCTCTCCCACCACCCTCTTTACCAGAGAGTGGATGCAGCAAAGTGCGTACAAGGATTTGGGAGAGGCTGCATTACTGTGTGTCCCCCATCCATATACTAGACCTTCGTTTATGTAGATATATAATTTTTAGATCAAGCCTAGTCAGTGCATGTGCTGTCTCTTCGAGAAACACTGTATTCACTCTGTTAACTTACAGCCCACATAATCCCTTTTTATTTATCCCTTCCATTGTCGTTCAAAAATGCTTGCTTGGTAGTGGTTAATTTGTTCTCTTTGTCCCTTAGTTTTGAGTTTGGTTTCCTCCCACAGACCACCATTCAATAACTGTTAATATTATGCTTCTGTGTTTATGTGTTCATTTGGGGGACAATTTTTTTCTTGGATTCCTGCTAGTGTCACTGTGTGCCCGTCTTCGGTGGTTCAGCTTCGGAGCCCGTCACTTAATCTCCCTTTGGCAAAATCACCTCTTTAATTTTCTCTGATTTCAAAGTGCAAGGATTTCCCCCAAACCTCTCCAGTTTCACTGCTTGCTGCTTTAGTGAGCCTTGGTCTCCGAACCTTCATCAGCCTAACCTTGCAGCACAGTTATGGGCAAGGCTTGGGCAAATACTGTCACATTTTCTCTGATGCTTATTTCTATAATGTGAAATTGAGCAATCTGAAGGTGTTAAAGAGATTTACAAAAGTGCTAGTTAGATTACACAATGTCGGATTCATGTTTGGGGGCATTTTTTTAAGGCACAAACTCGACTGATGCAAAGGTATTGAAGAGGTTTACAAAAGCGCCAGTTACATTGCACAAGGTCAGGTTAATTTCTTTGATTTTAGGTGAACAGAGAGTAAGTGATGCAGACACTGTCCCTGTTTATTCATTATTTCCCGTAAACCTGACATATGGGAGCAGCATTCATCCCTCCCACCTCCTCCCATGTGGCTGCATGCCTAACCCGCTGCCTTTTTCTGTCGTCCTTCACCTCTCAGAGCTCAAATTTCAAGCGTATTCAGAGCAGCTCTCTAGGGACTGTGAGGCATTTATTATTACATAATGTGAACTAGACCAACCCAAATGTGTTGGAGCACTTTACATGAGTGCAAGTTTCATTACACAAGGTCAGATTAATTTTGGGGGGAATTTTTAAGGATTGCAAAGTCGACTGACCTGAAGGTATTGGAGCACTTTACAGCAGCACTAGTTACATTACACAAGGTCCTGTTTTTGGTATTTTTTGCATGATTATTAAGCCGTCCCTGTTAATTCATTATTTCCCCTCTACTTGACAAATGGGAGCATTTTGTTGTTGTTGCTATGTGCAGTGCTCCTATGCCAAGGGGGCTGGGACAGATGTAAATGGATGGTGAGAGCAGTGTTTTGAATTGAAAACTCTGGAGAAGGGTGTCTGGTGAATAGAGGCTTGTGGGAGGAGGAACGTGATGTCGTCAGCATTGGAAAGTGCTTCACTACTTATTTACATAGGCTGTCTTTCGGTATGTGGGCTAAAAAGCCTTGGATGTGTTTTTCCTGATGCAAGTCTGTATTCCTGAATTACACTGAATTACACTGCATGACCCAGTATGTGGTAATTGCATAGCTCTTCAATCCCTAGTGGCACAGCACCCAGGATAATGTGCTGCATGCCTAAACACTTATAAGGTCTAAACGCAAGACCTATTGGTTATACCAATGCTTGTTCTTCTACAGATCTTTAAATCGAGTTCAGGATGCAGCATATATTGATGAGTTGCAGATGTTTTCTGCATTGGATAAGAAATAGTCTAATTTGTTTCCTTTCTGAGAGGATCTGAAAAGTATGTTTACAGGTAATTTTAAATATCATGTAGGGGACTAAGATTGCAGGGATGTAAGAGGCACAAATTAAAAAAATAGGTACTCATTTCCTGTTGACAGACTGCCTTTTCCTAGGTTAAGTCAGGAAATATCGAAAAAGAAAATGTATCTCTGATAGAAAGCCATCACATCTCTATGGCTATAGACAAGATTTGTTCCTTGCTACTGAGTTCCCAGAAATAGGCTGTGAATATATGTTGTCTGTGATACGGTTTTGATTAACCAAATAGAACAAAATGTGATGTGGCTATAAAAAGCCATAGTGTTACCAAAGACAATTGATCTTTTCCAGTGCATTCTGAATAAGCAGACATGCAGCATAGTTATTTGTGTTACCTTTTGTTTCTCCATCTGCCCATTCAGAGATACACACTAGTTGAATTTTCCAACTGCAAGAACTGTTCAATACATCATCACCTAACATTGTAAAAATGTACTTTTGTTGACATGTAACATTTTGGTGTTCTTTAAAGTTTCGGAGACAGATCTTTAAGATCAATTTCTCTATTCTGATCATGACTGTTAATTCTATGATGGTAGAGTGAAAGTAGTTGCTGGCCCTGGTAGTTTAGTATTTAACAAGTGATATTACAAGAAATTGAATGAATTAACTGGTTTGAGTTTTTTCAGGGACTTTGTATGCCGCGTGTGTATCCATTTTCAATTATATTTTATTTTAGGGTTTCTTATGAAGAGAGGATTCTGATGTCTTATTTTGAACTGAATTTTGGGGAGAGGCCTAGGCATCGAAGACAAAGCAACAATCACCATATTTTTTAGGTGAGCAATAGTTTCAAAGAGGATGACATGTTAGCTACAAGACCAATACTATTGAATAGCACCCACACGCAAGAAAATTGAGAGCTCCATTCGAAAATACAATGCAAACTTAAATAAGTGATTAGAGCTCCCCCTAATTGGCCCAAAAAATAAATCTGCCATTAGCTCCAACTCAGCAGTTGATAGTTACGCCACCCTCACTGGCCACGCAGAGCACCATCTAGGAGCTACCCCAGCAGAAAACCATACTCAAGGAGCAACATAAGGGCATACTAATGCACCACTTTAGGTCTGATCCTACCCCAGGGGCTATCTCAGGGGCTTCTAGGTCCCACGCAGGGATAACTAATGAGAACAGTCCGAGCTAGTACAGGAAAAGCATGACATCTTAACCTGCTATTACAAAGTGCAGATCAAGCTCCTGCCCAGGCACAAGGGGCATACATGAATGGAAAATAGCAGAAAAAGCGCAGACAACAAATGCGCAAGTTCACTATCACTACCCTTCCGGCTTGGAGAGCTGACGTTGACCAAGTTTGCTGGCGAACAGCCCAACCTCCGAAAACTTCAATAAGGATGAACTAACAACTTTATTCTACAAAGTCTTCAGTTGAAAATAGAAAGAACATTGGAACTTACTGCACAGCTGCTAAGAATGCAAGAAGAGATCCCTGAAACACCCCCAGAAATGCATGATAAGAATAGCATTGAGGACCTACGTACCTCAACCTTTAATGCAACACAAAGCTCCATAGAAAGAGCACTCCTCTGTCAAGCTCAAAAAATGGAACTACAAATAGATTTTTGGGAATCTGTTGCACAGCGACTAGTCAACCTAAGCATTAGGATTGAATCTATCGAAGAGAACATCCTAGCCATGCAGAACTTCAAGAGGTGCTCCTCCCCATTTGACCCCATCTTTGACAAGTTAGCACTACTATCTGAGGTCCTTTGTGAGATAGTAACCATAGTCAAGGAAATAAATGGCAACCCAGAATTCCCCAACCCGGAATCCTACGTTACCCAAGCACCGATAATTGCAGAAGAGGCACCCCTTACCCAAGTACCAAAAACCATAGAAGAGGGACTCCTTACCTCATCCACTAATTCATTGCTCAGCTTATTTACCACACATGATCTCATAATTCAACCCGATCAGGCCACATTACAAGTCAAGCCACTGGAAGCAAGTCCTCGTCCTCAAACCTCATCAGAAGTAGCACCCACCAACAAGTTGTCCACCGGCGATGGGAAATTCTTGGCCCCCATGCCCAGGAGGACCATTAAAAAGCTAAGGAAACAACACAAAAGAACAAAAGCTAAAAGAGTGGGGCATCAGATACCCCCACCGATCAGCCCGACTCCTATCAGCCCTACAAAGAGGGTCACCTCCCAAGTATCGCTATATGCAATCTTCATCTCCAAAACAGTCCAGAACAAACACTCTATACATGGGGTCAACACCAAAGGAACAACGTTTTCCCATCTATCATGAAAGCACTCGTTCAACAGGCTCTGGAAGAGGCATGCCCCGACTCTTTAGCCCACATTCAATCATAGAACGACTAGTGGGTACAATTTCAGAACTTCCAAGGGCCACGCATTGCGAATCTACCCTGGTAGGGTTCTGCCAACAGCACTTTCAAACAGCAGTTCGCAAGGAAGCGACACAGTTCGGACAATGAGTTATAGACTTCTGCCCCCTATGCCTGGAGTAATATCCCCACGTCCTCTCTTCTTCATTGCAGAGGAAAGACGCCCAATCCATCCTGCGTGGTACCAACAGGACCAAAACCGGAGGGAGTAATCACCAAGCTATGCCAAAGATCGCTAAGGACCTCCAAATAACATGCAGCAAGAATCTGCGAGTCACACACTTCAGTCCATTAAAGGGGGAAAATTGGAGGTTCAGAAGGCCCCCTGGGTGTCATCTCCAACACCAGCCACGTACGGGCAAAACCCAGCACTAACAATAAGGCTCCCATCAATTAACACACATTTCATGGAATGTCACTGGCATCAAGCAACTTATTGGGGAAAAGGTTGCTCTGGATTACCTTCCAAAAAGGGACATACTATGCCTCCAGGAGACATGGGCCATGGCAAAAATGGTGCTGGCTGGATAGTATGAGTTCCACAACACTGCTGGCTGGCTATATGGCGGCGTTTCCATTTTCATTAAACATGCATGGGAAATAGTGGCACAGCAATTACCATTAAATCTAATTCACTTAAAGCTCTGCTCATCCATGCCATAAAGCTAAACTCACTACCCCTGCACCTGCTGCTAATCAACTGCTTCATTAATCAGGCACAGCTCCTGAAGAAAAAGGCCTCAGACCTTTTTAGGAAACAACTTAGACAATCCGCTGAACAAATACAAGTCAAACCAGGTAATCATAGTAGGAGAACATCAGTGACCCTGAAAAATATAACGATAGCCCAGAGATGCCACTAATGGCTACTCCTATACATTTGCTCCTGGCTAATCATCGCATCTCCTCGCTCCAAAGCATCAAGGAAACCAGTTCTCCCTCATGGAGCCTAGACCCACCTTCAGGAACATCTCAACAATTGATTATATGTTTGCCAGTGAAGGGCCGGCACCCACTCCCTTCGCTTTTAAAATTGACGATAAGGACGAAAGCGAGCATAGACACTTGCGGGCAACACTGCAGCTAGCTTCCATAAACTCACTACCTATGCTTTTGCTGGGGAAACCCACAGGACAAGAGTGACACAAGGTCCTACACAGAATTAAATGTTCGACTAAGCTAGGGGATAAACTCTCCATATGGATTGAAGTAAGGAAGTCTGCCTGCAACCCAACTAGTTCTATAACTGCAGCTGACTGCTTGGAGGCCCTTGTGGCGGATCTCCAGAAGGTGTTGGGCAATAGCCAATGAAAAACCCTGCATCAGCTAATATCCACTCAGAGCCAGCGAGTGGGCCCTCATCAAGGTTCTGGAGATACATAAATTGCCTTGACAATTCAGGGCCCACCAAAGAGAACGGAGTGGCAGAAAGGGATTGGCTAAGTCGCATGAATTGGCTATACACAACCAGCCAAGTTAATGGAATCACATGGGCCAGGTCTGGACTTCGGGGAACGACATGGCAAATTAACCACAGAAAGCACAGTTCTCACCACAATTAAGGAAATGAGGAACAGCCGGGCACCAGGGCCCAACGGGATTCTGGAAGGCGTGTACAAAACAGCACAAGAATTCAGGCAGATACCACTAACACCACTGTATAACTTCGCATTTGCAGCGACAATAAAAACCTGCATCCTGGAGGGACTCAACTCTTTCCCCCAGACATAGAAAGGGAGATAGCTCCAAACTTGCAATTTATAGGCTCATCACTCTTTTAGAACTAGAAGCAAAAGCCTATGCATGCATCCTGTTAAAACAGCTGGAATTATGGGTCACGCACACAGGCATCCTCCCGCTATAGCAATCAATCTTTCAACTAAACTGCTCCACAACGGACGATGTCTTGGCCCTGCTGTACCTCTCCACACAGGCCATTAGGATGAAACAACCCCCCACCCTATTCTGCTGCTTTGTAGACTATAGCACTGCTTTCGACAAAGAGGATTGCAGCAGGCTTTGGGGGAAGCTAACTAAGTGGGTGATTTCACCTCAGCTCCTCAAGGGCGATCTCAGCATTATACCAATGGGTATAATGCTGGGTCAGGGTCAGGGTAAAAACAAGCCCCACGACTGCCACAGCAAAAGTGCTCACTTACAATGGCATCAAACAGGGTTACATGGTGGCCCCTCTCCTTTTCAACCTCTATACCCCATATATGGTAGCAGAACTGGAAGGCGTCATTCTAGTTACACAAAGGCTGAGAAGACTGCATATTTCCAGCTTGCAGTACTCAGATAATAGCGCTTTCATGGACCACACAGGTGTAGGCTTACAGAGAGCCCTCAAAGCACTCTAAACGCTATAATCAAGCAAACAAACTGCTGGTGAACCAGAATAAAACTAAAATTGTAGTATTTGGCAAATACCCAAAGAAATAAAACCTCTCACTGGTAGCTGGGGGATCTTCAAATAACGACAGCCTCAGCATACATCTACCTTTGATTGTGGCTATCTGAAAGGGCCAACTCAGAAATCCCTCTAAGGCATCTCAAAATCAAGGGCTCCACAGTTATCCAGCTACTAAAGCACCTCAGGAACCATCTACAAAGCCAAACAGCTGAGCCCATGCTGACAGTATTAAAAACAAAATTGATCCCAGTCCTTAATTACAGCAACATGGCCTTCCCCAGTGCCCTTAACAACTTTTTAATAAACTTCCAGATAATGGCCTACAAGACTATTCAACTCGCACCTTGGCAAACCAGAAGATCTAGATTGAGGCTGGAACTGGGCTTTGGTAGGCCATACCTCGCAGGTCATGGGGATCTATTAAAGTACTATCTTAGAGTCCTGGAGGCACCTGAGTCTTCCCTCAAGTACGACCTGAGAGCAATTTTCAAAGAAGCAGGATCCCTGTGGCAATCACAGCTGGCAATAAGCATCCCTGAAGATCAGGTGGGAAAGCCTACACTCGCAAGACATCCCACTATCAATCTGGAAAAAAGTTGTGAATGGGCAAATGCTTCTTACCTCTTTTGAGCAGGATATGGGTAGTCTTTAGCATAATCCATTGACAGAGGCACTGGTCAAATCATACAGAACGGGGAAGGCACAGCCATATTTAGAATTTTCACTCTCTGCCCAGGCTTGCAAAACTATTCTCTATATGAGACTAATCACCGAGCCCATTGCCAACTTCAACACTGCGTGTGCCAATCATAAGGAAGCAATCCCCTGCAGGCTATGCAAATATCGCAAAGAATCTTGGCTTCACCTATTGTACTGCTGCCCCAAAGTGGCAGAGAAACGACATTGCCTGCTTCTTCCTTTGTTCCGGCTGAATAGTGTCAAGCGCTTCAGAGAGGCATTCGATCTGTGCTTCAGGGAAAACACCCCCCAGACTTTGCCCAGATTTGAGAAATTCACCAGCATTATTTCGAACTCACTTAATGAAGCAGCAAACCGCACAGGCCATGCATCTCTCAAACAGGCCATAGGAGTAGTCTCCATCCGGCACTGATAAGCTTATGGGTCATGTGAAGAGCACCACACGATCATGTGGGCCAGATCTTGACAATTCGGAACCATTACTCACCTAAGGGAACACTTAAACTGAGAGCAGGGAACCTTTAACAGCCAAAACCCAATCTTCCCACAAAGGTCTGAAGGTTGCATGTGTACCTCAGACAGGAGAACTAATAAACAAGCAACAGTCACTCAGCTCTGTCCATGCCTCTGAGACCAGCTGCCTGCAGCCTTTACACATGCTTAAGGAGTACTAAGAAGTTTGCAGTGGGCACAGCTGGCAGTAGTCGGCCGAAACAGCAGCAGGCTCTAGGGGTCCCACACAAAGCATCAAATACTTTAATCCTTTATTTCTAAAAACTCTTGAACATTGATGCCTTAAAGTTTATTAAAACCACATTTGACCAGTTTTTTAACCATGATTTTACAATAGCGGAATTAATTAATCTGTGCTCCTGTTCCAAAAAATGATTTTACTTCTATTTTATGCTATGGTCCATATATGTAATGATTTTAATTAATTGATAAATAAACATTCTTGATATTGATACAATAACTTCTGTCTGAAAGTGGCTATTCTCTTTATCTGGCAGAGGTAAATTATGCTGTTAACTATTGGGACCGGCTCCCTGCCAATTTGGTCTGTACTGATAAATATTTTTCTGTTTGCTCATATTTTTAACTACTTTTGTGATCATTCTGTTCCTAGAATTCCTGAGGATGTGGTGCTCCTTCATTTGTTGACATTGCATTTACTGATCTGATGTTATCGGGGTACTTACTACAGACTTGTCAGTTTGAGAAGTGAGTAGTGCTGGAGGTCCTGGTATTAGTTAAATAGTTCAGATTCATTTGGGATCATATAGTCTAATGTGGCTAATTACATAGCAGTGTGATAATCCCAGTACAAACTTCTGTTTGTATGTTTAATCATACAACTCATATACTTGGATTTGGATCTGAGCACCTTGTGTATTACAACCCTAAATATGCCTCTCAATTCAGGTGTGGGTGTTCTATCTCCCCAAGAGCTGAGTTGGGGAAGCAGAGGGCAGGACTGGGATTCACAGCTTCAAGAGCAGGCTACGTGGCATACGCACACTGAACCAGTTGTTGTGGACAGACCTCAAAAGCTGGATATGATGTGGTCTCACAGGGTGGCTGGCTTAGAGAATCATTAGTATTCCACGGGGAACTGCCCTAATGACACAGTGCAGTCACAGCACTAGTATGGATGCTGGATAGTCAGGGTTGGTGCCCCATGGAAGTTATTGTGAGGTTTTCTGGAGGTCTCAATTGTCCAGGGAGTGCCTCTGCAGTCTAGACTATCCTGGGTTACTCTCAAAAACAAGAGACGCCAGAGAAAACAAGGCAAGCAGACATCTGTTGAATGCTGAACCCCCTTGCCTAAGGCTGTTTGCAATCTCACTGGAGATGTAAGTATGTAGAGTACTCAGCAAAAAGAAGAAAAAAGTAATTGGTACCTAGACTGCTCTGTCACCTGTCTCTATAGTTCAGAGAGCATAGGCAGCACAGGGGAGCATCAAGTAGAGCTTTGCTCGCCAGCCATGCTCCTAGTCTCCATCGTGCCTCACTCAACCTATTAAAAAAACTCATACCAAAAGTACAGGGGGAGATTGACATCTCTGCCTGACCATACTCATAGGTTTTTCCTATTCAGAAACATTACTATAAGTATGCTTGGGAAGCTGTGCTAGATGAACGTTTCCATGGGTGATTCTGGAATGCAATGTCACATAATTCTCCTTTGGAATACTAAATAATGTAGAAATCGGCACAGCAATAGTTACACTCCATTTGTCAATGTACCCTTTGTTTCCTTTATCATGTATGGGCAAAGCGCCTCTTCAAATGTTGAGGTGACCCATTCCCCCTTCTATCCTGGAAGAAAAATCATTTCAGCACTTGGCTGGGGTACCTTTGCACCCATTTCTCAGTTGAGAAAGGGTTAAATTGCAATATGGGAATGCCTACAATCATACATTTCTGAGCATTCCCAACTTCTCAAAAAAACACACCTGAAAATGCTCTATTTCTGGCCTCCCGTTCTGCCATGGGGACAAAGTAAATTACTCCTTCCACATGGGGGTCCACCCGACTAATAAATAAATGACTGCTAAGCGTGTGGTCATTTATAAAAGCAATGTAGGGACCGACTTCATTGAGGTTCCTGCCAATTAATTGTAATCTGTGCTACAGGGATGTGTCAGCAGGAAGCAGCTCTGTAGCAAAGAGTGTTTTTTTTTCTTTACAAAAAGAACATCCAGAAATGGAGTTTTATTTTTGTAAAGAAAAAATGTAATGCTAGATTCACTATGAGAATCTTCTCCCATGGCATTAGGAGCATTACTACGATTCTGCTGTCCCTCACAGCCACGTTTTGCCTTTTGGTGAAAGGCAGTAGAAAATGGCCACATGTCGACCCATCTAAATTGATTTGGTCACAGGGAGATAGAGTTGTCTCCACCATGGGCAAACTGAAGGTCTGCACACATATAGATTGGATGGATAGACCATAATGTTGGTGGGAAGGGAACTCCTTTGCCGCCGCGATGGAGTTCCCTTCTAACCAACATATAAATTAGACCTTATATCCTGATATGTGTTCCCCCTTCGCAAACCAGGGAGGTGCAAAGTACACACAGATTGTTTTACAAATGGGGAAGTCGTTTGTAATTATGCACAAATATATCACCTCATTCGTTGGGGGGGCTTAATGAATATTAATTAGGCTGATCATGATTTGAGAATCACTGTGAATATTTGTGTAAGTAGAGATAGTGGGATGCAACGGACAGCAGGCCATTCGTGAATTTGCAATCTAAAAGTGGAAATATATATTTTTTTTTAAGCAGCCAGTGTCCATTGAAGAGATAGGTGCTGCTTCTAAAAGAAATGTTTCTCATTTGCTCACAGTCTGCAGTTCATGAGGCCGCTTAACATGATTCCTCAAGGGGAACCTGCCCAATGGAGACTGCTTCCCCATTACCAATCAGTTACCACCCCAACTTGAGAGATAGTAACTTGTTAAGGATTTGGAACCACAATTGACATCACAAACCATGGATGCATTACTTTGCAAATTGCAAAGAGCATGGCAACACCTCTTTCACACCCCCTCCTGTTTTTGACTGAGAAAGAATTTCAGAAGCTCTATTCCATCTAACAAAAGGGCTTTTGTGCATTGTAAGACCATGTTTTGCAGTCACAAAGTCTGTTCCACATGCTTTGTGATGGATTATTATTCGGACATTGAGGCCCCAAAATTGCAGAGATACTTTTACCAAATTGCAAACTTGGAATTAAGTGTGCTGGTAGATTGAAATGACCTGAGGGAGGAATAAATGTAGCACACCATATGCCCACTACTTAAACAGTGTAATCAATGATATTATGTTAGTTTATTAAGGGTGTTAAACCTCTTGAAAATCAATGCCAAAATTGCACTTTTCATGTGTCAGAGTTTAGCCCACAAACTGTATCTTTAACGTTTTTAGCCCATTCTGCAAACAGTAGTGAGGGAGGGATTGGCAGCACTGTATGGACAACAAACTATTTTGGCAGGTAACTGAATACAAGTTGTTCTGAGGATATAATAAAACATTCTTGAAAATTGATGTTGGCTGTTGGTCTATTCTGACCCCTCCCTTTATGAGAACTGGCAACACTATTGCAATTGTATTATAGTTCCATTTATTCTACACAATACGCTATTTGGAATAGCAATAAATACAGAAGAGTATATTTACCGTTTTTCAGCCAGTAATGATTATTCTTGTGCAGTTTTGTTTATGTTCCATCATGTGGGTCAAAACTGATTTGATTACTTTTTCAGCATCCATGAACCAAATTCTTTCTTGATTTTTTTGTTTTGCTTTTGCAGGAGACAACCATATTATTAGCAAGATTTACAGTGAAATTATGATGCTTCCATCATTATTAAATGTGTAGCCTTTGTTTTGATTAGCTACAATTTAGAAGCATTTGTTCTAAAATGTTTTGTCTTTATCCATCAATTATATAATAGGCCCAGAAAAGTCTTTCATGCTCTCATTTTATTTTCAGATCATTTTAAGACATTGTAATTTGTACAATTACGTGTATATCACTACATTTACTTTATATATGGCCCTAGAAATAATGAAATGCAATAATCAGGAAAAATATATAGAATTCCATTTGTAAAACGTTGGTCACAAATTGCGCACCAACATAGTGTGTATGCAATAGAATTTTGCAAACTGACTTGCATACTAATTGTCAGTTCGCACAAATCCCATTCAGAGTTGCTCACAATTAGGCCTACCTTATTAACATGCCATTTAGTTAGGCAAGGTGCTTGATATTTATAGGTACAAAGGACATGTAAAGGTTTAATCTTAAACTTCATTATAGTGACAACAAAAGCAATGCAATGCATACATGTTATGTTATGTGCCCACTCTTTTATAGCGCACGGCTACCCAAACGGGTGTCCCGGCGCTTTAGCAAAGAGATCAGAGACCAGTCAATCCAGCCCGCAGCTCAGAAAGTCGTGATGATCATGCAGAAAAGAGCCACGTCTTTAGTTCTTTTCTAAACGTCAGGAGACTGTTGGCTTTCCGCAAAGAGATCGGAAGCCCATTCCAATGGAGGGCCGCTAGATAGCGGAAGGACCGACCACCCATCCGAGCGCGTTTAAAGGAAGGGACCACAATCGTGGCAGATGAAGCTGAACGCAACACCCTCTTTGGGACATAAAAGGCCAGTCTCTTCCTAATGTACAAAGGGCCTACAGAATGCAGGGCTTTAAATGCCAGAGTCAAAGTTTTAAAAATGACTCTTTTGGAAATCGGTAGCCAATGTAACTCTTTAAGTAAACCAGAGGCTCTAGCTCTGCGTGGAAGGCCAAAAATTGCCCTTGCAGCAGAATTTTGGACTATCTGCAATCTTGCCACCAGATACTTCGGCAGGCCCGCATAGAGTGCATTAGCATAGTCGAAACGTGATCCAACTAATGCCTGCACCACAATTTTCTTATATTGCAGTGACAGCAGCGGCAAAAATTTCCTGAGCATCCGCAGGATGCTAAAACATTTCCCTGATAATACATTGATCTGGGATCTAAATGACAGATCAACGTCACAGATCACACCCAGATTTTTGGCCTGCGTTGACACCGCGTCTGGAGGAAACATGTCTCGAGGCCACCAAGATTTCCAACATGGATCCGGAGCACAGCCAAAAAAAAGCAACTCAGACTTGTCTGAGTTGCATTTAAGGCTGTGTTGTTGAAACCATGAAAAAACGGTGTCAAGGCAGTCCCTGATTCTAGCCCCATCAAATGCCTCTCCCTTCCTGCAAGTAAACAGGAGCTGGGTGTCATCAGCGTAGGATATGACCTGGGCACCATAAGCCTCCGCCACCGCCGCCAGAGGGGCCATGTAGATATTAAAAAGGATGGGGCTCAGAATGGATCCTTGAGGAACCCCCACCCCTAGCGACGGCATTTCAGCGGAGAACGGTGGTGCCCAGATCACCTGTCGGCGGTCAGATAAAAAAGATCTAAACCAGTCCAACACCGTCCCGCGAAACCCGATCTCCTGGAGTCTTAAAAGGAGACCGTCATGCGGGACGGTGTCGAAAGCCGCCGACAGATCCAGCATGACTAGTACAGCCTTACCTCCAAGATCGAGCGTCTCCCTGATAGCTTCAGTGACCTCCAGAAGGGCTGTCTCTGTACTGTAATTAGCACGAAACCCCGACTGTGTGTCATGAAGAAGGTTGTTGCTCTCGATATAGTTGGTAATCGAGAGCTGCACGTGTTTTTCAACAACCTTAGCTAGAGCAGGGAGAAGGGATATCGGTCTGTAATTAGCATGCGTCAAGGGATCTAAATTTGGCTTTTTGATTAGGGGCAAAATCAGTGCATGCTTCCATGCTAAGGGAACCACTCCCGTAGACAAAGACATGTTCATCAGAGGGTTCAGCAAACTATTTACAGCTGCAGCTACTCTGCCCAAGAATTTAGCCGGGCAGGGGTCCATAGGCGAACCTGACTGCAGTCGAGATAAGAGATCAAACGAGGTCAAACAGGACATTTGAGGGAATGTCGAAAGGAAGGGCATAGTATCCTCACTCAAGGAGGTAAAAGTAGAGCTATATACTGGCAATGTGGGGTCTACAGCCGGGAAAGACTCCTGAATAGTCTTAATTTTTTTAGCAAAAAAAACTGCAAGCTGTTCTATCCACTCTTCGGAATGTGAGTGGGCAGAAGAGCAGGCAGCCGGTGAGGTGAACTCCCTAACTATTTTAAAAAGCTCCTTACTAGTATTAGTGGCTTCATCTATTCTATGCTCCAGATAGCTTTGCTTGCTCTCGGCAATCTGTTTATGATACGTTTTAATCATATCTTTATATCTTTGTTTATCCTCAGGGTCATATTTTCTTCGCCAGAGCCTTTCAGTTTTTTTACACTCTTGGCGTATTAATCTTAATGAAGAGGTAAACCATGGAGCAGAGGCCAAGTGACGGGCTGAATTAACAGTCTTCATAGGGGCCAAATCATCAAGTCTATCCGTTAGCCACTTTTGCACCATCTCCAGGTCTGCCTCCAGATCATCAGTGAGCTTGCAAGGATGAAGACGGAGAGCTTCAGTCATTGCTTCCACCGAAATACGGTGGAAGGCTCTGGATTGTCGAAACCCGTTACTCTGTCCTCTCTGCCCTGTGGCCGTATAAAAAGGAATTTTAAAATTTAGCAAAAAATGATCAGACCACAACACTGGGAGTGGAGATGATACTTCAATCGGTTTGGTAGAGAAGATTTGATCCAGAATATGCCCTTTATTGTGGGTGGGGCTCTTAATATAAGGGACAAGACCAAGCAATGCCGCAACATCATGGATTCTAACAGCATTTGGATCCATTGCTAGATCCATATGAAAATTAAAGTCCCCTAGCAGAAGACAGTGCGCCGAGCGCATACAAGGAATGGAGAGCGCGGCTTGTAGATCTTCAAAAAAGGTACCAATCGGACCTGATGGTCTGTAGACAAGCAGTCCGGTACATGTCTGACAAGGTGAAAGTGACAGCTTGAAGCCAATGGCTTCACACCCAGATATATTGTCTATCACAAAAGAGGAACAGATTAGGTCCTTTTTCACAATAAGCGCTACACCTCCTCCTCTCCCCTCAACTCTATCATTTCTGAAGATGGTATAGTTCGGGGGTAGTGCTTTAGCCACATCCGGCCCTGAGCCTTCCCCGAGCCATGTCTCTGTTAGAAACAGACAAGAAAGTTGAGAGTTAGCGAGCAGATCCCAGATCTCCGTGGAATGCCTACCAAGCGACCTGGTGTTCAAAAGAGCGCATTGGCAGTATTGGGAGGGGGGTGGTGTTGATAATTCCGATGGAACAACTGGCCGCCAGCCACAGATCAGACACCCTTTCCTCAAAGCCCGCCGGCCCGGAGGTAAACAAGGGCACAGCGGAGAGGGGGGACGCAACGCGAACAGCTCAGCTAAGCCGTAAACAATCATCCCAGAAACAATAGAGAATAGTAATGTGCACAACAAGAATAAAAGAGTGTGACAGAGTCCTACCTCGCCGCGACCGAGACGCGGACGGGCGCAGACGGGCAGGACTCTGGCACGACTCAGGCGCAGGGAAGGCGCCACCGCTGCGCGTCTCCGCTGCACGCACCAAGCGAGCATTACATTCAATAATGCTATATCAGGCTAGATAATAGCTGCAACATTTATTCTTGGACTTTTCAAAATACTTATTACAAGCCTGATTCACTGGTAAAGTCAGATATGAAATAAACATGTTGGAAAATGTACTTTTATGAAGTTACTTTTTCGTGCCAAAGCCCCTAGAAAACCATTTATAGGAGCTCCAACAGTCGCGCAGGAGGTCTTGGGTGTGGGAGGTATTCAGTTCCTCTTGTAGGGTGGCTATCTAGTTGTGCCCAGTAGCTTCATTAACTTCAAAGGGGCTTACCCTGTCATAGACAATTATTAGCTGACAGCTAGGCAGGGACCTCTTTGTCTTCATAGTTAGGCAGGCACAAATCCCAGTGGGAGAGCGGTTGCCCAAGAACTGGTTTGAAGTGAAGGAACTGCTCATTTCTCTGGACACAGCTCTGCACAGGAGAAGAAAGATCCTGCCATATTGGATCTAGGCAGAGAGGACCTGTGTGACCTGTCCCTCTCTTCAGGGTCAGCCCACATTTATCGACTTAACTCCCTTCCTCTGCTTAAACCCATTTTTCTTGGCTTTTATGACTCTGTGCTCTTTACCACTGGTAACTCGTGCTAAGGTGCTTTTGCACTCTCCCAAAAACATGGTACTATTGGCATATACCTGTAAGGCATTAGTAAAGTTTACTTTTTGAAACAAATAAGTGGGTAAGCCTTAAATAGCCCATAGGGAAGGGTGCATTCTATATACAAATGTAGGGCATGCATTTTTAAGTTCGACATGTCCTGGTAGTGGAAAACTCCTAAAAACAACTTTCACATTTGATGGAAGCACGTAGAATGTCCTGTATGGATTCACATTAATTGTAATTTTACATTGGATTTTAAGTCAAAATTCTGAAGATGCCACTTTTAGAAAGTTGGCAGTTTTTTGCCCTGATCACTCGGTGGTTGCTGCCAGTGTCCTGGGTCAAAATACCATGAGTAGCCTAGCTGTTGTGCTTCTGTATCCCTCCCATACAGTGAATCAAAGGGGGACTAGAAGTTGGCATGAGAGGGCATCCACCTGGATTGCTCATGGGAGAGCTGTTCCCTGTCCCGCTTACAATTTAATAGGTGTGCTGCCTCCACTACATACTAAGGAACCTGACACCAGTCTTTTTTCACCAAAGACTTTTTGATGCCTTCACAGGATTAGGGTAGAACTTTCCAGAACCAGATGTGGGTATAGCCTAGAAGATTTCTTCACTTCAAAGGCTGGCATAAGGAATAAAGACTGGACCCTAAGAGGAACTCTTCAGTACACTCTTGGATCTGCAAACATTACCGAAGTACTGCCTTTTTCTCCAGATAATTACCCTGATGCTTGAGGCCTGTCTTGTTCCCCAGAGAACTACCCTGTTGCTTGGGACCTGTCCTGATTTCTTGCAAAGGAAGACTGGACCTGCTCCCTTCATTCCAAGTTACCTGAGGGATTCAAAGGTCAGTTGAAATGAGGTGAACCGGAGGTGAATGAGGTGGATTGGATTACGTGTGGTGGATTGGATTGAGGTGGATTGAGGTGGAGTGAACTGTATTAAAGTGGAGTGGAGTGGATTGGTTTGAGGTGGATTGGATTGGGTGGGATGGATTGGAGTGGGGTGGGGTGAGGTGGGATGGATTGGAGTGGCGCAGACTGGATTTGACGCTATTGGGGTAGATTGGATTGGGGTGGGGCGGATTGGAGTGGGGCGGCTTGAATTGGGAAAGGTTCTTTTTGATTGGAGTGGGGCAGAATATATTGGATTGGAGTGGAGCAAATTGAAGTGGGGCACATTGTTTTGGATTTGAGTGGGGCAAATTGCTGTGGGGCACATTGTTTTGGATTGGAGTGGGGCAGATTGGAGTGCAGCACATTGTCTTGGTTTGAAGAGGGGAAGATTGTTTTGGATTGAAGTGGGACAGTTTGTTTTGGATTGAAGTGGGGCAGACTATTTTGGATTGAGTAGGGCTGATTGTTAGGTAGATTGGAGTGAGGCTGTGTTATCCCTGGCATCCTTGGTGTGGTTTCCCTTGACTTTTTGCCTTCTGATCTGCTGTTTCGATGACTTAATATTTGTAGACTTTAGGATTCTGAGCACTTAATCACTACTAACCAGTGCCGAAGTGCAAATGATCTGTACTCAAAACATGGTACAATGGTTTATCCACATTTGGCATATTTAATTTACTTACATGTCCCTAGTAGAGTGCACTATATGTGCCCAGGAGATGTCAATTAAATGCCACTAGTAGACCTGCAGCACTATTGGTGCCACCCATGTTAGTAGACCTTAAACATGGCACAGGCCTGCCACTGTTGACTCTGTGTGGGCAGTCCTAAACTGCAATTTCAACCTGGCAAGTTAACCTACTTGTCAGGCTGAAATATTCCTTTTTGTAACATATGTCTACCCTGAAGTAGGCCCTAGGTAACATTATGGGCAGGGTGCAATGTATTTAAAGAGTAGGACATGTGCTTTTGAGTTTTATGTGCCCTAGTGGTAAAAAACTACTCAATTCATCTCTCACTACTGCAAGGCCTATCTCTCCCATAGGCTAACATTGAGATTGTATCAAAACATCTTTAAGCGTAATTTCCAATTGGGAAAAGGTAGAGATTTGGTGTCTCTGGACCCACATAAAAAAATAACAACTTATTGTGAAGTTGGATTTTAAATTGTAAGTCTAAAAGTGGAAAGTTAGCATTTTCTTACTTTAACCAAATTGTGTTTCTGTCTCAATCTCGGAATACACATCTCATTGTGTGACAGCTGGGCAATGTACATTCCCTCTTAGATAGTCACACACGGGTAGTTGGGGTGTGACATTTGTATACCCTCCTGTAGTAAGTCTCGAGCCAGGGCAGGTATGGCAGGAATGGCAGGAGCCTTGTGATCTTCAAAGGTCTCTTTTTTTCTCCTCCACTTCAAAGACACATTTAGGTATAAGTACTGGACCCCTGACACCACCAAATCATAACTTTGCTGGATCCAAGGACATTTTGCCTGGAAGAAGATCTGCTATGCTGTAGGAGGGACTCCCACTTTGTTACTTGCTCTGCTGTGTTGGCCTGCTATCTGCTGCTTCTTGCCTAGAAGTGAGAAGATTGGGACCTGTTGTCTACATCCTTTTACCCAAGTTTCTTTAAAGGCTTGTTGGCTTGTCTCCTGTTCACTGAAGTCACAGGGTCACAAAAGACTTCTTGCAACTCTGCTGGTGCTGTTTGTCTCTGTGAGTCCTACCCTTGACTGAGATGCCCCCTCCAATCCTGGGCCGCAGAAGTGGGTTCTGCAGCTGTTTTCTGTAAAAATGATCACAGTACACCTTTTGCTCCTACTGGAACCGACGCAATGCCCTCCGATGCCAATGCAGTGCCAATTTGACGGAGACGCGAGTCGTGACTGCGAAGTTTGACGATGACACAGTGCTGATCTGATGATGACACTGCGAGGCTCATCTTTGATGCTGCGCCGATCCTTTGATGCTAACTGCGAGGCTTGACTACGATGCATCGACCCAACTGCGTATATCGGAACTGACGCAGGAAGTCCATGGCACTGACACTTGTTCCATACAAGGTATTTTTTCAGTGGGTCCTATAGCCGGCATGCCCTCCTTTGCAGTCGGCTTGTACTTTGGATTTACCATGGTCTAGCACGACCTCGAGTAACCTTTGAGCGTTAATATTAGACATGGTATTCCTGGTTGTCCGAGGTATGCACCCAGGCCAGGCAGGAACACCAATCTGGTCAGGGTAAGCTGGATACCGAATAAGATAACCTGTACTCACCCTCTGCACAAAGCAGTCAGGCTTATCTACAAAGGCAATGTGTAAAGTATTTGTGCAACAAACACACACAGCAACACAATGAATGCACTTCAATAAAACTCCACACATGTTTGGAAATATAGACTATACATTTGTGGATAAAAGAAGACCATAATGACAAAACACCAATAAGTAGAACCAGAGTTATGAATTTTCAAACAGTGCATAGAAGTCAATGTCACTAAAAGGTTAGTTTAAGTTGCGCTAGATGGGGTAAATCCAAAGTTCAAGCCACCCTTGATGGAGTGTGTGTTGGATACAGATCCAAACAAATCCAGCTGAAGTGTTACCTTCTCATGCTGTGTGAAGTGCCCCTTTCGCAGGGAAGACGGCCACAGGGAGAAATTAGAGTGTCGCTAGCGATAATTCTGTGGGCACAACGAATGAGTCGGGCATTGCGGGCGGCGATGCTTGCTATGTGAGGACACGATGCTGCGGTGGCTTCCTCTGATCCTTTGAGCGAGCAGCACAGTCCCGGTGCGAACGGGGCTGTTCGTGGTCATGTAGAACCCAAAAGCTTAATTTCAGGGTGCCAGTATCTGTAGGTGATGTCAACTGCTGCAGACCCACTTCTGATGCTGAGGACTTAGAGGAGGGTACCTCAGGCAGGAGTAGGGTTCACAGAAGGCAGAGTCCTGAAGCACTAGCAGAATTGTGTCTTTTGTGTCTCTGAGACTTCAGAATACAGGAGGAAAGCCAGCAAGCCCTTTGAGATCACTTTGAGTAAAGGTAGAGTCCTTCCAGTAAGGTCAGGGAGCAGCAGGAAGGAGGGCAACACGTAGAAAAGCAGTCCTTCCAGAAAAGCAGTCCAGTTGAGTCCTTTAAGCAGCAAAGCAGTCTTTCTGTTAGAGGTTTAATTGAAGATCCAGAAGGCTCTGATGTCAGGGGGTCAGAGACCCAGTACTTATACCCCAAAGTGCCTTTGGTGTAGGTGTGCCTTCAAAAGAACTCTCTGAAGTGCACAAGGATCCCTTTCAACCCAGTCCTGTGAAGCAGGTTAACCACGGGAGGTAAATCAGTGCTTTGCATGAGGACAGGACACAGCCTATTAAGATGTGAGTGTAAGCCATCTCTTCCCCTTCCTGCTCAGGAATGCTAGCAGAATAAAATGAATGCAGATGAGTCCTCTGTTACACCCCGCCCTTCCAGTGTTTGTGGCTGTCTAGAGGGAATGCACAAAGTGTAATTGTCACCCAGCTCAGATGTGTATTGGAGACAGGCTGTTGGGCACAAAGATCAGTAAGTACACTGAAATGTCCACTTTCTATAAATGGCATTTCTAAAACAGTAATGCTAAATCTAGCTTCACCAGTAAGGAGGATTTATCTTTACTATTCCAAAAATATTAAACATGAAAAAGCTACTCCTCTCTGATCGGGAATTTTAGCTAAAAAGTATATTAAGAAACTCGCATTGAATGCTGGCCTATGAGAGGGGTAGGCCTCACAGTAGTGAAAAATTAAATAGGCTGATTGTCACTACCAGGACAAGCGAGACATAAAAGTATATTTCCTATAATTTACTTACATTGCCCTTAGGGCTACCTAGGGTCTACCTTAGGGGTGACCTATATACAATTAAAGGGGAGTTTAAGGATTGGAAAGTAGTTTTAAATGCCAAGTTGAAGTGGCAGTAAACTGCACACAAAGGCCCTGAAGTAGCAGGCCCGAGACAGGTTTCAAAGGTTACTTTTGTGAGTGGCACAATCAGTGCAGATTGGAGTGGGGCAGATTGTTTTGGATTTGGGTGGGGAATATTAGAATGTGCAAAGTGTTTTGGTTTGGAGTGGAACAGATTGGAGTGAGGCAGATTGGAAGGGGTAAATCATTTTAGACTGGAGTGTGGCAGACTGAAGTGGGGCAGACTGTTTTAGATTGGAGTGGGGCAATTGGGTTAGATTGGAGTGCAGGAGATTGTTTTGGATTAGAGTGGGGCAGATTGGAGAGGGACAGATTGTTTTGGAGTGAGGCAGATTGTTGTGGATTGGAGTAGGGCAAATTGTAATGGGGCAGATTGGAGTGGGGTGGGCTGGGAGGAATGGAGTGTGGTGGATTGGAGTGGATCAGACTGAGGTGAGTGGTTTGGATTGGATTGGTCTTGGGTGGCTAGGATTGTAGGGACGGATTGGTGTGCGGTGAGGCGGGGTGGGTTGGCAAGGACTGCAGTAGGGCAGATTGGAATGGAGCTGATTGAGGGGCACTGCAGGATTATGTGTTAAAGCAGCACTTCAAAAATTACACATAAGAAAGAAACAATGTGGCTTTGCTTTGAAATACGATAATCCTCATCTTTTGAGAACAGCAAAAACAAAAGAAAACATGAGGGCAAAGTGAGAAAAGAAGATTTGGCAAAATAAAAGAAAGCTAACTATAGAAAATAAAACTTTGCAATTTTGTTTATCCTGCTGGCCAAGTTTTTGCCAGTTACATGCCTTCTGTTTGCAGGGCACTGGAAGTTAAAAAGAACTAAATCGTACATCAATCACTTTGGGAGCAGTGGACGGGCACTGATTACATTTAATCAATCAGTGCTTGGTCCCTGCTCCACTAAGAGTAACGGAAATGATGTTAGGCCTGCGGTGACGAATTACGAGGTTGTAAAGAAGAGTGCCATGCAAGCCAACAAATGGATAAGCAAAGGCAGGCTCCAAGCACTGTTTGGTAACAAAAGTGTCTCACACACAAGATGCATGCTCTAGTGCATGCTCTCACAGGCTTGACTCCTAACAGGAGGTCTGAAGACAAAAAGTCAGGGGAAAACATGCAGAGGATGCCAGGTCTAACATTATTTAACTCAGCTTGTAAAAGGCGAATGCTTCCCGTAAAGGCCACAATGTTTTTTTTTGTTTGCTTCTTTTTTTAACTTAAAATTGTATTAACAAGATATAGATAAAGCCAATAGGTCTGGCAGGAAGTCACTAGCCTTTTGGCTTTGTCAATGTTTGTTTTGTTTTTTCATGATTTTTGCTGCAGAAGCTCAATGATAAACAAAAAAAAGAAAAACGGTGGCTAAAAGCAAAAATAGTTTCACATTGCTTTAGAAGTTCCTGGTGCTTATGTGAACTACTTTGTTTGCATATGTGCCCCTTGTGTAATAGCAGAATTACATCACTCACAGGAAAGTTAGCCCTTTGTTATGCGCCCACTGCCCCGGGCTTTATGCTGTTGCGAGTGGAAGAAAAATGTGAATGACACAGTGATAGACCAATGGTATAAAAGACCTGAAAGCCCCTATAAGTATAATGCACACAAATGCCCTGGTTACTTACTGGTAATCTTCATTACTCCGAGTATAGTCTTCCTCGCCACATGACTTACATAGTGAGCTTCAGCTCCACACCAGAACCCTCCAAAGCAAAAAGTTAGCCTCCCATGCCTCCCATGCCTCCCATCCCTTCCCAAGATGGCTGACCCATTACCACCTGACCTCTATAAGAGGCGGGCCGGCCCAACCAACAGCCTGAAACCACCAAGCAGAAACATGAAGCCGATAGCCAGACAGGGAGGGAGGGATGGGAACTCATGTGGCAAGGAAGACTATACTCGGAGTAATGAAGATTACCGGTAAGTAACCGGGGCATTACCTCCTCGTTAGTCTTCCTCGCCACATGACTTACATAGTGAGCAAATACCAAAGCCAAGCGGCTTCATGGAAACTCACAAGAAACCAACAGACCAGAAGGGGATGACCACGAAAGAGGGCAAACCCAACATACCAGAACGAGTGGAAGGACCACCCAGGAGAGAGGCAACCACGAGTAGGAGAACCAACCCGGGACCGAAGACACCGGGAAGGCCGAAAAAACAAACCGGACCCCAGAGACACCAAGAGACGCCAGGAAAACCGCCCCAACCGAAGGAAGGCAGAGAAAGGCACGGGACCGGACCGCACGGAGCCAAAAAGGCAACAGCAACCAGGGCCAGAACAGAAACGAGCAGGCCCGAACAACACCAGGGCAGCCCAACAGGCAGCACAAAGTGAGAGGGGAGCAAAAGTCCAAACAGAGGACATCCCCACCACAGGGACCTAACAAAAAAAATCAACAGTGGAAAGAGACAACCAGTCCGCCCAACACAGCAACACCGCAAGGGCAACCACAACCCACGAGAGAGCCGAACCAGAAAAACTGGGAAGCGGCACCAGAGCCATCCAACAGACAGGCAAGAGCCGGAAGAATGGAAAAGGGAGCCGAAAAGAAACAGAAGGGGACAAACCCCCGTCACACAAAGGACCCCCGGAAGGGATCGCGACTCCAAGGAGAGAACCCAGGCAGGAACCAGGGAAAACGAACCCAGGAAGGAGCCGGAAACGACACCGAAGAGACCCGAGGAGAACCAACCGGGCAAAAGGCGGAAAAATAGAAAAACCACAGGCCCGCCTATGGCCAGAAGGGAGAAGAAGAGGCAGAAGCAGCCAACCGGCCAGGGACGGAAAACACCCAGCACAGGGACCAAGCAAACCGGCCCAGCGGAAACACAAGAAGGGTGCGAGCCGCCGAAGAGAGCACCCAGGCGACCAAACAGACAGCCAGCCCACAACCAGGCCCAGCCCAGCGAGACAAAGAAGAACCGACTGACACAGGAGCGCTGCAGCAACACACCCAAGGCGTGAAGAACCGAAGGGCAGGGCGAAGATGAGCCCAAGACAAGAATCCCAGGGAGCCACCAGAGCCAACAGGACCCGGGACCCCAAAACCAGGGGAAAGAAAACGAGGAAACACCCACACCGGAAGCGCAGGGCCCCGCCAGGAAACCCCACAGTATTGCCAGAAACAAAAACCAGCAAGGGAAAGAGAAAGCAGGGGCAGGACACAAAACCCGCGCCCCAAGAGGCAAAGCAAAGGACCAAGAGCAGTAGGGCCCAAGCCAACAACCGCCGATAGCAGATGGAGACGCACCAAGGGGAGCAAAAAGGGACCCCAGGAAGCGCAAAGCCGGGAGCCCGGACGAGAAGGCCGAAGAGCCAAAACCGGAGACCCCCGAACCAGGCACCAAAACGGCCTGACGAGAACAAGAGCACACAGGGCCAGAAGGGCCGGAGCCAAAATGACCCAGGCAAGGACAGCACCAATGCGACAAAAGTCACAGGGGCGAAACCAGCCCACACCCCGGAGCACGAGGCAGGGGACAACACGGGAAGGAGGAACCCAGCCGTACCAGGAGACAGAGCGGGAAGGGCCGGGGGGCAAAAAGAACCAAGGAAGGGCCATACCAAAACAAGACCCGAGGAAGCCCCACCAAGGCAGCTCGACACAGAAGGACCAGTGAGACCACCAAAAAGCCACCCCGCAACAAAACAGGGAAGAACGCACAACCCACCAGAGAGGGGCGCCGAACCCCTGGACCAAGCAGAGCAACCGAAGAGCCACAGCCCCCTGGAAACGAAGCCAAAAGCAACAAGACCAGAAAATCATGACAGCACCGAAAGGATACCAGAGACACAGAACCAACCAAAGAGTCACAGCCCCAAGGCAGGAAGAAAGTACACCCCAACAAGGGGGGAACCGAAACCCCGGCCAAGAAAACACCACCCAAAGCAGAGCACCACAGCCCCATGGGCAGGAGCAGGGCAGGCCAAGACCCGACAACCGGAGCGGGCAGGCAGAGAGGAAAAAAAGGGGGGCGCAGGAGTCCTCCGCCAAGACAGAGCGGACCCCAGAGACGGACAGACCGGCACCAACCGCAGGCCCACCATAGCAGACACTCTGGAAACCCCCGAGGAAGGCCACGAAGGAACAGGCCGCATCACAACGGCAGGAACAGGAGACCTGAGGAATAAGGGAACACAGGCCAGCAAGGCAGGAAGGAGACAGGGACACACCGCAAACAACGAAGCCGAGGCCCAGCAAACCAACACCACAAGTGCCGACCAAACGAACGTGTCAACGAAACCCAAGTCAAACAGGGAACCAAAGGGACCTGCCGAGGACAACTGAAACACAACGGGCACGAGTAAAGTGCACGCAAACCGTTGAATAACAGACGCCAATGTCACCCAACACAACGGAAACCATACCACCAACCTCAGAAGGATGAAAGGCTGAGCGGACCCGCCGGGAGCTGAAGCCATAGCCAAGAGGCCGAACACAGGCCACTCGAACAGGATGCAGGAGTACACTGAACCAATCGAGAATGTACCAACGAAGGATACACAGACATGGGGGCTCGTCCGGGAACACGTGCAAGTGTAAGGCGCACGCGCACCACAACTGGCGACCAGGCACAGAACAACAGATGACAGATGCGACTCCACACAACAGAACTCACCCACCAACCGAAAACGGAAGATGGGCAGAGTGGACACGCTGGGAAATGAACCAGCGACCACGGGGCCAACACAGGCCCCCACAGCAGAAGCAACAGTCCACTGAGCCACCACGCCCGACACGAAGGACTGAACGCGGCAATGACACCCAAGGGAAAAGAGAACACCGCGAAAGGCGGAGAGAACAACCCAAAGGGACCCGTCAGAGGCCAACATAGAAGCCAAATCAGAGGAGGAAAACACCCGGAAGGCCCAAAACAGGGCCAGGCAGAACACAGAAGGGCGCACGAATGACACCCCGATGCCGGAGGACAACGAGACGCCCAGAAAAAAACCCAGACCCGAGTCACTGCAAGGAGCATGAAAACAGACGCCAAAAAACCCACAGGGACACATCACTCGACCCCAGAAGGATGAAAGGCAGAGAGAACCCGCCAGGAGCCAAGCCCGTGACCACGAGGCCGAACACAGGCCCCTGCAGCGGAAGCAGCCGACCACATGTCCACAATCGCACAGCGACAGCAAAACAAGCCCCGGAGCCGAATGCAAGACGAGGCCAGAGCTGCCGAAAAGGGAACCCCGCCCCAAGAAAACCCAACAGGGGAGGACCAGGGCGGAATGCGAAATACACAACAAGAGACATTGACTGGAAACGCCACCACTCAAGCTATATTACGGGTAGACAGCCAGTGCACAAATAAAACACATAAAAGCACCGTCCGAATATATACCACAGCATGACACCGCGACAGCATCGGCAGGAATCGAACCCCCGTCCTGTGAGAGCATACAGCACCAGAGGCACCAGACTTACCGTTGAGCCACAGCTCCCTGGTAAACTACACGAGAGGCAGAGCTCCCAAGGGGTGCACCCGGAAGGCGACCCTACACCCTCGCAACACACGGAGTGAGGAGCAGCTCTCAAAAGCACCCTCACCAGATGCAGACACCAGCGTGAAGCAAAGCTGCCCGACTGTGACTCTGGTAGAAAAACCAGCCACAAAAAACAAAACAGCGTAAATACAAAACAGAACCAGAAACCCAACCACCCTCGGATGTGTGGGGAGCAACGGCAGGAATCGAACCCCATGCCCGAGAGAGCTTCGTCACCAAAGGCAAAAGCCTTGCCACTGAGCCATAGCCACCGGGACGGGAAAACCGGAGGAGACCGGACCAGCCACCCGAACACAACGCCGCCGAAAGGGGGCACCCCGCCCGCAAGGGAGAGCACACACCAGAGGCACGGAGAGGAAGGGGGGCCGGTGAGCACAGCAGAAGACAGGCACACAGGAGAGAGCCCCGAAGGGCAGGCGGAGTACATGAGGGGCGCGGGGAACTGGAAGGGAACCCCACACGCCATAGGGCACCAACATCAGTCGCAGCGTCCAAGGGCAGGCGGCGCCAGGGGGAAACACTGACACCAAATAAAACAGCCTCCGCCCGCCGTAGTCCGAAGGGAAGGCGGGCGGCGAGCCTGCCCAAAATCAATGAGCGGGAGCCAGCACGAATGCAGCCGACGGCAGTAACCCCACGAAAAGGAAAAAGAGGGCGAGCCACCGCCCGCCGAAGCCACGAGGGACATGCAAAAACCGCCACCCGCCGCAGCGCCGTGAAAGGCAGGCGGGTAGACACATCCGGGCACGGGGTAAAGGGAAACAAAACAGAAGAGGCACGGCAGCGCCGGCCACCATCCCAAACAGTACCCCGGCCACCTCCCCCCCCCCCAGGAAAACCAAGGCCCGCTAGAGCAGAGCCCAACCGGCTCAAAACTGAAACCTGGGGAAAAGGGGGGGGGGGATCCCAGGTCCCAGAGTCCGCTAGAGCAGGACCTCCAACCCGAGACCCAGGCACCAGCTAGCGCAGGCACCACTTACCTGAAGACGCATCTGGAGAGAAATGACGTGCAGAACAAAAAAAATAGGCTGTTGGTTGGGCCGGCCCGCCTCTTATAGAGGTCAGGTGGTAATGGGTCAGCCATCTTGGGAAGGGATGGGAGGCATGGGAGGCTAACTTTTTGCTTTGGAGGGTTCTGGTGTGGAGCTGAAGCTCACTATGTAAGTCATGTGGCGAGGAAGACTAACGAGGAGGTAATACATTATCAGCAAAATCAGAAGGTCTTGGCGTTAAAAAATAAGCACATTTTACTTTACAAAAATGCAAAAACAACACCCTCTTCAACAACTTCCGCACTGACTCAAAATGACAAAGAGAGGGAGTGGATTTTCACACAGAACTAGGAGAAAATTACAGTATGCATCGTGCAGAAAAAGCAAAATATGAAAAACCACTACGTGCGTTGTTTTTTCTAAGGTGGAATATTCTCTATGGATATTCAGCACTATTATTTTAGATAAACACAATCAGCACTGTAATCCTGCATACCCACACAGAAGTGAAGTTTAAATGACCTTGGATTCCGAGTGCCGCAAGGCAATAAATATCACCCGCTGCAGCAAGAGCAGCCCCCGCTCCTCCTGCTAATTTCACGAATTTCCCAATAATACATACCAGGTCACAAACAATCCCACTTGTTTTACAGCTGACTAAATAACGGTGCACGTGTGCAATGTCATCTGGAATTTGTCATGTGTCAGCTGGAAACCCCTGTTCTGCAACAAAAAAGAATATATTCTAATGCAATGTAAAGAGATCCATTAATTACTCCCCGTGGTGCACATTTACGGCGCTGCTGCTGGCTGTTTGCCTTGTTTTGCGCAAGGACAGTAGATCTGTTCGGCCTGATTCTGCATTCCTTGCTGAGGCGTGGACGCGGCAGGGCGCGTGCCACTCACCACGTGACATCCGCAGGGAGTGCTCAGGCCTTTAACAAAGCCGTTGATTGCCGAATAATGCATTATACAGTGGCTGGGTTTGCACTGCGCGGCTTCTGAAATGAATGGATATCATTTTAAGGGCCAAAGAAGCACTTGTTTGTGAGTGCATAACTGAAGTGTACTCGTTACAAATCGACAAATTGCTCAGAAAGGAAAATTTGAGTTTGGAGTCAACATTAATAAATATTTAAAGAAATAGAGAATATAAACCAATATAAAACGTTTGATGATTACATGTGCAAAAATACCACTGTATGCACTTGAGCATAAGCACTAAACTGAAAGTCCTCTTCTTCTGAGCTGCCCCAACCCAGCAGATCAGCAGATCTTCGTCTTTGACTAAAAAGAAGCTCTACCCACCTCTGCTATTATTATCGACCTGATCCCTCGATTTCGTGGAAGATACAGCTATACTCTAGAACAAGGGCATCTATCCAACAATGGTTCCTCCCCTTATAGTTATCCATACAAGCTCCATTTACACACAATGTATCTTTATGTAGAAGTAATTTAGAAAACCTGATATGAATCCGACCTTCCTGGGCCTACGTTGGACACTCTTGGTCATTTACATATCTTCTGGTTTGCAAAGTGAGTGGATAATCAGCTTCTTCTGTTAGGAGCGATCACGGTACCCAGCATGCTTGCTGCTCTAGTGCTACTTCTCACATTACATGTTGTATTGCACACCACATAAATAAACATACACATATCATGGTGTAAGGTTCAGCCTGACTGTGCTTTCCTGTCCGTAAACCCTTAGACATCTATTAGAAATGGGGGTCTCTAGTTAGCAGTGGCGAGCGCCTTGTCCAAGTAGAGACCCTTCCTTCTAGTTATGATAGGGAAGTTACTCACCCAGATAACCCTTTCTCACCCTCTTGGTAGCTTGGCACGAGCAGTCAGGCTTATCTCGCAATGTGTAAAGTATTTGTACATAACACACACAGTAACACAGTGAAAACACTACAAATGGACATCACAGCTGTTTAGAAAAAGCAAGTATCCTTAGCTAAACTAAACAAGACCAAAACGACAGAAATCCAACATACATAACTCAAAATATGACTTTTAAAAGATTTGAAGCTATTCTGTCGCTAGAACTCTATGGATACGGTGATTTTACGCAAAGTACCACAAATGTGTTAAAATCCACAAGGCAAACCAACCGCAGAAGATGGGATCATCAGAAAACACAGCGATGCGTCGGCTCCTGAGTCCTTGGGGAGGTGATGTGTCAGTTCTGCTGTATGTAGGAGAAGTGTTGTGTCGATTCTGGACTGCAGAGTGAAGGGATGCGTCGGTTGCGAAATGGTTCCGTTCTGTGGGTGATGCGTCGGAAAAACTTGGTGCACAGGTGTGATGTGTGGAAATCCAGATGTGCTGTAGGTCAATGCAGCCACAGCATAACAAGCACTGTGCCGATTTCTTCAGCCGCGGTCCCACAATCCATTGATTCCTTCAGCCGCATAGCAGGGCCTGCATTAGAGTCAGTGCAGGGGTCTGGGAGTTTGAAGACATGGTGCACTGAACTTGGGCTGAGAAGGTTTCTTCAGCGGCTGACAGGCGATGCGTCAATTTCATTGGCCGCACGGCAGTGCTGCATGGAAATTTCTCCTGCACTGCGGTGCTGCATCAAAAAAAAGGTGCTGGAAGGGCAATGCATTGATTTTGGTGATTTCAAGCACGTCTTTGCAGCAGGAGCAACCTACAAGGGCCCAGAACTGGCTTTGGCACCACAACGCAGGTCAGGAGTCCCAGTAGTGGGGTTCGGAGGTGCTGCAGATGAAGTATTTCATGGCCTTGAGACTTCCAACAGCAGGCAAGCACACACAAGCCCTTGGAGAAACGTCACAAGCAGAATACAAAGCAAAGTCCACGCCTCTTCCTCTCCAAAGGAGAGATAATAACTGCAGGCCACCCAGCAAAGCAACACAAAGCAAAGAAGCAGTACTCTTTCTCACAGCTCTCCAGCTCTTCTGTTTGACCATTAGTGGTCTAAAGGTCTGGGGTTTTAGGTCCAATACTGATACCCCTTTTGGCCTTTGAAGTAGGGACACTTCAAATGTATTTTTATTTATTTATTTATGTTAAAGGTTTTATATAGCGCTGGCTAGGCCCAAGATTATCAGAGCGCTTTACAATGGTTAGGTAACGAAAAAAATTGCAATATAACATTTGTACAACAAGGTAAAAAGAAAGACAATTAGAGCAATCTACACAGTACGGTTATAACATGCAACTGTAAATAAGGAATACCATAAGACCCTAGCCAGTATTGAATAGTTAAACTAGCCTGGATGGCCTAGGATGAGGGGGGAGGGGAGTAAAAAGGTATGCGGGAAACTGAGGAGGTTGATTGGAAGGGTGATAGCATGCGGGCATAGGCGGTAATTACAAGAGAACTAGAGGGGGGAGGGTAGAAGTATATGCAGGTATGGGAAGGGTGGAGTGAGTCAGGTATAATGTAGCAGCAACCTAGTACCGCAGGGGGCGGGTTGTGAAACCGTGTTAGGTGGCAATGATTAAAGACCCCAGTATTTCTTGAGAAGGTGCAGCTTGAGGTCTTTTTTGAAGATGATGTAGGAGGGGTTGCAACGTAGATCTTTAGGGGGGTGAGTTCCACATAGTGGGTTCATTTCCATTTTAAATTATTTTCTTAGTAATGCACAAGTCCTTGTCCAGCCTGGTCATGGCTCTAGAAACACTACAGAGGGTGGATACAGCATTGTGCAAGGCCAGGCACAGCCCTATTCAGCAGTGGTGTAACAAAACTTCAGGGGGCCCCCTGCAAGGTAAGTGGAGGGGCCCCCTCCGGACTCTATCAGGAGCTCTCCGGCCGAAGTGCTGTGCTGAGGGGGCCCCCTGGAGCTTCAGGGCCCCCCTGCACCCCAGGGCGCGTGGGCCTGTGTTACGCCCCTGCTATTCAGGTGAAAGTGAAAGCTCCTCCTACCACTCTAGCTCAGGAACGCCCATCAGCTGGTCTACCAGGATATACAGGGTGCACATCAACTCCATTTGTGTGACTGTCTAGAGTCAATGCACATAGAGGCCCCTGTATGTCTAAACCAGAGACACGGCAGAGGCACAGGATGGTTAAAGAAGAAAAATGCCCACATTTTTTAAAAGTGAAAATGATACCTAAGATTTGCGTCCTAGACACGGAGTGCACTACTATGGTCCACTGCAATAGTGGAAACAATTTGAACACTACAAAGTGAATGATTTCAACAGTTGAAACAACAAGTTAAAGTATGTATATGGTCGATATTTAAACAAAGTGTCTGTTGATGAAAAAAGACACTTGTAGGCTGTATCTTGCTCAAGTCTATTTAATATTCAAATGAAGTATCTTGAAAAGAAACATTCTTCATGGAGATGAATTCAAATTCAACATATAAACAGCTGACAATGTAGCTAATCCCAAATGCATTTCGGGCATTCACAGTCAATCTTTGTCAGGGGAAACTACAAATAAAAAATCTTCAATCAATATCACAACATCAATGGGTGTTATTGTTTCTTCAAAAAACAGTCTCTAAGTGAGCAGGACATACATGAGGCAGAGCACATGAAAATGGTAAGTAACGTCACTGTGTGCATTGAAAGCGAAAGTCGATACCTGGAGCCGTGCCCACCAAAGTTTCTAAAATAATCCAAACAAAGGTGGAATGTGAAACACACCCGAAACTGTGAGAATAGAGATGCACGAGCACCTGAGGTGAATAATCAGAAACCAAAGTGTTGAGATAGTGATACACGTGCATCATAAGTATACGAACGGAAGCCAGAGTGTCACGAAGAACAGCTGCTGGTTCAGTGGAGTGATGGACATCATTGCTATGCTAGAAAACATGCTGTTCTGCATTTATATATTAACCGGGAGATGACCCAAGTGACCAACAAACCCCTACTGCAAATCAAATACCTAAAAACAAATAGGCCACCTGAAAACGATTGTAAAGAGAAAGAAAAGAGGTCCTCTGAATCACTACAATGCATCAATCTGTTGCACCACCAGACGTTAGTCCGCGCTATCACGGCACGCCACCACTCCGTTTAATACAGACAGCCACCAACTTGTAGTAGAGTGTATCCCAATCAGCCGTGCATGCCATCACTCCGTTCAAAACAGGCAGCCACCAACTTGCAGTAGAGTGTATCCCTAATCAGCCGTGCAACTGCATGACATCGGCACGCTATCACTCTACAGAATACAGACAATCGGTATCTGGCACCAAATAAAATTACATTCGGCTGTAACAACACGTAATTCCGGTACGCCACCTTTCTGCCTATTGAAGATAGCCAGAAACCTGAATTTGATTACATCATACCAAACTGTGAAGCTGCAGGGCCCGACAGAGGATTGCCTTTCATCTTTTAGAGCTGATCACTCTGCATATTTTTTAAAACATAGCTGATTATTTGAACTCGTACAACCTGCGTCCGAACGGACCATCATAACTGCCCCGAAATATTTTCCATCCGAAATTACAGTACCATGATGGTAGAGTCCTGAGGAAGACACTCCCACGTGTCGAAACGCGTAGACAGGAAACCATCTTCTCACTATATCATTTTACTGTTTAAACAATGTACAACTGTTAATGGAAATGTTTTTATCATTTTTTACCAATATCTCAATGACTTATTTCATGACACTTTTTTATCGAATTTATTAAAATGTGCTTTTCCATGCTAATTTAGTGTTTTATTATTAAGTTTGTCCTAACTGCTAACTGAACCGTGCCAGTTTTTGTTTCTGTTTGCCTGGGTACGTTACTTGACATACACTAGAAAACAAACAGTGCCAGTCGTTAAATGAGTGAACAAACAAGCAGAGTTACGCGATCCCCCCAAAGAGAAACCAGTGCGATCTACTCACCGTGGTGAAATCCAGAAACCGGCATAATACCGGAACAATACGTAACAACTGCGATGGCCCAGAAACACTTTCTAAAAGTGGCATTTTCAAACACACAATTTAAAACCCACCTCCATTAAAAGATGTGTTATTAATTTCTGAGCTTAGAGAGCCCGAACTTCTAATTTCCAGCTGTTCCCAATTGAATGTTACACTTGTAAAATGATACAAGGTAGCTCCAATAATATCCTATTGGCGAGCTAGTCCTTCCAATAGTGAAAAACGAAATTGGCAGTATTTCACTATCTTGACATGTAAAGCATACCAGCACATGTCCTCCCATTAACATACACTGCACCCTGCCCATGGGAGTGTCTTGGGCATACCTTAGGGGTGTCTTACATGTAGGAAAAAGGAAGTTTAGGGCCTGGCAAGTGGCTGCACTTGCCAGGTCGACTTGGCAGTTTAAAACTGCGCTCAAAGGAACTGCAATTCCCCTCTTCCCCTCTTCACCCGAATCCGGTTGTCTCTAGTCCTACTCTAACTGCTTCAGACCCCCTTTTTGTCCTTCGTTCTTCCATCGCTCCTGTCCCTACTGTAGCTTCTGCTTTACTGCTTAACACCCGCTCTGCTGTCAAACATCAGACAGCTCTCTTTAACCTCTTGACCACTGACTCCCCGGACTTCCTTTTTCTGACCGAAACTTGGTTCACTGCCGATTCTCTTCCTGACCTCCTAGCCATTCTCCCTGACACCCATTATGCCCTCCAGGCTGATCGCCCAGACGGTAAGGTGGGGGGAGGGGTGGCGATGATCATTCGGTCGACCCTCAAATTTCAACTTCTTAACCACCCTCCCATACCCAATGTGGACTACCTTGTGGCTCGCTCTCTTAATCTTTCTGCCCCCCTTACTGTTGTCCTTGTCTACCGTCCCCCTCAATCTATGCCTTCCTTTGTAGCCTCCCTTCAGGAACTTATGGCCACTCTCGTGGTCAACAACTCCTCCGTCCTTCTGCTCGGCGACTTTAATTATTGGCCGGGCGACCCTAAGGAAGACCTCCCCTCGAAAGATTTTTCGGACACTCTTCATTGTCTTAACTTCACATCCCATGTTTTAGTCCCTACTCATGCCCAGGGTTACATCTTGGACCAAATTTGGTCCTCACGTCCCATTGTTTCACTCCCTCTCACTTCCCCTTGCGTTTGGTTGGATCATTTTACCATCTCCTTCTCTATCCATCTGGGAGCGGTCGACAAGTCCCCCCTTCCGAAAAACATCTTAGCTCGCAATTGGAATCGGACCGACCTTGACTCCCTCTCGCTCACCTTGGCCTCCTCTGCTCCTAACCTCACTAATCTTCCTCTTGAATCCCAGGTTAGTGCAATCGGCACATGGCTTTTCTCTTCGTGCGATCTAGTCGCTCCGCTCCGAAAGATCAAGGAGGTTCGCCCATATGATGCGAACAAATGGTTCTCTCCAGAACTTAAAACTCTTAAACTCGACCTTAGGCGGTCGGAACGCCACTGGAGACGGAACTATTGCCCCTCCTTGCGCATCAAATACAAATCACTCCTCACTGAATATAAAAAAGCGATCCTAGCGGCTAAAACTGCATATTTCACTGAGAGAGTAGCTCTCGCGGCTAACAAACCCCGGGAAATCTTCTCTCTGGTCCACAATCTTGCCTTCTCTGATCGGTCCACCCCTAATTTAGTTCCCTCATAGTCCCTCTGCTCCTCACTTAACGATTTTTTTATCGACAAGATCGTGAAGATCAAAGCCAACATTCCTACAGTACCTCAACCCCGTCCCACTTGTCCCTCTATTTGTCCCTCCTCTTCTTTCGCCTTTTTTCCTCCCATCTCCACCGATTTATTTCTGAATCTTCTGGTTAAGATCAAGTCCGGCTCTCCCGCGGATTGCGCGCCAGCACGCATTCTTAAAACTCTTTTTACCAACTGCCCTGCTCCTCCTCTTGCTCTTCTTAACTCCTCTTTGGCTTCTGGATCTGTCCCTTCCTCCTTCAAATCCGCTATAGTCCTCCCTATTCTAATAAAGGTCTAGCCCTTCTCTTCCTTCCAATTTCCGCCCCATTTCTCTTCTTCCCTATCTCGCCAAGATCCTTGAAGATCATGTTACTTCCTGCCTCTCCACTTATATAGAGGAGAATGGCCTCCTTGCATACCATCAGGCGGGATTCCGCCCGGGTCACTCCACGGAGATGGTGGTCCTCGCAGTCTTGGACGAGCTCAAGGGGAAGGCCGATTCCAACCTCCCTCAAGCCCTGGTCCTTCTCGATTTGTCCGCTGCGTTTGACACGGTTGACCATTCCATCCTTCTCGACCGTGTCAGCGCAGCGGGCATTCGGGGCGCAGCCTTTTCCTGGCTGACGTCCTTCCTGCGGGATAGGTCCCAGGCTGTCCATCTCCCCGGTTTCTCTGCTCCTTCCCGCCCAGTCACCTGTGGTGTCCCCCAAGGCTCCTCTCTTTCCCCTCTCCTTTTCAATCTTTATATTCACCCCCTCATCACCTCCCTTCTTGAGCTGGGGGTCTCTGTGTACAACTACGCAGATAACCTCCAGCTCGTCTTTGACCTTTCCTCCACCCCTGATTCTCTTCCTCCACTTTAGTTTTTATTTCTGATTCTTATTTCTGATTTTTCATTTCTGATTGGATGAGCGCCAACCATTTGAAGCTCAATCCAGACAAGACGGAACTTATTCTCACTGGTGGTCCCTCCAATCCTTGGTCCTCTGCACATTGGCCCCTTTCTTTTGGTCCCCCCCCGGTGCCCGCTTCCTCTGTCCGCACTCTTGGCATTAAAGTCAGTCATGACTTATCTATGCACAGTCAGATTAGCGCCGTCGTGTCGTCTTGCTTTCTCTCTCTTCGTTTAATCCGGAAAATTTCTCGTTTTTTTTCTACTGATGCAGTTAAATCCATAGTCATGGCTCTTGTCATCTCTTGCCTTGACTATGGGAATGGCCTGTACGTGGGCATACCTGCTTACGAATCCCGCCGTCTACAGGCCATCCAAAACCAAGCTGCTCGTCTTATCCTTTCCCTCCCCAAATCCTCCCACATCACCCCAGTTCTCAAATCTCTTCACTGGCTTCCAGTCCACTTCAGATCCTTTTTCAAATTGGCCTGTCTAGCTTTTCGGGCTCATTTCCGTTCCGCACCCTTGTTCATCACTTCTCTTATTTCTTCTCATGCCCCGGTCCGCACTCTCCGTTCTTCTTCTCTTTCTCTTCTTCATATTCCCCGCTTCCGCAAATCCAGAACGGGAGGCACCCGGTTCTCAGTCCTGGCCCCCCAGTTGTGGAATAGTCTTCCTCTCTCTATCCGTTCTATTCCCATCTACAATCACTTCCGCAAAGCTCTTAAAACTTTTCTTTTCTCCCAGGCATTCCCTTCCTAAATCTCCTTGGGTCCCCTCTGCTGTGTTCTGATCAGGTCCCCAGCGCCAGGAAGCCGTTCGGTCACCGTGCGCTTTATTAAATATTTTATTCATTCATGCAATGGTAGGCTTTAGACATGTTCACAGGGGTGCTTATGTGGGTGGCACAATCACTGCTGCAGGCGCACTAGATGCATTTGATTTACAGGCCTTGGGCACACACAGTGCACTTTACTAGGTAATTACCAGTAAATCAAATATACAAATTATGGAGAACCAATCAGAATTAAAAATTATGGAGGTACCCTTTGCACTTGAGCACTGATTAGCAGTGGTAAAGTGCAAAGAATACACAAAGAGCAAAAATGAAGTCCAGCATAACATCAAAAAAACAGGCGGTAGGGCAAAAAGACAGAGGAAACCACATCAAGGATGACAGGTCTTACAACTGCTTAGAGATCTCTGAGTGATGACAGGTCACATTGCCTCTCTCTCATCGTCTCACGACCCCAAAACACAGAGGTCAGTCGCAGGTGTCTAGGGATAATTGGTGCACCTGAGCCCAATACAAGAGAGCACTTCGATCCACGAGAATCCACTGCAACAATCAATCTAAATTACACCGCGCTGTGTTTGTTTACACTTCCTCTCTCGGGTGGGCTCTGTTTAGAGGTTATCCCATTTGTAGCTCAGCAGACAGCAGCTTACCCTGACAGAGCAAGAGAAGGATGATCCGCACTCTGCTGCTTTTGATCCATCTCACTCATTTACGTGTATGCTGCCTGCGAATGTTGTTTTTGTTATCACAGAGGAGGGGCTTGGCCTGGTTCTACTCCCCTCTAAAAGCAAGGCGCCACGTGAATATCACCTGTGTATGCCCATTACTAAGTGACGCTAGCACACGTTTTATTATAAAAATGGATTAGGCTCCAGAAGGCGTTCTAACAATCTCAAGGCAAATCTGGCCATTTTGCCGCAAGTAAAGAAATCAAGATCTGGAGGCCGCTCTTTTTCTTATAACGTGGCCAAGCTGTGGAATGCTCTTCCCCAGCAGCTAAGATCTAACCCCGATATCCTCTCCTTTCGCAAACAGCTGAAAACGCTCTTATTTACCTTATAGATAGTTGAGCCTGACACTTCCTTCTCCCTCTTTTCCTCTCAGCTGGTATTCTCAGCGCTTGGACGCCTCAGGGCAGCTATATGCGCTTTAGAAATCGAATTTCATTCATTCATTCATTCATCTTATCACCATGAGATGGAGGAAATGCTGTGATTCCAAACTTAGTTGCCCTTAGGTTGCACGTTTATCATTGCAACAGGTGCATCAACCAACTGAGCTAACTTGATAAATTCCGGAGTTCAAACATACTAGAATAATAATGTAAGGTTCTATTTGTAGTGCCTGCTTACGGCAGTTGCCAATCACCAAACATCTGAGGCAGAGCCACGTATTTTTTCCTTGAATTAAGCAACCTGCTGGTGGATTTGCCTCTAAAGGCCACAGACTCGGGTTTTGGGACACACACACATCAGCTACTAACCTGTAACGATGATGTATAAGTCATAAGTGAATAGAAAGCTCTGGAAAGTAAGTATGTGTAGCTATACATTTAAAAACATGATGGAATAACAATCTAGTATGCCAGCGTTTCATTCTAACAAGACCAATACATTGAACACCGTTATGTTGGCTGATAAAAAGCGTTTTTTATTTTTATTTACAGTGGTCTGAACTAGCAAAACTGCAGGAAACTGTCCTCTGTACAAAAAAATAAATGAGCACTGCAGAACTACAGAACGCTATTATAAATCCGCCATTAACTAATTAAGAAAAATGTTTGGTAACCAGATTACTGGATATTGTGTGCACTCAGCAACGACTACAACCACCTTTCATGATTAGCAGCAGAGACATCGGTAACACCAACGGGTATCCCCGGAGAGTGCGTCGCTGCCGGTAATCCTGAAAGATGACTCTGTTAGATGTTTACTGCGGGAGAAAGCTAGCCAAATTACGGCCGCAACAACGGTTCTGCTGTTTTTTCCCCAATTACCCGTCCAGAAAAGAAAATCGGCAGTTTATAGCTCACTGACTCGCAACCATGTTTCTCGGTATGACCTCTGACAAGGTCATGTCTGAGTTCAGTATGCCTGAGGTAGGACTGAGGATGTGGAAGTAAACCAAACAACTAAATTAAGGGAAGAAAGGAAGCCCGCGAGACAACCCGAAAGGAGTCATTTGGGCCAGACATGTCGGCAGACATATACGAGACTACACAAACAGGCATAGATAACTGGTCAGACCTATAGACCTATATAGAGCAATGACAACGTAAATGCCTAAAACATTACTACACGAAGGGAAATATTTACACAGGCACCACCATTTTGCAGGCCGGTTTTGCTGAACCAAGCCACTCCACCTACACCCACCACGTGTTCCCCCGACTAACCACTGCCCCCAGCATCTGGTCCCACGTCCACCAGGTTGTTGGGGGCTGTGGTGTCCTTTTCTTCAATTTACAACGATTATTCAAGACATTTTATAGTTCACCGAAAATAAGAAAGTAGAGCTCCATTCAGAGCTTGATGATCTGTCATGATTCAGCCCTGAAAGTGCTTATCTAACATATTTGATAAACTGGTCTTTAACCTGCACCATTTGCACCCATTTTTCTAAAAGTTACTTTGAATGACATCACTTCCTACACTGGAGGTCCGCAAACTGGAGGCAGTGCCCCCTTGGGGGATGCGGAGATACCCAAGGCAGCACGAGCCTGCAGGAGCCCCCGCAGAAACCTTATGCTTTAGGAGAGGCTTCCAGCGCGCTCTTTTATTGCAGTCTTTGACTGACTCTTCTACTCATGTTTGTGGCCGAGTAGGCGTGAAAAACAACCCAGCTTTGATACGCCTGTCTCATCCAAATTCAGCTGCTACACAGGTAAAACTAAGATGCGTTTTTTTCACTTCACAGGTTTTCAATAGGTAAATGAAAAGAGGTGTGCTAAGCGAGAGCAGTTACAGCCCTACTTTCTCAGAGGTAGCCAACAATTAAAGCAAATCCATACTAGTTTTATAAAGAGAGAGCCCAAACCTTTGAGGCGGGTAATCTCAGTAACCACAGCACCAATCACCACACCCAATATAGCATTGGAAAGGGCAGTTGCAGCAGAAGGACATAGGCTATGCAGACGGCCACCATATACATTTATTTTTTTTAATTGTTTTTATTAACTTTTCAAGAAATAGTGGTGTTCATCACAATCATATAGTGCAAGACATACAATTGTACCTTAGGACACCATATACATTTAAAAGGTAAAAGAACCGTGCCAGCAAAGTAATCCCTTGTGGGCGTGTCTGCGTTGTGCTGTGGGTGTAGGCTGGGGGCGTGACTAACGCTGGGGGCATGTGGTACGGCCATCACATCGTGGGCTGTGGGCGTGTGCTGGGGGCGTGACAAATGCTGGGGGCGTGTGACCACCCTTCATGCCATGTGAGTCGTACATACAAGCGCCAATTACGTTGCTGCGCAGCATCAAGGGGCACGCTGGGGGCGTGACACGCTGGGGGCGCGAGAAACGCTGGGGGCGTGTGTCCGGCCTTCATGCCATGTGAACGCAATTGCGCCGCATCAAGGGGCACGCTGGGGGCGTGAGAAACGCTGGGGGCGTGTGCTACATTCTGCACTTCATGCCATGTGGGTCGTATATTAATCAGAAGATCGTCTGCTGTGGCCGTGTGCTAGGGGCATGACAAACGCGTTCAACTTGAGGCCTGGTAAGTAACATTACTGCAGCCTCTCCTGCGCGCTCTTACTGAACTCTCTCATTCAACGAAATTAGACGCGCCTGCTACCATCAACCAGGGCTCTAGCCGGGCTCAGGCGGCGGATCAGTACACTAATTACACGCGCCTGATAACAACAACCATGGCTACATCTGGGCCTTAAGCGGGGGAACACGCAAATGAGAGTGTCTGCGGGGACAATTACTGCAGCCTCTCCTACTCGCTGTCACTGAACTCTCTCATTCAACGACATTACACACGCCTGCTAACATCAACCAGGGCTGTAGCCGGGCTCAGGCGGTGGATCACTACACCAATTACACGCGCCTGCTAACATCAACCAGGGCTGCAGCTGGCCCTTCTCCGTCCCTATTCTAATGAAACAAAAAATGTTGTCTACCGCGTCATTTTAAAATAAATTGCCCTTGCCAAATACACACATTACACACATTCTATTTCATACCCGGACAACGTCGGGACGGGCTGCTAGTTCAATATAAAAGGTTTATGGATGTTTATGGATATCCTTTCCTAAGAATGATTTTCAATAGCGCTAACTGAATTGTTCTTGGGGCTTCGTAAATTTCTAACCAACTCAATCTTGTTCATTCCATCAAGTACCTTAGAAAAAATAGATAAAGTTTGATTTTTCCCTACAAGGAAGCTAAGCTAAGCAAGTTGCAAGCAGATACTTACTAAAGTCTCAGAACCAGTTACCTTACTAAGATTCCAATATGGAAGTTACAGGTTTAAATTGAGTGCCGAGACACATTAATATGTTATGGTATTGCAACTTGTGATACAGTGGTACTGTCACGGGACATCATTTTTGTTCTGCTATCTTTTTAGATTTAACCCTACCCTGTCACTTCTAATGCACTATGGCGGCTGTGCTCAGCACTCACAGTTGAACATTTTAGCAGGTTATTTCACTTCGGTGGAGGAGTCATTTTTCTTTTCTCAAGTGAAGCCATCACAACAAACAATCCTTAATATCTTGCAGACAAATCAATCAATCAATCAGGGAATTGTAAGCACGCTACTCACTCGTGAAGGTCTCAAGGGGCTTAGGGGGGGTCCGCAGATCTGTTTAGCTGTAGAGCCAGGTCTTGAGGGTCTACCTGAAGGTGTTCAGGGAGGGGGTGCATCTGATGTCTGCCGGTAGCTCGTTCCAGGTCTTTGCTGCAATGTGAGAGAAGGATCTTCTGCCTGCTCTGGCTCTGTGGATGCGTGGGCTTTTGGTCAGTGCGAGGTTGGAAGATCGGAGGTTTCTTTTGAGTATGTGGAAGTTGTTTCAGTAGTTGCGGTATTTGGGTCCGTTGTTGTGTAGGCATGTGTAGGCATGAGTGAGGATTTTGAAAGTGACGCTTTTCTGCATGGGGAGCCAGTGGAGACTTCGTAGGTGTCGACTTATAGGTTCCTGTCGGGGAAGCAGAGGGCGAGTCTGGCGGCGGTGTTCTGTATCTCACCATCTCTTGTGGTTCTTGGCATTCTCACAGCCAGGACACCATCAGATTTCTGATTTGGAAGTGTAAAAAGAAAAAAACAACAACACACTTTTTCCATCTATGCATCCAGGATCTGGAACACCATCCTCTTATCTATCAGGACTGCCTCAATGCTGCTCCAGTTTAGGAAAACATTCAAGACATCTCTTTAAAGAACATTATGTCACAATTTATTAACCATCCACAACTTGACCTAATCTGCTATTAATAATCGACTTTAAGCTTGTCTTTGACCAGGTACTGTGATCTGCTGATTTTTGGATTGGTTCGTGCTGTATAAATACACAGACGTACACACACACACACACACACACGCACACACACGCATGCACGCACGCACGCACGCACACACACATACACACTTTGCTTTCTATGCTCACTGGCACAAAACCATGTGGAGCTGGTTTGAACACATTTGTCAGGGCTGATTTTGGTTTCAGTTAGGCCCTGCCTAGGATAGCAAACATGCAGGCATATCCCTTTGTGAAAATCGAAGGAAGCTGCATCAGTAGCTACTGGAGGGATAGTCACAAGCACTAGTTTACTAATGGAATGTTTCCTGTCCACAACAAAATTTACAACAGTCAGATTATTTTTCCAGATAGGAAGTGCATTTTATTAATCAAGCCTTGCACAAAATATGGGGCCATTTGACATTTTCAGAATGGTGTATGTAAATTGAATGTGGCTCCTAGTTGCATAATTTAGAGCAAAACACAGAGACTGAGCTTTATCTCTTGTTGTGACTGTTTTAATGGTATGTCCTGAAGCAACAATGAAATGAATATCCATACTAACTCCTGCTGCAGTTGATGATAAAGGTTTGTATCCAAGAACCAAGGAACAAGCAAGCATTTAGCGTGGAGCAATGCTTTCTAAACGCTTCAGAACTATGCCCGACTTTTCAGTAGGACAAACTTTTGCGACCCATTTAGCTTTAGTGGATAGGAGATGCTCGATTTTTTAATGTAACTAAAGCATTGTGTTGCAGCGCACTGTCATTTACAAGCAGCATATTTTTCATTGAAATGGTCACTTAATTTGCAGTCAAACACAGTTTTATTGATAAAAATATAATGCACACAAATGATAATGTATGAAAATCGACTATGTATAATTTGTGCACTAACAAGGAAAATCTCTTGATTTGTGTTGATCCTATTAAAATCAGTGTTTCCATCACACTTCAGAATTACAAAAAATGTGCTGCATTTTTTGCTTTACTAACTGCTGAATGTGTAGTTATTTACAGGTATTTACATTTTGCTGTGTATTAGGAAAAAAATGACATTCTCCAGCATTCCCTTTCACACTTCATGTGCTCCCAGCATGAATTTAATATAACCACTTTCTCTGACTTCAAAGTGAGCAGTGTTTGTGAACACAAGTCCCTATGGCATAAAATAAGCAGCGGAAGACAGTCTGACATTAGACCTCTGTCTCTGAAGTGCAACAAATGTGACAAGATAAATGCAGAAATTAAAGGCACCCTTTTTAGTGTTATTGCTTTGTTTTTGTGACCCACCAACAATCGGCTGGCTAAAAACACTGGCTTAGTGCATGCACATTATCACTGATGAACACCAAATTTAATCTCAATGAATCCAAGGAACAGTTCAAAGCTTTTAATACGACTACAACATCACTCCATGACTAGACTCACCCACAGAAAGTCCTGCAAAATTCTCGGATCTCCAATATGAATCTATAGTTACTCAAGTGCCTCCCTCCCCCAAAACACATTCTCAAAATTGATTAATAAACAGTTGTGCCTGCAGAAGAGCATATTTATGACAGGGTGTAAGTGCTCATGTTCCCTAGACATCAATTGTTGGGAGGTGTCTATAACAAGTGGAACAAGCTAAGCATACTTACACCATTGTATGGGTTGATCACTGCACTGTGACCCTCATTAGTTTGATGTTAGAAATGGGGGTCTCTAGTTGGTAGTGGCTTGTACCCTGTCCAAGAAGGGACCCTTATTCCAGTCAGAGGAAGGGAGTTAGACACCCAAGATAAACCCTGTTCATCCCCTTTGTAGCTTGGCACAAGCAGTCAGGCTTAACTCAGAGGCAATGTGTAAAGCATTTGTACATATTCACACAGTAACACAGTAACACAGTCAAAACACAACAAAAGTACACAACACCAGTTTAGAAAAATAACCAATATTCATAAAACAAGACCAAAATGACAAACATCCAAAATACACAAATAAAGAAATCACTTAAAAAAGGTTCAAGACAGTTTAGTCCATTGGAAACTATGGATGTACCACTATTATCGTAAAGTACCTGGGATGCATCATAATCAATGACGATAAACATGTGTAGGGGAGGTAAGGCACCGGAAAAGGAAAATGATGCGCCGATTCCTTACTCCCAGGGGAGGTGATGAGTTGGTTCCTTACTGCAGTGCAGGGGATGTGATTCATCCGATTCTTACTGTCAGAGGAGGTGATGTCAGTTTGCTGACATGCAGTCTTGGTTCCTTACTGCGAGGACAACGTCGATTAATAAGTTGGTGCGATGCGTCAAAAATCTGGACACGCTGGGTCGATACGGTGGCGTCGAAACAGGCGCTGCATCGATTTCCCAGCCGTGACCAGGTGATGCATCAATTTCTTTAGCCACACAGCAGGGTCTGTATTGGAGTAGGAGCGGGTGCCACAAATGTAGGTGAATTAGTGTTCGAGGATTCGGGCTGTGGTGATCTTTCAGTCGTATGGCAGCGCTGTGTTGATTCTTCAGCCACACTGTGGCTATATCTTGGTTTTTCAGTGCTGCATCGGGAAAAGCGGATGCTGGAGGTCGAACCGTGCATTTTCTTGAGTCCTTTGCATCAAAACCACCTCCAAGGGCCAATAACTGGAATTGGCTCCAATTGGTAGGTCAGAACTCCCAGCAGAGGAGTTCAGGGCCTGCAGCTGAAGTCTTTAATGACCTTTTAAATACATCACACCCTACCCATTGGGCTACCTTGGGCCTAACCTAGGGTTGACTTACATGTAGTAAAATTGAAGGTTTGAGCCTGGCAAGTTGGTGCACTTGCTGGATCGGAATGACAGTTTAAACCTGCACTCAAAGACACTGCAGTGGCAGGTCTGAGGCATGTTTGCAGGTCTACTCTTGTGGGTGACACAATCAGTGCTGCATGCCCACTAGTAGCATTTGAATTACAGGCCCTGGGCACACACAATGCACTTTACTAGGGTCTTAAAAGTAAATCAAATATTCTAATTATGGATAAACAATCATAATCACAATTTACACAGGGAGCACATTACCACACAGACTTATAAAACCAGCAAATATGAACTGCAGCACACAGTCAAAAACCGGAGGTCTGAATCAAAAGACAGGGGAAAATCATGCCAAAGATGGCAGGTCTAACATCTCACAATTTACCTTATTTAGGCTTTACTGGGTGGAAAATATTACCTCCACTATCCCAAAGGTGCTCCTTAAAAGGTTGAGATGACCACCGGTCCAGAGGTCATCTCTGTACGTTGAAAGTAACCAATTTTATGGTGGTTTCCTTCAAGGTACAAAGCATTTGGTGTTTAGCCCCATTGGGTTGACCACTGTTCACCAAACTTGTAACCTTTTTTTGTTTTACTGAAAGAAGCTCTCATAGTGAGAATTTCTTTGACAAAAAAACAAAAATTACATGCTTGGGGATCATTTTTTAGTCCTTCTCTGCTAGACTTTACCTGGAGGTGGCAGATAGAACAAAAACATTACACTGTTCTCCATAATTATGTGTGATGTCCTTCCCCCAGCTACCCCTACTTCTTCATGCCATAAGAGACTGAGGCAATGGGGGCTCTGTCAATAGAAAGCTTGCAGAGTGTACAATTGTAACTGAAGTGGGTGGACTGAGAATTTGTCGGACCGGGTAAGCTTTTGCGCATTCGATGAAGTAACCTGTCCCCCAATTTCCAAATCAGGAACTGAAAGTCCTCAAACAGGCATTCAGTTTGAGAACACCCTGTCCTTTGTTTAAAGGAAAAGTAATTCATAGGGTCTATTCGCCAAACAAATGAATGGCTGTAGATCTGAGAGTGTTGTTGTTAGAATTGGCATCTTTTGGCTTGGTTACCCCAGACTTTTTGCCTCTACCCCCTGTATTTTTGACACTGTGCCGGATTACGTTTTGCCAGTTTGGACGCTTGGGGCACTTTGCCACTGCTGGCCAGTGCCAACGTGCGAGTGCTCCCTGGAGAAATTGTATGAAATTGCTCATCCACAATTGGCAGATTTGTGTTATCCATAGGTCCCTAGTAAAGTGCACTACCTGTGCCAGGGCGGGTAACTCAAATGCTACTAGTGAGCTTGCAGCACTGATTGTGCCACCCACACGAGTAGCGCAAAAACGATGTCTCGGGCCGGCCACTGCCATGCCCGTGCGCAGTCTGTCGACTGCACCGACGACCTGACCAGTGTCCATACCATCAGGCCTTACCTTCCCCTTTTTGTGCACATTAGTCACCCCTATAGTAGGCCCAAGGAACCTCCCTGGGCAGGGTGTCGTACATAAGGAAGGCAGGACATGTCCTAGTGTGGGCGACAAGTCCTGGTAGTGAAAGACCACCAAATGATCGTTCCCTATGGATAGTGGCTATCTTGCCCAATTGGTTAGAATGGGGAAGGCTGTGTATATTTTCCCATAGGAGCAAGATACAGAGTCGAAGTCTGGTACCCCTGAACTCGGAATTCGATAACGCATCTTTTAGGCTGGATGGTTTTTGAATTCCGTGTTTGAGGACAGCAATTTTAGAAAGTGGCTGTTCTCGTGTTCAACCGTTCCCTGTGCCTCGGCTTGTTGTGTGTATTGACCGTCTGGGTTTGTGAGTGACTGGGTCTTGTGTGTAGTGCGTGACTCCTTGGAGAACTGAATAGGCCGATCGAAACCTAGAGTGGTGGGAGGCATAGCGCCCGGACCTGAAAAGGGCTGGGCCTGCCCCCCTGTGAGCTGGCTCCACCTCCTGCGATGCATCTGAGGACCCTGGCACACCGGCACAAAGAGACAACGACAGGCCCTGGCCTAGGGCACCGCGAACTGGTTTGAACTGGGTTTTAGACCCCTCACATGAAGAGATCAAAGCCTTTATGGGGTATAAGTACACCAACCGAAACCCCAAAGAATTAGACAAGTCTGAATTGACTACCTTCGTGATCGAGAGGCATCCCTGCCGAAGAGGAACAGCTGAAGAGACTCAGGAGAAGACTGCCCTTGCTGTGTGTCTGGGGTTGACCTGCAGTTGGTTGTTGCCATTTGGGAGCGGACAAAGGAACTCAGCTGTAAGTTGTGTCCCCCTACTTGAAGATGGATTTTGCTGAAGTGCAGTGTCCGGCTAAAGGGAGAAGCGTCTCCAAGGACCAGAGAAGAGCTGGTCGCCTGTAACGAAAACCCAGGCCTAAAAGGACCTCACCGCCAGCATCCCGAACATCCTTGCTGGGAGTTCCCGTCATAAGGAGGGCCTGAAGCTGAGAGTAAGGCCTTAGTGTCATTGAGGAGCTGTGCAAGCAATAGAGGAGCAGAATCTGGTTTCTGTTCTTGAGAGAACTGCCAACGTCAACAGTGGCCGGAGACGACATTGCTCTCCTCTGACGCTGTGCATCGTCATCACCATCATCGTCCAAGGTATTGTGCCGAGGGTCCATGTGACTCTGCCCCAGCCGTAGCGAGTCCCGAAGGCTGTGGTCCCACTGGAGCTACTGGTGGCTCCTACGTAATCTTGATTTGTAACAAACTCTCGAAGAAGAACCTTTCCAACCAAGCAACCTTATTTATGTGAAACCTCTTCACCATTTTGGTCTTGTTAAAGTTTAGTAAAGATACTTTATTTTTCTAAACCGGTGTAGATTCCATTTGTGATGTCATCATTATGTTACTGTGAGTGTTAGTACAAATACTTCACGCATTGCCTTTTAAGATAAGCCTGTCTGCTTGAGTCAAGCTACAGAGGGAGTGAGCAGAGGTTATGGACAAACGTGTATCTTTCTTACTCTGACGTAGAAGCAAGGGTCTCTATTTAGTCTAAGGTGCCTACCTCAGCCAACTAGAGACCCCAGTTCTAATAGTTGTCTTATGCCTGGACTCAGTAGAGGACTGGCATTCTTGAAAAACATGCATTTTTACATGATTTACAGGGCATACTGGCCACTATGCCATTACTAATTAAACAGACTATTTGTGCCATGTCTCCAACCTGTCTTCCTGCGCCCTCTTTTTTTCCCCAAACTTGGGGCGCCATCTATCTAGCTACACAGTGACTTGGCACAAATAGGCTGTGTGCATTTGTGCATGTCTGTGTTTGCGTGCAAAAGCATATTTTACCTGGAGCTAACATAGCTTTTTCAAGCTAGTTTTCCAAAAAGCGCCTCACATTTATGTCTCATGTGCTTCAAGATGTTCGCAGTAGAGGGAAAGTAGGGAACAGGAATAAAGTAATTTACCTCTAATCACATGGCTATTTCAGGAAGCCAGTTTTTAACTTGACAACTCTGCCACTATGCCATAAAAACCCTTTTGAAATGCCAAGAATAAACATGGGATGAGCCTCTACTAGCCTTCCCAGTACATCTTTTGTCTGCCTAAAGCCCCCTGCTCCCATCCTTCAAACTGCAGAAGATCCGGAGGCTCAAAGTCAATGGATTTGTAAAGCAAGCTTCTTTGCTTAAGACTGGTTTTCTGAGCTCAGCCTGAAATATAACAGTCTGGTCGGCTTTAGATAGGGTGGGGAATTCATGATCCGAGTGGCATGATAAGAATTTATCATAGTTTTTTTAACCCCTTCGCTGCGGCGGCTATTCCGCCACAGCGTTAAGGGGGAGGCGGGGCCGCGTGGCGCTCCCGTACTCGTGACAGAACCGCTCCGTCACGGCCCTCGGGTGAGCTGTGCTTGTGACGGAACGGTTCCGTCACGGCCCCGCCTGCTCTTTAGAACGTCAGCGCAGGCGCGGAATTTGTGCCGCGTTGGCATGGCGAGCGGGCCGTGACGGACCCGTTCCGTCACCAGCACGGCCCACCCAAGGCTCGTGATGGAACGATTCCATCACGAGCATGGGAGGGGTTAAAGGTCCTTGCTTTTTTTGTGCACTATGTAGTAAAATGTTAAATTACAAATCAACTTCAAAACAGAAACTTTTATTATTGCTTTGAGTGGAATAGGACCAACAACAGGACTGCAAGATGCACCAGTGCCCAGTGCAAAGTTACAGCAGCGGGCATGCGCATGCTGCTGGTCCACCATTCTTCTACTGCCAACACTGTATATATTATTAGTGACTTGCAAAGCAGTCCCAAAGCCATCTAGTGTTCCACTCTCTGTGGCAGCACCAAGGAAGATGTTAGACAGTCTGCTTGTTAAAGGAGCAGTCTGCAGTCCGGCAGCAGATGTTTTGAAGGCCCAAGGCACTCTGTTTGAAAGAACTGCCCGCAGTAGGAGCAGAAGCGTGACCTATCATCTAGGGAACGCTCACCAGCTTCTTCAGAACCTGCTCCTGCCCGCAGCCTGATGTCTCACCCAGAACTCACCTGCAGTGGTCAGAGTGTGGAGAAACCCCTCCTGGTGCAGGGACTAGGTTCTCAACTGCTGGGGCACAGCCCTAATGCATAATCAGTGCCTGACGCAATTGTTTTATGCACCTGCATACCTTGTGGGCTAAAGACAGCAGGGTTGGGATGAGCAGCTCTGCTGTCAGTTTACCAGTTGTCAAGACTATGACAAATTCACTTCATTTTCCTGGGCATCAGCCGTCAAAACAGGAGCACTTGGAAACAGGCACAATACTTTACATCTGCCTGCATTTCTCTTGCACGCAACTTCATTCTTGTGTTGCACCACAGTAGTCATGTTAGTGGTTGCATGTTAAAATATTAAACACAAAAATATTGTGGTACCAAGCTATAATTCTCAAGAAATCTACAGAAAACATGCTGACTTTAAATATCACTAAAAGAGAAAAAAGTATTGGTTACCAAAAGATTGTGGTCCAAAATATCAGCATCATATTGCTAAATATATGCATTTGACTGTAATTCACATTATTGAAATTACGAACAATTAAGTATTAACTATTTAACGTTAAAAATAAACAACTTCATATAACTGAAATATACTTATCAATTAATAAAAGAATATAGATGTATATTAAAATATATGGCTCAATCAGACCGGCCATGTAGCATTGGATACTGTGGGTCCTCTACACTGAATGTTCTCTAGAGGCCAGAACAGTCATACTTGCTCATTCCCGTCAACCAATTGAATAGCTCCTGGAAGGAATTTCACCTCATTCGGGGCTGAGGACAGGCTGGGAGTTGGTTGAGGGTAATGCTAGTTAGCCTTCTGAAAGCTCAGGCAGATACATTATAACCTTCTAAATGTTAAATTTCCTTAATATTTATAAAAAAGCTGAGTTCCCCATTGAATTTGATTTTTTAATAACTTTTAAAAACTAGGGGTTTCATTATTTTTCTAGCTCGTCCCTTACTCAATCTAGTAATATTAGTATTTTAATCTATGCTCTGGTATTATACATAGGACAGCTTGGCCTGCTACTGCAGAAATATTGTTTGTCACCATAGGAACATGCCAATATAAGTTTTGTACTTGAACCATGTTTAAATAGTATGCAACCTGTCTTGTGGGCTACAAGGCCTACATAGGGGTAACTTTCCAATATTTAAAAGGGAGTTCCTACCTGCAAAAAAGGGTTATTTTGAAAGGTCACACTCCAGGTTTTGCATTACAGCAATCAGGCTACAAAGGTTTGGCCCATCGCCATGCTTGTATTGGTACTGTAGTGGATGGAATAATAGGTGCTGCAGTTCACCAGTGACATTTAACGTCCAGTCCCTGGGTGCATCTTCTTTGCCATATACTAGGAAATTACAGACAAGTTATATGTGTCAATTAGGATTAAGTCAAAGTAGGGTCCAGAAAAAAGGTAAAAAATCAGGGGTATATTTGCAGGAAATGCAGATTTCCTTCAACTAATCTAACTGTGACCCTACGAAAATGGGAAATATACTGACATGGATCAGATTTACTACTGTAATTCTAGTCTAAGAACCACTGGAGAAAGTGCATACATCAGGGAGGGGGGTCAGATTTACTATTCTAAATCCATTCTAACAAGTTTTGAGAAAGTTTATTTTGGAAATGGAAGGCGACCTTACTATTCTATCTCCAGTCCAACAGATATTGCTGGCAGTACATACATTGAAAGGTGGAGTGAGATTTCACTCTAGTCTAATTTTGGGGAACGTCCTAGTGACAGATTTACTCATTTAAATCCAGTCTAGCAAACATTGGGGAAAGTGTATACGTTGATTGAATTAGGGATTTGAGTTACTATTCTAAGTTCAGTCCAACAAACATTGGGGAAGAGGCATACTTTTAGATGGGGGGTGATGCTTTACTATTGTAACTCCAATCCTACAAACATTGGGTTAACTGTATTATTGAGGGGGGAAATTTACTAGTCTAACATCACCCCACCAACATTGCAGAAAATCCATTCATTTGGAGGAGAAAATTTACTATTCTAACTCCAATAAACAAGGTAACCTCCTTGCTCTCGATAATTCGTAAAAGCACCCAAAACATCTCACAACGACGTAGAGAGGTTGCAGAAATACAGGAAGCTATCTCGGTTTCACTACGCCGCCGCGTATGAACTCGATCTGCACAGTAGAGGAGCGTACTTAGTAGAAAGCGCCGGACCAATGTTCCACAGAGCCACAGCGAGTTACAGAAACGGGAGTCCAGAAATCAGGTCCGACAGCCGTCGAACCCGGAGAACGACAGGCAGAAACAAGGGAATCCAAAATACTCCAAGGATAACAGGCGAAGTCTCCAAGTCCAGGTTCCAGACAAAGGTGACCGGGAACAAAACCAAGCAAGGACAGGAAGGTAGGTGCAGCCTTCTGTACCCCCATGCCACGCCTTCGTTAGATCAGGTGACTGGTTGTACAAGAACATAGAAAGAGGACGGGACCTAGAGATCGCAAATCCCGCTGAATCCTAAAACATTCTTTCACCATTGGAGATACCCAATGAAGATTATGGCAAACCATGGTGAAGGACTGGGGTCAAATTTCACCTCAAATGGGAAGATTGGTAAATTCATCAGGATCACTGCTAACAAACAGTCATAGGTCCCAGATGAGGTGGAAACCCCTATGAGGCAAGATCCATAAGCACTATCTTTAGCAATTATTGTTCAAGCCAATCTGCACATGAAAACTGCCCAGATCAGCAATGTCAGTACTGAGCTGTTGTTGCTCCTTCAAGATTAGAGAAATGTGGCCGAACAAATGACTGAGACTGTAGGCGTATATCGACAGTCGAAGTTGAGCTTCAGATACTACAGCACAAGAGAAGTCGAGAGGGCTAAAGGGTGAATCCTCTTAAACAATCTTTGAATTGTGGGTATTCCAAAGGGCACATAGGGCTTAAATACATACCTAATCCTTGCAACATGGCTGAAGATGTGGGTACATGAGGACAAACTCTCATCTATTTTGTCATAGAGGGGCCCACAGGGTACGTGTACAAAGGCCAACATTCTGAGAGACCCTGCATTGTTTAATCGTCAAACTAATAAACTACTCATACACAGCCGCGGCCCGTGGAGTGAGTTGCGGTGGGGCAGAGAGTCGGGGCGGGGGAGGGGCAGGGTAGGGGGTGCTAAAAACCGTCAGATGGATATTTGGAGGTAAGTAAACAATTTAATTAATAAAATGAATTTCGTAGCGCGCGCTGAATCACATTTTGCGATGCAGGGCACACTACAAAATTTGTGTGCTGACGTAAATATTCTTGTCTTTTAATGATCAAATCAGTCGAAATAAAGACTAACAAATGAAATGTATGGTGTCTATCTGACATACCCTGACTAGGATTGTAATTCTTGCTTGGACAGGGTGTATACCTCTGCAAACCAAAAATCCAATTTCTAACACTTTGGCACTACTAAAACTGCATAGCTACTCAAGTGCTCTTTAGATGTGAATCCATTATCTCACACTAATGACAGGATCCTTCTCAAGCCTCTTTTACCTGATATTCAGCTCTGAAGCCTCATGCTGAAGACACCCTCCTTCTCTTCTCTAGTAAAGTGTATCCTCTGTAGCTGTCACACATCACAAGCCATCAAGAGAATCTGTGTTATGAAGAATTTTATTTCAGGTGGATGCCCCCGTTCACTACACTTAAGGAAACCTGGAGAATCTGTATAAACCATAAATAGTGAGAAAGGTCTCATGCTTGGAAGTTCCTTCTGAATCAGCAAGCAACAACTGGTCTACTAGGCTTATCATCTGCCTCATACTCTATCCTTTTCTCTAGGTTCTCTGAATCCTCTTCATGGGCCAGAGCCTTCAGAGTACAAATTGGAGAACACATGGGCTCCACAGTAAAATCCCAATCTCAGAGCTGAGTAAACCCATGTCTGGACAGGTCCATAATATAAGATTGACCAATAAGTGCAAATATTTATTCTATAGCTGGTTCCTTCGCCCTACCCAAACCTTCACATTCAAAATGAGATAAAATAATAATCCTTGGAAATGTTCATCAAGACCAACTAGGAGGCTTTACAGAAACAGTAACCCTCAGTCTGACACAGACAAGTGATTCCCAAGCATCGAAGAAGGACAAAGTGCATATCCTCATGACACTCTTATAAAAAATAATAAAAAATCCTGTGCAGCCATCATAGAACAAAGGCACACCTCTCTATGAAACCAATAAACAGACACATGGGTAATGATCTTGAGGCAATGCAACTAGGAGTGCTGCACATCTGAAATAAAATTCTTTAACACATGCCAGCCATGTGGAGAAGTGTGGCTCAATGGTTAGAGCAGGCAGACCTCGATGCAGAGCTCTGGCCGGGGACCAGGGTTCGATTCCTGCCTCGGTGGGTCTCGGGCTCATAAATACCCCTGAATCACCTCAGTGCCTATTCTGATCATGGGTCCCACGCTGCAAGTCTGGGCAATAGCTTGCTTAGTCTCCACAACGGCCCCCACAACGCGAGGGATTCCTGGTCTGCACCATGGGGGTGCCCAGGAGTGGACACTTCACAGGGAAAGCCAGGAAGGGTTCCCTTGCGGTATTCGTACAAGCACCGGGAAACCCACTGCGGGTAGCTGTGCGCTATACAAAAACATTTACATTTACATTTAGAGATAATCCTTCAAACTCAATCCCTCATTATTCCCTGGGTACAGTGAAACACTTTCATGAGGTTAGTGTATGTGGCTGACTTCCTTTTTTTATTTGCTTTTGTGCCCTTTCCTCTCAAGACGAAGACATGATATGACAATTCCTAACTAATATATAACTAATGTGTTGATGATTTAAAATATCATCTGAGGGTTCAAGCACTTCTAAACAGAAATATAACGATTATCAACATCTTATTAAATATAATATTTGCTGTCTTAGTTTTTTTCGTGTAATGCATGCTAATTCCCTTACACAAAATTGTTAAAATGTATTTTTAGTTCACAATTGTGGTACAATTAGATATACAATAAGCGCTACCAATATTTACAACAAGACATTGTTTTTTAACTGGCATTTCTTTTAAAAGCTGTAGTGTATCAGTTCCATTATGAGTCGTAGCAGCCACACGAGTTATGGCTGCAGGCAACACTGTGCAGTTCATTTAGCAAGTACTTTATAACATATTAAAAGTACATTTCTTTCATCCATCAAATAAATCCACCCTCTGTAGTCAGGTCACAGGGAAGCACTAAAATCAGCACTTAAACCTGTCACCTTAGTGATGTGTTCCGTCCCAGAATCGCAATGGTACAGTAAATTTCCAAATACTGTTAGAAAGATGATAAAGAAGAACATTGAGAGCTGGGATCGAGGTCAAACTATAGCATTTATTAATTAAATTGCATTTTTATTAACAATTGGCAAGAAAAATATATCCTGTCGGTTTCTGTCTGTTTTCCCCAATTCACATTTGGTTGATATAAGTATAGGTGCTCATGGAAGCCATCTAGTAAGAAAACGGTTCAGTTTCATCTATGTATAACTATGCAGGATAAAAATACCAAACCCTGGCTTTTTAAAGGGAAAGATATTGTTGTTAATAGTAAAAGTAATATCTTGAAAAACTCCAGACAGGCACCGCATTTATTGCCATATTTAACTGTTTAAGTATTGAAAGTAAAAAATCCAACTGCAATGTCTAGACGAGGGAAGGAGAATTGATTATTGTCAATCCCTTACACTTTGAGGTATATTTACCAAGATTTTGAGGCAAATCGTTTTTTCTAGTTTTCTTTCCAGTGCAACACTTATTTTGCGAGGGAAATTCACTTGAAAGTAGAGTAACAGCAGCACCTAGCACATATCTATTAAAATAGGTAGACAGGGGGTTGCATCGAAAAATAATGCCCTTTTGAAATAGGTGCTATCAAGGTAAAATACTTCTCTTTTCTTTTCTAACTTTGCATGTGTGCTGCACTGTACAGCACAAATACAAAGTAAGAAACGTTTTTAATATTAGTGTTAGCACAAAATGTTTTATTGGAAGGATACCGTCCCAATACAAAACCTTGCTTGACTCATGCAGACACTTTAGCACTATGGTGCAAAGGTGTGTGTGTGGCATGCAGCACCGGATTGTGAGCCAGCACTAGGGAAAGAAAAGAGAGTCCACTATCTCTGTAGATATGTTACTGTCCAGCTCTCTACTCCTTACAGAACTCTGCGTAGCTTTTCATGGTTGCTGCATGCATTGACTGAGAATTTACTAAATAGACCACATAGATTTGTAAAGGTAATTAGATTCAATAATTTCCATCCTCAGTCCATCTTTTTATCCACTGTTAGAAATGGGTTCTCTAGTTTATTTATTTTTTTATTTATTCATTTAGAAAGTTTTATATAGCGCGAACATGACCACCGAGGGTATCAGAGCGCTTTACAGATTGTGCAGTAGGACGTGTACATGCAAACACAAATATTCAACATAGCGAAAAGTACTAGCCTCTAGGACACAAAACAGTGTTGATAGCCCGAGAGTCAAGTGGAGAAGGCAGACTGAGGCAGATATTTCTTCATCAAGAGCCCTTTAGCCCCTTAACAGTGGCGCAAATTCCACAGCTTGCGATGGCCATTGGCCAACGGGTGCACTTAACGGGTTAACTTCAATTTTGAAGAGGACAGTGGAAAAGATCACTCTGACTTTGGGGGGAAGAGAGTTCCAGATCCTTGGCGCCATACCTGAGAATGCTCGATTATAGGTCTTTTTTTTCTTGAATTTTTGGGTTTGAGTTAGAGGTTGCTGGCACTTCTAACCATATGAGAGCACCAGTTTCTGAGCGAGGTGCATCGGGGTCTTGAGGTGGATGGCTTTGTGTGTCATGCATGCAATTTTGAGCGGAATCCGAGCTTCATATGGGAGCCATTTCAGGGCTAGCAGGGCCGGAGATATACTCTTTCCAGTGTATATATTGAGAGTAACCTCGCAAGCCATTGATGAAAGGTAGGGGGCAAGGGGTCTAGCCAGGGAGAGGCGATATTCATCCGTAATACAGCCATAGCCACAAAAAGAAATTGATAAGCCATATAATTTCATTCCATCCGACTTACCCCCAACAAAACCAACGTGGAGGTTAGTGTAATTTTTAGCCCCAGTGACCGATCAAAAAATTCCGTAATATATTTTAGCAGGCCCTGCAGACGTGGGCAGGATGCAAATATATGCACGAGTTCTGCTGCCATCGCCCCACACCGTGGACAGGTGATCCCCGATAGCCCGCCCCACTGCGCTAGTCTCGCCGGAGTATAATATAAATCAAAAACGGTGTTAAAGTGTTGCGCCTGGCGCCCGGCAGAGCACAGAACCATCTGAGCTAACTCTAAAGATTCTGCAAGCGCCTCTGGTGCGGCCCCCACACTATCCACCCATTGATTCTTGTGTTTAATTAAATCGTCTTTTTTTATCAATAGCCTAATGGTACCCTTAGTACTGCCTCTAATAGTGTCTATAATTTTATTTCTGCCAAACCCACTAAACCCCCATGTCTTTTTACCAAAGAAACTATGCAACTGCAGGTATTTAAAAAATTACCCCTTTCCAACCCAAACTCAAGCTGAATAGCACTAAATTGACAAAACTCTTCATTCAATATTAGGTCCCCAGCCATCTGAACTTCCTTTATTGCCCAAACTGCCATAACCTCGTCTGAAAAGATTTTCAGAAGGGTGGGGTTTTTATATAGCAGAGTATGGTAATTGAGTCTCCCCAAACCAATCTTTTTTTCTAGAGCCCCCAGATCTTAAAAGGAGATAGAAGAGTCTTAAATGGTGTCCTCTTAAAGTAGCTAGGCTCCGTAAATTTCCAAAAGCAATTATCAGCATGCTCCCCCAATAGCAGCTTGGAGACATCCCGGAGCTCTGTCTCCCCATCCAGTTCCCTGGAACATGAACCAAACAATATACCCACGTATTGGAGAGCGGCAGTCCAATAATAGCTTCGAAAATCGGGAACTGAGAACTCCCCTTTTTCCCGTGGTAAAGACATAAACCGAAGAGCCCTCTTAGTTTTCCTGTGTGCCCATATAGATCGATTAACTATACCTTCCAAAATAATATACCAAGATTTTTGACATTCCAACGGAATAGCCTTAACAAACAAAGAATCTTTGGTAAAAACATCATCTTCACCAGGTTACAACGTCCAACAAGAGATAAATGAAGATTGTTTAGTCTTTCAAAGCCCACTCTCGCCTTCCTGATTACTGGCTTGATATTCTTGGCTACCAAGGGGCAGATGTATCAACATCCAAATTTGCGAATCTCAAATAGCGATTTTTTAGAAATCGCTATTTGAGATTTGCAAATTGGTATGAATGTAGAAAATCACATTTTTTTTTGCGATTTCTTAAAATTCCTTAATTGCGATTAGCAAATTGCGAATCGCAATTAAGGAATATTTTCCCATTCATTTCTATGGGCCAGGAGGCCCATAGGAATGAATGTGAAGTTATTCTCAATTTGCGATTCGCAATTTGAGAATTGCAAATTGAGAATAATTTCAAGGGTGCAAGGGTGTCATAAGCGGTACAAAAGGGGGTGGTGATGGACGGAGAATCTGAACCAATCAAACACTCACACCCAGTCAAAAGATCTGGGTTTGATCCATCACCGTTCTTTAGCCCACTCTGCCACCACAGTTCAGACATGGCTATATGCAAATCAGTCTGACCCTGTGCCTCATGGGAACAGTCCTGCCTGAACTGCCAAGCCATGCCTTCCCTGGACCGGAAACAAGCTTCCGAGGACCGGTTTCTGGCATTCCAGCCGTCTTCACCCAGATCTTTTGACTGGGTGTGAGTGTTTGATTGGTTCAGATGCTCCGTCCATCACCGCCCCCTTTTGTACCGCTTTTGGCCGCCATAAGTGTGGCAGGGTGTGCTCAGACGTGAGTCCCTTGCTTACTTCGCCACTGGATTCAAGCAAGCCGGGCTGAAGACGGCTGTAATGCCAGAAACCGGTCATCGGAAGCTTGTTTCCGGTCCAGGGAAGGCATGGCTTGGCAGTTCGGGCTGGACTGTTCCCATGAGGCACAGGGTCAGACTGATTTGCATATAGCCATGTCTGAACTAGGGTGGCAGAGTGGGCTAAAGAACGGTGATGGATTAAACGCAGACACCCTGATGCACCCCTGAAATTCACATGTGTGCGCATATGGCGCGCATGTGCGCCACATGGCACCTTCACAAATTCTAAAAAGTGCTTTTGTGAAAGAAATCGCAAATTACCACCAACTTCAAGTTGGTGGTAATTTACGATTTCGTAATGAGAAATCGCACAACTTGGGTGCTTCATACATTGCATTTAAGGAATCGCAAAATTTGCGATCCCTAAATGCAATCGCAAAAAAAGGAATCTCAAATTTGCGATTCCTTTTTTTGCACTCAAATTTGCTACATACATACCATTTAGCGAAAATGAGCTCGCAAACGCCGAAATTCTGCGAATTTCGGCGTTTGCGAACCCATTTGAGCTTCATCCACTGCCCCTAAGTTCTCTAAATCAGACATGATCGTAATACCCAGGTATACTGCTAATCTGTAACATGAGGATATTCAACATTAACAAGCTGATTCTTTATAACTTGAGTTTTAGTTCTGTTTAGTGCATACCCTGAATATGTGCCGAATTCTTGTGCTATTGCCTCCACAACCGACAATGCCGAAAGCGGATCGACGGTAACAACGGCCACATCGTCAGCGTAAGCTAAAACGTTAGATTCAACAACCTGACAGACAATTGGGAGAATTCCATTGTTGGCCTCAAATAGCCGAATCAAGGGGTCTATATATATAGCAAATAGCAGGGGTGAAGATGGACACCCATGCCAAGTCCTTCATTGGATATTAAAAGGCAGGGTATGGCCACTGTTTAGCCTTAAGCGAGCAGTGGGTGCCGAATAAAGTACCTGAATAGCTTTAATAAAACCCTCCCCCAGCCCAAACCATCTAATCGATTCCCACAAAAAATCCCAGGAGACCCTATTGAATGTTTTTTCAGCATCTAATAACAAAGCAGCCATAGGGTCCCCTGTTGCATCAAAGAGTCTTATCACCCGCTGTACATGCTGTGTGGTTCCATGACCCATTAAGAACCTATGTTGACTGGGGTGAATCATTTTCTTTAATATATTATTTAGCCTCGTGGCCATCGCTTTTCGAAAACATTTTAACATCACTATTCAGTAATGTTATTGGGCGATATGAACCTGGCTCCCTAGGTGGCTTATCTTTTTTAAAGAAAACTACAACATCCGCTCCGGCCCAAGACTCAGGTGCGGGCCTCCCCCCCTTTGAGCCAACAGGATAACCTCAATCAGGTCTGGTCCAATAGTGTCTATAAAGACTTTGTAAAACTCTAGTGGAATCTGGTCAGGGCCAGCTGCCTTTCCAGATGGTAAATCTGGCAGAGCCCCGATTATTTCTTCATGAGAGAACACCCTCTTGAGTTCCTCCCTGTCTGTCGAGTCTACCTTGTGCACAAATACTTTAATCGATGCCACTGATGATTCTCTGCTGTATAAGTGCTGATAGAAAAGCCTAAAGGTCTCTTGAATCCCTAGCGAGTCTGTTATAACCTTCTTATCAGTATCATAAATTTCAGTGATTTCCCCCGGCCGCCGTTTTTTGTCTTACTCTTACAGCCAGAGTATGCCCCACATGCTCATTAAATTTGTGACAGTGCTCTTTTTTCGCCAAATAAATCTCTGCCGCTTCCGCAGCGAGATGATCACCAGCCTCAGCCTTGTTTATAGCCAGCGGAAATATTATTTCTTCTATCTGCCTTCCCGTACTAATAGCAGTGGCTAGAGCCTCTTCCAGGTTGTGTAATTTTTCTTTAATCACCGCCTCCTTCTGTAACTCCTTCTTCTGGTGATGTAGACTATAACTAGTGGTTAAAAGCCCTAGCATTTGTGCTCCCTCGATTAAAATCCCCAAATTCCTTAATCTAGCCCTACATATGTAAAACATAGTCAGGATCATATAACAACCTCCGTTCGAAAGTCCACCCCAGGATTATCTTAAACCCCCCCATCCCCCCTCCCCCCCACCCCTCGATAAATTAACTGTAAGCACTAACGGATTGTGGTCCGACAATATCCGTGGGTGCCTCTCAATACGAGAACTGGTAATAAGCTGGTGAGAAACAACAAAATAATACAATCAGGAGATAACCGTGTGCGGTGCAAAAAGAAAAGTACTACCTAAATCTGTAGATTTTAAATATGCCCATAAATCTGTCAAGCCATTATTACTAACTAAGTTTGTTAAGGCAACACCAACCCTGCTTTTCTTCCCGGAATACTTGCTTCCTGGCATGCATCACTGTACCCCCAAACCATTAACGTTGAAATCACCACAAATAATCATTGGGGTGGGCCACATGGCCAAGTTAGAATCTAGAGCTTTTAGCATGTCCAGGTCGTCACATGTTGATCCATAAAGAGAACATAGTGTAAATTTAGTACCATTTAAGAAACATTCAATCACCACCCACCGACCCCACTGATCAGCAGACTTTCTTTAAACCCTTACCTCATTCCTCCGGGTGAGGACTGCCACCCCCTAGCAAGAGAGCCCTGTGTCATATGCACCAAAAGTTTAAATCCCAGTTGTTCCAAAATGCGAGCTCTACTACCTTCTATATGTGTCTCTTGGACACAGAGAAAGTCTGCACGTAAAGACTTGAGCCAAATTGCCTCCTTATTCCTCTTATTTTGGTAATTTAATCCACAGATATTAACTGTCACAATCCGTAGACTCATGGATTCGAATTTTCCCCTTCTTTGTAATAAACCCACATCCTTGTGCTTTCATTTAATCTCTCAATCCTTATGTTTATACTCATCAACATTGTTCGGACACCATTTAATAGCCAGTTATAGCCACTTTGCCTCCAAATGCGCACCTCCTTCATAAACCTCACAAATCGTACTAACTCATATTGCACCGGTCCCAAACCAGTCCCCCCCAGGGAACCAACCCCACATCTCCCCCATCCCCACCCCCCCTACACTCCTTACAGGCAACTAGGTTAGTCATGACCTAAGTATGGCCGCTGAGATTCCATTTCCGGCAGCGCCAACTTCCCCCCTCTGATATCCCCTCATACCGCTTACTGAATAGCCTAAGTGGTCTGATCCTTAACATTACTCAACCCAATAGACCCCAGCCCCAGAATGTCAGCAAATAGGAAACCATGGAAGCTCACAAAACTATATTTAAATTTCCATCACATCGTGACCCCATAGAACATTAATAGCAAACCAATGCAGCTAGCAAAATTATGCTTCATATTAAATTTCCATCATACAAAGATATATCGTGACCCCATAGAGCATTAAACATCCCCTGTAGCCCCCCACTACAGTATTAGCTATGGACCTCTGCCCCCGCACTTCATTTAGCTCCGCAAGGAATTCCTGGGCTTTTACCTCAGAAAAAAACATTCTAACCCTCCCTGTATGAATAACTTTGAGTCGTGCGGGAAAAAGCAAAAAAGCTTTGCAACTCACCCCCTGAAACAGGGTTATCATCTGCCACAGTCTCCATCCCTGCTCGACCGTTGTGTGGCAAAAGTCCGGCAGAGCGAAGAAGGTGTGCCCCTCAAATGTTCGCTTTGAGTCAGGTCTGGCCCAATCTATTATATAAAAAGTTACCAACAAAAATCAGTATGGCTCTAGGTCGCTCCCCTTGGCTTTTTGTCTGGGTTTTCCTGAACATTGAGAAACAATGAGCCCACTGTACTTCCATCTCCCAGCTTCATATGGCGAGGTCCGGAAAAGCGCCCTTCAACAGCTTAATGACAAAGGCCATGATATTCTATCCCTCCACATTTTCTTCCAGGCCAAGCAATCGGACATTATTACGGCGCTGCTGGTTTTCAAATTCCTCGAGCTTCCAGCATACATCTATTGATTGTTTTTCCTACATACCTTGAATGATTGTAATTTCTAAACCTCCCCCTCCACAACAGCAGTTCGTTCTTCCACATGGGTGACTCGCTCAGACAGTCAGTGCACAGCTTGCTTGTTTTACGGATGGCACCCTGCAGTTTCTTAGTAGCAAGTAGTGATCTCTTACTTTCCTGTCCTACCTCTCTGCATCTGTTTAAGAGTCACATACAATAACTCCAATGTCGGAGGGGGGCACATTTCCAGAATTGTTGAATCCTCCTGTACCTCTTTGTAGCACATATCCTGAATCGGTCCCGCTACCGGTGCAAGCTGTCAGCGTAGATGCGGAATAGTCCCCTTTGAGCTTCCTAGTGGCTGAGTCCAAAGATCTCACTTTGGTCTTGGCCCGCCGTTTGGAGTTTATAGATCGGCTGCGATGCATTTTCTGTGTGGCCGATGATCCCCCCCTGAGACCGTCTCTTGTGATGATTCCAGCTCACTAATCTCTGATGTGTCAAAATCATCATTCAATGAGAAAAATGTATATCCTTCCTGAGAAAGCAGGGACGCACTCGCCCAGGAAGCTATAGCCCCATTGTTATTCTGATCTCCTGACGCACTACTGATATTGCCACCGTCAGTCTCCAATGTATCTGGTTGTGCCTGGGCATGCGCTGATGTGTTAAACTGAAATTGGGTTTATTGACAGTCTATATACTCAGTGGCTGTATCTGGACTAGCCCCACTAGCAGAGTCATCACAGCTTTTATCCTTGCTGTCATTTGGAATCTTGAGCCCAGCCATTGCAGTAGCCATAATCAGAGAGTCTGTCACCTCCAAAACCTCCTTTGAAAGTATCGTGGATGGGAGCCCGCCCGCTATGTTTACATCCATATGCCTCTCACCGCTCAGTTCCAAACCACCAGTTACATATTCTGTTGCCTGAGACTGAGACTGGGGAGGGAACTACCAAGCACAGAATCCACCTGGGCAGCCATTGGAGAATTACTACCCTGTACACAAAGGGCTGGGTCATCCGCCAAGAGAGATGGGCTATCTTCGTTCCCAAGTGCTAGAGGTGCAGAAACAAGGGAACCAGAAGGGGGTCCAGCAATATTTGGGGGTATTGATGCAGTGGCAATTAACACTCCAAACGCCTCCAGAACCGAAGGCTGACACATAGTGCCTTTTGTGGCAGCAGAGGCTGCGGCCCGTAACCTTGTAACGCCAACATCCTGCAGTTTGTTGTCCTCACCTTTCTTTTTGGGACAGCCTCGCCGCATCTGACCGGAGTTTGCACCCAAGTCCTGCGCGCCCTCTTTCGGGATTCCTTTAGTCTCCTTGGCTGCATCCTTGGCTGCATCCTTTGCAACACTCAAGTCTTTAACTATTTTAAGCATCTTGGGGTCCATCCTAGACTGGCGCCGAAGCGACCACTGCCGGAAAAATACTGAGAACCGTAGAAAGAGTTTCTGAGATCTGTAGCAGCCGAGGAACGCTATGCAGGGCACCGTAGGAGTAGCCCTGGTAGCCGAGCCAGCCACCCCTGACCCCTCAGAAGTCGGCAGCGTCGGGAGCCTGCAGAGTTTGAACAGCCTCGCAGTAAGTCCACCAAAACATATCCTTTATGTTAGCCAGACATTTCAAGGGTTTTCAAAGAGGGAGAGGAGGGTCAACGTTGCCCTCCTTGAAGTCAGTCAGTGGCCATCTTGCCCGGCACCGGATGTGATTTTCTCATATAAGTTCGTAAGATCAAGAAAAGCAGGATATAGTTTCCCTGTGAAGCCATTATCCAGATAATAATGGCATTAGTGATGTTTCACATTGACTATGAGAATTCCCTCTTTTTAGGATTGCCAAAAGGTTTTAGTCAGGGGCTACAGACAGTACAATACCAGGCAGCTAGGCTGGTCTGAGGCCAGCCAAGACATTGCCACACTAAGACCTTGATGAGAAAAGAGCACTTGGTCCCAGTTGCCCAGTGGACCACCTTTAAACCTGGTTGAATTATTTTTAAATCACTTTATGAGAAAAGCCCAATGTTTGTGTTCTCCAGATTTCAAAGCTATACCCCAAAACACAATCTCAGATCAGCCTACCACAGCTTGTTAGCTGTCCCTAAGTTTAAAAAGAAGAGGTAGGATGGCACCAGATTTTCTGTGATCGCCTTGTATCTTTGGAACTCTCTTCCCTCTGACAGAAGATCTACAAATGTTTATTCCAGATTTAGGACACTTCTAAAAACCAGGCTTTTCAAAACAATCTTATGGCTAGGCCTTTGACCTTGTTGTTCCCTCCTTTTTACTCGCCTGAAATCTGTTTGGTGTATGCGCGCTTTCCAAATGCTGTGTAACAGAACCTAACAAAACACAACAAACCAATACAAAAATTGAGAATATTTGAATATATAAATTGACATCAAGACAACAAATAAAGTAGAACTGAAGATATAAGCTTTTTAAGTTTGAGTTTAAAATAGCGTCATAAAGCACTAAGCACCTAAAGCGAGTATCTGGATTGTACTAGACTGGGTTAAAGTAAAAAAACTACAGCTGAACACTGATCAGATACATAGAGTAGGTTCATCCTGGTGGAACATTTATGTTCTGACTTGGAAAGTTTTCTCGTGAAAAAGTGGTCAGCAATGAGCTGGCAACACGGTAAGCTGCAAGCGGGGCTCGACAACGGTGGTGTGTTGGAGAGCAGGGCACCGGTGCATTCATTGATGTAGGCAAAGAAAGCTTGGAGTGGCCTAAATCCAGAAACCATGCCCAGAAAGGCCTCACCGTCATCTGGATGCAGTTCAGCATCAGTCTCGATGAAGCCCAGTACATTAGCTCTTAGAAACTTGTAAGGAAGTTGGATCGCCTTCAGCGGGACAAAATGAAAAGTTGGATGTAACTGGCAATTCCTTGTCATTGGCTTCAACTCAATGGTAATCCCAGTCTCCCTCCAGTGCCTCAGTGAAAACATTGGCAAAATGTTTCTAAGTCTCGGATCTATCAGTTTGGACAGGAGTAGGACTCACTTCAACAGAGGCCAGCTGCAGGGTCAAGGGCAAGTCCAGTTGGAACTTGCCAGTTGCAGGGAAAAGGCCTGTGCAAGCTCACACCGAAGGTCAGCCAAATGACAACTGGAGTCACTTACCGGGTCAAGTTGGTCCAGACTTCCTTTAGAATCCAGACAGCTTGGCAGTCCTTCTTGTGATTCTTCACATGTCTGAGAGTGGTCTGGGGAGAGGTCTGTGTGGTCCACTTTTCTATTCAGTAGCAGCTTGTGGGTGGAGGGCAACCCTTTGTCTCCCGCTTAAGCCAGTTCTCGACGCTCACCTTTGCCCGCAGTTTGGAGCAATCTTGACTAGGAAGACAAAAAGGAAGCAGGTCCAGGAGAAAGCTACATCTGTCAGTGACATGATAGGCATCCTTAGAAACTCATACGGCTGTTCCAAGTGTGAGCTCAGGAAGGGGCTTGGTACAGCCCCTAGGTCATCCTCCTGAAGGAAGAAATACACCATTGCATGCCCAAATCCCTTCATCCATTGTCTGGGAGTAATCCACATCTCACGACAGGGGAGCCATCAGTAGTCATGTGACACTAGGCACTGACAGAAAGGCCTTTTAGTTTATTAAGCGTGGAAGACAATTTTCAAAAAGTGTCTTTTTTAATAGTAATGTAAAATCCGACTTTACCTTTAAGTTTGATTTTACTTAAGTTTTAAAATTAGTCCATGAATCATTTTTCTTGCTGCTCCCAAGCTGAAATTCAGTGTTATATGGTATTATAATATAACCCAGGGTTTTCCTAGAAGACAGTCAGCCTTGCCACAGTGAAACATTACTTTGGAGATTTTTTCACTGTAAGCACATTAAAACATTATTTACTACATGTCCTACTTGTTTCTACTGTGCATCGTGTCTTATTGGGCAATAATGCCTATTTTAGTGGTGACATGGTTATTCAAAAGGAAGGTGTAGGGTTGCCAAAAGGGCGGTTTTGATAGGTCCAATTTACAGTTTTAAAATTGCACAGACAGGCTTCAGTGGCAAGCCTAGTGACATACTTTACAGGGCCAGAGCAATGGGTAGCACAATGATTGCTACAGACCACTATTAGCATTTTTTTAAACAGCCCTGGGGTACAGGTAGTACCATATACAAGGGACTTGGAAGCAAATACATGTGCCAAATAGATGCATTCTAATCTTACCATGACTAAAAAACAGGACTTTAGCACTGGTTGGAAGAGGTAAAGACACAGAGTTATATGGTCCACTAGAACGGGCTCAGCAACAGGAGGCAGATATCAGGGGGAATACAATGCAAAATATGGCAATTTCCAGCACATGATATTTAGTAAAGCAATTTTGATCACGTATTTTTTTCTGACCTTCCTTTGTTACTTAGTCTCTTCAGTCTTTTTCCTCTTTCCCTGCCTTATACACACCCCTTACACTTCCGTCTTTTGTCTTCTTTCATCCCTGTTCCATCACCATTTTGTTTGCGAATCCCTCCCATTCACATCCGTTCAATCTCTTCACTCAATCCTGTTCTCCTCCCTACCAACTCTTCTCACTTCCTTTTTGAATTATTTTCCAAACCTCAAATGAATAGTCTCATAAATACATCCAAGTATTACCGAACATTGATTGACTTTTTAATAGCTCTTTGAAATGTCAAATCTTCAAATCCCTTTGATGCACCAAACCTGATCATTTCTTTAAGCTGACAGATTTGAATAGAATTTGATAAGCTCACTCATCCATGTTATTGTTTTCAAATGGCTTAAATAAATGAATATGAATGCTGACGTGCCCTAAGTTTTTAATATTTTTAAAGGAATATTATTATAAGTGCAAATTGAACAAATATGTTCCTATGAAATCAATATTTTACGTTGCATCATAATGCCTGATATTTGGTTTCATTGTACAGTTAAACCATTATTTTAGTACATTTCGAATGCATAGGAGTTGAAAAACACTTTCTTGAATATCCATTTAATTCAGTGCTCAAACTATATTTCAAATCATTAAATATATTTTAGTGCTCTTTGATCATTTCTTAGTTCTTACTTGGCCTTAAAATGGCAATCTTTTCATATTTTGAGTTTTCCATAGATTGAAATGCAGAGATTGCAAATGATGATTTGACATTATCTTTATATTATTTGTGTTTGTGTGCATTATATGGTTAGTGGTAGCTATATGAAAATGAAAATGTAAGTATGCTGATTTTTATTCAGCTGTACAAATCCGTCCTGTTTAGAACATTTATACTGATATCAATAAATAAGACACATCATTTTAGGGTTGCTAATTACTCAGTGCCTCATCTGTTATCAGGGCATAGTTGCGTAAACTGCAGAGAGACAGCAGTGCACCTCCTGCCCGAAATCCACACAGTCTTGTGTGTCTGGGCTTTCGGAAGCAAAAACAAAGGAAGATGAGCAAATACAACATTGTGTAGAGGCCACATGGAGTTAAGAGATGCACCTGCTACAGGAGTCAGGCAGAGGCATGGCAGAATTTGCAGTTGGTGCTGCCAGGACCAATATGTTCGAAGGACAGACCACAATACCTGCTCTACCACACTTAAGATATTTTATCACACATGAATCTGTATATTTTTATTGTTTTGAAGGGAACCACATAATAAAGTCATTTGTATTGATTTTTTAAGGAGTTGGTTTTTACTACTAGGAACAAATGTACCCACTCTAACATCACCAATCAAATAATAGTTATATTTTCTTGCCTTCTTTTACTGCTGTTGATAATAAGACATATTTTACTAGGCAATTTGGTTTCTATCCTGTAAATATTCTGGAAGTCAAACCGCGTGGCAATGAGGTTGTAACATATTTTAATTGTAATAATAGGCTCACTCTCTTTACATTCTTCCACCAAAAGAGAAGACTGACGATAAAGTTGGCAGTTGTTCAATTATGGACTCCATATTTTGTGTTCTCACCGAAAGAATAATGAAGGGAGAAGTAAACCAAGCCTTTGATAATCAATTTGAAAGAGAAAAGTTGCCAAAAGAGGTTATAGATCTTAATGTCTATTTTTAGTACAGTAAGGGTTTGGGACGGGTCAAACCATACATAGTCAGTTAGCTAGGGGAACCTAAATGTAGTCAAGGAAAGACATAGGAGCAAATTAGTGAAAAGCTTCACCAAAACAAATGTTGCCTTGCCAAGAAATAATAAATAGTAGAGTGTCCTGCAAAATGTGATAGCGTGGATCCTTCCCAGCACAACTGTTTAGAAACTGCATATGGCATATAAGACAAGAGTGGACAGTGGTACTTATAGTAAAAGTTAGGATGATACTCATCATTTCACCTAGGACAGTTTCCTTAGTTTGACTGAATGAAAACAAAGGAACTTCTTAAGGAGAGGGGCCCTGACTTCTGAACTGCATCCTTCAGGATTGTCTGTCTTCCTTAGTTGGCTCCCAACCATCTGACAAAAATCAAACATGTGGATGTGTTTTAAGTTCAGGCCTTACTTTAATATCCAGTATCAAGGGGGCGATTTCTTGCTGTTGCTTCTAGGAAAAATAAATCGTAATAATATAATAATAATTGCCTTTCAGAATCTGCCACCATATTACAGCCCTTCCAGACGTCAGTTTTCCATTTGATCAAAAAAGCCTTCATATGATTAAAGTGTCAATGCATATTAGTGTTCAGGGGGGGCTTTAGAATGCCTTCAAACTATGAATCAGGTCCGAGTCAAACTATTTCAGTTTCAGGAAATTACTGATCACCAGTTTCTTCAAAATTGCATTCATCCGCGCTTGAAACATGAATGGAGAGTTTGAGGAAAACTTGATGGGTACCATTGTAATTGTACCAACAACATCCATATAATTACCAATATGTGTAAATTGGAAATATTCTAAAGATTCAGCTTTACACATTCCGGAGAGAGTGCTATGTTGCCAACAAGGCAGGTCTACCTTTCTAAGTTCTCCTGCACCAAGGAATCAAAAGATAGCACCAAGAAACAGACCAACGTGAATAATTGGTACATATATGGATTTGAGTTCATCAAAAACTTCATAGCATTTACCGATATGGTTCAAGGAATTACATAAAGGACATTAAGGTGGACTCTTTTCCTAATCTGGAAGATTCAGGAGTGGCTTTCAAATTGTAAGTGCAATGAAGAAAACGAGCTGTAATATTTTAGATTACCCAACTGCTGATATAAATAACACAGGTAAACTAAAGTGCAGACAATTCCTCTCACCAAGACGGTAGCAGAACCTGCAGAGTTATCACTTTTTTCAACTTGGACTGGAGTGATAAATCATCTTGAGATTTGAAGCCCTGAAAAAGGAGGAAACACTACCATGTCATTTTTTATAAGAAAATGATTTCTTCATTGCAGGTTACCCTAATGTATGCTATCATAACTTTGGACCCAGCCAAATGCAAATCAGTCTTGACCCTGCTCCTCATGGGAACAGTCTAGTCCGATCTGCCAAGCTGGATCCTCCCTGGACCGGAAACCATCATCCTGGGATCTCTTTTGGGGTAGCATCAGCCAGCTAGCTTGAATCCAGTGGCACAGCGAGCAAGGGACTCACGTCTGGGCATACTCATCCCACTTAGGGTCAAAAGTGCTGGGGCAAAACATGATGGATGGAATACTGAATAAATCAAACTTTTACCCCAGTCAAGAGATCTGGGTTAAATCCATTGTTTTTTTGCTCACTACGCCACACAAGTTTGGAACCAGCCATATGCAAATCGGTCTTGACCCTTCTCATCGGAACAGCCTCTTTGGATAAGCCTGACTGCTCTGTTTTAAAACACCAGAGGTTGAGCACATGTTATGTTTTAGTGTGTATCTAGCTTACCCTGACTAGAGTGGTGGTTCCTGCTTGTACAGGGTGCATACTCTGAAAGCCAGATACCCCATTTCCAAAAACCCTATGTATAAAGATATGTTACACTTGTGTCAAATGTTCCTGTAATCTTCCACATGAGAATTGGTACCCTAAACATACCTAATACGCATTGTTTCCCAACTCAGGGAATAGCTCAGCATGCGACCAGACCTGCAAGAATCAATGGTGCAAATTAGCACGTTAAAGGATCCACATCACTCAAGCTGCAACACACCTTGGAGATTCTATTCAGAAGTAACATGCTGGATCAATAAATACATTAATGAATGAATAAGTAAATAAATAAAGGTGTAGACACCAGATAGTAGGGCACATGAAAGTCATCAGTTCTCTTGAGATGGACATGTTTAAACCACAGCCTGCATCTATCAGCCATCTTGCCTTTAGTTAATAAATGTTTACAAATTACCTTTCCCTGATGTATGATGAGTACATTTGGATCATAAGAAACCAATGGGCAGAGCAGAACCACAGTAATAGGAGCTTCCCTGCCTTGAAAACAAAATATACATTTGTTTTCAATTAATATTCCCTAGACATTGGTCATATGATTTGTCTGTAGGAGCATCTGTCTCGAGATTATATCTGAAAATATACATTTGAATGTTGTGTACATTTAGTGGAATCATTAAGAAATGCTAATCCCTACAGGAATACCATTTTTCGTTTTTAATTTAAATAATGGAATTTCAGCTACATGACCATGAATACAGTAGTCTACATTTAGTGAATTTATACTTCACACCAAACCTCCTTTTATGATGCAGCTATTAAATATCACAGCTGACTTAGAACAGTGCATTTAAATATACTTCACAAATAAATCGTACTTCCGTGATTATTATGCATTATATCATGCTATGGTATTTCCGGTTGATGTTGTGCTACGTTATATTAACTAATGTTGTTTTATATCACATAGACTGACCTATTGTTTGGTCTAGAGATGCTGAAAGAAGTCATTGTCCGCTGACTCTTCTTTCCTGTTGCCTTGGACACCATCTGCCACCACACACTCATCAACCGCCTGCACCAGTGCAGTATCAAAGATGACCCTCTTAGATGGATGGCATCCTTCTGCTTGGGGTGAACACAGATCTGTCTCTCTCCCTTCACCTCTCAGCCATAGCACACCATTTGCAGTATCCGGCAAGGCTTGTCTATCATTCCCACCCTTTTCAACATCTGCATGACACCACTAGCAGACATCGTCATGGCCCACAAAATCAACAGTATCACCTATGCCGACTACATCCAGCTCATTCTCTCACTCTCAGCAGACCCCACTACAATAAAAACCAACTTTCACAACTGCATGAAGAAAGTCTCAGCCTAGATGAAAGACAACTGCCTCTAACTCAATGTGGGCAAAAGAGAAGTAAAGATCTTCGGCAGCCAAACCTTCCTCTGGGACGACTCCTGGTGACCATCTGAGCTTGGACTCACCCCCACTCTGAAAGATCATGCCCTCAACCTCGGCATCATCCTAGATAGTGAACTTTCCATGAAAGGACAGGCCAATGCTGTTTCCTCGGCCTGCATTCACACACTCCACATGCTCTTGAAAAATGGCACCCTTCGGCATCAGAAAAACAGTGACACAGGCCCTCATCACCAGCAGTCTGGACTATGGCAACGCACTCTATGCAGGCACCATCAGCGAACTCATGAACCTGCATGATCCAGAACACTGCCGCCAGTCTGATGCTCAACTTGCCCCCAAAACCTGAAAGACATCCACTGGCTCCCCATCCAGAAGATATGCCACTTCAAGCTTCTGAAACATGACTACTAAGCCCTCCATGACCAAGCACCTGCCTAAATGAACCAACACTTAAAATTCCACTGGCCACTAAGAAACCTCCACTTCGCTCACCTCACTTAGACAGCAAGCATCTGCCGCTGCTGCACCGGAGGTTGGACGATACTTCTACCACCTCGCTGCCAAATCCTGGAACGCCCTTCACCTTTGAACTTCACCCTCATTGGCGGCTTTCAGGAAGGGGATCAAGACCTGGCTCTTCGACTGAGACCTGAATTTTTAACTGAGACCCTCAGCCCAGCGCCTGGATACCTTCACTGGTGATAAGTCACTCCATATGAGAACAGCTTGTTTGATTGGTTGCTGTCACAGTACTCACTATTTGTCAACGCAATGTCCCAGAAAGAATTTAAAGTGTTAAGTATGAAAGTATTAAGTGGAAAGTATAACATATAATTATCCCCTTATAACAGTATACTTCTTTGTGTGACTGTATTACAATTACAATTCTAACTATTTTTCCTTCAGTCATTCTGAGTTGCTTCACTCATGCATTGTATTACACGCTGTAATATCTCATGCTGATTTAGTTAACATTTCAAAACCATCTCTAAATACATTTTACATTCATATGAGTGGAAAAAAAGCTCTACACGGGCTGTGCTGTATCTTAATTAAATCCTAATGGACATAAAACATAGTATTAATCACTTTAATTATCTTAATTGCACTGTAATGAAAATTGATTACTTAAACAAACATGATAGTTTGATGACTACATGTTAAGGAGTGAGAGATAAAGTATCAGACTTTGATGTATCCAGTTTTCAATGGGCAAAAAAAGGCAAAGATGTCTCAGTTAATATAAGCTGTTAAACTGGAGGTATGCTGCCATATGCAACATATTTTAAGGGTGAATCAATATTAATTCACATATTTACTTGACATCGTCATTAATATTTACTGCTTTCACGTTTCCCAACTCTATGGGGACTGGTGTTTCTGTACACTCTTCTGTTGTCAATATCAGTAAAAAATGTGTTAAGATTTAGGAGCAGAGAATGCACAAACAAAATTAGCTCAGTACTAGAGACAAACTGCTGATAAAAAATAAAAGCATTTAATATCGTATATCAATGAAAATAAGCAATAAGGAGGTAAAGAATACATTAATAAAGCAAATACAATACAAGCAAGTTTTTAAATGTAAGACAATGGGCTGCATTAGGATGAAACAAGCGATATCTTTTAATCCCATATTGAGTATGACATATTATAAGAAAAAGAGAATACTATGGGCTTGCATTATAAAAATCAGATTGAGGAAGCAGAAAAAGCAATTAGCACCGTTAGGCAATTAAGTAGTATATAGATAAAAACATCTGATTTAGAACGTGATTTTTTAAACTGCTCTCTTCTTGTGCTAATGGTACCTTTCTGTCCCTTCCAGCTGTTTTGGACCTGGAGACGTCTGTGGCCCGTAGCAGGTATAGCACTAAAACTCATACACTTAACTGCTCTGAGCCAGCACAAGTGTTCATGATACCCCCCACACCCCGACCCCCCTAGATCTGGATTTATCTGCTTAGTCCTCAAATTTGAAGCCAAGTAGCTCAAATAAGCAGGATTTACATGTCGGACCAACAGTATTGAGTTAAATATTAGATCCAGTGGTAGTAATTTTAGACCCTCATTAAAGTTGTAAACGGAGCAGTAAGGACCCTGCTGGACACCTTGTTTTATGTTGTGGTACTTAACGCCTTAACCGTGGCGGTTTTTCCGCCGCGGTGCGGGCGTTCTAAAGAGCGGGTGGGGCTGCGTCACCCGTTGGACGTGCGCAGCACCAGCGAGGTAGCGCTCGCGACGTCCAACGGCCGACGGCAGCATGGAACAGGTTAATTACTAGAACATGATACAACATACAAAAGAGACAATATATATGATGCGCTTTTACTTGAGATGACATTTTCATTTGTACATTTTCATGCTTGAAAATACAGAACAAAACATTGGGGAACTGAGTTAAATAAGATATTTATGGAAGTTGATTATAATTCAACACTTTCTAAAACAAATGGCTTCGAACAAATGCTTCTGGTCTCAACAGTGCACCACATAATTTTCTTATATTAAATTGTGAAGCAACAGGTTCTGTTGCATTCTGAACACCATGGTGATAGGTTAGACAAAGTGACGTTTTAATGTTTGGGCAATGTGGGGTCTGGCCCAGGGCTCTAGACTTTCAGGGGCGCCCCTGATAGGGCCACCTCTGTTCTGCAAAGAGTCTTGCCCTGATGACCTTTACTAATTCTTAAACAGATTGTTTTAAATACCGTTTTGGCTTAATTTGTTTTTAATGTGGGTGATATGTGAGAGTCTATTACATACAGTCTGTAGAGAAATGTTGTGTTTCATACAATATCCATACAACAGTTTATTTTAAATCAAAACAGGACCTCAAATATGAGAAATTGTAGGGTGCCACAGAGATTACTTTCAGTAATATCAGTGAGCTGCTGTGTTACAATATTGAAAATACATGCCACAATAACTGAATATTAGATGTAAATACATTTCGAATTTGGATGAGTGTGGCTGTACACTGCACGTAACCTGGCTAAAGAGGACATAACAGAGCCCAAACACGTTTGGGCAAGGGCCTCCAAAATCATTAGATGTCCCCGTTTAGAGATTTTATTATTGCCCATTTTTGCAGGTGGGAATGTGTAGCTCTAGTTCGTTGGATAATTTTTAAAAAGCTGAGCCTTGAGTTCTTTCACTAAGTGTGGCAGTCAAATAGTACTAAAGGTTAAGAAAGATACATAACACTTATGCTAAGTTCCACAGGCTTGGTTAATTATTGTTTAACCATCATGCACAAGGTTTGGCCCATCTTGTGTCACAGGGATTGACACTGTTAGCCAGCACTCCATAAACTCACAAGTTAAGCACCATGGACCCTGGTCAAATTAATCAATGAAAGTGCTGATCTCAGGTAAATGGGATTCCCCTGCATTTAACTTTATGCACAATGCTAAACTCAGACCTTTGGTCTAAACTTAGGAGTAGTAGCTTTACAACTGTACTCGGGCAGGTCTCCGTCTTGAGTACAGACGTAAAGATAGTTTTCGGAAATACCCTTTGTGAATTCCCAAAGTCGTAAACTTGGATGTTTGATGTAAGTTTGTTATGTTATTTAAATTTATAAGGTGCACAGCTACCCAAAAGGGTTTCCCGGTGCCAGCCAGATAGGGAGAAAGGAGAAGTGAGTTATTGATTGAATTGTCATGTCTTTACTCTTTCATGGTACCTTCAAAAACAGATCCCTCCCATATAAAGATAGGAAGAGAATTCCATAGAATGGGACCCAGAAAGGAAAAGGATCTACCGCCCATCCTCATAAGTTTGAATCTGAGGATAACAAATTTGTACTGTCCAGCAGAATGCTGGAGGCGAGGAGGTGAATACATTTGGATTAATGATTGCAAATATTGTGGAGCTATTCCAGATTTGGTTTTAAACATCAAGCAATTAGGCTTTAAATTTAGCACGATTCTCCACTTTAAGCCAGTGGAGATTTGGAAGAGAGTCAGTAGCTGACACAGTTCTTGGGACCTGACACTGTAGCCTAGCAGCTGCATTTTGCACCACCTGCAGCCTGCGTATTGCCGTTTTTTTTAGCTTAAGTATAGCACATTGCCGTAGTCCAGCCTAGACGTAATAAAGGCATGGACTACAGTACACTGCACAGAGTGGGGTGTCATCCACAACATTTTTATTAGACCTTTTCAATGGTAAAGCAGGTTGAGGCCACCTTCGTAATTTGTTGTGTCATAGACATGGTCATTAATGATGAAACCCAGGTTGTGAACTTGATGGACCGGCTGAGGTAGGGTGCCCATCTCGCAGGGCCACTGTTGAGAATCGCACGGATCTTGCTCTTTTCCTAGGATCATTTCTTCAGTTTTATCTCCATTTAGTCTGAGTAAGTTATTTTGCATCCAAGATGCGATTTTCCTCAGACCAACCTAAAGAGCAGAAGAATCAGATCCCTTGGATGGAGAGAGGGAAAAGATTATCTGCGTGTCGTCAGCATAGGAAAATATGGACAACCACGCCTGTTCAGCAATACCTGCCAGTGGGCGAACATAAACGTCGAACAGTAAAGGACTTAGCACAGAGCCCTGGGGAATTCCATAGGGAGATCGATGGAGATTAGAGCTGGGCATTGACATGTTTTTCACGGATCTTGGAGAACGCTGGGAGCTGCAAGATTGGACGGTAATTAGATGGCCTGGTGTGATCAGCGTTGGGTTTCATCAAAAGAAGGAGCACCATGGCGTGTTTCCATTCAGGAGGGATAAAACTTTCCTCTAAAGAGGCATTAAGGAGGTTCATGATCAGCAGGAGCGTGGGAGCCTCAAGCTGTTTCAACACTGAAGTAGGGAGAAGGTCACAAGGGGAGCCTGATTTGATGCTAGCCAGGAGGACCAAACATCTAAGTTTTCCTTTGTGAACCGGGCCCACAGTGTATAGAATACATTAGTGTGCTCTCTCAAAGGTCTATGATACATAGCCAAGGACCTTACAACAATTAATACTTTTTCACACATCAATTACATCCCTGCTCAAACCTTACTGACACATATAACTGATACCAAGATGCCTGGTGATTGCAGAGTATTAATTTCAATGATCCATCAGACCACAAATTGGCCTTCAATTCTATAATTTCTAAATATAATTAGCAATGTTATTGCAAATTAATTTTAGTATTTTGTAAAGCATGCTGTTCTGCCAAAAAACATAGCATCCATTTGACTGAGGAAATACACTGTGTTTTCTCTGAAACATTTATTGGTGGAGTATGGATAAAAATACGGATTCCATTGGCTGAATGACCTGAAAAATGCTTCTATACTTGTGAAGATAACCAGAGGATAAGAATTTGATTTCTCTCTGTTGGAAAAAAAAATCTATATGTAATCTTTTCGGTTTCTCTTTAGGTGACAAAATTCGAGGGTGCACAGTACTGTAGTATACACACACAGTGTGAACTGCAAGGAATCCATTTAACAGTTAGATGTGCGATAGAAGGTTACATTAATCAATCACAATTCCCTCACATCACTCAGTCTAAGTTATTTAGTCAAAAGAACATGGGGTCGATAATATCTCTATTTCTGTCAATTTTCCGAAACTTTAGGATGATATGAAACTACACTTACTTTTTGTGAAATGCACTTTGATGTATGTAGAGTGAACAATGAACAAGATGGTATTCTGTGTATTTAAAAAAACGTGAAATCATGGCAACAGGACACGAGAAAATGTCTATCGCAAAACATTTTGTGTTTGAACCAGTCTACCACAAGATATTTTGTTCCCTGCGGAAAACTCTTTTCTCATCTGCAAAGTTCTATACATTTAGCGAAATTCGTAATACAAGTCTTTGCCTAGGCTTACACAGAACCCAATGTCTGGGGTTTGAGGTCAGTAATGCCAAATCTTAGACAACATTTTCTTCAGTGTGCGGTGGGGAAAGTGTAAGAAAGTGGCTCTATATATACTGGACCAAAGTAAGGTACAGTGTGTATAGAGTCCCCAGAGGTATAACAGAGGTTAAAGTTAGATATAACCTTACTCTCTAAAGTGGTAGCTTGGTCGAGCAGTAAGGCAGTATCAGAGGACAGTGTAAAGCATTTGTTGTACACACTCAGTCAGCAAAAGGTTTCATGCACTCAAGAACTGAACTCTAGACCAATTGTTTTTTTTATCAAAAGACATAGTTGTTTCATTTTAAGACCAACAGGTATCAAAATATACTTTTCTTAATATGAGTGACTTTAGGTAATTACTTTGCTGATAGGCAATAGACTTTGTAAGTACAATAGCTACAGTGGTTGCAATATGCAACACAATTCTAAACACAATTTAACATTGATCTCAATGTTTTTTTTCTACATAAATGCAGTTAGATTACTTTGAGGATTACTTTTCTAACCACAGGACTGGATCCTAGATTCAGTCCCAGGACCTAAGCGGTAAACAGTTAAGGAAAAGCGTTTTGGTTACAGTTGTGATTTTTAAAGAATATAAATGTATTTTCAAAGTTGACACTAAGAAACTTTTCAGTGAAAAACAAGCAGTGTTATCCTATGGAAGGAAATTCAAGTCACAGGTAAAGTAGGTTCTTGTTACTTTTGTAATCCAGTACTGGACTCCTAGGTTCAGCACTGAACCTAGGAGTCCAGGTTTAGTGCCTAAGACAGGTAAGACTGGTAAGTAATTACGGTTTGATAGTTGGTACGATTTTTAATGATTATTTCTAGTTTGCAAAAATCGACACAGAAGAAATTTCACAGAAAAACAGTCAATGGTTTCGTATGGAAGAAAATTCAGGTTACGGGTAAGTACAGTTAGGATTACTTTCTCGGTTCAGTACTGGGCTAAAAGGTACAGTACTGGCTTCTCTCCTGATCACAGGTGAGTAATCTGGGATTCGGTATTCGGCCTATTTTAGATGAATATTTTAAAGTTTCAAAACTCCACACTCAGAAGAAATTTCAAGTGAAAACCAGTCAATGTTAACCTATGGAAGGAAAGTGAGTTATCGGCTTTTAAGTAAGTACTCAACTGGTGGAGTTAAGGTTCTGGGCATAGACTTAGGGGTCTCCCAGGGTCAGAAAGGTACAGTAGTTACACCCTCAGCGGCACTGGGGCCGCCGGGTGCAGAGAGAGTAGGCTCAATGTAATCCAATGGAGGGTAGGAGGCTTTTGGTTGGTGGCTGCAAGCAAGCAGGCCACGCGGCTGTGGGAGCTGGGCTCCTGGTCACTTACTCAGGGAAAGTGGGGAAGTAGAGTAGTTGTTGCACTTTCAGCGGCACTCGGGCGGCTGGGTGCAGGGTGCTTTTGAGCCGTCGGGCGCTCAATGTTATCCAAAGGGAAAGTTAAAAAGTAAACAAAGGCTGAAGACTTGGAGACGGAGATTCTTCAGGTGCGACTACCACTTCCAGAGGTAAGTTGGGATCTTGTCGAAGAGGTAGGTACCCCAAAGGAGGGCACAGGGGGCCGCAGGGCGCCAGGTGCAGAGATGTCTTTTGGTGTCGGGAAATCTTACCCACAGTTGGTCGCGGTTGGAAGGGTCCCTGGTTCTGAGGTTGCAGGCGTCGTCTGGTTCATCGAGGAAGGTCTTTGGGCACTGGACTTCGGGTCCCAGTCGCCGGGGGAACGTCCTTGAGGTGTTGGGTCACTCAGGCACAGGCCGGGCTTGGCGGGTGCAGAGTGGGCTGGATTTGCAGTTCCTGGCTGGCACCAGGGTTATTGCTGTTTGAGCAGAACCACTGCTCATGGGAGTCCCAGTCTCTTGGAAGGTTCAAGGCAGGCAGGTCCTCCGGGGTTGTCGAGGTTGCTGTCCGCAGGAGATGCCGGAGTTTCACAGGAGCAGGTTCAAGGATCAACAGGCCTGTAGGGTTCCGGGGCCAAGTCAGTGGGCATCGTCCTTTTGTTAGCAGCTGCGCGGCAGGTCTTCTTGTTTCTTGGTCTTCTTGTTGTTGCAATCGGGATCTGAGGAAAGAAGGTTCAGGGTGCCCCTAAATACTAAATTTAGGGGTGTTACAGGTAGGGCAAGGGCAGGGACCAATGGGTCCCTGTCCTAGGGTGGGTACACCCTCTAGCCTGCTCCTCACCTGTGGGAGGGGGGCAGGAGCCTAGCTGTGATTGGGCAGGGCTCCCCATATTCAAGGGGGCTGGAGCCTGGAGTCATGCTTCACCTCGCCTCTCCCACCTGAGGGATGGGGTTGGCATAGGCTGGCACACCCCCTTTCCTCACTTAGAGTTTCCCGTCATTCTTCCAGCCTGAGTAGGGGTCAGAACCAGTGGGGGCCAGTTGCTGAGTACAGCAAGTGGCCTGGAGAAGCTCACAAAGGCGGTATGCCTTTGAAGCTTCCCCTGCCCATCCTGGGGGAGGAGGCCTGGCACCTCGTCCCAGGATGTGCATTGTTTCAGGTCCCCAAGAGCGACAGGCTTGCAACCCAGGGGTCCAGAAACATGTCTGCTGGTGGCAGCCTCGTCAGCTACATAGTCAGGACACTGGGAGTTGGTTAGGTTTCAGGGAGCATCTCTAAGATGCCCTCTGTCGTGCATTTTACATTAAATCTCAAACTGGCATCAGTGCGGGTTTAATGTGCTGAGAAGTTTAATATTAAACTTCTCAGTCTCCAGTGGATCCATCATGGTGCTGTGGAGTTCGTAATGATGTCCTCCCAGCACCATATACTCTTAATGACACCATTTCACTTACAGTGCCCAGGAATGGCACTGGGTACTGTAGGGGCACAGGGCTCATGCACCTGTGCCCACACCACTGGCATAGGGCACCCAGCTAGAGGGGTGACTTATGGATGCCAGGGCAGTGAGCTTGTGGGCATGGCACACAGGGATGTGTGCCATGTCGACTCTCTGTTTAGTTCTGTACTTAGACACTCAGCCTGCAAAGGCAGTGTGTGGGTGTCAGGGTACCGGGCCCCTAAGGGTGGCACAATAAGTGCTGCAGCCCGTAGGGGTCTTCTCTGGTCACCACGCCCTGGGTACCTAGGGTACCATTTACTAGGAGCTGACAGGTGGCCAGAGATGCCAATTGGGTTTTAGTTTCAACACAGTTTTAGGGAAAGAACACAGGCCCTGGGCACCTCGTTGGCAGGAGCCCAGGGCACACTCAGTCAAAGTACATCAGCAATTCAGCAAAATGTGGGGGCATACCCATGCAAGAAAGATGGCACTTTCTCACAGAGGGGCATCTTGGGTAGTGGCTGCCCACTAGAGCAAATATTGAATGAGTAACTGTTGGCTAAGGCACGGGCCACCCATTCCACAAAAGAATGTTTTAGTTTTACATGTCCTAGAAGTGAAAATATGTATATTTGTTTATCACTACCGCCATGCCTACCTCTCTCATAGGCTAACATTGGTGTTACCTTAGTCCATCTAATAAGTGATAATGTTCAATGGGAACACGTAACCAGTTAATATTTGGTGTCTTTGGAATTGTAATGAAAAATTATATCTCATGGCAAAGTCAGATTTTACATTACAAATTAGAAAATGGCACTTATAGAAAGTTGGCATGCTCCTGCTGTAGCCATTTAGTGCATGTATCTAGGTAACATGACTGGGTGTAGCTGACAGTTGAACTCTCTATATTCCTTTTAGACAGCCGTACACACTAGTGAGCTTAGATATGCCATTTTCTGGTAGGAAAGGGAAGGTGCAGCTTGGCACACCCCTATTTACACTTGAATCAGCAATTCAGCAAAAAGTGGGGGCATACCCATGCAAGAAAGATGGCACTTTCTCACAGAGAGGCATCTTGGGTAGTGGCTGCCCACTAGAGCAAATATTGAATGAGTAACTGTTGGCTAAGGCACGGGCCACCCATTCCACAAAAGAAGATAAAGGGAAGTAGGGCAAGTGACTTTGGAAGTGTCGGTCTACCCAAACAGATCAAATAGAGGGGATCTAGAGGTTATGTGGGGTGAGAGGGGCAGTGAGCTAATTTGGTAGCTTCATGCACAATCAAATGAAATGTGGAGAGGCTGGGTGAATGAGAGGAGTAGTTGATTATGCAGCCCACTCTATCCTAACAAATGAATAGAAGTGGAGGAGTGCAGATATCTTAGATTTAGAGAACCAACTCCCAAAAATAATGAAATGCAAAATGGGAAGGATGAGTAGGCAGAGGCACTCTCCAAACACATGACACACAGTGGTAGTAGATTTGTTATGTGGGGGGCAGTTGCCTAAACCAATCCACAGTCTGGCACAACTGATAGGATTTGCAGATGTTCTTCGTGGAGTCCTCTAAAAAAGCCACAGTGTCACAATTGAGGCATGAAAAGAGAAGTGGAGAGTAGAGAGTAGCACAAAGTGATGGTAGGATCAGCAGCCTCAAGAGAGGCAGGGAAGTTGTATCATCCAAATGAGGCAGAGGAGTATGGATGGTTCCTGCTGGTCAATCTCTTTCCTTCAACCTTCTCTTTTTGTTATTGTTGATCCTCTCTGCAGGGTCATCCTCAGTCTTTTTGCCTTCAACCTCTTGTTCTCTGAACCAGTTTTTGTTGGATTTTAGGAATCTGCAGTTTGTACCATTGCTAAAGTGTGTGTGCTCTCTCCTTAAAACATGATAGAATTGGCTTATACCCAATTGACATACTTGATTTACATTTAAGTTCCTAGTAAAGCAGCACTACCTGTGCCCACGCCCTTTCAATTACAATCTACTAGTGGGCCTGCAGCATGGACTTTGCCAGCCACTTAAGTAGCACTTTAAAGATGTCTCTGGTCTGACACTGCAGCCTGTGTTCAAAATAACCTTTTGCCAGGCTTGAACTGCATTTAATATGTGGGACATGTACGTTTTAGTTTTACATGTCCTAGAAGTGAAAATATGTATATTTGTTTATCACTACAGCCATGCCTACCTCTCTCATAGGCTAACATTAGTGTTACCTTAGTGCATCTAATAAGTGATCATTTTCAATGGGAACACGTAACCAGTTAATGTTTGGTGTCTTTGGAATTGTAATGAAAAATCATATCTCATGGCAAAGTCAGATTTGACATTACAAATTAGAAAATGGCACTTATAGAAAGTTGGCCTGCTCCTGCTGTAGCCATTTAGTGCATGTATCTAGGTAACATGACTGGGTGTAGCTGACAGTTGAACTCTCTATATTCCTTTTAGACAGCCGTACACACTAGTGAGCTTAGACATGCCATTTTCTGGTAGGAAAGGGAAGGTGCAGCTTGGCACACCCCTATTACACTTGAATAGGCTGTGTACTGCCTTTACACAAAAGGCCTGCATACCCCTTGCAGATAATCTGAAGCCAAGATAGGGAAGGCAGGATGTCTATGCACTTAAAAGGGAAACCTCTAGAAGCCCCCCCCACTTCAAAGGAAGGCCAGGTATAAATAATGGACTTTAGGCACCAACCCTTTAGCACACTTCTGGACCTGTGGATACTGTGCAAGAAATAGGACTGCTATGTTACCTGAAAGGACTGCAAATCTGATGGACTTCTGCCCTGTTGCCTGCTGATCTCTTACCTAGGCGATGAGGAGTAGACATGCATCTGTCAAACCCTGGACCAAAAAGTGAGCTGGCCTTCTGACTAGAGCCTCAGGGACGGAAGGGTCCCACCAATTTGAACCCAGTACCTAGACTCTGCCATCTGTGAATCCTACTCTGCCAAATGGTGCCACTCCAGTACTGGACCCTTGGAAGTGAGCCTGAAGGTGCGCTGCCAGCCCATCTGTGGATGTATCAGTATTGACACCTCCCCTCTGCTGTGTGGCACAACACCAACTGATGCATCACTTCTGCTGCAAGAATCCTATCAGTGCAAGGACTCCTCATCAACCTTGCAGCCCGCTTTGGAACTGCCACTTGAGCAAAGCTTTCCCGACATACGCCCTTGCAATGCAAATCTGTTGTTGAAGGCCACCAAAGACCACGGCTTGTCTCTGAATTGAATAAAACTAAGGTTATGTGTTTTTCAGCAAACACAGCACCCGACAGGAAAAAAACACCAGTGGTAAGCAGCAGGAAACAGAATATTGCACTGTGACTCCTAAAAATTCCTGGGAGTAGTGGTCGATACAATGTTCACTCTTAAAGAACAATTAAACTCCAGAAAAGCTCAAGCAAACTTCTCTTTGCATTAAACATGTTAAAATTGAAACTACTGTGTCCATCAAACTCCCACCTACTAAAAGTCATTGTTGCCAAGTTTCTCCCGACCCTCACCTATGGCCCCGAAATATTCAAAGGTCAAGACGCCAAGTTCCTGAATCTCCAACAATCAGGTTTATTCAAACTAATTTTCCGGGTTCCGCACTTCACGTCACAAGCTCAAGTTCGCTTGGAATTCGGGCTATCAAACCAACATCCAGTCAGACAAGCTGCAATAATAAAAAATGTCCTGGAAACTAAAAGCAGCGCAAGAGGATTCCATGTTGGGGTATTGTTGGAAAGAAATGAAGAACCAACCCAATGGAACAAAGTCTGGCCCACTGTACTCGAACATGAATTAACAATGCTAGACTTGCACAGCGCCTGGGATATGGATTATAGTTTCATCGCATTAAAAAAAATAGTCGAAAACGCTGTAAAACAAAAGGCTTTGATAATGGACAAAGCTGCTCTATCAAAGAAAAAACATGGCTGGATGTTCTATCCACATACGGGACTTGATTGCCCAGCCGTATCTTGTCCAGCATATAACTCCACCAATCCAGCATCAGCTACTTTTGGTCAGACTGGGAGCATTTACATCAAATTACCGGGTCCCAACATGGAAACAATCATGGCCAACCATGCTTTGCAGACTTTGTGGACAGGCTGAAGAATCCCTAATACACCTATTACGTATTTGCCCAGCTGTGAATTATTTGAGAATGCATTATTTACTCAATGCATTCCGTTCCTTCCAAGTTACATCTTGCCGACCAGCCGTAATGCTATTATTAAATAGCCACTCATTACGGACCTCATGTAGGGCAGCCAGATTTCTGCAGAAAGTTAGCTCATTACTATCAAAATAAACACATTGTGTTCATAGGTATACCGCATTAGCAAGTACATATGGTATTTCCACCGGGCTTTTAACCATGAAGATAACAACACCTGCTATTTGCAGAAAACTTTGAATCCTGAAATTGATTACTGATAACCTGAGGTCGTGTAATATTAAGTTTACATTTGCATTTTGCACATGACTTTAGCCAAGCAGCTGAGGACTCATACACATTTTGCACTCCTAGCACACAACCATTGATATGCACATGATTTTGGCTATGTCATTGAGGATTCACACGCATTTGCACTTTTCACATACAATCATTGCAACGAAAGTTGACGACCACCAATGATGCGCGTCACATTGCATAGTGAAATTGCAATTTTGCCTATGATTTTAGCACATAATTTTAGATATAGGAAAAAGATGGACAAAATTGAGAAACAATTTGTACACTGATCATTGCTGATTAACATTGATGAATGTAGAATTTAGTAAAAAGGACAAGTTGATGATTTTTATCACAAATTGAAATGGTTTTAATTAACTACGTGCAATAAAAAATTATCATCGTCTGTTGTTAACGGCACCCTCAATGACGACACAGGTTCTCGCAATGCAGCCTTGCAGCTCTTTGGAACTATCGCAGTGCCTTGACTGCGCAAAGCATCCTTGAGGCAGGACTTCGCATCGCAAACCCTCGTTGACGGAATCCTCCATGATGATGCAGGACCTCTCATCTCAGCACCACAGTACCTCAGAACTGATGCATCATCTTATTTATTTATTTATTTATTTATGCGATTTGTATAGCGCGAACAAATGCCCGAGGGCGTCTCGGCGCTGTGGACAGAGCAGAATGTGAATTGAGAAGGGGGAGATTTATTGGTTGAAAAGCCAGGTTTTCACTTTTGTCCTAAAGATAGTCAGGGATGGGGCTGATCTGATGTCGGGGTCAAGGGAGTTCCAGAGTTTAGCTGTTGATACTGTGAAACTGCGATCGCCCCAAGTGGCAGTTCTGGTTTGAGGGACCGTCATGATGGATGCATTCATTGATCGAAGTGATCGTTTGGGGACGTGAAATGCAAGGGGATTTAGAAGAAATTGCGGACCCTGTTTTTGCGCGGCTTTAAAGGCGATGCAGAGGGCTGTGAACTTTATTCTGTTCTTTACTGCTAGCCAGTGAAAGCCTTTGATGATGTGGGTGATAGGTTGAAACTTGTGAGTGCCAGAAAGCATCCTGGCCGCAGCATTTTGTATGGACTGTAGCCTTTTGATGACTTTAAGTTGGGCGTTAAGCAAAAGTCCATTACAATAGTCCACGGAGGACTTTACAAAAGCGGTGACCAGGGTCTTACCAGAGTTGGGGGGAAGAAAAGGGAGAATCTTTTTTTATGGTTTTTAGCTTGAAGAAAGAGGAGGAGACGATGGAGTTAACATGTGCGGAAAAAGTGAGTTTGTCGTCGATGAGAACACCCAGATTTTTTACCTTAGTGACTGGGAGGGGAGGAGGGCCTAGGTCAGTGGGCCACCATGCATCAGGCCAGGTAGGGGTGAGCTTGCCAAATGTGATGACCTCCGTTTTGTTGGAGTTAAGTTTGAGACAGTTTATTGTCATCCAGTTGCTAATGGCCCACATGCCTTGTTGGAAGTTGGCAGCAATTTTGTCTCCATTGTCTTTGATGGTGAGGACCAATTGGGTGTCGTCTGCGTAGGATGTTAGGCTCATCCCACAGTCCTTAATGACCTTAGCCAAGTCTGTTACGTAGATATTAAAAAGGGTTGGACTGAGGGATGAGCCTTGAGGGACACCACAGGGTAACGTCATTTGTTTGGATTGGAAGGTTCCTAGCTGGACCGTCTGAGTACGGTGAGCTAAGAAGGATGACAGGAGATCTTTTGCTTTAGCTTGGATGCCTATTGCGTTGACACGGTCGATCAAGATTTTGTGATCGACCGTGCCGAAGGCCGCAGTAAGGTCCAGAAGAATGAGCACCGCCGCTCCTCCTTGATCGAGGACCGCTCTTATCTTATCTGTGGCTTTGATGAGGGCGGTTTGATGAGGGCATCTTGGCAGCAACTATGAAGCAGGACCTCCCAACGCGACCAGGAGTTAAGGTACTCTCATTCAACAAGCCTAACTGGGTCCCTGTAGTCAGCCTGCGCTCCATCACAGTCAGCCTTAACTTGTGAATGTGTCCCGGTCCAGCACAACCATTGTAAAGATTGTAAAGCTGAGCTTATGTTTATTTGATATAGCTGGAGGATAGCATTGGTTGAAGGTGTGGGGGAACACTCCTAAATCCAAGCTGCCCCAAGCCTAGCTGGACCGCCTTTGCGAACTAAGGGCCCTACCGTTAACAGTTAAAGACTTCTACCGACAGGCTATCTGTGGCCCTCCGACCACCAACACCTGCTCGGTCCGACTGCAATCTGCGGTCAGACCCACAGCGGTTGCAGGGATAGACGTCTCTTCCACCAGGATCAGAAATCCAGGATGGGTGGTGGTCGGTGTCGTGTCCCTGAATGGCGGCAGTGACAAGGCAAGCAACGCCATCAGAATTATAATATCCCTTTCCAACAATCTTTGCAAGCTAGGGCCACTGCCATAAAAAGGCTGTCAGAAAGCGATATGGGCCTCACAAACAGGGCCCCGTCTGACGTGTGGCCACTGTAAAGTAGCCCTGGGGGCACATGTAGAGTCCCCTCTTACCTCCATGCACTGTCTGCCTTGCACAACATGGTGCATTGCAGACAGTCCATGAACATGCAGGAAGTGCTCCGTACCATGGTGGCTTGTACTGTGGCCATTTTCCTTGTCCGCAGCACAAACCGTCGTGATACAGAGCACTTACCGACCTCTATCACAGCGATCCTATCAATATACGGGGCCTGACCATCGCCTGCTTGTGAGGCGGTCTCCTGAGGCATTCTGATGGACCGCCATTGTAATCAGACCCTAAATCACTGGACTATCAACCTTAAAAATGGCATCCTAATTCCTGTTTAGGCTGGATATATTGGTTGATCAGCACTTGCAGTTCAAGCTCTGGGCAGTCACTCACCCAACTTTGAGGTGCCATCTCACCCTTCTCCGGAGCAAATCACCTCGACTGTGAGGGAAGACATGAGCTGGTGCATTGTAACTGGGAAACTAGTACGTGAATTTGCTGCTATCCTCCATTAGATTCCTTTTCCTACCACTGCCACAGCTGTAAAAAGCTGGCGAAAGCCGTCAGAGCCGTTGAGGTTGCCGGGGCCTCGCCGGCTGGATACTGGTAGCACACCTTTCAAAGCCGCTCCATGGATTAGCTTGCTTGAGGAGCTTCAGTGTTGTTGGTCACTTGGGGGAGGGGGGCAGGTGGACTGAAGTGTCAGAGGACTACAGGCAGTTGATATTTTCAATGAACCATGACTCCCGGTTTAGGGAGCCTGGTGCCAGTGCTTAACACTGCAGTGCTCCATGCAACTCCGGCCACACCCTCTGCAGCATACGTACATGCACACGTGGGTGTATTCTTTTGTTCAGCATGACCATATATACACAGTTGTTGCTTTGTGCTGTTTGATGATATTTTTACTGAAATCTTAAAATCTAAATATCCCCAGTTCTACTGATTGGATCTTGGCTGTTTTTGTCTTGTTCTATTTCTTAAAATATACTGTTTCTAATTTGGCTTGGGATTTTTCTTGTGTGGTGTTTTCATCTCATTACCGTTTGAAGTGCTGCATACATACTTTACACATTGCCTCTAAATTAGGCTTTTCTGCTCTGTGTCAAGCTACCAGTGAGTAAGCAGAGGCTAGTTTGGGGTTTGCTTGTGCTTCATCCTGACAAGGATTGTGGTGCTAGAGTCGCCCCCCCAACCAGCAACCCACTTATTTACAGTTATGCTTTGACGTAGTGGTATGGAACATAACATCCATAATCTAGTGAGTATGGTTCCCTAAATTGGCTCCAGTCCCTGTTTAGGGTGACAATCCTCAGGCAATATAACATTTGCATTAAATGCAAACTCATATAAACCTGTCATTCTCATTAGATAAGCATAGTGGTCTATGGAGCCAGTACTCCACACTTCTTTCGGTGCTTGAAACTAATTATGTGTTGAGCTGAAAAAACTGTTTGTCATTTCAATACGGAAATATTGAAATATAATCCTCACAAATATCACAAACAAACAAAGCTATCACTAAGCAGAAAAAATATTCCTCAAAATCCCTCTAAACCTGGGATAAATGCATACCTTTTACTACTGGGGTCGGCAAGATACAATGCAAAGTCCTCTGATTAATGTGCAAAGAATTCAGTTGCAAAAATGTTGTCCATCTCTAAAACCTATTGATTATTATACTTATGTTCTTGCCTATAACCTATTGATAAACCAACTACCATTCAACCTCAAAGGAAGTTTGCTGAATAAATTAATCTCCTTTGAGAGCAGAAAAACTCTGCCGCATTTCAAGAGACAATTAAATTAATGCGCCGCGGATTTTGCAGAAGTGTGGCACTTCCCAAAATGGGCGGGGCCGCGTCGGCCATTGGCCGACGGCAGCGCTGGGCAGGTAGTGCTGCCGTCGGCCAATGGCCGACGGCAGCATGGAAGGGGTTAAGAGCCTTATTTACAATTTGGTGGACATGATCCTCTATGAAACCATGATGGATATCATGCCCACTGTATTACAACTGCCATAAGTAACAATGCACTTGTAATATGGTGGTTGCAACAGGAGTAGTCCGCCCACCAAAGTCAAATTAAGGCCTTCAGTAGCTAACAATGAATCTCCCTCCCAGCTTTACTCTGGAATAAACAATTTACCTAAACATTTTTTCTAACCAACCTCGATATATCAAGGAACTCTGGTACACCACCCTTACGACTGATGCCAAATCAAAGTGTCTAATTATCGCATTTTGCAGGGATTCAAATGCTGTAAAAGATCAGCAAGGCGGTTAGTGCTTAGTATAGTGCTATATATGATAAGCACAAAAACATTACAAAATCATTCACTGGAGTTTCTTTGCTCCAGTTTCTCAGTTCTTTCTAGTTCGGAGTTTTTTTTGTTTAATCGCACATCCATGGCATGTAATCTAGAGCTTAATATTTTAAGATATTTCTCCTCCACTAAAACAAGCCTGTGCCTCTGGATTTTAGGTCAATCCATGACTTGTTTGAAGTTAAGTTTGAGCACTGAATTCTTGTCAATGTAAGTAGTGGCATGTTAGTTTGACCTTTAAAAACAAAGACAACGAAACACTAATTAAATGTGATCATATATTAAGATATTTTTCTGTGAACAATTCTCTAATATGATGCATTTTTAAAACCTTCACTAATAAAATATTGTTGCGAAATTGGATTAATATATTAATCCTTCAAAATGAAAACAACACACTTGGAGGTTTGCAGAGTATGAAACAGCTGTTCCATTATTAATTATGTTTTTGTTTTTGAAATTGATGATGATTTTATCTGACAATATTCAGCTCCCTGAAAGACTTTGCAAATGTTCACTGAGCACCTGATAAAAATCAACTTGACTTTTGCTTAAATTAGTAACTTGAATTATCTTCTGGACAAAATCGCTATCTTCATAAATATTTCACATGGTAACCATTGCATTTATTCATGAAATGCATTTGGCTTTCATATTGGAAGTAGGCAATACAGTGGATTTTTTATTTAATTAAAGCCCGGGTCAAAGGCATAATCAAGTCAAGATTCATTATTTTCACTCATTTTGTATATTATGCACATCCATGATTGTCTGCATTTAGATTATGATTAGAAAATGCAGAAAACAAGATTGCAAAAAATAGAGGTAATGTTAATATCTTATCTTAATATGTCACTAACCTCCTTAGACACTCTCCCATGTTTGTATAGAAGCCTCAGTTTGCACAATAGGCGATATGCTAAAGCAGTAAAGAACCATATTTTATCTTATCATGGGTTATGTATATGTGTGTCAACGACTCTTGAGTCTTGATTTGGAAGCCTAGCAAAATGCTGTAGGAGCTTGTCCATAAGTAATGGGGATGGGCATACCCGTGGTTGAAATACCAACATGGTTCGAACACAATTTTTAGAAAACGTATAGAAATGAAATACTGCTGAATGTTAATAGTGAAGTGGTGATCAAAAGAAGGGCATCCTATCTATAAATACGTGTGGAGATCAATATATGAGGCACAGTGTTTTGGAATAAAGAGTGAACGAAAAGGTTTTTTATTCTGAAGAACTGAAGAACTAGTCTTGTGAAAGTAGCAGGAGCCCAAAATGGCGCCGGCTCATGAGTGAAGCGCTCCATTTTGGGGAGTTACAGATCTCACAGACCAGACACCAATAAGCAGGGGCCTGTTCTGCAATCCTGCCCGCAAGTATGGCGGATTGGGTGACTCCATGGCCCACCGGCAAATGCACATGACACATGTCAATGGCTGGTCTTTATTCATATAAGATAACATCATGGAACATTAGAGGTATGCTTACCATGTCCAGGCGATCCTTCCTTAATTAACAAGGAGTCCATATCGCCCTATTGCAGGAGTCTCGCCTGTCTCTGAAGGAGGGTGAGGCGTTTAGCCAGAGATGGAGAAGTCAACTATATCACACATCATACTCCGCCTTTTCCAGGGGTGGGTCTTGATTTGGGTCAGGGCAGGTGTCCCCTTCCAGTGTACAGGGGAACTGACAGATCCAGAAGGTCGGTATGTGGCAGTGAAGGGCAGCCTGGATGGATGGGATATAGCGATTGTAAGTATATATGCCCCTAATGCAGATCAGGGGACGTTTTTAACTAAGATCATTGGTACTTTAGCCGCGTACTTCCCACACTCTGTAATCATTGGAGGTGACTTTAGTTGCATAGCTGACCCTGGGACGGTTCGTTCACAACCGACCCGGAGAGAAACATTAGAAAACAGAGTGGCTATGACATTCACAGATTGGCAGGATACGTGGGGCTTGATAGATTCCTGGACATATTCGAACCACGAGAGTAGGGATAACTTCTTTTTCTCCTCGTTGTACGACCTACATGTATGGCTAGACATGTTCTTGTGCTCCCCAGATGTTCATGCCCAGATCCAGACAGTTGAATATCGCACCCAAACCCTGTCTGACCATAACCCAGCCCTTCTTCACCTGGGGACAGATACGCCAAAGAATACCAACATGACGCCTTAGGCACAAGGCCCTAGACGACCAGGTGTTCCTTGAGAAAGGTATGGGATGCTTCGTGACCTATTTCAACACAAATGCAAATACAACTAACTCCCGATTGACAGAATGGGAGGCATTCAAGGTAGTACTCGGGGGCAAATGCATGGCAACCTCCATAGCGGTACAACGCTCCCTTGAAATAGACCTGGAAGCCACAGACATGGCACTGCGCACACTAGAGGTACAAAGACCAGGACACTCGGAGCTGGGACATGCACTAATGGAAGCTAAGGAGGAAGTGGCCAAACAAACAAAAAGAGAGACTGCACAGCGATGATTATAAAAGGCACATGGAACCTACACATGCTGAGAGAGATAGAACTGGATCATTGCTAGCCTGGCTGGGCAATCCAGCCAAGAGGGGCTCCTTGTTCCTAGCGATTCTGGATATGGAGGGGTGCATATTACATATACTGACAGGATGATATAAATAGGAGATTCCTGGAATTTTATACCACCCCTTACAGCTATCGGTCTAGACTAGGGGACGGCACAATCAGAGACAATCTGGCTGCTATCCGGCTCCCCACCCTGGAAGCTGAGGAGGCGGAAGAGCTGGGGGCCCCTATAGACGTGCAGGTAATAAGAGTGGCGATCAAGGGACTGGCTAGGGGTAAAACACCCAGAAGTGATGGAGTGCCGGTGGAATTTTATGCAGCATATGCTGAAGAATTGGCCACAAAACTAGCGGAGGTATATGAGGCAGACCTAGAGGAGGGTATACTTCCAAGCTCCACCCGGACGGCACAGATAGTTCCCCTACTTAAGCCAGACAAGACCCCCGATAAAAGCAAAGCTTACAGGCCACTATTAATGCAAAACTTTTGCGAAGCTGTGGGGTTGAGAGAGGGACCTGTCAGGGATGCGCCCTCTCCCCATTGTTATTTGCTCATGCAATATAGCGATATATCGCTAGGTATGGTTGCTCTTGTGATATATCGTACCCCTGTACATCCTCTCTGGCCCATACAGGGGTACGATATCAATGGGTTCACCTGGGGAACACTATACATCACATTGCCCTCTATGCCGATGATCTTCTGCTCTTTATAGGGAATATAGAGGAGGTTCTGCCGGGAGTCAGAGAATTGATGGAGGAGTTTGGAGAAATGTCCGGGTTAAAAAATAATTTGCAAAAATCCAAACTGTTCCCGCTGATAATTAACACAGCCACCCCGGCAGAGTTGGGCACTCTTATATGGGAGCACAGATGCCTAGAATATTTAGGGGTAAATACATATCATTCCCAAATGATATATTTGAGGGGAACTTAGGTTAAAGACCAACATGGAATTTTCGAAGGGTCTCCCTCTGTCACTGGTGGGAAGAGTGGCCTTCCGAAAGATGGTAGCGCTACCACGATTATTATATTTTTTCAAGGTGCTTCCAATATGGATCCCCCGGGTATGGCACACAAACTTACACTCTATCATGACGTCCTTCTGTGGGGCACGGACCGTAGATAGGTGGAACTGAGAACAATGCAGTGCTCAACAGAGGAGGGTGGACTAGCGGTCCCAGACTATGAGCAATATTATTTAGCAGCGCCGATGCAGTGGGTGGTGAGATGGATGGGTGACCTTCAGTCCCAGATACGGGAGATGGACCCGCTTTCACCAGACCTGGAAACATTGTGGAAGCTACTATTGGGAGTAGATAGGGTTGCAGTGGTAGACACTGATGCAGTGTTACTGGTGAGGCGCTGCTGGAGACATTGCCTCCGAATGACAAGTACCAAATTCCCATATTCACTAGTGTTGCCCATGACTGTATTAAGGATGCTTCCACATGGAGCAACCGGGGTGGGCCTCGAGTACTGGGTGGAGGCAGGGGCGACAAAGATAGTAGACTTATATAATGGGGGGCTCATCCAACTCAATGGACTGCCCCAGGGTAGGGTTGGGCAGAATTTGCATAGTCGGGCTACGCAAAGCTCTGCGAAACAGTAAAAAATCTCCTCGAGCGAGCGCACAAAAGTTCAGCGAACATGCGCAATTGCTTGATCTGCCAGTTTGCGGTGCTTTTTTCCTGTTCGCGAATGCTGTTTGCGTGCTCGGGGAGAAATATCTTGCGAACACGCATTTTGAAAGCACGAACAAGCAAAAAATTCTGCGAAGTTGCGGATCCCGGAATAATTGGCAGTTCCGCGTTCTCCGTAGAATGCGAAATTACCAAAATTCAGCAAATTCTGCGAGCGGAACGGAATATACCGCCCAGGCCAAGGATCAGCCGAACCCTCACAACACGCAACTTGCAGCTATGTGGGCACAGGAGGCGGTAGGATTCAGGCAGTCTTCTGCCTAAATGGCACCCTGAGTAAGGACTTGACGCAACCATTGACCAAGCTACGAAATAGATGGGCAGAAGACCTGAATGTTCCGCTAGAAGGGAAACCATGGGAGAACATATTGATAGGAATTTCAAGAACCTCGAGAAATGCCCTTTTCAGACTTATTAATTTGTTTATATTACGCAGAGCATACCTCACTCCGGGGCGACTCAATACATTTTTTCAAAAAGACGATGTGGGGTGCCCCAGGTGCAGTGAGAAAGGGAGCAGAATTACTGCACATGCTGTGGACATGCCCTGAATTGCAGAAGTACTGGAGCGAGATCTTTGCTGGGCTAGGAGACGTAATAGAGCACCCAGTTCCAATTATACCTGCACACTGTCTACGGAGATTGTACACGCACAATTCCAAGCTGTGGGTCACTAGCTGGTTTCAAGATTTAGCTTTGACTATAGCTAAACGGGAGATCATGCGACACTGGAAATCCCCTGCAGGACCCGGGGTCAATGCGTGGAAAGCTGAGCTGGAGAAATGGTCGGCATGTGAGGGGAGGGTACTCCTTAGTAATGCCAAAAGAGGAATTGGGTCACTGGAACGAGCTACAACTTGGAAAGCCTTAGTAGATAGCCTAAAGAAACCAGAGCTCTCATCAGGAAGAAATCCCCAGAGAGAGTCACCTCAGAGAAGTCTGGAACATCTAGATAGGGGAGAGGAGCACGCAGAACACATCAGAGGTGGAGAGGGCTAGATGCAATCTTGGGCTGATACTGGAAAAGTAGAATACCAGGAAAACAGGCGGGATAATGGAGGGCCACAACAATCTAGGATATGACCATGAAAACTGGCTGTTGGAGATCTATGAAAGAGGGTGGGAGGAAGGGAGTTGGGTATTAGGTTAGGCATAGGGGGAAATGTATTAGAACCAGAATGGCATTGTCCATCCAAATGCTGAATAGACTCTAGTAAGCCAAAAGGCCATGTTATGAAAATTGTATTGTAATTACAATGAAAATATGATTAATATTACTTGATTCAACAAAAACCCTACAAAAATATGTTTTTACAAAAACACAGATGTGCTGCCACATGAACATGTGCCTTAGGCTCACTGTACAGAAGGGATTTCTCGCCCAACAAATGAAGTGATCACCTGGTCATGATTCCCTGTAGGGTTGAACCCTCTACTTCCCATCCAGGAAGGTGAGGCATGTCTCCAAGGGAGACAATGTCCTTCCAGGTAGGCTCTGGATCAGCCTCCTCTACCACCCCATCCACCTGTACTGTGGGAGTTTCAGAGGCCGGTTTCCCATGCTCCCTGCCCTTCCCTTTCTTGGCAGCTGCCTGATCCATTCTTCTAGGCTCCAGGTTTTATTAACTCCACTCTTGGGCAACCATGGGCCTTGTGATCACACAAACCCATTCAGGTGCCCACTATTTCCAGGTGTGACCTGAGCCTCACTTCCATCCAGACAGTGTGCTCCAGGTCATTCCCAAGGAAACAATTGCCAGGCACAGCAGGGCTCACAACTACACTTAAAGAACCAGAGGTTCTGCTCTGCGGACATCAGATGACACCTGATAATATACATTCTGGCTCCTATGTCCTGCTTCCACCTTCTTTCAATTGATGGGGACCACTGCCTCATCTTGGAAATATCTGAAGGCATGTGGGTACCATCTTTCTGTCACCCCTGGGCACTAGGGTAACCTCAACTGTCTCCCCCATACTTGCTGGGGCCATCTTCCCCCAAGTGCTACCCTGGCTAGGCATGCCCACCACTGGAGTGCTCTACCCTCTTGGGACACCAACCTTTGTGTGCCCAAACTGGTAAGTCTCATAACACTTGGGGACAAACCAGTATTTGTGGCAACAATTCTCTTTTTCTGGTCAGATTCGGGCTGGGCCCTTTTCCCAGACAACCTTTTTAGGGGCCTTCAATGCCTGTACAGCCTGCGCAATCACTCACTTCAGTGCCCTTCACTCAACCATCGACTGCCTTGCAAAAATGATCCATACAATCCACCCGGGTCTGCTGGGGCAGCTTCTGTTTGTCCCTAAACTTCTGCCTATATCTTTTTGGGGTGAGCCCATACTTCCTGGTGAGGTGCTCCTTCATGAAGGGATACATCATCCAGGCTCATTTCCCTTGGGCTAACAGGTTATCGTTTATTGGCAATGTGCCTCCAGAGGCTAACCATCTAATCTTCCTAAGGTGCTCTATGCATCTCTAGGGCAACCACCTAGGCTTCAAACCAGTTGTCTGTGTCATCGTTCACAACAAAGTAGGCACCAGATGCTTTGTGATGTGGACTCTCTTTTATCCTGTGTACACTGTAAGTGCACTGCCATCATTGTTGCTATATTCTGAAGGTTGCCTGGCCTTGAGCTCCTGCTCCTTCATGTTTTTTTCATGCTCTAGCAGAAGCTATTTCTCAGCCAAGGCTCTCTCAGCATCATTCTTCCTCTTCTCTGCTTCAAGTTTCATCTTGGCCTGCTGCAGTTTGAGCTCTTTCTCTGCCTTTCTGTCCTCTAGCTCCTCTGAGGACAATCCCTGGGCAGACACACCACTCTCTGCTTCATTCTGGGCATCCTATTGGGTGAGATGTGTTCTCACTACAGATCAATGCTCAGTTTTGGGTCTGCCTCCTCTTCATCATTTAAGTTTGCTCCCTCCTCCTCTGCGTCATCCTCCTCTGTGATTTTTGTGTTACACAAATCACTGTGTGGCACTGCACAAACACGAGTACTGGACCCTACCACTAAACCCCAATGTGAGAAATTGGGTTGTTGTTAGAGTGGAGTGTTACCTTTGCTCCAGCAACAACCGAAACACATGTCAGGTTGAGCTACAAAAGTCACACGATTAACCTGTAATTAACCCTCTTGTAACTTGGCCCAAAACTAGTCATGTTAAACTTAGAGCAACGTGTAAATTATTTATGCAGCACTCAAATAGTAATCAAGTGAAAACACATGACAAGGAAAATCCCGTACTAATTTAGAAAAATAGAGCACATTTTAATGAATTAGCGGGAACTACCATGAAGTCCGGCCAACCAGCATTGCACCTTGGGAGGATAGAAGAGCAGGTTGGCGCTTTGATTTTGTAGGCATTATTTTCTACTTTAAAATTTAAAAAATAATAACTCCAATTCCACGGATTGTATTTTTGTTGTTTTTGGTGTATAATTAAAATGTTCTCTATGTTTCTAAATTGTTGTGCGAGTTTTTTGTGTTTTTTTTTCACTTTATTACTGTGTGTGTACTTTACATATTGCCTCTAAGTTAAACCGTAATGCTTTTTGTGTCAACCTACCAAGGTTTAAGCACAGGTTAATTTAGTGACTTTTCTGGTTCATCCTGACAGGGATTGTGGCTTTTTGGGGAATAGGGGCCAACAACTGAATTTCCCACACCATGCTACAAAGGGCATTTTCTCACAGTTCAAAATTTGAAAGATTCAAACATGTTCAGGATAAATGAACTGATGTGATTGAGAACAGTTGCATTCTAAGTTTAATTGGAAAATTCTGCAGCTGGTATGCTATGGATTCCCCTGTATGACGTAATACGTCCAAACACATTTAAGCAAGTCCAGTGTTTTCAGAAGTACATTAGAATTTAACTGAAGCACTCAGTGTTCAATTTAGGGATTCTGACCATGATTAAAATATTAGTGTAAAGATTTCAATTTACATCATAGTTTAATATATGCTTGGTTTCACTGCAAATATTCACACAGATTTAGTTATAATTCCATTGTGTTCTGGTTTAACATCAAATATTATTGATAAACTATCAAATATGTCTTAACACACTCATTTTTTCAATGGTTCACAATCATGTTGTAAACCTCATTTAAACATATTTATCCTCCATTAGTTTTGCTATTGTATCCATGATTTTCTTCTATGGATCCCTAGTGGTTATGAGGATCATTTATTGCTTTAAAAAGAAGGAAACTGCTGTCCTTCCTTGCTGTATTCCACGAGTAGGTCGAAATGCCTGTCAAAACTTCACACTGTGAATATTATAATGAAATTCTTCCTGGATTATTACTCGCTGAGAGGGATATTGCACCATATTGGGAACAATGGATCAGCCACTCTTGAAAGGTTGACATGAGAAATCAACAAATGCTGGCTCCTTGAAAAGTCACATAAGAAGTCAAAGTTGTCTACAAAAACCTTAAAATGTTCTGGACTTCATTATGGGACCACTAGTAGTAGATGTGGTAGTCTTCCCTATGCCTTCTTTGCATGCGCATTCTTTTGGGCCGCTGATAGAGCTTTCCTTCCTTGTCACTCAGTGCATTCAATTGACCCAGAATATTTCTTTGCCGTGTGTCATTATTCAACTACAGATGTCCTTTCATTTTTGTACGTTGTTATTGAAAAACTTTTAATAAACGTATGCTCGATTTCCATTGGGTGCTCTCTCATATTTTAAGGCATTTTAAATGTGGAGCTTGTGCTACCCTCCCTCATTTCCCACAAAGAAGTGCCACACATTATTGTGAAATTGAGTCATGATACTTTCATATTTTTCTTCTCAACCTGTAAATGTCAATTATAGTAACTAATGGACCCGGACAGTTATATATCATATTCGGGTTCATAAACAGTCGACACCTTGTGCTGTTGACATTTACTCGGAGATGCAAAAGGTAGAGATTGTGCCAGACCACAAATTATTGTTACAGAGAGGTGAAAAGGGCTGGAAAACAATGCATAAATCATTTACTGCGTTATTTCCCACAAAACATTTATTTTTATCTCGCAATTGCAGAAGAACATATCCAATGAAGAAAATTGTCACAGATGAAAAAGTACAAATATAATTTAGCACTCCTTCCTTAGTGCTTCAGTTCGAGAACGTTACAATTAAAGTTCACATAATAAGCAAATATTTTGAATGATATCTCCTGCAATCAACAAATGAGAAGAGATCCGAACGCACAGAGAGCTTGATATAAAGTGCAGATGGGATTGCATTGTTTATTTCCATGCCTCTGCTGCCTGATGCCAGAAGAGAGTGGAATGGTGAAAGAATTACGTATCATTTCTTATTTCACTCCTTCTAATTGGGACATTACTCATAAAATCGACGGTAAAGCTGATGTACATTGCCTATATTAGACACTAATCAGCATTTGTAGGAAAACTGCATTTTAAGGTTCTTGGAGACTCAGATAATCAGAGATTCTTCACGGCCATCACGAGTCAGCGCGTGTTTCAGTTTCAATTCCATGCAACAAATTTACATTGTAAATTAGTCCCACAAAATATAATGATAAAATAAAAATATTCTCAATTAACGAATACAAGCATTTGAAAAAAGGATAATTTCTCATTTCACGTTGGCCACTGATTACTGATGTGTGGGAACTCCTTATAAGGCATATATCGTTTTTTTGTTTTAAGTTTTTTATCTCACCAAGTTTATACTGGATGCATTAAAAAAAAGCGTATCCCCAGTTAAAATTCAGGAGATCAAATCTGCCAGAATTGAAAGGGAGTTTAAGAATGTTTTACCCCGCATAGACTTAAAAGAACACTTATCAAGGTATTGTCTCTGGAGTCATTTCTCCTTTAAAAACAACATCATATTTTCAGACAACTTGATGAACACTACCTGGAAGAAACAAGTATGAGCAAGAGGGAAATTAACCCTGAGCAGTTGATATTTCTTATATAATTATAATTGAAAAGATTAAGAAAAGGAAATGGAATGATCTTTAATACTATATATTTGACCCCTGATGAAGGTCAAAAATAGTTTTCAACGAAACACATTAGCTGGATGTTCTCTGTGGTTGTATGTCTTTTGTATGAATAAGATAGAAAATATTCACATGGATAGAAAGTAAAGAAGAAATAAGACATATACTTTGGAGCATAGGTTGCACTTTTATGGACTGCAAATCTTTCTGTCTGCATCTTTTTATTTGCAATAACATTTCAAGTCTAAAGGATAAGCATCCCAATAGATTAGTAGAGGAGGAACTTCCCCTGACACCGAGGGTCTAGGGGTTGTATGACATCACAACGCATGCTTTTACCACGCATGCCATTATAACGCAGTTTTTACAACGCAAGTCGTTACAACGACTTGCGTTGTGGGGCGCTGGATAGTGGAATAGTTTAATTTTCTATTCTAACTCCAGTCCCCGTGGATAGTAGGGAAGGTGTTGGATAGAAAATTAAGCTATTCCCTATCCTACAGCGCCCTCCAGCGCAAGTCGTTCTAATGACTTGCGTTGTAATGGTTGAGTTGTAATGGTAGTGCGGGGTAAAAGTTGCGTTGTAAAGGATGTTCCCCGGGTCCTTCATTCTATCTGATCAGGTAATGAGGTTGGATCATCCCTTGGGGGAATTCTTGGGTCTACACCTACACACAATCTAGGTACTCTTAGAGAATGGTTCGCATAGTAGGAGTACGCTTGATTAGTGCCTTGTATCATATGCTTGCATATATACACTGCTTCAGCATCATGATAGAATTATATCTAGTTTTTAAACTTTTGATACTTGTAATCACTTTTTTCTGCCTCTGTCTATTAATCATTGCAGCACATATATTTTATACAAGAATAACTTTGGTTCAATAAACTTATTTAAAACTTTCCACTGTGTATTTTCTATTTACTTCTCTGAGAACAAGTAAGCATGAGTCAATGATTGAAAGGTTCTGTACTGTTTGTACGGTCCCTGAGGGTGTCAGGGTTGTCATGTTCAGAGGTTGCCAGAAAACATTCGATCCCTAGTTAGGTTAGGGGGGCTTACAGTGGCACTGTGAGCTATCTGGCCTACAGGCCAACATATCCTATGGGGGTGTCCAGAATCAGTCTAATTCAGAATACCTCAGTATTGAAATGTAATGATGTGATATATGTGCATCAAATACTAGGTCACTCATTATACTAGCCTTAAGATACATCAAAATCTTTGCGGCCACATTATGTCTACCCAACAAAATGTTGTGTGCCTGTGTCCAGTCCAGAAAGGTTAGGGGAAGTAAGTGAATATATGTTGATTGAAAGGCTTGTTCTGGGTAAATTCAAGTACGCTACTCAAAGTGTTCTGCCAGTCTGTTTGTGTTACAGTGTCGAGGTGCACTGACACTAATGGCACTTCAAAAAAGAGTGCATTTATGCCTTTCCATCTCTAAACTCAGAAGATGCAACAATTTCTCTCAGAACACTAATGCAAGGAGTTCAATGCAGTGAGCTTTCTTTGTTTGGTTGAAATGGGCATCCAGTGTAGAGAAAAATGTCAGTTCCCTTTGCCAAATATTTCTAGAATGTTAGTTGATTTAAGCTGGGGTTTTGAGATCTAAGTTACGGCTGCCCCTGGATAGTCCCTTTAATTCAACTAAAACCACACCATTAGCCAACAAGTTAAATGAAGTTATTACCCGTAAGAGTGTCTGACATCACTTGTTTACTGCAAAGGAAGTTATTTTCTTTAAGCTATCAAAGAAAACACAATTGTGTTGCTCTTTTCCTAGTAGGCATAACAAGATTCCCTGTAATTAATTCCCATAGAATGCCAGAAAGCATGTTGCTGTGTATAAGTTGATCTTCCCTCTTAGGGGCTGGGCAGTGTTCCCTGACCTATGGGGTGAAATTGTTATGCAGCTTCAATTGGAGAAAAACTGATTAAGCTTGAGGGTCTAAAAATGATATCCGTTGATCTGGCAGGTATATATGCTCACTTCTCGCCCTTTCTAGTTGTGAGGTATGTTGGTTTAGTGAGCATGCTTTGACTGCTGTTGACAAGCTCTCTCCTGAGAAAAGATCAGTTTGTTGGCTCGCACTCTAGTTAAGTTGAATGTTTTGGTGTTGAAGTCCACATCTGCAGCAACATACTTTGACATCTCTCACCCACAGAGTTTGCAGAGTCTCTGGATCTTTGTCCAAAAAATAGGGGCGACCTTTAGTAACTGAATATCATAAAATAGACCTGGTTGCTTATATAAACATCAAGAAGAATAATGTAAAGCTGTCAACCTAATGTACTCAAAATATCAACTACTAACATATTATAAAGTTATGCTTATAGGTAAGAACTGGTAAACGGAGTCCTTGCCATTGGATACTAGTGTAAAGCTACTGGAAGATTGGGATACATATATTCTGAAATCCTCAGCAGCTCTATTGGAGGTATTGATTAAATATACAAAACAAATTGTGAAATACACTCTCAAATTCAGTATCTAGAAAATGAAATAGAAAAAAGAGTCACTGGCAGAAGGTTTATATAATTATAAAAAAGAAAATGAATGCAGAGTGAATAAACATGAAGAAGTAAAAACATGCAAACAGTGAAAGTTTAAGCGGATTCACAGACTCTAACACGAACAGGAGAAAAGAGACTCTATTACAGCATCAGAATAAGTTTCAAGTGATGTGGATGGTTGCTCTATTGGACAGAATGACTAAAGACAGAAAGGATCTTTATCAGATGAGGAGAAACTAATGAAGGAAGATCATAAAGCACGAGGGAAACAAGGCTCATGATGCAAAAATATGGAAAAGGAAGAGAAAGAAAAGTAGGTAGAAAGGTTTCAAGGGAAACTGGAGAGACACATGCAACAATGAGATGAAAAATGAAAAAGATGATGTGGAAATGACTGTCATCAATTTATCAAAATATAATATCCGTGGAGGGCAAATTGCAGTATTAACTAATCAATTCAGAAACACATATACATTTATACAAGTGCATAAGGAAAACAAAACTAATGGGTTTTTTCAAAAAGGAAGAAGCAATACATGCTCAGAAAGGGGATGATGTCTAGCAAAATTAACATTGATGACAATGGATTATTGTTCATTCAGGAAGGAATGGAAAGGGGAAACCAAACGGAAACAGATGGAAGAAAATACAATTTCTGTATGAACAGTAGCTGACATAGAAATGTTATGGACAGGTGAGAGACAAACTAAGGTCAAATCTAGATTCTGCCCAACCTTCCAACAGACAGCAAGACCGATCTATACCATGTTTGGGAGAACATGGTGGCTGCTAGCCATGATGGGCGCTAGGTCCCACTTCACCGCCACCGTAGTGAGTTAACCATACCCCCTCCCTAACCCTGATGTGCCTTACCAAGTAGTTCTTGTTGTCTTTGCGGTCCTGGAGGCGCCGAGGAGGAGTGGATTGCCACGGCAAGAGAGCTGGGTAACTTGCTGGTCTCACCCCGCCCTGGAGCTGTGGAAGAGCCGCAGGGCCACAGTGCGAGGGCTCCTCGGGAGCAGCATCAGCACAAATGCTGCTCCCCAAGCGACAAACAGAGAGCTACACGGAGCAGAGCGCCCCTCAGATCCAGCTCCAGGAAGCAAAGAAAAAGGAGAGTGTTCCCCTGGCAAAGGCAGGAGGAGGAAGAAAGGTGAAGAGAAGATTGCCAGTAAGGTTGCCACACCCCCAAGTGGAAGGGGAGTTTGTCTAGAAAGTTCAAGGACTAATGTGTGAGCGGAGAGGCAGCAGGAGCAAGTGTATAGTTTAGTAGATGGGCCTGTTGCCATTAAGGCTGAGTTTGTTTCAAACCCCGAGCAAGTAGGGGGCCCCTTTCCGTAAGCAAAGGCTATATTACCCGTTTTACCATTAAAGCTAGCACAGAGAGGTTTAGAACCAAGGGAGAAGTAGACCAGGAACCCCAAAACGTTAGGGGGCAGGAAAAGTAGAAGTGAGATTCTGAGCCAGAAAATAAAAGCTAACCCCTCTTTGAGGACCTTTCTTAAGGTTCTCCCACCAGTGGTTATTCTCGAAAATCAGGAAACGGACATGGAGAGGCAACCTCGAAGCCCAGGAATGCTTGACCAGGGGGTGCTACCCACACAATGGGGCCACAAACTGAATGCGTAATAAGAGAGGTGGAAGGTGAGAAAGGGAATGCCTTTGAGGATGGAACTATGCTAGATAACAACAGGGGAACCCCCTCTTCGGAAAGGCCCCTAAAAAATCATGGTGATGAGAAAGAAGATACCAGTGCTGGGGGCTCTCTAGAAGACATTTGCCTCACTCTCAGGGGACATCAGAAAAGGTTTTGTGGTATCAGAGGCAAATCAGAGCGGGATACACAATTTTTGTGTAGTACTAGAGAAAAAAATAGACTCTCTGGCAGTGAGAACTCAGACACTGCAAACTAATGTTGGTGAGCTAAGGGCAGATTTAAACGACAGCAAAAAGGAGATCCTAGCACTGTAGAGGGTGGAGCAAGTGATGGAGCAAGAATTCGCACGTTACGCGGCTTGCTTTTACTAATGAACCTTGAATAACCTATAACCATGTAATTCAACCTGTTTGTCTTACTAATTTCCCTTTATTCTGACATTTGGGGTGTCCTAGAGACGCTTGCATATGTGTTTACTAACTCAAAAACGATTGTTCCTAAAATGGCCACTGCTTGGCGGGTTTTCTTTCTGCGCATGCGTTAGTCACACTCACGTGACGTGACGCACTTGCAGTTCTGGTGGGAAACTTTGCGCTTGCGCACTTGCTTCTAAGATGGCTGTCTGTGTTCTCACATGGTGAAGCTTGCGCATATGCTTTATGTTATTGTCTGTCTGCACTAAAACATTCACGCATTAGTATATTTTAAATAAAGGGGTATAGAGTAGCTATTCATGGTATACAGTGAATTCATTTTTTTCTATGTTTTAATTTGTTTTCGCTTACTTTTCATGTACCACGGTATTGAGGGTTGATGGGATGCTCGGGAATCCATATTGAAGTACACTACTACGCATGACAGACTTCGGCCGGTGACATTGAACGACTGCCAACCAGAGGTGGCGGCCAAGATGTGCCTGGGAAGATGCACCTTCACCCAGCCGAAGAAGCCGAACTGTACTGCAATTGATACAATTGTTATGTTTTCATTGTATTCTGTAGAGTATCTCATGGGAACCCCAAATTCAAATAGGCGGTTCCAGAGTATGTAAATGTGAGCTTGTAAACGTAAATTGTGATTGGTGTGTTGACCTATCCTACTTAGGGACCAATCGAAAAAGGGGATTCTGACACTTGCAACATTTGGGGTGTGGTGCACTGACCCGAAAACAGTATAACTAGCCTAGGTTTAGCTAGAGAAATTGTCCGACTTGTCCGAATAGCTGACCTGTCACTGACCCAACGCACTCAATAGGTGACTGAATACAGAGCGCTGCGGAGCACTCTGTCCGAAATATACCATAGACTCGAGAGGTTTTACTAAACCTTAAGTGCTGGCGGAGCACTTTGCTGGGGAGTTCGATAACCCAATCGGGGTTCTGGCCGATAGCTGCAGAGAGGGTGGAGCGCAGGCGTTGCTTCCAAACTGCGGGTGCTGGTCGTGCCTTGGTGGTCCTGTCCTGATCCTAATCTGGTTTTCCTGTCCTGTCCTGGGGTGTCCATTCTGCACCTGCTGTCCCATTGATGACTGTCCTTCCTTGGGGTTTTTCATGTCCTTGACTGATCCGTGGCCAGGGTTGGTCTTCACACCATTCTAGGTAAATATATAGTGCTGAAACTCTATACTGCACCTTCTACTTTCTGTCTTTTGCTTTAATAAAGACATACCTTTGCGCATATTTGATTTTTCCATGCTTTCGCAAAGCTACTGAATGAAAGCTCATACGTTATTGCTGTTTTTTTTAGCATGTTCCTATGTTACCCTTCCTTTAAGCACAATTCTTCATACCGTTTATGAAAATATAGATGTGGTTTAAAATTTTCCTCCTCTAGAATTGATTGAAGTAAGGTTTCTAGAACTATAGCGTGTTCCAATTTTACCCTTCCTATAGATGTATAGGATTTCTAACTTCTCACCCAACTATTAAAGTATTTCCCCGTAGTGAAATTCTAGTACGTGCATAAACTTGCCCGTTCATAGTTATACTTTCTTAAGTTCCATTCTTGAAATCTGTTTAGCATTTCTCATGTCCTTATCTTCCTATAGACTCATAAATGGTTGCCCTGATTTAGTTTCTCTATGGTTATGTGCTGTTCGTTATTTTGATTATTGATTGCCTTTTAGTTGTAAACTATATGCTTTCCGAATCTGAATTCTAGATAAAACTTTAAAACTTCCCAGTAGTCTGTAGTCATTTAATGAAAGTATAAGAGTATATGTTGGTATTTTGGTTGTCTGCCTTTCTTTCACAGCTAGCTCCCTGATACGTTGTGGTCATAGGTACCCGTAACGGTGGATTGGTAAGTCGGGTACAGGTAGAAATAAATAGGAAGGAACCAAGGATTGCTGGTAGTAGAGTGTAAGGTCGCCCGATTAATATACATGATAAAATTGGAAAAATATATGGGCCCGGTATGTGTATGGTGAAATTATTGACCGGGTGACCTGCGATCTCTATCACAAGTACTGCAGGAGAAGTTGGAACAGCTGGAAAATAATTCTAGAAAGAATAACTTGCCTAAACTGAATGTCCCCAAGGGGAGAAAGTGGGATAATCTGAAAACATTTGTGGTTTCATTAATAAAGGAAGCCATCCAGATGGAAGAAAGTGATGCAGCAATAGAAAAGGACATTCAGCGGATACATAGAAACCCCTTTAGGAAAAACCCAAATAGAGTGAAGCCACATAAAATCCTGCTTAACTTCCAAACGTACGTCCTGAAAGAGAAAATACTCCTAGGTGCATTGAAATTGAAAACTCTAAGAGGGATGGATTATTCCTTTGAAATTAGGTCAGACCTGGCACAGGCTACCCTGGATAGACAGTAGGAACTTGGAAAGTACCTCAAGGAGTTTAGGAAAACAGGAGCATCGGCACAGCTGAAATTTCCAGCTGCCCTCAAAGTTCTGCATAATAAAAACATTCCCTTTTTGAAAAGGATGAAATTAAGAAGGGGGGTATCCGGAGACTGACATATAATACAAGAATTGGAGGGCTGTGAGATACATTTGGGGGGGCATGTGTTTTTTTTCTATTAGTGAAATTATAGATGGCGATGTGCAACAGGGGGCTGGGAAGAAAATGGGACCTTTACTAAGTCCAGTAGGAAGCAGGGATGGGCTTTCCAAGGGGGGGTGGGAAGGGTGCACTGGGTGGACAGCATGTGGGAATAAAACGACCAAATAATTCCTCAACTACCTCAAATAGACAGAAAGTAGATATGACATGTTATGACGCTCAGTACATATATCTGAAAGATACTATAGGAAGATAACACAGATACTAACATGGAATCTCAATGGGCAATGCACGAGGGATAGAAGTGATAGCATACTACAGTATATCAAAGACTCCCCAGCACAAATCCTGATTCTACAGGAAATGCACCTGGTAAAGGAGGACTGGATGAAGATGTTTAAGAAACAAAGATGGGTACAGCAAGTAGGGTGTACAGAGCAGACAGCTAATATAAGAGGGGTAGCAATAGTGGTGAATATAAAACAAGGGGGGTGCATTAGGTTATTAGGTACACAGGTATAATAATCCAGCAGATGGATCATAGCGAACCTAAAAATAGGGGCCCGCTCACTAACCCTTGTAGGCTATTACGGCCCAAACGAGGATTACTGTGAAACCTTAAAGTCAGTGTTCACCAACTTACTAGACTTCCCAGGTCCGGTTATAATGGCAGAAGATTTTAATATTATTATGGATTCATAGCTTGAAAAATCCAGTAATACTAGGGCTGCACCCACTCCAAAATCCCGGGCCTTTTTGAAATCAACAATGAGGCAACATGCTCTCAGTGATTTATGGAGAGAGAGGGTAGGAGCTCTGCAGGGCACTTCATTTCACAACAAGAAATATGGGCATGGATCGAGGATCAATTCTTTTTTGGAGAAGCGAGTCTTAAACAAGAGGTTTTAGACATTGAATATATTGTCGCACATCTTTCAGACCACTTATCAGCAATATTAACACTTAGGAATGACAGCTGACATAAGGCTAAAAGGTGGACGTTGGTTGCACTATTTTAGCAGAGATATTAATAATGGATGCCCTAAGGATGGAAGTGAGGGAGGTCCTACAAATTAATTGTGGTTCTGCCCCAAATCTGGATAATATGGGATACTTTGAAAGCTTTTATTAGGAGCAAGATCACAAATATTCTTAGCTATAGGAATAAACAATACAGACTAGAGTTGGGTAAACTAAAGGTAGAAATGGGAAAGCCAGAAACAGACAGAACTATGACTGCTGGCAGCAACACGTAGAGGGAAGAGTGATTATTACTACTCAAAATTCAATTGGAAAACACCATACAAAACAGGATTAAAAAAGATCGGACGCAAGTAAGCTGGCCCATTTCGAATATGGGGAGGGAGCAGGGAAGCTTTTAGCCTCGAAGATCAAGACAGAACAAAATAGGAATCATATCAATGGAATTAAGGGGGGAAGTCTGTTGTAATGTTAACTAATGATTGTCATTTGGAAGAGGCCTTTTCAGAATATTTTTTAGATCGATATTCTGAAGAGAATGAGGTCTTAGAGGAGGAGGCGATAGCCTGGTTAGCAGAGTCAGTTAAACCTTTGGATCAAGACCAGAAAGAGAGTCTCAACCAAGATGTAACAGAAGAAGAAGTGAAGAAGGCCATACACGCATCTAAGGGTGGGAAAGCCGCTGGGCCTGATGGGATACCAGCGGAGCTATGTAAGGTCCTAGAGAAAGTTCTAACCCCCTTTTTGACAAAGGTAATTAAAGAGATTTTAGAACATGGATCCAACTTCCAAGATCATGGATTGAAGCAACAATTTTGCTTACTTTGGAACCAGGCAAGGACCCCGCCAACAGTGACTCATATAGAACTATATACCTATTAAATGCAGATTATAAATCTTTACCACTATCCTGGCAGGAAGACTGCGCAAGGTTGCGGGAGGGGGGTAATCCACAAGGATCAAAAGGGATTCATCAAGGGGAGGCACTTTCATGAATTAATGTATGAGATCATTGGAGCAATGTACTTGGCATTAGCTTATTCTGCCCCTTCACAGTTATTATGTTAGAAGCTTCCAGGGCCTTTGAGAGGGTCAGGTGTTCTTTTCTGCAAGTGGTTTTGAAGAAACTCGAGCTAGGGGACAAATGTTGTAGGGCAGTTCTATTAATATATCAAAATCCCACTGTAAGAGTTTTAGTAAACCAAAACTTAACTGCACCTTTTAAAATCTCAGGGGGCACAAGACAAGGATGCCCACTGTCTCCCCTCTTATTTAACCTGTATATAGAGCACTTTGCCCAGAAACTGAAAATGGCAACTAACTTTCCTGCCGTCTCTAGGCGGACCTGGGAGAAGAAAGTTGCATTATATGTAGAGGTCCTGGTAATCTTCTCCTCCATTCTAGAAGCTGCACTATCCTCTACCATACAGATAGTTATGGGATTTGGTAGAATATCAGGTTACCTGGTAAAAGAGGATAAAACAGAAATCATGGTCTGGAACCAGAGGAAAGATGACCAGTTGATTAAAAAGGAGAAGAAATATTTGGGGATTAAAATTGTGGAAGACATACATAAAACCCCGGAAATTAAATTGCTGAGAATTCTTAGGGAAACAGTGCTGTTATTGAAGAGGTGGGTACATCTTCCTCCTATAATTTTTGGGTCAGGTTCATTTGGTCAAGAAGGGGATTCTGCCAAAAATCAAAGTTAACACCATCCCTCTTCATTTTGAGAAACCAACAATAGATAGAATCCAACAGGCAATAAACTCTTTTATTTGGGCATATAAAGGGGTCCGGATCTCTTGGAAAAAGCTGCAGAGATGGAGAGAGAAAGGGGGACTATTGTTACCGGACATTCAGTATTACTTCTGGGTTTTTCAAATCGCTAACTCTAGAATGCTTTTTAGAACCTCAGATGACATGGATGTCGGAGTTATGTTCCCCGCAATGATAAAAGCAAGAAAAATGGGCACTGGTGTTTTCTTTTTAAGTTTGGGGATGAAAGTTTTTCAAGAAGATTGCGTTAATAGTACCACAAACACTCACTAACATGTGGTGCACGATAAGAAGGCGGCAGATAGACTATTATTCGTTCTCAGCCCCAATTTGGGAGTCTCCAGGGACACTGGATTGTCTCAAGTATAAATTAGCTTTATCAATGAGGGAGACAGGTATACTTGTCTGGGGTGAGATTATGCAGGACAAACAGCTAATCACATAGACCGAGATAAAAGATCTTATGGGAGGGACGAAATTTCCCATTTTAAGTTATATGCAATTAAAGATCTGGACGTGGGCATGGAAAAAAGCACTGGGTGTAGCCAATGACTTGGTGAAACAACTTGCCGGTAAACCCCCCAGTGTGAAAGAAGTCTTTGAGGTATTAAGGTTTGCAAGATACCACTGACAGAGAATTCACCCTGGTAGAAGATCAATGAGGAAGATGCTTGCCGAACTGCAACTTACAACATATTTGGCAAGTATCAATGCTTACACTTTACACTATGGTTAAGCCTGCTTTTTTAAAAAGAAACCACTTCTTCTCACTTCATAGGGCATACATAACCCCAGAGAAGCTGTCCAAAATGGGGAAAGGAAAGCCGGCTGCCTGTGCAGAGTGTGGCTTGGAAAAAGCCACATATGTTCTTCCAATGTACATAAATACAGAATTTGTGGCATGAAGTTCAATCAACACTTTCAGGTATTTTGGGAATACACATAAAGGTAAGCCTCTCGAAAATTATCTTTGGGGTGATGGAGGGTGTATCAGGAGCCACCAGGAATTTTTTGCTTTATGCATTATAGCTTGGTAGAAGGGAGATATGTTGCAACTGGATAAGTGAAATACTGCCTCAGTATCCAAATTGGTTATAGTCCATGTTTAATATGTCACAAATGGACTTGTTGGGAAATGGGTCCAAAAAGAGGAAAAGATTCTGGGATATACAACTGAATTTGGCAGGGGCTATCCAAATTCAAATGAATGGGTAAATAGATAAGAAGATAACAAAATGAACCCCATGTCCAATGTACACCACAATAACTTTCTGCTTTAGGCTGCAAGGGCCTCCCAGTACACTTTAGGCAGCCACCGCAAAATCGGACATTGTCTGCAAGAGATATCCCAGAAAGAGGATGGTGTCTTAACCCAATGGCCTTTTTCTCTACCCCTGGAGGAGATACATGGATTTTCTCCTCTGCAGAGAAAAGGCAAGGGTAAAAGTAATTTCATACCTGAGGTGAATAAGGACAAACATTTTAAAAAGACTGATCTATACAATGAAATGAACTGCATGGAATTGGAGAACTTAAGAAGGAATTAGAATCATAAAAATGAAAACTTAACAAGAAAAGATTAACCAGTGTTGATTTGCAAAAATCAAACCTATTGCTAAAGGTGTTAACATAGGCAATAATATTCAATAATTCAAATTGCTATGAAAACCGAACTATACTTCATTAAAGATTTAAAAGTTAGGTATGAACTGAAGTTGAACATATTGAAAGAACAGGATTTATTTGATCAATTGAGGAGAATAGAAGTCTCTTAATACAACAGATGCAGTGACTCCAATGAAATACTCCTTACTAACAGTTGGGCCAAATGTTGCTGCACAGGCTCAGTGTTTGAACATACACTGATATATATTAATTTTTTTCCTGAGACTTATAGGCAAAGACTTAGCATTATACTTGCACAGTGCAACAGATTTACTAACACATAGACAACATCTGCAGTAGAATGACAGCTTCAAAGTTATCACAATGGATGTTGTCTCACTTTATACTTTTCTCTAATAAAAGAGAGAGGGACCCAAACCAAAGGGATAGGGTACCAACAAAGGACTTTATGTCAAGAATAAGATTCCCTTTGGGTAAATAAATTATACGAACAACAACTTCTCAATGACATAGAAGGAAAACAAATATACTAAACATAAACACAGTTCTAACTATGGAAACTAGGAAACTAAGAGCAATGCATAAGGTTTAAAAACATGAGATAACAGTAAGTTCAAAATAAGCACAGTTTATTCATACATAAAATTAATAAAAATTACATAAAATCACAATTAATTTGGGAACACAGAGAATATAACAAGGGGATGAATCAAACCATAAATTCATCTAATCAAATTAATACACCTTAAAACAAGGAAATACACAAAAATCCTAAATCAAATGTTGATAGTATTATTCCCTTCAATTCAACGCGTTTCGACGGACATTTAACCTATCGCCGTCTTCATCAGGAAATAAAGTCTGTATTCCCAAGCAATCTTATATATCGAGCCCGTCACCCACGTGAGGCTATCAGTTACTCTTAGCACGGACAGTTTGCCCTCTATTCGTAGGGCGGCAGAGAGAAATATAACTCCGCAGATTCAAGATAGAAGAATTAGAACCACCTTCCAACTTGGACAAGTAGTGATTCGGCGAATAGTCTATATCAAAAGTATTAAAAATCCAGACTGCTCGCGGTACATGTCTTGGATCTCAGCTAATTTGACATTATTCATTGGGCTCCAACACGGTTGTTTTGATGTATCTTTACTTTACAGCGCGTAGATATCGTCACTGCACACCGACGTTTTCCAGGCTCTTGTAGAGTAATGATAATTCCTCTAAGAACCTCGTGAATCAAGGAGCTGCTGTCGTCCCGCGAGTTTCTCCGCTCGTTTCCGGCTAAAAACCCGGAAACGAGCGGAGAAACTCGCGGGACGACAACAGCTCCTTGATTCACGAGGTTCTTAGAGGAATTATCATTACCCTACAAGAGCCTGGAAAACGTCGGTGTGCAGTGACGATATCTACGCGCTGTAAAGTAAAGATACATCAAAACAACCGTGTTGGAGCCCAATGAATAATGTCAAATTAGCTGAGATCCAAGACATGTACCGCGAGCAGTCTGGATTTTTAATACTTTTGATATAGACTATTCGCTGAATCACTACTTGTCCAAGTTGGAAGGTGGTTCTAATTCTTCTATCTTGAATCTGCGGAGTTATATTTCTCTCTGCCGCCCTACGAATAGAGGGCAAACTGTCCGTGCTAAGAGTAACTGATAGCCTCACGTGGGTGACGGGCTCGATATATAAGATTGCTTGGGAATACAGACTTTATTTCCTGATGAAGACGGCGATAGGTTAAATGTCCGTCGAAACGCGTTGAATTGAAGGGAATAATACTATCAACATTTGATTTAGGATTTTTGTGTATTTCCTTGTTTTAGGTGTATTAATTTGATTAGATGAATTTATGGTTTGATTCATCCCCTTGTTATATTCTCTGTGTTCCCAAATTAATTGTGATTTTATGTAATTTTTATTAATTTTATGTATGAATAAACTGTGCTTATTTTGAACTTACTGTTATCTCATGTTTTTAAACCTTATGCATTGCTCTTAGTTTCCTAGTTTCCATAGTTAGAACTGTGTTTATGTTTAGTATATTTGTTTTCCTTCTATGTCATTGAGAAGTTGTTGTTCGTATAATTTATTTACCCAAAGGGAATCTTATTCTTGACATAAAGTCACTTTATACTTTGCATTGACCATGAGGTTGGGATGGGGACCTTCGGGTCTTACCTTAAAGAAAAAAACGTACAACTGCCTCAACATAGCAAAATGTTAGAAAACATTCAGGAAACCAGTCTCACAAATACCATTATTTCATACATTAATTTATAGAATTTATGAGTTTGTATATAAGCTGCAGAAAGTGCAGCTGTTAGCTTCCAATTATGTGTAGTTTCAGAGAAAAAGGCATAAGGAACTGTCCTGAGAATGCATACTGACATAAATACAGGACCAAAATTAGCGTGTTGTCAAATATAAAGTTGGAACTTATGTGGCCGAAACAAAGCTCGATACTTGGCAACATCACCCACACAAAACACTGTAACCACATTTCATGGAAACATATTGAGCTGTCTTCAATCTTTCTCATAAAATGGAAAATCCACTATAACTGTGCACACTACAGAGAATCCAGAGGTAAAGTACCTTGTGCAACTGGCACAAATGGCAAACATGAACACACTCTCCACACTGATTTCATAATGCAAAGAAGTGCAACTTGCTTGATAAAAATCAGTGTTTAGAGGTCCTCAGTAAACACAAAATCCCCTAGGCATGGCCCTAAAATGTAAGATTACCTTCATCCCTGTTGTGAACTGCAGATTCAAATGACCCAAGTCATCCAGCAGGTGATGACGATTCTTTACTAATAACAGCATTTCAGTTAACTGTCACCAAAGCTAATAGTATGCATATAATTCCTTAGCAATCTTTACACATATGAACATATTGAGTACTAAATATAACAAATATAACAAATGTTCTTGGTAAAAGATCTTATTGAGAAAATATTTGACATTTGGTTGAAGAACACAGCAACATGAATGTGTTAAATGCTCATCATTACACTTTTATCTGCTACTACCAAATTTTATTGGGGTGCAAAGATATCTCTGTTCATGCACGTCATTGACACGGGGTGACACTAGACTGCTGAAGAGACAGTTTGAGTACTGGCACATTACACAAACAGGGCGTTGAAGGAAATAATCAAAAGTTACTCGAAGCAGCACATTCAGTGGCATGGTACTAAGAAAAAAGTCTAGAGCAGTAAAAAAAGTAAAAATAACTGAAAATATGAATGAATGAGGGAAGAAAGGAAACAAAAGCAAATTTCTTCATAAACATCGGAAAAACAGCATCACCATGATTATGTACCAAGAGAAAAAGAATAAACACTGATAACTACTGATTTAAAAAAAAAAATTAAACATTGGAAAGCACTGAAAAATCGCACCTAGAAACTAAAATCAGGAAACCTAATTAAGGGGCCTATTAGGATGGCGGACGGACCTGCGTCCGTCCGCCACCCCCGAGGTCGAGGGAACGTCCGCAGGGGCTGCGGCATTCCCTCCATGCAGATTAGGATGTGACCTCCACCCTGGCGGTCACATACCCTATATTTAACATTGCGGTGGGTGCTGCTTGAAGCAGCGCCCGCCGCAAGGTAAAAAGTGCATGGTTTGCAAATGCATGCACAAAGCGGCAGGCACCGCGCGGTGCCTGCCGCTTTGTGCATGCATGTGCAGGGGGGTACCATAGGTACCCCCATGTGTACCCCCCACCCTCCAACACCCTGGGGGCTCGCAACGAGCCCCCAGACGCGAAAGACCACATGCTTTTCCACGACAGGAAAAGCATGTCTTCTCCCCCATCATAATATGGCTGGCGGTGTCTGATAGGCACCGCCACCATATCAGAGCTTTTCCGCCGCGGTTGGAATGCGACCGCGGCGGAAAAGCGGCGGGCGGTCTTCCTGAACCACCAGCCATCCTAATCTGGCGGTGGGTCTCTGAAGCCTCCGCAGCGGTGAATCCGCATCCTCCAGGCCGGCGGTGGCTTCCGCCAGCCCGGAGGATGCAGATTCACCGCGATCCTAATCGGCCCCTATATGTTGTTGGTTTTTATCTTTAGAATGTCTTTCAAGACAAGCATGTGAAAAGGTGGAATGCCAGGATGCTGTCATGTTAAGAAAGTACTGGGGATCTTGTGGGGCCTCAGACATTATGGCTGGATTACAAGTTTAGCGGGGTGGGAGCAGGCCACCACACCACTGCCCAACTCCCACACCATTAGACAGGGCTGCCGCCCGCCAACCAGATTAAAAGTAGTATAATGGTCTGGTGGGTGGGCGGGTGGCATGGCAGTCCCACTGTGGTACAGTTTAAAGGCTCATATGTAAGCCTTAAACTGCACAGCCGTGGGACTGCCAAGTGCATGTTCCAGGTGCCCCGTTGCACGCACCCCAATGCACTGGGCCAAGAGGGGCCACTTTCTTTCCTCGCCCTCCAGCAGTTTCATGGAATAAGAACCTCCAAGGGACCGCTGGCAGTGAGAAATGTCATAAAATGCTTAGCAGTGCTGCAGGGCTCCACCAAGCATATTGCAGCCCTCAGACCACCGTGCCATGTGGTGGTGCCATGGATGTCTGACCGCATAAGCTGTAATTCACTGGTCGGATGCCAGTGCAGCGGTGGCTGTACTCTCACTAATGCACCACAGTGAATTTGGCGGTCCTTGGACCATCAAACTCATAGTTAGGCCCTCAGAGCCTAGTCCTTTTTAAATGCCAAAGTTAGGTCTGGCCTAGTCTTTATTAATGATGACAGGTCAGAATAGAGAGGGCCATCATCATGATCTTTCTAATTACTTTGGGGGATGGTGCAAAATGTCAATATAATATATTTGAACATGCTTTAGTAGCTGTACTACCTTACCATGTTAATCATTTCAGGAGTTTTATAGCTGGGTACCTAAATAACTAACTTAAGATGTTTCATGCCATCCATATGCAGTTGTCCTATCTCTGGTCTTTAAATGACATGGTATGGTAATAGTAAGAGAAGACAGGCAAGTTCAGGGTTGACCTATCACATTCCCTTGCATAAAGCCTGGCCATTTAGTTAATGTCTTTCTAACTGTAGTTAAGAGAGTCAATCTGTTTACTGCTATCCATGAACATACAAACAAGCATTGGCACAGCCAATAGGTCTCGCCTTTGGGACCTTATAAGTATTTAATTATGCAGCACAATATCCTTGGTGCAACATCAACTGTTTCTATGGCTAAAAACGTATAATGCCGCAAAGAAGAGACCTATTGGATATGCCAATGCTTGTTTTAATTGTTGACGCAAATATGCACAAGTAAATAATGGTATTTGAGCATTTGGTGTAGATGTGCAAATACTTTTATGAACTGAGCCCCATGTGAGAGGAGCTGTGGGGTCTGTCCCGGTGGTTTAACTGTCAATTGGATTTCAATTGCCACATTTCATACACTGGAGCCCTCACCCACCCTTAGTGGTTTTTCGATATTTATGAGCAGGACCCCTGGAATTATGTTTTTGCACCTGTGGTGTTTTTCACTTAATTATGTATTTGCTGCATTTGCCACATAATCTATCGACTGCAGCAAAAATGTTTTGCTCATAAGGATCAAAAGTTATTAAAAAGGCAGCTGTGTGTATTGCAGTGTAGTGGAAAGTCTTTCACAAAACTAGACTCGTCACCTTTCAGTTCCTTCTTGCTGTATTTCAGTGTTAGACCTTTACTAATGATGCATAACCTTTGCCCAGACAGTGTTAACGTAAAAGAAGACAAAATAATGCAGGAGTACGGTCACAGCATGTGCTGTATTAAGCTATATAATTTCGTCAACCCTATTGCATAATTTGACCTTCCCCGTTGCAAAATTCCAGTGCCTTTGCATAGACTCAACATCCATGAGGGGCATTACTTCCTTTCGATATACCGCCACACAAAGGAATACCACGTCTGTTTTCCCCCTTCTTCTCTAAAGTGCCACTCTGGTGGGCAGGCAGGCACAGCACACAATCTCCCATGACTCCCTTCAGACCCATGAAGCACCCACAGCACCAGAGAATATTGCACATGACCCCCTGAATACACATGTAGGGTGCACTCCCCTCCATAGAGTGCCACCACTTGCACACTGCTTCACATGAATGGCCCTAGTCAGTAGCCACCCCTCACCTGTTGTCGAAGGTGAGACTTCTGGCTTGGAAAGGCTCTTGGTAGCCGAGTGTTGTAATCCCGAAAAAGGCCATTTTGGGTCCGGAGAGTTCAGTGTGATGGCTACTGCACTATCTTGGTGGTGAGTCACTTGTGATTTAGGAAGGTGTGGTCGGTGCTGCTATGTATGACGTAAGTCTTCTGCTTTGGGGGGCTATTGGAGCGTCCTCTGCAGCCGCGGTCGGTAGGGAAGTACCTGCCGGGGCGGTGATGTGGGTAGGGGGAGGGGCAGGGTGGGGGTTAGTAATGTATGGATAATGGAGGTTTGCAGGTAACTAAACATATAAATAAATCAAACGAATTTTGTTGCGTGCACTGCATCCCCAAATGCAATGCAGTGCGCGCAACGAAATTCGTTTGATTTATTTAAATGTTTACTTACCTGCAAACCTCCATTATCCATACATTATTAACCCCTACCCTGCCCCTCCTCCACCCCATGTCACCGCCCCGGCAAGTACTCCCCTACCAACCGCGGCTGGTCCTCTGAACTGTTTCGTTGGTGAATATCTTGTTGTGAAGTAGAAGTGGGTGTTTCTGTGATCCTTACTCTGTGTCTTGGATAAGTAATTGTCTTGATGTTTGGTGGAAGGGGGAGTGGCAGTCGGTTGTTCCTTAGCTCTTCCTAGTGGGTGATTAATAGAGAAGGTTGAGGCTTTGCTTGTTGCTTGCTTTCTGTGAGTGGGGGTTCCTCTTTTAGTAAAACAACCCTGTTGTTGTAGGTGGTCCCTATATGTGGGGTGTAGCATCTGTGAGGTTGGTCTATTTGTCTGGGGTCACGGACAGTTGATGTCTCTGCGTTGGGAGTAGTCGGAGTATTGTTGTATCTGTGATGTGGATCCATCCGTAACGGGTCTATTGCTGAAGAAGTAGCTTCCGGTTGCACATTGAGTTACTGCCTGGAAATGTGGACCTCTGCAGTGCAAAAGCCTGGTGTTGCGGGGAGCTCTCTTGCTAAGAGTCGCTCGGAGCCCAGGGACGACCTGGTCCTCTATTTTTGAGTCAGAGTCTGAGGTTTCCAGCTATTACTATGGCAACCGGACAACGAGACTCGAGTGAACATAGAACAAGCGCACGCGGCAGCAGGGGGAGGGGAGAGAGGATGGGGCCTGCGCTGGATTCTCTTGTGGGAGCGAGCAGCAAGGCGCGATAATTGCTAACATATGGTGCTGCTGCTCACTCCCGCATGGGAATCGCCAAACGTGCACGTGTTGCCATTGAAAGCAATGCAACGCATGCACGTTTTTGGGCGAAAAAGGGAACCGTTGGCTAAAAGTCTTTTTCCTAAGCAGCGCATGAGCCCTGAGTAGGCGAGACCTAAAAAGTACTGTCCATCATGGTACAAATTAAGGGGATCCTAAAGTGAGTTTTGGTAACCAGCTGCTTTAAACTGAAAGTGAGCAGCTTCTTCTTGCTGATATCAATGTTTCTGTCCACTGAGGTATGTTTGGTGTTCGGACACAATCAATCAAAAAATATCTCCAGGATGAAACATCAGAGAATAAACGTTGTGATACACAAATATCTTAAATATCTTGATGCACAAATAGGAATGACAAGAATATCGCTTTTTGGGGGGTAAGTAATTTTGTTCAAAATAATATCAATTTTTTAATATCGTTTTCAATATTAGTGTGCATAAAAATATTTAGTTGGTATATTAATTTTATGTGTTACTATTGTTATTATAATAGTTAATTAAAAAAATTGCTTGTAATTTAAAAAAAGATATATTTTATTTTATGTAGTGATTTATAGTGTTGTGGCAGGTTGTTCGATTCATATATGGATAGGGTGGGACGTTAATTATTTTATAATAGTTACTGATTGTTTAATACATTTTATTTAATTATATGATTGATATTTATTATGTATATTTTGTAATGCTGATTTAATTTTGTTACGTTATTTACGGGCTTTGTGGATGTATAGGGTAGGAAGTTAATTGAGTATTAATGAAATAACAGTGAATTGTTAATTAATTTATTATGATATTCATTTTAATTATGTAATTTAGGGAATATTTATTTATTTTACTTATATTTTAGTTGTGGGCCTCGAGGTTTGTAGGGGTTATAGGGTGGAAAGTTAATTGATTATTAATTAATTAGTTGATTATTAATTATTGTTTGTAAATCAATAATTTAATTGAATTTTAAATATTTAAATTATGGAATACATATTTATTTTAATTATATCTTGGTTGTGGGCTGCTAGGTTAGGAGGAATTTAGGTTGAAAAGTTAATTAAGTATTCATTAATTACAAAGTAATGATTAATTGTTAATTCATCATTTGTTTGATTTTAAATAAGGAATATTTATATTTTAAGTTATATTTTAGCTATGGGCACTAGTTTTGTAGAAGTTTACGGTGGTAAGTTGATTAACTAATAATTGAATAAGATGTATTCATTGATAATTATTTTATTGAATAGTAATGATTTAAATTGTTAATTTTATTTATTTTTAACTACATATGCATATTTATATTTTTAGGTTATTTCCTGGTTTTTATATTAGGAGTTTATTATTTTTTTTCTAAATTCATGGTGTTGCGTATATATGTAATGTGTTTGAAGTAAAGTACTTTCCCAACTTCTGTTTAGACTGCTGTATAAATCATAAAACTAAACTTTTTGCAATTTATCCTTTCCTTACAGTTGCGCTATTTTGGGTGAGAATAGCAAATCGCACCCCATCAAAATCCAACACTTTCCCTACTGTTTCACAGACTGGAGTGGGAATTGTAACTTTTAACCCTCCAAAGCCCAACACTTTCCCTATTGCTGCCCTGTTTGGAGTAGGGATATTCAACTTTACCCCTCTGGAATCCAGCGCATTCACTACTGTTACAGGGACTGGAGTAAAAATAGTAACTTTTAACGTCTCCAAACTCCAACACTCTCCCCACAGTTTATCTGCCCGGAGAGGGACGTGTCAATTTCACCCTATTCACAATCTCAACATTTTTCCTACTGTGGCATAGACTGGAGTGGGAATAGTAATTAATGTATCAAAGGGAGGGAGGAGGATTGATTGTCCTATCAGTTCCCCAGGTCATCTATAGTTAATCAAAGGTAGATAGGACACTTGTAACCACGTTTGCCAGGAGATCTGTTGAAAAACCCTCATAAATGCTGTGTCATCGAAAAGCGATTTATCTCTGTTCTCCGCCCCACACTAGCGTTGTGGCATTTATCATAGGGTTCAACAACGTGCATCATGCCAGCACAAGAGCGGAACCTGCTTCCCACGCGGCCTGGGACTAAACAGTCCATACCCTCTGAAGGGAATGACCGACACCATTTTTTAGGTTCACGGAGTATTCACCTACAGTCTCAGGTGAAAACAATCACGAACCACAGTGGGTAAGACTTGAGAACCCGCTCATACAAACACAAATCGTGCAAGTATTTTTAACACTTTATGTTATTTGTTGTCCTGACGAAAGCTCCATAGACCCTACAGGGCCAAGAGAGCTGAAACATGTCGACTTTTTTGTGAATGAAAGTGATATGCTTGAGACTCTATAACTCGGTCCACTGAGCATACCCACCCTACCTTTTAATTAGTTGTCCAACAACTAAATAAAGTACGGATGTTGTCTGGAAACTATTTTTAATTTTGAGAAAAACCTGCCTGTGGGGTTATATTTGGAGATCTCTGGAGACTGCCACGTTAACATCAGAGATTGCCTCGGGTGAGGCGGGCATGATGCACGTTGTTGAACCCTATGATAAATGCCACAACGCTAGTCTGGGGCGGAGAACAGAGATAAACCGCTTTTCGATGACACAGCGTTTATGAGGGTTTTTCAACAGATCTCCTGGCAAACGTAGTTACATGTGTCCTATCTACCTTTGATTAACTATGGAGTGGGAATAGTACATTTTTCTCCTTCAAAGTCCAATACTTTCCCTACTGTGGTTCTGTCTGAAGTGGAATTAGTAGATTTCACCTTCCAAAATCAAACGCTTTCCCTACAGTAAAGAGACTGGCGTCGGAATAGTCAATTTTACGTCTCCAATGTGCAACACTTTTCCTACTGTTGCACTAACTGGAAGGGAATAGCAAATCTCACCTCTTCGAAACCCAACTCTTTCCCTATTTTGCACAGAGTGAGAATATAAATGTTACCCCTCCAGAATCCAATGATTTCCCTATTGTTGCTCTGTTTGGAGTAAGAATTGGAAATTTAACTCCTCTGAAGTTGAACGCTTTCCCTACTGTTGTATTGTTTGGAGTGGTAATAGCAAATATCACCCCTCTGAAGTCCAACCATTTCCCTACTGCTGCACAGATTGGAATAGATATAGTAAATTTTACTCCTCCTAAGTACAACACTTTGCCTACAGTTGTGCTCTTTGGAGTGGGATTAGTAAATGTTATCCCTCCGAAATGCAACGCTTTACTCACTGTTGCACAGACTGGAGTGAAAAAAGTCAATGTTATCCAAACGAAGTCCAACACTTTCCCAACTTTGCATAAACTAGAGTGGGAATAGTATATTTAATAATGTTAGAATTCAATAGTGTTCATAATTTAGGGTAAATAAAGTTGATAGACTTAGTTGTTTTATTTATATATTATTTTACATTATTTGTTTTTATTTTCTAATTTAATTTAGGAGTTATAGTATTTTTTGTAAATGTGTTTTCTGGATTTTTCAATTAAAATACTATAGTGTCAACATTCTCCTATTCAACTTTTGATATATTCTGTATGGTTTTATTGTGTATGTGTGTGTATGTACGCTCCCTCCTCAGACACCGCATGCAGCCTTGACCCGCTGTATTTATTTATTTATTTATTTTGTGGCTTGTAAAGCGCCTGGTGACCCGAAGGCATCCCCGCGCTATGAGGTTGTGAGATCCAGGAGAGGGGGGACCAGGGGACTATTTGGGGAAGAGGAAGGTTTTAAGTTTTTTGCGGAAAAGAGCGTGGCAGGGTTCAAGGCGCAGATTGCGAGGAAGTGCGTTCCATTTTGAAGATGCATTGACCGAGAAGCGGCGGCCACCGGTGCGTGACTTCTTAAATTTTGGGACTATGGCCAGATGTTCACTGTCAGATCGAAGATTTCTGGTGGCTTTGTAAGGAATGACCATGTCTTTAAGGGCGGCAGGGCCAGCCCCGTTGATGAGCTTGTGCGTGGTGCACAGGGCCTTGAACTCCACTCGCTGGCGCACCGGAAGCCAGTGCAGAGCTTTGAGGGCCGGTTTGGTAGAGGCTCTGGGAGGGAGATTCAAAATAAGCCTTGCCGCAGCGTTTTGTGCACGTTGGAGCTTGGTCAAGGTAAATTCAGGAGCGCCAAGGTAGGCGGCGTTACCATAGTCCAGCCGGGACAGTATAAGCCCTTGGACCAGCAGTTTCCTGGACAGGGGGGGGAGGAGAGGGAGGATCTTGCGAATTGATCGCAGAAGGCCAAAACAAGTACCAGCGGTCTTGGCTGCCTGGGTCTTCATGGAGAGGTCCTGCTCCAGCCAAAAACCTAGTGTTTTAATTTCTGTCTTCGGGGGGGGATATCACCGAAGGCGATCGGCCACATTGATGGGGGAATGGAGGACCATTTATTACCCAGAAGCATGATTTCTGTCTTTGTGCCGTTCAGTTTCAGGGCAGATTCGCACATCCAGGTGTGAATATCTTGCAGACAGTGCAAAAGTTTTTCTGGGTGGTTGTCTAAGTGGGAAAGGGAGACGACGAGTTGGGTGTCGTCAGCATAGTTTACTATTTTTATCCCATATGGGGTCACAACATCTTCCAAGGGGGCCATGTAAACATTAAACAGGGTGGGACTAAGCGAGGACCCCTGGGGCACTCCACATGTTAGAGGGAGGGGGTCTGAGCGAGAGTTGCTGTCCCACACCTGAAATGAACGACCAGAAAGGAAGGATTCGATCCATGCATATACCGTTCCCCCAATTCCTGCCCTGGCCAGGCGATGGAGGAGGACACGATGATCCACCGTATCAAAGGCAGCACTGAGATCCAGGAGGATCACTGCCACTGATCCTCCTGAATCCAGGATGCTTCTTGCCTCCTCGATGACGCAGAGGAGGGCGGTGTCTGTGCCCTGGCCCGGCCGGAAGCCTGTTTGGGACTGACGCAGGATATTGTTAGCCTCAAGGAATTGGGAGAGTTGCCCATTGACTAATTTCTCCGCCATCTTGCTGATACAGGGGAGGAGCGATATGGGTCTGTAGTTCGCCATATCGCCCGGGTCCAGTTGGGGCTTTTTCAGCAGGGCCTTGACGACAGCGCTCTTCCAAGTGGGAGGTACTGTGCCATGGGACAGAGAGGTGTTAATAAGATCCCTGATGGTGGGGGCTATGCTGGTAGACACAGTTTTTAAAAATCTGACAGGGGCCGGGTCCAGGGGAGAACCGCTTTTCATTTTTACCAGCATGGCGGTGACCTCAACGAGGGAGGCTGCTCTGAAGGAGGTCAGCCGCGGGCTGTTAGTGCAGGCGACTGTATTAGCAGGATAGAGCGGGCTGACAGATGGGAGGGAATCCAATATCCGCAGGATTTTGGACTCGAAGTAGGTGGCTAGGTCTTTGCTTCTATCCGGGGGGGGGGAAGAGCAGCGGAGGCTGAGGGGATGTTAAGTAGTTCCTTTACTATTAGGTAGGATTCCCTAGCAGAGTTAGACGCATTTTTTATTCTATTATCATAGAATGTAGCCTTGGCTAGTTGAATGGCCGATTTGTAGCGTCTTACCGCGCTGTTGTATATGTCTTTATTGCTGTGGAGCCAGTCTTTCCTCCACAATCTCTCAGCCTTTTTACACTCTTTGCGGAGGTCTCGGAGTTCAGAGGTGTACCATGGTGCATGGCCCTTTATTCTATTTTTGATCTCCCGGTTTTTTATAGGAATGATGCTGTCAAGGGATGCGGAGATCCAGTCTCTAAATTGGGTGTCGGCCTCATGCGGGTCTTCTGCCAGAGTCGGAGTGGAGGCGTCCAGTACTTTGGACCAATCCTCCGCCGAAAGTTTGGCCCAAGATCTAGCTTTGGTGAAGCTAGGGGGTTTATGGGGATTCTTGCGAGCCCCAGGAAGAAGGAATGTGACCAAAAAGTGGTCCGTCCAGGGGAGAGGTTGGGAGTTGATGAATTGGAGAGAGGAGATATTTGAGAACACCGGGTCGAGTAGGTGCCCTTTTATATGTGTAGGACCGGTGTTGGCCAGAAAAAGGCCGTGAGCCGCTAGGTCACCGATAAGGTCGGCTGCTCCTATATCCAGGGGATCGTCGAAGTGGATATTAAGGTCTCCTGTTATTAGGAAGTTGGATGTCAGGTGAGCCGAGGAAGAGACAATTTCCAAAAGGGACGCTGCGAAGGGGGCGGAGTGGCCGGGGGGCCGGTACACCAAAAGGCCTGACAAGGAGTTGGTCGGTGTTAGCTGGATCATAAAGAGGCAGCTCTCTGATTCCCGAGTTGTTATCTCACTAATCTGTACTTTATCTTTTCAAAATATTTTCTTCAAAATTTCTTCTAAATCTGAAGGTAAGAGCCAACTGAGCCCAACCCACATTTTGTACCCAACCCATAGTCGTGGATTTTTTTTTTTACTTTGGCACGGACTCCAGATGTCCACAGCTGGCGCTTTGATCTTTAAGGCACTATTTTTACTTAAACTTCAAAAATTCATAACTCTGGTTCTACAAATTGGATTTTTGTCATTGTGGTGTCAAATAATTTCTTAAACTGTACTCAGTGTTTCCAAAGTGGTGTAGGATTTGCCTTGTGTTGTGTTTTTAATGTATTACTGTTTGTCTGCTGCATAAATACTTTATACATAGCACTTGGTTGAGCCTGACTGTTGTGTGTTGACCTACCAGAGGGTTTAGTACAAGTTCCTTTTAGTGAATTTTGTTGTTCACCATGACATGGATTGTGGTGGCTACTTGAACAGGGGTCATTCCCCATTCAACCAGCAATCCATTTCTCACTGTTATCAATAAAACAGTGGTAAATGTAGAAATTGTTCATTAAAACGTGATAAAAGTTCATTTTAAATTTCAAAAAAGGCAGACTTGGTAATTTCAATCTATAAACGTATTTTAGTATTCAATATATCTTCCCAGTGAATATGTTTTAGATTTCATCTGGAGAAATACAGTGAATTTCAAAGTATCCCTCTGGTTCCCAGTGGACTAAATAATTCAAAGCTAGAACTCTTTGTGTCATGCAAGGCTTACTGGAATAAAGACCATCAATAGCTGCAAAAGCTGTTTTCCCTTAAGATCATTTTAAACTAATGCTCAGCCATTTCCCCCCTAATTCACCCAAATGAACACAGGTAACAAGGTCTGAGAGGCAAATCACAGAGCTGTCTGTGCCTCAGACTTTGGAAAGAATTCAACCGCACTTCATAGCACAACCTGACCACATATGCTTAAGAATACTTTAAAAATAATGTCACTTTTTAAGTTAGATTTCTTTAAATAACTTTGGAATATGTTTCTTGGTTCATTGATATACGCTTGAGCATCTCTAGTTTTAGATAACATTAAGGCCACAGGCTTCAGACTCACCTGTGGCCGCGGGTGGCCAGTAACAAGACAGGTCAACTCTAGTGTTTCTCCTTCACGGATGGTGTAGACTCTTTCTGAGTAACGCTCCTCCTCTATATTACAAGCCAATCCTGAATGGACAATTCTCACTGTGGGTGGAGCTGTTAATGGAGAAAGAAGGAAAAAATACGATGCTTTGAGTTAAATGGCCAGCAAAATGATACAATACAAACAACATCACAAGGTTTTCCAGTCATAAAGTGATCCAAACTTTATTTGTTTACCCATATGATCATTTCAACTTCTGTTTTCTTACGGTACTACTGTAGCATTTTGTGGCTCACTTTTATTCTCTAAGGTGCAATCTCAGACACAGCCATTAGAACACTCATTACCTACATTTCACAGCACTATCTAGGCACCATAAAAATGGTAGTTGAGTACACAGCGTGTTGGGAATGTTAAGCGCAAGAAGAATAGTAATTGCATGAAATTTTCCGCACACTTTCTTTAATATCATTTTACCTCAGCTATTGATAGAAATTGCTATACACATGATGCTCTAAGGTGATCAAAGTAATAGTTTGGTTACATAAATGTGCACGCTTTAAGTGCATCAGTACTGCAGGGAAAATAAAATAACATTTAGATTTGTCATATGCGTTCATAAGTAACTGAAGAACACTGTGTAGATGAAAGAAAATCAAAATGATCAGAAAATGAACAATACTGCTTACTCACTCCAGTCTCAACCCCAGGAATTTTGGTTATAAATGTAGGTCAGTGTTGCATAGCACTGTTTTAATAGATCCTCCAGATTGATGAAGTAACATTAATTTATGGAAGGCATATTTAGTCTAATAGCCACTGACAATGATGATAAAATTTAACTCAATGAATTTAGGTTCTTTGTGAGTGTGTGAAAACATGAATTGTCCTCTTTAATTTGTATCCGGGTGTGGAGGACCGTTAGTGAATTATATTAAACCAAAGCATGGTACACTACACTAGCTGGTGGCTACGAAATTGTGGTGTAATATGCGTCAAATAGCTATGGCTGAGTTGGAAGTGTTTCTGGCACATGGTTGTCACGATGATGAATGGACTCATTCCATCAATGTTTCTCACCTTTGGAGAATTGAAGTGGAAGAAGGAACCTGGGTAACAGGGGTTGATATGCACATGTGAGATTGGGAGTTTGAAATCAGTCAACGAGACCTATGGATATATGTGTAGTAACTAAATGCTCAAAGAGGGACAGTTCATCCTAGAGACCCAATAGCTGAACCATTCTAGCAGATGACTTTCATCTTGTAAGTGGATGCAGACAGGTTCAATTAAGTAGCAGCCTTTGTCAAAATCTTATTGTTTTCTCATGTACTCATCCCTCCGGTGTTCCCAGCACATATAGTTGCATCATTACATATGTCTTGCGACGATGCAGTTTCTTTACCAATGACAATATACATTTATTCAGTCTTTCACTTTACTATGTGTGCATCATTAGTTTGTGTTATATGCCAAGTAGCTGTCCACAGAGCTTTCTTCAGGGTCTTTCCCACCCTCATAAAATCCTATAGGCGTGAAATAAGCCCCGTTTTCTCCCCTGTTTCATACAGTTAGAATTTGTGACATTCTGTGAAGGAATAATAATACCAAGCAAATGAGACTGACCCACAATTTAAACAAACCTAAGGGAAGTTATAACACTATTTTACAAACACAAAAGAAAACAAATTCATGCAAACAATATATTGTAGAAATGCATCCATTGCATGAAGAGAAAACAAATTATATTAAATGTATTTATTATCATGATAATCGTTTTTCACAAAAGATATTGGTATACCAACAAATCCAAATCCTATACCCTTTTCATATTTTATTTTTTTTATCTGTTTTTCAAAACCTTTTGCAAAAGTAAAATAAAGTGACACTGCTTTATCAAACAAATGTTGGTTACTTGAAGTAAACAACGGAGCTCATTGGCGCCCGAACAATAAAGATGGACAGCATGTAATCATCAGGAAAGCACTCCTCAAAATCTGGAGGGAGACCCACTGTATTACTCTCATCTCGTCCAAGTTGCCTCAATTACAATGAAAGCTGACTAGAACTGGAATGACTGTCGTGATCAAAACAGCAGAACACAGGAATAGTTTGGCAGGGGCTTATTATGGTTATTTAAATAAAGACGTGTAATATTACCAGTAAAGTGACAAATAATCTAAAATCATCAATTGAAAGTGATTATTGGTTTTATTTTGATATGGTGCTTGCAAACAGACACATATTATACAGATGAACAGGGACACATTGACCTTGAGCTACAGGGGCACAATCGGACAGTAGAAGTATGTAGCAGCACGACTCATCAACTGCTAGGAGGCAGTGCAGAGCAGGACAGGTTTGAGAGGGGAGGGCAAGAGAGCATCAGGAGACATTAGAGGGAAGTGCAGAACTCCCCCACCCCCACCGCAGTTGGTGAAAGTAGGCCATGCCTGTTTTAAAAGTGGGTGGAGTTCGACTATAAACAATGCAGGGTACAAGCGCGTATTTATTTATTTATTTTTTAAGTTCAGCACTGTGAGAAGTCATACATTACCTGTAAAAAAAGATGCAATTTTGTTGTCTAAAAATAGAGCCAGTTTCAAGGTAGAGTTAATTAACAGGTACATAAGGTTTTTGGACGAGAAATGCTGGCGATGGTACTATTAGCTACCAACGATATATAAACAATTGAATCATTCAACGTAATCATACCTGTGCATTAATCAACAAATAATTATTGGATGGCTGTAGAATTAGAGAAGCATAATATTTATGTAAAGACAATAGGGCAATATGAATTTAGCTATATATTTCTAGTGATCTCGGCGTCTACAAATTCTGAACTCCTGTGGAATTTTAAGCTGCATCAGGAAACTACTGAGATTCATTCTGTAGCTAAACACTTACTGCCATCTGCAGATTTAAACCTTACAACAACTAAGATCTGAGGAATAGCGAGCAGAGCTGGACAGGCCTTCTATTCCACCAGGCATTTCTCCAGTGGGCTGGAGCCCTTAGAGGCTGGGTTTGAAAGTCCAGGGCTGCTCCTGGTGCTTCTGCCACTGGAAGGCTTCAAGAGACCCAGAAAAAGAGGGAGGGTAGGGGAGGGGGTTAGAAAGAGAGTGATCAGGAGGAAAATAGAGAGAGGACATGAGGGATTGACAAAATGGAAGAATAGAAAGAGAGGGATGGCCCATATAGACGAAGGCAATGGGGCTATTTTGAGCATTTTTGCAGGGCTGCTTGTGGTTCCCCAGCCAGGCCCTGATAGCAAGCAATTAGTATGATGTTGTACACAGGTGTCAACATGGCCTTCTGTTAAATAGAAGAAATTCCATTGTTTTAATGCAAGGTGCTTATTGTCAAATTCTCAAACAACCTTACGCCCAGCATGGACTCTATTTACAACTAGAATTTCCACCAGGGAGGCATGGCCATCAGCGATGTCTGCATTAAGCAGCTATATCAATTCCCTGCTCAGTTTTGTTCCATAGCTCTAAGGGCAATGTGAGGATATCGTGTAGCAGGCAGTAAAAGTTAGGACTGTTTACCCAGCATATGTTGCAAAAGTTATTTTAAAACACAACTTTTTCACTATTTTCTATCACGAATGGCTTGGTGGGAGAGCCTCTCATACTTCCTTTACAGTGGTTGTCCCACTCTCTTTCTCTGAGCAGGATGGCGCTGGAATGAAAAATGTGCCAAGGCTACTTTTGGTTCCCACTGTCTAGCCCTGAACATTATTATGTTGCAGACTTGGCCCGATTCACAAAAGGACTTACAACTCGTAAAGTTACAATGGCAAAATCTCTGCACTCGGGGCGGAATCTCCACACTGAGCACTATAGAGCGGAGTTTCTACACTGAGTAGGGAGATTCTACCCCGAGTGCGGAGATTCCGTCACGAGTGCAGATACTCGCCATCATAACTTTACAAATCACAAAACGCTTTATGAATCAGGCCCACTATGTCTAACTCTATGAAAGCATGTATTTTTCTGCTAATTTAATTTCATTTATTCCATTAAAGTATTCTGCTAAAGTTTGAGATTTCACCACCAAGAAGTGTTTCTTCTATGCCATTTAATTTTCTTAAACAGTGTAAAGATGGCAAAGCACAGAAACATGTAATAACATTTTTTATTAGTTTACTGCAAAACAGGGCATCTGTTGTTTTATATAAATTGTCTCGAAAATGAACAACAAACTCATATTTCCTTACAACATTTCATTCTTCTTAGCTAAGGTTAATGAAGGAAGTATGAGATCATATCCAATATGTAAATGTTTATAATTGCAGTTCTGCATCCTAAGTGTTATTTATTATATTTGCATCCAAGAAAATGAAAGATATAATTCTTTACTAATGCAGTCAACACTGCCTTCTCCATTTGGGAGGCTGAGAAACTAAGCAGATGCCAATGGATCCCATGTTATCAGTAGTTTGATAATAAATTAATGGAAATAAAGATATTGATGGCAATTTCTGTATCCCAAATCAATGCAGTGTGTAGGGTTCAAGAGAATGGGTGATACCAACATACCTTATATCTAAAAATGGAAGTTCATCCTTATGCGTTACATAACTTTTTTAGGGGTCCTAGGCTCCTAGTGTTTGCTTAATGATATTCGGTTCTCAAACACATCTAACTACAAACTTATGCCCATCCTCATATTGCGGGTTCTTAATTTTCTATCCCTTGTCCATGTGTCTCTGAAACAAAATGCTCATGCCCTTACTTCATCACTTTTCTGTTTTCCTTTTCGTTCCCCAAGACTAAATGGTACCCAAGAAACTCAATATGGCCCTTAGACCTTCTAATCAGTCTTTAAACAAGTCACTAGATATTTGTCATGAATTTAAAACACTCTACAACTACAATATTAAAACTGTCAAATTAGTGATTTACAAAGTGGTCTCAAATATAAAAAGACCTAGAGTGTTGTTTTAGATACCAGTACATCTAAAAAGGATATAAACAAAGTAAAGTTCTATTCAACCCTATGCTTTCACAGTAGAAATAGGGAAGTATCTGTTAAACGGAGCACATACTCTTTATTTGAGCTGTAGTAAAACTCCTATAATTTACAAATAAACACAGAGTGTACCTTGGAAGCAAATACGTTTCAATAGGCATAACCTTGGCTCTCATAAGATTTACATGCAGCAGTCAGGTAATCCTCACAAAGATCAGATCTGTGAGCTGTTGCATGTAATAATTGAACCAAATACTAATGTAGATATACAAATTAAGAAAACAAATGTCCATATCGAGTTTAACTAAACAAGTAAAATATAAGAAAGATATAATATAAATAAAGAAAATCACTGCTTCAAAGGAAGGCATAAATTAAGTTTTAAACTTCACACTTACTTTAGAGTGAAGTTGGTAAACTTCATATCACACAGTTCATTAGGTTTCCATGTCTCCAAACTGCACCATTGGCAAAACAGATTTTCCAAGAGAGTTTTTTCAAATATATTTTTGTGAGAAATTTTAACTGCTAGAAGTATTTTTCTTAGCTATTTTATTTAAAGGTTCCAAAACTTTGCATAGATTTTGAGGTTCATGAAGTTCTTGGGACCTTGACTTGCTAATCTGCAAATGTTTGTGACAGAAATGAATGGGTTAGTATGCAATATTACACAGTTGGGCTCTTTTTTTTATAAATATGACCCAGAGTAAGCAGAACTATTCTAATGTTTTCATTGCAGGAGATTTTATTGTTCATATGTGCAGGGACCCTTGGTTTGGGGGGTTACAGATAAGGGATGAGCACGCCATACTGGCCTGCACATGAAACATACCCATCAGGGCTCCATATTTAATGCTATTCTGCATGAGTTTGACTTAAGGTCCACTAAGGATAGGCTGCCCCCGGACAAGGCAGATGTCACCTCCACCTTCACTGGGAGAGGCTGTGAGCCCTTTATTGATATTATTATTGTATCTACACCTTTTTTTCGCCTATGTTTCGAATTTTAAGATTAAGGAGAGTGTCTATACTGATCATAACACGTTGTGCATTTCAACCTGATGGCACCTGGTAGTATAGCTAATCAATGATGGAGCGAGGGGGTCCATGATAGCTGTGGAAGGGGAAGAAGACTCAAGTGGGGTCAGATTATACCGGACCAGTTATATGAGTCCCTGTTTACTCAGTGTAACAGGGAGTTTGTCACCTGCCTAGACAATGCGGCACAACCAATATACATCGTGGAGGCTTTTGGAAGCATGTCTGGAGTTATATGGTTTGACTCCAAGTGCTCCAGCACATCCAGGAGACTGAAGGACGTTTTGAGGGTTACACCAGGAGACCTCGCGGCCTTCAAGAGATGTTGCAGACAATACAAGTCTGCACTGGCTCTGAAAGAGGAGGCTTGGTCTGAGTTGTTAGATGCCAGCACCCAGGGTAACATCTCCAGGTTTTCGAGCATCATCAATAACCCCTTCTTGGCAGGAGATAGTGTGAATTTACTGGACACCCATATCACTGAGGATGATTGGGTAAGCCACTTTGATGGCATGTTTCAGCCTGATTTTATCTCAAGGGAAGCCCTGGAAACTGTTGTGGGTAAATTCGAGGTCATATTCACAGATCAGGAAGTAAGAACAGGCATCACTGAGCTGCCTAAACACAAGGCCCCTGACCCAGATGGGATTTCTCCAGACCTCTACATTTCGAATCTTGACATCTGGGTACCTGTATTCACCTCTGTAATTAAGACTGCAGTCAAGAATGGTCGTCCGGACACCTGGGCTCTAGCCACCATTATCCCTGTTTTCAAAAAGGGAGATCGGGACAGCACTCACTGCTACGGGTCCATCTCCCTTTTGGATTCTGTGGTAAAGGTGATGGGTCATATGGTATTAGGTAGGCTTGTGAGTGGGGCAGATGATAACAACATCATGGCAGAGGTCCAATATGGTTTTTGCCCTGTTTGCTCAATGGAGGACTAGTGTCTAAATTTATATGTGGTGTGAATAAGTGTACCGTTGTCCGCACTGTCACCATCTACTTCGGTTTTATGGATCTGTCTTCTGCATTTGATCGCGTTAACAGATCCAAGCTTTGGCAGATAATGCTTTCTATTGGTATTGACAAAGACGTTGTCCTGTTTCTATGGGATCTCCACAGAGACAATAAAGCTGTTGTTCACCACTCTAACGATCTCAAGTGACCTGCAACTTTTCTATCTTGAGAAGGGTGCATCAAGGGTGCATCTTGGCGCGTTCTCTTTTTAATTTGTATATCAACAATTTGGAGCAGGTCCTCTTGAATCTAAAAACGACTGTTCCCAGGTGGGTAACCAAAGTTTGCCTGTCCTCCTGTATGCTGATGATGCTGTCCTCATGGCGAGGACAGCGAGGGGCCTACAACATTTGTTGAACTCCTTTGTACAATTTATGGATGACCTGGAGTTGTTGGTCAATCACAGCAAATCATTCTTAATGCAGGTCGGTCTTTGTCCAGCTAAGTCCTATACATTCACAAAAGGGGCTATTCTGATTGCCGCTGTTTTGAACTTTGCTTCCAGACTGGGAAGCAGACCGATCGGGGCACTCCTGCAGATCTATAAAGGTAAATCTGTTTGAAGGTCTCCTACTGGAGCATGGTCTGGAGCTATACTGAGCAGGATGCAATGCAAATTGTTGAAAACACTTTTCTGAGATGAGACTCTGCTTACCGCAGTGCATTCCATCTTTTGTAGTGCATGTAGGATTAGGGATGGCCTTCCTCTCAGATGTGTTGGATATTCCTCCTTTATCTTTGTGGATGAAAATCTGGAATAATAAGGAAAATGCCCGAAGCAAGGAATGTGTAAGGGACTGTCCCGGTCAAGGAAGCCTAGATCTATTTGTTACCTGGAGGATGTCTGTAGTAGCATTATGACTTGGGTGAAGGAGAATTTTTCAAAAAGCCTATGTGGGCCAGAGAAGAAGTGGAGCTGAGGAAGTCTAGTGTGCATAGGTATCTCTTATTTAAAACTGTGTCACCAGCTGAACCCTCTCTTCTATGGTTTATAGGTACCCATGACTATTTTTTACTGACCAGATTTTGATTGAATCTCTTTCATTATCTTCTAGCCCTTCCTTGTGGCACATATAGAGGGCAGGGCCTCCCACCCTGTGGCAGTGACTGAAATTCACTACAGGATATGATGCACTTTTTAAGGTCTTAGGCAGGTGACACCCGCTTTTATTTATTTTTACAACTACTTTCAAGCCATTCAGGATTGTACATTATTAGTTAGTTTAAGGGCTGCTATTAGGCTTAAGTCGAGTTGTGATCAACCTTTATGGTCATTTATCTGTCACTGTGTTAACATGAATTTGGTTTTAACATGGTCCGAAATTTAAAAACAATTGTTATGGGGTCATGATGGATGGTATTATTGCCATTGATATAGTCCTTGCTATCAATTTTGTATTTTATAGTGCCTTGATGATGTCTTTTCATACTTTGGACCTCGTTGTTCTTGACGTAGCGCTAACATTTTAACTTTGTAATAACAGACCTATGATGGTTACACTGTACTGTTATTCTGCGTACCGGATGTTGTTGTTTTTATCTGTGTTTGCTTGACTCTTATGTTTTCCTTGCAAAAATCGAATAAAGTGTTAATGAATGAATGTGTTAGTTTTGCGGCACATTTATTAATACATGTGTAGCAAAAACTACAAAAGATGCAGGGAGTGGGTTGACAAAAGCTAAGGGTAGAACAAGAGGATCAAGCACTTGCTGCCAAGAAGAATGTAGCAGCAAGTGAAGATGTTCAAGCTTAGGATTAGTAAAGGTTTGTATTGAAAAGGTCCAGCACCACAAAGATGAAGGATGTATATGACGAGAATTCAAGGTGAGTGGCTTGACTGTAAGAAAAAAAGTTTTGAGCAGTACCAAATTGTGCAACTGTATGACATATTTGCATCTTGACTGGAAGAATATTCTAGCTGCAGTCAAATGTTTTGCCAAACAGAATTCTTCAAGCAAAATTTACTTTATGAATGATTTTCTATATGATGTTCTCTGTGATTCAACACACATCACCTAGTTTTCTTGAAACAAATTATAAGCCTAGCCCTCAGCTTGAGTAAAACTTCCACAATAAACAAGAGGAGCACCAGAAAGCTGGAATTTGACAATAGATTGTGCATGCACTCTCATTTTAGACAATTTGCTACTAGACATTAGGTTTCACAGAGTCATTATCCCCAATCATATGGGGACCACACAAGCCTTGGTCCAAAACTCACTGTACATGAAGCAAGGAACCTGGCATTGTTAGTTGGTTATTTAAATCAAGTTGGATTTTTTAAAAGAGATAGGAATAATTCTGCCAATATTACTGAAAAATAAGGTATTAAAGAACTGTGGGCATTGAAATATTCCTCTTAATAGGTATATACTGGTTCTAAGGTAACAGTGGTAAATTGTGGAGACCTATCTTGAGTTTAGTAGATTATCTCAATTCAAAGACTAAAGCTGTCACATATATTACCCTCCTACTTTTAACACTGTCATATATCATATGTAGTTCCTACTCTATGAGACTCACAACGCAGGTAAGTCCCAGTCCTGCTCTACCCCTTGTCTGTCTGTCAATAGGAAGAGGAGGAGCCGCGTATCGCTGCTGCTTGTTGCCGCCACCGCCGCCGCCGCTGTTGCTTCGCGGTCCACGGCCTGACTGTTTGGCCTTCGAGCATTCTGGTGTGTACTCCGGTGTGCCTTTTGGGGTCACTGACAGAGTTCTGCCAGAGCTCTGCTCGGTTTTGCCTAGTCTTGGGGGCCTGGAGCTGCCGCCTTTGTCTTCCTCTGCACCCTCATGTCTCAGGTCTCCTGCCGCCTCTGTCTCCTGCCCGACGCTATTTGACCTACTTGCTGCGGTTCAGCTTCCGTTGCTGCTCCAGTCTGGGTGGCTGGGGCTGCGGACTTGCCAAGGACTGAGAGCAGTGTGTACAGCTACCTGTGTGTTCGGCCGCCAGTACAGTTGTCGCAGGATCGCTAGGTGGCGCTGCAGGCTTGCAGAACAACCGGATTGCAAGACTGCAAGGAGGAAGGAGCAGGCAAGGAGTGAGAGATGAGATGGGCTGCTGCTACTGCTTCCGGAGTATGCTTGGGCACCCCTGTGGATCTCCAGTACTGGCAGCTTGCGGTAAGGCGCTAGCAGGCAGCATTGGAACCTGGTGGGGCAAGGGAAGGGTTTACCAATAGAAAAAAAATAAAAAAGCTAAGGCTAGGCCATCCTGCCTTGCTCACACTACGCTGACTACAGCTGAGAAAGACAGTCTAAGGAAGCGAAGAAGCAAAGAAGGCCACCTCATTCCATCAAATAATTACCCCAACCTTAAAGATCATTGAAATCAGTCCTGCACAATAAGGGAAATAGTTGGTGCAACACTATAGTTGGAATCTTTTCGCATTGTGTATACTTGTGTATACTTGTGTATACTTACCTGTGGATAGTATTTTTCCACACTATTGTGCACATCGTGGCATACAGGAAAATCTGGACTCTTTATTAATTTGAGCAAGGTAGCCACTATAAATGCGCTCAGTAAAAGAAAGAACTGTGGGTACTCCTGAAAAACGTGTTTGAAAAAATCAAGCACCTGAAGTGCTAAAAAAGGCTAGAGCTAAAGCTCAAACTAAGGGGGTGAATCAGACTCTAATCTCTCCAATAGCTAGGATGTTTGAAAGATCTACAAAAATTCCCCAGAAATTAGATTTTATGAGAGATCCTACAACAGTACTCATGTCAATGCAACTCGAATCAGAATTGAAAACTCTACCGACCCCAATGGAGCCAACAAATGAGTCAAAAGAGAACTTCGTTTTACCCGATGAAGTTGAGGAAGATTGGGTATTCGACCAATCTAAATACAAGGAAGGGAAAGAACGAGAAGGACAAAGTAATGTACACATTGAGGAAAGTGATTTACAACAGCTAGCAAACCCTCTGAATCAAATAATTTCACAAGCAATTATATGTAGAGAGGGGGAGAAGACAAGGATGCTCGTAATAACAAAGGACTGTGATCAAATTGATGAGAACAAGAATATGTACTATGGAGGAGCTTCGCTTCCAATAGAAGTGAAAGATGATATTAGGAAAAAAAAGGACGAAGTAGTCAAGGAACAAACACTGGATTCTCAAGTATTTCATCGAAAGGCCAATGAGGAGGATAAAATTGGTCTTATATTAGGAAATCGTCAAGAAGACCCTACCGGATCAATTAAATTGGAGTACGGCACAACCGGGCAAATAAACGAGGCCGGTGAAAATACCACCACAGTACAAAGATGTGAAACCCAAGAAATGTTAGAACAGTCCGCTAGTAAACAAACAAATAAACTAGTTAGAACAAACAGTCTTTTAGGAAGCAACAAATACCCTTTAACTGCAAATAAATCAAGTCCAGTGGATTAACGCCAAAACACTGAGCTGAAGCCATAAATAAAGAAAGCAGTCAAGATGATAACAATAGCCCCTCGAACTGTAAGGAACTATACATGGACAAAAAAACAAAAACAAAAAATGAAAATCAGGATCCGGGAAATATTTGGGATATATTTTATCAAACATCAGTACTGTCCCTTGAAGCGCTGACAGAGCAATCAAACAAAATGGATATTCAAATAGACACACTGGGAGTCATGGCCAATGCAGTCGCCGGGACTGAGAATAAATTGACTGACTTGAACAATCTTATAATAAAAGCACAAAGGGAAGTTGCACCAAGTTAAATTGAGTGCACATGTGCTCCAATAATTAACAAACTAGTAACCATTCCAGAGGTTGTGAATACAATCCTTGAGGACGTTAAAGATATTGTTTGCACAAGAAAAAAGGATTACCACAAGCAGGATGGATATATTCCTAATGCAAGGGAACCGATTCTAGTAGATAAAGCGGAGCAACTGAAAAAATTGAATACCAAGGATGCTAGTATATCAAATATGGCAATACATCCGAATCTAAAGCAAGACAAAAATAAAACAAATGGTAATAAATTATTGTTGGATTCTCCACAAGAATTCAATAAAGAAGGCTCGAAAGACTATGACTCAGTAGTCTTTGAAATAACAAAAACACAGAGAAAAAAGCTACGTAAAGCAAGAGATAAGGCAAAATTGGAAAGTTTGTCAAAAATTGATACTAAATTGGTTACACCAAAAGAAATAGGAACAACAGTAGAAACCAAAACAGCTTTAAAATCAAACTTAATTGAAGTAGGAGGAAACCTAAGGAAAACAACAATAGACAGCAAAACTACTGGGACGAAATCCTCAGACGCTAAACTAACTAGTGATGGAAAAGAAAAATATTATGGTATTTTTTTCTAAACCAATGAATCCTCGAAGCAATCAAAAATTGGTCAGATCAAATATAAGTACAATAGCTGAAAACAACAACGAAAGATTGTCTGCTCTTGGAGTAGAACCACAAAGGGTACATGAAGAAGAAGAAGCAAAAAACAAAACCAACGGAAACGGTTGTGTAATAAAAGATCTTACTTCCTGTGACATTCAAAGTGAACAAACTAAAAGTATGACAAAAGAAATGACGCCATGGAACACACCGGAATTCAGAATAACAGTGCATAATCAGAATGCCATGCAAAATCATAAAGACCCAGCAACCCGTACCTAACAGAGCAAGAAAAAAAAATATTACCACTCTTGCTATGAATACAAACCAAAAAGAAGATATTCCTGTGGGAAATTAACTGGGGGCTGATAGAACAATGGATCATTCTCGGAATACATTAGAAACAACCCTAGTAATTGAAAGAAGTGGTCAGAATAGGAGGATCACCTACGATGAAAACGGAACACCGGAGGGCACAAAAAGTCACACTAGGCTTTTAAAAAATAAGCCTGCCAAAATTATCCTCAAACCTCTTTATGAAACAAGAGGATCACATGACATCTTAAATAGAGGAAATATCCTCCGACTAATGAAAACTATACCATCACTTGAGAAGATAACATCTGAGGATATTGAATTTGTAGGTTTTCAGCCAAACCCTGAAGGAAGACTTCCATTAACATTGGTTACAGTAGCCACTGGGCATATAGCAGACTTAGGGGCCTATTAGGATGGCGGACGGACCTGCATCCGTCCGCCACCCCCGAGGTGGAGGGACCGTCCACAGGGGCAGCGGCGGTCCCTCTGGTGCAATTAGGTTGTGACCGCCGCCCTGGCGGTCATATCCCGTATCTTTAACCTTGCGGCGGGTGCTGCTTGAAGCAGCACCCGCCGCAAGGTTAAAAATGCATGTTTTGCAGTTACATGCACAAAGCGGCAGGCACCGCGCGGTGCCAGACGCTTTGTGCATGCAACTGCAGGGGGGTACCATAGGTACATGAATCCAGAGTGAAACAGAAGATTGCCTAAGCTTACTTTGGGAAACTGAATATTTTCTGCTAATATATTTTTTTAAGTATTCGTTTTACTAAATACTGTACTGGTGGGCATTTCAAGCGACTTAATAAAGCATGATTATCCATAAACAATATTTGGAGCTTCAACATGAAGAGGAGTTTGTTAGGTAGGTAGTGTTAAGAGAAAGTAAAGTGTTTTTAGGTGTGAGGGATATGTAGTGTTAAGGTATGTTTTTAGGGATTAGGGATGGATTATAGTGGAGTAGTAAGTAGTGTTTAGGGTTCAGGGAACGATAGTTGTGGAGGTGGTAAGGTGGTGTCAGGGTTCAGGGGAGTAAGAGGTTTTATATATGCATGTGTGGTAAGTGTAATAGATAGAGTTGCTCTTCGTTACACTAAGCTATATTTATGAAATTGGCTAGGTCACCCTGAATGAAGAGCTGCTAGTTACTTGCATTGTAAATCATGTGAAATTGTGAAGTAGAGAAATGAGGCAAACAGGCAGGGAGTGTAAGTATTTGGGAATTAAATCAAGTAATGATGTTAATGGCTTATTGCTAAATGCAACCAGACATTAAGAATTAATAACATAACCGAAAATGTATAGTGAACAGCTATATTAACATCCTCAGCATAGGAAACTAGTACTTAAATAAAACATGTATGATTTTGCCTTAAAAAGGCATGTCATTTGAATGCAGCTACAGGTAAGATATTAAATACACTTTTTTGACAGAACAATAATGGTGTAGCTATATAAAATGTGTATGTATTTTTCTGTCCTTTTCATTGGTGTGGTGGAGTGCTTGAATACCCTTGTCAGATGGTGTCCCTTTATAAGGAAATGCATGCAGACCCATTGCTAATCTAGGTTACTATGTGAGAACCCTGTGAAATGCACTGGAACTCTGATATATGTTTTGATTAACTATAGTTAATTTACATCTTATTATTGACGTGAGTAGGCCTAGGTGCCTGACTCCTTATTGAAGTAAACACTGTATTTTTGCTTGCTCTGCATAATATTCTTTTTGGTTCAGGCTCAATAGACACTGTGTTTTTGTTTTATTGTTTCATAGCTTACAGTGTGAAGGTTTTATAATTGAAATGAACTGATTGGAAGATGATTCTCAGCACCTGCACAGGGTTGGAGCCAGTAGTGATAGGATACTCCTTTGTGAAATATTGTGAAGGGCACGATGATAAAATAATCTGGGACTGTATTATCCTTGGGAAGGAGGCTGACACCAAATGCAGTGAGAAAACTGATTTTTGATTTGTTCTTACTTGATGGGAACCTGTTAAATGTATCTCTTGGAGACAATTTCATGTTTTAACTGCATGAACTGAGTTAGCTAATTAGTGCATTTGCCCCAGTCATACTTTGCAGGTGGACCTCTTTTTCTCTCTCTTGAGACTTAAAGATCTTTATATTTCTGCTCATAGATTTACTATCTGGAGAAAGTATATTTCTCATTTTGTTTATTGGAACATTCATTTGGCTCTACTTTTGAGTCTCTGCTTCAAAACTTTCCAATTCACCCTCAACTTTTGTTTAGCATTAGGTAGCTTGCATTTATATGAATGGAATATTTTTTCATTTTTCATATGTTGTCTTTAATAAATGTTACCAACATTTGCTGATTTAAATTGGCTACATCATATTCATACATACTGTATTCAGGTGACAATTAATGTATGCTTAACTGATTTGATTTGAGATAGTAACTTTACTAATTTGTTATTAAACTTTTATGGTTTCCAAAATGACTCTTCTCTGTCATTCTTGTGGAGCAAATTCTGCTTCACTGTCATTGATAAACTGCTGAATTTATGATTTCAGTTTGCGACAAAGGTCCACTAAAGTGGACATAGCATAAAGTCGATTTTGCTCTAGGTTCGACCAGTAGAAATATCAACCTTATCTATTGAGTTAGCATTGGTGACATCATATCATTACCTTTGATGTTTTGGGGGAGGAGAACAATGGAACGGGCTGTCTGTTCTGCTATCCCGATAATTATTGAGAAGGAGCATCACTGGTATCAGTTGTGGGCAAACAGAATATATGCATATTTGTATCTCGTAATTTGGGACATCAGGTTCAGCAATTTAGACAGTCACTTCTAGTACTGCTGTAAATTTAGTACCTGTGACTGCTGTGCCTGCTTGCTTTCAGAGTCTCAATTCTGTTACAATTTGAGTCTACACAGCAACATCTTTGTTACAAATATGGTTGTCCAACAGAATTGAAGGTTACAAATATCTATTCCAATTTCACCACAAATCTCACTGTATTTATTCATAATATTTAAAAAACGCAGAAATTGTAATATTTGTTTCGCAGTCAACTCTCCTCTTTTGCACGGGGTCTCTCTTCTGCCACAGCCCTTGTATGACAACCCAAAAAAGATGCATTGGTTCGATTCATTTGTAATGTAATTTCTGTTACCATACACTTTTTTTGAATTTTTAGCATTAGAGAAATTTTCAATGTCAATTCCATTGTAATGTCATAATTATTGAGAACACTGTCCACTATGAACCCAGCAGACATTCTATTTTCAGAGAGCGGACAAAAATGGTCTCTCGCGGCAACTGAACCGGAGGTGACGGGAGTGACGGGCTGCCAGGAGAAAGGAGCAGGGAGGCCGACTACAACCCAAAAGAGGACTACACAGTCACAGGACCATTCTCAAGTCCAGTGATTCTGTTGCACGCTGCTTTTCAAACAGCCTAAAAGAAGATAAAGAGAACAGCGGTGGGAGATTCTCTATTGATTTTTCGGTAGAGAACCGTCGAATTTATAATCATTACGGTGGCTCCTCCTGGCAGCAATATCCAATACGAACAATACAGACCAACAGGTCCAGACATACGGCCTGAAGTCCGCACATCAATATAGATGGCGAAGTTATGAACATTGGTTAAATACCCAACTTAAAAAGAGATATCACACCTGTTAATTGATGACGGCAGATGGTGATTCTTTCTCACTTGGATAGTCAGCACCCTCCAGCAGAGCCACTTTTACTTTTCTGGAATAAGAATCAGTCCTGAAGAAGGTGTTCAAAGAAAAATACCGAAACGCCGCGTCGACCTTTTGTGATTCTTAGAAATTTTTTAATTTATGATGTATAAAAGCCACAAATGTTTTTAACATGATTAATAATTGTTTATATTAAACTTGTCTTTCATACTGACTTTTTTAAAATTGTATACATGAATGATACCGATTTTGTGAATTGTCTTTGTATAATTATAAAAATAAACATCTTATTGATACAAAAGTTTTACCATAGATGTGTTACTATATGCCCTGTATATGTGTATAGCTGGAAATATTCTGTGTTGCAATTTACCCTAGATATTATTGTGTGAGCCCGACACACATCTAAGTCACTCTTGTCCCCCTTGTCCTGTGACATCTTTGCCTTTCCCGCCTAGTTCATGGGCATGCTGTTCATAGTTACATATTCATAGTAGCAATACCAAACTCGGATATACTTTCAGATATCCATTTTTTAATTGGGACGCCTCGGCCTTTTGATGACAAAAATGGTCACCACTGTAAGTCTGCTAGTACATAATGTTTTAATGCTTCCGCAATTTAACATTTTCCTGGAATGATGCTGCCTTCAGGACAATTATGATACAGTTCTCCAACACTAAAAGCCATTCATAAGCCAAGCGCTGATTTCTAAGAAAAACAAGTGTTAATGTGCTCAGCTAGATGTTTACAGAGCAAGTTTAATTAAATATATGCCACAGAGTTACAACTGGCGGCTCAGGGTTATGCGGTTAGTGAATCACTGGCTTTATGTTTCAAGTGTTATTGATGCATATTGTGATGTATATTTCAGGCACCATGGTTACAGAAGAACAGGCCAGGTTCCCAATCAACTTGATGTCTTTTTGTGTGAAAAATGAGACAACATTGCAGAAGAAATCACAAGCAAGGAGCAATTGTAGGCTGGCTGTTCTGTTTGCCAATTACACTTTTTTTTCTGGAACCTGTAAGCCTAATGGATGAAGAGGAAAAGAGGTCTAGATTTCAGAAATAAAAAATATTGACAGAAAATATTGACAGACATGTTATAGTTCTCCAATAGGAAAGACATGAAAGTAGGAGTCAGTTCACACATTGACATAAAAGTGTGAGGAAGGGTGATTGAATGAGTGAGTGAGGAAGGGAGGGAGGGAGTGAGGAAGGGAGGGAGGGAGTGAGGGAGGGAAGGGGGAGCGGGGTGGGAGGAGGGAGGGAAGGGGGAGCGGGGTGGGAGGAGGAAGGGAGAGAGACAGCTAGAGAGAGAGGGAGAGAGAGAAATGAAAGGAGAGTGTGAAAGAGAGAGCTCAAGAGACGGAGAAAAAGAATGCACACAAGAGAGATGCAGAAGGACAGTCAGAAAACTAGAGTTGGAGAGAGAGAGAGAGCTCTAAAGACAGATTCACGGAGAGCACTTGAGAGAGAGAGGTATAGAAGGTGCAAGTGAGAGAAAGGAAAAGTGTAAGAGTAAAAGATGAGTGAGATAAAGAGCGAGGAGGAAATAGAGAGAGAGAAGAAGAGTGTCACTTCCCATTTCAATAGTTTTCCAGAATCAGAATAGATCTCACCCACAATGGATTTCCTTTTAAATTGAAAGTATGTTTTACTTAACATTTTTAAGAAACAGAAAGAAAGTCAGCAGTGGTAAAATGATCATGTAAAGCCTGTTATTTTCCAGTGATTCTGGAAAAGAAAGATAGTGGTAGATCTCTAATAAGAACACAAATCAATATACAATATTAACATTTATTCTAATCTGGTAAATTAAATCACTTTAAAAAAAATGTGTTTAGAACTGCAAAATATCAAGGTGTTTTCCCTTGAGGTTACTGTTACTGTTGTGTAAATCGGTGTCAGCCTTGTCTTTAGTATGACATTTTGGGTATCACATAATCCTCTTTGGAATTGACTGGTGAGGGTATGTGATTAGAAGAACAACATTAAAGTAAAAGCACCTTTCGTAATTAGGCAGTAGGTCACGGTTTTGAGAAAGATCTATGTGTTACCATTTATTGTATTATACATACGTTTATTCTATAAAACAAATAACATGACTATCAAAGTAGATCAAAGAACGGGCAACAATTATAAAAAGTTAAGGAAAGATTGAACACATCTATTGACCTTGCAAGGCCTAGTTTCAATCAAATGCTGAGTTGTGTCTCTTCAATTTCGATTCCAAAATAAATGCTAAGTTGTCTTATTTATATATAAGTTAATTTGTTGCAAACTGTATTTCAAGTGCTGGTAGACGATCAGCTGTACTATTATGATGTGTACTTCTAACAGGGGAATCACAGACTAACTTATACATCTCTGTATTTCAAAATTGTGGCCCTAAAGATACAAAGCATATGTACCAGTTTTTCTCCTGGCATTTCAACAACACTTATTATTTCTTTAAACATAATTAAATGAGTATTGTAATGTGAGAAAATGGGTTGTTGGCTCGGGGAGGGGGGGAGGAGGCGGGGGTGAAACTCTTCTCAGGCAAAATCGTCAATCCTTATCTGGGTGAACCACAAAAAGTCACTAAATTAACCTGTGCTTAATCCTCTCGTGCTGGGCACAAAGCAGTCAGGCTTAGCTTAGAGCCAATGTGCACAGTATTTATTCAGAACTTAAACAGTAAAAAGTGATAACACAACACAAGAGAAATTCCACACCAATTTAGAAACCAAAGGGTACATATGTAATAAATATTTGACACCATAACAACTACAATCTGATCAGTAGATATAGAGTTATGAATTTTAACGTGTAAACTAGTACCTAAAATATTGAAGCACTAAATGTGGACATCTATTCGCATAAGACAGGGACAAAGTCGAGGATTACAGCCAACCACCATGAAGTGCGATTTGGATGAACAAGGTAGATAGGGCTGGATCTCCTTTTACCTTCAGACCTAGAAGAATTTTGCAAGAAAAATGTCTGCGAACGTAAAGTTCAGTTGGGCAAGGCAGCTGGCGGTGTTAAAGAAGGTAAGGTCATTGTCAGGTAGTGGCTGGCTGAAGTCGCAGTGAAAATTTCGATATTCGGAGTCAATCTCTTTTTTTCAAGTCAAAAGTCTCCAGCGGGACAAAGCTGCAGGCTGTATCCGACGAGCACACCACAAGGCCAGATACTTCTTCAGTGAGGAGCCGCAGCTCAGGATTTGTGTGTGTGGAGAAGAATTAGCAGGAGCTGCCATGAATTCTGACTGATCGGTGATGTAAATTGAGCAGACTGGCAAGCAGGTAGGTCCCAGTCTCCTCTTGGTTCTCAGAGCACCTTTTGGAAGATATTTGTTTAAGTAACAGGTTTTGGATTTGGGTTATCTGGACACCTTTAACACCACTTCAAAGGGTCCAGAGCTGAAGTGGCACCACCTGAAGGGACAGGACTCAGTCAGGCTGGATACAGGTGTGGGCTCAAGATGGTTGGAGCCATTTCTGTCTTTGAGGAACTGATCAGGAGGCTTTCCAACTACCACCGTAGAGTCACTCTGGAAGCCGGGTCCAAGCATGAAAGCAGACAGCAGAGCAGTCCTCTGATGGCACAAAGCAGGCTTCAGGCAGCAGGGTAGCATGGCACACCCGCACATTCAGATTTCTTTGTGAGAAATGAGAATGCGCGGGAGTGCACGCGCATGCGCAGTTTCCTTAATATGTATCGGATGCGGAGTAAACAGACAAGAAGGTCAGCCCAGGCACGGCGCGCTTAAGGTAAGTGTATTTAATTTTTTATTAACTACTGTAAATATTTAAAGTAATAGGGGGCAGAGGCAGTTGGCGTGGCGGAGCTACGTGGAGTTTCACAGAGTTTGATTTCAACTCTGTAGTGCTCCACGTAGCCCCACTAAGCCCAAGGTTACTTATAAATAAATTCAATATGCCAATCAGGTGTAAGCCAATTTTACCAGCTTTTAGAGCGTGAGCACAAGCACTTTAGCCCTGGTTAGCAGTGGTACTGTGCACAGAGTCCAAAGACCAACAAAAACAAACTCTGCAAAACAGAAGTCTAGAACGCAAAAAGTTTGGGAGGAGGCCACCCTAAAGCTGACAAGTCTAGTAAGTAAGAGAGTGTGTTTTTAGTCAGGAAGATTTGCACCCTTTGTAAGAAATATGGCTGTAATTGCCCTTACACTGGGAACCAACTACTCTGTTAGGATAGTAAGGCAGACTAGTCCAGTGTAGGGGAGGAGGGCTAGTCCTAAATTCCTCAGTCATGTGATAAACAGCACACACAAAATCATTGTACAGTCAGTGCTTATTCTTACTAAAATGGAAAAGTATTTTAATATACACTCACTACTCCATACTGTGTATGAATGAGCAAATATTTACAAGTTAGCAGTGGAAATGGTCTTTAACAGATTGCACCCCAGCAAGCCCTGAATCCTAATATATGCTGAATAAAATATAATGAAGTGCATTCATTAAAACAGACCTACTGGCTTTAGCATGGTGTACCCCTAACAATAAAAAGTGGACCATATTTCCAAAACCAAATGCAGCAATGCTAAAGCAATTTGAAATAGCTTCGCTATTCAATGAAAGGTATACAGACCAACTGACAACACTGCTGCTCTAAGTAAAGGTTTAGAATGTTCAATATGGTAAAAGTGTGAGTCTTTTTTTACTTTTACACTTGCTGCCGAGCAGACTCAGGACATAACAACAAAGGTCCTTGCACCCTACAGATCTTGGTCTAAGGGGTACCAGCTTCAGGAGTGCTTAAAAACAATAAAACAGTTTTTACCGTTCCCTAAGTCACTCTTTTGTCAAGCCTGTAGACTTACATTAACAGCAACAAAAGTTAGATGTTGCTTCTGCAGGGACTGCTGAATTCCTGGTAGCCACCAGGACATGTTTTAAGACATTGGTGCTGGCCTTGTGCTTTCTGGGGTACCACTAAAGCAAGTATGTAATTATTTAGAGCAAACCGTGCCGACTGGGGTGCGCTTTTGCCCTTTGGGTGAGGTTTTATTATGAGCAGGCTTGCATTGCAGGGAATGCTTTTATCTCATGATTTAAGGGTGCATATACCCACTTTTTGGGGAGCTGTGAGAGAGCCCTATAGACCTTGGGATTCCAACAGCTCTCTGTGCCCGGCTCAGTGGTGTGCAGTCTGCATGGAAGGCGACCTTACTTTCCCACCCCCCATAGCTGTGGGTTGGTTCTTTTTGCACTGCTCTTCCCCAACCCCCAGTTCTCCCCCTGGACAAGGGGAGGAGGAAGTGGTTCAGCACAATGATACAGGGACTCTGGTATTACCTGAGATCTCTGAAATAGTGCGACATGCTCACCCTGCACACTGGTTCCCAGAGAACTAGGGATCCCCCAAAAACAGGATCAATCCAAAAGCATGGAGGTGGTTGCTAGTTCTTTATTGGTTCCTAGAGCATTGAGAGGCCAGGGCAACAATTCATATCTTGAGATTGGTAGTGCTCATTTCTTATTCTCAGTGTCAGAGCTGGGAAACTAGGGGCCACCGGTGACAATGTCAAATAGGGATAGAGGAATACCACATGCATACAAGACAAGTCAGTCCCTTGGATAGAGCACATTCCTTTAGTGTCTCTGGAGGCACCAGGGGACATGAATTATCCCCCTTATCAAAACTGAATGAAGGGCCTAAACAAGTAAGGTTTTCTTTAAGCCCCTTGGTCATATTCATATGCTTTTTGGCTGCTTTTTCTCTGGTGGCAGGCTTCAGCCACCTGGAGAGTTTATATTCACATCTTGGACTCTACAACCTTGGTAATCTGATGCTCTCCTTGGCCTGTGATCTTCTCCAGCAGGACCTCACCATCCTCAAGCGGAGTACCCCCACCATGTAGGCACTCTCCCTGCCACATGTCCTCTTTTTGCACCTTCTAGAGCATCAATGTGTCAGAAGGAGTAAGAGGCCCCCTCTACCTACATGCTCAGTCCATAGACGTTCCAGTGGAACCCACTCCTCCAGAGTCCCCTAGCAGGTCTCACCCCTCTACTGCCTTCCCAGAAGGAATGGGTACACCAGTGCCATTGGCTGTTAACAGTTTCCAGAGGCTTAACTAGAGTGTCATGCTTGTGCTCAGACCTGGCAGTAACTAAAACAGACTTTGAAAGGGGTCCCTACCAGGCCATCTATTTATATATTTAACCATACAGGCAAAAGTGTTTCTCAACAATCACTGTAAAAAGAATTATGGTAATCCATGTCAGCAATACACTCCCTTAGAATATTTGTATTTTACAGACTTGTTTCTGTAGCTCTTTAATGAAACATATGCATAAAGTGAACTGAGTCACCTCTTGCTGCTTGATTGATTTCAGGTTGTGAATGTATGCTCATGACAGGACAACATAGAAAGCTCTGTATTTGAGGCTGAAAGCAGTGTAGATTTCTTACAGTAGAAATTGGTGGGTAATAAAGGACTTCAGAGCACATGCTCATCAAATCCTGTGTCTGCAGCATGCACAAGGTCCACCTTGTGATGGAAACATATGTGCCAATTGTAATTACCAATGTCTATGAACGTATGTGAAGGAAATAGCCACAGCTGTTGAGATATTGATAGTGCTAAAGAAAAAGAAAGCCTTGTGTTTACAGGGAAGGAGAGAGAGGGAGCGAGAGAGAGAGAAAGAAAAAGAGAGAAAGAGAACAATTGTGTGTTTGTTCATATGTGTGGGAGAGAGGGGCATGTTGAAGGCGAGGTGACACAAGTAAGTACATGAAGAAGCACAGAGTGACATAAAACTGATGAAGAGGAAGCAGATGACTTTAGAGGTATGTAGATGGATGATTTCAGAAAGATGGGGAGTAAAAAGAGGGTACGTGTCAACAGAAGGAAAGGTTGTAGAGGAAAAGTGTGCAAAGGTGAGAAATTGAGGGAATAAGACATTACACAGACAGCTACCTCCTCCACATACCTTAGTAATTGTAATTCAGTTTCATACTTTCAGAATTGAAACATTTTTAATACTAACTAATCACTACATTATCAATGTTGGTATTTATTTAGCTGATACTGCTTGCAAACAAAAGAAATGATTGGCTTGTTTAAGTGCACGTTTGTTTTTGTTTGATATGTCTGGATGCAATAATGTAAAGTCACCAAGAGGCACCCATGTACTGAGCATGAGTACACCTCAACCTTTCTCCTCAATCATCCATGACTTTCTGTAAAGTAACTAAGCATGAAGAATTACCTACATTTTTTAAACAGGTCAATCTTCAAGAATATTTGGATTTCTTTAATACCAATTGTACCACAGATTTTCAATTATCCCAATCAATTACTTTGTCTCAAAATGACATTTTTTAGTACACTTCTTATTTCCTGTATCAAATATATTGTTTTTATGTATCATACAAACCTGTACCTTGAAGAAATAGTATTCTTATCATTTGTAGGAAAGAACACTGCTTTGACCATGTGCACATTCTATTTTTTACCTAAATTGAAAATGGTGACGTTGTTTTATTTGGATCAAAAATATACCTTTTTATAATATAAGACACTCATGACGAATGTAAACTCACTAACTCTTTAAAACATAACACAAACCTTAAATATTGACTTAAGAGGTGATATGGGGTGAAGATTTAAGATTTTTTGGATCTACATTCCATTTGCAGATCTATTGCCTATGCACCCCTGTTAGACCTGAAACCCTTGGCGTGGATTCCTTGACTTGTTGCCTCTACCTACTGTATTTTTGACTGTGTGCCGACCTTCGTTTTTGATTGTTTAGGTACTGTGGGCACTTTGCCACTGCTGATCAGTGCCAAAGTGCAAGTGCTACCTGTGTAAATAGTCATTCTAATTGGTTCTCCATGATTGCCATATCTGATTTACTGGTAGGTCCATAGTGAAGTGCATTGTGTGTGCGCAGGGCCTATAACTCAAATGCTACTAGTGGCCCTGCAGCAGTGATTGTACCACCCACACAAGTAGCCTTTGAAATGTGTCTCAGACCTGCCACTGCAGTGTCTGCATGTGCAGTTTTTAGCTGCTAGGTCGGCCTGGAAAGTGGACCCACTTGCCAGGTCCTAACCTTTCCTTTCATTTAAGTCACCTCTAAGGTAGGCCCAAGATACCCCCATGGGCAGGGTGCAGTGCATGTGAAAGATAGGACATTTACTGGTTTATTTTAGATGTCCCGCTAATGAAATACTGTATATTTCGTTTTCACTATTGCAAGGACCAGTCTTCCCTTAGGCTATCATTGGAGCTGACTTGTAACATTTTACAAGTGCAACTTTTAATTGGGAACAGCTAGAGAATTGGTGTTTGGGCTCCCTGGGCTCAGAATTTAATAAAAAATCTTTTAGTAGAGATGGTTTTTAAATTGTTTGTTTGAAAATGCCACTTTTAAAAAGTGTATAACAAAACTCTCTGAGAAATTGAAGAGTTTTCATCAGGACCACGTTGCTTAACAGTCAAGTCAAGTCAAGTCATAAAATTTGTATAGCGCACTACATACCCAGAGGGTTTCAAGGCGCTTAGGAAGAGGAGGAGGATTATTTGTCAAATATCCACGTTTTAAGCTGCTTTCTGAACGCTAGGTGGTTCTGGGTGAGGCGGAGGTAAGCGGGGAGTGAGTTCCATGTTTTAGCAGCCAGGTATGAAAAGGATCTGCCTCCCATGGTGGTCTTGTTGATGCGAGGTACAGTGGCGAGGGCTTGGTCGGAAGAGCGTAGTTGGCGGGAGGGGGTGTAGAAGGACAGTCGAGAGTTGAGGCAGTCTGGTCCGATGTCGTAAAGTGATTTGTGTGCGTGGGTGAGCAGTCGGAAAGTGATCCTCTTATTGACGGGTAGCCAGTGGAGGTCTTTAAGGTGACCAGAGATGTGTTCGTTGCGTGGGATGTCTAGTATGAGCCTGGCTGAGGCGTTTTGGATTCGTTGGAGTTTCTTCTGGAGTTTAGCGGTGGTACCTGCGTAGAGGGTGTTTCCGTAGTCCAGTCGGCTCGTGACCAGGGCGTGGGTGACTGTTTTCCTAGTTTCGGGGGGGATCCAGCGAAATGTTTTTCTGAGCATGCGAAGAATGTTGAAGCAGGAAGAGGATACTGCGCTGACTTGTTTGTTCATTGAGAGTGAAGAGTCCAGAATGACGCCAAGGTTCCGTGCGTGGTCTGTCGGGATGGGTGCTTTTCCGAGGGCTTCCGGCCACCAGGAGTCGTCCCAAGCAGAGGGGGATGTGCCTAGGATGAGGACTTCTGTTTTGTCTGAGTTCAGTTTCAGACGGCTTTGTTTCATCCATTCGGCGACTTCTTTCATTCCTTCGTGCAGGTTAGCTTTGGCGGCGCCGGGGTCATTGGTGAGAGAAAGGATCAGTTGAGTGTCGTCCGCGTAAGAGATGATGTTGAGGTTGTGTTGGCGTGCGATGGCCGCGAGGGGGCTCATGTATACGTTGAAAAGGGTGGGACTGAGTGAGGATCCTTGAGGTACGCCGCAGATGACTTCAGAGGCCTCGGACTTGAATGGAGGAAGGCGGACTCTCTGGGTTCTACCGGTGAGGAACGAGGTGATCCATTCCAGTGCTTTTCCTTGGATTCCGATGTTATTGAGGCGTTGTAGAAGGGTGCTGTGGCAGACTGTATCGAATGCTGCAGAGAGGTCGAGGAGGATGAGGGCGACTGTGTCTCCATTGTCCAGTAGAGTTCGAATGTCATCTGTTGCTGCGATGAGGGCGGTCTCGGTACTATGTTTTGCTCGGAAGCCAGATTGTGAGGGGTCGAGGGATTTGTTGGCTTCGAGGAAGGCGGCGAGTTGGCAGTTGACGGCTTTCTCGATGACTTTGGCCGGGAATGGAAGAAGCGAGATGGGGCGGTAATTTTTGAGTTCGGTGGGGTCTGCTGTTGGTTTTTTCAGAAGGGCGGAGAGTTCAGCGTGTTTCCAGTCTTCAGGGAAGGTAGCGGAGTTGAAGGAGCAGTTGATGACGTCTCGGAGGTGCGGCGCTATTACGGAGTCTGCTTTGTTGAAGATGTGGTGAGGACATGGGTCTGTGGGGGATCCTGAGTGGATGGAGTTCATCAGGCGGATGGTGTCCTCAGTGGAGATTGGCTTCCAGTCGTTAAGGGTGTTCACGGGGGGAGGATGGACAGCAGACGGCATGGTGGGTTGGTTTCCGGGTTGGTTGTCAAAGCTGTTGTGGATGTCTGCAATCTTGTTGTGGAAAAAAGAGGCTAGGGAGTCGCAGAGGGTTTGAGAGGGGGTGATGTCGTTGGAGTTGGCCGAGGGATTGGAAAATTCCTTGACGATGTTGAAAAGTTCCTTGCTGTTGTGAGCGTTGTTGTCGAGTCGATCCTTGAATGCTGCTTTCTTGGCTTTTCGGATTAGTTGGTGGTGAGTGCGGGTGGCGTTTTTGAAGGCGTCCTTGGTGCTGGTGGTTGGGTCTTTTTTCCAGGCCTTTTCAAGGGAGCGGCAGAGTTTCTTGGACTTCTTGAGATCATCGTTGAACCATGAGGCCTTCTTGCTGCCAGGTTTGTTTTGACGTTTTTTCAGAGGTGCTAAGGTGTCAGCGGTGTTGGATAACCATAGGGTGAGATTAGCGGCGGCTTCGTTAGCGTTGGAGGAGGGGGCTGGGGTGTGTTGAAGGAGCGATGCGGAGATTTGGTCCGTGGTGATTTTGTTCCAGTTCCTTTTCAAGGTAGGTTGGAGGTGGATGCTGGGTTTTGGTTTGTTGTAGGTGAAGTGAACGCATCTGTGGTCAGTCCAGATGAGGTCCGTAGTGTGGCTGAAGGAGACATGGTTGCTGGAGGTGAAGATGGGGTCGAGTGTGTGACCTGCGATGTGGGTGGGGGAAGTGACCAGTTGTTTAAGTCCGAGGTTGGTGAGGTTGTCCACGAGGGTGGCGGTGTTGCGGTCGTTGATCTTATCGAGGTGAAAGTTGAGGTCTCCCAGAAGGATGTAGTCTTTGGAGGGGAGCGCGTGTGGAGTGATGAAGTCCGTGATGTCTTCACTGAATTTTGCGCGGGGTCCTGGTGGCCTGTAAAGGAGGGTGCCTCTGAGTGTGGTCTTGGGGTCGATGTGGATCTGGAAGTGAAGGTGTTCGGAATTGGCGAGGTTGGCGTCAGAGCTGGTTGAGATGCGGATAGATTTCTTATGGACTATAGCGATTCCTCCTCCTGTGTGGCTGGTGCGGTCCTTGCGTGTGATCTTATATTCATCAGGGATGGCAATGGTGATGTCTGGTGCTGAGGAAGCATTCATCCATGTTTCCGTAAGGAAGGCGATGTCCGGAGAGATGGTGTCTAGTAGGTTCCATAGGTCGATGGCGTGCCTGTGGACTGATCGGGTGTTAAGAAGGATACAATGTAGGTGGTTGGGGTCGGGTATCTGTGGTGAGGTTGTAGCGGAGATGTTGTCGGTGCCGATGAATTTGCAGGAGTAGCAGGAGAAAGGTCCATGGGTGCGACCAGGAGCGGCTTGGACGCAGTTGGGAGCGCGACCGGGGTTAAGGGCTAGGAGGGTGGCGGCATCGTAGGTAATGCGGGAGGGCTGGGTAGCGCGAGGGGCAGGGGGTCTGGCGCTGGGCGCGGTCCAGGCGCGGACGGGCGTAGACGGGCTTGCCTTTGGCGCACCTTCGGCGCGGATTGGGCGCGGTCGCTGCGCGTGAACGCTGCGCGCGGGAGCAACTGTCATAAGAGGTTGTGGAGGGGGAGGGGCGAGGGAGGATAAGATGGGAGGCGGTTGCGTGGTGGAGGGGGCGGTCTCAGGGCAGAACAACAACAACAGAAGCAAATGGCGGCTATAGCGCGATTTTGACCCGGTTTGAGGAAGGTTTGACCCGGTTTGAGGAAGGAGCAGAGGTAAGGGCTGAAAAACGCTGATAAATGGTCAGCAAATGCAGGTTACAGCAAAGGTAGTTCTAAAAAAATCAAATAATGCAGGCACAGTTATCACAAGCAGGCAGGCACGTTCTAGCGCTAAGCGAGGGCAGCAGCGCTATGCAGGCAACAAAGCAAGTTAACAGAGGCGTCCAGGAAGCTTAGCAGCGCGATGTAAACAATACCAGGCAGCTCAGGGCAGGGGTCAGCGAGGGCAGGAGGGAGCGACCGTGCTCAACCAGGGTCGAGGTGGTCACAGCGCTATCGAGGACAGGGGTGAGCTTACAAGCAAAGTGGGAGGGAGGATAAGATGGGAGGCGGTTGCGTGGTGGAGGGGGCGGTCTCAGGGCAGAACAACAACAACAGAAGCAAATGGCGGCGATAGCGCGATTTTGACCCGGTTTGAGGAAGGTTTGACCCGGTTTGAGGAAGGAGCAGAGGTAAGGGCTGAAAAACGCTGATAAATGGTCAGCAAATGCAGGTTACAGCAAAGGTAGTTCTAAAAAAATCAAATAATGCAGGCACAGTTATCACAAGCAGGCAGGCACGTTCTAGCGCTAAGCGAGGGCAGCAGCGCTATGCAGGCAACAAAGCAAGTTAACAGAGGCGTCCAGGAAGCTTAGCAGCGCGATGTAAACAATACCAGGCAGCTCAGGGCAGGGGTCAGCGAGGGCAGGAGGGAGCGACCGTGCTCAACCAGGGTCGAGGTGGTAACACTGTTTAGATCACCGGACTCTCTTGTTAAAAAAAGCGTGTGCTCTCAAGGTTCTCATCTGTTGGAAAGTAGAAAAGTTGCTGGCGAATTTGGCCAGAAGACTTTGTCGGAGTAGATCACTTCTGTTAACTGTGGTAATCGATTATTATATATTCTCAGCGTCCCGAAAGTGCCTTAGTTTCCTTTCGCAATGGGTGAGATGCCGGGCTGAATCCGTCCTTCCGCGTTCAAGCGGAGCAAGCTTGATGAGCACCTTGAGAGCTCTCCAATTTCTCAGAGAGTTCAAAACGCGCCGACCAGTTCTTCCAGCCTTAGAATTTTCTAATAATGTCTAAATGTAAAAGAATTGTTTGATATATTGTGATTGTGTTTCCCATGGCTGTTGTCTGTAAATAACAAAAGCAAAATGTCTTTGTTGAATCAAAAAACTCGGAGTGTATGGGTAGGTTGAGTGAGGAACGTTAGAGTGTGTGATGAGATTATGAGAGAATGAAAAATAACGTTTTAGTAAATTCGTTGAGGTTTTGAGGTGCAAATGGTAATTATGTATTATAATTGTGTAAAATGCATAAACTTTGATATTTAAAGAAATTTAATGAATTGAAAAAGATTAAATCCAGACAGAAAAGTAGTCTATGATACATATTGTTTAAGATCAATGTGTTTTTCAAAACCAAAAGCAGAAGTAAATTAGCAGTATTGGCAGTTGTTTTGTTATCTATACTACTATTATAAAGAGAGAACACAAACCTTTGAGCCAGGTAAACTACAAAAGTAATGCACCAATCACTACACCCAATACACCATTTGAAAGGGGAGATGTGGCAGAAGGACATATGCTATAGATATGTACACCATATACATTAAAAAAGCAAAAACGCCAAAAGTGGTAAAGTAGTCCCTTGAGGGCGTGGTCGTGGGCGTCTCAAACAACAAATGTGGGCGTTTACAGGGCCGTGCCAAGTGCAAATAACAAACATAGGCCAAGCGACTTCACAACACACTTACATATGCACACATAGAGTGGAAATGCGCTTTCACTGAATTTAGAACGCACAATATGCAGACATAGAGCGGAAATGCGCTTTCAATGAATTTCTAAAAAACATTTGCAAATCCCAACACATACAGCGGAAATGCACTTTCAATGAATTTAAATTCACGCATACAGTGCGGCAACAACAATATACAAAAACAGCAGAGGTGCGCGCTATAAGAAATATACACACATTCGTTGCAGTTACCCAGAAAACATTGACGCCTTCGCATTAAAAACCGGGCGGGCCTTCCATCGACGAGGAGTGTCAAATGATGCCACACAGGGGGCAGGATTAATCGCATACTACACCAATGACAACGCACTAAAGAAAACACACACACGACTTCGGCTTACCAAAAAAAAAGTCTTTAACCATTGGCCATTGACCAACAACGTCACAGGGGGGTAAACACGAACAAAAAAAGCCGACATTTCTTAACGGAGAAACGCAATCGACTGCGCATTCACAAGACTTTCCTCACATCTTGCGGACAAGATAAAACGCTTACAATAAGACATACGAATAACGAAAATAACACAACTGCCCATAATCACTCGAGCACTGCCAGGACTTCACCACACAATTGACAAAACGAAAGGGAAACTTCTTTGAAGGGATACAAAAACGAACACATGCAAAGAGCCTTCGAAAGAAAAGAAAACATTAAACAGGTGACACAACACTTTCCTCACATCTTGCGGACAACATAAAACGCGGAAAACAATACATACGAATTAAAAAAATAACACAAGTGGGCCAAATCAGTTGAACATGGCCAGGACTTGCACAGACAACTCTTCTGCAGGGCGGGCGGGGGCCCTGAAGCAACCTTTTGCTCCCGGACAACGTCGGGACGGGCTGCTAGTATAGTTATATGAGGCTTGGCCTTACTGCTGTGAGCCCCATCCCAGTGGTGGTATTACTTTTAAAAAGTGAGCATTTTCTTGTTTCATCATCCCTTTTGCCTGCCTGTTGAATCAACGTCTGGTTTTAGATTGACAGCGGCTTATTTGTGCATTCACTCCAGACACTCACACAAAGGGAACAGAGGTTGGCTCTGCATATGCTTATGAGCCATTCTGGGCAAGAGTGGTGCGAGGAGTGGTCACTAACACCTGAATGGTCTGTGGCTGCCTTGCACAATGCTGCCTCCACCTCCTGTTGTGTGCCTGGCCAGGACAGGACAGAACTGGTACTTGTTTGCAAGAGAGACTTTTCTTTGTGCTGACTTCAAAGGAAAAAGTAGTATAAGTATCGAGGCTATGACCCCAGGTTTTTAGAACACTTCTGGATCAAGAGAGACCTGTGCCAAGGAGAAGAGCTGTGAGGAGGAGTACTGCCGCTTTGTTGTGTGTTGCTTTTCTGGGATGTCCTGCAGTTGCTGTTTCTGCCTTAAAGAGGACACACACTGGGCTTTGTTGTGGAACTTGCTTGAGAAGATTTTCCAAGGGCTTGATGTAGAGCTCGCCTTTTGCTAAGAAGTATTAGGTACACAAAGACTTCACCTACAGCAACCTTGAACTCCACTGCTGGGTGTCCTGACCTGCTTTGCAGTGCCTATTCCAGTTTCCGGGCTCTGTGTGCCAAGTTTGACACCAGCAGACCAAAGCCATCCAGAAATCCATGCATCACTTCCCAAGGCCTTGAGATGGTGAGGGTCTCAATGCCCAGCGCCTTGAGGCCCTCACGGGTATGTAGTGCGCTTTTCAAATTCCTTGATTGATTGATTGATTACAGCCCTTATGCTGACTAGACAGAAGGGTCCCTACTTGAACAGGGTACATATGTCTGACAAGTAGAGACCTCCATTTCTAACAACCCCATTTTGAAGAAAACACAAATAGATAATAGTTAAATGTCGCTCTATCAGTTTCTGTTTTAATAATATAGCCGTATAACCCACTGTCAAGGGCTATACTGATTGTTAAAGGTTATTTCCCTCGTTATAAGCTCGAGCCTAAGGGAGAAGGCCTTTAACAATGGGCTATAAGGCTATTCGCATATTCCACCCACTAAGAGTAGAATGTTCTAAATTAAAAAGGGAGAAACATGAAGACAACATTGGAATGTTGGAGCTCCAGGCTTATTCCAGCCATTTTAAGCCTGGAGCTATTCCATTGTCTTATATGGAGCTCTCAACATTTCTGTGTTCTAATATAGCCTTATAGCCCGCTGCTGAGGGCTATATCAGTTGTTCTAGGCCCTGAACCCTAGTTCTATAGGGAGGGGAAGGGCCTTTGAAAAGAGGTATAGCCCGAGGCAGAACGGGTATAAGACTATTAGAACATTCAACCCACTACGAGTAGAATGTTCTAAATTAAAAAGGAAGAAACATGAATAAAAACATTGGACTGTTGGAGCTCCGGGCTTATACCTGCCATTACAACCCCAGAGCCACTCAATTTACTTCAACGGAGCTCTCAAAATTGCAATGTTCTAATTTGTAGCCTGATACATTGAATTCAAGGTGGCTCAGTTAACAACTTTAAAGTGTGTTTAATTATGCATGCAAGGTCTATCTAAAAACGGTCTCCTTCTATTCCTATCCTTAGCTACTCAAACTCCTTTCAAATCACACGAATGCAACTACTGTTCAACACTGTGTAAATCCAGATGTTGCTTTGCGATAACCGCCAGCCCCCGTGATAATAGAACATACTATTAGGATAAGAAATAAAGTCATAAACAGTAAATTATTCCAACATCAAGAGACTTCTAAAATGTATAAATTGTCATGTACTTCCTCACTTCCCTATGAAATGGAATTCAGTTAAATGGCATACAAAATTGTGACTTGATAGTCCAAGAGAGTTAATTCTGTCTGTGATTATCAAATGAGTGTGTATCTTTTTATGACACGTGGAATCTGTCTCCCGAAAGAACTCGCCACGTTTCCTATCCCTGAAGTCAATAAATGTGATGTAACAAAAACAAGCAGGAGTTTACAATAATACCCTTTGTCATAAATTACTCTGAGAAGAACCAAAGCATTTGTGGATTGCAAATGAAAAATGTGGGCATGGCAATCTGACCTCTTTTTTTCTTTTTTCATCTCAATATAATTATGTTAGTGGCTTCATCTTTATTGCGCTGCTTTCTGCCAGCGGCCTAGATTACTTCATCAAAAAAATGACGGTGGCAATTTGTTTGGTAGACGGAGAAATTGCTCAGGGAAGAAGCATTTATAGAAAATTCATTGTAAGCACTTTGTCAAGGGACAGTTGTGAATGTCATTGTGTGCAAGGGGATACGCGCAAAAACGTTCAGATTGGACGAAAGGGAAAGCGCGCTGATGCTGATGGCTACGGATGGAAAATGGGAGTCATTTATTTATGATTTTAATTTAGTAACTAGACAAGCATCGAAGAATGTGGAATTACCTTCAAACTAACGAAATGAATGCTTGTGGCAATAACAATTTCACATAAAGACTTTGATCAGAAAATATATCATTGAATAGCCGAAAAGTTAGTACTCCCACTGCACGAGTCCTCTCTTGAATGAGTACTCGTGCACCAGTTGCATTTCTACTCACACCCGACTGTGAAGGAGGAATGCTCACAACTCTCCCATCGCCCCCTCGGTCAGTCTTGACGTGGATTTAGGGACTCTCACCTGAATAGCTGCATGAACAAATTCCCTTTTTTGTGTTTCCTTGTATTCTGATTCCACTATTTTCCTAAAATACATCAAATTGAACACAAGATTTGGGACCCCACTTAATAATTTAAACAAAATAATTTGTTTCCTGGTGTCTTTCTAATACGATCAAGAGTAGAATTTATAGAACACATACTGACCTCTGTAAAAGGTGCACACACTGTTTTGTGAATTAGTTACCATGTTCTGATTGGGCAAAATTAAACAGTAAACACTGCACAAATAATGTTAATGTGTTACTGTCCCCAATGCATGCAATTTATAGCATGGCGTAATGTTATACAAGGCGCTAAGAGGGCCCTTCTGCGTTACCGAGCAGATTTACATAGTGTGCCTACACTTTCACCCAATATCTTCTGATTAATTGCATAGCTGAGATCCCCAATCAAATAGTGCAGTTCCTATTTACAGACACTTTCTTCCAAAGGGAACGTTCGCCAGAGCAATCAATCTCCAAGAGAAATGAATAACTTAGGCTATGTTCAGGGCAGTTAATAGGTTTAGAAGGGGAGTGAACCCACTGAGGCAGGTAAGCCTAAGCCTGTCCCAAGAGTCTGTCAGACAGCTGACCAGGGTCAGACATCCTTGCTCTGCAAGCGTGAACTCCAAAACAAGCTCACCAAGCCTGTTACTAGGGGTCAGCACAAGGGTGGGCAAAGTTAGCAGCCACGTGGCCCCAGGGTGGGAACCAAAAGCCTCCTCATAGAGTCTATTATGAAATATCTCTGACAATGTGACCTTCTGGCTGTTCGTGGATCTTTCTGTAATAAGCATCTATGGCTCTCAAGGAAACTAAGGCCTTGATTGTGGAAATAATGATATCCGTTTGCCTTTGTAAAAGTGCCCCTTGCAGATTTGCACCAAAGGGGTCTGAACACCACGGCCTTAAGTCACAATCTGGACCTAAGGAAGGTGACGTGGACATGCAGTCCGAGCAGGTGTTACTCTCACAGCACCAGCCCATCCCTCCATGCACGTTAAAGTAGTGGGTGTGCACCAACCACTTGGCTATAGATTGCCTCTCAAGAACAGTGGCAGGAGTGGCTGTAGTTAGCAGGACCCTGCAGAAGGGCCCATCTCATACATCTGATTACATTGACAAGTATGGGCCTATTAGGACCTACACATTTATAGACCCTACTCTTGAAATGTGTTCAGAAATTCACCGTTCAATTAATTCATGAGAATTGAAGCATTGTGCATGCTATGCAGAACAGGGAATTATAACTTGCGTTACATCTTCTCCTGCAGCAGTCTCGCAACTTTTCAGGATTGTTGGTAGGAAAGGGATTGCCTGGCGTAAATTACAGTGCTTCCCTGTGCAAAAGTGGGGTGCACTGTAGTGTCGCCCTTCCTGGAAAGTCTCAGAGCACAAAATGTGTATGGAGGTCAGATGCAAGAAGGCAGATTCGTGAGACCAGCGTACTTTTATACACCTAGGTCATTTTGCTCCATGTGCAAATTCGCCATTTTTAAAGATCTTCATTGTGGAAGATATGAAGAAGTTTTTAATAAATTGGACCCTAAGGCGTCTCATTTAACATTAAGGAAGGTCATATGACGTAACGTAAGATCCAGATTTTTTCACTGCAGTTTTATGATCACGGTTAATTGATTCATTTTAGTAATACCACATTCCTGTCGAAAGGTCCCAGCATATTTTCAGTTCAATCAAACCCGTTTGCAACTTATTGGTTGTGAGACTGCAAGATGATTCAGCATGTTAAGCACATACTAACAGCATCTGGTCAAATCTGGAAGCCAGTTCGACTCATCCATAAATCACCATTTAATTTGGTAATTGTAACATTACTTATTGGTAGCATGCAGAACTTGTACAATGTGTGGTATAGAAAATCTGCTATTACAATTTCTACTGAGATTTTAGTTGAGCTATTTCTAGAAAATTTTCCCTGCACAAGCACAAGCAAAAGAGAAAGATAAGCAATATTATTTTCTGCATAGCACGAACAGTAACCAAACTGCATGATGGCGTTTTTAAATGATCCTGACACAGTTAATGTAATTTAAATTTGGAACACATTTTAAAATAGTAAGCAGAAATTACAACAGAAAATTAGATGGGACCTGTGAAGTGTTTCATATAAACACATTCATCTTCTGGAATCGAATCTCTTTGGAGAAATAAGGAACCACGATCCTACCATATGCTTTATTTTTAACTAACAACTTTCAAGCGTTCTACAAAAGAATGCTCACAGATACAAATCAGGGGGCCTAAATCATGCTTATAATAAGTGCACACGAGGCTAGCACATAACCAGAGCAGAAAGGAATTGTAGAAAGCAGGCTATAGAACTGTTCTTTGAAAGGGTATATTGTTTTATTGGTGGCTATACAAAATAGCTTGATACATGTTAAGAATATTAGTATCCAACGGGACCTAGAACACTCACATGTTGAAATAAGTTAAATCGTGTTTGTAGTACAGGATAGTTTTATTATACAGTATTTCCTCATTGTTTTCCATAGCTAAAAAAAACACATGAATGTATCATAAAGCAATACAAGTCTCATACTGTGTTGGTTAGGAGTGATGAATTGGTTGCCTGGGTAAAGGAGAGATTTAAAAGTGTAACAGAAGTGAATGCCAAGAGAGAGTGTGCCAGTTTGAAATAGATACAAATAAAATGATATTAAGGAAAAAGAGCTGGTTAACGACTTCATTTATGTGGTTGGTCAAGATGCCTATATTGATTTGCTGTGTAACAAATGTGTGCCAACGGGCTTGTGGAGCTTGTCAGCAAATGAAAGTTTGATTAGACAGATTATTTTGTAGCTTTGACAACATAAATTGAATAAATGTATGAGTGTTCCAGAGGAGGAGGCCACAAGGCTCAATGTCAGCAATAAAAATGGGGGTAGCCAATGACCTTGAACACTACTGTGAAGGATAGGCTTTAGTGAGGGAAGAATACATCTTTAGATGCCTTGACCCCACATTTTCCAGGGTGTTGGTGTGGGTGATTGTAGAATGTGCTGACGCCTTCAGTCCTGCTGCTGCTACTGCTAGATAGGTTCTAAAGTGGTCCACTTATCAGAAATAGAATGAAGTGATGCACTTCAACTCCAGTAGCGATGGAGCAGAAAGTGGTCATAGTTGGTGTGAGTGAAAGTGGGAGGAGTTAGAACCCATGGTGAACATTTGGAAACTAATATGGATCTAGTGAAGATAAGTGTGAGAAATGCCCCTTTTTGCATGGTCACCCCATTGTTGCAGCTGAATTCTATCACTGGTTTCTACTTTCTGCAAACTGGGGGGCTGCCTTTCCATGCCCAGTGTATGCGCTGTGACCCCATAAACATGTAAAAATCGGCTAATGGGTGATTGGTACATTCAACTTTCCTATAAGGTCATAGCACTTGATTTAGAAAGTAAATTCATGGCATGGAAAGTTAAATGTCACTTGTGGGCTAAATATCCTATTGTGCCATCTACTTCAGTGACACAGGAAAACATGGTTTCAGGTCTGCCAATGCAGTCTGACTGCTACAGTTTAAACCTGCAGCCAGTGTGTCAAAATAAGCCTTTTGGCTGGGGAAAAGCCTTTCTTTTAAATATTAAAAAGCCAACCATATGTAGGCCCTTTTTTCCAATATTGGAAAGAGCCTCTTTTGACCTGGTTAGCCCCCGCACTTTACCTGGAACATGATGTGATTTTGACTGAAAGTGCACTGGGTCCCTACTAACCAAGTTTCTAGTGCCAGAGCTCTTTCCAAAAACTGTAAAATGACTGGCACAACTTCAGCCACCATATTAGTCCCTAGTAAATGGTACGCCTGGTACCTAGGGTATTGGTCCGGCAGAGGGTCCTCAAGGGCTGCAGCACAAATTGTGCCAGCCTAGGGCCCCCTCACCAAGATTATGCATACTACCATTGCAGGTTGCGTGCCTTTGGTGTAAAAAAAACAGAAGAGTCGACATGACACACATCCCTGTTTGCCATGCCCACATACACTGCAATAGATATTGGTAAGTAAATCATACTGCATGCCTTACAACCCTAAGGCAGGATGCACTATATCCCATGTGTGGACATATCGGTAGGAGCAGATATTCCCCTACAACACCCAAGTCCATTCTAGGAGATTGTAAGTGTGCAGGGAAGCCACAGAGAGAACATGGGCTGGACACTCATCATTACGAGTTCCCTAGCTCCATATTGGCTTAACTGTACCCTAAGATGTTTGGTGCCAAACATCTCAGCTTAATAAATCATCACTGATGGCAGTGTTGGATTTATCAATAAATGCACACAGTGGACACCTTGGAGGGACAATATGAATCCCAATTTTCCAATACCTCCATCTTGGGATGAAAGGAATTTGACAATTAGGGTCAGGGTTGTGCCCACTCCCCAAAGGAAGTGGTCACATAGAGGGTGTAAACACCCTAAAGGTAGGTAACCCATTGACTGCTGTCTGTCACTCCCTGTAACTCCCCAATTTTAGAATTTAGGTGGCACCTCTTGACCCTAAATTTCAGAAACGACAGACCAAAAGAAAAAATGGACAAAAAAGAGCTGCTGATCCAAGAACAAAGATCCTGCTGCAGAATTTTGGTACAAAACCTGCTTCATGCCTCAAGGACTCTACCATTGTAGTGTACTGTATCGTCCTGCTGCTGTGGGGCCTCCAAGAACCCCGGAGTACCTCCAGCAATTCTACAATTGTTAGAAAACTCCCTTGGAGTAGAGGAATTACTCCCCTGCAGTCCGCAGGCACCTATCCCGCAGAGTCCAGTTTACTGACTTGTTGCTCCTGGGTGACTCCGACCCAGCAACCAAGCAAGAAGAGGTACAACATTACCGGAGGGACAGATCTGCCCCCACCAAGTGAGACTACTCTAGGACCTACTGGAGCCATGCAATAGAATTACCCGTGTTACCAGATCACCTGCAATTGACACTGAGATGAAGAGTTTAATCCGGACTCCAACTGCTCGGGAAGCAAGCACCCATCAAGAGACATCCAGACCCCTGAGATCTAATTTGTGAGTGGACCACCTTCTCCAGAACCATCCCTGCAACCTGCCTCTCCTGACCGTGAAGACTATTTAGACACACATATCCCAGCTGACCAACCTGCTCTGCACCCAGCCCGCCCAGCCTGGGTACCAATAATGCAGCTGTGCTCCCATGGTCCTGAAGACCTTTTTATCCAATCCCTTGTTTGAGGTCTCCCAGACATACCTGTAGGTCACCTTGTTCAGCCTGTTTTGAGGGGGCCCCCTTCTCTGTAGCACCTGCTACCAACAACCTCATCACCCGGCTCCCAGCCGATTCTGAAATGTTTCTGACAATCCACTGGTGAAACATTGGACCTGGCCTGTTACTTACCTAAATCCAGAAGGTAAAACCCGAGAGCCAACTGTACGATTTACTATACATTTTATTCCCTCCATATACTTCTATTGTGCATAATTTTGCACAACAGTGAGCTATTTTCCAAACTTTAAAAACTCATAACAAAATAAGTAATCACCCCTGAAAAAGGTTTCTGGTTGAAAAATGTATATACAAATGAGTGTTATTTTTGCAAATTGGTCTCAGATTTATTCTTGAGTGTGTGACTCATTTATTGCCTCTGTGAGTACAACAAATGCTTAGCACTACACTGTGATAAGCCAAACTGCTCACCCACACTACCCCAAATAGAAAGTTAGCATTATCTGTTTTTGCCTCTGTACACCAATCTGGGTCTCACTGGATTCTCCACACAGTGTACTTTGTTTTAGTGCACTATATAGAGAGCCAACTTCCTACACCCACAAGGTAGGATGCAATTACTTAAAAGTGGGACTGATAGAAATGTTATGTTACCATGTCAATGAAATATCCCGATACGCTATTTGCATTGTGTAAGAATCTGGCTGTGCTATGAGAAACCTAGAGTACATATAAATACAGATTAAAATATTAGCTCTGCTACATCCAGTTTAGGGTCAGCTATAAAAAAATGATTCAACCTCTAGTTTTAATTTTTATTGAAATCCAGTTCAGTGGTAAGGTCAGATTTTGATACATATTTAGGAAACAAACTTTAAAAACTTACCTGTTCCTGTCTGAAACGTCCAGCCCAGCCAGCCACTGCTGATCTTAATGAGGTGTGAAAACACCAGCCAGAGCTAAAACAATGGCCTTAGTGTGGCGAGCTGCTTTTCCTCCCCTTGTAAAACGACCAGTTAGGTAGGACCCAGGAACTTCATTAATGTGTAAAGGGCTTGACCTTTCACAAGAAAATGTCAGGTGAGGCCTGAGAGGATAAGCCTTGGCTCCTCCAACAAGGCTTGGTTCAAATTTCATAGCCAGTGGGAGGGAGGTTACCATGAGAACCAATTTTGAGTGACCACAAAGGCGAGCCTACTTGTTTCCCTGGAGAAAGCTCTGGACAGGCACACAGGTTCTGCACAAGGAAGAAAGGATTTCCTCATCTTGGATTTTAGGAGTAAGGTGCACTGTGTGATTGTTTACAGCATGGCAAACAGCAACTGCTAAAAGAGTGGATAGGGTTAGCCATGGGAAATTTGAACCTATTGGTTAGGGCCGAGCCAGGAGTCACCTCCACCCACAAAAATGTGGCGACCAAAGGCACCCTCCTCAGCTATGACTACACTCTGTCAATAGTGCAGTGGAAGGACTCAAAAGAGCCATGTGATGCTCACACAACCCTAAACTCTGGTGGTAGTATGGTGAAAGGATTGAAAATAACCATTCCACTCTCTCTAAATCCAAGCTTCACAGTAGTGCTGAAACACTCTTGGGATACCTGCACTTGTATTGCTTTTGATAAAGTGCAATTAGCCTTCACATCCTCTTCCTCTGGATCCTTAATAGATGTATTCAATGTATGTTGTCAAATCTATGAATTAAGTCTGTCGAACCAATTTCTATCAGCAGACATACTCCACAACCCTAATGGCACACATTTGTTACAAAGCAAATAAAAATAGGCATCTTGATCAACCATATAACTGAAGTATTTAACTAGCACTTCTTTCTTAATTCCATTCTATTTGCATCTCTTTTCCACCTGAACTGGCACACTCTCTGATGGCATCCACTCCTGCTATGCTTTTAAATCTCACTTTTATACAGGCAACCTGTTTCATCAATTCTTCCCATAACACAATTACTCCTAACGGGTTCCATTTACACTCTAAAAAAACACTGATCCCTACCCTTCCAAATTAATAGTGCTGAGTTTCTTCATCATTGATTTTAACATTTTTTTAAGGGGAGAGGGGTTGGCCTAACGGCTAAGGCGCTCGACCTCGGACCTGGGGAACTCGGTTCGAGTCTCGGTAACGACGCCAAAAAACCCCTGTGATTCTGGGCAAATCACTTAATCTCCCCGTGCCTAAAAAATGAAAGTAACTGGCGCTATGTAAAGCGCTCTGATAACTGATTCGGTTCGGTTCAAGTTCGCGCTATATAAAAAAACTCTAAAAAAAAGAAAAAAACATTAACTTGGTAGATTTTTCTGTGGATTGTTATAGATTATTCACTGAATACTTCTCAGAATACTTTCTGGATCTGTGGAAGAACTAAAGAAGAACTGCACCTGCTGTTAGAGACCTGTGAGGAGACCTGAAGAGTTAGACCTTCACCCACATGTACTCAGGACAAAGAGTATGCTCCAAAAATCTGTTGGATGACCAACAGATGGACAACAGAGGGACAGCAAGCTATAACATGTATTTTCCTAGAAGTGCCCACCTAACCAGTTGCAAATGGATCTCAACTGATCCTTGCTAGTGACCTTAGCTGGAGTCCTGACCCCTAAGTACTGATCCTAAAGTCCTGGGAGCCCTGGCTGTTTCTAATTAGACTTGGTCTGCAATCATTGAAATGTTGTGTTAATTACAAAATTCTGAATTCCAGCTGCTGGGTCACCGTGACTAACCAACAAAGCTGATTGAGGCAAAGTGTGACTTTGTTGGGCTGAAGAAATGGGTTTCTCCCACTTGGAGCTTCTCTGCAGCAGTAAATTCATTTCAGTGGGGCTTTGGCAAAAAGTTTGCCCACTTTGTGAAACTCATCATTGGACACAGCCCGTGTAATGCAGAGATCTAAATAGTGTGTCTGCACAAAAGAGATCGATCCAGACATTGGGTGGAAAATTTGAATTTTCCCTGCTCTAAACTTTTCTTGCCAAAACCAACAACTTTCGTGGTATCTCATCCAACAGTTATCTGACTTTGAGAGGACTTCCTCAGATACCACCTGCAACCTTGCCCCAGTGGAGGCTTTCTACTTCCATTACAGAGACTAATTCCTAAGTTATAACCTATGACGGGCAACAACCTGCAACAACCTGCTTGCCTTTGTAACTCGTGTTCCCTCTTGGTAGGCTTGAAATTGCACCCAGCACCTGGTCAACTGCAAAAAGTGACTTCTATTCTGATTTACTTTTTCTTGGTGCATTTCCCCTTAAATCCTTTTTAACATCATATCTCCGGCACCATTACTGAATTTTTGTCATTTCATTATTAAGTTGTTTATTAAATTTTACTTATTTTTATGAATTGAAGTGGGATTTTTATTTTGTTATGTGTTTGACTTTTTAACTGTTTTGGTACTTTAAAATGCATTTTCACTTACTTAAGCCTGTTGATTAACAGGTTTATGAACTTGCGGTGAACTACCGCCCACCACAACTAATATATCACTTTCTTACTATAAGATTGTTGAGTTGGTATTAGGTACCTAAACAAAAGGATTATCTATAGGTATTCATTTTGAGGTTCTAAGTTATCTCTGGCTGATTCCTACAGAGTAATGGTGATCCACGTGTCAGAGCACAATGAAAAAAAGGTGATAGATACATCATTTGTTCTAAAATGGAATGAGTTGAAATAAGGTTCCGATTTGTACTGTGCTTAATATCATGAGGTCATTGATGACATGCTGCTGTTTTCCATAAGAAGATGACAATCATCTATACTTTTCTTCCCTAACTTGGGAATGTCAGCAGTGCTTAGCTAGTTAACGTCAAGACCCTGAATATTAACTAATGGAAAAATAGCTATTTTTGAAATGTGTGCTAAACAGTTTCCAATTTTGAGCTCTGTATTTATTGTTTAACTATGTGAGATCACACGTAGCTACAGGGGATTTCTCTGCAATGGGAGTATTCACACCCAACATTTGCATCTGAAAATGCTCTTCAACATCTGGGTGTCAAGCCTTCGCAGGTTTGTTATTTGTTTCTTTGGATACTCAACATATTGGGAATTAATGTATTGAATGTTTATCCATAATCCTGTCCATGACAGTCCAGGCAACTTTACATCCCTCAAGAACAACTGCATCTATTTAAACATGGTCTATTGGTAATGATATTCCCTTTGAGATGCCATTCACATTTTACCCTTGATAAAAGGACAATCTAGGGACCGATTAAATGTTCTAAATAAATATTTACATATCGTTGTACAAATCCAAATCTTTTTAATGTTGTGATAAAATGGTGTGTGGAATATGCATACATTTATTAACCAGCACCCTACTATGCACACTAACTATATCTTAAAAAGCGTCTGCAAATTCAACACTGAACACATATTTTCAACTACACATTTTCTTTGTTCAATCTATGCAACAAGATGCACTTCAGGAAAAAAAAATTCTGAATGCAAATTATTACTATTTCATATGTAGTACTTAATATGTATGAAAAAGAGCAAATTCTAAGTTGTATTTGGTGTGCAAATTATATGCTCATCTTTTAGTATGCACATTTTGCCTGCTATTTTAATAATTTACAACAAGGGGTGGTGATGGACAGAGTCTCTGAATTAAGCAGAGTACTCTCACCCAGTGAAGAGATCAGGGCTAGATCCAACACCGTTTTTTAGCTCATTGCACCATCCCAGTTTCAGAACCTGGCTGTATGCAAATTAGTCTGTCCCTGGCCCAGTGCATCATGGGAACAGGGCAGACCAGACTACAAAAGCCAATTCTTACACTGGGAAGGAAACAAGCTTCCGGGGACCGGTTTCTGGCATTACAGCCGTCTTCGGCCCGGCTTGCTTGAATCCTGATGGTGCAATGAGCAAGGGACTCACATCTGAGTATACCCTTCCACGCTTAGGGTGGACAAAATTATTTACAACAAGGGGTGGTGATGGACAGAGTCTCTGAATTAAGCAGAGTACTCTCACCCAGTCAAGAGATCAGGGCTAGATCCAACACCGTTTTTTAGCTCATTGCACCATCCCAGTTTCAGAACCTGGCTGTATGCAAATTAGTCTGTCCCTGGCCCAGTGCATCATGGGAACAGGGCAGACCAGACTACAAAAGCCAATTCTTACACTGGGAAGGAAACAAGCTTCCGGGGACCGGTTCTGAGCTGGGATGGGGCAGTGAGCTAAATAACGGTGATGGATCAAGCCCTGATCTTTGGACTGGGTAAGAGTGCTCTGCTTAATTCAGACACTCTGTTCATCACCACCCCCTTTTCTGAATTGCTATTTTAATAAGACATGAAAAGAGAGCAAACATTTGCATGCAGAATGCAATCCGCCCAAACTATTGTACTATTTTTTAGATTGTTAAAGTTATTTTAGTTACCGGAATATTATTATATATTCTAATTATTGGTGAAAGCTTTTTAAAATAGCACTTTGATGTAACCAGAAAGTTTCTCAAACTTACTCAGTTGGCCACCATCTATTGTTTTTATTAGGTCACACATTAGATATACATTTGATATTTTTTACATTTGACATTTGTCTTGATTCCTATTGAGAGGCAGATATATGTAAATATCAGTTTCATAGGAATAGAACCATGCAGGTTTGCTGGTAAATAACTACACCTTCTGATGAGAACAATGAGAACTACACGTCATTTAGGATAACACATCTGCCTTTTGCAAGGTCTTCCTATTGTAGCATTGCAGACAGATCTAAGAATTTTAGAAGAGGGCATTGGATGTCATGTTAAGGAGATATTCCCTTTTCAACAATAGTCTCTAGGTTTTTAGTGAAAAAAATAAATGACAGAGGAGACAGTAAAATTGACTCAGATATTTTGGTCTAACATTAATTGTGTCAACAAACGGATGGCTCATGTGTTTTAAGACTTGTTGGTGCATACCTTTGATAAGCAAGAGGTGACGTGTCAATTATACACAGTATTAGAGCTATAACCTCAGCTTTCTCCACATGACATTAATTTTATTTCAACTATGTTTTTATCCATTGAATAAAATGGAGACATGCCCGACCACGTTTTTGTTTGCCAAGTTTTCCAGTTCAAATTTACTTATCAATATGTCTACTTCTGTGCTGATAATTCCAATGCTATCACCAAAGGTTTTTTTACATGTTGTTGCATGATTTCAAGGTTATGCAATGTTTATGAACATCATTGGGGATTTTTCACAGCTGTATGTTTTCAAGGTAATCCTGGCCATTATAGATGTCCAATATTATTATTGTTCTCATGTGTTGCATATAAAGGAATGAAAACCTTTTTTTTATCTTTTCCCTTAGTTTTTCTATGTGTTTCCTTTGTTCTTGTAGCACCTTGGAGATATGAAGTATTTATCTACTGTTTTGGTGGTACTATGAATTCTCAGCAGAGAAATCTGATTGTCTGGATTAAAAAGAGTAAGTAATTGGTGAATGCAAAAATGGTGTGCCATTACACAGAAAACATTTTCTTCTATAATTATATTTTCTAATGAAATAGGGCATATCCAACTTTATTGGGCTAATATCTCTATTTAAGCATTATGTCAAAGGGATAACAATTTTTTTCTAATGATCCTTTCTGTTGACCCAGTTCAGACAGTGTTTAGCACTTTGGAAATGTGCTGTCTATTTTAATCTGTTGTAAGAACGCGTATTATCTGATGAACAGCACAGATGGGGTACTCATTGGTTGAGATATTCATTTCAATCTAGATAATGCCCCTTGAGAGAATACTTTGCGAACAATTGGAAGCACGCAGCGATTCTGAAAAGTTCTCATCTTCATTGACAGTTGATGACCCATCAAAATAATGTATTATCCCTATAGCGTTTGTGCCCTGCTTATTAAACTATGGCTGAATGACAAGAATTGTACGTTCGTAAATAATGAATATTACATAAGTATAGTCAGATGGCTAATAATTGTTACAGCTAACATCAAAAGGTTGTAGTCCAGGCATTTGAGCATGGCTAATCTTAATGTATTTTCTAAACATTAGTTCTATGAAGATTATTCTCATTTTGTTTGATGATATTACACTTTGTTAATATGAAGGTTGTAATAGTGTAACAGGATTACCGCACATATACAATAGTGGTAAAAGATCTGAGCTTTCAGATTTCAATTTCATTATAACTGACTTGAATATGCGATTTACTGTTTCAAAATAAACCGGTCAGCCAGCTACCATAGGACAAACCAAAATCCCTTAGCTTACATTTGGTAGCACAAACTGAGCAAACAATTTGTTCTTTAATACATTTGATGTTGTTTATACAAAAGCAACTCAACCGCTATGTATTTAAAAGGCAAAGATTAAATAAATAATCTAAAGGTCATAAAGTAACACTTGGTACCACACAGATGGCAGATGGGATTTCTTTTCCACTCAGGTGTCAAGGATGCAATAAACTTAGTCTTAAGTTCAGGTTTAATATTTAGAGACCACAGAGTCACAGTGAAGAGACTCCGTGTTTGCAGGCAATTTCAACATCACACTGGCTTATAAACCGATAAACATTGCTGATGCAGGGGGTAGCATAAAACACTATGGAACACTATGCTCAAACACAGCAGTTGTTTTGCAATGCCATTCTGCACGGAGTCATGATAATGCTTAGTAAACTTTCAAGGTAACTGAGCAGTTACAAGCTTTAAATATATTTGCTGAATCAAAGTTATAAATCACACACACACTACAAACACAAACAATTGTTGAAATTAACACCTAGAATAATATATGGGTGCCTTAGATGTCAAAAATTTAAAATGGGAACATTCAAATAAAATCAAGAAATTCAGTGCCAACCAATCATGGCACTCTAGAAAGGATGCATAATGGCTCTACTTTTAGCCAACCAGCCATGTACCGAGATAACACACATTTCCTAATGATGGGGAAAAGAATTTCAAGTGGTAGAACCGAACCCTTATGGATGCAACTGCAACAAAATCGCATCTGCAATTACTATGTGAGGCCATATATCAATTAAACTTTTTACATCTATTTGAGCACTAAATCTTACATGATGCAAAGCGCAATATGCATTTTAAAACATGCTTTTTGTAGTACTCCCCATTACGGCGATTTTTATAGTGCCTTTGTCAGTCACTAAAATTTTCTTTTTAACATGCCTATCTATTTTAAGTGAACTGTACTTCTAGCTCCAGGAAATCACTCCTGATTTACATACAGCATCTAAAAATAAATCAAATAAATCTATCTTAAAGTTAATTAAAATCAATGCTTATCATATATGTACATATTGTAATTACTAACACAGTCATGATCACAGAATAATGTATCTGATGGAAAGGACTAAGCAAAGCCATTTTTTATGTATTTAAACAACTTTATGAAACAGTAGACTCCTGAAGAAGTATGAAAATCGAATCAATATACGGCATAAGTTTACGTGTCAAAATAATATTATGCAGAAATAATGCGAAAACTGACAAAGATTTGAAATAAATGTAGAAAGTAGCATACCAGTTAATATAGCTGTTGCATGCTCATTTTGTGTAATCATGTTCATGTGATCACCATTTTCAGTGCTTGAAATGGATCATCATAGCTGCAGCAGTTATTTTTACGAGTGGCTAATTGTTACAAGAAAAAAAGATGGATAATCCTTGAATTAATCCAGCCAAATTCATGGCTGTGTCCCTTTTTAATTTGTTGGTTGACCAAATCCTAAGTAGGATATGGCGTCCAAAGATATGATAATTATAAAGAGATGTATATGGTATTTGCTCACAGTATTTTATCACTTTAGCTAAAAAGCTTAATATCACCCAATTTGATGATACTCCTTTTGGTGACCTCAACATGCATGGTAGCAGTGAGCATTCAATTACTGGAGCTAACATAATTTATTTATTATGTTATCATCTTACACAGCACTGTTTTCATCTACATAAATGACGTACGTTTCACTTAGATTATCTTCACCCCATGATGAATGTGTAATTGATGGAATAATTTGAAGTGGTATTAGTCATTTGCAAAGCAACAATTTTGTAGATGTGTCCAATGTTCTCATTATAGCAAAAGAATGCACAGATCTTAAAAATAAAAATCAGAAATTGTTATTGCTATAGAGTTTAGCAGGGAGACTCAGCCTATGCAAACGGTCTTACTTTTGATATTTTTTACACTTCCTTCCATCATAAATACATAATGTGATTCCAGCACACTGTGGGAGAAGCAACGAATGATCAATCTTTAGTTCACAGCAGTCCTTTGCTGGAAGAATGTGTGCTTTAGTCATTCCACGTCCTTTCTACTTCCCTTTTTTTTCTCACTTTTATTATGTCATAAATACTTGAAGACATACATCCATTTGATGCAGTGACTCAGAAAACATTTACAACTGCTGTGTTATTGAAAAAAGAAGCCCCAGGAAAGCTTGCTGACCGCTGAAGGAGATCTTTCATTTTCAAATAGAAGTTTGAAAGCACAGCCCTCTATCAAAGTAATTCTGAAAGAACTTGTTCACATGTAGATCAATGGTGGACTTTCTCAATCATGGTTCTAAATGTGAAGCTGAATGGTAGACAGATTGGATTATAGAGGGCACAGAAGGAATCTAACCTCCTCAAATGCACTTCCTTATTGTAAAAGATCAACATTTATACAGTAAGAGATTGAGCCCCACTGTGCTCCTCATTGGGCAGTCTAGTGCTCTCTCTCCTGGGGTTTGTGATTTACAAATACCATTAGATACATACATTGTGTGTGCTTAGAAACCACAAATGGATCATGTCTTCACCTCCAGTTTGACAGGTAGGTAATTCATAATATTTGTTAAACAAGCTATTGATGGTTCACTTAGAGTATATTTTCATATGTTTAGTTCTGGCTTGACAGTGTAGTCGTCATTAGTCCTTATGTAATCCAAAAAGATCTTTCAGGAGTAATATAGAGAGAGACTGAGGCTCCTCCAAGATGTTGATTCCTCTATTTGATATAGATTGCCCCTTCAGAAAAAAAGCTTTGCACTGAAATAGCTATTGCTAGAATCACTTACCAAGGCTTGACAGGCTAACTAGTCTGCCAGGATCTCATTAAAAAATGCTTGTAAATGCATAATTTGCATATAAAATATAAATTAGGAATAAAAGAGGAAGCTGGAATGAAATCAGATCGATAAAATGGTGTCACTCAGAGGCCAATGCAACTGAGTCGATTGCTGAAGCACTCCACTTGTATCCATGATAACCTTCAGAGTGGGGAAATTGGTCAGCCACTTCAGACCTTTGCAATATCGCCCTATAAGTGATGGCATTTTTCTGATCATGTTCAAGTGCCCCTGTAAACGAGATTCTTTGCCAGGACTGGTGGGCTTGTCCTTCAGTTTTCTATCTTTTTCCTCTCATTTCTTTTCATCTAATTTTTTTATTTATAATATACCACAAATGCCAGCAGGGGAGGGGGATGTAAAATGGTTGTAGATGAAGCTTAGCATGTATATCTAGTGGATGAACTCAATTGTGCAATGTGAACCCAGAAAGCATGGTATGAATCCGGCTTCTCCACTTGACCAAATTGTGTAACCTTGGGAAATTCTTTAATTTCAATTTCCCTCCTTTTTCTTCATTTTAACATAGATGAGGACCTTGAAATACATGACATTAGGATGCATGCTATAAAAAACTTCTCCTGTGCTTGGATGTAATCACTAATCACATTGTTGTCAGGGTTGGGGGGGAGAGCATGAATGTTCCTAAATTCATGTTTGAAAACAAACACCTTAAAATATAACAACTGAATGCACTGCTATGATTTGATTTACTAAGGTGACATTTTTCTACAGGTCAATGGAATACACTTTTTGAATTTTTAAAATTGAATTGAATTGAATGTTTGCTGACTTTAAAAGTGACAGTTTATTAAAGTTAAGGGCCTAGTTACTACCTTTTGATAAACTGCATTTAATTCTGAATTAAGTGTGTGCTGTGTATATTCAACATTTTTTTATGTTAGGGTTGAGTAGAGTAAACAGCGCTGCTGCTGTTTCTGGGGTCACATGTAAAGGTCAGGAGGGCCATACTTTGAGTGTCATGGTTTTAGAGCATAGTACAGCAGCCCCCCAGACATGCTCACATGCTGCTTAATTGCTGTTCATATCATGTAGAGTTTGCAGCATCCCGCAAGACCAGAGCCCCCCGACCAGGCCAACATCATGATATGGTATTTTCCATAGTTTTGCTGTTTTACCAATCCATGATGATCAACACATTGATTCTAGGTGTTGCGGCCATGCATGAACATCAAAACAATGACACACCATGTACACTACCATTGCAAAACAACCACTTGCTAGGATGTTTACATTTATTTGTATTGCAAGCATAAGCCTATCATATTTAAGTGGAGCGTGGTTTCTTTTTCTATTTTCATTCTTTACATTTTTCTTGCATATGTTGTTACTTTTGTATGTAAGTTTATTGTGATTGTGTATGTGGACAAATGGAACAATGAGTCAGAGGTTGAAGCAATGGACACGCATGCTAAGAGGAGGGACAGTACAAGTACAATGACTTTTTGAATTCTTAAACCCGTTATTGACTGAGGAGGAATTTTAATTTAAAAGATACACCACAATCATTGCTTGTTTTGGTGAAAAATATAGTGTTAAAAAATAAAGCATTTTTATTTGCAGGGAATATTTGTTTTTAGAGCATACTCCCAATGCCTTAGCCTTCTTAATATATTTTCGTTTTAAATTAAATACAGAAATGTAAAGGATTGTGTCTATAATTGATGAGTGGTGTGCTTTAATCATTACTAAGTGCATTATTAAAGTATGACAGTAGGCCAGATCATTTAGACTTTTTGTTAGCAGCTGTAAGTTCCATAGCACTTTATGCTAGACATACATTCTGCAAACTTACAGTTGACAGTCTTGCTTAAAGCTGTCATAATGCTCTCTGGCTTCACTGATTGTATCGTTGAAAATAGGAATGTGTGAGATGGAAGATGGTGTTCTAGTGGTGTTGTAGTCAGTTGAGTTTGTAGGCATTGCACAATGGTAAATGTTCCTAGCCATAGTGGAACTTTTGAGGTCTACAGGCTATCAGGCATAGTGATGAACATATACAGTTTAAAATGTGAGAACTGGCTCATGGCCTTTCCATTTTTATACAGGCGGATGTCTAGCTCACTTTTTTTGTGATAACTCAGATTGTTCATTTTCCCTTTAAGAAGAAATGGCATAGTGTTTTGGTCCAGGTGGTATGTCATAAAAAGGAGGAAACCAGTATTAATCTAGCGCAGTATAAGTCTATGGTACCTTTTACTAATTAAAGTTTCTGTGTTGCCTATCAGGGATCGTGTTTGGTATTTTATGGTAGTTTGGGATGGGCCAGCAGTAAATAATATTTTGGAGATGTTGCTGCCTGACTCCTGAAGAACGATCTAATATGAATCTCTCTTTGATTTTGGTTAGTCCCTTAATATTTTTTTTTTTATATATTTACTAGCAGCCCGTCCCGACGTTGTCCGGGTATGAATTGCTGCCGGTCAGTAGTATATTGTTTTGTAGGATTTCGTTTTGATAGCATTTCTTATCTGTGACAGGCCTGTGAAATGCTCCGATTCACAGTGCACTGCTGATGCACTTAGGAGTGCGCGTTCAGTAGTGTCTGAACTCGAGTTTCCCTACTTTATTTTTCCTTGCAATATTATATAGCGCGAACTCGACAACATGGCATGAGCAAAATTTACATTAAAGAAGAACACATTCATTTGTGGTAGGCATGGGGAGACACAGCGATTTTCCTGGAATCACAGGATGTTGAGCTGATGCCGAGATTCGAACGTAGCTCCCCAGCTCTAAAGTTCACAATTCTAGAACTTGTGGCGGGAGGTGTGTCTAAAAGTACATGTCGGTGCTGGCCATCAATGAGAGAGACCTGTGCATTTTTCAAATGGGTGGTGAAAAATTATGAGTATGTTGCTGGAGATGTGGGCCGCCGTGCCACCAATGTACTTGCCGGGGGAGGGTAAACACCCATTATTCTGCAACTTTCTTTCCGCATACCATCACTTTGCATACTTTCATTACGAAAGTACCATGACTCCGCAATGCTATTATAACACATGGCATTACATTTTATATGCTTTTACCACGCATACATTTACAACGAAATTCATTATCAATGCATGAATGGTAAAAGCATGTTTTTTTAATGTTTGGATAAGGTACTACTGCAATGCGCTGTATGCCGGACTGAATAAGAGTCAGCTGCAGCGCTTGCAGGTAGTCCAGAATGCGGCAGCCAGATTTGTCCTTGATCGTCCCCGACGCTCTTCGGCAACGCTGGCCAGGAAGCAGCTTCACTGGCTGCCGATAAAGGAGCGGATTGTCTTTAAGTCCATGTGTATGGTCTTTAAGGCCTTGGCAAAAAGTAGCCCTACAGGCATTGGCTCCATCTTGACCTATTACAACCCTCGCAGGAACCTTCGCTCCTCCAATCATTTTCTTCTTCACATCCCTCGCATTCGGAAGGGGAGATGGGGTGGTAGGGCTTTCTCCCTTTTGGCTCCCAAATGGTGGAACGGCCTCCCATTAGAGCTCAGGTCCCTCCCCTCCCTTCAAACCTTTAGAGCTGCCCTTAAAACTCGTCTCTTTGTCCGAGCGTATGAATTAAGCGCATGAGTGCCCGCTTTTTGATCTTTTTTGTTAGGCGCCTTGACACCTTTGGGTTTTAGTTTGCGCGTTACAAGATGCAAAATAAAGGTAAGTATGGGTATAGGGGTATATGTTTTGGGGTACTGAGGTATATGTTTTGGGGTGTTTGGGTATTTTAAGGGTTCATATATAGTTTTGGGTTATGGAGTACAGGGGTAGTTTTAGGGTTTAGGGATAGATATGGGTTTTGGGGTACAGGGGTATTTTTAGGGTTCAGGGCTAGGTTTGGGTTTTGGGGTATAGGGGTATTTTTAGGGTTCAGGGGTAGGTTTGGGTTTTGGGGTACAGGGTTATTTTAGGGTTCAGGGGTAGCTTTGGGTTTAGGGGTACAGGGTTATTTTTAGGGTTCAGGGCTAGGTTTGGGTTTTGGGGTACAGGGGTATTTTTAGGGTTCGGGGTAGGTTTGGGTTTTGGGGTACAGGGGTATTTTAAGGGTTCAGGGCTAGGTTTGGGTTTTGGGGTACAGGGGTATTTTAAGGGTTCAGGGCTAGGTTTGGGGTACAGTGGTATTTTTAGGGTTAAGGGCTAGGTTTGGGTTTTGGGGTACAGGGGTATTTTTAGGGTTCAGGGGTAGGTTTGGGTTCTGAGGTACAGGGGTATTTATAGAGTTTAGGGCTAGGTTTGGGTTTTGGGGTACAGGGGTATTTTTAGGGTTTAGGGATAGGTTTGGGTTTTGGGGTACAGGGTATATTTATAGGGTTAAGATGGGTTAGTGTTTAAGGGTGTTGGGGTATTTAAAGGAGTAAGGGTGGGTTATGATTATGGGGTATGGGTATAGAGGTATATGTTTTGGGGTACTGAGGTATATGTTTTGGGGTGTTTGGGTATTTTAAGGGTTCATATATAGTTTTGGGTTATGGGGTACAGGGGTAGTTTTAGGGTTTAGGGATAGATATGGGTTTTGGGGTACAGGGGTATTTTTAAGGTTCAGGGCTAGGTTTGGGTTTTGGGGTATTGGGGTATATTTAGGGTTCAGGGGTAGGTTTGGGTTTTGGGGTACAGGGTTATTTTAGGGTTCAGTGGTAGGTTTGGGTTTAGGGGTACAGGGTTATTTTTAGGGTTCAGGGCTAGGTTTGGGTTTTGGGGTACAGGGGTATTTTTAGGGTTCGGGGTAGGTTTGGGTTTTGGGGTACAGGGGTATTTTAAGGGTTCAGGGCTAGGTTTGGGTTTTGGGGTACAGGGGTATTTTAGGGTTCAGGGGTGGTTTTGGGGTACAGTGGTATTTTTAGGGTGCAGGGCTAGGTTCGGGTTTTGGGGTACAGGGGTATTTTTAGGGTTCAGGGGTAGGTTTGGGTTCTGAGGTACAGGGGTATTTATAGGGTTCAGGGCTAGGTTTGGGTTTTGGGGTACAGGGGTATTTTTAGGGTTTAGGGATAGGTTTGGGTTTTGGGGTACAGGGTATATTTATAGGGTTAAGATGGGTTAGTGTTTAAGGGTGTTGGGGTATTTTAAGGAGTAAGGGTGGGTTATGATTATGGGGTGCAGGGGTATTTAAAGGGAGCAGGGTGGGATTAGCACACAATATGAGACATGGCATGAAGGGTGGAACGTACCACACGCCCCCAGCATTTGTCACGCCCCAGCACACGCCCACAGCACAACGCAGACACGCCCACCTGGGACTACTTTGCTGGCACGGTTCTTTTACCTTTTAAATGTATATGGTGGGCGTCTGCATAGCCTATGTCCTTCTGCTGCAACTGCCCTTTCCAACGCTGTTTGAGTGTTGTGATTAGTGCTGTGGTTCCTGAGATTACCCGCCTCAAAGGTTTGGGCTCTCTCTTTATTATATTAGTATAGATTAATTTTGTATTACTCCTTCAAAACAAACATTAAGGAAAAACATACATTCACATTGACAGATAAATTATATACAAAATATAAAATATATAAAATAAAGAAAAGGAAAGAAAAGGGCAGGTAAAAAAAAAGGCTGTCCCACATTGCAATGGAGACGAGCAAAATCCATCCTATCCAATTGATTACTGGGCCACAAATTTTCTTTCCCATTTCACATCTCTTACACCCTTTTGATCTGTATAAGGCTAATTCCATGATGTAACTAGCTAACAGCCGGGCCCTCTAATTTATAAATGTGGAGGAGTCAGGACTGATCCATTGAGATGTTATTCCAGCTCTCAAGATAGTCATTGCAATAAACATGAAACCTTTTTCAGCTTTATTCCACCCAGCCATGTTCTGAGTCTGGTCTACCCCCAAAATCACAAAGGTAGGTGTTAGTGTCATTGTTTTGCCGATAATCTGGGCTAAAAATAATTCAATAGCTTGTAAATATTTAGCCAGTTTGGGACATGCAAAAAACATATGAATCGTATCAGCAGCCGGTGTTCCACATCTAAACGGGTTCCCATGGGTCCCATACCATTTGGACATTTTCCCTGGGTTATAATATAAATCAAAATACGGACATGTAATGCTGGGCCCTCAAACTGCCAGTTATTAAAATCTGATTGGCCAACTCAAGAAAAGCTTCCAGTATCCTCTTGTCCCAATTTCCTATCCCACCTGTCATTTTGAATAGCTAAATCATCAGACAAGCCAGAAATTAGATCTATTCTCTATGATTCCCACCAAAGGTATTTTCCCAAACTGAACTTTTCCCTGTGCTAAAATTTTGACCAAGTAACTCCTAATTTGTAAAAACTTAAAAAATGTCTGGTAGGAAGCCCATATTTTTCTTGTAAGTTATAGAATGAGGTGATTTGGCCATCACAAAAAAATCCCCCAAAACATTAATTCCGAGAGCACCCCAACTAATAGTAATCTGAACCTGAAATATTGAAGGTAAAAGCCCATGTGCAAACAAAGGGGTGTAAGCATTTATATTCGATATACCAAGCCGATGCCCCATTTTCTTCCAAACAGTATAAGCAGATTGGATAACTTTAAATGTTGTTTTCTTGTAGTAACTTGGTTAAATGGTTCTAGTTAAGCTTTTACGTGCATCCTCCCCAAGTAAAAACCTCAAAAATAGTAGGTCTAGCGAATTCGGGTACCGCCGCCTTAACCCTAACAAATAGTATCCCCATTTGCTGTAACAGTGTAGCCCAGTGATATAACATTAAGGAGGGTAAACCCCAGCCACCCCTTAGTCTTGGGAGTATTAGCCATTTAGCTGCCCTACCGGCTTTATGATAACCCCACAAGAATCTAGTGCAAACCCTTTCTGCTCTGGAGAGACATCGAGCCGGAAATTCTAGGGGAATAATCTGAAATAAATATAAAAATGTGGGGAATATCGACATTTTAATGACATTGCAGCGACCGTATAACGAAAGGTGTAAATTATCTAATCTTTCCAAAGTTTGGTTAATATCTTTCATGATGGGTAGTAGATTAAATTCCGGTATCTGCTCTACAGCAGGCGTGATCTTCACCCCCAGATAAGTTGCTGCTGGGACTATAGGAATCCCTATCAACTTTGAGAAATCTGAGAGTTTGACCTGGATTTTGTCGACATTCAGCCTGTAGCCAGACACTGAGCCGAACTGCTTTGCCAAATCGTACACTGCTGGAAGAGCGGAACTTATGTCTGTTGTGAAAATGGCGACATCGTTGGCGTAAGCTAGTGTTTTATAAGCCAAGCCTTTGACCATAGCTGCCTTAATCTGTAAATTAGTATCCAATTCACTAAGGAGAGGATCAATATATATTGAAAATAACAACTGGGAGCAAGGGCACCTTTGACGAGTTCCTCTGTTGCTAAAAAGGGAGTTCAATTCTTGTCCAGATATTCGAACACGGGCATCTGGGGAAGCATACAAAGCTTGTATGGCTGTGATAAACTCCTGAGGGAATCCTTTGATTTTTTGCATCAGCCAAAGGAACCCACAGGAGACCCTGTCGAATGCCTTTTCAGCATCCAACAGGATCATCCCCAAGGGTGATTTGGAGGCCTGAGCCCAATCGAATAAAGCTATTGCCCGCCTGATATGGTCTGATGTATCACGACCAGGTATGAAACCATGCTGGCAGATAGACACCAAGGGGGCAATAACCTTTCCAAGCCTAAGCGCAATAATTATGGCATAGATTTTACTATCAGCATAGAAAAGAGATAAATAGGACGATAGGAAGAAGGACTGAGTTCTGGTTTGTCTTTTTTTTTTAAATTACAATAGTAGTCTTGTGCCAAGAATCAGGGGTCCAGCCCTTCTGAGCAAGTAAGAACAGAGATTCGAGCTCTCGGAATAGGGTTTGCCTGAATGTTCGATAAAATTAGAGGGGCAAAGAATCAGGACCAGCAGCCTTACCCACTGCCAATGAGGTTATAGCGAGTTCTATCTCATCCCTAGTAATCGGAGCGGGGAGCATAACCCTCGGTTCCAGTGTAACCTTGGACGTTATATAGTCATGAAGAAATTCCTCACCCGATGAAGCTGAGTCATCCTCGTCGGGGGAGTAAAGTCCCTTATAAAGCTCTTGAAGAACCTTCAGCACCCTTACCAGTCGAGTCTGTCCCCTTTGATCTTCAATTCAGCATTCTATTAGAAACACCCTTATGGTGCAGTCTTTTAGCCAGCGGTCTGCCAGTATTTACACCGAATTCATATATATCAGTTCGATATTGAATAAACTTAACAGCGAGGTCCTCCCCGAAGTATTGATGTATTTTGTTTCTAACAATTTCTCTCTGTCTTTGACATTCCTCTCTTTTTTCCAGATCTGCAATTACTCGAATTAACTCTTCCTCTATTTCTCGAAGCTGATTAACCCAGCCATTGATCCTCTCTTTAATTACCATCTGTCGGTGAAGGGAGAAACTGAGGGTCCCTTATTATTATTATGCAAAAATACATTGCCTACTGATCTTGATAAGATGATTCAATATAGGACAGCCACAATATCTAGCCTTGGGGTTTCAATTGGGGTTTGTAATTTTTAAAAAAAACAGGAACAGATGAAGTAATTAACAAAGCTTTGCAGAGAATTTGGTTTTCTATGTGGAACTTCTTTAGTAGACTTCTTTTGTTAAATGTTCACTTTTTATACACGTTATTTTCAAAACAGTGAATATCTTTCAACAACACGTGACCATAGGTCGTAGCACTTGTACCTGTATCTGAATCACAGCTGGAACTCTAATTGAACTTTCCCTTTGATCATCTGTGATTTTTTTATATCCTGTTTAATGAAAGTCTGTAAGAACGGGTGTGAAATATTCTATGAATGATATTCTTTGGGATCAACTGTAAAAAAAGACCATGAAGAGACTGATGAAAAAGAATCAGAAAACCGTACGATTGCAAATTATTTTGCAAAGCGTGATTCATTTAATCTTTAAATAAGTAAAGCCTAAAACAAATCATGAGACCTATTTGATATTGATAAACTAACCCATTTTCTGTTAAATTAATTTTCATATTATCTACATCTAAATTTCTGCCACTTAAACAGATGATGGCTGTATCTTAACTACCATTGACTATCTAGCCCCTCTAAAATCAGAACCTATAAAAGCCAAACATCTTGAGACCCCATGGTACACCCCCGACTTAAGATCCGAAAAATGTCAGTGTAAGAAACAGGAACGGCTATGGTGCCTCTCCAAAGATTCACGAGAAAAGGAAAAATGTTAAACTACATTAGCAGCATATCACAGAAATATAAAACTCGCGCAGAAAACGCACATCATAGCACAGCCCAAAAGTGCCGGAAACTCCTCTCGCACCATGTTCCAAGTGTTGAATTTATTTATTAACACCAAGGCCTGTCACCCCGAAGCAGCCTCCTCCCAAACTTTGTGCAACAGCATTGCAAGTTACTTCTCAGAAAAAATCGAAACCATCTACCAAAGGATCCGCTCCAGCCCCCATCCCCAATCAGGCCCTACCATAGACCCCCCCTCTATTGCTACTGACACTTTAAGCCTTGAATCCTTTCCAGCTCTTACCGCAATCGAAGTGGAATCATTGCTGAAAGTGGTCAAATCTGCATCACCCCTAGATCCCTTGCCTGCCAAAACCACTGCCTTCTTATCCAAGAAGTTAGCTGCTCCCATCTGCTCAATTCTCAATAGATCGATGGAAGAAGGCAGCCTCCAATCAGAGTGGAAAGCAGCACAGATCATCTCCATTAGGAAGAACCCTAAGATCGCCATGGAGGACGTCTCAAACTACCGTCCCATTTCCCTGCTCCCCCTACACAGCAAGCTCCTAGAGAAACATATTAACAAGCATCTGTTGGAATTTGTTGAATCCTCAAACCGCTTAGACCACTCACAGTCAGGATTTCACAGCACCGAGTCCGCCCTGGTGGAAGTAACGGACAATATCCGCATACTGGCGGACGAAGGTCGAGCAGTACTTCTGGTGCTGCTCGACCTGTCTGCAGCATTTGACACCATCTCCCACCAGATTCTACTCCAGCGACTCGAGTACATAGGCATCTGAGGGACAGCCCTGAAATGGTTGACCGACTTCCTAACCAATAGAACACAAACCACAAATTTAGGTCCATTCAACTCGGAAACCACCAAAGTCACCAGGGGGTACCGCAGGGCTCATGCTTGAGCCCCACATTATTTAACATCTATGTTACCCCCTGGCTGGCCTTCTGAGGCAATTCAGCTACATGCCTATTTCCTATGCCGATGATACGCCACTCTTTGTCTCCTTTGATAAAACGGATACGAACATACAATCCTCCTTCTCGGATGTATGAAGGGCATAGCCCATTGGATGAGAGACAACCTCCTGCAGCTAAACCCTGATAAATCTGAAAGTATGCTGTTCGGAGAAGCTACAACTGGTGGCCAGAGGAACTAGGATCAGCCCCATCCTCCAAACATGTGGTGAAAAACTTAGGGGTGAAACTCAACCAGAAACTTACACTAGAAGAACACGTAAACAACACTATAGGGACATGCTATGGCACTCTAGGCCTCCTTCGTAGGGTTTTTCCCCTTCTACCCACATCCACACGCAAAACTCTGATCCAGGCCCTAATTCTTAGTCGCCTGAATTATTGCAATGCCCTACTCATCTTTGCCAAGGAATCCTCCCTCAGTAAACTGCAATTTGTTCAAAACACCGCAGCCCGATTGGTGAACAACGTCCCTCCCAGAACCTCTGCTGCTTCGTTACTTCGAGAACTTCACTGGCTTCCAGTAAAACAGAGAGTTAAATTTATAATATGCTGTATGGTCCACAAATCCCTGAACAACATGGGATCCAGCTACCTAACCAAGAAGTTGGTTAGATATATGCCACCCAGAACCTTGCGATCAAGCTACCAAGGATTCCTCAAGGCTCCATGCTTCAAATTAGCCGGAATGGGCGGAAAAACATTCTCCCATCTCGCCCTGCGGTACTGGAACCAGCTCCTCTCCCAGTTGCGTCAATGCTCCAATTTCCTAGCCTGCAGAAAAATGTTGAAAACAACACTGTTCTAACTCTCCTTGGCTGGCCATAAGCAGTTACAGCGCTGAGATACCCCAATGGGGGTGATTCGGGGGCTATAGAAATCATCAATCAATCAATCAATCAATGTTCAGTGATTTCCATGGGCCTATGTTTGTTGAAATTGGCATTGTATATACACATAAGCGGCGTTCATTTGTGTTCACTGTACCCCTTGTTGTAAGCAGAACGGATATCGCTAAAACACTGACTGTGTTATCCCGCTAGCATAGACCCATGCACACACGTACACGACAGCCATTTCAGGTATCATGGTCTCCCAGTTTGCGATCGATCACCAGCGCCCCTTCCCTGACCCTGCAAGCTTCCCCCATGCACCCTGACTGCCCCCGCTCTCACATGCACAAGTCATGAGCCCTCCTCTCCCGCATGACTCTGTCTCTGAGAATCGTACCCTGCGCCTGACCAAACCCTTCCTGTCCCTCCATGAATACCCCTCCTTTGATGACCTCTTCCTCTGAACCTAATTGTCTACATGGACCGCTGGTCATCCCTTAGCCTGAGGATACAGTGCATTGTCCACTACTGTATGCACTCGCCTCTCTTGAAAGGAGCCACTATTGATCATGACCACCCCACCCCCTGAGATTCGATCAGGAGCACACATTCCAACGGAAGCAACAGCACACTCAGCTGCATGACAGCCCCCTCCTATTGTATGGAGGATAAAGGGCCCCTACTGTAGCCACGTGTTGGAATATCTTCGTACTTTAGAATGTCTTGATTGTGATGAAGGATGTGTGTCAGCCTGGGCATCGGGTGCGATATGGGCTGACTTTTCTACAATTGGCGCCCAACGTGGGGCCCATCAGCGACATAAGGTCCGGTAAGAGAGGTCCAGACGATGGGGTGAACATCTAAATGATTGGAGTATACCTGCCTTGAGAGGGCCCTCGTCCGGCTGCCGATTGAATGAACTTCACCGATTCCGAACGGACCTCTCTCAAGTGACCTATTGTCCTGACTGGAATCCCACAGGACTGCTGCGGTAAAAACATAGAGAAAAGAGAACGATCGGGCGCTGGAAAAAGGAAGGCGAAGAACTGTCCACATGGTCCGGTCCGGGTAAGGTCGTGACACACGACGAATTGCGAAATTGATTGATTGATTGTTTGAAAATACTAGTATTGCTTATTGATTGCTTCTGAGAGATTCTCTATTTGCAAACAAGCACAGAGTCGCCATACTCTGTTTAGTCTTTGCAGATAGTGAAGGATAGGTAATGCAGACTTTTGTCCCCATTGTAATCCGTCATACCTATTTTTCTCCCCATTGATTGATTGATTGAATCGAGCATTGAATTGTTCGAAGTTGGTTCTCTTAAGGATCTTCTCTGCCTGCAAACGGGGAAGAATAGGAATATTCTCTCTTCCTTTGCCGATAGTGAAGGGTAGGTAACGCAAACCTTTAACACGTCTTACCTATTTCATTCCTCATTGATTGATTGATTGTCCGAACATTGACTGTTTGGAATTGGTTCTTTTTGGAGGTATTCTCTATTTGCAAACAAGCACAGAGTCGCCATGCTCTGTCTAGTCTTTGCAAATAGTGAAGGGTAGGTAATGCGGACCTTTGTCCCCTGTTGTAATCTGTCATGCCTATCTACTCCCCACTGATTGATACGCCAGTCTCACCCGGACCATTTACTAGAGGAAGGTCATCTGGCCCGACCAGAGAGCACCCCTAGTGAAAAGGACATATACAATAATAACGAAGTGATCACTATACCCTGTTAACAGAAACTTTAGCATGAAACAACCTGGAAAGAAAGGAATAGGAAAACGAAAATCAGTAGGCCACTGATGAACTTTTATTAAATAACGAACAAGGAAACGATAACAATACTTAATGATAAAACCTATGACTGTCCTAGAAACAAGAAACGTTAGAAAAAGTCCGTAATAAGAAACCTGAAAACAGTAAGAGAAACCAAGCGTGACATTGCAACGGTCACAAGGCAACGAGGCTTCACTGCCCCTCACTGCCCCAAACATGTCTGTCCCACCGCCTGCCACGCCCAAATAACGGCAAACTTAGGAAAGATACAAGTCAGCAGACATCCGCCCCCATTCTGGAAACTTCCAAAGTGCAACAGGGTTGCGGCTACGCCCAGCCCGAAACAACACATATAGGGCGGGTCCTGCTGCCAACCGTCGACAGGAGATCATCACGTAGGGTGTAGCCGGAGGAGAGGCCGAGGCCGAGGCCAACGGGACCCGGCCAGGGGGATTGCTACGACCACCCTGGAGAGTTGCAGGGGAGGGAATGTCTGTGTCCTCGACCCTCCCCTCCCTCTCCCTGTCCGGCCACCATCAACCAGAGGCCGAGGCCGACGGGATCCGGCCGCGGTGGCGGTAACACTGGAGAGTTGCAGGTTGTCCCTCTCTCTCTCTCCCAGTCATGGCAAGGAGCGTCTGGCCGCCATTAATCAGAGGCCCGGCCCAAAGACGGACGGGACATTTCTCTTCTCTTCCGTAATGGCCGCAACAACACTGGGGGGGGATGTCTTGCACATGCCTCCGACCCCCCCCCTCGTCCGGCCATAACAAATGTCAAGCGAGACGCCGTGGGATGCACTGGGAGGGAGAGGCGGTGCGTACAAGCCTCTCCCGCCTCCCCAGGTGGAGGCTTCCCAGCTGCACCCTCAGCGCTCCAGGCGCCCGGAAAAGGGTTCTTCCACTGTGGCGGTGCTGCAACGCCTCGCCCGGCAGGGTGGAGCCCGTCCGCTCATTTGACCCCGCGATCGCCGGTGGCTGCCGAACTTTCAAAATGGCGATCGACCTGGCAAGAGCGGGCCCAGCATGAAGGAATGGCCCGGTCACTTGTTGACTCCACCATCATAGTTCTCCGCAACCTTGAAGATTCTAGAGGAGCCGCGGGAGTCCCCGACCCCCCCCGCAGATACCCCCGATGGGGAATGACTGCCATGATTGCCCACGAAACGATGGAAATGTAGCCGCAGGACGTCGACGCTTCCATGCTGGCACCAGCCTCAGTTTGAATGACTAGAATCCTGCAGACCACAGTTCGGATCAGTTCCGGTGAAAGCACAGTATGACCCGGTAGGAACATTGTTGCCTCCCTCCCCTTTTGATTGATGGTTCAGACCACCGTCCCTTCTTTTACCCTTTAACGGAACTTTTGGACTGCCAAAAGAAGCTCTGGGCCAAACACGAGTTAGTAGACATTTAGACTATGCCTGGTTCTGCCTGACTGCACCCAAAATGGCGCCGATGCAAATGAAACTTTCAACTCCTTGTTGTACCCCGATTGTTCAGCCCTGGTGTCATGAGATATGTATGGAGGTTTTCTTAACCACATGAATTGATATAGGATGTGTACTGATTACGTGTTCGGACAATTAATGGATTCAGGATGTGTACTGTCAGTTCGGGAAATGAATTGATATGGGATGGGTACTGGTTATAGGTTCGGACAATGAATTGATATTGGATGGGTACTGATTATGTGTTCAGACGGTAAATTGACATCAGATGGGTATTGATTGAACATTCGGACAATGAATTGTTGTTTAAATTTTGCACATCATGATTATTGAAAGTTGGAAGCCCAACACTTATGACACTCGCTCACACTGAAGTCTCGACATGATTTTATTGCGCCTTTCGCACTTTTATTATGAAATAAACGACCACTGACTCCACTAAAGTTTTTACTAATAAAGTATCCCCGCATCTACAGTTCCAGCCTGCTCCGTGGCCGGCTCACGGGGTTGTAGGCCCATATTTATACACCGACATTCTTATTAAAGATTTTTGGAAAAAACAAACATAGTTGTCACGTGTGAATTGGTAATTTTCGAATAAATGACCACTGTTTAAAGGATTAAAAAGTATAGTACGTAGAAAAAAAAAAAATGAAAGGCCCAAGTTTTTCGTTGTGTGCGTTTTTTCCTTTTTGAACAGCCAAAAAACAACCACTAAAGATCCTGGTGTTTAGCCTACACTTTATGTGCTACCTGTATAAAAAAAGGTCACACTAACGGTCCACCCGGGCTTGAACGCCCAGTTGGCAGGGACTGCATCCCGTGGAGATAGGCCGAGTATGCAGTAAGTAAAAGCCTTTCTGGATTTATGCACGCTAATGTGTCTATCAATATAGCCCCTGCCCCCTTCTTTTTCCCTCTCTCTGCAGGTCACATCGGAATATCGGTCGATGTATGAAAACGGTGATCTAACGGACAAAGAGACAGGGAAAAGGGTTTGATTATGGTACCCAACCGCAACTAGCAAACCATGACTATTTTCTCTCCCTGAACTTAGCGCCTGGGAGGGCAGCCTGAAGGGAAAACCACAAAATATAACTTCGCTTGGCACCCCGAATAGTACAACTAAAATGACGTGCGCTAATGAATAAGCACCCCACAATTAATTGAATGGGGAAGGTTAAGGAATATTTTGAGGTGAGGTACATTTAAAATCTACTGCATCCTTCTTCGCACCCTCCTAGACATGTAGCTTCAAGCTGCCCCATTGTTCTCCAATTGACATCAACTGTTGTCCCAGCCTGGAAACGCATTTGCTAAAAATGACTCGAATAAACCACCGTGAGCATTAGCCCGACCAGGTTAGTTCATGACCAATTGCCCAAGGTGTAAGTGTGTACAATCAAAGCCACCAGTAAGGGCAACCGACGGTTAAAAGAGAAGAAAAAGGTAAAAAGTCCTTAGGATGCTAAAAACGCGCAGCATGCAGAAAGGGATAATTTTGGCCAATAACTGTTTTATGTTTTGTCTTGGATTTTTTGTATATAATGCATGTATTGTCTCCCCGTCTGAGTTTGTGTGTACGTGATGCATGAATCTACGTCATCCCTCTGCCTGTGTTTCCGTGTTACTTAACCCCTGTTGTTCTGTGTTGTACGCGCACTGAACGGTCCATTATTGTACACGTCTCTCTCTCTCTCTCACCCTCTCTCTTCCTCTCCCCATGTCATACGTGTACCGAATGGACCATTTAGGGTGCGGTCTCTCTCTCTCTCTCTCTCTCTCTCTCTCTCTCTCTCTCTCTCTCTCTCTCTCTCTCTCTCTCTCTCTCTCTCTCTTTCTTTCTCTCTCTCTCTCTCTCTCTCTCTCTCTCTCTCTCTCTTTCTCTTTCCAAAAGCCCCGTTTCCTCTTTTCGTGTATAATGACGTTGTGCCTCTCCGGCACAAAAACATTATTGGATTTTCCTCGAACGCAAAGGTGTTCAGCAAAATTGACCAAAACCCAAAACAATTGTGACTTGCCATATTACTACCTCTCCTTTCTGCAAAACTATAGAACCCGAGTTGGTAATAAAGGAAAGGACAGGTATGACGACGGATGTCCCCTAATCTGGCTTTTTCTAAGGGAACTATAACGTCAATGGCCTTCTGTTTCTCAAGCTCGGTAGGAATACGATCCCCAATGCCCCGATTGTCCCACCCCCCCTGCACTTAAATGTGGATGTCCAGAATACCCCACTTCTCCCGATCCCTGTCCAAAACGTCCCCTTTCCCCCGATTAACCTCAGCTTCATGTCATCTACCCTCGAAAGCGAAATTGATGACTTTGATTAACGTTCACTCCCCAAAAAAAAGAGCATGTTTTACGTCCACCCCCTTCCCCTTCTTCATGAGGATAACGCCCCACTTACAAGGGTTAGCCGACCCCGAAGGGAAATGTAAGAGTGTCGATACTTGGGTTAAAGGGAAGGGCGAGTCTCTACATAAGGACTCGATTTTGAGATTGATATAATACACTGTGTATAAAGGTCCAATTTCTCTCCACGTACGTCACGAATGAGCGCCAAACAGAGTTATGAATTCCATAGCAATGCACTCCTACAGACTCCATAAATGATGACTTCTGACTGTGACCGATGAACTTATTCCCCACCTACATAGGATTGGGGACGGAATTGAGATGTATAAATGTCTTCTCCTGCCAGTTTTTCTAAAACTTGTTTTCTACCCATTCAAAGATCCAATTACCGGAGGAGAGGAGCTGGACGTGACGCACAGCCTGGCCACAGATCATGGAACACGTGTGACCGCAACCAAAGGTGGAGCCGCAGAGCAATGAGACGCGGGACGAGGCATAACGTTCAAACTCAGCAGATGGAGGAATGAAGGGCTGCCTTGAAGCCCTCGACTCGCTGACCCACTCGTGCCTGAAGTCCCCCGTCCCCTTTTGAGTCCGACTGTTGGGCTCGCCTGCTCGTCGTCCTTTGCTCCCTTGGTCCCTTGGTATGTTCAAAGATCTGGCCCCACTCCGCCCTCTCTTCCCTCGATTATTCAACAAACTCTTTCATATAAACTTTGACTATGGACTGGGATTTTGCCACGGAAAAAGAAAAACACGCAGGTGCCCAGCATGAGGCACCCCTAAGAAAATGAGTTAGGAAACAGGACTGTGATCTAACAGCAGAGGACTGATCACGCCCTGCAACGCGTAAGGATGATTCCGAGCTGGACTTATAGCTCCACCGCCGGTGCTCAAAAGCGCCAACGAAAAGAAAAACGGACTAACAGAGTCTACCAGTGGTGGCTCGTCGTTGAAAAAGACATTTTCACTAAGACCCCCTTCCTGAACTTTCTCTCTCAATTCTTGTTGCTTTCAAAAGTGTTTTTGGTCACTTAAGTCCAAAGGTCTCATATAGCACTTTTTACTATATGTTGATGTCATTGAAAAGAAAGTCAGAACCTGAGTCTACAATATGTCGGGACGTTTTTCCTGATTGCCCTCGACTACGTGCCATGCCGACCTATGAATAACGCAGCGAATGTAAATTCATATGTACCGTATTCCGCCAATTGTATCGACTGCATATGGCTACACGCAATTTGCTAGCATTCGACGAATGTTATTTCATTGGCCACACATGACTATATGTACACTCCATCAGTTGGGGTAAACACAAATGTACTAGCTATGTTTAAAAGCGGCGACTGTTGAAATTGGCATTGTATATACACATAAGCGACGTTCATTTGTGTTCACTGTACCCCTTGTTGTAAGCAGAACGGATATCGCTAAAACACTGACTGTGTTATCCCGCTAGCATAGACCCATGCACACACGTACACGACAGCCATTTCAGGTATCATGGTCTCCCAGTTTGCGATCGATCACCAGCGCCCCTTCCCTGACCCTGCAAGCTTCCCCCATGCACCCTGACTGCCCCCGCTCTCACATGCACAAGTCATGAGCCCTCCCCTCCCGCATGACTCTGTCTCTGAGAATCGTACCCTGCGCCTGACCAAACCCTTCCTGTCCCTCCATGAATACCCCTCCTTTGATGACCTCTTCCTCTGAACCTAATTGTCTACATGGACCGCTGGTCATCCCTTAGCCTGAGGATACAGTTCATTGTCCACTACTGTATGCACTCGCCTCTCTTGAAAGGAGCCACTATTGATCATGACCACCCCACCCCCTGAGATTCGATCAGGAGCACACATTCCAACGGAAGCAACAGCACACTCAGCTGCATGACAGCCCCCTCCTATTGTATGGAGGATAAAGGGCCCCTACTGTAGCCACGTGTTGGAATATCTTCGTACTTTACAATGTCTTGATTGTGATGAAGGATGTGTGTGTGTCATAAACCTGTGTATAAAAGACGAAGCCTCAGAGAAACTTGTTAGAGCACCTCCCGAAGACACTATGCGAGCGTCCCAAATGACATGCTCTCCTCTGGAGTAATAAACTCTGTTCTTGTTTTCCTGCCTTCAGCGCCCGTCTCTTTATTTGGTAATTATTCAAGATGGAAACGAGGAGTCGCCCTGCACCAACAGCCTGGGCATCGGGTGCGATATGGGCTGACTTTTCTACATGTTAGTCTTTGGAACATACACATGTGGCTAAACTTAAATGCATTTGGTGGCCTCTTAGTTTGTTTTCCTTTTCTGTCGTTGCTCCATGGCCTCTTAAAAAGTAATTCATAAATTATTTACTCTTCCACTTACACACTTTGTTAATTAGGTGCCAAACAGAGAATTATACACAGAACAATCAGTAGTTCAGAACTCTTCGTGGTATTTTATACATACCCTGATTTCTGACTTTTTAAATCAGGTACATGCTACAAATGCAAAGCTTTGCAACAAAAAGTCACATTTGAAGTATAGTTTGCATATTTAGTTTTGGGTGCTAAACAGGACTCACATGATTTACGCCTTTCATTAATACAACAAGAGTTGCAACGCTGTGCACTGAGAACAATATTAGTGCCACCTAGGTCATTTTTTTATCTGCCCCTTACTCTGTCAGGACCTTGCTCTTGTAGGAAAGATATCTGTATTTTTATAGACTAATTGTGGGAATGTCTACACCTATAGTTGCACACTTGAGATATTGGTCAGGTGCCACGATGTTTTTTGAGATACCGTTCTCTGGAATACTTTCCAGAAGACAGTCAGGGATTCCTTGTCCCAGAAGATGGGACACTGGAGTTGAGGGTTGCACATGTGTTACAACAAAGATTAAAACAGAGCGATACCGTGTGATTAATTGTGAACACTCTTAGTATGGTGCAGAGCTTTCCGGTAGACGCAAATATGTGATATGCACAGCACCATGAGGTATGGAAGTGTAGAGCTCCAAAAGGAAAGGTTTGTTTAAGATAACATAACACGAGGCAAGATCATCACAATGTGCGCAAAGCGTTAAATATATAGAGAACAACACTGAACACATGGGAAAACGAAAGGAAACACCCATACTGATAGATTAGTAGGAGAAGGTGGTAAAACATCTCTGTGTCAAAATAGTTTATTCGGTGGCAATGCCCTGAAGCCAAGTAGAATAGTTCCCTAAATACAAAGTGGGTAGTAAAAATAAATGACAGAGACCACTTTACTTTGGGAAAATAGGAAAATAAAAATAAAATTAAAGATCATTAATTCGTTTAGACCAACGAATAGCGCCATTTAATAACAAAGGGCTGAACAATGGAACTAACTAAAGAAATGCTAAATGAAGGATGTTTTGGTTATTTTTAGACAAAGACAATTGGACAATTGAATAGATCCATTGGAAAGAGGAAGAGGTGTAAAGATATCGGGCCCACATCTTTATAAATTGAAAATAAAGGTGAGCACATGAATAAGCCGTTATATAAAATACTAATGCTTGAACGAAATGGGAGCATTATATTGAGAGTATGTTTATTCCCTATTTCATGCACTTCATACACAGGAAGAATCCTGTTCCTGATACCAAAAAGAAAGACAAAGTTGAACGGGAACCAAACCTGCACAGCCTCTTATAAAATATGCTACGATTTAAGAGGGTTAGTGTTTCACTGGTTGTGGATGTGTATAAGATCTCTCATAAACACAGGGACTAAAACTAAATGAGATAATAATTTGCCTTTACAGTTGAACAATTGAATATGGAAGAAGTGGGTGCAATTATACATACATAAAAGACTGACCGTCTACAAAAAGGTTTTTTAATCTTAATCAGGTATGGGAGGTAATAGGTTATTTACAAATTAAAGTCAAATATTGGGAGTATAATAACAAATATAATGAGATGAACATTTATGCCCCTAGGTGCCATATTTTGGTGCAACTAATTTGTGGCCCCTGTATCTGAATCAATAGGAAGATACCTTGAGAGGCATGATGAAAGTTATGACAATATCAGCCAGGATGTATGACATTACAACGCATGCTTTTACCACGCATGCCTTTACAACGCTGTTTTTACAATGCATGCCTTTACAACGCATAGTGCTTTGGGGCACTGGATAGGGAATAGTTTAATTTACTATTCCAACTCCAGTCCCCGTGGATAGTAGGGAAGGTGTTGGATAGTAAATTAAACCTATTCCCTATGCTAGAGAGCCCCCCAGTGCAATGCGTTGTAATGGTTTGTGTTGTAAAAGTTGCGTCGTAAAGGCACTGCGTGGTAAAAGTTGCGTTGTAAAGGATGTTTCCCTATCAGCTAGGATATATAGATGTATAGTCTGTGTGAGAATGTTTCTAATTAATGAGTTAGTTAATGGTGTATGAAAGTTGATAAATAAATGGACAGGTGGGATCACAAACAGCACAATAAAATAATATAAATAACGAAGATTTAGGATAAACTCGTAATTATTAATGACAGTGTTTTTATATTTGGATTTTGATAATGGATTTTTATATTTACAGAATACTGTGTTTTTAATTGTCCTGAGGAAGGTGGGGTATATAAGCGGAGTCCACCGAAACGCGTCAACAAAATAAACCTCTTGGTTTTTATGATTATTTGTTTTACTGCTTGTATCAATTGGCATTAGGCACTGCATTAAAAATGAATTGTTGAGGCCTAAGAATTGATAACAGAATGATATGCTGCAAAAAAACCTTTTCTTGTCAAAATCATTCTTGAATGAACAAACTGAAAATCCTTTTTTTTTAAAAACTTTTTATTAAATGTAATTGAATGTATACTTGGAATTGTTGATTTATTTTGTGCCTTTGTGGTTCTACTTCCCCATATTGAGTAAGAAAGGAATACAGCAGATGTGCTTTGAGAACATATAGAGTGAGTGTTTCTAGTTGAATGAGAGGAGAATAGTTGAGTTGAGTATTTAAATATAGAAATATCTAAAAAACCAGGGAACGCCTTCATTTTTTACACTGTAACCGACCCAGTTCCTGTTGGGTTCAAGGGTGACTCTCTTTCCTTTTTACTTACTTACAACAAAGAGGCCACAACTCTATTGGTATTGATGTCAGTTTCCTTATTCTGCATGATGGTGGGTGCCAGTTTTCAATTGTTTTCAGATCTGTCTGTGATATAGTTACAGTTAGGCAGTGTATTTTCTTGTCAATCTAGAGAAAAGAGAGATGGATTTTTCCTGGGCTGGTCCTCCTATTCCTAAGTAATCAGTCTCACCATTTCATGGTCAGACACCATATTTACCCTTCTGCTGATCATTATCATGGGCTCCAGACAGACACCATTACCCTTGGTGATAAATTTAGATATGGTGTCACTCAGGGTCCTAACTAAACAGTTGAATGTCTACTGCAAGCTTGGACATTATTTAAGGGGGTGTGCCTTACTTTTCTTATAGTTCTTCCAGATGGCCAATATATATTCAAAAATACAATCTGCATTAATAGAAAAATTGTATTCACAAGGTTTGTTTTTTTTTGCAGAGTTTTATATAGCGCGAACCTGACCCAAACTGAATCAGGTATCAGAGTGCTTTACATAGCACCAGTGACGTTACATGAGGACACGCAAGGTTTAATGAAGGTTTGTTTGTTGCTGGGAACACAACCATTAAAAAAACTCCATAAGTACAAACAGTATCAGAAACTGTTCCAGATTCGTTAACAACACTGGTTTTGTTACCAATCCTTTTGTAATCACAAAGGCGGTTTAGATATTGGAATATGGTCACATCAATGGGTATTCAAACTTGTTTGGACTTTCTGAAACCGTTGGCCACTTTACACAGTTTTCTTGGAATTAATTAATCTGTAATGCAATTTTACTGTGGATATTTAGAAAGTTAAATCATATTGATTATGTACTTTCCAAGTTATTTCACATTGTCTGTCAGGTCAAATACTATCATTTGGACTATTAGCAATGAATGCAACTAGTATTTGATTGTACTTTTTATTTTACAAGACCTGTGCATTTTCTTTTTTATTTAAGCATAATCTTGTGTAAAACCATGATTTACGGCATTCCTCGATTTTGCGTAATTTTAGGACACAATATTTTTACTTCCAGAAGACATAGGGCCTGATTTTGACTTTGGAGTTTGAGGGAAGGGCCCACAATCTATATGCTCTGGCTTACATCTGCCAAATTAGCTAGATGATTTGGGATGCAAGGGAAATAAGTAGTCCGAAAAATAGATTTAAACTGGGATATTCTGAAACATATCTCAGCCTTAAATTGCTGTAGAGGTCAATGGAGGTATTGTCAGCATTCTCCAGGGTCCTAATAACATTTTATTTGGTCTATCTAAAGCAATATAAAAAGTGACAACAGCACTGAGGTTTAGTATTCAGATACTTGTATGTTACTTGCTCTGTCAAATAGTTTTCTAGTTTTTGTTGGCAATGATTAGTTTCCATGGCATATATGAGAGCTGTTTATTTGCTGTAGCTAGCTGGATGATGAAATCTGAATGAAAGTTAATATAGATACAAAATAAGATTTTTCTGGTAGGCGGAGGGTTTGTGCTTAAACAGGCCTGTTACCCCCTATTTACCCCCCCTCGCTTTACCGACTCACAACCCAGATTGGGGGGTCCGAACTTGCCTTGGGGTGACCAATCCTGGTCACCCCCCCTCAAGGGGGCTATGCATGTGGTCAGGCGGGGCTTCCCGCCTCCGACCGGAGTTTGCTCCGGGCCCCCACTGGGTCCGGCTTTGCCTGCCCCGGCCCGGGATACTGTGTGACAATGTTAACTATGTGGGTTACAGTGTGTGCTGCAGACTACGTAATATAGAAACATAGGCAAGTGGTGCCAATGCCCGCATCATGAACAATGTGCACATGTGCAAAAATTGGTCCTTTCCAATGAGGATACGGAAACAAATGTCAGTTTATTTAGTATGCACTCAGGACCAGCTTCTGTGGAATGCAATAGTAATGCGTCCTTCTGCAGTGATGACACTGGATGAAAAGGGTGCGGAGTGATGATTAGACTTACAAAGCACAGAAAGACAAGAGCATATTAGGAAATGGCGGTGCGAAAAACCAAGTTTTATACAGGAGCACATTGTTCAGGCTTAAGTATCTGGGCTACCTTTCCTCATCGGATGAAAACCTCTCTGGCCGTGCTCCAGTTTCCTCAAATGTGATTGTCCTGCGCATTAAATACCTGTGGGTGGTAAGCTCATCTCTTGCATTTGCAAGTGACATTCTTGTACCAAGAAGATCAGAGGCCGGCGAGCGCTGAGAGAGTAAACTGCAATAAATGTCATGTGCCTCTTAATCTGGTCACGTATTGAGTGATACTGCAGTACTGAGCAGAACCATGCTGACATCACATAATAGACAAACCATTGGAAAGGCCAAATAGTCTCTCTCTATCTGTTTCTCCCTTCCATCTCCGTCTCTTAGCTCTGGCTCATTTCTCTCACCCTCTCCCTTTCTCTCCTTCTCTTTCTCTCTTTCTCTCTCTCTCTCTCTCTCTCTCTCTCTCTCTCTCTCTCTCTCTCTCTCTCTATCTATCTGTCTGTCTATCCATCTATCTATCTATCTACATTTTCCAGCCTTTTCTTTTTCTTCTTTTCCTCTCTCTGTCCATCATTGGTATGATGTCACATAGTCCCTGCCACGAAAATATTATCTGACTCATAACACTGAGAGATTTACAGGCTCTGCTTTTATCACAAAGAAACAATTGCTAGCACTAAATAGGGTCTTTTTAAGAGTGACTTAGCTAGTTTTTAATGCTGACAATAACAAAACACAGCAAAGAAAATTATACTAATTAGAAAGAAAATGTGTTTTGGCCTTCCTTCTGGAAAATGATTGTCCTATTTTAGGAGAGATTTAAAAAAAAAAGGTTCATACTCTGTACACAATTAAACAACAGAACACAGCTGTGTGCTTAAACGGTTGCACTTTAAGAAAGAGGTTATTTTGCATGCAAGACTAAAATCTCTACTTTTTACTAAAGGGAAATCAAGCAAATACACACTTTTGAGTGCTTGTTTGTAACCGTAAGCACAGACTCCACACACAATCAGCAGAACGGTTGTTCTCCTGCGTGCTAGACCACCAGCGGGAGCCTACCCCGCACTAGCAGATTGTCCCCAGAAGTGCCACCACGGCCCGAGAATACCGGGGACAGAAGCAGGCACCCGCACCTGATTGTGGGCGGGGCCGGCTGAGATAAGACCGCGCGGGTTCCATTTCCGCCTTCCCCTACCTTGGGGGAAGCCGTCCAGAGCCCCAGTTTCCCCATCGCAGTCCCGGGTCCCAGGAGTGGACCGGGTGAAGAAAGGGGAAACCTGGAGGCTGCCTGCTGGTGTGCGGGGCTCCGGTGGTTTGGAGAGAGAGCCCCGCAGTGTGAGCCCCAGCGCAGAGCAGAGTCTGGAGGCAGGAAGAATCCCCGGTGAGTGAGGGGCTCTGGGGAGTATCACGGGTGCCGGGAGGGGCACCAGGACGGCCCGTGGTGACGCACTGCACAGCTGCCCCGCCTGACAGAGGGCAGCTGCACCGAGGGGGCATTGGTGTGGTTCCCGAGTCCCAGAGGAGGGGACTCCAGCTGGGCATGTGTTTTTCGTGGGCTGCAACACATTTTTTTTTAGTCCTAGGGTGGGCTCACAGTGCTAATAGCGGCGGCGAAGTTGCGGGCCGCTGCAATGTTTTGGGGCACTCCCTGATCTCGGAGTCCCAGAGGGGACTCCAACTCTGCAGATACCGGGTCACACTCCACAGCGGCACTCCAGGAGCGGACCGCTGCCACTGTTTGGGCACTTTTGTACTTTCGAGCCCCAGAGGTGGGTTCCGACTTGGGCAGTGCCTTAGGGACACACCTTGGCACCGCAGGAGCGGGCCGCTGCAACGTTTGCGCTCTTTCTTTACCTTCAGAGTCCCAGGGAGGGGCTCCAATGTGACAGTAATAGCTTTACTCCATCCAGCTGCCCCGCGGGACAGTGGGCAGCTGCAACATAGTGGGCAATTATTTTAGGTGTGTGCCCTCCAGATTATGTTTTATTCCCCTGGGGTGCACTATTGAATGCCTTTTTGCCAATAATGTTGCCTCATGCTATTTTCTAATGCTCATACTACTGATTGGTGACATAATGTGGTTCCTACCTACTGTTGACGCTATCTCTTGCATAGGGTGTTTTTGCTAGAATGATGATGCCTAATTTCATGCAGTGTTGTTCTGGGTGCATGCCTGGTTGAGGTTTTACATTGCTAATTAATGCCTAATTTGTGTCTGAGGCCTAATTATAATACATGGTATGTTTTTGTGCTTAATGCTTTTATGCAAATTAGTTGCCTCATTCTATCCCTAATGCTTATATGCCTAAGGAATGGCCTCATGTGATCATGACCTATGCAAATATGATTATGAATAACGTGACTTATGCCTAGTGGGGGTCTGACTAATGCTAACAGGATTTATGCCTCATGTTGATATGATGCTAAGTTTATGATCTTGCCAGTAGGTACTGGGGGTACTATATTGATTACTTGTACTTTTGTGATGGTGCTGGCAGCAACCCGATTGGCGCTGCCTTGTACATAATCCCCTGTAAATAATGTCCTAGTGCCTGTAGGCACAGTGTATATGTCTGTGATTCTAATGTGTTTTTATAATACAAAGGCTATTTTTATATAACCTTGTGTGGAGTCTCTTTTGTATTGTCACTAGTGTGTCGCCGGTGTGTGCATGTGTTGCGCAAACGCTTTACACATTGCCTCTGGGATAGGCCTGACTGCTCGTGCCAAGCTACCAAGGGGGTGAGCAGGGGTTATTCTCAGGGTGTACTTCCGTCGCTCTGACTAGACTGGGGGTTTCTGCCTGGCTCTGGCGCGTGCCCTAGCCTGCTGGGAACCCCCGTTTCTAACAGTGATGAAAACCTCTTCAAAACTGGGTTTAAGGATTTTCTTCGGAGGGTTCATATTATCATTACCAGACTCATTCATATAATTATAAAACAGTGAAGCTGCAAATAAATTGTATTCTTTTAGAGTTTCAAATAATGCAAATTATGAAAATTGCTTTAACACTTATAAATTAAATATTTAATGAAGCCCAGTGGCAGGCTTCGACAGCTGCCCAATGAGGGACGGAGACCTGGTAAATCCAATACGTGCCACTGTTAGCAGCTGGAAATATCACGCACTGCTCAGGACATAATCAGAATTCGTAATCAGAAGCTGCCATACTGTATGTAATTGACTGCAGACAATGACACAATGTGCTTAAAAATGTCTCTATCTGGTTTCTATTAGCCACGTGCAACAGAAAATATCAGCAGCAAGCGGCGTTGAAGGTGAACTTGGATAAATAACAAGGGATGTAAGGCAATGGGGCAGATCAACTACCATTGGTGGCAAGGACCATAAAACAGAAGAAATGTTCAATCAGAAATTCCTGAAAATGTATCCATTTAAAGATCAGCAGTGTTCTCCACTAGGGACTAGTATGTGTGTTTGAGACAGTGCAAACCTATCTATAAAGCAACAGAGCGCTGCACGGCATATGGCATGCTATCAATTGGTCAGTGGCGTTCAGTGTAGGGGACTAATTTTAGAGCTCAGTGAGCTGCCATGATCCAACCAAAAAGCCCCCTTCACTTTCTTCCAGTAGGAGCCTCCTATGGCGTGGGGCTGGTGTGGCCATTTTGCCAGAGAAGATTTTAGTTTCCTTGGCAACCATGGTTCTGGAGAGAGGCACAAAATAAGGCAGGGATGTAGATGCATGATGCCTAAGGGATCCCCATGTGTTTATCTAGTTGCATTTGTACAGCGTTTTATTAAAAGGTTTTTAACAAGTTTCAAATGGTACAAAAGTGACATATTTTGTGTAAAAATAGCATCCAGAAATAATGGACTGGGAGCAAAAAAAAGCTTAGTACATTCTTTTACACAGAAATGTATCTACCCTCTTTTCAAATACTAATAAAGATGATCATTTTTAGGCACATACACTCTTAACATTACAAATTCTTGATGCCTGATGTACAAAGGGAATAAGTGTTCACAAACCATGTAATTCAGTAAATCAGAGGGTTTGTGAAAGCTAAAACCCTTTTTCAAATGTACTGATCCCATTTAACAATAAGGAAAAGGCTTTCCAAATCGTTAAATGGGCTTGGCAAACCATACTGATTCAATATTTGGAAGGGGAGTGTCTCAGGCATCCCTTCCAAGTAGCACCATTCTTCATGATATTTATTAATGTTCTGCAACTGAAAAACATTGCTATTTTAGGTAGAGCACAAATGATCCTCTTTTATTTTGCCCACTACAACAAGGGATGCCTTCCCCTTTCTGAATGTAGAAAAAAAATGTTTTTAGGAATAGGAACAGGTCCATCGGTTCACTGCTTACTCATAAAACAAATGTGAAATGTTTCTTTGTTTTAAAAACACATTCCATTTTCCTCTAAGGAAAAATAGATCAATTTAAAAAAAAAAAATGATTGCTTTATTTAAAATCAATCACAGACATTGTGATCTGCTGACCCCAGTAGGCCGCTATACCAATAATGGCAACAAATCATAGTGAACCCAACAAGATGACGGGCAGAGTGCTGAAACTTTTCACACACTCATCCCTATTCAAGAGATCTAATTTAAATCCATTGTTCTTTTGCACACCATGCAATCCCAGTTTGGACCCTGCATTATGCAAATCAGTCTTGACCCTGTTCCCCATGGGGACAGTCCAGCCTGAACTGCCAGGCCAGATACTGCCTGGATCAGAATTAAGCTTCCTGGAATCACCTCTAATCAGCCAGGCTAGCTTGAATCTAGAGGCACAGCAGCAAGGGAATCATAGTGAGTCTGAATTTCCGACCTACCTCTTTAATATGCAGGAGGTAGGTTGTATTGCAACCCCCTACAATTTGGTCTTTTGAGAACCAAATTATCAGTACATTGGTCAGTTCTTAAAAATTACTACCGGTCTCAAAAATACTAGTTGTAAATTACGACCAGTATTTTGCAACTCTATATTCGTACATATGGCCCTAGATTATGCAAAAAAGAAAATCTAACCAGTTCATGAAATAGACAAAAATTAAACAATATAGCTACATAACCGGTCAGGATATGTTTGACCCAACTACAAAGTTACCTAAAGTCAAGAGAATACCTTGCCCCAAATATCATTTTAAAATTATGTTTCACAGTCAATATGTTGGAAAGACAACATGTTTATCAATTCAAGAATGTAATTATTATTAACATTATTATTGAAAAATGGTACCATGTTTTTAGGATGCAAATGTTTGCTCAAATCATTAGAACTTGGCCGTATGTAAATTGTATGTGTACGATGCTTGCCTGGTGGTACCTAAACCTATCCCTGTGGCACCATAAAGGGTCGAATCAATTTCTACTTTTTGCTAAGTATTGTTTTATTAAGGGTTTTAAGTGTAAACAATGTATTTATAATATTACATTTGAAATTTGTTTTTAGTACTGTAGTTACAAAAGCACAAAGCCTGAAATATAAGGTATGAAGGGTGCTCCATGTTCTGCTCATTTAATTATAGAATATTTCAGCTTCAATTCTTTATGAATGAAGATAATACTGCCATTCAATGTTAAGTCTGCCTCGAGTAACTCTAAGTTTAATGAAAGGTTGCTGAAGACATGATGTAGCCCCTAAATAAAGATATACATTTAAATAGTACAGAATATATTGCTCAACATTTTCTTAGATTATACCTTGAAATTGCACCTTGTGGTCAATCCAGTTTTACGGCATATGGGAAGAGGACAATTTCTCCATGTAGCACCTCCACCTACCCTACCTTTACCTCACAATCTGTCTCTCTATCTCTACCCAGTCACATATGAACTATTTTAGAGCCTCAGCCAAGATATATTTTCTGAAAATGTATTGTATAATTCAATATTGTTTGATGTCATGCAGGCTTTAATTACCAAAATATGAATAATAAAATGACATTATTCAGAACAGGGTGCCCCAGAATATGCCTAGCTCAAAATATCCTCAATATCACACTTATTAAGGCATAACTTTGTTATACCTACAGAAGACAACACATGTCAAAACTTTAGGATGAAAAAAAGAAAATGTAATTTATTTTTATTAGATATCTATGAAAAGGGTTCAACCCATTTAGACCCTTGTAAGAAATGGGGTTCTTAGTTGCAAAGTATGAGGGTACTTCACAAGTAAGTGTGTGTGTTTGACTTTTTACTTAGAAGCAAGTACCTCACTGTAGCACTTGACTCACTCAGGGTAGCAAAGCGGATTAGTCCAAGGCCTACTCAGGTGAGGTGGTGTGGGATACTAATCCCAATTTTCTATTAAACAAGAACACACTCAATAAATGAATGTTAAGTCAGTGCTTTTTCTTTGATAACATTTTAAATATGTTTATAACACACACACACTATTAAATATCGTGTATTACATTACAAATATGTACATCTGGTAGACAGAAATATCTTTGTGACACCGTCATATAACATTACAGCTCTATTGGGTCCTGAACACCATAAGTACAATACCTTTAATTATACCATATGCAAAATCACAAAATAAGAAGGGTTCTTTTAAATGATGTAGTCTTATTGGCTTTGTCACGGTGCTACTTCATAAGTAAAAGCAGTCATATGTCATGATTTAACAGTGCACCACCATTTAAATGAATTGAAACAGTATTAATGGTAATAAGCATTCTTCATAAAAAGGGTAACCTTTGCAGTGTCAGTATCAATGTTGTCTGTAAAGCATTTTAGATTCACAAACTTGTGTCTGACTCTTCCTTTTGTTATTATTAGTGTGCCACAGCTGTCATAGACCCAACACCAAGAGATCCTCATGCTCCAGACCCCAAGAGCGAAAGCTCCAGCTTCATCAGTATTTAAAATGACTGACAAAGTTCTCCCTGGGTCAGGGATACAATTTCCTGGGATATGTACTGTAAGGCTTTTAAATCCATTCTTTGGTGGGGCTGCTGCATATCATGCTGCCCTCATCAACACCAGGGAGCACCCTATATGAATGACTTCACGAAGGAGCACCCTATTATGCCCCACAAGGGGGCTCAAATACACAAAACATTCTTTGTCGCGCCCCAAGGAGGGTAGGGGCACCCTCAATTTTGTAACATTTCTAAAGGTTCTTTTTTTCTGAGCTGAAGGCAGGTCCCTTTGAAGTGTAATCAGGACAGCACACAATTCCTTCTCAGCCATCCTCTGAGGAAGAACCTGTCACTCCACACCAAGTCTTCTTTTGTCTCAATGTCTGGTAGCAATACACAAGTAGTACATCCCACAACAGCAGAGCCATTCACATACCTAGCGCACCGGCAGAAAGATACAGTTGGTTTGGGAAGAAAAAAGCCAACTTTCTTAAAGCTGTATTTTTAAAATTGTAACTTAAAATCTGACTTTCCCATGGAAGAGAATTTTAAGCTACTATTCATTTGAGTGTGAACATAATTTCTCTATCTGTTCATAGTCTCAAAGTAGCACTTATTAAGTGTAATAAGGTAACTCAATGTTAATCTACGGGAGAGATAGCTTTGCACCAGTAAAAAAACAACCTTAGGAATTTTCACTGCCAGGACTTGTAAAATCTGAGCCCATTTGTTCTATTTTATTAATACCATGCACCCTGCTCTGGAGGAGCGTGGCTAAGGCCTATCTTTTGTCTGACATAAGTATTAAAAAGGAAGGTTTATGCATGGCAAAAGTTTCCTTTGCCAGGTCGAAATGGCAGTTAAATACTGCACTACAGGCTGCAGTAGCAGGCCTCAGACATGTTTAAAAGGCTACTTTAATGGGTGGAATAATGAGTGCTGTATGTAGCCTGCTAGTAGCACTTATTTTACTGGTCCTAGGTACACATATTACAATATACTAGGGACTTACATGTAAATTAAATGTACCCATGAGGCATAGACAAATATCATGTTTGAAGGGGAGAGCACATACACAGTTTACCAGTGTTTAGCAGGGGAAAAGTGCTCAGAGTCCTAAAACACAACAACAATTAGTCCAGCAAAGGAAGCCAGAGGAAGGCAAATATCTAAGGTGGCCTTGCAGAATTGATCAAATCCACCAATATCTAAATTTCTTTTGGAATTTTAAGAACGTCATATTTCCCTGACTCACCCATAATCATATTCCGGACCTTTGCCCTCCCCCAAACGGAAGCAAGTTAATTACTCTGCTTACCAGCAGAAGGATCTAAGGCCTCTCCACACAATAGAGACTCCACACAATAGAGACATAAACAGTGATTGAAACAGTTTCTGGGAAAGAAAGGGGTGGAGAGAAAATGTGCATGTTTCAATTAATTTCTCACACTGCACCTGGATAAAGAAAGCCCAAGCCTACAGAAACAAAGGATGATTGATTGGAGTCAAATATAGGAGGGGGTTCCCCTTTGAGGTTTTGGTGGGAAGAGACAGGCATATGTGACAGTTGGGGAGGAGTCGAGGCTCCCAGGTAATGACTTTCACTAGACCAATCTGAGTCATCATCTTAATATGTACCAGACTGCTGTGCAGGATGCTTGATGCAAGGGTGGAGTGATGGTGTGGCACCCTACCAATAAACAATGGAGTCTAGACTCTAGAACTTTCCACTCACAATTAAAACCCTCTGCACAAGGGCGAGACATTTAAAAAGCTACTGGGCTGCACAAGGGAGATACATTTGAGAAGACACTGGGCCTCTGAATACTGGCTCTTAACTCATTTGACACACGCGTGCCTTTCAGGAAGCCATAAGGCTGTGGGACATAGGGAGTGTGGCAGGGATGGTGTTTGTCTTGCTGAATGTGAAGGGGAAGTGGAAAATGCCCTCCCACCCCAAAGCAGACGGGAGCACCAGGGGGCGCGGCAGAGGACAGACCTGGAACAGGGAGTCAGAAAATCAAGCTCCATACATTAAGTGCAATTTAGATGTCAAAATGCCTGAAGAATATGTTCCTCCTGACTAGGGCTAGCCACTAGGAGGAAAACAAGCCCCAGAGCATACAAAGTGGCTCTATGGGACTACGGAAATTGGAAGACATAGTCTGGTTCCCATGAGAAGAGGGCAGAGAGCAAAGCATGTGGCCCTGTACAGTATTTTTAATCTGCTCCCAGTCAGGAACAAGCCCTTGGGGGTTTTGGCATCCTTTGTTTGAAAGGTAGGAATCATGTGTGGGGCCCCTCACTCAGATGCTTAGAAAGCCACTAGAACCCAAACCTCCAAGGACCAATGCAATGCCAAATGCCCTGAGGATACCATCCTCCAGGACAGAAGAAGACAAGCATACTTCAGGGTGCTTCATCTCCCTCCCGTGTCCATGTCTAATGTGGATGTTTCCTGACCAAGTTGAGTGAGGGTGGGAAAAACACAGAATCCTGGTCGACCCACACTGATAATAGTTGGTGAGAGCACAAAGAAAGCCAGCAGGCCCCACAGAAGCGGGCTCCCCATTCAACACTCTTAGAGCACAGGTGACTGACTGCTGCCCCATCAAATTGACAGGGGTCCGACCTTCAAAATGATGATTGTGGAGTGAAACTGCTTGTATAGAAATAGATTAGCCTACGAATCCGTGGCAAAGCCTCTCATTCGATATTCAGGCCCAAGGCATTAAATCTCGTTATCAGCCCTAGCAAAGGGATAATGTTTGCTTATTAGTCCTCGTTGCAGTGCCCCACAAAGGACAGGGAACACCACCAATGATTTTAGTGAGTATTTCGGGACTTGAGGGGGTTAAATGCATGACCCAAGGAGAGGTGTTTCATGTTATAAATCTGTCCCTGAGCTTGCACTTTAGTTGGCTCTAGAGCTGCAGTAGCAGCATGATATAAATAAAATAAGGAGTCTTGAATGCATGGTATTTAACACAGTGCTTTACTTGGTTATGTTGGCGGTTCTTAATCCAAGATTTGACATTTTTATGAATAATATTGAATATAGATATTATCCCAGTGATCGAACGGTGTGTCAAAGGTGAATTATAATACCTCTTTTGCTTTTACTGATGTGGGAACACCCTGACAGAGCCAGCAAGCCTGCCCTTTTGATAATGACACAACCTTTTATTTTTATATTGCATCTAGAACAGGTGGGAGTATTGTGGTTATAGGGTTCAGGACCCACTAGGGGATGTTTTGAGGGTGTCACCAAAGATAATTCCATCTACCTGATTGTTCATTTTTGTAGTTTATTTTGAAGCATTTCGTATTGTGTGCAACAAAAGTACTTTAACTTTTATAAGACAAAAAGCACTAGTTGGACAATAATTTATTGATTGTTGTTGTGACTCAGTGAGCTGAAGTTCCAGGTCCACACCACCTCCCTTGAGTAGGCCTTGGACTGCTCTGCTTCGCTATCTTGAGAGAGTCAAGTCCTAAAATGGGGTACTTGATTCCAATAAGGACAAACTTTCAGATGTATTACTTTTGAAGAACTCACATCCCTCACATCTAGTAACCCAATTTCATACAGAAAATATAGGTGCTAAAAATAACTAATTTTGTTGCGCGCGCTACATGGGCAAATGCGATGCAGCGCTCGCAACAAAATTCGTTTTTTTCCCTGTTACTTACCTGAAATCTTCAGTTTGCTGCATTTTACAACCCTCCACCCTGCCTCTCCCGCCGCCCCACGTCACCGCCCTGTGGCACGCCCTACACGGGCCGTGGTTGCCCTTCATAGGAGCATGACAACATTGTATCCACTCTTGTGAGGGTAACAACCATTACGGGTGAGCGGTCTCAATCTCACAAAGACAGAATGGTAGGTAACTCACTTTACTGTACCTGTGTATGCTAATCTTTTCTATGCATGTGTTAAATATGGTAGAAAAGACATGTTTTATAAACAGGGTCCATGAGTGACTTTTGCATGGTAAGCTATACATGCCACAATGTGTTACTTAGACAATTTTTGGAATACCAACAATTGTCTTTCATGCCTGACAGACTAGCAACCTAATTAGCAACAACCAAGCATGGTTTATGAAAAAACTTTAACAACTTGTGCCCTTAGGCCACACAAAACACACCCCTCTCTGCTATAGATTAGGGTCTAATTAGAAAGAGTTAGGCACTGTAATCGATTTTTCTCATTGCATGTTTGTATAAATCTGAAGTACGGTAGACGAGAAGTTAGAAGTATTCTTCATACCAGCACTCAGCTCTCTGATACCTGTTATATGAGGCATTAATTGCCTGCAGCTTCTGCTGTGGTGTGGTCGTGTTGGGATTCTAATACAAAGAGTAAACTGCAGATAATTGTGTAATTATATGTCGATTGTACAACATAGAGGCAGATCTTTCTTCTGAGGCCTTCTGCTGAAAAGGCAAAAAACACTTTACAAATGATAATTGCTGAACCAATATACAACATGTCAACATACCAATGAACTTTTCCCAATTACCCTTTCGTGTTAGTAATTATTCCTTGCAAGAGCGTTGCCCTGCAGTAAGATCAATCCAACAGGTCTTATCTCATGACACATAATGTATGATCATGTTTCACTTCTGCTTGACTTAGTTCAGTGGGAGCCACACAGACTCCCGACCTATCCAAACATGCAATTCTCACGCCTTTCATTCATGCTAATATGTGTCAGTACTGTCACCTCTTGCTGACTACTTTGCTCATTGTTACTGTTTCTACCATTCATTAACTCTCACATGTGATCAGTTTGTTATGTTGTTGGATGTTAAGAACATGTTTAGTTTAGTTCTGTAGTTAGCAACCTAGGTCTCTTTGACTGTTCACTGATATATTGCCCATTGTTTTTGTATTCCAGCTAATTAAATGCAGAGAAAGTAAAGTTTAATGTTATAGATGTTTCATTGTGAAAACCAATATACTATGCAAGCAAGGTTGAAAATACAACAATCGGTCAATTCAGAATTACATCTTTCATAACATCCAGAGATTTTACAGCCTGGTACTCTGTAATTGATAAATTCATTATGTGATGCATTTTTAGGTCAAAGGCAATTGCACTGATTATTGTTTTAAGGACAATAATGTGTTGTGCGATGTTATAGCAATGCTGCGCATAATTTTGAACCCAATTTGTCTCTATTCACATCCTTGAAAAAAAAGAAATTGTTTCTCAATGGCCTATTTATGATTGTAATTGTAATTGTAAAGAATTTGTATAGTGTGTTAAACCAAGAGGCATCAAAGCGCTAAGCCAGATAAGAACTGAGGGCCCGATTCACAAAAGTAATCTGAGACAAAATCCTAACTTAATGAGTGTCAGTATTCACAGAAGGCATGTAAGAGTACTAAAGTTAACATCTTGTCTCAGTTAATCTTAAGTTTTGGTCTTAAGTTAAACTTAAGACAAACTTAAATTTAACTGAGACAAAATCTTAACTTTACGACTAGGACTTTGTCTCAGTTAAACTTAAGTTTTTCTTACTACACATAATGAATCCATGTTGAATGCTTTAATATAGCCTTATACCTCGCTGTAGAGGGCTATGCCGGCTATTAAAGGCCCTCTCCAGCATTAAAGGCTTTTAATGTAGAATAATGTGAGGTCATTTTGAAGTGTTTTCTCATCAATGGGCACGTTTATGATTTGTTCTGAAGATATCATCTGTTAGTCTTGACATCCATGGAATGGCATTTGCCCAGACTTTTTTGGCTTCACCCCTCCTGTTTGCTGAATTAGTTTCTATTGACTTTAAGACTCTGTGCACTTCAACACTGCTGACCAGTGATAATGTGCTTAAGCTCTCTCCTTCTCATATGGTAAAAATTGACTGGGGGCATCTTTCTCACCTGCCGCAGCCCGGAGTGGTCTTGCCTCACACGCTCCTGTGTCTCTCTCTCCCCCGCCGCCGCCACTCTGCAATAGCGGCCGCCGAGAGGGGGGAGCGTTGGTTGCCCTACCTGCCTACAATCCCCAGCATCCCCTGCGGGGTACCGGCGACGCCGCCAGCTGCGTCATTCGCCAGCACCCGGAGGCGCTTAAAGGTCTTCAGATCCTGCAGAGGAGCGGGGTCAGCATCGTGACTGGGGGCATCTTTCTCCCCTGCCGCAGCCCGCCTCACACGCTCCTGTGTCTCGCTCTCCCCCGCCGCCGCTCTGCAATAGCGGCCGGCGAGAGGGGGAAGCGTTGGTTGCCCTACCTGCCTACAATCCCCAACATCCCCTGCGGGGTACCGGCGACGCCGCCAGCAGCGTCATTCACCAGCGCCCGGAGGCGCTTAAAGGTCTTCAGATCCTGCAGAGGAGCGGGGTCAGCATCGTGACTGGGGGCATCTTTCTCACCTGCCTCAGCCCGAAGTGGTCTTGCCTCACACGCTCCTGTGTCTCGCTCTCCCCCGCCGCCGCTCTGCAATAGCGGCCGCCGAGAGGGGGGAGCGTTGGTTGCCCTACCTGCCTACAATCCCCAGCATCCCCTGCGGGGTACCAGCGACGCCGCCAGCAGCGTCATTCGCCAGCGCCCGGAGGCGCTTAAAGCCCGGGCAGAGGGCGGGACGTCTGTGGCCGTCCGGGGACGACCAGGGACGGGACGGGCCACCACCCTTTGTTTTGCTGAAAGGTACTGTAACAACTGCCTCCCATACTCCAGAGGTGCACATTTAAAAAGAGTCTGGGGGTCTGGTAAAAACAAAAATAGTGGAAACAGAACACTAGTAACTGCTAGATGTGAAAGTGGACATATCATTTGGGTCTACTATTCTGGTTTGAACTGTTTTATACACAATAGGAAGAGGAAAGATAGTACCGACATAGTAACTTAAACACCATGGCTACCAAACCCAAAACTCGCTCGACCAAGAGCAAAGTAGGAACCCCTCTCAAACCAAAAAACCCCGGCCCAGTGCCTGGTGATGTATCTACCCACAAAGCTACCCCGACGGTCATTGATTTAATGTTACGCAAGGTTGCAGGGGATATTGAGCGTACGGAGAGACGCATATCAATGACTTTAACCTCCCTGCCATTGACACCAACTCAAACCGAGGATGTAACCACAGCTGATATATCACCCGTAGGGAGCACTGAAAATTCACTAGACACTATCCCCTGCGCACAATTAGTAGTAGAGGACCAAGCATCTATAAATATAGACGCAAACGTCACATCTAAACTACCCTCTAAAAAATGCCAAAATAAGAGCAGGCAAACAAGAACTAGGAAAAAAATCAATAAGTGTAGTAAGCCTAAAGACACAGAGGAGGAAGTCTTAATTATAGAACCTAAAGCTGCCCCAATCCCCCCTAGGTGGCTTGATCCTATAATTTTAGATCTACAAAAGCACCTGGAAACATTTATAACTAGCCTAATCAAACCTCTAGTGAGTAAGATAGATAAAATAGCTAGCGAACTGCAAAGACAAGGTAAGGCAAGGGAATCCCCAATATCCAAACAAAATGATAAGGGGAGCTCAACAAACAACGTCCCAGCCCAACGACCAGTACCACCTAATAACTGTGTTAGCTATGGCCAATGCACCATCGCTCAGGTGCATGTTGCGACAGATGGGGCAACTGCAGACAGGGGCGGGAGTACAAAAACACATGGAAACACGGATAGAAATACCCCACAAAGACAGGGTGTGGGAGGGCCAAGGCAGCCAGATAACATCGGCACCTTACATCAGGTAAAGAATCAGCAACAACTCACTGAGCAAAATGCTGGAGCACAAGGCCCACTCCCATGTGTAAACCTACCCCCAGAAGCAAGCCCTTTTGTCGTTATTTTCACCGGGGTCCCAGGGCTAAGACGGGGGCAGAGAGAAACTTTTATAGAACTAAAACAAAAAATCACAACTTGGCTAAACATCCACAGACCTTTGCAGGGAGGAAGAGGGGGGAGATTTTACATTTAAGGAGAGCACAGTGGGTGGGAACCAGAAAGAAAGAAATAGAGGGGAATTGTATTATTGCCAACTTCAGGGACCCGAATCTTGTGGAGTATATATATTAGCTAGCGATAACAGAAACTCCACTAGCACGATAAGGACCATGCCACTAGCATATTTCTACCCCAGGAAACTGGTTTCACACCAGCCAAATTTCCAATTCCCGGGAAGGAATAGATTCACAGATGGACACGGTCCTAGGCCAATGGAGTATGGCATGCAAACCATAGCATACCAGGGAGGTCCCCAGTGGACAAAGCGATACAGTCCTTTACAATCCATGGACGATAATGAATGACTAAGGGCAGTAGAGAAGGATAGGGGAGAAAAGATGATAATGTTAGCCGGAGGGGAGGCAGTGGAGGAAAGCGAAAATACTCATAACATGGTAGAAAACCTAAACAATAAAACAGTAGAAAAATTGAGGGCTGGCAATGAGATGCTAATTGTTTCAAACCCTGCCTCACAAGATATGAACAGCGGGGAAGCAGGGACACGAAAGGTGAACATTCTGTCATGGAATGTAGCGGGTTTAGCAGGTACATTTGAAAGCCCTGAATGGAGGAATGAAATCCAGGGATTTCTCATCCTGGCATTTCAGGAGACATGGGCAGTTAGCGCGGCATCATACCAAATAGAGGGCTACAAGTGCTTTTTTGTGCCTGCACAAAAAGGAAGGGCGGGTAGAGCGAGAGGAGGGCTGGCGCTCTATGTCGATTTAACATTAGAAGGTAAATGACTGTACCACCTTGGACATCACATACCCTGCAAACTGTAGTATTTCAGAGTAGAGGGCTGAGGGTACCGTTTTTCAATTTTTACAACCCTGGACCCATAGATGGGAAAAATACCGCACTCGGTGAACTAGATGATAAACTCACACATGAGGCAGAGCTGAAGAAGGGGGGGTACCAGTGACATTAGTAATGGGCAACTTTAACTGTCATCCTTGCCCAGATTTGCTTCGGGACCACTTACATTAGGACACTTGCCCCTTTAACGAGGGGCCACATTGGGAACACAACCAGGAGGGCACACAATTAAACGCAATGATAGAAGCACATTCACTAGCGCATACGATGGACTTTATAGTGCCGGAGGTAGATGGCATATACGTTCCAACCTTCAAAGGCAGAGGAAGCTCTACCATAAAAGACTATATATTAATATCCTCCTATGCTAAAAATAGCATTGCTAGAGTCAAAACTAAATGGAGTTCCTTTAGTGACCATAACCCTCTTGTTTTGGAACTTAGACATACCTGTGGGGTGGGTAAACCCAAAGGGGGGGGGACTTAGCCTCCAACCAATAGATCAGGGCAGGCGACTCAAGTGGGCAAGGGTAAATTCTCATGAGTTTTATAAAACTCTTATCCAAAATGGAAGAAAAGAGATAGAAGCCCTCACAAGCAGAGTGGATAAAATGTTGGAAATCAAAGGCCCGAGGAAAGAGCAGAAGAACCCACGGTGGTTCGATAAGAGCTGCTCCAAAGCCTTACGGGATCTAAAAGCTTGTCTCAAAGTTAAACCAAGGAACAAGATAGAAGTGGCCACTTGCAGACTAAATTATAGAATTAAATTAAAAGAGAGGAAGAAAGTACTACAATCAGAAGTGTGGGCAGATTTTAGAGAGGCGGGAGACAATAGGGACTTTGCAGAATTCTGGATAATTGTAAGTCGCCCCTGTTTTAATGAGAACTCTGCCCCGGCGATTAGTAGCAACATCCTCCCAGAGCAATGGGTCAATCACTTCCAAGGGTTATACAACAAGTTAAACTTAGAAATCCAGGTGGGAGAATGGCAGGGCACACTGAGTGATAAATTAAACCTCTCGCTAGTGGAGATAACAAAAGCTATTAGTGGGTTGACCCCTAATAAAGCCCCTGGCCCGGACGGCACCCCACCGGATCTATATAGAAGCAATATAGACTTATGGGCACCGATTTTAACAAGGGTCCTAAATGCAGCCATCAAATCTGGCCTACCACGTTCCTGGTCCACGGCACTGATTGTACCCATTTTTAAAAAAGGGACCAGGGACGATCCTAAATGTTATAGGCCGATTTCGCTCATAGATGTTTCTGCCAAAATTCTGGGGCGAGTGATTTTAAACCGGCTTATGGAGTGGACTGAGGAACATCATATCTTGGCTGAAATACAATATGGGTTCAGAGAGGGCAGATCGACAAGTGACCAGTGCCTAAATTTGTATCTTTTGACAGCTAAATACACAAAAACAGGCAGGGGCACGGTCTACATGGCATTTATGGACCTAGCCGCGGCCTTTGACAATGTCAATAGGTCTAAACTGTGGTCTATGATGCATAACCTAGGGATTGAAGAGGGGCTGATAAATATCCTGAAAGAGCTGCACTGGAACACCACGGCCAGGTCCGCTTCAGTCCAGAGGGGGGGCGAACTGATCAATTTTTATGTGCAGGGGGAATAAGACAAGGGTGCATATTAGCCCCTTTTCTTTTCTCTCTTTACATTAACGCCCTAGGGAGTGCCATTACCGCCCAAGAAGTTGATTGTCCGAAAGTAGGACCGCGTCATATCCCTGTACTACTGTACGCGGATGACGCGGTCCTGCTGGCCAGGACACCAAGGGCTTTATAACTTCTGGTGGATGGATTTGTTAAGTTCACGGGTGATTTGGACCTGTCTGTCAACCTAACTAAATCCTTTGTCATGGTGGCCGGTATAAAACCCACTAACAAGAGTCTGTTTAGAATAGGGTCACACACCTTGGGCAAAGTAAAGACCTTCCCCTACCTAGGGCTGCTAATGGATGGGGACATGCAGTTTAGTCATCTGCTTGAGGCTCATTGTAACTAACCCTGGGCGTAGTGTGCGGAGTGGGGCTCCGCGGAGCTACGCGAAGTGGGCACAGAACTACGGCCACCCGGGCACTCCGCGTAGCCCCACTACGCGCCGCCCGCCTCCCTCCCGCCCTCCCTAAATACTTAAATAAAAGGATAGAAAGCTTTTAAAAACACTTACCTTGTCTGCCGCGTCCCCGGGGCTCCCTCTCGCCGTCCCGCGATTCGCGCCGCCACCGATTCAGATACTAATACGCATGCGCAGGCGCCCGCGCATGCGCATTTCTCATGAGAAATGCGCATGCGCGCCCGCCCGCGCATGCGCATTAGTATCTGAAATGGCGGCGCGAATCGCGGGACAGCGAGAGGGAGCCCCGGGGACGCGGCAGACAAGGTTAGTGTTTTTAAAAGCTTACTGTCCTTTTATTTAAGTATTTAGGGAGGGCGGGAGGGAGGCGGGTGGCGGCCGGCTACGCACCATCTGCGGAGCGCGCGTAGTGCCGCCTGGCTACGCCCGCTACGCAAAATGCGTAGGAGACGGCACTACGTGCACTCCGTGCACGGAGCGTAGCTGGACGCCCACCCTTAATTGTAACAAGCTTGTTTCCTCTAATGGGGCCATTTTGAGTTTTGCCCGTAGATTGGGACGTTGGTGCCCAGAACAGATAATGGCATTGTATGGCTCAATCAGTACAGCAAAGGCCTTGTATGGTGCTGAGGTATGGGGCTTCAGGGACTGCAAGCAACTTCAACAATGTGAAGATAAATTCTTTCGAAGAATCCTAAAAATCCCACAAACCATCCCTGCCGAAATTGCCCATGATGAATTAGGAATGCCTTATATCACTGACATTGCTAAATTAAGGCCAACCATGGCATGGATGAGAATATGGACCAACCCGGAGGCATCCCTGACCAGGGAAATAGTCACAGACTGCTTACAGAGAGACAAGGCCCTACAAATTCCTTGGTTAAAGTACGTGAAAGACTCTCTAATAAGTATTGACCAGTGCCAATTTTTTAATGATCCTTCCTCGATTGTAAATAGCTGTAAACTGAAGGTGAAAAAATTGCTTTTAGAAAAATTTGTTTCCGTCAGAAGAAGTCGTGGCCTGGCAAAGAAATCAATAGCAGCCTATGATCTTGTAAGAAATGGGGTGGGAATGGAATCATATCTGTTTCTGATGTATAGCCAAAATGATCGTTTTTTAATGTGCCGTTTTAGGCTCAATTGGTTACCAAACATTTTAGCTTATCCTGCTGGTTTTACCGTAACAATTGAGCAGAAGGGTGCCTGCGGCTGCGACAATAGGTCTCCGCAGGACACCCTTCATTTTGTACTCTTATGTCCATTTTATTGTAACCCTAGACACTTGTTTTTGGTAGACATTTTTAAGACTTCATACACAAAAGGAACACAGAGGGCAATTCTTCAGACACAGGTACCCTCCACTCACATAATTTTTACACAAAACCTGGTCCTACTCTGCTACAGGCCAATATACATAATACATAATATCTCTTGTTGACTAGTTTGTGCGGTTATTCTTAACCTAACACCCACTCACAGAGTTTACAACAAGGTCTGCCTGTCTTTAAAATGTCCTCATAAAAAATCTCTGCGTGTCATTCACTATATGTCTACAGTCCCTCTACTCAAGTTGTGCTTGTGCAGCCCCATGTGTGGATGCAGAAAGGGAGAGATCCAGTCGATACAAATCAGGATCAAGAAAAAATCAAGAAAAATGTGTGGACGATGGGAAGGTACCTCACGGGAGCAACCATCAGGGAACTGCTGACAGGTTCTCGTCAGTTTGTTCCACTTCTCATCATTGGCTCCTTCCCATCTTAAATAAACAAACTGGAAAGTAGGAAAAAAGAAAATTAAGTTAACTCAACAGTGTATGTCCCTACTGTAACTGTGTGCATCTACCCCCATGCACACCACCACCGCTATTCAGTGTGATGCTGAATCAAAATGGAGTTAGAAATCCCTAGCTATTTGAACACCTTTATTCTGTGCCGGGTTTCTACTCCCACTAAAACCAACACTCTACCGTTGTGCTTCGCTTATGTATTCTATGAAGCCAACATGTTTCATTGCCTGTGTGCTATCGTTGGCAATTTCATCAGGGCTGGGGGTGTTTTCTCCACACACCGCCGGTCACCGCCGACGACTAATTCTGTAGACATATATGACATCACCAGAGAAACAAAACACACAACATAAAAAACAAAGAGTGACACATATTAGTTTGGTTGCCCGTATTCTCTGCATATATGTATTCCAACTGTCACACGGATATATCCAGACTCGTTACCTTTTTCTCTTTGGAGGCTCATATACCTGGGGTTGCTAGTTACCCCTTTTTTTGTTTGGTGTAGTACTCGACCACCTTGCAAGGTCGGGCGGGTCGCTTTTCGTCGACTTGGAAATACATATATATTCTCTATCAGTATCTCATGCTATAGCAATCCATCATTCTTGCCCCGTACTCTCATTAAAAGTTAGTGGATAGTCGTGCTATTGACCATACCCGTTGTCAACATTACATGTTATTTTTTAAAATTTCCTCGTACTCTCATCTGCCTTCTAATTCCGACTTCTAACGCATAATTTGTTGGCATATGGTTTACAGTTAGCCCTGCATAGTCCCCGTCTGCTCCTACGTTAGTAGTAGGAGGGTAGTGGGTGGATTCCTATATTATGCCTCAGTATGTGCCCGTCTTTCTGGGTTCTATTTCCCACTCCTTACCGTCTTTCGCTGAAGACGTTTCCTCTATTCAGGACTCCCGTTCCCCGTGGCTCGTACTATGATTCTCGCCGCGGCGTTTACCTTTTCGGCGTGTGACGTCATATGTCACCTGGCCTGCTACTGCGTGGCGGCCATCTTGGACTGGGATAATCGGTTCAGTTGCCATGACCCACCGTCTGCCCTCCTCGCATATTCAAAACGCTTGTGTTGTTATGTTTCTTATACACCCATGTCTGACGTTCCTAAATTAACGCTTTTTAAAGAATTTAACCCTTTGTTTGAATTCGAGGATTTTTAATTAGCCTCTAATGAAATTTTCCAACAAAATTGTTTCTTTCTCAAAATTCGTGCAGGGGGCAGATGTTAATTGTTACGTCATTTATTATGTTTTAGTGTAACTGAGCAACCCATAATTTTTCAAGCACGACTGGTCGTTCTAATCAATAGGCCCGAAGTCACAGCCAGATTCAATGGTTTTGCTTATGTACACTCCCCTATATAATCTTGGGGGTCATGATTTTACAGACAGCATCCCGCGGGCCTCCCGCCAGTGTTCTGTCATCTTGCAGATACTTTGCTCCACTCAATATAATCATTGAGTCCCTCTTTATCTGCCCTCTCTTGGTAAATCCAACGTGCCTCCTTTGTCATTAGTCTGGTTTCAATCGTATTGGGATCCCCCATGATTTTTTCCAGAATTACCCAGCGTATGTCTTTCGGTTGGTGTTTAGAGGACTTGAAATGCTGTACCAGCTTGGTTGTGAGTCGTCCCGCTCTCACCGTGCTAAGATGTTCCTGGATGCGGACCTTGGCCTTTCTGGTTGTCAGCCCAATGTAGTGAAGTCCGCATGGGCACGTGAGTCGGTATATGACGTTGGCTGTGGTGCAGTTGGTCAAGTTGTTCAAATGCCATATCTTTCCACTGACCAGTTGGACGGTCTTGGTCTTTGCGGTCAGTCCACATACTGAACAACATCCACAGGGATGGTGCCCCATGACGGTTGGGGGTTCTGTCCCTTCCTGTCTGGGTCGAGAGTGCACCAACCTGTCCTTCAGGTTTTGCGATCTCCGGAAGGCAAACCGCGGTGGTGGCATTTTGAAACTGCTGGTACTTAGCAGATGCCAGTGTTTCCTCAAAATCAGACGTATCTTGGAAGACAAAGGATCAAAGGTGGTGACCACTGGTAAACAATCTCCCGACTCTTTAGGGGCTCATTCAAGAAGGCTTTCACGCGGAGTATTCAAAGCTCGCTTCATGCAGATTTCACTATCTTTTTAGGGTACGCCCGTTTTTCCAGCTTCACCATCAATTCACTTGCTTCTGCCACATACGTTTCCCTGGTGCTGCAATTCCGTCTGTACCGGAGGAACTGTCCTACCGGCAGATTGTCACGGAGAGCACGGGGGTGGAATGAGTTGTAATGGAGCAATGAATTCTTATCGGTTGGCTTCTTGTGTACCTGCGTGATAATGTGGTTCTCATGAACCAGTATGTCCAGGTCCAGGTATACTGCTGTTTTCCTGTTATAGTGCCATGTGAATTTCAAACATGGGTCCAGGTTATTCAACCATGTGAGGAACTCAAGTAATGTGGCTTCGGGTCCGGTCCAGACACAAAGGACATCATCAATAAATCGTTTCCAGAGACAGATGTTCTTCTGGTATGGATTTGATTGATGATGGATGTTATGGGTCTCAAATTGACCTACATAAATGCACGCTAAGCTGGGGGCAAATGTAGCCCCCATCGAAGTACCAGATGTTTGCAAGTACAGTTGGTCTTTATACTGGAAGAAATTCCTGGTTAGCGCCAGCTCGATGCACTGGAGTACGAAACATGGAGGTGTGTCAAAGAACCATTCTCTCTCCTCCAGGGCCCGCGCTGCTGCCACCAGCGTGGCGTCCTGGGGTACGCTGGTATATAATGATTCGATATCAATGGTTACCAGAAATTGCTGGTTCAGGTCGTATTCCATGTCCATCAGTATGTTCAGTACATCAGTCGTGTCCTGTACGTATGAAGCTTGGGTAATGACACATTCCCTCAGGAAGAAGTCGGCAAATTGGGATAGTGGCTCCAGTATTGACTGAATGCCTGATACTATAGGTCGACCAGGCGGTGGATTCTGTGCTTTATGGATTTTTGGAACAATGTAAAATGCTGGAGTCCTAGGCTTTTGATTAATCAAAAAATCTATTTACTTAGCAGTGATCCACTTTTTCTCCTTTGCTTCTGTCACTATAGTTGTAATAGTTGACAGTAAGTCCGCTGTTGGGTCACGCATCAGTGGTTGGTAATTGTGGCGAGCCCCCAACAGGCGATTGATTTCTATTTCGTAGTCAGTCGTGTTAAGGACCACAACTGCCCCGCCCTTGTCGGCTGGCTTAATGGTTATGGAGGTGTTGTTTTCCAGAGATTTTATCGCCAGCCATTCCGTTTTGCTCATGTTAGAGTATTTTCTTTTGGATGCATCCCGCTCTAGTTGTTCAATATCAGCTAGCACTTTGTCTTCAAAGACAGCTGTTTCTGGTCCTACAGCGCTCATTACTGGGCAGAATGTAGAGGGGCGATGGAGGTTTGTGTTGAACACTGAGGGAGGTTCTTGGGGTCTGTCTGCAAAAAATGTTTTAAGTTTGATTTTTCTGAAGACCTCATACATTTCACTTCGACACGTGAAGCTATCATGTGTAGGGGTCGGGACGAATCCCAGTCCTTTGTTAAGGACATCATGTTCAGAAGGAGTTAAGACATAGTCCGACAAATTGACCACAATGTCATTGTCATATGATGCTAGAACTGGGGTTGCTTGTATCCCCTGCTCCTGGTCACCCGCGGGGAAAACGTTTGCCATGTTTGGTTCAGCCTGGCGCGCCCCCGACCTCTCGGCGCTTGGCCTCCCCCTCTCCCTCTGTCTGCCTGTTGCTGCCCTAAAAAAGACCTGAACAGTGCTCCTAGGTCTTCGTCACTTCTCCCTTGAGTGTTAAATCTAACCCGACCTTGATTAGATGTAGATGGTTGGGCACTGGTGTCGTCCTCCTCGCTACTCGTATTATCGAATGTCCAGTTTTGTGGTGTCCTCCTATTCTGGTTCCGCCCTCCTCTATTTCCTCCTCTCTGCGCCCCAGAGGTTACTTGGGTTTGGTAATAAGCGTCTTCTGTATAGGGAAAAGCCCATTCGTGTGTGAACCTCTCTAGATTCCTTTTTAAACCTTTTATTTTTTGGTTTACCATAAAGGTTTTGTACTCGCCCAAGTCGGTTTGAATTTTGGCGAGTTGGTCTTTGGTGTCTTGGAGAGTGGTGTCAGCCTTAATGGTTTCCTCCAGCTCCAAGATCTCTTTCAGCAACTCCTCGCTGAGGCGCTTCGCCGTGTTGATAATGAGGATAAGCCAGTCCCGAGTGCACTTATTTGCGATGTAACTCCAGTCCACTCGGAACCGCTTATCCTCTAAGAAAATCTTGGGCTCAAGTCTTACCAATAAACTGCCGGGGGCTGCTCCTGCTCTGAGGTATTCTGTCATTAGTGCCCCATGTAGGGCTACTCTTACTTGGCGCTTTCTCAAGTTACTTAGTTTGTCCCATTCTTCTCTCACAGTTGTTGTGCTTGTCAATGGAGCATCTGGGAGGAGTGATGGGCCCGATAGGATTAAGGCTATCTGGTCTTCAGTGAAGGCCAGACAGTGTTTATCCATCCTATGTGTTTATATCCGATGCAACAGTTGGATAGGGCTGTGTCAAAAACTCTTTATTAATAATGCCTGGAATTGTTGTCAACGGGTATGGTCAATAGCACGACTATCCACTAACTTTTAATGAGAGTACGGGGCAAGAATGATGGATTGCTATAGCATGAGATACTGATAGAGAATATATATGTATTTCCAGGTCTACGAAAAGCGACCCGCCCGACCTTGCAAGGTGGTCGAGTACTACACCAAACAAAAAAAGGGGTAACTAGCAACCCCAGGTATATGAGCCTCCAAAGAGAAAAAGGTAACGAGTCTGGATATATCCGTGTGACAGTTGGAATACATATATGCAGAGAATACGGGCAACCAAACTAATATGTGTCACTCTTTGTTTTTTATGTTGTGTGTTTTGTTTCTCTGGTGATGTCATATATGTCTACAGAATTAGTCGTCGGCGGTGACCGGCGGTGTGTGGAGAAAACACCCCCAGCCCTGATGAAATTGCCAACGATAGCACACAGGCAATGAAACATGTTGGCTTCATAGAATACATAAACGAAGCACAACGGTAGAGTGTTGGTTTTAGTGGGAGTAGAAACCCGGCACAGAATAAAGGTGTTCAAATAGCTGGGGATTTCTAACTCCATTTTAATTCAGCATCACACTGAATAGCGGTGGTGGTGTGCATGGGGGTAGATGCACACGGTTACAGTAGGGACATACATTGTTGAGTTAACTTAATTTTCTTTTTTCCTACTTTCCAGTTTGTTTATTTAAGATGGGAAGGAGCCAATGATGAGAAGTGGAACAAACTGACGAGAACCTGTCAGCAGTTCCCTGGTGGTTGCTCCCGTGAGGTACCTTCCCATCGTCCACACATTTTTCTTGATTTTTTCTTGATCCTGATTTCTATCGACTGGATCTCTCCCTTTCTGCATCCACACATGGGGCTGCACAAGCACAACTTGAGTAGAGGGACTGTAGACATATAGTGAATGACACGCAGAGATTTTTTATGAGGACATTTTAAAGACAGGCAGACCTTGTTGTAAACTCTGTGAGTAGGTGTTAGGTTAAGAATAACCGCACAAACTAGTCAACAAGAGATATTATGTATTATGTATATTGGCCTGTAGCAGAGTAGGACCAGGTTTTGTGTAAAAAGACATTTTTAAGAAACAGAAATTCCTCCACGCAAAAACTGCATTGTTGTTTTTGCAGAAAGCTAGTGATCCCCATACCCTATGTGCCATTTTAAGCTTTTTAAAAGTAGCCGTAAGACTGAGGCATACAAGAAATGAACCTGTTTTGTAAAATCATACCCGCTCCATGATTTATATCCTCTCTTTTTTAAACTTGTTTTTATTATTCAAAGTTCAGGAATGAAATGTATTGATATTTAATGACATTTTATAATGTAATGTGTTTTTATGAGGAATTGTTATTCTTCGAAATAAAGATTTACTGAACTGAACTGACTCTACCTATTTGGCACATTTTATGTATTTGAAAGCCACTAATCAATAGTACTATCTGTACCCAGGACCTCTAAGTTAAATATTACTAGTGGGCAGCAGCACTCATACTGCCACTCGATAAAGTAGCACTGTAATGTCTCAGGCCTGCTCCTGCAGCCTGTGTGTGTAGTTTTAAACTGCTATTTTGACACCCCTAAGGTCAGCCCTAAAGGCTCATAGGGCAGGATATGTTATATTCAAAACATAGGACATGCGTACTTATGTTTTACATGTCCTAGCTGTGAAAAACTCCTAAATTAATTTTTCACTGTTGTAATGCCTATCACTCCCATCAGCTAACACTGTGTTACCTTATTACATTTAATAAGTGCTAATTTTATATTTGCGGCAGATAGAGATATGCTGTCTACACTCAAATGAATTGTACTTTAAAATCCTGTTTAATAGTGAAGTTGAATTTTTAATTGAAATTTTGAAAATGACACTTTTCTGCATTCTGTCCATCAATTGTTCTTTTTGCACTTTTAGAAAGTTGCCATTTTCTTATCTAAATCAACTATGAATTATGCCCGTGTCCTGGGTTACATGACTGTGAATGGCTCTGCTGTTGGCGTTTGCGTATTGCTTCCAGACTTTAAAAAAGAAGATGCTTAGGTGTGGCAGAATGGGCCATCCTCTCAGGATAACTGGGGAAGGGTGGTATCCAGCTCCCTTACACTTTGAAGGGCTTTGCCCGGTATACAATGTTTACAACGCAACTTTTACAACGCACTACCATTACAACGAAACTTTTACAACGCAACATCCATTACAACGCATACATTTACAACGCAGTCATTACAAAGCATGACACTACAACGCACACCACTACAACGCATACCATTACAACGCAGTCATTACAACGCATACCATTACAACGCAAAACTTACCATCCAACACTTACCCTACTGTTGCACCCCCTGGAGTTAGAATAGTAATTTTAACCCCTACACTATCCAAAACTTTCCCTACTGTTGCACCCCCTGGAGTTAGAATAGTAATTTTAACCCCTACACTATCCAACACTTACCTTATATGCAATGTAATGTAATGCGTTGTAATGGTATGTGTTGTAAATGTAGTATGCGTTGTAGTGGAATGCGTTGTACAGGTATTTTTTAAGAATTCGTTGTAATGGTATGCGTTGTAATGGTGTGCGTTGTAATGGATGTTGCGGTGTAAAAAATGTGTTGTAAAGGTATGCGTTGTAAAAGTGTGCGTTGTAACATCATACATCCGCTTTGCCCACATCACATACAAAATACCCTGACACAAGGCCTGTCCTGCCTTTTGTCACCGCAGACAGTTTGAAGCCTTGAATTGGGGAGGGGCAAGAACTTTCCAGAACCAGTGAAGGGATAGGCCACAGAATCCTACACACAAAGGCTGGCACCTGGTATAAATAGTTGACTGCCAGAGCCACTCTTCAGAACAGTTCTGGACCTGTGAAAGATTTGGAAAAAGGAATGCTGAGCTGCCAGAGGCCCACCATACTACTTGAAGTATGGCCTTGCTGTCTCAAGAAGCAACACTAGACCTGATTACTTTGATCCCAGGCTATTCACAGTGGTTGTAAGGGTCAGTTGGCTGACCTCCTGTGTTGGCTACAGGGGCACAAGTTTCGGATTCTTCCCAGCAAATTCCCAGCTGACCAACTGCAACTGGACCTGCCTAGACCTGCCTGTACCTGCCAGAGCCCTTCTACAGTCCTCCGCTGGAGTGAGTCCTGTTCCCAAAGAGGTGCCACCCAAGTCCTGGACCTTTGGCAGGCATCAACGAAAGCTTCTTCAAGAAGAAAGGGTGAAAATCCTGATGTTTTGGCTCCTTGTGGCCAAGAATGGGCAAGTTCCTGCTGAAACACGGATACCTCAGAGGACCACAAATGCAAAGCTCTGGTGAGACTTGTTCTTCGCACCAACAGTGACTGTCCGTGACGACCAGCAGTACGAGACCTGCACATGATGGTACAGCAAAGACAGCAGTGATGACCAATAGCGAGAAGCTCTAGCGACAACTGGATCTTCACATGACAGCAATGAGTAGCTGTGACGCCTGACCTGCTATTTGCACCATAAATCTGCTCCTTGCTGCCTTCTCCAGTGCGTATGGAACTCATTGCATCAGACTTCAGACGATAACTCTTCAGAGGAAAAATCTGCTCCCTGTATCCAACCCAATCTCTATCACGGTCAGCCTGAACTTGTGACTGTCCCTGTTCTTGTGCATCCAGATGGCAATGAGTGGTGCTTTGTGCTTTTAGGTTTTATTTTACTCAAACCTTTATTTTACATTTTTGTCACTCTGGTATCATCTTATTTATTACAATTAACTCTTTTTTTTAAAAAATGTTTTAGGATTTTTCCTGTGTTTTCACTTTATTGCTGGTTATGTGCTGCATAAATACTATACATATTGACTCTACGTTAAGCCTGGCTGCTTCTGTGCCAAGATACCAGTAGGCCTGGGTGGTGAACTCAGCTCCGTTTGTGGAGTTTACAGACTTTTCTACACCATGCATAGATGTGGGAAAAAGTTTTTTCATCGCTTGTGCTCGCTAATGTTAAGTTGGCGAGCATGAGTGAGGAAAATCCAATGCTAAACCACCTCTCAGCAAGGTTTCCCAACACAGGTGGTTGCGGATGGTTGCAACCGCTCACGTTGAGAAAACTTCTGTTCATGTTGAGGATGCTGCCGCTCGAGTAGAACATCTACTTGAGCGGCAGAAAGAAGCAGCGCCCTCTCGCCCTGCACATGGTGCTGTTTGTGCCAGCACAAGACAAGCACATGGCACTAAAAATCAGCATGAAAGGCATGAACCAATGCACTCTGCTGCTTGCAGAACTATGCATAGCACCACAGAGTTTTTTGGTCACTTTGCAGAGTTCCGCGTAGCCTAACTCCGCGAACTCCACAACGGCCTAGCTACCAGAGTATTAAGCACAGGTTAACTTAGTGGCTTTTGTCGTTCACCCTGACAAGGTTGTGGCCTGAAGGGGGCTTCCAACCCTCTTAACTAATAGCCCAATTTCTTGCATTATCTAAAAAGCAAAAAGGAAGCAGTTTCGGTATGCTACTAATGGCGAAAGAAAAGGGAGCCAGATTGTTTCTGTCATAGTGTGAATGTTGATGTAAGATCTCATCCAAGCATCATCTGCCTATGCAGTCAATCAATAGGGCATAGCTTTGATTGGGAGCAATTTGAAATGGCACCCATGGAATATAGGGTATTTGTCAGAAAAGGGTGATTTTCATTAACAATGAATAATGAACCTGCTCCCTACTGTTATTATTTATTTGTCAGTCAGTATCTTCACATTCAGCAGATTTTATACCAGGACCTTACTGCTCGCCCTGACACTACTATGATGATAGTGTGCAGGGCTGTGGATCCTCTGAAACACTGTTTCAGTCTCAGTTACAACTGTTGACCCATTGTGCCTGGTATGAGTTTAGGTGTGTTACAAAATGTTGCTATATGTTTTTTTTTTAACATGGTTTCATACATTTTCTAGACTCGATAGATGGATTAGTCACACTGTTAAATGTCTGTTGTTACAGGCCCATCCAGGTTTGCCTTTTTTAGTAACTCCACTAAAGTTTTCTGGCATTGTCTGTTCCGGTACATTTTGTCCATGCTCTGTTCCATGTCCACAAGTGATCACGATTTTTTTATTTTCACGCGGGGATCTGCTTCCTAAATGCTTTTGTGACATGTCTTTATTTTACTGTTATTCTTCATTATTCCTTAGTCATTCCACTTTTTTGGGGATGTGACAAAGATGTAGGAGCAAAATACAGTACTATTTAGTGGACTACTATCTACATTAACAGTGTACCACATGCCTTACAGCATAGGAATGTGATTACAATTAATATCTATCAGTAATTGTATATGGCTGGTATTGTTATGGGGGTACCGGGGTTTAGCGTACCAGGACAAAAAACGGAACAGGAATGCAGTTCAGGCACACAATTGCAAATTGTCCTGTTTCGAATTGTTAATTTACTTTAAGAGCAAAGAGCCTGGTGCACTTTCAGTGCTGGAATCTGGATGTCGTGTACCTGATGCTATTCCTTTTATAATTATTATTTTTTTTTTTTTATTTATAGAACTTTCCTGCACAAACGACGCCATTTCTCTGGCACAGTAATCAAGCAACATAACAACCAACATGAATTTTCACAGCCTTCTTACAGGACCTTAAATGTTACCTTTAACATTAAGTTCATGAATTATATTGAATTACTATCCAAAACAATTATGTCTTTAAGGCCAAAAGGCAAACCACCTGCTACACTGCATCCGTACATATATTCAAAACAAAGAAACAATATTTGTGTATCACCTGTATTGTTTCATGTTGCCATATAGGCCGCGCATAGGTCCTAGGCATTTGTTTGCAGTGAAATATGTCAGAACCCTTTTAGTAAATTGTGCAATGCTTATTCTAATAAAATATTGCACCATGCAGCGGTCCGTGTCACATAAACAGTTTTGTGTTCGTGGTATTTTGAGAGGAGTTAAAAGCTGCTTGTGTTGCTTTTGTTTCACGGTATCACCAGGACGATATTGTATTATGTATTTTGCCTGCGGTTTTCCATCACGTTTTAAGTTGCATAGTCAATATGATTACCCTCCACAGGTCTTAATGTTGATAAAGTAAAAAATAACGAACGCAGAGTTCCTTACTGAAAGTGCAATCCTTATTTGTTTTTCCCTAATTATTTTAAAGCACAAGAGCTTAGTAAACAGTGAAATCTAACAAAACACCCTCCAAATTTTCGAAACAATCGAAAAGGCTAAAACATTGACTACAAAGAATAAAACCGAAGGACTTCTAAAACGAAGCCTCTCTCCATTTTCCTCAATAAATAGGACAGTAAGTGGTTGTATTTCAAAGAATTTCTAACTCGGGCATTACTGGTATGCCAGAATAGACGGTGAGAGTGTGCCTGTCTCTTTAAGAGCAGTCGTCGCTTTATTGAGAATCTTTATCTTTCACGACAGGGTTTATTTTGCATCAGGCTTCCGAAAAAAACACTTTATGCCGCATTCAGTAAACATAAATAGTCCCTTCATTTGTGGCAACTGGTGCTGGCATTGAAACAATAACCTCGACTCTCAAAACATGTCTTGGGAATAGCGCGACGAGATGTGTATTCCTCCCACCCAGTCACTTCGGAGTACTACTCGGCAGCGTTTTCCCTTTCATTTCCTGCAGAGGCATTGTGGGATATGTCATAGTCGACTGCAATTTAGCTCCCGCATAAAAAAGCTTCGGTGTTTGCAAATCGCCCGCCCTCGGAGGAGGTTTTCAGGTGGTTTACTTATTGAAAAGCAATGGGGGAGCCGCAGCTCTTTCAGGGCCTATTCTTAGGCGCGTTCCTCTGGTAAACAAGAGCTTTGGAAGAGGTGCGTGCACTGTGACACTTCAGGAAGCCCTTGGGGGCAGAACTCGAAATGAATTTCACACATAAGCGTCATATGCAGGCCTTCGGGAAAGCAGGCCCCCGGCTGCTTTGCTCAGTCCATCAGGGCACAGAGCCTCTGTCCCCCTGGCACTCCATGTAGACCACTCCTGGTGCTAACGCCCAAGAGAAAAATGCACCACAGACAGGCACGTTTGGAAAAAGCAGACTTATAAATGTAGGGCGCGCAGTTATTTTAAAATGGATCCAACAAGTCTACCGGGAATTTTAACAGCGGCAGTCAGGTGAAAGCAGAATGTAGTCAAATGTAGACATGCCAGGTAGCCCTAGGCCACAAGATGACTGAAAGAGTGGAAACTGAATAAAGGCATGGCAATCTCAATGCTTTGGGGTGGTGATAACTTGCATGCCTTTAAAATGCGTAATGTAAAGAAAGACCAGGGGGCTTGTTTATGAGAGCCCTGTGTCACTTTTGCACCACGTAAAGATTTATGAAGTCACTGAAAGCCTTCTTGCGTGGCTTTCAGTGGCTTCATAAATCATGAATAAAGCGACACAGCACTAATCGCCGCCAGCCGCGGCCGGTAGTAGGAGTACCTGCCGGGCTGTGAAGTGGGGAGGGGGAGGGGCAGGGTGGGGGGGTAGTCATTTACGGATTACGGAGTTTAACAGGTAAGTAAACATATAAATAAATAAATGAGTGCACTGCATCACCAAATGCGATGCAGTGTGCGCAACGAAATTCGTTTTATTTATTTACATGTTTACTTACCTGTTAAACTTTGTAATCCATACATTACTTCCCCCACCCTGTGACTCCCCCTCCCCACGTCACCGCCCAGCCGGTACTCCCACTACCGGCCGCGGCTGATCGTCGTGTCGCCTTACTTTGCGTCCGAGAGGCATTCCGTAGGCTTTGCGGTGGGTTTTCCCACACAACACCCCTGGAATTTGAAGCTACCCTAGATTTACAAAGTGATGTAAACTTGGGGAAGCACCAAACCTGTACGCCTCTTGAGGTGAGGCGTAATGAGGAGAAATATGTTTATTTTTCCTCCTTTTCTGCAGCACACATGGAATCAGGAAAACTCCTCGAAGGATTGTTTGTGTACAGGAAGATACCCCTTCCTACCAATAACAATCCTGCATGCAATGGAGGCACCCTTGCAGCATGGTACCTATGCTGGCTCTAGGCTGCCAAAACGACCCCAGCACAGGGAGAAAGGACGGGAATGCACCATATAGCTTAAATAAGGTGCATTCCTTCCCTTTCACTTTGGCATATGGCAGGAAAACAAGGTGCCTTGCTGCACTGCCCTATGCCAAAATCCCAAAAATGAGGCCCCGGATGGTTGTAGTGCCGTAAAAAGTTGTTTATCGTTAAACTAATTTCCCAGCAGTTATGGGATCAGAGATAGGAATAACTGCCAATTCACTAAAAAGTGGCAACCCAACATGCTAATGAAAAGGCGTCCAAAGCTTATTTGTTGCTAAGTAAAATCGCTCACATCAATACTGAGGCCCAATCTAAGTTTTGTGTCCAGTACTGGATATCAAAACTCCCAAGGTATGGGGCCAATTTAGAGAAAAATACCAAGTAGAGAATTTGTGTCCTCAGTCAGTGGGAGGAGGGATGCCACAGTTGGGGTGGGTCGCAGCGAGACCGGTCACATTTCAAACCAGACAGGCATTTACACACTCATAAATATATAGCTGATTCTGCAAAAATACCCAATGCAGGCCAACATTCTTGTGTTAGAGAATGTACCATTCTCTGGCCGTATTTGTTACACATCATAAGCACGACAAATGTTTGTTTTCGTATAATGTTACAATATGTACAATACAGTATAGTGATTATCATATTGACATAACTAGTACATTAGATTTCCTAGTAAATACTGCACAACTAATACACAATATTTCCTAGCAAATACTCCAAAGGAGTCATGGCTGACCACCCCTCTGGACCTTGTGGCATCAACTGATTCAATTGACTTGGACCCATGGGCGTCCGCAGGGGGGGGCAAGGAGGGGCGCTTGCCCCCTCCTGGAGCACCCCTCCTTGCCCCCTGCCAGGGCTGGCTCTAGGGCGTGCGATGCTGGCTTCCTGGGGGCGCCTGTTTACAAATTAATTATGATTTTAAAAGCACCTACTGAGCGTTCCTTTCCTCCTACAATTGCGGGGCCTCACAAAAATGTCAAGATAACTCCTGTGATTAATATTCTTCCTGGCCAGAGATCAGAGTTTTGTGTAGTTGAGGTTTAATTTCGACTTATGTGAAGGTAGCACAGAGGGTTAATATGCCTACTGCAAAGAACGTGTACCAAGTAGATTAGAGTGCATTTAATGTAAATAGATCAGCAGGTTACTGCTTTTAAAAGAGCCATCCTTTTGTTACTTGCAATTTATAACATAAAGTCCTAATATAGAATAGTGAGGTATTAACTTTCATCATAGAAGTGCATACACTCTGCTAAGTACAGAACATTGATTAATGTTGCAAAAATGTTTAATTTGGGTAGAAATGGATTCTTATTATTAATGAAAACTCCCAACTATGCTGCTTCTTTTTCGACTCTGAGTTTGTGCTTCTCCACATCAAGCACTCCTAAACTATACTGCCTACCAGTATGGATGACATATGACTCCTATACTTTTAGTCCTGTGGCTTATGTAACATTTCCTACACACTGATTTACACATGTATGATTGATTGTCTGTGTAATGTGTGTGTGATGCAAAGTGCTCTGACATACTCTAATGGTATGAGTAGCGCTATATAACGAATTCAATGCATCTGAGAGAGAGTGGTTATGTAGACTTGGTCACTGTTAAAGGGTGCTAGTGAGAGAATCCGTGGTGGAGGTGGTCATTGGGGGCGCAAAATAACATTGTCATACTGGGTGCCACTAGCGCTAAAGCCGGCCCTGCCCCCTGCGGACGCCCATGCCACTATGCATTTCACATGGTGCTCCAGCCACTGTTCCTTTCCAGCTCGCACTCTCTGTTCTAGTCTGAAGCTCCTCTGCCTCTCAGGGCTCAGTAGGACAAGACGCGGGCTTCATTTTCCTGCACCGTCCCTTTGGCACTCTCTTCTAGGTGATCTCCTGTGCATCTCATCGCACGTCACATCTAGACAACACCTGGAGACTCTGCTCTTTTCTAGATCCTTCTGAGTACCCTCTGCACCCCCCTCCATCTTATAATTTAGTCAGAAGCACCAGGAGACCTCGGACTTTATAGCGCGCTCTGACACCATAACAAGATTGAGGCAAAGTCTTTTCAAATAATTATTGGATTATAGTGATGGACTGCCTAGAACAGTTGCTGTTAAGTAAATTACTAAGCAGAAAGAAAAGTCACATTTGAATAAAAGAGTATTTTTCAAGGGAGACACTGCTCTGACATAAAATGGTGGACATCAATGGATGATTTTTGATTTAATAAGTTGCATTTATCAAGAAAGATAACAGAAAAAGAAAACGAATGTAAATGAAGTCTTAGACATAAGTCAGTACAGAGGGGGATATCCAGATGGGCTAGGAAGCGTGGATGCTAAGAGTAGAGGGGCTGAGTCCATGTGTAGTCACCACTGTAGTCCAGAGCAGGGAGGAGGCACAACGAGCAGGCATATGTAAGATTTATCCATGAGTAGAAATTATCATACAGCCCTTCCGAGTCTTTCTCATTGAGGGTAAGAGCAACTTCAGAGAAGTGAGACCTGTGTCCTAACTCCGCCAGTGAAGACAGCGGGTCCAAAGGAGAAAGAACCAGGCCAGACAGAGTAGGTCCAGGTAGTGTGCACGGAGGCAGGCTCGGTGGGTCCGGAAGAGGGACAGGGAAGGCAGAACAGCTCCAGAGAAGGGCGAGCAGAACCGGACCAGGGCGAGCCGATCCGGACCAGCAGATCTACCCTGAACAGGGAGGCGGCACGATACACAATCAGAATGTAGCGTTCAGCTTTGGGGTTCCAGGGGGTAACTTTAGGGATCAGGGTGGGTGTGGGTTTTAAGGTGCCAGGGAGTAATTTTAAGGTTCACGGTGGGTTAGGGATTGGGGTGCCAGGGGGATAATTTAAGGGTTCAGGGTGGGTATGGGTTTTAGGGTACCAGGGGGTAATTTTAGGGTTCAGTGCGGGTACGGGTTTTGGGGTGCAAGGGGGAAATTTAAGGGTTCAGGGTGGGTATTGGATTTGGGGTGCCAGCGGGGTAATTTTAGGGTTCAGGGTGGGTATGGGTTTATGGGGTGCCAGGATGACAATTTTAGGGGTCAGGTTGGGTATGGGTTATGGGTGCCAGGGGGGTAATTTAGGGTTCAGGGCGGGTATGTGTTTTGGGGGGCAGGGGTAATTTTAGGGTTCAGGGTGGGTATGGGTTTTGGGGTACTAGAGGGTAATTTTAGGGTTCAGGTTGGGTATGGGTTTTGGGGTACCAGGGGCGTAATTTTAGGGTTCAGGGAGGGTATGAGTTTTGGGGGGGGGCTAATTTTAGGGTTTAGGATGGATATGGGTTTTGGGGTGCTAGTGGGTAATTTTAGGGACCAGGGCAGGTATGGATTTGGGGTGCCACAAAAGAAAGAGATGGCTGTGGCACAACAACCCTATGGTGTATGAGATCATATGCGGCCTGCTTCCTGCCCCCCATGGTTCCTCCTGCGCCCCAGTGTTTCTTGTGCCCCACCTGGCACACATCATGTCGGAGTATGGTGATGACATTAACATTTTGCCCCCCCCTGGAAAAATTTCTGCGGACGCCCATGCTTGGACCCAGGACAAAACCCTGCTGGTCCTGCCATAAGTCATCCTCTACAAGGCAAACTCACCTGCCGCTTCAAGACAGAGGGAGCTTTGGACAGCATAACAGCTGGTCCCCCAGATAACCAAGCCAGAGCCACCCAATACAGGGATCCCCCATGGCACCCATTGGCAGATGGGCCTTGGCAACCAGGCAATAGCTTGGTCCACTGCCGCGGCTACCATTGCCCAGTATCCCCAGGGCTGTGTATTGGAGTACCTTGCCGGGTATGGACAATCGCTGTTGTGGGTGTCCCCAGCCTTCCAGTAGAGACTGTAGTACCCCTGCTGCAGCTTGAGTTATGTGCTTAAAATCCAATTCCACTCTGAATTTGCCTGCACTTATATCCCTGATGTCCAGGTTTTCTACCTCTTTTGTGGCCAAACATCATTCCTCCCCTACCCCAACACACAATCAACGATGATCAAAGGCACCCATCAAGTGCACCTCATACAGGGTTGGGAGCGAGGGGAAAAGAAGACCTCTGGTGCTTGAAACTCGCAGGGGCCATGTTGGCAGTAGTCAGGGGTAACCAGACAGCGATGTGCACTCAGGTAACCTTGGCCATTATTTATCCTGTCCTAACGCCCCTGCCGACTACCTAGGCAAACCCGCTGGTCATGAGGTAACCAAAGGCCGCTCACTGGGCAGAACGCAAAATTCAAAACATGGCCCCCACTGGCCATTAAATTTGACCGGTCCGATCCGGCCCACACCCAACTCCAGTGCCTGCGTTGCAGCACCTTGGCCCCTTGCCCAAAAGAAACATGTACGAATTGGAAGATAAAAGAGAGGTGATGAGTGAAATGCAATTTTACCTACTGTGTGGCGGGGTTCCTGTTTTCAATGTGGTATACAAGAAGGGTCTTTTGCAAACCCTCAAACAGGTTAACAGATATGAATTAGCTGTTATTTTGCATAAATGTATGTGTTACAATATATCCCTAACTGACTAAAGTCCTGCTGTTAATCACCCCAGGTTGTGCCCCAACCTCCATAATATAGTTCTGGGTGGAAAAGAATAGAAAAGAGTGGGGACTAGAAGTAAGATGGTAACACAAATCAGTACAAGGCACCATGCACTTTGAAATGAACTATTTTTTACTTTATATACACAACCCAAGGAGTATCTTATTTCATCACTATAATAATTCAATAGTTATAGGTTAGACATAATCAATCCAAACAACATAAACTCTTCAATGCAGGCTTGCTTCTTCCTTCTTTGGTTTATTTTCACAATTCAAGTGATTTCTTCAGTAATGTTTCAAAATATGTCCATAAAATTCAAATGATAGAAAAAATATATAACCACAGTTCAAATGATGGTCAAAATACAGCCAGTTCAAATGATGATCATAATACAGCCTACGCGTTTCGTCCCACATGGGACATCATCAGGGCTTTATGAAAAGTCACGGCTAATTTGTCTTCTTGATTCAAACTGTCCTGTGTTTTATCTCTCCACTTCACTTCTATCAATTTATGGAGATGTATCTAGTTATTAAATGTAATTCCAATCAAAAAGAATTTCCTAGATGCGGAAGAAGGATCTCCCAATTAGTGATACTGTTCACTATATAAGTAATTCAATCTCTTCAATTTGCCAATATTACTGTCTCAGTCAGCTTGCCACTTAGTTGCTAGGTGAATTGCCCACGCTTTCATCTGAAGAATATTCCTCAGTCCAATATTCCTTCATCCAAGTAAAGTCTGATTCTGCCGCATCGCTCCTTCGGACGACCCGCTCGATAAACCGTCAATTACACACCATTCCATCAAGGAATTTTTGCCTGCCAAAATAATACAATAACAAGCCTAAAACAGGGTGGAAGGTGCTTGTTATTACTTAGTATATGTCAGAGATGGCTGTCAGTGTCTAGAAAGTCATGTTAAATGCCAAATTGCCTTTAGGTTTGTCACTTAATGGTAGGATTGTGCTTGGTGTCAGTGAATATAAACAACGGGCCATCCTTCCGGAAAAGTGTTATAGACACAGTTTCTTCTGGTGCCTGAATAATGAGGTGAACTTCCTCTGTAGCTGTAGCAGTGAAACTAGGAGCTTGTTATATTAAAAAGGACAAATGTATATTTTTCACAGTCATTCTATTAACTGTTTGGGGTTTCCTGGCACCTGCCACAGAGTGCTTCTATTGCATTTCATCTAGTACATTTCTTTCAACTTTTGACAGAAACTATTTGATGAACACAAAGAACATCTTGGAAAGAAAGCATCTCTCTCTAAAAGAAACACACTCCATTACACAAATGCTTACTTGCTGTATAATCTAGAGAAGTGAACACATTAACTACAATTTTTTATAGTGTTATTCCAATAAAATGGTATAACTCGAAATAGTTAAAAAAAAAACAACCTTAAATAGAAATAAAAATTATTATAATGCATCTACCTTTAAATTTGGGTCAGTAATCAATTATTAAGCAGTTTGTTTTTGTTCTTTTTTGTCATTCTCTGTGGCATTTCTTCTACTCTGATGCTGGTGTGAATCATTTTCTTCAGCTACTAATGGCTTCTCTACCATGCTGCTGGATTTAAATGTTTCTTCTTTGTAGTTTACACAGGTTTCTTAACCAACTCACCAAGGCTGTTGATTTCTGATTTTTGTCAATCGTGTAATTGCTCAGTATTAAGAAACAAGGGAACCCTGAAAATCAAAGGGACCTAGGGTATAGGTATGTTTTATAGAAACAGCGGTCCCTTTCAAGAAGGGTATTATCGAGCAATGAGACACAGAGATACAATAATGTCTATGTCTTTGAACTCCAAATGGAGATTAATCAATTTATTTCATCAAAAAATATTTAAAAGGTATAGAAGTTGGACGTTATGTTAACAGAAAAAAGAGGAAGTCATGGGACTTCCAGAACTCAGGCATTACACAACATGTGGCTGAAATATCAACAAAGAATGATCCACAATTACAGAGTACCATTGCCCATTAAAATAACAAATAAACAAGTGAAGTCAACATACTAAGGTCAATGATGTTTTGATCCCTCGACAGGGTAGGGGATCATAAATCCGGGGCACAGTGAGTTATGCCTGAGAGATTGCCTGTCTCAGTCTGGGTAAAGTATCAGATAGGAAATGCACCAGGATACGGAAGATTCAATGCGGTGCGGGTATGTTCCCACCAAACACAGGAGCGACAAGGTAGGGGACCAGAATCGGCCTGCAAACAGTCTGAATTTCAATAATTGGGAGAATTCGCCCACAGAGGTGGTCCGATACAAAGCCAGAATCACATGTGATCAATCCCCAGTGCAATCATGAAAGCACTTAAGCATAGGAGTGATAAGGCGCAGACACCGAATCGGCTAGTGACCAGTATTGCAATAAAGACAGTAATCAATTATTAAGCTATTTGTTTTTGTTCTTTTTTTCTATCGCGGTGGCTTCTCTTCTACTGTGTTGCTGGTGCTGTTGGAAATGGCCCTTTTTGCAGGGTTATCCCCAAACATTTTGCTTCTTCCTCCTATTTTTTCCTGACCTGTGTTTGTTGGCTATAGGACTCTGGGCGCTTTACCACTGTTGACCAGTGCTAACGTGCATATGTTCCCTGTGCAAAGTGATATTGTGATAGGTTCTCCCTGATTGGAATATTTGTTTTACCAGTAAATCCCTAGTGAAATGCACTAAGTGTGCCAGGGCGGGTAGATCAAATGCTACTAGTGGGCTTGCAGCACTGATTGTGCCACCCACATGAGTTGCCCTGACAAGCGGTCTCAGGCCTGCCACCGCAGTGCCTGTGAGCAGTTTGTTAACTGCCATGTCGACTTGGCAAGTGCACCCACTTGCCAGGCCTTACCCATCCCTTTTCGTACACATAGGACACCCTTATGGTAGGGCCAAGGTACCGCCCTGGGCAGGGTGCAGTGTATGTGAAAGGTAGTACATGTACTGGTCTGTGTAACATGTCCTGATAGTGAAATACTGCCAATTTCGCATTTCACTATTGAAAGGCTATCTTGACCATAGGACAGAATGGGTGATGCTTTGTAACATTTTACAGGCATATCTTCCCATAGGGATCAGAATGAACATGGAGTTCAGTACACCTGAACTTAGAATTTAATAACACATCTTTTAGTAAACATGGTTTTAAAATTTTGTGTTTGAAAATACCTCCTTTAGAAACTGGCTATTTTCTTGTTCAACCTTCCTGTGTGCCTGTTTGTGGATTGACTGTCTGTCTTTGGAGTGACAGGGGCTGCAGGGGTGCCATAGGTCCAGGAGTCTGGATGAGTCAGCACTTGGCTGAATAAGCCTGATCTGCATTTAGAGTGGTGGGAGGAGTAGCACCTGTACCTTAATAGGGCTGGGCTGGCCTTCCGCAATGCTGGCTACGCCCCCCTGTGGTGTGCCTGGGACCAATGCCAACACTAACAAAGGATGTTGTTGTGCACTGGCAGAGTGCCCCCAGAACTGGTTTGAACTGGGCTGAGAGCCCCTTTTACAAAGAGAACAAAGACATTTTGAGGTATAAGTATTAGGCCTAAAAAGCCCTCAACTTTAGATCATTCCTGGAATTCAAGAGGAACCTTTGCCAAGGAGAAGAGCTGGAGAGACTGAGGAGAAGTACTGCCCTTGCTGTGTGTCTGGGGTTGGCCTGCAGTTGCTGTTTCTGCCAAGGAATGGAGAAGGACTTTTCTGTGTGCTGTTTCCATTGCTTGAAGGAGATCTCCAAGGGCCTGAAGTGAGCTGGCCTCCTGTTAAGAATTCTCAGGGACACAAAGACTTCACCCCCAGCTCCCCTGAGCTCTGCTGTTGTGAGTTCTGACCTCCTTGAGGTGCCTGTGCCAGTGTTGGGTCTTTGGAGGTTGTTGCTTCTGTTTGGGAGCTGGAAGAAAGAAGGAACTCAAAAAACTGCCGGAAGCGACGCATCACCTCTGGTGTGTCACGCATCATACTTGTGCACCAAGTTTTCCACACATCACCCGCAGACCAGAACCATCTTGGATTTTGACGCCTCACTTCCCTCTATAGCTTGGATTCCATGCATCACTTCTCCTGTGTGCAGCAGAACTTTCGCCTCGCCTCCCCAAGGACTCAGGAACTGATGCATTGCTGTGTTTTTCAATGCTTCCTTTCTCTGCGGCTTCTTGTTCTTGAAACCTTTTGAAAGGCATATTTTTAATTGTGTATGTTGGATTTTTGTCATTTTGGTCTTGTTTAGTTTAGATAGAGAGTGTTGGTACAAATACTTTACACATTGCATTTGGGATAAGCATGTCTGCTCGTGCCAAGCTACCAAGGGGGTGAGCAGGGGTTAGCTAAAGTGTGTATCCTCTTTACCCTGACTAGAAGCAAGGGTCAATATTTGGACAAAGGTACCTACCTCTGCCAACTAGAGACCCCATTTTTAACAGGTGCCAATAATTTTCTATCAGGGCTGATGACTTCTGTACCATGCTGCTGGGTTTCAGGGTTTCTTTTTGTAGCTTGCACAGGTTCCTTGACAAACCCACACAAGCTGATGATTTCAGATTTTTGTCTTCTGTGTAAGTGCAGTAATTTGATGAAGTGTTTTGTTTTCTTTCCAGCATGTGATTGGAGTATTTCAGCATATATTTGGAAGAGTTTCTTTCCATTCCTACAAACATTTTGTACATTTGTTCATCATTATTTCCAATGATGTCTTGCAACAAGGTTTAATATCGTACCTTGGTTACCGTTGTAGATGTACTGACTGTGGTTCAAGACTATTACATAAGTATTAAATGTATTTGTATAGTTTTATATAACATATTGTCAAGACTGTGTGGAGGCTATGAGAACAGGCAATGTCATTGCAACTTGTCATGCATATTTACATTGAATTCGCTTTTTTGTCAGCATTGTGTCTCCCTAAGAACTCCAAGGCTGTTGCCTGAGAACACATCAAGGTTGTCTTTTCAATAAAAATTCCTATGTAGCATTTCTGATGTTCTGAAGTGCAGTGAATAATAACCATGTACCGAATTCAAGTTTTCAGTCCACTTTTCTGGGTATAAAACTTGTGAGGTGCCTATCCCGACATGCGTCAGTGTCGAGCTTACAAGTTACTGAGCTATTCTGACAGCTTTTGCTAAAGTCGCAAAAGAGATCTAAAGTTATTTGAATATATTATGTAAAGGTGTGTAATGCAGGTATGATGTATAGTAAGAATGAAGTCCTATTTTTTTCTATAACGTTACGTTTTACTATTAAGTTTTTTTTTCATTTTAAGGTAATGCTTTTTAAAAATAAAAGTATGATCACATAAAAATAGGCATTGCCTATGTATCTGGCTTCATTGAGCCAACACATGAAAACAAAGGCCTGCACAATTGCTGTTTGCATGTGTTAGCACATTGATGCTGGACTTGTTGACTTCCTCAATGCTTGTAATTTTTGGAACTAGTCCAGAGATGGACAAAGCAAAGTGACTTAATCAAGTAAGTTAAGCCTTTCCTGCCTGAGATCTCCATACAAACATGTCCACTTTAATAGTGCTTGTTTATGCATGACCATAAACCCTCAGTCTAATTTCCTTTCTCTTTTACTGTCATGTTTAGATTTGCAATTTCTGCTTGAAGCTCTTGTTGTTTTCCTCCTCTTCCCCTTTCTCTCTCTGATCATTTATACACCCCCTGTAGATTTGTTATTCTCCTTAGTACATTATTTTTAATGTGTTTCAAATCTTTGGTGTCCTCCTTTTCACTACTTCTCACACGTGTATCCCACCTCTGTTCCTATTATCTCCTCATGGTTTGCTTTGTATCTTCACCCATCATTTCAAGCTTTATGTGTGTGTTTTCTCTTGTGTTAGATTTTCCAAACCTTTTCAATGCTATGTTTGCTTTACTGTTGCCTCAATTGTGTTGTTTTTCTGTTCCTATTACTTCTCATATATTTTTTGTTAAATACAAACCCCCATCCCCAGTTGTGACTTTGTCAATTTACTTTTACAACATTCTTGGCCTGGTTTGCACTTGATAAAAACCTGCAATAAATGAGTCAGTAGAAGGGGTGGAAAAAAAAGCAACATAGCCCTATTTGACATAACCCTTGGTAATGAACTAGGAAGTGGAGCATCTTAGTCATTGTAACCCCAGCATGCTCTAGTGGTTTATTTGAAGAGCCATCCGGGACTGCAAATCCAGCAGGTTTGTATGAGTTAGCCTTTCACAGCCACAAGTACCTGGCTTTCCTCTAGGTATGGCCAGTGGTTTATCTTTTTCCCAACCTCTTCTCTATCCTGATCTTTAATCTGATCCTAAGAACATAGGCTTTCCACACCGTGGAGCTAGAAAAGGAGCTCCTTCTAGTCTTACATTTCACAACTGAAGTGTGTAAAGTGCAACATTCTCATTAGGTTGATGCACCATTTGAACCCCACTTCCAAGTGAGTTTTAATGTCAGGGATTAACACTTTACCTAGAATGGATGCACTTTAAATATTGTTGGAAAAAATTGATGCTGACGGATAATAAAAATGTTCTTCACTTTCAAGTGGAAGGGCTCCTGAGAGGAGGGACAGTTTTCGACAAAGTGAAAGGGACTTAAAAGTGCGTCTTGAGTAATATCTTTGAATGATTTCACTAGCTTAATTTTCTTCAGTTTTTCTATTTCTTTTGAGGTACAACAGTACAATGAAATCATACCATCTGACCTCCTCCTGAGACTTATTATTAGTTGGAATATGGCTTTTACACAAAGAGTTTTGTTTTTACTAAAAACATGCTCTAAATATGTAGTGACCAAATTCGCTAAAGGCCTCCCCACTTGAGTTGGAGCCCCTGCAGTCTTGGCGGGGGTAAGGCACTCATGATGAGACATCCGCAATTGCAGTTTCTCATTGCAGAAGTCCGCGCAAGGGTATGAGCCCCCCGCCATGACTGCGGGGCATCCACCTCAAGTGCAGAGACACTTTATAAATAGGGCCCATTTAATGCATAACAAAAAATGCATTATATACAAGCCGTTGGTAACAGTATCTCCTAATTTTTTAAGTTTTTTCAAAATCAGGAATAAGACGAATAACATAAAGAACAACTGATTTATAGCACACACCCTTATTGTCTTGCATAGTTTGCAGCAACGTGAAAAGACAGCATGATGTTGATATGCAGTTCCATTACTTAAAGCCACGAGCATAATGGGAGAAGGCATTTGCCTTGAAACCCATCACTCCAGTTAGGATTCTTAGCTTCGTTGTACCTAAGTGAGATGTGATATAAACTGATTTACACTTTTCCAAGATATTTAATTATACCAGAAAAAGCTGTTAAATATTTCTCCTACATATGGTGATGCGGACAGCCATCCTTTAGGCCATCACTGCCTTTGTTGTCATTATCACCTGCATTTCTGCAAATTAAAACAATATAGCCGTATAGGGCATTTTGCCATATCACGATTTCATATTGTATTGAACATGTTGGAGTTAAATTCCACAGATAGTGTGGCATACATAGGAATTGTCTTTTACATAACATACAATTCCATTCCTTCTATCAGTCCCCGAAATTGAACTCCTAGGAATGCGACAGGGATCACCTTTGTCATATTTACATTTATAGGGGCAACATGAGAAAAACATTCAGTCATCCTCATGCAAAAACAATATATTTAATTGAGCCTATGATTTTGGCATTTTACCATACGTTTCTTATCAAAAAGGAGTGTAGTTAATTATTTATAGATAGATTTATGATTTGATGGCCTTAGTTTCACCTTCTTTTTTAAAGTTCCTGCCAAACACATCATTTATGTTATTTATAAGGAGAGGCTTAGACCTTGCTGCAATTTATGAGCAGAGAGCAACAAGTAGCTTTAGTAAATTCATAGTTGTGCTTACTAATGAGAACACACTTACTAGACATTTGGGATATCAATCAGAGTCCACACAATAAGGAACTTAGACATCTGCCTTGTCTTAATTGATTTCTAGAATACATTTGATAGGTAAGAGATCATCATTGATGTCAACTTTATCAAATGTGTCCATGAAATCAACAAAACATTAATACCACTATTAATTCGACCTCACAAACTCCTAGATTAAGTCAATGGTTACACACTAGTCCATTGTCAATAATGTTCTCTATTTACTGCTTGTTTATCCAATACTCCAGCTTTAATCACATAATATTATTAGAAGAGCCATTTCCAAATAACAGAGCAGTGATATTTGTTGGATTACTTAGGGATCAACTTGTTGCCTTAATTAGAATAGTATTCACTATTTGGTAGCTCAACCAAGAACAGGATAATATCCTAGAGTAAGGAATATAGCTAAATACAATGCTCGGAGCCAGCACGGAGACTCACCATTCCATGTCAATCCTAAGTAGGGGGTAGAGATGCTGTGTGTCTGAGTAGTCGTAGTAACTTACATGTGTTTCTTAAAGAGGTTTTATTCTACATGAGGTGAATACATTAACTGACAGCTTATGCACTATGGGTATCATCCCTTCAAAACGTGCTGCATGAAAATCAACCCAAAAATCTGCTCAAATTTACTGCGCTCACCAAGTTAAATATGTGCTGAAAGCCGGAGTAGACTCAGGATACAGTTGTTGAAACAAGAGTTTGCTGATGTGTGTTATGAACACCCCACACTGTCCACTGTCCACAGACTCGCTTTATCAGATGAAAGAGGAGGGATATAAACAGGAAAAAAATAAGTATGGGTGGAAATCACAAACTGTACACTTTGGTAATGAGTTCCAGAAATCACTACCTATAAAGAAAAAGCTTGTTTCAAAACTGCTAATATTGAATTGAGGCATCAATAATTTTGCAACTTCATCAATGAAAACTGAACTACTCATTTAAACTAGAGGATAAGCCTAATGTCTAATAATTTAGTAACTTGCAGCATGATGTGCCAAGACAAACTAAATATTAATACACAGTACATCGAGGCCCAGCTTTAGAACTGTATCACGCAATGCAATGCAGCAAGGTAAGTTGCTGTTCTGCGTTGTGTGAATGGGAGAGAGCCGAACAGCACCCTATCTACAAAGATGGGACACTTTTCTGTTCTCTTGCCGCAATTGCACAATTTATACTGCCTACGTGCCAACTTAGACACCCTTGCAGCATAGTGCAACGGTGTCTGTGTTGTGGTCAGTATACTTTTTGTCAAAGAAGTGTTCCTCCCTGCATACACACTTTACTGAAAGGGAATAAAACATATATATATATATATATATATATATATATATATATATATATATATATATATATATATATATATATATATTACCTACTGGCGGTCGCCAGTAGGTATATATAGTTAGGATTTTTTCTCTATGGGTTTTTTGAAAATTCTATGTCTAATAACTTTGGCGTTTGTGGACGGAATTGGCTGAAATTTTCAGGAAAATGGCACATTTTGTTTCTGAGCAGCCCTTGAAAATTTGGGGGGGGTTCGTCCAGTGGGGGCCGAGAAAAAAGGGGGGTCCCAAAACGTGTTTTTAACATTGAGTTTTCCATAGGGCGGTTGGCCTCACTTTTAGCCCGAACGGCTGAATGGATTTGCACGAAACTTGGCAAAATTGTAGGGACTGGTAGCCCGATGTGCCTTTTGTAGGTCTCAATATATGTGCTCCAGTGGATTTTGAGAAATTAACGTTTAAAAAAAGATATATATCTGTAACAGCGGACCGGGCAGCGCACTGGTTCGCGGACTTTTCGCGCAACGGAGCTTTGTGAAGCGAAGCTGATTGGTTCTCCGGCGTCTGTCAACATTCCAAACAGTCCGTAGCGGCCGCCATCTTGTCTCTCGGTAGGATCGAGAGACAAGAGGAGGTCAAAACAAAGGGGGAAATAACTATAAGGGGGCATAGTAGATCCTCGCTGACCCCCTAGGTTTGATGTGGAGGTTTTAAAAGGGCCCCGCGGGGCAAAAAAAAATAATAATAATAATAATTGAACGGCTGAATGGATTTGCACGAAACTTGGCAAAATATTAGGGACTGGTAGCCCGATGTGCCTTTGCTAGGTCTCAATATATGTGCTCCAGTGGATTTTGAGAAATTAACGTTCAAAAAAAGATATATATCTGTAACAGCGCTCCGCTTCGCGTAACGGAGGTTTGCGAAGCTGATTGGTCATTCTGTCACTGGGCTATAGTTGGGCTACATCTGGCTGATATTTGGGCTACATTTGTTTTTTTGTGTGTCTGGCGGCCATCTTTGGGCTACATTGGGCTACATTGGGCTTCATTGGGCTACATTCGGCTAATTAGCAAATAGCTCATCGCAAACTAGGAATGGTAAAGAATCGCTATTTATTCCTTAAAGTTCGCTATTTAGGAAATGCAAATAACTTTGATGATACATATGGCGGTTCATCTCTAACAAGATAAGAAGCATAGGGATACATTTATGATGACTGGCGCATCACCAGGGATGTGTTAGTCATTTTGTGCCGCTGTTCCGTCACCTATGGTGTGCTGCATTTACAATGCGGCGCATCATGGGGCAAAAACAGCACAGATGCGTGATGTATCTGTGCCGTAAAGGTGGCGCATTGCTGGAGTTGTATCGCAAGTGTGATGAAGCTCCAGCAAGGGTCGGGGGTGCCCCTGTCGCAGGGTTTCTGTTCTCACACAGAACTGTGGACAGAGGATTGGAACCTCGGCGAATGCATTGCTGGAGTTGTATCGCAAGTGTGATGAAGCTCCAGCAAGGGTCGGGGGTGCCCCTGTCGCAGGGTTTCTGTTCTCACACAGAACTGTGGACAGAGGATTGGAACCTCGGCGAATTAGGGTGTCCCAAAACTCACGTTAGTAATCAAAAACTCCTTAGCAAGCTAGGTACAGTGTCACATTGGATATAACAAACTCTCAATGTTTAGACAATCCAGAATATGAACTTATAGTACCTCAGGATACGTGGAACTCATGAACAGTCGGTCGTTATAGATTTCTTAGAAACCAGAACATGGAGTTAAGAAGAACAGATGTGTATTTGAAATGTTTATTTACTAATGCCGTCTTCTCAGGCGTAGTACCTTAGATAATAAAAGTACACATATTATCAGTAGCAAAATTACCAGCATAGTTACTAGTACATAAAAAGTGAATGGTGATAGTATGTTAACATGCTGTAAATGAATAAGAGTTAGCAACACTTATAAGCAGCCGCGGGCCGTGGAGGGAGTTACGGTGAGGCAGGGAGGCGGGGAGGGGGAGAAGCAGGGTGGAGAATACAAGTACACATATTATCAGTAGCAAAATTACCAGCATAGTTACTAGTACATAAAAAGCGAATGGTGACAGTATGTTAACATGCTGTAAATGAATAAGAGTTAGCAACACTTATAAGCAGCCGCGGGCCGTGGAGGGAGTTACGGTGGGGCAGGGAGGCGGGGAGGGGGAGGGGCAAGGTAGAGAGGGCTCCACCCTGCTTCTCCCCCTCCCCGCCTCCCTGCCCCATCGTACCTCCCTCCACGGCCCGCGGCTGCTTATATCTCACCCTCCCTAATACACACATTATATTATTTGCTAAGAAGGTCTCTTTGTGTTGGTTTAGGGCGTGCCCATACTTTAGTGTCTTAGATTTGAAGGAATCACATCAGCATACACCAGCTCTCTCTTCATGTGAACCGCATCAACTGTTGTGTATGTGTGTTCGGCAAAGCAATATAAAACCCGCCTCATGCCCAGAATTGGCAGAAGTTGCACTTATGTTATGAGTATGAAGTCGTGGAGATCAGACCTCATAACAATTCTGTATCGTGTTGTTCTTGAAACTTTAGCACTCGCTGTACAGATATAGTTTAACAAGTAAAGCAGATAGTAGACCAATAACATATTATTCTCATGTAAACCACGATGAACTACTAGGTGGAAAGCTAAAGCAACAACTAAGTGTCGTGTGCAGAAGTTGCAAAAAAGGAAAAATGGCGTTTAAACCGGTAATGAGCCCATGCTAACTTAACACGGTGTAAAGATATCCAGGACCTAGATGACACCTCCTCATGATCCGGAAACGAACTGAATAAGATAATAGAAGTGCCATCTCATGAGAGCAGATTGCAAGTTTATATGTGGACGGTCCGCAAGGTAAAGCATTAAAAACTAGGAAAATTTAATGCTAAAGAAAAATAAAACAGCCAAGTACTTTATCGAGTCTTAAGCCAATAGGCAAGGTAAATAATAAAAACTTGACAAATAAGTCAATGAATTGTCAATGAAATGCTAGTACTCAGCATATCAAACATGAAAAAGGTCTATGACATAACTGTGTATGCAAAATAAGCTGCAACAGCCTCCAATAGGAAGTCACCGTCTTCATCCGAAAACAGTTCAGCCATCCAATTTAAAAGCGGAAAAGAACATACGTGCTCTCCCAGCACCGGATCCTCTATCACCATCAGAGGACAGCTCGGTGGGTTTTCAAGAAAGCTCTGTTCCAAGAAAGACTGTGCTGCCGCCAGTAAATTCCAGGGACCAAGTAGTCCATGCATCAATGCCACAGCCATAATCCTTTCGCCAGGACAAACCAACTCGTGAGTAATGATAGGAGTCATCAGCTGATTAAAGTCGACGTCAGGAGAAACCGGTCCGCAGAGACACAAATCAATGGCCCAATCGAAATCACAGGTCAGGCAGTGAAATACAGGCTGGACACAGGTGAAGTAGGAGAACCGAAAAGATAATCCATATGCCGTGCTTAATATCGCCAACGGCATTGTGCCATAATATTCTAGCATGCGATTGCGGAACAGTGTCAGCAGCTGCAGGGTCGGAGGTTGCATAGGAGGGACATCCATATTTAAAAATGTAAAAAAGCACAAGAGCGTCCGCTGGTAATGCAAGTAAAAATGCCAATCTACGAACCAGAGTGCAGAAAATACAATGAAAGGAAGCAGGGATGACTCCAAAGATTTTCTCAAATGAAGTCACGAGACCACTGGTAACAACTTTAAAAAAGTGTGCCAGGGACTTTGTGGAGGATGCGTTAAAGATAGTCGGAAACATGTTGCTGAAATTGAAAGGCAAATCTTAATTGAAAAGGGTGTGCACCTCTGTATGGGTGTTCGCTATGTGAAGTACGAAAGTTTCACGGGCCGAACTCAAGGCCACCTCTCTCTGAGACAAAAGAGCTCTTATTCTTGCCATGCCGTTGAAACGTGTCCCAAGGTTGGTATTTGTGGCCAGATTGAAAACTCCCTATGTTCATGTGTGGGAGGAAATAGAACATTTCTGCAGCAAATAACCCGTTCACTTACTGTTACGATAAAAGGAATACTTTTAATTAACTCAGAACAATCTTCATTATTGAGCATCAAATAACTACCATTTTCCAACAACTTGAACGTGGGGATGATAGCAGGAACTGGCGTGCCTTGCAACACGCAAGCCATATTTGGTCGGTGTTTGTTGCATGAACCGTGTAACTGTATGTGCCTACACATTAGTGAATGATCTGGCGTCTCAGTGCATTCCTCTCCATTCAGATAAACTTCTTGATCATCTTTGAAACATCTGTATGTGTATGGAAGCGACCAGACCTCATGAAGAAAAGCACTACCTAAAGGTTCATAACGACCTATTGGTATATATTTCATACAATTTGAAAACTTATATAAAGCAAAAGGCAGCGTTATTAAACCGTGGATAAGGCATGTTGCCAAAAAACCCGCAATCCTCTGCTGATGATGTCACTGAGCATGTCATGAATGATGTAATATGTGACATCATCAGCAGTGGATTACGGGTAATGGTATCTCTAGTTTACTCCCTTATAGCTGTGTTTCTTTTAACATAAGTGTCTGTTTCCTTCCCTTATACTTACTGTTTTTGGTTCGCTTCCGGTTCGCGTACCAGCGAGCGAACTAGGAAGCGAACTAAGAGAAATAGAGGTTGGCACAATTCCAAATATTGTACCAATTTTTTAATAACGGGGAGGTAGTTCTGAAAAGAACTTTTTTTTTTTTTTTTCTGAACATTTTTTACTGTTTTTGAATTTTTCGGAACAGTTTTATATTTTTTTGGGTTTTTCTTGGAGGGGGCAATGAAAACGATTCATTGTAAAGGGCTCAACAGGAGCAACAAAACAAAAAAAAGAAGTATTTATTATTTTGGGCGTTTCGGACAAACTTGCATATGATAGTCAATAGCTCTGTTGATCAGAGTGATGCTTTTTTCTCCGTAGGAAATGAATCCATCGCAAAATGCGCAGATGTGTTTTACATCACCAAATCTCATTTGTATATTTGGCACCATCTCCCTGCCCTCTGGTCCCGTTACTTCCGGTACAACAGATCTTCTGGCCATAATAGGGAGATTATCTAGGTCGTTCCGAAACTGTGCAGCACTGTAGTTGTTAGGATGCCACCTAGTCATATGGCGATGCATTGTGTAGTTTCCGAAACTGTATTTTTTGTCGGTCCCTCTGGACAGTCTATCTTGACATATAAGGCAAGTTACGTATCTTGCATTTACTTTTTTCTGACCTTTGGGAATTTTAAAAAATTGCCAAATGAAGTTTTCTTTCCGGTGAGACGTCCTGGGCTGCTCAGGCAAAAACTGCCTCTCTTCGTGCTCGTCCTCCTGTTCCTCTTCTTCTTCTTCTTGTTGAATTAGAACTTGAGCAGGTGGTCCACTCTTCCTTGGATGTGGTGGAGGTGGTGGGGAAGCACCAGCTGAAGCTACTAAAGAAGCCATTGCTCAGTGATCACAAAGGGTCTTTCTCTCACAATGATGAAAGTCAGAGTGAGGAAAGAAGGAGGGATTTTCATCATTTGGGAAAAACAAGAGTTCTCAACCAATCAAAAGTGTTCATTTTAGATTATATGACCTAGTCTTACATCATTAGGAAACCAAAAGTGAAATGAACCAATGAAAAGTGTTATTACCAAGTCACATGACTTGCTGTGTTTACGTTAAGCGCTTTGCAGGGCCTCCCGGTTTGCTTCCAGAAACCTGCGCTTTGCGACTCGCTTCGCGTACCAGTTCGCTAACGTAGCACGTCATATGACGTATCACGCGACAACGTGAAACGTCATGCGGACGGGAGGCGTCACGATGTTGTTTTCTAACGCGGCACTTGCGGTAAAGAAACGTTTACCGGCTCGCGGTCTATTTCGCGGCATCAAGGTCAGCTAACGGGAAGCTTCCCGATTCGCGAAGCGGGAACGAAGAAAAAAAAATATTAAAAAAAAAAATTATTCATAAACATATAAAATATATTTTTGGATTTAAAGAAGAATACATTTTACAGCTACAGATATTAGCTGTTAAAAAACCAATGAAATTCACAGAAAAAACCATAGGTTATAGACCATATATAGTTAGGAATTAGCATTTACAAAACCTTGAAAATTCACTGAAAAAACCATAGGTTATAGACCATATATAGTTAGGAATTAGCATTTAGAAAACCTTATTTTACTCACACAAAACCATTGAAATTCCATATATAGTTAGTTGCACTAACTATATATCGCGCACCCGCAATCCACTGCTGATGATGTCACATATTACATCATTCATGACATGGTCAGTGACATCACTGATGACATCACTGATGACATCTCAAATGACATCACTGATGACATCACTGATGACGTCTCATTTGGCATCATTCTTGTGCTAATACGATAAACTTCTTCAGACTCTAATATAACCTTAGATACACTCAGTGTATACAGACACTCACACACTGCCACTCATCCATGGAGTTACTCACACACCCAGTCAGTCATGCAAAGAAACAATCTCACCTCCATTTCTTCAACTATACAGTTATACACACCTTACTTATTGAAACATATACTAACACATATTTACTCTCTTATACAATCCCTGATACAAGTTCACAATGATCGATACAACCACTCACTCAGTGGCTCTCATGCACAGTTATTTATATATGCCAACTCTCACATGTACTGTGTTTTACATATGTACTTACTATGACATGTAGCATTGAGATATCCATTCACTCATCAATACACTCATGCACACAGTCAACTGCCCATGTAGCTGTTTCCACATGCACTCTTGAACTCATACACCTAGTGAATAAACTGCTCACACATCTATGCACAGAGTCACACACCTTCCAGCCACCCCCACACAAACTCAATCTCCCATAGAAATACTTGGGCAACCAATTAATAACACATATAGCCTCTCGTATAGCTAATGATCAACACATGCAGCAGTTTACATCACAACAGACATAATGATGCACAAATTAAGACAGTTTAGTCACTAACCCGTGCATTCAGTAAGACGCATTTAATCACTCACTCATACAGTCAATCACGCACCTACTAAAACCTTCATTCAGACACTTATACATCCACTCATTCTTCAATATGTAAAACATATTTAAACTTTACAGAAACACATAATCACTGGATGTTGTCATCAGTGATGTCATCAGTGATGTCACTGACCATGTCATGAATGATGTAATATGTGACATCATCAGCAGTGGATTGCGGGTGCGCGATATATAGTTAGTGCAACTAACTATATATGGAATTTCAATGGTTTTGTGTGAGTAAAATAAGGTTTTCTAAATGCTAATTCCTAACTATATATGGTCTATAACCTATGGTTTTTTCAGTGAATTTTCAAGGTTTTGTAAATGCTAATTCCTAACTATATATGGTCTATAACCTATGGTTTTTTCTGTGAATATATATATATATATATATTTCTCCTCATTATGCCGGCCTCAGGGAGGCACAGGATTTTATAACAAATCCCTGTCTATAAGTCTTTGTAGATATGGATTTGCGTCAACATCCATGAGTGAATGCATGGGAATAGCCATGCCCCAACCATGGAGCATCTCTTTGGCACAAATTTACATAAGGCAGTTCATTGCACTGCGTTGTGTTACTTTGGGGTACCATCAAACGCAAATCGTGATATGCGTAGGACTGTAAATACCATCTGAAAACTTTGTGCTGGGTCTGCATTAATAAAGTAATGCAAACCTGATGCAAAGAGTCTGTAAATATGGGCTCACCTATTTAATGCTTCAATCTACCAGTTTTTAAGACATTCTGTGGGTTAAGTAGCATAGATAGTGGAGGGGGATCCGCAACCTCTATAGAATACTATTTATAGTCCACCCTGGCTATCTAGGAGCTTCCTACCAGGAGCCCTTCGAATGCGAGCGCTTTGTCAAGATCTTGATGGGTGGCTGGTCGTAGATTGTTTTTCAATGGGCCACCATTCCATGTGAAGGAGCTAAGGGCCATATGTATCAAGAAGGCTCTTTGCGATTCCCAAATAGCGATTTTTACGGAATCGCAAAATGCTATGTATGTAGGATTTGCAATAAATTTTGCGAATCCTACATTTTCCTTAATTGCGAATCTCAAATTGCGATTCGCAATTAAGAAATACCTCCCCATTCATTCCTATGGGCCTTGAGGCCCATAGGAATGAATGGGGAGACATTCTCAATTTGCGATTAGCAATTAGCGAATCGCAAATTGAGAATGCAATTTCAAGGTTGCAAGGGTGTCAAAAGGACACCCTGTTGCACCCCTGAAATAAGCATGGGTGCACATGTGGCACACATACATGCATTTTTCAAAGAAATCGCAAATTACCAAAAACTTGAAGTTGGCTGTAATTTGCGATTACTTAAGGCCAAATTGCACTTTTTTGGTGCTTCTTACATTGCATTTAAGGAATCACAAAATTTGCGATTCCTTAAATGCAATCGCAAAATAAGGAATTGCAAATTTTGCGATTCCTTATTTTGCACCACAAATTTGCATAATACATACTATTTGGCCAAATTGCATTTGCAAATGCCGAAATTCAGTGAATTTCGGCGTTTGCAAATGCAATTTGACTTGATACATATGGCCCTAAGTACATGACTGTGATGCACAGTCGTATTTGACATTCAGAGTACGTCTTGAACAAAGAGGTGGATCAACCCCAGTACATTGGTCTTCTTTGGACATGGTTTTTTTTACATAGCTTTGTCTTTTTTACCAATGTTAACTTGCTTTGTCTGTTTTTCTATTAATCTATATATATTTTTTCAAGCACTTACTGCATACTTTCTTACTTGATCCAGTCTGCATTTCCGTTCTTTTAGAGTTAATTGCATCATTTTCAGGCACAGTCGCCACAGGAAAAAGTTCAGACATTTTGCTGTAATGTAGCAAAACGTTCTTTGTGCATTTTTTGATCAATACATTCTTTGTTTAGTAGGCGTCCTAGAGGGAACATTAAAATTGCTTTCAAAAGCAATAGTGGCTGGTCGATTTAAAAGAATACTCCAAATGAAGGCTATGAAATGATCATAAAGTCATGGTATTATAAATGAACAAGCTCCATTGTTACCAATGCAAGGGCCTTTATGCAACAGAATTATTGACTATGTCTTAAAAATAAATGTTATATTTTTGACAAGGTCGATATGGTACGAGTACATTGAAATGATGGCCCTGGAACATATCTTTGTTTGCTTGTTTTAAGAGACATATTTGTTGTTTGATCTTGAAACAACAATATAACAAAAACAAAGAGAATACATTCAAGGCTGGATTGACTTTATGGACCCAAAGAAGCATCCTTCTAAATACAATAGGCTAAAGATGGCGGCCCTCCGAAGCGGATGGGCTTAGTCTTCGTGAGCCATCCAGAGCAGTTTTGGGCCCCCAGACAAGCCCTGAATATGGGCTGTACACCGAGGTTGTATTATTTATTTAGCTTTATATAGCGTGAACTAGACTCGAAGGTATCAGAGCGCTTTACAGAGATATCACAGCAGCAATAACATGAGATACATAACGAGTAAATTGTATTACTATGGGCTCAGATGCGGCTGCTGATATGTCGTATTGCGTGTATACTCGATACTAGTGTGACTAATTTAATGAAAATGGCAATAAAAGCATATATTTAATTAGATATAGGTCTGGTATTAAAACAATTTCCGTTTCTGCTTTTAGTTTCAATTCCTCTCACGGTGGCCTGCACATGCACACGGCAGAACGGCCACAGACTGCTTGTCGGGCGATAAGTATTCAGCTTGCAGGCACATTCCTCCCAGCGCCTGGGTTAATTGTCTATTTTACACATGTAGATTCGAGCATTTGGCAGACAGGATGATTGTTGAAGTCCAGCCCTGATTGAAATGCACATGGACACGTTGAAAAGCCCGCAGAGCAGACGAGGCATTTCAGCTGATGTTGAAAGATGGCCAAGGTGACACACCGATGGGCGGAGGGAGAGCATCCATACACTGCTCGGGCAATGCCTACAGCTCACACGAAATGTTGTGGGCCTTACAAAGAAGGGAAAGGAGAAAGATATTCAGATATTTTCAGGAATGCTTTTTTTCCAGTGGTTTGACGCACACGATGATTTCACATGCTACCCATGAATGCCACTAACTAATCCGATTCTGTCAGATCTGATCATCAGGAACCTTGCAGTAAAAATGAATTTCAATCAAGGCAGGCAGGTGACTCGGGAGTCAAAAGAAAATCCTCGACGGGAGATACCATTCTGATTTTCGGTATTAACTAGGAAGGAGAATGCCTTTGCAGAGGCCCGGTTAATCTTGTCTAGCACAAAAACGAAATGAGTTGATTAATATTCCAATGAAAAAAAGAGATAAAAAAATGTCTCCAACGTTTTGAATTATCCATGCTTTGCAGAATTGGAGAAATAGGCAAAATTGAAGGGTTTAGTTTCATGAACATATACTTGCATGCTTCCGTGGTGAATAACGTACTGAGCACTTATGTTGTGCTACAGGGCAATCAATACAAGTGGCAGTGAAGCCCGTTTCAATTGCACATAAAATAAGTTTTCTAAACAATAAACGAATAGTGTTATCTTTCATGGCATAAACAGTAGTGGCTGTCAGGGAACAAGAGTGGAGGGGCGGGGTGGTCGTGAGTGGTACACATTTTTTTAATAACACCTCCTTGCCGCATCTCGAACCCTCAGTTGTCTCTCCTCCATCATCCCTCGTCGTCTCTCTGTGGCTAGGAACTAGGAAGCACACAGGCTCCCTCCCGTGAGCCAATCACAACACTGCAATGCCGCATTGCGATTGGTCTGAGAGCCATGGCTCAGCACTCAGACGAGGAATGAGAGGCTAGACATGTTCCCCATCAGGCTCCGTAATGGAAACCTGGTGGGGAACATGCAAAGTGTACATGACCCTCCAAGCAGTTATGCCCACTTTGGAGTGCAGCAACCACTCCTCCTCCCAGACGTCATGAGAGCTCAGCCCCACCACGCTCAACCTGGCTGATACTAAAAATAAAATGATAAAAGCTGAAATACCTTCTGTAATTTTAATTTTATTCTTGCTTTTACACTACTCCGAGAGCAGTGGGGCAGCCCTCCTTCGCCTTAGCACAGGAGCTGCCACTGGGCATAAAGTTGACGTATGTGCAATAATGCAATTCCTCCAAGTGAATGCTTCCAAATAAGCATCAATTAGAAATGATTAGATGACCTTAAGTAACCTAAAATACCTTCCATACAAAAACTTGAACTACCCAGAAGAAACTGTAACTTTAGAGGCTAAATCTAAGGTACCTCACAAAACAACTAATTTGAATAGATGCCCACCATGAGGTGCATCCCATTACGGGATGCATAAACTTGACCCTTCTTTGCAAATATTTAAAGCCAAAGCATATAATAACTTATTCTAGCCTGTCCTAGCAACGCTCACTTTGTCTATGCCAAACTACTTACCTTGCTGGTGATATATACTTCATACTGTCACGCATGTGCTGCTGCAGAGCTCAAATATATAACACTACTACTAAACACTGCGGGCCTGATCACAAAACCTTTCTAACAGATACTATATCTTGTCTTTAGTATGTTGACTTGCTCTGTAGTCATCTTTGGCAGTAGGCGGTAATTGGTGCAAACATTTTCCACCACTGGAATACTAAAGCAGGCATCAGTAACTGGTAACGAGTGACAAAAATGTTTTTTTGTGTAAGTGAAATATGCTGTATTTTTCAGATGCTGTGCTTTTATGCAGAATTGCTTCAATATGATGTATTTGTGTTTTATTGTGATTGTTGTGTCGCATTATATTTTGACTGGATTACTTTGCTGTGCACTGTTGTGTTTCGATTTTGTTATTTTGCTTTATGTTACTGCAATGTTTTGTTGTTTACTTTGGTATGTCAACAAACAAAGCTATATTTCCAGCCAAAACCAGCACATTTTCAAAGTTACTCTAACAAGCAACCATTTACGTCTGTGTAAGTGGTAAAATAGCACTGCTTCAGTACTTCAGATATTTCAGACAACAGTCAGCCCAAAACAGTAGTAGATTATCTGTCATAACTTTGCCTCCCCAGTGCTCATTGTATGTGAAACATCACATTTTGTCAAAAATGTATCATCACATAGAGGTTCAAGTGAGCTCAATGTCTTCTTCAAGTACTAAACACATCCTCAACCTGTGTTATCTTATAAATCTGCTGTGTATTTCAAATGTATATATGCCTTATGCACCTGATTATTGTACTGCTTCTTGTATATATGTTTAGTCACTTCTGGCAACTATTGTATCAGCCTTTTTCACAAAAAAGTAGCAAGTGTATGCAGATGGAGATTTCAGTCTCCTCTAGCACATATTTTTTATACTTTCTGGACTTCACAAACATTCCCATGTGTGTATTGTAAAAATTGCCATTTGCAGGTTCCTAGCCGGATCCTCCTTCTGCTGAACAGAGGTCTCTATAGTAGATATTTCCATTATTTCCATTCAGGGAAATAGGATCCTTTGTGACAATGATAATTTTTTCTTCTCTGCAGAAAAAATATTTTTCCTTATGGAAGAAGCCCTTCTACTGCATCCTATCAAATCTGGTGTGATCCGTTCTTCTTACAATGCTCTAAAGGGATATATGCCATCCATTTACTGGAGTAAAAATGTGACCCTTTCGAGGGTAAGAAGAGGATTTTGTGAATGCCAAATTATGTCCATGACTGTGGTCATCCTCTAACTTACAAGGCTATCAATGCCTGTCACATCCATTGAGTGGAATTCTACAGGTGAGAACTCTGGACTCATGGAGGAGGTCTCCACGTAGATGAATATGCTTGCGCCTGCTAGGAATCCATTTGTGAATTCCTGAAAGGTGTAAGTAAAATAGATTCAATCATAGGCATGTGTTTACAACCATATTTACCTTTCTGAATAGGCTCTAAATCTTTTTAAAAGCCCTATAATTATAATGACACCAATCACAAATGTATATATTTTGACGTGTCTCACCTATGTTTTTATTATAATGTTTCATTCCACCTGCAAACGATGTGCACATTCTTATTATATTATCCTTTGTTGTAAAGTGCTCTTTACTCTTCAAGATCAAGTGGCTCAAGTTGCTCTGAATTTGAATACGATGATTAGAACAATTTAGAAGTCAAAAAAGATAAAGTCAATGGTCTCAAGCAACCTTGTGTCCAGAACTAGTGTAGTTGTAAAATCTGAAAAGTAACAGTGATTTAGATTTTGTACTTGGAGGAAGGGGTGTCATTGCTCTCTAGAAAGGGTGTCAGACACCAGTTTGCAATAACAGAAAGTCCTGTAGTAAACATCCATTTCATAGTTCCAGAAGGTAACAGCAACCTGAGGCATAAAACCAAACTAAACATTACAGAACTTAAACCATAGTACAGAGAATCATTCAAATAACGAGACCCCTTAAAAGTAATGCAAAGATAGAAGAGGACATCCACTTGTTTTCATTTGCCAGTAATATTCCATTTGTTGTTTTGCTTCATCGAGAATCTGGACTTATTCCTGAGATTTGGAGTCATCATGGCATCAACCTGATGGATTAGCCCCTCTTTCTTGGATTGTCTGAATTGTGGTCTCTCTAAATACCATATGTGATGTTTATCACTTTGGTTTGAGCAGGCCTCTTCGTCCTGACACAGCTTGTCAAATGATGGAAATGTCAGGTCCATAGGCACTTCCATAGTGTCCATAGAAATAGAATCAAATGAGTTCAGAAACTATTCCCAGTCTCCTGTTTCGAAGAAGAGAAAAGACTACCCATTTATGGTGACCCACACAGTGGGCCATATTTGATGCACTATCTGGGCAGGCCCTTGGTCATAGTGTGTGGGAAGCCTACCTCCTTGCAATGGCTTCCGAGGAAAAAATCCACAACTATCTGTATCTTGTGTCCCTCCAATGTAAGGGGGTGATGCTATTGTGCTGCTGAATGAGCTGGCAAACTTGCTTCTGGCATTTAATAGATGCCCTGATTAAACTAGGGTATGTGGCAAGTTCCCATAGGAGGAGTGATGGTGTAAAGAGATTCGAGGCATCACTCACCCATTTTTACAGACTCCTATAACCACCTCATCTCTGTCCAACCAGCATTCTTTTTCAGTCCATGATATGGCCGTTGTTTCTCACATCAGCTTAGGGGATCTTCCCTTGGTGGTGGAATTTCGATTGAATGAAATGTATAGCTCCTGCCCCTGTTAGGCCCTGTAGAGCTGCTGCTGTGCTGTCTTCATGCAGTCCCATGAAGAGCAGCATGTTGAAAGTACTGTAATGCAATCTATTACCAGTGTCAAATAGGTGGAGGTTGAACCTCTCCCAACAGTTGGGCCTTGGAATCACTCAGCTGCTCCTCATACTAGTCTCAGATACCACACGATCTTCAGGGTTCCCATAGAGAGAGAGCTCTTCAGTTTTTGGGCATTGAGCGGCACCATTAAGAGGAACAGGCTGCTGTGGGAAGGATAAGTGCCTTGGAGCTGCTTCTCTCCTGGACCACAGCTGTAAAAGTGTGCGGGCCAATAAAAACACAGGCCAACATACCCTGGAACTTCTGCTACCCCTTCTGATTATGCGCAAAAAATGGAAGTGCCAGTGACATTCTAAAAGTAGGTTTTCAGCAGCAACTGCCCAGCTCCACCTTTTTGGTCAATCTTTGCCTGTCATTTGCTCTATCAAAGGCCAAATATGTCGAGTGAGAAAATATTAAGTGATGTATTGAATACCCCTTAACGCCTAATCAAAAAACTAATGAGATGAGCTAATCTTTATGAACCAATGAATGTGATAACGCAAGATAATACAATTATTACAACTGGACAATATAGTATTATGAATTATGCATTAGTATATCTACTTGTTTTTATTAATTTGGCTGGCATAGTGTGGAGTTATGATGCATGAAAACTATTGTATCTATTTGAAAATCCTAAAGCATATGACGTTCCATACAAATAGATACACCAGATACCAATGCATAGTTTAGAAGATTGAACATAAAATAATTAAACAAAGAAAATATTATTTGGTTATCTGCATAAAAAATGTATGATTTGGATATTGTGACTTGTTTGGAAGGTTTAGTTCTAAGATGTAAAGAAAAGATTAATAGTAGTTTGGCCTGATTTAGATCTTGTTGGACGGCTTACTCTGTCACAACGGTATCGGATATCCTGTCCACCGAAATATATATCCCAAAGGATATAATGGGATTTATATTTCGGCAGACATGATATCCGTCAATCCACCAAGATCTAAATCAGGCCCTCAGTCAATTAATTATGTAGGTAAAAATAGATTAATTTAGAGCATTTTAAAATAGTAGATTGCTTATTTTCCTATTAGAAAAAAATGTTGAGGATGTGAAACGTGAATATTCTTTAATTTTAGATTTAGTGGTGAAATACTTTTTTCAAGCTGGTGTGATGTTCTTGTCACCTTATGCTGCTGATTTTAATACCAGTATGTTATTTATAAATATTTAGTGCCTGTATAGGAAAATGCCAATTTTTGCATATAACTTCCACTTTTGCGCACGTTATTGATGTTTTTTACTCTGTGCACTGGAATTGGGACTCTGCTAACCAGTGCCCAGTGCAGGTTCTCTGACCTCAAAACATGTCAAATTTGGCTGTATTCTAACCTCATATGTTTAACTCACCTATAAGTCCCTAGTACATGACACAAACTGTAACCATGGCCTGCAAGTTAAATGTCACTAGTGGACTGTAGCACAAATTGTGCCACCACTAGACGGACAGTGCAAAACATGACTATCACTGTAGCCTGTCTGTGCAGTTTTAAAATTGCTAATTCTACCTGTCAAAATAACCTCTGCTGGCAGACCTAAATCCTCTTTTTAAATAATAATAAGTAATCACAACATAGGACTTTATGCCCTATTAGGCCGGTAACTGCTATTTAAAATTAAGACATGTAAATAATACATGTAAAACATGTCCTTATAATGATGAGGTCCAACAAACGTTTTTCACTGTAGCAAAATTAGCTGTTCCATAGGAAAGCATTGAGATACAATATTATAATTAAATAATGGTATTTTACTTTAGGGAACAGGTCTAAAGTTCCTTTTTCGACTATTTAGAACATTTATCACAAGCCTGATTCACTTGTAATGTCAGATTTGTAGTATATATTTTACAAAAGGTTCTTTTACAAAGTCACATTTAACATGCCTAAAGCTCTAAAAGCCTATTTTCATGCATTTCAACTGTCAACCAGGAGCTGAATAGTTTATTTGAATAGGTTTGAACATACTCCAAACCTGAGAAAAAGGCCTTCAGGGTGTGGGTGGGTGTTCTGTTCCGCAGACAGAAAGAACATCTGGGAAATGGCAAGGAACATAATTAACTCCAAAGGGACCTTACCTGTCACAGGCAGATATACCTAGCACACAGGTCAGCCCAATCCTTCCCTCCTTACCCAGCTAGGAGCGAATCCCAGGAGGAGAGGACAAGCCTTCAGAACTGGTTTTGAGTGATCAAAAATAAGGGGCTCCCCATTTCATTGGCTACACCTTTATGGTGAATGCATGAGCTCTGTGCAGGGGAAGAAAGATTCAGCCATGATATGTTCAGGTGTAGAGGGTCACTGGGGAACAGTCTGCAGTAGGACATATAGGGGCTGCTGCAAAAGTGTGTAGGGTTACCCTGGGGAACCTTTTCCCTATTCAGAAAGATGGCCCATCTGTCACAACTAGGGTAGTGACAGACATAAAAGGGTTACATCTGGGCATACTCTTCCGACCACTACTGGACCTTTGGAAGAAAGAAGAAGGACTGCATCTGCCATTGAGAACTTCGAGGAGACCTGAAGGCTGGAATCTCTTCCACTTGTACATAAGACAAAAAGGAGGAATGCAAGGGTCAATTGGTTGACCTCCCGTTAAGCTACAGGGAGACAACATGCTGCTAAAAGACCTTTTCCTTCAGGGCGGCCCAGCTGACCAGTTTCAATTACATCTGCCCTGGACCATGCTGAAGGCTTCTGCTGGTGTGAATCTTGACCACAAAGTGCTGTGTCTAATGACCTGGGACCCTTGGCTGAGGCAAAGTGTGCCGCTTCTAGCATCCAGAAAAACCTGCGAATTAGAAACCTTTTGACTACAAAGACCTCTGGAGGACCAGGACAAGCCAGCCAAGTCTGATGAAGGTGTGTTGCCTGGTTGCTTGTGTTTGGAGCTTTCCTGCAGCAGAAAATCCCTTTCTGTACAAAGTTAATAAAGAGGTATCCAGCCTTGTGGAGCTATGTTTGGCTGCTGCTTTCTGCCTTGCCCCACTCGAGGTGTCCAAGCTCCAAAAAAGTGACTGAGTCCAAAGGTAGAAATCATCATCAGGCAAAGGCACCAAAAGGAACAGGCTGCTGATGGATCTTTCTGGGGAGCAAACTGTAAATCCTCCCACTCTGAGCTTTCCTGCCAAAACTTAACTGCTTCACTTGACTTGATTTGGAAAGCTCAGTGTACCATTTATAGCTAATATCTCACTCACCATGGGAGTAATGGACACCCCTGCAGGGCACCACCATGTGGTGAGCACCCCCAGTCTTCCATACATAACGGAGGGTTCCTCAGCTTGTGAGTTAGGGGTTATGGGTAGTGCGAGGGCCCCCTCACTGTTCCTTGCATGGGGTCTCCTTAGCTTGAGAGCTAGGGGTATAAGTAATCGGAAGAGCCCCTCACCATTCCTTGCAGCGGGGCCCTTGAGGTCTCCTTATGCCAGGAGACTAGTTAGAATCCTGGAACAACTGACAAAAATCTTCACAGGTTGTTAAACTCTGTACCATTAAATTGGCTAAGAGCAGCGTCTTTAATTACAGCACTTACAAAAAGGCAGACACGTGGCATGACCCGCTATAGAAAAGTGAGGTAACACAATGGCGGACGAAGGATTGGATCTTCAAGTTTCCAAGTATTTCTTTGTTACTAAGGGTCAGATTCTGATTCGTAGTTTACTACCCAGAGACATTAGAGAAGTAAGCACCTTTCTTCATCTTCACTCCATTGTCATGCAGCTTTTTGTTTATTAGGATATGCAGGCTGCTGTGCCCAATAAATGCGCCCCAATTATTTTCTTGATTAACTTTTCATACGCCCAAATTCGAAATAACAATATTTGGCTGTTTCAATACTGCATTTTTCATTGTCTACCTTAAATCTTTTAAAACTGCCACTGACCGATGCACGCTTTGCAAACTCACTTAATACAAAAACACAACCACAAATCACCACCGTAAAATGTTTTTGGATGAAAGATAATACTAAGACATGATGGCATCTATGTTTCAGTATGCACCTTCCACTGTTTATCTGGAAAGGTGTATAACACAATTACTTTAAATTACAGTTTTGCAAAACCTTTAATGACTCTGTATTAATCCACATAATAATTGCACGCCGTTTCCATACTGAATCCTCATTTATATATATCATAATTTGATGAAAACAGCCAAACACCCATTTAGAGAAAACAAGTCAATTTCGCTTTCTTCAATTGTTTCTACTATTTTCAAAGAATTTGATCAGCATCATGTAACACTGAAGATGAAAATAATTCAATCATTTATAATTCCCAGACTCCTCCTTTTGTGCACCGGCCAATAAAATGTTTTCCAATCAAGTCGTGCAATGTTTTAGACGATCATATCAATTTGAGGGATGGCCACAAGCATCACGCCTGATAAAAGCTGCTCCCCTCCCTGCCAAGGGGCGATTCAACTGACTGCTGACATATTAACGTCGCTATTATGATCACTATGAAGACATTTTATTATGTGACATACTATTTCTGCTTTTAGACTACACACAGCCACAGCAGAAACCTATTTTTGGAAGCTCTGCTCACACAATATGAGGAAAAAACCAGAGTGTGATAAACCGCGTGTTAAAAATAAAAACGCTAAGACCCTAGGGTAAATGTTCATGGCAGTGTACGGGGAATTAAAGCACATTCTCGACTTGGCAATGAGAACTGTGTTTTTGGTTCCGTGAACAGAATTTATAACACTCATTTTCTGACATTTAAAGGGAAATTTCTGCAATCTAAGCAAAACAACTGAACATTAGGAAAAGGCGCTTTTTGTGGCAAACAGTGCAGGAAGATTTTACATCGGGTTTTTGTGCATCTTTGCAATCAGACAGGACTTAAATACAGATACAACCCTTTGCTATATAACCTAATTTAATTTGAATGGAGATATATTCAGAGTGAATTATCACGATTTCTCTATTATAAATTGAACATTTTCTGTAAATATAGCCCTCACTGAAAGTCAGTAGACTGAATACTAAATTTTAAAAACGAGGTATTTTCCACTGCTGAGATGGCACAGGGCCACACTGACAGGGCTCTTACACAGCTTCACAGCATGGCTCTCGCTCCGGGCACTGATGGGGATCAGAGAGCACAGAGTTAGGTAGGGAGGATGGGATAAGCTTCCAGCCGATAGGTCATTGTTTTGTTGATTTAGGGGGGGGGGAGAAATTGAAGAGCGTTTATATATGGGCAGTGTAGTGTTGTGTGAGTTATCAATGACGGAATCCTTTTGGCTCCTGATGGACTCCATAAAACTCTGACATAAGTGTTAAAGCGTAGGGTAAATGCAGGCTTAGAATGCTGAGTTTGTAGTTACAAGCTAAAGAATAAAGACGTGTTATACTAACCTCTGTGTGTGGGCAGTAATTAGTAGGTACCAAGGCTGAGGAGGATGCTACAACTTGTGACAAGGTAGGGGATAGGTAAGCTGAAGATCGACAGGGCTCTCCCAGAGACCTTTCTATGGTCCATCAACTGCTTGTGCGTGCCACGTATGCCTCAGTCGAAATGCTGAATCGACATTTGGCATATGTGGCATGAAAGCACAACTCCAGCCTGTGTAAAGCTGTTGAAGATAAAAGATTCACTGAGAAGTCTAAACATCATTGGCCAAGAACCTGCTGGTAAGGCTGTAAAAAGGGGACTTTGCTATTACACAACTTAAACCTATACATTATATAGAGTGATAACATTAAAGGTAGATATAACCAGGTTTGTAAGAGCAGCAATTGGCAGCAGCAAATTGCAAGATAACGCTGCGAGGTAGAGATAAACCAGGTGTAAGACAGCAGAAAGAGATGCCTAAAGGCAAATCATGCCGAAAACAAGAAAGTGTCATCTCTTTTACAGAATGGAGTAAAGAGAGTCATCATACCCTTAGGGGAAGGGTCCTGTAGGAAGTGCCTGGGGTTGTGTTTACGGACAGATCCATTTGCCAAGCAGCACACCACCAAAGCTGCTGAGTGGGGCTCAGAGCAACTCCAGATTTCTTCTAAGATTGAAACCGAGAGTGGTGATTGGTATAACGAAAGGTTGTTTTTCTGATAGAGACCAAAAAAGAGGCCATATTTTCTGTAATTATCCAAGATGAAACAGAGACCTGCACTTCACAAGGCATGGTTTGCATAAGCAAGATCACCAAGCGGCGTTGAAAAGGAGTTCTGCCAGTGGTTACAATGAAGCCTCCTTTCTGAGACCACCACCACAATTGATTCCGCCAAAAAGCCAAATATTGGCAAAACATGGACTGCTTTGAGACATTTGATGATTTCATTGATGCACTAGAAAAAACAGATGACAAGAAGATTATCAAATGGCAAAAAATCTAGCTGGCGAAGGTTTAAAAGAAGTCATAGAGAAAATGCAGCGAGTTGGTGAAATTTTGTACCCTACAATCAAAGAAAACTTGAATCTCAAGTTCAGTCCAAATGTGGATTACGAAAGATACTTTTTCAGTCAAGAACAACAGAAAGTTGGTGAAAACATTGACAAGTTAATTGAGTGACTGGATATGTTTATCAAACATTGTTCAATGAATTTGCTAATGAGGAAGCTATACCTCTCAGAGTTATTGACGGGTGCCTGTCACATTCATTCAGATGAGAAATGCTGAGAGAAACTCTTAGTCTGACGTGAGTTCTCATGGCTGCCAGAGCTGAAGAGCATGCTGTTCAACAAGCTGCTGACAAGGAGGCCAGAGGTACCCAGAGTGAGTCAGGCATCAACATGAAAAGTTGGCCGTAGCACAAGGCAGAAGGACAAAGAGTGATGTCTCCACAGAAAAAGAAGTTGTGAAAAAGAAGTTGTGCTTCAGGTGTGGATTTTCATTTCTACGTGAAGTTAAAAGTTTTGCAATTTGACAGATCTGCAAAGGTTGTTGGAAGGAGAACCATTTTGCAATGGTTTGCAAGGCAAAGGAAAAATTAAGTGTGTCATGGCACGAAGACAAGATGACTGCCCGAATCATTTTAGAAGCAAAGTTTGAAGCATGCCCACAAGGCCAAGTGACCATGCCAGCTGAGGTCAGTCAATACTAAACAATGTCAATCATCATCTAAATCATTGTCAAACAGTTCTTTCTTCAGTATCAATGTGAAGTGAAAGTGAAGAAGATGGTTGTGCAATGTCGATGTTTAACTCAGAAAAGCAAGAGCATGTTGGACAGACTGAATGTGAAGAGAAATGCAGATCAAAGAAAAGTAAACATGTAAAAGCACCAAAGTCATTCAAATATTGTCCAAATAGTACACTAAAAGTAAACTGTTGCAGAAAAATATGGTCATGTTGGGTCACTTACTGGGTCATAGTTCAACCCCCTACCATTTACAGACCCCTCAAAAGACTACCCTTTTATATACGATTGGTCACCCAGCAACACCAAACAAAATAAGGCTACTGTCCGAACTTACACACATTCAGATTCATTGAGCCTTGTGGGGTCTGGGACTGGCTGTGCCATGTTCTTGTTGTTCTGCCAGCGGGTTCTGCAGTCATCACTGTTTCCTGTATTTACCAGTACCCCTGATACATTATGCCTTCAAAATGTATACGGCGGGCCACTACCCATTATGTACCATGAAAATTCAATAAAATATGTTAAAAAAAAGTAACCATGGGCTCAGAACTTTAATTCACAACACTGGTGCGTCACTAATCATTGTGCCTGGGGAGAAATACAATGAACTATCTTCATTGCCATGACTTACATCATCAACTATGAAAGCGTATATATAGGCTGCATCAATGCCTTAAAATGTCAAGGTTCATTTGTAGCAATAATGAAAAACAACAAAGTAAAAGTACAAGCACCCATTCGTGTACTTTAAGTTACGGCGTCAAGTGACTGTTTATTCAGCTTCAGCACAGCTGCTGATATGGGACTGATATCAGTGAACTATACCATGAATGCTCATAACAAAATAGTAAGTCAGTTCCCTTCCTTGTTTCATGGGTTGGGAAAACTCAACATGTCCATCCTATCGCTCAAAGACACAGACAAATTGCATTTCATTTATAGGAAGATGTTGAAAAATAACTTGAATCCTTACTCAAACATGATATCATTGAGTGTTCTACTGGCCCATCCCAATGGGTGTCTCCCATAGTGATAGTACCCAAAAAAGGCAGTGAAGAAGCTGTATGCATCTGTGTGGAAATGCGTCACACGAACAAGGCAATTGAAAGAGACCAACATCCAGGTCCGCATATTGCCGACATGATAACACAATTGAATGGTGCAAAGGTCCTATCTTGTCTTTATTTGAACAAAGGTCTACATCATTTGGAACTCAAATTGTAGATACATTACAACCTTTTTTACACATATTGGTCTGCTCCAATACAAAAAACTACATTTTGGTGTGCTATCAGTTGCAGAGCTCGTCAATATGTCATTTGACGTATCATACAGCCTTACATGAATGCTTTCAATTATAAGGATGGCATATTGGTTTTTGGAGCTACACAGAAGGAGCATTATAAAGCTCCCACATAAGTGTGTAATTTGCTAGCTGATGATGGGTTAACTTTGAATGCTAGTAAATGTGAGTTCCATAAGCTACAGCTAAAATTAGTTGGCCATATCTTTTCTGATGGGGGCATGGAACTCAATCCAGCTAAAGTGCAAGTGTTGTCAACTGCTAGTCCCCTTTAAGATGTTTTAATGTTCAGTTCATTCTTTGGCATGGCTATCTACTGTTCTAGATATATACAAGACTTTGCCACTGTAAGTGCTCAGTTGAGAGACTTGACGAAAAAGAAGGTTTCATTTCATTGGTCACATGAATGTGAGCAAAGCTTCAAGAAATTCAAACAAGTTATTGAAAACGCTACTGAAATTACATACTTTGATCCAAAGCTTCATACTGAGGTTGTTGTTGATGCTAGCCCCGTTGGGTAAGTCGCAATCCTTTCACACAGAAACCAAAATGCTTGAAGACATATTGTAGCATATTCAAGCAGAGGTTTGTTCCACACTGAATGTGCTTATTCACAGCTTGAGAATGTTTAGCAGTGGTGTGGTCTTGTAAACATTGCCACGTATTTTTATATGGAAAACCTTTCACACTTGTGACAGATCTTCAATCATTTTCCTACTATCTTTGGAAATCCAAAGGGCAAGATGCCTTCTCACACTTAACGTTAGGGTCTACAATTACAAGAATACAACTACACAATTGTGCACCATACATGGAAAGATCAAATCTCTGCTGACTTCTAGCAACTACTGCCTCTACAATGCAATGATAGTCCTTCCAATAAGGCGGAAGCCTAAATACATTTCATTGTGAAATCAAGCCCACCAGCTGCCATTTCTTTATAACAAAGTGTCACTGCCATGAGTCAAGATAGTGACATGTTAAAACTAAAAGACATTATTACACATCAGTCTTGGAACCAGCCCACACAACCTCTAACTAGTGATAGTGAATTCCAGACGTCAAAAAATAACAAAATGGAACTGTCCATGACACAAGATGGTGTTGTCCTGAAAGGTTCAAGAATGGTTATTCCAGAGAGTCTGTGGCAACAGATAATTGATGTGGCCCATGAAGGACATAGTGGAATCATTGCCACAAAATGAGCTTTCAAAGATTGATTCTGGTTTCCTAATTTCGATGAGAGATTTGAAAGAAAACTGAAGGCCTGTCAGCTATGCAACTGCTTTTCATCGAAAATCACCTAACATGTCAAAGTTGCCAAAGTACTTATGGGAAAGGATTGCTGTTGAATTTTTCGGTCCTCTTGTCAATGGACATCACATGATGATGATTGTTGATGAATACGCCTGGTTTTCATCGATAGAAGATATCTCATCTATCACTCAAGAAAGAGTCATCGAGAGATTTGACAGCATCTTTGCTACATAAAGTGTTCCTCACATCTTAGAATTTGACAACAGACCACCTTTCAGCAGTCGAGAATTCAAAGCCTTTCTCAGTCTTCTTAATGTGAAGCATCAGGAGAACACACCTCTTTGGCCACAAGCCAATGGCCTTGTCAAATGTTTCATGAGTACTCTCAAGAAACCTGTTCAGAATTCTGTATTGAAAAACCTTAAACTGAAAACTCCCTAGAATTCTACTCTTTGAGCTTACCATTCGAACCCTCACTCGATAACAGTTGAACACCCTGCAACATTGATGTTTGGGAGAGCATTGACAACCAAGTTATCTCAATGGACCAATAGAAGATCAAGTACTGAGGAAGAATCCTGTACAAAAGACGTGGCTTGTAAAAGAAAAATGAAGGCGTACACAGGCAACTGCCAACATGCAAAAAGACGTTACGTTCACTAGAGGAGATTGAGTTCTTTTCCATCAGCGTGGAAAACAGAAATCTGAAGCTCCCTTTGATGCTGACCCATTTCATGTTGCGACCGGCAAAGGGCACATGGTGACTGTCCAATGTCCTGGGAAGTCCAATACACAAAATTCCTTGCATTTCTGACATGTGGCTCATCACTTGTCAGGCACTAATGTCAGTGTGGAGAATGGGTATGAAAGGACAATTGAAGACCGTGACTGCTATTGTTTCTACACTGCCAGCACAGGTCATAAACACTTTGACTGCCAGTCACAAGTTACAGAAGATACGGTTGGGACGTGTTATCAGAGCACTATGAAGATTCATTGAAAATTTCTCATTGTATATATTTGTAAGAAAAGGATATTTTTTATTTTACAGAGGGGGAGATGTAATGTAATGCGATGTGGCTGCTTATAGACTCTGTTTAGAATGGTGAGCTTGCAGTGGCACGCTGAAGAAAAAGACGTGTTATACCATGCTCTGTGTGTGGCATAGTCATGCTGGGGAGGATGCTAGTGTTTGTAGGAAACCAAGTCGTTTTTTTAGTTAGGGCGTGGGAAATGTGAACTGGGCAGAGGGTGAAAATGGCTGATGGGCCCCCAGAGATGATTTTGTTTATCAATATTTGGGAGTGGGAAGAGATAAGGGAAGTTAATAATGGGCGAGGGTAGAGTGAGAACGTTGCAGGGAGTCAGGCATTCTTTTCTTAATCAGGGTGTTGTAGAGTAGGGAGCCTCAGAGCTCAGGAGGGATAGGTTGTTACGTGTTGGAAATTTGCCATTCCTGCAGGATCACCAAAGATTTTTGCTACTTTTCCTGAAACCATTTTTGCTGGACATAGAACTTTACCCCTTCACACCAGAGATAACGTGTTTTTGCTCCCTCTTCTAAAAATAGGAAATAGGTAAATAGGCACACACTTAATTGGCACATTAAATTTACTTAAAAGTCCCTAGTATATGGTACCCAGGGCCGGAAAATTCAAAATTATAACTGGGCTGCAGCACCCATTGTGCCACTCACTACAGCAGCACTGTAAAAACATGTCTTAGGCCTACCTCTGACACCTGCGTGCGCATTTTTAAATTGCCATTCCAACTTTCTAGGTCTAAACCTTCCTTTTAGCTATCTATAAGCCACCACGAATGTTTGCCCTAAACATCCATAAGGCAGGGTCCATACTATTTAAAAATTAGGACATATATATTTAATGTTTTACACATCCTAAAAGGGATAAACCTCCAAATTCATTTTCAGTGTGGCATGACTAGCGACCCCGTCAATTGGAAAAAACTGGGTTACATTATAACAATTTATAATGCTTGAGTTAATTTTGTGAGCAGCTAGAACCATGTTTCAAGGGCTCATTTTAATAGTAGTTTAACGTCTATCTTAATGAATCAATCAGATTTTACATTACTGTTTATGGAATTACACTTTTTAGACGATTGTCATTTCTTTACCTGAACCAAATGTGTCTTTCTGCCAGTGTCCAGTGTCACCTGGCTGTTAATGTCTCTCCAGGTGTATAATGTTTATTGTTCTCAGATAGTGGACAAAAGCTGGGTGCGAAGAGGTGTTCTTCTTCCTTGCGCAGCAAGGTCTGGGGCTGTGCCAGCCCCTTCCTGAGCTTTAAATAGTGCCTGCCTTCTCACTGACAGATGTATCTCATACCTAGGCAAGCCTCCTTTCTCTTTATAGTGATCTTGGCTCCAAACCCAGTGGGGGTAGGCAGGAGGATTTTCCAACCACGACCTGTGCAGGTAAGACATGTGGGGTGGTGGGGCAGAGTGGGTGGGGATTTCGATGTACAATGATGAGGGAAAATTAAAGAAATAATTAATTTTCCCTCGTCATCGTCTGTCAAAATCCCCCTCACCCGGCCCCACCACCCCACCACTCATACCTGAATGGCTGGATTTCTCCAAAACAGGTTTAGAGCGACCACAAGGGAAGATGTGTCCTATCATAGCCATACCTTTGGGTGTGCATGTGGATCTCTGACAGGGATGAAGTGTTCTTCCATGTTGGATTGAGGTAGAGAGGTGTAATGTGATATAGTTCACAATATAAATCACAGGAAGTGCTGCAAAAGTGGGCAGGGGCACAACTGGGAACATTTACCCCACTGTTTAAGAAAGGCCCAGAGGTTCCTCCACCCACTGGCTGGCACTGGGCATAGATGTGGCATTCCCAGTATCCTCCTCATATCATTTCTGGACCTTTGGAAGAACAGAAGAGTACTGGACCTGTTGTGAAAGAGGCTTGAAGACTGGGCCTACTCTCCCTCTGGTGCTTAGGAAAAAGAAGAGGACTCCAAGGGTCATAAGGCTGACCGCCTGCCCAGGACCCTGTTGCTGCCTCTGCTGGTGTGAGTCTTGACCCACAAGAAGTACTGTCTCCAAAGTTCCTGGAACCCTTGCTGGTGTCAAAGTTGACTCCTTCTGAAGCGTAATAAAACCGGGGACTTCAAAACGTTTGCCAACATTTTCCTCTGAGAACTGGTAGGGAACCAGGACCAAATGCCAAGCCAATCAGATGCAGGTGGATTGTTGCTGGTCCAAGGATATATATTGCTCCTGGGTTGTATGACAGAAGCATGCATGACTAAACCATGCATGCCTCAACAACGTGGTCCCAACAACGAATGCGTCTTAACCACGCAATTCTTTACCATGCATGCCTTTACAACTAATGTTATTGTAAATGTATGTTTGCTAGAGGGATATGTGTGGTAGATTTACACTAATACCATGTATCTCTGCCCCAACTGTAAAATCCTGCTCCCTACCTTGGCCTGTCCCACTACCTGAGCCCTAAAACGTACCCCACATGACTTAAAACTACCCCTTCCCCTCCCCCCAACCTGAGGCTTAAAACCCTACCCCCAACCAAAAACTGCCCCAACTTTAGCCCCCTGCCCTATAAGCAACCCTACCCTGCCCTTAAAACTACTACTTTCCCTCCCCCACACTGAGGCTTAGGACCCTGACACCTACCAAAATCGACCCTGACCTCAAACCCCCATCCTGAGCCTTAAAACTGATCCCTGCCCTTAAATCTACCCCTTCCCCTCCCCCACCCCGTGGTGCACTACTCCAACCCCAGCCCCCCACCCGAGCCCTAAAACTACCCCTCCCTCCCCTAATAACTACCTCTTCACCTCCTGCCCAGAGCCCTAAAACCCGGCCTTAGCCCTTAAAATTACACCCAAGCCCCCCACCTTGAGCCTTAAAGCCCTGCATCTTCTAAAAACTACCCCAACCCCCTCTGCCCTGAGACCTAAAACCGATCCCCATCCTTAAAAATGATGCCCCAAACCCAGCCCTAGCCCCACTTACCTGTCCGCATCTGGGGCTTCCTATCCCAATGCTTACTATTCCACTCCCCACCCAGCCAGCCATCTAGACCGCTATCTACCTTAACCACGCATATGTGTGGTTAAGGCAGATGCATGGTACAGGCAAGCAAAGTTCTTCTTTCAGGGAAATGGCACACGTGGCTTAGCCTGCATTGTAAAGGCCATTTCTCCCTTTTCTGTTGCAACAAATATAATCCAGTTCAACCTTCCAGAGAAGAAGTCCAGCCTTGTGGAATCCTCTTCAGCTATAGCCCCACTGGATGACTCCAAGCTCCAAAAAGGTGATCAAGTCATAAGGTAGAAAGCTTCACCGGGTGATAGTGCAAACAGTATACAGCTGGCGAGGAACCTTCTTTGGGCATGAAATACTAATTTCTCCCACTCCATGGAACCATCTTTAGTAACAGCCTGCTTTTTTGCTTGCTGCAGATTTTTTTTTTTTATTCTCTTTTTATTGAACAAAACCAATGGTACCATGGCGAGACACAGAAAAGCTTGACAATGAGAACTGACAATACAGGCGTGCAGGCTAATGTATACGCTTGCTGCAGATTTTTGATTTCTATTCCAGAATCCGACCTGCGCTCCCTCGTGGTCAGCATTAACTTTTGATTTTGTCCTGGGTAAGCGCAACAAGATGATCACAGTGGGTGCTTAACATGTTTTGGCACTATTATGAACCTTAAAATTCATACCTTCAGTTCTACATTTTTTATTTTAGTGACATTTGTGGTTCACCCTGACAAGGATTGTGATTATATTTGAGGTGCTTTTTCACTACCCTCAACTGATACTCCAGTCGCTTACACTGGCTGTAACATGGGGCAGGTGGGTGAGGAAGATGACGCCATGTTGTATGTTACTCCTCCATGATTCCAATTCATCTATGTTTTTGTTGAAAGAAGGGGTAGATGATGTGGGGGAGCATACATAGCTTAAAATTATAGATGGTTATCAGTGAATAAAGGGGATATTTTTCGCCTCAGAATTCTGCTTGCTACCATAGACATCTTGTCTGTGTTCTTGTTGTATATTTCATGAGAATTCAAAGTCCTTGAATCAAAACATCAGTTATTCTCTCCTACTAGTCTACATTTTGATGTGTTAAAGTACACTCAGCAATCTCACCTTACTGCTTTGGGGTTCAAAGACAATGAACAATCTTGAGAAACAAAGGGGTGCATTAGGAACAAAATGATGGGTGCGCATCTCTTTTTGTCATACATGCTTTAAGCCAATAGGAATGTTCCAGGAACACAGAAACTCTTCCCCGATCAAAGTTATTGTTGCTCCAAAGATATCACTTTCTGCTTGTTTTCCACTCCACTTGAGGATGGGCAGGTCTTCTAAATGAACTTTCAAGACTCCTTTCTCTGGTCCTATCCAAGCATCTAGTGGACAAAGATTAAACTGATAACTAATCTATCTCTCCACTTCACATGTTCTTCACAATCTGCTTCAACAACTTGTTCGCCTGCACATCATCCACAAGTTCCTCATTTTGTGGCTGCTCCATACTTCAATGGAAGGTGCAGCAAGCTCAACAGTATATTGAAACATTGGTCCAAATCATTGAATGATTTCCCCTCATGCCAAGGCAGAGAATGTTAGGATGCTAATCACTTGCTTCCTTCTGGGCCTGGTTCTCTCGGCAGGGTCCCCCCAAACCTTTTGTCTTACTCCTCCTATTTTTGAAGAATGCTCACTCCTTAAAATATGGCACCTTCGGCCCATACCCAATTGGCATACTTAATCTACCTATACGTACTTAGTAAAGAGGCACTACATGATCCCTGAGCCATTACATTAAATGCTACTAGTGGGCTTGCAGCACTAATAGTACTACCCACATAAGAAGCCCTTTAAACATGCCTCAGACCTGCCATTGGAGCCTGGATGTGCAATTTAAACTGCTTTGTCGACCTTACAATATAAACCAATTGCTGGGCCCAAACATTCCTTTTTTAATACATATAACTCACCCCTAGGGTAGGCCCTGGACAGCCTTGAGGATCGGGTGCCATGTATTTAAAAGTTGGACATGTTCTTTTCAGTCCTCGTAGGGAAAAACTCTTACATTTTGTTTTTCCCTACTGAAAAGCCTACCACTCCCAGAAGGTAACATTCGAATTTCATTTTATATGTGTGGTTTCCAAATGGAAACAGGCAGCCCCTTCTTGTTTGGTGTCTTTGGAATCACAATTTAAAAACTTAACTTCTGTTGAAGTCAAAAAGTTGGCATTTTCTTGCCTTAGCCATTTGGTGCCTGCAGCATGTCTCTGGTTACATAACTGGGTGTAGTTGACAGTTGGGCTTTGTGTATTTCTCCTAGACATCCACACACAATGGGAGCTTAGGTGTGACTGGATAGGCTGTCACTGAAAGGATGAGAGGGAGGAGCTTGGCACACCCACACTTACACTTGAATAGGCTGTAACCTGTTTCCCCACAAAGAGCTGCATACCTCCAGTAGTGAGTTTGGGGCCAGGGCAGCTGTGAACTGCTTAGGCATGCCTCTACACGCTTCTCCCCACTTCAAAGGCACAACTGTGTCTGAAAGAAGGACATCAAACACAAACCCTTCAGTATATTTCTTGCCCCGTGGAGACTCTGCCAGGGAGAAGGACTGCAGTGCTGCTGCAAGGACTGCCACTCTCCTGGACTGCTGCTCTAAAGGAACTTCTGCCCTGCAGCCAGTGCTGACATACTGCCTGCTGCCCACTTGCCTGGGGAAGAAGAAGTGGACCTTCAACTTCATCTTGTACCCAGGACCCCAGAGTGACTCAAACTTCTAGTCTGCTGGCCTCCTGATGTGAGTCTCATGGACATAAAATGCTTCCCAACCAGCTCCTGGACACAGCTGCAGCAAGTTCCTGACCCTCCAGTGGTGCCTCTTAGGTTTTGGAACCTTGGTGTGGCTCACGGGCTCCTCAAATCAAGCTTTTGTGCTCTTTGCGACTGTGAATGGGCCAGTTTGCACCAGAGCCTTGCCCCTCACACCGAAGTTCAGAGCGAATGGCTGCCAGCCCGGCTCTTCGCACAGCAAACTTCGAACGCCTGTGGAAGAATGGCACCGTGAAGCTGCCGCCCGTCCATCCTCAAAGCCCGGCCTGCTGTTCACGCTATGAACACAATGCTCTCCTTGCTCACTGCAGCCCTCTCCAATGCGAACAAGACACTTTGCACAAATATTGAGAAGGTACACCTTCAGCAGGACTAATCTTGAACTGTATCTGACATGCGCTCCAACTCTGTCAGCCTGAACTTTTGACTTTGACCCGGTCCTATGCAGTCATATAGTGGCAGTTGGCAATTTATGCTTTTAGGTGCTATATTGCTGTTTATTCTTTAAAAACGTATAACTCCGGTCCTACTGATTAGATAGTTGTCATTTTGGTTTTGTTTTATGGATTAAATTGTGTTCTATTTTTCTGACTTGTTGTGGGATCCTTTGTATGTGGTGTTGTTACTGTGTTACTGTTTGATGTGTTGCACAAATACTCTACACATTGACATTAAGTTAAACCTGACTACTCGGTGTCACGCTACCAGGGGGTTGAGCACACTTTAATTTGTGCTTTGTTGTGCCTTACCCTGACAAGGATTATGATTGTTGCTTGACCAGCACTCTCACCCCAGTCAACCAACAACCCAATTTCATACACTGCCTTTTTGACACCATCGCCAGAGTTGATATAACAGGTGTTGGCTATGTGCCTCACCAAAAAATTACCTAAAAATTGCATTTTTGCCGACATAATACTCTTAACTGAGCATAGGTTATGTTTTCAAGGTGAACAATAGGACTTTGGCATATAAACTAAAACCCTTTCTTAAACTGTCAGCCAGTATCATCTCCCCTTGTCTCTCTGGGTAAAGGTCAAGCCTGTGATTCAGGTCACAAGTCTAACCAGACTACACCTGCATTGGTTTAATACTTCTCTGCATCTAATTTGGGTGAAGTACTGGTTGATCAGGTGTTTGCACTTATACTTTGCACATTCATTTAACATGGGATTCTGTTTCTGAATGAGGGACTTCCGGTTTTCATGAAGAAGTCCACTGAGAAGTCAGGTACCACTGGCCAACTTTCTCTGGATTGCACACTATACAATGTCCTAGTGTTCAATTGGAATTTGGATTGTTGGGTGCATTGCTTTCTCAGGCCTTGGGTAAGACATTGTTTCCTGCTAGTTTTTCAGGATATAATCCTGCTCGAATAATGTATTAGTCTGCATATCCAAAATGTATTGTCGTTTTATAGCTGGCCTATCCTACGAAAATTTCCCTGTGCCTTCCTAATGACATATGTGTATTTGATATTCTCATGTTCTGCTATGAAACTGTGGGAATAATTTCTAACATACACTGTTGGAAATTAAGAATAAAATGGCTGTGCAGTTCATTATTTTCTTCAAAAGTGAATATCTTCTAATTTTTCCCTCTCCACTGTGCCTCCTTTTTCAGCTATCAACAGTCAGCGGTTCTCACCTACCGCCCCATTGTCTCCTTCTGTTTGTTTCTCTTTAGATTTTCCATAGACCTCAACACAGTTGGTTTCTGCTCTTATGTGAGCCAAACGTCCTCTTGTGACTTTATGCTTTGCCAACTGTCATGTGCTCTAAAATAAAGCCTCTTGCTGTACCTTCAATTCAATGCAGTCATCCAACATGGCCAAACCATCATTTTATCTACACACTTCACATCTGAGAGTCCCCGCCCTTTGTGTGCACGCTAGACTTTCCACTTGAGCTGTCAATCTATCTCTATTTCCCCCTTCATGAGGTTCTAGGCAACATTTGGTCTTAAACATCCAATTCCTGCTCTTCTACTTTACTCATGTTTTGCAAAGATACACCGCTTCTCCACTTTCTACATCTTCCTGCAACCTACACAGGTGCATACCTGGACTGCATTCTACCAGTGGCATTTTAAAGGTCCTTGTTGCTGTGGTAAGGCAGGAATGAAAGACCAAGAACCTATCCTATTGTTCCTTATGGATGTTCTCTGCCCTGGATGCTGAAGTGGAGAGGGGGAGGGGTGCGGGGGGCACAGTCTACCTATTACTCGTCTAATTTATGGTTTGCAGTCACTCCTCAACTGCTGCCACAGTTGTGTGTTTGCTGCTTTGTGTCCTGAGACTGATTTACCAACAGACGCTCGCATATTTTATCTCAATTCTGTACACCGTTCGGGCCTGACTCCTCTGGGTGCATGTGCCACTCATTCAGAGGGCCTGAGCTTCCTTTTCAAAGTTTTCCTAAACTATGCACCCATCCCTTCTTTTTCATGTCTTACCAAGCCCAACACATGAGCTCCATATAGGCTTCTTTTAAAATGTTATACTCTTTCACTTTGTAACTCGTCGCCTCTTGGGGTGGTGAGGCTACAAGAAGTCACTGCTTCAGCCACCACCAGAGACCATCCCATATGCAATTTGACACCCATTCCCCATCAGTCAAAATGATGGACCCCAGCAATAGGGCACGTTTGCTTGTTTCTTGCCTCTTATGCTACCTGTAATTCTTGGCATTGTGCCATTTCACTTGCACAAAACACACTACCGTTACCAAACACCGGTGAGCATACCCGCCCTCGACACCTAAAATGCAAGGAGCCTGGGTAACACTGCCTTTGTACAACATCATCTTTTGAAGTACTGATCCTCAGTTCCCCCAGGCCATATGTCAAGATAATCAGAAGCCTGTGCATAAGCTAAGGCTCTCATGCCTCACAAGCAGGGGTTTATGCAATCGGTATATTTTCTTTTTGAGTAATGATATGAAATTTCTGAAAAATGTATGATATTGAGCAAAACATAAACTTGACATTTTACACTACTTAGTTCAACGTGCATCCTTACATCCACAATATTTTGAGAATACACTGCACGCTAAAAACAGTAGCCACTCACATTCTGTGCATTCAGATTGTTTCAGTTTTCAGTCCCACAATAGGACTTTTTACCCGAGCAACTCCCAATTAGGCCATTTGGACTAATGGTGTTATTTTCAGAATTGCACATAAAAAGCATAATGCTAAATGGCTGACACGTGAATTACAGCAACGCAGATAAATGTTTCGCCTGCGACTACTCACAACCCCTGGAATTCCCAATTTTAGAAAGCTGAATTTCACTGGCCTGTGGCTTTGTGTTTCGTGTGTTGCACTACACTCTAAAGAAAAACTGAAAACATTCAGGAAATGCATACCCCTGTTGAAAAGTATTGCAATTTAGACTCTCAGTACATCTGCTGTTATTGGTGGCAAATATACATTTTAGGAGCACTTCAGTATGGTCACAATACCAGAAATATTACTTGACATCCGAGGTGTTTTGTAAATAAGTAATAAATAAAGCTAAACTTACATCTTAGTGCTTTTCTATTTACAGATGTATACTAATGCACCTTTATTGTGGATTTCCCCGTTTGGTTATTAAGCTGCACCCCTTATAATCAGAGCGACTGTGTGTTCGCCCTTGCCTTTAACCTGCAGGTTATCAGCGGAATAATCCAGTACCATTTTATCAGCCGATGTCTGTGGTCACTGCACCTACTGCACAAACATTGAAGGCAATACAACACATAGAACAATTGACAAAACACCATTCCGTGTATGCACTAACGGCGTCTATTTATTTTCATAATCTGATCATATTTCACTGTTATCTGTATTGTATCCTTAGGACAATTCATTCTACCAGCTCGGCGTGTCGGTAATTCTATTTTAAACATCTTTGCTGCCACTCCGTGGAGACAAAGGTTATTTACCTGCTTGTATCAGGGCTTCAGCTGCCCCAGGCAGCTCATACGCCGCCAGCGCTCGTCCATCAGCGGCAGTCGTTTTGTTATCGACGGTGCTTCTATGTATTGTCATTCGTCCAATGAGAACTTGTTTTAGTTTGATCAGTAACCCTCTTTTCATTTGGTCTAATGCAGCTGTTTAAATATTTTTTTCTGTCTCAGTAGATGCCTATTTGTATGTGAACACAAATAATAAATCTAGGCCTGTACTGATATTGCCTCTCTTCATTTGCACCGTGCAGCCATATTTTAATGCTGCGCTTTTACATTTTTGCAATATTGATTTGTATATTTCCTTTAGCAAGTCTGAAAAGACTCTGGGGCATATTACCAAGCAATAGAGACAAAAATTTACAGATGAGCTGCGGCGATTTTTATCGCAGATAAACCTTGGTATTATCAAGGTTTATCGCAAATGCGATAAAAAATGGCGGCAATGCATGAATATCGCTGAAAAGTCAGCGATATTCATGCATTACCGAGCTAATGCTCTTAGCCATGTTATCCACCTTCCATTGGATAACATGGCTAAGACCTGCTCAGGGCAGGTGTTAGCTTTTGGAGATATTCGCGCTTAGCGCGAATATCTCCAAAAGTTGGTAATAGGAGATAGCGATTGGCACGCCCACTTTGCATGTCTTTAGTGATAAATATCACTGACATGCAAAGTGGGGCCCAAGATGGTCGCTATCTCCTACTAGCTGTCGCTAACTGGTGTTAGCGACAGCTAGATAATAGGGAGATAATTTTATCTCCGCTTTCCTGGCTTTTAAAGCCAAAAAAGCGGAGATAAACCCCCTTGATAATATGCCTGTTTATTTGGTGCACTCCAACTTCATCGGGTGAACATCATCAGGGGTCACTATGTAGCTTACTACGTAGACATATGAAAACAAACATCGAGAAAAGGGTAAATACATAAAATGAATATATCAGGAGCAATGTTGGGGGTTAGTCTATAATAAAACAATAAAGGAAGTTAGTTTTGGTTAGGACTGCGTTTCCATAGGAATGGATACCTCCCTGCACAAAAACAATAATTGATGGCATTTTCCTCCTATGCGTGCTGCAAAATGCATCATGCATAGATAAAGGAAAAATTAGGAGAAATAAAAGTATTTCTCCTTGTTGCGCCACTCCTATGCCGAGGGGCAGGAATCTGAGGCAGTCACAGCTTTACAAAACGTTGTAAACCTGGGAATGTGTCAGGTTCCATGGATGTTGTGAGGGAATACCCACAGCAACACCCATGGAATGACCTATTCAAGCAGAGTAATATGTGAAAGGGACCCATATTAGCAAGGTCAAGAAAAGTCTTGGACTTTCCGTGGCCTTGTAAATATGGGCAAGCCCGTTGCACTGCTGTGGCTGCAAAAAAGTGACACATTAGCAGCACAATGGGCTTGTAAATGAAGCCCCTATGGTGTTATATTTCCATTCTCCTTTTTTTAATATCGAAGGTCAGTAGGATTACCTTTTACCTCCCTTCCATTTTCCGCCTATTATGTCTGCTGATTCTATTTAGCCTTTGTATCGCTTTTCTTTGGTGATTTTGGCGGTATTCTTCCAGGTCATTGGCAATCCTAATGCAATTTTCAATAAAACCGCTATTTCGGTTTGAAATCATAAGGAAATTAAAGGCTTCATTGATGCCACTGAAAATAGATTTCATTTAGGTTTTTTTTCACATCAGCATTATCTGTCTGTTAGAGATTTTCGTATGGACGATCATGCCTCATTATATCACTTTCATTTTCGGTTTGCTTAATCATACTTTTATTAAACTGATTTTAAATGGAGGTTACTATGTATGTGTCTAGTCAGGGCAAGGGAGTGATCTCTGTGATCTCCTGAAATAGACTCTTCATATCTCCTTCCAGATTTAGAATACTCGTTTGATCTCTGCAGAGGGGCAATACACTTGGAAAAAATATTTTCAATTGCATTATGGGGTATTGATCATTCAAGCATATCGTTAGATCTGGATATTACTCTGCACACTGATGCTTTTGAGGTTTGGTACTCTTAACCAAAGAATTAAACTTTCATACAGCTATTCTTTGGACTCGGAGGATTCACTTAGAGCCCAGAATAGAAGGTTTAATGGCCTTTCAGTGTGGTGAAATGCTTGATTTTTTCAAGACACCGAAGTTTCGGCAGTTTAAAGATCCGATACCAATAGGTAACGCCACTTGCTCGCAACTTAGTATTACATATCGGGTGCCAATTGCGCATCGTGTTTTTTGCCAGGCACATTTTTGCCACATCAATCCTGGTGCAAATCTGACTCTTACATAGGAGCCATACACTATTTGCATCCTCCAGAGTGGGAATTACCATGTGCAGTTAGCTCAATAGCACCCATTCTGAGCTTTGCAAAGAGGATAGTGCAGAAACTACGCATCCGGCGAATCCCAAACCTTGCACATTCATTATTCCCTAGGTAACATATTTATGGGAAGCCACCTTGCTGTGCTGTCCTGCATCAAAGTGAACAAGATGGAATGAACTTTATCTATGGTGTATGATGCACGTGTGACCTTTCACCCTGCGCTGGTGCGGTTTCAGCAGCCAAGTGCCAACACAGGCACCCTTGCACTATGATGCAAGGGTGCCTACTTTGAAAACAAGATTGTTTTTGAGCAGGAAGGGGCACCTTCCTGTACAAAAATAATCCTTGGTGGCTTTTTTCCCTTTCTATGTGTGCTGCAGAATGCAGCATGCATAGAAAGAGGAAAAAATAAGGAGAAATAAAGTTATTTCTCATCGTTGCATCACATCGGGGAGGCATAAAGTCTTGGTGCATTCACAGGTTTTCACGGACTTGTAATTCTGGGAATGCATCAAAATCCATGAGAGCTGCTGGAAAACACCAAATTCAACACCCATGGAATGCCTCCCTAACACAAAGTAAGGCTCCCTAACACAGAGTACGGCAATACAGCGATTTACGCTGCCTTACTCCATATCTATAAGACAATTAAAGTCATGCAAAGTGGCTTTGCAGGGCCTTATAAATATGGTTTGGTGTTTTGCGGCGTAGTTGCACCATAAAGGTGATGCAATGGCAGTGTAAGAGACTTGTAAAAATGCCCCTACTTGCACAGTTTGTGCCTGCAATGCACTCATTTGTGCTATTACCAACTGATACGCAGGATCACTTAGTTGTAAAATACAGGGGTATCCCTATACACCTAACCACCTATGTTAAATCAGATGGGAGTAAGTTTTGCAAAAGTGAAGAAAAAGGTTTAAAAATACTAAATTAGTGGGGCCAAAAACTATTTTATTTCCTACCCCCAAAATGGTATGCTAAAATCTGGGGACATGTGGGAAAACCGTAGGAATGAATACCTATTGTTTCCCTTATTGGTCAACTATTCCCATGCCTTTCCCCAAGGCATTTCGTCAATACCTAGAAATGAGAAATTATGTTTTCACTCCAGGTGTTACCCGGTGCGGGAAATTTCTTGCCACACCAGCTTGACAAAATGGCAACAATATTTTTTTTAAAAACACATATTTTGCCATTTTGTCACCCCCCCAGTGATGACACTTGTCACCCCCGGCTTGACAAAATGGCAAAAATATGTGTTTTAAAACATTTTGTCACCCTCCCTCAGTGATGACACCTTGGGCGACCCGCACCCACCGCACCCACATTCCTACGCCACTGATCAGGGACCCTGACGGTGCCTATGATCAAAAGAACGAGGAGCAGAGGCCACAACTTTGCGTTTCTTACTCCTAGGCTCTGCAATCCTCTCTGAGGCTCACTCAGAAGTCAGCACTCACCTCTTCTAAAGAGTGACCTTGGGGTAACTGTTTTGATCACAATAACGTGGTGGGGTTGTTTGCAGCTTGGAGGCCCCTTTAGATAGCCATGTGCTGTATTCAAACAGCTGAATTGAATGGAACTGAATAGTAGGCACACACAACGCGGGTCTCCCCTCCCAATAACACCATGTTTTCCTGCTTTTTATTTGACATTGTATTCCACATAGCTATAAACTTCTAGTACCACAAAGGACTTCACGACATCTATTGGAGAAATGTTTTTTTAAATTATATTCTGAACCACAGAGTATACAAATATTTGCCGTTTTTTTCTTGTTTTAAATTCAGCATTTAAATTGTTTGCATCATACAATCAGTGCCCCATTATGACCTTCTAACCGAACATGCAGCACTTGAGAGGCAGCTTCCCATGTGTGAACCAACATTCTATAATAACATATGTTCTTCAGTGAAGATGTTCTATTTTGCAAATTAAAATATCCACTTCTTAACGTGGGTTTTCTGAGTTGTAGAACCTATTTAGAATATCCATGTATATGTTTTTTTTAAAACTAGGTTGATTTTTCTATGCTCTTTTGTTAGATCTGCAAAAGTGTGAAAAGACTATATAGCTTGAAATATGCTGAAGCATGAGCCATTTCCCAGCCATTACATAGATATTTCTACTGTCTAGACTCGACAAGCCATGAGTTTGATCTCTGTTCTGCCAGTTTTTTAAAGACCGATTTTTAAAAAAAATCTTAAAACGAAGAAACCTTTAAAAATACGATCTTTTTTCTATAGGTAGTTAGATGTGTGCTTCAGTCACTAAATATCGTGCTCTCTTTTTCGCTCAAGAGGAATCATGAAAGGGGCTTGCACTTTCTAGTGAAACACAAGTGCTATGTACTGGAGTGTGTGATACCTCCTTTACACAGGTACAGAGTTTTCTACACTCAGCACAATGCATGGAAAACACATTTATCCTTTCAAGTTCATTTTGCATCAAATCTACTGTTGATAGGTATACTTATCTTCATATCATGAGATTATAGGGCAGTGACGTCACTAGTTTGCCACCAAATGGAGTCAACAGGGGCCAGGGCCCCAGTGGCATTTCTCCGTGTCAATCACCCCATCGATTAGGCAAAGAACACGTGGGGGGGGGGACGAAAGCTGAACTAGCACTGTTTAGTCTAGGAGAAGAGGCAGGGCTGTAAAGAAATAAATAAAGAAAATGCAAGATAAAAAGTAAATAGATGTGTGATCTAAGCTAAAAAATAGAAATGGCGAGGGGAGAGTAATTGAAGGAAGAAAGACAGAAAATACAGAATCATATGTGCCCCTCTAACATTAGTACTAATGTGGAATGTTGTTGCAAAGGGTTTTTCCATACTTTATTAAGTCTATTAGTGGTTTGTTGTGAATAAATGGTATACAATTGTTCCTACAAAGTTTGAAATGTTTGATTCATTGAGTCAGTGCCTGTGCTCATGATCAGTGTGCCACATGTTGATGTATTTGGTTATATAAAATGTAATAATTCTTTAAGCTGAGTCCTTAATTTGAACACCAAGCTTCATGAGTTAATAAATAAAGGGGTACCAGTTTACTGCCCGTGCCATCATTTTAGTAAATGTTTACCTTAAAACTACTTTGGGCACCTACCTAGGTAGGGTTTTATCAAATCAATAATTTCAGGTCCTAACAACAAAACTGCTTCAGAGTTAGGGCCCTGAAATTAAGCTTGTATATTTCAATCACTGGCTTTAGTCAAAAGTGAGCAAACCAGTTAGTGGGGGTCCCAAAGTAATAAGAAGTTACTGGGCACCAGAGTCCATATTATGCAGAGTGCCATGGGGGCACAACATGCATCTGCTCTTGCTTTGTGTACCCTGGGGCACTTTGGTATTACAGAAGTGGCCACAGATGCTTCTGCGGCCCCTTCTGTAATACAGATAGCACTGGTGCACATATAGCGCCAGCAAATGAGGGAATCTCTTTGCCTCTGCACCCACACCATATTATAGACGTGGGCCTAAAGGTAAACACACTATCAGAAGGTGTGCTGACAGTGCGCTACATCGTTGCACCCCAATGCAAGCTCTCTGGAGGGGGTGAAAGGGGTCTGCACGCAAATGCGCTGCATTGTATAATACGGCCTCGGTTGTATCTCTGGTGCTAGAGGGCCCCATACTACAGGCATCAAACTGGGGTCCAAGTAACCTTTTTAGGATACTATAGAGGCTAAGAATAACGAGGCAGAACACTTCAAGGCTCACTTATGAGGTGCTGTCCGCTAGAAAACGCAGAGGTAAGCAATGTAAAAGAATTGCACTCAATAATGCAACATCCAATCAGTGTTAATTCTTCAAAAATTAGAATGTTCTTTAATTTGAATGTCTTTAAATAATAGGCACAAAACTACAAATATATGCAAATATGCAAAAAATAAAATGAAGACCTATCCTGTGGAGGGTGACGCACAAAGATTATCAGAATACAGATAAGCTATCTTGAATATGTTTTAGATCTAAAAACCAACCCCACAATCCTATCTAGTTCAGTAAACACGAGTTTTCGAATGGAAAATAACCTGCCTGTAGTTCCTAACACAGTTACACATATCTCCTTAAGTGCCTGGTGCCTTTAAAGTTGCTCTTCACTGAAAGTTACATCTCAAAACCTACTAACAAGGAGATTTTTGAAGTCTCAGATCACAACAAAGGTCGACAACCAGAAACCAAAAGTGAAACAACTGGAGGGTTCTGAGCGTGAACAATTTTCAACACACCTCGCTGGAGAACATTAACTGTTTGTAACAATACACATATGGATGGATGGTCAACAACAGTCTCCATGAGGCTGCTCTCAATACAGGACTACCATTTACTGAGGGTCTCAAGTTGTGGGCTTCATGTACAATAGAACTCAGTATCCCTCTCAGTGTGTTCAGGCAAATGTGTGTGATTTGGGCAAAGCTGCAGTTCTTCTAGTGAGGCAAAGCTTGATAACCATTAATTTATAGTAATGTTTCGTTTTCGGAGCCACAGACATATGTGTTTTGTTTTTCACAAGTCCTTCTGTGGAACACAGCATGTAGTGAATGGCAAACTTTTTTGCAGCATAACATTGTGTGCCATGTCTGTTTCGAGTGCGGCCACATAGAGGTTGTACATGAATAGACGTATTTAAGGCATAATCCTAACATCTACGGAACACCCTGAAGCCTTTCTGTTGCTAAGCAGTCAAAGCAGCTTATGGAAAAGACTGAGCATGAAAAAGGTGCTGCTTAAATGTGCATGTGTTTGGTTGTGTCTGTAACTTATTTTAATATATTTCTAGATCATAGTCCCTGCCCTAATCAAATCTCTCTCTCTCTCTTTCTCTCTCTGTCAACCATGCAGTTTTAACTGATGGTGTCTTTTTGTACGCCATTCATTTTGTATGCTTATAACAGTAGCTATTAAGGTTTTAAAAATAAGAATTAAACCAGATGCACATCTGACCTTTTTATGCTTGGTAACTTAATTATAAGGCAGTCACAAGTGAAAGTATACTTTTTGTACTAAAAACCTAATAGGACTTTTTCTTTGAAGATTTATGTCGCTACATTATATATGTTTTATCAACTAACTCATGTCTGGAAGAAGCATAGTCAACTAAGCCCTGCCAACAGACAACACACCTTCTGTTTGTAATGTTAGCAATTATTATATACCCTTTTATAGATATATGTTGATAACTTTTCAATGCACTGCATAGAATTCTCCACTCACTAAATCTATCACTGCTTAAGTGAATGACTTTGTAATCTTCATGATTAGTCTGTAAACTGCTATACAAACAGAGACTGTTTTTCTCCTTGTTGGAATGATAAATAGGCAGTTAAATGTCTTTCTGGTGTATTTATCTTTCAAGGGTAGAACACTTTCACTTTTCAACAAAGGGATGTAAATGATAGAGCCGACTCTGTTCTATTGCAGTCTCTGCAGACTCATTCTTTGAATTCTAAATATTCACCCAGTCATTTGTTTTCCACGTGCCCTCTAGCACTATGCCTCAACTGGATAAAAAAGATATGGGACAAAAAAAACATTATTTTTCATTTAAACACTGGTCTCTCCTCTTTCTCTGATGCACAGGTATAAAATGAATGGCGTACACCCTGCTGAGTAGCTCTATGCTCTACAAATTAATATAACATAATATAATTTTCGACTGGAGCATTTGGTGGAAATAATGTTGGTGCAGTATAAAAGCCTGGTTTTTTCTCTCCATTGTCATGAACCAGCAGCCCAGTATTTATTTTGTATTTTTTATGTATTTCAGTCAGAAATGTAAATCGACATAAATGAGAAGTATAGAAATGCATAAAGAAATCTAGTAAATCTGTGTCCACAGAAGTACATTTGCATATGGGTGCAGATGTACTAGGGTTGAAAATGTGCAAATATTTCCAACACTATGCTTGTAAAATTGATTAGAAATGGTACGTTATGTTTAACAATATTCAAAGTGATTCTTATTGAAAGACTGAACATCTATTGAACTGAAAATTCGTATAACCTTTCGATGGGCCAATACATTGAAGTTCCCCTTTACTGCACATTAGTGGATGAAAACCAGTACTTTTATTCCACTTATACAAAATGTTCTTTCAGAATATAAAGGAATACAGTATGGTTTGCAAATTGAAAAGTTACAGAAACTATAATTAAGAGGAAATTACAACTTAACGTTTGCTTACATTACGAACATACAAAGCCAAAACCTTTTCTCTCCAAATCCCTCTTAACAGTCAATACTGAGTAATTATTTTAACAGTTAGTTTCTATAATTTTAAATACTTGTATTAAATTCCTTTCAGATAAGACAAAATGCACTCTATATATCAATAGACAGCAAATGGAACTGCCTCTCATCAATATAAATATCTACGCAAAGCTTTCTAGAAGGAGTAACAAGAATGCTTCAAAAAACATGTAAACTACTTGTGAGGTATCTAAGACAATAAAAATACAGAATGTATTGTGCAGAAATATGATAAATATGAAATGCCAAAACATGTAAGGTTGCACTAAGCAATCCTGGGTTAACAGGATTTATTTAAACATGTTATTTCAATTTAGATGATATTGAATTTCTCTAACCTACACTAATATTGTTAACAAATAGATATAAGATGCAACAAGGGTAGCAATTTTAATGATTGCTATAGATAGTTGTGAGCACATACAGAGATGTGATGGGCATCAAGTGAACTGTATCATGATGTTTGTCTATTTAATACCCACATAACACCATATCACTAATAGAGCAATTTGTTGTGAAACAGCGTCAATATGGGTAAAAGTTTACCATACCACTGATGTGCCCACTTCCCTGGTGATTTGATGGGTAAATCATATGGGCAGTTATACTAAACTATAATAAATGTTTTGGATTTAATTTAATTGAGGAAGGCCGTCACTGGAGAAAGTTACGATATATCGGAAGATCCCGATTTGAAAATGATCTCATTGTGTGGTGGGGAGAAGTTCTATGGATGCAAACAACAAATATAATTCAGTTGATTTTCAATTTTTTTTTGTTATTCCTTGTAATTATTTGGCTGAAGTTTCCTTATCTTTTGAATGCTCTAGATGTGTTGTAGTTCATCCAGAAGGATAAAGATATGGGTGAAAGAATTCTTGACTAAGGCCTGTCGTATTCCAAGGCACTAGAAATTGATGGTTCTACCAAACGTCTCTCTTTCCATTTCCTTCAAATACACCAGACTGATTCTTAGATATTTTTAATTGATATAAAATACTGTTTTGAAAATGGGTCAGTTAACTATTGATACATGCAGATACCACTGCATAATGCATATGAAATGCAGAGCTCTTCTCCCTCTCCTTCATGTTCAGTGTAAGGATACAAAGTGAATTTATCCAAAATAACCAGATGAGTACCAAAAGAGTTAGCTATGAGAAATTATCCAGAGAATCACTGAGTTGAAAGCTTAGAACTGGGTGGTGAAGTAACTTTACTGAGATGTCTAAGAAAAACAAAGAGCCTGATTCAACCAATGAATATTCCTTTATTCGGTTTTCATGAAAGTACAAAAACCATAAAAGTAAAATTTTAAAAACAGTGATAAAAATTAATTAAAATTACATCCTCTACTTGTAATAAATAGTTAAAAAGCTACACAAGTTCAATCAATAAAATACATTACAACAATATTAAATGCCAAAATACGGGGTCAGTGTTAGAAGAAGTCTAATACATAGTTAAGGTGCAAATGGAGAACAACTTATTCTTGCACAGAATGTAGAGCACCGATCCTACTCTAGGTTTGTCCTGTGTCTAACAGAGAGCTTCAGAAATTGGGCTATATTTTTTTTGCAAAGCACTCTACGTCCAGGAATTGCAAAATGAGGTATGCTAGGCGACATTGTCGCAAACCCAACGTTTTCAATGTGGGTATTACCCATCGTCTCCTCAGTTCTTTATAAAATTTACAAAACAAAACCACGTGCATTGATGAATGCATTGATACATCATCGCGAAGGGCAGATTGATAACATTTTAGACCAGTCATTTGTTTTGGGGAAGGTTATCAGATGATGGAATGTATTCATCCTAAATAGTATCAAGACAAACCTGCCATATACACTCAAATTAAACGTTAGATATGGCTGTATAGTTGTGGTGGTTTGAATTGTTAAGCTATGTTGGACTGAGCATTTGTTTACCTTCATAACTAATCTGAGCCCTTCGAAATGACTCAAGCACTGTTCTTTTAAACTTTTTCTGGAATCTCTGATATCTGTAGGGGATTATAGTAGTACTTTATCAAACCCAAGTCATACAGAACATTTTTCACATATGAGAGCCACTCAATTTTATTTGCATTTTCAAGGCCAAGACAGTCATTCATGAGTTCCTGATTAAATAGTGTTTTAGGGGATGACCATATACGATGCCATAGCAAGATCGGTTGTAATTTTACTATGTCAGTGATATACGGTATGCCATTGTTCTACATGGCAATTAAAAGTCGAGGTTCCTCATGGAACTGCCAGTAGGTACCTTAGAAAGGCATTCTCTTCTTTCTGGAGGGCATCAACGATTCCATAACACCACACTCCAGCCCCATAAATCGCTGTGCTGATACATTTGGCTTGGTATATTTGGAGCATCTCCACTGGTGGGCATCTTCACCGGTGGCCCTTTGCCTAGCCTCTGTGCAAAATTAACTAATGCCGTTGTGGTCCTCATAAAGAGCAATTTCCTGGCATTTATTGCTTGTCTCCACGAACCCTTGTCATCAATTAAAATACCTAGATAAGGATATGTGATAGTGTGCTCTAACTTTACATTTTCAATAAAAATGTCCTTCTGTTTCTTTCTCCCTATCCCACAGCTCATCACAAAGGTTTTTTGATATTTATTTTTAAGTCTAGATTGGCCATGAACTTATGATACCTATTGAGTGCGCGTTGTAATTCTATGGGAGATCGCGCTATAATTACGGCGTTGTCCGCTTCGAGTAGGGCGGGTATTGGGCACTTGTGTAGCTGAGGTAGGTCCCAGCACCCCTCCAACATGGCCTGTTTAAGGCCATTCGTGTAGAGTGTAAAAAGGAAGGGTGCCAGGGCACAGCCCTTCTTAACCCTCTCTCCACTTGAACAACACCGTAAGCTCCCCACCTATACCAAACCGCACCCAGGCCGTAGCATTCACATATAGTTCTCTTAGGAAATTTACCAGGGAGATCTCTACGCCCATCCCTACTAAAATTCTCCAAAGTTTGGGATGACTTACACAATCGAATGCGCGGTTAGGTCTACGTAGGCCATGTACAACTCCCCCCCCTTTGCATTCACATATTTCCCCATTAAAAGGGTCAAGATTAGGCCTTGCTCCGTGGTGCCCAGACCTTCCCTGAACCCGAATTGGAGATCAGACAGTATTTTATTATCGTCCGCCCATTGCTGTAAGCGATTAAGGACGATACGTTCTACCACTTTGCCCAAGGAGTCTAGTAAAGAAATAGGGCGGTAGCAGGCCGGATTCTGGCGATCTTTGTTTTTAAATATCAGGACCAGGATTGGTTCTGACCATGAGTCAATCAGCCCCACAGTACACATGGCTTCTAGGACTCTGGTCAGCATTGGGGTCCATAGGTCCATGTTGTATTTAAAAAAATCCACTGAAACCCCATCAGGGCCTGGCGCCTTTCCCCCTTTACTGGCATTTAAAGCTTGCTCGACATCCGTCGCAGTGATGTCAATGGCTACGGTGGAGAAGTGTGGCTCACTGGTTAGAAGAGGCAGACCTGGAAGCAGAGGTCAGCCCGGGACCAGGGTTCAATTCCTGGCTCGGCGGGGTCTTGAGTCCTAAAATGTCCATGGACTCGACAATTCTCGCTCCGGTGCCTACTCGATTCACGGGTTCACACTCTGCAACTCTGGGCAATAGCTTGCTTAATCTCCACAACGGCCCCTCGCGGTGGGATGCCTGGCTTTCACCTTGCGGATACCCTGCCGGGGTTATCTCACAGGGGAATACCAGGACGGGTTCCCTAAGCAAGCGCTTAGAAACCGCTCGGTGATTTGCGCTATATAAATTCCTGTACATTTACATTTACATTTACGGGAAAAATAGCAGGGTTTATATGAGGACTTATCGTAACATCATCTTCTAACACAAGGTTCTCCTTAGTATTTAATCCAAATATCTGGGAGAAATGTTCTACCCAGTGTGTTTCATCTACAGAAATTTCAATTTTTGGCTTATCCCTGGGTTCCAAAAAAAAGGGAGATTTAATGACTCTCCAAAAAGCAGTAGCATCCTTATTCTTACAGCTTTTATGTTATTCTTCCCAGGTTTTTTTTTAATTCAGCTTTTCTTAATTTTATAGCCTGATTATATGCTTTTCTAAGCTGACTGATTTCTTGTCTGTCTCTTTCTGCTTTGTGTGGGGCAAATTTTAAGTCAGCATATGCTTTTGTGCAGGACTTGTTGAACCATCCTTTACTCTTGCCTTTCTCTTGTTTTTGTTGAACCCTCAATTTCCTTTACTATCTTTGTTATTTCCATAAAGCTACTTAGAACCTCTTGATGTGAGGTTGAGATAAGGAATTCTTTACTACCACTTTTGTGGTCTCCAATGGGTCAACTTTGTCCCATTTAAGAGAATACCCATTTATTCTGTCCATAGTCAGGTTTAATTGCCCATATTTCCTCTCAGGCTTACTTCTATCGGGTTTGTGTGGACATAGTATTGAAACACTGTTTGGGAAATGATCGCTAGTGGCATTATTGTGAGTTTTAAAATTCAACAAACGGGACGCGAACCTGTTTTATACAAAAATAAAATCTATGATGGTGGAAGCTCCTCTGCCATTAAAAGTCTAAGTGAGTGGGACTGGGGGTGACACCGGTTCGTTAGCCAAACCCAGTTCCAAAACAAATAGTGTCTCATTGAGACATTCACTACTTATTGTATGAAGGAAATGCGTTAAATTAATTCTATTCTCATGAGTTAGGCCACATGTTAAATTGCCATTCTGTCCACATGGCGTTAGATTGAAATCACAGCCCCATATAACAAAAATATTTTTAGAAGACTTATTTTGAATTTCCTGTAGGATAAAACAGATTTCTTTTAAGCTTGTAATCAACTGGTCCTTATGGACGTTATTATAAAAATTAACCAGTATGTACTTGTCTTGTTTGTTCATGTTAAGGGTTATTATTTGATAGTTGGGTTCAGATTTGAAAAGAGTTATTTCCTTAATCCCCAAGAGATTGGAAATAAATACTGTCAAACCTCCCTTGGCCCTCCCTGAAGTAGAGGGAATCGCAGGCGAAAAATAAGTCTTATAACCCTCTATGTGTATTACAGTGGTGGCCCAGGACTCTTGTAGGCAGAGCACATTGAATTTACCAACAAAGTCGAGCCATATATCATTAGTGATTTTAGATTGCAGGCCTGCAATATTCAAATATACGATATTAAAAATGGGTTTGTTAGAAATTCCTGTCCGTGTGGTGTCATGTACAATGAGCCCCAGTTGAGATTCAGCATTCATCGTGTGCCCTGGTGTTCCCTGTTCAGTCTCCATATTTGTGTGTGATACTGAGACATTTGTATCTGACTCGCTGACATGATCAATAATCTGGGCATTAGATTGGTGGCTGGTTTCTGTATGTAAAGCCCATAGGCTAGGATTTGGAGTAGGGTCCGAGCACGGTTTTCCCGGAATAATAAGTTCTGCCTGAGTTCTAAAATGTTTAGAATTTAGCTGGACCAGTCAATCTATCTCTTCTAGGCCTGAAAGCATATTAAACCTATTAAAAGTCAGAAGGTTATAGCAGTGGCTATGCATTCCTTGACCATTTCTAGTCGTATTTTCTCTCATGACCCCATGAGGAGGTGGGTAAAAGAAACCGAGGGGTAGTACATTAATCCCTTCTGTTACTATTAGGTTGTTTCCTTCCATCCATAGGATTTTATTCACAAGTGAAGGTGTTTTAAACGTTAGGACAACACAGTCCCCTGGGAGCATTTTCCCGCAATTGTTGACCCACTGAACCCTTCTTGTCATCTTAAACTCGGTAAAAAGTTGTTCAGTTGGCCCTATCCTCCTGCCTAACCAGTGCAGTGATTTGTTTCTTAACGTTTCCCAAGTTTCTCTTTCTGATGGCCCCAATTTTGGTACATTTGCCAGGATAATTATGTATGGGGTTGTCTCGGGTGGTAGGTCAAGATGTTGGTCTATTGCAAATCTGTCATGGTTTTGATCTAAGGAAAAGTTCCCTGGTTTTGATGGACCTATTGCGTTCGAGAAGGATAGTTAAGCCTAGTGTCTATGACTTTCCTCATGGAGCCACTCTTCCTATCCGCATTCTCTACACTGTTCGCTGGTTTACCCGTTATGTCCTGTGGGGGAGAATCTTTCCTCAGAGGTTTTGCGCTCTCTTTAGGGTTGACCAAACTGGGCATTACAACTTCATCATTATGGGTCGTGTGAGAATTTACTGTTATCACACTTGGTTGCCTACTTTGGACATTATTACCTTTGTTCTCCTTTCTAGGGTCAATGGATATTGATTTCATGCTATTTTACTGGTTGGTATAATTAGTCATGGAAGCTTCGATAAGGGTTAGTCTAGCGCCCATTTGGTCTAGTGTGATTCGAAGGTAAAGATCCAGCCTTTCAACCAAAGTCGTTAGGCTCTTTAGGTTGTGACCATGTGAAGCAGACCTTCTATGGGCTTCATCCTTACCCTTCAGGGATACTTTTCGGGACCCTGCTCTTTTTTTCCCTTGTTTGCCCTGTTTTATTACAACGGGTACTGTGGTCTTAGGTGTCTTTTTATAAACGCCGCCCCCTTCAGGCTCGACACTCGGTTTATCTCTAAAAGTTGGATTGTTTTGGTTTTTCTGGGGAGGTTGTAAGGAGGAGTCCGAGTCGCTCAATAAAATTTCCTTAGAGATATATTGAATGCAACTATTGGAAGATGCATTAGACTTTGGCCTAGTCCCCAAAGAATCTAATGCATCACATTTCCCTGGTTCAAGGATAGTGCGTGATGTTCCTACCACTAACAACTCTTCTACAGAGGATATCTGTTTGTCCAGAGCCCCCATTGCCCCTGTGAGGTAACTCAATAGAGTTTACTGCGCCTCACTAGGGGTTCTTTTTACTGTACAGGGTTTAAAACATGGTAGCTTTATTTTACCGATTGTTGGTTAGTGGTTACACAATTAAACACCTATAATTAGATCAGGCTACCTTCTACTACTTTCTTTTACCCATTGTTGGTTAGTGGTTACAAAATTAAACACCTATAATTAGATCAGGCTACCTTCTACTATGTACAATCTTAATGTGACCCACGTTCTTTTTCTTTTTTCCTTTTAAACTGTGACAGAACCCACAAACAAGTGGAGTAATAAAACAGAGGTGTGAGTCTTTCCCACCCATCACTATAAAAACCAAATTACTGGAAAAGCCGAAATTAATGGTCACAAAGAAAAAGTTACTTAAGCAGACAGGTCAAGTCCTTACTGATGATCTGAGTCTGCTTAATCCATATGGAAGCCAAGAGAATAGGCCCAGCCCAGCCTCACCCGGGCACAGACGGGCAAGGACGGGCCCACCCATGGCTCGGGCTTCGCACGGGAGAGCCCGCGCGCGTACCGCACCGCAGGAGCCTCCACAGAACTTTAGTGACGCGCTAGCGCTTCAAATCGTGGCTCCTCCTGCGAGAGCGCAAGAGCGCAATGCACCCTGGGAGTTGTAGTTCCTGGGGGGTCCACGGTTGTGAGCTGGGATGGTGTAGGTCGACAGCAGCAGAAGATGGCAGGCAACAGAGGGCTGGAGGCTCAAAGCGTGGCCCAAAAGACTCCCACAGTATGTTGCAGCAGGCAAGAGCGTCCCGCACCACGGGAGCCGCCACAGACCTTTAATGACCCGCTAGCGCTTCAAATCGTGGCTCCTCCCGTGAGAGCGCAAGAGCGCAATGCTCCCTGGGAGTTGTAGTTCCTGGGTGCTCCGCGCTCGAAAGCTGGAATTGTGCAGGTCGACAGCAGCAGAAGATGGCAGGCAACAGAGGGCTGGAGGCTGAAAGCGTGGCCCAAAAGACTTCCACGGTGTGTTGCAGCAGGCAAAAGCCTGATTAACAAAAGTACGATACACTTTTGAGCATGTTTACACTAAGTAGTAAGTTTACAACTTTTGATGTTCACAAACTATGAGTGTAAACTTACAACGAAATTGTAGGTTACATGTCTTCTCTGATTAATGCAAATGGTTTACTCTTGTGTGGGAGGGTCATTCTCTGACCCTCTGACCCTCTCTAAATCCCTCTGACTGCTTGTTCTCCTCCCTAATCCCATCCCCTTTACTAGTTATTCTGCCCCTTTTCCCATTCAATTTCTCCCTGCCTCCCACATTTACTACAAATACAGACACTTACTTGTGCAGTGACTCTGAATTCGGGGTGGAGAACACCACACATATAAGTATAGTCAACATATACACTTTGTAGAACATTTTGTAGTATGTTTTGTACCACTGCAAAAGCACGACAAAGTGAATAAGGCCCATGTTGTTAAGGCACATTTAGTCTAATGCTGTAACTGTAACATTGCCTGCTAGGATTAGTTTAACCAAACGAGACCAGAAATTGAAACAACAATTTGGAAAGATGCAGTTGAGAGTGACTTTAAAAATATCAAACACTAACACTAACAAAGGAAAGTATACTTTCCTGCTGTTTACATGATCAAAGTTAATATTCATATTCTCTTGAATGTTAAAAGCAATTAAAAGTTACTTAGAAGAAGACAGATTATATTAGGAATATCTATATTTCAAAACTGCCAGCTCCTTTTTGCCCTACCGATTGTATCAGATCCTCCTAATGGGCATTAATTGAAGGATTAAGGGCTTCAAAGTGTTTTTGGCATAGAGTACAAGTTGTACCTTTGTTCACATTGGTAACATTGATGAACAGGCCCTATTTTGTTATATATCTAGAGTAGGCTTTTTCATTTCTGGATCCATGACTCAGCCACACAATTTTCTACAGGTTTAGTGAATGGTTGTGAATATGACTATGTATGCACAATATACTCAGAGGAGGCTATTCATGCATATTAATCAAAAGGACACTCACACGTGTAATTCTTTGAGCTGCAGATGGAATAATATTTGAATGAACATATAATGAATACAATACATCACAAACTGCATATTCATATTATAGCCAAATCACAATATATCCATGCATTCCACGAAAATGTCATTTGTTAAAAGCAATGACTGACTTTAACACATACATATTATTATAACATAACAACTCATAAGAACTCGTCAAATATGCATGTTAGTACTAAGGTTGGCGGGAGCCAAGTCTCCTCTATTAATTGAACATGAGAAGGCTGTCTATAATGCTATTCATTAAGAAGAACAAAGATTGCAAAGTGAAATGTAAATATGCACATGTTAGGAGTTTTACCAGTGTTTTAGGAGAGACCAACTGGAACTGACAGGAATTGATTGAAATGTAATATTAACTTTACCACTATAAACATTCTACAATGGTTTTCTGAAAGTTACTTTTTTGTGAGATTCAGAGACAGGATAATACACCATTTTAAAATGTTTTGATAATATCCATACCATCTTCAAAAGCATCTGATCTCATCTGACCTCAGAAGCACCTGATAATAAATCAATAGCAAAGTGATTGCTTTATACGTAATACTCTGTTTTTTAAGGGGTAATATTTTGTAGGCTTCAGAAAATATCTACTGCACATGCACCTGATTCTCTGTCTTTACAGCTGGCCTTTCAATTTGAATTTAGGTACCAATTTGCATAAGCATTTTCTCATTTTTTCACCACCTGAAAAATGTTTTTACAAAATATACCTTCCAACATCAGAAGAAAGGGTAGGAATTTCTGGGTGTTTTTTAAACATCCTTGACAAATTCTTACCCCAAATTTGCTACTTAAATTGGCTTGAAATCCATTGGCAAATTTGTTCAATGTATGAAAGTTATGACTTTTTCCCAAATATTCAAATGGTCACACTATTAAAAACACACATGGCTATACCACTAGCACCAAAACTGCAAACAATTGTAATGATGAATCAGGATCTATCCTATGCCACCTACTGATGGCAATTTGACATAGAAAAGTTGTACTTAGCTTTCAAAAAGGTTTTGTGAACTGTCTCCTGTTTAAGGAGTCAACATGTTCTGTCTCAACATTTACTACATTGTTTAACTAATTTCTTACAACGCCTTTTAATTTCTTATTTTCTTACATAACCTAGGTTGTATGACACTGTCATTTCAAATTATTCAAAGCCTCCAATCGAACTTCATAATGCTTCTTTTCTTTATCTCAAAGGGTATGAATAGAACTGCCCAAATGCACTGCTTGGCTGTCAGAGAAGAGGGCTATATTCAAAACACATGGGGCCTCATTAGGATGACGGGCGGACTTTGCCCGCCCGTCATCCCATCGTAAATCGGGACCGCCCGCCATAAGGGCGGCAGTCCAGGGGGTGCTATTAGGATGTGTCCACCACAGTGGCGGGCACATCCTGTATTTTCAGCATTGTGGCGGGCGGTGCTCTCTGCACCGCCGGCCACAATGCTGAACATGCACTTTCACATTGTCATTTACAAAGCGGCAGGCACCGCGCAGTGCCTGCCGTTTTGTAAATGACAATGAATGGGGGTACCACAGGTACCCCCATGTGCACCCCCCACCTGTACTTCACTCTGGGGGCAGTAAAGACCGCATGCCTTTCTGTGGCGGCATCGCCGCCACGGAAAGGCACTACAAACCAGTCATCATAATATGGCTGGCGGTGTCTGTTAGACACCGCCACCATATTAATCCTTTTCCGCCCCGGCCGCAAGGCGACCGGGGCAGAAAAGCGGCGGACGGTCTTTCCGTCCGCCATGGTCCCCACCGCCATCCTAATATGGCGGGGGGAAATCTGGTGATGATATCGGGCGGATTGCCTCCGCCAGGCTGGCGGTGGCTACCGCCAGCCTGGCGGAGTCAATCCGCCCGATATCATAATGGACCCCTTGGTTTGGTGCATACAGCCAAACGGGGCTCTGGGTTTCATAGAGTTTAATTCCAATTAATGGTATATTCTGCAAAGGCCTCAGAAAAGGCTTCTAGGAGAAATGTCTTTGTCCACAAAATCAAGTAAAGCCGCTGTAGAGGAAGGACTTCTTCTCATCTCAAAGCCACATTTTGGATGTCAATCCCACTTGAAATACAATCCTTGGAAAATCATCTTTGTTTAAGAAAAGGCTGGAAACCTGGTTTTTATTAACCTTAGCTCTTTTCTAATCAGCTAGCAGGGCCAAGATACCCCTGTGTATTAGAGCACCATATAGGATAAAAACAGTTGTAAAGATGTAATATATACACGGGGACCCAATAGAGTGATTGCCTCCATAACTACCTGCACTGGTTTACAGGACTATACAGTACACCATTAATACCATATGGCTTAACTTTTTGCAAGGTTTCTTTAACATTCCATATAGCTAACATTTGGGCATTTATATGTGAACATTATGTTGTTCTTCTTTACCCACGTCCCTAAACCTTTTATAATGTCAAGAAAGCATTACAAATGTGGGATCAAATATAATTATCTTTCACCAGTTCACTAAAGATTGCTTGTAATTTTACAAATTTGTAAGAAAATGAAAAGTGGTACTTATGAAGATGTTAGCCAATGCATGTGCTGGCTCATGTGTGAAGCTATGTTTGTTCATGTGTGCATGTCTGTTAGGTATGTGCAGTTTCAGTTGTATTGGATAGCACACAATGTTCAATTTTCATGGTGGTCAGATACTAGAAAAGAAATCATGAGAGAGATAGTAAGAAACAAGGGACAGGATGGGAGAGGGACAGAGAGAGCTTAAATGATAGAGAATAACATGAGAGAGGTGGAAAGAGAGTGGAAGAACCATACACTGAAAAAAGAGAAATAGCATATCCTTTGTACTGAAGTGATTCATGTGCTGTAAAAATTGTGCAATAGCAGGACACAGAAATAAACAACAGAAACATGAGGCAAACAAGCAATTTCATTTCTTGACACTGCTACCTTACAGTGTGTGACAAATGGAATGGAGACAAATACATAGAAATATAATAGAATGTATTTCACCTCTGTCCCTGGATTGAGCATAAAATGTAATTCTTTTTCTGGACCAAGAACTCTGCCTGTCTGAGTTGTTTGAACATTTCATTGAAACCAGGCCCTTTCAAATTCAGAATTAGTGACACCCATCTATAAAATGACACGGAAATCATAATTTAAAAAAACATTATTTACAAGTATGTGTTTGTCTAATAGAATGTTTTCTTCTCTCTTTCAACATGAGCACAATAATGTTCTGCAACAGTTCAAAATATCAGAAATGTGTGGCACTAAAATGTATAGATGGCAAAATGAGGACCTGACACAAATTCTCATTTAAAACATTTTAAACATATTTCAGTTGTTTTGTTCTATTGTAGTCGTTTCTATATACAACCTCAGCTTATCTTTGGAATGACTGGCTGCTAAATATACCTTTCTTGAAAATGTCATAATAACTCCTCAGTGCATTCGTTACTTTTAACATACATATTTTAATATCAAATATTAGTACAAATCAAGACTCTACTATTTAAAAGCCATACTGACGACCTGACAGAAAGCTAGGTACAAAGACAATTACATTATTTTACTCAAAAGGTGGGAATTAAATGAGAGAAAGTTCAAATTAAATGCCTCTTGTTAAAGTCATTACATTTTGCATTCTTACTACTATTAACAGTAGCCACATATTTCAGAGGCAATGTTCCTAAATGTGCATAATTTTAGGCAAAATCTTTCTAATTGTTTCAATTCTCTAATCATAACTTAAATAAATACTCATTTTCAGTGCATCACTGCAAACTCTTCATGGCACTCTGTGGAGATGTATACATACACATATTCAAAAATGTTCTAACAAATCAAGCAAACTACATGTTACATAGAACTGCTTTATAGTGTGTAATTGAAATGTTTCCAGCCATGTCTCTTAGTATACACATATAGACACAAGGTCAAATACAGACGGATACATTAATATTATGTTTTACAGTGCATTTTGAATTTAGAAATCATTTCTATTATGGTCTCATTGCTTTCAGTTTGGAACTCATGTACAAGATGCCCTAAAAGGGAATACACCCAGCATGAAGACTGTAGTAAACAACAGTATCATGAATGGGCAGAAGATGTTTTAAATACCCACAGAACAGATGCCTTAATTGAATGGGAGGACATGATTACATATGTTCTACATTACAAACATGTGATCAAGAGTAATATATGTAGTAAAAAAACTCTAACTTCTGTTCCATCATGCAAGACCCTTCAGCAAGTTCCTGAAACCCTCCCTGAGCAATTATCTAACCCACATTCTCCTCCCTTTTATCTATTTTTAACAAGTGATAAGTGATGCAGTATGTGAGTTCATGAGTAGTGCTGACAGTGGGGGGAGTTATAGTTTGTTGACTAAACTCTTAACTGGTGTATTTCAGTGCTTTAGTTGTTTTTTCATTGTATTTTCAGTATTTTCATTCAGTTTTTTTATATCATATTGCAAATTGTGCCAACCCTTCACATGGAGGCTGCACCTGCTGTGTATGAACTTTAGCTGTGCACCGATGTGCTTAATTGTAGTTTTGTAAGACATCAAAGGTCCTTAATTTAGTATGATAAACAAGAAGCAAATAATAAATTATAGACAACAATGTGTGCTATAAGCAGAAGCGTGTCCAGCCGGACACTGATTTAATCAATGTAAGAATTCTAAAAGGATAAAAGTGGACAAATATACAGTGGGATACAGTCCTGTATCCAGTACATATAACACATAAAGGACATAAACAAGGAAATTGAGAGGGGGTAAATTCAGGGCTCCTCCCTCTCCCCCTTTTTATTCAATTTATATCTCCGGCCATTGATTCATTCGCTCAAAAGCTGGGATATCACAGTGTTCAATTATGCTGACGATCTGCAGATCATCTTTCCTCTTGACTCTCCTGATGCCGCCAAAAGCTTTCAAGCAGTGATGACCCATATACAACTGTGGATGAATCACAACCAACTGAAATTAAATCCAGGGAAAACTGAACTTAACCTTCCTGGTAACAGCCCAGCATTCTGGGGCCCTCAATTTTGGCCCACGGAGCTGGGCTCCCCTCCCGCCCCAGCAAGCACGGTCAAGAGCTTGGGGGTTATCATCGATGTGGAGCTCTCTCTTAAGGCCCAACTAGGTGCTATGATCTCCTCCTGTATGTTTCAACTGCGAAAAATCCGCAAAATAGCCCATCTACTACCACATGCGGCATTGGTCCAGGTCGTGATCTCCCTAGTGCTATCCCGCCTTGACTTTTCGAATTCCCTCTACCATGGTCTTCCCCAGTCGTTGCACCACCGTCTCCAAATTGTACAGAATCAGGCTGCCAGACTCATCCACAAAACCCCAAAGTGGGAATCTGCGAAACCACTACTGCAAAAACTCCACTGGCTACCAGTTGTGGAAAGGGCGGCTTTCAAGATTGGTTGCATGACTTTTAAAGCCCTCCACTGCACCAGTCCTGACTTCCCTAAAACCCTGATCACGCAGCACCGTCCGGTGCGCAGCCTTCATTCGGCGCATCTTCACCTGCTGGTCGCCCCTAAAGTAAAATTTATTTGGTCCCTAAACTATGGAACTCTCTTCCTCTTTTAGTTAAGTCTAGTGGCTCCTTATTGAATTTTAGGAAACTTCTTAAAACTCGGCTCTTCACCCAAACTGGCTAGTCCACCCCCTGCAATTTCCGCACTCTTTCTCTCAGCGCCAGGAAACTTACGGTGTCAGTGCGCTCTACAAATTCCACTTAAGATAAGATAAGATAAGGCAAAATTATAAAGAGGGGACGCTGGTAAACATTTTGAGAGTAGCCTAGCTGACCTCATGTAGTGAACACAATTGGGTAACACAATGGAGAACTAGTGTGTGACTACATTAACTGTCAACGGCGTTTCGATCCTGTACATAAATAAAAGGATCATCATCAGGACTAAAATTTACATTGCCTGAGTATTAAACTTGCAAGCCTTGGGTAGAGCTAAGTTGAGAGCGTACCGACGGGCAATCAGGGTAGGAAGCTGTGCTTTTGGGAGACAGTGCTCCTAAGGTATCTGTGGTACTGAATTGTGCGGTACCGGGACTGTGAATCGGCAGGGAGCCAGCAGAGCGGTTGCTCGGGGGCTTGATGAGTCTGGGTTCCGATTGGTAATGGCGGTCATCGGACCGTGAACCTGCTAGGGACGAGTGGAGAAATTCCTCGTATTGGAGAAGATTACTGGGCAGAACCTAGATTACGTAGAGAATCTTACCAACGGTGAGCGGTGCCCATGGTTAGGATGTGTGAACTGATACCGACGGGGGATTCCGTTTGGCGATTTGGCAGAGAAACGATGTCTCCGTGTTCCTGATGAAACAACCTGCGACCGCTACCGGGCATTAAGGCTTAATTGTAGGGCCTGGCCAGACCTGGACTCACACCTGTGTGCAGCTAACTCTCGCTAGCACAGTACAGCGGGAAGGGCCACACTGGCTCCTGTAAGAGTACATCAGTACTGATGACCCAATTGTGTTTTAAGCATTTTCATGACTAGTTGGCTCTCACAAGTGCCTGTGGGTCAGGGTGTCAATACCCTGCCCCCTATGCCTTTTTCTTAATACTTTGTTAGGGCACAGGACCAGACCCCCGAGTACCACCACAACAATGCTTCAAGTTATGGTGGTTTGCCTACCAGATCACGAGGCACTGTGATACAGTCCTTGGTCTGATGGTACCGAATTTAGCTGATGGGAAAAAAGTCTTCCTGAGCCAAAGGTATTTGAGTATTTTTTTATTCGACGCTGGAGTCTCAATCAATCAATCAATCAGTCAGGTTTTTGAAGCGCACTACTCACCTGTGAGGCTCTCAAGGTGCTGGGAGTGGAACAAGCAGCTTCGTAGGTCATTCAAAGAGCCAGGTTGTCCTTTCTGAATTGGTGCAGTGTTGGACTTCATCTGCTGCGGAGAAGGAGTTTGTTCCAGGTCTTGGCCACGAAGTAGGAGAAGGATCTGCCACCTTGTCTGGCCCTGTGGATGCGGGGGACCGTGACTGAGGGTAGGTTGGTAGAGTGGAGGTTTCTCTTGGGGTAGTAAAGGAGATTTGTTTGTTAAGGTATTTGGGTCCGATGTTATGGAGGGCTTTGTAGGTGAGTGTGTGCAGTTTGAAGGCTATCCTTTTTTTGACAAGGAGCAAGTGAAGGTCGCGGAGGTGTTGGGTGATGGGGTCATGTAGCAGGATGTCAAGGATAAGTCTGCCTGCGACATTCTGGAGTTTGCGGAGGAGATTTTTGTTGATTCTGACATAGAGGGTGTATCCTTAGTTCAGTCTGATGGTGATGAGTGCATTGGTGACGGTCTTCCTGGCATCAGGGGGATCCATTTGAAGGTCTTGGTAAGTATGCGGAGGGAGTATGCGGAGGGTGTTGAAGAAAGTGGAGGATACGGCATTGACCTGGTGGTTCATGGTGAGTGAAGAGTCGAGTACGATGCCGAGGCTGCCAGGGTGGTCCGTTTGGGTGGTTGGGTTTCTGAGGGTGGAGGGCCATCAGGAGTTGTCCCATGCGGAGAGGAAGGAGCCAAGGATGAGGACTTATGTTTTCTCTGAGTTGAGCTTCAGGCAGCTGCTCCTCATCCAGGTTGTGACACCTTTCATCGCTTTTTTGAAACTGCGCCTGGTGATGTCGGGTTCCTTGGTGAGGGAGAGGATGCGGTGGGTGTCGTCTGCGTATGAGACTGTTGAGTCTATGATTTCTGATTATGGTTATGAGGGGGGTCATGTAAACGATGAAGAGCATGGGGATCCTTGAGGTACTCTACATCTGATCTCTGTAGGTTCAGAGAGGAAGGACGGGAGTCTTATTCTTTGTGTGCTGGTTGAGAGGAAAGATCGAATCCAGTCTAAGGCTGTTCCCTGGATGCCAGCGTTGGGGAGTCTGGCGGCTACTGCGTGGTGGGAGACAGTGTTGAAGGCTGCTGAGGGGTCTGGGAGGATGAGGGCTGCTGTGTGGCCTTGGTTGAGAAGGGCGTGGATGTCATCGGTGGTGGCTATGAGGGTAGTCTCGGTGCTGTGGTTGCTGCGGAATCTGGATTGAGAGGTGTCTAGGATGTTGTCGGTCTCTACGAAGTGAGCTAGCTGGGAGTTAAGACTTTCTTGATGACCTTGGCAGGGAAAGGCAGCAGTGAAAAGGGCCTGAAGTTCTTGAGATGTGTTGGGTCTGTGGAGGGCTACTTTGGCGTGTTTCCAGTCATCGGAGATGTTGAAACAGTCAGGGGTCAGTGGGTGCTCCAAGTGGATGCTTGTCCTAGTCTTTGCAGTATCTTCTGTGGTGAGAGGGTTCCAGGTGAGGAGGGTCTGCTGGATAGCGTTGTTGGGGAGGGGGATGTTAGGGCAGTGCTGTGGTCTTGGTTATCAAAGTTGTGATAGAGCATCTTGATCTTGCGGTGGAAGAATGAGCTGAGTTTGATGCAAAGTTCTTGGGAGGGAGGAGCGTCGGGAGATTTGTGTCTGTAAACCGGCTCCCATAGAGTTCAATGGGAGTATGAGCGAACCGAGTCCGTAAGCATACTGCAGCATCGTACTCGCTCTTCTTTCCAAAATTCTTTGTACAGCAAAATACCTAGATTCTCTCTTGCTCACTTTAAAAAATTCAAAAGTAGATAGGGGTGCACATTTTCCAGATTTTTGGACATGCCATAACGCATTTTGTCTGCCACAGGCTGTCAAGTGGTTACTTCCACTTTCTTCCCATGGGTTACCTTCCTGGTTTGATGTAGAGCCCCTTCCTTTTGCCATTCTCTCCTAAAGAAGTCCTTGCATTTTCCCCCAGAAGTTCTATTACCTCTTCACCATTATTCACATAAACTGGTTATTTGCTAAAACCTCATTGTCACTCTAGGTTTTTATCTAGTGACTCTCTTTTGAGTTCACCTCTCTGGTATAACTGTCCGATTACTGTTAACAATTGACCCATATAATGGAAATCTTGGTGAGAGAGAGGGATAATTTATGCTCAAGATATATCTGATAGCTTGAATCCTTGCTCTTTTTCCCAATTCCAAGCAATTTGTCATTGTCCTTATTCATTTTAGTATACATTTTCCATTCTTATGGAGTGGATGTTCTGATCCCAAATCCCTTGTCTAGAGGTATTTCTTTAGCCCAAACATATCATGGGAACTGGGTTTGGGATGTGATAGGACTATTTTATTATGGAATAAGATTTGGTCCTAAGTACTTAAAATTTCCAGAAGTGCCTCTACAACTCAAACTTTATTTTTGTTTATAAATCACAGGTTATATTTAGACCAATTTCTCTAGCTAAAGAGCAAAGAGTCCAATAAAGCTTTTTGAATGTTTGCTCATTCAAAAGGTGAATTATTGCACATCCTTCTTTTATGCACACCTAGGATTATTTTTTGGGGGAAAATTTGGACTCAACTTACAAAAGTGTTCAATTTGCATTTGTCTATGTCAAACTCTTTGCATTTTTATGTAGACTCTCAGATGTTCTTAACCGGAATCCTTCTGATAAGGGTTTATTTGATCCTATATAGGCCATAGCTTTTCGACAAATTCCAACTAACTGGAAGTGCTCAACTAATATCTCTTTCACTGCATGGTGATACAATGTTTGTCATTCTTATAGGTTGGATGTTGCTTTTGCATAAATCACAATTAAGTTGGATTTATATTGGATGTTGTTAACTAATGACTTGAATTGTGTTGCTAAACAGCGTGTACTTCATACTAGTTCTGAGAATTTTAAGCCTTCATAAAGTGTTGTCCTCTCTGCTTTTGTTATGTATATTGCTCATATCACTTAGAAAGTTTCCCCTTAGGTATGTATTTTTTTAATCTCATTGCATACTTATATTAGATCAGCAATTTTGCATTGCTTTTCCTTGTTCTCCTTCCCCTTTGTCTTCCCCAACCCCCTCTTTCTTTTTAATATATAAATTGTAAACAACTTACTCTGCTTTAATGATGTTAATAAGCATAGCGTTTTCTGATCTGTATTTGTTAATATATATATAAATTTTCCTGCAATTATGCTTTCAATAAAGCTGTTTAAACTTAACGTAATGTACTTGTAAGTTCCTTGTACAGTGGTATCTCACATACCCAGGGCCTGTAAATTAAATGCTACTAGTGGGCCTGCGGGTGCACTTACATTTGTATAGGCTGAACAATGCCCTGACACAAAGGGCTCATTTACCCTCTGCTCATGTCTTTATCCAAGGCAGGGGAGGCGGGGAACTCCTGGAACTTCACATGCCTTGCTGGAAACTCCTCTTACCTTCTAGAAGCAGGGCACTGGGGTATAAGTACAGGGGATCTGACCCCACATTTGTAGGGTACTTTAGGAACTGGGATTGAACCCTTGCCTGCGATGCACATAGGACTCCTTTGGACTGCTCGTCTTTTGTTGCTCTGCTACTAACTAACTGGTGGGTGGCATAAAGTCCTCACTGAATTATTTTTCTGCTTGTTGTCCTGATGCCAGCTACTCCTGGACTGGGGGTCACCAGGTACCACTGGACTACCAGGAGGAACCAGCATTGTTCGCCCTGGTGTGCTGGCTTGCCTGCCCTTGGTGCCACCTAGTGTTCTCCTTGGACTGAGCTATCCCAGAACTGGCCGTGAGATTCTTAATCCGGCCACTTAAACTGCCCCCAAATTACACATACTGAGCGCTTAGTCGTTTTACTCTCTGTGTCATGGACGTGGTGAGTGCTTCACTCTTCGCCCTGCTATGCCCAGAGAGGGCCTCTTCACAAGTGCTAGGAGACAAGGTCTTCCACTTAACGAGCACCTAAGGAGCTACAAGCCGCCCTTCACCAGGGCTAGAGGCCTAGCACTCCTCGCTGCAAGAGAGAGCTGGACAGCAAGGCTAGTGCTTGACAAACCTGTGAGCATGACGGCCCAGCTCCTCATAAGGTACGGGGGATGGTGGGGTCTCAAAAAGGACTAGGAACTGCTATCTGCTTCTCATGGCCACTTTATACCAGGATTAAACTGGCAAATTGCACTGGTGGTCATACAATATAAATGCCAGGAATACAAGAAAACATCCAGACAAATACACCACATGATGGAGTCAGACAATGGCTTTGAGCCTTCGCAAGCCTATACTGGTGGATTCTTGGTACCTATCTCTAACATAAATGAGATTTTCATATAGTATGCAATTTCTTGACACAACATTAGATGTGAAGATACTGGTTAAAGGCAGAACCATGTACTGCATCATGCTTCATATGGGTAGGTTTTATGCAATATGTTAAGTGAACATTGTTGAAAATCTACTTGAAATAATTTTTACAAAATCTCATAGAATCACTATCTGAGCAATTACTTCATCCTGCTAGCACAATACTGCCTGGGAACATGTGTACAGCTCGGCATATATGCTATTTAAAAGATAACACATTGTCTAGGAACTGGGTTGGCATGGGAACTTTTCAACTGATCCATTTTCTCCCACCTAAAAGTTTGACTTGTTTACTGGAAACATGCTGAGAAGATTGGATTATAAATGGGTTGCCTCCCATCATTGTCCTCGATGATGGGTGATGTCCTATCATGCAGAAGTGACACTCTAAGGTCCATTCTAAGAGAAATGTCTGCCCTTTCTGGAAGCTGAGGTACCTCCACTGCTTATTTCATCCATATTTACTTTCCTCTGCAAGCTCAAATGGAAATTTCACAAGCTATGACTTGAGGCTCGCTTCAACCATCTATTGTGTAGGACTTTTAGAGACGGAGTTCCAAAACCAGCAGCACCTGTCCCCCAAAAAACGGGGTAACCATGCAAAAACAGGCACTTTCTCACAGTGAGATATTATTAAAAACACGCCTGTGAAAGGTTAACCACCATAGGAGTTTTTTGAACAGTTAACTTAAAGTCAAAAACATCAAAATTGTTGTATCCTTTTTAATGGTCTGTAAAAACATCAGAAAAAAGTAATTTTTTTCTAAAAAATTAGATAACCTTTTTCAAGAGGAATATAAAACTGTGTTTTGCATTGTAGACATGTAATTCCCTGAGAATGTATCTATGTTTAAAATAAATAAATAAATAATTGTACCTATTTACTGAAGCAAACTTTAATAATAGATACGCCCCACTTCTATTAATCAAAAAAACAAGAGGCCAGTACAGGTTCTGCGGTACAAAACACTGTCAGTGGACGGCGCTTATCAACTTTGAGGAATACATCGTTTGTTGACTAAAATCAAACGCACTCTGAACTGAATTGTAAATATTTCCAGAAGAGTACTTCATTATTTTTCCTATTATTTTTTATTGTAGCATGCACATACCCAAAAAATAACCATTCTATTTAAAGATCCTTTTAATGTCCCATCATCAATGTATCACCTGAGAAGAACTATTTTAACACAATGGGTCAGTGACACATTTGAGCAACAATGCATGTCTATGTTTTTTTTTCTCTGAATCAAAATATTGTAACACAGATTAATCTTTCCATTAAGAGTTTAAGACCTGATTTGGCTATTAAAATTTCCATCTGTAATTCTCTCAAATATTCCTCGTCTGCCAACTTTGCAGAAAAATCAAATATGTTTTGAATTTTGTGCAAATATATTTGAAAATAAGAACCAAGATGCAATACTGGAAGTAAATTAAAGACAGTAGTTTTGGGCATATATTGAACATGTACAAGACTCTTCGAAAATTACCTCTGAACATGCAGTTTAAGCCAGTATTAACCGTAAAATTCCCTACGCAGCTAAAAGTCTGTCATTTTGCATATGAAAAAATATTTTCCCTTAAAAGTAACAACAACAAAAAATTGCAAATGCACTTGTATAGCGCATATCTGCTTGTAAAACTGCACCCTGTGTTACAACTCCTCTTTTCGAAGTACTTTTGAGAACTGATGGAATTTTAAGGATGCTGGGGATTTACCAGATCACTCCCGAAATTAGTTTTAAAAAGTCCAAATACTGTGATACGTGCCCCAAGTCCATGATGAGCTACAACAAAGCAGAAGTGCAACTTTTTTTCAGGCTGCTTTATGAATCAGCTTGAAGGTGTTTCATACTGCAGAGGGTACTCAGTGGCACCAATAAAGTAGATTAGGTAACATACATTGAGTGAGAACTCTACAGTCATAAAAATGCTACGTTTACTTTGTGGCAAAGCTCAAAAACCTTGTATGAGTATTTTCAGATGATATGGTGCGATTTTGTTATTCCTAATTATTGTAACAATATTTTTATAGTGATGTAACACAAAAACATAATTTACAATACATTATGTTTATCAATTTACGTTTTTAAATGTAGCCTTTCAAATTTATTTTCAATCAATTTCATTCAATTCAAAACTTTATTCAGCAGTATTTTGACAGTCATAAAAGTTATTCACACACAGAAAATGATAAAATGATAAAAAACATTATAGATCATAGAATTTTAAATTAAGATGCGTAAAATGCCTCACCTAGGAGAATAGGATATCTCATACAATACCAAATTGCAGCAACATATCTCATCAGTGCATTTATTTTAAATGATGGTGCCCAATAATTGCACTAAAATTTGATGATCTGACACAGGGAATGGGAATGTTTTTGAGATACAGAGTGACATGTATCAACCTGACGTTTTGTGCTGGTAAATACTGGAGGTAACCTAAGATTATAATGGAAGCAAGTCTTTATATCATGGAAAATTCAAAAGGAATTCCAAAAATAACTGCCCTTAAGTCCCTTTAATGATGCAAGCATTGCACTATATTTCAGTTAGTACAATCGAACTATTGAAATATTCATATTAACATTAAAATATTCAATATGTAAAAATTGTATTCATGTTAAATGTGAGTACCTGTATTGTTCAGTTCATTTTTTTTAGCTTACACCGCATTATCAGCGGAATGTATTATAATAACTTCATAAAGTGAAATGCACTAGTAAAAAATCTCAAAACCAAATTAATAAAACTTATAAATATTATCTACTAGAAATAACACATTAATCGCCAAAATGTCAAAATCCTTTTCCTGTTCTACTTCTAAAAGTAGAAATGCAAAGGAACGAAAGGTCCTGTGGATTGTGGTTAGCGATAATGAATTGTAATTGGTATTTGTCAATGCAGCTCCTCACTCCACCGCAGAGGAGAGCAAATTGCAAATGGCAGTCAGTGAGGATTCTGTGGTTAACGCAGCTCTGGTGTCTGCTGTCCGGTTCCATTAAAAGTCATTGAATTTGACACTAACAAGATTAACTTCAAGTCTTTGGATTTCTTCATGCAAGGCTGGTCTTCTGTCGCCTTCCAGCATCTTAAAACATACTTAACAATCAAGCACCATTACCTGCTAGAAACTCAGGAGACGTGTTTGAGACAAAGTAATTTAGGCTGTTTACTGCACCCAGAGTTAAAGAATATTACAATGGGAAGCCTCCTAATTGTTGAACTTTGAGTGCACTCTAATCAATCACAGTGTCCTAGAAAAGCTATTTCGCCATTAGGTGATAAATGTGCACCCATCAAAGGGAGCATCATAAAAGACTTTACAATAAATCACGAAATACCTTTTTCAAGCGTATAACTGCAAATTCAAATGCATCGGTGTACCAAACACCAGGAGACAAATAGCAGATATCAATGCAGGCAAACATTGAGCTATATTACATAAGAAGCTCTTTAGGAGAGAAAGAGAGAGAGAGAGAGAGAGAGAGAGAGAGAGAGAGAGAGAGAGAGAGAGAGAGAGAGAGAGAGAGAGAGAGAGAACGAGAACAGACAGAGAGAAAATGCGAAACAGAGCAGAAAGAGAGATAAGAGAGTACATGCATTTAACTTAAATATTAACACCTTCGCTGCGGCGGCTATTCTGCCGCAGCTCTAACGGTCGCGGGGGGCGCACGGCTCACCTGCGCGGGTGACAGAACCGTTCCGTCACGGCTCGCGGGTGAGCTGTGCTTGTGACGGAACGGTTCCGTCACGGCCCCGCCCACTTAGTGAAACACGCAAAATCAGCGCCTCGCAGGCGCGGCGAGCGGGCCGTGACGGAACCGTTCCGTCATGAGCACAGCCCACCCGAGGGGCGTGACAGAACGGTTCCGTCACTAGCATCGAACTGGTTAATGTGTATCTAGTACATACAGAGTCAACTCCGTTTTCTTGATATCCTATTTTTCTCACTCTATTTCCATAGCTCTGTCTCCCTCTCTAGCTCTCCCTCCCTCATTCTCTTGTTTTGTTCAACAACCCGCTGCTGCTCTGTCGATCTAACATCAGTGGACCTACTACAGCTGAATTTAGGTAAGATGTCTATATTTTTTACACTTCTACTGGTTTCAAGGTTTGCGTGCTCTGAGTTTGAGAAAGAGCATATCTTCTAAAATAATTTACTAACACAATCTGAAAATAGAGGCTGTGTGGTGCCCGGAGTATGCCTAGATAGCCATGCTTGTTTGTGTCCAAATTTTGTAAGATCCCTAGACCCAGATTCACTAACATTCTGCATCATGGGTGGGCCACTTGTAGGCGCAGTCACAATGCAAAATGTATTATGGTATTTACAAAGCCCTATAGAGATTGATTCTGGTGGCTTTTCAGGGCTTTGTAAAAAAAAATGGGAACAGTGGATAGTGCTACCTTGCATTACCTGGGTAAATCATGGGTGTTCCTGTGCATCCACCAATGTATTTTGCTGCAAGCCCACATTTACTAAAGTCTGTAAATCTTTTTTTTTGACAATCAATTTTATTGAGGTTTGAATGTAACAACAAACAGCACCATTCAGAGCTACATTGTACACTGTCAGAGTAGGGAGAAAAACACATCACAGTGACATCAAGGCTACACAAGTTAATCAATAATGATGTATCCACGTGTACCTGAAGAGCGGACCACTTCATATCAGTGGTCTATTACCCCGACCCATTTGCCCCACATACGGCGAAATTCCTCAGGACATCCCCTGGCTACATAAAAAGGCCGCGCCTGCACAATGCACCAGTCCACCCCCCCTGCGCCAGTGCCCTAGAGTGGGTGGGGTAGTGTCCAGCCAATGAGCAGCAATGTCCCTTTCGGCACCCACCAACGCTGTATTGAGGAAGAGCTTCTCAGCCCTGGAGCCGTCCAATCCGTTGGTGATGCCCAGCGGAATACACATGGGATCAAGAGGCACCTCCCAGCCCAGGACCCCTGTCAGGTCTTGTGTTAAAGATTCCCAATACCCCTGTATTGCAGGACACAACCACACCATTTGGTAAAAGTCGGCGTGGGAGCAGCGTGGGCAGTGGGCGTCAGGCCGAAGCCCAGCGCGGTGAAGATGTAGGGGTGTAAGATAGGCGGCATTCAAAAAATAAACTTGGCGAGGCAGAGCCTCGCTGATACCGCAATCGTTCTAGGGACCATCAATAAATCAATCAATCGATCAGAGTACTTGTAGAGCGCGCTACTTGCCCATGAGGGTCTCAAGGCGCTGGGGGGGGGTGCTGCTTCTGCTCGAAGAGCCTGGTCTTGAGGAGTCTTCTAAAGGTGAGTAGGTCTTGGGTCTGCCGTATGTGGGTGGGGAGGGCGAGGCTGGCGGAGCGGAGCTGGCGGGTGGGGGTGTAGAAGCTGAGTCTGCTGTTTAGTTAGGCTGGTCTGGCGTTGTGGAGTGCTTTGTGTGCGTGGGTGAGGAGCTTGAAGGTGATCCTCTTGTCGACGGGGAGCCATTATAATTCTCTAAGGTGGGGGGTGATGTGGCTGTGGTGGGGGACTCTGATGATCAGTCGGGCGGAGGCGTTTTGGATGCGTTGTAGTCGTCATAGGTGTTTAGCTGGGATTCCTGCGAAGAGTGCGTTGCCGTAATCCAGTCTGCTGCTGACGAGGGCCTGTGTCACCGTTTTTCTTGTTTCCGTCGGGATCCACTTGTAGATCCTGCGGAGCATGCGGAGGGTGTTGTAGCAGGAGGAGGAGACGGCGTTGACCTGTTTAGCCATGGAGAGGGAGGAGTCGAGGATGAATCCTAGGTTGCGTGCGTGGTAGGTCGGTGTTGGTGCTGTTCCCAGTGTGGTCGGCCACCAGGAGTCGTCCCAGGCTGAGGGGGTGGGTCTGAAGATGAGTACCTCTCTCTTGTCCGAGTTCAGCTTCAGGCGGCTACTCCTCATCCAGTCGGTGACAGCCTTCATTCCCTCGCGGAGGTTGGTTTTGGCGGTGTGTGGGTCCTTGGTGAGAGAGAAAATGAGCTGGGTGTTGCCGGCGTAGGAGATGATGTTGAGGTTATGGTGGCGGGCCACTTGTGCAAGGGGGCCATGTAGATGTTGAACAGCGTTGGGCTGAGGGATGAGCCCTGGGGGACGACGCAGATGATGTCGCTGGCTCCGGATCGGAAGGGTGGGAGGCGGACGCTCTGGGTTCTGCCGGAGAGGAAGGACATGGTCCAGTCAAGGGCCTTCTCTTGGATTCTGGCTTCTATGAGTCGTGTCCTTAGAGTGCGATGACAGACCGTGTTGAAGGCAGCCGACAGGTCCAGGAGGATGCGGGCTGATGTTTTGCCATTGTCTAGTTGGCACCTGATGTCATCTGTGGCTGCGATGAGGGCTGTCTCAGTGCTGTGGTTTCGTCTGAATCCGGACTGGGATGGGTCCAGGATGTTGTTGTCTTCCAGGCGGTGGGCCAATTGTCCGTTGACTATTTTCTCAATGATCTTTGTTCCGGAACGGGAGCAGGGGAATGGGCCGGAAGTTCTTGAGGTCCTTGGGGTCTGCTTTGGGCTTCTTGAGGAGGGCGTTGATTTTGGTGTGCTTTCAGCTTTCTGGGAATGTCGCTGTTTCGAAGGAGATGTTGATGACCTTCTGTAGTTGGGGGGTGATGGCTGCGTCTGCTTTGTTGAATACGTGGTGTGGGCACGGGTCTGACAGAGATCCTGAGTGGATGGTGTTCATGACCTTGCATGTCTCGTCGTCATTGACGTTAGACCAGGAGGTCAGGTGGATGGCGCTGGTGGTGTTCGCAGGGGAGGTGGAGTCTGGCGTAGTTGGTGCGGTTGTGGTGTTGAAGCTGTCGTGGATGTCAGCGATCTTGCGGTGGAAGAAGATGGCTAGTGAGTCGCACAGTTCTTGTGAGGGCGGGATGTCATTGGCGTTGGCACTGGGGTTGGAGAGTTCCTTTACGATGCTGAAGAGCTCTTTGCTATCGTGTGCGTTGTTATCCAAGCGGTTTTTGAAGGAGGTTCTCTATGCTAATCTGATGAGGTGGTGGTGTCTGCGGGTGGCATCCTTGTGGGTTGCGTGGTTGTCCGGTGTGCGTTTGTAAAGCCATATTTTCTCCAGTTATCAGCATGCGCGCTTGGAGGCCTGGAGCTCCTCGGTGAACCAGGTGGCTCTCTTGCTGGCGTGGTTGTTAGAGGGTTTCTTGAGCGGAGCGAGGATGTTGGCGCAGTCGTCGATCCACTGTCTGAGGTTGCGGGCTGCGGAGTTTGGGTTGGTGGGGTCAGTGGGTGGGTTCTGGGCGAGGGTGGTAGTCAGCTGGTCTTCGGTGACTTTGTTCCAGTAGCGGTGAGGCAGCTGTTGGGTGCGGTGGTGAGTGGTTAGTTTCTTGAAGGAGAAATTGATGCAGCGGTGGTCGGTCCAGTGCAGTTCAGTGGTGTGGTCGAAGGCGACGTGGGTGCCTGTGGAGAAGATGGGGTCCAACGTGTGGCCTGCAGCGTGAGTGGATGTGGTAACGAGTTGTCTGAGGCCAAAATTGGCGAGGTTGTTGATCAGCCTGGCGGAGTTGGTGTCGTTGTCGTTCTCGAGGTGGAAGTTCAGGTCCCCGAGGCGGATGTAGTCTGTGGAGGCAAGTTCGTGGGTGCTGGCGAGGTCGGCGATGGAGTCCTGAACTGGGCACTGGGTACGGGGGTCTGTAGACGAGTGTTCCTCTGAGGGTGGTGTTGGGGTCAGTGTGGATCCGGAAGTGCAGGTGTTCGGCGGTGTTGTGGGTGTTGTCTGCATGGGTGGTGACCTTGAGGGTGGATTTGTGGACGATGGCTATTCCTCCTCCAGGTTCCGTTTGCGCGATCCCTGCGGGTGATCTTGTAGCCGTCCAGGAAAGCTATGGTGATGTCAGGGGCCGAGGAGTCATTCCACCAGGTCTCGGTCAGGAAGGCCACTTCTGGGGAGGAGGTGTCGAGCAGATCCCAGAGCTCGATGACGTGTTTGCGTGCGGAGCAGGTGTTGAGGAGTATGCAGTGGAGGTGGTTGGGTCCAGACGGGCTTGCCGCGTGCCAGCAGCCTCCATAAGTAGGGAGGTGGGATGGGGGATCAGGGTGGGAAGCAGCCAATGGGCATGGGGTGGGGCCGCAGGGGATGCTGAGACGGGAAGGGAAAGGAAGTGAAGGGGGCGGGGACGCAGGTGGTGGCGGCAGGAGGGGTACGGTGCGAGCGGGGACACGGGCAGGCAGAGAAGCAGAAAAGGAACAAAAATACAAGCACAGTAAAATAATACAAGTGATACAGTAGTTACACAGCAGCACAGATCAACAATACCAAGCAGCCCAGGGGGGCCTCAAACACTGGAGCACTGATGCTCTCAGCAGCAGCGGGGACGGGTGCAGTCAGGTGGAGCTGCGTGGTGTGGGGGTGACCGGCCTCAACCAAGGTCAAGGGTTGCACTCACTGCCGCGCAGCGGCCTCCATAAGTAGGGAGGTAGGAGGGGGATCAGCTGTGAGGAGGGTGGGAAGCAGCCAATGGGTGCGGGGGGTGGGGCCGCAGAGGAAGCAGCGGCAGGTAGGCAAAGGGAAAGGAAGAGAAGGGGGCGGGGACGCAGGGGATGGTGGCGAGAGGGGGACGGTGCAAGGGGACACACGGGCAGGCTGAGTAGCAGAAAAGGAACAAAAATACAGGCGCAGTAAAAGAATACAAGTGAAACAGTAGTTACACAGCCCATCAGGGCGTCCCTCCAATACTCATCCTCCAGAGCCGCAAGCCAGCCCTCCCATTTGTCTCAGAGTAGGGAAAGGGAGTTAGGGGTTTGTTGGTGAGTGAGTGGTAGATCCGAGAGATCCCACCCTTTCCCAAGTCGCCAGTCATAACTTGCGCCTCAGGCGGGCTATATTCGGGCAGGGAAGTGCCATCTGGAATGTGAGAGTGAAGGGCGTGGCGCAACTGCAGATATTGGAAAAATTGAGATGGATGGAGGGAGTGTCTAGTATGTAAATCTTGAAAGGATCGAATATGAGTGCCACTCCAGACGTCGCCCAACAAGGTTACCCAATAAGATCTCATTGCCAGAACCCTGACAAGGAGGCAACTTCACGGAGCCTGTTATCACACCACAAGGGAGTGTATTGAGTCAGCCTCCCTGCCTAGCGAACCCACCCACATTGCAGGACTTACTCTGGACCCCATCTTTGCGGAAGGGTCAAACATCCGGTTCACCCACACCACCGACCCTCCTGGACAGACCACCACTGCATCCACTTCACTTTCACATACAGCACCACACCCAAACCAGCCCCGCGTCGGCCTCAACAGAACTGGAGTAAGATCACTGAAGAACTTCTTACCGCCACCCTCCTCCACAACCCCCCCTCAGCCACCACCGACACCAACGCCGCAGCCAAGGAACTCCACCGGTGGATCGCCAACTGTGCCAACAAACTAGCACCTCTCCGGCAGACATCCACTAAACGCCCTCCTAAGGCTGCCTGGTTCACCACTGAACTCCTGGAGGCCACACGCGCCTGCAGATGCCTCGAAAAAAGGTGGAGGAACAAGAAGACCACTGAAGCCCACACCGACCACAAGATCGCCATTAAGAACTACCACCAGCTGATAAGGGACACCAAAGAACGTTCATCAGGGAAAAAATCAACACCAACTCATCCAACACAAGGGAACTTTTCAATGTCGTCAAGCAGCTCACCTAACCCTCATGCGAAGCCACTGACATCACACCCTCCCAAGATCTCTGCAACAAGCTCAGCACCTACTTCCACCAGTAGATCATGACCCTTTACAACAACTTCAGCTATTGCCTTCACCCCTCCACCCACCACCACTGACTCGCCAACCATCACCACCTGGAACCCTGCATCCATCGAACTTATCACCACCACCATGAAGAAAACTCACTCAGGAGCCCCTACGGACCCGTGCCCCCCGCACATCTTCCACAGAGGCTCCACGGCCATCGCCCACAAGCTAGCCCACACCATCAACTCCTCCCTGGCCTCCGGCACCTGCCCCATGGACTGGAAATGTGCGGAAGTGAAGCCCCTCCTCAGAAAACCATCGGCTGACCCAACTGACCTCAAGAACTACCGACCCATCTCCCTCCTCCCCTTAGCTGCCAAAGTCACAGAAAGGCTTGTGAATGCCCAACTGACCACCTTCATCGAATATAACTGCATCCTGGACCCCTCCCACTCCGGTTTCCGCAGCAACCACAACACCGAGACAGCCCTGCTCACCGCCACCGATGACATCTGCATGCTGCTCAAACAGGGCCACACCACAGCCCTCATCCTCCTAGACCTCTCCGCAGCCTTCGACACCGTCTCACACTGCACACTAACCACCAGGCTCCACAAAGCGGGAATTCAGGGGGACGCCCTCAACTGGATCCGATCCTTCCTCTCCAGCAGAACACAGAGGGTCACGCTCCCCCCACGTTCCTCTCTAAACCCACCAACATCATCTGCGGAGTTCCCCAGGGATCTTCTCTGAGCCCGACTCTATTCTACATCTACATGGCCCCCATCGCCACCATCGTCAGGCAGCACGGGCTCAGCATCATATCCTATGCTGACGACACCCAGATCATCCTCTCCCTCACCAAGAACCCAGAAGACACTTGATTCAGCTACCAGGAAGGAATGAGAAATGTGGCCACCTGGGTGAACGACAGCTGCCTCAAACTCAACTCTGAAAAGACCTAGGTTCTCATCTTCGGACCCTGCCCCTCCACCTGGAGCAATTCCTGTTGGCCTCCCGCCCTCGAGGCCCCACCCACCCCAACAGACCACGCTCGGAACCTCTGCATAATCCACAACTCCTCCCTTTCTATGAACCGCCAAACCAATGCTATCTCCTCCGCTAGTTTCAACTGCCTCCGGATCCTAGGAAAAACCTTCAAGTGGATCCCCCCAGACTGCAGAAGGACCGTCACCCACGCACTCATCACCAGCAGGTTCGACTACGGCAATGGCCTGTAAGCCGGAATCAACAAATCCCTACTACGCAAGCTCCAAACCATCCAAAACCCAGCTGCCAGGCTCATCCTAGGGATACCACGCCACGAACATATGACTCTGCACCTGCGAGAACTCCACTCGCTCCCCGTCGATAAGAGGGTCACCTACAAACTACTCACACATGCCTACAAATCCCTCATTAACATCGGACCCAAATACCTGAGCAACCAAATGAGTTTCCACGCACCCTAGAGGAGCCTCCGCTCAGCCGACCTCACCCTGGCAGAGGCCCCCCGCATCCACAGAAGCAGAGCTGGAGGGAGAGCTTTCTCCTACCCCGCAGCCACAGCATGGAACACTCTTCCAGTAGAACTAAGTAGAACTAAGACGCTCTCCAACCCTGAACACCTTCAGATGGGCTCGCAAGACCTGGCTTTTCGATTGACCGGAGCAGCCCCGCTTTTCCTCTGCCAGCGCATTGAGACCCTCACGGGTGAGTAGCACACTTCACCAACCCCTGATTGATTGATTGATTGATTGAGTATGACGTAGGGATGCACGCCAAGCCAGGAATACTCCGCGCGTGACCTCAGGGAGAGATCGAGGAACTAAAACTCCGTAAAGCATCCCCTGGATAGAGGAGAAGCCCATGGTGTGAAGTTCCAAGCGATAAGCCGTGTCGGACCAGCCGCCATTAAATCAGTCGTGGATCGTAAGGAGACGAGTTGCTAAATAATAGAGGTAGTGGTTCGTCATTCCGAGATCTCTGTCAAAAGGTGGGATTCGGCAGTGGGCAAGGGCCAGCCTGGGTGTCCGGCCTCCCCAGAGAAACTTAGTGGCCAAACCGTCCATGTCCTGGAACCAAGATCTAGCAAAGGAGAGATGTGTGTTCTGGAGCATGTACAAAAAACGGGGTAGTATCATCATTTTGTATAGGGCTATCCTGCCCAGAGGGTTCAGGGGAAACGTGCGCCTTTTAAGGAGGTCGGCGCGGACCCGCTTAACCAGCAGGGTGACATTGAGCTCCCATGTGAGGTTGGGGAGAATGGAAACCCAAATCCCCAAGTACTTGAAAGACAGCCGTCAAAGGGGAATCGTCGACTGCCAGTCAAAACACTTGTGCGATAAGTGCAAGGGGAAAATTACGGACTTAGCCAGGTAAAGCCGCAGACCGGAAACACGTTAAAAAATGGCCAGTGCTTGAAGGCATCAAGGTCCTGATTGGGCCGGGTCAACCAATAACAGCATCACATCATCCGCGTATAGCGTTATTTTATCCTCTGCTAGGCCGGGCCACCTCCAGCCTGTCAGAGAGTGATCACTGCGGATAAGGCAAGCAAACAGTTCCATTGCCAGAGTAAAAAGTATCGGGGAGAGGGGGCAGCCCTGCCGCGTACTCCGTCTAATGAAGAAGGGGTGGGATAGAGCGCCATTGACGAGAACCTGTGCCCGGGGTCGGTGATAGAGTATTCTTACCAAGTTGCGCAAAGGAGTGCCAAAACCGTTCTTGTCCAGCACCGCATTTAAATAGCTCCAGTCAACGGAGTCAAAAGCCTTCTCAAAATCAATAAGGAGAAGGGTCAAGTATGGAGTTAGCAGGTGTCGGTTCGCAAGGGCAAGATGAAGGCATCAAAGACAGTGTCTAGTCCCTCGGGGAGGCATGAAGCCGCATCGGTCAGGGTGGACAAGCTGGGCTAAATTCGGCCGTATGCGATTGGCCAATACGGAAGTGAAGATGTTGAGCTCCATATTGATGACCGAAATGGAACGATAGTCCGAGCAGCATTGTAAGGTGGGCTGAAATGGTATTGAGATCCGTCTCCGGCCGGTATGAGCCGCACTCCACCGCTTTATTGTACATCGCTATGAGAGGTGGAGCCAGGGTATCGCGGTAGGACGATAAAACTCCTGGGGGAGTCCGTCCAGCCCAGGAGTCCTACCAGCCGCCAGGCGCGAAATAGCAACAGACACCTCTGCAGGGGTGAGCGGAAGGTCCAACCCTGCCGCATCGGAGCCGCTAAGGCATGGAAGGGGGAACTCTTCCCATTGGAGAAGGTCAGAGAGAGAAAGACCAGGCAACCTCGCTGAATAGAGGATAGCTTAGTAGGAGGCGAAGCATTGGGACACTACTACCGGGGCGCGGTGGAGCTTGCCGTTTGCGTCCGCCATTTCCGGTATGATACAGTTGGCCATAGGGTAGATGGCGAGGCGGTGGAGGAGCTTCTCATTTTTGTCTCCCCAGCCGTACACTCGGGCCACAGATGAACGCCAAATAAGCTTGGCGGCTTCCAGTAAGGGCTGTCTGAGCTCTTCCCTTAGGAACGCCAGTCTCAGTTCCGGGACATCAGACCTATCCTCGGGGCTCAGAACCTCAAACAGGATGGCTTGTCCTTCCATATGTGTGAGTTGGGAGTCACATGCTGCACGGGTGAGTTTCAACTGGCCCTTGGCGAACCATCGAATGGGGGCCTTACCAGCCTCCCAAAGGGTGCGAGAGGAGGACAACGAGCCTTGGTTAGTGGCGAAGTAGGTACAGAGTTCGGCACCTATGCTGTCCTTGAACTCCTTGTCTTGGAGGAACTAGGTGTTGAGTGGCCAAAGTGGTCAGGAGGATGGGGGAAGGGGGGCCCCTACATGGAATAGCACGGGGGAGTGGTCCGATAGGCCCCTCGGGAGGATAGAGATTGGCTGGAGCGCTCAGCAGTCCTGAACCGGCAGGAAAGCGTAGTCTATGCGCGCATTGGTTGTGATGAGAGGCAGAAGCATGGGTGTAGTGCCTTGCGGTCGGGCGCCACATTCACCAGGCGTCTCCGAGACCCAGGCTGGCCACCCATGAGGAGAGGAGACCAGATTGGGCAGTCCTGGAAGTAGAGGGAGGGGACGCAGTATCAAGGCCATGATCCATAGTGGCATTGAAATCACCCCCCACTATGGTCAGTCACAGGGAAAAAGCCGTGATCAGCGGGGTAAGTCTGCGGAGTGTAGGGGCCAGCAGAGCAGGAGGGGAATAGACAGACAGCAGATTAAGGGGGCAATCCCCAAGGGTCCCTTCTGAAAGTTTAAAGCAGCCCTGAGGGTCATATCTCACCTTACGCGCCACTAGGGGAAGAGTACGATGCGTCAGAATAGCCACCCCTCTGGACCCCCTATGAAACGCAAAATGCCAGACAGCACCATAGCCATAGCGGGCCACGAAAGGACATTGGTTGCCTCGTAGATGGGTTTCCTGAAGCAAGAGTATGTCTACCGCTTGATGCTGGGCATATCGCAGGACGGCTGCGCCTTGATCTTGTCCAGCAGGCCATTAACATTCCAGGACATTAGGCGGAGCGTTGAGAGCGCGCCAGAATCGCCAGGCAGGAGGAGGCCATGGGGGGAGTCGGGTCACCTAACGGCATAGCTGGGATACTGGAAGTGTGGTAATGCTCGGAGCTCGTGGATAAGGTAGAGTAGCAGTGCGTGGGATGTGTTCACCTAGGACTAATGGAACTGGGGCAGTGCAGAAAACATAAAACCTAAAAAACAAATCAAACGGGAGCCAGAGCTCCAACTCCTCCCAACCCCCCACCCCACACTTCAGGAACAGAAGCATCTGTCACCCAAACAGTAACAGGGAACTGATTCACAAAGCTAAAAACGCTTGGAAACGGGGAAAGTCGTGGAGAACCCCTCCTCATAGCAGGATGTTCTTATCTTATAACCATCGGTGAACAGTTAGTGACTGTAGTAACTCCACCACACATGAAGTTGGTTCCAAGTAGATTTATTCTTCAGAAGAAAAGCTTTACAACCACAAGTAGGAAAAGAAGTCTTCACAGCTTTTACTCCTCAGTAACAGTGCTAAATCAAGCCAAAACATTCTATCTGACTTAAACTAGTTCTGAGTGACATAGGTTAATTCCAGATGACATCAAGTCATGGAATACCACACACCTCCCCCCCTTTGAAAAAAAAAAAAAAAAACTAAACAACAAAAAAACAACAAAATAAAACCCTAAGAGAAACAGAATTAAATTCTAACATAATCTTTAAACAACATAATCTTTAAACTTTGAAGGAGCATATTTCACACGCTCACTGCGTCTTAAAGAAATTTCTTCACAGTTCTCATTCGAAATATGGTTGTCGATTTCAACACAAGGATCAGGAAGAACATCAGAATTGGTCACAACATCAGAATTATTTACAAACTTGTTTTCTAGATTGTCATATACTTCATGTGTACCAGGAAACCCATGGGAATTATGTTCTGAAAAGGACTTCTCTGGGAATATGTTTTTTTGAGTGAAAGGAACAACAGTGTTCTTGCATAAGGAAATCCTCCTCAAATTCCATATTTTACCTCCTTCTACTCTAACAGCTTTGCTAAAAATCTCAATGACTTTGACAGGATCAGACCACTTAGAAACTTTCTTGTGTAACAAACCACCCAACTTTACACGAACAAGGTCACCGATCTTTATACTGCAAGAATTGTACTTCTTCTTGGCAGAATGCTGAAGCATCTTTTCCTGGTATTTTCCAATCCTATCTTTCAGCTCTTTAAAATCTACCTCATAAGAAGAATCACTTTTTAACCACCAGGGTAAAAGTCGAGAGCCTGGTTTCCTACCTCGTAATAGTTCAAATGGAGATAAACCAGTCACTGAATTGGGTGACAAGCGATATGTCAATAAGGTCGCTTGAAGAGCTTTCCTCCACTTTAAACCACTCTTCACAGCCAACAGGCAAGATTCCTTGATGACCCTGTTAAACCTTTCAACTTGGCCGTTGGATTGTGAAAAATAATTTGAAGTCCTTTTGTGTACAATTCCACAATTATTCAGGAAATCTTCAAATTCGTTACTAATGAACTGTGGACCATTGTCTGAGACAAGCTCTCCCGGTAAACCTTCTCTTGCAAATATTTCGTCAAGAAATTCAATTACATGCTCTGAAGAAGTTCTCTCAACAATCTTCAACTCAGGCCATTTGGAAAAGTAATCTATAAGGACCAAAGCAAACAATTATTTTCCAGATTGGTAACTGAAAGGTCCAATTATGTCAATCGCTAGTCTCCGCCAAGGACCATTAGCATATTCAATGGTAGTTATGTCAACGGACATACTCTTCACGGTCTTGTCACTCAGTAAACAAGGGGAGCAACTTCTGACCCAATTATCTACCATGGCATCAACACCAGGCCACCAGTAATGTTCCCTAATCCTCCTTTTAGTAGTAGACATACCCATGTGTCCTTCGTGTGCCAACTTGCAAATCGTTTCCCTTAGTTTCAAAGGGGGGATAATTTTATCAGATCTGACTATAATGTCTTGGTGCAACATTAATTCATCTTTGACTTTGTAGAATGATGCCAAATCACCAGAAAGTTTCCTCTCTTCAGGCCAACCTTTATTCAAGAATTGTTTAACTTGGTTCAAAACTTCATCATTTTTCATAGCTGCTGACCAATCTTTCTCGGAAAGAACTAGAGAATTTTCTTGATTTAGGGTTACATTGACATCTGCAAATGAGTATGCAACATCGCAATCAACATTTTTACCTACAGTTACGCTTGCAGGAAAATGTGACATACAGTCTGCATGAACATTTAAACGTCCTGGGACGTACACAACCTCACAGCGATATTCTTGTAATTTGGCTGCTAATCTTGCTAAACGAGCAGTAAGTACTCTTCCACCACCAGCAGATAACATTGTAATCAAAGGCTTGTGATCAGTTCTCAATGAGAATTTTGTTCCCCACAAAAATTGTCTAAAGTGTTGAGATGCCCAAGTACAAGCAAGTAACTCTCTTTCGATGGTTGAATAATTCTTTTCAGCGTCACGTAGGGCTCTAGAAGCATATGACACAACAAACTCACCAGATTTGTCTTTTTGCATTAGTACAGCACCTAATCCAACGTTGCTCGCATCAACATAGACAATGCATTCTTTACCTACAGAATATGGTTTTAAAAATGGAGCTTCAACAATTTTACGTTTCAGAATTTCAAAGGAGTTTTGTTGTTCTTTGCCCCACTCGAATTTAGCATTCTTTTTCAATAGAACTCTCAATGGATGTACTACGTCTGAGTTATTTTTTACAAATTTACCATAAAATTCAGTTAACCCTAAAAAAGAAAGTAGTTGTTCTTTTGATTTAGGTGCAGGTGCATTGATAATACTCTGAACGTGGTTAACTTTGGGTTTGATGCCATTCTTAGAAATTTCGTGGCCTAAGTACTCAATTTTGTCTTGTCTAAATTTGCATTTGGTAAATTTTAATGTAAGACCCTTAGATCTAACTTTCTCCAAAACGGAAACTAAGTTTTCGTCATGTTCAATGCAATCTTTCCCAAAAATCAAAATGTCATCTTGGAAAGCTATGGCCCCTTTGCATTCCGTTAACAACTCCTTCATAAGACGTTGAAAAACGGAGGCTGCACTCGCTAAACCAAAAGGCATGCGCAAATATTGGAACATCCCTTCTGGGGTAACAAATGCGGTTAACTTCCTGGAGTCTTCATGTAACTCCACTTGATGGTAGGCGCTAGCCAAATCAATGGAAGAAAAAACAGTAGCCCCAGATAATGTAGCAATCAGTTCGTGTATGTTTGGTAAAGGATGTTTGTCTATCCATATTTCTTTGTTAAGACTGAGAAGATCTGCACATAAACGAAGTTCACCTGAGCTCTTAAGTGAAATCACGATGGGGGAAACCCATGGGGACGATTCAATAGGTTAAATTATGTTCCTTTTGACAATATCATCTAACATTTCCTTTAATTTAGGCCTATAAGCTAGAGGAACATTTCTTACTCTGTGCTTAACAGGGACAGCATTATCATTCAAAACGATTTTGTGTTTAAAATCGGTGTATTTTCCTAACTTGTCATTAAAAATTTCAGGAAACTTTTCAAGTACCTTTTTAGTGAAACTATCACTGTTATATGCATCTAAAGTTAAATTCACCGTAGAATCAGTTATTGACTTTTCAAAATGGGGTTCATCAACATAAACTGGAGGGTCAGCATAAGGATCTAATTTGATTCCTAAACTACGTTGGTGAGGCCAGCCGAGAATAGATACACCTTTAGTGGAAACATAAACTTTTGCTCTGGTGTCCCAATTCTTGAAAGTTAATTTCGCCCAGAAAAAACCTTCTAGAGCAATTTTTCGTCCTGTGTACCCACCAGGATATATATCTGGACTAAATAATTCTCGTTGGTGCCACAATTGTTCAAAAATGTTCTTACCAATTATGGTATACCATGCACAAGAATCAACAAAGATCTCAACAGGTTTATCATCTATAAAAATTGTACACGAAGGAAAATTCTTTTGAATACATTCATCAACGGAAAGTATGCAGTTCAAACTATTAAGAACCTCCTCTTCTTCAGGAGATATGTAGTTGATTCTCTGACCTGATCTGCATACATTCCCGAAATGCCCTTTTTTCTTGCACTTTACACAGACTTTATCCCAAGCAGGACAACCTTTGTAATTGCCCACATGGTTGGAACTTCCACATCTATAGCAAAGTATTGTACCTTTCTTAACCCCTTCGATGCTCGTGACGGAACGGTTCCGTCATGAGCATCGGTTGAGCTGTGCTCATGACGGAACCGTTCCGTCATGAGCCCATAGGCTCAATAGAACGCTCAGCACAGCGCGAAAATTCGTGCCGCGCTGAAACGGTTAACAAAACTTCTATTTTCATTAGTATTTCTTACATATTCTTTTTTGAAATTAGTTTTACTACTAGAAACACTTGAAGTGGGCTGATTTTTAACAATAGCTACTTCTATATCAGGAACGTGTGTTTTTTGATATTTTCCTCTAATTTCAGACACAAATATTTCAGAATGTTCTATGCCTTTTGCTATATTCACTACTGCAGCTAATGTAGTCTCAGTGCCCAACCAAAGTCTTTCTTGGATCTTTTTGCTTTTGGTCTTCATCATAATTTGATCCCTAAGAACTTGTTCGTATGATATAATCTCAAAGGAACAAGTACAAGCTAGTGAACGTAATGCTGCAACGTAATCTTCAATTGATTCGTCAGGTTTCTGTTCTCGAGAATAAAATTTGAACCTTTCCATTACAGTATTTATTCTTCTGCCAAAACGAATCTTCAATTGTTTAGCAGCTTTATCAAAAATATTCATGTCACCAGCATCTTCTAAGGGTGGTAAGTTATCAAATTCTTTAATCCCAGCACCTCCAAGACAATGTCTCAAAAGAGCAAGCTTCCTTTTTGCAGAACAATCATCTTTTTCTAATACTTCTACATATGCAATAAACATGGGGTACCAAAGGTCCCATTCTATGGAAGGATCACCTGCAACTTGAAGAAAATGAGGAGGTGCAACAATATTAGACATCCTGTAGTGTTAAAACAATATGAATTAGTTATTAAATGTGAGAATAGAAAATATATAATTACAGTATTGGTGTGCAAATCACCGTAGTTATGGATTTGCTGCTATGAAATTTTTTCACTTAAACAAAAAAAAACGGGTGTGCAAATCGCTGTGGGTATTTGCAATAAAGCGTGTTGAGTGAAGATAGCAAACTAGTACATATGTAAAAATAAACGTTTCCTTCTTCGATACATTTCAAAATAAACACAAATTTTTTACTTCAACCTTTATAAAGATGGCCGCCATGGACGTCTTGTTGTGCGCGATGACGTGCGCGATGACGTGGGTATCCCAGAATGCTTTGTGAGTAGCCTGAGAAATAAACGAACTCCGGGAGACGCGAGGTAAATTCTTTCTGGTATTCTTTTAAAAGTAAACAACTCGGGGAAAGCGCACACGATAAATTAATAAAGTTATGTAATTGGCAGTGTCTGAAGAAGAGTACCGCTCGATGAGTGCGGTCGAAAAGACACGGAATGTCGTGCAGGCGCAGGGTTTACATCCAGAGTTGGTTTACATCCAAAGTTGGATGAAAAGGATACAAAGAAAAACGAACTTACGTTTGTAGATGAGAATCGGGTTCTTTTGAGTAAGTTTAAAGGTACATCATGGAGAGACTTCTTTCTGTTGAAGAAGGAAAGTTCTTTTCTTTAGTTGGAGGAAGAGGAAAAAAAATTAGGTTTTGAAGGAAAAACAAGTGAACGCTGTCTTCTTTTTGAATCTATCCCAAACGTCGCCAGTATTTGTGTAGTAACTCCACCACACATGAAGTTGGTTCCAAGTAGATTTATTCTTCAGAAGAACAGCTTTACAACCACAAGTAGGAAAAGAAGTCTTCACAGCTTTTACTCCTCAGTAACAGTGCTAAATCAAGCCAAAACATTCTATATGACTTAAACTAGTTCTGAGTGACATAGGTTAATTCCAGATGACATCAAGTCATGGAATACCACAGTGACCAAATGGGTTACTGGTCTTGGTCGACCCCAACCAGGAACCCAAATAACATAGGAAAGGCTGACATCGCTGTGATGGGCTCAGGCTGGCCCGGTGAGAAGTGTCGGGCTGTGGGAAAGAACGGTGTCCGGAAGATCTATCAAGAACACTCGAGGCAAAGCTGAACTGATTACGGAACGGCCAAAGGAGCCAGAGAGCCTCCCGGCCAGAGAGGTCTCCCTGGATGGCCCTGGTGTGTGGCCCTGTGAGGGGCCTATCGGAGAGGCAGAGCGCGCACATCACTTGCCCCTGCGCCTCCTGGAGCATCTACGGCGTGGGCGAAGTACCGGCATGTCCCGCTGGGCACCGCCGGTGGTAGTAGGTAGAACGTGGTTTTGGGCAGGCATCCGCAGCGGGCGTTTTTCTGTTGCCCATGTTCATGTCTCCTCAGGAGTCTCAAAGAAGATGGATTTGTCCTGAAAGACCACAAGCAGCCGTGCCGGGAAGGGGAGCCTATATTGAATGTTAAGCGAGCGCAGCTTTTGCTTGACCTCACCAAAGGAACGACGTTGAAACTGGACTTTCCAGGTGTAATCAGGGAAGACCATTATCATCAGGTTTTCGTGCTTGAGAGGTTGTTTTTTCTGGGATTCGGCCAAGATAGCGTCTCTGTCCCGGTAGTTGAGGATTCGCAGGATGATAGGTCATGGAGGGGCACCTGGCTGCGGCTGGGGAGCGAGCGATCCGTGTGCCCTCTCAATCACGAACCAGGGGGAGAGCGCGCCCTTGGGCATCCAGGAACGTATCCAGCTCTCCACAAAGTCCTCTGCCCGACCCTGCTCAGAAAATCCAACTAGGCAAAGGTTGTTGAGGCTGGAGTGGTTTTCTGCATCTTCAGGCCCCCGGTGGAGCTCCCGTGTGTGAGACTGGAGCTGGTTCATCTAAATTTGTAGTTGCTGAACGTCATCCTCCATGGCAGACACGCGGGACTCTGCTTCCTTAATCCGGGTGTTAGCATTACGAAGGTCTTGTCAGATCAGTGTTATGTCTACACGGACTTCCGCAATCTTGCCCTCGACCGAGGACTGTGATGCCTGGATCGCCTGAAGGATGACAGAGAGGTCAGGCACGGCAGGGGCTCCTGCATCTGCAGGACCACCGCCAGCCCCAGCATCAGTGGTGGTGAATCGATCTATCTTTGTTTGGGTAGCAGGGGTCTTGGGTATCTTATCTCAGACCATGGTAACCCCCAGGTAAGACGGAGATGAGGTACCGCCCCCTGAGGGTAGTCCAGCTAGCCGGGAGGCAAGGAGAGAGGATTGAAGAGAGGGGCCCAGGGCGCAGCCAGACCTCGCCACCCATGCGCCAATCTGATCGGAGTCTGCGGGGGCCCCAGTGAACCACAGAACAGTGCCAGGCTCGCCAGATCACCGAGAATGGATGAAGGGGGTGGCGTTGGCCTCCTAGCCTGCAGTGTAGGGGGGAAAAGGTCAACAACCAAGGCATGAACATGGCATCGTGGGTGCAGAGGACAGGAGCCGGTGTAAGGGCCCACAACCAGGACCCCAAGCCGCCCGAGCCGTGTGGCCGACTTGAAACCCCAGGCAGCGCTGCAGCCCAGGTTCACCATTCCAGGCGGGTGTGCCAGGCCAGGAGGGCGGGTCCAGGCAGATCGGGACAGAGCTGGGCCCTCCCCAGGTGCAGAAAAAGAGAGGATCTGTAGGGACAGCCACAGGCCCTCGCCGATCAGCCCAGGCGCTGCTGCCTGAGGTGTCAGCCGAGGAACCCCCGACCGTCCGTGACTCTGTCCCGGTAGGGGGAGGGGGGACGTAACAAGGAAAAATATCTTAATTTCTCCTTGTTACTTCCTCTTTGCACATATGCAGCATTGCGAAGCTCATATACAAAGAGTGATATGGCTCTAAAGGTAGTTTTTGTGCAGAAAAACACATAAACTATCCTGCACATAAACTATCCTGCACACAAAGCAGGCACCATTCCACCATGACGCTAGGGTATCTGCATTGGCTCTAGGCAGCCACAAGTGCACTGGCCCAGGAGAGAGCTGACACCATATCTTTGCAATGATGGTGCAGTTCAGCTCTCTCTCATTTACAGAATTCAGTGCAGCTGGTTGGCTTGCAGTGCTGTGTGACATATTAGTAAATCTGAGCCATAAGGTTTTTGGATTAGTGTTGCAGTGACAATGTGTTCTGTATTCATTAGCATGCAAATAATGTTGCAAAAACAGATAACCACATATTTGTATTTACTATAGTATTTCTTGTTACAGCTTTTGCTGGAAATATGTGTGGCATATGCAAGTGATGAGTGGGCTACTAGACTGGTAAGTAACAGGAAAGCAAAGAAGCAGAACAAAAATGCTTGATTTGTTCAAGTCCTCAATCTATTCACCTGCAAACTCAGCAGGAAAAGATGCACGAGGTAGGAGTATTTTAGTCCCATTGTGTTCATAACGGGCTTTTTATCTCCTATTTACTCCATCCTAAAGTGGTAAGTGGCAAGATAACATACAGAATCTCTTCAGCCCTACCATGATGTATGTATGCATGAAACGAAAATAGAGCATAACTGCTCTCCGTAATTCGGGTGAGCTCTTGAGGCAGAGTGGAAATAGCCTGTTTGTATTGTGTACTGTGTATACTGCTGTCACGATGACCTGATCAGAATAGTTTCCTGGAAGGTCAACCCACAGGTTATCAACTATCAGACTCAGGACTTGAAAATTCCATTACAAAAAGAGGTTGCACATTGTGCACTGAATGCTTGAGAATGGAATCGGATTTTGCAAACCAATTTAGATACTATTATGTCAGTTCACAAAATAATAAATCAAAGGGGGTCACAGACAAGCTTAACAATTAATCAGAAGCCAGGTCACAGTTTGTGATTTCCTGTGAACAGCTACAATTCAGAGAGATAGTGGCCTGCAATGAACAGCAGACCACCATCCCTGTAATTGCCTTCCAGAAGAGAAATCTTTTTTCTTCTTTACAGCAGCCCGTGTGCCTTAAAAGGAATTGGTAGTGCTTTAAAAAGTTATCCACTTTGGACAGTTACAAGAGAAGCAAGCAGTAGTCCCCCGGCTCCTTCTCCTTTGCATTTCAGTTACCAGCTCCTTTATGAAGTATCAGTAACTGGTCAATTTCTTTTGCCAGGAATTAAGGCTGCAAATCATTGATGGATAAGGGTCCAATGATAATTTGGAAGGGGCAGCCACAGAATGCCTCTTCCAAATCACCATTCTTAATCAATTTCTAAACCCATTTATCAATTCTGAGACACTTTTCCAAATCACACTAGCTGTCTGGCAAGAGGTCATGCATTCACACACCCACTCAATACATATCAGACAGCATACAACATGCAGCTGCCTATACACATACATAAAGAAAGAGGCTTTTGGACACTCCCTTTCAGCCATTTGCTACTGTCAATCAGCTGGCTTTTGGCACTGTCCCAGTTCCTCACCTATACCCCTGCTGCTGTGCTCATGAGCTACAATGCATGCACATTTATTTGCGTACATGGTGATCATCTTAGAATGTTTTTTAAGTAGGGCCCTACGTGTGCACATTTATGAGCATGCATCTCAATTAGTCTCAATTCATTCAGATACATTTATCATACTGTTAGATATGGGGGTCTCCAGTTGGCAGAGGTATACACTTAGTCCAAGTAGGGACCCTTCCTTCTAGTCAGGATGAGTAAAATACATACCGAAGTTTGCCTGTGCTCGCACTCTGGTAGCTTGGCACAGAACAGTCAGGCTAAACTACAGAGACAATGTGTAAAGCATTTGTATATGACCCACAATAGCTCAGTGTAAACACCAGAAATGGACACTACACCAGTGTAGCAAAATAAAGTAACTTTATCTAAACCAAACAAGACCAAAATAATAACAAAACAGCCAGCTCTATACCTTCTAGATGTCTTCCTTCCTTCCAATACTTACCAATGATGTGTGTGCCTCATTTCTCCTTCTACATTTCCTTCAATATTATGTTGTGTAAGATATTATTGATAAAGTGCTCCTGCAATCCAAATGGTTTGATGGTAGTACGGAAAGGTAAATTTCCTCTACCTATATATTCATTTAATAAGAGACGTGCTTTTTACAATGGAGGGTCCTTCTAGCTTTTCAAAAGATACAGAGGCTATGAAATTTCAGAAAGAATTGAAAGCAAATACAAGTACAGGTGCTAAGACAAATGAAGTGAGTGTGAATAATTTGTTGGAAATAGTGTACATCTCTCATGTTATGAAACGTTACAGGGGAAGAGGTTTTCACACCTAGATACATATTTTGCACATTGAGATATTTCTCATCACCACAACACTATTTGAAGGCAATCAACATGAATTGCATGAGTAAGTATGGGCCAGAAACAGTAGAAATCCATCTTCCACATTGTTGTATCCTATTTTGTCTTTATGTTCTTTTCCTGTGTGTTTGAACCGTGCTGTAGATTAATTCTTGCAACACAGCTTCACTAGTGCTGTGTGTAGGTTATAAACAAGAAACTTCCAACTATTGGGAGACAGCATAGCTTTCTGTCTGTCAGGCCCGGACTGGCCGTTGCGGGCACCGGGCAATCCCCCGGTGCGCCGCAAGGGTGGGGGCTGGTTTTGGGCCCTGGAGGCCGTTTTTGTTACAGGCCCGTTTTTGCAGCATAGCTGCAAAATCAGCCCTTTAACAAAAACGGCCGAAAACCGGCCCCGCCAAAGAGCTCGGTCAGCACCCCCAGGGGGCCGGCCGAGCACTTTGCCAGGGCCGGTTTTGGTTCTTAGTCCGGCCCTGCTGTCTGTTTCTCTGGCTAAAAGTATTTAATGCTATAATATATTCTATAATATATTGATAACTAACCATATGTAAGGAAATTGTGAAGGTGAACTTCATCCTGACTTTTACATCTGTTCAACTAGTGGAGTTGCGGAATAGGATCGTTTCTCACAATCCAGAATCAATTTCACATAGCTTAGAAGTCTTAGGAGTAGACATAAATACTCGCCATCTGCACCACAATTATAAATCCAAAGTCATTCATGGTTTGGATGGGTGATGGACACCATGCATTAAATGCAAATTTTTGGGATAATTTCATCTGAAAAGAGAAAATCAAATTTGCCTTCAGATTTTTGTTACATTTTTAGTTTGTTTGAGAGCTAACAGAATATAAAAGAACACTGCACATGAGCCAAATTAGTTGAATAAGCAAGGATTTCATACTTGTGACTGGAGGATTGTTTATCTCCTGTGATCTTTTAATCACTCTGTGTAAGCCATCTGCTGCCCCATCAGAACCAGTGGAAGGTGCTAGCATGCCTTTGAGGTGGACTGTTTAGTGATGGGCGGAGGTGGAGGACAGGAGAAGTCCCTTAATCACAGAATTATCTTCATTCATGTTCGAGGTTTCTGCAAAAAGCTCTAGTGAGATTCCGGTGCCATAAACCGTTCCTCAGAACAATACATTTTACATTGTGGTAAATGTTGGAGTTAGGTGAATGAAATATTAGGGTTTGGTTTAGTTCCACCCAGCAATGACATTCTAATTCTCCATGAGAAACCCATGGATGGCACACCGACAGTTCAGATGCAGAATGGAATGGATGAAAAGCGAGCCTTAACTTCTGCTTTTAAATGATCTCTAATTCTCTAGAGGAAATGATCTTCCCTACGCCTAAATCTATCATCTCCAGGAACAAATTCCAAGAACTTGGAAAGCCATATCCCTCCCTGGCCTGTTGTAGAAAGATATTTGGATCATCTATGGCAAGGACAGCTGCCTGCTTGTGCCGGCAACCAGTCATAGGAGAGCATCAGTTTGGGGGATGTTAAGGTAATTGAGCAATTAACAGAATCCCAATTAAGTGGTATGTGTATGGATGACTAAGAAGACATATCAACATCATGGGATTTGCTTGAAATGGTTTCAAGAGGTCTGACATCTCTTCTCGCTAGATGGAAAGTATCAGTAATAAGACATTTTGAACAACTAGTCTAAAGACTTAGGGCCAGATGTAGGTCGCCAAATACCGGTCGGTAACGGCCGATTTCAGCCGTTACCGACCGGTATTTGGTGATTGAGATGTAGGGGGCCTTAAATTTACCTATTCGGTATATTTACAGAATCGGTAAATTTACAGATTCTGTAAATTACCGAATCGGTAAATTTACCGAATCTCAAATTTGTGATGTAGGTGGCACTGAAAACAGTGCCACCGGCGCTTAAGAATTCTTTATTTACCATGACATACTATGTCATGGTAAATAACGAATTCCTGTGTACATGTACACCTATGCCATGTGGCACACCATGTGGCACACATACATGCCCTTAGGGCATGTATGTGTGCCACATGGCACACAGGCCAGAATCTGGGGTGCAACAGGGTGTCAAAGTGACACCCTGTCCCCCTTGCAAATTCGGTAATTTTACAGAATCGGTATTTACCGATTCGGTAATTGACATTGATTCCTATGGGCCTCAAGGCCCATAGGAATCAATGGCAATTACAGAATCGGTAAATACCTATTCATTAATTACTGAATCATACCGATTCGGTAATTAATTCGGTAAAATTAGCTCCATCCCGATTGCCAGTTCTTAAATACCGAATCGGTATGATTTGGGATTTAAGAATCGGTAATCTGGGATTACCTACATCGGGCTCTTAGAAATAAGTTCTACTGTCAGATCTCATAGCTCAATGGCAGCGACATCAGCCTGAAACTGCCATCTGCAGAATCAATGTAATTGATTTCTCACACCCACACCAGTGGTGTTGTCCTTTAGTGGACACCTTATATACAAGACTCTTTTAGATCACTGACGTTCAAAAGAAGCAATGATGTTTTTGTTTTGTTTTTGCTAACTTTAATTCCCTAATCCATTTTGTTAGATTTTTGCTTTATTTTTATTTTTCATTTTTCTTTGTTTACTTAAAACATCAGAGTCGACTTTATTTCTGTACCCATATTGTAGTGTGAGTGACTCTTAAACTGATAATTTAACACGTATTCTCTGAATGCCCTTGCTTCTCAAGTAAAGCCACCTATGTTGAGTCAAGGTTACATTTAATGAACATTTTTGTCTGGAAATTCCTTCTTGGGCAGTATTGTAGTTCAGGAAGATCCTCACATCAAAACAGTGGACTTTTTCTTCCATATTATGCCACATACATTTTCCAGCTATGAAATCAATCATTTCCATACGTTACTGTGCTGAGGTAGTGACCTGTTGTGCTTGCACATAGAAAAACTTACACTGAGCCCTCTGAAACTTCATGACCTGCAATAATCCTGGCATCTTGTTTGAGGAACACGAAGAAGTTGAGGACATTCTGTAGTTTATGATATTTTACATACCCCAGATGAGAAAGTGACAATAACACTGAAGGACGCTGCTATGATTAAAAATGCCTTCCAATGTGTCAGGATTTGTTCAATGTAAAAATGTTTTTAAAAGATCAAGTGGTGAGTAGAAGTATCATTTCTGGACAAAACCTGCACTAAAACACACATATACAGAGCTGGAAAATAAGGAACAACAGTTCTGACACCACATGAAACGCTCCTAAGTAAGAGAAACGAAGAGATTGCCTGTGCTTTGCATATTGTCTACTGTACCTTCCACCACAGGGCTTTGGAATAGAGTTTCCCACTGGGGACATAAAATATGACAGCTCTGCTTATCAGGTACTCAGAAAACACGCAGCGACCAGAAAGACCTTTACTGACTATGGAGCAGAGACTGGAAGTCATCTTATTTCATTGTGAATTTAATGAGCCGTAGCATTTTTCTGTTATAAAAGATAAAACTTTCTGCAGGGAGTGAATAATGGCCTGACACACAAAATGATCTATTCCTTAGGCTGTCTCGAAGCTATTCGAGGCAAATAGTAACAACATCCTACGTGGGGGCCCCGCTTTTCATTCAAAGTCCACGAAACACAAAATATAACAAAAAGCTAAATCATAAAACGACGTAGTGATGCAACTAAACGTTATGAACAGAAATGATTATACCGTCAAATAGATTATGTTGTGTCCTGCCAAGCTCTTTGAATTAAATCAAGAAACCTCATGTCACTGAATTCATTATTGAAAATAAGACAAAACATCACTCGTATCGCTTCAGTCCCCAAACAACCCACAATTTACGAGCAACTTTTTCCATCTGAACCTATCAAAAAATAATGTGCATAAAAAATATAGCCATGTAATTGTAGCATCCAGTCAACGTCACATCATATTCAAATATCACAAAAGTCAAGCTTGCTTCAGCTTGTAGACCTTGCTTTTTGTTCACATGTTTGAAACTTCAAGAAACAATTATCTTTTATGCATAATCAATAATGGCAAATTTAATATTGCTATAACGTTAGTGGGGATGTGGATTGCACTGGATATGAGTGGGGTAACCTTTCCATCGCTGGGGATAATCCTGTGAAAAGGCCATTGCTTCCATTTTAATGCAATAACTAGGAGGAATTGGCACGAGGACTTGAGCTTCCCACTGGTAAGGCCAATTCCAAGATTGCATGCAGGTTTTCCTGGACACATGAGAGCAAAAAAAAATAATGTAAACTTTATTAGGCAACAATTAAAAGAAAGACCTTGCGGGACACGGATATCAGTGCAGAAACATGAATTTAGTTGTGGTATGATAAACTAGCCACAGAGGCTGAGTAATGGGGCGCTTTGGCGCAGCCTTATACTTTCAAAGGGGGTCTGAGATTTGGAGACAAAAGCTCCGGTTCTGATCACAGCTTCAAATTCTAATCTCTGTGCATTTGAGTAGGGATTGGAATTCTGAGTTGTCATAATAATTTTAATCTCTGGCAGGTTAACCCTTTAATTTTATCAGTCTAAAAGGGCTGATAAAAAGGGTAAATAAGTAGATTTATGTTTTCTAAATAAAGTACAAGAGAAAGTGGGACTCATGTAAGCCTTCTTGGAGGAGATCCCAGGACAATAGCAAAAGTCCTTGGTGGTAAACAATTGGATGATTGGTGCAAGCACATTTTCTTACCATATTATGAAAGCACATTTGTGAAGGTGGAAATGTCTGACCAGTATATTTGTGCATAATTGTAACGTTGCATATTGTTGTGGTGATGAGCTCTATTCTCTATTTTGCTGTTTCGGTTTAGAGCTGCATTTTGTCATTTCTTTTTGTTGTGTTGTAGTGTAGTTGTGTTGCATTTCTTTTTACATTGAATTGTTAAAGGTGGTATATTACTGATGCTCAAGCTCTTCAGCTGTTTAAGACACTAGTCGGCCAAATACTGTGGCAGTGTTCATTCCTTATATAGCGCTTATACTGCTCATTTTATGTCAAATGGCCCCTTGACTATCTTTGCTAGACATGGACTAGTAGGCAATGCTTTGCACGAATGAGGCGTGTGAGGAAAGCTTAGGTATATACAACACAATTGTCACAGTTTCAGTAATGTAGGACTGCCCAAAACAGGGTATCTCGTTATAATAACATCTTATATATACCTAAATAAATACACATAAACCAAAGCTAGAAAATGGAAAGCACACAAATACAACACATAATAGTAACACAGTAGTAGCAGTAGTGGTACAGTGAGTGAGCACAGTGAGCAGGCTTACATTGAGAACAGTAAATTCAGATTGGAAGTCTGTAATCAAGTAAAATAGATTTTAGAAACACTACAATGTTATGAGACCAGGGTCCCTATTAGATAATCTATATAATGTTCAAAAATGCATAATGTTTAAAAACACCCATGTTTGTAAAACACTGAAAACACCTGAAATGAAAAATATTACAGCACCACAATAAAGTGTGGATATTTAATGCACATAGTTTTCAGCTGGAATTACAGACTCACTCGTGAAAACTGATACTGCCCAATTTATGTGTGTGTTAAGCCCCATTACACTCAAAGTGAAGGTGTAAATAGGCCCATTGCTGCTTGTAAAGAAACACCAAACCAATATTTCACGATTGACTAAAAGAACATCAAATCAACTAAAATAAAATATAAACATTTAAAAATGTCAATAGAAACCGAGCAAAACAAAAATCAAATGATTTGTAATGAAGTGCAATTGACCAGATATTAAGTACCCTCTGTGGATGGAAAAAGGTCTGGTAAGGCCTAGCAGTTGAACCCAGTCAAGAGGTTTCCCTTTGCACTAAGTCAGTTTTGTGGAAGTCAAAGTCCACCTCGAAGGCAAAGAAGGAAGCTGACGCTGAGCAGCGTATGCACTGATCTGCTCGCCCCATGGGTACATTATTTGTATGCATCAGGTTAAGACAGTGAAACTAATGTACAGAATGACATGCAAATTGTGGGTGCTATTTAATTGTCCAGGGACTGAAGTGCTATGAGTGATGTTAGCCAATATTTGCAATAATGCTAATCAGTGGCATGATGTTGCTTGATTCTCTTCAAAGAGCTTGGCAGGACATCACATAATCTATTTGAAGGTACAGTAATCTCAATATTACGATGCAAAATTATGTTGAATCGGGAAGCATGGCGTTCTAAATGTCCCTCATATTTGCAAATGCCTGTAAACAAATCTTGCCAAACAAGTTGTTTAGTGTTTTGTTGGCACTTGTCCATGAGGAATTGATTGAAAAGACACTTTGGCTGAAGTTTTCCTTTTAGCCTCACAAGCAAGAATTCTTAGCTTACAATGATTTGACTATAGCATATATTAAGTAAGATGCAGGAAACGATTTGACATTTGACAGCTGACTAATTCCAGAAAAAAAGCTAAAAAACATGTCTTAAATTGTATGAAAAAGCCACTCTGATGGTTAGAGTACTGGGAAAAAGTGAGCACGGTTTTACTGTACATATTCTTAATTTAATTCTTCCTTTCATTATTATTGTTACCTCTTTTTGAACACATACTTGGAGTCATGTTAATAATATTTATATCTATTGTTTTTATTATTATGATTTGTATTATTAATATTATTATTGTTGTTGTTAAAGAAACCGATATGCACTAAACTGTGATGCAAGTTCTTGTCTTAGGGCAACCTTTGTTTGTTTAGGACATAGATAACAATTAATGTCAAGACCTTATTCCCAGAGATGGTAGTGCATTTTACAAATAGCAAAAAATAACCCAAAAACTTTCACCAAATTATTATTTTTCAGTGCTCTTTCTGTTTAAAGGTATACAAACTCCATGTTATCTGTTTAATCTGTGCCTTATCAGACATAGAACCTGATCTTGAGTTTGACGTACGGGTTACTCCACAGTGGTATCTCGTCTGCCATATTACAAGTGTCATAGGTCATAATACACTTGTGATCGAACAGACAAATAAATGTCAAGTTTATGCGAAACTCTAGATAAGTTCTATAGTTAGCCCCAATGATAACCTCACCACATACTAAATGTTGCAATGCTATATTAGCAGCTATTGGTTGCTTTCTAGTCTTGGAATGGTTTTGAACCTCCGAGTTAATCTACAAATGGAGCACAATGGGCCATGTACATATATTCAATGGGAATGCCCTTTAGATTGAAAACTTTTCATTGTTGTAGGTTGAGATTAAAATTAAAATAACTGGTAATTAAACTCTCACTATGTTACACTATCAGAGCTGTTAGTGTTGCAAGAAGGTAAAGGAGTAAAGGTTGTTGGCCTAGAGGTGATTGCTTAATAACAATTATGGTTTAATAAACACATTTACTATTATTAGAACCAGGGCACGGTCATCTCCTGATCATCCTGTTAGTTTGATAGAGTCCACAGAGGTCATAGATAATGGAAGTTGAACAAGGCAGTGCTTTAGAATGTTATAAGTCTAAATGGATACATCGATTGCTGGCCTCCTACACCTATTAGTATAGGTTAGTACATTAATGAAGAATTTGTGATATTCATCAAGATATTCTAGGACCAGTTATGGCCCAACTGGTCTATGCACAGTTAATGAAGCCAACCACTTTAAGAGAAATAGCCTTTGTGATTTTTGCCTTCTGTGCAGTATGTCACATAGAGAATCTTTGAAAATGGGAAAGGTTAGGCACCATCTTCCACAACCATGTAACTAGTCCCTTGTCTAAGACAGTTTCCTGTTTCTTGACCTTAGGCCTCTGGTCAGCCTGCTAGACAGCATGACACTAATGTGCCTGTGGACTCTCATGGTTGAAAGCACAGTGGCCCAATGGCAATGCAGCACTGGCCTGGCCTCTCCTTTTATCAGTCCCCTTTCACCAGAGAATATCAAGGATCAGGAATATGGGCTGCACCGGAAGTTAAGCTGAGTTAAAAATGCTTTTTAATGGTGTGTAGAAACTTGTTTTTTGTGGCTCTAACAATTAAAACTATTTTGGGCCACTAGCGAAGCATCGTGGGCTAGGCCCACATCCATTCCTTGGTTATCCTTAACCAATCTCACTTCTCCCTGCCAGCACAACAGTGAGCCAGAAAACTTGAAGAATTCTGGAAATGGGCTTTGGCAGAAAGATGTACTGAGGGGAAAATGCTTTACTCCTCCACGTAAAATTGAAAGTGGCTTCTGCTAGGACTTTCAATAGTGATCTGGGCCAATAGTAGCACTACACAAGCTGGCCCCATTTCCTTGTATCAGTTCTCCTTCATCACCCAGCTCTTCTTACTCTCAGCAAAAGGATAAACCAGAAAAAACACAGATTCTTAGAAATTGTCAGTGGGAGCAAAGTAACTGAGGTAAAAGTGCTTCAGCATGACATGCAAAAATGTCATTAAATCATGTAAACAATCTTCTGGCAGGGAATATGCATGCTAAGCTCTGGGCCCTAGTCAAATGTGGGCAGTTGCAGGACATCCTCGAAATATGTGGTTATATTAAGAGTGAATTAGTGTCAGTGGCACTCTAAATGCGGTGGGCGTGTCTACATCCTGGTTATCATGTATGTCCAACATCCTTCCAACTCCAAATATGGTCTTGTGTCGCAGCTGCCTTTTGAGCGTGGTGCATACAATACATAAACATGAATCCGCCTTTAGAAAATCATCAGAAAATATGATAATTTTAAAAAAAGGCAACTGTGAAAATGAAGAAGATTGGCAACAAAACAAATTTCCTTTTATATTTAAGTTTAGTAATTATGGCTCGACAGGAACAGCAACTTTTTAAGCGATTTATATACTAATCTTATTCTTAATTTCTAAACCCATGCGGGGATTACATTTAATTTCTGCATCAGCAAGCTTCTGATCGGTGAAGAATGCAATATGTAATTTCCTCTTTCTGAAGAATCTTTAGTGAAATATATTTCCTGTGTTCTCTCACCGCTGTGATCTTGATGAATGATGGCAGTTTAGAGCAAAATTAATCCAATCCCAAACGGTGCTTAGTAAATCAATGAGAAATGAATGTCCATGTTCTCACACATGTTTATAAGGACCTTGGTTAATGACCTTATAAATTGAATGACCCAGGGGCTTTCTCCTTTTCAGCCTGTGTTGATAAGTAATAATATGTCAAGGATGCTAATTATTAGCGATTACCATACCAGTTGGAAACCGGCAAGCAACAAACACATCAGAGATGAGTTTGCCATTGACACAAATGGTCCTTTATGTGAGAAGGAAATGTTAATATGTGAGATGATCAAATGTGACTTACTCTTTCAGCTGAACTATTTAAATAGTTAAGATCGATTTAGCCTTGGACTATGTCATGGTTTCCTTTAATACCAACTGTGTGTGTGTGTGTGTGCGTGTGTTTGTGTGCGTTTATGCGTATATGCATAAGTATTTGTGTGTGTCTGCACAAGTGAGAGTGTCTGGGTGGGCACTGTGTGTGTTATGCATGTAAATCAAAGGCCTTACTCTAACTACGTATACAGCAAGTCCGTTAGACACTCAATCAGACAGACAGAGATAGACAGACAGAGATAGACAGACAGACACACAGACAGACAGACAGACAGACAGACAGACAGACAGACAGGTAGGTAGATAGATAGATAGATAGATAGATAGATAGATAGATAGATAGATAGATAGATAGATAGATAGATAGATAGATATAGATAGATAGATAGATAGATAGATAGATAGATAGATAGATAGCAAGATAGATAGATAGATAGATAGACCTTACTCTAACTACGTATACAGCAAGTCCGATAGACACTCAATCAGACAGAGATAGAAAGACAGAGATAGACAGACAGAGATAGATAGACAGACAGACAGACAGACAGACAGACAGACAGACAGATAGATAGATAGATAGATAGATAGATAGATAGATAGATAGATAGATAGATAGATAGATAGATAGATAGATAGATAGATAGATAGATAGATAGATAGATAGATAGATTGATTTGTTTGGTAGGCCGGATAATCAGCACAACCAGCATTAGAATAATCAATTCTGGAATTCATTGCATACTTGGTTACTAGTGAGTGACCTTGACTAAGAATAATAACACCAGATATCTATCAACACATCATCACCAGGAAGGAAACACACTCTGCAATGTAGCTATAGTCACACCTAATATAAATGGCAGTATGAGCCTACTGAATAGCTTGAGTGGCATCTGAGTCCTGAGGCATAAAAGTCTTGTGGCATACTGCCTTTGAGGTACAACCTGTCATAAATCTACTATCTCCCATGAACTGTCAGCCCTTTAGAATTTATGGGCAGCCCACCTGATCTCAGACAAGCAGGTACAGGTGCATGTCAATGGCACATGAATATCCGTGATATTCAAAGTCATACTCAGAGAGATTAAGAGATGAAACATATGTTGAGCAGAAGCGGAGAGAGGGGGCCAACAGATAAATGATATCTGTGACTGTGGTGACAGGTGACAAGACACAACCTAATCTCATCCTTTGCTTCATCTCTGGCACAAAGGAATGCAGAAAGCTAAGTGCCACTGCTCAGACACTGGCAATGCCCTCCATTCGGTAAATGAACAACACAGATCACTTTGTTAGAAGCCACTGGCAGGTCAAGGAAAATGAGCACAGTAACCACCAACAACAATGCTAAGTAACAATGCCCGAATGTTGAAGAGGCCGTTTCTGCCCCAGGGCTAACAAGGACCGAAGAGAGGATGCCATTCCACACGCTGCTGGTGATCATTCATGTTCCCCTGTCTTCAGGTATTAACACTTCCATATACACCACGCAATCAGTCTATAATTCAACTCAGCCAGGCCAAGGATGCCTTTTGTAACACACATGCAACACTTGACAACCTCAAAGAAGAAGCAGGAATAGATCACACTGTGAAAGATTTATTAGATCTGTTTAAAAGTTTTCATAATAGTCGAGAAACCGTGTTATCAGAATATATATAAATATATATATATGTGTGGGAAGAGAGAGAGAGAGAGAGAGAGAGAGCGCGAGGGAGAGAGAGAGCGCGAGGGAGAGAGAGAGAGAAGGAGAGGGAGAGACAGATGCACCAGATTGTAACACAGAGGCAGCAATAGAGCGCTACATAAATATTTCCCATCATCTCATGCTGCTGCTATTCTCCCCACAGACTGAAGGTGGTGAAACTATAAATAGGCCATCTAAGCTTCAAACGTGCTTCCTAGAATCACTGCTGCAGAAGCAAAACATAAGCCTCATAAGCTGTCACTTGAAAACCAGCCACTGCTGCAACCATCATCATCTGCTTTCGAGCGGAGTTTGTTGCTACACATCGGGGAACCAAAGTGAGTAAATTCAAAAGCAGGAAAAACAAATATCTGAGACAAAATGGTTGATGAAAATAACCGGCGAAGCATTACCTCCAGAAGTAGCAATGCCTTCATCAACTTTATGAACTTTATAGACACCTCAGGATTCTCTTCTATCGTACAGACTTTTGTTGTGGTGGTGATGTTTTTGTGTTGTTCCTTGTGCTGTTTTTATGCTGTATCATTGGATTATGTTGCTGTTGTGTTGGATTGCGGTGTGCTGCATTCTGGGTAAACTGTTTTAATGTCTTTTGCCCAGTAGTGTGAAGGAAACCTTAGGGAGCCCCCTGCAAAAGATGATTGAGGGGGCCCCATTGCAATACCCATTATCTCGAGCTGCCAGGCTGAGGGGGCCCGAATTATTTATAGAAGACGGTGGGGCCATCCACACTGCGGAGACTGCGGACCTGTCTGTTACGCCTGCAGCCTTTGCCCTGATGTGTTTTTTCACTGTGTTCTGTAGTTACATTTAGAGATTTCAATACAAGTTGCCAGGTTCTCAGCCAAAAGAAGAAGACCATGTATCACTGTTTAAGGTGGTCAATACTGATGCTCTAGTTCTTTCACTATCCCATATTTCTGTTACAAATCCAAACAACAATTCACATCATAGAATAATCCCAGGTTAAATATAATCAGTGTATTTCAAATAAATTTGTTGAAAGCCAAGATTGAAATCTTCTTCAGGCTGGAAGCCTAGTCCTTTTGGATTTAAGGGGGCATTATCTTTTTTTTGTGCTTGCCTTAGAGTTTTACGTGAAATACAAATGGATGGATTCAGTGCTCAAGAATGGGTTCTATTCAGAGGTGGGTTCCTCGGTTCTGACTAGTATTCTTTGTTCATATAAACATTTTTCAAAAGATCTCAGGAGAACTAGGGGCCCAATTTCGAGTCTGGTGGTCTTTGACTTCACAGTCCATGCCATGCTGGGACTTATTTTCTGTTCCCATTGCGGTGCCCGTTTTCAGGGCACAGCCCTGAGAACGGCAAAAGAAAAAACAGGAAAAGTCAGCCCGAGTTGAACTCTTTATCTGGCAGTAGGTCTCTGCATAGCTTTGTCAGTGCTGAGCTGATGCAGAGTCGGTGCAGCACTGCCAAAGTCGTAATCGTCCCCTAAGTTCTTTTGAGAGGCATGGCTGATCAGATCAGAGCTGCCTCTTCTGGATGACAGTGTTGGAGTGGAAATCCTACAACCAAAGTGATCACATTCACAATAAAAAATATATGATTTTGCAATACAGTGAATGCTGCGCTATTACCTTGCACTGACACGTCTGTAATTCATGTATGGAATAAGAATCCAAATTGTTCAAAATAAAATTACCCAAAACAGGGGGCTGAATTTTTAGCAGAGGTACAGTAAAACTATCCCTTGCCATGGACACTTATGTGTTTTTGTCTGAGTGATGTGCATGTTTACTTGTCAGACTGTCACAGAGAAAGTGCTTGCTAAATTTGTGCAGCCTGCATGCTATGGTATTCAGCTCCATTACTACGCACACCCTGATAGTGAACCTAGATTAACTCAACCATTGAGAAGGCGGCATTCCCTAACACTCCAAATGTAGTGAAGGAATGAAGGGGTTAGCAGATGGGCCAGGTCCCACTTCTGGTGGACATCACATTATCAACAATCTTTGAACCAGGCTTTAAAAAATCCCACATTTGGTGTGACATTTTCACTTTTTCTTTCACTGACTTGTGAATCTGTCCTTTTGCCTTTCCTAAGTACCCACATCTGGTCACCAATTCCTGCAATTATGTATATTTCTGACATTTCAATATAAGTAATACCCTGATACAGACAAATTGACATCTTCATAACATTTAACTTTTAAGATTACAAATATTCATATTTGATAGAAATGGGGGTCTCTAGTTGGCAGTGGCTTGCACCCATTCCAAGTAGGGACCCTTCCTTCTAGTCAGGGTAAGGGGATTACAGACCTAAGATAACCTCTGCTCACACTATGGATAGCTTGTCACAAGCAGGCAGGACTATCTCAGAGACAATGTGCAAGGTGGTTGGTTCCTTGTCATATTTTGAGAAAAACAACCGACTATGCAAATGACCTACATTGAGATTTAGAGTGTATGTATATGTAACCTGTGTGGATATCTTGAAGATCTGGCATGGAACAAGCCCTTCACATCTCACACATATGGATGCTCTAAGTAAAAGTGTTACTCAATTCTAAGAGTGATGCCTTATATCTGTAACAAATTAACAAAAATGTTTAAATCATTGAGACTACCACCACAGCAGTATTGTTTATTCATTTGTTTATTCAAGAGATTCGACATGGAAATAATGGTATGGGCATATGTCCAACCCACATGTTAGATCAGCATGATTATCTACCTTATTGCCACTATCAATACGTTGAATGAATACTACAATAAGTGAAAGAAAAATTAACAGAATTTTTGGTCAGTTATTGTTTCCCTGTATTCCTACACCTGAAAAGGGTCCAGAAAATCCAGGTGATTTTAAATTATAGTACATGTTACTATTCTTTTGAGGGGGGATAAACAATATTCCTAGATCAAAGTTGCAGGACGAGATGTTTCTCTGGTGAATCAACTAGTTCTGACAACATCAGGTATTTTATTGAGTTAGGGAACAAATAGAAGCTGAATTAGTACATATTGTTCTTTTGGTTGTCTGAGGCCACTTAAATTGACGGTTTCACCCAGATGGCCTACTATACATAGGAAGCCAATATTATTGTTGGACTTGGCCCTTTCTTCAGTGCCATCCCTAAACCTTTTCCGTTCACAATCCTGTTTTCTGACCCCATTTCTGTTGGCTTTTAGGACTGTGCGCACATTACCACTGCTAACCAGTACTAAAATAATTGTGCTCTATCCTTTAAACAACATAAAATTGGCTTACAACCAATTGGCACATTTAATTTACTTGTCAGTCCCCTGTAAAATGCTACTACATGTACCCAGGGCCAATAAGTTAAATGCTACTAGTGGGCCTGCAGCATTGATTGTGCCATCCACTTAAGTAGCCTTTTAATCTTTATCAGGCCGACCATGGCATCCAGTGTGTAGATCATGTGTTGGCATTGTCCTGCCTAAACATTTGATGCCTGCAGCGTGTTTCTGGGTCACATAACTGGGAATAGTTGGAAGTTGGACCTTGTTTATTTGTCCCAGACAGCCAGACAATAGCGGGATTAGGAGTGCCTAGATGGCCTATCAACTGTTAGGATGGGGGAGAAGAGTCACAGCCCCACTGCAAGTGAATATTCTGTGCCCTTTCTTCACACAAAGTACGTGTCACCACTGCATTGTTTATGCAGCCAGCTATAAGCCAGGCCAGAGTGGGCAGGAAAATTCAAAGGGATTTCTCTAGATACTTTCCATACTTCAAAGTGGGCACCGGGTATAAATTGTGGATCCTCAGACCCTACTCCTCAGTACACTTCTGGACCTACAATGCTACAGAAGAAGGACTGCCAGTCTGCTCCCCTGCTACTCTGCTGTGCTTTGGCCTGCTGCCCTTTTTGGTGAGAAAGAAGACTAGACCTGCACCCTTCATTCCAGGCTGAAGTGACTCCAAGAGTCAGCAGACTGACCTCCCATTTTGAGCTCTCTGCAATGCCCAGCTGAACTGCTGCCTGGACCTGCAACTGGACCTGCCTGAGCCCTGCTGGCCCCTGCAGGAGTGACTGCCAGGTCAATGTCTATGCAGATATAAATTTAGGAGAGTTAAAAAATACATAGTTTCCTAATGACGTTTCAATAGATACAGATATGCACATATGTTTCTTCTACAATGCTAATGTTTTTAGTTGAGCATTATGTATTCTATATGGGTACATTTGGTATTACAATATTTTAGCTATTCAAGGGCGAGGGTAATTTTATCAGTTAAATATATGCAACTATGTACTATTTTTTCACAAAGAAATAAAAGTACAGGTAAACATATAAAACATAAGAAGACAAAAAACTAAATATTCATTAATACAAAGGGAATGGTAAACAGGAATCCCATAAACCCACGAGCTCCAATTATTTAATTGTTATAAAAACTACTCAAGAGCTAAACACTTGAGACGTGTTGCCTTTGCCAATTACTCTCCTAATGGGCCCTCTACTGACAGTGTAGTAAACTTCATGTAATAATTTGCAAATAGTATTATTTTAATTTTTATAAGCGTTTTTATATAGCATGGACCTCATTACGTCTGTTCCCAGGAACTTTAAATGAATTGAACTTGCAAGAGATATAAGGACAGTACACGTGTTTACATGGATTTCAAAGGTAAACACCGATGGGAAAAAAGAAACAAATTGGTTATCGATCGATGTAGGATTTGTATAGGTCGGCCTTTAGTGCTTGGGAAAGGAAAGTGAAGTATGTGTTTTTATAATGCTCCCCACACTGGTGTTCCAAAGGCTTGCAACAAAGCCAAAGACTGCATTATTTAAAGTGTTTTCTGTTTTTGTCAGAGGGATCGACAGTGCAACTTATTTTTTAATTTAGTGCAAGGTGGGAGTCCTCTACAGTTTAGCTAGGTCAATAATTCGAAATTTAGGGCTTTGAAGGGGATGCATCAAAACTTAAAAGCAACATTTGTATCACTGGCAGACAGAGAAAGTCCTTAATGATTGAGGTGAGACAGTGTGAGTTTTCATTGTCAATCAGCAGTCATGCTACAAAAAGATTAGATTTAATGAGAAAAAAGAACATTTAAAAAGGCAAGCCTTAGTTGCATTGCCTCCATAAATTTGAGTTTTTCAAAGGACTTGATAGCTGTTCAAAAATCTAAGCTCACCACTGTAGCCAACTTCAACATGACATCACATGGACTGTATTGAACCTGTCAGGTGGAATTGTAAGGAAAGGAGCAACATTGAGGGTCTTTTAAACAGATGTTTTCTAAAATGGGTTAAGCATCATAGTACCTATCAAAAAAGATTTTACAAGGAGATAGGCTGTCGTTGCCTTGCATTTTGTCATTATAAGTTGAAATAAAATAGTTATAATCGGATATCATTGCTAGGTACAATAAAATGTATTCATAAACTACTCAATCAATCAAAGTTGCTTAATTCGGCTGTTTAGGCCATAAGAAGTACATCAACAAGAATAAAATACAAGTTAAAGATATACAGTAAAGCGCAGCAAATTCAAATACCAACAGCTATGCAACTATAAAAATGATCTGCTAAAATCACTGAAACATGATGGGTCATAAAGCAATATGAAAGTGCATATTGCATAGTTAAAAATACAATGGAAATCAGTTAAAAAAATACCTGAATCCGGTGCGGAGGTCTAAAGGACAAATATGGCATATTGAAAGTATAGAAAGTAAAATTCATTTTTCAGCCATATTTCCTAACCAAACCGCAGCTGAAATATATTTATGGACCATTAAACAAATCGTTTAAGTTTGCAAGAGTTGTAAGTACAGCGGTACAAATCTGCATTGAGGAATATTGAGAGTTGAGAGCTTTCAGTAATGGTAAAAGAAACATTTTCCTGGGGACTGTGTAGAGTTTACTGAAAAGCTTAAAATCAAACAACGACTGTGGGGTAAACTACTCATGGGGAAGGGCCTCTGTTTTGAATGACTTCCACATTTCTCAATAATCCAATATTTGAACAATATCCAATCAATGCTTCACGAAGTTTACAGAATGATTAGTATAGTCATTACAAGGCTAATTCGGGTGATCAGCAACAGCCCCAGTGATTAGATCCTTGGTGGTGTGTATTATGTGATAGTCAAAGAACAGAATAATGGTGCATGCTTCCATCTCACAATCAATAGAGCAGAGGCAACGCCTAGCAAGAATCGAAATAGGACTTACTTGCTTCTGCTAAAATCGTTTGGATGACAAGAAGGGAGTAAGATGAACCCGGTGGTTCTGAAACTAGAGTACCTTGAGAGTTGAAGTTCTCGGAGTAGAATTATCCATTTTAAACCAAAATGACTTTCGAATTGCACTTGTCATAATTTCTTATTTATATCCCTCCATTCAGAAGTGTAGATGTTTGGCTGACATATCAAGCAATACTTGACCAAGACCTGGTTTGAAGGGTTTGCCAAGCCTGATGATTACCTTTTAATGCCCTTGTAAAAAATAAAACTGCTGTGTTGATAGTCCCATTGATTATCATATTGCTAGTATATTTGTATAAATATCGTACCAACCAGAGCACATCTCATCACTATCATCAGCTAGTGTGAGCAGGCCTTCCACCTCTAGGATCTATGTTCTGTACAATACCAGACTGTGCCTTAGGTTATTTGTAACAGAGTACATTTTGATGGCACAGTCATGAAGGTGGATTTGCAGTTGTAAATGTGAACTGTTGTCTGTTTTTCTTATTTTAGTACAAATCTGACTCACATTCACTTTACATTTGAGGAAAGAAGGAAATAGACAATACTAAAAATTTCAGAATCAGTTCAGATGAGGCAGAACAGATTCCTGAGAGAAACGAGGGTGGTAGAGGATGGAATTCACGAGGTGGATTTCAACACTAGTGATGACTTGTTAGTGCCAGGGAGCTTTTTAATTTTGAGGATTCCATCTGCAGAGTGCTCTGCTCCTAAAGCCATGTTGATTACTTGGAATAGGTCAACTTTACATGTTTTTAAAACTGGAAAAAATACATTATAATTGCTTTCAGCATTTGAGTTTTTTCCAGCAGGTTGCAAGTCCATAATCACCTAAAATTCTCACTTTAGAAAAGCAGGTTCTGCAATCTAAAGCACCAATCTGTTGGCATACACTTGCATCCTCACCAACATGCTTTCAAAAACACGGACACACATACAATGACTTGTATTTGTGTAGGTACACAGAGAAACATCTCAAGGTATAATGAAGCACCTGGGCCATTTTCACAGTGGGCATGAGCATCTGCTTTCTGCACCTCTGAGGCACTTTGGAACTACAGAAGGGGCTATAGATGCTTTTGCAGCCCCTTCTGCAATACAGATTGAAACAGAGCACATATAGCACTGGTGCGATCCTAAGGGGCCCGTCTCTCATTTGCATGAGGGTGTGGCTCCAAGCAAATGAGAAATGGCAAAGGAGCTGTCACAGGCACACTGACTGCAAACAGGGGCACACAGTCAATTTGCACACCAAGCTCAACCCTTGAAAAGGGGAGTTGTGGTCCATGGACTCACAGAGACATCCCCCTGCAGTCAGATGCAGACACTCACTGCACCCACCTGCAGAGAAGCCAGTTCTCATTTGACATGCAGGCCAGTTATTGCCTGCACAATGAAGGGTAGACTGGTAGCTTTAGGCAGCTGGTCTGCCTTTCACGAATGTGCAATCCGAATTTCATGCATGAGTTTGCAGGTGTACTACGGGCAGCACCTCTAATGCTATAGAGCACACTGGCCTGCCTGCACTCAGCACACCCGGTTGAAGTTGCATGGCAATACATAGCAGAGCAGCGCACCCTATACATAATACGGGTCAGGTGCAATACATTTGTAACCCTCACCTCAGTACATTTCAGAAAGCATCAAACATGTGTTTTCCCCTACAATGCATCCTATTACAGCTATATTAGTTAGTTGGGATAAATAAATAAATCTTTTACACTCATATATCTTTGATCTAAGTCAATTCATCCATGATAAGCATTGCCACGCATTATGCATGAGAAAATTCTGTTCACCAAGAGCACTGTGAAACTAATCATCATTATAATTAAAAAGGTGGATTGTTGTCTATTTGCTCATATTTGAATGACAATTTTTAGAGCGCGCATACTTTGACCTGAATGACGTCTGCTCCCAGTCTTGCCATAAAATGAAAATAAGTCACAGAGCATTAAAGCAAACAGCTCAGGATCAAACAGTTTGTTCAACTAGGGGACAGAGAAATTTCAGCCAAGGGTTTTCCACCATCTGCATCTTAGATTTAGTATCATGTCCCCATGTACTTCAATCACATCTACAATGTTTTGTTTATTTGTGCCTTCCTAGATTTAAATTAGCACTCGGTCCTTGATACAAATGCGTAACCACCAAATATTTTGTAAATTCTTATTACAGTCACGTATACCGAGCTGTCTCCTGGAATATAGAACATCCTGTGGGGAAAAGTGAAGTTTTATTTGTCTAGAAATTGAGCAATCTGAAGAAATAGATCACACTGGCTGACAATAAAACAACACGCAAATCACACGAGACACAATGCATTGATTCTTTATATTATCATGCTGCGATAACCACTTTTCGTACATTATTTGATGCCGCCTACTGAAATATCGCCTACTGAAATATTAAAAGAATAGCCAGAAGTTAAACATTAGAACTGAAACTTAAATTTTGAAGATCTAGGGCCAGATGTAGGTCGGTCGGTAATGGCCGAAAATCGGTATTTTCGGCCGTTACCGACCGGTATTTCAGAAATGGTATGTAGGGCCCTTAATTTTACAGAATCGGTAAATTTACCGATCGGTAAATTTACCGATTCTGTAAAATACCGAATCAGTATTTTTACCGATTCGGTAAATTTGAGATGTAGGTGGGACTCTTCTGAGTCCCACAAGCCATACAAAATCGGTATTTTACCATCAAATCCAATTTGATGGTAAAATACCAATTCCGGTGTGCATGCACATGTGTGCATGCACACCTCTGCCATATAACAGGCAGACCTGCCCGAGCCTGTTTTGGGGGGGCCAGAGGGTGTCAAAGTGACACCCCCTGCACCCTTGCTAAAATCGGTATTTTCCTATGGGCTTCACAGCCCATAGGAATCAATAGGAAATAACGATTCGGTATTTCCAGATTCGGTAAATACTGAATCTTAAAGATTCGGTATTTACACATCTGGAAATACCTACATCTCCCCCCTTCATATTTACCACTTCTTAAATACCGAATCGGTAAAATTCGGTATTTAAGAAGTGGTAAATAAGAATTACCTACATCGGGCCCTTGGTGTTCAGTTCGCCTGCACTCATGTGATGGTCTCATTCTGGCTGCTGCACGGGTCATTGTTGTGAGAAGGTCAGTAAAACCCCTCTACCTCTTCTGTGCATACAATGTCTAGGAAACAGCATATTATGCCCATTCCTAGAGAAGGCACTGCGCCCATAAACCCTCACAAATACACACAGCTTCACACATATGCCCGCACATACTTTCACACACACACGTTCACACACACACACGCACACGCACACACACACACACACACACACACACACACACATATATGTATCAGTGGCAGCTCCTCGGGGGAGTGCTGCAGGGTGGTGGGGCGGGGGGGCGGGGGAGGGGCAGAGTGGGCATTTAGTAAACTCCGGCATAGGGCCGACCGAAGTTAAGTGAATAAATACATAAATAAAACAAATTACATTGCGCGTGTTGCAATGCCATTTGCGTTGCAGCGCCCGCAATGTAATTTGTTTTATTTATTTATTTATTCACTTAACTCTGGTCGGCCATATGCCGGAGTTTACTACCCCCCCCCGCCCCTTCCCGCCCCACTGCCCCACAGCACTCCCTCAAGGAGCCGCCACTGATATATGTGTATACACACACACACACACACACATATATATATATATATATATGTATATATATATATACATATATATATATATATACACACACACACACACACACACACACTGACATATTTAGTATCACTCTTATTTCTGTAGTAAAGTTTAAGTGCTTCCCCTTTGGATATGCCAAGTCATCCTCCCTTTTATATCAGGTAGTCTTTTGATGACAATATTTATCAGCTTGATTATAAATACTGTTGACTGTGCACTGTATCAATGATTAATATAAAACTGACATTAAGTGCCAATCATCACCTACATTTGAGAAGAATACTGGCATGTACAAGGCATATGGATATCTGTTCTTGTCTGTGTGCAGTTCTTTTAGAAGGTCTTTTTACAGCTGAGTGACAGTATAAGCACCATGGGACATTTCAGTTGCTAAGGAAACTAAGCTTCTGAATGCTAGGGCCAATAGATGTATAAATCCCCATATATTGGTGGTGTATACCTTTCTGATGCTCCAGGGCACAAGGAAAGTAATTTATATGGAAAAATGATGCCCCATGCTTCATCCAAACATGTGACAGTGCTGCGGTAACATTTCATCACAAATTATGTCCCAGAATTCAATTCCAAAAAGTAATTAATAATTTTTTGATTTATCAAATACATATTTATGTCTAAATCATGTGTCGGGACTATCATTTCAGGAAAAAATAATGAAAAATGCAAATGTGGAGGTATTAAAATGTATGTAACAGCAAATCATAATTATGATTAGTAGTTGCTGGAAAAGTTTGTAACTGTCAGAATGGTGAAATAATAAGTAAGACGTGAATCATTTTTGTTGATGTGAGTGCATCATGCAAACTGCATGTTTTAAAGTTATAAAAAAGGGCAGTGTAAAGCGGGATGCAATATATCGCAAAGTACTGTACAGTGGATCATTATGTGACAGAGATAACAGCATGCACCATCATATATAGCCCCCACATTCCATTAATTTATGACATCTTTTATCCTCATATCATGCAGCTACTCTATTAACTCGACCATCTGCAAACACTGATAAACCAAACACAATTTATATGAGTGACACATCAATATATTTTTAGAAAATGGGACTAGAACAATGAAGTTGAAATTGCTGACTCTTGGTGCAAATCTCTAAGCCTGTTTAAATTCAAAACTGCATTCATAATCAAATGTATACAGGGTCATTTGGACCCTGACGGGTGGTCCTCCTGCCAATCAGGTCAGCTGAAGCCATGACCTCTACTCCCCTGGCTGTTATCACCTGTTGAATTTAGAGATACCCACCTGTAAGGTAGGGATCTCTAATACTTCAGAGCACCACCTGTGTGGTAGTTTCTCGGAAAGGTACATTTTTGCTTTCCTGGACCACGTTTCCAATGCAGGAGGTTATGCTTGAAAAGCAAAAATATCTATGGCCTAATATCTAGGAAGATTTCTCACTGGGTCATTGAGAGATCTCCTTGCCCAGGACTGCCATGCTTTTCATGCATTGCATGTCAGTCCTGGGCAGGAAAATCTATTGATAGTCACCCTATCTTAAATACTGCACAGTGACCATAACTATGACCTAAGGTCCTTCTGGCTGCAGCCACATAGTCTGTGGTTTACAACACCAGAACCATGCGTAAATCCACCATCGGAAACTCTGCTTCTCCCTTAGATCTCAATGGAATCAGGGAACTATGGGTTGGGAGAGACTGACCACCAACGTACAACACTGCTTCTTTACCTCAATCGCCAAATAACCCCATAATTCTTTTTATAATGAGTTTTTTGTTGCTTTTTTAACCTTGGCTTTTGGAGCTGTATCCACCAGGCCCACCTTCCAAATAGGGTCCTCAGCGACCTAGCTGGACTAAGAGGATTCATGCTGGTTATATCTGATAATAAGTAGAACATGTGTAGTCACACATGTTGAGGATGAAAGAGGGACTGCTTGCCTGGGATTCAGGTTGCAAATTACCCTGCTGTGGCATTAATTGTTATGTTGGCCAACTTGCAGTTGAAATGGGGCAGGCAATTAATCTACATAAGGTAAATACCTGCCACTATCTAAAAAGTCTGGTCATGTTGTTCACACTGAGGCAAAGAGAGAGCAGACACCAATCAACACAGGAGTTCCTTTCGAAGTTTTGAAGGGGGTGGGACAGTTTTGGTGGGGTCATTTTGAAAATACCCAGAATGGTGTGTGGGGTGGGGGGGAAGGGGGGGCGGGTAGGCCGGCTTGTAGACTGTCCCAAGGAACTGTCAGTATAGAGTAAAGTGGTAATGTGGCAATTCTAGATTGGGTATGGACTCTCATAATCCAAAACTCTCAATGTCAATTAAATATCCCTGCACAAAAGAGGAGATTGAGAGGAGTGGGACTCAAATGAGGAAAGGTAACTGGCCCATTGAGTGGATGGAACCCTGTCTGTTATTTAATTACCCACTCTGCACTTGTATCCTTACACTACGGTAGATACTCTCTTCCGAAGCACTGCACTGGCTACCCACATGGTCTGAATGGCCTATAAAAGTGGATTTCTGGGTTGAAGCCCCTGGATTTATATGTGTTGCTCACCTTGTTGATGCCCTACAAAGGTACTATAATAAACAACAAAGGGCCTCACCTTTATCACACCTACACCTAACAGGAATGACAATCTATGGGTTTTCAGTAATTTCCTCAATTCCCCTGAGTGAGATAACTTACACTACTCTGATTTGTCACGGTGTGTTACTTTCTACTCTAAAAAACAAAATCAAACAGGCCAAATTCCACTAACAAAAAATTGTGAGGGAAGAGAGAGTACCTCACGGTAGCGACACCCAAGGGGGTTGCTGGCTGATGATTGCCAGTTTACCCACTTATCATCATCAGCCACTCTCTCTTTTTGTGTGTGGGAAAGAAGAAAGAAAGAAATGTGTTCTCCCTTCAAACAAAAATGTAGTGAAAAGATAATAGTGAGTGCAACAACTGTGCTTGCTATTTAATCTGTGTGCTCATAGAACCCCTGTGAGAACCAGTGAACATAATTCTCACTTTTAAAACCCGGTAAAGCTTGCTGGCCAACCAATTCTATTCCAAGCTGCAAGCCCTCCCAATTAAAATGGTAACCAATACACCATAGTCACTTCAACATTGCCAACATGTTTCGTTGCTACAATTTCTCACAACTTCATCAGGGCTTGTAGGGGTTCAATACTGTCAATCTTCACTCTCTTATTCTCCCAAGACCTGTGATGATATTAAAAACAAGATCCAACAGTGAGTCTCCATCAGCCCTCCTCAAAAGGCATACTCAAAACCACAGTTTGTTACGGCACACAATATGCTCAGATTCCAACACATATTTAATTATTACCTGACGGTTACGGAATCACCGCATACCTGCAACCGTCAATGTAAAGGACCCCGTGTCGTTTGATCACGTGTCCGCGAAAAGGCTATTCAATGTCTAGCCCCCTGCGGGAATAAAACAAACTATAAAACAACTGCATAAGATGTTTACTTCAAACGCTGTAATCAATCTTCCCAAACATGTCACCCTCAACATGAAGTATACACTCATATGAGCCTTTTAGGCTCAGGTGTCATTTATAGCATTGGTATTGTCACTCGATCTTACTTCTGGTGCTCAAAAACCTTGCTCAATGAGCTCTTCGTGCACTTCGAGCAACCATGCAACATTCTCCGTAGTGCCTGCCAACCATGCCTGCCCCTCACTCCCGCACCACATACCTGTGTGTCAGACGGACACCCATTACCTTACCCGTGTCAAATCCCACCGGCGTGTATGAAGCTCCGACACTGAGCTCATACCACCGTGAGATTTTACACAACTCCCAGCCGGCCCTCACTTCGTGTAGGCTACTAGCGTAAACATGCTCTTGTCAATTCGGTGGTGGCCATCTTAGAACAGGACAAACTGCCCGCGCTGCGGAATAAAGTTTTTCAATTGTCCTGTAGTCACTTCATATTCCAAAGTAACGCAAGCCTGCACTACTCGCAAAGTGTCATATCATTATATATTTCCGAATGCAATTTCTCACAGCAATGTTAAACTTTCTCAGATAAAACTGCCGCTCTATTGCAGAAAAAACTTCATCAGAGGAAAGTCAGAGTAAAGCTCATTTATAAACTATAATTTTTCGTGGCAGTATTAACATTCCTTGAATAAAACTCCTGCTCTATCGCAGTCAGAGCAGAGTTCATTCGTTGTCTACTTTTTGTGAAAACTACATTGCTCAACCACTGACCCAGCCAACTGCAACAACATTCTCACGTCGTCATAGGGAATATGTCTGGGCATTATATCACACCTCCACTTATATAATTTTCTTCAGTTGTCTAAAAAACAAAATTGACGGACAGAACACACTAATCCTAGTGATGTTCCACATTCACCAATAAATACATCACCATCTCGTCTGCCAAGATCATGATGCCCGTTGACATAAGTACAAAGTAGGAGAGGGACAAATACGCTCTCTCAACTCTCATGGGTATATGCTAACCACAAGCCTAAACTTGAAGTTACCCCCACAGTTATGCCTAATAATCTGTGTTATCTATAGTATAGTTTGGATATTCCCCAAATAACCAGTCCTCCATATGATTACCAAATAGTCTAGATGTAGAAACCATTATATACTAATGGCTATAGGGTTAAGGGAGACTAAGAAGTGGATACTCTACTTCTCCTACACGTCATGCTATTCTCATTCATTGACCTTCCCGTCTCAACGTTTGCTGACCTTATTCCATTCAATGGACTCATTCAATCCCTCCCGAGCCGCTCATTCGGAAAAGATCCATTTAGCCTTTTTTCTTGCTACTATTGCTTTCAAGTTGTGTGTCTCACCCACCACCTTCTCAAGGACAGTCCATCTCAGATCCCTCAGATCATGTCCCTTTTCAGTAAAGTGTTGCACTAAGCGTGTTGTCAATTTCTCCGCCTTGATTGTGCTAAGATGTTCTTGTATGCGCACTTTGACTTTGCGTAAAGTTAGCCCAATGTAATACAATCCACAAAAACAGGTCAACCTATAGATCACATTTGGCGTATTACAATTGCTGAACCTGTTTAAAAAACAGGTTCTACCATCATGTAATGTTACACTCTTGGTTACTTGTGTAAGGCTGCTTACTGAGCACCTTCCACACGGATGGTAACCTGCTGGAAGGGGATTCAATTGTGGCGTCACCGATGTACGGGTGTGGACCAATTTATCTTTGAGGTTAGGGTCTCTTTTAAACGCAAAGCGTGGCAATGGCATTTTACTGATAGCGGTATCTAAAATGGACCAGTGCTTTCTTATAATTTGTCTCATTTTAGTTGACAAGGGATCAAAGGTGGTTACCATTGGTAAACAGGCTTTCCTCTCCTTGATGTTTCTTTCCAATAAAGCTTCACGTGGAGTACTAAGTGCTCGCTTGCGGGCCTGCTTGATAACCTTCATGGGATATTCCCTCTCCCTCAGTTTCGTTACTAGCTCTTCAGACTGTTCCATAAATGTGCCAGTCGTGGAGCAATTGCGCCGATTGCAAAAAAACTGGCCAACCGGTAGATTATCTCTCAGGGCCCTAGGATCGAATAAACGATAGTGGAGGAGGGAATTTCTGTCCGTTGTTTTATGATGGACATTGGTAGCCAATTTGTGATCCATAACAGTGATATCCACATCTAGATATACAGCAGATGTATTACTAATCGTCCATGTGAACCATAGACACTCGTCAGCTTGATTCAACCAATTCAAGAATGTCTTCAAAAGGTCTTCTGTACCTGTCCAGATACAGAGGACATCATCAATATACCTCCGCCAAAGGGAGATATTCTCCATGAATGGGTTTGTGGGTCGATGGATCACATTCTCCTCGAACTGGCCCACATAAATGCAGGCCAGACTCGGGGCAAATGTGGCCCCCAATGAAGTCCCCCACACCTGCAAATACAATTGACTTTTGTATTCAAAAAAATTCTTAGTAAGTGCCAATTCAATGCAATGCATGACGAATGACTAGGGCGTGCCATAGAACCATTTAAGTACCCCAAGGGCCCGCGCTGCTGCCACCAGCGTGGCATCCTAGGGGATACTGGTGTACAATGATTCGATGTCAATAGTCACCAGTAGTTGGTTCTTGGGATCAAAGTCAACATCCTTCAAAATATTGAGTATGTCAGTCGTGTTCTGTACATACGAATGTTTAATTACTGTTTCCCTCAAGAAGAAATTCGCAAATTGGGATAACAGCTCTAAGACAGACTGGATGGACTACAAAGGTACCCCAGGTATTTCCTGGAGAAACAAGTACACTGCAAGTGACTGGAGGCATTGAGTGCTTTGGGAGGTCTTTGAGGACCATGGGGTGCTCCTGTAGGAAGATTCAATGTCACTTAACTCCCAGTGGGCGGAGCGGGAGGGTAAATTCAGAGCCTATCAGCACCTGCCACAGGAAAAGAGGTAGGAGTAGTGTCCAGGAGCTCATAAGGTGCACTTTAAATCATGTTTCAATCCATCAAGAAAACATTTCAAAATTTTATAGAAGACCCTAAAAAACACTCTGTGTGGCTGATTCACACAACCAGAAGTCAGAGGTCACAAAGCCCTTTCAAAACAGTCCATTGGGGCCAGAGATATCTGTATTTAAACCAGCTACTTGTGCACAGCCAATCTGGTCTATCCTTTGAGAGCATTGGGGACTACCAGGACTTAAATTTCCTCATTGCGACTAGTGGTCTGCAAATAACCTCTCTGTGTATGCTTGGATCTTGGGTCTTCCATATTACACAGAGTAGCAGTGATGTTGCTCTGTGCACCTGCAAACATCGTCCTGTCACAGGCTTGAGCTGAGGAGAGCACATTACCACTACTAGGGGAGTCCCAGTGTCTCACCATCTTGACTGTGATTTTAGGACCCACAGAGGCCACCCCATCTCACTGCATGTGCTCTTGGTAGGAACCGTGCTGAGGGAGGTGATAGGCAAGCAGATCTAGGTGAAAGGAGCCAGCTCCTCTGCTGCACGAGAAAAGAGGGTCCCAGCCTCCTCCATGGTCTACATGGGAAAAATGATGTTGCTCCACAAGGTCTGGGTGACCTGATTAATCAAAAGCAAAGAAAAAGCAAAAGGAAACATGTGCCTGCTGCATCTGCTATGGCTTCAGTGAAAATACTTCCGGCCAGAAAAGAGCAGCTAAAGCCCTAGCATAGCTCAATAATTTTCATATTTCCTCCTTGTTGTACTCGATGACTAGCAGGGCACCACTAAAAGAGCTGTGGTGCACATGAGTGTCGTCAAGTGAGTGGCACCTGTGTGTCTTATTTTTTGATGCCATTCAAAGCGATAGTGGTTTTTCCCCGGAAGTGGGAAAGCAAGTTGTGGTCCCTCAGATCTATTTCTTAATGATCTGTGCTAATTTTAAACAGAAAGCTCTGTACCACAATCTTTTTTTCAAATTGGTGCTTATTCAGCTGCATTTCAATTTGTGACAATCAATGAGGTTTTGCGGTAGCAGAAATCAATGTTCCGCCTTAGTTTGTTAAACACAGCTCAGGTCTTTCACCATCACAGCAGTCAGAGGTGATTGTTACAGTTAAATATGCTGCTGCATACCAGCCCTGGTAGCCACAAAAAACGGAAACGGAGAACGAGACCAAAGCACCTGTAGATATGTAATAGCATTCTAAACATATCCTTAGGTGATGCCAGTACCAGTAACTCAAGAGACTTTGCAAGTACACACATGTGGTGAACTGCATTTACCAAGATACCTAGGGGCGAACCTGCTGGGAGGTGAAGCAGTGTGATCCCACATGTGTTTCCTGTTTAAAAGGCTCCCTCGAAGCATTTGAGCTGACGAGCTCGTGGAGAGGCACCTGCGCGCCGGGAGATGTACTGTGACCCAAGAATACTTTGGGAGCCTGCTCAGCAACCCCATAAATTCAAATTGCCTAATCTCTACTGATGACGGGTAACAATCCAGAAACACGGGTCTAGAGATGGCCAGCACTAATTTTCACCTACTTCGCGAAACACTCAAGAGACTTTTCAAGTACACACATGTGGTGAACTGCATTTACCAAGATGCCTAGGGGCAAACCTGCTGGGAGGTGAAGCAGTGTGATCCCACATTTGTTTCCGATGCCAGTAACTCATCCAGAAACTGTTGCACTGTTCGCCCGCTGGGATTACCCTGTACCTCTTTCACAAGTGGCCGTATGCTTCTCAAAAGGATGCTTTGTCACCCTGCAACCGAAGGAGGGGTGCCCGATGGGCAGAGCACTCTAGGGTGTAATGTGTGCCCTGGGACAAAAGCTGATGGCAATGAATATTTATTTATGGCTATGTGACGGAGGCAGATGATGTTCCTTCATTTAGATTGAAAGAGGCTCATGCAGTCAAGACATCATGACACCAGAGGCATAACAACGGTACTGATGCACACACTGAGGATTCTGCCCCTTTGTGTGTTACTAAACGAGCTACCAAATGTTGTAATGCACCACCAGCAATTGCAAAGGTAAAAGCTTACAAGTGTTTGTACTCAACAGCAACATTAGCAATATTATATAGCACAGTTGAACTTAGTGTTGGGTTCTATTATAAGAGAAGTTAATGAATCAAGTGAGTGTTTCTTGACAGGATTGTACAAATAAACAAGTTACACGGGGAAGTTAATGAAAACACTGTTAAGCAAGGCCACTAATGAACTGGATTCATTGCACCAATAGTTCTTCCACTATGTTACTGTTCATTATAAAAACTGTGTAAAATGTTTGAGGTAGGAACACATTTTTCTACACTGCACACCATGGGACAGCAATCTTGTGTTAAGTAGTCAATATGGGGTTTTTGAGACCATAGGAATTATCAATTAAGGAACAGTTGAGAGTTTGTGCCCGAGTTGTGATTCCAAGTTTTGTGGTAACTGAGGCATTCACAGGTTTTTATGTACACAGTTTTCAGCAAGTAAAACCAGACACCATTCAGTGTGGACAAATGAAATATGTATGTGCTCTTTAGCAATAAAAAGGGATATACCCTGGTATTACCAAGTTATCTCCTAAACTCGGAAGAAAGCAGTAACACTGCACCTGGTAAAACGAAGCACAATTGAATTGGTAAGTCTGGCTGCAGTTTATGAAATCTATTACATGCAGGTGTCATGATGAGTGGTTGGATGGTTCCCAGCCTTTTAGTACTCATGCGACCATCTATCAACTTGCACTCCCAACTACGGCTGGTACCTGCCGCAATACTGACTGTTGCTTAATTCATCTGGCGGGCAACATTCCCAAGTGGTACATCACCTTAATTTGTATTAGAATCGTTAATTAATACATGGCTTGCAACATGCACAGCAAAGACTCACTCCATTAAACCACACCTCTGAATTCAACATTACAGGAGGAGGCAGTTGCATCCGACATACCGACGCTTCTACAGATATGAAAATGTACATTTGTGTTGGTGTCTGCAAATGGCACACAGAGCAGAGGTAGTATTACCCTTCGAGTTTGTGTAATATGGGGCTTCCTTATAGGGCGAGGTGGTTGGTGGGGACCCCTGTAGGGGAAATGGTTGGGAAAGGGAAGAATATTTTTGCTAGGGGGGAGCTTTCTCGATTGTTAGGGACTGGGGGTCGAGGCTATTGCAGTCAAAGCCTCACACAATTTTCCCTGCTGGGATTATAGGTCAGTAATATTGGTTATTTTGTGTGATGCTGGAACACCAGGCGGGCCGTTTTCTTTACCATCATTCCACTCCACGTGAATTTTAAGCAGGGCTATAGAATATTAAAACTTGTCTCACAACCTTGAGGTTTCTAAAAGGAACTTTCAGTGGCAACATCATTTTCAGGCAGTGTGAGCATTATTTGGAACTCTGAGCCTTCAGGCCTATGCATGTTCCAGTTGCCTGGAAATTTTAACTTCTTCCATGCTCATGACGGCTCCCGGCCGTCATGAGTCACGGTGGGCGTGTGCTGATGACGGCCGGGAGCCGTCATGCCCACGCCCGCGATAGGAATGTTCAGCACTGCGGCGGAATTCGCGCCGCAGTGATGAGAGGTTAATAAGGAAATAAACTTCTCTTCTTCCAAAGACTCTTCCTTTCTGGCACCAGTTACATGGATTTTCGATGCTTGCCTCCCGCTCTTACTCTCTTTACTTCAGTCCCCGTTGTTCTCTGGCTTCTATCCCTCTGCTTTCCTCCCTCTATTTGCCTCTCTCCGTATTAGAGCTATGTTTTTTTTTTTATAGTTTCTCCTTCCTCCTCCCCACGGCTACCTCAACCTCCTTATGTTTTTCATTCAGGGCTGGCTTTAGCGCTGATAGCGCCTGGTGCTAAAGGTGCCTCCTCGGATTATCTCCCTACCGCCTGCAAAAGTGCCTCTCATCTCTCCTATCATACGATATTGCTAAACACAGCGCCCCCCTGAGGTCACAGCGCCCCCTCCACAGGTCAGCGCCCAGTGCGGCCGCACCAGTCGCACTGCCCTACAGCCTGCCCTGTTTTCATTGCTTCCCTTAATCCTTTCAGTCTCACATCTATTAATGTTCCCTTCTTTTTTTGTCTTGCTGGTGTTGTCTGTCAAGCAGAATATCCCATTTCTGTTTTCCTGCAACGTGTATTGGCAAGGTTTGTTTAACAATGTTCTTGCTATTGTTGATGTCTCTTCATTTTCTCTTGAAATTGTTTCTTCTTTTTTAAACACGCTCACACCTTCTGCCCATGTTCTCACTGCACAAAACTCATAAATAAATATATACATTTAAAAAACAATTGGCATACTTTCCATTATATACTCATTTGTTTACACATGATACGTCATAGAGCATGTCATCTTTCACTTTAATTCATTTTGAATCTCTTGTCAGAAGCCAAATGTTTCTGTTTGTAATAAGCGTCAATATTGCTTGATTTTTTTCCTTTCTTGTTCAGACATTTCCACCTCCCGCAAATGGAATTCGTGCATGGAAGGGGTCTTTGAGTCATAACGGAGGTTATAGGTGTGCACCTTAGCACTGTACAAGCTGTCTCCGAAGCAACAACATATTTTCACAGATAACATAGACCCAAGGACCATAATCAAAGAAAAGCCACAGACAAGCCGATGCTCCTCGGCCTTCTGGTATGACACGTAATGGCAGTGATCTGTGATTTCAGAAACGTCCCTTCTCCTGCTGAAAGCCTAATCCGTGTAATATCTCGGTAGTCACACAACCATTTCTGAAACACCACACACCCTTCAGTGGCCAGGCGCCTCCAATTTCTCCTTGCTTTAACAATATCTCACGTACCATTCAAGTAGATAAAGACCTGGGCAGATAGACCTATTTATAGAATATTTTAGAACTTGAATTCTTGCATTTCAAAGCAAACGAATAGAAAACAAACAATAGTCAAATGTAAACTTGCTCATATTCACTTAATATGCAATGGAGACAATATTTTAGGATTTTGAACTTTGAAGGTATTGTAACGCCAATCATGCCATATGTTTACAGTATACATCACCTTAAGCTTTCCCATGAATTCAAATACCAATATGGATTGGAAGATTGAAGGGGTTTAGGGTTTCATAAACAAATAGTGATGTTGCCTTCCTGTTGGTATTTTCATTCAAATAAATGTTCAGGGTGTAAGATAGTACACGGAAAATTCGATTGTGCTCACAGTTCCTGAGGGAGCAATACTGCGATTGGAGGACACATTAAACGCAGACTGACATAAAAGTACAAGTCATATAAATTTGAAGAAATAAAAAATGAGCTGAGAGAGCAATCAACACAGTCGGTGACCAGTCACACACCGCCAGAGACAGAGAGGGATACTAAGATAGAGAGAGAGAGAGATATAGAGGGTGAGCGAAAGCGAGGCAGAGAAAGGGAGAAACAGAGGCAGAGAGGGAAAAGAAATGTTTTGTGTGTTATTAATTTGGAATTGTTAAGTAGTTGATGCCTACAAAAGGAGTTAGAGCACAGGGAAAATCTGTCTTGAGCTGCAGAGGTGAAAACTACAGAATGAGTCAGTTTTTTTGCTTTTTTGCGGCTGCACGTTCATTAATGGCACAAGCCGTGTATGAGAAGCACAGAGGAGGGGGAGTGAGATGGCTTCAGTAAGCCATAGATTGCATATGCCAGAGGGTATTATTTTACTTTTGCTCCCCTCAAAGAGATCAAGTCTATAGTACGTATACTGTTATATCCCGGGCTTCACAATACATCACTTTACCTCTGGTGTTGACAGTTTTTCTCAAATGTGCTACGTGCCCCATCTAAAGCCAAGTTATAGTTTAGAAGGACCACCAGGAGAAGAAAAGTTTGACGGAGGGGGCTGCCTATATCATGTCCTCTGATTCAGCCGTTGGTAAATTCTTTGCCTAGAGAAGTGAGGGTAGTGCAGTAAGTGCAAACCAGTAAACGTGTTTGGTGGTAGTTGTGTGGGGAAACATCCTTTACAACGCAACTTTTACCACGCAGTGCCTTTACGACGCAACTATTACAACGCATGTCATTACAACGCATTGCGCTGGGGGGCGCTCTAGGATAGGGAATAGATTTAATTTACTATCCAACACCTTCCCTACTGTCCACGGGGACTGGAGTTGGAATAGTAAATTAAACTATTCACTATCCAGCACCCCTTAGCGCTATGCGTTGTAACAGCATGTGTTGTAAAAACTGCGTTGTAAAGGCATGCGTAGTAAAAGCATGCGTTGTAATGTCAAACATCCAGTTGTGTGAGTGTGAGTGCAGTCTGGTTATCTCTTTGATAACAGGTGCCCTTCTGTGACGTACTGTAGGCATCATTCTTGTTGATGTTAGGGCCATTTGTGCCCATAATTCACTTATTGTGGGCTTTGTTGGGGACATTCAGGCTACCTCTGTAATAATGATGGTCCTTTCTGACATAGTGTGGGCTCTGACCCTGACATTTTAACTACTCAGACATAATAGAATAACAACCTTTAAAATATTGTGGGTATTCTTGGTAACATGCAGGTTATCCCTTACATGACAGAGTCCCAATCTTGATACATTATGGTGGTTCTTTACCTTATTGTGATGTTTTCTAACATTATTGCTGCTCCAGCACATTGCTGCCCACTCATGGCTTTATATGGCCATTCCTTGACATAATTTTGTCTATCTCCAATACCTGTCAAATAACTGGTATCCAGCGATTTAAAGATACTCTTGATGGGGGTAAATGGCCAGGAAGCTAGCAATCTATCCACATTTATTGTGTTGTGAAAATGACTAGATGTTATTTAGGAACCAGGCATGTGTCTACTAACAATGACATTGTGTTACTTTGAGAATAATATGCATTATTTAAGAACTTGACAACATTTCGTGTTGGGAAATAGATCTTTTTTTTCAATGACATGGTAAAATATCTGTATTTTCCAAAACTGGAACGATTATGCTCCCAACAAATCATTGCCTGGTGCAAGCTCTCTCCATTTATGAAAGTAAAATTGTTCCTTTCAGAAACCAAGTTTCCAATGGATGTTCAGACCATTTTACTCTCATGTATATATAATGGTAATGCCTCCCCCCACCGCAACACATCTCATATAGGGCATGAAGAAATATGATCACAACCCCCTCCCCCAGCCTGATCTAACTTTACTGGCCACTTCTTGTCAGCTCAAGCCAACATCACAACAAGCTACATAATTTACAAAACTTTCACAACATCAACCCTGCTTTTGTGGATACCAAGGTCATTATCTCTGGCCACACCCACAGTCATGATGCCATCAGGCTTGAGTCACCGAATTGTAAAAAAGGGAAACAAAACATTATACATCTATGCACAGGATCTGAAACAACATCCTTGTATCCATTTGAACTACCCCATCCCTGCTCCAATATAGGAAAGAGTTTTAGATGCACCTCATTAAAGATCAGCACATCACAATGCAGTAATAGTACACTTCTGCTCCCAGGACCCCGCTACCCCTCCCATCACTCATTGACACCATCTTTGACTTTTACCCATCACAGTGCTCCACTGCTTTTTGACATGGTGTACATTGAAATACCCCATGCATGCATAACTATATACAGATATTGCATGTATAAATATATTTAAAGACTGTGTTTAACAGTTAACTCATTTTATATATGGCAGCTTAATGCTGAAATGGCTTCTTGATACTAGAGGGCACACACCACTACAGCTTTAATTTCATGGTTTGCATGGAGGCAGGTTGTGATCTGTTTTGATAAAGCTTCAATATTATTATTATCACTACAGCTATCTGAAGCAGAGCTATCTCACCCTGTAAGCTCTATATAATTAAACAGTAGCTTTACTCTATGAACGTGCAGGATTCATCTAGCCCCGGTGTCCTTAGCCCGGGATTGTGAGATAAATATTCCCTCCTAGCCCCTTCCAATTACAAACTCATTCATAACATAACTGAAAATCTACACTGAAGGGGCAGGGTTTAAAATTATGTGGAGAAATTTGCTATATACATTTTGAAAATAACAAATAGTGGTTATGTGACAGTGCATAATCATTCCCTCTATATGCAATGTTTGTGGAGTTGACCTGAAAGATCTACTATTTTGCACTAATTTTTCATATTAATTTGAATGTGTATTTCAAAACCTCAACATTTTTGCACAGATATGTGAAGAGCATGCTGTTAAATGCACCACTGAGCAGTGCTTGTCATTCATTTTTCTCAGGGGGAGAACAATCAACATATGGCATTCAGTAAATTACACTCACTCATTTTACTCATTTCTTCTTTCTTTATCTGTCAGATATTAACAGCCCACCATTTTTAAAGATCACCATCAGTCACTATTGCTGAGCAGTAATGATAGACACAGATGTTTTAGTGAATTTGTGGGTATATCATTGTGAATTCTAAAAGTGTAGATTAAAACTCCAAATCTAATTCCTCACTATCATGACTAACATGGCTCATTAGCCCCAAAAGATCCAAGTTTATGTGCCTATGACGATAATACATACAAATATTATGAAATGCATGAAAAAGTCAAGCCTTTAAAATATATCAACGTTGTAAAAGTATTTAGGAAGCATAATCATGCCGTGAAATGATTTTACTTGTATCTTTGTGACTCTTCATTATATGTAATAAATAATAGGCTGGTATGTTGATATTTCTAAATATTGTAAACATTCATCTGACATATAGTACCTTTGTTTGTCTAATGTTCGTGTTGTGTTGAAATTGTCATTCTATAACAGCATCACTAATTTGAAAATCCTTAAATATAAGCATGGTGGATCACATTTATAATTTATTGAGGAGTATTGAAGCTGTTTTAGAGCTGTTCAATAAAATAAACATTTTAAATGTGTAAAGAAGGAGCAAGTTGATGTTGTCTTTTTGCAAAAACAAAACCATTTAACTGTTGTAAAAATTAATAGTAGAATGAAAGACGGATTGTGCTTGTAGATTATGGTAGTTAATGTTATGTTGGATGGGTGCAATATGTTATTGCAACCTAATATGTTATATAACAAACCAGTTAAAGATATCTTAATATAAAAACAACTTCATATGTAACGAATTGTAATTGTAGGCAGAAACTGAGTTCACAGTTTAAGTAGTAATCATTGTTTGTACACACTAAAAAGGACATATACGTATTACAGCATTCAGCAAAATAATGAAAGTAGGCATTTATAAATTCAAGTCTATTGATTAGGAGAAATAAATGATTAAGAAAAACAACATGAGAGTAGTTATCAGTTAGATGTTTAGGGTTAAGCAGAAAGTGGATCTTTTTCATGCACTATCATAGGTGATTTAATTTCCTTTGAAAATAGAATGCCTGTAAAAATGAAAAAATATTTTAAATGTATTGATATATGGTGATTATTTATTCTGATGAAACAGGATGCTTCACATTTTCACAGGTTCATTTACCCCTGCTAGGATGTGCAATTTTGTACTGCCACAATTGTTATGCAATACAAGAAAAATATTACGGGATAAGTCTTTCAGAATGTTAAAATAGATTAAAATCTAGCATAACGGTGGTTTCAAAACTTCAGTTTTGAACAGCAGCGGTCGGTAATGGGTGTACCTGCAGGGCGGTGACGTGGGGAGGGTCAGGGTGGGGGGTAGTAATCTATGGATTACGGAGCTTTACAGGTAAGTAAACATTTAAATAAATAAAATGAATTTCGTTGCACGCACTGCATTGCATTTGGGGATGCAGTGCATGCAACAAAATTATTTGCCCCCCCTCTCCCCATGTCACCGCCCTGCAGGTACACCCATTACTGACCGCGGCTGGTTTTGAAGTAAACAAAAGCTTGACGATTTGTTTCCAAGGAAGTGAGAAGGAATATTGAGCTCTATATAAAAAGCATTTTAGAAAGCGCAGAGGCCTATTGGGAAGTACCTAATGTGTATATCCTCTGAAGAATTGTTTCAATTGCTGCAGAGAATGAAATATTCTGCATGGGCAAGATTTAGGATAAGAAGTTAAAATTAAAAACACCACAAGCAGGAAAATGTAAATGATTGATGAGAACATAGTAAATGGACATGTGTTAAGCTAATGTGTGGGTAACTAGCATTTATTTATCAATTATAAGTGTACAACACAGATATTCATTTTTGGGAATCAAAGGAACAGAATGAAGCAACAAGGTATAGAAAACAGGTTCAGATTGTGGTGAAAGAATTGTTTTGAAACAGCTTTAATCCTTCAGATGGTTTCTGAAAAACTGATATTGAAAATGTTTCTAGAATGCATTACATTCTGGAAAGATTTTAAATAATCTCATGGAATCTGAAGGAAGGGCTGTGTTGAGTTCTTCAGGTGGATAGTATCAACATTTTTGTTAACTGGATGCAGTATTCTGTATATGTAGGTTTTTAGATTTTAGCATTTCCAGAAGAAGGTCGGTGATTCTTCCTTCTCTCCCTATGGTGTGGAACTTATTTTTCCAAAGGTTTATTCTGACTTGCAGTGAAAGCCAGCAAAGAGCTCTAAGAATTAGTTTTATGTGTTCCCATTTATTTGCGTATTTGATGGAATGGCTTGCTGCATGTTGAATGGCTTGAGGCAAGTAAGGTAGACTGTGAGAGGCCAGCTAGTGCAGCACTGCCCTTGTCTACATTTAAGAGTATGTGAGCCTAAATTTCTGTACTAAAGTCACAAGGTTGTATAGTGGTTTGGAATTTCCAGTGAAAGAATAATAGAAGGATGGTGGTTTTCACAAGTTTGGCACTGTCAGGAAACATCAGTATTGCTTTGTTGAGTACCAAAATGAGTAATTTAGGATTGAAGTGCCACATAGCCTGTTGGTCAGGAATGCCTAATGTGATAGAACTTGGCAAAATACAGATACTTTTAGCAATCAGAAATGCTATATTTAATACCAGGTAGGTATATTTAGAAGTGGTGCATAAAGCTGGAAAACGTCTGCAGCAATGGCATAAAAAGATAGAAATATAAATGAAGAATAAATGGCAAGTTAGTGATAGAATTACAATGGAGCGTAGGTCTAAAATGTTAGTACAATCACTGTCACTGAATTCTTCTTCTGATTCAGAAAAAGAAGAAATAGTGTGTTTTAAAATGTATTGGATTACCCAAATACTCCATATATTGAAGTTGAAGAATGGAAAAGGAGAACACATGTATTGACGTACTGGAAGCAGCAATTAAACATGATAGTTGGAATAGCTGCTGGATTAAATGGCTTTCCCATTACATTTGATCAGATATAGATTGATAGGATCATTTCAGGTTTGGAAGTATGCTTCAAAGACTTATCGGAAAGTGAGTTTATTGCACTCCTAATTTTGTCAGCCTATATTGATGGGCAGGATTTACATTATTAGGACATTCACTGTTTCATTTGTCTTCAGTGTGCCCATGCTAAAATAACACAATCAATAAACGTACTTAAATAATATGAATATCATCGACAGGAGTGTAATTAAGAAATACCAGACTTGGCCTATCAATGGGAGAAATGGCTGTAATGTTTGCATGGCCAATGCCACATCTTTCTTGAAGGGTTATGCAATACAAATTGTGTATCAAAATCTGAAAAATTGAAGCATCTGTAATTGAAAGCTAGATTGTATGGCAAATGAGGCTTGCTTATGACTTCCTGTGGAGATATATCAAGGTCTAGATGCTCAAGGATAAGAAATCATTAGAGGTTTCCTTCAAAACTGCTGAGGCAGACAGACATTCGGAAAAATAGTATTTATCTGACTACAGTTTATGACATTAAAACAGATGTATTCAGCTTATTCTGTAACTGTTGATGGAGATCTATCTTTGGGTTTGCTTCTAGATAGAGAGTGAGAGAGACAAGGAAGGAGGGTGTTGTGAGAAACACAGTGAAAGGGAGACAGAAAGAGTAAGTGAAAGACAGAGGCAAACATTTAGTTAGAGGGAAACAGAAAGAGTGCACATGAGAGAAAGAAAGGTACATACTGGGTGAGAATTAGAAACTAAAAGAGGGAGGGGAAGGAGAGAGTGGTAGAAAGAAAGATATATGCATATGGAGATAGATAGATAGATAGATAGATAGATAGATAGATAGATAGATAGATAGATCATGGATAGATAAATAGATGATGGATAGATACATAGATAGATTGATAGGCAGATGGAAAAAAGCAGATAGATGGAGAGATCAATTAGTAGATGAACAGAGAGACACATCTAAACCTCATTTACAAATTTCCATGCCCACTGCCACTTCCTTCTTGAAATATTACACCCTTTGTTATCCAATGGGGTAACAAATAGTGAGCACCTACTATTTGCTACCTCTCTGTAATTTTTTGACAGGATTTATATTCTGTAATGTCACAAAATCTCCAATCACAAGCGGTCTCAGAATAACCTGCTTCATCAGTAATATTTAGGATGGTCCTTATCTCCAACCACCTTGAATGGCTAAAAACAGACTGTCCGATGGCCTGCAAGGAAGAGCAGACCATCACTCATCTCTATAGAAAACGAATGGAACTGTATTTTACATAGGTGGTCCTGGAACTTGTACTATCGCTGCCTGCCAATGATGGTACAATTTCACTTATTCCTCAATTGGCTGTAGGCTTCAAAATACATGGCAACCTGGTGCTGTTAGTCTACCGTGAATTATATTGTGGTGTTGTGTTCCACTATTGGTTACGCACATTATGTGTTGACATGCCGATGTGACACATCAGAGTGGTCCATTACAATCAAATGTTGGATTACTAAAACTGTTGTGATGTACTCTAGCGATGGTAATATTGACAGAAGCAAAACAAGGACTGTGGAAATGTTTACTCATGTGGTGTTGCACCTCCAACTAGGAGAGGTCGATCCAGTCACTGTCAGGAATGGCTGGCTAACACACCATCAGGGTCTTCCTGTTTTTTTTGCTTGGACTTGTGTGCCCACTGGAGCTCCAGAAACCTTCCAAAATCTGCACAGTATTAGGAAACCTCAAGACCATATGCATCATGCTTGAAAGGTCCGCAGATATGTCTTCAAATCAGGACTATCACTGCTACTGAATTTCAGACAGACGTCTGGCTGAAATAGAAAAAAGTGCACCGTTGCCTACCCCGAAAAGGATACATTACTTTCTGTAATGCAATCTAATGGTGCTACATAAGATAGCATCTACGACAGTAATATAAAAAACACTTCTTACAGGGGCAGAGCATCATTTGTCATCATAAAGTCTCAGAGGTAGAAATTTGCTTCAGAGAAGAGAAGAGAGGCCACTGATGCATCTACAGTCATGATTAATCCGGATTTTAAGCGCCCTGGTTAGGAGAATGATGGTTAACTATACTTTTATTTTTACGATCCCTGTTACTATATATACCTTTTAGTATAGGAATGAAGAGGGAGGTCTAAAATAGTAAAATGTTTTCAGTACTTCTTCTTTGAGAAAAACACCGGGCACACTCACAGTTTACCACACTGGAAATTAACAAAGGGGAACAGGGTCATTGATTGAAAATTGAATTTCTTCACACTTCCATTTTTTCATGAACAAACCCTATACATATAGTAAAACATTTCCAAGCAGAAATGCCATTTAAATATATCTTGATGTGCCACCCTCAATAAATTATATAAACAAATATTCCCTGCTCTTTCAGATTGAGAAATTAAGGTAGAAAATAATGAGCATGGTTTAGCTATTGTTTTATTATTTATGAGGACGAGCTTTGTAAAATGCATGGTTTCATTATGGAAATATTAAAAAATATATAATAATAACCAAAACCATGAACAACTGGTTAATGGCCTTCTTATATTTTAATCGGCATGTCAAAGAACGTAATGATGCAATGTATATCTTAGTCTGCAGTAATTACCATATTTGAATCCACTATACAATTTGTCTACTACTAAGGGGAAACAACAAGGTACCTTTATTGTTTCGATATTTAAACAAGCAAAATCTATTTTAGACAGTAATTTCATAAAGACACAATCACAAACCTATAGAAGCACCTGAGAATGGGAGGTTAAGCCTTAATGGGCATCGTCACGTAAATAATTTCAAAAAGGAAATTAAGTCCATCTGGTTACTACAGCATTACCACTGTTTCCATCCTATTCTTTTAAAGATTAACTTCCTGTATAGAAAGAGTCAAGGTGTAGAGGATAGCCTTAATTCATGTCACTAAACCTACCTGCATCAAACTTTCTACATCCATTTAACTTCTTTTGTGCATGCAGGCACCCTCTGCAAAATTAATGTGACAACGTGTTCATTGCTGCAATGATTCACTCACTTCCTTCCCTGAAGCTCATAGCGCTTCTTAATTGGGAACATTAGTTGAAATGACTCTCTACCTTTAGGCCGTATGCAAAAAGATGTTTACTATATGTATTTTCAACTTGTGGGAAGTCCGTCTTGATTCAAAACTAGCTTCAGACATCCTTGAAATCAGGCATGTGTTTGGCTCAACATATAGCTAGTCGGCAATTTGGACTAAGGTTTTTAAAATTGGTGTGACAATGCATCAGCAATTGCATTTATACCACTCACTTAAACTCACAAACCTGGGGTAATGCAAGACATCACAAAAATATAGCAAGCTCCTCAAAAACTATTCAACTCCAGATTCCTGCTAGTAGTGAGTGAAGAGTATGATACTGAAACCTTCCATTCTTCATTCAGACTCTTAATCCTTCATTCTTAACCCGGCTCACATTCTTCGCCTCGCATATCTTGTAGCCCAAAAATGCTTTGATGTCATTAAAATGAAACACCTAAACCTATTTAAAAACTCCTAATGCCCACATATATGATAAATGCAATGAACAATAATGTGGGAGCACATTTAATAGTGTAATGAACAGTACAATGTCTTGCTAGAGTTCTTAAGTAAACATGTTCCACTGTACTTCTGCAGATATAGAGTTTACATCAGTACTGTAGGACATTTACTGGTAAGCAAGCAGAGAACAATGAACAGAAATCAATTACAAGTGAATTGAAAAGAAGGCAATCAATAATAACGGTTACTTGGGTGATATATAACCTATTTTAAAGTGGAGAATTTAACCTTACTGCACTTCAGGAACTGAGGTTATGGCATCATCCTCTAAAATTCCTATTGACATATTCCCTGTTTAACTACAAAGCTACAAGATTGATGTACTTTGTGCAGTGCTTTGTGCAAATGTATTAAATTGTATTCATTAAAGAGTATATCTCAAAAATGCCCAATATTGCTCTCAATTGTGAACAAAATGTTATTTGTATATTTTCAGTGTGTTCTGGAGAAATACAATTTGATTTATAGGGTTGACATTATTTGAGTTTAATGTTTATAAAAAAGGATTTGCTAAAAGAACTGGTATTAAGGTTAAACCTTACATAATATGCATAATTCTTTGACACAATCTATATTCCGCCCTCGCATTTTATTTAAACCTTCCTCTATGTCTCTGAATCTGACATGCAACACTTTTTTCTTTAATATTGCCTGAAATTAGATTGATATTAAAAGAAAATCTAGAATGGTTTGTCAGACAAGAATGCTTGTGGCATGTCCCATACTTTCAGTTTCTGTAGATTACTGATGAATATACTGTGAATATACCAGGAATGCAGGTGGCCCAGGCTCGAGCAGATCATGGTGCACAGACACTGTAGAATGATTGTGATACCAGAACATTGTGTCTGAAACTTCTTCTTGACTTACACACCTCCTACTGCTTCATCATGACATAACTTCCCTCCTGCTGAAGATCACATTATCCTACACTTTCAGCTATGAAACCTAGATTTCCAATCTCCCAAACAATACAGTGTGATATCTTTATACCCACACCCAGACTGTGTACGGTATGTAACTCCAGTGAGACAGCACCTATGTTATGTTGGCTTTTGTTGCTGAAAACTGTCATGGTTGTGGTCTTCAACTACATAAGATGTGTCCATTTTAAAAGTTTTAACATTACATCTCTGACTTATATCAACAGTCAGTACACATAAATGTCTCCTGCCAACAAGAAAAGTAGAGGAAATCAAATGTGAGACAAATTACTTGACTCACAGAATGTTATGTTATGAATTAAGCTAGGACCAGGGGCACCCGACAAGGGTTTCTTCTCTTCCTCACCCACGGCGGAACAGATTACCCAAGTGGTAAAGACTACCAAGTCAGGAGCTCCGTCTGACCCATGCCCTCCTAAAGTTTTTCATCTTATCCCAGAAATATTCAGTGAGCAACTTAAAGCACTGTTCTCTGAAATAATACAATCAGGTATGTTCCCTGTGGCATGGAAGACAGCCTCAGTCCGGCCCTTATTAAAAAAATCTAACCTCGACCCCAGTGCACCTAGTAACTACCAGCCGATCTCTAGGATCCATTTTCCATCTAAGGTGCTGGAGAAACTACTTAACATGCAGATCACAACTTATATTGCCACCGGAGACTTCTTGGACCACTCACAATATGGTTTCAGAGAGGGCACAAAGACTACCTTGATCATGGCAGTAGAGGAACTCAGGAGAACTCTGAATGCAGGAAAGAAGGGCGCCTTGATCTTGTTAGATCTATCGTCGGCCTTCGAAACTGTTAGCCATGAGATTTTGATTGGAATTCCAAGAGAATGCCATTACTCTACTGTCCTCATATTTAACAGACAGATCTTTTGTAGTAGAAGGAGATGGAACTGCATCTAAATCTTTCACGCTGCCATGCGGGTGCCACAGGGGTCCTCCTTGAGCCCCACACTTTTTAACATATATGTGGCTTATCTGGCAGAGATCACCAGACAATGTGGTTTCTCATCGATATCATATGCCAATGACACCCAGGTGGTGGTATCAAATAATATCGAAGAGACAGCAGATCGATTTAATAGTTGTATGCCACAGATAAACACTTGGATGCAGGCTAACTGCCTTAAATTGAAAAAACTGAAGTATTGCTACTAGTAGCAAATACCTCCTTCTGGTCCCAAAGATAGTGGCCGGCTGATATGGGTGAATGCCCAACTCCGGCCCCAAAGGTTAGAAACCTAGGGGTGGTATTCGACGGAAGACTGACATTTGAAGGTCAGAACAATAAGCTTGCCTCTACCTTCTGCCATATCTTAAAAATGATCAGGAAAATCCGCCCTTTCATCCCCAGGGATGCATTAAAAACACAGATCACAGCATTGGCCCTTTCAAGACTGGACTACGGCAATGCCCTATATGTCGGGTTACAGTCTTAATTCTTACTGAAGCTTCAGCAAATGCAGAATGCAGCAGCAAGACTAATTATGGACATCCCTAAATATGTACCAATTTCTTACCGGCTGGGAGACCTGCACTGGCTCCCAGTGGAATAGAGAATTACATTTCAGTCACAATGCTTAGCTTATAAGGCATTACAGGGTAAAGGACCTCTGTATCTGAGAACACACCTCAGAAGATATACACCAACCAGAAATTTAAGGTCAGGTCACTCTCAATTACTGTCTATCCCCAGGTAAAAGCAGGCTCGATAGGGACAGCAAAGACCTGGAACCGTCTACCGATTCAGATAAAGAACAGCACGTCACTCATGTCATTTAGAAGACTATTGAAAACATGGTCAATTGAAAAGTCAGTATTTCCATGGCCACCAAAATATCAGTACTCCTGCCTACTCCAGCGCCAAGATGCCCTTGGGCATAAGTGCGCTTTACAAGCTAATAAATCAAATCATATCATGAATATATTATGTTATATGGATTTGTATAGCACACTAATCACCCAGGAGGGTATCCAGGCACTTAGGCATGTGTGTGTGTGCTCCAATGTGCCTCTAAGAGCCAGATATTTAGCTTTTTGCAGAACTCAATAAGTGACAGAGAGGTTCTGATCGGTTGAGAGAGGCTGTATCCTCCCTCAACGTTGGGTGCGAAATACTTAAATGAGCGACCTCCAGTTTTGCTTTTGCAGATGCAGGGAATGTGTGCAAGTGAGAGTGAGGCAGAACCTAGGTGTCTGGTGGGTTGGAGACAGTGTATGCAGGTGTTCAGATATTCTAATCCTGTGTTCTACGGGGCTTTGCCTGTGTGAGTGAGAACTTTGAATTGGCTGTGCTTGTGAATGGGGAGCTGGTGAAGCATCTTGAGAAACCGTGTGATGTGGGTGCTGCTTTGGGGCTCAATTATGAGTCTTGCATCGGTGGCTTGGATAGTCTGAAGTCTATGTATGAGTTGTTCAGAGATTCTGGTGTAGGGAGTGTTGCCGTAGCACATCCTACTGGTAATGAGTGCTTGGGTGATATTCCGTCTGAAGTTCTGAGGCACCAATTTGGAGATGTTTAGTGTTGGAAATGGCCCTTTTTACAGGGTTATCCCCAAACTTTTTGCTTCTTCCTCCTTTACTTTTCCTGACCTGTGGTTGTTGGCAATAGGACTCTGGGCACTTTACCACTGCTGATCAGTGCTAAAGTACATATGCTCTCTAGTTAAATTATTCTTGTGGCTGGTTATCCATGATTGGCATATTTGTTTTACCAGGAAGTCCCTAGTACAGTGCACTGAGTATGTCAGGGCTGGTGATTCCAATGCTACTAGTGGGCCTGCAGCACTGATTGTGCCACCCACATGAGTAGCCCTAAAATGGTGTCTCATACCTGCCACCGCAGTGCCTGTGTGCAGTTGCTTACTGCCATGCTGACCTGACCAGTGCTGGCCAGGCCTAACCCTTCCCTTTCTGTACACATTGGACACCCCTATGGAAGGCCCAAGGTACCCCCCCTGGGCAGGGTGCCGCGGATGTGTAAGGTAGAGCATGTACTAGTGTAGGTGACATGCTCTGGTAGTTAATTCCAGCCATTTTCGTTTTTCACTATTGAAAGGCTATCTTGCCCATAGGCTACAATAGGGAATACTGTGTATAATGTTTACCTGCATATCTTCCCATAGGAGCAAAATTGAAAATTGAAGTCCGGTATCCCTGAACTCAGAATTTAATAACACATCTTTTAGGAAGGATGCTTTTTAAATCCTGTGTTTGAAAGCGGCACTTTTAGAAAGTGGCTGCTTTCTTGTCTGACCTTTCTGTGTGTCTTTGGCTGTTTGTGAATTGACTTTCTGGTTTGTGAGTGACAGGACTGGGGGATTCCAGGAGACAGAATGAGTCCGCCCAGTGGTGAATAGAGTAAAGTAAAGTAAAGTCCACATTTGTAAAGCGCACAATCACCCGTAAGGGTCTCTAGGCGCTGGGGGGCCGTCGGGAAGATTAAGCGAGCTATTGCCCAGAGTCACATGGTGCTGGGCTGACCTGCCGCCGGAGCCGGGGATAGAGAGATCTGCATCTAGATGGGAGGGAGGAGTTGCACCTGGGACCTGAATAGGACTGTGCCTGCCCCCACAATGCTGGCTCCACCTCCTGTGGGGCGTCTGATGTTTCTGTTCTGCATTGTGAAAGCAAAGAAGGTGTCATATAAACAGAGTGCTCCAGAACTGGGATGGACCGGGCTCAGGGACCTCATGCACAAAGGGAACACAGACTCTTTGGGTATAAGTACAGGACCCCAGACCACTGAACTTTAGATCATCCTGGAATCAAGTAGGAACCTCTGTCAAGTAGAAAGCTGGAAGACTGAAGAGGAAGGACTGTCCTGCTGTGTACTTGTGGGCTGACCCGCAGTTGCTTTGCTTCCAAGGAGAGGGGAAGGACTTTGCTTTGTGATGTGTCCCCTTGCTTGAAGAGATCTTCAAGGGCCTGAGGAGAGCTGGCCTCCTGCTAAGAAGTCCCAGGAACAAAAGGACTTCACCCCCAGCTTTCCCCTGAACTCTGCTGAGAAAGTTCTGCCCTTCCTAGAGTGCTTGATCCAATTGTGGGGCATCTGGAAGTTGTGCCAGCTGTTTGGGAAGCTGCACAAGGAGAAACTAAGACAATCTGCAAATTTTCACACATCGCTCGCTTGCGAAGCGCATCCCCGACAGAGCGAGGAAATTCCCGCCTCTGCAAAGATCGAGATCGTCCCAGCGCCTGTCATCGCTGGGTAAGATCGCCGCACCGCTTGCTTGCGGACCGCATCACGTTGCTGCGAACATCGTCGCAGAGCCATCGCATCGAGGGACCGCGAGAGGAGAAGATCGACGCTGCCCCGTGCATCGCTGCCGCACCTGAGATCGTCGCCGTCCCAAAGATCGTCGCATCATGCCTGTGTGAGACGCTCCCTACCGAACCTGTGCACCGGAATCCATACAAAGTACTGCCTCCCTCCCCATACAGACCAATTCGTCGCAACACACCCGCTGCATCCAGCGGGGCTGTCGCATCGCCTCCCCAGGGTCTCAGGAGTGACGCATCGCTTGTTTTTCAAAACTGCCGCTTCCATTTGGAACTTTTATCGCATCTACAGGTACTTTGGGCCAAATGTGACGCAACTGTGGATCATTTTAAAGCAAACCCTAGAACTCTTTGAAAATCATATTCTTGAACTGTGTATGTTGGATTTTTGTTGTTTTAGTCTTGTGTAATTTAGATAAAGATACTCTATTTTTCTAAACTGGTGCGGAGTCCATTTGTGGTGTTTTCACTGTGTTACTGTGAGTGTTGGTGAAAATACTTACACATTGCCTTTGATAAGCCAGTATGCTCATGCCAAGCTACCAAGGGGGTGAGCAGGGGTTATCTAAAGATTGTATCCACTTTACCCTGACTAGAAGCAAGGGTCCCTATTTGGACATTGGTACCTAACTCTGCCAACTAGAGACCCCCAGATCTAACATTTAGGATAGGGGAGCAGGAGGTGCACATATGCACTATGCAGAATGTATAGTAAATTTTCACAAAAGAAATAATTACCAAAAGTGCACATCAAGAGCATTAAAAAATCACAAAACACAATAAGGGATCTATCATTTACCAACACTAAATCAACAGAGAGTCTCTGTGAGCTACTTTATATAGAATAAAGGAAACATTTGAAAAATTATCCTGAACTTACCTGCTGGTCTGGCCATGACATTTTACATTTCAGCTTTCATTAAATCTTGATCTGAGGTACAGTGTTACATTAATATATAGACACAATTTAAAAAACTGCTCTTAAATAAAGTAATCAATTCAGTTTCATCTACATTTTCTGTTCATATTCCAGGTAATTAGTTTTGAAAATGTGGGAAGGATATAAGCAGCACAGATATTGACTATGGAGTGAATTCACAAGGGGACAAATTTACATACATTTAGGACAACTAAGCGCAGCAACGAAAGTTACATCAAAGAGAGAGAGCAGAACAGTGCCATATCTAAAGTACAAAGACATTTAAAGTGTTCAGCCCAGTGGAATAAGGAAACAATGCAATATCTTAGTGGATATAGAGCTGTTTCTCTCTCCGACTGCCTTGGCACACTTTAGGCAGCTTTGTGCCATGCACCAAAGTGAAAATGCGTGTGATGTCTTACATAGGGTTTTGTACTGTGCAAAATACTATTCAGGAATATAGTTTGTGTCAAAATTCATGACTGATTGCATGAGAATGCCCATTAACCACCCAAACGAATGCCCCTCAAGGGAAAGAGACACAAAGTAGCATAGATGGATTTTACATTCGGCCATAATGCATTTGCAGATGGTGCACCCATTTACTACAAACTGCACAATGTGTGATAGTTGGCAAGAGTGCTATTTGCGCCTAGTTATACATTGCAGACTAGTGGATGGGGATAAAGGTTCTGAGCTATGCAAACCAGATTTTTATATTATTTTTTCTTCTGAATCTTCACTAGATTTTAACTGGCAAACATTGAAAAACCGAATGCCCAAATTCTGCTCAGTGTACAAATCAAAAGCTGTAAATGTAATAGGATTACCAGCCCTATTGTAACAATGGCTGAAGTTTTGACTACTTTTCAGTGCGTCTTAAAGAATCCTAGAAGATTTTCAGGAACACCATAACAGTGATTGATTTTCTGGAGCCCTCCAGTGATTAAATGTTAAGCACAACCATACAAAGGCATTTTGGATCCCAACCGTAATACTTTTCAAGTGCTCTTTTGAGCCTTTGAGAATTGACCCAAAACACCTAATGGGAACATGGATTCCAGGAATATTTATATAGTCATTTCAGATAGAAAAGGCTGGTCCTCTTTGCGTTTCTAGTACAAGAAAGTTGAATGTTTACGGGACGATTCACAACGACATGCAAGAGCATATAAAATAGTATTCTTCCAAACAACTTCTTAATCTCATAAGTGCTTGGTTAATCGACCCCCCATAAAATCCATCATCTAGCACATTCTACATGGATAACTAAAAACTAAAGTGCACTCAATTACATCATATGCATTTTTCACCGTTGATAAGCCCATTTCTCTCCCAGTCTAGCACATGCGGTAACATTCAATCCTCTTTTCTCACAGTAGAATGGCGTTTACTCCTGCACTTACTTCACACTTTAAAAGTTAAAGTAGCTGGAATAATTTCCTATATTGAAATCCAGATTAAGTTTAAACATAAAGAACCCTCTGAAAAGAAATACACACTGGTCAATTGCAGCATATTTTATAAGGGATAAATGACAAAGGTTTTCTTTATTTTCAGAAAAACGTAATTTTTATGATTGCTTAATGGTTAAAGGCCAGTAAACTCACTATTCCCATTTTGTTGCTACTTTGTCATCATGCTTTATTTAGAGGTAAGTCATCAAAGTTGCTAATGTATGTTGCACATTGCTCCTCCTCGAGCAGAGAAGTACATGGCACATCTCATCAAAAACACAGGATCGTTTAATAGGGAAATTTCCTCCCTCACAATAATGTGATTGTTGATTAAATGTAAAAATGTGTCAACAGGTTTTTGTATTGACATTCTCAATCCATTTTACATAAGGCTCCAGGCTCAAGCAACGTTGTAAGGGCAAGCAAGCCTTCACGTTATTTCTCTGTAGGTCACTGTCTTTGCACAGCAATCTTTTGATGAAATTTATATTTTTGCCTAGAGCGTATTACTTTCTACCATAGAAATCTGATTTAAGAAATGATCAACTGATCCTATACTTTTCATTTCATACTAAATATAATTTAACCAAGTCTTCCAATGGGCTACAGCAAGGGCACCAACATATCTACAAATAGTTTGTCAGTGTGCCAAGTAGGAATCAACGTTAACTTGGAGACAATTTTCACAGAATTTAGTGTTACATTGGGCTGTTCACTAATATACAAGAAATGTTGTAGCTGGCTGTAGATACCCAATGAATTTTCACTCATAATACATTTTATTCATCTGAGCATTGTGACTAGGAGATTACCAATAAACTAGGATGTAACTATTCTTCTGGGACATAAGCATTTATTGTTTAGATGATCTATACTGTATGGCTACTTTCGTACGCAATGTCAAAGGAATACAGTAGGCTATAATTCTCCATGACTTGATCCTTTAGAAACAGCAGAGTACATATTACCACCCTTCAAATAGCCCCCACACTTTGACACAAGGAGTTCAACCGCTGAAAGCTGAGCACTTGGGAGCCATTTTCACTAATAAATGTACTTCACACCCACAAATCCATGCAGTAGTAAAATACATTAATTTGCATCTACACACATTAATTTACAACTCGTCCTGCGAAGAATTCTCCAAATCCTCCATCCTGACTAGCTGGTGAAACTATCCCAAAGTCTTGGTGACGACCACCTTGACAACAGCAATATTGTTTACACTGGACTCTCAAAGAAGCTCATCAATAAGTTGCAAAGATTTCAAAAGTGGAAAATTGGAATACGTTTGAACCTGTAGGTCCAGGTATATATAAAACCAGCTTCGGAAATGCTTTTTATCTCCCAGTAAATGTGAGGATTATGTTTGAACTCCACTGTGTTGTTCACAAGGCTTACTGGGGTAAAGAACCTTCTGACCTAGAAATACTAGCATGACACCATACTCCTACTTATGTGCTTGGTGACGCCTTCATACCCAACAAACATTGAAAAGCCTGAAATATGGAAGAAGGTCCATTGGAGTACATGGCCCCAGTTGTGGAAAGCACTAAGCCCACATTTTAGAGCAGAAATATGTTGCATCCATTTCAGAAAATAATTGAAGACAGTTCTCAATCCATACATCTTACGTCCCACATTTGGGAGGTGGGTATTGACAGAAATGAAAATTTGTGGACTTTCCTTTCCAGACAGGACCCTAACTTTCCCATCTGATCAACATCCAGACCTTGTCGGTCATGGACAGTGTTCTGATATAAACGTTAAGTGAAGTGTTGTGCTATGTAAAACACTGTGACAATACATAAATAAATAAATAATACATGCATAAATAAACAAATAAATACTATATTTGTTGCATATTTTGGGCCAAGAATTATTTATCTGATTTAAGGCTTAGTTCTCCATGGTCGGTAAATGTTGCTAACTCATTTGCAGTGTTAAGAAAGACATTGTATATAAAACACAGTAAACTGTCTTTATCTGCACACAATAATGTTTAGAAAAGCCTTTTATGATTTTTAGGGAGAAAGAGTCACATGCAATACCAGCCCATTCTGTTTTACAATCTGTTAATACACCTATGAAAGAGACACTGCAATGGTATACTATATTGGCAGAATCTATTTTAGGAAATAATGTGGAGCATATTTCATCCTAATCAAACGGACATTAGTTTGAATCTTATGGTTTGAGTTGACTTTTAGTTAGACGTTATCCTGTAACTCTTGACTTTCTGTAGACTTATCCTGAAACCTGTAACTCTATCTCTCAACCTACCCCTAAGTCTCTCTATAAATAAAACACTCTGTGTCCCTACCTTTATGATACGCCCTAATATTTTTCTGCATTCTAACCCGATCATTGTCTCTTACCTAATATATATAAAATGTTCACCCGGTATCTAACTATAACCCACACATCCTTACTTTGACATTTCCCTACAGTTATCCTATCTAGTTAGCTTTTTTCAACATACATTCTCCATTTTCATTATTTTATTTTGACTAATTGTTTTATTATCCATTTGACTGGGACTACATATAATTAGTGCAAATGATCCACACTAATCTCTGAATACCCTAATACACTATCCTCCCTAATTAATGCCCTACTTTGAATCTACAGACTTAGTCACCTGCCCTCCTACGCTTTTCTCAAAGTAGCAGACTTATGTAAATATAATAGTGTTTTCTGCTCAATTTTACAGTGTATTTATGCCTAATCAATTTAATGAACGTAATAAGGAGCTGGTACAGTGGTCAATCATTTTAAAATGCTTTAACTGCTTCTTCTTCTGTTAATACATGTATCACATATGCTACATGTGGACCAGAATAAATGGCAAAAATATGCATTTATTATAGAGTATACTGCATCAAAAAAGACCTAGGAAAACTAAACAATGTGCACTAATGTTATCTGGGGCAAAGTGTTGATTTTACAATAGTTGCAGGCATGCCACTCTTTTTAGTGGTGACCTCTTTGTATTGTGTACAGAAAGATCCTCTAGCAAAATAATTATCTTGAAGTCAAGGATGGATGCTTATTTTGAGCTGTCTCTTCCTCCGAACCTACAATATTCCACCCGACGTGCATATATCAACACAAATATACACACACAAAATAAATATTCCTGTCAAATATTTTAGACTGTCTTTAGACATGAAAATGGCTGATGGGTTCATTTTATTATATTAAGAGGGAACAGCATCAAAGTTTAGTACAATGCAAAACATTTGTAAAAGAATTCTTAGAATTCTTAAAAATGAAACAAATGCATGCTCTATTTTGAAGGTAATTCCTAACCATCCAGTAATCGAGATCTATATGTTTTTAAGGGTTGTTTTCAGAAGTACTGATGAGCAGTGTTCGCCCGTTTGTCCTTGCAGGTTTGCTCGGTCGGACCCGTCAGTGATTTGGAAACACTAGAACCAATGTTCTCTATCCAAGCTGGCGTCACTCTGCTGCCCATTGTTGCATCTCTTTCTGTCAGCTCCCATTGCTGCTCGTCCAAACCTGACAGCTAGCAGCTCAGCAATCAGCAGTTGTGTGAAAATGATAATGACAGGCAGAATAATCAGCAGAATAAATCACCCGGTCGCCGTCCCTATGGTTTGAATGTTTTATCATTTCATGTTATACGAAAAAAATGTTGTGGCTGGAGGGGGAGTGTGCTGTAACTTCTAGAAAGTCAGATAGAATATAGTGTTCATGGCAATACCGCATGCTATCTGACCCCCTTTGCTACTAACGATGAACACATATCAGGAGGCAAATAGTTTACATGACGTGTCTAACATTGCTAGCAAGTAAATAACTGGACCCCACTGGTACCTGCATTTCAGAGGTCCATACATATTTCTAGAGAGTACAATCACTACACAGGTCTGGTGGGAGCATGGCAAAAAGCATGGACAGCAGTGCACCAACAATTAGACGGTGTGCAGAAGTCACACCTTGTGGCCCCTGATGACATTGCAGGACTGACCCTTTGGCCTACCTTTAGTAATTTTATAGGCTCCTATTTTAATGTGGAAGGGCCAGAGATTGGGCAATAAATGGCAACTGTAGAAACTAAACAGTTTGACTTCTGGACCCTGGACATCAGGTGTAAAAGGAGCAGTGCATGGGGCACCAAATGGAAAGCTGGCAAGGGAATGACAGTTGCTAATCCCAGCTACCCCTTATTTATGTCTAAAAGAAACATGAATTTCCGGTCAGGAAGGCCCACTTAAGTCACATACAGGCCATATTGCATTTTGACTGATACCTCACTGGCCTTCCTAGACTTCCCAAGGTAGAAAAATGTCATTGTAACAGAATGATATGACGTCATGTAAGTTTATAGATGACCAAATTATATTTGAAATCTCGATTTAGAACAGCAAGTAAGGAATAATAGTAAATTACAGGATTAATGTAATTTAAGAATGCATTTTTTTTGTTTCAGATTTTTTAGACATGCTAGATGGACTTTACAGAATGATAAGCAGGTCAAAAGCAAGAGCTGTATAATTTAACCCCTTGCGTGCTGCCGTCGGCCTTTGACCGACGCGGCCCCGCCCATTTTGCAGAAGTGCCGCACTGCCGCGAAATCGCGGCCGCGGCAAAAGGGTTAAAGGTTGATACATTAACAGGGTCGGTCAACAAAAATGTTGTTGATTAGTTATCCGATATTATATAAGATATTACAAAAGCAAGAACAGCTCTTTCACTATGATGTATAGGAAATCAATAGAAACAATCCTCTTCCGCAGAGACAGGACTAAGCAAGTATCATGCCAGCATTCTGATGCTTAGTGGCAGCATTACCTAGGATGGCATTGACCCTACTGTGTTATTCTTTTGTTAAGAATTACAATCCTGGCATAATAACAAGATCGTGATGACACTCTGGGGTGCATTTTAAGAATCGTAGGTTTCCAAATGCTATTTTTTAATAATCAGCTGCACCTAAATAGTTTACTGAAGCTTCCTGTTCATGCGAGTGTGATTGGCATATTTCACTTATGTCATTGAAATGCTGCAGACCTGTGGGCTCCTGTGAGTGACACTGGGTGGAGGAGGTTGATGATGATGTGGCCTGGCCAGCTGTCAGGGGAGTTTTTTACAGTGACAGTGAACGGGTAGGGTAACATGGATGAGGACCATAGGACCTGAAGTATTTTTCGGTTCACCCAGATGCAAGAAATGTGTCTATTGCGTTTTATAGAACAATGGTAAGGTCCAGCATCCTCATTAACTGTTCATAGTTCATTGTTGACAAGGGCAATGAATGCTAAAGGGTCCACTGGCCAAATCAGTATATCTTTCCCATGCCCACGTCTCCCACTGCTACAGAGTCGGAAGAAAAGACAGGACAGTGTAAAAGGGCGGATGCCTTTTACTTGTACCAGTTCCATATGATTTTTCTAACGCTTGCCTCAGTTAAAAACTTCACAATGAGAGTTAAAATCAAGATTACAGTCTTGGTGAATAAACCACTAATTCGTCTATAACCATAGCAAGAATATTGGGCAAAGTCCATATTAGTCTCTCTCTCCTACTACTGGCCCTGTCTATACAACAAACTCGAAACTAAATCAGTTAAAAAGTTAGCACCATAAATATGTTTGGCGGCTGCATTTTCACTTTAATTTTTTACATACATTTTAAGCCACTTGTAATTATTATGCTTTTAAGTTGGATCAGAACAGCTATACTTGGGTAAGAATAAAGGTGTCATCCTTTTCCCAGGTAGAATATTGAATTGAGTACAGGCTTTGTTGAGAAATTGTAGTTATTATATTGCATTTTAGAACAGAAAGGCATTACAAACTTTCATAAGTAGACAGTACAGTACACATTTGGCCAAGCTTCGAGTTTTGATTCTTTGATGTTTTGGAATAGTTTTGAATTTTATAAAATATTGTTTAAGTGAACAGCATTATATTTTTATTGGCTTGGTTTCATTGGTATGTTTTTATTGTAAGAGGTACATACTTGCACTTTCAAGATTAGAATTGTAATAGTAAAAGTCAACTGATAATCCTTTAAGTGACTAATAAAGTACATCTTTTTGCATTTTCACTCCCATTTTTTGAGGACTGATGCTGCTGTTTTTATCTTTGCACACTTGGGCACTGCCGTCCAGTCACCACTGCATGTGTTCTGACCCCTAAAACATGGCTAAATTGACTAACTCCTAATATGCAGATTTAAGGCCTTGGTATATAGTGCAGGAATACACGAATAACTTGGAAAGGGATATGTCACCTGTGAAATACAGGACATGTTGTACCATCCTCTAGGCAGCCAAAGGGAACATGGCTTCAGGCCCACCTATGTAACTTGATTACAGCAGCTTTTACGTCTACAGGCAAATCTGTCAGAAATAAATGAACTCTACTTTTAACTATTCAATAAGTTACCCTAAGTAGGCTATTTTACCCTCAATGAAGGGTATTTAGTGTTTAAAAGTGACACATGCAAACGTTTTATGTTAGCATGTACTTAGTCACCAAAAGTTATTATCACTGTGAAAGGTGGTAGCTGTCCTATGAGAAAACGAAAATTACTGAATAAAATAATAACTCTGCTATCTCTGTTTTGGAAAAAGCTACTGGTTAATTTAGTCAAATTTTGTAATGCTAATTACAAATGTATTTTCACGACATAAGTTGAAATATTATTAAATATTTAGTAGACGTTACTTATAAAAAGTTATCTTTGCCTGTGAAAACCCCAGTGTTAGTCTGCTGCCAGAAGGCCCTTTCAATGTGTTCCCTTAATAAACTGTGCTCCTAGAGCAGAAACAATGGCTTATACCTTTTGAGAGGAACCAGGGTGCGAGGTATGTGACACATATCAGCCTAGGAAGGGCAGCTTGGAAGCATTCAAGAACTTTATTAACATGAAAGGTAACATGTTGAGGCCTGTTCATTGATACTTCTGTGTAAAGGGAGACCTGAGCAAGAGAAGCTGTGTGTCTCCGGCACTCTTTGTAGTAAGTTTGGCACCAGCCCAGTGGGAGGAGGAGTTGGTCCTAGAACTACTTTGAGGTAGATAAGGAGGAGAAGACTGCTCATTTACCTAAACACACCACTTATTGGCGCATAAACCATTTTTAATGGCATAAAGTCTCTGCCATATTGGATTTGATTTACAATAGTGCATTGTGCAGCATTTCAAGTGAGGCACACAGGATGTGCTGAAGAAATGGGGAAGGGTTATTCCTAGGAACGTTTTCTCACTTTTTAGGGAGTGCCCTGGAGTCATCAACACCAACTCCTTAGTGAAACCTGCAAAGCTGTTACCTCACCCACAGTTCATCAGAGCTCATTCTTGACCTGTATTAAAACAGAAGAGGAATGGAACTTCTGTTTGAGACCTGTGTGGAAGCCTGAAGGGCAGGATCTGCTCCCACATGTATCCAGACTAAGAAATGGACTCCAAGGGTCATTTGGCTAACCTCCTTTGCGACTTCAGGGACACAACAGGCTGCAGGAGGTCTTTTTTCCTGAGGTTCCCAGCTGACCACTTGCAACTGGACCTGAATTGGAACCTGCTGGTGGCCTCTGCTGGAGTGAGTACTTTCCCCCTAAGTTGTCTACCAGAGGTCCAGGAAGCTTTATAAATGACCAAAAGGAGCTGATGCAAAATCTCTGAAAAGTTGGAGCTTAGAAACATTTTGGACTTCCAAGACCTCTAGAGAGTCAGCAGGAACTCACAGCAAAAGTGTTTGATTTTGAGTAGACTTCATTGGATAATGCTTCAGGGTTGCCCCACTGGATGATTTTGAGCTCCAATAAAAAAGACTAAGTCTGAAGGAAGAAATCTTGACCTGGTGAAAGAGCGAAAAGTATTCACTTGACGTGATGACTTTGGCGGCTGTAAAATGTAATTTCTCCAGATCTGATCTTTACCAACCAAAACAAACTGCTTTAGCAAGACATTCTCCAAAGTCTATACAGCTTCAAGAAGCCTTTGTTAGATAAAAACACCAACCTGGTTGTGGTAGAGAAGTTTGACTTCCATTTCAGAAGTCAAAGGCAAGATCTTTGACAGGGACAACCTATTTTGTGTATTCAACCCGTGTTCCATTTCAGTTGGCCTATATTTATGCCTAGGACCCTGTCAACCACGAACAGTGACTATTGATTGAATCTTGACTTTTCTTGTCACTTTTTTGGCTTAAATCTTTAAAAAATAATATCTCTGGGTCCACTTACTTGTTTTTTGTTATGTTTTGGTGGTAATTGACCCATTACATTTCTCTCAGATTTGTTGCTGTTAAATACTTTAAACTTTTCCTAAGTAAAGCCTGTGGTCTCTGTGCCATTGCTAGCAGGAATGTGAATCATGGTTTAAATTATTGAAACTGTGGTTTGCCCTGACATGTTTGTGGCCTCATTCCTTGTGCTGTGCCTACATCACCTCAATGAATAACCTACTTTCCTACAGTACGTTTATTTTCATGTATTTTCTTAAGATGTAGGTGTCACTGGGATTTCTAGTGCTGGTTGATAATAGTAAAGCAAAGTTAATAATTTTAAATATGGTAGTAGAAGACTGTTGGTACCATAAGTCCACACATATGCATTGAAATGAAAAAGAAATATTGCTTCAAAACCGCTTCGATTTATGCAGTCACATTTGCTCAAAAGAAATACAACCAAAGCAACCCACTTCGGGAAACTGCTCTCAGAAAACCTGCAGTTCATATAATCACAACACAGTACCATTGTGCATTTTTTGCAGCAGCACTACCAAGGGAAACTGCTGAGAAAAAGGACTTATGGAGAGATTGCTCGACCTTATTAAACCAGTGACAGAGAAATCTGCAGATGTCACTATGAGAATATTGCGCCGCCTCTGTATAGATACCCCTTTACACTGGACAGCTCTGCTGTCAGTCGCGGCTCCTCTGCTATGGTGGAGGAGCGTTGCCCCACTGCTTTTAAGCAGTGCGAAGAGGAACAAAGTAATAATAACGTTTGAATTATTATCTTTTTATGCTACGTGCTGCCTTGCGGGCGGGGCTGCTCTGCTCTCGAAGCAGGGCAGGGGAGGAGTGGTTTGCCCACTCCTAAGTGTGCAATGGCTGTTTAGTCAGCCTACTCAGGCCACCCAAACCATTCATGAGCACTTTCTCCATTCTCCATGCTGGCCGCATTACAGTCTGTGTGGAAAACCAGCCCTGGCCTCCATTCCCTGGTTGAGCGCGAACCAGGACGCTCAAAAAGCAATCACAATGCTGCACTGCAGAGTTGTGATTGGTCAAGTGAGCCTGGGTGCTAACCAGTCACAACGCTGCTTTGCAGCATTGCCATTTGCCAGTGGGGCCTGATTCCTGTTCTTCAAGTTCCACGAGGAGAACAGGAGCAGAGAAGCGGAACCCGGTGGCACGGTGAGCTTGTCATTTATTTCCATTTTTTTATGTGTGTGACCCCCCCACCCTGCGTTGCTTCCCCCACCCCTGAGCACCTCCCCGCCCCATCCCGCCACCCATCAGCCATTCCAGCAGCCACTGTCTGCTGAAATCACTACTAGAAAAAAACTGTGCTCTCACAATGACTGTTCATGTTTTCAAACTAATTATGTGCTATTTAATGATACTCTGCAGTTTACAATACTATATTATCAGAGTATTCATTAAGCATAGGTGTCAGCCACACTTGTGCCTTTCATTGTTGTGTGCAAATACAGCCAAATTAGTCCAGCAGTGGAGACATGCTTACCAGTAGCAGCATGGTAAATGTTTACAAGTCGATCTGTATTATGTAAAGTCATTTTCTGTTTTACACTATACCACAGCGTTGTGAAAATATCGGACGGTTTTAATCAAAAGCACAGGTCACAAGCACCTCTTATTTGTGTGTACAAGCGGAGAAAACCCCTCCAGTACAACAGACTTGCTTGCCTCTAACTGCAGGATATATTTGCAGAAGCCCATTACCAACAGGAGAGGCTCATATTAAGACGCTCCAAATACTGAACACTATTATACATCGAATGGTTAAGCTATAACTATGGACTGCATAGTGGTTAAAACGAAAAACATATAAGTATCCGCAGAAATGCTGTCCAAGAGGTGAACAGGATTGCCTCGCAGAGCCTATATTTATGTATGGTATGTCATATGGTGTATAATGTGTGTTGTGAGTAGTTTTGTGTAGTGGTGACATATGGATTTTTCCAGACTGCTAAAATTGTCTATATCTACACCTTAAAATAGATGTATGCTGTGCGAGCAGAAAATGAAAAGATGATGAGAATTAAGAAAGGGTGCAGAATACATTACATGTCAATAGACACTTGACATGAGTTGCGGAATCTTTTATTAGAGGCAAGTAATTGAAAATATAGATGTGTTTTCGAAGAGTGAATTCCTTCTACATAACTTTAAAATTGAATTGAAGTGGGTGCATTTATTCCCTCTGGAAGTCATAATTCCATGAAAATATGTGACATATGTGGGCATGCTCTTGCCTAGACGGGGGTTTTAGCCTGACACATAATTAAAGTCATTTGTTTAAAATAAATAAATAAATAAATAAAAATGATGCATTTCATGTGAGCATTCCCACGGCTAGGCGGGGAAGATTTTGGGGGAAAAGGTAATGGAAGAGTTGATGGATAACAACGTGACAATGAAAAGAGCTAATTTATGCTTTGGTCCATGTTTTGGTATTTCAATTATTGGTGTCTTATGCAGCTGAATAAATCAAGGTGCAGTATCACATAAATTGAGCACTGGAAGTTCTAACTTAAGACATGCTCTCTGCTATAGATTTAGGCTGATTGGTTTTGCTAAATATTAGAGGAGCTGGATTAGCAATGAATTATCATAATGGACAGGGGTAAATGTGTGCTTGTGACTGGAAGAGTGAAGAACTGTAAAGGTAGCAGCATTTATTTACATCTTTAAAATAAACAATAGAACATAACATATTAACAATGTCCAAATGAACATAAGAACACTACTACAAGATAATAGGGCGCAACACAACAGTGAAAATAAAATGTAACACAACAGCTGCAGTACAACACAATGGAATGCAAAAATGCGGCAAAAACACACAGCATAAAAAACCAATGCAACACTTCACCACCATGAAAAATGCAAAACAGCAAATATCCATAAACATTTACCAGTTCAAGAAATATACTTTCAGGATGCAGTGGTAAAAATAGTTTGCAGCAGGATCTGCTTTAGTAATTACCAAGCACATGTAATAGCATTTTTTGATCTGCACTTTGCAGCTTTAAATTGTAGTTTGGAACTTTGACTGTAAAATAATGTTCTACTTGATCTGCAAGCCTGCATCATTCAATGAAGTCCAAGAATGAACTAAATGCAATAACCGACCACTATATCCCCACATTAAAACAGCAAAACACCAAAACATAAACATGACAAAACATAAAATCCATAAAAACAGCACTGCAGCATATCCATTACACAATGAAAACACAACCACAGTATGACAAATCAGCACTTCACAAAATACATACTACAGAACAGACATAACAAAATGCAAACCAAGTAACCTCAAGAGAAAACTAAAAACTTAACAAAAAAATGAACCAACATAATACATTTTAAACACATCATCACAAAAGAACAAAACACACAACGCCAGCAAAACAACAGTATAACATAACAACAGCTTGCAAAAAATAAAACCAATTCATCACGAGCTGTAAAAACACAAAGGCACAACTTAATAGTATTGCTGTACTTTGTTATTCTATGCTTTCTAATTCTGTTTCTTTTTGTTTTGGTTTGATGCTGCCTTTATATGCTGTTTGTTTTGGTGTGTTTTGTTTTGGTTATTATTGTGCTGGTATAGTTTTCTGTTGGTTTGTTGATGTGCTGGTGTGCTGTGTTTGTGTGTTAGTGTTTATTTTGTGGTTCATGTCTGTTTTGCCGGTCTTGTTGTAGTATATATATTTGTCTTGCAAAATATGCTGTCATTATAAAACGTTAGGAAGTGTTTACACCTACCGCAGCACAATTTACCACAAAATAAAAGTGTTCACAACAACCCCAAAATATAATTACGAAACATCTTGCGAAACAGATGACCTGCCCATTAGAGTCTGCCTAAAATGTAGGGCTTTTTTATGACTTTGGTGGTCTGTGAACCGCCGTATACACGGTTGCGTTCCTTCAGCCACGAGCTCCGCATTCCAAACGCTGTATTACGAGTTGGGAGTATTACTACTGCAAACCGTGGCTAAATCGCCAACACCGCCTGCACACCACAAACCATTAGGGCCATGGTCGGGGGAAAATCAGCTGCCATAAGGCAGTACAGAGACATTTGACAGCGAGAAGTTTAACAGTGAAGTTTAACAGCCGTCCTTCTGATGAGCCAACCGTGGCAGTGGACTGCCAACTTTAGGTTGGCGCAAATGAAGGCTTTGGGGTGCATACCTTTTCTGTTCTTCCCTTCAGAGTTCGACATTGATGCTTTTCTTCAGGTCTCCCCTTCACAGCAGCATCTACACCCAGTGGTTTGTTACCCTCTTTTGGTGATATACAGGGGAGTTATTTTTGTACCATATACCCATTGCCTTGACTGCCCACATATGGGCCAGACTCCAGCAATTGGTAGATGGTATTTGACCACATGTATCATACAAAGGTGTGCAGTCAACACATATGTAGTCGAAATGTTCCCACAGGCAATGCTAGCTATGGAAAAGTAATCACCACTGCCGCAAGATCTCCATAGCCACACCACCAGCACTGTGGTAAACTCGTAATACGGCTGTCTGAAGACCACCAGTGCTGTGGTCTACTAGCGGACATGGCATTCAGGTGGTCCGACAGCCAAACACATAATCAGGCCTTTAGTCTCTATTCAATAACTCATTAAGAGGTAGTCTTGTGGAAAAGTAATTTATTTGGTTTGACTACTTAACCTTGTGCTTTGCCATCCTTTTAATAATTCTAATTCTAATGTAAATGATAAATAAACATGGGACACTTCAGAGAGCAAATATTAAGGTCATGCATTGCAGTCCATTAAACGCAAAGCAGCCAAAAGCAGGCGATACTAGATTTCCCTGACAAGGAGCAATTTTGACTCAGTCATCAAAAGGGATGAGGAGTGTAGAAAATTGTACTTCATTTAACGCAACCAAACTCTTTGAAACAGCCCCATAGGTGTGATCATTTGGGATCGAACAATACTGTCAAACTACTAGAAAAAGAGTTACATTCCTTCCAACAAAGGGCTATGCAAAATCGCCATTATGTTAACTTCAAGCAGCTTTAAATGTTCTTCTACTCAATCACAGAAGAAAGTCATCAATTTGATCAGCCTCCACACTATAGCTCAAGGAACCTGGGTACTTCCAATATTTTTCTCCATCGATGGCTGAGAACATTGATTGGATAAGTTACAGAAAGCTTTAAACGTTGATACACTGTTTCTTGATGGAAGCGTCAAGCAATAGGACTGTCCTACTGAAAAAGCTATTTTATACCCTGAATTTATTGAAGAGCAAGATATATCAAAGCTAGGAAGTGGACGTGTGCCCCTTACATGGTTTAAGTTTCAATTAATAGCTGGCACATTCTATAGGATTGTATAGGTAATTTCAACTCGCAGGATGAGCTTCTATGTTCAGAAAAACCCTTGCATGGAGCACTCTGTGGATGGTATATGGGACTTAAAAAGAATAGTATTTAAACATCCTCCTGCAAAATAAAGCAGAATTCTACCAATTTCCCTGCAGTACAATTGGACTATTGTAGAACCCCTTGAGGATTTTATTATGGTTTTGTGTTTCCCTTTCCCTGTAATCAGAGTTGATGACCCTAACATGTACTTGAAGGTTAGGCACTTTGTTATAGGGCCAAAAAAGGTTGACTCAATGAAAATCTTTGAAAGCATGACATGCCACACTTTTAGATTGTAGCTGAATATCCCTTGAAAAGTTTGGTTTTAACATTATGAAAATGGTATAATAATCCTATTGCTTTTCTCCTCCCGTCACCAGAATTTCTTCCAAAGCCAGAATCACTTGTCCTTTTGAAAACATAACCAACCATGCCTCTTTTCCACATCTCTGTCTGAATAATAGGACTTTCAGGATAAACATCTTGGTTCTCACAGCAACAATAAAACCATTACATTACCTGTCAACTCCTTTCCATGGATTTCAACATATGAGTCCCAGGGCAATGATATACCTTCACAATATGGGATAGTGTCATAAGCCACCCACTGTAGGATCGAAATTAGGGTCACAGAAAGGAAAAAACTTGACAGTACATTGAAATTCAACAAGACCGTTTCAAACCCAATTTTAGAAAGTATAAACCCACAGCCTACGTTTGGTGCTTTTTTTTGAGACACAAGTCAGAGAATTGAAAATCAAGTTATGGGAAATTAAAAAAAACAACAACTCTAGGGGCCTGATTCACAGAGGTAAGTTCACTTATGTAGATGTACTCATGTGTACATGTACTCCAACAACGTGGTGCAACTCTCCACTGTTGTGCTATTACCTATATTTGAGTGAAGATTTATAACTAGGCATAGACTTAAATGCCTCCACTTTCTCAAATGGGGGCATGGGGATATTTCTTTGACTAAATGTATGAATGTATTATTACTACTGGTAAGGTTCAACATTGTGGAGTTCTCTAACACCAGGGTGGAGATCTCCCTATAGGATTATACAGGGAAATTTACCAAAGTTCATTTTTTTATAAAAAAATGTAATGTATAAAAATGTATACTACGTTTAAACAAAAAAAGATTAATGTAGGACTACATAAATAATTAGCTAAAACACACTACCTCCTAAAATCAAAATCACCCATTCTCATTTACATTTTCATTGGCATTTATTTTGTTATAAACTGAGTTATAATGTATGTTTAATTAATTTAAATAACTTTTAGTCTTATTTAAAATACATTAAGCATTTAGTTTAATTTATTTACCTTTTCACCGTATTAATAATTTTAAGGTTATAATAAAATGGGGTGATAAATATGTGTGCTTTTTAACTTAAAAACATATATATATTTTGAATTAAAATTGAACATAACTATTTTGTTTCATTTTCTACGTGTTGTTTGTGTTTTAGTCTGTCTCCATTTTCGTCTATGTGAGAACGTTATAGTACCAGTACTTAGCTATGTGGTTCTTGACTTACCCCAAGGCTAGACTGTTTTGTCACTATTAAAATTCCCAAAACACCTCCCATTTAGTAGTAATGTTTCTCCAGGTTCCCATCACACCTCTCATAAAGGGCCAACTCAATTGCCCTTCAGGAAAACAAGCCTGATCTATCTATCTATCTATCTATCTATCTATCTATCTATCTATCTATCTATCTATCTATCTATCTATCTATCTATCTATCTATCTATCTATCTATCTATCTATCTATCTATCTATCTATCTATCTATCTATCTATCTATCGATCCATCTATCTATCAATCTATCTATCTATCTATCTATCTATCTATCTATCTATCTATCTATCTATCTATCTATGAAAATTGTTACTCTAGTCATACTGGTTTGCACAGATGGTAATGAATTACTAAATCTGACCCCTTAAGGTCTCTACAGGTTTCTATTTGCACATGCTGAACATGCAATGGGCACTTCTTCAGCCTCGAATGCACAAGTCTGCTGACGTTATATGTATTTCTCTCTGCTCTAGAACTACTAGCATTTCTGTGGCCCCCAAACTACACATATTTGGTTGACATGTGACCAGAGTTTAAAAGCTTTTGTCTAATACTCGACTGATCCAATTGTTGCCCTACTAACATTTTGGAGAAACTGGCTTGATTTGTGGTCTGTTTCTACTAGACTCTTTTATACTTTTTAGAGGTTCCACCCTGAAATATGTCTAATTAGATCGCAGCCCAGTGGATTCTACGAGCCACTGCCCTAGTGATTGATAGTCCATGGCAAAGTCCTGATTTACCTGCTTTTCAGAGTCAAGCATAAATAAAAGCTTGTGCACTCTAGTAATACAGCAATTACAAAAAGTAAATAGTTGAGACAGGCATAGAGTTGACTTTGCTACTGCCTAACAAATCCTTCAGACAAGGAACTTGTGTGCTCCTGAATTCGAATTTAACCCCTTTCCCCTGTTCTGCTTCCCTCCTGGAGCTAAAGGGTCTTTGGGAAGTCATTCTATTTTTATGTGCTTCATTCTGCCACAACTGATTCTCTGAGCAGTTGTAATCCCATAGCATGGACTGACATTTTCCAGTGCAACTGCAGTGTGCCCAAGCAGCTTTGTCTTCATTTTTTAGGAATTTTCAGACAGTGGTAAAAATTGATGCCCTTTACAAGACAATAAAAATCCTCACTTCTGAATATAAATACATTATTCTTTTTGATCTAAAGTGAATATTTCTTTCATTTCCATTTTCAATATTTGGATTTTTCTTTTGGGTACAATATACAATTAGTTTTTCTTTAGATATGTTCAGGTGGTTTTGTTTTCTGTGAAAGAATATTCCAATATTATCATGCATGATTACATAAGGGGACATGTGCCATGCATTCTTTAAAGTTGACAAAAGAATTACATAGTGTGTGTTTGGAATGAGTATCTCGTATTTATATTTGAACTTATATACAACATGCAAAGAAAACATTGAATGGCTAATTTGATAAAGTGGGCACAGGAAATGAAGGGTACTTCAATGACTAGGCTTCCCAATTATGCTGAATGTTAGAAATGGGATATCTGGTTGGTAAGGCTTGCACCAAAGCCAGGCAGGATCCACCATTCTAGTCAGGGCAAGGGAGTTACACACTGATGATAACCCCAGCTCACCCCGTGGTAGCTTGGCACGAGCAGTCAGGCTTATCTCAGAGACAATGTGTAAAGCGTTTGCGCAACACACACACACAGCAGCAACACACTAAGCACACCACAAAAGGAACTCCACACAAGGTTATATAAACATAGCTTTGTATTATCATAACACATTAGAATAGTAATCACATAATATACATTGTGCCCTCTCGCACTAGGTATTATCTACAAGGGATTATATACACCTGACAGGGCCAACTGGACCGCTGTCAGAACCATCACAGAGTGAACTTAGTAAATGTAGGACATATCATAAACGTAGAACACAACCAGAAATCACTTGCAAACTCAGCATCCTCCTGTAACATAAAGCACATTATGCACAGTATCACATTTAGGTGTGAAATACATTCTGTGCCAACCTCACCAGCATAAACACATTATGCAATCATCTCCTAAGTCTAAACACATTAGACAATAACCTCCTAAGCATAACTCATATTAGGGGCATAAATCACAGTGGAGGATAACCTCCCAAGCATAAACCATAATTTGCACATAACCTCATACAGGCATCAAACAGGGTGCGTAAATCATACTACATGAATCACATTTCCTAGCATCACATAAATAACATTAGGGCCTGACGCCCTACAAACCCTTCAGTCCCCCTGGCCAACTGGCCTTCTCAAAGAGGCTTAAATGCTCAATTTCCAAAAGTCAAGGTGCTGCCAATGCAGCAGAATACAAAGCGCGCCAGTGCGTGGGCAGAGGAGTGCATCTCACTTCTCTTGCCTCCAAACAGTGCCCCCAAAGATTTGTTGCCCTCAACGTGGCAGCTGACGCTACTTGCCATGCAGCTGTGGATCCAATAAAGGCCTGGGCTCTCACAGGGCATCTGGCACAAGCAATCAAAACCTGGGCAACAATGTGCCTCTGGACCCCCACTGGGGCCCTCTCAACCAATGTGCGCTGTCACGGCAGCTGCCTGCGCTGATGCAGTGCAGCTGGGAACAGAAATTAGCCCTGGCACCACTGTGCCTCCTCTGTCCCACTCAGGGACCCTACCACCAAAAATGCCTCCAAGTTGCAGTTGCCCACTGTCGAGCGGGGCAACTGTGAACATGGTCAAAGCACCGGAAATGTGCCTCAACACTGTGCCTCTGACAGCCACCAACAACGCTGATGGAGCCCTTACTCACCAGGCTTGGAGGCACTCTTCCCGCTGGACTCTCCTCTCATGCAGGCTCTCTTGGCTTCACCCGGGCCCCCTCGGGGGAACCGGGACTCGGATGTGGAGCCTGTGAGGCTCCAGACTTCCTCCATGGACGTCCCAGTGTGGGGTGGGCTCCCGCTTGGGTCTCTGAATGCAGCACCTCTCTCACTTCACCGGGGCCCCTTCCTGGGACCTGGGACTTTTCCTCTCTGCTCATGGAGGCAGGGTAGGCTCCCATCGTCCCTTATGTACGCAGCCAATCTTCCGGCCGCACTTTTCTTCTGCTTCTGTTCAGCACACACAGGGCTTCCCTCAGTTCATGGGAGCTCTGCTCGGGATTTGCTGACATCCGGCCGGCTGGCAGGCCCCACCCATGTCCCAGGGAGACGGGTCTGACTTCCTGGTCGCCACACGATCGCAGCTGCCATTTTATTCTTCTCCTTATGTGGTGACAATGAGGGGAAGGCTTCCTCTTCATTGAAAATATAAAGCGGGGTGGGCACCAGCTCAAACATAACCGCATCAGCGGGGTGGGCACCTGCATCTCCACAACTCAGGGGGAATCCCTAGGCCGGGGATTCCCTCTCCCTCCTTATGCAGCGCAGCGGTGCAAAAGCCCAAACGCTCCTTTCCTGGTGGGTAATTTAATATAAAGCGCTTGCCGAGCACTAAACGCAGACAAAGTCCTGCAGGTCCTGAAATGTGCAAAGCACTCACAGGGCGCAAGAGGTAGCCACAGTCCTGGGACATGAAGGGGCAATGCTGGGCCCAGGGAGGCCAGCACACAGGGCCCTCCAGTAGGGAGGTAAGCACCCATGTTGGTTCCTCCTGGGCCCCAGCAGCAGCACGCCCCCCCAGTCAAGAACAAGAGCAAGAACAAAACAACTTCATGGGGTCACAGCCCCTACACTTATACCCCACAATCCTTTGCAGTGCAGGGCTTAGGAAACCAAATGCAACTGGTTCAGGGGGATTTGGAGCACTTTGTTTTTGAAGCTCCTCTTCCCCTTTGTCAGGTGCGGGCTCAGTGATCAGACACAGCACAGGGGGGGGCGGAGCCAGCATTGTACAGGCTGGGCACAGTCCTATTCAGAGTCAGGGGATTACTACCACCACTACTCCCAGCTCTGGATCCCAGCCTAGCGCTGACTCACCCTGCCGCTCGTGGAGCCACACAACACCTCCTAGCCCCTGTCACTCACAAGTCAGACATGCAATTCACATCAGGCAGGCAGACACATAGTACACAGAAATGGCAACTTCTAAAAGTGGTATTTCCTAAGTAGTCACAATAAACCTGCGCACACCATTGCGCAGCATTTATTCTTACAATTTCATACATACCAGACGACCACACTGCTCCTATCATAACAGGAATTACCATTACCACACACAAAACAGGAAATCCCCCATACATTCCTATGGTAGGGCAGGCCAATCTCACTAATGTAACACAGAGAAAGCACGCACTTTACACTGGACCACAGTGCTAAAGTGCACAGAGGCCTAACACCACCAACACTACACAGGGAAAAGACTAGGAGACAGTCAAAAAGTTTTGGGGTGAAACTGCTGAAAGGGCCAAATCCAACACTGAACATTGCCCATTTCCTATACACTGCAATGACCCACCATCATGGCTAATCTTCTGAGCTAACTTTACACTCCAAGAGAGCACTATCCAGCGCAGTCGCTGGAGCTTTATCTCTGGTAAAGTTGCGGCTATTGTAGTTTGCCTGAAGTATCATGCAGTAGCATGCCAATGGACTATACTCATGTTCCTTTTCTACTGCTTTATTAAATTAAACGATCCACGTCTGCGACAAGTGTGTCTTATTGTTCATGAAGGCACAGGAAGATGGGGTGGGTGTGCTTTACACAGGTGCAGAATTGTAGTGTGAGAAGGTCTTGAATTTAATACTAAAAAGGGTGGTTTGCACCCTGTTCACACTCTTTAGTACGGGGCAGTCATGGACATGAACATAGTTGACACAGAGTGCCTGAAAAGGAAATAAACAGCCAATGGCAAAGTCAACTGGTCTGGCCTTGGCTGCCAGCCTTTGGCTTTGGCAGAGCTTGTTTTGTTCTATGCATGGAGTATGCAAAACGTTATTGTTGAAGGAGCTGCCGGACACTCATCCACCCAAAAGAAAAAACAATTGCTAAATGAAAAAATATATTTTGGTCTCCAAAGCCATAGTAGCCTCTGCCAGTGGATTGAATTGATGTGTTTGGGTATGCTCCATGTAAAATGGAAGCATGCCATCACTCACAATAAAGTCAGCCAATGGCTGTTTAGAGCTGAAACATTGCCCCATGCTGTACGCTGAAGTAAGTGAGAGAAAAATGTGAATGGTGGCAACAGACCAATGGATGAAGAGGGCTGGCTAAAAGTCCCTAAAACTAAGCATATTGTACCATTAATTTTAGTAAATTCAAAAGGTCTTGGCTAATGCCATACATGAAAGCAATGACAATGCCTATCTTGCTATAATTAGCTGCCAGTCTTTGCCAATGTTTTGCTTTGTCATGAAATTTGCAAAACTTTATTTTTGGAAAACCTGCTGGGCTCTCATCAATCTTATCTAAAAATAAAAACACAGTGGCTAAAAGCAAAACTATTTTGGTCTCAAAACCCACACATTGTCATAGTATCCCCTGGCACTGACAGGAACTACTTTGTGTGTGAATAATTTCCTTGTGAAAGGGCAGAATGTCATGACTCACAGCGAAGTTTGTCAGTGACTGAAGTGGACAGAACCATTGTCCCATGCTCCAGACTGTTCTTGCTGAGAGAAAAATGTGAATGACACAATATCAGATCAATGGAGGAAGTGGACTATCTGAAAGTAAGTATCTTATGCAAATAATTTTAGTAAAATCAAAAGGCTTAGGTTTATGCCAGAACTAAAAATGAGCCAGGAATTTAAAACGAGATCTCCAACAATATGTACAAATGGTGACCTATGTTCCGGATAACTTATATTTCAGTCATTGCTTGAAATCATTCATATTTCTTTTTCTTGTATGCATTATATTTTCGCAGTGGACAACATTTTAGTTCTACACTTATCCATTACATTAGAACAATTTAGAAAGAAAAACAAGTCACTGTGATAATGTCAAACTTCTTATGCTGTGATAAGTACAGTAGAATTTCATTTTGGCATTTTGTCATTTGCAAAGGTTAATATTCGTGCTTTGATGTTGGCACTGTAAAATCTGGGAAAATACACGAGGATCCCTAATGGGATCTGGTTGCCCTAGTAACCAGGCCAAACCCATTTTCAGGAAATTTTGAAAACAAGCTTTACATCCACTCAACTCATAAAAAAAGACACGTTAACTGCATGTTGTTTCCCTCTCAGAGAGAGGCTATTTTACTACAGTTCTTTGTGCAAGACTAAAAAGAATATTATTATTTTACAATACATTTTTTACGGCTTGACAATTTTTGAAGGTATTTTGTACCTCATGTTTCCTGTAGAATATGAATCTCTACAAGGTAATTCCATTTCCATAAAGTCAATTTCTTGAACGTTAACTATAGTATGCGCATGACTTTATCAATAGCGCTTTAAATATGCAAAGCTTTGAAGAAGAAACCTCACATGGGGTCTCATTACGAGTTTCCCAATGTGGCAGGGGTTGCTAAAGACACCATTCACAGACAAATCAGTAAAATATGTTAACTCGCTGAGTGTAAACGCCACAGGAATGAATTGAACCTTTCAACTATACTAAGAAATTTGAAATTACTGGATGAATTAGTAATTTCCAGTAAATTCTCCAGGTAATTTATAATTCGTTCCCACAGTTTTCCAGGGAACATGACTTGTCCACGGTATTGTGGATCTCATAAAACCTAATAGAGTGGTATTAGGTTTACAAGACCCATCAGGAATTACGGTTTCCCACAATAAGGCCCTATATCTCCTCCAAGTGGAGAAGGCAGCATTGCTGCCTATAGCGACATAAGGGTGTATGTTATTGAATTAATGCAAAAGTTACATTGGATATTTGTGTAGCCTGCTCCATACTGGCAGCAGTTTTTCATCTACTTAAGCCCCTGTGGGCAAAGAATGTTAGAATGTTTCTCCAGTTGAAATGAAAATGTAATTGCCTTAAAAATAGAAAGCAAACATTGCTCACTGTTTATCTTTTTTTCTGTTTTATCAGTTCATCAATTTTAATACAATATTTTGGAAAGCAATTTTTAATTAAAGCCATAGTGCAAATATAATAAGAAGAAAAAAAGAAGACGAAAGACAAAGAAAATATATGTTACAATTATTATTAGGCACAGGTTGCATATGTAACATGTTAACAATAACACCAAGCATTTTCAGAAGTACCATGAATTAAACTTTACGAATATAGGACATATTCCAGTTATACAATATTTATTTTTGAATGTGTATTTATGTGATGCACCAAACGAGAGAGAGTACAAACCTGCTTGATTACTATTTGCACTGTCTATTTGACTGGTAGACTGTAACCAAATTCCATAAGATGTTACACTCCAGCCCACAACCTAGGCCGTTGTGCAAAATATTCCACCTAGTGAAAAGCCCTTGCCTATTCTTTATAAAATTTCTCTACTGATGTCCAGTTCTTCTATATCAGCAAAATCACCTTGATTTACTTAATGTCTAAAAAAAAGAACTGTCAACCTAACACCATCGCTATATTGTGGAGTTCTAATTAGTTCATTGTCAACTCCAAGTTACACTATTTTGGTTGTCTTTAACTAGGAATTGCCCAGATGTGGGTTGCAGTGGCTCGTAGTGGGAGGCAATAGCTTATGTGAAGCTCATATTTATGGTACATACATTTTTGAATGGTGTAGCTCCTTAAAAATCCAATGGCAAAATTACTGCTCATTTCTAAGTCTGAAATCTGTGTCAAGTTTATCAAAATTTGTTGACATGTCATTCAAAGCTTCCGCTATTGGGGTAAGATGGATGGTGTTTATGGTCAATAGTCTGGTCAGAGCTAGCTATGCAGGTCACTAGATGTTACTGTGCTTTCTAAACTGGGGATGACAGTTGTTTCCATAGGAGACTATGTAACAAATGCCGCTCTGAATTTTGTGTGCTTGAAAACAAATATTCTTAATTTCAGGCAAAACTTCTGATGGAGTGGCGAATGGACACATAAATAGTCTGTAGGGTAAATCCCACAAGATAACAGTACTTAAGAAGGAGCCATACTAAACACTGCAATCCATGTTGTCCTCTGTTTGCACTAATTGCGTAGTACTGAAATGCTCTAAGGAATTAGCCATGCAGGCAAAATGTGTAATCACCACTCCACAGTACGGAGAGGAGCCCTTCCAACCAAAAGGGGACAAGGCGAGTGTATAATAATAGCACAAAGAAGTCCCAATTGTGTCACTCCCTCTTGCTTACAGCCATTTGAGCTTATTTTGTATGATCTTTTTAGACCTCCATGTATCCTTACTCCCAATAACTCCTCTAACTAAACACTGAAAACAGATATATGAGAAGATGTCTCATTAATTAAAAATGATTTCTGGTAGACAATATTCTTACTGTGGTTCTTGTAATATTACAAATGTAAATGGGATCGGATGGATGCACAGCAATTTGAAAGATGATCACCCTATTTAGATAATGTTATGGTAATTTTGTGGTGCTCCGCAAGGTGACGTCGAGTGCCCAACGGCGTCGGTCGATATGCGTTGAAGAAGTGAAACTAGAGGATCTCTAGTTTCATCCCTGGCAGGCACACATGTTGTTATCTTTTCTAGTGATAAAAAGACTTCCACTCGATAAGTTTTCTTTAAATGTCTTTATGTTTCATTGCGTTTTTAACTTCAGTATTTCAAAATTAGTTCTTATGTCATCAAAATCATTGTGGACAATGTTTACTTCAGGCAATGTCTTTTAAAACGTGTCCAATGCATTTCGGGCATTAACATCATGCCCTTCATCAGGGAATCGACAATGCCTGTCTGGGGAAGTTGATCAATTCTGAAATGAGGTTGAGAAGTATTACGGTCCGTTTATTCGTCTCCAGAAACGCCGGCACTTGTAATATTACTACACATTAAACTCCATACATAAAACCATTATCGATAAACTTCATCATTCAACAAAATGTATTATACAAATCATAATATATAGTTAAAAATTGATATAATGAAATTTGTTACACATTCATATCACAAGTTGTCGATGCAGCGTTTTGGTGGCTAAGACTTGATACTCCCCACCTTCTTCAGGACAAGATATTTATAACAGAAGTTTGTCTAAAAAAATATTTAATGTACACAATTACATTCCAATAGACATGTTTGCATAAACAAGTTCAGTGTCATACAGATTACTAACTGCTTCGCCTAATCTATATTTATTTATCTTCAACCATCCAACTGCATTACGCACTACTACATATATTGATATCATGCAACCTAAATGTAATCACCGAAATTGGACTAAAGAGAGTTCCGCTTTATTTATTTCAATATTAATCATAATCCATATGGTCTCTCTTTCCACTTCATTAATTCCTCACTTTTTATAGCTAGTTGTAGACCCCAGCATTGTAATATGCTATATACCTTTTTTTACTTTAAACCGGTTGCTTTAATTCACCACCTTCTTCAATATATTCAGGATGGTCCTTGCAATATTGTTCTTTAGGATGAGATATATAACCTATGTTTAAGTCCCCTGTTGTGATAGCTATAAATATCAATTGGGCAGAATTACATAAGCAATCAACTTACATTCATGTGTAATCACCACAAGCACAAATGTTGTACTGGCAGCTCCCAAAAGCAAAATAGTATTCCATTTTTCGCTGTGCACTAGTGGCAATCCCACAAGACTGCTGCCTTAGCTTGCGTTAGGAATGTGTATGGACTGGAAATAATAGTTGCAAGAAAAGTTAGTTTCCTCTGAACAGGTTGAACACTTTGGCATGAACTAATTTTAGAATGATAATGTCTCCACAGTAGAAATAATAAATTCTGTTCCCACAGTACTCAACAGAAACTGACTTTTCACTTGGTGCATAATGATGGGTATAATTACCCGATTCCGTGGCAGTCATTCTGTTGATCATAAAGGACACATTCTGATTTCTCCTGCCATTGTTTGCATCTGCAGACAACACGTCTCCATGCAGAAATGCAGCCATCTGGGCCATTTCACCTTCTTCCAGTGCCATGATGTTACATTTTGTAGAGAGACTTTATCCACCACACGTGGCAATAAATCCCCTGCATTAATCACAAACTGCAATAAATCAAGGAGAGTGCATAAAATAATCCAGATTTTTTATTTACTAAAGTACCCGTGACTTTCATGTGCCAATTACCCTGATGTATAATAGGGAATTGCGGTAAACTGTGAATATAATAAATCCATTTTCCCCGTCATAGTCCACGATGGGCTAGACTTCGCCAGCTCAGAGCTAATTTAAATACACAGCTCGATGGTTTTCCTTGATGCAGGCATTATTGGGGCTGTTATTCACTTGCTTCCCCACAGGGCCGCAAAGTGCAGCACTTCCTTGAACTACAAGGGAGTAAGCCACTAACGCGATTTTGCAGAAACCTATAAAAAGGACACGATATTTAATAACCTTCTTTTTAGATACTTATTTTATTGTAATTTTTCAAAATTTCACGCATATATTTCAGCGATAATTAGCATCAAACATTTCCAAAAATGTACTTCTCAAACAGGCTTATTCAGGCAATGCCAAGCTGTTTATTCTGTCTGCTGTGTGTGCAATATTCATGTATCCGGTGTGTCAATCGATTGCATAAAGAAATTGATTAAATATAATAACTATATTAGTATACGTTATCATGCTTATAAATCAATTTCCCAGAGAATCCATATGTGTAAGCACATTGAGAAATTCACACTAGTATGTCTAAGTCTATGTGGGCATATGTGATAGCAATAATCGAAAATTAGCAATCACCTTGAGGATCAATAGAAAGGTCAGAGCATCTCCAACCCCCTGCATTTCCGATGAAGAGAGCGACAAAATAGAAGTTCTCTAAGGTTAGTGCTCGTTTCGAATAGGTCTTGGAATAATTTTCCTTTCTTTAGTCTGATCCCAGCATGCATGCAGCTGAGTTTTCCAGTCAATAAAATGCGACTGAGGGGGGAGTTGTACAGTCATTAAGCTCAAGAGAAGTCAACTGAAAGCATTCAGTGTTCGCGTGGGAAGAGATGACACAGAAACAGAGGCCCAGGAGGAGATGATAGATGGCTTTGAAGGTTAATAAAAAATTCCAATAAATAATCCTCCATTGTAAGGTATTGAAAGGAAAAAAACACCTACCTCGCTGAAAATAAATGAGAGGGAAGAAGTCAGGAAAGGAAGTGCATAGGAGATCTTTTATTCATGTAAAGAGGTAAAAGTGAGCCACTCTTCACAGTTTTCATATTTAATTAACCCAGCTTCTGTTGACTGCCATGTAATGCACAAAAAATTACATTAGAAATGGGGTGTGCTTGTGCATTGATTCTGTACATTAAAATTATGCAGGAAAATAGAAAAAAATACCTCAGAAATTGGACATTTTAAATAACAAATTATTGAATGCCTTGGTGTTGGCTCTAATAACTTGACATCATCAATTGTGTTTCTTAAAATATAAATAGCTGTCCGGATGGAAAAGTGAGAAAAAATAGTGAAAATGTGAATTTTGATTGTTATTCATATCCAACAACCGAGGGAACTCTGTCAGCCTCTCAAAACTGGCATTCTGACTGGAACAGTTTTGAAGATTTAAAATCCGGCCCCCAAAAAAGAACAAATACACTTCAAACAAAATACACCAGTATAAATAAATATTAATTTGTGTTTTCTTACACTATGTTTTCTTAAAGGTGCCTCATAGGCAACACCTGCTTCAGAGCCCCACCCCACACCTTTTTCATTCCACCTAAAAAACACGTCACATGCCAACCGTGGTTCACAAGTACAGTAAAAGGTGTCTGTTTAGAATTTGAAATGGCCTCTCGTCCTTAGGTTTGATCCAGAACATGCACCAGCATTTATCAGTTCAAACTTTTTATTTATACGTCCATCAATGCTGGTAGAAAGAGAGTGAAAGGATACTACTCAGAATTGCCCTAAGAGAAGTCAATAGGCCTAGAGGATGGTTAAAGGAAAATAAATTACATTTAAGGTCATCTGCAAGCAAGTGAACTTTTATTACTCCTAATTTACACTGTGAAATATTGGTAGGAGAAGAACAAATCCCCAAACTCTCCAAATATTTCAAGAACAAATCATAGACAATCAGAGCAAATATAATTAGTTGCAGCAATCTTTAAGGCAAAACTCAGCCAAATTGAGGAAACTTACACTATATCCACCAACCCATCGAGGGTTTGCTTCATGCCACGAAATTGACTCTTGTCATACCTACAAGTAAATGCCTGAATTCCGTTTAGCTCCCATTAAGAATGGCAAAGGAGTGCACAGATAGAGTCCTTCCAAAAATATCCTGAAAATGTACTGTACACTTCTTGTCAATATTCCATCAAACTAAAGCAAGTGTGTCATCAAAAATATCTTGGAGGCAAGAAACCAAGCCAGCTTGCTCATCCTAAAAAAATAGTAGCAAAAGTAGCTAGAAGTTGTTGAACTATCGATGTTGCAGCCTACAACTTAATATGCGACTTGGGTTTCAGGCGGGGATGAAGTAAAAATTACTCTACTAGATGTAAAGTGAGAGCAGTTATTAATCAGCGATGGGAGTGACATCAACATCTGTCTCCAGCCAAGGTCTGTGGCCAGCTCCTGCTGCACATGGCCGAAAGTCATACACAGTAAGCGTTTGCTGCCAGTGTTCGATTAGGAGTATGGCCTGGCCGCAGACCAACAAACGTCATAAATTGGATCACACATCATGCTGAAAACAACAATTTGCCAATGGTAGAAAAACAAAGAAACAACTATCAAGAGAACAAGATGGGGATGGTGGATTTTATGGTATCTGTTGTGTGTTTGGTAACCATAAGTAGTACATTTCTGTGGGTTTGCAAGTTTGAGACACATCCATTTTTCCAGTTTTATATGTGTTTTGGTAGTTAAAATATGTGTGTGTGTAGGCATGTGTGCGTGTATGTGTGTAGAGAATGATAACACTTGTGCAAGTGAATAGCTAATCAATATTCCCTTCTCCCGCTGATTTATGTGTAACTTGAATAGTGTGTACAAGTCATCAAACGCACATAAGTACCATTTTAACATAGAACCATTTTACCTGGTACACATTTTGTTCAAAATACTATACACATTTTAATTTTTTTTTAAAGAACTTCCATATTGATTAACCATTTATGTTTGGTCCTTTTAGCTGGAACTTAAGTGCTCACATAAGGGCAGAAATGATAATAGCAAATTGTTGAGAATGCTCAAAAGCTATCATTTCATGGAATGCAACGTGGCTGGCAAACAATTGAGATTTCTACAGATGTCAATGCCTGCTCCTGGAGATGTGTGTAAATCTATAAAAGTCAGAAATTCACTAACATCGCAGCAGGAAATATAGGAAGAGTAGCCTTTTCCACCTAGATTTTTGTGAATTGCTACCAGAATTCCAATTTTAATAATGAAAGATATTGCTCTTAAATGAAAAAAGTTATTTGGGTAAAATCCCTAGAAAATTATCCCCGTCGCTAATTTTAAAGCATGTCTTTCTCAACGTGCTTTGCATCTGACTTCCTGCCAGCCTAATGGAATAGCAAGTTTTAAAAACATTGTAAATGAGATTATAATTAAACATCTTAATAATTTTTTAAGTCAATAGGAGGTTGTTTATGAATAGACTGTGCATTGTTTGTAAAATTAAAGAACGGACATCAGTTACCATAACGCAAATCATAAGGAAAAAAACAGTTTGCGAAAATATTATCACGTTAGTGAGATGTTAATAATTTCGAAAATGGTAGTGTGAGTGAAGAGCAAGAAATAGCTGGTATGCCTAACGTGCTCTAGGAGGCACGTATGGTATTGTATAAGAGAATAACTAAAACTAGCATTGAATTATTGTACTTTACACTTGAGTGTTATGCAGTGGTATTGATTACGTGAGGACATAACATTAGATGGAGAAGAAACATAATTGGAGAAGAAACATGGGGGCATTTTACCAAGGGTGGCGATAGGCAATTATCGCTGGTTTAGCGGCCATTTTCGGCCGCTAAGCAGCGATAATTCTATCGCTCTATTAGCCAGCTGTCGCTAACTGATGTTAGCGACAGCTTTTAGGAGATAGCGAGCGGTTTGGGGCTCGCTTTGCATGTCAGCGATATTTATCGCTAATGACATGCAAAGTGGGCGTACCCAACCTGTTAGCGACTAATGTCGCTATTGCCTATTAGCAAGGCAGGCGTAGCGATGGAAATATTCCCGCTATGGGCAAAAACTAACGCCTGCTCAGACCAGTTCTTAGCCATGTTATCTTATGGGAGGTGGATAACATGGCTAAGAGCATTTCGTCGCTAATGCGTGAATATCGCTGTATTCTCAGCGATATTCACGCATTTCGCCGCTATCGCTGGATATTTTAGCACAATGGAGAAAAACGTTGCTAATAGCATGTTTTCTCCGCTAACATATCCAGCGATAGGCAGCGATAAAAAAATCATCGCTAAGCCTATTTAGCGATAATTATCCCTACTTATTGGTAATATGCCCCATATTTCGTGAGCATTCTATATTAGTCAACTATTGTGGAACATGATATGAGACAACATCAACAGGATCAGAATCTGTAGTGCTTGACTTACAACAAATCTTATGTTGTGAACTGGCTGACTTTTTGTATAACGCCCTTCAGGATTGGTCTATGTAGTTTAATTAGATCAGTAACGGTCATGCTTGCAGAGTGAATAGTTTAGTGGGGAATGGTGGTGCCTCTTAACAAGATTGATGTTAAAATCCTATTGGCACACAAACTGCTAAAAGTTCATCAAATCATTTTTGCATTTCCTTATTGCTGTCCAATTGTGGCATCACGACTTGCCTATTATAAGAAAATGAAATTAGTACTCTATTGTCATAATACATATAACTTGTAATGTTAAGATGCCTGATACCAAAGCCAGTCTGCTATCCACTTCAACTCATAATGAGTTTTGAAAATGACTTACTTGAACAGCTTAAAATGTGTTCACAAGGAAACTATTGTTTTAAACAAACTGAGTTGGGAAAGGTCATGCATGAATGAGGAAAATTACAATATGCTCTACATTTGATCTACATTTACCTAAAACTAGAAGGAAAAGATATGCTCTACATATGATCTACATTTAACTAAAACTAGAAGGAAAAGAACAGCGGACTGCTCTTTCACTGGAAACGCCCCCAAAATCTGGAATTCCATCCCCCCACACATCGGAACCTTACCTTCCTTTGTAGAATTCAAAAGTCAACTCAAATCCCTGTTCCTTAACCGTTCCCTTGGTTGTGGACAACACGGGACAGACAGCAACCATAGAGCTATGTGACCCCTAAGAACCTTGAAAGCAAAGAAGCTTATCATGACAATTACGCCGCTCTATACTATGTCACTCGTTTATTGTTATATCGCTCACATGTCATGTTTCTGTTGATTATATGCTATGCTCCTACTGTAAAGTGCTCTGATACCTTTGGGTCTTGACAGCGCTATAGAAAACTTCTTAAATAAATAAAAAATAAAAAAGATTCTATGCCTTTTCAAAAACCTCATCCCTAAAATGGTCATGAGACTCATTGGTGACCTGGAATAACCTCATAAAATATTCTTATTGCTGGGTGTAATTTATCCATTAGGTCATATATATTAGCAGACTTTCTTGATGAGAACAAAAATGAATAAATAATGGTGCTTTAATATATCTATTAATAAATAACTAAAAAGGATTCTGCAAAAAATTCACTTGTTTGTATACAAACATCCCAGGAGTACCTGTGTGCAGTGGCTAAGCGTTGGCAGATCAAGATTATGAGGTGGTTGGCATTTGATTAACTGGGCTATTAAAATAAATGGGAGCATGGCCAAGCAAACAATCACAAATCAATAACAGAGTTGGAGGGTTTTAAATTAAGAGCTCTGTAGTGTTGAAAGCAAATTTAAACCACAATGCATCAAGGGATTCTGTGGTCATGTTCCTATTAATGTTGTACAAACTCACCATTCAATGAACCATACGTAAGAACAGAAACAGGCTCCCCTAACAGTGACAAAGGCAGGCTTTACCAATACCAATATTGAATGGTGATTGTCCAGTGGGACGCGACACACTGACACCCGCTGTTTTTATTATATTATTTAGTTGCCCGGTCTTTACCTATTAACATACCACCGACAGAGAAACATAATTCTATTGTGCTACCTGGTGATGATTTTAAAACTCACAGCAGACTTTCTGAAAATCGTAGGTGATGTTTCTTTTTTGTAATATCGTTTGTGTGAAGAATCAGACTTCTGTGTGTAATGAATGTTGGGCTGTCCTTAATGACATTCAAATGTTGTATATATTAGCCCTGTAATACTATTGTTTGGAGATCTGCTTGCGTCACTTCACTATCGAGAGAGAAGAAGGGTGAGTGAGAGAGAAATGGAGAGGGAAATTGTCAGAAAGAAAATGTGAGAGTTATTCTCAGAGCACAAACAGCTAGAGGGAGAGGGTCTAAGGGAGAACAAGAGGGTGCTAGAGAGATCGTATTGAAGAGGAGAGAGAGAGATGAGATGGGCTTAAAGAGTAAGGGATCGCAATTGCCATCGATCAGTCAATCAATCAATCAATCGGTATTTATATAGCGCAGCTTATCACCCCAGGGAATCCAGGCAATATTCTTTAATCCAAATCTGATTTAAACTTTGCAGGCAAAGTTTGGCTAATGAGACACTATCAGAGATGGTAATTCGGCCTTACCAAATATTTTGCATGCAAGGCAAAAACTTTTTCAAAAACATCAGCACATTTTGCTTGTTGTTCGAGATGCAGTGCTCAATAAACCTTTAATAACATCCATAATAAAGTCAATTGTTAAACAGGTCCGGGATTCCAGTGTCTAATGAAGGCAGAAACCAGAAATGACCATTTCTGAAATCCTCAAGGAAAGTACATTTATACCATTTAAATATAAAAGAAAAAGAAATGCTGAAATTATTGGTGTGGTGGGCTGCTTTAAATTAGTGCTCGGATTAGACAAAGGAAAAAAGAAAGAACAGTGCACAGCTTTTAACAAGTGATAGACATGTACTAAATAGGAACAAATTATAGGAACAAAGCCTAAATTAAAATCTGTGGACCATTATTCATACAACAACACAGTGCGTGCAAGAGGACTGTAATTTATAGGCAATAAATAAAAAGGAATTTGAAGATCTACGCAGCCGCAGCTGGTAGTGGGAGTACCGGCCGGGCGGTGACGTGGGGAGGGGGAGGGGCAGGGTGGGGGTAGTAATGTATGGATTAAGGAGTTTAACAGGTAAGTAAACATTTAAATAAATAAAACGAATTTCGTTGCGCGCACTGCATCGCATTTGGTGATGCAGTGCACACAACGAAATTTGTTTTATTTATTTTTATGTTTACTTACCTGTTAAACTCCGTAATCCATACATTACTACCTCCACCCTGCCCCTCCCCCTCCCCACGTCACCGCCCGGCCGGTAGTCCCACTACTGGCCACGGTTGGATCTATGAGGCATGATGCAGCAATTACCACTAGCCTTCAATACACTAAGTGCAAGTCTTCCATGTCTTAGACCTTTCATAGTAAGAACTCACTTCACTATGTAAGAAATCTGAAAAGGAAGGCAACAAATGTAATACGTTATGATTACAAGCCAATAAGTGTAGTTCCCCAAGTGTATTTCACTGCATAAAGGAGCAGAGAATATATACATTTTAGACCAAAGGATTCAAAGTAAAACAATTATGTTTTGGCACCCCTACCTAGTCCTGTAAGAAATGTGTTTGAGCAATGTAAATTTGCTCTGTAATTTCCCTTTCACCTACAACCTAGGGCCTAATTCACAATGGCACTACCATAGCCTTTTGGCACTTAGGCATGCATACACTGTGATTTACAAGTTTAAAGTGTCACTGTTGGAAATGCTCCTTTTTGCAGGGTCATCCCCAAATGTTTTGCCCTACTTTTGCTTTAGCACTCTTTGCACTATACCACTGCTACCCAGTGCTATAGTGCTTGTGCTCTCTTTTTAAAACATGGTAACATTGGCTCATATCCAATTTTCATATTTAATTTACTTATAAGTCCCTGGTAAAGTGGTACTATATGTGCCCGGGGCCTGTACATTAACTGTTACTAGTGTACAAAGAAGGGGTCAAACAAGCAATATCCTGTATGTCATAACAATATGACCTATTAGTCATCACAATTATATGATCCAGATAGTCATAGCATTGAACATTTCAATGACAGAGTTCATTTCAAAGCAGGAAAAATCAAGTCAAAGTCCTTCTGTATGTGTTGTTCCATTTATTCATAGATCTCAGAAGCTACAGCCAAATAACAGAAGAAACAGCCAACACGTGTTTCGTCAGTACACAGTTTGTACTTATGACTTTCTCAAGGCTAAATGGATGTATAGTCCATGTAGAAGAAGTAATATACGATGTAAGCCATGGAGTACGTGAAGATAATTAAAACGTTCCGAACCCGAGCACACAAGTAATCCGGAGAATGGTCTCGTATCAATTATATGTCCCATAACATTACTTATTTTGACACATAGGTGCAGGTGCGGGTATTCTCTTTAAGGGAACACCACTACCTATCTACATTGTAACTGTTACTAGTGTGCCTGCAGCACCTGTTTTGTCACCCACTTAATAGCCCTACCAACATGACTCAGGCTTGCCATTGCAGAGCCAATATGTGCTGTTTGAACTGGGCAAAACAAAATGTTTACCAGGCCCAAACCTTCCCTTTCAATACATAAACGCCACCCCCTAAGGTAGACCCTGGACAACCCAAAGGGAAGGGTGCAATATATTCAAAAGGCAGGACATGTACTTTTAAGTTTTATATATCCTGGTAGTGTAAAACTCTCAAATTCGTTTTTCACTAATGCAAGACCTGACCCTCCAATGGAATAACATGGGGATTCCTGTATTACATTGTATAAATGCAATTTACAATTGGGAAGAGATAAACCCTTCAAGTCTGGTGAAATGTTTGGTGAAGTCAACTTTTAAATTGAAATTCTGAAAATGCCACAAATTGAGTTGACATATTCTTGCTTTAGCCATTTGGTGCTTGTAGCCTGTCTCAGGTCGCCATGACTGAATGTAGTTGGCAGTTGGGCTTTTGCATTCCTCCTAATCAGCCACGCACAATGGGAGCTTAGGTGTATCTCAAAGGACCATCTCTGGCGGGATGGGAGGTAGGAGCGAGGCAGAGCCTCACTTACACCTTAATGGGTGGTGTCCTGTCTACGGACAAAGGGCTGCATAATGCCCTGTAGTGATTCTAAAGTCAGGTCAGGAGAGAGGGAGGATATCTGTGGACTTCAAAGGCATTTCTTTGACGTTTCCCCCACTCTAAAGACTTCAAAGCCACCCCTGAGTACTTGGCCTCAGACACCACTACTTTTGTACACTTTTGGACCTGTGGAGTTTCTGCCAGAAAGCAGGACTACACTCTGGTGGACTGCCCTCTGCTTGACCACTGCTTTGCTATGCTGATCTGCTGTTTGCTGCCTGCTGCCATCTTGTCTGGGTGTGAAGAACTGTACCTGCTTCTCTTGACCCCAGTAACCACAGTGACTTCAAGAGTTAGTTGGTGTCCTGATTGGAAGCCTCAGGGACATGATAGGCTTCCAACCCATGCACCTGGACTCTGCCTTTCATGAGTCTACCCTGCCAAGTGGTGCAACCCCAGTCCTGGTCCCTTAGAAGTGTGCCTAGGAAGTTTGTCAGCAGAAACAACACATCTTCTCTTTTGAGGGATGCATCCCTGAGCAGAACCAACACATCTACTTGGCGGAGCGGTGCATCCTTGAGCAGAACCAATGCATTGCCACCGGCTCCCACCACATCTTGGGACTGATGCATTACCTTCAGAACTGCCACTGCATGCCGCTTTTCCCAGTCCAAGCTCCAGGCATCTCTCATCAACTGTAGTCTTGACAATGACAAACAGAACCGATTTCTGACTTTCTAAACAGGCATATTTCAAACTGTGTTCCTATTGGTTTAAAATATATCCTTTACATAATAACATTTTGCAGAAAATATGTGCAACAGGTATGAATAAATAGTTCTCATTGAAATGAAAAATCCAATTTTTATTTGGTTTAATGTGTACCATATTCCATGCAGAAATAATGTGATGCTTGTGTTTAGTTCAGAAAGTGGTTATATTTTAAGAGGAAAAAGTGATGCTATAAAGTTTGTTTTATAGTAAGATTATGTTTACAATTCTGGTAACCTAAATATCAATTGCTATTGTCTCACTACGTGGCTTCATTTCACCAAATATAAAGTGGCATCATATGTCATGTGACGCAGATGTCATCATAGGAAGTGATGTCACAAATCCTTTACCTGAAATGTTGTGAACATTTTTAAACTTGCAATCTATTGCAGTACGTTTGATTTGTTACTCAGCTGGGTTTATGCTAGGGTGAAAATATCAGAGGTGAGCTAAGAAGCCCCTCAAGGGAAAATGTTTTACCTTTGTTAGTTTTCTGTTCAGACTTTGTTAGAGCCCTCTCATAGCCCACAAGAAGACTGTAACTACAGATTCCCCATAGTGTGGTTCTTGTATGAGCTACCACCAAGAGACTTTATGATTGCAGCCTCATCTAGCATTGCAGACTGGTCATCAGCCAATCTACATTGCTCCAGCCTTATCAATAGTAAGGTTCAGATTTCCATGGATTGCACCAGTGGCAGGTATTTTGTACCATCAGTTTCCCCAATCAACTGGCACATAAGACAAACTTTTAGTCATAAAAAATGGCATCCAGGGGATGCCTGGCTCCACCTTGGGGACTCCCAGCAAGGGACCATCCCACAGGGAAAGCCAGGACGGGTTCCCCAGAGTTATACAGCGCCGGGACGCCCCGTTGCTGGGGCAGCTGTGCGCTTTACAAGTATACTACATTTACATTTACATTTACATTTATTGTTGAGACCAGTCACTTGATGCAATTGATAGTGCAAAACTGCATGTCCAATGTTGCATAGATTTCTGACAGAGTTCCAGTATACAACATGGGCCCAGGGTTATTTGGAGTTGGTTTATTTGAAATTGGCGACGTTCTCATTGCTGCACGTGGCCTTACAAGTATGAAAAGATTTGCGTTCTTATACTTGTCAGGGTATAGGTAGATGGTTTCCTGGTGGACTATTATGAATGGCATATTTAAATATGTACCGGCTGAAAGCCAGCATTGGCACATATGAGTGCTGTCAGAAACACTGCAATCAAATTAGCAGTGACTTCTAGTAACTCATACATATGCCAATGTTTTGTATTAGTTTATCTACCCAAAAACAGTATTTCCAAAATTAAATGACTCCAGAGTTTGATCAGTAGAATGATTTTGTTTGATATGTTTTCATATTTATGCTTCTACATACATAAATGAGTAGCGTCTACTTAAAGATAACAGCATCAAGAGTCACCAATATGTCTATGATACAGAACTCTGCTTGAAAGTCATCTCTGCATCAGACATCCACTGTTCAGTGTCTGCCTGTAGCTCAACTTAACCAAGACAGAATTCCTGATATTTTCCAGGAACCAAAAACAAGATTCAGAACAAACCTGCGTCAATGGCATAAACCATGACAGCTTTGAACTCCAACTATTACTATATGGCAAGTACTTTGCCTCCTTTTCCCATGCCACACTATTTTCAAAACCAGCTGCATCCTGTACAAAGCCATCATAATCTGCACCTTCACTTGCAGAGAAGCTCACCATCTCTGGTGCATGTTGGCATGCCTGCAGCCAGGAGACCATCAGACCGCATACTAATAAGTGTAAAAAAAAAAGCAAAAACAAAAATCAATGCCGCTTGAATCTGGACTAACAGCCCCGTATCTGTCAGGGTCCGCTTCTATGCTGCCCCAATTTAGGGTAGAGGTGAAGGCGGACCTCTTTAAAGGAAATTACAACACAATGTCCACATACTAGCTACCTCTAATGTCAAGCATCGACTTCCTACTTGTCTTTGACCATTTACAGTGCTCAGCTGCCTTTTGGCTAGGTTCACACTATAAAAAAATACCATATAAATATATTCAAACATGGCATTGGTTTCATGTCCCCGTAAGTGACATTTCCTTTTTCTTCGCTAGCCGCTGAATGGTGCAGCCAAATGTACCTTCGAGCACATCTGAAACAGCTGTTCTCCAGAACCTCTCTTTCAGATCTGAGGGTAGATCAAGGACAGATTATACAAATGAGAAATATGTAGGCGCAGTATGCATTTTGTACAGACAATACTGAAAGGGCGAGATTTTGATCGATACCTTATCTCTATTGATCCAAACCTCGATCTGGTCGACTGAACCTTTGTTGCCTGTCTGTAAGGAAAGAAAGTGCACCTATTTCCAAGTTAGTTCACCCAATAAAGGACTCTACTCCCAAAGACCACGGACAACTTCTAGTTTTCAAAGGTTTATTGTAAAGAAATGATAAGCTGCAAATACAGGCATCTCAGAATGAGATTCACGAGATACACAGGTCCAATTACATACATGTGTTCTCGAAAAGCCCTCAGACGAGCAACAGAAATCACTAACACAAGTTCTAAGAACAATAAAGCTATCAGCATAGACGCATATCTCTCCTTCATTTAGGTTGGAGGAAAACAAACACAGGTTAGGCGTCCCTACCCTGTTCTAGATGGTATCCCTACTTAACCAGATCCCAACCTAACAAAGGTGTCAGCAGTGAATGACCCCCAAGGGAAGTCACCCACTCTAAGTCTCTTGGTGAAAACCTAAAGTTCTCCAGTCATGACCCCTCTCTGCCTACCCATCCGCTCTCTAAAGGGTCCTCAGGTCTCTGCTCTCACTCCACCCAGGGGTGCTGTCCCTAATACAAAACAGTCAACAACATTTGAGACGCCCCTTGCGAAACGCCTCTCACGTGGTGCAACTTCAGGCTTTTTCCATGATGCTTTGTATTGGGCCTCAGACGTTAGAGTTGACCTTGCTTCTCAGACTCTTCTCCGGCCCGCTGATACCCCTTAAACATTCCAAAACCCTCCTCCATGTCTGGGCCGTCCACTGAACAGACCTCTATTCATTCATTTATAATTGCATCCCCCCTTTCCTGTTGCAGACAGATATCTGTAGCCAAGAACCCAACTCTCATATACTTCTAAAAGAAATAGGCTTGCAACATTTCTCAGCCCAGACATGTACGTGTAAATCAACGTTAAAACATTTCAGGCCTACAATATTTCTCATTATGATTATAGCATTCAACTTCTTCATTTAATTAAAGCATGTTAATACTCTTATTCTATTATTCAGTAAACATTTCTATAATCATGGCCCATTAATGCAATGACCAAAAACGTTAATATAATCTGTGTCGTGAAAAGAACCATCTTCCCTTTCAGCTCCAGCTCTGGCCCTGAGGCCTACCACGTTCTGCTTTTAACCACATACCATCTTATGTTTTAGCAGCTTCACGACATGGATTCAAAAATAATCACATCTAATAAAGTCATATAAGGTCACACATTTCTGTATTAGTTCCACTTCTACTTAAATCTCTATATTAGCTATACAATTTTGATATATTTGCAGATACTATTAGCACTCATGGCATTTCTCTTCACGATTTGTGCTTACTACAGGTAAGTGTGATGTACTCATACATTTAAATCAGTTTGCGCTCTCTCAGTTCCCCCCTTTGATGACCTCTCGGGGTCATCACTAACATTAAACTGCAGTTATTGCTGGCATTCTCTGCGCTTCCAGAGCTCTCAGGCTCCTGTACTGATTATCTTGTATGGCAGCCAATCTCCTCAGCTGTTCTCTTTGGGCCCTTTCTGACCTTCTTGCTCTGTACCATTTGAATACCCTCACCAATCCCCACAATATTATCCCACAGATCAATATTATGATGATAGGCTTCAGGATATACCATACAAAGCTTTTGCCTAAGGCGGAAAACCACCCTCCAACTGTACTCATTCCGTGGCCCACCTTTTCCCAAACATTTTCTCTACTCAAGTCTTCGATCTCCTTGTGAATACTAGTTATGTTCTTAATAACTTTCTCAAGGGGCTTCGAATTGTCTGGAATGTAAGTGCAACATTCCTGGACCTTCAAAGCCTTACAGACTCCGCCCTCTTTTGCTAGTAGGACATCTAATGCAAGACGATTTTGAAGAACCATAGCCCTTATCGATTGCATCTCTCCTTCCACCAGCATTAAGGACTGAGCAGTGCTGGCAGACAACCTGTCGACAACTGTTGCCAGTCGTCTAATTTTAACATCATTAAGGATTATTCCCAAAAGAGGGAACATAGCTCCAAAGACATCTCCAACCATTTCGGCATCACCTACATCTCTCCTTCCCCTCGATGATGTCTGACCCTCAATGATCACTAAGTCTTGTGCATGATATATTTTGGGGAAGACAATTGCCAAGTAACATGATCCATACCAGTTATCAGGTAGTCTCACGTAAGCATTTCTTCCACAGACAAAATACACATTTGGAATCACTTGCATTCCCTTCAGGAAATCCTTAGTGTAGTACTCTAAATTAAAAGCATGTTCACAGTCAACTTCACCTACGTATACATTTTCATAATACGTTTTGGCTCGGTGAAGACATAACTTTCCTCTCTGCGCTTTATCTAAAGCTATTGGACCACTACTACCCTTTCTCTTATGTGACTTCTCTTCCTCGGTCCAATCTATTTTCCCTTGTCCAGATTTTTTCAAAATCTTTTGTCTCCTGTAACGATCATCCACCTGCCCTATGAACTTCTTCTCGACTTCTGACACCTTGCATGTCAGGTTATTTCTACGGGCATGTGAAGTATCTAAGGTAATCCAAGGAATGAAGAACTTGGCCAATCTGTCTTCACTCTTCCAGTAATCCCATTTATTCATCTGCTTATAATTCGGGACTTCTGGCAACACTGAATCATAATTAGAGAAGTAGTATTCAAAACTATCTCTCTCATAAAATATACTAAGCAATAAGCTACATGTAATGCCATATGTCAGAGGGAGGTGATGATAGCGAATTCCTTCATCTACAGACGCAGGCAACTGCATGCAGACGTAGCAATCCTTAACCTCCATGGCATCCACGTATTCATACAAGAGTTTAGCATAAGCATTTGACCTAAAGTCTCCTTGGGACTCGTCTACATGTAACCTGCGGGCTTCTGCAGCCAATAACGCTTTCTCTTGAGTGTTTTCCCTTTTCTCACCAGCAACTGTGGGTGTAAGCGTTTCTGCAGAACTCACATCAGTTACCTTTACCTCTTCCTCATGTCCCTTTACATAAGAAATTGTTACCACTAAAGCTATTAGTATTATCACTCCTACTATTAGTGTACCTATTATACATTTAGCTCTGCGGTTCGGGGTGCCGGCCTCCATTTCGTCAGACAATCTAGCTCTCTCTTTATCTTTGCAAAAGTTCTTTTCCTCTCGTTCCTTTACAGTCTCTTTTCAATCCTTTTGTCTTTAGAATCCACTCAACTGGAGGCTGACAGCCTTCTTCGCAAAAGTCCTTTAACAGTTCAAAAAGACAACCCTAGCCCTTCTCCATCCACTCAAGGGGAATTCCCTAAAATTCTCTGCTTCCTGGGCGCTAGGTAATCTTCTTTTTCTGCTTGCTTTATTTACAAAGTCCTTTAACAGTCTACTATCAGATTTGTGGTTGCTGCTTCAATAGCATAGTTCAGTATTTCCAAACGAAGATTGTGCTCTTCATGTGCTGTTATCGTTGTACCAAAGTCGGGGAATTGCAATTCTGTAAGAAACATATGTTTTAACTTGCTGAGGCGGGGAGGTCTGGGGAGCACGAATGTCAGCGACCCTTCTTGTTCGACACCGGGTACCAACAGTCGTATTTCCACGGTGATAATGGGCTCAGAACTGGACACCACCACCGCTCGGATCCTCCCTGTCTCCGGTTTCACAGACATTTGTCGCCAGATATGTCCACTCAGGTGTGGAGTATCTTCTGTTAGGCACTCGCACTCTTCTTGACCTTCTTCGGTCTGGTGCTTCAGCGCCCTGAGCACCTTCTTCTGGATCTGAGTCTTCTGATATCGGAGGAAGGGTTGCTTCTGGAGTTGACCTCAGGCTAGAGCTCCTTCTTTGCGGCCAATTAGCTTCTCCACGTGCCCTTCTACTCCTTCTTCTTCTGGTCTGTTCTCGCTCTCTTTCAGACCTGTCAGGGTCAGACTCGTACTCCCAGCTACTTTCTCCTTCTGTAGCGTCTTCTGTTTCGCTGTTGTACTGACCGTCCTCAGCTTGGTCAGACTCGTTCCCTGCTTCCGCTGGCACCTCTACAGCTTGGCTAGCCCCCTCTATGGCTTCTCGGTCCTCAGCTGGACGTCTATCCGAGAGAGGAGCTGTTTCCAGAGGTGCTGGAACCCTTTTCGTATGTGACGCGTGGATCCAATTGGGCAGGCCTCCCACCTTTACAGCTGTGTTGGTGATCAGGATGACCTGGAAGGGTCCACGCCAACGAATATCCAAACAGCTTCTTCTCACGTGTTTTCTTACCAGGACCCAGTCCCCAGGGTTCAGGTCATGGCACGGGCCCTGGCACGCTGGAACCTCTGCAGCCTGCACCTGAAGGGACACAGAACGCATGGCGTCAGACAGCCCCTTACAATAGTCCAGGATCATATCATCTGTGATATTTAACAGTGCAGTAGCTGGAATAGATGGCAGCCTCATTGCTCTCCCCATTAACACCTCATGTGGTGACAACCCTGTTCTTCTGTCTGGGGTACTACGAAGGCTCATGAGGACTAATGGCAGGGCATCAGGCCAACTCAGGGTCGTTGAGGAGCACACTTTCGCTATTCTGGCCTTGATTGTGCCATTGATTTGTTCCACAATTCCTGAGGCTTCTGGTCGGTAACTGCAATGTAGCTTTTGGTCAATATTTAGTGCTACACAGATCATCTTCACAAGCTCGCTGTTAAAATGTGTTCCCCTATCTGATTCCAAAAAGGCCGGCACCCCGAAGCGAGGAATGAGTTCTCGAAGCAGTAACTTAGCCACTGTGAGGGTGTCGCACCTACGTGTAGGGTATGCCTCAACCCATCTGGAGAACACACAAACAACCACCAGGACATAGCGGAGGCGGTTGCACCTTGGCATTTCAATGAAATCTATCTGCATTCTATTGAATGGACCTCCAGACCTTCCTATGTGACTTAGTGCAACTGGTGTTCTTTTCCCTACGTTCAGCTGCTGGCAGGTCACACAACGCTGGCACACTGCTTCTGCTGCTATTCTAAACTTAGGATTGTACCAAGTCTGTCTAAACACTCTCAGCATAGCATCTCTCCCTAAGTGTACGGGACCATGTATGAGCCTAGCCATTGGACTCACCATCTCATTGGGCAACACTGCTCTGCCGTCTGCTGAGACCCAAAAATGGGTCTCACCCATTACACATCCTGCCTTTTCCCATGTTTCTTTTTCAGAATCAGGAGCATTTTCTTGCATGGTTGACAGTTCATCCCAAGTATCAACAGTTTCCAGTATCATGGCTAATTCAGTTCTTACATTTATTCCACCCACATCCACCTCTGTGAAAGAGTAACCTTGTTCCGCGCAATACCGCGCAACTTCATCAGCATATCTATTGCCTTTCGAAACAAAGTCCTCATTTCTGGTATGTGCGATGCACTTTACAACTGCGATACTTGCTGGGCATTGCAATGCTTCTAACAACAGGCGCACAAACTCTCCATTGCGAATGGGAGAGCCTGAAGAAGTCATGAACCCTCTTTGAGACCATAACTGCCCGTAATCATGAACTACCCCATACCCATACTGGCTGTCGGTGTAGATGGTGACTCGAATTTGGTTGCCTGCTAAGCAAGCACGTGTCAGGGCAATAATCTCGGCTACCTGAGCGGAGTGTACTCCTTCCAGGCACCCAGCTTCCACAACTCCTTCAATTGTACAAACAGCATAAGCTGCTCTCAACTGCCCAACCTCGTCTCTTACACATGAGCCATCGACAAAGAAAACTTCGTCTGGGTCGGTCAGTGGCTCATCTACGATGTCGGGTCTGGGTTTGGTGCATAGTTCAGTCACATCGAGACAGTCATGGTCTGTATATTCATCATCATCATCAATATCATTTGGAAGTGGCATTAAGGTAGCAGGGTTCAAAACGGAGCATCTCTTGAGGGTCACGTTCTCTGCAGCAAGAATAACTTGCTCATAGCGCGTGAGCCTGCTGTTGGTCAGATGCTGTGTTTTGGTCCTGGTCATCAACAGTTCAACAGAATGTGGCACGCACACCTCTAACGGGTACCCCATAACGATATTTTCACATCTTTCAATGCTGACACCCGTTGCAGCAACGGATTTGAGACATCCGGGCAACGCTGCGGCTACTGGGTCTAAAGTAGCCGAGAAATAAGCAACTGGTCTACGGGCATTCCCATGGATTTGGACCAACACAGACAACGCACAACCTTCTCTCTCACAACAGTAAAGAAAAAATTGTTTATTGTAATCAGGCATTCCCAATGCCGGAGCACGACACAGGTCCTCTCGCAGCTGTAAGAATGCCATCAAACAGTCTTTGTCCCATGGTACCGGATCACTCACCTCTTTGTGCGTCAGTTTTTGCAAGGGCTTTGCTTTCAGTGAAAAGTTCACGATCCACTGTCGGCAATAACCCACCATCCCTAGAAACATCCTGACCTCTCTCTGTGTCTTAGGCGCATTCATTTTCATGATCGCCTCTATCCTGTCTGGTGACACCTTTCGTTTGCCTTTCTCAATTCTGTGTCCCAAGTACTGCACTTCTGTCAGGCAGTACTGCAATTTTCCCGGGGACACCTTGTGCCCATTGGCAGCTAGGTGATTTAACAAAGCAATGGAGTCTTCTCTGCAGGCTTCTTCTGTTTCTGACGCCACAAGGAGGTCGTCTATGTACTGGACCAGAACTGACTTCTGGGGCAGCACTAGACTTTCAAGATTTTTCTTCAGAAGCTGGTTAAAGATCGATGGACTCTCTGTATACCCTTGAGGGATACGACACCATGTTAGGACGCGATTTTCCAGCTTAAATGCGAAAAGAAAATGGCTATCTTCGTCCAAAGGGATCGAAAAGAAAGCCTGGCAAAGATCGATCACAGTGAACCACTCAGCTTGGAATGGAATTTGAAACAATATCACTGATGGATTCGGTACCACTGGACAACACGAAACGACTATGTTATTAATCTTTCGAAGGTCCTGCACTATCCGAAATTTCCCATTTGGTTTCTGCAGACCCATAATCGGGGAGTTGCATGGACTACCCACGATTTCTTTCAGTATTCCCTGTTTAATCATGGACTCGATCACGGGCTTTATGCCTGCAATCGTTTCTGGAGTCAATTTATATTGGGGTGTTCTTGGGAACTCAGCATGCGGTTTCACTACAATTTTCACTGGGTCTACTCCTTTGACCAATCCAATCTCTTCCCCAGTGAAATCCCATACCTCGGATGCCACTGTCTCTCTCAAGTCCCAGGGAAGCTCGTCTACTGTCAAAGTAGGGTACAGCTCCACGCATATTCTGGAGTTTGCAACTTTGAAATCTGCATCATCATCATTAGTCAATACCTCCACTCCCTGAGGTGTACAGTATATAGTACAATTCAATTTACACAACAGGTCTCTTCCTAACAGACACACAGGGCTTGAATCGCAAACCACAAACTGGTGCTCATCGCTGTACTTCCCTATTTTCACCTGCACCGGTTCTGTCAACTGGCTGGTTATTCTCCTGTTTGCGACCCCTACCACCTGTATGGTCTCTCCAGACATGGGCAGGTCTGGAACTGCAGCTGATCTGATCGTGGATCTAGTGGCTCCTGTGTCCACCAGAAATGTCGTAGGGCACCCTGCTACTTCTGCTTCGACATAGGGTCCCCTCTGATCTACCTCTAAGGCTGCCCCAAGGGTGCAGTCTTCTCTTTCCACTCTCTGTCCGGTTAATGGGTCCACATAATAGCACTCTTCCCCTTCCACAAACAGGGGCATTTGTCTATAGGTCTTACCCATGCTCCCTGCTCGAGGAGGTTGAGGGAACTGGGCTCGGGGAGGAGCCCCCCCCCCTTTGAGCACCTTTCCTTGGTATGGCGTTACCCCTCTTGTAGGCGCGCTCTGAACCTCTTCCTCCTCTATCTCTTGCTCTCCTATCTCTACATTGTAAGGGCACTCGCGTTTCCAATGCCCCAGCTCGTTACACTGGTGGCACCTAGTCGTTTTCTTCAAGGTAGCTATGTCTATTCTGGGTCTAAAGGTGGAACTCTCCTCATTACCCTTGTTCTGACTGTACTGCTTCTTTCCTCCTGTACCTGTTCCTTGCTGCTGTTGCTGCGGCCCCCCCTTCCCTGCTGCTTGCATCTGTACCACCATCAACTTTTCTTTTAGTTTCTTAGCCTTGGAATCAATCTCATCACAGCAGTACCTGGCATATCTCAGTATTTCATCTAGGGGTTTAGTTTGCCAACAAATCGAGTGTTGCTGAATCATTAAACTAATATCCGGTCTCAGTCCCAGAACGAACTTGGACACGAATTGCCCTATGTCTTTTGGGTCCATTACATCCAAGCCGCTATACTGTTTAAACGCCTTCAGCAATCTCTCGTAATATTCGTGAACTGTCTCTTTGGGTTCCTGTCTCGTTCGGTCTATTCTGACCCAATCTATGTCTTGCATTGGCACCTTCTCTTTCAGCCAAGTCATCACTCTCTCGAATTTTGCCATCACAATCTCGGACGGCCCATTAGTCTTGGCATCTCTCTCTGGCTCCGTTGTGGGCCACTCAGCGCTAACCTTGCATGCTGTCCACAGATCTCCTGGTACTACAATGTCAAACAGCGTGTTCAGATCTATCCATAGGACCTTGGAGATTTTTACAAACCTCTCGACTTGCTTGTACCACTCCACAGGGTTCTCTCGTAATTTGGGGAAAGAGGTGGTAAAAGCAGCTAAATCTCCCCTACTCCAAGGGACATGTACATAGTTCCCATTTGCAACTTCCCGCAAAGGGTAAGCTTCTATTCCCTGCTGTCCTGGTGTCATACCAATCATGCTTCTCCTGCCGGTCCCTTTCTTGGACCACCTCTCTTCCCACTTATCTAGTGCCCTCCATGTCCTTATTCCAGTAATCAGTTCCCTTATGTGTGTTTTCAGCCCAATCGTTCTCCTCTCATCTAGGTCTCGATCTGAGTAATGTAGCCTGTGGTTACCCTGTAATGCTTTGGTTCTTGACAAGTCCACCATATATTTGCCTGCTAGTTCGACTAACTTCTCATGGACTGCTCTCGCTTTTCGAGTAATGTCCTTTGCCATATACAGTATTTCATCCTGTTCATACATTTCCATCCTTTCTAAAGGCAGGGTACCATCTACCATGTCATCCAGATCTGACCTTAAGCTGGAGACATCAAGTCTCTTGGCTTTTATCTCAGCTCGCAATATGTCTTTCGAAGGGGGCTCGCTGGTTTCCCTACCATCCCAACTTCGAGCTCTACGTTTGGGCTCAGGAGAGTTAATGGGTGGCCTCCCTTGCTCCCATCTCTCCAGGTCCCATGCTCGGCCATCTGATCTTGGAAGGTGATGGAACACGGGCCTGTTACCCCTATTCTGGCTCTGCCCATTCTCTTCTTCTTCTCTCCTCTCACTACATAGCTCTCTGTTATTTTCCCTCTGGTCGCTACACTCCCTTTGCCTCGTATCGCTCAGTATCCGATACGATCCTTCCTGGTTCCCCATATTCCCTGGGCTGCGCTCATTTCTGTCATCACAGGGACTATGGTGCGTCCTCTCACAACTCCCATTCAGTTCTCTGGTGCCAGGTACACAGTGTGGACACTTAAAGCTGTTTCTGTACTCTTGTGCTCTCCTCTCTCCCTCACTGAGTATTGGGCGCGCCACCCCTTCACTCCCGGGGCCCCCGTTTTCTAGGTCTGTTCTACCTCTATTCCGGGCCCAATGGGTGACTCCCCTACTCCCTCTACAGTCCCACTCCGGGCTACTCTCCCCAGCCCCGCAGTGAGTCCGTGCTCTGCTGTCCTGACTTTCCCTTTCTGCTTCTGCAGCATTTATGCACTTTTGAGCCTTCACTGCCTCATCCCACTGCTTCATGTACTCATTTAGCTCTTGAAAGGATTTTCGTCCCGATCCCCTCAGATCCATTGGCCATCTAGGGCCCCCAGGATCTCCTCCTGGGTCCCCTGCTGTGTGCATCGGGGTGCTCCACTCTCTGGGTATCGGCATCTGGCTTGGGGAATTAGTGGTATCGTTCCTCCTTGCCTCCTCTGCTCTTTCTCTGTCTTTCCGTTTCCGTTCTTCCCCTTTTGCTCTCTCTTGGTCATATATCGATATTATAGGACCTATGGTAACAGGTACCTGTAGTGCATCTGGTAATGGGTAGGATGTGGCGCTTTCCGTTTCCGGCGCTCTTTGTACCACAAACCTACCGACTACCTGTTGCACATGACTAGGCTGGGACAGCTCTTTCTTTGGCTCAGGATCCCACTCTGAACTGGGAAGCGGTCTATGCTCTCCTGCATTGCCCCCCTTTGCTCCTTCAGTATTCTCGACCTCTCCCCCTGCTCTATTATACGGGGGTGGCCTGTCTGTCAATAATCTGTTTATCAAGCTATCTTCTGTTTCGCTCTCATCATCTTCTTCTAGGGGACTTTTATTTACTGGCGCCTCTAACACTGGGTACAGTTTATTCACTTCCAGGTTATGCACTCTCCATCTTTTAGCATCCGCATCCCACCTGGCATCCTGCACTGCCCTTACCGAGCGTTTCACCCTTTCTTGTCGTCTGTTCATATTCTTTTCATGCGCTGCTCTAATCCATGCTTCAAGAGCTTCAAACTGGGTTGGTCTAGGCAAGGGTCTCTTTGAGGTCATGACTGATTTCAATCGATGTAACACCTCTAATCTGAACGTCCCGTACTTCGGGAACGTCAGTTCCTCATTTCCTTCAGTAATCTTACTCCACTCTGATATCCAAAGGATCGTATGCAGCCCAACATTCACTGCCATATAACGAGCTGGCGTACCCTCCGGCGGGGCTTCTTCCCCTTCATACGATCCTCGCTTCTCTTTTTTAAACAGCGCTTTCAACCATTTAAAACACTTCATAATTATGCGCACAAAATCCAGCCTCGCTACTCTGTTTACTTCCTGATGACAATCCACCAATCCTGTCGCGGCTTTGCTAGCTTGGCCTATCACAGCGCGGTCTTTCTCCTGTCGGCCAATCACGTCGCGACCCTGTCTGACGTGTTCGCTAGCTGGCCTATCACAGCGCGGTCTTTCTCCGGTCAGCCAATCACTGCGCGACACCACCTGACGTCTCTTTTCTCCGCTTCGCAGCAGCACCCCTCCTTTCTCAACTCGTCTCCCGGTTATGCATGCGTCCCATTCATACACCGAAAAATGACTACTTCCGACCAAGCGGTCACTTCTCTCGACTGTACGTCCACAGTCTATCTGTAATTGTCAACACAACTGACGAGATGTCTATCGTCTCTCTGATAGGTTGCTTACACACACAGTAACTTCCGACCAGCGTCCGTTACTCACGCACTCACTCTTACGTTCCCCCTATCTCGGTCTCTCGGGTGATCAATGGTACCTCATGACCCCCTTCACACTAGTTGACAATTACTCTGGGTGTCCGATACACCCGAACCACTTAAGCTCTCTTTGAACTTAAGATTTCCACCGGTTGCGCGCGCTCACAACCTGTTCCACAGTCACTCTACAGACATTCAACTCCGCCAGACATTACAACATAGATACAATACAAAAACACCGCAATCTAACACGCATAACCCTTTATACTCACTCTCGACCGATACTGCTGCTTTTTCTGTCTCACGTCATCCGGATCTTCATCTGCGGGCTGTGCTTCCGATCATCGATTTCTAGGGGCCTTGGGGTAAGCTAACCTGGCCTAGGTCACCGTCCTCAAGAAGGCAACCATCCTCTATAGCTACCAACTGAAAGGGCGAGATTTTGATCGATACCTTATCTCTATTGATCCAAACCTCGATCTGGTCGACTGAACCTTTGTTGCCTGTCTGTAAGGAAAGAAAGTGCACCTATTTCCAAGTTAGTTCACCCAATAAAGGACTCTACTCCCAAAGACCACGGACAACTTCTAGTTTTCAAAGGTTTATTGTAAAGAAATGATAAGCTGCAAATACAGGCATCTCAGAATGAGATTCACGAGATACACAGGTCCAATTACATACATGTGTTCTCGAAAAGCCCTCAGACGAGCAACAGAAATCACTAACACAAGTTCTAAGAACAATAAAGCTATCAGCATAGACGCATATCTCTCCTTCATTTAGGTTGGAGGAAAACAAACACAGGTTAGGCGTCCCTACCCTGTTCTAGATGGTATCCCTACTTAACCAGATCCCAACCTAACAAAGGTGTCAGCAGTGAATGACCCCCAAGGGAAGTCACCCACTCTAAGTCTCTTGGTGAAAACCTAAAGTTCTCCAGTCATGACCCCTCTCTGCCTACCCATCCGCTCTCTAAAGGGTCCTCAGGTCTCTGCTCTCACTCCACCCAGGGGTGCTGTCCCTAATACAAAACAGTCAACAACATTTGAGACGCCCCTTGCGAAACGCCTCTCACGTGGTGCAACTTCAGGCTTTTTCCATGATGCTTTGTATTGGGCCTCAGACGTTAGAGTTGACCTTGCTTCTCAGACTCTTCTCCGGCCCGCTGATACCCCTTAAACATTCCAAAACCCTCCTCCATGTCTGGGCCGTCCACTGAACAGACCTCTATTCATTCATTTATAATTGCATCCCCCCTTTCCTGTTGCAGACAGATATCTGTAGCCAAGAACCCAACTCTCATATACTTCTAAAAGAAATAGGCTTGCAACATTTCTCAGCCCAGACATGTACGTGTAAATCAACGTTAAAACATTTCAGGCCTACAATATTTCTCATTATGATTATAGCATTCAACTTCTTCATTTAATTAAAGCATGTTAATACTCTTATTCTATTATTCAGTAAACATTTCTATAATCATGGCCCATTAATGCAATGACCAAAAACGTTAATATAATCTGTGTCGTGAAAAGAACCATCTTCCCTTTCAGCTCCAGCTCTGGCCCTGAGGCCTACCACGTTCTGCTTTTAACCACATACCATCTTATGTTTTAGCAGCTTCACGACATGGATTCAAAAATAATCACATCTAATAAAGTCATATAAGGTCACACATTTCTGTATTAGTTCCACTTCTACTTAAATCTCTATATTAGCTATACAATTTTGATATATTTGCAGATACTATTAGCACTCATGGCATTTCTCTTCACGATTTGTGCTTACTACAGGTAAGTGTGATGTACTCATACATTTAAATCAGTTTGCGCTCTCTCAATACAATTTGCTTTCAATGCAATTTTTCCATTTATATTAACTGTGCAAGCTATTGCTAAATACATGTGAAAGGAATATAACTTATTGGTAGACACTTTGATCAAAAGCAAGGTTATCTACTCACAGTGCCACATTCGAGCTGATATCACAGTTGGTGTAAAGCAATGAGTTGTTGGCTCATGATTTACATTCAGGAATACTTTTTTAGGTGTTCCAGTTGCCTGCCGTTTAACTCAAATGTTCCTATCATTCAATGAGCAGTGCATTTTATCTCCCTAAGGGGTTGATTAGGATTGCGGTGAATCCGCATCCTTCGGGCCGGTGGAAGGTACATGAAAAGACACATTAGGATGGCTGGGGGGTCATTGGCGGACGGGAAGACCGTCCGCCACTTATCCGCCACGGTAGCCTTCCGACCGTGGCGGTAAAGCTCTAATATTGTGGCGGTGTCTATCAGACACCGCCAGCCATATTAGGATGTGCTTCAGGACATGCTTTTCCGCGCGGTGCCTGCCACTTTGTGCATGTAAATGCAAAGCATGCATTTTTAACCTTGCGGCGGGTGCTGCTTCAAGCAGCACCCGCCGCAAGGTTAAAGATACGGGATGTGACCGCCAGGGTGGCGGTCACATCCTAATTGCACCGGAGGGACCGCTGCTGCCACTGCAGACGGTCCCTCCACCTCGGGGGTGTCGGACGGACGCAGGTCCGTCCACCATCCTAATTGGCCTCTAGGATAGGGTCAGTTTTAACACTCAATTGAGGAAGCAATTGATATTCACAATAAACAGTTACATATATGATGTCATAGAGTATCTGAGGCTAGCAAAAGTCCCCTGTTCCATTTTCAGTCCCACACTGGCACTGCAGGAACTTTGATGGAGGATGCATCACAAATAAAACTGACTGGACACGTCCTCTTAATCTATTATTATTCGTATTTAGTTCTGCATGATTTCCGTCTAGTACCGTTAATCCTGCACCATAGCCCTGTACGAGAAGGAATTTTCGCTGTGCTTCACAGTTTTTTCAGACATTGTATAAGTAAGACATTTTAGGTGCAAGGATGGTTTTAATTGCATTCCATTTGTTTTATTAAGCATTAAAAACAGCCAGAACAGCCTTTTGGTGTAGAAAGCTTGAAAATAAATTACTTTTAAGTTCTAAAGTAAGATAGGAATTTATGTTTTTCATAATATATATACATATACGTATATATGAGCTTGCCTGCCGAAATGCGTTACTAAGAATAAACAGTTTCTGGCAAACTCCTGAGAGTGCACTATACCTGTTTTTTGCTTGCTATCTTATTTATTCATGGTTATTGAATGAAGTTTATTTTTCATCTGTCAACCTTAAAAAGAAATGTAGTAATGGCTTCTATGGAAAACCCCTCACTTAGGGGTCGATTAGGATCGCGGATGGACTTGAGTCCGTCCGCAACCCCTGTGTAGGAGGGAACGTCCGCATGGGCTGCGGCGTTTCCTCCTGTGCAATTAGGATGTGACCGCCACCCTGGCGGTCACATCCTCTATATTTAACATTGCGGCGGGTGCGGCTTCAAGCTGCACCCGCCGGAATGTTAAAAACACATGCAGTGCATTTATATGCCTGCCGCTTTCTGCATGTAAATGCAGGGGGTACTATAGGTACCCCCCATGTGCACCCCCCCACCTCCCTTCACCCAGGGGGCCCGCAACGAGCCCCCAGAGTGAAGATCCGTATGCTTTTCCACGGCGGAGAACCCGCCGCGGAAAAGCATCTCTTCTACGCCATCCTAATATGTCTGGCGGTGTCTGATAGACACCGCCAGCCATGTTAGAGCTTTTTCCGCCGCGGTCGGAAGGCGACCGCAGCAGAGAAGCTGCGGACGGAATTCCAGACCCACCGCCATCCTACTTTGGCGGTGGGTCTTTGGAGGCTCCGCAGCGGTTTTCCCGCATCCTCCGGGCCGGCGGTGGCTTCCGCCGGCCCGCAGGATGCGGGAAAACCGCGATCCTAATCGGCCCCTTAGTGTAGTTTGCAAAGTTGCTAGGCATCTTAACAAATCTGATATATATACACATTGCTGTATATATACGGGTTGTTTATCATATATGCATAAAGGAAACTAAAATATGTAAAAAGTAAACAGTCTTATTCAGATTGGACAATCCAAAATGCTGCTTCTAAGAAACCCATTTAATGGAGGGCTTTTTGAGTAAGAAGTCTAGATGTGTTGCATCTGAAGTGAACGCAAATCAGGTTATAGTCCCATATATTGTGGTATGTTGGGGGGTGATTATTTATGTGAAATACACATCATTATTCTTTTGTAAAATTATATTCATTGCATGAAATAACTTTTAATGGTATCACAAGTACATTTTGACCACTAAGTTATACTGTGAGATTTTTTTTTTTTTTGAATGGTCACTTCTATTTTGTGTGAGATGAGGCTGTTGTTTGTTTTAACTCTGAGGATAGAGCATTGCTGCTCAGTCCACAGTGCATGTGTTCTGACCCCTAAATCCTGGTAAAATGAGCTAATCCCCAATTGGCATATTTAACCATCCAGTCAGATCACAGAATAAACACCAATGACACAGAAAGTTAGATGTTACATGTGCACTAAAGCACCTGTTGTGCTTCCTCTAGGATGACAAGAAAAGCATGTCTTTGGACCTGCATGTGTAACATAGCCCTGCATCTTTCAAACCTGCAGGCACACATGTAACAAGCATTTTCAAGCAATAGGTCTTGCAATACTGAAAGTTTGAGCTATTGGTGTTACATTATTTGCAACGTCATTAGCCCAAACTTTTAGTAATGCGGGACCTATTTCATTGGAAATGCTTGTTAAGGATACAACTCTCAGCAAACTGTAAAGCCACATTGTTACCTCCTCCATTTTACTGAGGCTCAGCAGCACACTCCTCGCAGCTCCATAAGCCGGCACACTCACTTGCATCTTCATACAAAGAGGTAAGGGTGGCAACAAAACGCCAAATGCATGAGTAAGCATAACTTGGGAACACCCATGGTTTGATAATGGAAAAATCTATTGAGACTTTTTGAAACCGGTCTCTGTGTGAGTACAGTTATGCAAGCAAATATAACAGAATTCGGCAGAGATGGGTTATTAAGACAACTACCGCCGAGTTCCCTGCCTATCACACACTCATATCGTAACGTGACAAAGGATCATTTTTCAAAAGATGGATGCGCATGCCCAAAAACAATGATTTCACAATCGCGCATGAGCCTTCCAAGTTACACTTTTAGGTTAATTTTCATAACAATTGTCATTTCTGTATTCTATCTTGGCAAAGATGTCCTGCATTGGGTAGATAAGTAGGGCTATGGAATTTAGTATAAACCGAGAAACAAATGCATCCTCGCACTGTCTCCCCCTCTCTGCCCTTCTATACCTCACTGTGGGCCCGATTCACAGAACAAACTTAAGAAAAAAATCCTACATTTACTACCATTTTGGTATTCACAGAAGGCACTTACTCATTTTGGTATTCACAGAAGGCACTTACTCATTTTCATATTCACAGATGGCAGTTACTCATTGTGGTATTCACAGAAGGCACTTACTTATCGATGAGTAAGTGCCTTCTGTGAATACAAAAATGAGTAGCTTACTCATTTTGAGTAACTTATTTATTTTGAGTAACTTGTTCATTTTGATATTCACAGAAGGCACTTACTCATTGTTGAGTAAGTGCCTTCTGTGAATTCCAAAATGAGTAAGTGCCTTCTGTGAATACCAAAATGGTAGTAAGTTTAATATTTTGTCTTAACTGAGTTCTGTGAATCGGGCCCTCCGTCCACACCTTCTGGAGTATCCAAAAGCCAACACCATTCTTGTCTGTCCATTAATTAGTCCACACAACAACAGAAAAAGGTCAAAATGCCAATCTGTTTACCTAAATCCCTTATAAGTACTGTAGATGCCCCCCCTGACCCAGCAAGACAAAAAAATAAAATGCAGCAAACATAACTGCATTGGCTGACAAACAATGGCCAGTGGAAAATTGAAGTGAGATCGGCGAGTCTTGCATTGCTGCTCGGACCCGAATGTAAAACAAACACTTTGAATATGGCGAGCCATGCAGAACAAAAGAAAGGCGCAGGCACCATATTTCAAGTGAATTACATTGAAAACGGGGCTTGGCATTTCTTAAAGTGAAAGCGCAGCATAGCACATTGCAAAAGGTAAACATTTAGGGCCTCATTAGGATGACGGGCGGACTTTGCCCGCCCGTCATCCCATCGTAAATCGGGACCGCCCGCCATAAGGGCGGGGGTCCCGGTGTGGTACTGAAAATTTTGGACCTGTGTCATATTCATCGTCGTATCATGACGATTTTGATATCAGCAGACCGAGAATGGCTAATACACTATGCACAAGCATTTTCGTCATATTCAAATGACAGAATCACCCTGAAATCAGAGTTTTCGTCCTGAACCCTCGGGTTCCATTTTGTGAACGGCAGCCATTTTGTGATTGCCCTCACATAGGCAGATGACCTAGGCCAAGCGAGTCTTAAGGACACGTACACCTTCTTTGACTTCTTTGTGACCTGGGCAAGCTGACTCCACTGCCCGAAGCCAAACCTGTTCGACCAGTTCCTTTCCCAGTAGCTGATCAAGGTTAAGCATGAAGGCACAGGAGATCGTAAACCTTTATTGCACACAACTATGTCTTATCTTACTCACACCTGTCTCTGCTCCCTTCTTTATGGCCTGTTTACGATGGGATGTGCCGGGTTTTTATTATGGGTTTCTGCAGCTTGTGTTAGAAGGAATGTTGGGTTTTTGCATGTTTGCAAAAGCTAGAACTGCCCCTTTCTTTTTGTACTGAGTCATGTAACGCTAAAAACATATAAAAGGCCTCTGTCCTCTGTGTTCCTCAGACTACCTCATTCACTTGCTACGGCTTCTGGGTGACGTGGCCTCACTATGATAAATGTAATAAAGATGTCTTTTCATATTACAGCTTCTGTGCCAAGTTTTTGTTATGTTAGTAAGTATTCCCTGAGAACGCAATTTTCTAGTTCTTCACCGGGGGTGCTATTAGGATGTGCCCGCCACAGTGGCGGGCACATCCTGTATTTTCAGCATTTTGGCGGGCGGTGCTCTCTGCACCGCCTTCCACAATGCTGAAAATGCACTTTCACATTGTCATTTACAAAGCGGCAGGCACCGCGCGGTGCCTGGCGCTTTTTAAATGACAATGTGTGCACCCCCCACCTGTACTTCACTCTGGGGACCCACAGGGGGCCCCCAGAGTGAAGACCGCATGCCTTTCCGTGGCGGGATCGCCACCGCGGAAAGGCACTGACAACCAGACATCATAATATGGCTGGCGGTGTCTGTTAGACACCGCCACCATATTATTCCTTTTCCGCCCCGGCCGCAAGGCGACCGGAGCAGAAAAGCGGCAGACGGTCTTTCCGTCCGCGGTAGTCCCCCCTGCCATCCTAATATGGCGGGGGGAAATCTGGTGATGATATCGGGCGGATTGCCTCCGCCAGGCTGGCGGTGGCTACCACCAGCCTGGCGGAGGCAATCCGCCCGATATCATAATGGACCCCATAATGTTTAAGAAGTTGAATATGGCGAGCTGAGCAGAAGAAAATAAAGGTGTGGCTGCCATATTTAAAGTGGATTAAAGTGAAAGTGGGGCATTTCATTTCTTAAAGTGAAAGCATGGCATAGCGTGCTGCAAAAGATAACCACATAATGTTTAAGAAGTTGAATATGGTACACTGCACAGAACAAAAGTAAGACGCAGCCACCATTGGTAAAGTGAAAGCTGGATATGGCATTTATTAAAGTGAAAGCGCGGCATTGGTGCACTGCAAAAAAACAAGCAGGAGTAAGGAGGAGAAGGCAGCTGGAGACTGAAAACAAGGCGTATAGGGTAAGTGCTGTAGGGGAAGGGGCAGTTGTGTCTGCATTGTCCGCTACCTTGAAGAAGTCATTAAAAAAAGAGTGCTCAGAATATGAAAATAAAAGTTACAGAGTAAAGTGACATATAAGAGGGGCTGTCCTTATGGAAGGTTACAACTGAAGAGTAGGAGATACTACAGAGGGAAAAAAGGGACTATTAAAAAACTAAACCAATGAAATGAATACAATTTTAAAAGACACTGCAAGCAGCCAATAAAATGTATGGGCGGAACATGGGTGGAGCTTAATGCTCCTATTCCGAATACAGCCTGTCTCTAAGAGACAGTGCAAGCACTGCTAGGCAAGACCTAAATATGTAAGTTTTTCCCGGTAGGAAACCCTACTTTTAAATATTGAATAAGCCACTCCGAGCTAGGTCATGTAGCCCATGAATTAGGGTGCCTGGCATTTAAAAGTGGAACAAGTAAGAATTACAAATGTGCATGTTCAAACAGGGACTAGCTCCCAAAGGCTATTTTCACTGTCAGGGCTGTAGTTGGTTCTATGAAGAAAAAGATAAACTTTAATTAATAAGCTAATTCTGTATATTTGGTTTGGAATAAGCTACAGAGACAGGTGAACCACTGTTTTTAACTATTTATTGAAAAATCCAATTAAACTTTGAAGTGTAGATTTCTGATAAATAAACAGAAAAAGTAACTTTTAAAAGGTTATACTTTCCCTGACTTAATCTTTATGCAGGCTTATTAGCATTGGCCTGCCTGTAGCTGGCATGTCGGTGCTGCTTTGATGAGGTGTGAAATCCAAAAGCCAACGCCATGCTTGTCTGTCCATTAACTAGTCCACACAACAACAGAAATAGGTAAACATGCCAATCTGTTTACTTAAATCCCTTATATGTACTGTAGATGCCCCCCCACATAACAAGACAAAAAAATAAAATGCAGCAAACATAACTGCATTGGCTGACAAACAATGGCCAGTGGAAAATTGAAGTGAGATCGGCGAGTCTTGCATTGCTGCTCAGACCCGAATGTAAAACAAGCACGTTCAATATGACGAGCCATGCAGAACAAAAGAAAGGCACAGCCACCATATCAGAGCAGAAGCAATGGCTTGGGCTTTGTAGGGTGGCCTATGCGGAGGAATGTGAGCCTGCTTTACCGAAGCAGGGCAGTTTAGTTGTGTCTAATATGAGTTGCCACCAAGGGTCCTCATTACTGTAGCCTAGGTTAGCGTTGCAGACTGAACATGATCCAATCTACATCACTCTGACCATATCGAATGCAAGGACCAGTTTCCATGAATTGCACCAGTGGCCCAATCAATTTTCCATATTTACTGCCACAAAAAACTTTTTGAAAACCCGACAAAGGCACGTATGTCTTCTAGTTAGTCATTAAATATGTAATTTTTGCACCAGTCAAAATCATAGCTATGTACTCTTTTTATATATTTTGTACCATTAATTCATATTTATGTTTTTAACAATTTAAGTAACTTAAAGTAACTCAAGCACCTTCCATAGGTTAAGCTTTCCTAATATATGTAAATCTCTTCACATTAAGATCCAATAAGAGGTATTTAATGTAATGGATCCCTAATTGACTTTAGGTGGCCGGCCATGGGTATAGTCACTAGGGATTTTTGAACAGGCAAGTTTGTTAAGCTCTTTAAAAAGGAGAGCAAAAAGCAAACTATTTCGAGAGATACCTTCGTTAACAAGTTCCTTTACCAACTTTACTCAAACACTGCATGTTACAGTATGGCACTCTTGCTTGAGGAAACCATGAAAGCTATCCTGCTGATGACGTTTCTCTCCTATATCAAGCTCCTATGAGAAGTATCCGAGGCCAAGGTGTCATGATTTGCTTTATTCTGCCACCCCACCCCAACCACATTTATATTTATATATGTGTATTATGCTAAAAGCATGAAATGGTTAAAAGTGAGGTCTATCAAAGCAGTGGCTGTTATAATCTATATACTCAGTACATATTGTAGGAAGACATAAGTATCATTCATCAGACTTCGTTACATTGAGAACTGACTGTACTACTAAACATCGAGAATAGGAATATTGTGATAGATTAATATATATATTCACTGAAAAAACCATAGGTTATAGACCATATATAGTTAGGAATTTGCATTTACAAAACCTTGAAAATTCACTGAAAAAACCATAGGTTAGAGACCATATATAGTTAGCTGGACATTTTATTGACATAAAACCAATGAAATTCCATATATAGTTAGTTGCACTAACTATATATCGCGCACCCGCAATCCACTGCTGATGATGTCACATATTACATCATTCATGACATGGTCAGTGACATCACTGATGACATCACTGATGACATCTCAAATGACATCACTGATGACATCACTGATGACATCTCAAATGACATCACTGATGACATCATCTAGTGTCTGTGTGTTTTTGTAAAGTTTAAATATGTTTTACATATTGAAGAATGAGTGGATGTATGGAAGACTGAGTGTGTGTGTGGCTGGCTGGGAGGTGTGTGACTCTGTGCATATCAATGTGTACTTGTATCAGTGATTGTATAAGAGAGTAAGTATGTGTTAGTATATGTGTGAAAAGTATGGTGTTCTGTGTTTAACTGTATAGATGAGGAAATCGAAGTGTGATTGATTCTTCACAGGACTGACTAGGTGTATGAGTGCATATGATAGTGTTGTAATAATGAGTGACTGTATGTATGAGTGATTGTATGGGTGAATGAGTGAATGTGTGTGTAGACGTAGGAATCAGTGAGTGCATATGTAGTAACTGGTATTGGTGTGTCATGATGTCATCAGTGATGTCATTTGAGATGTCATCAGTGATGTCATTTGAGATGTCATCAGTGATGTCATCAGTGATGTCACTGAAGTATGGTGTTCTGTGTTTAACTGTATAGATGAGGAAATGGAAGTGTGATTGATTCTTTACAGGACTGACTAGGTGTGTGAGTAACTCCATGGATGAGTGGCAGTGTGTGAGTGTCTGCATAGGTGTATGAGTGCATATGATAGTGTTGTAATAATGAGTGACTGTATGTATGAGTGATTGTATGGGTGAATGAGTGAATGTGTGTGTAGACGTAGGAATCAGTGAGTGCATATGTAGTAACTGGTATTGGTGTGTCATGATGTCATCAGTGATGTCATTTGAGATGTCATCAGTGATGTCATCAGTGATGTCATTTGAGATGTCATCAGTGATGTCATCAGTGATGTCACTGACCATGTCATGAATGATGTAATATGTGACATCATCAGCAGTGGATTGCGGGTGCGCGATATATAGTTAGTGCAACTAACTATATATGGAATTTCATTGGTTTTATGTCAATAAAATGTCCAGCTAACTATATATGGTCTCTAACCTATGGTTTTTTCTGTGAATTTTCAAGGTTTTGTAAATGCAAATTCCTAACTATATATGGTCTATAACCTATGGTTTTTTCAGTGAATTTCATTGGTTTTTTAAAAGCTAATATCTATAGCTGTAAAATATATTCTTTATTACGTGAAGTATCACGTAGCCACGTGAGACGCCTCATGACGCGTCGCATAACTGTGACGTATCGGCTCTGCAGCGCAAACAAAACCCGTAACGTAAGCGTCCCGGAGCACGCTTACAGATATATATATTTTTTTTAACCTTAATTAGACAAAATCCACACGTGCACATATCTTGAGGCCTTGCAAAGGCACATCAAACAAACAGTCCCTACAATTTTGCCAAGTTTGCTGGAAATCTATTCCCTTAATTTTTTTTTTACTGTTTCTCTTGGTTTTCCCCTTGTTACGCTTACCGGGACGCTACCCGGTACGCGAACCGGACGCTCCAAAAACACAAGATGGCGGACTCCCGTTACGCTGCCGGTTAGCTGCCCGGTTCGCGTACCAGGAAGCGCCTCTACCGCGAAAAATCGCGGGGGACTTTAATATCCCCCTCATCAATCCTAGGGGGTCAGGAGGGGTTTACCTTGCCCCCTTTCCTTCAATTCCCCCTTCTTTTTTCACCACATCTTGTCTCTCGAACCTACAGAGAGACAAGATGGCGGCCGCTCCGGACTGTTTAGAATGTTGACAGACACCGGAGAGCCAATCAGCTTCGTTTCGCGAAGTTCCGTTACGCGTCAGGTACGCGAACCGGGGCGCTAACCGGAGCGCTGTCACAGATATATATATTTTTTTAAACGTTAATTTCTCAAAATCCACTGGAGCACATATATTGAGACATAGCAAAGGCACGTCGGGCAAACCATATCTACAATTTTGCCAAGTTTCATGTAAATCTATTCAGCCGTTCGAGCTAAAAGTGAGTCCAACCGCCCTATGGAAAAATGAATGGGAAAAACGTGTTTTGGGACCCCCCTTTTTTCCCGGCCCCCCCTTGACGAAACCCCCCCAAATTTTCAAGGGCTGCTCAGAAACAAAATGTGCCATTTTCCTGAACATTTCAGCCAATTCCATCCACAAACGCCAAAGTTATTAGACATAGAATATTCAGAAATCCCATAGAGAAAAAATCCTAACTATATATACCCACTGGCTATCGCCAGTAGGTAATATACATATATAAACATATATAATCTGCATATCTATATAAATATAAATGCATGCATACATATACATATATGCATACATATGCATGTTATTTACATGAAAGTTTTAAAAACACTAATAAAAGCAAAGCTAAAAAGCCACCTCATTACAAACAGAATGGCTTTAACTTAAACGAGGGCGAGATCTATTGCATTTTCAATGCTTGTTTACTTTGGTTCTATCAAGAAGGCATTCAGATGTGTCACACATTTGCCATAAATTCTGAATGTTAGCACTCTAGTTGCTCATTAGATCACTAGAGTAAAGCTAGTGCTCACCAGGGAAGTCTGCTGCTAATCATGGTTTGCAGCCATTTTCCCGCATTTTTTATCCCACAGACTTTCAGTCCGCATACCATTATCCCGCAAGGTCATTGACCTCGCACACCATTATCCCGCATTTTTTCAAAACGCATGTGCATTTATCGCGCATGCCTTTACAAAGAATTACGTTTTAAAGGCATGTATGGTAAATGCATTTGCGTTGTGAAAACCACGATGACGAGAGAGGTAAGTGGGTTTGTGTTAATTTTTTCGTGGGTTAGTGATTGTGTAGTGTAGTGTAGTGTTGTGTAGTGTAGTGTTGTGTTAGTGTAGTGTAGAGTTGTGGTGGTTGTTTAGTGTAGGGTCATGCTGGGGGTAGTGTTTTAGGGTTTAGGGTTGTGTTGTAGTGTTTGCGTAGTGTAGGGTCATGCTGGGGGTAGTGTTTTAGGGTTTAGGGTAGTGTTGTAGTGTTTGCGTAGTGTAGGGTCATGCTGGGGGTAGTGTTTTAGGGTTTAGGGTTGTGTTGTAGTGTTTGCGTAGTGTAGGGTCATGCTGGGGCTAGTGTTTTAGGGTTTAGGTAGTGTTGTAGTGTTTGCGTAGTGTAGGGTCATGCTGGGCGTAGTGTTTTAGGGTTTAGGATAGTGTTGTAGTGTTTGCATAGTGTAGGGTCATGCTGGGGGTAGTGTTTTAGGGTTTTGGGTAGTGTTGTAGTGTTTGCGTAGTGTAGGGTCATGCTGGGGTGTATTATTTTAGGGTTTAGGGTAGTGTTGTAGTGTTTGCGTAGTGTAGGGTCATGCTGGGGGTAGTGTTTTAGGGTTTTGGGTAGTGTTGTAGTGTTTGCGTAGTGTAGGGTCATGCTGGGGCTAGTGTTTTAGGGTTTTGGGTAGTGTTGTAGTGTTTGCGTAGTGTAGGGTCATGCTGGGGTGTAGTGTTTATGGGTTTTGGGTAGTGTTGTAGTGTTTGCGTAGTGTAGGGTCATGCTGGGGTGTAGTGTTTTAGGGTTTTGGGTAGTGTTGTAGTGTTTGCGTAGTGTAGGGTCATGCTGGGGGTAGTGTTTTAGGGTTTTGGGTAGTGTTGTAGTGTTTGCGTAGTGTAGGGTCATGCTGGGGGTAGTGTTTTAGGGTTTTGGGTAGTGTTGTAGTGTTTGCGTAGTGTAGGGTCATGCTGGGGGGGTAGTGTTTTAGGGTTTTGGGTAGTGTTGTAGTGTTTGCGTAGTGTAGGGTCATGCTGGGGGTAGTGTTTTAGGGTTTTGGGTAGTGTTGTAGTGTTTGCGTAGTGTAGGGTCATGCTGGGGGTAGTGTTTTAGGGTTTAGGGTAGTGTTGTAGTGTTTGCGTAGTGTAGGGTCATGCTGGGGGTAGTGTTTTAGGGTTTAGGGTAGTGTTGTAGTGTTTGCGTAGTGTAGGGTCATGCTGGGGGTAGTGTTTTAGGGTTTAGGGTAGTGTTGTAGTGTTTGCGTAGTGTAGGGTCATGCTGGGGGTAGTGTTTTAGGGTTTAGGGTAGTGTTGTAGTGTTTGCGTAGTGTAGGGTCATGCTGGGGGTAGTGTTTTAGGGTTTAGGGTAGTGTTGAAGTGTTTGCGTAGTGTAGGGTCATGCTGGGGTGTAGTGTTTTAGGGTTTTGGGTAGTGTTGTAGTGTTTGCGTAGTGTAGGGTCATGCTGGGGGTAGTGTTTTAGGGTTTAGGGTAGTGTTGTAGTGTTTGCGTAGTGTAGGGTCATGCTGGGGTGTAGTGTTTTAGGGTTTTGGGTAGTGTTGTAGTGTTTGCGTAGTGTAGGGTCATGCTGGGGGCAGTGTTTTAGGGTTTAGGGTAGTGTTGTAGTGTTTGCGTAGTGTAGGGTCATGCTGGGGGTAGTGTTTTAGGGTTTAGGGTTGTGTTGTAGTGTTTGCGTAGTGTAGGGTCATGCTGGGGGCAGTGTTTTAGGGTTTAGGGTTGTGTTGTAGTGTTTGTGTAGTGTAGGGTCATGCTGGGGGTAGTGTTTTAGGGTTTAGGGTAGTGTTGTAGTGTTTGCGTAGTGTAGGGTCATGCTGGGGTGTAGTGTTTTAGGGTTTTGGGTAGTGTTGTAGTGTTTGCGTAGTGTAGGGTCATGCTGGGGGTAGTATTTTAGGGTTTAGGGTAGTGTTGTAGTGTTTGTGTAGTGTAGGGTCATGCTGGGGGTAGTGTTTTAGGGTTTAGGGTAGTGTTGTACTGTTTGTGTAGTGTAGGGTCATGCTGGGGGTAGTGTTTTAGGGTTTAGGGTAGTTTAGTTGGTTAGTGTATGCTAAAGGCATATTCGTTCTAAAAGTTTTCGTTATTTTAATTTGCGGCCTAATAGTACATGCGGGATTTTTTTTGCGGACGGTTGGTATGCGGGATTTCGTCATATATTCGCTAATCATACTTTCTATGGCAAAATGAACCCCCTCATTTTGTTCCTTTTTAAATTAAATGTTTTAAGAGTTACCACTTTATTCCAATCAAGATGACTTCAGGTGTGCCATACCTTTGTAATAAGTAGGACTGTTAGCACTCTAGTTGTTCTTTAGAACACTCTGGGACATTCTTTCATTGGGCTATAGTTGGGCTACATCTGGCTGATATTTGGGCTACATTTGTTTTTTTTGTCTCTGGTGGCCATCTTTGGGCTACATTGGGCTACATTGGGCTACATTGGGCTACATTGGGCTACATTTGGGCTCCAACATATATATAGCCCAATGTAGCCCAATATATATTTTTCAAAGTTAATTTTCGTAAAAACCACTGGAGCCTATATCTTGAGACATAGCAAAGGCACATCGGGCTACCAGTCCCTACAATTTTGCCAAGTTTGGTGTAAATTCATTCAGCCGTTCAGGCTAAAAGTGAGGCCAACCGCCCTATGGAAAATTGCATGGGAAAAACACGTTTTGGGACCCCCCTTTTTTCTCGGCCCCCCCTTGACGAAACCCCCCCAAATTTTCAGGAGCTGCTCAGAAACAAAATGTGCCATTTTCCTGAACATTTCAGCCAATTCCGTCCACAAACGCCAAAGTTATTAGACATAGAATTTTCAGAAATCCCATAGAGAAAAAATCCTAACTATATATACCCACTGGCTATCGCCAGTAGGTAATATACATATATAAACATATATAATCTGCATATCTATATAAATATGAATGCATGCATACATATACATATATGCATACATATGCATGTTATTTACATGAAAGTTTTAAAAACACTAATAAAAGCAAAGCTAAAAAGCCACCTCATTGCAAACAGAATGGCTTTAACTTAAACGAGGGCGAGATCTATTGCATTTTCAATGCTTGTTTACTTTGGTTCTATCAAGAAGGCATTCAGATGTGTCACACATTTGCCATAAATTCTGAATGTTAGCACTCTAGTTGCTCATTAGATCACTAGAGTAAAGCTAGTGCTCACCAGGGAAGTCTGCTGCTAATCATGGTTTGCAGCCATTTTCCCGCATTTTTTATCCCGCAGACTTTCAGTCCGCATACCATTATCCCGCAAGGTCATTGACCTCGCATACCATTATCCCGCATTTTTTCAAAACGCATGTGCATTTATCGCGCATGCCTTTACAAAGAATTACGTTTTAAAGGCATGTATGGTAAATGCATTTGCGTTGTGAAAACCACGATGACGAGAGAGATAAGTGGGTTTGTGTTAATTTTTTCGTGGGTTAGTGATTGTGTAGTGTAGTGTAGTGTTGTGTAGTGTAGTGTTGTGTTAGTGTAGTGTAGAGTTGTGGTGGTTGTTTAGTGTAGGGTCATGCTGGGGGTAGTGTTTTAGGGTTTAGGGTTGTGTTGTAGTGTTTGCGTAGTGTAGGGTCATGCTGGGGGTAGTGTTTTAGTGTTTAGGGTAGTGTTGTAGTGTTTGCGTAGTGTAGGGTCATGCTGGGGGTAGTGTTTTAAGGTTTAGGGTTGTGTTGTAGTGTTTGCGTAGTGTAGGGTCATGCTGGGGCTAGTGTTTTAGGGTTTAGGGTAGTGTTGTAGTGTTTGCGTAGTGTAGGGTCATGCTGGGCGTAGTGTTTTAGGGTTTAGGATAGTGTTGTAGTGTTTGCGTAGTGTAGGGTCATGCTGGGGGTAGTGTTTTAGGGTTTTGGGTAGTGTTGTAGTGTTTGCGTAGTGTAGGGTCATGCTGGGGTGTAGTATTTTAGGGTTTAGGGTAGTGTTGTAGTGTTTGCGTAGTGTAGGGTCATGCTGGGGGTAGTGTTTTAGGGTTTTGGGTAGTGTTGTAGTGTTTGCGTAGTGTAGGGTCATGCTGGGGTGTAGTGTTTTAGGGTTTTGGGTAGTGTTGTAGTGTTTGCGTAGTGTAGGGTCATGCTGGGGTGTAGTGTTTTAGGGTTTTGGGTAGTGTTGTAGTGTTTGCGTAGTGTAGGGTCATGCTGGGGGTAGTGTTTTAGGGTTTTGGGTAGTGTTGTAGTGTTTGCGTAGTGTAGGGTCATGCTGGGGGTAGTGTTTTAGGGTTGAGGGTAGTGTTGTAGTGTTTCCGTAGTGTAGGGTCATGCTGGGGGTAGTGTTTTAGGGTTTAGGGTAGTGTTGTAGTGTTTGCGTAGTGTAGGGTCATGCTGGGGGTAGTGTTTTAGGGTTTAGGGTAGTGTTGTAGTGTTTGCGTAGTGTAGGGTCATGCTGGGGTGTAGTGTTTTAGGGTTTTGGGTAGTGTTGTAGTGTTTGCGTAGTGTAGGGTCATGCTGGGGGTAGTGTTTTAGGGTTTAGGGTAGTGTTGTAGTGTTTGCGTAGTGTAGGGTCATGCTGGGGTGTAGTGTTTTAGGGTTTTGGGTAGTGTTGTAGTGTTTGCGTAGTGTAGGGTCATGCTGGGGGTAGTGTTTTAGGGTTTAGGGTAGTGGTGTAGTGTTTGCGTAGTGTAGGGTCATGCTGGGGGTAGTGTTTTAGGGTTTAGGGTTGTGTTGTAGTGTTTGCGTAGTGTAGGGTCATGCTGGGGGCAGTGTTTTAGGGTTTAGGGTTGTGTTGTAGTGTTTGCGTAGTGTAGGGTCATGCTGGGGGTAGTGTTTTAGGGTTTAGGGTTGTGTTGTAGTGTTTGCGTAGTGTAGGGTCATGCTGGGGGTAGTGTTTTAGTGTTTAGGGTAGTGTTGTAGTGTTTGCGTAGTGTAGGGTCATGCTGGGGGTAGTGTTTTAAGGTTTAGGGTTGTGTTGTAGTGTTTGCGTAGTGTAGGGTCATGCTGGGGCTAGTGTTTTAGGGTTTAGGGTAGTGTTGTAGTGTTTGCGTAGTGTAGGGTCATGCTGGGCGTAGTGTTTTAGGGTTTAGGGTAGTGTTGTAGTGTTTGCGTAGTGTAGGGTCATGCTGGGGGTAGTGTTTTAGGGTTTTGGGTAGTGTTGTAGTGTTTGCGTAGTGTAGGGTCATGCTGGGGTGTAGTATTTTAGGGTTTAGGGTAGTGTTGTAGTGTTTGCGTAGTGTAGGGTCATGCTGGGGGTAGTGTTTAGGGTTTTGGGTAGTGTTGTAGTGTTTGCGTAGTGTAGGGTCATGCTGGGGTGTAGTGTTTTAGGGTTTTGGGTAGTGTTGTAGTGTTTGCGTAGTGTAGGGTCATGCTGGGGGTAGTGTTTTAGGGTTTTGGGTAGTGTTGTAGTGTTTGCGTAGTGTAGGGTCATGCTGGGGGTAGTGTTTTAGGGTTTTGGGTAGTGTTGTAGTGTTTGCGTAGTGTAAGGTCATGCTGGGGGGTAGTGTTTTAGGGTTTTGGGTAGTGTTGTAGTGTTTGCGTAGTGTAGGGTCATGCTGGGGGTAGTGCTTTAGGGTTTAGGGTAGTGTTGTAGTGTTTGCGTAGTGTAGGGTCATGCTGGGGGTAGTGTTTTAGGGTTGAGGGTAGTGTTGTAGTGTTTGCGTAGTGTAGGGTCATGCTGGGGGTAGTGTTTTAGGGTTTAGGGTAGTGTTGTAGTGTTTGCGTAGTGTAGGGTCATGCTGGGGGTAGTGTTTTAGGGTTTAGGGTAGTGTTGTAGTGTTTGCGTAGTGTAGGGTCATGCTGGGGTGTAGTGTTTTAGGGTTTTGGGTAGTGTTGTAGTGTTTGCGTAGTGTAGGGTCATGCTGGGGGTAGTGTTTTAGGGTTTAGGGTAGTGTTGTAGTGTTTGCGTAGTGTAGGGTCATGCTGGGGTGTAGTGTTTTAGGGTTTTGGGTAGTGTTGTAGTGTTTGCGTAGTGTAGGGTCATGCTGGGGGTAGTGTTTTAGGGTTTAGGGTAGTGGTGTAGTGTTTGCGTAGTGTAGGGTCATGCTGGGGGTAGTGTTTTAGGGTTTAGGGTTGTGTTGTAGTGTTTGCGTAGTGTAGGGTCATGCTGGGGGCAGTGTTTTAGGGTTTAGGGTTGTGTTGTAGTGTTTGTGTAGTGTAGGGTCATGCTGGGGGTAGTGTTTTAGGGTTTAGGGTAGTGTTGTAGTGTTTGCGTAGTGTAGGGTCATGCTGGGGTGTAGTGTTTTAGGGTTTTGGGTAGTGTTGTAGTGTTTGCGTAGTGTAGGGTCATGCTGGGGGTAGTGTTTTAGGGTTTAGGGTAGTGTTGTAGTGTTTGTGTAGTGTAGGGTCATGCTGGGGGTAGTGTTTTAGGGTTTAGGGTAGTGTTGTACTGTTTGTGTAGTGTAGGGTCATGCTGGGGGTAGTGTTTTAGGGTTTAGGGTAGTTTAGTTGTTTAGTGTATGCTAAAGGCATATTCGTTCTAAAAGTTTTCATTATTTTAATTTGCGGCCTAATAGTACATGCGGGATTTTTTTTGCGGACTGATGGTATGCGGGATTTCGTCATATATTCGCTAATCATACTTTCTATGGCAAAATGAACCCCCTCATTTTGTTCCTTTTTAAATTAAATGTTTTAAGAGTTACCACTTTATTCCAATCAAGATGACTTCAGGTGTGCCATACCTTTGTAATAAGTAGGACTGTTAGCACTCTAGTTGTTCTTTAGAACACTCTGGGACATTCTGTCATTGGGCTATAGTTGGGCTACATCTGGCTGATATTTTGGCTACATTTGTTTTTTTTTTGTCTCTGGTGGCCATCTTTGGGCTACATTGGGCTACATTGGGCTACATTTGGGCTCCAACATATATATAGCCCAATGTAGCCCAATATATATTTTTCAAAGTTAATTTTCGTAAAAACCACTGGAGCCTATATCTTGAGACATAGCAAAGGCACATCGGGCTACCAGTCCCTACAATTTTGCCAAGTTTGGTGTAAATCCATTCAGCCGTTCAGGCTAAAAGTGAGGCCAACCGCCCTATGGAAAATTGCATGGGAAAAACACGTTTTGGGACCCCCCTTTTTTCTCGGCCCCCCCTTGACGAAACCCCCCCAAATTTTCAGGGGCTGCTCAGAAACAAAATGTGCCATTTTCCTGAACATTTCAGCCAATTCCGTCCACAAACGCCAAAGTTATTAGACATAGAATTTTCAGAAATCCCATAGAGAAAAAATCCTAACTATATATACCCACTGGCTATCGCCAGTAGGTAATATACATATATAAACATATATAATCTGCATATCTATATAAATATGAATGCATGCATACATATACATATATGCATACATATGCATGTTATTTACATGAAAGTTTTAAAAACACTAATAAAAGCAAAGCTAAAAAGCCACCTCATTGCAAACAGAATGGCTTTAACTTAAACGAGGGCGAGATCTATTGCATTTTCAATGCTTGTTTACTTTGGTTCTATCAAGAAGGCATTCAGATGTGTCACACATTTGCCATAAATTCTGAATGTTAGCACTCTAGTTGCTCATTAGATCACTAGAGTAAAGCTAGTGCTCACCAGGGAAGTCTGCTGCTAATCATGGTTTGCAGCCATTTTCCCGCATTTTTTATCCCGCAGACTTTCAGTCCGCATACCATTATCCCGCAAGGTCATTGACCTCGCATACCATTATCCCGCATTTTTTCAAAACGCATGTGCATTTATCGCGCATGCCTTTACAAAGAATTACGTTTTAAAGGCATGTATGGTAAATGCATTTGCGTTGTGAAAACCACGATGACGAGAGAGATAAGTGGGTTTGTGTTAATTTTTTCGTGGGTTAGTGATTGTGTAGTGTAGTGTAGTGTTGTGTAGTGTAGTGTTGTGTTAGTGTAGTGTAGAGTTGTGGTGGTTGTTTAGTGTAGGGTCATGCTGGGGGTAGTGTTTTAGGGTTTAGGGTTGTGTTGTAGTGTTTGCGTAGTGTAGGGTCATGCTGGGGGTAGTGTTTTAGTGTTTAGGGTAGTGTTGTAGTGTTTGCGTAGTGTAGGGTCATGCTGGGGGTAGTGTTTTAAGGTTTAGGGTTGTGTTGTAGTGTTTGCGTAGTGTAGGGTCATGCTGGGGCTAGTGTTTTAGGGTTTAGGGTAGTGTTGTAGTGTTTGCGTAGTGTAGGGTCATGCTGGGCGTAGTGTTTTAGGGTTTAGGATAGTGTTGTAGTGTTTGCGTAGTGTAGGGTCATGCTGGGGGTAGTGTTTTAGGGTTTTGGGTAGTGTTGTAGTGTTTGCGTAGTGTAGGGTCATGCTGGGGTGTAGTATTTTAGGGTTTAGGGTAGTGTTGTAGTGTTTGCGTAGTGTAGGGTCATGCTGGGGGTAGTGTTTTAGGGTTTTGGGTAGTGTTGTAGTGTTTGCGTAGTGTAGGGTCATGCTGGGGTGTAGTGTTTTAGGGTTTTGGGTAGTGTTGTAGTGTTTGCGTAGTGTAGGGTCATGCTGGGGTGTAGTGTTTTAGGGTTTTGGGTAGTGTTGTAGTGTTTGCGTAGTGTAGGGTCATGCTGGGGGTAGTGTTTTAGGGTTTTGGGTAGTGTTGTAGTGTTTGCGTAGTGTAGGGTCATGCTGGGGGTAGTGTTTTAGGGTTGAGGGTAGTGTTGTAGTGTTTCCGTAGTGTAGGGTCATGCTGGGGGTAGTGTTTTAGGGTTTAGGGTAGTGTTGTAGTGTTTGCGTAGTGTAGGGTCATGCTGGGGGTAGTGTTTTAGGGTTTAGGGTAGTGTTGTAGTGTTTGCGTAGTGTAGGGTCATGCTGGGGTGTAGTGTTTTAGGGTTTTGGGTAGTGTTGTAGTGTTTGCGTAGTGTAGGGTCATGCTGGGGGTAGTGTTTTAGGGTTTAGGGTAGTGTTGTAGTGTTTGCGTAGTGTAGGGTCATGCTGGGGTGTAGTGTTTTAGGGTTTTGGGTAGTGTTGTAGTGTTTGCGTAGTGTAGGGTCATGCTGGGGGTAGTGTTTTAGGGTTTAGGGTAGTGGTGTAGTGTTTGCGTAGTGTAGGGTCATGCTGGGGGTAGTGTTTTAGGGTTTAGGGTTGTGTTGTAGTGTTTGCGTAGTGTAGGGTCATGCTGGGGGCAGTGTTTTAGGGTTTAGGGTTGTGTTGTAGTGTTTGCGTAGTGTAGGGTCATGCTGGGGGTAGTGTTTTAGGGTTTAGGGTTGTGTTGTAGTGTTTGCGTAGTGTAGGGTCATGCTGGGGGTAGTGTTTTAGTGTTTAGGGTAGTGTTGTAGTGTTTGCGTAGTGTAGGGTCATGCTGGGGGTAGTGTTTTAAGGTTTAGGGTTGTGTTGTAGTGTTTGCGTAGTGTAGGGTCATGCTGGGGCTAGTGTTTTAGGGTTTAGGGTAGTGTTGTAGTGTTTGCGTAGTGTAGGGTCATGCTGGGCGTAGTGTTTTAGGGTTTAGGGTAGTGTTGTAGTGTTTGCGTAGTGTAGGGTCATGCTGGGGGTAGTGTTTTAGGGTTTTGGGTAGTGTTGTAGTGTTTGCGTAGTGTAGGGTCATGCTGGGGTGTAGTATTTTAGGGTTTAGGGTAGTGTTGTAGTGTTTGCGTAGTGTAGGGTCATGCTGGGGGTAGTGTTTAGGGTTTTGGGTAGTGTTGTAGTGTTTGCGTAGTGTAGGGTCATGCTGGGGTGTAGTGTTTTAGGGTTTTGGGTAGTGTTGTAGTGTTTGCGTAGTGTAGGGTCATGCTGGGGGTAGTGTTTTAGGGTTTTGGGTAGTGTTGTAGTGTTTGCGTAGTGTAGGGTCATGCTGGGGGTAGTGTTTTAGGGTTTTGGGTAGTGTTGTAGTGTTTGCGTAGTGTAAGGTCATGCTGGGGGGTAGTGTTTTAGGGTTTTGGGTAGTGTTGTAGTGTTTGCGTAGTGTAGGGTCATGCTGGGGGTAGTGCTTTAGGGTTTAGGGTAGTGTTGTAGTGTTTGCGTAGTGTAGGGTCATGCTGGGGGTAGTGTTTTAGGGTTGAGGGTAGTGTTGTAGTGTTTGCGTAGTGTAGGGTCATGCTGGGGGTAGTGTTTTAGGGTTTAGGGTAGTGTTGTAGTGTTTGCGTAGTGTAGGGTCATGCTGGGGGTAGTGTTTTAGGGTTTAGGGTAGTGTTGTAGTGTTTGCGTAGTGTAGGGTCATGCTGGGGTGTAGTGTTTTAGGGTTTTGGGTAGTGTTGTAGTGTTTGCGTAGTGTAGGGTCATGCTGGGGGTAGTGTTTTAGGGTTTAGGGTAGTGTTGTAGTGTTTGCGTAGTGTAGGGTCATGCTGGGGTGTAGTGTTTTAGGGTTTTGGGTAGTGTTGTAGTGTTTGCGTAGTGTAGGGTCATGCTGGGGGTAGTGTTTTAGGGTTTAGGGTAGTGGTGTAGTGTTTGCGTAGTGTAGGGTCATGCTGGGGGTAGTGTTTTAGGGTTTAGGGTTGTGTTGTAGTGTTTGCGTAGTGTAGGGTCATGCTGGGGGCAGTGTTTTAGGGTTTAGGGTTGTGTTGTAGTGTTTGTGTAGTGTAGGGTCATGCTGGGGGTAGTGTTTTAGGGTTTAGGGTAGTGTTGTAGTGTTTGCGTAGTGTAGGGTCATGCTGGGGTGTAGTGTTTTAGGGTTTTGGGTAGTGTTGTAGTGTTTGCGTAGTGTAGGGTCATGCTGGGGGTAGTGTTTTAGGGTTTAGGGTAGTGTTGTAGTGTTTGTGTAGTGTAGGGTCATGCTGGGGGTAGTGTTTTAGGGTTTAGGGTAGTGTTGTACTGTTTGTGTAGTGTAGGGTCATGCTGGGGGTAGTGTTTTAGGGTTTAGGGTAGTTTAGTTGTTTAGTGTATGCTAAAGGCATATTCGTTCTAAAAGTTTTCATTATTTTAATTTGCGGCCTAATAGTACATGCGGGATTTTTTTTGCGGACTGATGGTATGCGGGATTTCGTCATATATTCGCTAATCATACTTTCTATGGCAAAATGAACCCCCTCATTTTGTTCCTTTTTAAATTAAATGTTTTAAGAGTTACCACTTTATTCCAATCAAGATGACTTCAGGTGTGCCATACCTTTGTAATAAGTAGGACTGTTAGCACTCTAGTTGTTCTTTAGAACACTCTGGGACATTCTGTCATTGGGCTATAGTTGGGCTACATCTGGCTGATATTTTGGCTACATTTGTTTTTTTTTTGTCTCTGGTGGCCATCTTTGGGCTACATTGGGCTACATTGGGCTACATTTGGGCTCCAACATATATATAGCCCAATGTAGCCCAATATATATTTTTCAAAGTTAATTTTCGTAAAAACCACTGGAGCCTATATCTTGAGACATAGCAAAGGCACATCGGGCTACCAGTCCCTACAATTTTGCCAAGTTTGGTGTAAATCCATTCAGCCGTTCAGGCTAAAAGTGAGGCCAACCGCCCTATGGAAAATTGCATGGGAAAAACACGTTTTGGGACCCCCCTTTTTTCTCGGCCCCCCCTTGACGAAACCCCCCCAAATTTTCAGGGGCTGCTCAGAAACAAAATGTGCCATTTTCCTGAACATTTCAGCCAATTCCGTCCACAAACGCCAAAGTTATTAGACATAGAATTTTCAGAAATCCCATAGAGAAAAAATCCTAACTATATATACCCACTGGCTATCGCCAGTAGGTAATATACATATATAAACATATATAATCTGCATATCTATATAAATATAAATGCATGCATACATATACATATATGCATACATATGCATGTTATTTACATGAAAGTTTTAAAAACACTAATAAAAGCAAAGCTAAAAAGCCACCTCATTACAAACAGAATGGCTTTAACTTAAACGAGGGCGAGATCTATTGCATTTTCAATGCTTGTTTACTTTGGTTCTATCAAGAAGGCATTCAGATGTGTCACACATTTGCCATAAATTCTGAATGTTAGCACTCTAGTTGCTCATTAGATCACTGTAGTAAAGCTAGTGCTCACCAGGGAAGTCTGCTGCTAATCATGGTTTGCAGCCATTTTCCCGCATTTTTTATCCCGCAGACTTTCAGTCCGCATACCATTATCCCGCAAGGTCATTGACCTCGCATACCATTCTCCCGCATTTTTTCAAAACGCATGTGCATTTATCGCGCATGCCTTTACAAAGAATTACGTTTTAAAGGCATGTATGGTAAATGCATTTGCGTTGTGAAAACCACGATGACGAGAGAGATAAGTGGGTTTGTGTTAATTTTTTCGTGGGTTAGTGATTGTGTAGTGTAGTGTAGTGTTGTGTAGTGTAGTGTTGTGTTAGTGTAGTGTAGAGTTGTGGTGGTTGTTTAGTGTAGGGTCATGCTGGGGGTAGTGTTTTAGGGTTTAGGGTTGTGTTGTAGTGTTTGCGTAGTGTAGGGTCATGCTGGGGGTAGTGTTTTAGGGTTTAGGGTAGTGTTGTAGTGTTTGCGTAGTGTAGGGTCATGCTGGGGGTAGTGTTTTAGGGTTTAGGGTTGTGTTGTAGTGTTTGCGTAGTGTAGGGTCATGCTGGGGCTAGTGTTTTAGGGTTTAGGGTAGTGTTGTAGTGTTTGCGTAGTGTAGGGTCATGCTGGGCGTAGTGTTTTAGGGTTTAGGATAGTGTTGTAGTGTTTGCGTAGTGTAGGGTCATGCTGGGGGTAGTGTTTTAGGGTTTTGGGTAGTGTTGTAGTGTTTGCGTAGTGTAGGGTCATGCTGGGGTGTAGTATTTTAGGGTTTAGGGTAGTGTTGTAGTGTTTGCGTAGTGTAGGGTCATGCTGGGGGTAGTGTTTTAGGGTTTTGGGTAGTGTTGTAGTGTTTGCGTAGTGTAGGGTCATGCTGGGGGGTAGTGTTTTAGGGTTTTGGGTAGTGTTGTAGTGTTTGCGTAGTGTAGGGTCATGCTGGGGGTAGTGTTTTAGGGTTTTGGGTAGTGTTCTAGTGTTTGCGTAGTGTAGGGTCATGCTGGGGGTAGTGTTTTAGGGTTTAGGGTAGTGTTGTAGTGTTTGCGTAGTGTAGGGTCATGCTGGGGGTAGTGTTTTAGGGTTTAGGCTAGTTTTGTAGTGTTTGCGTAGTGTAGGGTCATGCTGGGGGTAGTGTTTTAGGGTTTAGGGTAGTGTTGTAGTGTTTGCGTAGTGTAGGGTCATGCTGGGGGTAGTGTTTTAGGGTTTAGGGTAGTGTTGTAGTGTTTGCGTAGTGTAGGGTCATGCTGGGTGTAGTGTTTTAGGGTTTTGGGTAGTGTTGTAGTGTTTGCGTAGTGTAGGGTCATGCTGGGGGTAGTGTTTTAGGGTTTAGGGTAGTGTTGTAGTGTTTGCGTAGTGTAGGGTCATGCTGGGGTGTAGTGTTTTAGGGTTTTGGGTAGTGTTGTAGTGTTTGCGTAGTGTAGGGTCATGCTGGGGGTAGTGTTTTAGGGTTTAGGGTAGTGTTGTAGTGTTTGCGTAGTGTAGGGTCATGCTGGGGGTAGTGTTTTAGGGTTTAGGGTTGTGTTGTAGTGTTTGCGTAGTGTAGGGTCATGCTGGGGGCAGTGTTTTAGGGTTTAGGGTTGTGTTGTAGTGTTTGTGTAGTGTAGGGTCATGCTGGGGGTAGTGTTTTAGGGTAGTGTTGTAGTGTTTGCGTAGTGTAGGGTCATGCTGGGGTGTAGTGTTTTAGGGTTTTGGGTAGTGTTGTAGTGTTTGCGTAGTGTAGGGTCATGCTGGGGGTAGTGTTTTAGGGTTTAGGGTAGTGTTGTAGTGTTTGTGTAGTGTAGGGTCATGCTGGGGGTAGTGTTTTAGGGTTTAGGGTAGTGTTGTACTGTTTGTGTAGTGTAGGGTCATGCTGGGGGTAGTGTTTTAGGGTTTAGGGTAGTTTAGTTGTTTAGTGTATGCTAAAGGCATATTCGTTCTAAAAGTTTTCGTTATTTTAATTTGAGGCCTAATAGTACATGCGGGATTTTTTTTGCGGACTGATGGTATGCGGGATTTCGTCATATATTCGCTAATCATACTTTCTATGGCAAAATGAACCCCCTCATTTTGTTCCTTTTTAAATTAAATGTTTTAAGAGTTACCACTTTATTCCAATCAAGATGGCTTCAGGTGTGCCATACCTTTGTAATAAGTAGGACTGTTAGCACTCTAGTTGCTCTTTAGAACACTCTGGGACATTCTGTCATTGGGCTATAGTTGGGCTACATCTGGCTGATATTTGGGCTACATTTGTTTTTTTTTGTCTCTGGTGGCCATCTTTGGGCTACATTGGGCTACATTGGGCTACATTGGGCTACATTGGGCTACATTTGGGCTCCAACATATATATAGCCCAATGTAGCCCAATATATATTTTTCAAAGTTAATTTTCGTAAAAACCACTAGAGTCTATATCTTGAGACATAGCAAAGGCACATCGGGCTACCAGTCCCTACAATTTTGCCAAGTTTGGTGTAAATCCATTCAGCCGTTCAGGCTAAAAGTGAGGCCAACCGCCCTATGGAAAATTGCATGGGAAAAACACGTTTTGGGACCCCCCTTTTTTCTCGGCCCCCCTTTGACGAAACTCCCCCAAATTTTCAGGGGCTGCTCAGAAACAAAATGTTCCATTTTCCAGAAAATTTCAGCCAATTCTGTCCTCAAACGCCAAAGTTATTCGACATAGAATTTTCAAAAATCCCATAGGAAAAAAATCCTAACTATATATACCTACTGGCTATCGCCAGTAGGTAATATATATTTTTTTATAGAAAACCTGTACATATTATCTTTTAATATATTGTCCCTCGATATTTTTTCCACAATATTAGGGTCCAATTGTGTTTTCTACTCGGTATTCAGGGTGCATACCTTGAGAGATGCCACCTGTTTCCTGCAGCTACTTTCAACTTGACTCCAACAGTGTATCACACATTATTCTTGCCTGACAGAACCTTGGGTCCCATCCTGCAAGTTTTATTTCGCCCTACAAAAGAGGCGAATTTAGAAGGTGTCTTTCTTCACCTTGCCTAATTCACTACAGCTCTCAGGCTGCCTGTGCTCACGTCAGATTGATTTATTTAATGGATAGATTTATTTTCCTTTCAGTTGATAAAGTTACAAAAAAAACGAAATTCATTAAAAGACAACCTTTACAACAAAAAAAGCAAACATTACATAATGCTAACAATTCATCACTTATAAAAACATGATAAAAGAACGTGAATTAATGAATCTCTCAACACATCTGATTTGGAGGGCATAGGGAAGATATATAACTGTAGAAACACATATCCCATTTTGACAGTAATACCTGTCCTTTATTTTCTTATATTCGAGTGCAAACCATATTTTTTATTGATGTTATCATAGACTCATGGCGGTGATTCCAAATACCATCTCTACTTATGCCAAGCTGCCGACTAAAGGCATGATAGGGCAAATACTTTCATCGTTCCATTGTTTGCAAATAAGAATTGGTGGAGAGTTTATAGCAATATGGAAAGCAGAGAACAAGATCATCACGTGGGATACATAAGGTATTGTACGATGACCAGGGTCTGGCAAGTAGGATCTCTTAAGGACTCTGAAAATGTAAAAACAATGTTTCATTCTCTCAGACGGAATGTTCAGGAACATTTCAGTATGTGATTCTGAACAAAATTCACTCAATACTCTTCAGCAAAGGAGGAATTTTCATTGCTTTTTAGAATGTACAAAGGTTGTCCTTGTACCCTGTTCTTATGCTCATTTGTAAATAGGGTTTATGAGTACGATGGAATGCCTTATGAGGGTGAATTGCTGAATATTAGGCATTCTCTTTGGTGTTCTGAACCACTGACCATCAGTCTACCCGCCTATCTGTCTGCCACTCATTGTCCATCCATCCATCCATTCATTCCTCTTTGCTGATTTTTCTTGTGTGTTACTGTATGTCTTCCCAGCTGACTGTCTGTCCATCTGTGCATCCACCCATCTATTCCTCTTTGCATCAATATTACATTTTTTTGGTCTATCTAGCCATCCATCCTTCCATCCAACCATCCATCCATTCTTGGCTTAAGTCTTTTTTAGGTGGAGCCTGAGCAAGCGCACATATGCTGCTCTGGCTATCGGCTGTATTAGAGTATGGAAGAGAAGTCCCACCCACTCTCTGGGCGTATTTGTCATTGGCTTCTGTGTTTGTCTTTCATAAATGCAGGCTTAGTACTGCCTTTTCTTCATTTGTAACCTTTCATGGCTACTGGCCCCTTTACTTTGGTTGTTACACTGTACTTGTCATTTAGTGTTGTAAGCACTATTTTCTTCATTTTCTCTTACTGCAGGCACAACGTACTTTTCAAGCATCCGAGGCAATGTATTTTTTTAACATAGCCCCTGCTTCACTGGCAGCCACACACATACCGGACACTGCTTATTTCACCATTGCTGTTCAACCTAAAAATGCTCAAATTTAAATCAGCCCATTTGTAAAATGCATCACAAGCGCCTGCGTATCTCGAGCTTCAGGAGTTTGAGGGTAATCTGAAGGTCATAACTTTAGTTTCTGCCCCCTGCCCCTCCCCGCCTCTCACTATGCAGGCTGCTGCTGCCTTTTGTGACAGTGAGACGTATTTTCACACTGCACTTTTATCAACCGTTGCACATCTCTTGGAATGTTTCATAGTGTCCGTGCATGCAGCTTTCAACTGAGAATCTTCCACATAACTTTCTCAGTACTCGAATATAATATTTCATAAACCCTGCCGCCCCTCCCCCCCAGGATGTTAATTCCCCTGTACTATAGTATATTATTGTATCGTGATGTTCACCAGCCAGTGCTGCCACTGCTTCTCTGGTCCCGTCAGTAATTCCTCATTGTAATTACTCTAGGAGGTGGTGCAGCTGTGTCTATATTCATACATCCACTACACTCCAAACCAAAACACATAGGTATAAGAAATTGTCATTGTTGGAAATGGCCCTTTTTGCAGGGTTATCCCCAAACCTTTTGCTTCTTCCTCCCTTATTTTTCCCGACCTATGGTTGTTGGCAATAGGACTCTGAGCACTTTACCACTGCTGATCAGTGCTAAAGTGAATATGCTCTCTGTGTAAATTGTTATTGTAATTGGTTATCAATGATTGGCATATTTGTATCACCAATAAGTCCCTAGTAAAGTGCACTGAGTGTGCCAGGGTTGGTGATACAAATGCTACTAGTGAGCCTGCAGCGCTGATTGTGCCACCCACATGAGTAGCCCTAAAATGGTGTCTCAGGCCTGCCACCGCAGTGCCTGTGTGCAGTCTGTGGACTGCCATGTCAACCTGGCCAGTGTCCAAACTGACCAGGCCTTACCCTTCCCTTTCTGTACACATTAGACACCCCTTTGGAAGGCCCAAGGTACCCCCCTGGGCAGGATGCAGTGTATGTGAAAGGTAGAGCGTGCACTACTGCAGGTGACGTGCTCTGGTAGTGATTTACAGCCATTTTTGTTTTTCACTAGTGTAAGGCTACCTTGCCCATAGGCTATAATGGGGAATGCTGGCTACAGTGGCTACCAGCATATCTTCCCATAGGAGCAAGGTAGGACATAAAAGTCTGGTATCCCTGAACTTAGAATTTAATAACACATCTTTTAGGAAAGGTGGTGTTTAAATGCTGTGTTTGAGGACAGCACTTTTAAAAAGTGGCTGTTCTCTTGTCTGACCTTTCTGTGTGCCTTGGCCTGTTTGTGAATTGACTGTCTGGTTTGTGAGTGACAGGGCTGTGGGATTCCAGGAGACAGAATGAGTCCGCCCAGTGGTCAATAGAGAGATCTGCATCTAGATGGGAGGGAGGAGTTGCACCTGGGACCTGAATACGACTGTGCCTGCCCCCCACAGTGCTGGCTCCACCCCTTGTGGAGCGTCTGATGTCTCTGCCCTGCACTGTGAAAGGAGAGAAGGAATCATGTCAATAAAGTGCTCCAGGACTGTGCTTTCCCTCCACAATGCTGGCTCCACCTCCTGCTGGGCGGCTGACAACCCTGCCCCTCTCTCTGAATGGAAAGGAGAGGCCAGGAAAACAAAGTGCTCAAGGAACACCCAGAACTGGTTCAGACCGGGGTCAGAGCCCTCCTGCACAAAGGGAACAAAGACTTTTAGGGGTATAAATACAGGACCCCAGACTACAGAAAATTAGATCATCCTGAAATTAAGAAGGAACCTCTGCCAAGAAGAAAGCTGGAAGACTGAAGAGGAAGGACTGTCCTGCTGTATACTTGTGGGCTGACCTGCAGTTGCTTTGCTGCCAAGGAGAGGGGAAGGACTTTGCTGTTGCTGTGTCCCCTTGCTTGAAGAGATCACCAAAGGCGTGAGTAGAGCTGGCTCCCTGTTAAGAAGTCCCAGGAACAAAAGGACTTCACCCCCAGCTTCCCCCTGAACTCTGCTGTATGAGTTCTGCCCTTCCTAGAGTGCTTGGTCCAGTTGTGGTACCTCTGGGAAGTTGTGCCTGCTGTTTGGGAAGCTGGACAAGGAGAAACTAAGACAATCTGCAAATTTTCACGCATCGCTCTCTTGCCAAGCGCATCCCTAACAGTGCGAGGAAATTCCGGCCACGCGAAGATCGAGATTGTCGACAGCGCCTGTTGCCGCTGCAAGAGCCGACGCATCCTTCGCTTACGGAACGCATCGGCCCGGTGTGGGAAGATTACTGTCACTGCGAACATCGACGCAGAGCCTGACGTCGCTGGGTCCGATCGCCGCACTGCTTGCTTGCGGACCGCATCACGTCGCTGCGAACATTGTCGCAGAGCCATCGCATCGAGGGGCCGCTAGAGGAGAAGATCGATGCTGCTCATCGCCACTGCACCTGAGATCGTCGCCGTCCCGAAGATCGTCGCATCGTTCCTTTGCGAGACGCTACCTACCGAACCTGCGCACCGGAATCCATACAAGGTATTGCATCCCTCCCCATACAGACCGGATTCGTCGCAACACGCCTGCTGTGTGCAGCAGGGCTGTTGCATCACCTCCCCAGGGTCTCAGGAGTGACGCATCACTTGCTTTTCAATGCTGCAGCTTCCATTTGGATCTTTTGTCGCATCTACAGGTACTTTGGGCTAAACGTGACGCACCTGTGTATTATTTTGACGCAAACCCTAGAACTCTTTCAAAATCATATCCTTGAACTGTGTATGTTGGATTTATGTTGTTTTGGTCTTGTGTAGTTTAGATAAAGATACTTTATTTTTCTAAACTGATGTTGAGTCCATTTGTGGTGTTTTCACTGTGTTACTGTGAGTGTTGGTACAAATACTTTACACATTTCCTTTGATAAGCCTGTCTGCTCGTGCCAAGCTACCAAGGGGGTGAGCAGGGGTTATCTAAATATTGTATCCCCCTTGCCCTGACTAGAAGCAAGGGTCCCTATTTGGACAGTGGTACCTACCTCTGCCAACTAGAGACCCCCACTTGTAACAGTCATTTACAACCCTAATAGCTCTAACTCTAAATAAATGTGAGACCTAATGCATTGCAAATGCTTGTTGGTCTGTGTTTCTGTCAGTCCTTCCGTCCGTCCATCCATCCTCTCGTCATCTTTGCATCAAAAAAAATGTTAGGGTCTGTTTATCCGTCCCTCCTTCCAACCATCCATATATTCCTCTTTGCATTAATCTTTTTTTTTTTTTTTGCATGACAGTCTGCCTACCTGACTCTGTCTCATGAATTTTTCTGTCTCCTGCTATGCAGCATGCCTGTCTCTTTCATTAACTCAAAACCATCTTACCGCTGTGGCTGGCGCTGCTAGCACATATAACTTTCTGCAGACGCTCTTGAGCCTGACTGTGGCTGAAATCCTAGCAATCCAAGGATTTGACAAGAGCTTAGATATGGATAAGTTCCAAACCTTGACAGCTGGCGCAGAAGGGAGGGGGCGATTTCCTCCCTAGTGGTAGAAGGATGCCTCGGCAGCATCAGCAACAACCGCTCTCATAAAGGAAAACAGGATCTGCCAGCCCAGGGCTTCGAAGCCCCTGTATGAATGAGCAAAGTGGAGCAGGTTATGTAAGATGACAGAATTAGATGAGGAATATAAATCCGCGTATCAGCCTATAAACATGCAGTCCGTTGATATTTGCTTAGCATCATTTGATGTACAAATATTTCGAAGCTACATTGTAAAGCCAGCCACCGATGCAGGCGTAGCACTATATGCTGTAATTGTGCACTTTGTAGTAATACATTGTAGTTTTAGCTAAAACAACAGAAACGTGAATATTTACATGCTTAACGTATTTTAATGGTTTTGCTCTTCAACCGGGGAGGATATGTCATACACCATTATATAGACTTAGGGCAAAGAATTCTGAGTATGAGCAAATTAATGGACTGTACGCCTATCTCAATATGGTACAGACCGTTTTAGCTGTGTTAAATCCATTGCCCTAATTCACAAAGAATTGTGTGCAGGAAAGTGAAAATTATATATGACAAAAATAATTTGGGACTGCAAATTCTGAATCCCTGACTCAAAGACTAAGGGTCTTGTGTATCAAAGGATTATGCCCATTCTGTGCATGTCGGGAAATACTTTGACACATGAGGGTTAAACTTTCACTTCATTTTGCAGCGGTCTGCCATTTTTTCAGATCCTTTGTGTAAGAAAATGCCCCACTTTACATGATCATCCCTATTGTTTGGATTGATACTGCTGTTTTATTTGCTTTGTACACTAAGACTCTGCTAATCAGACCCCAGGGCATGTGATCTGACCCCTAAAATACGTAAAAAGTGACTATAACCCTAACTGGCATATTTAACCTACCTATAAGTCTCTTTTATGGTAATAACTGTACCCAGGGCCAATAAGTTAAATGTCACTGGTGGCCTGCCACAGATATTGTGCTATCACTAAAGTCAAAAAGCAAAACATGACTACAGACCTGCCACAAGTGCCCTGCCTGTGCAGGTTTTAACTGCAAATGTGACCTGTCAAAATAAAATAACCTCTTTTGACACGCCTAAACCTTCCTTTTGAAAATTATTAGGTCACCCTGAAGTTAACCTTAAGTGCCCATGTATTTAAAAGTAGGACATTTCAAATGTGTATGTTAAATATGTCTTTACAAGGGAAATGTCCTGAAAGCTTTTTTCACTGTTGAAGGTTTCGCTGTTCCATAAGAACGCACTGGGATACATTATTAAAGTAAAAAAAGTTACCTCTGCCTAGCAATCAGATAAAAAAGGTAATTCTTGGACTTTTTAAAATATTTGTTACTAATCTAATTAATTTGTAACAAATAGTTTACAAAATATACTTTTAAAAAGTCAACTTTAGCTTGCATAAAGCCTCTAGAAGCCCATTTGCCTGAGCTTCCAACTATCACCCAAGACCTCAACAGCTCCTGATTAGGTGTGAATCTCTCAGATCTGAGACAAAGGGCTTGGGTGTGAGAAGATGTTCTGATCCTCTTCCATGATGACCATTTGGGAAGGGCCCAGAAACAATTATCTTCAAAGGGCCTGCCATGTCATAGGCAGGTGTAGCCCAAATCTGGCCTACCCCCTCTGTTGTCCTCCTAAGTAGCCAGGTACCAATCCCAGTGGAACAAGAGCAGAGCTGATCTGAATTCTGTTTTTGAGCGACCACATGGGAGGGTTTGCTCATTTACCATTGAGGAGAGCACTTAAACTTTCCATAGGGGAAGAAAGTCTCTGTCCTGTTGGACTTAGGGAGAGAGTGGCACTGTGGGACTTTTTGCAGCAGGGTACACAGGAACTGTGGAAAAAGGGGGTAGAGTTACTGCAGGGTACACAGGAACTGTGGAAAAAGGGGGTAGAGTTACCCTAGAGAGTGGTTTTCCTATTGGTCAGAAAGGTTCAGGAACTTACCCCTCACAGACTAGTAACAGACATAAAGGTGGCATGCCTGTGGACACACTCTAGAACACTGCTGGACATAAGGAAAACAGAAATAAGACTGCACCATTTATTGAAACAAGTGAGGAGAATCCTAAGAGGCTGGACCTGCTCCTATGTATACCCAGGAATAAGAGGTGAACTCCAAATATATATTGGATGACCTCCAGTTAAGCTACATATCCACAAAAGCTACAAGAAGTACTCTTTCTCGGAAGGTCTACTGGATGTGCCCTGAAACATACTAGTGGCTTATGTTGGAGGGAGTCCTGAAGTGTTCCTGAGATCCTGAAACAATTGCAGTGAATCAGAATGTACTGCTGCTGCCTAAACCCACAACCTGGGACTTAAAAACTTTTTTCAAACTTCTTTGCCTGGAGAACTGTTGAGAAATGGGACCAACTAGCCCGCTGACCTGCTGAGGGTGCATCACATTTGGGGCTGTCTTCACTGTAGTTTCCACTACTTTCTCCACTCAACCTCGGGACCTGTCAATGCAGAGGCCACCTTGACTCCATCCCACAGCCTCCTTATAGCTGCTGTTGATGAGGATCTAATTGACACCGAAGACCTCCAGAACATGTCCACCTGAACTCCACCTCCATCATCAGCTGAGCCCAGATTTGGCATCCATCTACTGCCTGGAACGCTGACAAATCCATTGATGAACCATAAATGTCAAGAGCTGTTTCTAAGAAAAGAAGGTAACAAATCCTTTGCCTTTATCCGTCTGGCGATAGATAACAGTAGGCCTTAATTTTTGACATTGTCCCAGTCAGGCACAACCAGTTGCCTACGGTTGGTGTTTCCAGTTTTTGCCACTATTTTTATTTGAAATTTGAAAATTCATATCTACAATCCCCTGTATTGGGTTTTTGTCATTTTGGTGTCATTTTGTTCCTTAAAATATGTTCCATATTTATATATTGGAGTGTGATTTGTATTGTGTTTTGTTTTTGATGTTTGAACTGTTCTGATACTTAGGAATACCATATACATTCTATCAAGCAAATTCTGTCATCTCTGTGCGTTAGCTTTCAGAGGGTGAGCTTAGTTTCAAGTTACTGAAACCTTGACTGGAGCTAACAGTAATAGTGACATTATTACTTGAGGTGCACCATTATTTACATCAACCAATAATCCACTTTTTCACACTCTAAAATCATTAGGGTCAACATTAGGGGTGGAGCAAAAAGCACTCTAGCTTCACCAATGTTCAGTAGAAGACGAGAACCCCAAAACTGCTACATTTCTGGGCATCGGCATAGCTCTCCTCATCCTTCACTACCAACAAGACAATTTGGTGCAATATGGTGCTCTTGAGTGGCCTCTTGTGATAGAGTAAGGATGGTAAGGCAGCTGTCTACAGTGGCCTTACTGTAACACTGTTTGTACACACAGGTAGAATCTGATCATGGATTTGCACATAACTTCCAGCCAATGAATCACGGTTGTACACACATTTCCAGCGTGGGAAAGGTAAGAGAATATCCGTTCATTTAACCACAATGTTGGGAAACGTGTCTCTCGTCAGGGAAAATTCATTCTTTCTCTGGAGAAGATTAAATAGTGCATTGTCAAATGCACAATTCCATATGACCTACTCCTTATACTCTTGCACTAATTGAAAATCTACATGAATAAATATTGCCACCTTCGAATCCTGAAAATCTAAGTCAATGGTAGATTAGTGCGATTATTCTCAGAATTGTTTGTGAATCCCATATAATGTCAAAGAACTCTGACAGTGATTTTAATGACTTTTCGAATGTATACATGTGGAATCAGACCTAAAGATTGTAATTGATGGAATTAAACCTCATTTACATTTACAACATTTATTTTTGGCCCAAGCAGCTTTTCTATATTGTAAAAAAAAAATGTGAATTTAACCCAATTGGATTGTGAACACCCTGTCTTATTGCTTATTACCATAGTGCAATAGTGGTAATGGGTGAAAAACTTAACTCCAAACTGTGTACTCAAAGAAATATATTTTATACATTTCATTTGAAAAGAAACGCTGCAGATATGGCTTTCCATTCACTTGAAAAAAAAACATAATAAGCTTCCAAGCATCCAGTACCAAAAACTCTACATGAATAAATTCATCACCGTTTGCATGGGAACCAGCCTTTACAATGAAGTCTTTTCCATGCAATACTTTATTACCACACAAAAAGTACCATGAAGGTAAGTATTTGTATCTTTATTGAACATGCCTTTACCACCAGAAGTTTAGTTTTCAAATAAATGCTTACATATGTTTTGAAAAGAATATAGATTTAGGTGCGGCAGTGGTAATGGGAGGTAAAGGGAATTTTAGGGGTGGGCAGTGGCAAAGGGAGTTAAGGGTAATTTTAGGGTTTTGGGTGGGCAGTGTTAAAGGGAGCTAAGGGTAATTGTAGGGTTTAGGAGTGGGCAGTGGTAATGGGAGAAAATGGACATTTTACATTTAGGGAGGTAAGGGTAATTTTAAGGTTTTGGCATAGGCAGTGGTATAGGGAAGAATCATTTTAGAGGTTTAGGGTGGAAAGTGCTAAAGTAAGGTAAACATAATTTCAGTGGTTTAGAGGTGGGCAATGCTTAAGGAAGGTAGGGGTAATTTTAATGTTTGGGGTGGGCAAGGGTAACGGAACATAAGAGTAATTTTGGGGCTAAGGGGTGGGCAGTGGTACAGAGAGGAAGGGTGATTTTAGAGTTTAGCACTGGACAGTAGTAAAGGGTAATTATAGGGTTATGGGGTAGGTAGTAGTAAAGGAAGTTTAAGAGTAATATATATATATGAAGCTCCACTCTCTCTTCATCATGGCTTCCGCCTTCTATGTATAGAGAAAGGTTTACACCGAAACGCGTCTGTTTAGTTTGTGCTCAGTTGCTGCAATAAATTAACGGTGACAAGCCCCCGCGAGTGCGTGTCTTTCCTGACAAAAGCCGTGGTGGAGAGAGAGTGGATCTTCATATTTTGATGCGGGAGCACCCCCGCATGAACTTGCACCTGCCTGGGAGTGCACCACATGGTTAAAGGTGCTGTGGAGCATATATATTTGTGACTTTGGCCCGACCTATCAGAATCGCCATTCAAGGCAGGGTGACTGAAGGCAAATAAAAGGAACTGTTGCAAGTTTGTGGTGAGAGCTGGCATTTGAAAAAGGCAAAATGCCCAAATGCGTCATGCCAAGGCTCGTTAAATAAAGTTCCCTCCTGCAGTACTCCATGGTGTCCCTCCGGTTCTTTTCAGCTTAAGGATCTTTCCTGGCATATGGTACGCGCAAGCCCAGGGCGCACAAAGGAGGAGACCCGTCTCAGCAAGAGGTCAGAGTCAGCCGGGCAGCTTCGGCAACTCTCACATTTTTCCATGGTATGGAAAGGCTCTGACCCCCCCCCCCCCACCCGCCTTCAACATTTGTGCCACTGCAGATTGCAGATTGTGACTTCACGAAGGATGGCCGGTTCATTGTTTCCGTGTTTTCCAGGCCATCGTAGGAGCGGGACTGTGCGGTTTGAGGCGTTTTGGGGTCTCGGGAGGGTTATTTGTTTTGTTAACCTTGACTGCCACAGTCCCAATCAGCGCTCTCAAGTATCCTGATGATAATGGACTACTCCATTGCCAGGCAAAATAACTTACCTTACATGCGGTGGGAAGTGCATGTTGGGATCTGTAGTTCACTACACGGACTACAGATCTATTTGTGACTTTGGCCCGACCTATCAGAATCGCCATTCAAGGCGGGGCGACTGAAGGCAAATAAAAGGAACTGTTGCAAGTTTATGGGGAGAGCTGGCATTTGAAAAAGGCAAAATGCCGAAACGCGGCATGCCAAGGCTCGTTAAATAAAGTTCCCTCCTGCAGTACCCCATGGTGTCCCTCTGGTTCTTTTCAGCTTAAGGATCTTTCGTGGCATATATATATATATATATATATATATATATATATATATATATATATATGTATATATGTAGAAAAAATCCTCAAATAAGCGTGCTCTCAGGAAAACAACACACAGCAACTCGCTAAAAAACGACAATGTGATTGGTGACAGCATCCCAGAGAGACAGAGCATAACCTATAGGAGAGGCAGAAATATCAGGGACATGCTCGTACACAGTGACATTACAGTTAATCCTCCTACTAATATGCATGGCCTTGAAGGCTTTTATCCTTTCCGGCCACTGTTAGGCCTGTGCCTACAGCAAAAGTTGTAAACAGGTTAAGTACAATGGAGTAGAGAAGACCATTACCCAATTTCTTACCTGTAGTTCCACATTTGTGATCTACGCCATCATATGTACCTGCAACAAGTGGTACATTGGTAGCGCCACATGTATGGCTAAGAAACGCATTTTGGAACTCACACGGGCCATTAACAACTACGACCCCAAATACCCTGTTGCTTGCCTCTTTAGAGAAAGACATTTCCCAAACATTAGGGACCTCAGTTACATCATCCTCGAACAAATTGTCAAAAACGCTAGGGGAGGTAACAGAGTCCTTAAGTTGAGACAAAGAGAGTCCAAACTGATAATTGATTTTCAAACTAAAAGCACAGGGGTCTGAACCAGGAGGAAGAATTATCAGTCCACCTGAAAATGTAAAAATTTAATTGTTGCCTATTTTTTTGCCTGCATCTTCATCCTATCCTTGTATTATGTTTAGTAGTTCTGTGCCCTAGAATTTTTCAAAGTATGTATTTATGGCATCTGTAGTAGCTGCTTTTTTAACTTTTGTTCTTTCTTTTCTTTTTTCAGGAGGAAAGGAAGGAGCCCTAGTCACCAGCACTTATCTTCACGGGCTTCCTAACCTTTCTCTTCTTCTTTTCGAGCACCAGGATGCTATTTCGCAGTCACTATGTGCCACAATACAACAAGGGTAACCTCACTCGTTATAGACTTACTTTTTGACCTTACGCCATCCCTGGCACTTTTCACCAAGCTGAGACATTTTGGCCACTTGGCAATACTTTAGCTTTGATGTAGGTGCTCATATTGGGATAGGCACTTGCTCTATCCGTAGGTGTTTTTCCCATCTTGCTGGTGTAGTTTCCAGGGACACCCTTGCTTTATTTCTAGCAAGCAATGGGAATCTGTATATTGTAACGTATTGATGGGCTACCATACCGGACATAAGTTCCCACCCGTTTCATTTGCATTATATCATTTTGCACATAACTTTATTGTCCCTACACACATACGCGAGATGCGTTTCACTCAATAGGTATGCACCACTAAGCTTGTGGCCTGACACATTATCACGTGTCAGACATAGTAACTGGCGCTGCATGTTCACAATAGAACTTTATTGGCCACTGTGGCTACACCGTGTGCTAGGTTATGTATAGCCACGGATCATCTGATTTTCGTACGCATGATTTGCTACGATACTTGCGTCTCAGATTATATGACTATTTTTTCAAGTTGCAGATACAAAACTTTCGGCATGTAATCATGACGATAGCGAAAAAATTGGTTATATAATTGTTTAAAACAGGATGTGATTACAATTGCTGTTTATTGTAAATACCATTTTCTGCACATCTATGTTGCGTTCCTGGGCTTCCAACATGTTTATTTGCATTTTAACTTTCAGAGACATGTGAGTCCTATTTCGATGTTTATGATTACCTGATGTATTTATTGTTTGGCATGGCGACTTCCATATTCACGTGATCAAGCCTTTTTTGGAGGTGAAACGCGTTGTGAATAAACAACAGGACACCCTTACAAGTTGCTGTGTGTTGTTTTCCTGAGAGCACGCTTATTTGAGGATTTTTTCTACAAGAAATTGCCGGTTCACTCCGCAGGCGTGTGTGCCACTCTTCATGGGTCCGGGAGGTCTGGAAGGAGTTTCTTTTTACGTTATATATATACCGCGAACACAGGCACTCGTGAACAAGGGAGTGTTCCTGAAACGCGTTGAGTGCTACTTGCCATTAGACCCGAGTGAAATAAAACGGAGGTTTATTGCAGCAGATCTTGTGTCCGTGATTGCTGTCCTGGTTGGAGTGTGTGACGGCTTTGGCGTATATATATATATATATATATATATATATACATATATATTTATATACTGCATGCTGCAGCTTAAAGGTTTAAACGATTATGGTTTTAAAAACATCACTAGTTCAACGGCTTCATCACTGAATATTATTCAAATGTACGTTATTTTCAAGCATATGGTGCTTAGGTTTACGCAACAATATGGTTTAATTTTTTCCTTTTTATTTTTGTGCCACATGCTTTCAATAAAATCATAAACAAAACAAAAATAATCAAACCAACTTTTCAATGCCACACCTTTTTGCCACTGCTTGTTTTTATTAAGTGGCTATGTGCTCTAAAAACTGCCTCGTGCTGTCAAGTGTATAGCCTAGTTGAAAACCTTAAGATGAACAAAATATCAATTACCAAAACAAGAGAACATCTGGTCTAAATTGTGAACAATGTGTGACTATAAAAATGATTTTTTGCATGTTTGTGCTTCCATTTTCATGTGTGCAGAATGTATTTGCCTAATCATCAGTTGATTCAAATTATTTCAGAAATGAATATTAAGGGCCCGATTACAATGAGGCTCAGAAAGCCTCTGACCGTAGATCAAAGGTTTTTCGAGCCTCAATGCGGTTTCTCTACCGACCGCCTAATTACAATCTAGGCAGTCGAAAGTGATACTGGCCAGTTATTCCGGTTGGATTCCCTCTGGCTCAAGGAGCCTGTTGGCCAGTCGGAGACCAGCACGTAATCCCAATTGACTGTACTTCTACAGTTGGGATTATGATGCCGGTTTCCGACAGGCTTTCCATGTCGGGCTTTCCGACCTGGAAAGTATGTCGGTAAAGCAACATTGTGCGCCTTGCAGCCTTCGGTTGAGGTCTGAGGGGGCATTGTGAGGTGCCTGCCATACGGTGCAGGGATTCACACAAACTCCCATTTTTCTATGGGAGCTTGTGCTGTGACCAGTTTATGGCCGCAGCACGAGCTCCCATGGGGAAATGGGAGTATGCGACCGCACCATTGTGCAGTCGCATTATAATTGCGGTGTCAGGACCGCCAACCAGAGGTCAGTTAGTCCTGAGACCACAACGGTGTCGGTGGGAGGCAAATCATCCCGACATCGTAATAAGGTCCTAATCAGTCAGTTTGTATTTAGTGAACTTGTTTCTAACTGATAATATGGGCAAACATGTGTTGATTCAATTTATTGCAGTTTTTTCAAGCACATAAAATTGTGACTGTTGCCATTTTGGATAATAAGTAATATTTTAAATTCATATCTGCATTGTAAAAACGATCCTGGACTCTGTTACATTTATAATTTTATCTGATAGAAAAGTACTGCTTTGAAACAGCGAAAAATATGTTTCCGCCATGGGGCTATTTGAGAACAACTTTATAAAGTGTGCACTTGTAGGCCCATCATTGTTAATCACAAAGAAACCGTGTGCTCAAATTCATGATTTGAAATACTAATCCTAGAAATGTGGCTACATACGTGCCCGGGACAACATGCCTGCAAACCGAAATTTGCACAGGTACGCCCATTGTTCATTGTAGGGTCTCCACATTTTTTTGAAACCCTACACTTCATTTGTTGAGCACTTCCTGTTTTGCATCTGAAAATCTAGGGAAGGAAGATTTGCCTCCATAATTTGACAAACATGTTTTTCTCCTTTGCAGCTCCTCTCTAATTCCATATCTGAAAAAAGACGACAACTGCATGGCAATCTTTTAGATATTGTTATTCGAGGCCAGACACAAAAGAGAAGACCCGGGAAGAGCAGACACAACCAAAAGCTGATTGCTCAGCTTTGCCCCATATTTTTAGCACCAGCATTAAATGATTTGGAGACAGTTTTAACTAAAAGCCGCAAATTCCACTGTAATGCACTTTCGTTTTAAGAGGATATCCCATCTTCGAAGCTGTGCTGACCAATCCTCTGTTTAAAAGCAACCAGGTTTATTAATAGATTAGAGCAGATTAGAGCGAGAGTATGGAATACTTGAACATCAGCAAGAAAAGACTTTTGCTTTTAGATCACAACACCAGATCCATGTAAAAGGCGCGAGAGCAGAAATAGACTGAAAAAGGCCGCAGAATTCCACTGTAAGTATAAAGACACAACTGAGAAATATTTTGAAGGAGAGGTTTATATATGTGAACAAGTACACTCAGGTCAGTCCACAAGGCTCTTTATTATAACAACCTCCATTTTATGATTGAAAACACATGATCTACATATGTGCACTTTCCATATCAATTGGAAACCTTGAAACATACGAAGAGCATAGCCTTGAAGTTACATTTGATCAATGTGCATTCTCAGGGGATCATCAAGGGAGGGGGAGAAGAAAAACATTGCAAATGAACACCGGCACTGTAGAAAATAAATTTCCCACACTGTACATCCACCTCGTAAAATAACAGGTATAATTTTAGAGAGAATATATTTAGTGGGTGTGCAAGGTTTGCCAGTAGCACATTAACCCCTCCCATGCTCGTGACGGAACCGTTCCGTCACGAGCCTCGGGTGGGCTGTGCTGGTGACGGAACGGTTCCGTCACGGCCCGGCCGCCGCCCCTGATTTCGCGCCTGCGCGGCGCGTTCTATTGAGCGGGCGGGCCGTGACGGAACCGTTCTGTCACAAGCACAGCTCACCCACGTGCCGTGACGGAGCGGTTCCGTCACGAGCACGGGACCGCCGCGCCGCCGCCGAGCCCCCTTAGCGCTGCGGCGGAATAGCCGCCGGAGCGAAGGGGTTAACAAGCACTGAGGCATAAGGCATCGCATTATGCCTAATAAAGTAAAGAGAAGACTGCAATTGTGCTAAATAGCAAGATTTAGAAAGAGGAAAAAGTAATTCCTTCTCCATTTTACAAACCGACAAGGTGCATTTGTCTCTGGAACCTGATGCATAATTTTATCATAATTTTGAAAGAAGTTAAAAATAATTCTTCAATCAGGCAGCTCTCTCTAATAAATCATAGAGTGATTAAGCTCGAGATTGCTAGAACAGAGCAATTATTGTAGTCTAACCTAATTATGGCCTCATGTTTTTTATTTTGTGAGATAACACAGCAAACAGTAAATGTCCATATTGCCTATTCTTGTAACATCTGTGTGCAGTGAAACCTTCCCATTTCAAGTTCTGCATCATAGGATGAGAAGTAAAGAAGAATACGGAGTGTTTCCAACAGTCAAAGCTGCAAAACTTAGAACATGCAGTATTTTCTTTTCATAAATTCCAGGAGTTTTCCTCTGACAAAGTGACAGCATTACCAAAACAGTTGTAATCTCTTTTAGGGCACACCTTAATTTTTGCACCCCATCTGGGATACCCAGCTAACTGAAATGATTTCTGTAACTTTAAGGTCTTATTCGTCTAGACTTAATAATTTATACTACAAGACACTGCACCATAAAGACAATTATCAATTCAATTCAATATAAGCTTTATTCGGTATGTACAGACAACCATAAAAGCAGTTACAGATTTGAAATACAATTCTAAAAACATTTCCAGCCATGCATGAGATATTCCATTTCAAAGTATGTGTCAATCAATTATCAGAGGACAATGCCTTTTCTTATATTAATTGCTTTTAAAATATATAAAGCAAAATAAAAACATATCCCAGGATCATTAAGTGCAACAAGTAGTTTGATAGCAGGATGTGTCCTCACATTATATGTTATAAAAAGTGGTTTCAAATAATAACGCCTAAAATACAGGTATAATTCACAAAAGAACATAAAGTGCATTGTGCTTTCCTTGGATTGCTTGTTACAGGGGCAGAATCTAGGGGAGACATTTTCATTGCAGGTAAAGCGACTAGATGATGTACTATTCCTAGTTTCAACCTAATTGATACAACATGGCGTGAAGGCTTAGTCACTAGAGTCAGGTAATCTTGAATTCCCTTGCTAGATTCAATTGTTTGGTAAAATATAAAAGTAGATTGCTTCCCTACCACTCTCATACGAGTCTCTGTTTTGTAAGCCAAAAATTAATCCTTAATTTCTTGTTTAGTTAACGTTATCTAATGTCCCGGGTTTACATGAATTTGTAACTTAAATAATTTACTATATATATATGACTAATGTATTTTAACCATGGAATATGTGATTTTTTATCCAGGAGTATTCAATCCTTGATAATGAATTTAGTAAAATTAGTTTAGTCTTTGGCCCAAATAGATCTCAATAACAGCAACGGCCGCATACCAATCAGATTGGTTAGGTATATTAGTCCTACTTCTTGGTCTATTACTTCAGTAGATGCTGAAGGGGGTAAACTTAAGAGGCGTTTTAAAAAATAATGTTCTTCTTGCTGCAGGGTCTGGGTACAGTTATGTCCCCACACCCGAGCACCATATAGGGCGGAAGCAACACATCTAGCCTTATATATTGCTAACATTTCCTTTACATGGCGATTTCCTAGTTGTGATGCAAATCTAAAAACCCCATGTGCACTCCTAGTCATCTTAGTTCGGAGATTTTTTAATTCATAAGTCCAATTCCCATTGCCCGAATAGGTTACTGCCAAGTAACAAAACGTGGCACATAAGGGCAGCATTCAGGTGGTAAGTTTAGAGATACATCAACTCCTCCCTCATATGCCACATTATCTCATATCTTGGAATATTTTATGGGGGGATATTCCAGGTCCCTTTGAACTTGCTGAAATTGGTTTGTCAGGCCTGCTGTCTTAGGGTAATATTATTTGCTTGCTTAGTTATCCCATTATTACAACCTGCATTTACTGGATCGTTAAATCCCCCGCTAGTTCTCTACTTGTCACCTTACTTATTACCTTATCTTAGGGAACAATTACATGTGGCAGCAGCTCAATTGACCACCCCCTTGTTGGATACTTCCCCTACCTGGTATTAATACTGATATTCCTAAGTGAGCCACTAATCTTAGCCATGTCCTTGGACAGTTTATCAAGTTTTTCACGGATCGGATTTAACAACTCCTCTATTTTTACTACTATAATGGTTACAATTTGTGCAGTTTGTATATTTAAGGAGGTGTCTTGGTCAGTTATGCTCCTACAGGCTGGGTCTGTGGGCCTCTGGTTGGATCCTTTCTTGCCTTTGTTACTGCCCACCATTACTTGCTGCTTCTTGCACCCTCTCTTTCTATTTGGGGTTGGTTATCCATCAGGTGAATGAATGCATGGGGGGCTAATTTTTGTATTAAGCTCTAGGTTTATTGATCCTTGAGAGACCCCAGAAGCCCTTTGGTTCTCACTATGAGTTATTCCTGCAATTGCGCATGCCCTTCTGTTACCAGCATGCTGCTATCGCCTACTTGCCCTCCCGCTGCCATACGTGGTCCAAACGATAGGCGGCGTTCTGTCCTATCTATTTCATCTGTGATCGCACCAACCACTCGTAACAATAAGGTACCAATAAGATAGTTGTGCATGGGAAGTCGGTTACAGAGTTTTAGTCTGATGCCCTACGCTTAACCATTTCTATCCCTTAGCAAGTATATTATATCCAACCTTAAAAAACCTTAAAAAGAGGGGGGCAGACTAATAGATTCTGTAGTATGAAATACTATAAAAAGCAAGCATACAAAATAGAAAACCTAATACAATTACACAATTAATAAAATCAGAGCTACCTCAGTCAGACATTAAAAATTTACAATAAAAAGTACTATGATATTAGGAAAAAATCTGGATAATGTCAAATAAAAAGAGGCAAAGGTGACCCAAGGTTAGATGTTATAAATGATACCTCCCAAGTGCCTGCCCCTTGTTTGGTGGAGCACAAAATATCTGGTCCAGCAGAAAAAAGAGTTCTGTCCTACTTAATTTAGTTTCCTTTTTCTTTAGGCGCTGGTGACTTCCAACATTATTCTAATGGCGAGCAGTCCACTGAAGGGGCTAAAAGCTATAGGCTCTAACCACATTATAGGTTGGCACTAGAGGTCCACCCCTTCTTGTCAACAATAGCCACCACAACATATTGCCAGGTCTCATGGCATAGATATGAAAAAGGAGTAAAAATGGAGCAGGAGTCAGAGGACCAAAGGGGGTGGCCCAGCCCAGCCTCCTCCGGGCTCTGACGGGTGCAGAAGGGCACGCCTTTGGCCCTGGCTTCACCTGGGCGTGGCCCAGGTGCATCTCATGCCACGGGAGATGAGGCAGCGCTTTAAGCGTGATGTGGGCACCTTTCCCTTGTCAGCGGGAAACAGGCAAGTTGCACCCTGGGATTTGTTGTCCCACAAGGGTATTTTCATCAGGCAGGCAGCGGTGAAGCGGCAAGTGTGGCAGCCTGGAACTAGAGTCCCACCAGACAGAACAGGGCAGATGAGTGGTGCCCCCAGCAAGACCGGCAAAGAGTGTCCCCAGTTCTCATTCAGCATGTTCAGAAATCATGTGAACGGTCTGTGTAATTTGATCTTCAGCAGGCCTTCTTTTTACAAAACACTGATTTTCTCTTAGGCATTTTGAATGTATAGATCTAAGTAGTGGTCAGAATGAGGTTACTGAACAGAGCACGAGTAGCCTGTTTATTCAGTAAGTCAATTTAGAATGTGCAGGAAAAATCTCAAATAACTTATTGTCGATTGTTTACCGCACTAGGTTAGCTCACTGGCATTAAGAACATGGGTCTCGCACACTGTGGTAGTGTAAGGTCAAAGAGGAGGAAAGAACTGCTGTTGAAATTCAATGCATATATGGCATTATGGATTTGAGAGAAAAAGGATGATTTGCCTGGACAGCTGAAAGCAGGAGAGACCAATAAACTGTTTTGTTCTTTGAAAATTGAAATCCATAAAGAATGTCCTGGCAAGGTCAAGGTTTTCTGCCCTTCAATGTTGAGAAAGGAGAGGAAACATGCCCAAAATTGCTGCATATGCAAGAAAAATGTATCTCCATTTGAAAATATATTTTCCTTGTGGAGAAACAAAATCAAATGTAAATGTGAAATTGATATTTGGGTTTAATTTACACAATTACAATTCTACACTGCAGATGCAAAGATGAAAGCAAACCTATACATTTCCTTGAGTATTACTGAAATTCATTATGAATCCAAATGTGTCATGTATTTCATCCATACACAGGTGAGACTGAAGTGTTAGAATCGTTACAACAGTGGTTCTGTGTGGTAATGAACGTGGCAATGGCACACATATTTGTGGATTTTCGTCACCTTAATAGGAATTTAGGAATGGACAGACATTCTCTCCCCAAATTTTGGAAAACAACGGCAATTACTGGATGGTGAAAGCCTGTATATTGTCATGGATTTCTCATCAGCATATTATGTGGTAAAGTGTCTTGACAGGTGTTGTCCTTTGACTGCTTTCATAAAACTGTTGGAAGCTTTCCAGTTTGTTAAGATGTCATTTGGTGCGGCTTCTGCAGCAGACATTTTCCACTATTATCTTTAGGAATGTTTTAAAAGGAGTGGTCAAAGTAATGCTTTTCGTGATCATATTGCTGTATGTCTATGGTTTGCATGAACATGATGAAAGTTCTGAGAGAAGCATATGGGAAGCAAAGGTTGAATAGCATTACAAAGAAGGAAAAACACGAATTTAGAGTGAGCATAATGAGCTATTTTGGACCTGTCATATCGAGTGAAAGAACTAAGCTACATCTGACATTGATGCAATGGAGAAGATAACTAATCCCAAAAACAAAGCTGATGCAAGATCATGGCGGTGGCTAGCTAAATGTTATACACATTTTGTGTAGGTCTATGCAAAGATAGCAGATTTACTGAAAATATTTTAAAAGAAAGGTAAGGAGCTTCCAATTAAACATTTGGGAAAGTGTAAGTGTAGAATACTCCCTTAGGGAAATAATATTGCTAAAAAGTATTATCACTGATCCAAGTTTGAAGAGCCTCGGTGCAGTATTATCTCGATTTAACAATACAAAGATGTTAGAACTGGGGGTCTCTAGTTGGCAGAGATAGGTACCACTGTCCAAATAGGGACCCTTGTTTCTAGTCAGGGTAAGGAGGAACCACTCTTCAGATAACCCCTGCTCACCCCCTTGGTAGCTTGGCACGAGCAGACAGGCATTTCAAAGGCAATGTGCTAAGTATTTGTACCAACACTCACAGTAACACAGTAAAAACACCGTGTTGGAACTGGCCCTTCTTGCAGGGTCATCCTCAAACTTTTTGCTTCTTCCTCCCTTATTTTTCCTGACCCGTGGCTGTTGGCAATAGGACTCTGCGCACTTTACCACTGCTGATCAGTGCTAAAGTGCATATGCTCTCTGTGTAAATTGTTATTCTGATTGAATATACCTGTTTGGCATATTTGTATCACCATGAAGTCCCTAGTAAAGTGCACTGGGTGTGCCAGGGCTGGTGATGACAAATGCTACTAGTGGGCCTGCAGCACTGATTGTGCCACCCACAGGAGTAGCTCTAAAATGGTGTCTCAGGCCTGCCACTGCAGTGCTATGGGCAGTTTAGAACTGCCGTGTCCTCCTGGTCAGTGTCCCCACTGACCAGGCCTAACCCTTCCCTTTTCATGCACATCAGCCACCCCTAAGGAAGGCCCAAGGTACCCCCCTGGGCAGGGTGCAGTGTATGTAAAAGGTAGAGCATGTACTAGTGCAGGTGACATGCTCTGGTAGTGAATGGCAGCCATTTTCGTTTTCACTACTGTAAGGCTATCTTGCTCCATAGGTTAACATGGGGGATGCTGGCTACAGTGGTTAACAGCATTTCTTCCCATAGTAACAAGATAGGACATAAGTATCTAGTATCCCTGAACTCAGAATTTAATAACACATCTTTTGGGAAAAGTTGTTTTTAAATCCTGTATTTGAGAACAACACTTTTAGAAAGTTGCTGTTCTCTTGTATGACCCTTCTGTGTGCCTGGGCCTGTTTGTGTATTGACTGTCTGGTTTGAGAGTGACAGGGGCTGGGGAATTCCCCAGGAGGGAATTCCCCTGGATGAGTCAGCACTAGGCTGAATGACTGCATTTGCAACTGGAGTAGTGGGAGGAGTTAGCACCTGGGCTGAATAGGGCTGTGCCTGCCTTCCACAATGCTGGCTCCACCCCCCTGCTGGGCGGCTGAGGACCCTGCCCCTCACTCTGAAAGGAAGTCAGAAGCCAGCAAAACAAAGTACTCAGGAAACACCCAGAACTGGTTCAGACCGGGCTCAGGGCCCACATGCACAGAGAGAACAAAGACTTTAGGGGTATAAGTACAGGACCCCTGACAACAGAAAATTAGATCATCCTGGAAATCAAGAAGGAACCTCTGCCAAGGAGAAAGCTGAAACTGAAGAAGGAAGATTGTCCTGCTGTTGCTCTGCTGAACTGACCTGTTGCTTTGCTACCAAGGAGAGGGGAAGGACTTTGCTTTGTGCTATGTCCCCTTGCTTGAAGGAATCTCCAAGGGCCTGAGAAGAGCTGGCTCCCTGTTTTGAAGTCCCAGGAACAAAAGGACTTCACCCCCAGCTTCCCCGAACTCTGCTGAGAGAGTTCTGTCCTTCCTAGAGTGCTTGATCCAGTTGTGGGGCCTCTGGAAGTTGTACCTGAGCTGGGAAGCTTGAAACTAAGCTTGAGTGACTTTTGAACTTGAAAAGTGTCGCATCGCTCGCTTGCGGAGCGCATCCCCGACAGTGCGAGAAGTTTCCCGCCGCTACGGAGGTCGAGATCGTCGCAGCGCCTGACGCCGCTGCCAGAGACGTCGCATCCTTCGTTTGCGGGACGCACCAGACCGGTGCGGGAGAATCTAACATCGCTGCGAGTATCGTCGCAGAGCCTGTCGTCGCTGGGTGAGAACGCCGCACCGCTTGCTTGGGGACCGCATCACGTCGCTGCGAGCATCGTCGCAGAATCAACGCATCGAGGAGCTGCGAGAGAGAGGATCCCCGCTGGACCGCGCATCGTCGCCCCGGAGATCGTCGCAGCCCCTACGAGATCGTCGCATCGTGCCTTTGCGAGAACAGACTTCCTACGGAACCTACGCATCGGAATCCATACAAGTGGCCTTCCTCCCCATACAGACCGGATTCGTCGCAACACGCCCGCTGCTGCAGCGGGGCTGTCGCATCACCTCCCCAGGGTCTCAGGAGCAACGCATCGCTTGTTTTCTACCGCACCAGCTTCTGCTTTTGGAACTTTGTTGCAACTAAAAAGTACTGTGAGTGAACGTGACGCAACTGTGAACTTTTCACGCATCAGTAGAGAATTCTATCGCAATGTAGAGAATTCTAACGCAACCTTAAGAACTCTTTTTGAAACCATATTCTTGAACTGTGTATGTTGGATTTTTGTCGTTTTGGTCTTGTGTAGTTTAGATTAAAAATACCTTTATTTTTCTAAACTGTTGTGGAGTCAGTTTGTGGTGTTTTCACTGTGTTACTGTGAGTGTTGGTACAAATACTTTACGCATTGCCTCTGGTTAGCCTAGACTGCTCGTGCCAAGCTACCTAGAGGGTGAGCAGGGGTTATCTTAGAGGGTTATCTCCTTGCCCTGACTATAAGCAAGGGTCCCTATTTGGACAGTGGTACCTACCTCTCCCAACTAGAGACCCCCAGATCTAACATTGGTGGTCAGGCGGTGGGATTTGAACTTGTATTTGTACTTGACCCACAGTAATTGGTGTACATCACTAGTGAGTGCAGACCACTACGCCACCACATACTGTTGTTTTTTCCGGTGTCCTCCTGGAATTATTTTTGGATATTGAGACTCTGGCTAGTGTTGCACCTGTAAAATCCTGCCAAAATGGAAGTCAACTTTTTCCACCTGTGCATCTACACAGAAGAGGAGATAAAAGCCTTTTGCAAGAAGAGGGGGCTGCCCATGGAGAAAGGTTCCACAAGGAGGGATCTTGAGGCATGCCTGTATTCCCATGAGGCCAGAATTTGGGAAGCAACATTAGCAGATGATTCTGAGGAGGAGGACTTCTCTGACAGTGAGGAAGAGAAAGATGAGTGGCTCCTTGCTACTGAGCAAAGGTGCAGAGAATTAGACCGGCTAAGCAAGGAAGGTATGATCCGGTGGGCCTTAGCCCAGAAAGAAAAATGGGACGCTCAAGGAAAGAGCTTTGCTGAGTTGGAGGTGGAGTCCAGCTCAGATGGTGGCAGCATGATTATGATAATTAGTGCGGAGAGAGAGGTACAAACACCCAGAGATGTGGTGCCTGACTTGAGGGAGGGGGTCGACATACACCAGGGGGTTCAGGTTTATGATGTAGTTCCAGTGGAGTGCAGTGTCCCTGAAGTAGATTGGGGGACTGGCACAGGGGACCATATTCCTAGTGGTGGGAGGGACACTCTACTGACTCTAGATGAGAGGTACAGGGAGAGGGGTTCCCCCATGGTAGAAACCTTGGTGTGTGTGTGTGAAGACCAGCCAGAAGAGTGTGGGTTGTGTGACAGAGACAGTCAGATACTGTCTTGCCAGTCTCAGGAGAGTGGTGTGGGGTACTTGTGTGAGGCACTGGACGGTGAGGCAAAGGGTAGCTTGGTTAACAACTGTGGGGGGCTGTGTGATTCATTTGTTGGAGAGCATATTTTAGGTCCCTGTTTTCCAGAGCTATGCCAACACCCGGTGGAGTGTCAGTTCTCTGATCCCAGAGAGCTTGCGTTGGAGGCAGACCTCTTGGTGGATTCCAGAGAGTCTGAGGAGGCATTGGGGAGTGATCCCAAAAGGAGTGGCTTAGATATCTTCCAGACCTGTGAGGTGGAAGCGGTTCAGTGTAGCCCAGGTAGGTCCCAGTGTAGTGGGAGGGGTGTAGGGGCTCATGTCCGGTCTCTGTGGAGAAGGAATGAGTGTGGGACGGTGTGTCTCATGGTGCCCGAAACCCAGTCTCAGGGCCTGGAGGGTTCCTTAGGGGAACACCAGGTTGGGGACCTAGACTGTACTTGTAGGCCATTTGAGGAGGATCTCCTAGTGTCTGGGGAACGGGGAGTGCCTGTAACCAGGCCTCCATCAGTTCTGGTGTCTGGCAGTGCCGCTCCACTTGGGAGGGTACAGAAGTCCAGACTGAGGGGTGAGAGGGGGAAGGAGTCCCCAGTGGGAGAACCAGTGGGTCAGGGACCAGTCAGAAGGGCTGAGTCCCCAGTGAGTGACCATGGTGACCTCACTTCTGTCCTGTGGGATCTTCCCGCGCTGTCAGGTGGACAGGGGTCGGGAGATCTGCGCCAGGCAGACTGTCACAGGACACATGAGTTGTGTGTCACCCTCAAGGGGGTACTATGTGAGTACCCAAAAGTCCTGGCGTGCCAGGCAAATGCACAACCGCAGGTTTTGGTCCCTGGGTTGGGAGACCAGGTTCAGGATTTGCCTGACCTGGAATGAAGGACATCTGTAACCAGTGTCCTGACCAATATGGTTCCCAGAGGTACCCCTCCAGTAGGGAGGGTGCAGCGCTCTGGAAGGGGGTACAGAGGGAGGGAGTCCTCGCCTCTGACCCCGGTACAACCTGAGGGGTTAAACCCTAGGTGGGGAAGCCAGGTTCAGGTGTTGTCTGACCTGGAGGCTTGGGAGCCTAGGTTTGAGGGCCAGGCCCGGGGTATCCCCCCTGACCTGGAAAACCAGTTGCAGGATAGCACCCCTGAACTGGTGGACGAATGGTGCGGGACACCTGCCACAGGTGCCCTGGCTATTCTAGAAGGGGGTACCGCTCCAGGTGGGAGGGTACAGAGCCCCAAGGAAGAGGAGGACCTGGTGTGGGGAAGCCCACCTCAGCCTCTTGTCCAGCCGCCGGATACTGGTCCGGGACTGGTGGGTCAGTGCCAGGATGTCAGACCTGACCTGACAAGAGAGGGAGTGGACAAAGGGTGCCAAGCACCTGGGGCTACTGCCCCCCACCATCTGATGCCACAGGGGTTTGAGAGCCATGAGGCCTGGGTCTCATCCCTGATCACTGTTGGTGGTCACTGTGGCTTGCTGTCGGTCTGTTGGGACACACCTGTGAGTAAATTAAGGTTAGGTGCTGTACAGGTGGTGTCCACAGGTGAAGAGAAGGTTTCCACATGGATTGGCATGGTGGACTCTGGGAGTATGGATAGAGTGATCCAACTGGGTTTAGGACGGCGTAGAACAGGACTGCCCTGCTGTGTGGGCCAGTTTCCTAGTTCTATCGCCTTAAGCAGGGAATCCCATCGAGGTATCGTTTGGTCTACCCTGGCTTTAGGCTGGAAGGGGGTTGTGTTGGAACTGGCCCTTCTTGCAGGGTCATCCTCAAACTTTTTGCTTCTTCCTCCCTTATTTTTCCTGACCCGTGGCTGTTGGCAATAGGACTCTGCGCACTTTACCACTGCTGATCAGTGCTAAAGTGCATATGCTCTGTGTGTAAATTGTTATTCTGATTGAATATACCTGTTTGGCATATTTGTATCACCATGAAGTCCCTAGTAAAGTGCACTGGGTGTGCCAGGGCTGGTGATGACAAATGCTACTAGTGGGCCTGCAGCACTGATTGTGCCACCCACAGCAAAGCAATTGCAGGTCAGTCCAGCAAAGCAACAGTGGGTCAGTCTTCCTTCTTCAGTCTTCCAGCTTTCTCCTTGGCAGAGGTTCCTTTTTGATTCCAAGATGATCTAATTTTCTGTAGTCTGGGGTCCTGTACTTATACCCCTAAAGGTCTTTGTTCCCTTTGTACAGGAGGGCTCTGAGCCCGGTCTGAACCAGTTCTGGGTGTTCCATGAGCACTTTGTTTTCCTGGCCTCTCCTTTCCATTTAGAGAGAGGGGCAGGGTCATCAGCCGCCCAGCAGGAGGTGGACCCAGCATTGTGGTGGGAAAGCACAGCCCTGAAGCACTTTGTTGACATGATTCCTTCTCTCCTTTCACAGTGCAGGGCAGAGACATCAGAAGCACCGCAGGGGGTGGAGCCAGCACTGTGGGTGGCAGGCACAGTCCTATTCAGGTCCCAGGTGCAACTCCTCCCTCACATCTAGATGCAGATGTCTCTATTCACTACTGGGTGGACCCATTCTGTCTCCTGGAATCCCCCAGCCCTGTCACTCACAAACCAGACAGTCAATTCACAAACAGCCAACGAACACAGAAAGGTCAGACAAGGGAACAGCCCCTTTCTACAAAGTGCTGTTCTCAAACACAGGATTTAAAAACCACCTTTCCTAAAAGATGTGTTATTAAATTCTGAGTTCAGGGATTCCAGAATGTTATGTCCTATCTTACTCCTATGGGAAGATATGCAGGTAACCACTGTACACAGCATTCCCCATTATAGCCTATGGGCAAGATAGCCTTACAATAGTGAAAAACAAAAATGGCTGTAATTCACTACCAGAGCATGTCACCTGCACCAGTACATGCTCTACCTTTCACATTCACTGCCCCCTGCCCAGGGGGGGTACCTTGGGCCTTCCATAGGGGTGTCCAATGTGCACAGAAAGGGAAGCGTTAGGCCTGTCAGTGGGGACACTGGCCAGGAGGACATGGCAGTTCACAGACTGCACACAGGCACTGCGGTGGCAGGCCTGAGACACCATTTTAGGGCTACTCCTGTGGGTGGCACAATCAGTGCTGTGGGCCCACTAGTAGCATTTGAATCACCAGCCCGGGCACACTCAGTGCACTTTACCAGGGACTTCTTGGTGATACAAATATGCCAATCATAGATAACCAAATACAGTAACAATTTATACAGGGAGCACTTGCACTTTGACACTGATCAGCAGTGGCAAAGTGCCCAAAGTATCTAAACCAGCAAAAACGAAATCCAGCACAGCATCAAAAATACAGGAGGTAGAGGCAAAAAGATAAGGGGAAACCACGCCAAGGATGCCAGGTCTAACACAAGATAATCAGGATTGCCTTTGCACAATGGGCTCCGAATGCTTGTGAGCAGAATTATATGGCTATCGAGCTAGAGGCACTTGCTTTTCTGTATGTTATGTTCTTCCATTGGGTAATTTCGTGGGTGCTCAGGGCTGATCATAAATCTCTATATGTGTTTATTGTTTTCAGCAAAGGGATCAATAAGGGCCATCTCAAGGGTTACAAGTTAAATTGCTGTGTTATTTGAATCCATTTTTGAGGATGAATATTTACTTTGGCTATATAACAGGGCCACTGTTTGCCTTTCATGTATGCCTTTGGAACGTGACGATGGTGATGAACCATTGGCAGAGTATTCATTAATGTCGGTGTGCAAAGTGGCAATAGACAGAGAGAGGAATGAAAGGTAACAATCTGCTAGGTCAGTGAGGGATATTGATGGCCTAATATAGATGAGTGATTTAGTATGCATGTAGTTGTATTGTTGAGATTACCAACAATGTGCATTTTTGAACTTGTTGTGTCTCCTTGCAACCTTGAGCAAGCATCAATTATACAGAATTTTTATTGATACTATATCTTCAAAGAGATCAATTCTGCAATGCATTTTCCATTGTTACAGGACAAAAGGGTTTACATTCCTGTTTCTATGTCCTCTGCTGTTTGGTACTTTTTCCTGCAGTAACACATTTTTGTTAATTTTCAGATTACCCACTAAATATTTGAATCACTGTCATTTGGATATATGAAGGTTCCAACAGAACCTTCACAGAGAGGTATTATATGTGATATCTCTGGGTCCTGGAGTTCAGATAGATCATAGGTTTTTATCTGGTTGGAAGTATATTGTTGATGTACTGACCATTACTATAATTAAAACACATGAACTCAATTCCATATTCTATACACAAGATAGCGCCGAGACGCCCAAGGGTAATTGTACGCGCTCTACAAATGGCATTAATAAATAAATAAATAAATAGATTTTGACTTGTTAGTGAATCTTACACAAAGAAAATAAAATAATGTATCTTTGAGGAGTATGTATTCTTTCTCTATATAGTGGATCAAGAATACATATTTAAAATTAGCTCCTTTAGCTGATAAATATGCTCATGATTTGCTTTAAAAAGATTTAAAACAATGTTGTGGAAAATGTCACTTTTGAATGGCATTTGAAAATCGCCTCGAGAGTCACCTAGCTTTGTTGGATGAAGTAAGCACTGCAGTGTCAGCAACAGATCTGTCTTTATTATAGCATATCAATCTCTTTTTAAATCTCTTTAAAATAACCCTTGCCTGAATTCAGTGATCCGTGTCCATCCCATAATTTGTTGCTTCAGTATTTTCACTGCTATTCATGTTGGCAGGAACAGCTTAGAGCTGGAAATGCATTTTTTTCAATTGCCACACATTAGATAATGTTTTGGTTACGTTGTTTTTATGTATTGATTTTTTTTCTAATAATTACGTTGGCATTGAGGTTTACCTTACTTTTAAGTCAACAGCACTCCGCAGATCTGAAATTGTCAAGAACAAAAATGCATTAGCACATCAACACCCTAACGAGTAATAGCTTCAATGTGGGCAAAATACTCTAGGAAATAAATTCTTAAAAGTGACATGGGCCTGATTTAGAGTTTGGGAGGCAGGTGCTCATCAGAAATGTGACTGATCCACCTAATCACAAGGGCCATGGGATATAATCAGGGCCACTTGAATTTTACAATTTTGTAGCTGCACTGATTTTTGCATGAGTATAGATTTGCCGCATTTGCCACAAAATCCATCATCTGCTGCTTAATCTGAAGATTTTAACAAATAATTATTTTTGTTTCTAAATCAAACAGTTGAAATGTTACTAAAAATGCAGTGGCGCGTGTTACCGTGCAGTGGAATGCCTTTTGCAAAGGTTGACTGGTCACCTTTTTGTTGCTTATTATTATATTTGGGTATTAAACTGGTACTAATAATTTACACCCAATGCCCAGACAGCTTTAAGTGTAAAAAGTTAAAAATAATGAAGGAATAAATACTATTAAAAAATGTGCCTCACAATGCCACATAATTTGTAATTTCTTGCCACAACCCTGCCACATCATTTGGCCATCTCCTGCATCATAATTCCAGAGGCACTGGACATAAAGCACTTATAATATATCAGGTGACATATCCTTCACTTTCGTAACTGAGTAATCCAATTACTAATATCTAAATCAGGCTCTTATGTTGATAAATAACAGATGCTTTAACACACAGTTGCAAAAAACACAGTTGATGGACAGAATGTAGTACAATGTCATACATTCACCCCAGTACAAGGATCTGGGCCTAAATCCATCGTTTTTTTTGCACTCCACACCACCCGGGTTAGACACTGGCTATATGCAAATCAGCTCTGACCCTGTGCCTCATGGGAACAGTCCAGTCCGAACTACCAAGCCATGTCTTTTCCAGACCGGAATCAAGCATCCAAGGACCAGTTTCTGGCTATCAGCCTTCTTCAGCCTGGATAGCTTGACTCCAGTAGTGTGGAGAGCCTGGGACTCACGTCTGAGCATACCTAGCCCACTCGGGGTGAAAATTGCAAAAAACACAGTTGATGGACAGAATGTAGAACAATGTCATACATTCACCCCAGTACAAGGATCTGGGCCTAAATCCATCGTTTTTTTGCACTCCACACCACCCTGGGTTAGACACTGGCTATATGCAAATCAGCTCTTACCCTGTGCCTCATGGGAACAGTCCAGTCCGAACTACCAAGCCATGTCTTTCCCAGACCGGAATCAAGCATCCAAGGACCAGTTTCCGGCTATCAGCCTTCTTCAGCCTGGATAGCTTGACTCCAGTGGTGTGGAGAGCTGGGACTCACGTCTGAGCATACCCAGCCCACTCGGGGTGAAAATTGCAAAAAACACAGTTGATGGACAGAATGTAGAACAATGTCATACATTCACCCCAGTACAAGGATCTGGGCCTAAATCCATCGTTTTTATGCACTCCACACCACCCTGGGTTAGACACTGGCTATATGCAAATCAGCTCTGACCCTGTGCCTCATGGGAACAGTCCAGTCCGAACTACCAAGCCATGTCTTTCCCAGACCGGAATCAAGCATCCAAGGACCGGTTTCTGGCTATCAGCCTTCTTCAGCCTGGATAGCTTGACTCCAGTGGTGTGGAGAGCCTGGGACTCACGTCTGAGCATACCCAGCCCACTCGGGGTGAAAATTGCAAAAAACACAGTTGATGGACGTAGAACAATGTCATACATTCACCCCAGTACAAGGATCTGGGCCTAAATCCATCGTTTTTTGCACTCCACACCACCCTGGGTTAGACACTGGCTATATGCAAATCAGCTCTGACCCTGTGCCTCATGGGAACAGTCCAGTCCGAACTACCAAGCCATGTCTTTCCCAGACCGGAATCAAGCATCCAAGGACCGGTTTCCTGCTATCAGCCTTCTTCAGCCTGGATAGCTTGACTCCAGTGGTGTGGAGAGCCTGGGACTCACGTCTGAGCATACCCAGCCCTAACACACAGTGGCATTCCAAGAAACACATCTTATAAGTTGTACGCCTATTTCGTGGTTTACATTCCTTATTCGAAGAGGAAGCATAATACAGACCCTCCAGGATTTCGCGATTTCGCAATTTGCAAAAAAATCACGAAATCGGCAGTTTTGTGAAAATGTCGTGATTTTTTCAAAACTGCCCGCAAAATTTGCATTTCAGCCCCACATGGCAGAATTTTGTGCTTCCCCAGTCGCTATTTTTCTCTTTACGCCACATCCTCCTCTCCAATTCCATGTTGTTAGAGCTACTAAGCCCGAGTACGCTCTGCCCTCCCTCCCCCCACCCATCCCCTTGCCCTTCTATAGAACGATCCTCACTCCACCCCACCCCTTAAATCGTGCTCCTCCTGCCATAGATAGGACATCTGCAGCTTCAATCACACTGTGTGCAGGCCACAAGTCTCTCCCTCCTACCGGCTCCAACTAATATTCAGACGTCCGTTTGTGTGCCATGACACGCTGCACACTGTGTACATTTTAATTTCCTTTCTTCTTTCTATGTCACAGATCAACATTCAGGAGTCACGTGTCTGCCGACGTCCAATATCTGCATACTCCTGGCAATGCTGTGAGAGGCGCAGGGTTGGGTTAGACATGCGCAGACAGACCCTTGAGCAATACAGGACAGGAGGTGGTGGTGGGGGCTGGCTCTTTAAAACTCTGTGGTCCCTCCAAGCTCGTGGGGGTTCAGCAGCAAGGACCCTGCAGCCTGGCCTTTGAATCTCAGTGTTCGGCAAATATGAACCTGCAAAACGGTGCAGTTCAGCTGAGGGCTCACGTAAGAGCGTCACAGCAGTGCACAGGCTACACTCCCGTAATTTACAGTACCCCACGATTACCAGTTGAATCCCAAGGAATGTGGAATAACAAAAGCGTGGATACAGGTTTACCGAGTAGACATGCGCATGTAAACCCTCATTCTTCAGGGTTTGACACCTTCCGGGTAAATGGAAAGGGGGGGGAGAAAGGGGGTTGTGGGGATGTGGTGAGGAGGGGTCTGGGGCAGCACAGGTTTGCTGTAGGGAGGGGGCAGGAGGGGGTAATCCACACTCCCTGCGTGCCGTAGGAGATTCGACAGGGGTTCAACTGGGCTTTTTGCATCCGTACCCCCTACCCGACCCTTAAGCAATATTACCCGTTGTTTTTTCTGGCCAATAAAATCCGTTCTATTTTCACGGTTGCCACTCAATACAGGTGTGGAAACAGTAGTGTAGAAAAGATGCCATGAGCCTTGGTGGAAGCAGGGAAAAGGGCCCTTTTCACTGCTGTAGAGGTGGGAAAATACAGCACTGTGGGGATTCAATGAGCCCTCAGGTCTCTGGGCCCCAGAGACTCTGCACCTGCTGCACCTGCTGCACCTATGGTAACTAAGTCCATGTGGGAACACTAATACAGTCATGATCAGGCAGAGTGGTATCCCATCAGGGGATTACCACCGTCCCTGACTCCTAATCGGAGCCATGGGGCAGATAACAGCTCATATTAGTGTTTCAGAATCAGGCAGCATGCTTCAAGGCGCGCTGGCACTTTATGTAGCACAGCTGCTAGCCTCCCAAAGCATTCTGGTACTTGTAGTGCTTAATGTGCTCAGCCAAACAAGACAGCCGCTTAATCCGACTGCCCTAATATTGGTCACCACATACCTCAGCTATACTCAACACAAAGGCAAACAACTGGGTCTCAATGGGGGTGATGGTGTCTGGACTTGGGTAAACAGGGCATGTGCTGCATCACCATTTAGTCACCGGGTGGCACCTTAACTACACCGTGTTGATATGATGCACTAATAGCACTCTGATGTATGACCCTTTTAGCTTTTGCAGCACCCCAGGTGTTTTGCTGCATCGGTAACAGCACAGATGGGGGCATTCTCACTACACAAACACTTTAAACATGCCTATTACACAGTGGTATACTCTGCTAAATCTGTTTACATTGATTTAAGGCTGAAAAGGAATGATTACAAGTGCACTAAAGTGGCGCAAAAATGCCGCTAAATTTCTGTTTTTGTGCCGCTAAATTTTCATTTTTGTGCCGCTAAATTTGCAAATCTATGCCGCAATATCCTGGGGGGTCTGATAATATGTTCAAAGTGGAGTATGCTTTGATGTTTACTTCAATAAAATATAAAAATTTCCACATTGTGATTTCCTTTTGGCATACTGAATATTTTATTTCATTTTTGTCATACACTTCAGATATTTATTGATATTAATACATTGTGCTAGGTTAGGTTCTGCCCTTTTGACAAGACACATGCAGAAGGATGCTGTGCTGTCCATGCACATGTTCAGTGTGATACTGTCCGGACCTGATCCGAGATGGGTGGTAATGGATAGTCTGCCCTTTGTGGAAGTCCAAATTAGAATCCACCAATGGAATTTGCTTTATATTTCTATCCCAGTGGTGGAGGAATTTCTGCCAATGGATTTCCCTTTAGTGGCAGCAAGTGCCCTAGAAATCTGAGGATTTATCTCCAGCGCAGGAGCGGCCGGTCCATTTGGGCAGAGAGGTTGCACCCCTCCACCTTTTGCCCCATAGGAACAGTGTCTGTCAGGCTGAACAAAGGTAAGCCTGACAGACACTGTTCACTTTCAGTTCAAGCAGCCAGGAGCCAGACATTCGCATTTAGCACTGGCTGCTGGATGCCTGAAATGAACTTTGCTGGGCTGAGAAAGTCACAGCTCCGGTGGGCGTGATATTCTCATCTCAGCAAAGGTTGCGGATGCCCTTCCCTCAGTGACGAGGGGTAGTGTCACTGATTGCCTTGCACCTGAGTGCTTCAGTTTTAAGCCCTGAAGCGCCCAGGGTCGAGTGTCAAACCCTTCATCACAGAGTGGGGTGGAGTCAGCATTTTCACTGACCCCATTCCACTCTATGATGACGTTGGGACTGCTGCCTTCCCTCATTGGCAATGAGGGAAGGCAGCAGTCCCAAGCCTTCTAGAACCGCTGAGGCAGCACAGAACTGGCTGAGGGTAAGTGTCTTTTGTTTTCTTTTTAAATTGTTTGGTGTGTGTGTGTGCGTGCACGTATGAATGTTTGGGAAAGAGTGTTGCAAATGAATGTTTTTGTGGTTGTGCGCGCGAATGTAATTGCATGGTTGTGAGTGTTATGTGTATGTGTGTGTGTGTGTTTGTTTGTCCCATCCGCCCTCCTCCTTCCAAAACTTACTGGCCGGCCCTGCTCCAGCGTCAGCCCTAATCAACTCAATTCTTTATAAATAATAGCTTAATGTGAGGATTGGAAAATAGCAGAAGACCTCAATGAAAAGCCAGATGAATGTTCTCTCTAGCGGGAGACTTAAAAGTTGTCTAAAACCGGGGGCCATATTATCAAGAAAGGGCGATACATTATCGCCACGTTTATCGGCAGGAAACTGGAGCTAAAGCGGCGATAATGGGCTTGATATTATGCCCTTGTGAATTCCCATAGAAGCCCAGGTTAACATCAGAACCTGGGCTTCTATGGGAATTCACAAGGGCATATTATCAAGCCCATTAGCGTCGCTTTAGCGGCAGTTTCCTGCCGATAAATTCAGCGATAATGGATCGCCCTTTCTTGATAATATGGCCCCAGGTCCCTTCACTGTGATGATGCATCTGACTCCTTTAAATGAGTTTGATTTAAACAAATATGATCTGCTGCTCCTGGTGAAACTGCAGCACAGATGCACGACCTGCACAGAGGTGGCCACCAACCACAATCAATCATTGTAAAACAGGGTAGGGTAAGTAATCCAGCAGAAAATTAAACTTGTCAGCAGGGCATATGAAACAAGGGCACGCGTGGGTCCCCGCAACGCAACTGTCCCTGGCCCCATATGGGTAGAGGAGAAGGAAAGCTAACATCACGCACAGATGTAAAGTGAAGGTCCCAGAGGAGCCGGCTGTAATGAAAGCTATCTCAGCTGAGTGTGCTGTTTATTAAAGCCTTGTTTATAAAACACGTTGGCAGCGGGATCCTAAGATTACATCCGCTCCGTAGGGCTGAAACAAAATCAATTCAGGAAACCACAGTCATCGTAAACATATACTCAAGTGAGCGATTGAGCATTCAGAGTCATCAATGAACTACTACAAAAAGTCTGCATGAGGTCAGCCATTGTTGAAGCATACAAAGGATTTCTTGACAGAATGAGGAGGCAGCCCAGTAACAAAATTCCTCGAAAGGCCCTTTAGACTTCAGAGAGACCAACATCCCCCTCGCGGCCCACAGTACGTAATGACCACCGATCTTAATCTTCCAATACCTATGCGGTTTTAGAGGTCTTTGATGCATGATGTTTTTTCAAGCATATTTAAAATATTGAAGAAAAGCTGTAAAATAAAACTAAATGCCTCCTCTCATTGAACTTCTGTTTTCATTTTTATAGTATCCCGCACATTGCAGTGTTGCAGTTTTTAAATTAACCGCAGTTTACTATTGTAACTGAGATCAAAAGGTTAGCATCAATAGCAGTTTTCTGTATTATCTCTATGCAACCAAAAATATAAAGCTTAGTAAAGTATTGCAAAGCAAAATTTTAACTATAATATCTATATCCGTACAGTACATCTGCTGTTTCTAAGAGCAATAAATAGGCCTGGGCAAACGGTTAATTATGCTGAAGTAATCGGAGAAATTTCGGTACTTTTGCATTTCTTTTTTGATGCAAAATGATGTGATTATACCTGTTTGCATAATTATGAGTAATTTGGTACAAAAAATCTACCTCAGGAGTGAAGGAAAATGTATTTTCCAAGTGCGAGTGACTGCTAGCTGCTGCAGTTTGTGTTCTGTCACTATTATCTTTGCGCAAAATGCATCCTCAGGTCCATGTTGGATGCAAGAGTGCATTTTACACTAAGACAATAGCACTTTATGTGGGGTTATGCTCCTCGCGTAATTACGCATAATGCACATCATTTTGCTGTAATTTCATGCAATTACTCTACAGCAAACTACAAGAGTTATACCCACTCCTAGCCATAAACATCTGTTTCCCAAAATATTGATGTGAGAAAGTGTAATATTAATTGTGGTGGATAGTAAGCTACTGTTGGTCGGATATGAATTTACCTTAAAGAAATGAAAACACAAGACACATTTGGCAAAACAAGAACAAGTTAGTTTAATTAAATGCAGCGGGCAGGAAAGTCTCAACAGAATGTGTCTGAGGAAACTCTATCGGTGTACAAGTTTTGTCTGGTTTTATACAGATCTTGTGAAGTACCATAAACCAATTTCTGCATTCTTAAAAGGTATTACAGTTGTAAATTAACAGAGTTGGGCATCTTGATAAGGACACAGATGGCTCTCTACCTCTGTGAGAGCTAGTGTTGGTTAGTGTGTATGTCCGGGGGTCTGGCATGAGGAACACGTGATCTCTACGTGTGGTGTGCATGTCATGTCCTGATTGGTTGAGTGTTTCTATTTACATGCAGCAACCAACTTTGTGGTATTTTGGGTGAATGTGAGCCTTTAGCCAAACGTGTTTTATTGGTGCCAGTTACTGCTGACCTTTTTGTGGTGCATCTATCAAGTATTCCTAGGCATTTATTTCTCTTTGGGTTAGGAGAGACCCCACCTGTGACCTATTACTCGATAGGCGTCAGTGACATACAGCTCCGTGTGGCCAAAGAAATTGATGCAGCACCTGCTGCAGCCCGAAGAATCACCACACACCAGATTCAACGCACCGGTTTCCAAAGTCCAAGACCCCCGCATCAACTCTGACACAGGCCCTGCTTTGAACAAAGGGAAGTAATGCATCACCCATGTATGGCTATGAATATCGATGCAGCGCCTAGATCACTGCATCGACCTGCAGTGGCTGAATTTTCTCACGCATTGCACCTGTGCACCAAATTTTTCAGATACATAACCCACAAACCAGAATAACCTTGAAAATTGATGCCGCATTTCCCCCTACAGTCTTGATTCTTAGCTCCACTTCTCCTGATTGCAGCAGGACTGTCACCTCGCCTCCCTTAGGACTCACTAACTGATGACTTGCTCTGTTTTCTAAAGCTTCCCTTCGCTGGAGATATTTTGCATTGAGGATTTTAACGCAGTTAAGATAATTTGTGTAAAAATCACACATCCATAGATTTCTATGGAGAGAATTGCTTGAAACATTTTAAAAACAATCTTTTGAGTTGTGTATGTTGGAACTTTGCCATTTTGGTCTTGTTTGGTTTAAATTAAGATACTCATTTTCTCTCAACAGATGGGGTGTCCGTTTGTGGTGTTTTCACAGTGTTACTGTGTGTGTTTTGTGCAAATATGTTACACATTACCTCTGAGATAAGCCTGTCTGCTCATCTTAAGCTACGAAGGGGTGAGCTGGGGTTATATTTGTGTGTAATCTCCTTATCTTAACTAGAAGGAAGGGTCCCTACTTGGACAAGGTGCATACCTCTGCCAACAAGAGACCCCCATTTCTAACAATTACCATATAGCCTATAATCAGAGCACAGGTGTGCAAGGCCTACATGTTCACTGGAAATTTAGACGATTACATACCTAAAGTACAGTTTAACTTATAATAGGAGCGCAGGTGCGCTGTGTCATACATTTCCAACAGCAATTCATGTGTTCTGCCCCCCAACCAAGTCGCATTTTTCACAACCATCTCAGATTTATGTATCCATGGTGCCATATGGTGATTTGTGATTTTTATCTAACCTAACAGGTGCATTTCATGCCCTGATGTCATAATAAATGTTGCTGTTTTTTGAATTGTCAGTATAATGATTATGAATATTGTATCAGGTTTTGCCTAATATGCTCAGCATTTCTAATTCATGTAGTGTTGGTGTCTATTTTATGTACAATATATACTATATTGTTATATAACACTGTGTGGAGTCTTTTTGTGGTGTGTTTATTGTGTTACTAGTGTGAGTTTGTTGCACAAATGCTTTACACATTGCCTCTGATGATAAGCCTGACTGCTCTGAGTTATGCTACCAGAGGGTGAGCACAGGTTATCTTTGGTGTGTGACTGACTTGCCCTGACTGCAGTGGTGGGTTCTGCCTGCTTAGGTGCATACCATAATCAACCAGAGACCCCATTCTAACAGAGACTTTGTTGTTTTTTCTGTAGAAGAACTCTTCTTCATGAGGGAAAACCTGACATTCTATTTCTATTTCTATTTAGGGAGTTTTGTAAAGCGCTTGGTGACGCCAAGAGGCGTGTCCCCGCGCTGAGGAGCAGATACTTACTGGAACCTACAAAAGTGGAATACCTTACTGTTCGAATAGTGCAGTTTTAAGCTTGGCCCTAAATATTAGTTCTGATGGTTCTAGTCGCAATGCTATGGGTAGTTTATTCCATCTGGAAGCTGCAAGGTACCTAAAGGATCAATCCAATTTTGTGCACTTCTGGTCAAATACTTTTCGCTGTTGGTCCCCTTGAGGCTCTAGACTAAAAGATTTGAAAAATTTCCCAAACTACATTTGGCACTAAATCAACCAACAGAGTACTCTTCCAAGGTCCCCAGGAACTCAGGTGGAGCTCTTAGAAACTCTCTGGGTGTCAGGTAGTGTGCAACAGCACAGTAGCGGCTAGTGTGTTCACAGAGTAATGGGTGAGGGTGGAGATAAGACGGGAATTTACAGAAGAGACAAAAGAAAACACTTACCTATTGCATTGCCACATCGCACCCCTTTCTTCTGCAGGCACAGGCTCTCACAGTGCACTGTAGTCAATTCTGACACTGCTTTCATGCTGCTTGCTGAAAGCAGCATTAGGATTGGCCTGAGAGCTGATGATTTACGCTTGCAGTTAGATTGGGAGCCTGAGTTTGTTCTCCCCAACATTGCAACACAGCTGTGGTTGGAGAGAGCTTCAGTTCGCATGACGGTTTGGCCGGTGTAGTGAAGACGAATGCAGGAGATGAGTTGTAAGTAGATTTATTGTAGAAATGGGCAGGTACAACCACCTCAGACCACGGCCTGCGATGGCTGGCCAGACCACCATGGGCACTGAATAGCAGTGCAACCACTCCTCCACCAGCCTGTCATCACCCTGGCCCCTCCCCTAAGCCACGGCTCCATGAAAAAAAAATGATAATAAACAAGGGTTTATTCTTGTTTGTTTTTTAAATTTTGTTTGGCTGCTGGAAGGTGGAACGATGCTTCTTCGCCATAGCGAAGGAGCTGCCGCTGCTACAGGAAAGTCCAGTCCTGGTCCAGTTGCCACTGATTAGCTTGGTTTCTTCACAGGAATGAATTCAACACCTTTTTTATGCTCCTTGAGCCAACCAGCGAATCAGCCTTTAATACATTTTCTAACTGGCCCTGTTCCCTAGATACAGTATTAATATCCTAATATTTTTTCCATAAGCCAGCCAGGCCTGCTACAGTGACCATATCTTTTTCTGGGCCTTGTCACTGTTGGGACATGGTAACATTCATTTTGTACATGCTCCACTTCTAAACACTTTGCACTGTACCCTGTGGTTTGCAAAGCCTACTTAGTGGTGACTTCATAACACTTAAACAGGAGGTCAAACAGGATTATTTTACCCAGGCAAACTTAGGTTTTACTCTGCAGCAGTCAGGCTGCAAAAGTAGACCTCAAACCAAATATTCCTTTGACACATTAGCGGATGGCACAAAAGGTGCTGCAGTTCTACAGATGACTTGACTTTTTATGATATGAGTGTATTTCCAAATCATATACTATATAGCCTTATAGAAAGGTTAAATATGCCAAGGAGGGAATAGCCAATTCATACATGTTTAGAAGTCAGAGCACATACACTGGGCACTAGCCAGCAGTGCCCCAGTGTACAGTCTTAAAAACAAGCAATAAAGTTCAGAAATAAATGGGAATGGCCATGTAAAAAGGGACATTTTCTCACCAATTGCGTTGTCTGAATGCTGATTACCACAGAAGCCTAACATTAAGCTGTTAATCATATTCCAATAACAGCTCTTTTTAGATCATTTGGTCATTTTGGAGAGTTCTACTGCCCAGTATCCTTGCTGTTTCATTTTCTGTCTAATGATGAATTCACTGTGTTTAGTGCTAGTATAAGATACTGTAGTGATGATTTAACCTTATATTTTTATCTTCATTCGATTTTCCTAATTAATGATAAGTTTATAGATCAATACCCATTTTGGTACATTTTGTATACATATTGGCAATTCTACTATTAGATTATTGGTTACAGCAATATGGTTTTTAACCCCTTCCCTATGGGGGTAATTCCCCCACAGTGCACATGAGCGCAGCGCTGCGGTGCTCGTGATGAGACCAGCTTGTCATGAGTCACGGTGGAGTTATGCTCATGACGAGCTGGTCTCGTCACGACCCCACCCACTGATTAATTCGCCCGCACGGGTGGGGAATCAATCGCGCATGGGCGGCTCAGAGCCGTTATGACGAGACCAGCTCGTCATAAGCACAGCCCCATTGTGACTCATGATGAGCTGGTCTCGTCATGAGCACCGAAGAGGTTAAAGTGAACAGTAATGCAATAAACAGGTTTTTGTTCGTTACTTTCAGCCTCCTGTCAGACAAAATGTTGGGGCATTTCTCCGGACTTAACAGCTGGCCTGTACTTCTTACACAATCGTTCCCATGTTCTCTGACAATCCACAGGTTTCAACTACCGACCACAAAACATAAGGTCACCGATGTCTCACTTTTATTAGAGTTTGTTTTACACTGATTACGTCCTTATGTTAGAAACCATTCACCAAAGTTGCAACCCATTTTGGTTCGATATTTTTTGCAGTTTTCTCTCCGTTGTTTGTTTCTTCTGGAAGGATGAAATACATCTATTTGGAAGTGTGTGACCTTTCAAAAATGGACATTCAAAGTGTTTTTGTTTTAAATACGTGCTTACCCAGTGCCATAAATCCAACAGTCTGCCTCTTGCTCTGCGTTCACCATATATTAAGAGCAATCTTGTTATGGTTACTAGACACAGTAATTGATTAAGAGATAGCATTCGTCTTGCAGTGCACCAGAACACCTTTGGATTGATCTAGCTTGATAATACTGAGAAGTGGAGGAGCATACAAAGGGCCAGATGTAGGAGCCCAAATACCGGTCGGTAACGGCCGATTTCGGCCGTTACCGACCGGTATTTGGGTTTTGTAATGTAGGGGGCTAGAAAATTACAGAATCGGTATATTTACCGAATCGGTAAATTTACCGATTCAGTAAAATACCGAATCAGTAAATTTACCGATTCTGTAATTCAATATGTAGGTGGCACAGTTTACAGTGCCACAAGCCCTTAGAAATTCGTTATTTACCACCCAAAACTATTGGGTGGTAAATTACGAATTTCTGTGTACATGCACATCTGTGCATGTACACCTGTGCCATGTGACACACATACATGCCCTTAGGCATGTATGTGCCTATGGGCATGTATGTGTGTCACATGGCACACAAGCCAGAAACAGGGGTGCAACAGGGTGTCAAAGTGACACCCTGTCCCCCTTGGAAATTTGTTTTTTTTACCGATTCGGTAATTACCGAATCTGTATTTGCTATTGATTCCTATGGGCTTCAAGGCCCATAGGAATCAATGGCAAATACTGATTCGGTAATTACCGAATCGGTAATGACCAAATCTTACCGATTCGGTATTTTTACCGATTTTTTTTCCTACATAGCAATTACCGATTAGTAAATATCGAATCGGTAAAATTCGGTATTTACCATTCGGTAATTTGCTATTACCTACATCTAGCCCCTAGAGTGGTAAGTAACAGGTAATGCATTTCTTTGCTCGCATAAGTTCAAGATTATCTATCACATTCATGCATCTAAATTGTTGAAGGTGTATGAAACTGAAAGAAGTCTGCATTTGTTGGGCTTTCATAAGGAAAATAACCTTTCAGGTTAAAAATGAATAAGTGAGATGCAGTTTTTGAAAAAAAAAGAAATAGAGCGTAATCATTCATAAAAAACATATAAACACAAAGTTACCGAGAGCAACTCTAGTTATGATGGAGACCCGAAGTGCAAAAGAAATCAACTTATGTGATCACTGCTAGCGTTGATAAACCCACACAAAAAAATCCTCAACATTTGACATCTACTCTTGATATTGAAATGCTCCAAGTACACTCAGAGTGATTTCATTTATAAGCAGAATATACAAATTGTTTTGGCAGTTCAATGTCCTGCAGGAATTCTCTTCAAGGGCACAGGAATAAACTACAAAATAGAATCACACTGAATATTGAGCAAGCAAAGGGCTTGGTAAACTTTAAATACATTTGAATTTTGGTTTACATTTGTACAATAGCCAAACAGGGGTTGGCCTAACGGCTAAGGCGCTCGACCTCGGACCTGGGGATCTGGGTTCGAGTCTCGGTAACGACGCCAAAAACCCCCTGTGATTCTGGGCAAATAACTTAATCTCCCCGTGCCTAAAATGAAAGTGTGTCCTCATGTAACGTAACTGGTGCTATGTAAAGTGCTCTGATAACTGATTCGGTTCGGTTCTAGATCGCGCTATATAAACTCTGCAAAAAAAAGAAAAATAAACTATTGCCAGTTTGGTTTGTGGACCATTTCATAATCTAGCATTTTAATAAAAATCATTTATGAATTACGGAGACATTATTATTTTACATTGGACATTTTTGGAACTGGTACTTTCGGTTTGAAGTATGTGGTGTGGAAAAATATTACATTTGTGCTTTTATTTAAAATATAAGATGGCAGAACATTTCTGAGACTGACAAGATGTAGGAAACTAGTGGTTCATGAAACAGGGCCTGGAGCTGCACCTGTGCAAGCTCCAAGGTCTCGCCCAGATGCCACTGAACCACAAAATTCTTGTGGACAGAGTTCCTTCTTGCAGTCCTTGATCTCTTAATTTAGCTTCTGGTGAGTATATGAAAAAATATGGTCTGCTATTCCTTTCTCAAAATCAAACCGAGGGAGGGAAGGAATTCGTGATCCGTTCAGTTCCCTAAACTCAATATCATCTAATCAAAAGAGAAGGATCACTTGTCCTGCATAACATTGGGTATGCGGGAACGGTTCTTTCAAGTCCCAATAAAAAACCCTCATTCACGTGTTGGATGTTGGTAACGTTGAGCGGTATATCTTTGTTCTCCGCTTTCCCTCACACGTGTTTGCATAATCATAGGGTTTAGTGGTTATGCAACCTCCACCAGGAGGAAATACCCTTTGTTAAAACAGTAGTGACCAGTGATGGTGCTCGTGATACAGTGAAGGTGTATTAAAAGTCTCTAGATTCCAGACGTTGGCAATTTATTCATTCTGGTTTCGTGAGGCAATAAAATTGTTATAGGTGATTTGGAGTTATTATGACTCGTTCACACTAGTCTAATGGTGTAGGTCAACATGTTTCAGCCCTCAGTCGCCGGACGGTCGGGTGGGCTTTCTTCAGGACCAGGGGTGATGTGTATTTAAACTAGTTCTGACTCTGCCACTCAGGGGTCCGTGAGTGGCAGAGTCAGAACTAGTTGGTTTACGGAGGAACCGCAGCAGGCCCCGCTGACCCACTCGGATCCCGATGAGGTTTGAATAGAACCGCTCGAAGGTACCTTAGGACCTTTAGGAACCATATCAAACAATGTTCCTCTTTATAGATACACTAAGCAATTCTTAGGAGTATACCTCACGTTTAAATACACATCACCCCTGGTCCTGAAGAAAGCCTACCCGACTGTCCGGCGACTGAGGGCTGAAACATGTTGACCTACACGATTAGACTAGTGTGAACGAGTCATAATAACTCCAAATCACCTATAACAATTTTATTGCCTCACAAAACCAGAATGAATAAATTGCCAACGTCTGGAATCTAGAGACTTTTAATACACCTTCACTGTATCACGAGCACCATCACTGGTCACTACTGTTTTAACAAAGGGTATTTCCTCCTGGTGGAGGTTGCATAACCACTAAACCCTATGATTATGCAAACACGTGTGAGGGAAAGCGGAGAACAAAGATATACCGCTCAACGTTACCAACATCCAACACGTGAATGAGGGTTTTTTATTGGGACTTGAAAGAACCGTTCCCGCATACCCAATGTTATGCAGGACAAGTAATACTTCTCTTTTGATTAGCTGCTATTCCTTTCTCCATAGGGGGCTCTTAGGGTCATAGAGTTAAGCAAATGCTCTCTGGCGTGGCCCAGAAGTTATCAAGCCATACTGTATGCCCAAGCAACTTCTGCTCAATGGTGGTCCACCAAGTAACTTACATCCTAGCCATTTCATCTGCCATGGACAAGGACTGGGATGTACACAATCTGGTCCTTAACCAGTTTTTACTTCAGCCGTAATTAGTGCCCGGGGAGTGGTACACCCCTAACATGCACACAAAAGAGCACACACACATTCTTCTAGAATCATATTCACGTCACCAGATTTACAGTGCTGCTGTTTTATCTAAACTAATACACTTGTGCAAGATACACCTCAGAATGAAAGTATAATATAATATCATAGTGCAGGTTTCAGTACTGTAACACAATGATGCAATTTAAATAAGTGTAGAGGTGGAGTGTGCAAGCGGATGCCACAAAGCCGTTATGCACATGCATAGTGCAGGGCACAATGGAGATCGTTTGTAAGATCTCTGGATATCTCCTAATGGTATGGTAAATGCATTATGAAAATAATTATATTTTCTGTGCGAGTTGTGTAGCTTTCCCATTACTGGTGAATAGTTATGGAAGAGTTCCAAATACCACATCAAATTTGAGAATTCCATCTTCAATCGGGTCCTTGCAGCTTCACCTTATCCATAATAAAGGTTTCACTATATTAAAATGAATAATAGGTGTGGATGGGCTGTTAATAACTGGCAGAGAACTACTAGAAGGATAGGACAGTACTTAACTGTGAATGGGTAGCAAGTAAAGAGATAAAGGAATGATGGTGAGAGGGTCTTTCACAGCGGGGATGGGTAGCAGCTGAAAAATAGGTGTCTTTGTGATGAAAGTCACTAAGTCTAGGAAGGATGAATACAAATATAAATTGGCCCTTTGGGAAATGCAAGTTTAGAAAGTCAACTTCATATATAATGGCAGCGTAAACTGCAACTCTGTAGTTGCAAGACTGTGCCCAACTTCCTGTAAATTGCAACAAATGCCCTTTTTGCGCTGCCCCTAAATAACATTTATTTTCACCTTCTTATACCCAGAGGCATAGATATCTTTAGTGCAATGGGATCCGTGGCACTAGGGTACAGGAGAGTGAGAGTCTCGGTGCGCCGCAATATTTCATTTTCAAAATAAAAGGATAATATTTCTTTCCTTGGATTAGGGTCCAATGTAAACTTCATACATTATTGCTTATAGCCCCCACTAATTCTGGAGAACACCTCTACTCTCTCATCACATTTAAAGCAACAGATGAAGGTCTGGAGCCTAGGTTCTAATTTTTCTTTTTCCAGGGATAATCTTGAAACACAGCAATGTTTTTCAAGTACTTTAAGACCAAACTGATGTCCAACACTAAGTCTGCTACCTATCCAAGGGCACTGGTGTTTTCTGCTGACTCCTAAAGGAGCCAGTAGCCCTTACACACTGTGCAATCCACAGGGGTAACAGTTGAGGGAATACAATGTCCCTGTTTTGGGAAGTAAAGTGTAAGTTCCTTTATCAACGGGTCTGGGAGTTCAACATGAAAACTTGAATGTTCCTTGAGAACAGGGCAGGCCAGGGATTCTCTGATGCTGCAGAGCTACTCTCATGTCTCAAGAACAATACCATGTGAATTTTCAGGAGCTCTACAGCACATCACTGATGACCAGTAGGAGGCCATGAGCGTTTAGCTATGGACATGGGGGCCAATCATCATACCCCCACTCAACAACAGATATGTCCCCCTGGGATGGGACTCATGACTACTGGCATAGGACCTCCAGCAAAGTAGTTGTTGGAATGCCTGTTGGTGGTGCATAACTTCCCTCTGACTTTGGCCAACCTTACACCTGAGGAAGAGCAGATCTTTCTCTAATTTCCATCAGAACTTTACCCTACTGTGCCCTCTTTGTGTTATTGCATATATATTTTTCTCCTTGTCTTTCTTTTCATTAGTTTGGTGCACCCCAACCTCTTCTGAGGTACATCTCTGATCCTTTCTCCTTCTTTGACTTTATGCCTAGACATCTCCAGGCAAAATGCTAAATTTCCAACATCTCTAAGATAAACAATATTAGGTTATTGGGGGAGAGATCTGGTGCAGTGGGATTTGGTGAGGGGGTGATGCAAGAGACCCGGAGTACTGCTATTCCCTGCACTTACAGCGTCAGTGTCTGACAGATCGCACAGCCGTTTACATCTGAACTCATAGTATATTTAGTTAGCATAAGGAATATTCCTAGCCTTCAATATTCACCTGAACAAATCCATGGATGGGATCACAACACTAACTCCTCAGCCTCTTATGTCAGCCACCATTTACTTAGCTCCTTATTGCCAATCAACAATTTACGGAAAAGTGAGAGCATGCGTCCCCTGGAATCTATATCAAAGAATCCACTCGCCCACAGATACTGTATAGCACACTAATCACAAACAATAAACTCAGTATCCACTCAAAGCTTCAACTTTAAAAAGAATGAATTTGTGCACAAACTGGTCATCCAACTGAAAGAGTGGGGCTACTGGTGCAGGATATGGCGCAGGACTCACGTTATATCCTCCAGTGGTTCTATTCTTATTTCATATATTAAAATGGGCTGAAAAAAGTCAACATTTATTGAAAAGGGAGCACCCATGGACCACATGTGAAAAACAATTGACCTAAGGTGAGGGATCAGCTATGTATATAAACTGCAACAGGCGGTTTAAAAAAAAACATTAGACCAGGGTCAGGATTGAACAACTCTTCTTGCTGTAGTGGAACTGTCCTCCTATATTTGGTTCTTCCCACCATCAGAAGGGTTTGACATAAGAGTCTTGTTGTAATACAATCAAATACCATCCTTCTGGACTGTTTTCAATGAGGTATTGGTCCTCCTATTTTGCCTAAAGTGTGTGACCCTCTGAAGTCACTGGGCCATGCGACATATGTATTAATGAAATACATTTCCAATCTATAGATTCTGTCCTGGTCTTTATACGCAAAGTATATGTACCCCTATACCACATGCACATTTCACTAATTTACCAAACTATACCAATTGTTTGACCTGTAAACCCTATGGACCTCATTAGGCAGAGGTTGTTATGGTTATTGATGATTGTATTGGAAATAATATCACCATTGCTGCTGTGACCACCTTTACAGAATATTTTTGTATATATGTATAAGTTATTTCTATAGCGCAAACCTTGCCAAAAGGCAGAGAATGCTGTACGGGGTGAAGCCAAGCAGAAAAAGCCAATAAGTGTAAGGTAAGGTAGCTAGTTTGTGGATGGTCAATGCATTGTGATGTAGTGGTCTTTATAGAGATGGCCCTTAAACATTTCATAAATTGGAGCAGCATTGGTGTGGTCCTGATACAAATATTACCAGGTGACAAAATCTATTTCTAAATACAATATTACACCAATTATTGACACCTTGTAAGGATACAGTCTAAGAATGGAGGCCCATTCTACAGAACTATTACAAGCTAAGAGAGGGCCTTATGATGGTGGCAACTATAATGAGCTGTACAACTTAAAACTTAGATGAGGTGCAGTTACCTAAAACTTTGTTCTAGGTGAATTTTCAATAAAGCACTGGTGTGTTTCTTGAAGCAGCAGTTTTAACCCCACAGAGAGTGGGAAGTGCACTGTTCTGGCATAAGTATTTTTTCTATCATTGGTGGTATATTCCAAGAACTCTGCAAATTGGTGGTAGTGCCTTAGCGGACTTGAATAGGAGTCAGTTGAGCATCACACTGTTATTCCTGTGGCTTAGACTGATCATGTAATCTTCTCTTTTTGTCTATAAACTAATCCTCATTGCGTCAAACATTTCTATCTATCTGTCTGTCTGTCTGTCTGTCTGTCTGTCTGTCTGTCTGTCTATCTATCTATCTATTTATCTATTTATCTATCTATCTATCTATCTATCTATCTATCTATATATCTATCTATCTATCTATCTATCTATCCAACTATCTATGTTTTCACCACTCCAATGCACGTGGGTTCTGCAGATTCCTATACAGGTCTTGTGAAATGTCATCCATGATCACTGTAGACTAAGGATGTCCGGATTTTACCTACAAAGTTGGTGAGATTTGAAGATCTTTGCCTGTGGAAGTGATCATCTGCTAAGAGTAAATGTCCGCTAACTGAGGATTTTAGCAGGATTTTCTCCTCCATAAACCTACTTTTAGCTTGACCTATTTTGTGTTTTTCTTGTGTGCAGACGGTGTGAAATCTAAAATCAAAAAGAACTAGATGGAGTTTTTAGAAGTGATGTTTGATGTGTCCATGTTGTTGACAAAATTTTTAGTCCCACTGGCTGCTCAAAGGTGCCCTCTCTCCTGGGAATCCCTTTAATCATTTATGGGTTATGGTCAGGTTGTCCTGCCAAGGAAGAGAGCGGCGTATCGGTATACTATCTCAACCCAATATACTCATTTTTGTTGTTTATTCTTACACTGTCTCCTTCCATTGTACGCTTTCACGCTGAAGAACCATTTCGTGCTGGAGAAAATAAAAAAAAATAATACTAGTTTTCAATTTCGATAATATTTTCTCAATATAGTTAAGTGCTCACATAAGAACTCAACGATCACATGAAAATGTTTAATTTAATTGGAAACTATTTTAATTCACTTAAGTCGGCTGATGAAAATCTCAGGTTAATGGTTTGAAGAATAGGTAAGATAATCAGTAAAAGAACAAAGCTTTTGACAGAGCGTTTTTTTCTGCTTCGTCTGTATACTTGAAACTTATATTTTGTTACTGTACATGCAATCAATGGAAGGAGTGCATTATTAAATATGGATCACGGCGAAGCACTTGTCTATCAAACATGGCAATTACTTACAGCACATTCTGCTCCAATTCGTCAGTTCATGCATTGCTTTGTCAGCTTTTCAGCAGGGTATGCAGAGTCCTATGGAGTTCTGCTATACATCATCAAGATGGTCTGCTAGGCGTGTGCATGCTGTAAATCAACCCATGGCATATTCAGGAAGGGCGACAAAAAGCCCTTCCTCAGTCACCAGTAATTAAGATGGATAATGCAGCAGGCAAGGACAGAGTGCCAAGGATGGAAAAATGCAATGTGCTTGGAGTAATTGTACAGAGAGGAGCCTGATGAGAAACCCCAGGGTGTCGCAGTTGCTCAGCCCTCCCGCAGAAACATGCCTGCATTTCTTTCCCTTGATCCCTTAAATCAGAACCAGCAGCTGATTTTCTAACTCACTGGTTTGGAATTATGAGACATAAAACACAAAAAACAGTGCAGCGCTTCTCACTTCTGCGCTTCACAGCACTCCATCCGTCCTGAGGGCTTCACATCAGCAGTGCCATACAAAGACATACAGCCCGTCTACCTGTGCAGTACTGCATCAGAATGCTTAACAGCGCCGCCGGGCTAGGCGGAACACTCCATACGCAACCGGGGGAGCTGATGCATGGCCCCGCCACGTCTGTGGGCGGAAGGTAGATGGACTGAGAAGCCTGTGAGGCAGCAACGTTATGCAATACTGCAGGAGTAATATATGCAACTACTACTGACAGTAACTATGAATATTATTATTATTATTATTAGTAGTAGTAGTAGTAGTAGTAGTAGTTATAGTTCTAGTAAGAAAATTAAGAAAAATCAAAATCAAAATTATTATTTCAACATGATTGTTAAATTACTATGACTTCAACTACTCCCAAGAATAAGAATACTTCGGAGTAGACGATGGATAAAAAGCTGATGAAGGGAAATATCACATTGTTTATATAGTGCTTGCCGAAACATAGAACTATAACTCACATATTTCACTGCTGCCAATGATAATGGTACTCATTGTATCCCCCTCAGAAGGCTAAGACATCTTCAAGCAGTTAACTGGCCGAGCCACCTTCCAGGCTAATCAGCAAATATAGATTTAGGTCAATATCAATAAATATTAGAAGTGGAACTTCTGACACACTTGTCAAGATAAATTGTATTGGTTTATGTGCTCCAAGTCAAGTACTAATGGAGTGCATCGCACAACATCAGAAGTCCCGAACTGTGGCCTTCAAGCCTAGATCTAAGTCCTAGCATCCAAGATAATGGGGGACAAACATTCAACTGTCCATTCTCCTATTCTACTAGCATCACCTCCCCTGTGGTGATAATCCTATTCTACTAGCATCACCTCCCCTGTGGTGATAATCCTAACATGCATACACCAAAAGATCTCTGATGCCTTGTCAGTCCATTAAGAATAATCCAATAGCCCCAAGTCCTTCAGCTCTTCTTTACATGTTCCCTTCCATTCCTTAATGCTATACTCCAAACCTGCTATTGACAAGAGTTCACCAAGCGCCCAGTGAGCCTTCTCTGTTTCTCTTGCCATGGTACATATACTAGGATATCAACCCTTCATTAAGCATTGTGCCCATATATAGACTACTCTTATATACCTGTGTGGTCATTCATCCCAATTCAAGGTATATGCCTGATTCAAGAGCTATGATCTGTTCATCACTGGTCACTTTGACAACTGCTCTCCAAGTGTATCCAAAACTAACCTACTCTGCCGCCTCATATCATAAATTAAGTTTCTCCCTGCATATATTTTCCACTTAGTTCAACAGGCCCAAACGATATGAACTAGAGCCTTGATGGTTGCTTTGATAATGATTATCCTCCTGCTCTAATGGATATGCCACACAAGGAGGCCCAAAAAATAAGGCAAAATCAATAGCGATCTCTCATAATAGCTAGAAGGATGGCTCAGTGAGCTGAATGCTTGACAATGGAATGCAGATGATGGGTTTACAACCCAGCAAGTCTATCTCAGACTTTAATCCTTCTGATATTATTTACTGTGCTTAGAACAGGCAACGGTGTACTATATAAAAACAAGCATCTGAATGTCATAGTGGTAAATTCGAGGTCAAAAGAGTGAGCCATGCAGCCAAAGATGATATTGATTCAGTCAGGAGTAGGCAGAGGTATAGCTAGATATTACCTTAAAATAAAGCATTAAGAGGATAGGCAGAGATTGCCTATTTATGTAAATTCTAGTTTCCATCAAAAATGAAACAGCTCTTTATCAACCTAGAGACGCATGTTTTGTCGCTACGTCATATATTACGCCCATTAGCCTGTCTACAAAAGGCTATCTGTCAATGAAACTGAAATAAAACTTTCAACTACAAAGAAAACCAACTTTTTCTGAACTGCGTTTGATTTCCTTTGGTCTGCAATTCATGGATTGTCCAGGTTTTATTTACGGTAACAAGAAATGACTTGAGTTGTACATTTTATAAAATCTTTCCCGATCTCAAAATGTGTGAACTCCAATATCCATGGAGCATTTTGACCTCTCTTTGGCTTAACAAAGGAGAAATTAGACATTGGGCAAAAACAATTTCTGATCCTCAGCTTAGCCACCTGTCCTTAGTACAATCTTTGCTGTTTATCTAGGATTACCGATGACCTAGCCTCACATCTGCTCTGATATATTGAAATTAGAGAAGAGAAATATCTCCAGTTCTTTAAGATTGTTTCGCAAAAACATTGCCGCTGATTGCTTTATAGGAGTGATTATAAATGGACATTAAAAAAAAACTATTTTACAGTCTGAGCCTACCAACACACAGCCCCCTGTGACAACCAGGCTGTTCGTCTGTCTTCACGCAAATATGAATTGCCGAAGGGGCTTTCACAGCGCTCGTTTGTACATTTTAGAAACGATATAACTATGTAGACTTCAGCCATCATCGTGCATGGTTGCCATGGTGATTTGCTATCATACCTTGATTATAACTTGCAATAAACTGACAATGTGTTCCATGGTCTAGGCAATGCACAAACCATTTAGAATTTACTAGTTTGGAAAAGGAAAGATGTTCTAATATATGCGAACATCTGCAGCGTCTGACCATCCCAAGCCCTGACAAAAATCCTTTGGCCAGCCAAGAACAATAACACACACCTTCGGTACAGTGCTCTGGCTAAAACCTAAATCTGCCATATTTCAATGCACTTTTCCTCGGTGACACCCTTCAAATAAATGTATTTACCAGTTGAGAACAAGACAGCTGCTGGATGAATGCATGCTTTTGAAAATGGAATCCTCGTAGAAGAGGTCTAGTCTAGTGTCTGCACAACAGACACGTGCTACACATGTGTGATCTTATGCACATTGTTTTTATCTCCCTCTGATTCGGTTAGCACCTCTAATAAAGTCAAACTAGGCATGTTTTAGGCTCAAGGCGGACACTGTCCTAGACACATGGCAGTTATTGCTAACATACTGCATTGGCTTCAAACAGCACAATGCAGAAACATTGGGAGCTATTTAAAGAAAACAAAGGAGAATGAATAACATGCTTTGGATGCAACGAGTCCAGATCCTGCCACCAACATCAACACAACATGCACATGGACGAGCACAGTCATGGACAAAAGCTCCAGAAAAGGGATGTCAAAGGAGTGCCTCAAATAACAGGCACATTTCTGAAGTTGACTTGTGTAAAATGGGTTGCAAATAAAGAAAGCACTTTTGAAATATATCAGAAATGTAGAGTTACAACTGCAAGTCTACCATAGAATGAGTAAAGTCTGCTATTCAAGCTTATATTCATTAACCAAGTGCGCATACAACACATGGCTTAGAGAGTGCAATGTTACAATAGTTAGTTACCTGTATGTGTGTATCTAACTAGCAGATGAACTACTAGTGCAGCGGTGTTCAGCGTTGGACCAGGAGTGCCAGATCCATGTCAGATTTCAAAGTTATGCACATTAGACAACCCTAAATCCAGTGAATCTACATTTTTTACAAATTTTTGTGTTCCCTAAATTTCTTGCATGCATCGGTTGAAGACAGCTGAAATGCCAGAAACCGGTCCTCGGAAGCTTGTTTCCGGTCCAGGGAAGGCATGGCTTGGCAGTTTGGGCTGGACTGTTCCCATGAGGCACAGGATCAGACTAATTTGCATATGGCCATGTCTGAACTGGGGTGGCAGAGTGGGCTAAAGAACGGTGATGGATTAAACCCAGATCTGTTGACTGGGTGTAAGTGTTTGATTGGTTCAGATGCTCCGTTCATCACCACCCCCTTTTGTACCACTATGCATCGGTTCAACCAACAATTAACCACCTTCCCTCGGATATAATAAAATATAACTGTAGTGTTATTTTATTGGGTTTGAGGAAATGGGAACAATCATTAAGTCATGTCCTCAAATATTGTGGTAAACCAAGTACCACTCCTTCCTATTGTTGCTAGTAAATTGTGGCACCCACTGAAAGAATACGGAAATAATAATCAAGATGGAACTCAAGAACTTTGACAACAAGCATTTGCAAAATGTGACAGGTCTTGCCTTTGCGAGAGTTTAAGCTATTGGTATTGTAAATGACAATACCTTTTATTTATCTGTTTGGCATAACAAAAAGGCATTGTCATTTACAATGCCAATAGCTCAAACTCTTGTAAATGCGAGACCATTCAAAGAAGCGGCCGTCATTGTCCCAGGCTGCTCGGAAAGTGAAAGCATGCATGGCACGTTGAATGTTGCAAGAGAGCATGTCCTGCCTGCAGTAGGAAAAACTCATTAAAGAAAATAGTGCTTGCAGACTATAAAAGATGTACCATGTAACGACCGAAGTAAAAGGGCCAGTCCTCATAGGAGGCTACAAATGAAGGGATACTAAGGATGGACTAACAAGCCTAATAAAAGAATCAGAAGCCAGCAATTACGAAGGGCAAAGAGACAAGCCAATGACAAATATGGGCGGAGAGTAAACGGGGCTTCTATTCCATACGCCGACACAGCATGCGGGCTAATAAGTGCATGCGCTGCCCAGGCTCAACCTAAAGAGAAAGCTCTTCTTCAGAAAGGAATTTAGAACATACGCTCTGCGAGCCTGACCCACTTTCTTTTGAACAAATCAACCTTTAGAAAGCTCTAAATATGATCCATTATAAACCTTTAATTAGTAAGGAAGCCCTTTGCCCTAAAGCTGGTCTTGCACGCCTTCATAGAGTTGACTGAGCAGTCATTTAACCTTTCCCAATTGTTAATACTATTTTTGAGTGCCTAAAGTTGAGCAAATGTTCGATATGTGGATGTACTAGCACTTCGATAGTCCTCTCTGATCGTATTCATGTTTATTTAAAAATAAAGACTAAACGTGTCCTGCATTGATAGTGAGCACATTGCCTTTGCGACTGTGACTGGCTTGCATATGGGCCCACTCTCATTCATCTCCGGACATGTGGTCACCAGTATTACATTATTGTCTCAGTGGCCAGTGCTTTCTAGGGCTGAGGCAGAGCTCCACCACAATGTGCTTGCTTCCTCTGATGCAGGACTTGACTGGACATATAGAACATAGGGATACACTTCCTGAAATAAGGTGTAAGTTCATTCCTTCCAGGACCACAGCAGAGCTGCTGAGGTGTGTGTTCACACCACGATGCACTTTCTTCCTCTGATGCAGGACTTGTCTGGCCATATAGGACAAAGGGACACGCCTCCTAAGCTAAGGTGTAAGTTCATTCATTCCCAGGCTGCGGCAGAGCCGCTGAGATGTGCACTCACACCAAGATGTGCTCTCTTCCTCTGATGGAGGAGTTGACTGGCCATATAATACATAAGGAACACACTTCCTCAGCTAAGGTGCAGGTACATTCCTTCCAGGGTTGGAGGTGATCCTAAGGTCATCCTGACATGATCATAAAAGGTGCATACAGGCACTGATGTGCAAAAAACATTACCCCTGAATACCGCGCCAGACAATGAAGTCTTGGATGGCCATGTTCTTCTCTGCAACACTACATGTAGAGAGCATACTTTTCAGCCAATATATTTTTTAAATTGTGCTGAATAATGAATCAAGTGAACCAATCATTTAAACACTTTCATGGAGCAGAAAATCTCGAACCCCAGTCAGAAAGCTGCCCAAGCTCATTATGCAGATCGCTGTATATTAAAAAAAACTCCCTGGCTGCTTTCAGCTGACAGTCCAGCACTGATCTGCTGAGGGCCAAAGCCACCTCTTCCACTTAATGTAAAAGAAGGTGAGGAAACTAACTTGTTTGGGTAGCAAATAGAGGACGCCTAGGGATCTATGCCCCGAACCCAAGCTTTTTGGGGGCCTTGCTTCTTACCACAAAATGTATTTAAGTTACACAAGACAGGCCTTGCCTGTTCTTTTATTATGCAGCTAACAAGGCCTACACAAGTGACATATTATTCTAAGCAGTACACTCTTGAGTGTTCCTGCAAACATTTTATATTTGACAAGGGCCAGTCAGAAGCTTATGAGAGGGCGGGGCTGGTTACAGAGAAGGGGATGCGCTGATGCTTGGCCAGTGCCATATTACAGCACACTAGGCTTGCTCTAATTGTCCACTGTATAACTGACATGCCGTTTTGCTTTCTACACCTCTACATACAAGAGTTTCACTTTATTACAGTGATTATGTGTCCCCCACTTCAAACTACACTCTTTAAACTGCAAGTAACTGAAACAAAGCAAACGATCGCTGATTTTGATCGTTTCAGTCGATTTTTGCTTTTCATTTATCCTAAAATGAACCGCATTCATTGACAGTGGTTGTAACTATACCAAGACCATGGCTGAGCGTTTGGAATAGCATGGGCGATAATTCTGAAACAGAAAGAAATGTTTGGAAAGTTAATGAGCTTTTTAAAATGTGCCAAAGCCCTGGTGACTTTTTGTCTTTTTTTTTTTTTTTTTTTTTTTTTACAAGAACACAACCATGGATTTGGACAGTTGTGAAACATATATATCTACATGGAATTGAGTGACATAGTTTGGCGGAAAACATACATTACTCTGATGGCCTTAATGCAATCATTGCACTGTTGCACTCGTTGTGACCTTTAGTAATTTTCATAAGCAGCGTTCAATAAAAACACTTAATTAAGCTGGCCTCGAGCTATCTACTAAGTGTCTGTTTTATTAGAGGGCATTAATTGGCAGTAAGCAAGTAATGTCTGATAAATAGACCAGGGATGGCTGCAAACCGATCAATATAATTGAAAAATCACAGGTGCAATAGAATAGAAATTAGCAGATCATCTTAATTGTGGCCATTTCAATGCCAAATATCAACTCTCATTTACAGGTCATTAGCGCAGGGGTCTTAATACACAAACTGCAACTTACATGTAGACTGTTTTCATTTCTCCTGTAAGGAGAATGAGTTCAGCATCACATCTGTGTGTCTAAAATGTAATCATAGCAAGACAGATACAAGCAGCAGCTGATTTTTGATCAGTCCAAAAACCATCTTCAGTAACAATAAAGAGATATTGGACGCGTTATAAGGAGGGATGATTAAAAAAAAAGCTAATCACAAAGATCCCAGAAATGTTTACCTCTAGATGACCTTGGATTTGCTATCCCTCTTTGAGGCTGCCCTCATTGGTGTATGCTGGGGTTAGATGGCATTTTCTGCTCAGGGTAAAAATAGGCCGAAGATTAAGACGGCTCTTTTCACTCTAGGTTACTTGGTCTCACCGAAGAGACATTAACAGGAGGCGAGGCTTATTTCCTCTGTTCTTCAGTGATGAATCCAATCTCTAGATCCAGAATCTCAGAGATACCCACAGTGCCCATGTGTACTTTTGTGTCGCAACAAGGGATGTAAGTCGTTCACCGTTCAAGAGCCAACACATATGAAAATTGACGTCAGCCACCATCATTTTGAGAAAATTACTAATTCCACCCTCTATTTACATTCTTCAGCATCAATTCCAGTGTTCCATGAAACCGAAACACATCAGAATAATGCACGGGGTAAATTTACCTTTCAGCAGATAAGCTCGCTAAATCTATATTGAAATGACTGCATATGTATGCCTCGAATTCATTACTTACAAAATGTTACTTTTAAAATTTGACCACTGGAATATTTCTTCTAGCTGCCAAAACATGCACGCATTGATGGACTCAACAAAGTCAAAACTTTCTGGCTACATTTCTAATGTGTGATTTCATTCAAGGATTATACCATATTCTGTTCAGTGTTACATCCATTGTACCTTGGCCAGTGTTTTCAAATGCACAATGTCTGACACTATGGGCTCCAGGGCCTATTTGTTATGAATCAAACTCTACTTGTAACACCAGAAGGCTTTTATATGGTAAAGAAGCGGATGAGTTTTGTTAATATCCTTTCTGGGTGTAAGACCACTTCACTGGCAGGAGAGGATTTTGGAAAGTCCCGACTCCAGACTTACCCCTGAATTCCAGGAGTTTTCCAAATCTGGCTCAATAATGGACTTTAGGAACAAGCCACTATTGGTATAATAGTGAGTTACACCTACTCCAGCAAAAATATGTTTTAAATTAGGCCCAAATTTTGATGATTTTAAAGAAAGCCATCTTCTTAATCCTAGTACTATCTTACCACCACTTTGCAGGTGATAAATCTCATATAAAAAATATTTGCTAAGTACTACACTTCACCCGTCAAATGCTCACAAAATGTTTAAGCAAATCACCTATAATGCATAGGAAACTACATTCAAACTGGGACTTTATAACCCTCATAAAGGCGGAAACCAATTTACATAATATCAAAAAATGAAAGTAAAAGATTTGCAAGTTAGTAAAGTGAGAAACAGAAATTGTAAACGGGTTCCTGTGTTCAGATGTTAATCGGCATAATAATAATTCAGATAACTAATCATAATATTAAAATACATTAGCAGTCACAGTGTGACCTTGTGGGTGCTATTTATGTACATTTTAGGAACAAATTCAGGTACACATTTATCTGACAATCAATAATAATGTACATTATTCACGACTGTATTCTCCAAAGAAGATGTATTACTATTTTTTGCTCTATCATGCCTGTCATCTTAAGGACTCACTTGACAGCTTAATAACTATTCTTACAACTTCTTTAAAGTTGGCATAACATGGGATTTGGCTCGCCTTTCCTGGAAGAGTATGTATCTCTCTCACCTCATGTAATTGGCTGCTTGGTGCATCTATCTGCGACTGCATTCCAATGCATTGGTGACTATTTTATCAATGCAAAAATACTCTTAGTCATCATACATTCATGCAATCTCTTGGATGAAGTTTATACCAAAATGATTTTATTATTATTGTTTTACTTTAACACTGTAGCAGGTTGTAATTAAAATGTTTTACTCAGAACTCAAAATGCAAGCTAGACCCAATGGCTTTTCCTGTGTTTTTAGACTGTGTTGTTAAACTCGCCTGTTTATTGAGGGATTAAAAGTTAGAGTTTACACATCAAAACGGTTTAGGAAGCTTAAATCTCAATGTAAAACTAAGTTGTACATCTCCTGGCGTGCATGCATAAGTGTATACGTTGCAGAGAATTACGACAATTTATCCAATATACCAATTTCCAATGAATTTGCCACTTTTATATTGGATGTTGGAACTTATGTGTAAAAATGTATGCTTCTCATGCATTTCTGGCATATGAATGTTATGCCTAAGTCTATATGTGTTGAAGAACCCACCAGAGATAAGACAGGGCAGAATTATGGACAATGTCCTTCCCTACTGCACGAAGTACACCTGGATAAGCAAGTTTGAAAATACAGTTAATTGTGGGAAAAGCATTGAAAATGTTTGTTTACGCCTACAAAATCCCAACGCTCTCTGTTGACCAAGTTACAAACTCAGAAAACGCCCACATTTCAGATAATTTTTTAATGCATCAAGGACATACACCTCTGCATGAGACTCCCGGGTGAAGGTCACACTACTGCAACTTTCAGATCCTGAAGCTAGACAAGACGACTGTAGAGCCTGTCCTACACGCTCATTCTACATCCTGTTTAAACAAGTGCGAGTTTGTGCCCGAATCTAGATTACAAACGGCACAGCTGCTATGTTCAGGAAAGCCCACCCCTTCAAGTTTCAGCAGGAAATTCCCGCGGAATGTGAAGGAGGAAAGCTGCTTAGAAGAGACAAAACATGTCATGCCAACAGGAATGAATGTAAGAAGAACATTTCTTTGTTGACTTTAAGATGCTTAAGTTGCAGCACAATATTCCATTCAGAATGGTTCTAAGAGCACGTGTTGTTGAGCATGGAACAACTGTAAACAGGGTAGTAATTGGGGTCTTTTAGAAAGTGGCCACTGATGGTTTAAAAATACACGCACGGCAGAGGCAAGGGACAAACACAAGTCTGATGGGCTCTGGTAATATCTGGAAAAAGATTTATAGACGGGTAGATATACTGAGTTAAAGATTCAGGACTCAACACAAGCTCGACTCTGTATGAGGCTATTACCAAGACCTCAAACCCAGAACTTGTGTTCTCTTGTGCGAAAATTCTCCAGAAAACAAGCGAGTCATCTGTTTTTTACAGTTCGTAAACAACATCTTCAATACAATAACAGGTGTTCTCCAGGATTTACCCTTATTGCAAATTTGGGCAAGGGCACGAAAAAATCTGAAGTTATGACGACATATTTTTTTAAAGTGAGAAATCATGTTTGATAAAGGAAAAGGGGTAAAATAGGTTCTCCAGAAATGGGGGAGTTGCCATATTAATCAGAACACAGTGTACTAATCTTAAAACATATCTGCACTTTTTGCATATGCAAAGAAAATATTTCGTCACCTTGCCTTGCAAACTTATTTTTGCTTATTTATACACTGTTGAGTTTCCCATAGTTTAAGCAAATAACATGAAGAGTAATAATGGTCGTTTTATCAATAATCTCTCATAAATACCACCTTTTACAGCTGTTACTAAAGATAACTAGAGTCCTCTCATGTCTACAACTTTCTCAATCAGTTACAACCATCTGCATTCAGAAATACGTAAATAATATATAGTTTATTTAAAACTGGCAGTACAATCCATAGAAACAAGTATATATTGCATAGCATTATTTAGATCTGAAGCAAAATGTTGTACATGTAAACTAAACCAGGTTCGTGTAGTAACTTATGTGACCTAAGACAACTCATATTTTACTACCCCTTTGACTTGCAATGATGCTATATCTGAAAAAGCACTCTGGGGGTCCCCTTGTAGCATTCTGCATGGTTGGGTGGTATTCTGTTGCCCTACAGCCAGCCCTGAAAGCACAGCAAAGAGTTTATGGGTTTGTAATAATTACCTTGCATCAGTCAAATGTGCAAGTGGAAACCAGCTATGTTGGTGCCAAAGCCAAAACCCATTGAAAATGATCAAAGTCAGTATGCCTATCAAAAAATGCATACTGGCTTTCAAAATGGCCACTAATTGTTGCCCTCATTGTACTCTGTTGATCTTATTCATTTAGAAATATACAACATTTTGATATATAAGGGTTATATTGTGTACATGTAAATTTGTTAATTTGTTTTGACTCTATGCTATACCTAACATACCGGTTATCAATATAGCAGCTTTAGAATAGATGACCGTTTGAGATTGTTTCCTTATAAAACAAGGAAAAGGGACTCTTGTTTTTGTTGAATACAAACCCATTCCTTTTTCCTAAAAAGGGTTCCTCCCAATACTTTTTGATCCACTAATGTTGACAACCATTAGTGCCGGGAAGCCTGGTTCTCAGTCGTCTCCAAGACAGAAGAGTTGGGTCTTCTGGTTGGTGAGTGCTATTTTCAGTGTTTTATATGTAAACTAATAAGTGCCAGTGCCCAAAGTTTTTCTCAGTTTGCCTTGGTCGGCACTGCTGAAGGATGGGGTTACTGAAAACGGACACTGAATAGTCTTGATTCCACTTAATGGCTCTTCTTCCAACACCCTACATTCTGTGCCCCTTTATCTCACTCTAGCAGTTTCTTTTCTAACCCGGCTTTCTCCCTTTGTCACAGTTTTTTAGTCTTTCTATTTCTGCATTCTCCCTTCTCTGACATTCTCTCTCTTCTTCTGGTTCAAAATCTGATGATAAAAAACGTCCTAGACCTCAAAAATGAGTGCTGGTGGGCCCTACCTGCAATCGCTGGCTCACACAAAGCTCTGGCTAGTTGCAATCAGTAACTCATCCGTCAGTCAACTTCTTAATATCCTTGAGACCCAATTCCCTATAGAGCACAGAGATCAGAGTGCGGGTGACTGTCAGCCACGGACCGTGGAGGGAGTTACGGTGGGGCATGAAGGCGGGGCGGGGGGTTCTAAAAACCGGAATATGGATAATTGGAGGTAAGTAAACAATGTAATTAATAAAACGAATTTCGTAGCGCGCACTGCCTCGCATTTTGCAATGCAGGGCGTGCTACAAAATTTGTTTTTTTTATTAAATTGTTTACTTACCTGCAATTATCCATATTCCGGTTTTTAGCACCCCCCATCCTGCCCCTCCCCCGGCCCGCCTTCCTGCCCCATCGTAACTCCCTCCACGGGCCGCGGCTGATGACTGCAATGGAGTACTGCTGTGCTGGGCATGCTTATGTTGCACCCGTCCACTCCACACAATGTAGAAATCCATGTCCACAGAACGTCACAGGGAAAGACTGCTACTAGACTTCTGTCTGATATTTGAAAAGGTAAAAAACTGTGGAACAAATTAGGGAGTCAAAGAGCAACACGCCAAAGAATGTATGTGGTAACGCAATGCTTTCTCTAACCATTGACACCATACGTAAGCAGCAGATTCAAACAGCAACATTTTAAACAATATGGAGTTTATTTTTTAATATAAAAAGCACTTTTACTAGAAACCCCATAAACTTAACGCTCAAAATTAAAAAACAAAGCTTTATCACAAACCCACAGCAAAAAAAATCTTAACACCTTCCTTAAAAAGAGACATTATTTATTTTAGTACATAATACCTTTGTTAATAATTTAATGACATAGTTCATTCTTCTGCATTATCTTGCATTTTGATTATGCCTGAATAACTAAAAATAGGCAAGATACACTTAAATAAGCAAATCATGAACGCGATTTATTTCTGAACGCTCAATTTCTCATTGTTTAAAAGGTAGAATTTACTCAAAAATTTAAACACTCATAGGCACCATTACAACGTTTTTAAAAATATTTTTTTTTTCAGATCTTGGAATGGGGATTTGGAATTCAAGGTACGGAATATATCTGAATTATGTCTGCACATGTAGCTCTTTTTATTGTTATTTATAGCTCATAAAAATGCATAAATGATCAAAGGAGCATTAAGATTTGTGTCTAGAATAACGAAAGTGAACTGAAGCTGACTTTACAGTGATCACAGACTATTGCAGGTGCCAGAAGACGAGGTATTAATGAATGAATGGACATGTCCTGTTGTTTTAGAAGGACTAATCAGGCATCTTGTAGGCACCTCATTACATTATTGCAGGAAAGAAAAACCGCACCAAGTAAACACCGCACACCTTGTAACTGCACCATGCCCACCCTCCCTCCTCGGAAGGGATGACAGTGTGTTACTACCACATGTTGACTTGGATATGAGGTGCAAAAATCTGGAAAACGTCATATTGGGGGAAACCCTCAGGAGCCACTATTGTTATCCCACTCTGTAATGTATAGAGGCCTAAATGCTTCATTTTTCTTTTTTGTAGGGGTCTCTTTTTCGATAACACGTAAATAATGCACAAAAGTCGTGCCCTGGTTTTTGTCAGCATTTTCAAACTTTAAAATGGTTTTCAGAGACTTTTAGAAAGGTACATGTTTGACTCCCAGCCTTACAAATAACTCTGAATAATAGAACCCGAAGCCTTCAGTGGCGTCCACACGTTTGTCATTGAAAGGACAGAGGGAGCAGCCATCACAGCTCCAGCCCAGAGCATGCCAACAGCCAAGGCTGCTGATTTCAGGTTTGTAATTATATTGACCGTTTTACCTCATGGGACCTTTTCAGCCGCTGATAGGTTTACAGTCAGTGTGCCGCATCCTCGTGATTGATTGTGCTAATACATCATTGGAGCAGTATCTCACTGATGATGTATTGGTATAATGCATCATGGGAAATGGGCCCTGATGATATATATTCAAAGGCAGGCGCTTCCAAAGCTGTTTAATTACAGAATCAAAACTAACCTTGTGCCAAAGGCATCCATTTTATCTTCCCCTTGCTGATGGATACAGATTCACTACACTGGCTGGAATTCTTTTTTTAGCTCTGAGGCAATGTCTACAAAATATCTCCCGTTACCAATAAGCCTTCAATAAACTGACGTGCCTGCTGATGTACTGTCACTTGCAGGAAGCCCCATCAGATTTTAAAGGACATTACTTTGTAGCAAATTTTACGCACCGTGACCCTGCATCCAATTGGGATACCTTGTTTGCTTTTTCTTCAGAAATATGTGCCAGGCACGTTCAAACGGTATAATTTTAAAAATATCAAAAGTGCAGTGCAGAAGCCGTAAAAGAATGGGATAAACTGGACCCTGGACACGAAGCTGGATCAGCAAAGACTGCAAAGGACAACTCCCGGAGGTCAGTGCGGATGGACGTGACCAAGTGGTAGCAACCACAGGAGTGGGCATTTAGATTACTGAGCCTACCATTGCCTTGTAATATGTTGCACAATTTTCCATGACTGATGGGTGAATTGAGTTCAGAATTAGCTTACATTGTCACTGCCTGACTGGGAGAATTATGTAGACTCAGGGCATAAGGAGACAGGAAAGTGTCATATGCCAACAAAGAACACCTGGGAGAGACAAAGAGGAGTACATGAACATCATCTGATAGTGCTGTACCCTAATCAATTCATGTCCTTTCAGGTAAAACACTCATTGTGTCTTCATCAACTACTCTATACCAGCACAACATGGAGCTTTTTAATGATGGACAGTTAAAACAATATTACATCCACCCCAGTGTCAACCATAACAGAGACCACATGGCAAAGGTCAAGTTATACTGTACTTTCTCCTCTTGGAAAGTTTATATTTTTACATTGTTTGATCACTGAAAGTACTCACATTTCATTATGTATTGTTTATTTTACACTACTGTCATCTAAAGGTATTTTGACACGAAAGACTCTGGCAGGAAGTACCGTAATATGATTGAATATAATTTAGCATGCCCATTAGATGTTGCTCCCTTCAGAATGGATTAACGCGAAGATTATACAGTACAGCATTAAAGCTAAAAAATAACCCATATTTGGACTGAATATACAGACGAAACTGCGTTCTTGTGGAGAACACGTGATTTCCCTACAAAATTCATGTGGCTAAGTTGTACATTACCTAGTAATAGGAGGACAATAATTTGAAGTCATTTACTAAGGTTTTGCATGGGCACTCGTGTGGCGCAATGTGATACACATTATTATTTGCAGAGTATTATAAAAGCTATTGGACGCTGTAAATTGTGCCGCACAAACATTCTTGCAACCCTAAATAAATAACCTCCTAAGTGTACATGCCAGAGGTCCTCATTTGAATTTGATATTAAAAAATAAAGGTACAACTGCTGTATGAAAACTAGTGCATTGATTGGTGGTAGGGGACTCTGACACCCCACATCCAAATTGCCGCAGGCGGTATCCTTTATCAGACGGTTTCACTTTTTGAGACAGGATTAGAGCCTCCATCACAGACTGGAAAGCTGAATTGACCATAAACCAATAATTTGCTTTCCATTTTTATGGCTTTTTACCCCAGGCATGTAGGGAAATGTCCCCATCACTAACTCACCAGTGTGACAGAAATGGTCTAACAGCTCCTTCTGTAATATGGATGGATGCCAGACCCACACAACAGAAGCAGTGTTTTAGAGATAGCTTATTTGTGTACATGACACAAAGTTTTGGAACAGCCCACAATTCACCACACTTCAGAATCTAGATAAGGGGTATGTAGGTAACTGGTATATTTAATTAATTTTTGACACAACATTAAACTCATTTCTTTTCACAGAAACATAATAGCTAACGCACACTACTCAGGTTTTTAAAAATAGTGACTGGAGACACTTCAAGAGATCATGTTTAACTACCTATTTCAAGAAACGTGGGAGCCGTAAAAAAGTTAGAAACATAAAAGGCAATTCAAAGCGAGAAGGGAATTGGGTGTACAAGAGAAGGGTAATGAGAAAGAAGTGTGATGGGGAGATGTGTCACATTTCAAAAAGAGAGTTATTCATTTGGTTGCAAGATTTATATGTATTTATATAGATATGTGTAAAAAAAATTATAAAAAATATTTCTTTACGACATAATCTTTTCCATTGTCATTAAAGCAATGCATAAAAAAAGTTATACCTTCGATTTCTTTATTTTTTTCATTCTACTTTTTTGCCGCAGCTGTAGACCTTCTTAAATGCAATGAATATGAAGCAAAACTCCTAGATGCCTGTCATCGTTTTTTGCCCTACAAATGCTCAAAAAGTTGTACTCGTTTATATGACTTAGTGGTGCCTTCCTACCTCTTCATTCATACATGTGCATTTGTGTGATGAATTGACAATGTGCCTCAAACTTCTTTGATAGCTGGTAGCGCCTAAACTGACAAACGACATGTTTATGAGAAAATTATATCAACACAATCTGTAACCTTTGGCTTTTTTCCTGATTAAGACTGCAAAATCCTCGGTTCTGCAGAGCAATTCTTAGGATGGATAATATGGCCAAGAATCTATGGATATTTCCATTCCCCTCCTCCACCCCAATGTCATTCGATTACAGCAGGGACATCAGAGACTTGGACTGAATAAAAAGACCTTGGGGGAATTCTTACATTTTAAGGATTCTGCTTTAAGTGGTCCTTTTCCATCAGTGTGTACCGCATTCATACCATTAGAGTATTTTCAAGCTTCGAACTTCTATGAATTGCTATTTTATGCTTCGGAATTCGCCATTTTGCTGTACTTCGGAAATGAATGTTACTATATGCAGCCAGCATTTGCATAAACGTGTATCAAATCATGCTATAAATGTATACAACTGCATCATTTACATACACATTGTAGCTAGCTATTGCCCTCCCAAAGCATTGGATACGTTTAATAAAACATAATCCCAATGGCTTACAAAAGCAATTGACAAGTAGTGTTCATAACCAAACACGATTTTAATTTTTCCCCATGCTGTATTCCTCTAGACCATAAATGTATGAATATTCCTTGAATTTATTATGGAACATAAAGTCATTCACTTTACTGCTTCAGCATACGACACATTCAGCAAGCTTACAAAGCACATTTATACATGTTTTGATACATCTTCCTCTCCGACCATATGCGTCAAGTATTCTCTGAGGAACAGTGGCCTTGATCAAATGAATTCATGTGAGCCACAGCTCAGCAAAATTTCAACACTCGCAAAGGAACGGCACAGAAAAACCATAATTATTGTTAGAAGGAGCGGAATCCTACCAGCGTATCCTGAGTATGAAAACAAAATAAAATAAGATGCAATACTGATTAGCTACTTAAAAATAGAAGTTGATAGGGATATAAAAAATAGAAGTTGACAAGGCGATAAAATCCTCAGTAATCTCAATTCGAACACTACCTCTAATTTGTCATTCGACTCCTTCTATATAAACTTAAATCCAACATTAAATGAAGTCTTACCACTTAAGCATAAAATGGTTCTAAAAAGAAGAGGAAACTGTTGGTTTTCTCCTGACGTCATAAAATTGAAATTGGAATTATGGTAATCGGAACGTAAACAGCATAGAATTTATGATCCACATTTGAAAACTCTTTGAGATCTTAAATTTAAGTAGTCCTATTTTAAGAACTCTTTTCTTTTATTAGACAACTGCATAATCCCATTTCTATTCAAAAATACCATTATGTTTTCCCCTGAACTTTAAAGAGAAAAGATCCACTTTCTATTCGGACAAAAAAAAACCTGCTAATAGAGAACAGATGGGGCCTTAAGACATTACCAAGCAGGCTGGCATTAACTACCTTGGACTTATGAAGAAAGTCAAGATACCATTAGAACAGTTTTCTTTGTAAACAAAGCTCAGCTCACCAACATAATATCAAACTGCCAGACCTCTGGGTCCCCTTGTATAATTTTCAAGCAACGTACATGTCCAAACTTGTACCTAGATTTGTGGAAGACCTTTTAATAATCTTCAACCATTCCCTAACTACTGAAATGGGTTCCTAAGACTGCAAGAGGGCTATTGTAAAGCCTCTTCTGAAGAAACCCACTCTTGATCCTAAGTAACCACATAATGTGTCTCCTTGCATACTTTTCTAAACTGTTGGAGAAATAGATCTTCCTACAGTTAACGGAATTTGTAGAATTTCAAGAAACACTGCATTCCTACGTAGTCAACTTTAGGAGATGAGCATAGAATAGATGGCGGCCTCCTTTTTGGATGAGCTGCGACAAATGATGGATATGGATGGGCCAGGTTCCTTAGACTTCTCTGCCGCCTTTGATATCATTACCACAAAATTCTATTTTTCAGACTGACATCATCAATGGGGCAGCTTTAGCTTGGCTGAAAGATATTTTAAACAATAGACAAATTATTCTTATTCCCTAATGCATCAAAATGGAGACCAATTGGAGTCCATTCTAGCCCCAGCCCCTGATTTTGAATTTGTATATGAAACCACTGACCTATCGTGTACATTAGCTTGGCATCAAATTTTCCATGTATACTGATGACACTCAGACAATCATTAGCCTTGTACCACAGTCCTTATCATATTCTTTGATCCCGTATTGTATGTTGGCAATTCCTTGGAGGATGGCCACCAACTTTCTTCAATTAAATGCCTGCAAAACAGATATATAATTAACTTCTCAAAAAATAAGATAAGGATCAAAACTGACCCAGTCCTTTAGGAACCCCTTCAGTAGCTGCCACCCAAATTCAGAACTTAGAAATTCAAATAGAGGCTAACCTTGGACTCCAAGTCCATGTCATTATCACTGCAATGACCGGTTGTTAATATTCAGAAACTCTGATGTTTTTCCATTTCTAGATAACAAATTAAAGGCACCAGTGACTATGTTTCTTATCCAATTGTTCCTACATTATGGTAATGATATACTCCTAAATGCACTCAAGGGTCCACAACAAGTGGTATTGATTTTCTTCCGGGCAAAACTATAACATGGTAAAGACTACCTACTCTGAATGCCAGTCTCATGATTAGATTCATGAACATTTTTTTCTTGCCTAAGTGGTACTCAGTTTGGATGAACCAATTTGGAATAATACATTACACAGTCTGTTTAACAGAACATGTATGTGTGGACTTTCACAATCCTAATTCGAACTAAGGTGATGGGAATTTCACGTCTTTGGTATTCAATTTCAGAATAGCAAATTCAAATGCTGAGGTGGGACAGGGGTTGACCTTGCAAATGTAGACAAACCTGCAGAAACCCACACAGGTATGGATATTCACATATATCTACAGATCTATTAGAGTAAAATACTGCCCACCTGAGTAAAGTAAGATTTTTTTTTTATCACCCAGGAAGTCTGTCTGGGTTCATAGACATTACACCCTGAAGAAGAAATCTACTGATGTATCTTGAGGTGACATTGGCCTCACATGAGAATAAACCTTTCGGTGAGGCGTTATAGAGGACCACACGATTGACAACGGACAAATATGTGTCAAAGAGACTCAACAATGTTTCCCCGTTGCGCTATTTAGGCAAAAACCCCAAAAATCTGTTATCATATTCAGTAACACCAGGCGTGATGTATGTATGATGCACCACTTAAATATTGGTGGAAAGAGGAAGTAGGAACCACTTTCCCAGGCAATGGGGAATGCCTCCTCTAAATTAATGCATGGCAGTCAAGAGGAACCCTCACTGGTGTGAAATGAGTATGGCTGAAGTATATTTGCCCTTCCCTGACCTCTCTCTTTCATACATAATTGCCAATCCTCAGGCAAAATAGAATCATTTTATTTTTGCCCATGGTCTAGTGTCATCCAGTTGGAAAGGAGTGCCATTATTGCCTGATGAGACATCTCTTTCACAGCATATTTAATCTAAAATTGTTATTGAAAGGTTTTGTTATTTTTTTTATCTTAAACATTTTTCGTTTGACTGACTCACAAAATCTTAAAATAACCAGGAACGGGTGACAGATTGCAGTGCAGACTGAACCTGTAAGCATGTAGGTGTAGTTCCACAATGAATGCATTTCAATCATAATTATTAAGGAACAAGAAAAACAAAGCATCTGAGTTAAGCTACAAAATCAAAGTCCTAAATTAGTAATGTGTTGTCTTCTGCCTTCAATGACCTTCCTTGGTTGTTCCACCCCACTATCATTTGCTTTGTCCCTTTATAACCTGTGATCATCATACCACTTGACAACCTCCTTTTTTCTTATGGTTCACTGTAGACTAAACATCCTTGGTGTGGCATTGCCCCAGATGTTCTACCTTTAGTCCCATGTTTTGCTGAACTCGTTTATGTTGGCATTAGGACTCTCCCTGCACTATACCCTCCTAGCCAGTGGTAAAATTCTTGTTCTCTCCCCCTAAAACATGGAAAAGATGGCCTACACGTAATTGTCACATTTAATTTACTGATAAGTCCCTAGTACTTGGTACTAAATGTATCCAGGGCCTGTAAACTAAATACTACTAGTGGGCAGCAGCACTCATTGTGCCACCCACTAAAGTAGCACTTAAAAACATATCTCAGGCCAGGGTCTGCACACTGTAGTGCAGGTTTAACCTGCCATTTTGACCAGGCAAAATAAAGCTTGCCCACCCCTTTCCTGACGTCTAAGGTATGGCTGCCCTGCGACTGACAAAAGCAGCTCACTCCTAGGCCTGCCTTTTCTTTTGCCATAGACAGACACCCGGCAACAGAGGTGTATCACAAGCCCCTGGAGCCAAACCAGAAAAAGGGAAAGGTTAGACAAATAAGGCATCCCACACCCACAGTTTGGCACTGGGAACAAACGTGTCAGCTTCAGAACCTCTCACCAGAATACTCCTGGACCTGTGGAATATCCAGATGAAGTACTGACCTTTCTGAAGAAGAAAGACTGGACCTGCATGTCTTGATCCCAGTCTACCCGGAAATTACTTCAAGGGTAAGTTGGCTGACTTCCTGTTGGAGCCACAACGAAGCTCCAGAGGCCACTTCTGCTTCCCAGATGAAAAGACCCAACTTGACCTGACCTGGCCTTCTCTGCTAGCCTCTATGAGAGTGAGTCCTCATCCGTCTGATTCCCCAAGTGCTGCTTTCATGGTTCTGGACCCCTGATTGAAGTTAGACTGTACTCCTCTTTGCACAACTAAAGTTACACAACATAGATATTGCATCAAGGACAAAAAGGCGTAACTTCCAGTGGGTAAAACTCGATCTTGTATCCAGTACATGCTCCATCATGGTCAGCCTGAACTTATGACTTTGTCCCAGTAAAGCACAACTGGATAACCACAGTTGCTCTTTGCGCTCTTTGGCGCTATTGTCACTAGAAATGTTAAAAACGAATGACTCTAGTTCTACTCATTTGTACCATGTTGGTGTAAATGTATATATTAAATGTACTCTATTTTTTCTAAATTGGTTTGAGATTTTTCTTGTATTGGTTTCACTTTATTACCGGTTGTGTGCGGCATAAATACTTTATGCATTGCATTTAAACTAAGCATGGCTGCTTTTGCGCCAAGCTACCAGAGGGTTAAGCATAGGTTTATTTAGAGACCTTTGTGGTTCACCCTGACAAGGATTCTGTTTAATATTTGAGTGGGTGCTTCCATCCCTCTCAAATAATATTCCAATTTCTTACAGTCCATATAACAGAAACAGACTTGAACCTGAGAAATGGTATAGGTTTTAATTCAGATGTAAGCCTGCACGCCCAATCAATAAAGAAAAGGGTTAAACACTGACTGTAGATAGGGGTGAAGATAGGAAGCTTTACCCTTAATGAAGGAAGACAAAGTTTAATTTAGTTTTCTCTGCAGTTATTGACTCATCCAAGAATGGGTGGATGTGAGGCTCTAAGGACTGTGTTTAGTTTTCTTTGCTACCACAAAGGTTACCTTTTGACTGAGTAGTACTGAGGAAGCGTTGGTGCACCTTCCACTCCCTGTCTGCTGGACGCAGCATCCTAAGGCATGGGAAGTCCAATGGGTAGGAAGGCTGCTGATGAGCCACACGCACTGGAAAGAAAGGAGAGATGTGACAGGGATGCAGTGGACGTCTGGGGACCCTTGCTCATCATTTCCTCCTTTGCACAGGGTTCTGAAGATTGCCCCGTTTATTCGTCTTCAATAGCTTTGCATGTTGCTGAGTGGTAAAGATCTGAAAATAAATTGTGTGAAAGCTTCGCAAAGTTACATAGTCTAAGTACAGCAAGTTTCCAAAGTGCAGGTTAGGACATTTTGAAACTAAGGTATCACTAACTTGGTTAGACATGTCCCACATGGCCGCATTGGTCTTCCTGTTTTTCTGGTTTGTTTAATGAAAAGTGAAACCAATATGGAAGAAACCATTCAAACTCATCACTACTTTTCAGATGATAATACCAAAAACTCAAATAGTGTGTCTTGGTACACTAAAATCCAGAGCAGCAGAGGTGTATCACAAGCCCCTGCAGCCCCTGCAGCCCCTGTGGCGCCAGAGGATTGGGGGAGCAGCAACCCTTCAGGGGCTCCTAAACTCTTCAGACAGCCCCCAACCAGCTAAGGGCCAATACATATCTGTAGTGGGCCCGATCATTTTGTGCACAGCAGTAATACAGTGCACAGACATATTCTTAAAGCCAATACGCATATGTTTGTGGACACCATTAATGATTATGTTTATGGTCCAGGCTTAATATATATATCAATTGATCTGAAGAGCATCCTACATAGATTGTTAAGATGTCCTTGATGGTGCAGTAGACAGGCCACATTAGAAGCCACGGCTCTTCAGGGCATAAGGGAGACAATGCTAATTATGCACATTGCCAATAATTCAACAGTGCGAATACTGAATCTATTATAAAATAAAGCAAGCAGCTTGCATTATCCCTTTGTGGGGCTATTTCAAAGACTGCTGTGTAAGAAATCATATAAACAAAGCAGAATTATTGATTTTTGAAACACCAACACAGTTCTTTTCAGCCTAATAAATCTTAAATATTATGATTAATTTAAGGATAATGTATCTTCTACATGTTTTACACCAGAGGTTGCAGGTTATCGCTGGTCATTTATCGCTATCAGTGTCATTAATATGAAAGGAAATACAACTATTCGTTATTTAACTGTATAGCTACCGCAGATTTATATTCCCACGGAAAGGAAAATGCCTCTTTATTCCTTAAATGTTGCAGAGAAATATTGCTAGTGTATGGAAAATATGACGTGAATTGCCATTTGGGATCAGAGCAGCAAAATCGGTCTTATTATCTAGCACTGCTTCACTGGAAAGGTTTGAGTCTCCATTGCTGTTTCAGTTTTGACAAAAACACACGAATATCTACATCCAAGTTGTCAAACTTTAATGCATTTTATGTACAAATGTAGACATCATTTATTGCTTCAAAAATATTATTGCAACCAAGGGAGTAACCAAAAACATTTTTAAAAAACTACTTTGAACTAAAGCTCCGATGACACAAAGCAAGTAAAGCGAGTGAGCCCAGACCACCTCAGAATAGCTCCTTCATCTCTTCCATTTAACCATCTAGCCATTCATACTTTCACCCTTCCATCAACCCGCTGATGTCTACCATTTCACCATCCATCTATCCTTTCACCCATTCAATCAACCCAAGCATCCTTTCACTGGTTGACTCACCCACTCATCCGTTCATCCATTCATGCATCCTTTCCCCAACCACTCTTTTACCCATCTGTTTGTTAAGTCACCAATGCTTTCTTTAGCCCATCCACCCTTACATGCATCTTTACATCCAGCTATCCATCCAGTCACAGATCCACCCTTCACCCATGCTTTCACCCACCCACACATCCTTTCACCCATCCACCTACACTTTCTCTCACGTGTGAAACCTTTTATTCAACCACCTTTTCACCCACACACACATCCTTTCACCGATCTACCCTTTCACCGATCCTTCCTTTTAATCTTCCATCCTTCTCTCCATTTTCTATCAACCCATCCTTTTTTCACGTTAATTATGAGTTTTTGTCTGCGGTGTTGTAAAGTGAAGAGACCCATAAAGAACTCTACCCCTGCTGTAGCTACTAAAGCAGGAGATTCACAAAGCACTTGTAAACCCAAAGGGCCTACAGTTAGACTGAAGTGCATGTTTTACCCTTCTATGTGGATCCAGACTCAACTTAAGCGAGCAAAGAATCACCTGAGAGCTACACCATTTGATCAAACTGTAAGAAACCTTAAACCAGACATTTTCCTCGAAACTAGAATTACTTTCCTCAAATCATCTTCCAGTAGATATATGGAATAAAAGTCGCTGTATAAATTGATACCAGGAGTTTCGGAGTAAAATATTTAGGAAAATAATGAATTGCACATTGAACAAAACCCAGTATCATCATTGCTTAATCACCACTGAGTGCACTGGTTAGGAATAATTGCCAGTCAGATTTGTTTACACATGATAGAAAAGATGCATCCAATGCTTACAAATGATACCACACACCCACAAAGGTCACCCTTTCTAATCAAGACAGATAATTAGAAAACACACACACACACACACACACAAACACTGTTAGAAGAGTGTAGAGTCAAATTGATTCTTTGCAAAATGTGGAATGACAATAATGAGAATAAATGAAAATGAGTGTGTGCATTAAATTATCACATACTTAGGGACTCTGACGCTTGGAAATGAAAATGTTCTGGCTTTAATGGGCAATGTATAAATCAGTGAGAAATATACATGTTCTTACACTTTTTCTAAACTCTTTGAAACAGATTTGCATACAATTTATTAGTATCCGCCATGAGTTGAGTATTCTTTCAGTTTTTATTTAGTGGCCAGCCTGTTTTGAAGCAAATGTAACTACTATTGAAGCTGTGCATTTATTTGCACTCTCATAGCCTTTAGGCACTTCATAAAGTAATTTCATCAGAGCAGAAAGATTTGCTGCACATGTTTGATTGTAGACCTCACCTCTCTTTATATACTATACAAAACATGAGTTTGATTGAAAATTGATGCAACTGATTTTGGCCCTTCATACTATTATATTGACAGAACGTGGGGAGGTTTACCGATATCAACGAAATAATTTTGGGCCAAGAGATAACAACCCTTAAGGAAACCGTCAGTGCTACTGCACTGACATTCTTTTGTTATCAGTTATTTTGCACAACGCAATGTCTATGGCTGATTATGCTATATTAAATCTAAATAAAGATTGTTAGAAATGGGGGTCTCTAGTTGGCTACGGTTTGCATGCGGTGCCCTCACGACATGATGCAAGCAGCGGTTTGGTGACAGTCTTCCAACGACGTCAGTAGGACAAGGCTTACAATGTAGAGTGAAGAGGTGCTCGATGCGATGCTGGCAGGCGACAAAGCGGGTGACGGAGCTGGTTGGTGTTCAGGTCGAGCAGAGTGAAGCAAGGCGGTGCGGAGTGCGATTCCCACAGGATGCGTTGCAAGCAACGGCTCAATGACGGTCGCCCAGCGGTGTCGGTTAGACCAAGGATGCGGCGCGAAGTGCGGCAGTGTATTCTGCAGTGCCTTCAGGACACGGAACCGGCGACGGACTCAATGACTGAGTTGGCTGCTCGTTTCTTCTGCGGTGACTGAAACCAGGGGTTCCAGGGACTGTGATCACACAGCAAAGGGGCAGTACTCCTCTTCCAGTTCTTCTCCTCTGCAGAGGTTCCTCTTGAAATCCAAAAGTGGTATTTTCAAACACAGAATGTAACAATCATCCTTACCGAAAGATACATCTTTATATTCTAAGTTCAGGCATACTAAACTTTCTCTTCCTATCTTGTCCCAATGGGAAGTTATACTTATAAGATGTTATAAATAAACTCCCATTCTATGTTATGGGACATATCGCCTTTCGATAGTGAAAAACTAAATACACTGTATTTCACCATCAGGACAAGTCACACACCTCAGTACATGTCCTACCTTTCACATACACTGCACCCTGCCAATGGGGCTACCTTGGGCCTACCTTAGTGGTGACTCACATGTCAGAAAATGGAAGATTAGGGCTTGGCAAGTAGGTGCACTTGCCAGGTCGACATGGCAGTACCAAACTGCGTACAGACACTGCAGTAGCAGGTCTGAGTTACATTTACAGGCTGCTCATGTGGGTCGCACAATCAGTGCTGCAGGCCCACTAGCAGCATTTGATTTACAGGCCCTGGGCACACAAAGTGCACTGTACTACAGACTTGCCAGTAAATCAAACATGCCAATCATGGAATCACCAATCCATAAACACAATTTACAGGGAGAGCATAGGCACTTTAGCACAGCAGTGGTAAAGTGCCCAAAGTCATAAAACCAACAAAAGCAGGGTCCAAAACAAGAGGCCAAAAAGCAAAATGTCTGGTGTAAACCCGCTGGAAAAGTCAGGCTTAACAAAGATTACATGTAATTTAGTATCTCATGACTATATATGTGGTTGGCATATTGTTTAAATCTGTCCAGTCTCATTTAGTTAAAACATTGCAGGTAAGACTATTATCTATATAATTAACATATTGGGACAAATTCCCGATCCAATTTCTAGTGTTTTGTAAAATGTTGCTCAAATGTCATCTGATTTAATTTTGGATGGGTTAAAAAAGAAAGACAGAATTAAATTGGCTCCTGGGCACCAACCATTTTCTGTCTGGGGATTTTACTCATCAATTGGTTATAGCCAAAGATGTTTTCCATACAAAATAAGTGGTGTATCTTACTAACGTATATCTAGAGCATGTAAACACTGACAAAGTACCCAAGAACTCACCATCAAACCATCAGTTTTTGTATTGAAAGATTTGCTTGCACATTAGAAGACAGACGTGTTGTGAGGAATATGAGGGTCCCTTATAGACCATACAATACTATTCCTTTTTCAATTCCTAGGCGGCTTTTGCTTGTTTGTTAAATTATTTTAATATTGTTTAGCTTTGAAATGATGGTTACTTTATCCGCCATCGTAATCTCACACAGCCACAATACGACATCCTTGATATAGCATTAACCTCTAATTTAAGTGAAATCTTTTAAAGTTCTCGCATGACAAATTTTACGTTTAAGATATAGCCATTAACTCAGTGCCCTCCCTTTTTGTAAAGATCCACCGTCCAATGGTGTGGGGCGAGTTGACCCCTTCCACTTAACACTAAGAAAAAGAGGGGCTTGCTACAATACTAATCAGCATGTCTTTCAACACAAGTGACAGAGATGTGAAAAATGAAAAGTAAAATAAAAAAATAATGAATACAATATAACATTGAATGCTGGAGAGAGAAAGTTAAGATCCCATGCTCACCCCAACAATTGTAATGCGAGGGCACTCTTCCCTTCATATTCCTAGTGTGATCATAAGTCCCCTCCAGGTGAGATATGTTCCTTATCAAAAATATTTTCAAACCTCTGACAAAAGTCAGTACAACGCTGGGGCTCTCAAGTACTTTTGCAACAATATGCAAAGAGACATATTACCACCCTTTCACAAGATGAGGGGAAAACAGGCTTTTTGCATTAGGAAGCAATCCAGTGCCTTTCCCCTGATGGTGCCCTAAATGGTGACCTGATATTGTCTAGCTGTTGAATAAGCAATGGCTCTACTCATGTTCATTAGATTTTCAATCAACAATTAAGTAGTTATTGGTGATGCTTTGAGAGCATTGGTATTTTTCTAATTAAATGTAATTATAACGAGTAAACGTAATTACAGTTATAGCGAGCAAAAATACATTGACAAAGCAAGCTAATGTAAATTAAACCAAAACAGGAAAATCACAGTGAGTTCCGCAGCAGGAGGAAGCACAGGTCAATACAGAATAACAACTGCCATATCACTGTCTCAAAACAATGTGTAAGAGAGAGGAACACCGAATGCTACTTGTGCAAAGTTAACATATATTGACACATATGTGTTAATTATCTCTTGGCTAATAGCTACTATTGAAAACAGTACTGCACAATGCTAGCGGACTGTAGCATCTCGGCTATATTGAATATTGTCTTGTGAATTTGAGCACAATTACAACTATTTTTGGTGACACGTTCTACACATTATTCAATTATTTCACTTGTTTTTTTCGATGCAAAAGAGACAAATGATGCAAAACACAACCTGGACTACTATGGCATGGCTTAGTAGTAATTTGTAGAAACATCATTGACTGTCATAATTATGATGAGTTTGTGTGTAAAAGGGCATCCCAAATGTTAGTGATTGCAGGTCACAAAGGTTTGCCTTCATGTACAAAAAACAATCCTTAGAGGCATATTCCTCTTTCCATGTGTTCTACAGAATGAGGCACACATGCAAAGAGGAATTAACAAGAAGAAATAATTATATTTTTCCTCGTTACGCCACTATCAGGTAGGCACACTATTTTGGTGCAAACCCAGGTTTACAAGTCTTTGTAAATATTGGTTTGCATCACAGTACATAGATAGATGCATGGGAATGCCCATGCTCCCCCATGGAACGCCCACTTGATGCAAAGTGAGCTAAAGGCAGTGCTTTGAACTGCTTTGCATTACTTTGTGCATACTACACCAGGCAAAGCATGTGAGCAGCATTGATGCTTTTTTCTGAAGGAAACCACCATTCACTGCCTGGCAGTTGTGAGCAGGAGCAATCAGTACTGAAAGCATGCCCTAAATAAGGCAGATGCTTCTGATGCCATAGATTGTGGTATATGGCGTGGTACATCAGGCTTCCAAAGGTGAGGAGGGTAGAAGCTTCAGTATCAAAAACAAAGCAGATCCCCACCTCTAAGTGAAGTGGTGGATTTGACAGGTGGGTGGACAGTAAACCTGCTAAGCAATGGCCGTTTCCCCTTTACTCTTCGCCATTGAACGTGGCCCTACGTATCTAGTTTGAATGTTCAAAATGTGTTTTATGTATTTTTTTTGATGATGCATATCAAATAATATAATTACTCTGTGTATGCAAAGATTCAATGCATCAGACGCAGTTAAGTATGCCACTGTCAATGTGACGCTGCACCAGCACAAGTGATCAGCACTTTTATGATCAACAATGGTAGTCTTTAACCCGTTTGACGCTCTTGACGAGCTCAGCTCGTCATAACGGTCCGAACGCTCGCACGCGGGGCTAATTCACCCGCTGTGCTGAATGTTCTATGAAAACGGGTGTGGCCGTGACGAGCTCAGCTCGTCATGAGCACACGCCCACCGTGGCTCATGACGATCTGAGCTCATCACGAGCACCGGGGCGCTGTGCGCGCCCCCGCCCCCCAGCACAGCGGGAGAATTAGCCCCGTGGCTATTGGGTTAAGGGCATGTCCTTCTGGGCATGTTACATGACACAGAATTCCCGACACATTAGTTCTCAGCATTGTTGAAGCACTGAGTGTCAAGTTGGAAGCACCAGCCCTCTCAGTGTTTATGGTGACCTCACATAAGTATAATTCTTCAAAGGCATTCAGGTATTCATGCATTACATGTAAGCTCTGTAATGTTTGGCCTTTGTTCAGAACCTCTGCAGGTTCTGTCTCACCTGCATAAGCATGCAAAAACAATGTCACTATACACAACGACTGAGGGTTTGGCATAAATAAAGATAGAACCAGGAAAATATTTATTTAAAGGATTCTTACAATATTAAGTTTCCAAGAGTTGGTAGAGCTGAAAAATATGCTCTATGCCATCTATGGTGCCTGTGGTGCATGTGGTCCCCTTCTGCTCCCCACTGTGATAGAAACATTTCGTTAATGCAACCGACCACAGACAAGAGCTTTTTCCATGGATAGCTGTGATAACTGACTCACAATGTTTGCAACTAAGAAATAGTGTTGCCGGAATACTTTAATCTCCAGCACTAAAATATAAATACATTTCAAGCTGAACACGAATCGACCACCGTACACACCTCTCTGTGCTAAAATGTGTTTCCTGCTATTCTAAACAGAGCACATTTTAGGTCTTGTGTTATAAAAAGTTTGCACTTATGAAAATCCTGGTTCAACCATACTTTCTCCTTTCATTATAGTAAATAGAGCTAATAGATTTTCCCTACTCCATATTATATACAGATTTTGGGGAAATATGGTGCAAAAGAGTTGTGACACTATTATATCTAATATTTGACAACATTATTTTTTATGATCATATTACTTGTGAATTAGGATCTGTCAGACAAAGGTTCACACAGAGGTTTCAGTAATTTACACCTAAGCTCTACCTCAGGTAGCCATGGAACAGATAGAGATAGGCTTAATCTAGAAAACTTAAAGAAATGTGCAAGACACACAGAAGTACCAAAGCAGTTAGAAAGTAAGAACCACTGGGTAGGTGTACATCAGCTAAAAAATGGAGAGTACTGGTTGAATGGGATAGGGATCTAGGTAAAATTTCAGGTGGAACGCGATGAAGTACAGGTCAGATACCTCAAGCGTGTTCATCCCAATCGGATATTTTACCTTCTGATTTAGGGCCTGATTATGAAGTTTGTCGACATCATTTGGCAACTAGAACCAAACGACCTCCTGTTGTCGGTTCCAGCCCAGCAAGTAGGATGCTACCGAACCCTGTTCGGTCATAATCCTATACGTAACAATGGGAGCTTGCGTTCCAAATGGAAAGCATGCTCTCATTGTGAAGAGCAGAGTTGCAGTTCATCGCTGCGCCCCGTGGCACACCGTGCAAGGATGATGCCCCCCGAGGCCACCATCCAGTGGCCTGGCACCGATGGGGGCCCTGCTGGGGGCCCCCAAATACACATTCCCAAAGCCTTTCTGTGTCAGAAAGGCTGGCACAGAAAGGCTGTGGGAATATGCCATCATAATCCCTCGGCTGGAAAGAGCCGGCCAAGGGATTACTGTAGGCTTTCAGAATGGAGGACGAGCTCTCTGAGCCTGTCGGAGGCCATTCGGAAATCCGAGTCCGGTTGGTGCCTTGTCAGCCTGCATCATAATTTGACCCTTAGTCTCTAAAATGGAAGTAAACATCCTTCAATAAGGGCAAGTTTGCAGATTTTATCCCATGCTTAATTTGAGCCAGTGATCTGTGGTGTTTGGCACAGGCACTTATTTGTTAACAGAGGAGCTTGTGAACATCTGTCGCAAGGTGGTGCTGTCTAAGTTAGAGAGGAACACAACAGTTAATCATTAATTCAATACAGGTTAAAAATTAAAATGTTTTGCTGCCCAAGCCATTCTTATAAGTTTGAGGGCCGGGAATAGTTGATTAGTGGCTGTATTGTTACTATTATTGGTAGCAGTGACAGGGGTAATGTGTGGTGCAAGCTGCATTGGCCTCCTGACAAGAACCCTGGCACAAGTTAAGCACTGTAACAAAGAAATTCCTCTTGAAGACAATAGGCATTGGGCGAGGTCCGTCTGAAGTTGTGCCCATGGAAGTCCTTTCATCGGGTGGATACCTGCACATTCACCTGGTCAAGATTTCTTCATTTGAGCGTAAGCTTTGTGTGGAGGTCTGAATCTTCCAATGGTGCAAGGCTACAAGCTGTATCCAGGAAGATTACTCCAATGTTGCACTGGATTGCCGTCAGGGTGCACTGAACAGGGTTTCTAAGAGGTGAAAATCTCTGAGCCGGACCATCTTGATTTCTTGCCCTGTTAGTTCACACCATTGGCAGATAGACCTGGGTTGTTGGAGTGCAGTTGCAGTGCGCGCAACAAAATTTGTTTTATTTATTTATATGTATACTTACCTGTTAAACTCCGTAATCCATACATTACTACCCCCCTCTCTGCCCCTCCCCCTCCCCATGTCACCGCTACTGCCGACCGCAGCTGGTGACTAGTCAGAAAAGGGCATTTTGTCACACTATGATTGATGCTTCTTATCAAAAGAGAAATAGAGCAAATATTGAAAATACTGGGTTCTGTCCTTTCGTATAGAAACTCCACAAAAGTGTGCAAAACTAGTCTTTCGCTTGGATTGTCTTATTTATGTACTTTAATATATTAGCAATTTTGATGTGCTGCACTATCAGGTGAAAGATGCCGGCGTTGTACAGATATCGAAGCTGTTGAGATGCACGATATCCCAGCGCAAAAAAAGAACTAAAACATCACAATGACCCATAGACCTCTTTCACATACAGCCAAACCATGTTTAAACAATCTTAGGTGTACTTTAGTTACATCAGTGTGGAGGGGCTGCAACTGCACAGCAAAGCAGCACAACCTATACAACTGAGCCGGAAGAATAGAAGAAGATGAAAATGAGAACACACTTGAAGAGTGTAAAAGTGTAGAAATACAGTTATCCCCCAATCACTCTCCCCCTTCCCACCAAGGAAGAGGTAGAAAGGTTAAAGCTGAAGGGGGGAAGAAGTAAGAGCCAGAAAGAGTACAGGAACAGTACAGGGGGAGCTTAAGTAGGCACGCAGGAAAGAAATTAGGGCAAAGGGCAGGAACTGGGGGTTGAGGAATGTATAAAATGTTATTGTCAAATTGAAGTGGAATTAAGATTAAATGAGCTCCTGCAGGCCCAGTTATAATTCTGAGCGTTTGTGGAATACGGGGGGAACCTCTGTGATATGGTTCGAGACATTTTAGAAGCAAAACAGTGATGTTTAATTTCCTCTCATGCAAGCAGCGATGTAAAATACTTTTCCTCAATGTACACAATAGGAGCAAAACTTTATGTAATATGGTCTCCAACCAACATTTTCACACGTTTTTTTACAAAAGGGAGAAGAGCTATTAAACTAGTTTCAGATTCATATAAAACACAAACAGGTGATTGTTTTATATCAAAATATTGGCTCAGTTTGGATTAATTTACAAGGTCAGAAGAAAACGAAAAGTTCCACATGAATTTGTTGAAAGGTGACTTCATTTTTACGACAGGTTGTTTCAGGGAGTCTTTTTATCACCTTCTACATTTAGACAGAGAAGTGAGAGAGCACAATTCAAGAAAATATAGAAGTGCACCATATTTACAAGCACGTTGTATTTGTTTAGTAAACATTATATAAGAGTGTCGAATCTATAGAGTGGAAATATATAATAGTGTCTTATTAAAATAGAATACTTATATCAAGTGTGAAAAGGTAATATAGAAGTTTGTAGAGATGTTAGAATGATGTTGAAATCTCATGTTATGTCGCTGTTGTGGTGGAATTGTGATGCTGCTAATCGTAGAAATGTGTAGGCCACATGGCAGTTCACATAGAGTACAAGATGCTGTTACACTCTTATACGATGGTGGATTTTGATGTTATTGTAATTCAAAGTATTATTGAACCTAGAACTGAAATATGTTTTATAAACGTTTCATATAATCATAGTGTGTAATAAGTTAGAATGCTGTTTAGAAGAATTAAATGTTTTACAGAGTGCACAGGCCCGTTCATGTAATTCTGGATAGGCCTGAATAGACAAAAGTCATTTCGTTTGATCTGCACGTGCTCGTTAGAGAAAGGCTGTGTTAGGCACAAACTGTGGAGCCTATTTGAATGGTTTATGACTTAAAGATATGGTGGAGGCCGGAATTTGGGGCCCACAGTACAAGTGTCTGTTTGCAGGTGCGAGGAGGTTTTAATCAAGAGAGTGATGAATAGACTTTTGTTCAAGAGAGCCAGGCACAGGCCTGGAGGAGTCTTCAGGAATTTCCTGGGGGTACCGTCTTGCCGGAGAGGAGCCTGGGAAGCAAGGTCAACACTAACGATGGGCCTAGAGGAGTATCAGCATGGAGCATACCAGAACCAACACCACGTGAGGGGCGTCTCTAAGGGGTGTCTCCAAAGGGCGTTCCTATTGTAAGTGTGATTTTGTATTAGGGACAGCACCCCTGGGTGGAGTTAAGGCAGATGATCTGAGAAACCTAAGAGAGCGGATGGGTAGGCAGATAGGGAACTGCGAGACATCGTTTTGAAACAAAGACTAAGGGAAGTGTGTGATCTTCTTTGGAAGTCACCACTACTGACACCTTTTTAGGTTAAGATCTTGTTAAGTAGGGATGTCACTTAGTCTAGTGTAGGGACAGTCTAATCTGATTTCTTTCCTTTCTGTAAATGACTCATAAGCTACAGCTTGTGTCTATTCTTGCAACTTTAATGATTTTTGAATTGGGTTTGGTAATATTCTTTTGCCGACTAAGAGCATTTAGAAAATTCATGTTTGTATTGATACCCGTATATCTTTTGAACCTTATATTGAGATGTTTGTATCTCCAGTTAAGTTTGGCTTTGTAATAAACTTTTAAACCTTTTAAGCTTAAGTGGTTCTTTAGAGTGGTGTAAGTCATTAACGGATTAACCTGGTAGTGGATTGCCTTTTACTCAATGACAGGTACCAACGGTTCAGTCGACCGGCGTTGGGATCTAGGCCTATAACTATAGACCAGAAATCCCGCGTTAACAGTTGGTAGCAGAGTGAGGATGGTTACCTTCTTGAGGAAGGTGATCTAGACTAGGTTAAGTTTACCCCAAGGTCCCTAGAGATCGAGAGGTGGCCTGCCGAAGAGGGTGCTGACGGCGCGAGAGAAAAGCAGCAGAATCGGACGAGAGTGAGTATAACAAGGGTCATGCGTGGACAGATTGCGGTGTTTTGTGTTGTATCTGTATTGTAATGTCATGCAGAGTTGAATGCCTTAGTGTGAATGAGAGAGGGTTGTGAGCGCGCGCAACCTGGCAAAATCTTAAGTTCGGGGAAGAGCTTAAGTGGTTCGGGTGTATCGAACATCCAGAGTAGTTGTCGACCAGAGAAAAGGGGGTCATGAGGTACCATTGATCGCCCGCAGGACCGAGATAGGGGGAATGCAAGAGTGAGTGTGTGGGTAACGGACGCAGGTCGAAAGTTACCGTGTGCAAGTAACCTATCAGAGAAGGCGATTGTCTGGACGTACACGGAAAGACATTTCGTCAGTTAAGGTGACAATTACAGTTAGACTGTGGACGTACAGTCAAGGAAAGTGATCGCTTGGTCGGAAGTAATCATTTTTCAGAGTATGAATGGGACGCATGCATGACCGGGAGACGAGCGGAGAAAGGAGGGGAACTGCTGAAAAAGGGGGACGAGTGACGTCAGCGAGAGCCGCGCTGTGACAGGCCGGTTGGTGTGAAGCCGCGCTGTGATAGGCCGGTCGGTGTGAAGCTGCGCTGTGATAGGGCGGTTGGTGTGACGTCAGCGAAGAGCCGCGCAGTGATAGGCCAGTTAGCGAGAACCGCGCTGAGATTGGTGGATTGTCATCAGGAAGTAAACGAACGCGGAGAAAGTAGAAATTTTGTAGATTTTGAACATGAAGTGTTTTAAATGTTTGAGAGGGAGGGGGGGCGCTAGAGGGCGCACGAGCTAATGGCCGCACTTTAGTGAGGCTCTGGCTGCCTGGTCAGAAGTATCCTGATTTTATCCTCCCATCCTGCAGATGTCCACCTGAAACTTTCAGCGAGTGTGAGTTTATATGTCCTGCAGATCCTGTCCAAGTTTGGAGGCGATCCGATGTTTGACGCCGGACTTCGTCGAGTGTGAAGACTGACCGGGTCACACTGTTGCGGAGGGGCGGCGCAAAAGCCTGGGAGCGTGACTATGCGAGGCCGGGGCTCGCCACGAGGACAGCAGGCCTCAGACGCAGGGCGGCCCGCCTGGGATGTGTGGAACCTGTCGAGACTCGGCGGACCTGTTGGGGCGGTGAGTCTTCCCCTTTTGCTGGCCACTACAAAGCGCAGGGGCACTGAGCGGCGGAACAGAGACTTGCTGGGACCGCGCGTGGAGACGGGACCTGCCGCCTGAACCGGGAGGTGGTTGAGCGGGGCCCCGGGCTTGGCGCGCAGATTGCCGATAGTGCCAGTGCACCCTCCGTGGGCTCACCGCTGCTGGTGGCTGTGGGTTGAGGGGCGTCAGGAGCCTTCTGTGGGACACTACCTGAGACCAGACCCCTCACTAGTTGCTACCCGCCGGCAGCACGGTGGAACTTCCCCCCTCGAGCCTCTCCAGCACGAAATGAGAGCATCCCTATAAGGCAGAGGGGACTGCATGAGCGCAGCTAGAGCATATTAATGACTATTGCAACCACTGAAGACATACAGCACCCATAGGCGTGTGGCTATTACACTGTCGTGGATGCGCCGCGTATCTGGAGGTCCGCAGGGGTGCGCACTTATCACTCATACTACGGCGAGGCCATGCGCGGCCTACAGACCGAATATTAGTAGAAGATCCTGTGCATTTGCCTGGGCTGTTTGACGCCGTGGGAGACGGGGCGAACCCCGGCCAGGCGCTGGGGATTCTGGCAGCTGCTATCGAGTCACCTCCCACGCAATGCTAGCGGGCGATGCAGGCAGCGGGTAACAGAGGGGCACAGGCCTTGCCTACCCAGCAGAGGTGAGAGACGCAGTGGTAGAGTGCTGACTGTGGCAGGACACCTACAGGGTGGCCTCGGGGAGGTTATTCTGTCACGGCACGGACCTTGACCGATCGTCCTTAGCACACCACAAAACGCCATACGCACAACGAAGCCGAGTGGGAAATCTGACCCCCTCATGAGCAACTGAAGATAGCCTCGGTCACTGGGGCTGGAGACACATCATATTGCGGAGATCACTTGCGCACTGCTGGACCGCTCCTCGCACAGAAGGTGCCGCCACTGGCGCAAACACTGTACTGGAAGTACGGATGCAAAAGGGATTGTCACCGGGCAGTGAGGACCGCTCCAATCGCATCTCACCGAGCACCTCAAGCCCCTACAAGCGACGCACAATGGGAAAGAATGACAATAAGCAACCTAAACTCTCTTTTGAACCCGCGGCCACTAGGAAACAGCTGGCAATGAGCCCCTCTCCACATCCATGACCCCTGAGATGCAAGTGATGATGGAGGAGATGAGGCAGGGCTTCGCCACAATAGTGGACAAGGTGGATCGGCTGTCCTCGAGGATGGATGGGGTCGCACAAAAACTGGAGGTCCATGAGGAACGCCTGACGGAAGCAGAGCGACGCATCTCGGCCTCGGAGGACACATCAACATCCCACGATACGCGCCTATCCAGAATGGACAACATTCTGCATGTGATAGCGGCGAAGAATGAAGAGTTGGAGGCGAGGAGTAGGCGCAATAACATCCGCGTCATAGGTGTGCCGGAATCCACCAACACTGGACGTATGGAAGAATATGTCGAACAAATCCTCACGACTGCAGTGGGCAAGGAAGCCTTCTCGAGTCAATTTATTGTCAAAAGAGCACACCGTTCCCTAGGTCCAAGGCCCAAGCCAGGGACGCCGCCACGGCCCATTATCGCCCGGTTGCTCAACTACCGCGACGCGGCACTACGGGCGGCGCGGATGAACCAAAACCTGACGTGTGATGTTGTGACCTTCTCAGTGTACCCGGACTTCACCCCTATGGTGCAGGAACAGCGGAAGAAGTTCTTAGACGTAAAGAAAAAGCTTAGAGACATGCAGGTGGACTATGCACTCCTATACCCTGCACGACTCAGAGTGACCCATCAGGGCAAACAATATTTTTTCACAAATCCGCAGCAGGTAGAGGAATATATCAAAAAACTCCGCGCTACTAGAGGAGGCAGGCGAAACGAGGAGGATGATGATGTAGACGGAGAACCTTTGGAGAATGCTGACGACTGACAATGCCTCTCTGATATAGACTGATTGACCTCATGTCGTTGATCTGATGCTCGATTCGACTCCTTGGGCCTGAACATGCCCCAGATGAACTAACCTTGTTATGGAATCGAGTTGCAGATTCATTGCTACGTGAACATGATGTGGCTGGGCTGATGGGTCACAAACTGTGGTCCGATAATGGGTTTGTCGTTGAAGTGAGCAGGCTGTTGGCAAACTTGGTGGAGGTATGAGCTGCAGCTGATAAGTGGACATTCTCACTTGAATGAACTGGAGTCTTCTCCACCTGGGGAGGAAGCCATGAGAGACGTTGGCATGATGGACAGGTTCTAATCTGCAGGGGTAATGTATACCAGGCACCACCCCCCCATCTTTGACTGTTCCCGTATGGCATGTGCGGGGCGGGAGGAGATTATCGGGGTGAATTGGTGCGTTCCTCTGATGCCCCCAGAAGGGGATTCCCCACACAGTTCTTCGATGGTTGTTGAGTACGGGGTTCGGGGAGGGGGGAGGGGATGTGGTACTGGCAAGATTGGGTTGCTTCAGTGGGAGGGGGGAGGAATGGGAGCGAGGGAGTTGGGTTGCTGCATACGGGGGGAGGGGGGAAGTATGACTGTTGGGGTATGGGCTGTTTTGACTATAGGCAGTGTTGCGGGAGATATCCATGGCGTGAATGCAGACGTTGGAGCTAGTGTGACTGAAAGCGTTACAGAATGGGAGATGCAAATGTTTCGGACAGCGAGGAGACATGCACTTGGTACGATACGAGTAAGGGCTGGCAGATTGGCTATGATTCTTTATCGGGAGTACAGTGGTGGGCATGGGTGATGACGCATTGAATAACATCTCAATTTTGTCCTGGAATGTACGAGGCCTTAATGACCCCAGGAAATGTAGAAATGTACTTACATATTTAGATAGACATCATGTGAAGATAGCGTTACTTCAGGAAACTCACTTGGAACCGCGAAGGGACCCTAAATTTGCATGTAGATGGGCACTTGTAAGAGAGTTCTCTTCTTATTCCACGTATGCCAGAGGTACGGTCATCTTGATCAACAAAGCACTGCCATTCCAAAAGTTGGGAGCGAGGGTGGACATTGAGGGGAGGTATGGGATCCTATGGGGCAGGCTGGGCACGGATGTGGTCATAATTGTGAATTGTTATGCGCCCAATATTGACACACCTGGTTTCTTCCTGACATTGTGGGGTCATGTATTGGAGGTCGAAGCCACACACGTCATCTGGGGGGGGGGGGACTTCAACCTGTCGCTGATGCCTGGGGCAGATAGGTCGGATGGGAGTGGACAATACAACACAAAAGCTCGAGACGCCCTGCAGGGTATACTAACTGAGGCAGGGCTAATAGATAGCGGGAGGTTCACGCACCCAGTGACTAGAGAGGGCACGCATTTCACGACACACGCACGTACATGGGCGAGACTTGATTACTGCTTTATATCCCGGGGCCTAGCCAATGGTGTCATTAAAGTAAAACATCTGCCTCGGACCTACTCTGACCACTGCCCGGTCTTGGCTATAATTGAGATGCCTGGACTGAACAAATTGCGACCACCGTGGCGGCTATTCCCCTCCTCTCTTCTTGACCCTGTCTTTAAGCATGAACTTGGTGAGGAGATAGAGGCTTTCTTCCCTAGAAATAAGGGGTCAGTCGATAGTGTGGGGACGATTTGAGAAGCCTTCAAGGTGACTTCAAGGTGACTATCAGAGGTATCACGATTGCTAAGAGCTGCGGGATACTGAGGGACATAGTGCGCACGCTGACTAAACTTGAATCAGAACTTAAAGCCCTAGAGGCGGAGATGGTCAAAAACCCTCGCCCTGACCTGGCGCAGGAATTCAGGTATAAGCTTTCGTCCTTTGGAAGAGGAAGCTGCCAGGGAGGTGAAGTTCCGAGGCAAGTACTGGACGGCTAGGAGATTCTGCGAGGGGGACCGACCGGGAAAGGTACTTGCTGCACTCACGAGACACCAGCGCTATGCTACCCATATATTGGAAATCACTAATTGTTAGGAATCAGCCTTGACTTGTGTGCTTAATGTGGTTCTGACACTTTTTTATGGCCCCTTATTGTCAGAGCATGTACTTTATTGACATTCCCTAAGGGGAATAAGGAGGAGCAGAGCCCTCCCGTCATTGCTTGGCTTACTTTCTTGTGACCACGCCCCCTCCCCACTTCCTGGTTCCTGCTCGAGTTTGGTGCTGGCGTCTGAGGACTCTCTGCTGGAGTTCTGTTGTTTAGACGCTGCTATTCCTGGTTGCTGCCCTTTTGCCCTTCGAATTCTCCTCCTCGAGGGTGTGTGTGTGCCTGACTGTTAAGCGGTAAAACTTCGCCGCTTCTTTTACCGGTGAACGCGACGCCCTGCTATATCTCACGCATTTTGCGGGCGTCGTCCGTTCACTTTCTACAGTCTCCTTGTTTCTTTGGCTGCACTACCTCCTTTGCTTATTCCTTTCTATTGGGCTTCCTATCGAGAGTGAGCGCTCCGCCCTGACTTACTAGGGGCCGGGTGTCTCACCTCCTGAGTGGGTACTGCTCCGCTGTACTCGCCCCCTGTGCAGCCGGTCGGTGCCCCTCACTCCTTTTGTTTTGAGTTGGTTTGCTTGTGTTTGGTGATTGGTGTTACCGCTCCGCTGCACTGGCCCCCCTTCAGACAGCCGGTCGGTTCACCTCACCTTCCTTTAAACTTTGGCTTGCGTCTGAGGTGTGTTGAGTCCTTCGTGAGTCCTTATTGGCCCCCTCCCTTTTGCCTGGACTCATCGATGACGCTTGCCCGACCTACAATTGGGGTAAGATCCATTATTAATCACACTTGTCAATGTTTCGCTGTGTTTAGAGTAACCATAGGGAGTGTGACTGTTCATAACGTGCTTTTGTTTCCTAGCCTGGACCATCCCCAGAGACGCCTTCTGCTATTTTGCTACCCCTCGTATGAGGAGAGTGGTGGACACTCCTTGGGTAAATTCCCTCATACTTTTAGGAGACAGTAGACAGGAGTGTCGTATACTCTGTTATCGCATTCCTGCTGCTGTGTCTTGGAGGTGGAGGGATTCTTCTTCGCTCCTGTGGAAGTTGGCCCTTCTCCTAACACTAATGGCAAGGGTGGGACCTATAAGGACACAAAAAGGATACAGGACACCTTCCTACAGCACTGCAAACAAGTATATTCCACGCAGCAGGAAGGCGAAGTGGAGTTCGGGAACTTCCTTGATGACATAGCGCTATGTTGGCTTGGCGACAGTCACAGGGCCTTTCTTGGGTGTCCTTTTGACCTAGATGAGATTAGGGATGCTATCATGTCCCTCAGTAACGGCAAAGCTGCAGGGCTGGACGGCCTTCCAGCTGAATTTTACAAGTGCTACATTGACATTATGGCACCGGTGCTGAAGGCAGTCTTTGAAGAGTCGCTGGAGGTGGGGATACTACCAGGCTCAATGAGGGAGGTGGCGATTACCTCACTTCTGAAGCCAGGGAAAAATCCATTAGATACTGACTCCTATAGACCCCTTTCGCTGCTGAATTGTGATGCAAAAATACTTGCCAAAGTGTTAGCGACTAGGCTGTCCCTACTCATGACTACCCTGGTGCTGCCGGATCAGTCTGGCTTTGTGCCAGGGCGAGCAACGTCGCATAACCTTCGTACGCTGTTCTTCCTTATACCCACCATCGCGCCTGAGCTGCCTGTTGCCGCTGTGTTTCTTGACGCCACCAAAGCGTTCGATTCTGTGGAATGGGGCTACCTCATGGCTATTTTGATTAGAATGGGATTTCCTCGGATTTTCATCTCATGGGTGAAGCTTCTATACACTGCCCCAGTCGCCGGGGTCGTCATAAATGGTGTGCTTTCTACACAAATGCCGATCACAAGAGGGACCAGGCAGGGCTGCCCCCTGTCGCCCCTGCTTTCGCCTTGGCAATCGAGCCATTGGCATGCAGGATCCGGCAACTACATAAGGCCAGCGCCTTTCACTGCTACCAACGGCAGATAGGGATTTCCTTATACGCGGACGACGTTACCCTGTATGTGCGGCACCCACAGCAGAACCTTCACCCAATCCTGAGGGAATTTATTGTTTTTGGCGGCATGTCCGGAGTGCACATTAACTGGAAGAAATCACAATTCTTCCCCCTCACGGCCTCGGTTGACCAATTCCAATTGGACTACCCCCTAGAATGGTGCAGTTCGGAACTCAGATACCTGGGCATTGAGATATCGCTCAATAAAGAGGACACTATCCGGCTGAACTATGGCGTGGCTATCTCGCAATTGACAGACAATGTGACTCGCTGGATGACCCTGCCGCTTTCGATGGCAGGCAGAGCCTCACTGATCAAGATGATCATCCTCCCGCGTTTCCTATACCTTTTTCAGAATATCCCCTACTACCCAGGCTCCTATTTCTTTAAGAGACTGCGAACTGAGCTTCTTCGCCTATTTTGGGGAGGTAAACAACCGCGGCTTAGCTGGGCGGTCTTGACACAACCATACGACAAGGGCGGATTCGATGTGCCGGATCTTGCAGTGTACTATCTTAGTGCTCAGGCGCAATACGCCTACCACTGGGTTAGTTCCGCTCCCTTTATGCCACAGATTGCAGCTGAAGAATGGATTGCGCATCCGCTTCCGCTTAACGGCATGCTAATGGGAGTGATTGGTGATATTGAGACGCCTGCCTCCACAGTCACATGTACTATCGACGCCTGGAGGAGAGTGGCTAAAATGCTCGACGCTCCCATGCTTTATTCACCTGCAATGCCCCTAACGTACCACCCGAGGCTGTCATTGTTACTAGAAAAAGGATTTCGATCCATGTGTAAGCGCGTTCACATAAGTACATAGGGTGATTTGTTCCAGGACGGGATATTTCGTACCAAAGATCAGATATTTCAGGCGGATCCCCCGACTCCGATGGAGGTGTTTTACTATATTAGGCTTCGTCAGGGTATGCGTGACATACTCCCCAGCTTCCCGGATGAACCAGGGGTGGTATTGCCCTTGCATGTGCTATTGGTGTCAGATGGGAGGCATATGGTGTCTAAACTGTATAATAACATCCGAACGCAGCGTCCGCCGGTTAGGTCCAAAGCTCGAGACGACTGGAGCTCTGAACTGGACGCTGAACTCACTGAAGAGCAATTGAAGTATTGCTGCTCGGTCACGGCAAACGTCTCGTCCAGCTATCGACTGAAAATCATTCACTACAAGTTTATTCAGAGATATTATTACACGCCAGTCAGGAAGCTGCGATTTCATCTCTCAGACGACGACAGGTGCGCGCGATGCCGCTCGGAAGGTGCGGGCTTCCTTCATCTGGCCTGGGAGTGTGGCGCGATACAGGAATATTGGACGCAGGTGCATGCTGCGATTCAGGTCATGATTGCAGGCCCTCTTCCACTAGACCCGGTGCTGATGCTGTTGGTGTATACCAAAGACATACCCAAATCGCGCCGACGATTCGTAGATATTGCGTTGCTCCTTGCTAAAAGGAGAGTATCCTGCAGATGGGGGAGGGGCAGGGCACCAAAATTCAAAGAATGGCTGGATGATATCACATACTGCCAAGACCAACATGGCGTCTATGCAGACTTAATGCCCGTTCGTTGCAGGCCTAAAGATATCTGGTCCCCGTTACAGCTCTACTGGATGTCCCAAGTGACTCACAGTGACACCTCTGCGGATGAGGGTCAGATAGCTGAGCCCTGAACAAATTAATGTTGTCTGGTGCTCGGATACAACTGCAACAATCCTAGCTGGTGGGAACAGAGTCTCTCTGCTCGAGGAGTGGCGGGCTGCTCAGCGTCGAGACGTGGTAAAGGGCTATAGGACACCTGCAGTTCGGATACTGCTATTTGCTGGGCACACGATGCAGGCCCCCCCGATATCCTAATGCTGTAATCAAGTTGGGATTTTACATGCACATTGGGTTCAGTGACTAAGCACATGTAGGGGTGGCCCCTGAATGGTTGGAAACCATGCATCACCTCACGACAGACACCATTCAGAGTACCCACATTCCATATGCATACTCGGAGGAGGCGAAGGGACACCCTTGATGCTGCACGCATTATACACTAGTACTAATAGGGATACTGATGGCCGCCTGGTAAGGATTGCGTCAGCCACGTTTCACGGGCAGTCTGATGCTCGTCCTCTCTAATACACATTGCTTGTAACAAGCTAATTTGTTAATGGATTGGCCTGCAAGGGCAATGGGTCTTTCCTAATACTTGCATCCCTCACTGCATTGTGCGCAGTGCTCTGCTACTGTTGTCTCCACCCTGCTGACTGCTGTGCATTGTTTGCATTGTTTTGCTGTTAAGACATGATGAGGTGGTCCAGCCCACAGGACTGTACGCTATTCTAATGATGTACCATAAGTATTACGCTCTGTTTGCTTGGTAATGATGTGAATGTCATGTATCTCTGTTGACTGCAATAAATAAAGGTTTAATAAAAAAAATTAAAAAAAAATGTTTGAGAGGGATTTTTAAGAGAAAAAGAAGAGAATCTTATTCCGGGGAAGAGGCACCGCCGGAGGGTACACCAGCTCACTATATGGCAACGAATGTTGGGTTGCATACTATACTGTGGCTTGGGACTTGGAGTAAGATTGCAGAGGGGAATGAGGAACTGACTTTTCCAAAATACGGAACGTTTAGATTAGAAGTGTTACATCAATTGAAAGCAGTTATGTCCTCATTGAGACCTTTGCCTAGACCGACGCAGTTTGAGGCCCTTAATGCATGGATTAGGGCGGCGCACGACAGGAGTCAGCACAGACGCCAAGAAAGGGTACGGCGATCAGTGAGGGCAGTGCAAGATGCCAAATGGGATGCAGAAGCCAAGAAGTGGAGAGTACAGGTGATTGAGGTGGATAAGTTGTACCCCATGAGAGAGGTTACGGGTGGAAAGAGACCCATGGAAGAGGATGATGAGAGCGAGTCGGAGGACGGCCTCATAAATAGGTTGTTGATAGATAGACCACCTCCGGACAATAGGGAGACAGAAGGTACGGGGCTCCCAAAAGAAGGTAGGGTTGACATAGAAGAGAACAGGCCACTCCCTATAGCGGATTGGGTACCTACCAAAGGTGAGGAGACACCTGAACATAGTCCTGTACAGAGAGTAGTTGGAAGGTTTGTGGTGCAGAAGACGCCAGCAACGGAAAGGGTTGAGTCTCATAGATTGCCAGAGGCTCTTCAAGTACCTGTTACCATAGGTCCTATACGGTCGATTTATAGCCCAGAAAAAGCGAGAGAGGAAAAACAGGTACAGCTAGACAGGGAAAGAGTTGAGATAGAAGGAAGGAATAACACGACCAATGCCTGGAGGCAATTGCCAGGGCCAATAACGTGGAGCACCCCATTGGATTCAGCAGTGGGCCCCGTAACAGAGCAAGGGGGTCAGAGAGGACCGATGGACCTGAGGGGACCACGGCCGAAATCCTACAAGGAGTTGAGGGCTGACTTGAGAGAATGGGAGGGGTCCACAGAAGCACCGAGCAACAGGTCAAGAGCAGAAGCAGAATGGGGAAGTCGAGGCAATGGGATATTATCTCACTGTGGGGCTAGCGAAAGCAGCCAGGAGTGGGAAGGTAAAAGTCAGGAGAGTAGAGGAGTTACCCGTCATACAGACAGCGGAAATGGGCAGGAGCAAAGAGGCAGAAGGACGGAGTGTGGAGAGACATCTCGTTTCACCCAAGGCGAGGGAGACCAAAGGACCCAAGAATACAGGGAAAGGTTTAGGTGCACTCACCATGCACCTAATGATAATGTACAGCACTGGAGTCGTGGGAGCATAGGGAACAGTGAAGGATCTTGCCATGTGCCGACTGATCAGAGACCACCGGCAAATGGTGAAGAAAGGGGGAATAACGGAATGTCTTACCATACACATAGAGAAACCATGCAGAATGAGAAATATGTGATCATGGGAAATAGAGGAGTGTTTCACCATACACCCAGAGAGGATGGAACTGCATGGGACCTGGAGAGATGGGAGCAAGGGAGGACTCCCCAGAACTCGCCTGAGCCTAGACGTAGGACTCAGAGCTGTGATGGGAGGGATGTAAATAGACTCTCTAGAGATGGCATATTGAAAGCTGTAATAAAAGCCAAAAGACTCGACGTGTCCAGTTTAAAATCTGACCTGGACGAGATAATAGATGGTACAGTGCCGATAGAAAGGATTGACATGTACGAACAAGATGAGCTGTTGTTTATAGCAAAGGACATCACTCAAAAATCCAGAGCAACTCATGTGAAACTGTCTGAACTAGCAGTAGTGTGGCTCACTGGTTAGAGGCGGCAGACCCGAGAGCAGAAGTCGGCCCGGGACCAGGGTTCGATTCCCGACGCGGCAGGGTCGTGGACCTTAGTCAGCGGACTCGATAATTCTCGCTTCGGTGCTTACTCTAATCAGAGATCACACTCGGCAACTCTGGGCATTAGCTTGCCTAATCTCCACAACGGCCCCACCAATTCCGGGGATGCCTGGCTCCACCTTGGGGACTCCCAGCAGGGACCATCCCACAGGGAAAGCCAGGACGGGTTCCCAAGAGTTATACAGCGCCGGGACGCCCCGTTGCTGGGGCAGCTGTGCGCTTTACAAGTATACTACATTTACATTTACAAGTATATGGTAGATTTGTCCAGAACCAAGGCATTACAGGGTAACCACAGGTTGCATTATTCAGATCAGGACCTAGATGAGAGGAGGACAACTGGATTAAAAACACACATAAGGGAACTGATCACAGGAATAAGAGCATGGAGAGATCTGGACAAATGGGAAGAGAGGTGGTCGAAAAAGGGCACTGTTAGGCGGAGTGCGAATGTGATGTCTCCGGAGGGAAGACTAATGCAGATGGAGGCATTCCCTTTGCGTGAAATAGCGAATTGGAATTATGTACACGTGCCCTGGAGTAGGGGAGATTTGGCTGCATTCACCAACTCATTTCCGAAGTTAAGGGAGAACCCTGTAGAGTGGTACAAGCAGGTAGAGAGGTTTGTGAAGATCTCAAAAGTATTGTGGATTGATTTGAACACCTTGTTTGACATTGTGGTCCCAGGAGACTTGTGGATAGCATGCAAGGTTAGTGTCGAGTGGCCAACTACAGAACCAGCAAGGGATACTCGTACTAATGGACCGTCAGAAACAGTAATGTTAAAATACGATAGGGTAATGACATGGCTGAAGGAGAAGGTGCCACCACAAGACATAGATTGGGTAAAAATAGACCGAACAAGACAGGAACCAAAGGAGACAGTCCATGAGTATTATGAGCGATTGCTGAAAGCATTCAAACAATACAGTGGACTAGATGTAATGGACCCCAAGGATATAGGACAGTTTGTATCAAAGTTTGTTTTGGGGTTGAGACCTGATATTTGTCTGATGATTCAGCAGCATTTAATTTGTTGGCAAAACAAACCATTGGATGAGATTCTGAGATACGCAAGATACTGCAGTGATGAGATAGAGTCCAAAGCAAAGAAATTAAAGGAAAAATTGATGATGGTGCAGATGCAGTCAGCTGGAAAGGGAGGACAGCAGCAACAGGGAACAGGGACAATGGGACGGAAATCAAACAATCAGAATAAGGACAACGAGGAAAATCCGAGACCTAGAATAGACTTCGCTACACTGAAGAAAACGACAAAGTGTCATCAGTGTCACCAGGTGGGACATTGGAGACGCGAGTGTCCCTATAACCCTGAAAATAGAGAAATAGAAGTAGAGGAGGAAGTTCAGGAAGTTCCAGTTCAAAGGGTGACAGTGTCAAGAAGTAATGTGGCCAAAGGGGGGACTTCGGCTCCTCGAGCTCAGTTCCCTCAGCCACCAAAGATTACGACAGGAGGAAAGGTCTATAGACAGATGCCTTTGTTCACAGGTAAAGAAGAGTGTTACTACGTTGATCCATTGACGGGACGACGTGTAAGTAGAGAGGAGGACTGTACCCTCGGGGCAGTTCTAGAAGTGGATCAAAGAGGACCGTTCGTTGAGGCAGAAGTGGCAGGGTGTCCTACAACATTCTTGGTGGATACAGGAGCTACTCGATCCACTCTGAGATCGGCAGTGGTTCCAGATCTACCAATGTCGGGGGAAACGATTCAGGTGGTAGGAGTTGCAAATAAAAGAATGAATAGCCCTTTGACGGAACCGGTATCAGTGAAAATAGGAAACTACACAGATGAACATCAGTTTGTAGTATGTGATTCTAGTCCTGTGTGTCTGTTAGGAAGGGACTTATTGTGCAAACTGAACTGCACAATATACTGCACACCTCAGGGAGTAGAGGTACAGACTACAGATGATGACGCTACCTTCAAAGTTGTAAATTCGAGAACATGCATAGAACTGTATCCTACCCTGACAGTGGAGGAGCTCCCAGGGGATTTACGAGAGGCAGTGTCATCAGAGGTATGGGACTTCACTGGAGAAGAGACAGGACTGATCAAAGGAGTAGAACCAGTGAAGATTATGGTTAAACCAAATGCTGAATATCCAAGAACGCCCCAATACAAACTGACCCCGGAGACGATTGCAGGAATAAAACCTGTAATCGACTCTATGATAAAACAGGGAATACTGAAGGAAATCGTGGGAAGTCCATGCAACTCCCCGATTATGGGTTTGCAGAAACCTAGTGGGAAATTTAGAATAGTGCAAGATCTTCGAAAAATTAACAACATAGTTGTTTCATGTTGTCCTGTGGTACCGAATCCATCAGTGATATTGTTTCAGATACCATTCCAAGCTGAGTGGTTCACAGTGATAGACCTTTGTCAGGCTTTCTTCTCAATCCCATTGGATGAGGAGAGCCAGTACCTTTTCGCTTTTAAAATGGAAAATCGCGTTTTAACATGGTGTCGTATCCCCCAAGGGTTTACAGATAGCCCATCAATTTTCAACCAGCTGTTGAAGAAAAATCTTGAAAGTCTGGTACTGCCCCAGAACTCGGTTCTGGTCCAGTACATAGACGACCTACTTGTTGCGTCAGAAACAGAAGAGGCTTGTAAGACAGATACCATTGCCTTGCTGAACCATTTAGCTGAAAATGGGCATAAGGTATCTCCGAACAAATTGCAGTACTGTCTGACAGAAGTACAGTACTTGGGTCACAGGATAGAAAAAGGAAAGCGCAAAGTGTCACCAGATAGGATAGAGGCGATAATGAAGATGAATGCGCCTACGACACAGAGAGAAGTCAGGATGTTCCTAGGAATGGTTGGTTATTGCCGACAGTGGATAGCTAACTTTTCACTGAAAGCAAAACCTTTACAAAAACTGACGCACAAGGAGGTGAGTGATGCGGTACCATGGGACAAGGATTGTTTGATGGCGTTCCTCCAGCTGAGAGAAGACTTGTGCCGTGCTCCGGCTTTGGGAATGCCAGATTATGAGAAACCATTTTCACTTTTCTGTTGCGAAAGGGAAGGTTGTGCTTTGTCAGTTTTAGTGCAAATTCATGGAAATGCCCGTAGACCAGTTGCATACTTTTCGGCTACCTTAGATCCAGTAGCCGCAGCGTTGCCCGGATGTCTCAAATCCGTTGCTGCAACAGGTGTCAGCATTGAGCAGTGTGAAAATATTGTAATGGGACACCAGTTAGTGGTGTATGTACCGCATTCTGTAGAATTGTTGCTGACCAGGACCAAGACACAGCACATGACCAACAGTAGGCTCACGCGCTACGAGCAAGTTATACTTGCTGCGGAGAACGTGACCCTTAAGAGGTGTTCTGTTTTGAATCCTGCTACATTGATGCCACTTCCTAACGATATTGAAGGCGAGGAATGTGAAGATCACGACTGCCTTGATGTGACTGAACTATGCACGAAACCAAGACCAGATATCGTGGATGAGCCGTTGATCGACCCTGATGAAATTTTCTTTGTTGATGGCTCATGTTTAAGAGATGATACTGGTCGGTTGAGAGCAGCTTATGCTGTTTGCACCATTACTGGAGTTGTGGAAGCCGCTTGCCTGGAAGGAGTACACGCCGCACAGGTGGCAGAAATCATTGCATTGACACGTGCCTGTATAGCAGGAAACAAAATTAGAGTCACCATCTATACGGATAGCCAATATTGTTTCGGTGTAGTTCATGATTTTGGGCAGTTGTGGTCTCAGAGAGGTTACATGACCTCCTCTGGTTCGCCTATTCGAAATGGAGAATGTGTGCGACTGTTGTTAGAAGCATTACAAGGTCCAGCTGAAATTGCAATCGTCAAATGTGTAGCCCACACCAAAAATACCGATTTTGTGTCACAAGGTAATAGATATGCAGATGAAGTTGCCCGCTATTGCGCGGAGCAAGGATACTCTTTCACGGAGGTGGAAGTAGGTAGGGCTCAGGAAAAGACCGAATTAAATATGATGTTAGAAACAGTAGATACTTGGGAGGACTTAAAAAACATGCAAGAGAACGCACCTGAATCCGAGAAAAAGGCATGGGAAACAGCAGGATGTGTGAAAAGTGAAATGGATTTCTGGGTTTCAGCAGATGGAAGAGCAGTGTTACCTGAGGAATTAGTGAGTCCAGTGGCATGACAGATACATGGTCCAGTACACTTAGGAAGGGATGCCATGCTGAGGGTATTCAGGCCGACTTGGTATTGCCCTAAGTTTAGGATTGCAGCAGAAGCAGTGTGTAGGAGATGCGTTACTTGTCAGCAACTGAACGTAGGGAAAAGAACACCGGTTACAATGAGTCACATTGGGAGGTCTGGGGGGCCTTTCAACAGAATGCAATTAGATTTCATTGAGATGCCAAAAAGCAACCACCTCAGGTATGTTCTGGTGGTTGTATGCATATTTTCCAGATGGGTCGAAGCATACCCTACACGCAGGTGCGATACACTCTCATTAGCAAAGTTGTTGCTTAGAGAGTTGATCCCGCGCTACGGGGTGCCAAACTCCCTGGAATCAGATCGAGGAACTCATTTCAACAGTGAAGTTGTGAAAATGCTTTGCTCTGCATTGAATATTGATCAGAAGTTGCACTGTAGCTATCGACCAGAGGCCTCAGGTATCGTGGAGCAAATAAATGGCACACTCAAGTCCCGAATAGCCAAAGTATGTTCATCGACGTCCTTAAGTTGGCCTGATGCTCTGCCCTTGGTACTCATGAGTATGCGTAGCACACCAGACAGGAGGACAGGTCTCTCTCCACATGAAGTCTTAATGGGGAGGGCAACGAGACTTCCGTCTGTACCCACTACAGCTTTGTTGAATATTACGGATGACCTAATCCTGGATTACTGCAAGTGGCTGTCTGACGCCATTCATTCTGTGTCTCTTCAGGTGCAGGCTGCTGAAGTTCCATCTTCAAGAGATCTATGTCACGACTTGTGTCCAGGTGACTGGATCCTGCTGAAGAAGCACGTTCGGAAGAACTGCTTAGACGTGCGTTGGAAGGGGCCCTACCAGGTGATCCTGACGACGAATACCACTGTGAAGTGTGGAGGGCTGCCAAACAGGATTCACGCTTCCCATACTCAAAGAGTTCCAGCACCCCTAGAAGAAACAGCTCCTCTCACAGATGAAAATTCAGCAGTGGAGGGAGAACCACTAGAGGGGATCAGTCAAGCTGTGGGGGTGTCGGAAGAAGTTGGGAGTGCTACAGAACAAGAAGAAGAAGGACAGGACGGCAGTGAAACTGAAGTTGCCACAGAAGGAGAAAGTTGCTGTGAATACGGCTCAGACCCAGATCAAGCCCAGAATGATCAAGAACCGAGTGTTCGGACAAGATATAGGAGAGAGAGGAGTGGAGAAGCTAGTTGGCCAAGTGAAAGAAGAAAGAGGCCCAGCTTGAAGACAGCTCCAGAGCAAACTCTTGCCCCTGTATCTGAAGACTCGGATTTGGACGAAAGTGCACAAGGACAGGAACAGGAAGGTCCGAGAAGATCGAGGAGGGTGCGAGTGCCTAGCAGAAGATACGCTACTCCTGAGTGGACCTACCTCGCTGCAGATGTCCAGTGTACAGGGAACTGGGAGGGTGAGGGAAGTGACCCTGATCAGCACTGATCCCATCATAACAGTGGAGATAGTGTTGTTGATACCGGGAGTGGAAGTCGAAGGGTTGCTGACACTCAATATCCCCTATCCTCCTTATCTGAGTGGAATAAGAGACTTGGTTTTGAACAGAATAGACTTCCCGACTTGTTGTCCAAGGAGGTCAATACTTGGGGAGGTCCTTCTTCGTTTGGAAATATTAGAAGCCGTGATTAGAGTCGCTGGAACACGTATAATTTCGGATTGCTAAAAAGACTGTGTGAAAGACTTTGCAAATAAACAAATTGAGAGATAACCTAGCGCCAAGTGGAAGAAGAAGAAACTAGGGACTTTCATTTAGTGGACGGAGAAGGGCTAGGGTTGTCTGTTGCTATAGAAACAAAGACTGATCTTGCGGAGAAGATTATCAGCTTCCAGGTGTGGTTCGAAAAGAGACATTGTACAAAGGAAAGAGACATTGTGCTGAGAAAGAGAACTGGAACTACACTGTTTGAGGGCATGGAGGTTGGCAACCCGAACCGCAGGGCCAAATGTATAATAGGCACACTTTTAGTGGGAGTGATTTTTCTTATAGCTTTAGTGGTTACAATATCATATGTAGTGGGACATGAAAACGAAGAGAAAGCAACAACAAAACCAAAGATTACATCGACACAGAAACCTACTATTGCTGGTAAAAAGGGGGACAATACAGAGGAAGATAAAGCTTTACTAGCAGCTGAGACTCGTAGGTTACATGTAGATGAATCACAAGGGAACTTTAAATCGAATGCATATGCTAAATTGCTATACGAATATGTTGATGCTATGGAGGCTAAAAATTGTTATGTCTGCATGAAACTGCCAGCCTCTGTAGACGAAGGTATCAGATACCATCATCTTCCATTGACTTATGGAATCACATGTAGTTTGCTGCTTAGTATCTTTTATGAACGAGATGGGTTTGAATATTATTTCTCAAACTTTGATTCAGTGTTACCAGAAGTTCCAAATTACAAGCATTTGAATAAATGGGATTATTACAAGAGTGAAGACAGATTACAGAAATTGTTCCTTCCCTGGAAAACATTAGATACTTCACATGCCCGAAGAAATAATTTGACTTGTAAAGTGTCAGAAATTGAGAAAAGGTTTGTAGGGCAGGTGGATGATCGATACAGGAGACAGAAGATCTTAAAAGCTTCAGGACAGTGGAAGACAGATTGGACCGAGGAAGAAAGGGCACATCAAAGAAAGGGTAGCAATGGTCCAATAGCTTTAGACCGAGAGAAAAAGGGGAAATTGTGCATACATAGAAGTGAAACTTATTACGAGAATGTGTTTGTTGGAAAGGTGAGTTGTGAACATGCTTTCCAATTAGAATATTATTCGAAAGATTTCTTGAAGGAAATGCAGGTGATCCCAAATGTATATTTTGTCTGTGGGAAAAATGCATACATGAAATTACCAGATAATTGGTATGGATCATGTTATTTGGCAATTGTCTTTCCCAAAATATACCATGCTAAGGATTTGGAAATTATAGAGGGAGGAACTCAAGCTAGAGGAAGAAGGGATGTAAGCGCTGAGGAGGTAGTTGGAGACGTATTTGGTGCTATGTTTCCTATTTTAGGGATAGCACTAAATGATGTCAAGATTAGGAGATTGGCAACAGTCGGAGATAGGTTGTCCGCCAGTACTGCTAGATCATTAATGCTGGTGGAGGGAGAGATGCAATCGATAAGGGCAATGGTTCTTCAGAACCGACTTGCTCTAGATGTTCTGTTAGCCAAAGAGGGAGGAGTCTGTAAGGCCTTGAAGGTCCAGGAATGTTGCACTTACATTCCAGACAATTCAAAACCTTTAGAAAAGTACATTCGAAACATTACTGAAATACACAATGAAATTGAGGATCTGACAAAGGTAACAGTGTGGGAAAAGGTAGGTCAAGGAATGGGTAAAGTTGGAGGTTGGTTTGCCGACCTAGGAAAGAATATCATTTGGTACATACTGAAACCTATCATCATAATAGTGATTTGTATAATCACTTTGTGGGGATTGGTGCGTCTGTACCAATGGTATAGATCAAACAGGTTGCAAAGAACCATGAGAAGGCAAGAGAGAAGATTGACTGCGATGCAGGATAATCAGTATAGGAGTCTGAAGGCTCTAGAGATGATGAAACGAGGGGGTACTGAAACGACTTCGGTTTGACTCAGACCTTACCTCAGGGATGGTGTTGTGATGGTGATGACTACTGAAAGTCATCAAAGGGGGGATTGAGAGAGCGCAATTCAAGAAAATATAGAAGTGCACCATATTTACAAGCACGTTGTATTTGTTTAGTAAACATTATATAAGAGTGTTGAATCTATAGAGTGGAAATATATAATAGTGTCTTATTAAAATAGAATACTTATATCAAGTGTGAAAAGCTAATGTAGAAGTTTGTAGAGATGTTAGAATGATGTTGAAATCTCATGTTATGTGGCTGTTGTAGGGGAAATGTAATGCTGCTAAACGTAGAAATGTGTAGGCCACATGGCAGTTCACATAGAGTACAAGATGCTGTTACACTCTTATACGATGGTGGATTTTGATGTTATTGTAATTCAAAGTATTATTGAACCTAGAACTGAAATATGTTTTATAAACGTTTCATATAATCATAGTGTGTAATAAGTTAGAATGCTGTTTAGAAGAATTAAATGTTTTACAGAGTGCACAGGCCCGTTCATGTAATTCTGGATAGGCCTGAATAGACAAAAGTCATTTCGTTTGATCTGCACGTGCTCGTTAGAGAAAGGCTGTGTTAGGCACAAACTGTGGAGCCTATTTGAATGGTTTACGACTTAAAGATATGGTGGAGGCCGGAATTTGGGGCCCACAGTACAAGTGTCTGTTTGCAGGTGCGAGGAGGTTTTAATCAAGAGAGTGATGAATAGACTTTTGTTCAAGAGAGCCAGGCACAGGCCTGGAGGAGTCTTCAGGAATTTCCTGGGGGTACCGTCTTGCCGGAGAGGAGCCTGGGAAGCAAGGTCAACGCTAACGATGGGCCTAGAGGAGTATCAGCATGGAGCATACCAGAACCAACACCACGTGAGGGGCGTCTCTAAGGGGTGTCTCCAAAGGGCGTTCCTATTGTAAGTGTGATTTTGTATTAGGGACAGCACCCCTGGGTGGAGTTAAGGCAGATGATCTGAGGAACCTAAGAGAGCGGATGGGTAGGCAGATAGGGAACTGCGAGACATCATTTTGAAACAAAGACTAAGGGAAGTGTGTGATCTTCTTTGGAAGTCACCACTACTGACACCTTTTTAGGTTAAGATCTTGTTAAGTAGGGATGTCACTTAGTCTAGTGTAGGGACAGTCTAATCTGATTTCTTTCCTTTCTGTAAATGACTCATAAGCTACAGCTTGTGTCTATTCTTGCAACTTTAATGATTTTTGAATTGGGTTTGGTAATATTCTTTTGCCGACTAAGAGCATTTAGAAAATTCATGTTTGTATTGATACCCGTATATCTTTTGAACCTTATATTGAGATGTTTGTATCTCCAGTTAAGTTTGGCTTTGTAATAAACTTTTAAACCTTTTAAGCTTAAGTGGTTCTTTAGAGTGGTGTAAGTCATTAACGGATTAACCTGGTAGTGGATTGCCTTTTACTCAATGACAGGTACCAACGGTTCAGTCGACCGGAGTTGGGATCTAGGCCTATAACTATAGACCAGAAATCCCGCGTTAACAGAAGCAATAAATAGCTTTCACGTTTTCATATGCTATGTGACAGCAATTCTACTGTAGAAGTAGCTAAAAATAGCTGCGAAAGAAGGGAATTATATGTCTTTTATGGTAAAGCACCCCATGCTGGAGGATTAAACTGTACGTGACAGATGTTTAATTGCGTACATTTTTGCTTGGCTGTTTTAATAGCGTATGTTGTGACACTGCGTTGTTGCTTTTGCTTGCTCTGACCAAAATACCGAAGTAGGCAAAGAAGACAATCCTACTCTTAAAAAGACATTTTAAAACGTGACAGACTGAGGATAAACAAATACTTCTGAAAGGCTGTGAAACTAATTATGATCACACTGCATATTGTTTTTTTTTTTAATTAAGTGTCATCATTGTGAATGATTTATGAATATGTGAAGTCATTGATTGACAAATCATAAATGCATGCAAGCACTGTATGTGTGTAGTAACCTTAGGTAGTCATGAAAATAATTAAAATTTCCAGCAGTTAGAATTGAAATTTAGACATATCGTAGATTTTCATGAAGGCTCCGCCTCCTCCTCCATCCTTGTAGTGGAAATGTGAAAAGACCCTGAAATTTGTTTTTCTTTCATTCTTTGCCCATTAGGAATTTCTTTTTCCAGGGCAGGAAATTCCTTACCTTACTGCCCCAACAATGAGAAGTGAGAAGTTTGGCAGTTTTCTCTAGTTCATTGTCACCACTACTTGAAATTATTGGAGTCAATTTCCGTGTACGAATGGGGTGGTAGGTTCACAGCAACAAACTGACAATGTTGTGTGTGTCTACTAACTTCCCGATGGCCACACCTCTTCCCCTTTCCTGGGACCCACCATGTTATCACTGTTGACCCTAAACGTAATACTTTGGAAAGTCTGACACACCTGGGAATGTTCCATGGCAGGAAGCGCCATCTGTGTCTGTAATTGTCTGCAGATACTGATTCTATTAAACTGGATCTGCCTTTTATAACTGGCAGATGGCAATTTATGTGCATATAAATTGGGCCAAGGTGTGCACAAAACGTTGAAGAGCTGGCTCGTGGTTTACATTGCTGCCACATTCATTTCCAGCGCTGAATGCAGCGCGTTCACTTCTGTCAAGCGTCAAGTTCAAGCGCAAGAGGGAATTATAAGTGAGGGGAGAACGTTAAACCATCTCAAATCCCTGGCATCCCCGACCAAGAAAGGCGCCAACTTCCTTCCAGGTGCGTTTGCTGCAATCTGCAAGCCTTTCACCCAGTGATAAAGCTGGCAGAGATCTTCAGATTTTAGACTTTAGATCAAACCATCACAATGACAGCTGAAATCAGCTTTTTCTGCTGTTACAAAATGATCTGGAAATGCTTTTATTTCCAATTTCTCAGTCATTTTCAATCTCTGAAAGGCTTGGTTCTACTCTGGTGCTTTCGCTGTATGTCAATGTCACACACAGCCAGGAATCAAGCCCCTCTGGTAGGAATGGTGCTGAGAAACAATTTGCATGGAAGTGAGACTTGCGTGCTAAAGCAATTTTCACATAAAATGCATGTGATCTAGTCCCACTGGCTGGATTTTCATTTACAACAATACGCCAATACGCACTGTAAGAAATTGTGTTTAACAAAATAAAGTCTATATTACTAATTATAAAATCTTCTGTACAGATTTCTCTGTGTGTTATTTGAGATGGGATTCTAATATTTGCAAACAAAATCACAACATTAAAATATTTTATATTAGATGCATAAAGCTAACATATTTTCGTTTTGGGTATAGTAGTACATTCACAAGCAAACATGTATGTAAGCATGGCAAGGTGATTAACAATATTTCATCTCACAGTGAAATGTGCTGTACATTTGAAATCCCCAGTACCTAAAGCAGTATAGTAACGGTATTAAAATTAAATGAATGCAAAGAGAGTGTGTGCGTGTGTGTGTGTGTGCATGTGTGTGTGTGAGGGTGTGTGTGTGTGTGTGTGTGTGTATATATATTGTGAGGACCGGAGTGTTAGGTGGACCGGACCCAATAGTATATTTAGGTACTTTTGAGTAAGTGTTTCAAAAAACAAAAAAAGCAGGCTTTTTTGCCTCGGTCTGCTTTATAACCTACCCAACTATCAAAGTGCCTGTAGAGTTTGAATAGTAAATACACACTTCTTTACGATCAATGGTATGTTGTGGGTGGCGGTTGGGGGAGGAGTGTGGGTATATATGTGTGTGTGTGCGTATGTGTGTGTGTGTTTGCGTTATTTTAGGGCCTTTTTATAGTTGCCCTTTTTTAGGTCTCGCCTAAGCAGCACATGCGCTGTCTCTTCGAGTCTAAAGGTATTCAGGATATGGGCATAAAGTGCTGCCCACTTCCCGCCCATCTTTTTAATTGGCTCCTGTCCCTCTCCTTTGTAAATGGTGGCTTTTCATTGGTCAATAGGCTTAGTAGTCCCTCCTTAGTACCGCCTTGTCTTTTCTTTTAACCTCACATGAGGACAACCCCTGTTGCATATGTTGTAACTCCCTAGGTTTTAATTACAGTCTCAAGGCACTATTTTCTGAAAAGGCTTCAGGCAGAGCACACACTTGGTCCTAAGCTAGGCTGGCAGTGGTTACTTCACTCACTAGAACATCTCACATATATATGAGACCATCCATAAATTTCCCTTCATCAGCTCCACACAGAGTACAACCTAATCTGAAATTAATGTACCAATTATTTTGTCACATTTCAAAGCTATTAATTGTTTATATGGCAAAAGAATAGAGCCCAACGGTGGACTTTCCAATCTGCACCTTATGCTAGTTTTGTTTTTTGTAGCATGAGCTATTGCCGTTGCATTATTATTTGCAATGCCAATATCTCAAACTATCAGTAATGCGAGACCTATTGCATTGCAAATGTTTGTTTGGAGCTTTGATTGTAGAGGTCAGATTCTCCAGTTCGCATCAGTATCCCCACACCAGATGACAGGTATTCCAAGGTATTCCACCCAGAATGGAGAACACTCAAGCATGATGTCTTTTTCGATACCATATTTTCCCCTTCACAGAAAAATAACAGACCATTTTCAGTTGTCATTTACCACCAGCTTCAAGCAGACTATAAATGGTGCCAGGGAACTGCTGTGGGGTGGGGTTGTTGAAGGAGTGCCCAGGATGGCAGGGTGATATAATTGAGACCTTTGTTTTCTTCCCTTCTTTGCACAACAGGTATGGTGTGGGTACCAGGCTGTGCCATTGTCACAGCACCCACCTCTGGTGTCAAACAGCATCTACACATGCTGAAACTATAGTCCAGTTCTTCTGGACACTGGATTATCAGGTCCATTAATGTCATTTAGGGGTCGCCAGAGGTTGCAGCTGTGACCACTGGCTTGCCACTTTTGACCCCTTGCACTGCCTTTGTGACCCTTGGCAAAATGCAGGCCTGAAGCAAACGGGCTACTCGTCCTAATGGAGATAGTTTGGGGCTCCACTTTCCTGGTTGTAAGTCATCTTTTTACTATAAAAATAATGACAATTATTATTCACTATTTGTCTAGTAACAAATGGAGTACAATTAGCTGGAATATGTCCCTATTGGGTGGATGAGGTAGGTAAAAAATGATTTTAAATGCATGTTGTGAGCGTGCATATGGGTGAGAGTGTCTTTTTGTGAGAGAGAATGTGTGCATGTGTGTGTATATGTATGTGTAAGTATGTATGTGTGAGTGAAAGAAAAGGTCAAATTGTGTGTGATGTCACTTCAACTACCACTGGTGTTTTGGTACATTGAAGTCAATGATCTGCCTCATATTTGCAGACCGAGTATTACTGGGTTAAAAAACAATGGACCACAAAGAATTGTTCACAGCAGTATTTCCCAGTAGATATCACTCCAATCTACTCACAGTGAGAGTTTCTTAGTGTGCTCTTTACATTCATGAATTACATTGACTACAGACATCCTTCATTTGCTCTCTAATACCACTGTGATTCTTCTGTGGGAGCATGCTCTCAGCAGCTACAACATTTCATTTTCTCTTCTGCATCTTCATTGAAAAAGATTGCAGTTTTAAATACGAATAGGAAAAAATATTTCAAACGAACATTTCTGGTAAGAATAAAAGCTCTGCATTAATTTAAAACAGTGAATGTAAATTGAGAAAATCCCAGATGGCAGACATTCCTCATACTAAATAAACTATAGAGTCTCAGGACACTTCACTTGGTCCCAGCGGCAGCCGGCACAAGTAAACGCGGTTAAGTGGTGGGGCGGTGTGGGAGGGGTGAGGAAGTCGACAGATGATGAAATAGGTATCATTAAATAAATAAATAATACCTATTCCATTGTCTGTCAACTTCCCCCCACCTTGCACGTCCACGCCCCATCACCCCACCACACTTATCTGTGCCAGCCACCACTGCTTGGTCGCAGGGTGCTGAGAGGTGGGCAAAGAGGAAATTCCTTATCATAAATATTGCTTTAGCCTCTGAAACTCCCAAAAACAAATACTACTGTGAGCTGATAAATTGACTAATACCGCATTTTTAATTTAGACTTAAGACCTTCAATTTCAGTGAGCCTTTATTTTTTCAATCCCTGTTAAAACACATTTTCACACGGATCAAATCACATGTTTCAGTGTAAGTACTGCACCCCTGCAATTTTCCCCTGGTGAATATCGTCATATCAAACACACATTTTCCTGTGGAAAATGCCTTCTAAATATCAGTGCATTTGGATTTCGGTGAACAAAAAAACACAAAAAAGTCAGCATGCATCAGACCCAGAAAGAGAGTAAGAGGTAGGGGTGGGTGATACTGGCAGTGGGAAGACCAGAGGACCAGGCATTTCATCCTCTGACAGCATAGGACCTAAAGACTGGCAGTGGAGAGGCCATGACTAGCATGGATGTGCTGCATGTACTGTCAGAGACAGGCGACTGAAAAACTGGCCCAGGCAAACTTTTGCCTGACAGAAAGTGTGTCACCCTTGAGGGAGAGTGCCCATTCACCCTAAAAGTCCTGAACAATCAGGGCAGTGTGGAGTCTCATGGTGTTGCAGCTGAGGCGGTAGAAGTGAGAGTAGAAGAAAAATGTCTGCAGCCTTTGTATGCAGCCTCCACTTCATGAAACCTACAAGAACAGAGAGACCTCAGTAGACTGTGGGTAAGTCCTTGGCAGCCCACAGGCTGGAAGTGAGGCCTACCTGAGGCACTGGATTGAAGCATTGCACTTTCAGTGGGTGGCCAGTCGCCTAGTTCCAGACACTGATAAATTACCTCTTTCTATTGCTTGCTTTTTGGACAGAGCTGGACCTAAACGGAGGACAGAAGTCTGACCTAGGGGGCAAGATGAGCTTGCTGGCATGCTTCTGTGGGTAGGTTAGAGATTGTTCTATGCTATTTGGAATCTGTTTACGAGAATGGTTCCCTTGGGAAAGGTTAGTGGCTGGGGCTAAGCTTGACTGAGTAGCAGTACTATGAAAGTCAGACAATGAGGGAAGGTAAAAAACTTTTTTTTTTTTTTCGGAGTTTTATATAGCGCGAACTAGAACCGAACCGAATCAGTTATCAGAGCGCTTTACATAGCACCAGTTACGTTACATGAGGACACACTTTCATTTTTTTTTAGGCACGGGGAGATTAAGTGATTTGCCCAGAATCACACGGGGTTTTTGGCGTCGTTACCGAGACTCGAACCCAGATCCCCAGGTCCGAGGTCGAGCGCCTTAGCCGTTAGGCCAACTCCTCTCCCCGATCCCCGAGTACTATTGAGGTAGTCCCTGTCCCTACAGGGAGTGAACTTGATAGAATGATATGTGTCTGAAACTGACTGTGCGAATGTAGATGGCTTTTCCACATCCTGTCCGCTTGGACAATGAGAACTGCAAAGAAAATAGCGAAAGTTTCTCTTTGCCTTTTAGCTATGTGGACATGCAGAGCAAGATATACCTCTTTTTGTGTGATCACCCTCATTTTTTGCTGAATGCCACTGTTGCTTCTGAGAAAGTTACATATCAACTTTGGGCATTTTGTTTCACATAGTAAGCATCAGTGGAATGCTGAGGTCTAAAAGTGTGTGCATCCAACTTTCGTGACTTAATATGTAATTTGTCCACTGGTACAAGCACAATTTCACACTTGTCAGATTTTTCTCCAATTCAATTTTTTTTGCATCACTCCCACAGCATTTACAATGGTAACTCTTCTTATCCTATATCCTGAACATTACAGATAAAAAGAGTAGTACTGAAGTATTTTGTTAGGGATTTATTCCTACTGTGTTTTTAACACATATTTCAGTTGTGTCATATAAAAAACACATTCCTGTGATACTTATTCATTCTTCACTAATTATCAGCGCACTGGAGACATTTAGAAAGAACGTTGTGGAACTAATGCTTTTCTATAAATGAAAGTGGATTATTGGGTGCATTATCAAATGTTCAGATGGAAAACAGCAGTTTTGTGAAGCTCTAATTGTACACAGCATGACATCCAGGCCAAGCAAGATCACAGGCTTGTACTGCACAAAAAACAAGCGGAATTACTTCACTTCTCTGAATATCAGAAAAGCCAGCAATTTAATGCAAAAACTGAATGGCTATAATTCCCTTTTTCATGGGAAATAAAAAGAATGTTTGGCATCAATGGGCAAAAAGAGCACTTGCTTTTCACAATTTAGCCACGAGGGTCAATGGATCTACCCTTAAGTGTATGTCTAGAGAATGCAAGTGATAATTTCCCTTGTATGTTTATAAATAAATATGATATGGTATTACAATTATGCCTGGGTGGAGTTCATGGAGCTGACTCTGCAAAGAGACAGAAAATCTCTGCCAAGCTGTGCGGAGTTCCGTGAGCGGCCGTGTGAGTTACCTCGGGCAGTTTGTACTGATTTTTTGCGCTGGGTGTTGGCCCAACACTGTAAAATCAGTGCGATCGGCATCCCGTGCGCTGCAAGAGGGCACTGCGTCTTTCTGCCACTTAAGTAGAAGTTCTGCTTGAGCAGCAGCTTCCTCAACGTGATGGAAGGTTTACCCGTGTGAGTGGTAGCGACCATCCACAATCGCCCACGTTGAGAAATCTTGCTAAGAAGCGGTCTAGCATTGGATTTTCCTCACTCTCGCTCGACAACTTACTGTTGGCATGCAGAAGTGAGGAAAAAACTGGGCTCTGTGGAGCGGAGTTTTTCGGAATTCTATGAGCTCCACGGGGCATGGAGCGCAAATAGCTCCACAAATTGAGCAGAGTTCACTGCCCAGGCCTAGTAACATTTAGGTATTGCACTTCAGAGAATAGAATTATGGGTTGGTTCACTTGGTATGCAGGTTGAAGTGCACTTTTACAACATTACAGTTGTTATATTTCTATCTGAAATGCTTTACTAGACACTTTATTTATACACAGTGGAAAAGCAGAATCACCGTATATTGCTTCCTCACACCGCAATTACCTTTCCTTAGCGCTTCTAGAGTCGTTTGTGGCTGTCACACAGAGGCATAATCTTACATTGTCAGAGTAGGGTAGCTGAATATTTATGTTTCCTGCAGACTACTTATAATAATGGCGTTCGACAAGCAATACTATATTCCACAGTCTATAGATGGAACCAACATGTCAGAATTCAATGCAGGGCCGGACTGGCCGTATCAGGCACCGGGCATTTCCCCGGTGGGTCGCCAGGGTGGGGGCGGTTTTTGACCCCTGGGGAGCCAATTTCTTTTTTACTGGGGGCCAGCAATATTGGCCCCCTGTAACAAAATAGGCCGAAACCAGCCCTAGCAAACAGCTCGGCCGCACCCATCTTCCCCCCAGTGGGGCCAGCGGAGCAGTTTGCCAGGGCCAGTTTCGGTTCCCAGTCCAGCCCTGATTCAATCCCCTCCCCACCGTGCATCCTCAAGGTTAAGTAAGGTGAAGAAAGACTGCAATATTAGGGTGCCACCTAGTGGTGGCACTAAATTACTGCAAAAGGACGGAAAAAGCTTTCTTCAGCGCATACAGAGCTTTCCAGGTGCCCAATTCTTTTTTACCTGAAGAGTTGAAAATCTTTGCATCATTTCTGCTCATTTCGCAGCCTACAAACCAAGAATGTAATTTTTCTGTGCGCTGGCAAAGAAATACAACGCATTCTCCATTGCTGTCATGTAACAGCACATTTATTTCTGTCCGATATCACACAAGACGTCATACAAATGTGACTTGTTCCGGCAGTACCCTTTAGATAAGTCAGTGATCTCTGGCATTAGAAAAACTTAAAAGAAATGTTACAGGGAAATGGTTGTGACTATTGCAGCTGTATTTGGCATGCAACAAAATACCAAGTAGGTAATTTCAACGTTGGTGATATCAACGAAGTGGAAAGAGAATGTTTTCCTATTGGCGCGTTTCTGTAGAACTGTTGACCTTCTATGTTGAAAAGAATAACCTTGATTTTCAAGTGCCACCCAGGTACTCCGTGTTTCGAGACAGTGGTTATGACTACTATGCTACTATTGAAGAAGGGTGAGCTTAATCTGGGAGTGATGCTAACCTGCTATCGTGTTTCTTTGTATGAAGCAAACATAGGTGATTCCTTCTATTCCTGTCATCCAGTGAAGATTGGGAAGTGTATTGTCCTTCTCCCCTCACTCATAATACGCTGCTTAGCAACCCTTTTGCTGAAACATAGAAAGCCATAAAAAGACATTCTTGATAGAACTTAAATTGCACCGTTTTTTTTATTTTCAATTTTTAGGGCTCGAAACAAATATAGATTTTCATATTTTTTATTGTCTACCCTTTGATGTCAATTCTAAAAATGTCATTTTAGAGCAATATTCATTTACTTTGTTCTGCAGGCAATACCAGTATAGCAGTACAATTTAACCCATTTTCAACCCTATTTGTACAGCTATGCAGCGAGGTCTGGGAAAAGGTGAATCACTCTTACAGCACCAGTGGTTTAACAGTTATATGTGCTGCATAGGATAGAAAAACCAAACAACCTTATACACATCTGGGACTTTAATGGGAGGGGGGGTCGAACCCAAGCTAACATTCTGAAAGAATAGGAAAGATACTTGAAGAATTCTTCATTTGAATGAATTTGTGGGATATGGGGACCTTCCAACCTTGCAGCGCAGTTTACGTTATTACGATATGTCGTTAAATATCTTTACCTGGCTCTACCCAACCCAAGCTAGCACTATATGGCTGGAGCTAATTAACCCCTTCTGGTAAGAAAACATGTTTAAATGTTCCATTGCCATTCATGAGTTTGTTTATAGGGATGAACCTGTAAAAATGTTGCCACTTGTAATAGTGTCTACCACGATATACTGTTTTACTAGGTAATTATGCTTTATGGTCAACGAGTCTGATAAGCAGGCTCTCCCAGGCCGATTTCCTATGAACACAGATGTCAATTTTCTTATGCCATGATGATAACTTTGAGCCAGCACTTCTGTTCAACAAACACTGAGCAGGAAGGACATTCCCATTTCGGCCCTCCTTAGTAGTGGCCTCTGATTCACTGCAGCCAGACAGAGCGGGTTCCGGCACCATCAGAGTTATGAGACCCTTAGTGTTTCCACAGATCTGGTTTTTTTCACACTTAGATTTCAGCAGGTTGGATGCAGCTGAAAACTCTGTGTGAAAATCAAGGGGAAATTAATAACTACAGAGCGAATCACACACGGAATGACTGATTCCACTGGTAATTAATCATTTATAAGCAACCCTTCACAGTACCACTTGTAATGGACCAAATTCAGGAACTTCGAGAATGGGGAAAATCCATCTAATTTTTCAGGTCCTTTGGATCGAGGGCCATGGGGCACATTTACTAATATTCCACGCAAAAGCAGAGTTGCTGTGGTGCGTAGCGTGAAAAAGAGAGAGCAGAAATGCTCTAAATTTACAAAGATTTGGAGCATTTTTTCTTTCTCCTTGACCTGACCCACTGTGAGCTGCCTAGTGCCAACACATGCATCCTTGCAGCAAAGAGCAAGAGTGCCTGCACTACATGCAGGGTTCATTTTGTGAAGGAAGGGTCACCTTCCTGCAGAAAAAACAATCCCTAGAGGCATTGTCCTCTTTCTAAGTTTACTGCAGAATGCAGCACACTTGGAAAGAGGAAATTACAAGAAGAAATATTTCTCATTTATTTCTCTCCTTGTTCTCCTTATTGGGGAAGGCATAGCATTTTGACCCATTCCTAGGTTTACTGGCTTTAGCAACTCTTGGAAGGCTGAGTGCTGGATGGATGTGGAAGAACGCCCATGTTCCACCCATGGAACACCTCCCAAGTTGAAATGTAATGTAATCCAGTGCGACTGTTGTGTTGCGTTATATTACTTTACAAAGCCACACAAGGCAGCACAAATCACTCTTTGTGTGGCTTTGTAAATAATACTTTGCATTGTACATGCATCATCAAGCATGACACAAGGACAATGCAAAGACTTCTTAAATCTGGGCCAGAGTATATTGGGCCTAAACGACCCATCATGCTTAATCACTCCTCTGCCATGAGCAAGTTGACAGGTAAGTGTAAATGGTCCTTGTTTTCAAATAGTGTGTCACTTCCAATGTAAAGAATTCAATAGAACATTCCTCCTGATCATCTACACAACACTAAGTCCATCTGTAGCCATTTGTCAAAGAGTTTCACTCCAGAACAAGTGCACGATTGAAACTGCATTAATGCAAATGTACTACGCTGAGGCTTATCCAATTATGGTATGAACAACTCAGCTGCTTGTCGTGTCCGTGGTGTTAACTACTGTGGACTTTTCTTCTGCACAGTGCAGCTGATATGTAACCCTGTTGTTTTAACTTTTATGCAGCTCATTGTATTTGGCCCGAAACACTGTTCTTCACCAGTAAGCTTTCTTTATGTAACACCATATCCAGCTCTGAGAATGAAATGTCTTCATGTCTCAATTTCCCATGTGAGCTCCAAGTGGCAGTCCAGCAAAATACATGCTCGGCAAAGCACAGGATAACAGATCCTCCTCTTGAAAATCAATCATATTTTCCCCTTGCAAATATAAAGTGATGAATACTTAAAAGTGAAGCATGTCATCGGAGGAATATTCTCAACCATCAAAAGAGCATCTTTGTGACAGCGCTGATAGTCCACCATATGGCACTGCGTACAGTATTGACATTTGATGCCTGTTGTTTTGTCATGCTTGAATTGATTTCTACATATGAATTCATCCAGTGACTACTTTATGGATGATAACCAACATGAGTTGCTAATTGTTCTTGAAAAGCTTGATTTTTATATGTATTGAAGGATAGAAATGTCCTTCATGTGTCAATGTTATTTGGCTGACATATTAAAAATGAATGACCCCACAGTTGACTTGAAGACCTTCATTATATGTCAGCCTTCAAACTTATGGGCATTTTGATAGTAGATTAGACCTGAAAAATAGCCTGGGATGGTTGTTGACCCGTGTTTATCAAGTTCACTATTCAGCTTGTTCTGTTAGCAACTTATATAGTGCTTTTTTGCATATGTGGCATTGAATATACCCTTAAAACAAGAATCATCTTATATATGCAACCTTTGCTGGCATGACTTTTTAAAATCTCCATTTATTTAATCAATGTAAACTTTGAAATTGCATAGTTCATGCATGAGTGTCTCCTATTCATTACAGCATAGACCAATACAAGCCAAAAGGGTTACACCATTGACTATATTCTGGACGTATTGGTACTGGAACTGATATGTAACAAATTGAATTGGGAGAACTAGAGCAGAATTACAAGAACTTTTAATGATTTACCTTAGGTTATATTTGGAAAATCAAAACAAGCAAACATAGTACTCAAACAGAAGAAATTCTTATAGGAAATCATGTATATCAAACAGAAGATAACCCGTGAACAGATGTGTACAAAAGTAATACAGATTAAAATTTAGAAAATGCATTCAATGTGTATATTACTACATAATGTATTTTGAGCTGTTGATTCAAAATAAAATAACAACAGTGTAATGAAAATTTATTTTCTTTAAAAAGTGTTGCTACGAAACAGCAGTTCAACATATTGTGATTAAATAATAATACATAAAGATTGCAAGCCACCATTGCGTACACGATCAACTGGAAAATGGGAAAAAGAGAACTTAAAGAATGCTTCTATAGAATGAATAAACAGACATTTCTCGAATATATTATATTGGGTAGGAAAGAATATATATTTATAGTGCATACTTAACTAAATTAAGAATATAAAAAATTACAACATTGTTGATTACAAGCTAGTTTTGGAATAAATATGGTACACTGGGTCAATAGTTCTTTTTAAAATATCAATAAGAGGAAAAGCGGGAAGTATATATTTACTATTCATTTTTGAAGTTGCATCCCATTCCTTCAACTGTACCTATTTATCAACTTTATGTATGTTGGATTGTACTCTAAACACATTTCATGCATTTACTCAAACTTTATATATTTTCATATGCACATCAACTATAAGAAATTTGAATTGTATCCCTGATGGCAATCTGCTGAAATTGTTTTGACTTTGAAGCATTTGTTCAAATATTTCTGAACCAGTGAAGTAGTCACAGAAGGTGTGTAAATGCACGCAATCACATAACTTAGAACAGGTTAAATATTCAAGGGAAGTCCACATTGAGATAGTATGGGTATCATGGGCCCTAGTGCAAGCAAGGAAAATATCCCCCTGCCCCTCAACTGCTGAATAGACAGTGAAGTACAGCAATAATCAGGTTTCAGTGGGCACTTAAGACCTCCGGGCTCAGGTGCCACTGCACCTGCTGCACCATTAATACCTACACCCCTGGAAGGATTATACACTTCACGAGGTTGCATACTTTTAATGCTATTCAGAATCTAATTATAGTAATTGATTATCTGTCATAATTTAAAGCACAATGGAGCTAGACTTAGTTGGCCATGGCACATCACTGGTACAACATATTGTAGCTTAAAGGAAATGCGTAATCTCATTTCTATTTCTAATGAGGCAGATACACGCCGGTTTCTAATAAAATGTGAGCATTTAAGCAATAAAGCAACGTATTTGACCTTATGAAAGTTTACTATTTTCTATATGAGATTAGATAATCATGAATATAGAATATGAGATGCAAATTAAAATTAAACTTTAAAGTTCACTATGGTGCTCATTTAGATCACTGTTGTATTGGATACTCTGTTTTAATCAATTTCCCACACTTATCTGTTATTAACATAGATTTTGAGAGTTGCTGTAATATAGCCTTATAGCCCGCCGTAGCGGGCTAAACCGGGTATTCAAGGCCCGCTCCAGCTTTAACAAAGCAGTGGGACTTTAATAGCCGGTATAGCCCAGCTACTAAGGGCTATAATGCTATTAGAACATTCTGCCACTAGAGGGCAAAATGTTGTAACATACTAAACAAAGCCCTCTCGGTGATCCCCTCGGGCTCGAGTGGCCTTTGCTTAAATAACATTGGAATGTTGCTCTGCAGGCCTTTACCAGCCTGTAAAAGCATGGATCACTCCATTGTCTGCAATGAAGTGCTCCACATGCCAATGTTCTAATTATACATAAATGTATAGTATGATACAACTGCTTATCAAGTGCCAAATTCTGAAGGTAACAAAGTTCAAGTAAATGCATTACAATTCGAAGCACATGATGTATTCTCTCCACCTGAATTCCAAATCCTGTGGTAATACATCACTGATGTGCTATTACCTAATCTAAGTATTACCATTAAATTCAGCACATAAATCTGAGTCAGACTATGAGCAGTTCAATTATGCAAAACATGTTTCTGTGTTTTGAATCTTTGTTTGAACTTGACTATTCAGGTAGAGAAGTTTTTGAACTCTGTAGTTGATTTGATTCAATTAGTTATTAAGGGATTTGTTAAACAGTGTAATTGCTTAGAGTTTGATCAATTGATTTAGTTGGAACTGAAACTGTTTTAAATAAGGAGGCATTTTGATTATGTAGTTAATTCCCTCGCATCACCATGGGGAAACTGTTTCATTTGCATTGAAATGAGTTTCTCAAGTTCAGAAACTATAGAAGAAAAACTTGCACATGCATATTGTCTTTTCTTGTGATATTGAAACTGTAGGAAATATGATTTGTCTACATTCTCACCCCAGACTGTTTTCCCTTTTCTGGACCTTGATTTTGCTGGAGTTAGACCTCTGTGCACTGTTACCTCTGCTACCCAGAAGTAAAGTACCTTTTCTCTCCATTTAAATATGGTTAAATTGGCATACCCCGATTAACATATTTTACTTGCCTATAAGTCCCTAGTATATGGTGGAGGAAATGCCCACACGGACTGGAAGTTAAATGCCTGTGGACTGCAGCATCTACTGTGCCATCTAGAAAGTGGGCCTACAAATTTGTGGGCTTCAGGTCAAGCCTTGCAGCCTCACTGCTGCAGTGTAAAACGTGGAGTGCTACCTGATAAAATAATCCCTTCTGACAGACACAGTCATCCCTTTTAAACATTAATAAGTCACCTCTGTACTATGTAGAAAAAAATGTCACCATCTCACTAAAGTGACGAGAGCCTAAAAGCTCACTGTTGCAGGTCTAGTTCTTGTATACAGAAACCCCAACACAGATTGAAATATGAATTCTGTATCGTGTTTGGGACAAGCTCAAAATTAATGCATATTGTTAGATCTGGGGCCTCTAGTTGGCAGAGGTAGGTACCAATGGTCAAATAGGGACCCTTGCTTCTAGTCAGGGTAAGGGGGATACACTCTTTAGACATCCCCTGCTCACCCCCTTGGTAGCTTGGCACGAACAGACAGGCTTATCAAAGGCAATGTGTAAAGTATTTGTACGAACACTCACAGTAACACAGTGAAAACACCACAAATGGACTCCACACCAGTTTATAAATATAAAGTATCTTTATCTAAACTACACAAGACCAACACAACAAAAATCCAACATACTGAGTTCAAGAATATGATTTTCAAAAGGGTTCTAGGGTTTGCGTCAAAATAATCCACAGTTGCTTCACGTTTAGCTCAAAGTACCTGTAGATGCGACAAAAGTTCCAAGTGGAAGCTGCAGTGTTGAAAAACAAGCCATGCGTTAATCCTGAGACCCTGGGGAGGTGATGCGACAGCCCCGCTGCACTCAGCGGGTGTGTTACGATGAATCCGGTGTGTATGTATGGATTCCGGTGCGCAGGTTTGGTAGGAAGCCTCTCGCACAGGCACGATGCGACGATCTTCGGGACAGCAACGATCTCTGAGTGGCGACGATGCGCGGCTCAGTGTTGATCTTCTACTCTTGCGGCTCTTCGATGCGATGGCTCTCCGACGATGTTCGCAGCAAGGTGATGTGGTTCGCTAGCAAGCGGTGCGGCGATCTCACCCAGCGATGACAGGCTCCGCGACGATACTCGTATCGACAAGAGTCTTTCCGCACCGGAGTGATGCGCTCTGCAAGCAAATGATGCGTTGGTTCTTGCAGCAGCAACAGTTGCTGCGACGATCTTCGCGGCAACAGCAATTCTCTCGCACTGTCTATGATGCGCTCCGCAAACGTGCGATGCGTGAATGCAGATGTTCTTCTTTTCTCCTTGTCCAGCTTCCCAAACAGCAGGCAACAACTTCCAGAGGCCCCACAATTGGATCAAGCACTCTAGGAAGGGCAGAACTCACTCAGCAGAGTTCAGGGGGCAAGCTGGGGGTGAAGTCCTTTTGTTCCTGGGACTTCTTAACAGGAGGTCAGCTCTCCTCAGGCCCTTGGAGATCTCTTCAAGCAAGGGGACACAGCACACAGCAAAGTCCTTCCCCTCTCCTTGGCAGCAAAGCAACTGTAGGTCAGTCCACAAGCACACAGCAGGCCAGTCCTTCCTCTTCAGTCTTTCAGCTTTCTCCTTGGCAGAGATTCCTTCTTGATTCCAGGATGATCTAATTTCTTGGGATCAGGGTCCCAATATTTACACCCCAAAATCCTTTGTTCTCTGAGGGCAGAGGGGGCTTGGCCCAGTCCAAACCAGTTCTGGAGCACTCTGTTTACATGATTCCTTCTCTCCTATCACAGTGCAGGGCAGAGACATCAGACGCACCACATGGGGTGGAGTCAGCATTGTGGAGGGAAGGCACAGCCCTGGAGCACTTTGTTGACAAGACTCCTTCTCTCCTTTCACAGTGCAGGGCAGAGACATCAGACGCACCACAGGGGGTGGAGGTGGAGTAGGCATTGTAGAAGGCAGGCACAGCCCTATTCAGGTCCCAGGTGCAACTCCTCCCACCCATCTAGATGCAGATCTCTCTATTCACCACTGGGCTGACTCATTCTGTCTCCTGGGATCCCCCAGCCCTGTCGCTCAAACTCCAGACAAGGACACACAACCTAGCAGAGGCAGGCCTGGACAGTTAGGCAAGAAAATACCTACTTTCTAAAAGTGGTATTTTCTAACACAGAATGTTAAAATCAACTTCATTAAAAGATGTATTTTATCATTCTGCGTTCAGGCATGCTAAACTCGAATGTCTACCATGTTACCTGAGGCAGTTAGGATTATAAAATGTAATAATCTAACTGCCCATTCTGGCCTATGGAGAACAGGTAGCCTTGCAATAGTGAAAAACGAAAATGGTTGTAATTCACTATTAGGACATGCCACACACACTAGGGCATGTCCTACCTTATACTTACAATTCACCCTGCCTTTGGGCCTACCATAGGGGTGTCTGATATGAAGAAAAGGGAAGGTTTAGGGACTGGCAAGTGGGTGCACTTGCCCAGTCAGCATGGCAGTACCAGACTGCACACAGGCTCTGCAATGGCAGACCTGAGACAGATTTTTACAGGCTGATTCTGTGGGTGGCACAACCAGTGCTGCAGGCCAACCAGCAGCATTTGGTTTACAAGCCCTGGGCACACTCAGTGCACTTTACTATGGAGCTACTGGTAAAACAAATATTCCAATCATGGATAACCAATCACAATACAAATTTATACACAGAGCATATGCACTTTAGCACTGATCAGCAGTGCTAAAGTGCCCAGAGTTCTATAGCCAACAACCACAGGTCAGAAAAAATAAAGGAGGAAGAAGCAAAAAGTTTGGTGATAACCATGCAAAAAGGGCCATTTCCAACACATATAATCTTTTTAATATTCATTAAAAGCCTAATTCAATGGTGAAGTTGGATTTTTAATAAATATTCAGGAAAAGTCACTTTGAAAAAGTTACCTTTTTCCTGCCTAAAGCTCCTGGTTTCTAATATACATTAGTTCTTCATCAGCTGTCAGTCTTTTACCTTAATGAGGTGCAAAAAAACTTCTCTCAAATCAGGGGCAATAGCATTTGAATGGGAGTTTTCTTCCCACATCAGGAAGACCAGTTAGGAAACATAATTACATTCAAAGGAGCCTGCTTTGTCACAACTAAATGTCAAGCAACACCTGGAAAGCCCCAACCGTTGTCCCCATAGTCAGCCTGATATAGAGGAGGAGACTGCTCATTACCATGGCCATACTTCTGGGTTGGTACACCTCGGGGTGGGCACATATGCTCTGCACAAGGGAAGAAGGATTTCTGCATTTTGCATCGTGGCAATATGGTACAGTGTGGGACTGTTTGCCGTAGGGCAACCAGGAACTACTGGAAAAGTGGGTAGGATTGCCCCTTGGATGTCCATTATTTACGGAAGAGGCAGTACTCATCCCCCCACAAGCAGTTGGCAGCCATAAATGTGGCACCCCAAAGCAATCTCCTCAGAACACTTTGCGGACCTGCAGAAGACCAGAGGAGGACTGAACCTGTTGTCTGTGTTCTGAGAGTTACTCTGAAGGGCTGGGCCTGATGATTGAGACCTGTGAGGAGACCAATTGGTTGGCCAATTGTTTTTATTAAGAGCCCAATGTTAGCACACCAAATGCAAGGGTCGCAAATGATTTGCCTTTAATGTAAAGACAGTCAAAGTTAAAAATGACTCATTTTTCTGGGCCACGTCTACCAGAACTGGGAAGAACCCCAAAGTGGATGGCCCCCAAGATTTACGTAGGAGGATTGCCGAAAACACAGATCTCAGTCTAATGAAAATTAAGGTCCAAAAGTCTTATGTCCATTAAGAAAGCAATATATCACAAACAATTCACTGATTTTGATGAATGAGATGGATGATCAATCGAGTTTTTGTCAGTGTAGGCATAAAAATGTATGATGAAGGGATGAAACACTGAATCCAAAGGAGGTGTAGAAATATTAATACATGTGGGGCTCTATGAGGAGCCATCTGCAATGACACATAATGACTGCTTTGAAATCAAACCTAAAGAGAGGAAGCAAATCTGCATGGGAGTCATTTGACATGAAGAAAGTCAAATATAAAAAGAACAATTGATGGACAGAATGCAGAATAATGTCATACATTCACCCCAGCACAGAAATCTGGGCCCAATTCCATCATTTTTGTGCTCACCATGCCATTCCAGTTTGGACCCAGCCATGTGCAGATAAGTCTTGACCCTGCGCCCAATAGGAACAGTCCAGCCCGAACTACCAGGTAAGGTCCTCCCTGGACTGGGAACAAGCATCCTAGGACCGGTTTCATCAGCCTGGATAACTTGACTCCAGTGGCATGAAGAAAGTCAGCCAATAAAGGACTAAGGGCCAGATGTATCAAGATACCCTTTTGCGATTCTCAAATAGGGATTTTTAAGGAATCGCTTTTTGAGAATTGCAAAATGGTAAGTATGTAAAAATTTGTCATTTTTTAGCGATTTCTTAAAATTCCTTAATTGCGATTAGCAAATTGCTAATCGCACTTAAGGAATAATTTCCCATTCATTTCTATGGGCCAGGAGGCCCATAGGAATGAATGTGAAATTATTCTCAATTTGCGATTCGCAATTTGCTAATAGCAAATTGATAATAATTTCAAGGGTGCAAGGGTGTCTTAAGGACACCCTGCTGCACCCCTGAAATTGACATGTGTGCGCATATGGCGTACATACATGCCCTAAGGGCATGTATGAGCGTCACATGCCACCTTTACAAATTGCAAAAAGGGCATTTGTAAAAGAATTTGCAAATTACCACCAACTACAAGTTGGCGGTAATTTGCGATTTCTTAGAGTGAAATCGCAAAACTTTCTTCTTTCTTACATACCATTTAAGGAATCGCTTTTGCAATTCCTTAAATGGTAGCGCAAAATTAAGGAATCGCACATTTTGCGATTCCTTATTTTTGCAATGCGATTTTCTTAATACATCGCATTTCCCGTTTTTTTGTTGCATACGCTGCTATTTTGTGATTCGCACCGTTTGCGACAAAAAAAACCCTTGATACATCGGCCCCTAGGTCTTCCATTCAAATGGTAAATGAATGATGGATCAAAATATAGTGAGAGACTGTATCAAAGGCTTTAAGGTCCAGAAAGACCAAAGCTGCTTGTGCTCCTACATCTAACAACATATTAATGACATCATTGGTACATTAGTTTTGGACAATCCCTGTTATAGAATCGACAGAAAAAACAGATTGGGCTGGAACAACAATATTGATATTTTCAATGAAAGCCAAAAAAGGTTTGTATAAAATGCTTTTCAACAGTCTGGCTGGCAAAGACAACAAAGAAGTGGTCCTTAAATTAGCTACTACTGCAGGTTTTGACAAGGATTAAGAATTGGAATAATATTATCTACCTTTTGCAAGTCAGCAATCCGTCCAACTAGTCAAAGATTGATTACACAGTTCTGTGATGACTGGAGCAACGGTAGCCCGTACAATTTAAATACTTTTACTAGATAAAAGTTCAGAGTTGAATCAGAGAATATCAAAATCAACATACTGGCAATATCCTGTATACAGCCAGGAAGAAAACAAGACAAGGGTCTGGGATCTAGAGTAGTAGTTAGGCCCTCAATTGACAGTGGCTGAAGAAGTAATTTGGAAGGTCTCTCAAATGTTAATGATTTTATCATGAAACTAGTCAGATAGAATTGCATAAACAGAAGCGTAGGGCGTTGTGACAAAGGAGGTAGGTAGCCTGTGAGTCATAAATATTGTCCAATATGGTAAACATTTATTTAACTTCAATAAGTGCAGCATCATTTTGTGGTGGGCAGCATGAGGCCTCACTGCTCAAGAAAGGTTTTTTTCTAGCAATTTAATTCACTCAAATAAGACTGCTGTTTACATCATACGTGGTCCGCTACAGATGCTTGTTTTTTTAGCACTTCTGCTTAACCTTCCAAGTTCGGCAGTAAACTATGAAGATGAATGGGAGGAGCTCCACAATCTGAGCTTTAGATAGGGGTTCCTTGTCTAGGATGTCGTAGATCGCTCCATTAACCCCTTCGATGCTGGCCCGTTTCCGCCGCTGTGCGGTAAACAAACTAACAGGGCGGGGCCGTGACGAACCCCAGCCGTCATCCGCACACGAGCACCGCGGAGCGTGACGGCTGGGGTTCGTCACCAGCATGCGAGGGGTTAAAACGGGACGCCTGAGCTGCATATCCCTTATTCAATCCCATGCTTTTTTCCTTCCAGCTCCCCAAATTTTCTGTCTTTTTATCTCATCCTTGCAGTTTTATTCACCCCTGCTGTCTTTCTCTCACAAGCTCTCTACCTTTGTTTTCTCCGACATTTCTGTCTTTTTTGCCTTCCTATTTCTTGTTTTGGAACAAGGCCTGATGATGGAAATAAGTCCCAAAAATAAGCATGGCATCCACCACCTACACAAATTAACAACGTGCATTTAGTAAATAATAAAAACTGCGATTTGAGGAAAAATCCCCTCAGGTTATTCCTAGAAATATTACTCGACTCCAGTATTCTGCAAGCGTTCCAGAAGATATTTAAGACTAGCCCTTCAAGCTCACACTTAGTGCATGAACTGACATAATCAATGAAAATGCAAATCAAATGCAAATGAGCCTGTCAGGGCGACAGCTAGAAAATGGTGTACTGTTAGGTCGGTTAATTTGAATAGATTTAATATTGTCTCTCAACGACGACATTCTTCCAAATAAGACGCTGCACGCCTGTTTGTCAGAGATTCAAGCCTATATTTTACACATTTTTGTGTGGCACCTGTTGATTGAAGCCATGCGCGAGCTGCCATTTAACACGTGTAGATTTGTCATACTCTTATAACATGGTCTCGTGCGCTGGGGTACGTTTATTTTATTTTTATTTCAGACATAGCACCACTTCTCAGTAGGAGACTAGGCGGGCTGCCTCTTCTTTCCACAACTGACGCAGCGACTTCGAGGAACATGTTGCCTCAAACCAGAGTGGACGTCGACAGCGCGAGATTTAATGATTCGCACGTCGACGTCAAAGGGTCAAAGCGCTCTTTAGCTTTCAGCGGTAAAAAGAACATTAGCCGCTTTGAAATGGGACGGCAGAGTAGCAAAGCTTAATCCCTCTCTCGTCCTTTTCCGAGGCCAGATTTTGCCTCGGAAACAATCCTCCGAATTGTGCACGGCTGGGCCGTATGATACAATGGCAACTTTCAAAATTGCAATGTCAAGCAACCTGCCGGGTGGCAGCTAAGCTCAAAGACGCACGTCGTGAGGGAAGGCCGAGCCCTTTTGATTTGATCAGTCAAGCAAACCTGAAGGGGGTGTTGGTGTTTCGTCACTCCTGTCTCTGGGCGTGTGATTAAGTCAGCTTTCCTGACGATGGAATTGTGCACTTATGAGTCTGGAATGTATTTCTCCACGCCACCGCGAAAAAATAATTCCTCTTTTCGGGAGAGTGATTGCTCCTCAAAAGCCAGGGGGATAGGGAATAATTATCAGCATTGCTGCTGTTGTGGTCATCAATATCCACCCATGGTTAGCGCCAGCAAACTGATGAAAAAAGGCAATCTACTTGACAAATGCCCTTTCTAAGCAGAAATGACCATCAACCAATGCCAAGCCGCTTTTCTAACAGTCTATTTAATCACCAGCCGCCTTCTGATCATCCCTTCGTGCAGTGTATTAACTGTACTTGTTGGTGCTAATTTATACAAGCCATCATTTCAGGCCGGCAGCCTGGGATGACACTTTTAGGCCTGATTCAGCAAGTAAATATTTAGAGGAGTGTGCGAGATGTCTGGCTGCAGAGTGAACAGTATTGAACAGGTGGTAAACTATAGTTCAAAGCAATGCAACAACTTCATGTCTGCTGGATGCAATGCAGAAAATGATCTAAGGCCTTTGGCTGTATGTTGGGCTCTGCTGTAATGTCGAGACGTTGCTTTTTGTGCCAAGGATCTTTCTATGCATAGGGTCAGGCAGAGACCTCCATCTTCTGTCAGAATGCTTGTCACGCACCTTAGGAAAAGGGGACCTACGTGCAAGCTTAATTGCAATTGCGGTGCAATTATTATATATATATATTTTTTTTTTTGCAACATAACGTGCAATTGAAACATTCTCGTGCACGAGATTTATTGGCACTATATACCAGACGCTTTTGCTAGCCAAAACAATGGTACTCATTTTATCTTCCTCAGGAGGATAAAAGGCTGAGTCGAACCCCTGGGATTTGCACGTGTGACCGTAGCGTCGGTGGCCCTTGGGGGCTGTGCATGCAGCAAGTGCTGCTCGAATTCAAGGCAGGGACACAGGCAGGCGCTAGGAAACAGGGGTCAACACCTTATTTTTCCTTTCACTGTCTCTCTACTACTTGCGTTGTTCTGGAAACAATATCTTTTTAGCCTGCAGTTTTCCACCAAGGTGTGGTAATTTTAGCCCGTTAGCAGTGAGCTGTCCTATTTGCGCTTGAAAAACTATGTCTGCCCTCTCACCCACTGACTGGGCTGTTTAACCCTAATTTAAAAAGGCACAAAGTAAGGAACACCATTTGATTGTGCATTATATTGGTCGGCCAAGTGCACTGTTATCAGCACCACTAGAATTATGTGGCAGGGGAGGACCAAATTATACTGCAGGGTTTACTATATTATGTGGCAAGAAAAGGCAAAAAATGCAGCACATTTTAGATATTACCATATTATTTTATCAATTTTAGATTCGTTGACATTGTCTGGGCAAAGGTTTCACTTCATTAGTACAAGTCAGACTCACAAATACAGCAACAAGCAACAGATGGATGACCAGTCAAACAGTGCGAAGGGCCCTTCCACTGCACAGCAACAGATGTTGCTGTATTTTTAGTAGCTTTTGATCTGGAAACATTTTTTGTCACAATTTGCATATTAAGCATTAGGTGATAGATTATGTGGCCGCTGCCGCAAATCCATTATTTTTCATAAAAAAAGTGGATGCAAAATTGTACATATCTAGAGACTCTGACTATGCCATATGAGTCGAAAAAGGTTCTGTGCACACATGCATTAGATAATAAACAATGTACATTTGCTATCAGAACAACAAAACAATTCTCGTGTTGCTTTTTCTTTTTTTATTCCTTTAATATTTCGTTGGTACAGAGAACAGCCAGCCGACACGTGTTTCGTCTACAATACAATGATCTCTGATTCTTCAGGGCTGGAATTAATACAAAGGAACTCACTTATTACATGTTAAACATTTGCAAATTTCATAAACAGGTTCCAAAACTGGAATAGCACTTGACACCAAAAGCACTAGTGGAAACCAAAGTGCAAGAAAAAGGCGAGTGCAGAGAAGGCAGAGATATCTGCGCTATTGGCCTGAGCAGGCGTGATGATTGACAGGTCCATACATAGGTCTTATGAAAGAAAAATGCGACAGAAAAGGGGAGTTTTTCCATCACATCAAGAATTGCTAAAAGGAATAAAACGGGAGATGAAAGACCATGCAAAGTACTAGCCACGTGACGATAATATGAAAAAATTGTGGCAGAGGCCCTCATGCTACCCAGTGAAAAAAACAACTGTGAAGTATAACAACAAGATGTTGTCCAAGCAGAGATCCAGGCGTGGTGCAGTGTAACAAAGAAGTACCTGGAGCTAACCAATTAAAATACACATACCTCGAGTCACAATGGACAGTACCGTATTGTCTAAAAATTAATAAAAGAAATGGCACACAGGAAGGGGGGCATTGTTGAGATTTTATTTGTGCCTTACCACTTTCTTTTTGGGTTCAAAAAACATCCAGAATACAAAATGATGTTGGCTAAAATACCAGAACTGGGTGAAGGTATTAAACATGACATGGAGCCATTTGTCAGGTATGTTTCAAAATGTTACACAGTAATCTAATACATGCCAAATGTGCTTGTTTAATATAAAAACAAAAGCAAACTCTGCTCACATATTTTCTGGTGATTCACTCTTTCATTTACATCATGCATTAAAACGAGGATTGGTAATATAATTTTCATTTTTTTGTGTAGTGGGAAGTTTTATACCAAGGTTCAAAACACAACAAATGTGCAACATAGACAATAGCAGCACAGATTTCCTTAATACAAAGAATAAATAAAAGGTGGATGGCATGTACCTGGAGGTATATCAAACAAGTTCCACTCATACAGACCAGATACAACACAAGTAACTAACACACTAAAGAGGCAATGAGCACAGTTGAATACCTGTTGTATAATTTCCGTAAACAAACATAAACATACAAGACACAAACACAAACATACAAGAAGCACAACACCTGGAAGAAAGAACTAAACTTCTAATAGAATTATCATACATTCTTATGAGGCTGTGGGTCAGGTTTCTCCTCCGGGGGTACAAGGCAGATCTAATGGATCTATGGAAATTTCATGTGCCGAACTTCAAGGGGCCTCCCTAGCTGAAATCTGCAGAGCAGCCACTTAGGCTTTCCCTGTGATTTTTGCTTCTCACTATTGTATTGTAGAACAGATAGCATTTTCAGATGTTTTGAGACTAGAGCTGTGTTCACTATGAAGTAATAGTTGTGCGGACATGGCTAGCTAGCCAAGGTGGCGGACACACTCTAGAGAGGCTTCCCAGCTGAGGCCCATTATCCATTAAAATAAACTAGCCCACAGTACCATTCAAGCCCTGGTAGGGGCTGAATATAGAGCTGCCAGCCGTGGACTGTTGTAATGTCAGTCATTTGGCGAAAGATGGCTGACTGCTGGAAGACCGAGCCTGGGACCCAGACCCGCATGGTGAGCGGGCCGGGAAATCTCCAACAAGACGAGGTGGACACCGGACTGCACTGGCGACACCCTGCCCAAGTGGGAGCAGCAGCACCTGAGGGGACTGGCAACAGGGAAGGAGAGCAGGTGTGAAGTGCGCAGAGGCTATCCTGCTGTCTGAGCTCCAGGATGCAACACTGACCTGGACACCACCGCGAAGACCTGAGGCGGGCCTACCTCTTGGAGGTCGGATGGGCAAGCATATGAGAAATGGGCAGGCCGGGACTCTTGTGCCATGGACCAGAGATGGTGTGACCCCTGTGGGCAGCCATGTGGGTGCCGGCGGCTGGGCCGGCAGGCTAACGCTGAGCTGTATAGGCGCTGGGAAGTGGGCACCGTAAAGAGATGCACACTACTCACTCAGCATCGTACAGTGGGGCATGAAACAAGCCGCCAAGACTGTCCTCGGGCAACAAAAACTGGTACCCCTGAACAGGAGTGCAGGACCAGGTACACCCGGGGACACCACCCAGCGATTGGATGATGTGTCAGCATTCAAGCCCCTGCTGAGTGGAGCAGGAGTAGTGGGCCCTTGCTAACTGCCCCCATGGGCAAATGCAGCAAAGCCGGGCTGTAAGCCACTCAAAAAGCCAGTTGAGGAGAGGGAAGGTGGTGCACAACATACTGGTGCTTGGGGGCCGTGTCTGGCATAGGCCCAGCAATAACATGACAGTAGCAGGTCGCCAGATCGGCCAACATGATAGACTACACATACCTTAGGAGCAGTTTTGGGGCCCAGTGGGGACCGCCTGTGACCGGCACTGCCTCCCATGCCGGCCTCATTGCTGACAATCATTAACATTGGGATCTGGGAGCCGCATTGGGCCTAGATCTGGGTGTGTGCACGGGTCCCACTCCCTGACAGTGCCTGATGCCACAGACAAGAAGGTACAGCAGAGGCGGCCTCACTCACATCCCTGACAAGGAGGCATCTGCAGGCATGGTAGATGCTCCCGGAGCAGTGTCCCTGGGAGGGCCTGAAGAACTGCGCAACAGAAATTTGATGCACGGCATAGACCCGCAGCTCTCATTTCTCTCTTGTGCCTGGATACTCTCAGCAGCAATGGGACACCAATGTGTTGGGGCAGCGCCAGTGCCCCCACAGCCCAATTCCAACGCACACAAGGAGACCAGGATCAGAGGCCACTGGAGCGGGTGACCACCCACATGCTCGACACTTAGTAAGACTCCATGCTGCAGGCAGAGGAGAAGCTGGGTACATCCCTGGTCCAAACATGCACATCCTTAGAGGGCCATATAAACAAAATTACAGTGGACTTCAACCTTCTACACACCGATTAACGTAAGCTCACTGATAAGGTGCCTAACATGGCACAAGATCTATCAGAGTCGTGTCCTGCAACCAGGGCGATGTAGACCGAATTGCAAGACCTGCAGACCCAAGTGCAGTTACTAGACCGGCGAGCAGAGGATGCCGAAGACCGCTCCTGTTTGAACAATATCCAGTTGGTGGGATTGCCGGAGGGGATGTTGGGGGCTGATGTGGTGGCATATGCCGAGCAATGGTTGCGGAACCTACTGCCATCCAGAGTGCTCTCACCCTTCTTCACAGTTTAATGAGCTCACAGAGTGCCAGCAGGCTGACCACCACCGGCAACGAGACTGAGACCTTTGCTTCTATGTCTCTGTAGAGCTACAGGGACTGCGACACAATACTCAGGAGGTACGCAGGCTGGGAGATGTGAAGGTGAAGAATGCCGCAGTGGTCTTCTTCCTGGACAATACCATGAGAGTGCAGAGGCAGAGGGGGTCATTTTTGGTGGTCAAACGGCAACTGTGTGAACTGGACATCCGATACGCTCTCCTCTTCCTGGCAAGTCTCCAAGTCATCTCCAAAGGCAACACCTATTTCTTTGATACACCGCGGGAGGTGTCGACCCGGCTGGAGTCTACCGGGCACTGGGTAGCGTGGCACGAAAGTGAGGAACTTGTACAAAATGGCATCAAACACGGTGTAAGTCTTAGAGGAAAGCACAGACATCTACTCCCCCCGCCACAAGCAGTCCCAAATCTGGAGCAGGTGATATAAGATCGGCGGCAGGCTTTAGAAGCAGTTGCAATGATGTGTGACAATGGCAGCAGACAGGAACAGAATACCTCGTCCGAACATTCCTTTAGCAACAATGGCTCCTCAGCGACATGGCCCTCTTTAGGAGAAACAAGGAAACCTCCCAGCGTCACACCACAAATGGCAGACCAACTGTTCTAGCCGATAGAGAGATATGAAACTCATGGACTGCACTTCAATATACTGTATACAACGTTGAGGCATTTGGGATATCAGGGGGGAAGGTGTGGCCAGCTGGACACTTCTATCAAACCTGGACTAACAGATGACCTTCCCAGGAACAGATTTTAGTGCAAATGCCCTGGCACCGTGTGCTCATTGATACGATTTTCTAGGGGCATCACTGCGCTTGCCTTATGCCCCTAATAGGCCACAGGCCTTATAATTCAAGAGAAAGTAGCCAATAGTTGTTGATAGGCATATTCACAGTTTAGGCGGATACATGCTATCCCTCTGCTCTCTTCCAGTTAATGTTCATGCTCTTTTTATTACTTTTAGATATGTTATTCACTATGGTTCACCAGTATGGAGCCTGACCGGTGCGGCCCCCACCTGTAGATTTGGGTCTACAAATCTAGTTCTCCCCCATGCGCTGCGACACTCATTCAAGGATGCAACGCTAATCTGCACGATAGATGTGGGCCATTAACATAATTACCTGGAATGTAACAGGTATTCATACCCCAAGCATCGCTACACTACGTATTCCTATCTTAATCGCAGATTGGCCCACATAGCTCCTTGACACCATGGTGGGCCTCAATCTGACCCAGCGGGTTATAGCCCCACTCATATGGCTGGCCATACGCTGGACCTATTGTTCAACAACCATCTTAACCTGACCACAATACCACCCCTCCCTCTCACTTGGTCAGACAACTTCCTAATCCCATTTAGTCTGGCTGTTACCCCTAGCTCTGACATTCCAGTTAAGGCCAGGGATTATGGTAGGAAATGGTTCAAAATCACCTGCTCGTAGCTGGCCCCCGCACATTCCCATTGTTCTTGGCAGTCAATAGGGGATCTAGACACTGATGTCTCAAAGTTTAATGGCTGGCTATCCTCAGCCATAAAAGTGATTACCGCAATGCGACCGATAAATTCTTCCAGATTAAAACCTTCAGCTCCTTGGCTCTCCTCCGCCTTGCGTTTTGAAAAGAGCCACTGTAAAAAACTTGAGCGGAGCTGGAGACAATCCTATGATCCAGAGGCAAAAGCTACTTATAGAGCTGCCATTAAAAATTCCACAAATTGAAATGTACCGTAATGAGAGAGTACTACATTAAGCTCTGCTGATAATTCCTCAAAAAGTCTGTTAAAAATAGTCAAAGAGTTTTCCAAACCATTTGCATTATCTAGCTCGACCACCCCTAGACAAGGACACTGTGATGGTCTATCTAACTTTTTTCACAAATAAATCCTAGAATTTTTTTCTACTTTCAAACCGTTCTTGGATGCCCCAGTTCTGGACTCCAGGGTAACTAAGGAGGAGGCTTTTACATCTTTTAAATCTATCTCTATTGATACCTTTCCTCAGAAAATGTTGGCATGCAAATCAGGCTCCCCTTAAGACCCTTGTCCGGCACAACTATTTAGTGTACTTGCCCCTCTTATCATTTCTCCGCTGAACTTGATCTGGAACACCTCCTTACAAACTGGTCATTTCCCTTTATCTTGGAAACAGGCCATGCTGATCCCTATTCTAAAAAAAACCTGAAGCCAACCTATCGGTGTTTAGCAACTACCGGCCCATTGCCCTTTCACCTAAACCAGCCAAAATCCTGGAGAAAGTAGTGCAAGAACAACTCTCTAACTACCTTAAGTCCGAACAACTTCTCCACGATTCGCAGTCCGGTTTTAGATCCGGCTATAATACAGAGACTGCACTTCTGGAGGTGGCAGAGACTATCTACGAATGCGTGGACGTAGGCGATGCAGCAATGTTAGTGCTCCTCGACCTGTCCGCAGCATTCGATACGGTCTCTCCTGCCATATTTATTGAGAGACTGTATAGTCTTGGGATTCAGGGCTCCCCTTTGGCCTGGATTAGAGCTTTTCTAAGCGGTCGTTCCCAACAGGTCTACCTTCAACCCTTTGTCTCGGAGAAGAAACCACTTAGTTGTGGTGTCCCTCAGGACCCTGCCCTGAGCCCAGAGTTGTTTAATGTCTACTTATCGCCGCTGGCCACGGTGGTAGAATCCTGTCGGGTCAGAGTGATTTCATTCACCGATGACACACAATTAGTGTTTCCATTTAGAGTTCACTCTGACGCTAGTTTTTCGAACTTCAGACGCTGCCTTAGCAACATCTCTTCCTGGATGTCACTTAACACTCTCAGGCTCAACTTAGATAAAACCGAGGTGTTGTTTTTTTTTTTAATAAAATCCCCCTCTACCCCTACTGTGGTGGCCACCTGAGTTGAAACTCGCTCCCCTCCCAAGTGCCGGTGGTATCTGCTAGGAATCTTGGATTCCTATTTGATAATGAATTGTCTTGCAAGGCTCAAATAAATAAGGTCACATCTGCATGTTTTGGTAAACTTTGCATGATCCGAAAAATTCTCCTTTTTCTTCCTTTGGACGCTCACCGGACCATTATTCACACCCTTATAACATCACACCTGGATTATGCAAAACAGCCTGTATGTCGGAGCGCCAACCTATCTGGTCAAACGTCTGCAGATTGTGCAGAATGCGGGAGCAAGAATGATCTGTAACATCGTCACTCAATCTCTCCTCACTTAAAAAAGTTACACTGGCTGCCCATGACTAGTCACATTCAGTTTAAATCTCTGGTCCTGGCATTTAGAGCAATGCAGGGTCAGGGGCCGGCCTAACTCAGAGCTAAACTCAAGCATGCTCAGTCCAACCGATCTCTTAGATCAAATAATCTTTGCCTCTTACGAACTCCTCAATTTTGTCGTTCTTGAATGGGGGGCAGAGCATTCTCAGTTATCACTGCTCGATCTTGGAACAGCTTTCCACTGTCCCTCCATATGACAAAATCGGAATGCTTATTTTGACGCAATTTAAAAACCTGGCTGTTTTCCAACACTTAATTGCTCAGAGACACTCACAACTGCTTACCGTTCTCAGCGCCAAGACACCCCCGTTGGGGGTAGCTGCGCGCTATATACGTTTCTAAATAAATAAATAGCACTGCTGCAGGAGACTCACCTTGCATCGCCCAAGATCCACAGGCTGCAGCGCAGATGGTGCAGGCAGTTGTTTGCCACAGTATACTCCTTGTATGCCAGGAGGTCACCCATCTGGGTGAGGCCGGGCGTCTCCTTCACGGTCGGTGGGGTGGAGGTGGACCCTAATGGCAGATACATGTTTGTGAGTGGGCCCCTTGACAGGAGACGCCTACTGCTCGAGACTGTATACATCCCCCAACATGGAACAGGTGACCTTCTGGCAGGCGATATCGGGCTTGTTGGCTCACTTGAGTGCCCTCCCTTGGCTTATAGGGGGATTTCAAGGCAGTCCTCAACACCACACTAGACCGATCCTTCCTGCCACTCTTGCGCACAACCGCCTCCACTAATGCCCGAGCTTTGGGGGACCAGCTACATCATTAGCGCCTAACAGACATATGGAGGGCACTGAATCCCAATATGCAGGTGTACTCTTTCTACTCCGCACCACATGACCTTCACGTCTGCATCAACCACTTTGTGGCTCAACGACCTTGCTTCACAGCTGTCATCATACAGATTACATGGGGCAGACATATTTGGATCATAATCCCCAAATTCTCCAACTGGCATGAGAGGAAGCTGGGAAGACTACACATATTTGGCACCTCCAACCGGCAGAGCTTAATGATCCGCAATTTGGGAATCATTGGGAACTGCCATTCACACCTTCTTCAAAGGAAATGCAGGCTCAGTCGCCGACAAAGGGGGGGAACGGAACACATTCAAGGCAGTGATCAGGGGGGCACTGTCTGGGTCATACCTGGGGCAATTCCAAACAATTGGATAGAGACATAGCACACCTTGAGGGGTCGCTGCTCCAGCTGGAATCTCACACGGTGGAATATTCGGTGCGCAAACGGCGATTGGATGAGGCCCGTTGGGAACACGCGGAGTTATTGGAATGACTCCGCTGCCTAAACTATGCAGCTCACTCTGCCCACACCCATGCCCCAGCAGACCGAGAGAGACATCTACTGGCGTGGCTGATCCATCAGGAGCAGATGTAGCACTAAATTCTTTCTTCAGGCCAGCTGTTTCACACTCAACAGGAGATATATTTTGAACTGACCAGGCATTACACAGCGCCATACAAATCCATTGTCAGGGGAGAGCCGCCCGCGCTGGAATCGTTCTGGTCTTCTTTCTCTCTACCCACCATCACACTGTCACAGCGAATGTATGATGATACTAGGCATCATGTTGATCGCGATATCTTACAACACAGGCTTTACAATGCAAGTCATTTCAATGACTTGAACTGGAGGGCGCTGGACTTAGGGATAGTACGATTTACGATTCCAACACCAGTCTATGTACAGTAGGGAAGGTGTTGGAATAGTAAATCGTACTGTTCCTTAGCTTACAGCGCCCCCCAGCGCAAGTCATTGAAACGACTTGCGTTGTAAAGCCTGCGTTGTAAACCTACAGCAGTAAAACGCCAGTGTAATAAAGGTCGTCTCCCATTGCAGCAGGTAGACATTGCCGAACCAATCATGTTCTTCGAGGTCCAAGCCACTAGCAGTACGTTGGGCACGGGGAGGGTGCCTGGGCCGGATGGCCTACTGGCTGAGTATTACAAAGCATACTCTATAGCGCTAGCCTCCCCTGCTGGCCCACTACGAAGCATCGATGGAGATATCTGTCTTATCAGGCTTTCTATACGAGTTGCTGCTACTTTTGCTGCCCAAAGAAGACAGAGACCCCGAACAACTAGGCTCGTATCGACGACTGGTACTCCTCAATACGACTATAAAATCCTGGCCAAAATACTAGCTGACTGCTGGCTCCAGTGGTCCTTCTTTTGGTACACACTGACCAAAATGGGTTTGTCCCAACTTGCAACACGTCCCTTAACCTGCGCCACTTCTTTCGGGTGGCCAGGTATTTGGCAGACTGCTGGCCATGCTCAGGATGTCTGGTTCTTGATCTAGAAAAAGCGTTCGATACATTGGAGTGGGGCCCGATATGGGCTGGGAATGTGCTTCCTCAGTCTTGTCCTGCTTTTATACACCCTGCCAACCGCTAGGGTCCAGACGGGCTTGTTTGTGTCCAAACCTGTGGCTATTGGTCACAGCACCAGACAGGCCTGCTCACTGTCACGGCTCCTATTCTAGCTGGCTATAGAGCTGCTGGCGGAGGCCCTCCAGAATGGTGGAGAGGAATGGGGAATACTATTCGGTGCTGCATCACTTGCGATTTCCTTCTACACAAATGACCTGCTCCTATGCATTAGGGACATAGGAGACCCCTGCATTGATATAGTGAGGACACTAGTGGCCTTTGCGTCCCTATCTGGCCTGCAGATGAATTGGGTGAAATCGTGCCTGTACCCATTTGATTCATCTACCCCGGAACCCATGTTGGTTGTGAATGGTGTGGGCGTGTAGTGGCAGCCATCCATCTTTAGGTACCAAGAGGTCAGGATTAATCATCAACCTGAGGAGCTACCGGAAGGGATCCTCGATTTCTGCCATCAAGTTGCAGATGCACTTCTGGTGGACCCTGCCCTTAACGGTAACAGGCTGTATAGCCCAGCTCAAAATGGTGGTGCTACCCCAGCTTTTGTACTTTTTCACCAACCGTCCACTATATATTCGACCAACCATTTTTTGTTCTTTTGAAAGTACCATGTGGGAGTTTATTTGGCACTGCTCGTGATGCAGCGTTGCGCTATCCAAGCTGTACCTGCTGACCGGTCAGGGGGACTTGCATTACCCAACATAGAGCACTACCATCTGACAGTACAACTACAGTGGAAGGCCAGATAGGCCAGCACCTGCAATCTGGAAGACACTGCCACACATTTGCCACTGTGGATGCATTTGTCCATCCTCAGGCTGTTTCATCCGGGAAGGCGGGGAGAAACACCTGTCCAGCTGATGCTGAAGGTGGCTCACAGATGCTTCCCATGGGGCCTGCGAGTTACAGGCCATACAGTCCCCTACGCACGGGCACTGCAATTGCAGGGCATGCCAGGAGTCAGCTGGCAATTACCGGGGCTGATCTGTCCACCTGGAGCAAGGCAGGCTACAGACGTTGGGAGATCTTTATTGCAACTTCCAGCTGTCATCGTTTGATGTCCTGGCGGCTGAGGCCAGTTTCTCCTGCACATCACATTACTCGCAATACTACGGATGATGTGGGGGACATATCACAGGAACCCACCATACGCTTCACTATACAGTACATACATGTGATGGGTACAGGGAGCCACCTCACAAAGTGGTTCGCTGACTCATTGCGTCCACACAGCACAAATACTGGACGCCCCCCCAAGCATCACTGGGAAGCGGACCTCCTCCGACCATGCACAGACTGGGAGTGGGAGGTAATACTGGAGGCACCCATACACATCCAAAGAAATGGGCGCACCAATGCCCGCAGTCCTTGGTGCCAGTTGCTAGATGCAAACCTTCAGTACATGCTGTGGAGTTGTGCAGGGCTTGGCATCTACAGGCATCCGTGGTCTCTCACCTGTCCAACTGCACTGGGAAAGTGGTGGACTGCACTTGGGAGGTGTGTCTGTTGGGCCTCAACTGTAGATCCAAGAGGCACATGGTGACATCTAGAGTTATCGATTTGAGATAAATCACAGGTAAACGTTTGATCATCAGGTGCTGGAAGCAGCCAGAACCTCCACCTGTGGCAGCTTTGCTCCAGTTGATGACGAATTGGGCACAAGTGGAGAGTGTCGCTCTCCATCGCAAAGACACCCTGGACTCCGGAAACTTCAGATGGTGACCGCATGGGACACAATTCTCCAGGTGCTCCACAGCACCTGGCAGTCAGATGATGACTCCCAAACGCCAACCTTGGGTCAAGAGATGGCACCTGCAGAAATCTGCGATGAGACGTAGTGGGGGTACTCCAGGGACCTAGCAAACAGGCGGCTGGAATGGCCCACATCTTTGGACCCCTTACATCTGATCAGATAACAAATCATTCATCAGGGCTTGAAGATACTGATATGACACACACTATTGGTGACACAGTAGCCTTGGGGAGCAAAGTGGAACTGAGTTCACCACGTTTACTGGTTCATACTCCGAATCCAGCTCTTTTTCAGCCCTCCATCACCCTTCCCAGCGTACCTTACTTAGACATGGGAGCCATTGACATTCAGCATAGTAACTTTTCCTGTATGCCATTTGCCAGCCCGTAGTAAGAGCCACTGTAGTGCAGGCCAGGGGTAAAGCCGACGTCTGTAATGTGCAATGTTGCTTCACTGATTATGTGTTCTACTATCGGAGTATTGAAACTTGCTTATGACTGAAGTAAATGCATGTAAAGTACCTGTTACAAATCAAAAAAACAATAAAGAAATGTAAACAAAAAAATTAAGTAATAATAGTGTTCCTGCTATTTAATTATTTTTACATTACTAAATTATGCATTAGATTTTTTGCATCACATCTTTGGTTATCCTGTGATTGCTTTGTATATTTTATTTTCTGATGAAGGGAAGTGAGATTAGGAACAAGGAGGTAATGCGTTGATTACTTACTGGTAATTGCATTACTCTGAGTCCTCTTCCCTCACTTTCATTCATTACATCCCTTCCCACCCTCCTAATTATTCCATACCAACCAAAAATTAGGAGTCATCATTGCTCACGAAACTAACAGGAGGAGCGGAAGAGGGTTCTTTTATTTGTTTGGGATTAGAGTGGTAAATTGTCACTTGGGTCACATATTGGCATCTCAGTCTAACAAGTGTGGTCATCTAATACATTTGTTTTTAGATATTAAACCATCAGTCTACTATGAACCGTACCTGAATCAGAATTTTCCAGCTGAGAAAAGGAGAGTATATATGAAATTCAGATATGGCTTTTTACCAGTATTATCTGTTTCAAAATGATGGCATCATAATAACTTAAGCACAGATGCCTACAACTGTAAATTTGGAGGAGGAAAGACTCTTGTACATGTTATGCTCCTCTGCAACTTAAAATGTAGGAAAGAAGACAATTACTCTGCCCCCTATTTTTGAAATATAACACAAGGAGATGTGGAGAGGCTATGCAGCTCTACCTTCGAACTAACTCAGATGTTTTTTATGAGCCGGTTGTTTGGTATATCTTACGCATGGAAATTACCTAGATTCCTTGTATGCTTTAATATTTCATTGCTTTTATATTTTTGGGAGATCTTTATGTATTGATTGCAATTTAATCCTTATTTATTGTTGTTTGTTATTGTCATGGAACAATGATAAATGATAAATGTATTTAACCTTGTAGTAGATAGTTGTTAGGTCGAACCCGGGCAGAGCGTGTGCTGCTCTGTGAGGCATGCTCTATTGGAGTATGGACTTGAAGCCCTGCTTACTCTCCACCCATATTTTTCTTTGGCTTGTGTCATTGTCTTTTGTAAATGCTGACTTCTAATTCGTTAGTAGGCTTGTTAGTCCCTCCTTTTACCGCCCTGTCTTCATTTGTAATCTCCCATCAGGACTGGCCCTTTTACTTTTATTGTTACACAGTATGTTTTATTTAGTCTGTAAGCACAATTTCTTTAATGAATTTCTTCTTTCTGCAGGGACCACATGCTTTCCTTCAACATTCAGTGTGCCATGCATGGTTTTACTTTCCAAGCAGCCCATGACAATCACGGCCGCTTCTTTGAAGTTAAATTAGGTCTTGCATTTAAAAAAGTTTGAGCTATTGGCATTGTAAATGATAATGCCTTTTATTTGTTTGTTAATTATCAAAACAGATACATAAAAGGCATTGCCATTTACAAAGCCAATAGCTTAAACTCTCGCAAATGCAAGACCTATTGCATTGCAAATGCCTGTTTTAATCTAATTACTTTTATATGGTATGGGTAAATGGCTGAAACAAAGAAAGCTTTGGTTGTTTAGTGTAGACACAACATATGGTAAAATAAATAGGCACCCATTACTCGGCAACAACTAAGGATGTAAAAGTCAAACTGTCTTGAATTGAGCAGATATGTTTTCCATTCTTTGGAAACACCATAAACATTTGATTGACTAATGTTTCAAAAAAATGTTTCAGGGACCAAACAATATTATATGGAGTTTTAGGTGCTTCTATTTGTCAAACAGGACTAGGTTTTTCTGCATGCTATATATCCCCTACTCCCAGTATATGGCTTTGTTACCTGGAACAAGTACGAAATGTCATCCATCTTGCTGCTCCACAAACACACCGAAGGGGATGGGTTCCAAAACATTTTTGACTGGCACAATCAGGTTGTGAGAGGGACTGGACCTGTTCTCCATATCCTTGAACCTACGTTTCTCCAAGGGCTTGCTGGCTTGCCTCCTGTCGTCTGAAGTCTCAGGGGCACAAAAGTTTTCTTACAATTCTCCTGGTGCTGCTTGACTCTACCATCTGTGAGTCCTACCCTTGCCTGAGTTTCTTCCTCCAGTCTTGTACCTCAGTAGTTGCTTTTGTAGCAGATTTAACCCTCAACGTTGATGCAGCAGCAACTTCACATCGCCCCTTCGATGATAACATTTAGACAACGATGTGGCTCGATGATGACATCGATCCTACCGTTGAAGCCGTTCGATGATGATGGCCTGTGCGGCTCGACAGCAACCGAGATCCTATCGCTAAAGACGCTCAACAACAGTGCAGCACCTGCAGTTCAACAGAGCTTGACAGTAACGCAGGACCCCTCTGCATGGCTAGATGAAAATGCAGCAGGCTTTCGACTTCAACACTTGCTCTGTCCAAGGTATTTCTTCAACAGGTCCTGTCTGGGCCTTGTAGCCGGCCTACTCTCCATTGCGGTCGGCCTGAACTTTGGATTTGCACAGGTCCCTCACGAGCTCAAGCAACCTTTTGACCGCGAGTGACTTCTAAGCACTGCTTTCACATTTAATCTTTAAAAATTCACATCTCGACTTCTGCGTATTGGGTTGTTGTAATTTTGGTCTTGATTAAATTGGATAAATATCCTCTTTCTTTCTAAAGTGGTGTGAAGGCTTTCTGTGCTGTTTTTATTTTGTCACTGTAATGTAATGTGTTGCGCACATACTTTACACATTGCCTCTTAAGTTAAGTCTGACTGCTCTGTGCCAAGCTATCAAAGACTGAGCACAGGTTAATTTAGGGTGTTTATCTGACTTACTCTGACTAGAGTGGTTGTCCCTACTTTGACAGGGTGCATACCTTTGTCAACCAGAGACCCAATTTCTAACACATAGCACTATGCGACATATGATACCAGCAGAGGGTGCATTAAAATGATCTAATAGAAATATCTGTTCAGGCTCTCCCTAAATTTAAATTGCAAGAGACAAGCAGAGAGTTGATCTTTCCACTGCCCAATTCTTTGGACCTGCAAGTGGCACATGCTAAGGATCTGTTGTCTCACCACCTTTATTTTTATTGCTCATGAAGTCTATTTGTAATAATATTGATATAATTGGTTGATCTAGGATACTCTACGCTTGAGCTCCAAAGGAGCAGCCCAACGGTTTTCATGCATATGCCCTCAGTTGGTTCTCCTCCTTTCTTAATAACTTACTGCAAGTTGTGAGGATGGGAAGCATATCTCAGAATCTGCTGCAGTGCTGCGTGGTGTTCTCCATGACTTTATTCTAGCTCCCACTCTGCCAAATTTAAACTGAGAGCTGTGTTTGTTGTTCTGCTGCCTGCAGATGACATATAAAATTAGCAAAGATGTCTACCATCAAGGACATCTACATCCATTACATTTGATTCAAGACCTCTAAACCTCGATGTTGAAGAACTTTCAAATTCGAAAACCACAAAAGCAAAAAACCTTAACATCATGTCTAAACACTAAAACAAATCTTATCTATTGTTACTGGATGAGTTGAAGGCAAATTATATATTTTCATCATATTTTGCTAACAGTAAGATTTTTGGAGTTTTACCATGGAGTCATCACTCACTTTTTTTCCACTTACATTAACCAGGTGGCATAATCTGGTAATTTCTATCTACAATGGTTACCATTAAAAGCCAGATTCAAGGTAAATATATGCAGCCTCATGTACAAGGTAGTCTACCAGAATAAGCCATCGTGTTTGGCTAGGTTACTTACCTTTAACTAATCAAACACACGCATGTGTAAAAGAGTATATAGCAAAAAACATAAAATAGTTACAGAAAAACTTTCTGTGCAAAGCAAATATGTTCGATTTTTCAAAAAACCTTTGAACTCTGATAATCATAACATTCATTTTCATACTATTACCAAGGATCCTGTGTTACTACAGTCAAAATGAATAAGAGACAAAAATATTTTCTAAGGTCTACAGTAAGAAACACAATCATTCATTACAATTTTCAATTTGAAATCTTATGGCCATGACAGAATATCACCAACGCATCAGAACCACCAAAGGACCTACATTCAAAACAAAATTCTCGCCAACTCCAGCATCTCCAAGGAACTCATTAGCATCATCCAGGAACCACAGACATCACCCTTTCCCAGGACCTCTGCAACAAGCTTGGATCCTACTTCTATCTGAAAATCAAGAGAACTCTATGACAACTGACCCCATAACCATCCCCTCCTCTAGCAACGCCAGCCATCCCACCATCTACTCCTGGACACCGTTCACGACTGAAGAGACCACGTCAACCATGAAAGGTATCCACTTGTGGGCCCTCACAGACCCCTGCGTGTCACACATCTACCACAGAGCCGCCACAGCCATCACCCCAGAATTACGATGCACCATCAACGCCACCCTCAAAAGAGGCACATTCCCAGATGACTGGAAGTGTGCAGAAACCAGACCCCTGCTCAAGAAGCCCACAGCTGACCCCACCGACGTCAAGAACTATCGTGCCAACTTGCTCCTCCCCTTCGCAGCCAAAGTTGCAGAGAAAACAGGAAACTGACACGATTCATTGAAGAGAGCACCATCCTCGACCTGTCCCAATCCAGATTCTGAAGCAACCACAGCACATAGACCACTCTACTCGCCGCCACAGATGACATCCGCACCCTCCTGGACCAAGGCCACTCCGCAGCCCTCATCCTACTCAACCTATCAGCGGCCTTCAACACACTCTCCCACCGCACACTAGTCGCCAGACTACACGACACAGGCATACAAGGAACAGCCCTGGACTGGATCTGATTATTCCTTACCGGAAGAAGCCAAAGGATCAGACTCCCACCCTTCCTCTCCGACCCCACAAAAGTAACCTGCAGACTCTCACAGGGTTCATCCCTGAGCCCCTCCCTCTTCAACATCTACATGGCCCCCCTCACAGCCATCATCTGACAACACGGCCTCAACTTCGTATCCTATGTCAATGACACCCAGCTCATCCTCTCCCTCACAAAAGACCCCACCCCTGCCAAAGTCAACTTCCAGAAAGGAATGCAGGAAGTCGCAGTCTGGATGAACAACAACTGCCTGAAGCTCAATGCGGAGAAGACAGAAGTCCTCGTCCTCGGTTCCACCCCTTCTGCATGCGACAGCACCTGGTGGTCGACCGCCATCAGAAGCCCACCTACCCCCTCAGACCACGCCTAGAACCTCGGCATTGTACTCGACTCATCACTCACCATGAACTGACAGGTCAAGCCTGGCCCCTCCAGCTGCTTCAAGACCCTCCGCATCCTCCACAGGACCTTCAAGTGGATCCCCCCTGAGTCAAGGAAGACAGTTATCCAACACTGAGCACCAGCAGATAGGACTATAGAAATGCACTCTACGCTGGCATCAACAAGTCCCTACTCCGCAAGCTCCAGACAATACAGAACACCGCCGCCAGACTCGTCCTCGGATCTGCCGACACAAACACATCAGTCAACACCTACGAAGTCTCCACTGGTTTCCCGTAGAGAAAAGAGTCACTTTCAAAATCCTCACTCACACCTACAAATATCTACATAACTGACCCAAATACCTCAGCAATAGAATCAACTTCCACTTACCCAAAAGAAACCTCCGATCTTCCAACCTCGCACTGGCCGAAACCCTGCGCATCCACAGAGCCAGAGCAGGCGGAAGATCCATCTCTCACAATGCAGCCAAGATCTGGAATGAGCTACTGGCAGACATCAGATGCACCCCCTCCGTGAACACCTTCAGGAAGACCCTCAAGACCTGGCTCTTCGGCTAAACAGAGCTGCGGATCCCCTCCCCTCAGCGCCTTGAGACCCTCATGGGTGAGTAACGTGCTTACAATTCCCTGATTGATTGATTGTCTTAATAGCTTGGGAAATTGTTAGGGGCATATTTCAAATTAAGTTTCAATTTGTCATAACCAAGATCAGAAATCAAGGTTTTTTGAGAAAGGGAGATAGAACTACAAACATGACATACTGATGTCCTGGGCAAGAGACTTCCTCAGGGTTTAAGCGAAGCCTTGAAAAATGAAAGGTTAAATAGGAAGTTTTGAATTCCCATCGTGAACATTTTGTAGCCCTAATGTAATTTCATATTTTAAGTGCACTACCTGAGAAGGATTAGTTCATTATTTTTTTTCTCCAGAGTTCAAATTTCAAGAGGAGGAGAATTTTTACTACTATGAGGCCTACCTGTCCCATATGATAACATTAGATTACCTTAATACATTTTATTAAATGCTACAATTTTATTGGTAACAGGTAGAAATGTAATGTTTGGTCTCAAAAGAATTCTAATTTAAAAATCCTCTTTAATGGCAAAGTCGGATTTTAAGTCACAATTCTGAAAAAGCCAATATTAGGAAGTTGTCATTTTCTTGACTTGGTGCCTGCCAATTGTGTCTTAGAACAAATGCCTGTGACTAAAGTGGCAGTTCGCCGTTGTGTATTCCTCCCAGGCATGAAGACAAAGGTGGACTATGTATTTGCGTCATCCTGCCAGGATGAGAGGGGTGGAGCTGTTACCTGTCCAACTAATATTTCAAAAGGGCAGCCACTCCCAAAGAGCTTGACACCAGCCTATTGTCATTCTAGACCTCTTAGAGCCTGGGCAGGGGAGCAGGGATATTTCCAGAATTAGATCTACAGGGAAGCTAAGAAGTTTGTCCCTCTTTAAAGGCTGACACCGGATATAAATATTGAATTGAGTACTATAATAGCCCCCCACCCTAGCTTCCCATTCAGTCTCAGCTACAATATCAAATCCACTAGTGGATTTGTTTTATTTAGTTAATGAGGATACCTCCAAGTTGAGCAAGGAAGCCTGGAACCAATACATTTAGGCTTGTCAAAGAAAGACTTTCAACATGAACCACTCATATTGAATTATTTTCTGATGCATCCATTTAAGATCACATATACTTGATATTTTCTATATAGTCTCTCCATTGAGACTTCTTAATTCTAAGAACTTGAAGTTTGTGAGTCCAATGATATTTCAAAATAAGTATGGTTGGTTTGTTACTCGTGTTGAATTTCCAATTAACTATGCATCCAGATTAGTCATGGATAATACTGATGATCTATGGATAATGGGAATAGATGTAATCCCCTATTTAGCAGCCACCAGGGAGACAGTACTCTTAGGCTCCCAGTTTCATATACTCAGGGCATAAGAGTGAATACCACACTCTCTATGGTCCCACATAGAAGATCCCGGTTAGCCAGGATTGATGCAAAACAGTTTGTGGAAACTAGGAAAAAGGGAGAGAGGCTTGTTTGCATGTAATTTAGTCAACAATAGTGATGGCACCCAGCCAGTGGATAATGCCTTGGCCTGGCTACCTGCAGCTTTAATGAATAACCACAGACACCCAATTCCACAAGAGTGAGATAAGGCTTTTCAAAAACATAAACTCACTTAAAATGGCATGGACCATCGTTGAAGTGACTATGGGTGGGTGCTTCACTCACCATGCCCAGCAATTAAACAGAAATATGGTTGTCTGTCTGGTGGGTAAGCAATCTGGGTATCCACAAAATTACACGTAACTATACCACCTTTGCCAGTACTGAGTAGGCCACCTGATATTAATCACAATTGATTAATTGGGGTTAGCATTCCGGGAGAAGGTCTTGGTGAAATAAATGTGTATACTCCTCCAGAAGGTGAGCCCAACTTAGCTGCCCTGAAGATCTTGTTTTAGATATATGGTCACATTTCAATTGACAAAGATATACACAGGAAAGCAATACCAGAAGAAGACTCATTTTGATTTTGACATTAAATAAAACCCAAGGGACCAGGGGGCTGGCAAAACATTTCATGATCATGGTGTTGACTGACATGTGGTATCTTAATGGCCATATTCCATCTGATTCCCTAGCAAACATAACCTTCAGAGGGCTAAGGTATCAAGTCTTATTGACCTCATGATCAATACTAAGGCGTGGATGACAGTGTTCAACAGTAGGTATTACTTCGACCTGATAGTGACCACAACACACTAATAGCATGTTTCTACTAATTACAACTTAAAATTAGAAATCCATAATAAAGCCAATCTAAAAACATTCCCATGAATTGAAATGCGCTTCGAGTATAAAAATATTTCTACAATTCTTCTACGTTAGGTAATGCACATCTAGAGATGCAAAGCCAATTTCCAACAATATTAGTTTCCTCCTGCATAATGACAATACAATTGAGTATTTTAATTCTCAATTCTCAGACGCTTTAGTGCATAATATGGTTTATCTATTTTGGAATGTTTAATACAGTGCAGAACAGTCAACAATCCTAAATCTAGAATTGTAATTACTTTTTGTTACAATTTGATTAATGTGTACCCCTTTCTTCTAAGTATATTATGAATTAACAGCATTATTCAATACTGTTCTGCATATTCAGAATCGTGGCAACAAACTCTGTCTACATTAATTAAGTCCACCTGAAACAGAGGGAGCATATAAAGAGAACGTTTTAAATATTGTAATTAAAGGAAGAAAACAGCAGTGGGCTTCAGAGAGAATATGGTTTATATGATAGCACTCAGAGAAAAAAATGGGCCTGAGAGACAGGAATGTATACTGTGTTGGAAAGTAGGGTGAGCAACTGTGAAGTAGCTCTGAGCTGAGGGCATCTACTATTAGTAACCTTAGATGTAATGTCAAGAATCATACAAAACTGATTGATGAGCATGCTAAATGGCAGTGGCAAGTGTGTTTTATATATATGCCTTCAGTAGTACTCAGTGCATCTTCAACACAGGATCACATATGTGAATTACACCGTACCACTTTTGTCCCTACAATTTGATTTTATGTGTAGATTGTTTCTTCAGAGTGACCTAATTTAAGAAATTGCTAAGGATCACATATGTGAATTACACCGTACCACTTTTGTCCCTACAATTTGATTTTATGTGTAGATTGTTTCTTCAGAGTGACCTAATTTAAGAAATTGCTAAATGAAACACTCTCTAACTAAGAAAAGGAAACAATAGCAGTCCTTAATTATTCTTTAAGAGCATATTTAATCTGACTGAGTATTAGGGGAAGAGTGAACTAACATTTTGTTGCTTTCTCTTTTCACCCAGTGCAAGAAATTTAAAGAGATCTTATAGTACAGTAAGAATAACCTTCATATAATTGCCGGAAATTAAGCAATATCCTATTTATAACCTAAAGAAAAAGTTTGAGAATTCATACAGGTATATTGCTTCTTGAACTCATCATACAATTTGTGACAAATCTGCTAATCTAACCCAGGGATGGAAAATCAACCATAATGTGTACAAAATCGATTTTCTAGACCACTTTTTAAATAGTTGTTAGAAGTCTTTCCTTGCATTAGTATGAGTAAATTGTTGTTGTATGTATATATGCCAATGGAGGAGACAGAAATGTAGGACATTATTAAGTAAAGGAAACATACAATTTAAGAGATAATTTTGAGAAACTATTCAATAAAGTATTACTATACACTTTTCTGAAATGTATTTTTTTGACAGATCACTACAAGTAGTCAGTTGATATGCATTAAAGTGAATAGAGCTGAGATAAATACAAATTCCGCACATGGAGTAACATTTTGGTCAGGCAGACTTTTTTGTGTGCAGAATTCATAGCATAAATCAGATTATAGAAGAAATATGAATAATCTAGGTACTTTGTGGATGAGGAAAAATATGCTTTGATAACTGGCAGGTTATCTTGAACATACATTGTGTTTATTCACACTGCACATATTGCTTCATGCTTGCTAGTGTATATTGTATCAAATTAGTATCATGGAAAAGGTAAACTAAATATTATATCCTGGACCTTGACTGGTTTCATATTCAGCCCAAATTTGTCATGTTTGTACTCGTCACACAATGGCATTCTCAGCTGTGACTTTTTCAAGAAACGAAACAATGGAGGAGGTGGGATGTAGAATAAACCATTAGATATAGAACTCTTAATGGTTGCTGATCAGAAATGTTCCTCCACCTAAACCCATACTTGAGATTGTCCCCCAATGCAAATCCATCTAACTACTCAGAACTAAATCAATGAGGCATTTCATGATTAATACAAATCTCTTTACCCGACCCCACACCAGGTGCGACCGCAGGCGATTGACAATGTCTTAGACACAGTGTGTCCACACCAAATAAGAGCAGATGACAAGTTGGCACTTGCAGTGCCAATTACAGTTGCTGAAATCCGTACTAATATTATAGAACTCCCCATAACATGACTTCAGGCCTAGATGGCTTCCCAGTGGAGTTTTATGCAGCTATAACCACACAGCTGGCTTCTCGACAAGAACGGCTATATCGTGAATCTTTACTGGCAGGGTCACTGCCTCCCAGCATGGTACAGGCACTGGTGACTTTGCAGCCTAAACTAGGCAGAGACCATACAGACTTTTCCACTTATAGGCCTCTATCACTGCATAATATGGAATACAAAATACTCAGCAAAATACTAGCCGGTTACCTACTCCCCCTTTTACCGAGGCTCATACACTTAGATCAATGTGGTTTTGTTCCCGCAAGAAGTACTTTACTAAATATACACAAGCTTTACCACGTCATGGCTGTCTGTCAGGAGACTTTCCCGGGTGCCTATCGTTGGACCTTCCTCAGCTTCGATACATTGAGCTGAGAATACATCTTGGCCACCGTCAGAAGGTTTGGGATTCCCCCTAAGTTCCTTCAGTGGGTTTAAGTACTGCACACTTCCCCCACAGCCAGTGCGTGTATTGAGGCATACATCTCGAATGCCTTTAATATACAAAGGGGTATGAGACAGGAATGCCCCCTCTCTCCCATGTTATTCATGCTCACTGAAACCCATTGCATGCCATTCACGTGCCGAATCCGTGGAATCGGGTATCTCTATTGACCATACGGTTCATGCATTGTCACTGTACGCTGACAATATAATGATCTACACCAAAGATTTTATACAGTGGCCCACACCTTTGCCCATTTTGAATCCCTCATGGCACTTGTCATAAATTTCGGGAAATCCCATGTATTCCACTTTCGGGATGAATCCCACCTACAAGCCATCCCATTCGGCAATCAGGAGATAGCCGTAGCCCCCACTACTTTTCGATATCTGGAGATACAGATATACAAAGACCCACGTAATCTGCTAGATGGGAATCTCCAGATGGCAATTGTCTCCCTGCTTCCCCAGGTCACCTTCTGGACATTGCTTCCCCTTTCAGTAGCAGGGCGACTGGCAATACCCAAAATGGTGATGCTTCCATGGATCCTTTACTTTTACCTAATGTACCAGTAGTGATTCCTAGAACGACTTTTCATACACTGAACACGGTGCTAGTGAACCTAATATGGGGCAAAGGTCATTGTCGTATTAGCCTGATGAAACTGCAACTGCCGTCGGATGTGGGAGGGATGGGAGTGCTTGACTTTTGCTCATACTGTCTGGCAGGGCAAGGAAAATTTGCTCTCCTATTGGTTGGTAGGACGGAAGCTGCAAGAGAGGGCTGACACACCCCGGAAGATTTACCAGGGGATGCTTCACAGGCTGCTGTGCCCAGAGGTACCTGTATTGGAACAGGTTCAGGATCTGCTTCAATGCTACTCAAGACTGCACCTTAATGGAAACTAGCTATGAAATACACCACGTAGTCTGCTCCCTATGCTTCCTATATACCACTCCTAGGCCCTTCCCACTCCCACGGGCACTTTGACACGCTGTGGACTTTCCCCATGGCCACAAGCAGGCATGATGGAGGTGGGGACATTGTTCAGGGCTAGTACACTACTCAACCATACAGACTTTATACATGAACAGGAGCTCACAGGGGCACTAGTTATAACACAGGCAAGTCTGGTGCGATATATTGAGTGGTATTGGGTGCTGGATGGGATTGAACCCACCACAAATTAACTGGTTCACTCACTATACTGGATTGTTATTGGAAGACACCTGATCCGTTGGTTTTATTGAGGAATCTGCACTCACCAACCTTTGCCACTATTACAATTGCGAGATAAGTGGGAGAGAGATATCAGTAGAACACTTCAGGACAAAGAGTGGAAGACTATATTAGACTACTCTAAGTGGGTATCCTGTAACACGCATCTTAAATTCATAAAATATATGATTACACAGCGTGCTTACCTAACCCTGCATAGGATATACTCCATTTTCCCCAACACCACAGCGGCACGCACAGGTAACCCCGATGAAGATGGCGATTTTATACATATGCTCCGGTCCTAACCCGCTCTGCTCAACTATTGGAGCCAAGTTACAGCAGCCCGGAGGGAAGTCGTTGGGGGCACCGCATGGCACTCAGCTGAAAGTTGCCTTTAAGGTCCCTAACCATGCAAAAAGTGTTGCGGAGTCCAGGGTAGATTTACAAACCTGGTGTTTATTCTGGCCAAACATAGCATTGATCCAGAGGCCTATAGAAAATATATCATAAACAACGCTACACAACTTCATAACCTATAAACAAAATTCTATACTAAATATGGACCCATTTATAAACCTAACATATTTTGGGCCTACTGAATCAGGTGGTCAGATTAAATCTATATACACATTATCTACAAACTATATACATATTTATACATCTGCGGAAAGAATATTGTCATTAGAATAAAGCTTGACCATTTAAACGACCACCATTGGCGACGTGATCTAGCTAATAGTAACCTACACTTCTGAATAACCAAGACCAGCTTGTTTGTCAAAAGTAAGATTTTATTTACTAAATTATGGAATATAAATTGATAGTTTTATAAATGAATTTTATTAGCAATAAAGCAAGCATGATTATAAAGAAATATGAGAAAATACGATTTAAGCAAGTAAATCAAATTTAAAGTGAATATATAAAGTTTAGCATTTTTAAAACTTAATTCCCTAACTGAGCTAAATAGATAGAAATTAAAATAAAGTTCTATGAGGATTCTTACGTGCTCCAAGTAAAGTCCGTCAGCACTTCACCCTCATCGGAAAGTCAGAAAGCAGCAGCCAGCCCATCCCTAGGGGCATGACTTTTTATACCTTTCTACGCTAACTAACTACGCAAAGGAAAGTTTTCAGAAATCTTCGACGTCCCATTGGCTGAGAGTGACAAGTGACATGTCACCCACATTTCAAAATTTCCATTAAATCACTTTTCTTAGAGACCATTGTCCCTTCCGAGTGCAACCAGGAGCTTCCTGATTTTGCAACAAATGTATTAAGTCATTCTCGCAGCGTCCATTGACTTTCTATTGACTTCCGCGGATGCCAAGTTAAGGACTGACAAAATGTTCTTTTTCGACCTTGGCCATGTCCGACAGAATGATGACAGCATTTTAGTTTTTGCTTTGTGAACGCAGCTTTTGACGAATTATTATTTCAGAATGGGCGTCTTGTGACTTTTGCAGAATTACAAGTCAGCTCTTTTCTGCGGCTTAAGTGACTAGGCCCAAAAGCAGGCAACTTATGATTTCTAGTATAAAACAAACACAGGAAAAGTATTAATGTAAGAAATAATGTAGATTCTGTATCCACCCCTTGGTTCACTAATTAATTAACCCACTTGATTAATCAAAATGTTACCTAGCCATTGCAAACAATTAAAGCAGCGTTTATATCTACCAGTCTCCGTTATTCCATGAGACTCATATGCACCTAGAATAGTAGAAATGACATCACACAGACAAGGAAAAGCAAAACAAGCACATGCTTCTTTTAAATTTGCAGCAGTTAGTAATGACAAAAACGAAAACAATAAATTATTTTATTATTTTGCACGAACAAAAAGATGCAACATTTATGCACGTTTATGAGCACACATGTTAGTCCCCCCATGTGTAAAGTTTAATCTAAGTTGTATTAGCACGACAAATCACAAATCATTAATATTATTATTCATGTTATGGAAATGTGACTTCACGAGATTAAACAAAATTTTGTTTTCTATCTCGCTCCATCAACTCCCTCATCTGGTGATTAACAAATCACCACACCAGCACTCAAAATTTTGATAATTTAAATTTCTAAGAAATCGATTCAAATTCATTTGTATCAGTAAACCTAAAAGTCTGTTTCTGCATAATCTTTGGAATTAACATAACGCTCTCCATGTAACTCCTGTAATTCGATCTCTCTTTCTTGTTCTTTTCTAAGTTTATAGATTCTTTTCTTTTCTTTCAACTGTTTCTTTCTTTTATGTAACAAACAACCTATTTTGGTCAAAATAAAAATGAATACTATTATAATCAAAGGTGCCAGAATCTTGCCAAGAATTGAACTTCCGATATTATGAAACCAGTTTTTAATTGCTTGAAACCTTTTTGAAAGTTTCCCTGTAAAATCATCTTCTTCTAAAGGAATTATTTCTGAATGCATTTGTGTAATATTCTTAATATACATTTCAATATTCTTACTTTCATCAGGTATATATGTACAACAATGTTGTACATGTAAAATGCCACAGACTCCTCCCTCCTTTGCTAGGAGTATGTCTAAAGCAAGGCGGTCTTGAATTACCATAGATCTAATTGCAATAACTTCAACATTTACTAATTGAAATCCATCAGCTGTGTCAGTTGATAATCTATCAACTATAGTGGACAATTTTCTGATTCTCCCTGCATTTAGGGTTATACCAACAAAAGGTATTACAGCTTGAAAAATATCTCCCAGAACTTCAGTAAAAGTTTCTCTTTTAACTCTATTTACATAATTATGAATTTTAAACAATCCTTCTGAATCTCTGTCAACATGAAACACTTTAGGAAAAACAATTCCCACATAACAGGTTCCATACCAATGGTCTGGAAGGTTGTAGTAGGCTTTGTCACCACAAACAAAATAAATCCCAGGAAAGATAGGATCTTTTCCACCTTTAAATCCCCAACCTCCCAAAATCTGATAAGTATCTTCACAGTTACTTGCACCTACAAAATAATTATCAAAAAGTGTATTATCTCTTCTAATGCAAAGCTTTCCACTAACTGGTTTGTCTATGTGAATTGCAATATTTTCAAGCATTTTGCCATTTAATTTCTCATCCTCTTTTTGCCAGAAAGCTGACTTAGTCTGCTTTACTAATTCATTCCTCTTATAAATTGCTCTTCTCTCCTCAACCATATTCAAAAATTTCTTTCCTTCAGCACTTAATTTACATGTTAGATTATTCTTGTAAGCATACTCGTAAGTGAGTTCATTAGTAACAAGGAAAAATTCTCTCATTTGTTTTGCTTTCTTATGCTTATTTAAAGCATTATCAATCTTAATATTTGCAAAAATTTCATCATAATTTGAATAGTAATATTCTAAACGTCCAGTTTGATAAAATAAACTAGTTAATACACTACATGTTACAGCATAAGTGAGAGGAAGCATATTATATGTTACTCCCTCAGAAACAGAAGCAGGTAACTTAACGCAGACATAGCAGTCTTTTGCATCCATTACCTTAACATATTCACTCAATAGCTTTGTGAATGTATTACTTGAAAAATCACCTATCGATTTATCTTGATGAATGTTAGGCTGATGATCAATAACTTTTGCAGACGCACTATGTTTAGTTTGGCTAACCAGAGCTTTGTTTGTTAAGTTAACTTTGTGTAATTCTCTATTCATTTCTAAAGGGATAATCACAGCTAGAACCAACCAGAGCAGAACTAAAATGAGCAGACACACCAGAGTCATCTTACAGCATCTCTTAAAAACAGAACATTTTGAAGTGCTCTCCTTAACATAAGGCATTTTTGGTTAGTTTAGCCTAAAAAATAAAAATAAATTTTAAAATTCTAAATTTATTTACACCCCCCTTTTAAAATATTTTTTTTTTTTTTTTTTTTTTAAAACCCTAAACAAGATTTCTTCGACCTTTTGTCATACATAAGTTTTCTTCAACTAAACAGTTTTTCTTCGACCTTGTGTCAGCTAACAAATTTTCTTCAGCCTTTTGCCAATTTAATATTTCTGTACTTCAATCATTGTCACTAATTTCTTGGATTTCGTTTTCTTCTTCACTACTATCATATATGTCAATAACAGGTGGAATTACTAAGTAAGTCCACTCAGGTGACTTGTATTTTTGGTTTGGTCTTATTATTCTCTTCCCTTTTCTCGATATCACTTCAATTTTTCTTCCAACTCCAACTTCTTTTCCAGGACTCTTTTGACTACTGATTTCTTCAACTTGTTCTTTTGGCTTTTTGATCAATCTGACTCTCAATCTTCCACCTGGCCAGTAGTCTGCTTTTCTCACGTACTTCTTCTTTGGTTCAGAATTATTTGATTCTGACTTCCAAGTCCTTTTCTTTCTGTTTTCACTTTCACCTTCCACGTCACTTTCTTCAGTTTCGTAGTCTGAAATTTCAATTGACTCAGGAACTTCTCTATTCGGCAATTTCACTCCTTCAGGAACTTCACTTTGTCTTCCATCACTGGTACTCGGTAATTCGTCTTCCTCCTCTTCCTCAATTACCTCTAACTTCCCAGATTTCGGATTTCTGTTCCTTACTTCAGAGTTTGTTCTCTGCCTTTCGATACTCTCCTGGTCTGAAACTTCTTTTTGTTCTGATTCTTTGTCTTCAATGGAGACAACCGAATCCTCAGTTATCTTTCCTTTCAACAGATTCTCTTCACCTTCAGAATCTATTTCAATTATTTCCAAGTCTTTTCTTGACAGATTTCCATTCACTGGCACAGTTTCCAGATGTCGACTTTCTTGTCGATCTTCAGAATCTGGAATTATTTCACCTTCTGTTTTGCCTTCTGCTTCAGAATCAGAATCATCTGTGGTATCACTTTCAACATCAGAACTCTCAGGAGTTGGTACTGGAATAGTATGACTAGGATGAATCCAACGTTTTAATCCTCTGCACTTTACAGCATTAGTAGTGATCAAAATTATCTGCCTAGGTTTCTGCCATCTAGGAGCTAGACAATTCCTTCTCCGATGTACTTTTGTTCTGACCCAATCGCCAGGTCTCAGATCATGTGTCAAAACCTTTTCATCTGATTGAGCTTCAGTTCCCACCTGATTAGACACAGAAGTTACCATATCAGATAACCTTTTACAGTAATCCAAAATTGCACTGTCATTTATGCTCAACAGTTTACCTACAGGTACAAAAGCTTGCCTCATAACTCTTCCCATTAAAATTTCATGAGGACTCAAACCTGTCTTTTTATCTGGTGTACTTCTTAATGACATCAAAACAAGTGGAAGAGCATCAGTCCACTTTATACCTGTTTCAAGACACATTTTTCCAATTCTGTTTTTAATTGTTCCATTTATTTGTTCGACTACTCCTGATGCCTCTGGTCTGTATGCACAGTGTATTTTCTGCTCAATGCTCAAAGCTTCGCAAATTAACTTCATCAGTTTGTTATCAAAATGGCTTCCTCCATCACTCTCAATAGTGACTGGAAAACCGTACCTTGGGATGATTTCTCTGAGCATTAGTTTTGCCACTGTAATTGAATCACAATGTCGTGTAGGGAAAGCCTCTACCCATCTTGAAAATAAGCATACAATTACAAGCACATATTTCAAACAATTGTGTAAGGGCATTTCAATGAAATCCATTTGTAACCTGGTAAAGGGACCACCTTCTCGACCAATTATTCCTGTCCCCACCACTGATTTTCTGTTTGGATTCATTTGTTGGCATGACAAACACCTTTGACAAAAAGATTCAGCAATAGTTCTAAACTTGGTATTGAACCATGTTTCTCTGAAAAGTCTAACCATTGAATCTCTTCCCAGATGTGCTGGACCATGATATAATCTGGCCATGTCAGCAATCAAGCAATTTGGTAAGACTACTCTGCCATCTTTGTAAACCCACACTCCATCTTCTTCACGTGGTCTACAATCTGATCTTAACCATAAGTCTTTTTCTTCATCTTCTGCTTCATTTTGTAAATCTTTAATCTCATGCCATGTTTCTACAACAGTTGTTAGCATTAATGAATTTGAATCAGTTTCTTTACTCCTCTCCCGATTATATGCATAATTTTTCCTTGCGCAGTATTTAGCTGTTTCATCTGCGAAGGCATTTCCCTTGGAAATATAATCAGTTCCTCTAGTGTGCGCTGCACATTTAACAATGGCAATTTCTTTTGGCAATTGTATTGCTTCAATTAATCTCCTAATGAAAACTGCATTTTTAATTGGTGATCCTGCTGATGTCATGTATCCTCTCTGTGACCAGAGTTGTCCATAATCATGCACAACTCCGTACCCATACTGACTATCAGTAATGATGGTAACTCTTATATCCTTTGATATTTCACATGCACGAATTAAAGCAATCAATTCAGCCACTTGTGCTGAACGAACTCCTTCAAGACATGATGCTTCTTCGACATCTGTGACTGTACAAACTGAATATGAAGCTTTCAAGACACCTCCTTCGGATCTTAAGCATGATCCATCTACAAAGTAGACAAAATCCGATTCAGACAAAGGTCTGTCTTTGATGTCTTTTCTTGGTTTAGTGCAGAATTCCATGACATCTAAACATTCATGTTCTGTTTCAATGTCATCAACAATTTCAGAATCAGGCAGTAATGTAGAAGGATTCAGATTTAAACATCTTGAAATCGAAACATTATCTGCTCCCAGTATGATTTTCTCATACTTTGTCAATCTGCTACTTGTTAAATGTTGAGTCTTACCTCTTGTCAGTAATATTTCAACTGAATGAGGCACAAAAACTTTCACTGGAAATCCCATAATGATCCCCTCACTTTGTTCGAGGCTGATACTTGTAGCTGCAACTGCTTTCAAACAACCTGGTAATGCTTTTGCAATTGGATCAAGAACTGCAGAGAAGTATGCAATAGGTTTCTTTAAATTTCCATGTCTCTGAATTAACACAGATAATGCACATCCTTCTCTCTCACTGCAATATAGTTCAAAATCTTTCTCATAATTTGGCATACCTAAAGCAGGAGCTTGGCATAAACTCTTTTTCAGGTTCTCAAAAGAATCCATCTCAGCATCATTGAGAATAATTGGATCTTTTACATCTGACTTTGTCAGTCTTTGTAGTGGTTTTGCAATTACTGAAAATCCACTTATCCATTGTCGACAGTAACCAACCATTCCCAAGAACATTCTGACCTGTCTTTGTGTTCTTGGTGGTAACATTGCTTGAATCATTTTTATTCTTTCTATTGTTACTTGTCTTTTTCCCTTTGCAATTCTGTGACCAAGATATTTTACTTCTTGTTTGCAAAACTGTAGTTTTGCTGGGGACACTTTATGTCCTTCTTCTGCAAGGCGATTTAACAGAATTATTGTGTCTGTTACACAATTTTCTCTTGTCTTTGCAGCTATTAACAAATCATCAATATACTGCACTAGTGTAGACCTACCAGGTAAGTCTAGGTCTTCTAATGATCTTTTTAACAATTCGTTAAAGATTGAAGGACTTTCTGTATAGCCCTGAGGGATTCTTGACCATCCGAGGGTCTTACCTTGGAATCTGAAAGCAAATATTTCATAACTGTCTGGATGTAAGGGAACAGTAAAGAATGCATTGCAAAGGTCAATGACTGTATACCATTCAGCATCATGTGGAATCTGAAATAGAATTACTGCTGGATTTGGAACCACAGGACAACATGGAACGACAATTTGGTTAACCTTTCTCAAATCTTGTACGATTCTAAATGTTCCGTTAGACTTTTTAACTCCCATAATTGGTGAATTACAAGAGCTACTCTTCATTTCTTTTAATACACCTTGCTTAATTAATTTTTCAATTATAGGTGTAATACCTTCAATTGTTTCTGTTTTCATTTTATATTGTGGAGTGTTTGGAAATTCTATTCCCTGTTTCAATGTAATTTTTACTGGATCTACGTTTTTCATCAGACCCATCTCATTTCCAGTAAAATCCCAAATTTCAGATTTCACTGTTTCTTTGAGTTCTTCAGGTAAATCTTTTTCTTCAAATGCAGGAAACAATTTTGTTTCTTCTGCTTCCATCATCATCATTGTCATTCTGTATAAACCATCTTCCTCCATTGTTTGTAACTCAACTCCATCAGGAGAACAATATATTCTACAATTCATTTTACATAGGATGTCTCTGCCTAATAGATTCACTGGACTACTATTACAAACCACAAATCTGTGTTTGTCTCTGTAATTTCCAATTTCAACTGGTACTGGGTCAGTTAAGTCAGTTTTAATTTGCTGATTACTTACTCCGACAACTTGGATGGTATCCCCAGAGAGAGGTAGGTTTTCAATTTCCACTGATCTAACAGTAGAACGGGTAGCACCAGTGTCCACTAGAAAAGTGATGTCTACATCATTAACTTTCCCGTTTACAAAAGGACCAGACTGGTCAACCTCAAGAGTGGCTCCAACAACACACTCTTCCTCCTCTCTCGGGCACCGTCAGCAATAATCATCAGAATCGCTGTCTTGACTTTCTGTTAATAAAAATTGTTGTGAAGCATTTTGCATTTGAACTCTTTGCTGCTTTTGCTGTTTTTGTGGTTTTATTACCTGTTCACTTCCCTGAAATCCCACGTTTGGATTATATTTTTGAACTCCCCCACAATTTGGAAAAGGTGGTTGTGGCAATTGGTCTTGACGATTATTCACCTGTTGTTGTTGCTGTTGCTGTAACTGTCGCTGAATATTAAATTCGTTTAACCCCTGTTGTATCTGTAGCTGTCGCTGCAGGTCAACACCATTCTGCATCTGTGGATTCAATAAGGGATTCTTTAAGTTTTTAGGAGGATGAGGACACTCGTCTCTCCAATGTCCAATTTCGCCACAATTAAAACAAGGTAATCTTTGCTTCAACTCCTCAATCTTTGGGCTAAATTTCTTTGGGAAATTATTACTTTTAAACTTTCCTTGTATCTGGCTTGTATTTCCAGTTTGAACAAAATTAGTGTTCTTATTACCCATGCTGGCAATCTGTTGCTCAGCCACCTTTACCTGAGCCCACATGGCTTTCTCCTTCAGCTTCTTCTGTTTTACTTCTATTTCATCGCTACAATACTTTGCTTTTCTTAGAATATCATCTACAGATAGTGATTGCCATCCGACAATACTATTTCTGATCATTTCTCCAATTTCAGGTTTTAGTCCATAAACAAATCTATAGACAAAATGACTCATGTCTTTTTCATCTAATTTTTCATAACCACTGTATTGTTTAAAAATTAACAGTAGTCTTTCATAAAAAGAATGAACTGATTCTTTTGTTTCCTGTTCTGTCCTTTCTATTTTAACCCAATCGACTTCTTTGGGTGGAATTTTGTTTTTCATCCAAACGATTACTTTTTCATAAAAATCCATTACAAGTGGATTTGGAGCACCTGTTTCTTTGATTCGCTCAGGTTCTGTTTTTGGCCAACTAATCGATATCTTGCATTCTGTCCAAAGATCTGATGGAACGACAATGTCAAAAAATCCATCTAAATCAATCCACAGAACTTTTGACACTTTGATAAATCTATCAACTTGCCTGTACCACTCAACTGGTTTCTCCCTCAATTTCGGAAAGTCATTTGTAAATAACAGAATGTCCTGTCTCGACCAAGGGATATGAACATATCCTCCACCTGCAATTTCTCTCATTGGAAATTGTTTTGACAATTTTTCCAATCTTTCATCTTCCTTCTTTTTCGTCCATTTTACTCTCCACTTATTCAGTTCTCCTAGCTTTTTGATATAGACAATCAAATCTTTAATGTGAACTATTCTTCCCATTGAGTTTAAACTCTCAATGTCACTTTCTGAAAAGTCTAATCTGTAATGCTTTGCAAAATTCTTTTGTTTACTCACATCGATTTCAAGTTCTGCTTCTAGATCCTCTAGTTGATCATATTTGTTTTTCGTTTTCCACTGTATGCTTTTGCAAATGAACAGTAGTTCATCATCTCGATAGTAATTTAAACTATCTGGACCAATTGTTCCAATTATTAATTCTTCGATATTCGCTTTTAATTTGGCCACATCAAGTTTTGGTGTGGTTACCCTGACGTCAGGACTCCCTATATCTGATATAGCACCCATTGGTGTTTTTGGAGATAAATCCTCATTAAAGGTTAAATCAGGCATTCTCGATTTAGAAGAGTTTATTTCAGATAAGTCTGAATAAAATTTTTCAGCAGCCTTTTGAATTTCTGTATTTAAAGGAATAGTTAAACCAGTTTTGTTTGTTTCCCTTTGTTCAAATACGGGCTGAACAGGACCAATTGTTACTGGAACTGTCACAGCTTCCATGCCTTTTGTCATTCTTTTTATTAATTCTTCTTTTGATCTTAAATATTCATTATAATCTACATCTTCAACATTTCTTGTCTCTCTTGTATAATCTTTTGGAGGTTCTCTTGCTCTTGGAGTCATTGTAAAATGTCTACCTTCATTTCGAGCATTCTCGAATTCTGGTCTTCTAGGAGTTTCAATGATTTCACAATTATTTGGATAAAGTTTAGGAGCTTCATTAATTGGAGGTGCACTCGGTGAAGTTTCAGTAGAAACCACCGGAGTAGACCATGATCTAGGAGGTCTCAAAGGCTGATTCTTTCTAGCAGTTGTATATATTTCTTCCATAACTGCATCCTCAGATTCACTTTCCATAGATTTCCCTGTAGGAGAACCCATTACCATTTCATGAATTAAATATAATCCTTCACTCATGTTTCCCTGTCTCCACATTCGCAATCTATCTTCATGAGTTTCTCTTTTCCAAGATGGATTTTTAGAAGGTCTTTTAATTCCACTAGCTTCTCTTTGTAACTGATACATCTCGTCTTCCCACTCAACTAAAGCTTCAAATTGAGTTGGTCTCGGTTTCGGGACAAGAGCATTCATTTTCTCTCGTAAATTTCTTAAAACTTTTACATTAAATGAACCATCATCAGGCCAAGTTAAAACACCGTCGTTCTTAGTATAACGTTTCCAGCTATCGAACCATAAGACAGTATGATATCCATATTCACCTTCCATATACGCTGCAGGTGTTTTATACTTATGAAGTAGTTTACCACCTCGCGTTTCGATTTTCTTGTCAGGTGAAAATAAATTCTTAAACTTCTGAAATAATGTTGGCTTTTTCTCAACATGTTTAAAATGATAACTCATTTTTAAGAGTTAAAACTAATTCACAAAATTGTTCGTAAAATATTTCCGGGATGTTCCGAAAAACAACCAATCCGTGCGCGAAACACACCAACAAGCCAATGACAGTTGAGCTACGTCACTTTTCTGCTCAACCAATAAATTTGGAGTTTTTCCGAAGGACCAATCAGCTCACAGGCCGTCAGAGACTCAAGAGCCAATCAGAATATAGCTTGTGACGTAGGTCACCCAATCCCAGCGCGGCTCTGTGACGTACACAGCAGCTGCGGTTTCTCGTTTCTCACTCCTGGCGCTTACCCCTCCTTCACAAAATCTTTTCACAGCGCCATTTTAAGAATATTTTTCAGTGTAAATTAATTCTTAACGATGACTATAAGGACAACATCTGTTCGTTTCACTAATTAGGATAGTTTACATACATTCAAGTATCCACACTTCGGAATAGACGGCGCTATTCACACTAAGGATAATATTCAATTGTCAGTAGAGTAACCTTACCCCACCCTTCTAACACGTATTATTATGAACTCGCTTTGCTCTGAACCCACCGCGAAGTGAAAGTTCTAAGAGTTCCACTTGAGCATAAAATACAATTCAAACTCGCACTTTCACACTGAAATTTCCCTAATTTCAAACACACATGAAATCCGTACAGGACTCTCACCTGTTTATAGAGATCATGCACCGTTAGCAAAATAACGACGTTATCCGTACAGGGCTCTCACCTGTTTATAGATATGAAACATGTATCCGTACAGGACTCTAACCTGTTTATAGATAATCATGCACCAACGCTAATCTACCCTTCACTCAAGCTCGGATATAACTAATACTCTCATCACAGTGAGTTTTATGAAAGGCGCTTTGTCCCTATTCTCATGCTGTTTTAATTTCTTAGAAAACCCTCACTTTACAAGATTCAGACCTAGCCCTAAAACTGTGCTGCTCGGCGACAACACTATGGTACACGGCGATACCTCTTGTGATACTCGGCGATATCACTACAAACAGAACAGATGGCTTGCGTGACTAATTTCTCGCCACACAATCTATACCGGTATAGCTTACAGATAGCACGAAAAACGAACTTAACATATGTTAAAACATCGATCCTATTTCCATACCATAACACTTTAGTAACCCTTAGCAACCAACATATTACCTTGGTTACCCTTAGCAACCATCAATTTCTGCTACCAGAGAATTGATCCAGCGGCCTATAGAAAATATATCATAAACAACGCTACACAACTTCATAACCTATAAACAAAATTCTATACTAAATATGGACCCATTTATAAACCTAACATATTTTGGGCCTACTGAATCAGGTGGTCAGATTAAATCTATATACACATTATCTACAAACTATATACATATTTATACATCTGCGGAAAGAATATTGTCATTAGAATAAAGCTTGACCATTTAAACGACCACCATTGGCGACGTGATCTAGCTAATAGTAACCTACACTTCTGAATAACCAAGACCAGCTTGTTTGTCAAAAGTAAGATTTTATTTACTAAATTATGGAATATAAATTGATAGTTTTATAAATGAATTTTATTAGCAATAAAGCAAGCATGATTATAAAGAAATATGAGAAAATACGATTTAAGCAAGTAAATCAAATTTAAAGTGAATATATAAAGTTCAGCATTTTTAAAACTTAATTCCCTAACTGAGCTAAATAGATAGAAATTAAAATAAAGTTCTATGAGGATTCTTACGTGCTCCAAGTAAAGTCCGTCAGCACTTCACCCTCATCGGAAAGTCAGAAAGCAGCAGCCAGCCCATCCCTAGGGGCATGACTTTTTATACCTTTCTACGCTAACTAACTACGCAAAGGAAAGTTTTCAGAAATCTTCGACGTCCCATTGGCTGAGAGTGACAAGTGACATGTCACCCACATTTCAAAATTTCCATTAAATCACTTTTCTTAGAGACCATTGTCCCTTCCGAGTGCAACCAGGAGCTTCCTGATTTTGCAACAAATGTATTAAGTCATTCTCGCAGCGTCCATTGACTTTCTATTGACTTCCGCGGATGCCAAGTTAAGGACTGACAAAATGTTCTTTTTCGACCTTGGCCATGTCCGACAGAATGATGACAGCATTTTAGTTTTTGCTTTGTGAACGCAGCTTTTGACGAATTATTATTTCAGAATGGGCGTCTTGTGACTTTTGCAGAATTACAAGTCAGCTCTTTTCTGCGGCTTAAGTGACTAGGCCCAAAAGCAGGCAACTTATGATTTCTAGTATAAAACAAACACAGGAAAAGTATTAATGTAAGAAATAATGTAGATTCTGTATCCACCCCTTGGTTCACTAATTAATTAACCCACTTGATTAATCAAAATGTTACCTAGCCATTGCAAACAATTAAAGCAGCGTTTATATCTACCAGTCTCCGTTATTCCATGAGACTCATATGCACCTAGAATAGTAGAAATGACATCACACAGACAAGGAAAAGCAAAACAAGCACATGCTTCTTTTAAATTTGCAGCAGTTAGTAATGACAAAAACGAAAACAATAAATTATTTTATTATTTTGCACGAACAAAAAGATGCAACATTTATGCACGTTTATGAGCACACATGTTAGTCCCCCCATGTGTAAAGTTTAATCTAAGTTGTATTAGCACGACAAATCACAAATCATTAATATTATTATTCATGTTATGGAAATGTGACTTCACGAGATTAAACAAAATTTTGTTTTCTATCTCGCTCCATCAGCATCACCAGGAGGTGGAAATTGATTGCTCCACCCAGGGCTTTTGCCTGGAAAGAAGAGGTAGAACTTTGGGGTCTAGCTGAGAGTGGTGCTCTCCACAGGGAAGAATACTGTCGCTTACGTAAAAGACCCATAGTGATGAGCTTGGACCTCTTACTGGAGTCCTTCAAAGCATCGGACACTTTTACCACCCTGTAATGGGTCTTAATATATCTTCATGGCTCTTGGCTACTAAAGTCTATGATTTGGTCAATTATGTGTCCTGTCAAATCTGCTCCCATCATTCTTATAGCTAGTTTACATGGTGTCACAAATCTGACAGGTTATGGAAACACCATCACGATATACACCATCCCACAAAATGAAAAGGTGGGTACCTATGTAACCCCCAATGTTTTGGAGATACCACCTAAGCAGGCCTTCTACAGAGTTGAAGATTACTTGTTATGCCCGTCAAAAAGAAGGAATGGGTATTCCTTTTGCATTACTCACAGTTAATTGTTATTTTATTAAACTGGGTTGAGAATAAGACGCAACTACAAATGTACTGACACGTTATCTGTAAATGTGTGCTTACTGCTGTACTAGATGCAGACTTTTTACCAATTCTTTATCTCAAGTATAAATCCACAAGTAGATGTTACCAAATGTTGCAAAATATGCTCTCTTATATCGTACATGTACTCCTTTACATGATACCGTGTAAATTGTAAAACCTAATAAAATCTGTTTAAAAATATAAAAAACATGAACTGGTTCTACGAATATGTGGTTGAAAGGATGTTTTAGAATGAAATATTTGAAGCCGATACTTTCCTATTTGATCAGGAAAAGTGTTGGCATAACAAGGAAGACCACAAATCAGAATGGAAGTTCCTCTGGCCTGCATTAAAATATATCAATTGAGTGTAATTTTGATTCTAAACCCGCAATGTTCCACGAGGATAGAGTTACGAATGATCTCGTGGAGCATGGGCCTAAGTTAGCGATGTTGGCCATGCACGCCGATGTACAAACACTAGATGCAACAGGCTGACCTAAACTACCAACACACACCGATGGGTGAACCTCAGGGTCAGCGTGAGTATCCCACTGTTCAGGGCCCCAACAAGTTTTACCTACACTGACAATCAGTTTAGCCCGAGGGGAAACACTCCCCCTACCCAACTCCTTGTGGGTACCAAAAATGTTCCTGTCGGCCATCTTTTTGACCCCGTGCCCTACGACCCTCAGTGAGGTGTCACATCCACTCAGTCAATCAATGTCTTCTAACGTGGATAGTAACTCAAAACGATTACTAGTCTGGATTGGATAATCAACCAGGTTGTGCGCCCTATGGGAAACTCATGCTTCCTTATATCTTGGCACCTTACGTGGATTATAAAAAAACCTAAAGGAGGTAATCTAATTTCATTAGCAGCGGGGGAATAGTGGGCAGCCGTCTCAAAGATATGTTGTGCGAAAGAAGGAGACCTGAAACTCAATACCACACAGTCACCCGTCAAGGATTTATGTGAATGGCCAACCCAATTGATTCGCCGCACCATTTTGAATTCATCAAATAACGCATTGTTTGTGGTGAAATCAATTATCAAGTTAATGTTGAAACCTAGATACCTGTGGATGCCTAATTTGAACTACATCTGGATGCAAAAGACAATTTAAACAGAATGCATTAACCACCACGAATTGGTAAAATAGGAGCATGAAAGTATGAATAGAAAACATTTTGAAATACTGATTCAATATACGACCAGGTGAGGTTGAGCTAGGAGTATTTATACCCATAATGGTTGTTTGTGACATCTTAGTTAGAGTCATGGTATATTTAACACTTATGTAACAAGCTCTGTCAAAGGAAGTAGTCAGCTGAACAGATCTCTTATCAATGCTAGTTCAGAATGACAGAGTCAATATAAACATTACAGAAGGGGCGCAGGGGCGTCATACACTAATGAGACTGTCTTGGGTTATTATTCTCTTTTTGTTATAACTGGAATCCAAAACTATCTTCTATAAATAGCAGCTCAATGTACAAGAACAGTACAAATTGTGTTAAATATCCTTAAAAAATATTCTAAAGCTCGTGCCTTGATAATACAGAACTACCTTGCAGGATAATTTGCTTAAATATTTAATCTGCTGAAAAGAAGCACTATTTTTGTTGTTCGAACTCTCCGAGCAGGATATTAATAAAACCATTAGGGCTTTTCCATTTCTTCGTTTCTACATTGATTAATTATGTATGTATTGTCAAGCAAGAGCTCAGCTTTGTTGTTCCATATAGTAACATGCTCCACTAACAAACTGACAACATACTAAGGTTTTTTAAATGTTGAAAGCAATTTATAGAGAGAAAATTAGGGTTAAATGCAAAGTATATATCCGATATATAAAAATTAAACAAGGCATGTCCAAATGCACACTTCTGCATGATTTAGTGATTCAGACGTTCTTCCTAGAGGAAAACATGCATAATCACATTTTGCCTACTAGGAATGTATCTGGCAACTTAAGGACTGCATAGATTGTTATTTCTATCAGATTAATCTGGTGATCTCGGTGAGTCCCTGGAACAGCTCAAGTACTGAAATGTAGAAATAGCATAATGGAATAGCTTCCTGACTTTTTAATTTCCACTTCCTGTATAAGGCCTATAAGGAAGTAAATTGCCTTCTTTTTCTGAGGCACAGAGTCAAGACTGATTTGCATATGGCTGGGTCTTTACCTGGGGGGTCATGGTGAGCACAAGAACGATGGATTTAAGCCAGAATTTTTTGACTGGGGTGAATGTATGATTTATTCAGCATTCCGTCCATCATTTGTTTGCGTAGCACTTTTCACTCTAAGTGGGATGGGTATGCCCAGACGTGGGTTCCTTGTTCATTGTGCCAATGGAGTCAAGCTAGCCTGGCTGATAAAGGGTATTACCCAGAAACCGGACCCAGGATGCTTGTTTCCGGTCCAGGGAGGACCTGGCTTGGCAGTTCAGTTTGGACTGTTACCATGAGGCACAGGGTCAAGACTGATTTGCATATGGGTGGGTCTAAACTGGGGTGGCATGGTGAGCAAAAGAACGGTGAATTTAACCCATATCTCTTGACTGGGGTTGAATGTATGATTAATTTAGCATTCCGCCCATCATTTGTTTGTGTAGCACTTTTCACCCTAAGTGGGATGGGTATGCCCAGACGTGCGTTTCTTGCTCACTGTGCCTCTGGAATCAAGCTAGCCTGGCTGATAAAGGGTAATACCCAGAAACTGGTCCCAGGATGCTTGTTTCCGGTCCAGGGAGGACCTGGCTTGGCAGCTCGGTCTGGACTGTTCCCAGGAAGCACAGGGTCAAGACTGATTTGCATATGGGTGGGTCTAAACTGAGGTGGCATGGTGAGCAAAAGTATGATGGATTTAACCCAGATCTCTTGACTGGGGGTGAATGTATGATTTATTTAGCATACCGTCCATCATTTGTTTGCGCAGCTCTTCTTTTTCTTAGGCACTGGAGCAGTTGCAAACTGTTGCTGTTTTGGTAGGACTTTCTGGAAAAAATGGTGTGCCTGGGAAAGGTTACAAGAAGATAATAAAAAGGGAAAAGGGAATAGACTGGATTTGATTGACAAAAGTATGTAATTCAAAATTTGGCAATACATGTGAAGAGTTGTGCAGATCTGTGGTACGTTAGGAGGAGAAAGACACCAACTATTCATCAGAACTGGTACCTATGGATGTCATGTACAATGCCATTTTAGAGCTCTAGGAAAGCCTTTGTGAATCACTAAAGGGGTTTTGAGATGCATTCCAAATCACAATTTGGAAAGTGTAAGAGTGAAGCATCCCCTCCTAATAGTGAACTGCAATTTGGTGTATACATTTTTTGTGATGGCAATTACTGTCAAAAACCATTGAAAAGCTACAGACACCTAAAAAAAAGGAGGAAACTTATTTCCAGAGGGATAGTGGTCTCCATCGGACAACTCCTCCTTTTGGAATTGTGTTGGTCAGGGTTGATGGGAGATGGAAAAAGTCAGTAGTCAAGAAGACAACGAACAGGGGCTGCTTCAAAAAAACTTTCCATTAGGGAGTGCAAGCACATATTGGTGGTGTGCTGTTTGTACCATGTCATCATCTCTGCTTTTTAGCCTATCTCTTTGATCACAAATGGTGACTGACCTCCCTAATTAATATTCATTAGGAAAGCTGTTCTGCAAATCCTGCAAATTGACTTTTTGCAATGGTATCTAATAATAATAATAATAATAATAGGGGCATTTGTAGAGCGCTGAGTTACGCACACCGGCGTGTCCCCGCGCTAGCGGTGAGAGGGCATAAAACAGAGAAAAGAGGCTGCTAAGCGGACCAATTTATCTAACATAGAGGTGGTTTTTAATTTAGCTCGGAACCTCGTTTCTGCTGGTTCCAAGCGAAGATCTACTGGAAGTTTATTCCAGTGATTTGGTGCTAGGTGCCTGAAGGATCTGCCTCCCATGCGAGCCTTCTTCACCTTGGGGATCCTCAACAGTCCCCTGCCCGCAGATCTAAGCGCTCTGGCAGGTTCATAAGCTTCAATCAAGCTCTTCAAAGGTCGGGGTGCCCTGCCATTCAGAATCCGATGGCAGGTGCAGAGAGCTTTATACTCGACTCTGCTTCTCACAGGCAGCCAGTGTAGTTTTTGCAAGGCCTGCTTCGAGGACGCCCTTTTGGGCAACCTAAGGATCAAGCGTGCTGCAGCATTCTGCAGCACTTGAAGGCGTCCAACACTTTTACTCGATGCCCCCAGATACAGCAGGTTCGCATAGTCCAACCTTGCGGTCACCAAAGCATGTACCAGGGTTTGGCGAGCTTCCAGTGGCAGTAAGTCAAGGACTTTCCTCAGTCTTTTCAAGATCCCAAAACATACGCCGACCACACGATTGATCTGGGGCCCGAAGGTAAGACCCGCGTCGAACCATACGCCGAGATTTTTTGCCTCCTGACACGGGGAGGGGGCCGGCCCGAGACAGGATGGCCACCAGGCTGATGACCAGGCCAACTGGGCTCTCCCTACCACCAGCACCTCTGTCTTGCTTCCGTTGAGCTTTAAACAATTCATGGCCATCCAATCGGCCAGATCTTTCATGCACGATCGGAAGCCATCAGCAGCAAGACAGGGCGCGTGCGACAGGGAGATGGCCAGTTGCGTATCATCAGCGTATGATACCAGTTGGAGGCCATAACTCTCCACAATGGATGCGACAGGCGCCACATACAAGTTAAACAGGGTCGGGCTCAGGGACGAGCCCTGAGGCACGCCCTGGCCCAAAGGTACCCCACTGGAGTAACAATCACCCTGCCTCACTTGGAAGCTCCTACCCGTTAGGAAGGCCTGAATCCACCTCAGCGCGGTGCCAGCGATGCCACCTTTGCTCAGAGACTGCAGCAAGGTGGAATGTGCTACAGTGTCGAACGCCGCGCTGAGGTCGAGCAGGATTAAGGCCATCTATTAGTGCTCAGTGACAAAAAATGACAGCAAATCTTAAAAGGTTTGTGCGCAATTTGCACTGACTATTTGTGACCTGCCTGATAATACATTAAGTCTCACACTTTTAGAGCAGAAGATTGAGAAAGGTATGCATGCTGCCAATGGGTGCTTTCCAAGGAGAGGTCTACCAAAAATAGCCTCCATCGTTCTGGGGCAAAATAATACCTTGAATGATCAACTGAAACTATGGTTACTGTGGCCCAAGTTACTATCAGTCTTGTGAATCCGATCCTTAATGATGCTTTTAATAATATTCTGCCAGTGAAAAAAACTGAAAAGCAGAGTGAAGTGATGACGCAAACTGAAGTTCAAGGTAAGTACTTTATTTCTCAAGTACAGACACAGGATAACACATCCTTCCAGCGCAACCTTGAAGTCACCTCCAAGCCTCATCCTACCCTCCTAGAATGTCAAACCCCATACAAACCTAAAGACATAGCTTGCACAAGACTGGCGCGCAACATACATCAAGCACGAGGCAAGCGAGTGCGAGCCACAACACATCCCCTTCCCTTTAAAAAACAAAATAAGTATTAGAAAGAATATAGAAAACCTAGCAGTGAAACAGTAATACACACATCTTCCCCCTCATAATTGAAAGAACAATTTACAGTATAAATACTATTTACCGCGTTCCACAATAAAATCCTTCAACCATGACGGTGGTTTACACTTGCGTTTTGTGTAACCTATTTTCATTGACACAAGATTGAGGACCTTCCATGCACCGAACTTGAGGTCCAGCATCGCATAAATGAGAATTTATAGAGCTCTCTTAATTATCATTTATATCCATTGAATTGGTTTCCACATCAGGAGAAACATTTAGACCATTTCCAATATCCTGTAAAGAGACATTTGATTCAACATTGTCATTCATATCTACATCAATTCCCATAGTATCATCCAACTCTACTCTTCTCCTTGCCTGATTTCCATCAAAGCTCCAATTCATATGATCATTGGATAGTGCAACTCATTTAAGATTCCAAACTTTACCATTTTCTAACCAAATTGCATTATGTAGGACCTCACTGAATTTTGCTGGTTGGAAAAGCTTACTTTCCCCTTTTGGAATGAAACCTGGTTTAAGAATGTGTACCCAATCCCCAACTTTAATGTTCACAGGTTTAGTACAATTTTTTGAATCATAGTAACTTTTGTTTTTCTCGTGGGTGTTGGAAATAGTATTTCTGACTGTCTTCGAAGACCATGACTTAACACTGAAATTAAATAACCAACTGGGATTATATTTTGCTCTTGGTCTGCATCCTCTCATTATTACAAATGGGGCAATCCCGGCCATATCATTGTCAGTGAGCCTATATGCCCAAACATCTTTCAGTAATTCAATTTTCAATTTTTTTTATTGACACAAGCAGATTGTATAACCCCCTTAATGACACGGTTGAACCTTTCAACCATGCCATTTCTGTGCGGGTTATAAAGAGAAGTAGTCTTCAATGCAACTCCTATTCTACTACAATATTGTTTAAATGAGTTTGATTGAAATTGCACATCATTGTCACTTAATAAGGACACAGGGAAACCTTCTTGACTAAAAACCGCATCTAAAAATAGTAGCAAAGAATTAGTATCAGTTTTTTGTACAACTTTGACCAAAGGCCATCTTGAAAAAAGGCCAATAAAGACAATAATGTACACATGTGATGGGCCAACAGTTCCCATAATGTCTATAGCAACAGACTCCCATGGATTCTGAGGATCTTTCCCCACTACCATGGGATGTTTACATGTTTGTAAAGTTTTATCACCCCTCGAGCAATCAAGACATTCTCTTACCGTATGCTCAACAGCTCCCTTTATTACGCTGCTATGGAGTTACGTTAGCTCCCACTGTTACGCACTAACGAACATTGGAAATAGCATAGCTGTACCGAGGTAACATGTACATGGCTCCGCTTCTGCTGTTACGTACTAACGAACCTTGGAAATAGAGTCGCCATAGCTAGGCAATGTATATGCGGCTCACTTCTATATGTTACTATGCAGTGAAGTCAACAGCAACGAAGTCAAAAACTTCTGTGTGGCAGCTAATAAGATAAATCCACTCACCCGAAAATTTGACGAACAAGTGAAGTGAGTACTTCTAGAGAACAGTTACCCTTACAACTGGTTAACTCCCTAAGTAATTCTTGAAAAATGCAACACACCAGCACATTGAAGAAATTCAAGATCAAGAACTGGAAAATAACCTCCAAAATGTGCATGCGTCCGGTAGCACTAAAGAACACTCATCACCAAATTGAAGTGATGACACAAACTAAAGTTCAAGGTATTTCTCAAGTTCAGACAAAGGATAACACGTCCTTACAGCGCAGCCTTGAAGTCACTGTCTCCAACCCTCATCCTAACCTCCTAGAAGGCGGAACCCCATCCATACCCAAACACATAGTATCATGTATCATTCCAAATTGCGATCGCAAACGCCGAAATTCGCAGAATTTCTGTGTTTGCGATCGCAATTGGGCTTAGTGGTATGTATGAAAGAAAAACTGCCTTGCAAAATAAGGAATCGCAAAATGTGGGATTCCCTATTTTGCGATTGCATTTAAGGAAACGCAAATTGCCATTCCTTAAATGCAATGTGAGAAGCACAGAAAAAGTGCAATTTGGCCTTAAAGAATCACAAATTACCACCAACTTCAAGTTGGTGGTAATTTGCGATCTCTTTGAAAAATGCACTTTTTTGCATTTTTCCAAGTGCCATGTGGTGCACATACATGCCCCTAGGGCATGTATGTGCGCCAGATGTGCACACATACATATTTCAGGGGTGCAACAGGGTGTCAAAAGGACACCCTGGTGCCCTTGAAATTGCATTCTCAATTTGCGATTCTCTAACTGCAAATTGCAAATTGAGAATGTCTTGCGATTCATTCCTGTGGGCCTCTACACCCATAGGAATGAATGGGAAGGCATTCCTTAATTGCAAACTGCGATTTGCGATTCACAATTAAGGAATATTAAGGAATCGCAATTATTATTGTGATTCCTACATACATAGCATTTTGCGATTCCTTAATAGCAATTCACTAAAAATCGCTATTAAGGAATCGCAAAAGGACTTTTCATACATATGCCCCATAGCGTGCACAAAACTGGCGCACAACATACATCTAGCACGAGTCAAGCAAGCACGAGCCACAACACAGAGGTTATGTTTCCTATGTCTTTATGTGATATGACTTGTTAAGCTGAAAATGTTGTCAGATAATAGGTCTCACGGCAAATTTCCAAAAATGATTTTGTTTTGAATGTGCTCATAGGGCTGCTTTAAATACCCTATTTCATGTCATGCTGACTTGGAATAAGTATTCTACAAAATTCATATTTAGCTAACAAAGTATGATTATTCCCGTGCCTCTGTTTGTGATTACTTTGCACTAATCCCAGCCCCACTACTCCTCAATTGTTATGTTGCATGCTATGTTAGACTGAATCATTAAGTGCTCATTCACCATGGTTTTTTTGTGTAAAATGACCATCAATATGAAATAAAGTCAGAACCAAAGTGAAAATATTCTTACTCCGTTTTCAGAAATAGCCAGGTTTTCAGAGAGTGTTAGGAAACACTGTTGGTTGTAATTGAAGGTTGTGGTACAGTCTTGAAATGTGTTTGTTCTCTTATGACAAGTCAATGGAGTTGGATTATAACGAGACAAGCCTCAGAAAATCTTGTGAATTAAGCAACCTTGTGAGAAGCATCACTTTAAATTACTTAGAGTTTTAGGATTAACTGACAGAGAAGTCTTAGCTATAAGAATTTGACATAATCTAAATGAGAGCATATTAAGGCTGATCCTATCAATCTCCTCCCTCTTTCAATTTAGAAAGGCATTCTTTCTCTGCCATCTCAAGTGGAAAATAATGACTGAAGCTAGAGATGAGATTTGGTCTACCCTAGACAGTTCACAATCTAATCAGACACTCAAACTTTTAAAAGATTTAATAAGTGTGGTGAGAGACACGGTTTTCGTAGGACAGCTGATTTCAGTCCATTGACTAATTCATCTGATTACTGCCATGTTCACCATTTTATCATCACTAGGTTTCAACCAACTGTTTCTGATCTAGTTCTATAGGGGCCTAAAACATAGTTGAAAGTGCTGACTGGAGGCATGGCTACTATCTAGCCCAACTAAAATGTTGTGTTTCAATAGCATACATAAAAACACAATAACACCCACTGACTGAAGAAGCTTAGCTAAGGCGTTGACATATGTATTAAATAAGTAATGCAATAGTGCTGATCTTTGTGAAAGGCCATACTTTTGAGAACTTCCTGGCGCCTGGTAGAGAGGCAAACAGATTCCTTGATTAGGATCTGTCAAAAAAGTTAAGGCAGTCAGTAACCTCGGTCACATTCAGTTTCTCACCAAATGTGACATGGTAAACAGTTTCAAATGTAACTAATAAAGCAATCATTATCAGTAAAATGATATTACCCTAGTTAGCATCAATCCTAACGTCATCAAGAACTGCCAATAGCATTGTCAGAGAAGAGTTCCAAATTAGACTTAACAAGAGCTTTAAGAAGATCCTCATTAGAGATTGGCAAGAAGAGCATCAGCTCAGAGACTGTTGGTACTTATATGGAGCTTGCACGCAGAATGCGTACCTCTTTTATCACTGCTCTTAATTGTGAAGTCTCATCTACAAGGTAGTAATTCAGTTGGCTGCAGAGATCCGAAGAAGATATTATCTCCTTATTGGTTTGAGAATCATCTGGTAAATCTGTAATGTTATGAAAGCCTGGGTTTTTGGAGGTTGAAGAAAGTAATAACTCTATATTTTAGAAGTTTGTTTTGTGTCTTAAATTAGCTCTTTAGAGATTTAAGATCTAACATATAATCGAGTAAAATAAAATATTTTGGAATTATTTAATTAATCTGTAGTATTTTAATATATTTTATAATTAATTTAGATTTATTTCAATTTTTAACTAATTGAAATAATGTAATTTAACATTATTTCTTATGAGGTTTTATTTTAAGTTCCTACCTTCATTATTTTCTATGGGTGGAGTTGCAGTACCAGTGGCTGGCCATTAGTAGTGCTGCACTTACTACAAAATGTGTAAATTACTACAAAAGTGCAGTTTGTGAGTAATGAAAAGTAGTCAACATACACAAAAGTATAAACTTACCGAACGTGCAGTCTGTGAATCAAGCCTGTAATATTTTTAAGTACTTATTAGATCATTTTGTCTGTTTTGAACCAAATATACTTATAATATTTACCCATCTGAACATGGTATGTCTTTAACCCCTTCCATGCTCCCGTCGGCCAATGGCCGACAGGAGCACTCTCTCCCCAGTGCTGCGAACGGCCAGCGGCCGACGCAGCCCCGCCCACTTATTAGAACGCCCGCACCGCAGCGGAATTGCCGCTGCGGTTAAGGCGTTAAACCGTTAGTGTAGTAATAGACAATAACAACTGCCAATTGAGAATTAGTGGTGGACAATATCTAAGCAATTTAATTAATTCAGGGTAACATGCTCAGGAAACTAATTTAATTAAAACAACACCCAAGTGAAGAGAGTTGTGTGGCACACTCTTTGAGGGTGAGTTCAGGTTGCCTTTTTATATGGTTACAGTGACTTTACATGAATTGTTCATATAGCTGTGCAATACACATATATTTAGAATAACAAAACTACTCCTTCACCTGTAAATGATCTTCTGGTGCTGACGTATTAGCACAAAGGAGTGGAGTTTGAACAGTACTTGACAATGAATCTGATCACAGTCAAAGGTTCTGTTCTGTTGGCTTGTATTTTGTGCATTGCCATTGGTTTGTTATCTATGTATGCTAATTAAAACTGATCGTTCTTGGAATTCTCAAATCAATGCGTTTTCAGTCCTTTGGATAAAAGCTTTGAGGCAATGCCTGCCTTATCTGTCTTTCACAGATGATGGTATGGAAGCCCGTATTTCTCTTTCAAACACACTGAATCATGGCAGTAGGGTTTTCCTGGGCTTAGTGCAATAGAATGCTCCCTATTTGCAACATTTTGGAAATTTCACAGCAGTCTTTGCCTTAAACTATTACCATGAAACCCAAACCTTACAGTGGTTACAATAACTGGCAGTAAAGAAATAGCTAAAGCTTGAAACTACTTGTATGATGGATTGGGTCTTCTACTTGGCAGCACCAAGATAGATCACAAAGTAGATAATTCAATAAAGGCTAAGGTGTTCTCTGACTTTAAACGAGTTTATCCAATAATTTTTTAGAGTCAAAGCTGGTGAAAAGCCTTACCATGTGTATTACATAACAATATTGTGCTAGCTGCCTCGATTTCTACATAATGAAAACATTCCAGGTGCATACCATGCTATTCAGTTTAACACGCAGCTGCATTGAAGTATTGATAATTATGGGTTCGACTGATCAGGTATATCCTGCTCTCATGATTAAGATTTTAATTTCAATGACCACCATCTTTTATCACATTACACACACGCAGGAGTGGGTAACCTGGAAATGACTTCTCAGTGATGCAAATGAATGGGAAACATCCTTTACAACGCAACTTTTACAATGCACTACCATTACGACGCAACTTTTACAACGCAAGTCATTACAACGCATTGCGCTGGAGGGCGCTCTAGGATAGGGAATAGTTTAATTACTATCCAACACCTTCCCTACTATCCACGGGGACTGGAGTTGGAATAGTAAATTAAACTATTCACTATCCAGCGCCCCCCAACGCAAGTCGTTGTAACGACTTGCGTTGTAAAAGTTGGGTCGTAATAGCATGCGTTGTAAAAGCATGCGTTGTAACGACATACATCCCAAATGAATTCAAAGTTGGAGCATTTGTCAGTGGAATTCTGTTCTATTTCAATCTAATTCGCAGTGGGATATAACCTCATCATGATGGACCCTACAAATGAATCCTGTCTCCTCGCTGGGTCCTATGAGACATGTTTTGATGTTGAGAAACTTGGAGTTGGAAAGTGAGCTAGCCTGGTGAAGTCAGTGGGGGACACATATGAGACTGATAGCGCCTGGTGGCACAGAGATCAGAGAACCTCTCACGAATATTGCAAGTCTGCTCACTCACACCATTAGAGTGGGTAAGAGACCAAGAATTCCTTAACAGGAAGAGATGTTTTCTAACATGTGTGCCTTGTACTTGTATTAAGATGAAAGCAGATACACAAAGTATACTCCTTTTCCTTAAGTCATCAGCTTACTCCCTTTTCCTGCTGCATGCTTTCACACTGCATGCAGTGCACAGTGATTGTATAAACTTTAGGCCCTTGTTACGGGGGGCCTTTAAATTCCAGTGGGGCTGTTAACAATGGTTACATGTCCAGCAAACACATGAGATCTGCAGGCACACCGCAAGTCGCTTAACTTTCACCCAGAGAAATCAGACAAAAAATAGTGAATCAGACCTAGAATTACCATTTCCCCCAGTAATACCTAGTTTCTTATAGGAGCCTTAAGGGGTCCAACTCATAATGTGCCACATTTTCCCCAAATCCGGAGTTGCCGGTAACCCTGGTTTTTGCAACTCCTGGGGGTGGAAAATGTGGCCGATTTACATGGCCGATTTACAGGGCCATGCATAAAGCGGGTCTAAGTGTCTGCAACCTTGTACACTGACAGGGCAATGATTACCTGCCATGTGAGGTACGTGTCTTTCTTAGATAGGAAAGTAAAATGTTTTGTCCTTCAAGCAACACTTTATTAAGTGCCAGAGTGAGATAAAATGGAAAAAGTAAGAGGGTGATGGCATCCTCGCTAAATGTTCTGCAAAGGCTTCAAGGCATCTCAACCCCCTTGGTTCTTCAGCTCTGCTTCAGTCTTCCCTGCCTGCTGTGGGGGATGGTGAAAAAGTGACAAGAGCTTGAGGCTTTCAAGGTGACGATGCAAGGACTGTGAGCTCTAAATGTAATGTAGTATATTTTGTAAAGCACACAGCTGCCCCAACGCTGTATAACGCTGTGGAACCCTTCCTGGCTCTCCCTGTGAGATGCCTCTCCTGGGCACCCCCAAGGTGAAGCCAGGCATCCCAGTGTTGTAGGGGCCGTTGTGGAGATTAAGCAAGCTATTGCCCAGATTTGCAGCGTGGGACCCTTGATTAGAGTAGGCGCTGATGCGAGAATCATTGAGCCCAAGACCCTGCCGCGTCGGGACTTGAACCCTGGTCCCGGGCCTGATCTCTGCCACTCTAACCAGTGAGCCACAGTGGAAGTTACCAACAGGAAGGTTGTTTTAAGGTGTATTTGTGCGGATGAGAATGGAAATAACACAATTCAGATATTTGGGATAATAGCATGTACCAATAGAGGTAACATTTTCAATGTTTTCCTTCCTCGCTAACTGAATGGTTGTGTTAGCCATTTGACAATATATTTCTTCCTTTGAGGTTGCAAGTTGGATAGTAATGAATCTCTAAGGTGAATGTGTTTCCTTATCACACATGGATTTAGCATTGCATGCTGCCTGGGGCGTAACCTCCATTGGTGCGGGAGGTACAGTGGCACCATGGCCAACTGAACTCTGAGTCGTGGCACGTTTTATAATTCTAACAATAGCCAGGGACCCATCACCGTTCTTGCACTAAGGACCATGACACACTAGCTACTCGACCGCAGGCTTTGTCAGCTTTTCACCTCATATAGTAGCAGCCGCTTGTCAATAACTCTCATTATGTAAGATAAAGGAGTTGTTACAAGATGTTTCACTATGTTCATGTATGAGGAGTTTCAGCCTACCCCGTGCCTGTTCAGTTCCTCCATCTCTAGCCAGGGCCCTGTTCTTGGTTCCGTGTCAGTGGAAAGGAATGGGAGCAGTGGGTGTTCGATCACACTATCGAGTGCAGGACGTTGCCCCTCAAAAACATGAATTCCAGATTGTTACGTATTATATAAATACAAGTACACATTTACCGTCCTTAACCCTACATATATGTTCCATGACTATATATAAATGTAATCATGGTATGTAAATGTTAAGTTAGGAATATTAGATCTACATTTACCCATTCATACTTAACCTGGTGATAAAAATCGAAAGTCGATTTCATGCACTAATATTTTTTGCAGGGTGCTATTTTCTCGCTCGATGCTGTGACATCGCATACGGACATCCATTCGAACAGAAGCATAATTTGTAACCATGGTGTCAAAGGATACTGAATGTTAACAATCAACAGGTTGCATACAAATGGCCATACTGCATTAGATGCATTGTTTATATATAGGAGGTACAGCGGGTAGGAATAATTTGGGAACATATGAAATATTGGAAGCAAGAATTGCCTTTTCAACTTTTGCGGTCAATGAAACATACCAAGTGTATATTTGTGCGTACAAGCATTAAAGAAGTATATTTTTGTTGCATCTGGTCTTTTTGTAGAGTGCCACTAAACATCTTGTGGTGACCTCAGGGCCCTTTGGGTTATGGGTACAAGTGAGAGTGAATGACGAGTTGTTTTAAAGTCTGTGTTAAAGCAAGTGGTGGGGAACCAATATGGTAATTTGGAGATTACCAATCCAACCAGATCTAGCCAGAGCAGTAGACCTGAGAGTCTTATGAAGAAACCTAGTAGGCCTTCAACACATGCTTCTATTTTAAGGAAATCGGAGCACTATACGTGTCCGCCACGCTCGACTGCTGGGGGTGTTGCCGGGCATCAGTGTAGCTGAATTAGGAGAGAGAGGTTTCCAGTGGCCGAGGCTCCGCCCACTGCATGCAGGCCCGCCCCTTTCCCCAGGACTGCAGATTTGGTCCCTGGCCGACGGGCTGAAGTCGGAAACATGATTCAGTAGTGAAGTGGTGGTGTGTGAGCCTGAATATATACCCTAAGCAGCTGGGCTAGTCATCACCGTCAGAGCCAGAGGTGCAAGCGTGCAGGGCGCACTCATCGTCGACAAACTCCCACGCTGATATCAGATGCCAACACTATCCAGATGAGGTTGCACTAGCTCAAGCATGTGACCCACCCACTGCAGTCACTGCACGAATCCCCCACGTCGCACCTGGTTGCAAAGCGTTATGTGCACGTGAGCACGTTTCCCAAAACCACGTTCAGTGCAGAAGACATTCACCTAACCAGATCGGACCCACACAAAACCCACGATTAAAAAAAAGCACGAGTGACGAGACACATGAAATGCCTAGCTGTCAACGTTTAAGCCAACAACGCGTTGTTGTGTAAAGAGTTTCAACCTTGAGAGTGAGTGGGAATGAATGGTATGAATGTGACGCCCTCACACAAGGAGCTTCCTGTTAACAAACCCCTTCGGCCTGGCACTTCCGTCTGCAGGATAACGTAACCTTGCGCACTACTTCAGCAGCCCCAAACCAAGGCATCCTCACCGATCACCACCGGGTCCTTTCCGCCTGAATATCACTAGGCTGCACCTGGATTCTGCATGTGCTGTTAAAATGCAACCAATTAACGCACAGATTAACACAGTTGCTTTGCAGACGTTGTTTAGCGCAAACTGATCCCATTTGTACAGAAACACACATTATGTAGCGTGTCACGTCCGCAAAACAAAATGACAGCTGGCGCCAGGTGTGCTGGCTATTAGTGCGCACAGTTGCGCACGTGAAACCTATTCTAGTAGTTTCTGCGCGCGCTGCTACACTAAAGAGGGGCAGTTTCCTCAGAGGTGGCTGGATTAGTACACTCGGACATGCCGCAGTTCTTTTTACAGTATTAGCAGACACATGTCTATGTTTCTATGTAGACTCCATGTCAACTGGGCAGGCTGTCGTCGAACATTCAATTGAACATGTATAAGGAAGCGTCTCACGTTTGCGCCTGGTACTTACAAACTAAACGGGTACCGTTGTGGAAAAGATTAAGAACCTCTGTGTTAAAGTGCGTTTAACTCGAAACTCAGCTGGCCACTGCCAATACCTTTTAGTCAACTCTGAGTACAGCATGTGTGTGAGGGGGCTCCATTATATAAATAGCAATTACGCTTCTGCATGAGGAAAGTACAAGATGACCCGTGGTATCAACCACATATTTTCACACATCAGACAGTCGACGTAAACCCGTGGGGGCTGTGGGGCGCGTAAAACATAATGACTAATTCCTTCTCTCTGGCTGAGAGCTCGAGCCTCCGAGAATACCATTTTCAAGTGTCTCTCGCCCACAGACTGTGATGCAATGGCAGTCACAGCCGGGATGCGGGTCTTCTCAGATGAATCTGTCATGAATATTAAGATGCAGTTTTAATGAGATGGGACGTGGGTGATGGAATTATCTATGCGTAAAGGGACTCACCGTAAACCCCTTGGCCAGCGACACCTTCCAGGAGCACCGTCAGAAGCCCCACGACACAGTACACTAAATCCATCTTCACGTTGGCATGGACATATCCCAGGGACGCGGCGGTGGCTTCCAGGAGCTGCTGGCTGACCCAGTGCGGCCGGGTCCCGGGTACCATCCCAGCGCGCCGGCCAACCACGGGCAACGCCGCCCTCACAGGGCACAGGTGAGGGACTCTGGGGTCGTTGTATGTAGGTCTATAGAGAAAAAGTGACAACAGAAAATCGCCGCTGTTCCCCCAGGAAATACAATTCATGCAATTTATTTAGTGGCGAGAAAGCAAACGGAGATTAGAATAAAGGCGAGAAATAGTGGCCTTGCGGCTAGAAGAGGAAAATTCTGCATGTGCCAAAACAATCACGGCCAGGAGCGTGCGGCAGCCAGGGAGAGGGCGAGTGGGCTGCGGAGTAAGGTGTCCATTCGATGAGAGGTCATGCCTGGGCGTCGCCTTTAAAAAGTAAGAGCCGCTGCTCCCTGGAGGGCAATTACCGAGCTGTCCTGACTGCGGTCCGAGACCCCCACCGGTTTTCCTTCACCCATTCCATCAGTTCCCATTAGGAGCGGGAGATCCCTGATGCAGCCGAGAGGAGGTCGAAGGGGCTGAGCCGTGTGAGCGCAGGAGATGCCTGTGCTCGCCCCCCAGCATCCTCTCCAGCGGTGGCGTGAGGCTGCACCTGGCCCGGTCCCAGCAGAGTCCACCCTGCAGGGTCAGGCGCGGTCGGGCTCGCGCTCTGCACTGACACGAGAGCGTTGCACAGGTGGGCACGTGCGGCGCAGTCACCTCATCGCGCTGGCCGAGGACCTAGTTCCATCCTCTGGTTTCCAGAGCAGCGCTGGAGCCCGGGGAAGCGGCCGGCGCAGCCAGAAGAAGGCAGGAGCCAGAGCGCTGACTGACAGGCTGTGGTGGCAGGGGGCGGAGCGGCGGACCGAGCAGCGGGGGGAAGGGCGGAGCAGCGGACCTGGCTGGGCGCTGGGGCCGAGCACCGTGCGGGAGCCCAGGGCGCGCAGCCGGGGAGCCCGGGTAGCTGGAACAAGCCTCCGGGGAGAGCGGGAGGATGGGAGTGCTGCGCCGGCGGAGGGCTGTGTGTGGTCACGTTGTTTCCTACGTGCCCCCGCCGCTGCTGATGCTGCTGAGAGCTGGAGTTTGGAGCCGCTGCAGCCGGGCGACGTCAAAGCTTGCGTGCAGCCTCCCTGCCTTCTCCCCCGCCTCAGCCTCCTTCACTCGCTCCCCCGCTCCCTCCAATGAGCAGCAGCTCATCAGTATGTGGATCACAGAGGAGCAGCACCAGAGAGGAGGAGAGAGGACACGGAGATGCTGCCAGAGAGCACGAGAGGGGAGGACACCAGAGGGGCTGCCACAGAGAGGGAGAATAGGAGGAGAGTCGGGGCAGAGGCGGCCGGGGAGGATGCCAGGAGGAGAGAAGAGGGCATAGAAATGCTGCTGCCGCAGGGACGCTCCAGGCGGAGCTCGGTGCTGATGATGGAAGATCCCACAGTTCGGCAACGTTACTAACCGACCAGGAGATTTAGTTCATGGCTAGCTCGAGGACAGTAAGGTGCCTTAAATAGAAAAAAACAAGCATTGGCATAGCCAATAGGTCTCGCCTTTTGGACCTTATAAGTGTTTAGTTATCCAGCACAACATCCTTGGTGCAACAACATCAAGTGTTGCAAGGCTAAACACTTATAAGGCCCCAAAGGTGAGACTTATTGGCTATGCCAATGCTTGTGTCCCAATCCCTTGGACATCAGTGGTGTAACATCAGTCATTTAACATGGGTGGCACTACCCCGAAGCTAAAAATGGCCCCAGCACCACTGTATTGTTTTCGAATATGGTTTTGTCAAGAAAGTTAGCGAGGAGGAGAGAGACCATGCACTTTATTTTAGGTATTAATGCCTGGACACTGTTGTTATTCACCGAGGAGAAAGTGTGTGCGTGCGGTGCTGGAGTGCAGGCGGGCAACTAGAGCCACATTTCGGGGGGTTGGGGGGGCTGAAAAATATTTGGGGGGGGGCTAATTCTTCCAAACATAGAGAGTGGCTGTAAGAAGGGGTGAACACTCAACAATAGCCTAATGTACAAGTAAATGGTCTTTTAACCCCTTTAGTGCTGCCGTCGGCCAACGGTCGTCACAAGCACTACCTTGCCAGTGCTGTGAACGTCCATTGCCTGACGCGGCCGGACCCGTTTCTTCGAACGTTCAGCACTGGCGCAGAACGTCCGAAGCAACAAACGGGTTAAAGACCTGTTAAGCACTCGGGTGCGGCTGCAATTAGATGCTCGCCAGTCCGCGAAGCTGCCTCTGCCCGGGCTGAAACACATGACGAGGGGGGGCTGAAGCCCCGTGAGCCCAATGGGTGTTGCGCGCCTGCTAGAGTGTACGAGACAGCTGGTCATGAGCTGAATTCCAGTGAAAGCACGTGGTTTCCATTAAGTGATGTTGCGCTATTTATAGGTTAAACAAAAACGTAAATGACCCGAGGAGGAGCAACACAGGTTTATTCTTGAACTAAGTCCACCAAAACAAAAACGCGATGCATGCCAAAGTGCGACAAGGCCTCACGCCAGCCTCTTTGCGAGGGTTATGTTTAGAGCCAGGAAAAGTCCCCCTGCCCCTGATAAGAGGTCACCTTCTGGTTTTAGCATTACAAAGTCCAGACCAGCACCGTGAGGCGTGCACAAGACCATGAAAGGAAGGGACTTTCCTAGCTCCTAAAACTGTTCGTTTATTTCAAGCGATAAACAAGTTTAGGAATTGTTGTCTTTTCTGACTTTATATAACTTTTTAAGGAAAATAAAGACAAAGGGGGATTAGGTCCAAATACAAGAAATGAACAATTCTCCGAACTTTGCACAACATTTCCAAGAATGCGGCTTACCTGCATCGATGAACAGGAGGGTGAAATTGTTGTATTTCCATTAATATACCTTCTACACATGGGAGCTGTGCCTTCACTTTGACAGGTACAGATCACTTGCGGGTAGGACACGTTGGTACGCTGCTGGCTCCAAGAAACACTTTTATGAATTGAGGACAGCTGCCAGCAACATTGAACAGAAATATTTTAGGCCACATTAGCTGACCCGCCAACCATCTTGCGTAGTCAGAAATTGAAAGCTGCCAATACTCGGGAACTGTGCCCTTATACAGGAATAGAGCTGTACATTGATGCATACGTCACATCGCTTCGAGAAGGTTGTGATGTGTGAGCTGAGTTCTGGGCGGGAGATAGTTAAGTGATAATGGTTGGCAGCCGCACCGAGAACACACAGTGGTGAGTTTGTGCAGGTGGTTGCCGTGCTCGCCGGTGCTAACTTTAGGGATACAGGCTCATTTTTCATTGCGACAACTCATTGCTCCTATCACCTAAATGACTAAATTGTACAAGATATACAATCAGTCCAGTGTCTGGATTTGTTCACACGAAGCATCGTTGACCATTTCTAATCCGGGGCCATTGTAATGTTTCAAGCAGTTAATGGCAGAGTTGCACACTCATTACCAAATTATTTGCATATGTGGGTATTTCAGTAATCTGTATAGTGCAAGAAACATCTAATGGGCTCTCATAGAAACATACGATCACTTGTAAGAAATGCTGCGTTTTCACTGTATCTATTTCTTGGCAAATATAGATGCCCAATTGTTTATTGTCAGTTAGCTGTGTCGTAATGCTTAATAGGCTGTTGATGGACCTTTTTCACAGCTTGGAAGAAATATGCGCAGCCTAATCTTCCCCTGGAGCACTTTCTCCTAAGTTGATCAACAGGCGGACACAACACAACTGGTAATATCTTACCTATTAGTACAGTGTTTATACTAGTGGTGGGGGAGCCTAATGTAAATAATGATTGTGGAACATCAATGGGTATTTTTGACAAATAATGTATTACCAAGCAAAAGGTGATATATTTCAACAAGAAAAGAAAATTTAAGCTTAAATGTGCCTGAGGACGAGACACAGGGTAGGGCAGAATAGTAGTGAGCATAGCTGGAGTGGCCAAGCTAGAGAAATAGATATCCCCCAGTAGGCTGCAAGGCAGAGGGATGCTTTTAGAACTGGATTGACTGAGAGGACAGCTTCATTTTTCTAGCAGACACACTTACATTGCAGTCTGTATCAGAAAAACAGTGCTTCAGCTACTGAATGCCCCTAGGCACTGTTAGATCTGGGGGTCTCTAGTTGGCAGAGGTAGGTACTACTGTCCAAATAGGGACCCTTGCTTCTAGTCAGGGTAAGAATGATACACTCTTTAGATAACCCCTACTCACCCCCTTGGTAGCTTGGCACAAGCAGCCAGGCTTATCAAAAGCAATGTGTAAAGTATTTGTACCAACACTCACAGTAACACAGTGAAAACACCACAAATCGACTCCACAACAGTTTAGAAAAATAAAGGTATTTAATCTAAACTACACAAGACCAAAATGACAAAAATCCAACATACACAGTTCAAGAATATGGTTCCAAAAGTGTTCCTCAGGTTGCGTTAAAATAATCCACAGTTGCGTCATGTTTTAGCCAACAGTACTTTTAGATGCGACAAAAGTTCCAAGTGAAAGCTGTAGTGTTGAAAAGCAAGCAATGCATCACTCCTGAGACCCTGGGGAAGCGATGCGACAACCCCGCTGGACGTAGAGGGCGTGTTGCGATGACTCTGGTCTGTATGGGGAGGTATGCAATACCTTGCGTGGATTCCGGTGCGCAGGTTTCGGTGGAAGCAGCTTGCAAAAGGTACGATGCGATGACCTTGGGGACGGCGACCATCTCAGGTGCGGCAGCGATGCGTAGCGCAGCGTCGATCTTCTCCTCTCGCGGCCCTTCGATGCGACGGCTCTGCGATGACTCTCGCAGCAACGTGATGCGGTTCGCAAGCAGGCGGTGCGACGATCTCACCCAGTGACGACAGGCTCTGCGACAATGTTAGCAGCGATAGTACTTTTCCCGCACCGGAGCGATGCGTTCGGCAAGCGAAGGATGCATCAGTTCTTGCAGCGGCAACAGGCGCTGCAACGGTCTCGATCTTCGCGGTGGCGGGAATTTCCTCCCACTGACGGGGATGCACTCCACAAGCGAGCGATGCGAGAAACTTTGCAGAAAGTCTTTAGTATCTTGATTTCCAGCTTCCCAAACACGGGTAAAAATTCCAGAGGCACCACAACTGGCCCAAGCACTCTAGGAAGGACAGAACTCTCTCAGTTCAGTTCAGTTTCAAAACTTTATTCGGTTAAAATACAAATAACCATAAAAGTAGCAAACAAATACAACAGGCTACAATGATTGCAACTCTAAAAATAAGTGTTCAGTGAGGGAGATCAATAGATTAAAATTTAAACCATTTCTCTATCCATTTGTTTCCGTAAATGAAACACAGTTTTTAAAATTTTTAAAACCACAGTTACAGTTAAAACCGTGTCCATTCTCTGGACCTCTAAAAAAGCTGGGCGGCAATTGGTTAAATTCATTTCTTTTAGAAAAGGGACAATGATTTCAATACGAGAGGCTCTATAAAATCTACAAAAGAAAAGGATATGATATCCGATTGTTGTGAGAAGCCATCACATGGGCAAGTGGGCAAAATGCGGGTCCATAGGTTCATACTAGGAAAGGACACCAGTCTAAAATATATACAAAATCTAAATCGAGTTAAAAGAAAACGATCATAGTTTGAGGTGGGCAGGGAAAGATATGGCTGTACAGTCTTAGTCTCACATAGAGTAAGGTGGTGGGATTGTACAGAGTGTTTCAAAGTTTCAACTCTCCTCCTCTTGTCCTCAAGATGGTCCAGGCAGAGGGCTTTCAATGTGCTCCTTGAGATGCTGTCCATTGTAGATGGATCCGAAAAATAAGAGAAGCACCCCAAGTCAGTTAGGAAGCACTTAACATATCCCAACCACTGTGATCTCTCCACGTGCTCCAGGCGAAGGGTGTCCTGTAACAGAGCCCGGTTCATAGTACATTCATTTGTAGTCCAAACCCTGTGCCACAGCAGGATGGGTTGAATTTTAATAATATCTGATATATGAGATAAACCCAGTTCAGCGTGACAATTGAATGTGGCAACAGACTGTGGGACAACAAGGACTTCCCTCAAAAACTTATTTTCCACAACCTGGATAGGATCAACATTTGCGTACCCCCACAAACCTGAGCCGTACATAGCCACAGATAAGCATGTTGCTTTATATATAATTAAAAGTTCTTTTATTGGTTTCCTGCCCAATTTTCTAACAAAGTTCTTTAAAGCCATGATCGTTTTCATAAATAAAAGAGTTCTGGCCTTAATTGCACATGTCCATGAACCTGACTCATGAAATAAAATGCCCAAATAAGAAAAGGTTGGGGTATTATCTAGTGGAAGATTATTTAAAAACATTCTTTTCATTGGTTGACTTGGTTTGGGGCCACAGTTCATTGTAAATGTTTTGCTACAATTAACTAGCAAATCTAGATTCAGCATAAACTTCTCAAAGCTTGCTACTAGCTTTTGCAGAGCCTGCGGTGTGCGTGCCATAAGCACGGCATCATCCGCATACATGAGCGCAGGGATTGCCCTCCTCCCGACCCTGGGCATATCCCCGCACTCATGCAGCAGGTGATGCTCAAGCCCGTTAATGTAGAGGAGGAAAAGAAAAGGTGCCAGCACACAACCTTGACGTACTCCACGACCCACACTAAATTTTCTGGAGCATTCCCCCCCTCTACCGTAGCGAACAGACGCTGTGGCTCCACTATACATTTCCCTCAAAAAACAAATGATGGTATTATCCACTCCCATACCTTTCATTACTGCCCATAATTTGGCATGCGACACACAGTCGAACGCAGATGAAAGATCCACAAAAATAAAATACAAGCGTTCCGACTTAATCCTTATATACTTGTGCTGTAGCAACATTAAATTTAAGCCTTGCTCAATTGTACCGATCCCTTTTTGGAAACCAAATTGCAAGTCGCTCACAACATCATTTTCTTCCGCCCAGCTTTGGAGTCTTGCCAACACTATTCGACCCAAGATTTTTATTGAGGAATCAAGAAGGGAGATAGGCCTATAACAGGCACAGCTGTTTCTATCCCCCTTCTTGTAAATGGGGACAATGACAGAGGTGAACCAAGAATCTTTTAAGCCCCTTGACAAAGCTGCGTTAAAAAGTTGTACCAATATAGGGGCCCAGATTTCAGAGTTGGCTTTAAAAAGGTCAGCCGGGATCCCATCGGGCCCAGCTGCCTTTCCTCCCTTAGTTGCTTTTAAGGCAAGCAATACCTCATCAAGTGTAACAATCAAATTTGGCCCTGTTTGTAAATCCAAACTAGTCTGGGGGCCACCTCCTTGAATGTCATCCTGAGCCATATAAAGATTTGAAAAATGATCCACCCAATTATCCTCATTTATTGCAATCTCAATTCGCGCAGTGTGGGTTTCATAGGGGAAAGGTGTGTTGATTGCTTTCCAAAAAGCAGCAGAATTTTTGGATTGTGAGGCCTCACAGAGTGAATCTAATGCCTCCTTATTTAGCACAATTTTCCTTTCTTTAAGAGCCTGGTTATATAGTGACCTACATGTTCTTATTTCGCCTAAGTCTCTGGGGCTTCTGTGAACTGCATGCTTTAAATTTTTCAGCGCCCTAGTACATTCATTATTAAACCAGCTCTTACATCCCTTACCACTACGCTTTGACTCCACCCTTAAACTGCTTTTTATATTTGCGGCAATGATACCAAAATGTTCAATAATTTGATACTACTCTCATCATTTCCCAGACAAATCAAAAAGCTAGTAGAGCACGCCTCCCAAAGTTTCTTAAAGAACATTGCGGGGACTATTTTGCTCCACTTAAGTGAATACCCGGTTTGTCTCCCAAGAACCACATCAACCGCTGCCTCAACAGGAGGCGCGGCCGTAGATGGGTCTGGGAACAAATCAACTACCTTAAGGCATTGCGGGAAATGGTCACTTATGGGCAATGGAATGTTTGTAGCCTCCACCGCTCTATGATTAAGGTTGCTGGAGGTGATAATAAAATCAATAGTTGACGTCAAGCCTCTACCAACAAAAGTTGGAATAAAGGGCGCGGGTTTTAGTGCTGTTTCATTAGCAAACTCTAAGTTGAACGTAAATAATATTTCGTTCAGCAAATCCCCCATTAGATTATGGTCAAAGTGGGTCAGATTCGTGTCTCTATCTATCATTAGACCACATAGTCCCTGACTACCTTTGGGACAGAGTGGACAGTTAAAATCTCCCCCCCATAAAATTACAAATTCTCTATTGTTTTTATCTACCTCTACCTGAACTTCCTCCTTGAGTTGCTTCATTGCAACCACGATTTCTTCCCTCGGAATATTATTATAGAAATTAATAATAATAAACTTGGCTCCCTTTAGGTCTCTTAAAACTATAAGCTAGAAGTAATTGGAATGTGGATAATGATGGACCTGTTTAATTTTGAGGTTGTTTGAAATAAACGTGATCAAACCTCCTTTAGCCCTTCCAAAATGTCCTCCAATTGCTGGGGTAAAAAAAGTCCTGTAGCCGTTTACATGGATTGGGTCCTGAGTCCATGTTTCTTGGAGGGCCACTATATCCTGACCGCTTATTATGAAATCCCATGCTGGGTTGCTGATTTTTTGTCTCAACCCGGCTACGTTCCAAAAGAGCAGTTGGCACAGATCACTCTTCGCCTGTATCGGACCATTCCCTATCTGCTCTATGGGCCCATTAGTGTCTTCTCCAGGAAGCTGCATCTGTTCCGGGAAAACATTGTCACGAGTTGTTAACCCGTCTGAGATGCTGGTCTTATTTAATATAGGAGATTCATGGAATGAGTTAATGGGGACCTCAGTAATGCTAGAAAGTACCCTTCCCCTAGTAGAGACTTGAAGAACTGGAGGTGGAAGCCGTTCCTCAACCACAGATTCCGTAAGGGTCTGAGCTCGCTGTCAATCTACACCATCCAAGCCCGACAAAATATGATAACGGTTTTGGATCGGTAGATTATACATAGGTGGCAGCGGTCCTCCATTATTCCATGGTCTCCCTTGGGTAACATTAGGTCCGAAGTAGGGTGGATAGTGATTGATTGTAGGTGGATTTTGATAAACCTGATAATCATTCCTACAATAAAAGTCCTCCGGGCTCTCAGTGTAAAAAGAAGGGCCTTGACCACTTACGTAACCAGGAGTAGCCTGCATGGGCTGTTTGCCCCCAGGCCTATCCCATGATCTTGCATTTTCAAACCCCCAGCGTTGACGGACAGGCTTCTTAAGAAGCTGCCTGTCCCTCCCCCAATTAGTAAGACTTTTTGGGGGTGCATAGGGATAAAAATAGGAAAGAAGATGCGTGGAGATGGAGCTGCTGCTACTAGCGTCGAACCAATCCCCAATATGCCTCACAGCCCTATGATCCTTAAAATTGATGATTATAACATCACCACTTTTGTCCTTGGGCCTAACCCCAACCCAATTGGCACGCCTTAGGCTTAAAATTTCGCCATTTATTGAAGCAGGCAACGGTCTATTATCACGGAGCCAGAAAACAACCTTATTCCGTAGCGCTCCGTGATCTTCCCGTTTACCTTCGAGGAGTTCTGGGACCCCTGCCATAACAATGACAAAAGGGGCAGATTCAGGGGTTAAGTCCACGACACGATTAGTTTTAGTTTTAATGGGGGCAATTGTCAAAGGATTACCTTTACTTAACTTGGTCATTGGCGGATCCTTACTACCATCTCGATTTTGGGTGTCCCCTTGTTTAGTTGGTTGTTCATTAATTACCGGCACCACCTGTTGGGGTATAGCCATCTTTGGGACTGGAGTGATTAACGTAATTGCAGGGCTACCTGCTCTTACACCCTTTTGTACGGAACTCTGTTTTTGCGGCAATACTGGCGTTTTTACTGTTGGTGTTATTGGTGCTAGTGACAAAGGGGGCCCTGTTAGAATAGATTTTACAGGAGGGTTGGCCTTGGATTTTACAGATGGATTTAATTTAGGTTTCCCTAGCCCCTTTGCCAGGTCAAGTAGGAGAAGGGAATTGTGTTCAACCTTCTTCTCTGTTTGATCTAATTGAGCACACAATGTAGTTATCTTATCTAGGAGTGGTTGCATCGCTCCCTTAATAAGTTCTGCAATTTTGGCCATCATGGCCACCTCCCCTTCTGGAGTTTGACCACCTTGTGTCAAGGGCACACAAACAGCCCCTTTTCTTATTTTATTTGCACGATTTCCCAGTGGCTCACCTCCCCTTTTTAGACTATTAGTTATAGTAGGGGAGGATGTTGGGGACATAAGAGATGGGTCAATAGGGAGTCTAGGGGAGCCCGATAGCCTAACAGTATCATTCCCAGTAAGTAGGTCCAATATAGGAGAACTGGTAGGTGTGCTGGACAAAGGGAGCTTATTAATCATGGTTGGGTCCCCTGAGGGTGACAAATCAATAAGTAGCAGAGAATCTCTAGGGCATTCAGGCACAATAACATCCCCTTTTTCTCCTGTTTTACCTGATCTAGGTTCAAAACATGCTGATATAGAACCAAACATTGCCCCCCCTCCTTGTTTAGCTATGTTGTTACTTTTCCTTTGCTTTCCCCTGCGCCTCACTCGGGCTTTCCTAAATATTCGTGGAGGAACCTTTGTTGCAGACTCCTGTATTTCGAAGGAGCCTTTAACTACCCCTTGGGTGTTAAAAACCTCATCATTCGCACCCGCATGAATTAGAGCAACTACCGTCGTAGCTTTGCGTATAGGGGCAGGGGGCTCCTTCAAAGGAGTATCTGCAACGGTGACTGGAAGCTCAGGAGAGTTTGTCGGAGGGAGCTCCAGCCCCAGGGACGCCCTTCTGTTGCTATTAATTTGTGCAACCTTTTTAATTAAAAAGTTGTCCATAGTAACAGGTTTGGGAGGCATAGTAAGTTCCTATAATGGTAGTTACTAATATAACATAAAGCAGAAGATTCGCACTCACATATATAAATGACTAGAGCAAAGATGGACTAGAGAGTGTGGCCCCGGCCCGGCTCCCTCGGTCCCCGGAGGGCCACAGAGGGCCCGCTCTTTGCCCGGTCTTAGCCCCGGCCTTGGTCCCGCGCGCGTCCCGCGTGCGCGTTGTTGCCACTGTTTATCTAAGGAGAGGTCAGGTGGAGGTGGCGGGAAGAGGACCAGCTGCGGCCAATCCACGCCGCTAGGCACGCTGGTCCTCGCAGTCCCGCCTCTGCCCTTAGTGGTCAGCTGAAGAATCCTACAGGCACGGTGGTGCACAAAGCACGTCGAAAAACTGGAGGCAGAGTCTGCAGAAGCCAAAGTCTTTGCCTGCGAGCGGCACCCGCGGAGCGGGGGCCGCGAGGCGTGGCGTAGTGGCCGGAGAAGTAGAGGAATCACAGGAGCTGCACTCCCAGCAGGTAGGGACCTCTCTCAGTAGAGTTCAGGGAAGCTGGGGGTGAAGCCTTTTTGTTCCTGGGACTTCTGAACAGGGAGCCAGCTCTTCTCAGGCCCTTGGAGATTCCTTCAAGCAAGGGGACACAGCACAAAGCAAAGTCCTTCCCCTCTCAATGGCAGCAAAGCAACTGCAGGTCAGTCCACAAGCACACAGCAGCAGGACAGTCTTCCTTCTTCAGTCTTCCAGCTTTGTACTTGGCAGAGGTTCCTTCTTGATTCCAGGATGAACTAATTTTCTGTAGTCTGGGTTCCTGTACTTATACCCCAAAACGTCTTTGTTCCCTTTGTGCCGGAGGGCTCTGAGCCCGGTCTGAACCAGTTCTGAGTGTTCCTTGAGCACTTTGTTTTCCTGGCCTCTCCTTTCCTTTCAGGGAGAGGGCAGGGCTGTCAGCCGCCCCGCAGGAGGTGGAGCCAGCATTGTGGAAGGCAGGCACAGCCCTATTCAGGCCCAGGTGCTACCCCCTCCCACCATTCTAGATGCAGATAGACCTATTCAGCCCAGGGCTGGCCCACCCAGCCTCTGGGAGCCAGCCAGCCCCTGTCACTCACAAACCAGACAGTCAATTCACAAACAGGCCAAGGCACACAGAAAAGTCAGACAAGACAACAGCAACTTTCTAAAAGTGCTGTTCTCAAACACAGGATTTCAAAACCACCTTTCCTAAAATATGTCTTATTAATTTATGAGTTCAGGGATACCAGACTTTTACGCCTATCTTGCTCCTATTGGAAGATATGCAGGTAACCACTGTAGCCAGCACTCCCCATGATAGCCTATGGGCAAGATAGCCTTACAATAGTAAAAAATGAAAATAGCTATCATTCACTACCAGAGCATGTCACCTGCATTAGTACATGCTCTACCTTTCACATACACTGCACCCTGCCCAAGGGGGTACCTTGGGCCTTCTATAGGGGTGACCAATGTGCACAGAAAGGGAAGGGTTAGGCCTGGTCAGTGGGGACACTGACCAGGAGGACATGGCAGTTCACAGACTGCACACAGGCACTGTGGTGGCAGGCCTGAGACACCATTTTAGGGCTACTCAGGTGGGTGGCACAATCAGTGCTGCAGGCCCACTAGTAGCATTTGGATCACCAGCCCTGGCACACTCAGTGCACTTTACTCGAGACTTCTTGGTGAGACAAATATGCTAATCATGGATAACCAATTACAATAGCAATTTACACAGGGAGCACTTGCACTGTGACACTGATCAGCAGTGGCAAAGTGCCCAAAGCATCTAAACCAGCAAAAACGAAATCCAGCACAGCGTAAAAAATACAGGAGGTAGGGCAAAACGACGGGGGAAACCACGCCAAAGATACCAGGTCTAACACACACCATGCCAAATCCTAAATTAGGAAAATATTGATTGAGTTTTTTTTTTGAACTGCGTGTAAAACCAATGGTTATTTAGGAAGCATATTTCAAAAACTGAGCTGCAAAATGAACATTTGGCCATATTTGAAAAAGTAAAACAATATTGTGGACTAACCCCTTCTACCTATAGGTTCAGGTGATTGTCAGGCTTGCCTACTGCACCTGCCAGTTGCGATATGGAGCTAGAATTAAAACATCTTATGGCTCTTTTTCCTCCTTGTCCATCCCTGGCATCTGGAGTGCTATTGCCCGAAAATGCTGGCAAGTTGGGTATGTAAAGCAAACACTGAAAAAGAGAAACAATTTAAAAGGGAAGCCGGGTGTGCATATGAGAATAGTAAGGCAATTTCCAGAACCAACACGTACCAGTAGGAGTGCAAGTACACCATTAACTTCATGAAAAAAGAAAATATCACGGAGGGAAGACTGAAAGATGTGTTTTCGTTTCGGAACTGGCCCTGGGTCCATTTCAAAGTGCTTGCACAAAAGATATGTGACCCAAGAGTGGAATAAATATGCAGTTTCAAACGTTGCATATTGAGGTTCTAAAACTGTGATTGTCTTGGTTCTTACAACCTGAAGGAGTGTAGGGAATTAGATTTTTTGCCCTGTGTTTTCATCAGTAACGAAGAAGAGCGTTGAGGAGGAAAATGTTTTTATTTAATTTCATCCACGCTCTTTAAGTTAGTTTAGATGACATGGGAACAACCATATGTTTTAAAATATGTAGAAACCATACATTGGCCACCCCCTCCCTCGAAATAAAAGTCATCTTGATCACGATGACGCGCTAAAACATGCAAAATATGCATGCGCACCAGCGCGCGTGCTTGTGCGCGTTCTGGCAAGCAGGTCGCCTCTTTGGGAGCACTTCCCAAAGCCGCTCCTAAATGTCTCTCCGTGCAGCACATGCGCACTGACTCAGCGAGACCTAAAAAAAGGAACGTGGTTCTCGTGGAGGTGCACCAGGGTGTTTCTTGGCTTAAGGTGCACACACAGGGGCAGCACATTTTAAGTGTCTCCTACTGAGTGAAACAAGTGCGTAAACCTTACGCAAAGGTGGCTTTGCGCCAATGAACCGCCTTTGAGCTGCCCTAAAGTATGTTTACAGTATATCGGAGTTCCGTTTAATAATGTCAGCCCTTTAAGAGAGACTGTCTTTCACTGCCCTTTCAGCTGGTCAACGCGGTCGTTACATCCAATACAAGAGAACATAAGCAAGGGTACCCACAAAGTAATGTTACGGTGTAATTGATCCGGGGTACATAATTTCTGCTACAGATCTATTGTAATGCACATATATCTCGACCCTGCGTGCGCTTCTAAACTCCCCTAGTGTGGCATGTACACTTCTCACAGTACACATTTGTCGTGTGCTGTTGTACACCTAGGTTCTCCAGCTCTGAGATATCTACAGACAAACATCCCATAACTGAGACAATCAAAGAGGTTTCATAAAGCACCTGCGCACTGATCCTCTGTACAAACTGATAGCCAGCCACTGGAATATCCAGGAGTTCACTCAATTAACCTCTGTACTGACCGACCAGTGACCACACGCCATGGATTCCTGGACTGAACCATCCAAAAGAGCCCTCAAAATCTACCTGTGTACACCGCGGTCTTTCCGTACCGAGACATCTACTGTGCTCTCTCAATGCACATCAGCCTCACCTACAGTGTAAAGATATGTGCCGTACCCAAGCTGCTCTATTCACAAGAATGTAAGGACTGAAACATACACACGGTCACACAACAAAGCTGTACACTTTGGTAATCCAGTATTGAGATATCCACCGAGGTCACAACATACTCCCCTTTTCTCTCCTCACGTCCACATTCTAAGGTGTGTATAGTTTTCACAGAAGGGACCTCTTCGCTGATTGGCCCTTCCACTCTCATCTGTTATTGAGGCGTTCGCAGGGCTCTTCCATTATACCTCTAGGTTGCTATTGTTAGTGTGCTTTTAATACATTTTTGAATTATCCACACAATTCCCCAAATTCAACTCCATCAAAACCTGTAGCCTACCCTTGTATCTCAGTTCAAAGCCACTCACTCCTACCATAAAACGCATTGACTGAACTGTGTTTTAATTGAAAGCTGAAGAAACAGTTGAATGCTCAGGAGATTGGCACGCTTGCTTTCAGAGACTCATGTGTACCCTGCAGATAATAGGTTTAAATCTGAGACCATGCTGCCTTTCATCCTTCTGAGGTAAATAAAATGAGTAAACTTCGGTCTGATAAGTAAAGGTAATGCCTTTTATTACCACTCGCTGACGTAGGGTTGTGGTAACAAGCAGCTTCAGGGTGATTGCTATGTACGTGTCATTTAAATCTTATAATAATATACCCCTGTCAAAAGAAACAACATTGGCATTTTATGTATAATCACCCAGTAAAAGCGAAAGGCATTTTTTGTGATGCATCTTTAATTTATGTATTTCAGCAAATGCATTATAAAATGTTACTGAGCGAAGTCAGGGCTTAGGGGTATGATCCTGGGTAAAGAGGAACTTCTGAGCCTATGATAGGCTCTGACCTGCACTTCTGTTGCATCTACAAGCCCTTTCGCTCCAGTGTGGGACACTTACTTTGCATGCAGAAAATAAATCTTTACAAAGATGTCTCAAAGGTATATGATAGGACTCAACAGTTTGATAAGTTATGCCATCCATGACATATGTCAAGGTTAGCTCATACAACTTCTCTTGCAGAGGCGTGTGTGAGAAAATACAGCAGGCATCTTCCTGGTGAAAGGACAGCTTTCTTCCTACCATGGAATGGTTAGATAAACATGTAAGCTTGGATGCTAGTTTCTGGTCCAGGGAGGACCTGGGTTGGCAGTTTGGGCTGGACGGTTCCCATGAGGAACTGGGTCAAGACTGATTTGCATATGGTTGGGTCCAAACTGTGGTGGCATGGGGAGCAAAATAATGTTGGATTAAACCCAGATCCTTGTGACTGCTGGTGAATGTTTGCATTATTCAGCATTCCGTCCATCATTTGTTCCTTTAGCATAAGCAACATTTACTTGTATTTCCTATGCTCGCATGAACCTTCTTTCAAAACCTGGACTTAAATTTAATTTAAAGTAAAGTATCAGGATGCCAGGACAGGCATTAAAAAACAGTGGTTGTCCAGGGAAATCAAGGACATTTGGTCACTTTACTGGTCAGCCTACCCTAGAAGTAACTGAAATTCGCTGAATTAAGGGAAGTCGACACATATATGAATATGGAAACAGACAGGCTTTGATAGATTTACCAAAGTGAAAATGTCAAGACCTGCACCTTTGCTCAAAGAGAGTGTCTTCTACAAGTTTATAGCATAGATACTGAAATGTGGAAGCACAGATGTTACTGACAACAGAGACCTAAATACAATGGGATGTAAAACGTCCCCTTGAAATTACTGGCTACATTTCTTCAAAATTAAGAGGAATCCTAATTATAAAGTCCCTGATTCACAAAGGTTTGATTGTGAGTGTGATTTACTCTAGTAGTACTCAGAGATTACTGTTGAGTTACAGAGTGAACTGGGAGAACAGAAGCATTACTCTTGCCACATAGCTGAATTACAGGTGTCAGTCTGCCATTGAAGACATCAGGGCCCTGCTGGACAACGGCAAAACCGTGGCCCTCATCCTCGTGGACCTATCAGCCGCCTTCAACTATGTCTGTCATCGCACCCTAAGCACACACCTCCACAACGCAGGGATCCGAGACAAGGCTCTGAAATGGACCACCTCCTTCCTCTATGGGAGAACCCAGAGCGTCAGCCTCCCCCCTTTCTGTTCTGTAGCCTCCGAGATCATCTGCCGCATACCGCAAGGAACATACCTCAGCCCGACCCTATTCAACGTCTACATGGCACCGCTCGCCCACGTTGCCCGACTGCACGACCTCAACATCATCTCTTACGCCGATGACACCCAGCTGATCCTCTCCCTCTCCAAGGACCCCCTCATCGCCAAAACCAACCTCCACGAAGGAAAGGAATGAAGGCCGTCGCCGAGTGGATGAAGAACAGCCGTCTGAAGCTGAACTCGGACAAGACGGAGGTCCTCATCCTCAGCTCCACCCCCTCAGCATGGGACGACTCCTGGTGGCCGACCGCACTGGGAGCAGCACCGACACCCACCGATCACGCACGCAACCTGGAGTTCATCCTCGACTCAACACTCTCCATGACAAAGCAAGTCAACGCCGTCTCATCCTCCTGCTTCAACACCATCCGCATGCTCCACAAGATCTACAGGTGGATCCCCACCAAAACAAGAAGAACAGTCACCCAGGCCCTCGTCAGCAGCTGGCTGGACTACGGAAACGCCCTCTACACAGGAGCCTTGTCCAAACTCCTGAAACGACTTCAATGTATACAGAACGCCTTTGCACGCCTGATCCTCGACATCCCTCGCCACAGCCACATCACATCCCAACTAAGAGACATTCAATGGCTCCCCCGTCAACAAGAGGGTCACCTTCAAGCTCCTCACCCACACACACAAGGCACTCCACCACACCGGACCGGCAAACCTCAACAGACGACTCACCCCCTACACCCCGAACCGCCAGCTCCCACCGCGCCCCACATCCGAAGAGCAACCATTGGCGTTCTCTCACCTCGCCGCCAAGACCTGGAACACTCCCCCCCCATCCTCCTACGGAAGACCCAGGACCTACTAACATTCAGGAGGCTACTCTAGACCTGGCTATTCCAGCAGCAGCAGCACACCCCCCGTGCCTTGAGACCCTCATGGGTGAGTAGTGTGCTTTACAAATGTTCTAATTGATTGATTGATAGTACAAGAGTAAGTGACACTTACAGACATCAAGACCATAATATCCATAGCATGAATATGTTTTTATCTTGTCTAAGTACATGTAATGCTCACCATAGAATGGAGTAAAAAGAAGCCACAAAGCCCTAGCAAAATGTGAAGGTCCCTGTTTGTTATCTGAAAATAGGCTAACTTGAGTGGCTAAATAGTGTCTTGGGATGCAACAGATTTCAAAGTATAGCCTGATGACCTCACATTCAATTCCCAATGAGACAGCTAACGCTGTTCATTGTCTACTACAGAAATGTGGCAGTGGCCTGTAATTCATAAGTTCTAACTGAATTGATACAGTATTTTAAAGTACTACCGACTCAACTTGAAGCTCAAACTGGACCGCTACATATAGAGCAGCCACTAAGATGAACTTTTCTTCCATAAAGTCATTTATGCTTTGACTATAACAGCTGGACAACTTTCTGCATGGCAGTGGAATACTATGCATTTAGTACCAAATGTGTTGCATTTCCTAAACATTCGAGAAGTATTCAGTTAGCATTTCCATCTGTTGTATTAAAAGCTTTTTTGTTTAAGCAGAATGCATCATGTGTACATTTTGCTTCATGTATGCTTCATCTGGGGACACTTGATTTATAGGCTGGTGTATATATTTGTTTATGTCTGTGAAATCTTGTAAAATTCACAACTTTGGGGTTTATTCAAATTTTGTGAAGTTTGGGGAGATTTTACAGGTGGGAAAATTCTCATAATTTTTGCCTGCAGGAGACAGACTCAAGTAAATAAATCTCTTGCAGGTGACATTTTCTTCTCTAACCAGTCTCTTGCTGGTATCTCACATACCCATTAAAACAGGAGGTGTGCTTTTGTATTCACTTTTCACAAAAAAAGATAAAAGCGGATGAATTTTGTGAACTTATAAAATTGACGACAGAATTTAACAATACAAACTGCATAACTCTTGCAAAGTGGAGTTCCGGGAAAATCCCACCAGCGCCACATGGCAAAAGTTTGTTCCTGCGAGGCTGCAGAAATGCGAGCTATCGAACAAGAGCGCGAAATGTCTTCAAGTTTCTAGCAAGGGTATTCGTGGGAGGGCTGCTTCTATATTTGCTTCTTATATACTCACAAATTATGCTGACTTCATACATATCATCTCAAAAACAATAACAAGTAATGGAATAATACGAGTTAATGATATATTTCCAAGTAAACACCACACCACCTGCATATTTGAACTTGTGTCCTCCTTTCCTCTCGTTTCCCCTTGATCCTATTGAAGCTTTGATGAAACATTGTCCTTTATCCTCTCCTTCCTGAGTGTGTGTTTGCTCTTCTGTTCTCAGGTTTTCTTATCTTTCTTTCTGTACTATTGACTAAAACTACCTTTGACCACATATTTTCTGAACAATGTCTATGCTAATAGTGGGGCTGGAGTACATACTTGTGCGCTGTGATCCTGAATTCGTCAAACGTTTGTTAGTCATGTTTTCCTATTTAACTAAACTTGCTGATCTTGTATTTTGCTCTCCTCTGAACCCTCACCTTTACTCTTTGTCTTGTGTAACCTGGGTCTGTATTTTTAATTTTATTACATAGCGTTTTACAGTGCTTTCTATTAACAGCAGTGGTGTTTTTTGTGTGAACTACTTCTTTTAACTCCTGGTTCTTACTGAAAGTCAGCTGATATGTGTTCCTCTTGGCATCTGTTACCCGTGCTGGGGATTTCGCTATGAACATCCCCCCACCTTAGCGCTAACTCTTTTACAGCATTCTATTATTAATTGAAAAGCACAATACACGCAAGATCACAATGAGGGGCAACAAGGCCTTAAACAGTACTGACAACTTGGATGGTTGCCAATCAAACCAACCCTTAAACGATTCATCTGGGGCACCTTCTTCATTCACCATTGTCCATTGTAGATCATGTAGCTTGTATCGTCTTGGTCAAAGTTCTATTGTCCTCATCATTTGCACAAGTGCCTCCCTCCATGGCCGTTTAGTAAGGTCTAGCACATATCAGTGCTACATGATAATTATTTTCATTGTTCACAACTATTCCTTAATGGCATTGAACCTTTTTCAGGTATCCTTGATCTTTGTTAGTTCCCATTTATTTGGAGCCATCAAGCTGTTGCTGTTTGCGGATTTAGGTGTAAGGATGGTACCAGATCGTTTGAGGTACCAATGACAGGCATATTAAACCTGCTGCCATACGTATGGATTAAATAAACCCCAAGGACATAAGGGTTACACATGTTCTATTACAAGGAGGGGGAGTATTATCTCTGTAGCTAATCTACATACTAATTAAGTGGTATTATTCTTGGAAATTAATTTTATATTCGACATACAGGAGCCCTGACAACGTTCAAGTGGGATACTTTGAACAAAATGCTGTGGCTGGATGTTTTATATATATATATATGGATCTTAAATAAGGAATTAATGTTGAACATGAAAGAAGAGCAAAAATGAAATAAAAAGGAATACTCAACACAAACTGTTGAATAATCATTTGGATAAGGACCTTTCCGGTGCACCATCCCACTTCAAGTATAATTATTATTCTGCTGAGCACCTGTACCAAACAACGGCAGGTTCAGGAATTGTTGTGCATAGGATCTTTTGAATTGAGGAAACAAGAAGTGAGGTGCAGTATCTATATTCCGCTGTTGCGGTTATAAAGTTTTTGGTTTTTGAACAAGCTGTTGCCTTTGCCTGGACAACTGACAACACATTTCCAAAGAATAGTAGAGCATTGTTGAATGGTCTGAATTCTTGTGGTACTTCCTTCCAAGAGGTGGTCTCATAGTACTCGCAGATGTTTTCCATCGGTGATGATGAAGAAGAGTGAATATAGGGCTCATGGGGTTGTCATGTAGTTTTGTGATGTTCACTTCTTGAATGACTGGAGTGGGTGTTTGCCAGGCAACTAGGCAGCAGAGCCCTGTCCAGTTTGGATGTAGTTGGACATGTAGTAGCTCTCCGCATTTTCCAAAAGAAATTCATGAGACTGGAGATGTTCCCCCTTCTTGTCAGCATTCTCTATTGCAGCATATATGTGGTGTTTTGTCCCTCCATTGATGATACAATTCCTTCTAATACATAAAGAATCATATATTAATTTTGTTAGAAATTAGGTCTATAGTTGGCAGTCCGAGAGGGAACCTTCACCCTATTCAGGATCAGTAGTTTACACACCTAAGATAACACCTGCTCACCACCTTGGTCACTTGGCACAGAACAGTCAGGCTTATCACAGAGGCAATGTGTAAAGTATTTGTACACACACAAACCCAAACACACAGTAACAGTGAAAACCCTCCAAAAGGTTCCACACCGACTTTAGAAAAATTGCCAATTTGTATCTGAATAAAAGAAGACCAAAACAACAAAAATCAAATATACAAAAGTCAAGATATGAATTTTCAAAGATTAAATAAAGTTCTTAAAAATCAATGGTTGCACTTGATTAGGACAAAGAACCTTAAATGTGTAAAAAAATCAAAGACGATGTGAGGTGCAAGAGAGGTGAGGCGCCGAAAAAAGTTGGCCATGCGTCGGTTCCTTACTGCTGCAGGGGAGATGAGGCGTCTGTTCCTTACTGGTAGGCTGGGGAGGTGATGTGTCAGTTCTTTACTGTCGTAGGGGAGGCGATGCTCCGTTTTCAGACATGTGGCATTGGTTTCTTATTGCAGTGCGGTGCTGATGGAAAAAATGATGCTCGGAGAAGATGATGCATCGATGATGCGGCAAAAGTCAAGTCGTGCTGCGTCCATTCAACAGCTTTGAATCAAGTACTGCGACCGAGTCGGTGCGATGCGTCACAGGCTTTGGTGATGCAGGGGTCATCACTCATAGAGCAACAGTTCTTCAGAGACGCTGTGACAAAAAGCTGGGACCTGTATTGTAAGTCACAGTCATTGCATCCAGCGGGAACCATGTTTTGATGATTCTGTGACGATTCAGACCGACGCTTAGAGTCAATGTGTGAATTTTCTTCTTGAAATCACCAGAACACATTTCCAAGAGCCTAGGAGCAGGATTTGGGACCACCTAGCAAGACACGGCTTTCAGCAAGAGAGCCCAAGTGCTGGTAGGCGAGGTCTTTGATGTCATTGAGGCTTCTCAACAGGAGGCAAGCTCAACTCAAACCCTTGGAAAACCTTGGAAGCAGGATGTAGAAAAGCAATGTCCAGTCATTTTATTCCCAGGACAGAAGCAGTAGCAACAGATGAGCCCTGCAAAGCAAACAGCAAAGCAGCAGTCTCTCCTGACAGCAATCCTTCTCTTTTTTTCTGGCAGAATGTCCTGAACCCAGAAGTGTTCTGAGTATAGGGTGTCACAGATCCATTACTTTTAAGCATTTCAGCCTTTGAAGTAGGCAAACTTCGAAGGAAAGTCCTTGTAGTGCAGAAGACTCTTCCTTTCCCTGCACCAGCTTCAGACATACTATGGGGGATAGAGACAGCTTTGTGTGAGGACAGGCACAGCCCTATTCAAGTGTCAATGTCAGCTACTCCCACCACTTTAGCTGAGGAAATCCCATAAGCCTGGTGATGGGACATCAGGATATGCAGGGCATATCTCAACTCCCTTTCTGTGAAGTGTGTTCTAGTGAAGTTTTCTAGTGTGAGTGCACAAACAGCCACATTTTCATCCTGGCTCTGACATGTATTTAGAGGCAGGCAGAGGCACAGAATGGTTAAAGTAAGAAAATGCAAATTTTCTAAAAGTGGCATTTCAGACCTGCAACAATCTCACTAAAATATGTATTTTCAAATTATGAGTCTAAAGGCAATAAACTCCAATTTTATATCAGCTCCAAATTGGCATGTACACTTGTAAGGTGTTACAAGGCAGCTTCAATGCTAATCTATGGGAGAGATAGGCCTTCTGTGGTTAAAAAACAAATTAGCAGTATTTCACTACTAGGACATGGAAAACTCAACACTACATGTCCTACCTTTCAAAAACACAGCACCCTGCCCATAGGATTTCTTTGGGCCTACCTTAGGGGTGCTTTATATGTAATACATGTAATAACGTGAAAAAACTGTTCACTTTTATTCCGGTTGAAGCCAGGAGAATAATAATATCCGCTTTAGTTATGGCCATAGTGGACTATTGTAATAGATTACAATAGGTGGGGATGTGATATTGAACCGGGCTGGGTGCATGAGGTCCAGTCCTTGTTTTCACGTTGTCACGCCTTACGCGCGAATCTGGTGAGGAGAGAGGCTGCTGCTGTGGTGGCTCTCGAAGCCTGTGACCCGCGCTTGCGACCCCGAGGATCTGCCACTGGCAACTGGCACCGCCACCTACGGCTAGCAAGGACAGCAAGAAGAATGGCTGGCACTGGCTCTGTGACCTCCACCGTGGCCTTTCTGCACTCTTACAGCTTCCCCGCCCGCCTCTCCATGGCTGCTCCTGCTTCATTCATGGTGTTAGGAGCAGCAGTCATGGAAGTTAGGTAGCCAGACTGCGGGTGGCTGCGGCTGTGATGCCACTGTTTGCTGTTCCTGGGTAGCCAGAAAGTGGGAGACCCAAGAGCCGGAATCTGTGAGCAGGTAGCCCACTCAACCCCCTGGTCTTCCCTCAACTGAACCATTACCTGTGCAGGAGGCAGTGCACGGTGCTGCCTGCTGCGGTACCTGTTGGTTGTTGGTAGGAGCTGCGGGGACCTATGCAGTACGGGGGCCCGTGGAGTGCTGCCCCTTGGCACAGTGGGAGCCGCGGGGTTCCCGGGGGGAGTCGCGGATTGCTTTGCCACCTGCTGTGCTGCCTGATTGTTTGGTAGGAGGAAGAGGAGCAGCCACATGCCGCCACCGTCGCCTGCTGCCTGCCGCACTTGCTTGCTGCCTGTCCTGCCCGCTGCCTGTCGTCAGCAACTCGGTGCTTCTCCTCCTGGAGCGGACTTCTGGAGCGGAGGTGAGAGCCATAGGTGGCCTCGGGGCTGCTGTGTACCACCACGAGCTGCAGGGTAGCTGTGTATTAGGCTGATCATCACTGCGGCGACTGCGATGGCCTTCTGCGTAGTCTGAGTCTTTCTAGAGGTTCCCTCTTAGGACGGCAAGCAAAATCTGCACTTTATCTCTGTAACCTTTGCAGGTACCGCACCCAAAACATCATACTGACTATAAACTTGTTAGATTCTGATACTCCTACCTCCGCAATGCTGCAGATTCAGCCAGTTAAGCGAGGGATTACGCTGAGTCCGGCTGCTTGCGACCCTCAGCTCCCGTGCATCTCGTCGACGGTGGCCCTGGTTGGGGCAGTAGTAGTGAGGGAATTGGCGTAGTGGCAGTCGCTGCTAGTTGTTGAGGCTCTTTCTGATCCTACATCTCATTGCCGAAGGAAGCAAATTGCCTCGCCGGCGCCCCGTGTGCAGCAGAGATTCAGGGAGGCTGCAGGAAGGTACGCCAGAGGGGTGATTTTTTTTGCCCCCCCCCGGGTGTGAGGTGACTTGTTGATTTGCTGAAGTCTTACTTTCAAGGGATCAGCTACCCCCAGAAGAGGGTATAGACTACCGGGGTAAAACACAGTTTTTGGCAGTTGGGCCTCAACCGCAGGATGACTGAAAAAAAAAGAGCTTTGCAATGCCAAGGAAATGTTCTTGTAAAATCAAACCCCTTGACTCAAATCTCACCCAGAAACTTAAGGAGTTCAAGGAACACAGTCCCTGACCCGAAGCCATTTCTAAAGTCACCAAAAGCAGGACTTATCACTCAATTTTTTGACGAACATAATCTCAGTGACAGTAATCCCCCTTCCTGCTTGACTTACCAGTAAGGACTAAATCCAGCAAAGTCACAAACTCCCTCTTGGAGAGATTTTATAGCACTCAGCCCTCTGTGATATCAGGTGAAATAATTCAAACTGGGAGACGGCGGAGCCAATCCTGCACTTGGCCGGGAAATGAATACAATCAAGCAACTGATCTATCCGACTTACCTGGGACCACCTCTGCTCCAATTCTCGGAAAACATGTGCAGGTTGTCCCAGTTCAAATACACTCCCACCAGCAAGCAACTTTGCAGTCCCCCATTTTGATGCCTTCCTTAGAGCCATCAGAACTTGGCTAAACTAAGAACGAAACACCAGCACAACAAGGAAATTGCGGTTTCCTATCACCAATATGTTTACAGAATTTGGAAACAAAGATACAAAGAACCTTGGAGCTTACCCCCAAACTCCTCAGACTGACCATCGATACTCGGCTCTCTTCTTCACCAACCCAGAGCCTTCAAAGCCAAAGTTTACATAGTAGCAGCTTCATAAATGACCCTGATCTAACCTCAACTGGCGAAACGAATGAATCAACGGCAAGGGCACTACTTTGGCAGTCCAACAAAATGGAGCTGCAAATTGATTTGCTTTCAACAATTGCACAAAGCTTGGTGGAGCTAAACAACAAAGTGGACTTCTTATAAAATAAGCTCAGTGACACGCAGGACACCCAACACTGTACTTGCACGTGCGCTAAACTCATCGATAAATGGGCAACACTCCCTAAAATTCTAAAAGCCTTTTTAGCCGCACTGAAGGAACAAACAGAAGGAACCACTTGCCAATCAAACAACAGTGGCATGGCATCCACAACAGACAGTGAAGAGCATTAAGACAATTTGGCTACAATTTCCCAGAGTAATTCAATAATAAAACCTGACAACCAAGTTTTACCCACATCCACCAAAGGTCACACCAGTTCACTAGGCCTCAACTCGAGCCCTAGATCTACACACCTAGCCAAAGTGCTTGAGAGCAACGATTCCATCCAGGGAAGAATGGACGTTCCTCTCTCAAGGAAGGCCTAAAAAAGCTAAGGAAATTAGAGAAAAAAACAAAGGCTATTAAAAAGGTTGTCTGCTCCATGGCAACCTGTAATCAAATACCACAAGTCGACAGTGGAAAAATCCGGAATTTTCCAATCTTCACTATAAAACACGCTTTGAGTGATGAAATATCTACAGTATCAATTCCAGCAGAAGCAAAACAAGTGACTGAAAGACCATTACAGTCAATTCCCTGAACAGAGGACTCACTTAATTCACTTGGTCCGGCAATAAATACTCAATCAGTTCCCTCACCAAACATCAACATCAAGAAGTCGGAGCACAAAGATCAACTAGGTCTGCCTAATGAACAAGGATCCGATTTTGGTATCTGTGCCCCACAGGGCCCTTTTCCATTGGTTCCTTTGAGGACCGGTCCACCAACACAAAATCCTAGGACCAGCACAGAGACTATTCAGAGCGATATAGGCCCAAGCATCAACCAAAATATTTTATACACTGGTCCAAACATCGATCATAAAGTAGAGAAAACCAGTAATCCAAGAAAAGTCTGCAAAAAAACCCATTAGGTAATCCACACGCCTAGATATTTCATCAAAGGCCAACATGACATCTTAAATAGGGGCAATATACTTCGTCTATTTAAACACATTCCGACGTTGTCAGGAACACACTCGGATGAATTAGTCTGGGTTAAGTTCCTTTGTCTAAAAACCACACTGCCCCTGCGCTATACAATATCGATATTTGAGTATTTAGTATAACCAATGTCAATTCTATGAGTGGAAAGAGCAATAGAACAACACCCAATTCATTTAGAGTCTAAACAATTGGCGAACAGGCTTGACAAAATAGAGGTGTAGATAAGATCCGTTGTTGGTGTGAGAATTCTGTTTATTGTTCCTATATGTAGGCCAACACGTGTTTCATCGCAGGGAAACAGACTGCGAATCTTCAGGGCTGAATAGAAACATAGAAAATATATTTGCGATCATGTTTATAATGCAAGTGTATGCACAGGTGACTAGGTAGTGTCACCCAAAGTGAAAGAAAACAAGCCATTGTGTGACTTTGTGTGACTTCGTGGCAATGTGGATAACAATCATTACTTTGGTGAAATGAGTGAATCTCAATAGTATCTAATCTCCTCAGTATAAACTGTAGACAAAAGAAACTTGGCCGCAGAAAAATATGGTGCTAAAGTGAAAAAATGTGAAAACGTGAGGTGTGTTAAAGGAAGAATTCGAAATCCCAAGTGACTGTTGCAGTGTGTTAACACATTTCTGAAAACTCCTATGTAAACTTTTTCGGTAAGCTTATGTACGGTCTGTTTAAATTTCTAATACATATTTACAATATTTCCATTGCAATTTGTTAATTTTCTAAGGTGTGTGAGTGGAAGAAAGTTGAGCTATACTATATGTTCCCTATTATCGTTATGGCTCTTTTTTGGACTCTAAACTTCAGGACTGGATTTATTTCTTTTAGGAGTTTCCGATATGGTGCAAAGTAACAAGCTGTAAAACGGCTATTATATATGTCTACATTTAAGTAGTCTCGGATTAGACAATAGGTAAAACAAAATTGAGAGTGAGGTGAAGAAATTAATCTATACTATACACAAGAGAGACCCATACTTTATAGTTACTCTTAAACATAACACAGCGTCGGTCTGAGACACACATGCTCTGAGGATACAAAAGTATGCAGCAAAGAGGACGAAAAACTCACCCTAATGGGTGAGGGGCACAAGCCACCTCGGTCTGTTGCGTGTTAAGAGGTCCTGTGTTTGGAGTTTCAGATTATACGTGACAGCAAACTCCAAGAGACCTGATGCGTCTATGAAAAGTGTAATCAAGTATTTCTTAAAAATAAAAATAAACGTGACATGTTGGACTATTTGTATCATAGTCTACACATAGAAAATGAAAACTTACAGCACTAGATAGACCTACCTCAATAGTTTTGTCAAAATATATTAACCGGGAGGAGAGGGTAAACAGGTTACATCCCAAAGGTGACGCTGTTTTTAACGAGACAAGGCGGGTACACCTATATCAATGGATCATGGGGAGACAAACAAAACGGAGTGTTTGGACATACTCAAGTATAATGACTCCGAACAGCATCTACTGTTAGTCCACAACCCAACGCGGAGGGGAAAGGTCGCTTACCTCCTCGTAGGAATTCTCCCTCTTGTATTTCCCGGCGCCGTTTTCCTAAGACGGTCATGTGACAGGAAGCGAGGCCCGAATATATACCGGCAACTCACTTCCTGGGCAGGCGACGACTAGAACGTGAACTGAGTTTAGTACCAATCTTCTATTGGCCAAATAAAGAAGAAATACTACAAGTGAACACTTGTATAACGAGTGTGGGTAGGCTATCCTGTGATGATAAGTTCTGTTCTTGTTTCACAATTTTTTAGCTAGAACCCATGTCAAGATGGGGAAGTATTTAAATAGTAAACTATATTAATGGGCTTATTTAATTGAAATTATACGGCACTGTTTTAGGTGGAGTTCATGTGTATCTTCGAGCATTTATCAAATGGAGCTCATAAGTGCTGTGTATGTTTAAGTAGAAAACATACATGTATATTACTATCCTTTACATGTTATATAACCGGATAACATCAAAAAAACTTTGGTCTTTAATTATAGTGAAAATGTATGACTCCTACTCTTAGGATTTAAGTCTCATGCTGTTTATATTTATATGTCATGGTAATTATTAGCATTAATCAGTAGGTGTATTGTTTCGTTATAAACACAACTGAATATACAATCTATACATATACAATTCGAGACGTAGTGTAAGGAGAAAAATTACAATATTTTGATACTTTTCGCTAAATTAAAGATTCTTCTATCATTGTAGTTGAACAATTAAAACTAGGCAACAAATGCAAAATTGGGCTAAAAGGAAACACAACGAACGAAGGATCTAGATCACAAGGATTAAGAGGGTTCTTAGTTTCCTAGAAAGAATTGCATCTCTGGGTCATAATTCAATCCGTGTTCTGTGGTATATAAATAAATAATACCGGATCTAGGTTTTACTAGGCATAGCAATAACAGATAGCTCAATAAATAAGAGTCAAGATTCGAGGTAGTAGGAGTTTGCAGGTTTATTACAGCATAAAGGACAGGAACAGGACAACCTGCATAGGAATAGGATAGCAGGGCCCAGCAGCTGCTGGGGCTGGATCTGGGATGAGCGCGCTCACATTTAATAACAATACACGATCATATATACTAAAAAAAGTTGCATTACAATACATACGATAGGCGGAGCAGTGGGTGTGGTCAATAGCAGTCGCGAAAGATAAGGGGGAAAGTGGGTGTAACAGAGGCGTATACATAGACATGTGATGCAAACGTAACAGAATATGTCATGAATGGGGCGGAAACCATGGAGGGGGCTACCTGAGGAGCCGGGACCTCTAACCTGATGGTGCGCGCAAACTGGCAATGACGTATTACTAGGAGAAGCTGGGGGCTTCGAACTCTGTGCTAGGAGCAGAGACTGAAGTCTGGAGAGTCAGGGCGACATGTACCTAAGCAGTATCTAGTATCTGATGTTTAGAGAACATGTTGATATGAACTAAGAGTCAGGAGGGGAGAGGCTAACGGACTCTAAGACTGGAGCATGCATTATTCTACATGTAGTGCGTGATGAAGAATATTAAATGACCATTAAATGCAGTATTTCTCTTACATGGAGACGTAAAGGCTAGACAATGACGGAAACTATTGATGCGATTCAGTAGCTTTAGGAATGCAGAGAAGGAGGACTGAACTGATAACTGGAATCATAACATACTCTTGGCAGACTCAGAGGCAGAGCCAGGCTGAGCCGGGCACTGCGAGGCAGGAAGTAAGTGAAGGGTCGAGGATACAGGTGGGGGCTGTATCGCTCCTCAGCGAGGCTTCAGGAGACAGGAGACAGGAGCTGAATCTGGTGTCCAGGCCCTTCTGAGGCCTAGAAACGGGGACTTTACAATGGAATAACGTGCACACTGAGAAACGTGGCAACGTAACTTTACATAGGCCTGATATTCGTAGTATTCACGAGAACTGGAAACTGACATACTAGAGGTGGACACAACTGTAATTGCGTCATTAATCGAACATAGGGAATGCATATGCATATTTAATCATGCACACATAACATATGATGGAGGACGCGTAGGGACACAGAACATGGCAAAATTTACTTTTCCACATTCCCTCCTTGTCACTACGTTTCCATCAGGAAACATCAATATTCATGATACCATCTATCATTTCATACAGTATCATTTGCTCGTCTCGAATTATCCTGGAACGGGATCTAGAACGAGGCTTGGGACTAGGAATACATGATGTAGCACAAATGCCGCAAATCGCAGGGCCACATTGTATACAGAGGCAGCAACTGAATATGATCGCTACTGCAATACCTAGAAAGGACAAGACTTTCCATCCCCAGGCGGAAATTATATTCCAGAACCAACCGGACCATGTCCAGGTGCCTGGATCTTGGTGTAACAGATGGGCAATTTTATGGAGTCTAGTTATAGCTGAATAAACAGACGGCGCGTTATTTGGAATGAAAATGCAGCAACTAGATCCGATGACTCTACAGGCCCCGCCCCTATCGGCCAGTATGACGTCAAGGACGAGACGATTCTGTAAAACGACAAATCTCATAGCAGATTGCTCTTCGGTTAAGTTACCTAGAGCAGAGGCAGTCTCATTGACTACAGCTTCAAGGGTTCTGGTTAACCTACGGATTAGCTTACTATTCTGGATAGGTCCTATAAAGAAAAAGAAACCTCTATTGAAATCTGTATACTGTTCTAGAGCAGTTTCAGTATAATCGACAATGGGGGACTCCCTTCTATGTCTAATGTGTACTAGATGTGTGTTTCTATGATAATCAGATGGGGCTAGGAAAACTGGTGGCAGTAGGAAGGCAATGTAACAGGTTCCCTCCCAATCGAGGGGCAGACGAATATATGCAGTTTGACCACAAATAAAATAAGAATGGCGTGAAGCTTTGAAAATAGATTTCCCACTGTCACTATACTTGACAATAGTAGTACAATCGCTATGTCCTACATGTACGGAACCATTATTTCTAACACATAATTCGCCTTTGACTGGTAGTACTGAAATAGCAGGTAGGTCTGGAGTAGTATCAGACTGAACATTCAGGACCATGAAATTCGAAGAATAATTACCTAAATTATACACTTCATTTTCTAGATCTAACCCGGTTCTGTGGGGGAGACCTTGCTTGTCTGGAAAACACGTACTGTTAAGAAAAGACATATCTGTTGAGGATGACGTTAACGTGGACCATGCTCCACACGAACCATTATGTGAAAATGGATAAGGAAAGAGTGGCAGAACTCCCTTCGGTGTCTGGAAAGGGGGGAGTCGACCACACACCCAACAATTTGTGGCATTGCTGGTCTGGTGTGAATAATGTAACATGCGGATGAAAGAATTATTTCGCATAGCGAGGCGGTAAGAGAGTTCATGAGGAGGCAGATCACTAAACGTGTGTTCTACTGTAGCATTAGCAGACTTATTTACATGAGAAACTGAAAAATACAGGGTAAATGCATAACTGGTGCAGGAAATCATAATGCTGAGAAATAATATGAAACATAGAAAAACGATACATCGGATTGAGTTTTGACTAACTCTCTCACTATGGGGGTCTATTTTATACATCTCAGAAACAGTCTAACCGTTTCACCTAGGGGAGGACTTAGACAATCAAACTGGCTGACTTATTTTACTAGACCGGAGTTTCAACTTATACTCCTGTTGCGGAGTTTTCTCTAACGGGGAGGGTGCAGTATCATTGTTCTTTGCGGGACAGTCCTTGAGAATAGTACTTTGGCAATCCTTCAAATCCTGGGAAATGTTCTTTGAGACGGGTTTCAGTCCTTAAATTTCTTTACGTGCGAAAGGTGCACCCAGCCTTTGCGTCCCTCCAACTTCACGGCTGTACGGGTGGCGAGGAGGACCTGTCGGGGCTCCTTCCAGCGAGGCTCTAGCGGACTTGAGCGGTCAAAATTGCGAACCAAGACCATGGATCCTGGAACGATTTCATGCGGTGCCACCTCGGTATTGTCTGGAAATGCGACGGCAACCTGTGAACGACAAGAGTTGAGGGCAGACATCAAGGAAGCTAGGTAATCTGTCAGCATATTACTTAAAACATCGGTAATACTTCGGGGTCTGGGTGTACCCCACATGTTAGGGGGGCGGCCGAATACGACCTCATACGGGGACAGACCTGATCTGGAATGTGCGACCATGCGCATGTAAAACAGAGCAACTGGCAGAGCTACTAGCCAGTCTACACCTTTCTCTTGACAAACTTTTGCGATACGGATTTTCAAAGTCTGGTTATGTCTCTCTATGAGACCGGCTGCTTCAGGATGGCGTACACAATGGAACTTCCACTGGTACCCTAACAAAAGGGAAACATGTTTCATTAACTCTGAGGAGAATGGCTGGCCGTTATCAGAATATACGACCCTAGGGAGTCCATAACGGGGGAAGAACTCACGAACCAACTGCTTGGCAGTGGTCGCGGCTGTGTAATCTGGAACTGGATATGCTTCTGTCCACCTGGACAAAGCGCATACAACTACGAGGACATACTTGAAACCTCGACATCGCTCCATCTGAATATAATCCATCTGGAGGACTTCAAAAGGGTGGTCAGGAGGTTGGAATCCCCCTTGTTCCACCGGGACACTTTTACCTGGATTAAACTGGCAACATATCATACAGGTACGGACTTTCTGTTTGGCTGCGGCTCGTAAATGCTTGTTGAACCAAATGTTCTGGATACTGTCTAACATAGCTTTTTCTCCTAAATGTGCTGGACTATGTGCGGTATTGATAATGACTTGAACCATAGAGTCGGGGAGAAACCATGTGGCTTTTCCCTTCGTCACCCATCCCTGATCTGTCTGTACCCCTCCTTGTTTAGACCATTTCTTGATTTCATCGGGAGTAGCATGTAACTGGATATCTATGACATCTTGAGTAGGGTCTTTAACTGTCATACATGTAGTCGGATCTGGAGTGTGTGTCGGTGTCTTATTTACTGGAATGTCTGGTGTCTGAGCTGTAAGCTTGGCTGTGTGATCTGCTAGATCATTACCCTGGGAAATGATGTCAGTAACTTTCGTATGTGCTTTGCATTTCATGATAGCAATGGATGTCGGTAAATGTATGGCATCTAACAGAGCTTGAATAAGGAGACCATGCTGAATCTTGGTTCCATGAGAAGTCATGAAACCTCTCTCTTGCCAGAGCACTCCAAAGTCGTGTACGACTCCAAATGCGTAACGTGAATCGGTGTAAATATTAACTTTCAAGTTCTTGGCGTGTATGCAGGCTTGAGTCAGAGCAACTAGCTCTGCTGCTTGAGCGGACAGGGTGTCAATACGGTGTGTCTCAATAACTTCAGTGTCAGTAGTCACTGCATACGCGGCGACTAGTTCTCCTGTACTAGTTCTCATACATGAACCATCCACATAAAGTGTCAGGTCTGGATCTGGAAATGGAATATCTGTCAAATCTTGTCTTGGCTTTGTCATGATGTTAACTATTTCCACACAGTCGTGTGTGGCAGAATTCGAAGTAACTGATGGTAACAGTGTAGCAGGATTTAAAATATTGCAGCGTCTGATTTCTATGTGTGGCTGGAATAGTGTCAATTCATAACCTGTTAAACGTGCAATTGTCAAGTGCTGAGTTTGTGTTCGGTTTAAAAGAACTTCCACGGCGTGTGGAACCTGTACTGTCAGGGAGTGTCCTAATACTATGGAATCACTTTGTCTGATAGCTAGTGCTGTGGCTGCAACTGACTTGAGGCACGCAGGCAGAGCCTGGGCTACAGGATCTAATGTGCTCGAAAAATAAGCACATGGCTTGTATTGTCCTGCTTGATCTTGTGTGAGAACAGATAATGCTGTACCTTCGCGTTCAGTGACGAAAAGTGTAAAAGACTTACTGTAGTTCGGTGTAGCTAGAACTGGAGCTTGACATAGGGCTTTCTTTAACTCATTGAAACTGAGTGTATGTTCAGATGTCCAAGGGAGGACAGTCGATACGGCTGCCTCCTGTGTCGTTAACTGTATCAGTGGCTTGGCTAGAAATGCATACTGAGGAATCCATTGTCTGCAATAAGAAGTAAGGCCAATAAAAGCACGTACCTCCTTCTGGGTCTTGGGCTGAGGAAGACTCGCTATTAATTGAATACGGTCAGGTGTCAACTGCCTACCCCTCTTGGACAGTAAGTGTCCTAAGTAGACCACTTGCTGGACACAGAATTGAAGCTTCGAAGGGGACACCTTGTGTCCCATCTCGGCTAGGAAATACAGAACCGTCAGTGACGCTCGCTCGCAGTCACGTTCAGAACGGGCTGTGATCAGTAGATCATCGACATACTGGAGCAGGGCAGTGTCAGTTGGCATGTGAATGTTGTCTAGTTGTCTCTTAAGTGCTTGACTGTAAATACTAGGACTTTCTGTGAAACCTTGAGGAGCTCGTGTGAACATATAGCTCCTTCCATTTAAACAAAATCCGAAAAGGAACTGGCTGTCTGGATGAATGGGAACACTAAAAAACGCGTTCTTGAGGTCAATTACAGTAAAGAACGTGGCTTCGGAATCGATGGCTGTCAATAGGGAAGAGATGTCTGGGACAACTGGGTACTGAGGAATAATACATTTATTAAGCTCTCGTAGGTCAATCACTAATCGATATACTGGGGGTGCATTTGGATCAGTACGTTTCATGACTGGAATGATCGGACAATTGCATACATTGGAGTCAGTTTCTACAACCACTCCTTGAGCGATGAGCTCGTCAATAATTTTGGATAAGGCTGCTACAGCCTCAGGTGGCAATCTGTACTGTCTGATTCGTGGTAACACTACACCTGGCTTGAGAGTCACACAATGGGGTGTGATTTGCATATAACCAACATCAGTTGGACCTTGCGCCCATAGATGCTGCGGAACATTAGACAATCTGGGATCAAAATCTCGTAATACATAGTGACCCTTGAAGTCACGTAGGAACAATCGTATTCCCTCTGGGCAACAGCATATAACTGCACCTAATTCTTTCAGTGTTTTAATGCCTAACAGATTTTCTGGACATGACTTAGTAAGTAACAGATCAGTAGTGCGGGACAATGGACCTACTTCTAGAGTAACTGGCTTTGATATCTCATTTACGATAGGTTTTCCTGAAAATCCAAGGGAAACATTTCTTGAGCCTGAGAGCGGAGCCCCTGGAACTTCGGCGTGGCTAATTGTGGTCCTACTTGCCCCTGTATCAATCAAAAACTTTCTGTCTTTCCCTAATACTTGACTGTGAACATAGGGACCTTCTTGATCTACAGGTATCTCGATGAGAGGCAAGCCTACCTCCCTCTCTAGGCTGTTTCATGAATATGGCTGATACTCTGGATACTCAGACTGTGCATACTGGTACATCTGCTGTGTAACGTGCTGTGTTGCAGCGATGGGCTGCGGTGCTGTAACTGTCTGTGGTGCATTCTGTGGCTGAGGAATCTGTGAAACTTGTTCTTGTCTAGGCGGACGTGGTCTTTCTTTAGTCTTACCAGTAGCTATGTTGTGTTTCAGAACTGCACACTCGTTTATAAAATGACCTGGCTGTTTACAATAATTGCAGTTCCCTTTAACGGGAGCTGCAGGATGACTGGCTTGATTCGGACCCCTCTTCTGACTGTCTTGAGGAACGGATTGTGCAACTAGTACTTTCATTTTCGTGTCTTTCATACGCTTTCTCTCGTGTTCTTGTTCTTCCCTGCTTCTATTCTGGTGGTATTGGAGCATCTGTAACATCTGGGACGGGGTATTAGCTTGCCAGGTACTTTCGACTTTCAAAACTCGATTTTTAATTTGTGGGCTTGAATTCTCGACTAATTTAGTAACAAAAAGATGAGGGTATGACTCACTACTTGTCTTGAGGCCACTGTTTATGGTAAAACATTTCTCAAATCTGGAATAGTAATCACTAATATCTTCGTCTTGTTTCTGTTTACAGGCTGAGATTGCATCCCAGTCTTCTTTTCTAGTTGTCAATAACCTAGGCAAAACTTGAATCAATAATTCAGGTAATTCTTTACATTTCGCTCCAAGACCGGTACCTGGTACTCGTGCCTTATCTTCGGCTTCTAGAACTGCCCAATCGATCTTTTTCTCTCCCACCTCCCATTCTTTTTCCTTGAGCTTTTCATACACCCCTGCGGGCAACAGAACCTTTAACATTTTAATTATATCTGGATACGTGTATTCTCCCATACGGAGCATGTCTTTTAATTCTCGATGGAACCCTGCTGGATCTTTATCATGACAGGGGATTAATTTTTTCATCTCTTGGAGTTCCATCTTTGTAATCGGAGTGTAAACAAACACTCGTTCTAGTTCGCCACCCGTTCCTCTAACTGGGTGGACTTCTCGTAACGGATTCTGTCTGTCCATGTGAAATGGTTTACTTTCTGGGGGTGTAACATGAACAAAATACGGGTTCAAAAACGTTCTATATTTGTGACGCTGTTCTAGAATGACACTAATTAAATCGGTACCTAAACCTTTCCATTTATACTGGAGTAACTCATTCAGGACATCGTGTAACGGACCTGGATCAGAATGTTGACCCTCATACAATGTAATGAGGTGCTGGATCATATACATACCCGCCAGTCGTTGCTTGGCTGGGGGCATTTTCAGAAACATTTGTGCCACTATTTCGTCTGGAAAAGTGGTAGAATCAGTAATCCATCGGACTGCTGATCGGACCAGTTCTTGTTCTTGCATAGTACTTAACTCACTATAACCGATTCGTGATTTCAGAATGTGATCGGTAGCTTGAAATACTTGTTCTAGAGAACCTTGTTCTGGTGCTGGATGATGAAAAATAGACTTGTGTTCTAGGCGTAAATGGCGATCTGGAAATCTAGATTTTCCTACATACGCTATTCTGTCGGGATTCTCGTCGTCTACCTCTTCAGTATCAGAGTTACTTTCTTTCTCGCTTACTTGTGCTGCTTTACGTTGTTCGTGTATCCTTATTATTTCTTTACGAATCTTCTTATACATACTCTCTATAGCACCGATAGTCTTGTGCTTACCCTCGGCTATATTATCACTCCACTTTGTCAGGGTTCTCATTTCGGCTTGATCTTTGGTCGGATAATCTTGTTCTCGTATTAGACAATTAATCAAAAACTTTAATAGCATGAGCTGGACTTCAGCTTTTCTTTGGCACATGACATCACTAATACTTTCTGGATCATTCCCTGTACGGATGAAACAATATATTCTGTCTAGATCTTCTTTCATATCTGGTAGGGTGACTAGATACTCGGTCACCTTTCTTACGCGTAATGAATATAAAACCATACTGTCCTCGCCTGGGACTGGATCATAGCCACATTCATTAAGGGCTTTTCTTATTTCTGCAACAGACTGATACCTGGGCGTACGCTGTGACGCTTGTGCATGTAATTCGGCTGACGTTAAACGCTTATGTGGCGGCGGGGTTTGAGGAGTACCTCCTCCTGCGGCCCCTAAACTAGAATCGTCGACTGATCCTCTTCGTACTAGTGTGGCAGGAAATTGAAATGCGGGCTGAACTGGTATGGCGGGCTGGACCGGGGGGACCGTAACAGGTACTGCAAGGGGTACCCCGGTGTCTGGAGGAATGGGAAGTGCCTGATTTACAGGGACTGGCGGAGCGCGAACAGGATTTGCATATTCTGGGACTGTGTCGTCCAAATAGGACGAAATGAAAATATCAGCTGCGGTCTGTTTGTGACGTAGCTTGGTCGGAACTAATGGTGGCGGAAAGTTACTGGATGCCTCTGGGGTCGCTTTTGGCAGGCCCTCGGCAAGAAGAGGATACATACCCTTAATAAGAGCATGCCTCTGTCTGTCTGACTGTTCGGTTTTAACTCGTTCACCAATCTCGATTAATTCCCTTTCTTGGGCTCGTTCCAAGGATTCTCTACTTAATTCTGACTTTCTGATTTCTTTTTCGGTTCTTTTATGAGCTTCTTTGCGCCATAACTCGATGGCATCTTTCTGTGACTGTCTGGCTTTCTTTTTCCATAATGCTTCTTCTACTCGCATGATGCACTCGGCATCCCATGTACCCGATACGGGCCATCTATACTTTTCTTCTAACTGTTTGGTATACTCTACCCATAAATCTAGATATAATATGGCACTTATGCCATGCTTCTGATACATAAAATGACCTGGACTGTCCCTAGGCGGAACTGGAACTGCTGCTTCCAGCAGACCCTTTCTAGTTTTTAACTGACGTAACTTAGAAAACAAGGGCATGACTGGACTGTAATCTAGACACAATACAATACACAATGAACACGATACTTATTCCCCATTCATACCACGACATTAAAATACATGAAGAACATTTAAAATAACAGTTCGGACAGAATACTACCTGGAATACGGAACACAGAATACATGAATTTTCTCGAGAACAGAACTGACTGGAACAGAAACTAGATGCACTGCTGAAACAGTACGAAACTTACCGGTCTCATACAGAGACACGTCAGGACCCGCATCCACCGAAGTGGACACTTCGTTTGTGGGTCTGTGTACCACCAACCCACGGACCAGAGTCAATCAGATTGACCCTGTCTAGATACTACCCCAGTAACGGTACTCACCGGGCAGCAAGAACGGAAGGCCTCGGACTGGACTGGACTGCTTCGACGTCGGACGGACGAACTTCGGACTTCTGTTACGGGTGGGCCTCCGGATACCTCGGACCTTGGACTCTCGGCTTGGGCTCTGGTCGGGACTCGCCGCGTTCCTCCACCGCCTCGTCTGGATGCTGGACCGCCTCCTCCGTCTCCTCCGTGGGCCTGAGGGATACTTGAAGCAGAAATATCTGCACGTGCACGATATGGTTCCGTCACGGCTGCAGAGGGTCAGGGGGCCGGCGTGGCTTCACCGGCGCGTGGGGAAAGGGCAAGTCCCTGTTCGGGCGCCATTATGTGGTATATAAATAAATAATACCGGATCTAGGTTTTACTAGGCATAGCAATAACAGATAGCTCAATAAATAAGAGTCAAGATTCGAGGTAGTAGGAGTTTGCAGGTTTATTACAGCATAAAGGACAGGAACAGGACAACCTGCATAGGAATAGGATAGCAGGGCCCAGCAGCTGCTGGGGCTGGATCTGGGATGAGCGCGCTCACATTTAATAACAATACACGATCATATATACTAAAAACAGTTGCATTACAATACATACGATAGGCGGAGCAGTGGGTGTGGTCAATAGCAGTCGCGAAAGATAAGGGGGAAAGTGGGTGTAACAGAGGCGTATACATAGACATGTGATGCAAACGTAACAGAATATGTCATGAATGGGGCGGAAACCATGGAGGGGGCTACCTGAGGAGCCGGGACCTCTAACCTGATGGTGCGCGCAAACTGGCAATGACGTATTACTAGGAGAAGCTGGGGGCTTCGAACTCTGTGCTAGGAGCAGAGACTGAAGTCTGGAGAGTCAGGGCGACATGTACCTAAGCAGTATCTAGTATCTGATGTTTAGAGAACATGTTGATATGAACTAAGAGTCAGGAGGGGAGAGGCTAACGGACTCTAAGACTGGAGCATGCATTATTCTACATGTAGTGCGTGATGAAGAATATTAAATGACCATTAAATGCAGTATTTCTCTTACATGGAGACGTAAAGGCTAGACAATGACGGAAACTATTGATGCGATTCAGTAGCTTTAGGAATGCAGAGAAGGAGGACTGAACTGATAACTGGAATCATAACATACTCTTGGCAGACTCAGAGGCAGAGCCAGGCTGAGCCGGGCACTGCGAGGCAGGAAGTAAGTGAAGGGTCGAGGATACAGGTGGGGGCTGTATCGCTCCTCAGCGAGGCTTCAGGAGACAGGAGACAGGAGCTGAATCTGGTGTCCAGGCCCTTCTGAGGCCTAGAAACGGGGACTTTACAATGGAATAACGTGCACACTGAGAAACGTGGCAACGTAACTTTACATAGGCCTGATATTCGTAGTATTCACGAGAACTGGAAACTGACATACTAGAGGTGGACACAACTGTAATTGCGTCATTAATCGAACATAGGGAATGCATATGCATATTTAATCATGCACACATAACATATGATGGAGGACGCGTAGGGACACAGAACATGGCAAAATTTACTTTTCCACAGTTCGATACTTTGAAGACGCATGATCCAAGTTGCTTCTTTGCGTCTGAGTGCCAACTTTCTGTTGCCACCTCTTACATGCATAGGCACGGTTTCAATTCCAAAAAAAGATACCGAGAAGTCTTCTGTATTAGCCTGACATGTAGCCACATGAAGAGCCACAGGATATTTCGGATCTTGTTTCTGAATGGCCCTCATGTGCTCTGATATTCTCTCTTTTAGTGCTCTGATGGTGCTTCCGACGTATACTTTGCCGCATCGGCACTCTATGATGTATACCACATATTTTGTGACACAGTTGATGTTCACTCTTATATCATAAATCTCTTTGGTCCATTGAAGTGTTTAGTTTTGTGTTTAGCCCATTTGCACATGGTACAAAAGCCACATTTGAAAAACCCATTGCTGCGTTGAGTTAACCAGTTAGTACCGAGGTGGCTTGTGCCCCTCACCCATTAGGGTGAGTTTTTCGTCCTCTTTGCTGCATACTTTTGTATCCTCAGAGCATGTGTGTCTCAGACCGACGCTGTGTTATGTTTAAGAGTAACTATAAAGTATAGGTCTCTCTTGTGTATAGTATAGATTAATTTCTTCACCTCACTCTCAATTTTGTTTTACCTATTGTCTAATCCGAGACTACTTAAATGTAGACATATATAATAGCCGTTTTACAGCTTGTTACTTTGCACCATATCGGAAACTCCTAAAAGAAATAAATCCAGTCCTGAAGTTTAGAGTCCAAAAAAGAGCCATAACGATAATAGGGAACATATAGTATAGCTCAACTTTCTTCCACTCACACACCTTAGAAAATTAACAAATTGCAATGGAAATATTGTAAATATGTATTAGAAATTTAAACAGACCGTACATAAGCTTACCGAAAAAGTTTACATAGGAGTTTTCAGAAATGTGTTAACACACTGCAACAGTCACTTGGGATTTCGAATTCTTCCTTTAACACACCTCACGTTTTCAAATTTTTTCACTTTAGCACCATATTTTTCTGCGGGCAAGTTTCTTTTGTCTACAGTTTATACTGAGGAGATTAGATACTATTGAGATTCACTCATTTCACCAAAGTAATGATTGTTATCCACATTGCCACGAAGTCACACAAAGTCACACAATGGCTTGTTTTCTTTCACTTTGGGTGACACTACCTAGTCACCTGTGCATACACTTGCATTATAAACATGATCGCAAATATATTTTCTATGTTTCTATTCAGCCCTGAAGATTCGCTGTCTGTTTCCCTGCGATGAAACACGTGTTGGCCTACATATAGGAACAATAAACAGAATTCTCACACCAACAACGGATCTTATCTACACCTCTATTTTGTCAAGCCTGTTCGCCAATTGTTTAGACTCTAAATGAATTGGGTGTTGTTCTATTGCTCTTTCCACTCATAGAATTGACATTGGTTATACTAAATACTCAAATATCGATATTGTATAGCGCAGGGGCAGTGTGGTTTTTGTATGTTTTGTATGGACTAATCCTGGTCCATCCCTGAACGGTTATGAGGATTTACCGTTCGCCCCATTGCCTATACTGACCTTTCAACTTTCCTACCCTTACCTTGCGGGTACTCTGGCTGTGCGCCTTGAAATTCTGGAATACCTAAAAAACCTCCAAGCTGTCTTTTGTACTTCCTGATTTCCAGAGAGGGCTGCCCCCCGTATATCTTCTAATCCCATTTGTATCTCATACCTTTGAGCACACCTCTCTGACTATATTTATCTCATCATGAACAGAGACAAAATAGCTGCTGATCTATTTGAAAATCTAGCATAAGGTATGCCTACTCACACTGCTATGGCCAATGCTGGTCCCCCTCGTATTGAGGGTCTAAAAGAAAAATTAAAAAAATTAGAAAGACTGAAAAAACAAGAGAGCTCACGATGGTGGGATGCCACCACGCTCAAACAATATATGCGCCTAAAGCAGATACCTAGAGGCTTACGCTCTCAAATCTTTCCGACCTATGACAATTTGGATGCTGATCTTCTAAAAAAATGGGAAGATTCTGTAACTAACAATTCATTTGCTCTCATGGACATTTTAATAGAGAGCGCGGATCGCAAATCAATTAAACTGCTAGGAGAAATTGCGATCCTTGAAAAAGAAATAAAAGACCTTAACCTACCAGAACCTACGGTAAAAAACTACACCATCCTGGATGAGTTCTTATCTAAACATCAAGATGAAATAAAAGAAAGGAAAGCCAGACAAATAAAGAGAGACGATGGAGACTACCGCAACGGTAGAATTTTCACCTATGATCGCAAATACGATGCGATGATCCGACCAACCAACCCCACAAGATCTAGCGATAACACATCTGCCCCCAGCTCAGTCTCGTCCAGCAACACATCCCTGAATAGTGCAGGCACAAGTGAACCGGGACCAGAAACAGGTGACACCCTAGATGCGAATAGCACTCCTTTTTTAGTAGAAATGGAGCGGATTCGAAAGGGATACAGGGCTCTACCCCAAAGAAGAACACAAAATCCAAGACCCACAGAGGCAGCAGGGGCGGGCAACGAAGATTATCGAAAAAAACTAAGATCAGGAACAACAAAGAAATAGAAAATGAAAATAAAGAGGTACAAGTAATAAACCTTTCCTCTTTTCCCCTAACTCCCGATATGACCAATCTTCTCTCTAAAGGCCTAACTTCAATCCATACTCTACAGGTGACATCTGTCAAATTAAAATAGATCTCTTTAAATTTGTCCGCAGTCTCAAACTTAAAAAGCATTTTTTAGGAAAAACACCTAGCGACAAAAATGTAAAGAATATTCCTGATGTTTTGAGTAATGATGAACTAACAATAAAAGATGTTCAAGCAATTCATCTACTGTTATCTATTACTGAACGGGAAGATAGTCCTATGGAAATGGGGCAACTCCTGGAAGAAATGAATATAGAGACTAATTTGGATGTTGTAAGTGGTCTAAAAAATAAATCTACTTGGACACCAACTTTACCAGGTGGCAACAGCATTGATACCTTTCATAGACACGTTCTTGAAGATCTAAACAAAATTAACATAAAAAAACACAATGAAACCTTCACATTTAAAGACAATCTGACCAAAGGAGAGCGTCTCGCCCTTAGCACACTCACCCAAACTCCCACCATCATTATTCGTGAGGCAGACAAGGGAGGCAATATTGTGGTTATGAACACAAATGACTATAACAATGAAATATTGAATCAGCTAGCAGACCACTCCTGTTATGAACTAATCACCAACAACCCAATGGGCGCTCTGACTATTACCATCAATGACCATCTACGGAAATGGAAAGAGGATGGTCACCTGAATGATGATGAGTACTTGTATCTCAAAGTATTCAAACCCACATACCCATGGCTTTACACCCTACCGAAAATTCACAAGGATCTCCCCTTTCCTCCAGGCAGGCCCATTGTCTCTGGAATTGGAGGTCCCACTGAGAGACTTGCAGAATATGTGGACATGTTCCTAAACCCATTGGTAAAAAACCTGCCTTCCTACATACAGGATTCGAAACATATACTAAGTATATTGGGCGACTTAGAATGGCAACCAAACACTACCCTGGTCACCATGGACGTCGTCGCACTATACACTAGCATCAACCCAACTTTAGGTATGAAAGCAATGACTCGGATTCTATCCAAACGACCGGCGTCTCTCTGGGCACACACACAAATGCTAATCTCAATGATGAATCTAATCTTAACCAACAATTTTTTCATTTTCCACAAACAATGGTACCAACAAAAACGCGGGGTAGCCATGGGTTCTAAATTTTCCCCATCTTTCGCTAATCTTTTTATGGGTGCTTTCGAGGATGACCACATTTGGGGCAACAAAGGTACTATATACACTGATTCCATTTTATTTTGGGGTCGATATATAGACGACTGTATTCTACTTTGGACAGGCACAGAGGAATTACTAAAAAGCTTTTTTGATCATCTCAATCATAATGATTGGGAAATAAACTTTACTATGAAATCAAGCAAGACACACATAGAGTTCCTGGACCTAGAATTTTATGTGGATAATGATAAGTTACAAAGCAAATTGTACAGAAAGCCCACTTCTTGTAATGCCATTCTAAGAGCAGATAGCTTTCATCCCTTCCACCAGATTAGATCGATACCCTTTGGAGAATTCCTCCGTGCCAGGCGGAACTGCAGTGACAACAAGAATCTTGAAACAACTATACAAGACATGGAAACGAGATTTGAGAAAAGAGGTTACCCTAAAGCCATCCTTTCTCAAGCGAAAAAGAAACTCTCCAAAATCAAAAGACCTGACACACTGAAACCCAGAACCCGACAACTAGCGAAAGACTCGACGGTGAGAATGATCACCGAATACAATGCACTGCATCAATCACTCAGATACAGCATGACAAAACATTGGGGTCTGCTTAGAGAAGATTCAACATTAAAAGAAATAATACCCACAACTCCTCAAATCACCTTCCGCAAAGGGAGAACTTTGAGAAACAGACTAAGTCCTACAGTTCCACGAAGTGACATGACTACTAACTGGTTAACTCAACGCAGCAATGGGTTTTTCAAATGTGGCTTTTGTACCATGTGCAAATGGGCTAAACACAAAACTAAACACTTCAATGGACTAAACAAAGAGATTTATGATATAAGAGTGAACATCAACTGTGTCACAAAATATGTGGTATACATCATAGAGTGCCGATGCGGCAAAGTATACGTCGGAAGCACCATCAGAGCACTAAAAGAGAGAATATCAGAGCACATGAGGGCCATTCAGAAACAAGAATCGAAATATCCTGTGGCTCTTCATGTGGCTACATGTCAGGCTAATACAGAAGACTTCTCGGTATCTTTTTTTGGAATTGAAACCGTGCCTTTGCATGTAAGAGGTGGCAACAGAGAGTTGGCACTCAGACGCAAAGAAGCAACTTGGATCATGCGTCTTCAAAGTATCGAACACGGATTGAATTATGACCCAGAGATGCAATTCTTTCTAGGAAACTAAGAACCCTCTTAATCCTTGTGATCTAGATCCTTCGTTCGTTGTGTTTCCTTTTAGCCCAATTTTGCATTTGTTGCCTAGTTTTAATTGTTCAACTACAATGATGGAAGAATCTTTAATTTAGCGAAAAGTATCAAAATATTGTAATTTTTCTCCTTACACTACGTCTCGAATTGTATATGTATAGATTGTATATTCAGTTGTGTTTATAACGAAACAATACACCTACTGATTAATGCTAATAATTACCATGACATATAAATATAAACAGCATGAGACTTAAATCCTAAGAGTAGGAGTCATACATTTTCACTATAATCAAAGACCAAAGTTTTTTTGATGTTATCCGGTTATATAACATGTAAAGGATAGTAATATACATGTATGTTTTCTACTTAAACATACACAGCACTTATGAGCTCCATTTGATAAATGCTCGAAGATACACATGAACTCCACCTAAAACAGTGCCGTATAATTTCAATTAAATAAGCCCATTAATATAGTTTACTATTTAAATACTTCCCCATCTTGACATGGGTTCTAGCTAAAAAATTGTGAAACAAGAACAGAACTTATCATCACAGGATAGCCTACCCACACTCGTTATACGAGTGTTCACTTGTAGTATTTCTTCTTTATGTGGCCAATAGAAGATTGGTACTAAACTCAGTTCACGTTCTAGTCGTCGCCTGCCCAGGAAGTGAGTTGCCGGTATATATTCGGGCCTCGCTTCCTGTCACATGACCGTCTTAGGAAAACGGCGCCGGGAAATACAAGAGGGAGAATTCCTACGAGGAGGTAAGCGACCTTTCCCCTCCGCGTTGGGTTGTGGACTAACAGTAGATGCTGTTCGGAGTCATTATACTTGAGTATGTCCAAACACTCTGTTTTGTTTGTCTCCCCATGATCCATTGATATAGGTGTACCCGCCTTGTCTCGTTAAAAACAGCGTCACCTTTGGGATGTAACCTGTTTACCCTCTCCTCCCGGTTAATATATTTTGACAAAACTATTGAGGTAGGTCTATCTAGTGCTGTAAGTTTTCATTTTCTATGTGTAGACTATGATACAAATAGTCCAACATGTCACGTTTATTTTTATTTTTAAGAAATACTTGATTACACTTTTCATAGACGCATCAGGTCTCTTGGAGTTTGCTGTCACGTATAATCTGAAACTCCAAACACAGGACCCCTTAACACGCAACAGACCGAGGTGGCTTGTGCCCCTCACCCATTAGGGTGAGTTTTTCGTCCTCTTTGCTGCATACTTTTGTATCCTCAGAGCATGTGTGTCTCAGACCGACGCTGTGTTATGTTTAAGAGTAACTATAAAGTATGGGTCTCTCTTGTGTATAGTATAGATTAATTTCTTCACCTCACTCTCAATTTTGTTTTACCTATTGTCTAATCCGAGACTACTTAAATGTAGACATATATAATAGCCGTTTTACAGCTTGTTACTTTGCACCATATCGGAAACTCCTAAAAGAAAAAAATCCAGTCCTGAAGTTTAGAGTCCAAAAAAGAGCCATAACGATAATAGGGAACATATAGTATAGCTCAACTTTCTTCCACTCACACACCTTAGAAAATTAACAAATTGCAATGGAAATATTGTAAATATGTATTAGAAATTTAAACAGACCGTACATAAGCTTACCGAAAAAGTTTACATAGGAGTTTTCAGAAATGTGTTAACACACTGCAACAGTCACTTGGGATTTCGAATTCTTCCTTTAACACACCTCACGTTTTCACATTTTTTCACTTTAGCACCATATTTTTCTGCGGCCAAGTTTCTTTTGTCTACAGTTTATACTGAGGAGATTAGATACTATTGAGATTCACTCATTTCACCAAAGTAATGATTGTTATCCACATTGCCACGAAGTCACACAAAGTCACACAATGGCTTGTTTTCTTTCACTTTGGGTGACACTACCTAGTCACCTGTGCATACACTTGCATTATAAACATGATCGCAAATATATTTTCTATGTTTCTATTCAGCCCTGAAGATTCGCAGTCTGTTTCCCTGCGATGAAACACGTGTTGGCCTACATATAGGAACAATAAACAGAATTCTCACACCAACAACGGATCTTATCTACACCTCTATTTTGTCAAGCCTGTTCGCCAATTGTTTAGACTCTAAATGAATTGGGTGTTGTTCTATTGCTCTTTCCACTCATAGAATTGACATTGGTTATACTAAATACTCAAATATCGATATTGTATAGCGCAGGGGCAGTGTGGTTTTTGTATGTTCTGTATGGACTAATCCTGGTCCATCCCTGAACGGTTATGAGGATTTACCGTTCGCCCCATTGCCTATACTGACCTTTCAACTTTCCTACCCTTACCTTGCGGGTACTCTGGCTGTGCGCCTTGAAATTCTGGAATACCTAAAAAACCTCCAAGCTGTCTTTTTTAAGTTCCTTTGTCTTACCATTGATATCCATGGGGATTCAACCTCGATAGGGCTGAGTTGCCACACCTGTACGGGGCTAACTCCAGAAGAAATATTGCAAATGGCAGACTGGGGCATTGATATTGCCTATACGGTCCCAGAGAAATATCCGCTCTGTTAGCGGCACCACCACCTACTAAGGAAGTCTACTCAGTCCTAAAGGGGACAGAGTGTAACTCACAAGTGATAAAATTAGCCACTCAGCCAAGTATGTACCATACATTTATGATCACATGTACCTCTGAATATAGGACAGTGTATGCAAGTAGGCCAAGCCATTCCTCTGGGATGGGTACCAGGTCTTGTCCAGCAGTGAAGCAACTACGATGGCACTTCTAACATCAAAAACGCTGCATGCCAACTGTTCAACACCAGAACTATGGGAAATAACATTCAGCTGTCCATGATCTCCTGGAATGTAGCTGGCTTAAAAAGACTTCTTGACTATAGTTTAGTGAGTAACTACTTCCGTGGAAATGACATCTTGTGCCTACAAGAGACCTGGGCTACTGAATCATTATTTCTTCACGGCTTCTATGAATTACACACTTCAGTTATAAAACACAAAATTTTCGGGAGAGCTTCTGGTGGGCTGTCAATTTACAAAAACCAAGCACGCAGACTAGAGACTACTCTTATCGCAACCAGCATCTTAGACATGCAAGTGGTCCTAGTTAGCGGGCTGAAAATTAACAAGAATCCAATTCGTCTCTTGGTAATCAATTGCTATACAAACCCGGCCTCCCAGCAAAAATAAATGTTCTAAAAATAATGACAACAAAAATGGACCAGCTCATAAACAGATATGCTTCACACCTTCCCGTTATCGCTGGTGATCTGAACACTCTGGACTTAGGGAAGTCGAACGTGCATATTCTATCACACATTGATGGTGCCTCACTGCTGCAGCTCTTTCTAAATCATAGGTTGGTCTCCGCTTACACTCTCAAAACAGCCGCGGATCCTCTCTGGCTCCCTCTACCCACTTTTAGGGACACGTCCACAATAGACTACATTTTCATCTCGGACCATCTAGTACCATACTTTAACAACTTTGAAGTGGACAATAGGGATGAGAGTGACCACAGGTCACTGAGGATGACCCTGCAGCTAAGTGGGGAATCTGCAACCCAACTGGAAACACTAGGGGTCTCAACCTGCGAAGAACGCTATGAAATCCTGAGGAGAATAAAATAGACTATCCATCTTGGCCCCAAAATCCTGGAGTGTGTAACTCACAAAGAATCACATTACACAGTCACAAATCCAGTCTTGCCCCAGGTGCACTGGGAAGCACTCTTAGCAGAATTAAATTTAGCCCTAGGGGTACAAATTGGAGGCACCCAAGTGCAGGATACCCACTCTCTGGGACCTTTACAAACTATTAAATCAAGAAACCTAATTCATACAAAACGCTGTCTTTCAAGGGCCTTGAAGGCAAGAAGGAAAACCCGAAACCTCAGGAAATAACAGCTCTCCGCGCAGCGCACAGGAAGAAATTCTGGGAAATACGCTCTAAGAAAATCGAGACAGATGGGTGAAAATGTTTACCTTCCTCCAACAAAGAGGACACATACAACTTTGGAGATATATTAAGCAATTTACCAAACCCGGCCAGACAAAAGAAAATGAAGTGGCCGCCTTGGAGTGGGTTAAACATGCAACTCAGCTGTACTCAACCCAACAGGATAGCACCCAAACTTATTCCCATCAACAATCTCCAACAAAAGATAAAGTCATTAAAACCTCAAATATCACAGTGGCCAAGGTAATTACCCTGATCAAAAATATGGGGTCAGATGAAGCTCCAGGACCCAATGGAGTTCCCGCATCTGTGTTTAAAGCCTCGCAGGGATTCTGGGCAGAGCAGTTAACAACACTTTTTAAGCACACCTTTGCCACCTCTACTGTTGTATCATTGTGGAAAGGCTCAATACTTTCCCCAATTTACAAAAAAGGGGACAGCACAAAACCCGAAAATTACCCGTTCATTGCTTTATTTGACGTTGAAGCTAAAGCATATGCCAGAATACTTTTGAAAGATCTGGAAGCCTGGGTAACAGATAATACCATTCTTCTCCTATTTCAAACAGGATTCAGGGCTCGAAGCTCTACCACAGACAATATCTTAGTAGTGGGCTACCTGTCTAACCGCACTACCCAGACATCTCAGTTACCCCTTTTCTGTTGTTTTGTGGATTATAGTGCAGCTTTTGATAGGGTTGATCATGGTAAGCTGTGGGAAAAACTACATACTTGGGGAATCCCAACAGCTGCTAAAAGCCATAATTTCCCTATATCAGGGGACCTGGGTCGGCATTAAAATCAGTCAAACATTAGTCACTGCTAAGGTACCAACTAATAACGGCTTAAAACAAGGGTGCGTACTTGCCCCTATACTTTTCAATCTGTACACAGATGATCTGGGGAAAGCGCTGGAGGGGGCAAGCCTATTGCCCCCTAGACTGGGAAAAACGCGGCTTCAAATACTCCAGTATGCGGATGACAACGTAATTATGGACCACACAAGAACTGGCTTACAGAAGGCCCTAAAAGCTTTGCATGGATATAACCAACAGAACAAACTCCTGGTGAACCAGGAGAAGACTAGGATACTTATATTCGGGAAGTACCCTCGTATAAAGACCACACATTGGCAACTTGGGGCCCTGCAAATTAAAACAAGTATGAGCTCCAACTATTTGGGCTTCTGGCTATCGGAAGGGGCAAAACCTACAGCCCATCTGAAACATCTGAGAAGGAAAGCGGCTAGCATCATTTTCTCTTTAAAAAGCCTTAATCAGCGACTTCACAGTCAAACTGCTGAAACCATTTTGAAAGTTCTTAATGCAAAACTAGTGCCCTCTCTTAACTATGGCCATTTAGTTATCCCCGGTGCCTTCAATAAGTTCCTCGCGAACCATCAAATTTTGGCTTACAAAAAGGTCCTAGCTCTCCATAGACAGGCCAGGAGAGCAAGAGTAAGGCAGGAGTTGGGTCTCACCAGTCCGAACATCACTTGTTCAGGTGATTTAATAAAATATTATATCAGGACCACGCGAGCACAAGAATTGTCATTCAAAAGACAAATTAAAACCCTCGTCGAAGAGGGGGGTTCCCCATGGCAGGTGCATTTGGCAGCAGGCATTAGATTAGTGGACATCAACATCCAAAATCTGTATAACCCTGACATCTCACTAACAGCCTGGAGGAAAACAGTGAATACTCAGGCCAAGAGAATATCTTTTGAAAGGGACTTGGAAAGCCTGCATTACCAATTACAATCTTTCCTCGCTGGACTCCTCATACACCATGGGAAAACCGCAGTCCTACCTGGAGCAAGCTTTGACAGTCCTGGCTTAGGGAAGAATCACCTATATGAGACTTCTCTCTTTGCCCATCATGGATTTTAACCCAACTTGGGCCCGGCAGGATAATTCAGTGGCTTGCCGGCTCTGCAATTACCACCGCGAAACTTGACTCCATCTGTTGTGCTGTTGCCCAAAGCTAGTCAGTGAGCGGCAGCGCTTGGTTCTCCCCATCTGTAGGTTGCTTGGCCTACAAATTTGCAGGGACGTTTCCGACCTGTGCTTCTCTATTAAAACACCTCAAATTGCGGCCCGACTAGGAAAATTTACAGATGCAATCCGAGCCAAACTGAAATTGAAAACTGAATTATAACAGTACTTAGTCGCCCATCAAGCAAGAGAGACTACAATAAAAACGTTTCCTTAAATCCAATGCACAACACCTCACTCCTAGATAAAGCAATAATCTTAATAACAGTCATTTTAATTATTTTAAATCTTTTTAAACAACTACTTCATTCTTAACTAATTGTGTGAGATCTTAAACAAGTTTTTGTATTATTCATAGAATATTGTAACAATTTTAATTAATTGAACAATAAAGATTCATTTCATTTCATTTTCATTACTGATCAATGCACAGGAAATGTTTTTAAATAAGTTACAGCTGGTACAGAATGCAGCGACTAGGATGCTTTCTGGCACACCTAAATTTAAGTCTGTCTCTAAGGCTGTCAGACAACTACATTGGTTGCCTATAAGAAATAGAAACGAATTCAAAGCATTGTGCATTGCTTATAAGGCAATCCACAATATAGGGCCAGAATTTCTGAAGAACGTATTGCAGAACTATACACCCAGCAGATTCTTGCACTCCTCTGGGGCTAACCTGCTTGCTGCCCCCAGAACCTATTGTACTAACTGGGGTGACATAAGCTTTGTGGTTGCCACTGCTAAGTTATGGAACTCCATTTCACCTCAGATTAGAGCCCTTCCTACCTGATGGGCATTCAGGAAACAGTTAAAAACATGGCTATTTAATAATTAGGCTTCCTAACAACTAGGCTATTGTCCCTGGAGTAGTCAGTGCCAAGACACCTGTTGGTTTTTGAGCGCTTTATAAATTGTTTTAAAATAACATAACATAACAATAAAAGGGAAGGCTTGGGCCTGGAAAGTGGGTGCACTTGCCAAGTCGAAATGGCAGTTTAAAACTGACACACAGACACTGCAGTCGCAGGTCTGAGATATGTTTGCTGGGCTACTGATGTAGGTGGCACACTCAGTCCGGCTGTTCCACTAGTAACATTTGATTTACAAGGTCTTGGCTCACACAGTGCACTGTACTAGTGATTTAGTTGTCAATCACATATGGCAATCATGGGGAAACCAGATATCATTACATTTTAGATGGGGAGCACTTGCACTTTAGCACTGGTCAGCAGTGGTAAAGTGCAGAGAATCCTAAGACCAGCAAAAACTAAATGAATCACACAGTCAAAAACAGGAAGTCAGAGGCAAAAAACAAGGGGAAACCCCACCAAAAGATGCCAAGTCTAACAAATATCATAACTGATTGGGGCCTATTGGCCTATCCCCCCAAATGTCTAGTGCAATGCTGTTGTCCCATGTACTCTCACACTTCCCTATAGTGCCTTTATTGGTGTGGGTGCCATTCCATAGAAAAATTTGATTTATGAGCTGCCATTGATCATGGGCGTAAACTGACCTGGTGACTTCGAATTATGGCCTTTCTGTGCAATCCGATGGCATTAGGTTGGCAGTTTAGTCACTACATTGGGAAAGTGCTGAGGGATATATCAAAGTCCAGCTCAAAGTCACTCTAAAGATAACAATCTATATCAAGCATTGCCTTGTCTATTCTGTCCAATAATTCTTCCTCTGTCTGTGTGTCTTGGGATGTAAATTCTCCCAGCCACTAATCCTGAAGGGGTGCCATTACAGTTATATCATGTAGATTATAATTGGTAATGACACTATTTGTTATGGTGTCCATGAGGTCACTACACTTCTACAATCCTCTGATATCAACAACACTGTCCTTTGCTGAATGCTGCAGTAGCACAAGCACTCTGTCTTAGAGGTGTTTCAATTAGTTCCTTTAAGAGTTATTCTATCCATTTGTGGGATCTACTCCTGTCACGCTGATATATGTTGTATGGAGACCTAAAGGTGATGTACTGTCAATACTTAAGTGTTAGAGAATTTCTTGTATTAATGGATCATTAGACGATACTGGAATTGGTGCCCTGCTGGGGTCAGTGCCATTGGAGTACTTGAGAATATGACCATTTAAAGATGGATAACTAATTCAAGGATCTGCTATGATTGACCACTTTGCTGAATGTGTGAAACATTTGCCTAGTTCAATCAATCTTTACAGTTACTTTGACTACATCAAAAACAATGGTACCTTCACCAGAACCGAAGATAGCACCAAGATCTTAAAACAAATATCACTTCAGTAATTTCAACTTGTATGAATGCTTGCTTTTCTTGAGGGGGTCTTATACCTGTGCCAATGTCTCCATTATGTTGGTGTCTTATAGTGATACCTCTATGGATGATGATATTCCCTTCAGAAGGGATGCGTATATCCAGTCCTGATGGTTAGTGCATTGAATGTCTGTCTGTGTGGTGAGCAGAATTTGCTCTGGCCCCTTCCATCTTAAATACGACACGTTCAAAAGTATATACTGTAGTGTCATCAGAAGTGTTTCGTTTTGGCACAATCAATTTGGAGTCTTGCTATCATCATTTCAAATTTAATTATTATGACCGTCATTGCTTAAGTTTTCTCTGGAAATTTGAATAGGGAGGTTATTTGAATAGGGAGGTTGGCCTGAGTAATGCATCAATATTTACTCCATAAATGGATCTTCTAGCTCCTCGAGCTGACTATTCAGACCCTTCTGTATAATTTTCTCTTTCTTTACAACCATTCTGGTGCAATTTGCACTGTGCTGCACTTGGCAGAGCAAAATTCTTCTTGATCTTTCATGGGTTGATATGCATTTTGCCTACGTTGTTTTAGTGTATGTCCCATATTCTGCCATCTATCATAGATAGTATAAGTGGTTATATACCCTGTTATCCTGATATGTCAATACATATATAACCAAACACTTCAAACCCATCTGTTTCCTCCAATACATTCGGTCAGGGTATTTACAACAAATGATATGCACATTTGTCTGTACTTAGAAATGAGTGTTTATTTATTATTGGGCCTATAGTATGCTTAAGAATGGTGAACAAGGGGTTGGACACCAGAACATTAGTGAACCCCACACTTGGTTGGCTATTTCCCAACAATGGAACTTGTGTGATTGATTCATTTTAAGAGAAGAACTTGCAATTCCTGTATCAGGGAGGAATTTAACAGATGTCCCTACAACCTTTCCTAGTCCATATGGACCTGTGTCATCTACTGAGATCATGGCCCATTGTGCTAGTGTTCCCAGGCAACCATATAGATACTTGTATTAGACATATCCTGGTTTGTCAAACATTTTACAATTATAATAAATTAATATCATCTATGCCTGAGGTATTCTAGTGTTAGAAATAATTCTGTGACTGTTGTATGGCTAACTGGTGAATAAGTCTCTATTCATCTGCTCTATTTGGGCCTTCTCTATTTAAACTCTTGCCTTGTTAACTGACTGTTTTAGGACTATTGCTCCTCCAGTGGTCAGTACCCCATATCATTATAACAATGATGTATATGTTGGAGGAAGCATTGTAATTAGTGTTCTGTCCAGGAGAATTGATTGTGACTTCTGCTGTCCACTTCTCCCTCTCTCTCCTTGACCTCCCAAACACCCTAACTTTGATGGAGGTAGGCTTGTTGCCTTAATGCACTTGTTTTGGCTCTATGTATTCTTCAATTGTTTTTACATGATTATATCTTTGCATTTATTCCTCATTTCCCTGGGGATCCACCCATCTCCTACTTCTGTCGTACTTTTATCATGGATGCAATGCAACACGTAAGAACAACCTGTTCTTCTTCCTTCTCTACTCACTGGCTCTCATAAATTCTTCTTAATAATACAGTTTCTTTTCTCTTTAACATCACGTCTTCACTTCTGAACATTCCGACACCGGTGGGCATTGTGCTCATCTCCGAGCTGCATAGACTCTGTCCCCGCTGCTTGCAGGTTCTCTTCTTCAAGAATCCACCCTTGCATTTCACCTGACTCCTTCATAGTCTTCTCCAGAAGTCTTCCATTGTGTCTACGGCAGGTTCCAACATCACTTCACCCCTATGCATCCGGCTTCCCTGGTGCAGGAAACCTGGTTCTTGGGGCATCATGGGTGGCTCTCCAATCTTCTATCTTCCAACAGGTTTCTTCCGGATCCTTTAGGAAGGTTCTTTCTTCTTTAAAACGGAAACTGCGACTTCCCCATTGACTTCCAATTGGGCACGTGGCTGTGTTCCGACTCAGCACACAGCCTCCATGGGGTTCCTGGGTACTTATCTTGGATAGTTCCATGTGTCCCCAGCTCCTCTGAGTCTCCTGGTCCAAGTCCCCGTCTCCTTTGCAGTTCGCATTCCAATTTCTTAGTACATGGTATGGTCTCCCCCTAGAGACCAGTGTATATTTGTGCTACTTACCTGATTATTTTTAAGCATTCTTGTGTATTGTGCTGATATCGATATTCCTCTTTGTTAGTGATTGTGTTGTGTAATAAATATACTTATTTTTATAAAACACTATGTGCTTCTTTTTCATCTAATCTACACTGTTGATTAAATGTGGTAAAACAAGCTGCTTTACGCTCCTTCAAGATAAGCCTGAAGGCTGCTCTATACAACTACCACTTTGAAAGCTTTCTCTGGGTATCAAAGATCACTAAGAACACCAGAAGGGTTGCCTGGATTAGTGCAAGGTACACCACTTGAATAAGTGTTTACCATACACTAAGACATCCTACTACAGCTCTCATTCAGGAGCAGGTAGGAGTATCGAGTTTAGTGTCTAAAGAATTGTAATATAAAACCCTCTGTAATAGAAATGACGCATTTTATGTCACAATTCTGAAAATGACACATTTAGAAAGTTGTAACTGCAACAAACGCAGGAAGGACCGCTGAATGATTCAAACATTCTCTCCCAGTCAAAAGATCTGGGTTAAATCCATTGTTCTTTTGCCCACTATGCCACCCCAGTTTGGACCCAGCCCTATGCAAATCAGTCTTGACCCTGTGCCTCATGGGAGCAGTCCAGACCAAACTACCAAGCCAGGTCCTCCCTGGACCGGAAACAGGCTTCCTGGGACCAGTTGTGGGTTATGTCAGGCTAGCTTGAATCCAATGTCACAGTGATCAAGCAACCTATGTCTGGGCCTACCCGTCCCACTTAGGGCTAAAAGTGTAAGTGCAACAAATGATGGAGGGAATGCAGAATGATTCAGGAGATCTGGGTTAAATTCATTGTTCTTTTGCCCACTACGCCACCCCAGTTTGGACCCACCCATAAGCAAATCAGTCTTGACCTTGCCTCATGGGAACAGTCCAGACCGAACTGCCAAGCCAGGTCCTCCCTGGACCGGAAACAAGCATCATGGGACCGGTTTTAGGGTATGTCACCCTTCATCAGCCAGGCTAGCTTAAATCCAGTGGCCCAGTGAGGAATGGATTTAAAAATGGAACTACTATGGCTAAAGTGAATAATTTGGAACACTATGTTTATACGGCTGTGCAACTCGTATATGACCAGCACAGCGCTGGCCATCGTTCACATATGGATATTATCAGTGTGTATAAGGAGCGGAGCACACTCGAGTGCATGCACGCTAAACCAGATGAAATGTTACAGAATCAGACAAAAGATAAAAGAAGGGAGTGCTTCAGACAAATGTTTGATGCATCGTGTTTAAAGCCGTTCCTACCTGGCAGCACCCCGTGGAACAATTGACAAATAAAGGATTACAGTAAAGTCACGCCGAGGATTACTTACTGAGTTAATGGCAAGATTCAACAACAAGCACGTGTGGACATCCTAATGGGACATTGTAACACCACGTCAAAACGTTAACATTTCACGGACATTTACTAAGAAAGATGAAGGGAATATACACGGGTGACGCCATAAATGAGGGGTTGATGTTTTTTTAAGGGAGTGTACCATTGGGTGAAGGGAGCTCTAGGGGAGGGGAAAGACGGACATGAGTATAATGCACTAAGGAGTCACAGGTGGGTGGGGCGCATGACTTTAAAAAAGAGCAGTTGCTAGGTGGACGGGTGAAATGGAGGTTAACTCGGGAAGAGATTTGCAGAAGGCTGACATCAGGTATGAACGGGTGTAGACGGTTCAAGAGAATGGTGGGGGAGTACAAGAGGGAGAAAGTTAAAGTTAGCGGGAATCTAAAGAGCACTTTTTTTCAGTTTACGTTTTTTTCAGTTTACGTTTGAGGCACGGAATGAATTACTTTTGAGGACACAGGATCTATAGGGGGTTGTATGCTGGTAACAAGGGGTCACAAAACGAGCACAGTACATGGGGGGGATGAGACAGTATGTGAAAGGGTGTATTATATACACAGAATGGGTTGGGGAAGTAAATGGCAATGTTGAAATGTTGAAAATGTAATTTTTTTTAAAAACGATGGAAACATGTGAATATTTTTTACCGCAGATACCCCTGACGAAGCGCAAAGCGAAATGCATTGGGTGCGATGTTTGTACAATTCAGAGGACTCGAGATTCAGCACATGTTCATGTTTAAGCCTGGATAGGCAATCATGTAATATTTACACGCAGAAACTGAAATGAATTTCGTATCCCTGGCGTGACAATGAAGTTTGGATTAAGCTTGGAAATAAAATGGATTTAAAAATGAAACTACTATGGCTAAAGTGAATAATTTGGAACACGATGTTTATACGGCTGTGCAACTCGTATATGACCAGCACAGCGCTGGCCATCGTTCACATATGGATATTATCAGTGTGTATAAGGAGCGGAGCACACTCGAGTGCATGCACGCTAAACCAGATGAAATGTTACAGAATCAGACAAAAGATAAAAGAAGGGAGTGCTTCAGACAAATGTTTGATGTATCGTGTTTAAAGCCGTTCCTACCTGGCAGCACCCCGTGGAACAATTGACAAATAAAGGATAACAGTAAAGTCACGCCGAGGATTACTTACTGAGTTAATGGCAAGATTCAACAACAAGCACGTGTGGACATCCTAATGGGACATTGTAACACCACGTCAAAACGTTAACATTTCACGGACATTTACTAAGAAAGATGAAGGGAATATACACGGGTGACGCCATAAATGAGGGGTTGATGTTTTTTTAAGGGAGTGTACCATTGGGTGAAGGGAGCTCTAGGGGAAGGGAAAGACGGACATGAGTATAATGCACTAAGGAGTCACAGGTGGGTGGGGCGCATGACTTTAAAAAAGAGCCGTTGCTAGGTGGACGGGTGAAATGGAGGTTAACTCAGGAAGAGATTTGCAGAAGGCTGACATCAGGTATGAACGGGTGTAGACGGTTCAAGAGAATGGTGGGGGAGTACAAGAAGGAGAAAGTTAAAGTTAGCGGGAATCTAAAGAGCACTTTTTTTCAGTTTACGTTTTTTTCAGTTTACGTTTGAGGCACGGAATGAATTACTTTTGAGGACACAGGATCTATAGGGGGTTGTATGCTGGTAACAAGGGGTCACAAAACGAGCACCGTACATGGGGGGGATGAGACAGTATGTGAAAGGGTGTATTATATACACAGAATGGGTTGGGGAAGTAAATGGCAATGTTGAAATGTTGAAAATGTAATTTTTAAAAAAAACGATGGAAACATGTGAATATTTTTTACCGCAGATACCCCTGACGAAGCGCAAAGCGAAATGCATTGGGTGCGATGTTTGTACAATTCAGAGGACTCGAGATTCAGCACATGTTCATGTTTAAGCCTGGATAGGCAATCATGTAATATTTACACGCAGAAACTGGAATGAATTTCGTATCCCTGGCGTGACAATGAAGTTTGGATTAAGCTTGGAAATAAAATGGATTTAAAAATGGAACTACTATGGCTAAAGTGAATAATTTGGAACACTATGTTTATACGGCTGTGCAACTCGTATATGACCAGCACAGCGCTGGCCATCGTTCACATATGGATATTATCAGTGTGTATAAGGAGCGGAGCACACTCGAGTGCATGCACGCTAAACCAGATGAAATGTTACAGAATCAGACAAAAGATAAAAGAAGGGAGTGCTTCAGACAAATGTTTGATGTACCAGTGAGGAAGGGACCCACGTCTGGGCATACCCGTCCCACTTAGGGCGAAAAGTGTAATTGCAACAAATGATGGACAGAATGTTGAATGATTAAAAAATTCTCCCCAGTCAGGAGATCTGGGTTAAATCCATTGTTGTTTGCCCACTACACCACCCCAGTTTGGATCTAGCCATGTGCAAATCAGTCTTGACCCTGTGCCTCATGGGAACAGTCCAGACCGAACTGCCAAACCAGGTCCTCCCTGGCTTGGAAAAAAGCATCCAAGGACCAGTTTCGGGGTATGTCACTCTTCATCAGCCAGGCTAGCTTGAATCCAGGGGCACAGTGAGCAAGGGACCCAAGTCTGGGCATACCCGGCCCACTTAGGCTGAAAAGTGTAAGTGTAAGTGCAACAAATTATGGGCGAAATGCTGAATGATTCAAACATTCTCCCCGTCAAGAGATCTGGGTTAAATCCATTGTTCTTTTGCCCACTACGGCACCCCAGTTTGGACCCAGCCATATGCAAATCAGTCTTGACCCTGTACCTTATCAGAACAGTCCAGACCGAACTGCCAAGCCAGGTCCTCCCTGGACCGGCAACACGAATCCTGGGACCGATTTAGGGGTATGTCACCCTTCATCAGCCAGGATATCTTGATTCCAGTGGCACAGTGATCCCAGGACCCACGTCTAGTAATACCCGGTGCACTTAGGGCGAGAAAGCAAAAGACGCACAATTGATGGATGGAATGCAGAACAAATCAAAACATTCACCCTCAGTCAAGAGATCTGGGTTAAATCCATCATTCTTTTGCTCACTATGCCACCCCAGTTTAGACCTGGCCATATGCAAATCAGTCTTGACCCTGTGCCTCATATTCTGCCAATATTCTCTATTGATTGGGGTCTTTGGTTGTTATGCACAGTATGAAGATTAACTCATAACCTTTGTGTTCTCTTTTCCTGTATTGTTTATTTCTTTTTATTTATTATTTTGTATATCCTTTTATCTTTATTAATCTTTTTTGTAATTTTTTTCACCTTTTTCCATATTTCCTTCACAACTCAGGTGGTAATGGACCCGTTCCAATAGGTAGATAATATACTGACACACTTAGCGGATTAAAATTAGAACAGTTCTACTGTTGGCAGAATACATTTATATATAGAAGGGTTTTCGTTTAAACACACATCCTGTACATCAATCTACATGGTTTAATTACATGCATATTTTTGGCCAATTTTTGTAGGATTGGCCTTTTCGTCTGGACTGGGTTGCGTCTAGTTGTACCAGCTCCTTGCTATATGAGTGACACAGTGCCGGTATATATCTAATAGCGAGTTTGTCAACATAATTCTTCCCCTTTTTTACATTGATATGGTGCAGTTATATATCCCATTTTATAATTTTTTTCCTTTAGGCCACTTTGAGTGACTGTTCACTCTATGATGGCCGCTACAATTCTCTTGGTGATTTTAGTCCCTTGTTAGGTCTTGCCTAGCGTTGCAGCGCGAAAGACCTGCCATCGCTGTGCGAGGCATGCAGTATACACTATAGCCTGGAAGCTTCATAGAAGCTCCGCCCATCTTTCTGATTGGCTTAGATAGTAAATACTGCCTTCTGATTGGTTTTAGGTTTGTTAGTCCCTCCTTATGATGAGTATGTTGTCATTTGTGTCCTTCCATGGCTACTGGCCCCTTCACTGCAGACTACTTTCTTTCCGTGACCCCCTCCCGCAGTTCGATGCCTTCTCGCACTGCCCACCCCTCCCTTTTTTGCCTTCTTGCCCGCCCCCCCTGCGTGCCTTGTCACCCGCCTGCACTCAGATTTCCCTCGTGTCCCAGCTCATTCCAAAAGTGCTGCACTTCGTGTTTTTACAAGTGCTCTTCTGCTCCCCCCAAGGGGCGGGTTGGAGAGGGCTCTCACTGGTGAAGTCGCACCTCCAGGCCCCTGTAGTGCATGTGTATAATTCAACACTTAAACTACTCCTTCCCCCAACCGTGCCCGGATTCCCAGAGCTGCCTGAGCCCGGGCGGTGACGACCAGCTGCACACCATGGAGGCCAACCCAGCTGGCGGAAGCCTCATCCTGGGGGCCCTATGCCACTTTTCAGTCTCTGTCTGGGTCAGCGTGGGCCTCGAGGGAAGGCCTCAGCTTTGGTCTGCTCTTCGACAGGGCCAGGGAAGAGGGCCAGAGCCAGGGGCAGCAGCGACCTCTCCGAGACTGTGTTTTACTTCCTACCCTGCCTTCTCCATCGAGGCCCCCGGCTGTACCAGGAGCTCTACGAGTGAGGCCTCAGCTCCAACAACCAGGAGTCCGACAACGACCTCCTGAATGACAGCCCGGTGCGACTGGAGCGCCCCGAGCCTGATGACAGCATGGTTGTGAAGAACTACCTGGCGGCGTAACAGATCTAGAGCCAAATCCTGCAGGTACAACAGGGACGGGTGGTGGGCTGTGTGTGTGACTATTGATTTTCTTGTTACTAGCCGAAGCTTTCCATGCCGACAGGCACCTGCACCTGCAACAGCTCTACACTCAAACACTCCTGGAAGTTCTGTGCAAGCACTGGGCTCACTGGTTAGAGTAGGCAGACCTGGAAGCAGAGGTCAGCCCGGGACCAGGGTTCAATTCCCGGCTCGGCGGGGTCTTGAGTCCTAAAATGTCCATGGACTCGACAATTCTCGCTCCAGTGCCTACTCGATTCACGGGTTCACACTCTGCGACTCTGGGCAATAGCTTGCTTAATCTCCACAACGGCCCCTCGCGGTGGGATGCCTGGCTTTCACCTTGCGGATACCCTGCCGGGGTTATCTCACAGGGGAATACCAGGACGGGTTCCCTAAGCAAGCGCTTAGAAACCGCTTGGTGATTTGCGCTATATAAATTCCTGTACATTTACATTTACATTTCATGTTACAGTCGGCAGTCCATTGGCAAAAAGGGTCCTTGGCACTGCCGAATCCGCATGTTGTAGTAGATGGTGTACATGCTCAGCTAGTTTCTCTTGTGGAGGGTCTGTAAATCAGTTTGAAGACTCCACAGAGCCACCAAAAGGGTAGCCTGTCCATTGTGCAAGTCTGAATCTCCCACCCCAGCTATCGCCCAAGGCAGGCCCCGGGTGAGGGCATTGCAGGCTTAAGGCTCTAATGAGGGTGGGTGCATGCCTTCAGGGCCTCGGCCCCCGATGAAATGAAGGGGGGCGGGGAGGTCTACTGCAGAGAAACACGGGCATCAGGTTTACATGCTAGACTCTGGTTAACTGATGTGCTCCTATTGTATGCACTAACACTGAGAGCGCATAATCTTGCATTTGTCTTATAGCGCTACTCATCCCATTGTAGTGTCAGAGCGCTATACATCACATACACACATTATACAATAGATCACACACATGTGAAAATCAATGTATAGGATATTACATGAAACAGTGAGGGTTTCAAGGAGGAGGAGTCACATATCGACCCTACTAGTAGGGTCTCTATGTTTACAGTACATATTCGGACGGCCCACTGATTCTGCACATTGACCCTTTAGGTGGTTTTTTTTCTCGTTATCTTCAGATTTTGAACAGCCCGTTACTGATTTTCTCCTTACCACAGTTGGTGTTTACATTTTCCATTGCAGTCCACACTCTTTGCAAGTTTTTACACTAGGCTATTAAATGCCAGGTTCTTTTTCTAAGGGTGCAATACATGCACACAAGACCTTTCTAGACGATGCCCATCAACATGTCTGCATCTCGCCGGATTTGTATACAGTGCACGCTGTGAGATGCAGTGTCGGTGTTCTGGGATGCAAGTCAGTGCTCTCACAGCTCCGATACTGCACCAAGTATCACTTGGGAGGGAGAAGGGGGGCAAGCCAGACTGACAACTGTATTGTGTGTGTAAAAGGCCGCTTTATTGAAACAGGTGCACATCACAAGACTTTATTAACTGGCTTCTCGCCGTACAAAACTAAAACCTCTCTAAACATCGAGTTACCTCACCCCCTTGGGTTTCTTCCCCCCGCCCCTATGATCCCCACATGATAAAAACATCCCCCACCCTGCAAAACACAATACATTAAATGCAACTACATTACATAAATACCATAATACCCAATCCTATCCCATAACCTTTGACCTTCTTGACCCCCCAAAACCTAACCTCCTATCCCTCTTCCTGCAACTGTAACTAATGAGCCCCAATGTAAAACCTCCAACTTGTTCAACCTTTCCCCGATCCTGAAACCAACTCCCACAACTTAACGGTAACTACCACAAACTGCATCCAAACTTGGCCAACTTCCAAAACAAACACCGCCACCCAGGATAAGTCGGGAGTATAGGTGGCTACACTGCCTTCCCACTTATCCTGCCCCCCCTAGACCACCCCGCTCCCCCAACACCAGCCAAACCATTGCGCTCTATAACGAACCCTCAGCAACCTTGCCAATACCTCCCGAAGCTCCAGCAGATACAGATCCATGCCCATATGGGACAAATGGACCCCGTCCCCCCTAAACAGTTCCGGGGCATCGTACCTTATATCCTTATGCCATATCCTAGAGAAACACAGGTGCCTACAGAACCTCACCATCTCCACATTGACTTTCCTCCTTGCCTTGTCAACCGCCGGAGGATAAGCAGCGCCCCTCCACACCCGACGCAGCACAAACTCCGTCCACACAACCATACACCCTGACCACCTCCTTTTAATCTCCCGCAGGTCCCTCTTCATGGCCCTCATCAGCACTAAACCAGTTTCCGTCACCATGTCGTTTTCTCCCAAATGCAACACCAGGACTTCAGGACACCTGCCCGCTACCACCATAGAATTGAGAGTAGATACCAACTCAGGCCATAACATACCCCCTTTCCCTTTCCAACTTATTTTAAACATAGTCGGGTTGAAACCCAAATTCTCGCCAAAATAACTAATCCCCCCACAACGCCACCGCCACCACCACCACCAAGGGAAAAAGCTAGAGGAAAGCGATACTCCTGCCCCCCGGCCACTCCGGGGGCCACTTCTCGGCGCACCACCGCCCCTGCCAGTACAAGCCGAAACCGTCGCTCCCAGCTGCGTCCGAGAAGATCTGCATGTCCCACACCAGTGCCTCCCCCAACTGCATGGGAATACCATTGAAATGCTGCAAGAAAAAACGCTGCATCCGTAAATCCTCTTTGACTCCCGCAGGGAGCCAGGCGTGGTGATGCGGCGGGTGCCGCCCGGCAAGGCCCGGGCCAACCATCTACAAAATGTCCTTCCTACGCGCACCACTCTGCACGCGAAATTGAGGTGGCCCAGCAACACCTGAATCTCCAAAACCGTAACCTTGGGTCGTGCCAACATTCCTTCCAGCAGCTCCAGCATGTGCTGCTTTTTATACACTGGTAAACGGGCTTCCATTGCCACTGAGTGCAGTTCGATCCCCAAAAAGGACAGCGCCATGCCTGGCCCCACTGTCTTTTCCGGCGCCAATGGCACCCCCAACTCTCCCATGAACTCTATGAACCTGTCCAGCGCCTCCTGGCAGTCCGCAGAACCGGGTGAGCCGGCAAAAAAGAAGTCACTGTAAAAACGTGCTGAAGCACTCAAAAAGTGTGCATGACATAGAGCAGCCCATCGGCAATGCTTTGTCCACGTACCAGCGGCCGTCAAACTGAATCCCCAGTAGGCCCCAATCGTCTGGATGGACTGGGAGCAGCCGGAAAGCCGACTTGATGTCGCACTTTGCCATCCTTGCCGTTGTGCCCGCCGACACTACCAAGGCCATGGCCGCATCAACGGAGGAATATGAGACCGAAGCTTCCCTTTCGTCGATAAAAGCATTCACCGAGCCCCCTTCGGGCCAGGACAGGTGCTGTATCAGCCGAAACTGCCCTTTCTCCTTCTTTGGCACGACCCCGACCGGGGAGACAATCAGATCCTCCACCGGCCAGTCCTCGAAAAGACCCGCCATGCGGCCCTCCAACACTTCCTTCTCCAGTTTCCCCCGCACCACATGCTCCTCGGCAGACTTCAAATTATCTGCCCACCTCCTCCGCCTGGTCCCCTCGTACCCCTGGCAGAACCCGTCCTGGAACCCCACTCTCAAACGCTCGGGGGCCCTGGCGTCGAGGTAATTGCATAGTACCGCCACCAGCCGATCCACTCTAACCGGCGTATGAGCCCTTGTGCCCAGGACCCTTATCACTTCTGCCCACTCCTCCTGCCTGAGTGGAGCTCGCCCGCTGACCACCTGACGCTCCACGCTGCCCTCCTTTGGACGTGCCCGCACGTCCCAGCACCTGACCAGGGGGTGACCATATTTGCCACATCCGGAGCATTCATGCCGGAAACGGCAATGCTCTCGCGTACACAGCCCTTTGCTGTAGTCCCAACAGGGGCCCACATTACCTGCCTGAGTTTTGGACCCTGCCCGGGTGGGGCGGCCTTAAAGGGGCTGATAAATGATGGGAAGTCCACTTGCCGTAAAAATGGTCTTCCCTGACCCTGCCAAACTCATCGTGTGTTGCCAAAGGTCGGAATGGAGTTTGCCCCACTTTGCCTCCGGATCCCAGGCCATCTGCGCCCGGAACTCCTCGTCGTACTGCGACCAGGCAAATCCACCACCCGTAATTTGGGCCTTCCGGATGACGTCCATGTATTTAAACATGGACAACGACCCCTCCGGAAACTTCTCGCAATAGACGCTTGCGAAGATCAAAAACGCCGCCGTCCAATTCTCTATCGTGAGAGGCACTTTCGGCCTCTTCAGGAGTTCATACTCCTCCTCCTTTGAACCTTCCTTCGCCCGCACTTCCCGATGAAGTAACTTAAGAATTTTGACATACTCCCCCTTCCAAATTCGCTCTTTCGTCGCCAAACATCAAGTGTGCCGCCAACGGTTCCGTGACCCCCATATACGGCAGCTTTTTGATCTTTATCTCCTTATTCTCGGGCTTCGCGATGTCCTCCCCCGACGCACCCGCACCTGCCGACCCCGCCGCGCCCACAGTCACGCCCACCGGCTCCAGGACCACCACATCAGGCCCCACCCCCTTGTCCTCCACATACTTTCCTTTGCACAGCCACACACCCCCAACTCCCCCCTCCCCCCACCCCCACAGATACCAAACGCGCCATGGCAGCCGCTGCACTCGTACCTGCCACCAATGCATCCACCGACCGTCCTCCGCCGCGCCGTTCCATTGACGCCGCTCTCGGCTCCCAATGTGACGACTGGGCCGTCTGCTCACGCTGGCCCCGTGACCTCTATAAAACACTAGCAACAACAATATTGCGCCCCCCTCTGCCCTCGCCATCTCCCAGCTCCCCTTCTTCCAAACTATACTCGTCCTCAACCAACTGCACAGCACTTGCTCCATACTCCCTTCCCATCGGCGGCGCCGACTGCCCCCTGCCAGCCACATTAAATAAAACGCGCGTGTTGCTCCTCCAGCGGCGAGACTCCCCAGGCCGCTGGTGCCCCATGGGTGCTGGGGTCGACGAGCCCGCCTCGGGCCTTCTTGTGCCGGGTGCGACGGGATCCCTGCCAGTACCAGGCTTGTTGCGGGAGGCTCCGCCCTCCCTTTGCCGTGGCGCCGCTGGGCCATCCCCAGCCCTGCCAAGTCAGGAGCCCCTCGACGGTCTTCTTCCTGCAAGAAAAATGGCCGGACTGGTGTGCTGGGTCCCTCACTCCACCAGAGCCCCGACTCACCCTGCCGCCAACCCGACCCCCGTGTCCCTGCCCCCTCCCCTGCTCCCCCTCCTCTCCTCCGCCTCTGCCCCTCTTCCTCCTCCTCAACTCTGCACACCAAACCGCCAAAACCAGCCCCCCCTCGTCCGACCACACCTCCCCCGCCCACCAGCCCCCGAACCGGACCCCTGCCCCCTGCAACGCCCCCACGGCCCGGCTTCCCCCCAACCTCAAAAGCCCCGCTGCCCCAGGCCCTCCCCAACCCCCTGGGCGTCCCTGACCCCCTCCTCCCACGACTCGAAGACGTCCAAACCCTCCCAGTTCCCCCCACTGCCCTCCGATAGCAGTAACGGAGACCACCCTCCTCCCCTGCATGTCCCCCCTGGGCCCCCAACCCCTCCCCCGCCCCCTGCTGCACCCGCCCCCGACTCCTCCACGCGCGCATCCTCATACACCCCCATCCACTCATGACCCCCCATTCCCCTGCCCCTGCCCCCATCTCCACCTGCCTTCCCTGGTGCCGCCCCCAGCCCCCCCGTGTCCTCCGGCATCCCCCCCAACCAGCGCCCCCAAAACCCTCCTTTTGGCTCCCCTGCCTCCCCTTGGAACCAGCCCTGTCCTTCCCAGCCCCTCCTGGGCCCCGACTCTGCAACCGATGACGCGGGGGGAACTGTCCCCCCGTCGTGCGCCCACCGCGTCCTCGAGGACCACGGATTTACCTGCGGGGGAAAATCGCCGTCCGCTCACCCCCCGCTTGTCCCTCGCCTTCTGGCCTTCCCCCCTGGCCCCCCACCCCCGGCCGTGTCTCTTCACTCATCGCGGGCGGGGCGGGCTTCACGCTGCTCCGCCGCCACACTCTCTCACTCTTCCCCGGTGCTCTCGCCCGCTCCACGGCGGGGGAAGCACTCCTCGCGCCTCTCCCGCATTTGCGCCCCGCCGCCCGCTGAGTCCCACCCGCTCCCACCCCCGAGGTCCAGGTCGGAGGCACGACCTCCGCCCAGGACCTCCCCGCCCGCCCCGCCGAGACCGTCCCCGAAGCAGCGGGGCGGTCCAACGCCACCACCGCAAGCTCCGACGGCAGGCCCCCAGATTGCCCAAGCCTCAAAGGCCTCCCATGGCCCCCCTCTTCGCCCCCAGCCCTGCTCCCCAGGGCCCCACCCAGCCCTTCCGGGCAGCCCGGGGGCCTTACCTGTGACTTCGCCAGCTTCCGAGGCGGCGAGCAGGCAAAAACGGCCGCCGCCACTCAAGGAGGTCCATTCGCCCTGCCTCACTGAGCAGGCGAATGGCCTCCAGAACACGAAAATCTTCCGCTGCCATAATGCCACACCACCAAGTAAAACAAACTGCCACAACCTAGACAAACCTTACGACAAAAAACCTCTCCGACAGCGCTCCCAGCCACCAGGTTACCAAACCTAAAATGGTGGCTGGGCAGGCGCCGAATAAACCTTTATACCCTTTGGGCTATGATTCCAAACTTGGACTGCTTTTGGGCTATCCCAAAGCAGCCCAAACGGCACAAAATGGCAGTCGCCATCTCGCCCCCCTCCTCCCCCCAATCTGCCTGGGGGGCGGACCTCGAGGCTCGGCTGCCCCCCAAAACCCCCTTACACTGCACCTAAACTCTGTGCTCCACAAGGCACTTGTGTTGATCTTAGCAGTTGAGTTCCTCTGGCGGCCTTTATGCGCTCCTTCACTTGGTCCATGTTCGCTGCAAAACCATCTACATGAACAAAACAGGGAATGATTTGCTGTTGCCCCCTCCTAGCCACAAAACTGATTTGATTAATTTAACTAACTATTAGCAATTGTCAGGGATACTGCAGCGGCCATTAATGGCTTTGTAATTGTCCCTTTAGACTGGGAGGGAAGGACCCCTGCAAACACGTTCCATTAGATGGAAGTGCATAAAATATATGTGTGTGTGTGTGTGTGAGTGTGTATTTGTATGTCTGTATGGAAATTACTACTCTATGGTTTGTCAGAGAGGTTAAGTAGTAACAACAAGACTACGATTCTAACATCAGCAGCCATGTTTTTACACTTCACCCTTTATCCTAGGATCTCCTAGTACTTCAATTCTCCTAAGTGATCAGATTTGTTAAATTGGTGAGGTTATTATCCCATCAATTGTGTTTGGAATAGGACGCTTTGGTGAGTGTCCCAGCATTTGTAGGTGTGCACGTTGTGACATACATCCTATCCGCAGACTGCAGTAAGTGAAGAACACTTATGCTTTCAACCACAGATTTACGCATTGGGAACCCATTTTCCAACATTTCAGGTCTTTACAATTTACTCGATTCTGCTGTAATGACCACGTTGGTTGGGGAACATATGTTGACTTTTTGTTTATCCATTGAAAAGCAACATACAGTCTGGCCAAGGGTAGTAGTCATGCGAGTCAGTTGGGCCTCTATCATTTACATAGTTGTAACCTTTCTGATGTTTAATTTGCTGCTTAGCATCTGGTACTGTTATAGGAGAAGCATGCGCCCAAGGACTGTACAGTATGCAAATTATTTGGAATGAAGAGTTATAACCTCTTCTTGAGGAAAAACAAAAGTTTTGTTATGTATTTGGACATGGACACCATCAAATGTTTGAGCTCCGTATTTGGGTATTGCTTCGGACGATTCAGAGCTCTGTCACCTTGTAATAGCTACACAAACGGAGATCTAAGCTGGCTAATTTGCAACAATAGAGATCATTTCTTGTGACAACACATTCATATTTGTGATTTGCTGAGTTAGTTTAGTGGATGTAAACAACATTGTTATAAAACAAAAATATATATGGCACTTATCTTTGTTTTGCTCATCTGTGAATTGATTACTCCAAGGCTTTGTAGAGAGAGCCTAATAAAAAAAATACACAAAATTGACAATTGTGGTGTTGCTCTCTGGAGTGAATAGTGACTTGCTGCTCTTGGGGAGAGGCTCATGCTTTCAGGGCTAGTCAACCTCATTGCTCTCCAAGAACTTGATAAGATGTTGTTGCTTCTTCAGAAGTGTTGTGTATGTGTTCCCATACCTGGCGTGTCATGCAGTTTGGTGCTCACTTTTCCTACATGTTAAAGAACAGTAGATGTTTCAGCACCCAGGCTATTGTGCTGCATATCTAAATACATATAAGATCCCAAAGGCAAGACCAATTGCATTGCACATTCTTGTTCTTTTCTTCTGTCGCTCTGGGTGCTTTACTAATCACTTTCACACCTTTAGCATGCTATTTATCTTCCGGCTTTCAGTCCGGAATAGCTTTCAGAAGAGACCTGGGGTGAACAAGTTTTTTTAAGCGATGGAGGTAAGATGAGCAGTGGAGGTTTTGCCTTTTTTCTGGTTTCAAGACACTGTCAGTTGTATCGGCATTGCGTGTGAGGAACGTCTGACTCTTGCTTAAATTGCTCATTCTATTGGTCTTGCTTCTATTGTTTATTTTCTTGGGTATTTTCGTGTAATGCGTGGCATTTTTTCCGTATAGTTGAGCCCACCGGGTGGGACTTAGCCATCGAGCATAACCCATGTCAGTCCTTGCTGAATCTACACTTTGGCAACAAAAAGGTAACATCCCTGGGCTCCGGTTTAGATTGAAGTAGTTTCACTAATCATGGGAATTTTCAAATCTTATAATTTGTATTCACTAGTTTCTTTCCTTTCTAGTCCTGCGCCTATGATAAAAGATTTAGATTATGTAACCATCTCATATTCATCAGCACAGATATAGAAACTGCCAGATCTGTTGTATTTGTATACATACCACCTCTCTGCCGTACATTAGTTTGGCTGTAAGTACAATTTGAGTTGTACCATCACACATTTTTGAAAATGAATCTTTTTTTATCTATGCTGCAAAAGTATTAAGTTCAAAAGAATACATCTTTCCCTGTCAATATATATTTTTTGCAGTGGCTCTTAATTTTTGAAGGAGTAATTCATTTCATCTGCTGAGCTGTCAACTCTGGTATTTGCAGAGGGGGAGATATTAAGCTACCTGGATATACCCCATTCCCTGCTGGATGTGAGTATGGTGCAGGGTCACTCCGCTATATTTTGTCCAATTTCGGGGCTCCTAAGGTTACTAATTAAAATTGTTTTGTACTGGATTTACAGCAAGACGCTTCTGAATCATAGCAAAAATGTTGTGGACTCCATACAAATGATATCCTTTCGGTTGGATCTACCATTGCAATAGGTAATTTATTGTTTATAACTTTTTTGTAAGGTGTTGGTTAGTACCTTTTTGCTATGCACTGATATTCACTCTTGATTTTTGCACATACCGGATCTCAGTATGGTTTGAGGGTCTTTTTGTGTAGCACCGGACTTCCTTATTTTCCTTGTTTACTTTCCCTTTTTTTGATTTAAGATTCATCTCATGCTGTGCCATAACTCCACAGATTGTAATCTTTGATACTCATGTATATATTTGTTCTTGTTTTAGATGTTTTATTGAATTGTCTTGGACACTACTATAATCATTGTTCTGTCCTGATGGTGACCATTTAATTACACTATGGTCGAAACGCCGTTGATGCATGTATGTGGCCCAAATTGAAGTGAACCCATTTTTTGCTTTGTGTTGTTTCTGTCGTGTCCTGAGTTTCTTATTTTGTATAATTCCTTCTTCAGCCAATTTTTGATTACACATTGTATTGTTTATTCTGTTGTTTGTGTATTGTGTTGAGCGCCATTGTTATTATATATATTTGGATTTAACTATTTATCTTTTGTTAATATATTTTCTACAAATGTAATTTATTTATGAATGGGTACCCTATATTTGAGAGTTTTTCTTCTTTACATTTATGGTTCCTTTCCCTTTTTCCTTGTATTGTACAATGTTTTTTTTGGTTTGGTGTATGTTTTGTGTATTTAAGTATTACACTTGAACCATTGTTAGGATTCTAGTATTGTTTGCCGCTGATTCAGGTTTCAGGGGTCCCCCTGTTGTCGATAGTTATTTTTAGAAGTAGGCATTTCTGTGTGCTATGTGTCTTTGTGCCTGCCAGTTATGTATTGACTGTCTGGCCTTTCAGGGACAGGGGCTGGGGAGGTGCAGTGGCCCCAGAGAGTCTGGGTGAGTCAGCGATAGGCTGAATAGGCCTGATCTGCATCTGGAGTAGTGGGAGGAGTAGCACCTGAACCTGAATCGGGCTGTGCCTGCCCTCCAAAATGATTTCTCAGCCCCCCTGTGGTGTGCCTATGGCCAGAGCCTACTCGGACAATGAGGAGTGTTGTGCACTTGTCAAGGGCCCCCCAGGACTGACTTGGACCGGGCACAGACCTGTGCTAGTGGGAAGAACAAAAACACTTAGTCGTATATATATTGGGGCTGTGATCCCATGTTTTGTTAACTGGACTGTGCTCACTTGGAGAAGAGACTGCTTGGGACCTTGAGGAACCGCCATGGGATTGGGCTTCATTAGGAACTGACCTGCTGCCATTTTGGGGCTAGGAGGGGCAACTGCCACTCTACCTAAAAAGAATCCACGTGCTGGCCTCCCTGGGGACACTGTGCCTGTGTGTCCCTGTGGTCCCCCAGGACTTTGTAAGCTTTCCCTACCAACATTATGACAAGCGCGTGGTGAGCGCTGTGTGGTTAACTGTGTGTACCCGTGTGGTGCTGGGACCCCAGTGAGTGCCCTGGCCAGCATGTAAAAGAGAGCTGTGGGGTGTTGACAGTACGTGCAATACTGTCCCGTCTACAAGATTTCCTTGGGCGCCTGGCTTCGCCGAGGAGAACACGCCAGGAGGAAGACAGAAGATTCCGAGCCTGACTGAGACTTCGCTCCGTATTCTGTGGTCGTGAGGATTTACCAGGAAGTCAGGCAATGGACGCCTGACTGTGAGCAGGGCTCCCCTAATGAGGAGGAGAGCCCTGGATGTGTACTGAGCTTTGGCCCTGTAATTGAGCCTCTACTGCGTGGAAGCCTGGCGCCCTCGTCCTCTCTTGCCAGCCAAAGCTGCTAGGGAGGAGTTGCTGGGATCAGAGCGTGGGTCAGGTGGGAGGAGCTTGTCTGTCCGCCTGTTACTACCGATGCTGGTGAGCCACACATGTCTGGAGGCTGGGTGAGCGGGTGACCATGGCTATCTCTTCACGTCAGAAAGGACGGTAGGAGATCTTCCCCTGCTGCCAGCTCCAGAACCGGCAGTTCGTTCGTGGGCAGCTGCCCTTCGTACAGCCTTGCCTATGCGGGAGACCGAGTAAGGTACCCCACCCTTACTGCATTGAGTTTCAATGGTGGCCTACCCGGGTTGGGCAGCTAAGGGTAGCATTTCTTGCCACCTGGCCGGTCCCGAGGGCCCATGTAAAGCATAGGAGTGCTTTCGGAACAGACTACCGTAACTCCGGTTGGAGGAGCGCAGAGGCTCCCAGATCCTGATGAGAATACCTAAAATACCGCAATGTAGGTAATAGGCACTCAGAGGCACACTCTCTATGGGTTCCCTGCCACTATAGTGGTGGCACAGTGTATATATGTGATATGTTCTAATGTTTTTTATGGATAATACAAAGGCTATTTTTATATTGCCTGGTGTGGAGTTTCTTTTGTGGTGTGCCTAGTGTGTCGCTGCTGTATGAGTGTGTTGCGCAAACGCTTAACACATTGCCTCTGGGATAAGCATGACAGCTCTGCCAAGCTACCAAGGGGGCGAGCAGGGGTTATCTTCAGCGTGTAACTCCCTTGCCCTGACTAGAGTGGTGGTTTCTGCCTGGCTTAGGTGCATGCCCTAGCCAACCAGAAATCCCTCTTCGAACAATGGCTAACTGGCTTGATTAGAAATCAAGCCGGTCAGCTTCTTCAGTTCACTGGGTGTAGCTATGGATGTCACTGCCTCCCATTAGGCACAAAGTAAGACTGTCATGGGGCTTCTCTGGAATAATCTCCCCCATTTTTCACTTGACACAAAATTACACAAATAGAAGTGGAGCAGCATAATTTAGGCTCCACCCTTATACATTACAAAAGTGCAATTATGTATGTGCACCTGACATTATATTTGCTGTGTGCCTTAACAATTTTACTGTGTGTAACACATTTAAATGCATTATTGAAATGTATTCACTATAGAACTTAGAGATTTATAAACATGGGCACTAAGATCAACATAACATGAATCATGTATTATTTAGTCAGACTAACTTTAACTAAGTATTTCATGTACACTTCAATTTCGTGGTTGTATGTACAAATGTATGACTTCTGATGTTTTGGAATGTATTTTGCCTTGTCAGTTGTTCTTTCTTTAGCAGGTGGTTCGTTTTCAAGGCTTCATTAGGTAGAGAAAAGGAGTAATGTTGTAGATATTAGTTTCTTGATAGTAAGGCCGGGGAAGGGAAATGTTGGCAAGAATGTGAAGACTTAATGAGCAGATGAAGCCTCCTATTCATTGTCTATCAATCCCAAATCCCACGGCTTGATTGTTGTCAGGTGTGGAAGCTGCGGACTCGACGAACGGCTGAGAACCTGTTTCGAGACGCGAGAGCCGTGTGAGCCGCTTCGCCTGTTTCGCCTGCTTGTGCCCGCAGCAGCCCCAAGCCCCCCCGCCCCGCCGAAAGACATCGCCGAGAGCTACCGTGTGGAGCGAGGAGCGGGCTGGGCTGCGCTGGGCAGGGCTGAGTTAAGGCGAGTGCGGGAAGAGCGGTCGGACCATGGCGGGTTGGACCACACGGAGCAGCGAGACACCACTGAGACACTACTGGCAGCTGAGAGAGGCGAGAGCAGCGAGGCACCATCAGCCGTTACCCGCGGGAGCCAATCCCACTTACCTGATGCTGCTGCCGGCGGGTCGGCTGTGTCACGCGGCAAGGGGGTGCTGCTGCTGACAGTGGCGCTCGGCTCATTGCTTGATGCTCGTTGGCTTGGCTGGCCCTTGAAGGACCTGTGACAGGGAGGACAGAAGAGAGAAGAGAGAAGGAACGGCCCAGCTGGGGGCAGCTTGTAGCATCCACCCCCCTGCTGCTGCTGTTGCTGTGGGGCCCTGTCCCTGCTTCTGCACATCCAGTCCAGGTCTTGCCGGTTGCTGAGGAGCAGATCGTCAGTAAGCAGGAATACGGTGAGGACACTGGGAAAAAGCTGCCCGGACGCTGCTGCAGAGTGAGACAGTAAATCCTCTACTGGGCCTCCACTTGGCCCCCCCCCACCATCTGAAGTCGACAAAGGTGAGGCGGCTCTGTGAAGCTTGCAGAGTACTGCGGGGGGGGGGGGAAGGAGAGGGCGTAGGCAAAGGCATCTGCTCGCAGAAGGGTGTAAGGGCTGATCAGGGTTGATCAGTGAGACGGGAGCCGGGGAGGCTCAGAAAATACTAATAGCAGCCAATTGATCTGTACCACAGCATCACAGCAATACAGCAATACAGGGCCCATAGAGGTGCTCCAATCAGAAACTAAGACTCAAAGGTCAACATTTGATTGGACCATAACTTAATTGAAGGTTATAATATAAAACTTGGCTGCGGGGGCGGTGTGTCCGACGGACTTTCAACGGACTCGGGCATAGGCGGCCATATGAGGTCGGGAAGAACGAGAGAGGCTATGCCACCCAAACCAAAAGGAAAAAAGGGAAAGAAACAAAACCCCAGCTCTGAGGTCAATGCTGATCAAAAGCTTATTACAATTGAGCAGGACCAAAAAGAGAGCACTGTGAGGACGCTTCCAGGGACCGCGGCACTCACTTACCAACCTAGGATATATACAAAGTTTAATTTTTTTAAAGATGCAGGGGCAGTCCTCTTCTCGAGTAATGCCTCCCTCAAAGGCCTGCATTCACCACTGCTACCGTTACCCTTGCAAACAGAAGGGACTGTATCATCCTTGCCTTCCCCAGACAAAAATGGATTAGCGCCGCAACAAGGTCAGAAATTGACGCTCAAACACCAAGTGCAAATACATTCGGCCAGGAAGAAGGAGGAGGGAGGCAATTCACCGCCAGTGGCTCTGAAGGAATGCGTGGGAAAATAGGCCTGCCTTCAATAAAACTCAGACGACACGACAGCACTCAGAAGAGTCAGATTGAAGAACATGACCCCCCAAAAAAAGAGGCAAATGATAAAATTGAAGAGCAGGTCACTAATGTATATAAAAACAATACTGTAACCAAATCAGACTTGGAATCAGGAGGGGGCTCAAAATATTGATACTAATACCAGCACTTCTACAACCATGGCAACAAAAAGCCACAGCACTCCCACAAAAGATATAGATCGAATAAACCTCCTGTCACCACAATTTTCGGACTACGGCACGGTGATCGACCAATATGGAGACTCGGCTGTAGGGGTCCCGGATCTAAGCCAGAAAGAGGAGGGAAGGGTGACCATGTCCTGTCTAAACACACAAGAATGGGAGGACATGCTTTCTACTGATACAGCAGATCAAGTACAAAGAGCAAACCTCCATCAAGAACTTCGGAAAGAAAGTCCAAGTGATTCTTCTTTGGCAGGACAACACAACAAAAGCGGAAAAGAGAATGAGCAAAGAAAGGAACAAAACTCTGGTACTTGGATCTCACTCCTAAACACAATACAGCTAGCAGTCGAAGCACTGCAATATCAGTCGGAAAAAATGGAGACCCAACTGTCCTTATTGAACACATTGGCAGTTTTTACTGCAGGCATTGACGAAAAACTGGGCAATTTCAACGGGCTGATAACAAGAGCGCAAGCAAAATACATATCTCAGCTGCAAATGTGAGCCGGTTGTTGATAAACTATCTACCTTGCCCATAATGCTAAGAGAGCTGATAACTGATATACAAAATACAACAAAAAGTAATCCAAAAAGAAATCCAACCAAAGATCAGGACGTGTTAAACAGCCCGGCGGGAACAACTAAAAACAAAACATCTGCCAACATATATATATGCAACTCAGAGGCTGACACGGAGAAGGCAAGTGGACACGAGGATGGAATGGATCAAAACCTCAATGCCAAACAACGCCGACGGCAGAAAAGGAAAGGGCGCAATCAAAAGCCCCAAACAAACGCAATGAAATACTTCCCTATTTTTGATGGTTTGCAGAACAGGCAGGATAACAACCTCAAAGACGCAAACATAAACATAAATACAATTAAGCAGGCTCAACCATCTCCAGCCATTTCTAACCAGATCACGGCACATGAAATAGTAACTAATCAGCCACATGGAATTAAGGCACATCTCGATACAGGAGCAGGTTCCACCCAATCGACTCTACAATGGGAGAATATAGAGGAAATAGAAATAAAAAAGCAATGGGAGAACATAGACCAAATAGAAGTAAAAAAACAAGAGTCTACCTTTAGCATGCCATCTTGACCATCTGCAAGAAGTGCCAATAGTCAGACAATAAACAGATCAGATCTGAGGAGTGAACCTATAACACCTCAAAAGGCTTGTGGAGCAGGACACGACTCAAGGGCCTCAAATTTGACAGAGAGGAAACAAATATCTACCAACACGAGCCCCATCATCGAGCCAAGGAAAAAAAAGCAAGGAATGACAGAGCTGTCAGACAAGGCCTCACCGGCCAGGGAGATTAAAAAGCTCAGTATACCAACTAAGTTGAGCCCTAGACACAAATCATTGGAAAAAAGGGCCTAGACGGGGGGCAAAGAGTCAAAACAAATAAATAACACACCTACAATATTAAAATCGACTAAAATGGACCACATGGCAGAAGGAACAAGTAATCAACTGGAGATTCAACCAGCAAAAGCAAACATATTTACATCCTCACTAAGAATATTTGACACTACAAATGTACTGTCATCACAAGTACCAAGTACCAGGCAACAAGAAATAGAGGCCTTGGTCTTTCATCCGCTATTTACTTCAAAGGGTCACCAAGACACTCTTAATCGAGGAAACATTCTAAGACTAATGCAGTCCATCCCAAACTTGGCTAGCATAACATCAAAGGACCTACTGTCTGTAGAATTTATACCTCCCACCACTTTCACTAACCGAGAGGCTACAAAGACAATATGGTCCACAACCAGAATTGCAGACACGATTCTAGCTGAACAAGGGGTCTTCCAAAACTGGGGTATTGACATTACCCCCCTACAGAAACCACCCTATCCGTTCCCGCTACTGAGTACCACAAGCCTGGCATCAGCAAAATACAAAGCATATGCAAAGAGTGTGCTTAGAGGAGCACAGGGAAGAACGGGTCAAGAGAACACAATCAGCCAGAGGGATCTATCAGATCTACGGCTGGAAGTAACTTCTTATCCAAATCAAAGTACAAGCAGGGAAACAATATCCCGCACAATAACTATGCATTCACAGGACGATTGATGTAACATACGACACAAAGTCCACAGGTCGATGGAATTGCCCCTTAGCTTATGCTCTTGGAATATCAACGGGCTAGCAACAAAAATAGAGGACCCTGACTTTTTGAACTATGTTACTACTTTCGACATAATTCTGCTGCACGAAACATGGCTCACAGAGCCACAGCACATCAAGGGCTATATATGTTTCGCCACTCCAGCTGCAAAGATCAGCAGATACGGCCACTGCTCGGGTGGGCTGATTACTTACATCTCTGCAACAAGCATACCCTCAGCAACCCTCATGGATTCTATGCCAAGCACGACATTAGCAATTAGAATCAGGATCAAGCTGGACAAAGAGGAAAAGGAGGTCTGTATAATAAATTCATATGTCCATCCCAAACGAAAAGCAAAGGACTCTACTAAAATCACCAACCTCTTATCTGAGTACGCAGCAGAGATGGCAAATCCAATATTCATTCTGTCTGGGGACCTAAATCAACACCTCCTTGGCTCGGCAGAAGGGGAGGAGTCAGCAGCTTTAACCAGAATTTTTAATATTCCTAAACAATCGGAGTCACTGCATGCAAAGAAGAAAGTCCACCGTAGTCACTTCCTCGAGGATCTAGAACATCACAATCTCCGAGCCTTGAACGGAAGATTCCCAGAAGACTGCCCCCCAGTTGAATCCTTCTACTCCATCTCTGCATGCTCCATTCTGGACTATACTTTTGTCAGTCTCGAGCTGTTCCCTTATATTCTCGGGTTTAGAATGGGGGATAAGGGGGATAGCGATCACCGCCCCCAGGAAATCCAGATAACAGCTATTGTTCCTACTTCAATAAGGCCAGACATACCCCTGGGACCCATGCACACCCAAGATCAAAAAAGAATTAAATGTACATTGCACAATGCCAATCTGCTGTCGGAAGCTGCAATAAATCTCCACAACTTGCAAACTTTGAGTTCAGTTGACTTAATAGCACACTGGGAGGTCTTCACAGCAACACTGCCACAAAAGCTTGTAGGCACTACTCCCACTAAAGTCAATTCCCAAAGAAAAGGGGGAAGAATCAAAATACAGAAAAAGTACAGAGAAGAGCTCAAGTCACTAAAAAGATCCGTAAACTCAAGCCTGCGTAGGCTGAGAACTTCGCCAGGAAATGTTAACGCACAAGCTTCCCTGCATCAACAGAGGGCAGCCCTAAAAAGATTAAAATGGAACATCAAGAGAGACTATGAGAATGATAGCTGGGCAAAACTCTTATACGACATAAACAGCAATGATAGTGTCCGCTTTTGGAAAACTGTGAATGGGATATTGCGTCCAAAATCTGAGGATATTGGGTCACATATCTCAGAAGGAGTCTGGATAGAATATATCACCAGCCATTTTAACAACTGTATGGAAAATGCAGGAGAACGAACGGCCAACCCAGGGCTCTCAAAGAGAACAGTTGCAGTTTGTACACCTCTAGCTAGTATACCCGAGCTAAAGGTGCAGCATTGCCCAGCCACAAGAAGCAGATCGCTGGGAATAACAAACAATTTGCAACCACTCCTAATACAAAAACAGATTGCTAAAGGGAGAAAAGAAGGCGCCCCGGGCCCAAATGGCATACCACCAGCCCTGTTCAAAGCTAAGAGCAAAGAATGGGCAGATATTTTACAACCACTGTTTTTGGAAATTAGATTGCAAAACAGAATACCAGAAGCCTGGAAGGGCTCAACTATAGTTCCAATACATAAAAAAAGAGACAAGGCTGAGCCTAACAACTACCGCCTAGTTGCGCTAATTGACAACGAAGCGAAGTACTTTGCGGGAACTATTCTAGAGGAGCTCACACTCTGGGCAGAGACGATTCATATGATACTACTGAATCAGACTGGTTTCCGTAAAGCAACCAGCACAGCTACAAATATCCTCGCAATTTCTCTAGCAATTGACGCGGCAAAAACTTCAAATTTACCATTACATCTATGTTATATTGATTTTAGTGCTGCTTTTGACAACATCGAGAGAGGCAGACTTTGGGAGAAATTGACACGATGGGGCATTCCGCAGTCTACTCTAAACATCTTAATGCTCCTACATACGGACACCTGGGTGCAGGTAAAACTAGGTGGAGGGACTTATCTCTCCTCGAAAGTACCAACCACGAAGGGATTGAAGCAAGGTTGTGTGCTTGCTCCAACCTTGTTCAATCTATTCATGGCTGACCTTCCTAATCGGCTGGATGCTTGTAACTCCCACGCCCCCAGGTTGGGAGGGAAAACTATAACCAACCTCATGTACGCTGACGACGTAGTTTTGCTAAGCCATACTCACGTTGGCCTGCAACATCTACTAACTGAAATGCAAAACTACGCAAAAGAAAACAACTTAAAAATAAACTTGTCCAAAACAAAGACAATGTCAATTAACAGCAAAAAGAGCTTACAGAAACACTGGTTCCTTGGTGGCATCAAAATCGAACACGTAAGCGAGTACAAGTACTTAGGGGTTGTATTCGACAAAGAAGGCTCATTCTGGCGCCAAAAAGAGGAAATAAAAAGGAAAGGTCTGCTAACTGCCTTAACGATGAAAAATCTTGCAAACAAACTAATGGGACCGACATTGACCCCACTATTGAAGGCAGTTCAGGCTAAACTTCTCCCATCACTAACTTATGGTAGTGAGGCAATGAGGGGAAGAGATGCTAAAGAGCTGGATAGGACGTTGGTCAAAGCCTATCGAACTATGTTTTATCTTCCGTTTTATACGTCAGCAGCACAAATAAGGCTGGAGTTTGGCCTCCAACAACAAGTCTTGGCTAGATACGGGGCTTACATCATATGCTGGCATAAGATTAGCAAGGCCAATCCAGACACGTTGAACTATCTGCTTTGGCAAGACTTACAACATAGGGAGTTTTCCTAAGCAAGAAACTACCTTAAATCAGCCTTAGATTCCACCAAATTGTCTGGTCTATGGGAGGCGCAACTCGGCCAACTTAATTAAAAAAAATTGGTCTGGAAAAACATAAAACTATCCTCCTTACTTAAGGACAAGGCAGCCTTCTCGAAAAGATCCCACGCCTGGATGACCCTCAGTTCGTACAAATCGCTCACCCCACAACCATATTTCAATCAGCCTTACTCGAGGGTGACAAAAATGAATTTCCTAAGGTACAGACTGGGGATGCTTCCATGTACCCAACATTTACCACCATGGTTGAGGACCAAAGGCCAAGCTGCCTGCAGACTGTGTAACAACAAGAGTGGTGACATTCTGCATGTAATTTGCTTATGTGAAGAACTGCGTCAAGTACGGTCTCGATTTTTAAAAGATTTATTTAACCAGAAAGGGATCCGCACCATAAGGCAAGCAGTGCTGGCCTGATTTAACCCAGCGAACATCCAATTAAATTGCAGACTGGTAAAATATCTAAGGATGGCCGAACAAAAAAAACGGGGCTAAAGTCTCTTCTCTGACTGTGTGTGAAACAGCTACCGGAAGTGGACAAGGAGCTATGGCGGGAACTTAACCGAAACAAGCAGAGACAATCTCGCCATGATATCCAAGCACGCGTGATCCATTGACTGCTCCAAATACCGTAATTTGACCATGTGTTATTACAATGTAGTATTTTATTCTAATTCTTAAAATGTTTTTAACTACGGATTATGAATTTTATAGTGTAACCTTTTGCAATGGTTTTAATTAACTATGCCAATAATTTTACTTACTTACTTACTATTCATTGTGTATCAGGAACAGTGGGATGTTCATGTTGCAAGTGATGTTTGAGAATATTGGTTCCTTAAGAGGTGGGAAGGAATATGACTGTTGTTGAAGTCTCTGTTGTTTTCATTAATATGCACACAGTTAGGAGTGAGAACAGATTGTCCTTGGACTTTGAGGAATAAAGGCCTCTATGTGACCTTTTTTCTTGCAAGTGTGAAGCTTTATTCTCAAAACGTATTATTCTGGAAGTCTTCTACTGGGATCTTTACTGTGCTGACACCTTTTCACATTTCCTTGAAACCCCACACTAGAAAACATCCTTATTCTAAACTTAAAACCTTCAGGAGGACTATTGCGTCCTGTCCTGGCGTCCTCTGTGTACGCGCTGCTCTCATCAACCCGGAAACCGACTGGAGCGCGTTAGCCACACGCGCGAGGTACATTGAGACCTCAATTACAAAGAGACAGGTCAATATACCTAATTCTTATCACTTGTTTTGAGAGCACACTATTTAAACCCCCTTTTTTCACGTTATTCACTTAACGGTCCTGATGAAAGCCCATAAGTCCTAATCAAGGCAAACGAGGCAGAAACATGTCGACCAATTTTTAATTCCCTCCCTTCTCACTATTTTTAACAACAATACTCTGAGTGCACCTATTGCTCATAAGAAAGTTCCTAAGATGCACTTTTTCAGAATCTACCAGACCCGAACCCAGACCTAATTAAAGTCAATTTCTGGTTTTCCGGGCCTTTTTTAATAAACCCCCTATCACCGGCTCACTACTGTTTCAACCTTGGGTAAGAACCTCCTGGTGGAGGTTGCATAACCTGATCGACCTGATGATTATGCACACACGTGATTAGACAGCGGAGAACCAAGATATACCGCTCAAACACTACCATACCCATTACGTGCATGAGGGTCTTTTAATTTGGGACACCCCCGTTCCTCCAACATACCTAAGGTTGTGCAGGACAAGTGATCCTTTCTCAATTGATTAGTATATTAAAACTAACTGACAGCAAGGTTGGTTGATAAACTGAATTAGTGGTTGTGCTCTGTAACTAATAACTTGTTGTTAAGTGTATGGGGAAAGTTTTTTCCATACAAGATAACACTGGGTGAGTGGCACAGTGTTGTACATTGAGCACGCCTATATACAGATATCTACAATACACTTTTGGAAAACAATGGGGAGGTGATGACCTGTGCTTTTTCTACCACTGCCATTTGCTTTGTAATTGTATTTCCCCAGAGTACTTCATGCAATATTTATGCAGCACCATGCAATTTTAAAATTAAGAACACAGCAAAAGTCCTAAACGAATTTTGAGAAATTAGGAACAATTTAACAGGTAAAGATGCACAGAAATGATCAATACTACATAATGGCAACCAGAGATATGGATTTTTTTCTTGTTGATGCATTATGCACCTACAAAATAGAAAGCACCAATAAGAAGCCACAAGAACTAAGTGGGATTTCAAAATACAGCAATCGAGAGGTTATTTACACTAAGGGCCTGATAATGAGTTTGGTGCTTCGAGGACCCCCAGACTCATGGAGGCGTAGCGGTGGTGGTCCAGCTAATGCTGCACGAGTGGTCTGACAGCCCCATTATGAGATGGGTGATCATACCACCCTGGGACCGCCGCAGCTGCCAGGGAACCCCCGTTCCCTGGAGGTGGCGTGGCGGTCAGAGGACGCAATATGCTTGGTAGACTGCCATGGTCCTGCCAGGCATATTACAAGTTTTCTCTCTTCCAGGGTTCACATGGTGGTTTCTTTACCATGTAAACCTTAGAGGAGAGGAAACAAAGGAGGTCCTGGTCTCCTCCAGTTGTGTATGCACACAGAGGGGCATACCATGTGTCCCCCTGTGTGCATGCACAAAACACTTTTGAGCCCATGCCGTGCAAGAACCTTGTTAGAAGTTTCTATTGCGGTTCTGTTTTCAAAGGCACCTCATCCTTTAAAAGAGGCACCGCCCTTGGAACGCCACACTGCCCACCCTCCAGACTACAACTAACATGTAATCTGGCAGGTGGAAGCAAGTCTCAGCAGTGCGGGACGCAACATTGGAGTACTGGTTGCCCCCGCTCCACTGATAGTCACAATTGGGCACTTATAGTGTTCTAACAGAATTTTTACCTTCTGACTTAGTCCACTTATTGCAACTCCATGCCATCCCATGGGACAGGTCAAGAAGTTAATGCTGGTGAGGGTCACATAAAGTCAGTCATGTTATTGTCAAGCTCGCACTGAAGCTTCCACTCTTGGTGCCAATAGCTTTGAGCTCAACAAAGCAGAATTCTATAGCCATTGAGGTTGCCTCACCACTGGAGTAACTTTGACAGCTCACTCCATTCCAAGGATTTACCTTTTGACTCAATCACGTTTTTTTGTTCTCAGTATCCACCAAGGCAAAGCTTTTACGGTGTTTGAGGGTAAGACTCCAAAATCCAATAGACCATCACAGCAAGGTAACACTGATGCCTTTTTCATCACAGCAATAATCTAATTGGATGATAAACCTGTTTGGTAAAGAACACCCTTGCTGAGTGCACTGCTTTATTTTTTTCCCAACCCAGTGGAAAAAATGTGTAAGTGCCAAATTTCTCCAACTACAGGGAACGTTCCGCCTGGTCACTCCTGCAGTCCACCAGCTTTACCTCCAGCCAGGATGTCGGCAGGGTCCTATTCACAGTGATCACCTGGTCTTGAAGTCAGGAGATTTTCGGCTTTTTGGTGTCCATGTAGCAGGATAACAGTGGCCAACCACTTGACTCATGAAGAGAAGTTTCAGTTCCTAGGTGCCATTAGCCCTTGAGTCTTTTTATTTCAGTAATCAGGCAGAGTCTTTTACTTTTAAGGTGATTTCAGAGTTGTAGAAATGATCTGAAATACTGGTGACCAGTTGCCAATCTTATTCTGTGCACTATCAATCAAATACTTTATTTCGGCATCCATGCCATAAAAGATTTCCACATTCGCAGTTCATCACCAATGCCCAATATATAAAACTATAAGATTAAACTTTAAGTGTGTGTTGACATAAATTAGTAAAAAAGACAATACGTCTGTGGATAAAAACGTGCAAAGTATAAAATACATATATGCACCAGTATTACAGTTATAATTTCAATATAAAAAGAGAACCAGCCGTCCAGAGAATGTTCCAATTGAATCAGTGCTGCCTAATGCTCGTAGATAACTCTCAAAGATAACATAGCTCTATTTTCAAGCGTCCATTAGCAGTATGGAAGAAATATGCAAGTGCAAATAGCATTAGCCCCATAATTTTTTCCTCGGTCCGCAGACCATCAAAGTGCAAATGCATACAGTAAAAAAGAGATAAGATACTTACAATGATACATTAAAAGTTCTATTAAAATAATTAACTGTAAGTAGTTAGAGCTAGGCAATAATTATAATAGTTAAAACAGTGATCTCTTAGAACATCCCAAAAGTTATAAACAATTTACAATTTTCAGCAGGGATCGTCTGACAGCCCACATCTTGCAGAGGACCTTAGCAATAGTGTAGACTATCAACAAACTAGTGTCAGATTTTTAGATGTGCAGTGCTTCTCTTGACATCGGGTGCCAAGGCGCTTACAAAGAGGGGCTAATCATCTCTATCTCGGGGATCGATAGAGTGGACAAACAAAAAGTATGTGACCTATTGACTCAATAGCTAAGGGACAACCTGGTTAAAACCCACATAGTGTAAGAGACTTTCACCTGGAGGCTGTGAACGAATTCACCAGATGGAGTCAAATCTAAATTGCTTGTAGAGCTTTCTCTCCAGTGAGACCGTTATGGCCTCCAATTATTTCTCAAATTCTCTTCTCAGTTTGACTTTACGAACACCAACGGTTATGGAAATTAAGTCATAGCTGAGTAAAGAGGCTACACTGATTCATGGATTTGGGCAAGTAGGGGAGGACTGTGCCCAAGTACAAGAGGATTGTGTATGTGATAAGAACATGTTGATCCATTTTTATAAGCCAACCAAACTAACATATTAGTAAGGCAGGTGATTCTGTAAGAAGAAGATTGTGGATGTGATAAGGACATGGTGTTAAACTTTAACCAATGAAACAGGGAGAAGGCTAGGTAACAAAGAGGTTGTTAAAATATAAAAGCCAGTTGTAGGAGAAGGAGAGAGCTTGTGACTTGATCGTGGGTAGAGTAGTGCAGGCGATGGGGTCTCCTGCCAGACATGGGGTGATGATCTTTCTGATGTCGTTCTTGTGTGTCTGCCACCTGTAATCCAAAAGAAGGGTGCAGGTACAACCTATAGATATAGTATGGGAAGGCTTAACTAGTGATTGGGGAAAATAAATTGATGTAGAGATGGGGCCAATGTTTCACCTTCGACCTGTAGTTTTAATGGAACCATAGAGATGGTTGCAACACCCACTGGGCTTCATAATACTACACTAGATAAAGAAATATGAGATTATTCTCAAACAGAGTTGACCACTTTGCAAACAAACATAAACAAAATATTATGATTGGTGTGATGTTGGGATGAAGGGGAAGATTGTGCATTTCACAGTCCTCATGAGGCAGTAGCAATAGGAGCTCTGACCAGTGACCCTAAACTGAAAGAGACCACCTGCACATATCGGAGTTCAAAAGTAGCACACAGCTTTTCATGATGGATATAATACAAGATAGTATAGCTAGTGCATACCCATACTCTTTTGACTTGCTCTCCACCTCACAGTGGAAGAACATTATTATGGGCATCGGAAGTTTAAGAACCATGGCAGAAGAACAAGGGCTGAGAGACAACTAGTGTGAGGGGCCAGCTATTACTTCCTTTACATTCACTATGAGAACTAAACTAATAGCATCAGCATCACTAGTATTCGAGGGACCACTAGTGTCCATCTTGGTGGGCATGAATACATCTGACAAGGTGCATAAGGCAACAGACTTAATGGCTCAGATTGATTTCATAAAGGCAAAATGTTGAGCAGAGTGTAACACTGTTACAGGAGCCCCGGCCGGGAAGAATAAAATGACGTTTTTTTAAAGACAGATGTGGATAGACTCACTAAAGATAGGGGTGAATAAGAAGGACATCACTGGATTACCCACAGGGGCATTGCTGAGGAAATGGAGAAAATTGATGGCTAAGGTAGTAAAAGGATGCAGAGAAAAAGTTAGTCAGAGTAAGAGGGAAGTTGCCCAAGTTTATGAAACAGATAGTGAGGAAAAGTATTTACGTGGAACACTAAGAGGTAGATGTCTTGGAAAAGTATGGCTCTAGTAGATTATATCTAGACATTACTCTCTGGAAGGAGGGTCATGGGTGGGAGATTCCTCTCTGTTATGATGTGAAGGTGAGTCCACTGCTGTGGTGAAAAAGTACATATTGCCAGTAGGGGACTGGTTCACCTGTGTGCCAATCACCAATTGTTTAATTCAATCAATCAATCAATCAATCAGATTTGTAGAGTGTGGCTACATTACATGTGAGGACCTTAAGGTGCTGGGAGAACTAACTGCCTGTTCTCCTGTTGGTTGAACATCCAAGTCTTGAGGTCCTTCCTGAACTTTTGGCATGATGGTGAGGTGGAGCTTGCTCCAGGTCTTAGCTGCCAGGTGGGAGAAGGAGCAGCCTCCACTGTTCACCCTCAAGATGCGGCATGTGTCTGCTAATAAGAGAGATTTGGAGTGGAATTCCTTTTAGGTTGGTGGAAGTTTATTTGAGTGTTGAGGTACGCTGCTCCTTTGTTGTGTAGTGCCTTATAAGCACGGATAAGCAGCTTGAACTGGCATCTCTTCACGACTAGTAGCCAGTGGAGTTTCTTGAGGTGCAGGGAAATATGAGTCCATCTGAGGATGAGTCTGGCTGCAGTGTTATGGATGGTCTGGAGTTTTGTCATGAGTTGCGTTGTTGTTCCAACATAGAAAGAGTTGCCACAGGCCAGTCTGCTGATGATAAGGGCCTGTGTGACTGCTCGCCTGGAGTTAGGTGGGAGCCATCTGAAGACCTTCCTGAGCATTCAGAGGATGAGGAAGCAAGCAGAGGAGGCACCGCTGACCTGTCTCTTCTTGGAAAGCTAGCTGTTGAGGAGGATGCCAATGCTGCGGGCATGTTCGGTCGGTTTGGGGGTTGGGCCCAGTTCAGGTGGCCACAATTTCTTTTTACGGAGTGTGTCTTTGCCTTTCCTGAAGATGTGTACTTCTCTCTTGCTGGTGATGAGTTTGAGACATTTTTTGTTCATCGAGGCGGCCATGTCTTTCATGCATCTTGACCATGGTGGTCATTAGTCACGGAGAGGATGAGTTGGGTGTTATCTGCGTAGGAGATGATGTTGAGTGCGTGGCTCTTGATGATGTTTGCCACAGGTATCATGTATAAGTTGAAGAGGGTTGGGCTGAAGAACGTTGAGTATGGTGGGAGGATGACCTTCTGCATTCTTCCTGTGAGGTAGGATGTGATCCACTTGAGGGCTGCTTCTCAGATTCCGATCTGGTGGTGTTTATTGAGAAGTGTGTGGTGTAATACGGTGTTGAAGGCTTCTGAGAGGTTGAGCAGGATGAGGGCTGCTGTTTGTCTGTGGTCCAATAGCACTCTGATGTCCTCTGTGGCTGTGATTTGGGTTGCGTCTGTGCTGTGGTTAGCTCTGAAGCTTGATTTGGAGGGGTCCCGAAAGTTGTTCTTTTCCAGATGTCTGGAGAGCTGGGAAAGAGAAGATGGAGACAGGTCGGTAGTACTTAGGTTCCTCTGAGTCTCTGGACCTCTTCAGGTTGAAAGTTTGGTTTGACAGGGGTCTGCTGAGGCTCCTGAGTGGATGAATCTCATGATGGATACAGTTTCCTTCTCAGCGATGATGTTCCACAAGGTGAGCTGGTGTGGGTGTACGTCAGTCGGTGTGATGCAGTTGATGCTGTGCTCGGTGAAGGGTTGAGGTGTGAAGTCTTGGTAGATGGTGTTGATTTTGTTGTGAAAACAGTCAGTGAGGGTGTCATATGGAGCTTGCAAGAGTGTTATGTTGTTTTCTGTTGCAGTGGGGTTAGTGAACTGCTTGACTATGTTGAAAATGTCCATACTGTTGTTGGAGCTAACCTTGATGCGGGTGGCTAAGACGGTCTTCTTGGTATATTTCAGGAGGTGGTGGTGTTCGTTAAGGGTGTCTGTGAAGTGTTTTAGGTCTGCAGGTCTTACTGGTGAGTCCTCATCTTTCCTTCATGTCTGCATTCCTGTTTCTGGGCTTTGAGTTCCTCTATGAACCAGTTGGAGTGTCTTTTTAATTTAGTGGGGTTTGTGGGTTTCTTCAGTGGGAACCCTCCTTGAAAGAAAGGGGCTACTATACCATTAGTATAGACGGAGGGCAGACAATGCCATTTTACATTCAAAAGCTTTTAGAAGAACCTCAGGGTCCCAGATTATACAAATTGTGGAACTGTTAGGGGAGGTTACTGAAGCTGTCAAGGCCACTGTGCGACTGTCCATTACCAAAGGGCAGGTTTTAACTGTTCTGTGGTGATGTCCCACTCCAAGAAAACATTTTAGGGACTGAATACAGTTAGGACAAACTATTAAGACCACATGGGGAGTGTTCACATTTGGATTTTCTCACAAACCCATTATGTAAGAGCAGTGAAGACCATAGTCTCTTGGCAGCAAAGTGGACACTAGTGAAGATACCAAGTCCACCTCAGTCAGTTTCATCGAAGCAATATTGCTCACCATGGGGACACAAAGTGATAGGAGAAACATTAGGGTCCCTATATGAAGCTGTAATGATTTGACCAGTACTAAGTCCTTTTACCTCTCCCATAAAGAAAAATGATGGAAGCTGGAGGATGACTGTAGATTATTGGGCTTTAAATAAAAGGCCCTCCTCCTAGAGGCCCATAGGAATGAATGGAAAGACATTTTCAATTTGCGATTCTCAATTAGAGAATCGCAAATTGAGAATGCAATTTCAGGTGTTCCAGGGTGTCAAAAGGAGACCCTGTTGCACCCCTGAAATGAGCATGGGTGCACATGTGTCGCACATACATGCCCTAAGGGCATATGTGGGCGGCACATGCCACTTAGAAAAATGCAAAAATGTGCATTTTTAAAAGAAATCGCTAATTACCACCAACCTGTAGTTGGTGGTAATTTGCGATTCCTTATGCCATATTCAAACAACTTGGGTGCCTCATACATTCCATTTAAGGAATTGCAAATTGCGATTCCTTAAATGCATTCGCAAAATAAGGAATCGCAAATATTACGATTCCTTATTTTGCGAGGCAGTTTTTCTTTTATACATACCATTATGCCTAATTGTGATCGCAAACACTGAAATTATGCGAATTTCTGTGTTTGCAATCGCAATTTTGAATGATACATATGACCCTAAGTCCTTTATCAGGGCAATGGGCTTTGGAGAGCATTTATACTCCACCTTGTAAAGATTCTAGGTTCAATCCAACAGGTCACTAGGAAGAAGAACGTAGTGCATTCCATGCATCAAAATAATTCATTCTTGCAGCAATTCTTTTGAGCAGTGACCTGGCTCTTCGAGCAGTAGCGGCACCCCCTCCCCTCAGCGCCTTCAGACCCTCACGGATAAGTAGCGCGCTTTACAAGTACTCTGATTGATTGATATATTGATCAGCAACTGGGATTGTGTAGGCAGTAGACTTGTATTCTGGAACTGTTCATGCTATTTCATCTGAATGAAAAAACAGGCTCCCACTGTGAAGATTTTTAGTGAATGCATATGGTGTACCAGAAGAACTCCAAAGTGACACTTGCACCCATTTAACTGGAGATGAAGTGCAATCCTGGGCAAAAGAAATAGGAGTAAAATATTCCATATCACCCACAGGTAGGAGGTTTTGTGGAATGAAGAAAGGGGCTTGTAAAAATAAAGAAATTGACACCAGGGGGCGGAGTAGAGGAATGGAAATGATTGTTGATATATTCCGCGAAGCAACCACCCACTGACACACACCACATACATTGATTGAATGACAGGAAGAGTTCAGGATCAGAATGTAATTACACAATCGATACTGAAGTTGATTTGTGATGATTCATACCCAGAAAAAGGGGTCTCTCCTAGTTCACTGAAACTTACATTACATCAGCAGATGGGAATGCCCTATCAACAAGTGCTGGAAAGTGGATTATTAGCAAGAGCAAATATATATCTGCTGCTTGCAATAAGGCCACTAACACAGTATAGGGCTCAAAATAGGTCTTGAAAAACGATTCCCATTCTCAACCATTGGTAGCTTGACTGCAAGGACGCAGGCTTAACTTCAAAGTCAGGAATGCAAAGCATTTAAAAACACTAATTCAGTAAATAATTGAGACACAACGCACAATAAAAATCCAACACCAATTTATACAAATAGGAAATATGTATATCTTTAAAAGGAGACCAAAACAACAAATATCTAATATAGGGAACTGGAGATATGATTTTTGTAATATTTAGCCTTATCTAGCACATAGAAATCTATAGTGCCTTATCAGGACATCTGGTTGCAATAGACAGGGTCAAAGTCAAAGTTTCAGGTTGACCACAATGGAGCCATGTGTGCCTACCCCTCGCGGTAGGTGTCAGTCAAAGTTTTTACCTTCTGACTTAGACCGTTTTTTGGAGCTTTTCTTCCCGGGGTATCTCGAAGCTCACAGCCAGTCCGGATTGGGTGAGGGTTCGCGGTTGAAGGCAGGCGCCTTTGCTCTCGCTGTTGCTCGCGGTCACCTTTTTGTTCGGACTGAGAAACATTTAGGGAGCGTTTTCTCACGGGGTCCCTCAATGCTCTTCACCAGGCCGGATTTAATGAGGGTTCGCTAGCCTCGGATTTCGCCCACTCCCTGTCAAACTCTGGAAGTTTGACCTATGGAGCTTATTAGCAGGATAAACCTGGGTGGCAGGCCGACTCATGGTTGAAGGCAGGCGGCGTGGCTGGCCAGGTTGAGTCGGTCCACTTATGGAGTTTTTTTCCAAAGTTGCTCCGAACTTCTGGCGCTTCTTCTTGAAGTTCTCCCAAGGGTACTATAATGTCTCAAACTTACTCCAAGGGTCTGGAAGCTCTAAGATGGTCTTTGTAAGTTGAGTACTTCAGTTGCCACAATTCACTTGGACAAAACCCTTATAAATCCACTGGTAATGCTCCAGGTTGACGATTCTTGTTGGTGTTGTTCCAGGTGAGCTCTGGTAACCTGTAGCTTGCAGGGAGTCGACTCTTTAGTCCACTTTACAGCAAGGTAGTCCACAGGGCTGTAGTTCCAGATTGTGCAGAAGGCGCAATCTTCAGAGTGCAGGCCCTAGTGATTGCACATAAAACTTCTCAGCATAGCCCCTCTTGCTGTCTGAGGTTTCAAGCAGCAGATCTAAGAGGCTGTGTCCCTCTCAGAAACTTACTCCAAGTTCTCTGGGTCAATCAGGAGGGCACTCCTGTGCAATGGGGGGACAGGGTAACGCCCCAAGATATGACCACATCCTTCAAAATGTGGCACTATTTTCTCCAAGAGTGCACCAAATCTTCCAAATATATCATGGCTGATTTTCCTTTTTTGAGCCTAGTAGGTGGCTTAGTTCAAAAGAATAGAGTTGTAAATTACATTTGTGTCTTCCCCTTCCATTGAAGTCCATTGTTTACGACTCCTCCCCCTGCTCTGGAATTCCTTTGTAACAGAACACTGGCCTCCCTGCAGAGCTGGTTAACCCCAGGGGCTCTTCATCACCTCTCCAAAGGAGCCTGGCTAACCCACTTAACTCTGACCAATCTGGACAGACCACTGGAAGGCTGAATCTGGGCTTACAGACAATAAAATCGAATAACTTCTTGTCTGTACCTTTTAGGAGAAATTCAACAATATAATATTGTTGGATTTATTAGTACCATTCTGGGAAGTCTTTGAATGTAATTTTTATCTTTCTCCTAGCAGTATCTATTAGTTAATAACTTCTTGCCATGCTAACCTGTGTGACAGGGGATTTGCAATGGAAAAAATTACTTGTGCCATTTTTCCAGCAGAGGGCTTATAAACATATATCTTATAAGTAATATGCCGATATCTACAGGACCCCCACCCATGGAACATCTAGGAGAGACTTTAGGGGTTCTGAATACAGAGAAATATTGCAGATCCTCCCTCCACAGTGCTCCTAGCACCAAAGTCCAGTTTGTGCAGCACTTTTTCACAATGTGGAGAGTTAAATGTGCAATTTCACTTAATTTGGGGCATATAAAACTCATTTTTTATCCTCCTTATAAATACCGACCCCTCACCACTTGGAAACCTAAGGAGAGTCTGAGAGTATCTAATATGCCCACACATTAGAGGTTATCCATTTATAAGTTCCCCAAACACCAAAGTCAAGTTTGGGCAATGTACTTCTTTAAAAGCAGTCCTGCAACACAGAGCTACTTTTAAACAGATCACAAACTTCAACAGTGCACACGTGCATGTGCTGAAAGCGCTGCTGGCCTCTAAACTGCCATGCCCTATTATATACTAGGGACTGAGAGGTAGTTTCAACCCCCCTGCCGTATTATATACTAGAGCCTTATAGAGTAGGTCATGCCAATCACAGGGGTGCCCCAACCCAAAGTGTACCATATTGCATGTAGGTGTTTATTACTGTATTATAAGTGTCTCTTTCAGCATAGCACTGGGCCTGGTGAGGCAGAGCCCAGGGTCAGTCAGATCAGTTTCCACCAGTACCAGTCAGCAACACGTTGGGGGCTGCCCAGGGCACAGGATGACTTTGCAACAACAGGTTAGTAAGGTTAAAGCTGGAATTATGAGTATAATCCCAGATAGGCTAAAAGCCAATATCAGTTTAACTGAAAACCTTCAACAACGGAGGCTGGCGATAAAACTGTGAGACCATGGTGACTTATGTGTAAAAACATATACAGGAGCATGGTCCATACTCATGCTAAATCTATAATGACAGGATGTGAAATTAGATACTGGGACACTGGTAGGTGAGGTAAACTTTAGTGAGGTTCAGACCATTATTGCATTAGGGACTCACAAAACTACTGTAGAGACACTGAAACAGAAGGTGCATGTTCTGCCCCGAGGAAAGACCATCAGCTTGGGGAAATTCTAGCACAAGGACCAAGGCATCTAGCCTAGTGTTGCTTCATGGCAAATCTGGTCCTTTGTATTTTCCTCTTTATAGACTGGCGCCTGCCTAATAGAAGCATCATGATCTGGTAATATATTTCTACAGATGCTATGTGAATATGGACAGCAGCCGAATGCCACCTAGTGCTGGGTGTGCAGATATATTGATACAAGTGAAGGAAAATGATTACCAGCTGTAGGAATACCATGGCATTACAAAAAAACACAAGAAGAAGCTATCACTTGGATGAAAGAATTTTTTTTCCATAACAAATATTACTGAGTTGTGTCAACCGACTTTAATGTATACATAACCAATAGGACTATTTTTGTATTCAGCAATAGGCGGAACTGGGAGTTTTGTAGAGCAAGCTAATTGTGAAACTATCAAAGCTTTAATACTGACTTTCAACCATACTACAAATTAGATGGCCAACCAGCAACAAAAAAACAGAGGAAGACGATAGAGACATATTTTACTCTAGCTTTTATCTCGCTATCCAAAACTGACTTTACCTATTAGGGGAAACATAATGGTTATTGCCCATCACAATCTACTAATGGTGTGGTAATCAAGCAGATATATGGCTTCTTCCAAAGGGGAGAGAAACCTGTCTTTTGGACAGTGCGATTCCTGGAGTTCAACAGCTGGAAACTCTGCACAAAAGAAAAATATGTAATGTGCGAGGGACAGAGGAAAAATATTTTGAATAATACCAACATTAGGAAAATAGAGAGCTTTCCAAGCTATAGAACAGTTATCTTTGATATTGATTGCAACTTTAACCCCTTCGATGCTCATGACGGAACCCAGCCATCATGAGCCATGGGTGGCCTGTGCGCATGACGGCTGGGTTCCTTCACAACCACGCCCGCGATTGGAATGTCCAGCACCGGGCGGGAATTCCTGCCGCAGGCAAGGTGCTACATAGCACTCCAGGTACTATAGAGAAATGATGCAATAACAAATCCAAATTCTTATGGTAGCCTTACAAAATTGTTAGTGCTAGATCTTAAACAAACCCCACAAGGTGCAATTTGTGAAGGGCCCGATTCCGTTCTCGTTCGGAAAGGTACCGAACGCAATCCGGACGGAAAAAGTATGAGCCGTTACGCGTGTTTTCTGCCTGACTCGTACAGCTGTACAAGCGAGCAAGTACGATGCGAGCAACGCAAAATTCCCCGTCCAAATCATTTCCAGGTCCAAGCCGCTCCGTACGTCTTGTCCGCAATCAAACCGTGCCATGCAATGGATGCGATTTACGACCAAGCCATTACGATGCACGCGTGGCACAGCCGCTTCGAGCCAAAGTTTCGCAAAACATCCGGGAAGTTGCCTTTGGGGGATCATCGTCGGACCCCCTGCCACATGCAGCCTTACGACTCGGACGCAGGGGCAGACCCAAGGGTTTCCCCAACACAGGTATATACGGTGCGGATGGCACCGACGCATACCCACTGTAGGGGACGCATTTGTGTGAGACGTACCCATTCAGTCAATGGGAGCCCATGTACGCGTCGTACGACCGGCTCCTATTGACTTCTATTGGAGTCCGACTGAACTGAGTCCGGCAGCATGCGGCCGCATCGTACTCGCTCAGTCGGACTGAAGGAGTCCGGCTCGGACGGAAAACACTCCGGATCCAGCTCGTTCGGTTTTTCTTTCTAACCCAGATCAGAATCGGGCCCTAAGTAGAAAACATACATGTGGCAATCATCTCACTAAAAGATAGGAATAGTGGGTTTGTTAATTGCATTTTGTAGTAAGTAAGTAGTGCTACATTGCACAGTAAGAAATGAAGTTTGTTAATTCGCCCAATATGTTTAAATTGGGACACAGGGATATAAATCCAGATCTATTCGTTTAATAGTTTACAACAGACACATTAGAGCAGATCTCTTGCATTTCTCTCTTCCTCTCTCTGTGGGCCACTCCTTCCTAGGGTATGGTAAGGCATTTTCCTAGGATGCCACCACTAGATGGCACTCAATCACAACAAAAAGCCTAAAAGTTATTTTTTTGTTCAGTGAGTAATTTGCTGTTTGGGAAAGAATGCTGAAAACTTGAAATCTTTTACCTGGAATGCTGAAAACCTGGTTCTCGCTCTCTCAATGTTTCACTTTATTCTTTCTCAGCCTGCCCTTTCCCTCTTACCTTATTTTAACTTCCTCTCTCTATCTTCATACTTCCTTTATTTAACCCTGTTCTACCTTTATTGTGTCTAATTTGTTAACATTCATGCTACTTTTCTCACCCTGCTTTTTCTTCCTTTGATTACATCTCTTGTATGTACACTGCACTATAAAGAAAGGATGTTGTAAGAACACAGTTGTCATCTGCTGTAAGAATGGAGGATTAGCTTGCAGTCAGACTGACCTGGATAACTTCAACAGGGTAGTCAGATATAGCAGTTTGTGTCCAGTAGTTCAGTAAAATCAAACACTGACAATGCCAATGGATCTGGCTTTTGTTGCAGGTGAAAGTCTTTCTTCATTGATAGGCAAGTTGTGAATGAATGAATTCTTTATGGTATAGTTAATAAAAACCATTACAAACTATAAAATACCACAATGTTTAAAAAGCAGGCAGTTAACACAGCTACATGAAAGATAACATTTATAAAATGAAGATATCATTCAAACTACAGGATAAACTTGTCAAGGACAATGCCTCAGCCACATAGATAGAGAGATCGTATTCCAGGTTCAAGTCTTTGCCAATAGCCCTAGTTTTTTCTCAAGATTGGCAGTAAATTTGACTGCTCTGCAGATGAATTGAGGATCTGCTGAGCATAGGATTTGTACGATCGCAGACCTACAGGTGCGAATTCCATGTTCCTTGAACTTGGCATTTAGCCAACTCCGACGTGCCTGATTCAGCACAGGACAAATGCAAATCAGATGGATGAGGTCTTGTCTACCCACACCACAAAGATCGCATTCTATACAATCATGGGACCTCCATTTCGGTTGATCAGCATTTGTTGGGAGGTTGCCCAGGCTTAGATTTAGGTATTTACGTTTAATAAATGGCGAGAAAGCGAGGTCTAGATAGGCTGCCGGAACAGGCTTTTTATATGATTGGATTGTCATCCAGGCCTGGGTTCAATGACTAAAGGTTAACTTGTCGTTGAGCAACGAGTGCCTGTTGGCAGCCTTCTTTACCAGCTGTTTAAATGATAGAACTGGAAGCTTAGTTTCCCAAAGTGCTGCCAACTCGGTCGTTTCTAGTGATAGTCTTAAATACTTGGCATAGTGGGAGTTGGGACTCTTATGGATTGCTTCCCACATGGCACGGTAGACCTCGATTTCCTGATTCATCCAGACATCATACCAACAGTCTCATACTTTTTCAGCAGCACTTAGGATTGCAAACCGAATTCAAGTCTTACTTGTGCAGGTGATGCGTTGTTTGGTAAGGCGAATACACCCTTGTAGATTTTCGTTTGTATTTTGTCCATGAGCTGTGCACTCTTACCATGATGTAATACACTCCCGTATGCTATTGTTGGGAGTAGCTTAGCTTTCATTACAGTTAGCAGGGGGGAGACCAGAGGGCCTTTGAGTTTGGTCGCTAAGTTGCTGAATGCATGCAGCCGAGCAATGCCCTTCTTTTCAATGCCGTTGAAGTGCGTAGAGAAATTAAGGCGCTTGTCCAGTTGTATCCCCAGATACTTATAGTTTTCCACCACTTTCAGTTTTACATTGTCTATTGTGAAAGTTGGTGGTGCTTTGCGCGTTGAGTTATAACCATGATCTTTGTTTTCTTGCTATTTATTTCTAGCAAGTTCTGCTTTGTGTATCTGGTCAGTTCTTGCAATGGACGTTGCAAGCCTATTCTCGTCTGACTAAGTAGAACCACATCGTCGGCATAGGATAGATGTGTTACACGAAGTTTGCCTAGCAGCGGTGGATGCGCATTGGTCTGATCAAGGCTTGCTGTCAAATCGGCCATAAATAAATTAAAAAGGTGGGGGGCCAGCACACAGCCTTGTTTTAGTCCATCAAAGGTACTGATCTTCCGGGTTAACCGCTGTCCGTTGTCAATCTTTACCTGCATCCAAGTATTGGTATACAGGTCGATGATTGGCGTTAGGATTGAGTCTGGCAGACCCTGCTGCTTCAATTTTGTCCAAAGTAATTCCTACTGACACGGTCAAAGGCCGCCTTGAAGTCCACAAAACAGGTGTAGAGTTCTTGATGGTTTTGTAGACTTTTTTCAGCAATCAGGCACAGTGCCATTGTATTTGCCATAGTGCCCGTGCCACGACGAAACCCTGTCTGATTTATCGGGATTTTGTTGTTCATATCGGACCATTAAGCAAGATCAGCTAACGCCAGGGATGCATAGTATTTTGCTTCTGCATCGATGAGGGCTATCAGGCGATAATTAGTTGGATTTTTGCGGTCTCCGCCTTTATAGATTGGATTAATGATAGCTCCCCTCCAGCTTTCTGGGACTCGACCTGTGTTGCGTATTGATCGAAACAGGTGATTGAATTTACAGGCCCAGTACTGGGGGTCCTCTTTGTAAATTGCCTGCAGGATGCCGTTCGGTCCTGGTGCGCTGCTTTGCCTGCTTTTCTTGATTATTTGTAATATTAGAAGTTCATCGCCTGTCCACAATGGTTGACCCATACCTTCCTGATGGTTGATCGAAGAGTTTGACCAAACACAAGCCTTGCCTTCCTGGTCCACTATTCTTGGTGTTTCAATTGCATTTGTTGCAGTTGTTGTCAGATGTGTCGATGACTTTATTGAAAAGGTATCGACTATGTGTTGGGCCCATACAATTTCAGTGATGCAGGTCATACTTATTGGTTGTGCTGATCTGTTCATGGAGTTGACTTGCAACCAGAAGGCCCTGGAATCTGATTTTTTTATGTTGTGCAACAGTTTGGTCCAGAAGTCATTGGCTTGTTTTTTTTTCCGTCCAAATCAGTTTCTTATATTGTTTCCTTGTTATTCGAACATCTTTTGCCAGATACTTGGATTTATCCCATGACCTTGCGCTCGTCTTGTGAGCTTCTGCAAATGTCTCCTCAAGGAGAGTGTGGTTTTTGTGAAATTGGTGTTGCTCTTGTAAGAGGTCTTCTTTTTAGAGTTGTTACTGGTCCTGGGTAGCTTTACCAGAAAGTCAGACCAAGTTTCTGAGCACAAGTCATTCTCTTGAGTTGACATTTGGTATAGCTTCTGGGCGTCCTGCGCTATTTGAGGAAGTGTGTTGCTCGTCCACCTTAATCGCTTTAGATTGATTGTTGAAATTTTACCTGCTATCGTTGGTGCTTGTAAGTACCTAGAAGAGGTCAATTTCATCTCAATGTGTTGTATTGAGTGATCACTGTCTAGTGAGCAGATTATTTGAAAATTGTTAATTAGACTTAACAAGGGTAATGTTACTATTGTATAATCCAGGATCGAGCTTGCACTGTGGCCTGTATAGGTGGTAGCGGGGGGTTTATCGTGGTTGGTTCTTCCATTTATTACCCGTAGGCCGAGATGCTCAAGGTCCCACATCAACTGCCTACCCACTTTATCTGTCTTCTTGATTGGTGGAATCTCCTGGGGTTCAACGTCCCACAGTTCATTTGCTACGGTAATATTGTCCTCATCTTCCGGATGGTGTAGGAGATTAGTATTGAAATCGCCGGTGACGATTATCTTCCATCTTGGTTGCTCAAGGCGGATATTGGATACAACATTAATGATACGTTGGAAGAGCTCTTCGTTTAACGGTACTTTTCGGGTGGGCATATATGTTAATTAAAATGATAGTTCTAGTTTTGCCCTTTGTTGTGCTCTCCAATTTGATGATTTGCATATCCGGTGCAGATGTGGCCAATTGTGAGGCATTGATCTTCAGCGCAGTGGTTATGTATGCCGAAAGTCCCCCACTTGCGCGCCCATAATGCTGAGGGCGAGTCGCACTTACGTGGAAGCATAATCTGCCTGGTACATCAATTGGCTCTGTTAACCACGTTTCCTGTAAGGCTATGAAGTCATATGTATCCCAGGTTGCAGTCTTTCTGCTATTGTTTAGGATGTCTTTTGCTCCTGCGATGTTCCAGGAGAGAAGTTTTATTGAATTTCCTTCGATCTCACCTGCCTGGCAATGGGTTCAATTACCGTTGGTACACATTTTCTGTCTTAGATGTTCGTTGTTGACTGATTCAGCCCCCCTGGCACCTTGAAGTACTGAGTATGTGGATCGACTTGTCCGCGTGTGGGCTTCTCTTTTGCCACACTTTCTCAGTAGGGGAGATGGATAACCCAGTTTTACTTTTTCTTTCAGAGTAATACCCCACTCTTCAAATTTAGCCATTTCAGTAAGAATGCTTTTTACTATTCCTACATTCCTCCAGGTTGCAAGTGTGCCTTCCTTTGCCCCGTTGTCCCCATAAGTAATAAATTCAATTGATAGTAGATCAGCTGATGTTAAGTGGCTGAGACTTGGAATTACAGATGTCAGATGGAGAATATTCCCTCGATTTAAAAAGTCTTGTGAGCCTTGTGGCTCGTAGTTGGGGACGAAAAGTAACTTTCGTGATGTTGCTATTTTTGTCTCACTAACTTGCTCACTGGTAATATTTGTTTTGTCATTTAGCCAAGGTTTCGTTGATTTGTGACTTTCATAGTCCTTTGCGTTAACATGCAGATATTTTGCTATTTGATTGTAAGCATCGTTCTGGGTTTGCGTAATTGACTTACTAGCCGTAGCCTTTATTTCCCGGTCTGCTCGTTTTAGACCGGCCTGTTCTAAGGGGTGCCCATATTCCGCGGCGGCAATCACAGGGCAGGGTCCTATCCTTTCTGCGTTTGTTATTTCTGTGTTTTGTTGCATTACATTATTATCTGTGGTTATCGTTACTTGGATTTGATCGTGAGTGTTTCTGTCCACCTTTGTTGTTATTTGTCTGTAGTTTTTGTTGTCACTTTTCCCTGATATGGGATTGGCGCTTGGAATGATGATCAGAATAGAGGGCGCTTTATAATTCATATCCGCACCTGTAGCGACCACACATTGGGGTCCGAGATTGCTTGCCTCGTACCTGTTGAGGGCAAGTTGTAAGTCTATTGTGTGGACAGGTGAGTGTGGAGAAGTCAATGACTGGATAAATGGGCGAGTCAACTAGTGCAAAGAAGAATGACTGAATAAACAATATACTAAATGGCTAAGTGCCTGGATGGATGAATGGTTAAGTTTGTGCATGATACTGGATGAATAAGTAATTGCAGGGATAGATTGGATGAATTGATGAGGAAATTGTGTGAATGCATGGATAGATGAATGAGTGAGCTATCAATTCTTACACACTCATAGATGTATCTCACAACATGTTTATTCTGCCACCCACTCAAACATACCACTCCCTTATTCAATCCACATTCTTACCCCTTCATCCTTCCTCCTTCCATCCAAGTATATGCTCCACTATTCATTTAGTCCTCCATTTATCATCCCATATTCATACATTCAAATGGTTATCCATTTCTTCTTTCAGTCAAATGTATCCATTAATCATCCATTCGCACAGCCATGAAATACATATCCACCTGTGTACATGGCTGCCTAAACATATGTACGCATTCTGGCTGTCTGTGATTGTGAACTGGGGTGGCGAAGTGAGGTTAAGAACGATGATGGATTCAATCCAGATCTGTGACTTTGGGTGAGTGTCTGAAAAGTTTAAGCACTCCGTCCATCATCTGTTTGTGTTTGCTGTGTTTGTATTTGCACTAATATTTGAATAACATGTACGTACATTGATATCTTTATGTGCACTTGTGTCTGGGTGAATATAATTGAGCTTTTTTGGGTGTCGATGGATATATGTGCTGGCATAGGCACCTGCATGTTGATTGGTCTATATGCACTGGTTCCTCTGTATATCTTAATCTGTGTGTGAATGGATGCTTGTTGGTGTTTGGATATGTCTCTGTATATGTTTGACCTGAAGCCTTAAGATGGTTTTTCCCTAAACCTTTTGCCTGACTCCTCCATTTTTGCTGATTTTGTTTTTGTAAGTCTTAGAACTCTGAACTTTACAACTGCTAACCAATGCAAAAATGTGTGTGCTCACTGCCTAAATCATGGTAACATCGGCTTACACCCAATAGTCACTTTAATGTACCTGTAAGTCTCTAGTAAACTGGTACTATATGTACCCAGGACATTTAAAGTAAATACTACTAATGGGTCTGGAGCACTAACTGTGCCTCCCTATTAAGTAGCCCTTTTAAACATGCCCCAACCTGCCATTGCAGCCTAGGTGTGCATTTTAAACTGCTGTTTTTACCTGGCAAGAAAAATCTTTTGCCTGGCGTACACCTTCCTTTTTAATACATGTAAATCACCCCTAGGGTAGCCCCAAAGAGCCCACTAGGCAGGATGCAGTGGATTTATAAAGCGAGGGAGGGACTTTTAACTTTTACATGTCCTGGTAGAGAAAAACTCTTTAAATTTGTTTTTCACTACTGCACGCCCTGTCTCTCCCATAGGATAAAGTAGGATTACCTTATTACATTTAATATGGAACAACTTTCAATTGGGAGCATGTTGGAAAATTGAGTATGGTCTCTAAAGAACTGCAATTTTAAACCCTCCTTAATGGTAAAGTCAGATTTTAAGTCATGATTATGAAAATGCCATATTTAGAAAGTTGGCATTTTCTTGTGCCAATCATTTGGGTCACATGACTAAGTGTAGCTGGCAGCTGGCCTTTTGTGTATTACTCCCAGACAGTGAGACAAAGGAGGAATAGGTGTTGGCAGGATGGGCCATCTGTGACTTGGTAGGGGGAGGAAATGTCACCTACCAGTCTTATACTTCACAAAGGCTCTGCACACTCACAAAGGTTTTCACACCAGTCTTTTGTGCACCCCAGAAAAACTGGGGCCAGAGCAGGGTGGCAGGAAATCCCGAACACCGTTGGGGGAGGAGACCTCAATAACTTACTCCTACTTGAAAGTTGACACCAAGTATAAATATTGGACCCTTAGACCCAATTTTTCAGTTGACATCTGTGGGAGACTCATAAGAAGGACTGCTGTGCTGATTTGCTAAAAGAAGGACTGCTACTCTGTTGCCCTGGTACTCAGGTGTCCTGCTGCCTGAATACAAAGGATTGGACCTCCAACTTGAACCCAAGCCCACAAACGTAACCCCAAGGTCTAGATGGCAAGCCTCCTGATCAGAGCCACATGAATCGAAAAGGTTCCAATCATCTTGAACCCTACACCTGAACTCTGCATGCTGTGAGTCTTGCCCCCCAAGTGCTGTAACCCCAGTCCCAGACCATTAGAAGTGGTCCTGAAGGTACTCTGCCAGCTCAGTTGTGGTGTTTTTCAGAAGTGATGCAATGTGACTCAACTTCTCGCAGTCCCACATCAGAACCACCACTGTGTGATGCATCTCTGATGCAGGACCTTGTATTGCAGTACACCGTACATCGGAGCCACCACTGCGTAATGCATCTCTGGCACTGGACCTCACATCCCAGCCCATAGCCCATTGGAAATGCCACTGTGCAACGCATCTCCGAAGCAGGCATTCATATGGCTGCCCACAGGCCATCAGAACTGCCGCTGTGTGATGCATCCTTGACGCAGGATCTTGCATCACTGTCGAGAACCGTAGCCACACTGAGCAGCGCTCCACAACCAGGACATAGGGTACTTTGTTAAAAAAAACTAACTTGGTACCTATATCCGGAGAAGATAAAGCACTTTCTAACATGAACTAAAACAGCCAGCTAATAATAATAGTTTTCAAGCACATTCTCCCAACAATGATCTGGTGTCACTCATGTTGTTATCTTCACGTATAACTGACTTGAATGAATCAGGAATAGGTGGTGCCCTGAGACCGGTCCCAGGATGCTTGTTTCCAGTCCAGGGAGGACCTGGCTTTGCAGCTCGGGCTGGACTGTTCTCACAAGGAACAGGGTCAAAACTGATTTGCATATGGTTGCGTCCAAACTGGGGTGGTGTGGTGAGCAAAAGAATGATGGATTAAACCCAGATCCGTGTGACTGGGGGTAAATGTTTGCATTGTCCAGCATTCCGTACATCAATTGTTTCTTTTGCAACCATCTGAAGACCATAAAAGTATGTTTCAAGGGGCCAGATTTACTAAGAAGTCACACAACAAAGTTCAGCAACTAAAGTTTCTATGCTGCATGGTGTGAAAGAGAGAAAGCAGACAGTGCCATGTCTACTAAGATGTGGTACTGCTGTCCTCTCTCCCTGCGCAGGTGATCTTTATGCAGACATGCACCAACGCAGACACCCTTGTGCCATGTGTTTGTCCATGTGCCCATAAAGTATAGTATTTGTACTAGAAGGGGTCCCTTCAAGTACACAAACTATGCTTTAAGGCCAATTTGTATGTGTGCTGTACAATGCAGCACACATGAAAAGTAGGACAATTGTGGAGAAATGAAAGCCTTACTCTTAGGATTGTGCCACAACTTCCTGTTTATGATTCTATGTAGAAAGGAATTTGCATCAAAATTCATAGGTCAACTCCCCCTTGACACAAAGTAATGCAAGTCTCAGCGTTGTGAAACTCTTCATATCTTTGGGATACTATCCAACTCAAACTCAGATTTGTTTTGGATGCTAAATCCCACCTTAATGCTTTGCATCAGGTTTGCATTACAAATTAACACAATTCTGACTTTGTTTGTTAATCTTGGACTATGTGTGTTCGCTTGTGTTGTGTGTGTGTAAAGTAAAGTCCACATTTGTAAAGCGCACAATCACCCGTAAGGGTCTCTAGGCGCTGGGGGCCGTCGGGAAGATTAAGCGAGCTATTGCCCAGAGTCACATGGTGCTGGGCTAACCTGCCGCCGGAGCCGGGGATCGAACCGTGGTCCCCAGATTCCAGCGTCAGTCGCCCTGGCCGCGGCGCCACACCTCTTCCGTACATGAAGGTGGTATCTATGTATCTATGTTTATTAAATCTCTTACAGGTGATTGTGCATTTATTATTTTCACCTATGTATTTTGCTGTTTCTACTGGCGTATTGAAGACAAGCTTTTAAAATTCAAGGCTTGTACTTTCATTTCATTAAATTGCCCTCCAAATTGATTCGGTACTGTTGGGATCTTCCTCCATTCTTGTTATTCGCAATAAGTCATTGCTCTACGGTGGTTCGACCACATTTCTCGAAGGCCATTCACAGATCAGCATTTTAGGGCACCCAGCATGATTGTTAATGAGATAGATTTACATATGTTTAGAACCACTGTATGTAAGTTGATCTAATGAATTTACATATTGGATATTTTAAAACCTGACCTTTTTAGCAGGCCTTGAATATACAGTTCGAAATAGAATGAACTGCATGTAATTACACCATATCAGGTTGTCGCAAGAAACTGATACATTGTGGGTGATACAGGGCAAGGCCACAGGCCCTCTCCTTTGTGATTTCTGGGAGGTCTGAGGAAACTAATGCAACCTGATAAGACACAGATACAAGAAATGTATCAAAACGAAGACACACACTTGCAAACACAGACTCAGTTTACAGACTTGTATGGGTATGTTTTCACTGGTGTAACGAAAATTGAGGGGGCCTCCCTGCAAGGTATGTAGAGGGGCCCCCTCCGGGCTCTATTAGGAGCTCTCCTGACACAGTGCAGTGCCAAGGGGGCCCCCTGGAGCTTCGGGCCCCCCCGCACCGCGTGGGCTGCGGGGGCCTGTGTTACGCCACTGTATGTTTTCACACGTATAGCTCATAAAAAGCTGGAGTTTTATTTAGAGCTAACCTCTGAAATGTAAGGCAGATAATGTGTTCCAAAGCCAATGAAGATAGAAACAAAGAGGACCTTGTAGATAAACAAGGCATCACTATTTCTCAAGATACTATGGACCAGATGTAAGACCATTCCATTTTGTGAGTCACAATTTGAGATGTTTTGCGACTCGCAAACTTACGACTCCCAATACGGAATGTACAACAGAGTCAAATTAATATAAATGAGGCAGGTCACAATTTGCGACCCATTAGGAATCTCACCTATTCCAGGGATGGTGACATGCTGGGGGCAGCAGACCACCATATCTGTGTTTGCTTTTTTAAATAAATCAACATACTTTTTTTTTCTTTAAATGCAGCCCATTTTCCTTAAAGGAAAATGGGATGCGTTTAAAAGGAAAAAATTAAACTTTTTCTTTTCACTTATTTAAAAGGCATGCAGTGGTCCGTAGGACCGCGGCCTGCTCTTAAAAATATTTTTTGCCAAACTGCATTACTGCATTATAATCCTATTTTGTAATATTTGAAAGCTCTCATGTTTTACTGTGAATAGGAATACTTATTTTAATTGTGACCTCACAGCGCAGCCGTCTACATTATCTTTTGTTAGCAATTCTTTAAAATATGCATAGAAGTCCAAGTCCACACGGAGGTAGAGGGCCTACTGGAGTGGGACACTGATTTGCATGCGCAATCTTGTTTAATATCTGGTCCTCACATTCATTGTGTTCTAGCCAGAGTCTACCTGGTGGGAATGTTTCTTCCTATACCTTATGCTCTGACATCTTTCCTGCTACTTCACAAATCACCAGACATTGTACAAGGTGGCCCAGTACCATGCATTGCCAATGCTTTAGTTTCTGTGACAGTGGGTTCTCCCTCCTGGTTACTTGCTTTTGGTTCATTTGTATTTCTGCTCCATGTTTTGGAATCTTGCACGATATGCTGGTACCCTGCACCCTCTCTTGGCATCCTGCTCCATCTCCTGGAATTCTGCTCCAACTGGACCCAGCTCTCATCTACTCAGGTCCAGATTTTGTGGGAGATTAGTTCCTTTACAATTCTCTATCTTGGGTATTGAGATGCGTTGTGCAGCGGTGAAGTCAATGACTGTTGATTAGAAGCTGGATCGCGAGGTCCTGCGTTGTCATTGAGGAAACCAGTGGGGCTTGCGTAGACTTGCACTGCTATTCATCGGTGCAGGAGACAAGATGCATCATGTTGAACTAGTATCAATGTTGGGCTGCATTGCTCTGCATCAATATGCAGTGAGGTACATCAATGTCAAAGAAGCCTGTAATGTCCTGTGCCATTGAATAGTGGGTCAGCCAACTGATCCATGGAGATTTACTGGCGTTCTGGATCTACACAGATAGGATGGATTCAACTGGGTAATTTGCAGCAACAGAAGAGCTCAGGTGCAGCAACAGCAGGCTTTGGAAGCAAAGTAGTCCTTAGTCAGCAAGCAGGTCAGCAGGGCAGACTCCACAGTTGTGCAGTCTTCCTTCCTGGCAGAGTCCACAGGTCCAGAAGTGACCTGAAGAGTTAGGTCTAAGGGACTAATATTTATACTTGTTGCCAGCTTTGAAGTAGGAAAAGCTTCTTGAGACTTCCACCTCCAGAGGTGTTTGGAATTCCCTGCCTCCCTGCCTTGGTGCCATCTTCACTGGGGGTACAATAGACTAGTGTGAAACCCTTTCTGAGTGTGCTGAGGCTTTGTGATGTACCAGTGTAGTGGTGACAACTCCATCCCCTATCAAGTTAGAGATGACCCATCCTGACAACACCTAGTTCCCCTTTGTTTCGCTGTCTGGGAGTAATACACAAAGACCAACTGCCAGCTACACCTATTTATGTGACCCTGGATAGGATACAGGCTGCAGGCATCAAACAGCGAGAACAAGAAAATGCAAACTTTCTAAAAGTGGCATTTTCTGAATTGTGACTTTTATTCCAACAATAATATTAAAGAGAGTTTTACCTTAAAACTCTTCATCAAAGTTGACATACCTACTTGTTCCCAATTGAAGTTTACCACTTATTAATGAAATAATGTCATCCAATGTCATCCAATAGGAGAGGTAGGCCTTACAGTAATGAATAAGTAATTTAAGAGTTTTTTCACTTCTGAGACATGTAAAAATAAAATGTACAGGTCCAACTTTATAAATACACTAAGCCCTGTCCTGTGTGCTGTTTAGGGCCTACTCTAGCGGTTACTTATAGGTACTAAAAATTACGGTTTAGATCTGACAAAAAGGTTAATTTTGCCAGGCCAGTTGTTACTACTGCACACACAGTCTGTAATAGCAGGCCTGAGACATGTTTAAAAGGTTACTTAAGCGGGTGGCACAATTAGTGTTGTAAGCCTACTAGTACTTTGATTTAATTTACAGGCCCTGGGTACAGGTAGTACTACTTTATTAGGGATTTATAAGTACATTGAATATAGCAATTGGGTGGAAGCTAATTTAACCATGTTTCAAAGAGAGAGCTTTAGCACAGGTTAGCCGTCGTAAAGTGCGCAGGGTTCTCAGGCCAGCAAAAATGAAGTTAGCGAAACAGTTGACTTGAAGATAGAAAAGTTAGGGGGAACCACACAAAGGATGTCAGGTCCAACATGGGTCCCTCCCAGCTTAAAGCATAGAGAAGTACCCATCCTCATGGAAGTTCTCATCTCCAAATGCAGAAGACCCTGGAGAGACCATCAATATTGGTTAGGGTGATGCTCCACCCTATAGTCCATTCCTTGTAGGGAGATGGACCACCTCAACAGTTTGGGATTCTCACCCATCAGCTTTAGCCATTTGGTCTGTCTGAACAGCGACAGTCTCAACCACTTCAGTGCCCAGACCACTGCAACTGCTTCCCTTTCTAGTACACTCCACCTTTGTTCCCTCCGTAGCAATCTCCTGCTGGTGAGGGCTAGTGGTTGATCAAAGCCCTCCCCATTTAGCTGTAAAAGCATTGAGCTTATACCATGCTATGGGGCATCTGTCTGCATGATGAGCTGTAGGGAGAAATCACAGATTTTGAGCATGGGTGTTGTGCACATGGCATTCTTTTGGGTGTCAAAAGCTTTCAAGGACACCTCCATTCAGAATACCTGTCTGGGCTGCTTTTTGAAAGCCAGCTCTGTCATAGAAGCAACAATGGTGCCATACAGATTGACAAATATCCTGTAGTTCCCGTTGAATTTCAGGAATACCCTCACCTCTGACTGGGTCTTGGGGGGTTCCCAAGGCACAATTCTTTGATTCTTGGCCTAGAGGGTCCGTACCTTGCCCCCTCTAACCTTGTGATCCAGGTAGACCCGTTAACTCTGCACTATCTGGCACTTACTAGCCTTGATAGTCAGTTTTGCCCTCTGCAGATCCTTAAGCACTTCCTTGAGGTGGCACAGGTGGTCCTCCCAGTTGGAGCTGAAGACCACAATGTTGTTTAGGTAAGCAGCACTGAAGGTTTCCAGCCAAGACCTGATTGATCAACCTATGGCAGGTGGCAGGGGGGTCTTCAACCCAGCTTCACCTAAAATTAGAAATGGCCCTCTGGGGTAGAGAACACAGTCCTCTTTGACCCCCTCCATGAAGGTGATCTGATGTCAGATCAAATGTGCTGATGAACTTGGCAGCCTAAATCATTCACGGAGCCCATCAGATCGGGGGATGGAGTGAGTGTCAGTCTTAGTGACTGCATTGAGCCGGGAGTGGTACCTGAAGGGGCAGCTTTGGGAACCAGAACTACTGGATTGGGCCAACGGCTACTTGAGGACTCAACCACCCTCAGCTCCAGCATTCTAGAGACTGCCTCCTTTATGCTAATTCTCACCTTATAAGATAGCCTATGGATCTTTTTCTTCACAGGCATACTGTCCCCCATTTCAATATCAATAACACACCATGTAGTGAGCCCTGGGGTTAGGGACAGGAGAGAGGCAAACTGTCCCAACACCTGGCAACAATAATTCTGTTGCTCTAGGGTCAGGATACGTGAGAGGGTGACAGAAAAAAGGTCGGGGAGAGGTTTGCGCTCCTTCTCCACTGCACCATCTGTGACTGGGAGAATGGAAATCTCAGTCATCTCAAAGTGGAGTTTGAACCAATGGATGTGCAGGCCCCACAAGAGGTTTCTTGGGGTCTTGAGGTCCACCATTGGTGATCTTGCTCTGTAGCTCTTTCACCTCATAGGGCCCAGACCATCAGTCTTGCAGGGCTCGGGGTTCCACAAGCTCCGCACAGGCAGAAACTCGACCAGAAAGGCCTTCTGTTCATACAAGAGCCTTATAACTGCCTGGATGGCTTCCAGACTCTCCTCTGCTCTCTTCAGAAGCACTTCATCTGGGTTTGGGGATCCAGCATGTATCTTACCACATCCTTGGTGGTTTCGTGAGAGCTTGCTTACAACCCTTGTTTCACAGGCGTAGAGGCCCTCTGAAAGGGTGACCATATAGAAGTTCAAGGGGGCTGAGTGAAACCCCTTTCTACAGTACCTCCCTGTAAGCAAAGAACAGGCATGGCAAGAGGATCTCTCATTTATGTCTCAAGAGGTCCCACAGGTCCAGGATCATGCATTTGAGGTTCTTATTGAACATTTCAAAAAGCCCATTGGTTTAGGTATGATAGGCTGTGGAGAAATTGTGGGTTACTGCACACTGTTCCCACATTGATTTCATGTATGTGTACATGAAGTTGGTATCCCGGTCAGGTACTACCTGCTTGGGAACCCTACTCTCGTAAATATCCCATCAGTGCCCTGGATACTGTGGACCAGTCACTTTCCTCACTAGTACAGCCTCTGGGTACTGTGTGACATGGTTCCCGAGACAAGAGTGAACCTGTTGCTTAAGGCTGTCTTGGGGTTCAGAGGTCCAATAATGTCAATGCCCACCCTTTAAAAAAGGGGTGCCCAAGATTGGAAGGGGAGACTTATGCTTTCCTTCTAACTTCTCCCTAGTCTGGCTGATGGGACATGACCATCAGAACGCATTTGAGATCACCATCATCGGGGGCCAATAAAAGTGGTTGACAAGCCTGCCAAAGGTCTTGTTCTTCCCTAGATTATCTGCCAGGGGAACATTGTGAGCCAGCTCCAGTAGAAGGTCCTGTAACACTGGGGGACCACTATTCGTGTTCTACCGTGCTCAGGAACCTTAGTCCTGCTGTACAGGAGTTCTTTCTCCCAGGAAATCAGGTGATCACCAGAGGTGTCTCCAACTGCCTGGGCTTTGGCCTGATGCGTTAGGCCCTCCAGAGTAGGGCACTACTTCTGCTCTCTACAGAACTCCTCTCTAGTTGGACCTCCAGTCTGCTGCCAATTGGCCCATTTTGGTAGGTTTCTCAGGACGTCAGTGTTCTCTGCTATAGGTTACAGGGTGTCACCCTCAGGCTTCGCCTCCTCCCAGACTGTTGCAGTTTAAGGAGCAAAATTCCCATGGCCCTTGCCCTTCCTTTTTTGCCCGGTACCAGGTTCCAGGCCCTCCTTACAAAAGTCTCTGGTGGCCATGTCTCTTTTTGTACAGGCAACCCCAACATCTCCTGGTGGAACAGAAGCTCCATCTCTTTCCAGATGGTGTGCCCCCTGTCATTACCGAGCAGACAATCTAGAGATATGGATGGACTCTAGGCTACCCTCAAGGAACCTGAGAAATTCAAAGGAAACCAGAGCCACTTGGCAGTGGATTTTGTGTCTGTCAGCTACTGTAACCTGGTGGAATACATTCCTGCTCTTAGGACACTAGATGACACCTGATGACACCTGATGGTAGTCATACTGGCCCAAGTGTGTCTAAGAGCTTGGGAGGCGCTAGGGGGCGCACAGTGGAATGGCTGCCTAGCTGTGCAGCTCCGCCGGGCGAATCCCAAAATCGCCAGTATAATGCGTTGAAGTTGATCGCCGTGGGGCAACAAACACACCAGCCAGCGTGGGAACGGGTCGGGCGGGCGAGGAGCATCTGGAGAGGACCCTCGCCACGCTAGACTCACCACAAAACCCGTGAAGTCCGGCGAGCTCAGTGATCCAGCATGGCGGACGGCGATCGGCTGGCGTCGCTCGGGGACTGAGCGCGCCGGCGCCACCAAGAGCGTCTGTACATACCGGAGGGTGGATCGGGGGCCGGTGCGCTCCCTCCGTGCGGGTGCCGCCCGCAGCGAATGATCGGCAAGACCTGCAGCACATCACAGATGGGAAGCGGCAGCCATGGAGGTACGGGGCTGATGCGGCGTGGCTGTGCACCACCGGGCATGAATGTCTATGAGGGCGCCTAAGCTGCTAACGCGGTTCATCTTGTGCGCATAAATGGACAGTTAGCGAAGGGGGGGCACAGCATTAACTCATTTTCCCCAACGGAATGGTATTGCAGTGCCATCACCAGCGGCGGTTCCCCCCCTGCACCCTTTGGAACATTATTGGCTGCTGAGATTTGGCACGAAACAAAATGGCGGCGCCCGGGTGCAAATAAGATCGTACTGCGCCTTGGAAGTACCTGAGCGCGGGGGAGCTGTCCTGCGCACCGGAAGTCGCGGTGCCTGCTGCCTAACGACCCTGCGTACCACTGGGGAGTTAAAGTGCCATAGTCCTGACTGCATACGGGGTTGGGCCTCGTGAGAGGAGTGCGGACCTCCAGGTGACGGGCGCCCAGCGCTGGGCCCCCTTGCGGACAGCTACCACCGACATTGCCTCACCTGAAGGACGGAGGGGTGACTACAGCTGCAACCAAGTGCCCTTTCCATAACTGTGTTACCGGCGGCACGCATTCCCGACACAGCACGTGAGGGCCGTGGGGTGGTGCGCCTCACCTGCCGATGCCGGGCCCTGCTCTTCAGTCTCGTGTGGCAATTGGCGATAACCTGCGGCAATGCTGAGACGTCACTGCTAATCGGCCACGAACCGCGCTCCGGTTGTGAGGTCCGGCCTATACAACTGGTACTGTCCATAGGGGATCGGTGCCGCGCTCCCTCCTTTCGGACCTAGGCACTGCACAACACTTCCAAGCGGCACACGACCCAAGGAGATACCAGTTCAGCATCCCCCCTATAGCACAACATGGGAAACCAGATAAACAACAACCCAAACTAACATTTGAGGCGCGGAAGACGCCCAAAAACCAGACTGGTGCTGTGGAGGAAGACCCGGAAACTGACTCGCAAGATGGTAGTGTCATGGAAAGCATATTAAAATCCATACAAGCCAACCTGCAGGACATAAATAGTAAACTTGACCATTTGACAGGCCGAGTGGACAGCATGGCGGCCAAACTCGACAAACAGGGCGAACGCTTGGATACAGCGGAAAACAGGATCTCGGCAGTGGAGGACGAATCACGGACCACAGTGGCCAAATGTACAGGAATGGAGAAAGTCCTTGATGTAATCAAAGCCAAGGCTGAGGAGTTGGAAGCCAGGTCGAGACGTAACAACATACGTATATCGGGTCTACCAGAATCAACCAACACTGGCCGAATGGAGACCTACGTGGAACAACTATGCAAAGACCTGTTTGGCCCTGAACATCTTTCACAGCTCTTCATTATCGAGAGAGCGCATCGATCCTTGGCGCCAAACCAAAACCGGGAGCCGCACCTCGTCCGATCGTGGCAAGAGTCCTGAATTACCGCGACAGGGACACCGTGCTCAGGCTGGCGAGGGAAAAAGGCGAAATCCACCATCAGGGAAATAAACCTGAATTCTTCCCAGACTTCACGGTCGCGGTACAGCAGGCACGCAAAGAGTTCAGCGAGGTTAAAAGCAAACTTCGAGATTTGCAGATCCCGTATGCCATGTTGTACCCCGCTCGCCTGCGAGTCACTTGGGAGGATAAACCAATTTTCTTATCGACCCCGAAAGCTGCAATGGACTTCATCAAAACAACGATTGCAAAAGGTAAACGATCAAATCTTAGAGACAGACACACCGAGTCAGATTGAAAGGTAAGACTTGCTGAGGAACGCTGCGTTGATCTTGCCCAACTGACAAACCTGGGGTGGTAGGAGGGAAAGGCCGGACTTCACATGAACTACGGCACCCAACGTGTGACTCCTATCTATACAGAATGTAATGTACAGTGAGACGATGGTAGTTGGGGGCATCATGCAGTGGAAAGGTGCGATTCAGACACTTCTGGGAAAATTCAGTTTGGTACACATGGCAGTGGACGATGACAAGCTGCTAAAGTGTGGCCTTTATTGATATGCCGTACTATCCCATATCTATGAACAGGAGGGGAAGACTACGTACCTTATGACACATGCTGTAAAATCTGTTCCAAGCGCCTGTTGCTCCAGTGATGTGCAATTAGACTGGTGTTGCCTCAAGGCCCAGGCGATCTATTCACAAAACACGGATTCGCCCACATCCTTTCACTAGGATGGAGCAATGCGTCCTCGGCGGACCTCCACTAGGGCAGTCCCCGACAAGTTATGTTGACAATCACAGTTCTAAGGGTACAATGGCTTCGGCAGAATTGGGTTGCTGAAGTGGGTGGGTACTGGGGACGTTGGGGTTTGTTGTTTTTTTAACTGCCTGGGCGATCGAGATGCACTGCTGTACACCGACGTGCGGACATTGTTAATTGGTCAATATCCAACATCATAATATTGTGTAATATTGAGCTGAACCTTGTGGGGAGGGTGGCTACACGTGGTACAAACAAAGAGCCCCGATATAAACATGAGTAGAAATAGCCTGAAATTACTAATGTGGAATGTGAGAGGCCTCACCAATCCCAAAAAGGTCAGACAGGTATTTGCATGTCTAGATAGGCACCACATAGATAAAGCATTGCTTCAAGAGACCCACATGGACCCTAAGGTGCATAGGCCTATTGGCACGCGCTGGGCAGAGTCGAACTATTCAGCGGCATACTCCTCCTATTCCAGAGGAGTTATTGTTGCATCCAAAGAAGACAGATCCAGTTCAATGGTTTAAGAAGTTTTATTCTTAAAGATAAGTACAGCTCTCTAACTGCCAGAGTGTCTCTCTGTCAAGCTCCAGTCTCAAGTGAGCCACAAGAGCCTAAACATTCTAGTATTGCTAAGCAACAATGACATGCTATAAGAGGCTTAAAGGAGAAGCATATTAATAACCAAACTTAAGAGAAAGCATAATATATACAAGATAGACATAAAGAAGAAGAATACTGAAACAGGGATATAACACACCTCCTCACCTGTAAAACAAAAAGTTAAGTCACATAGTCGTCAAGATACTTTGGAGTGGTCCTCAGCCTGGAACCGACTCTAATGGAAGGGTCAGAGACAAGCCCAGGACCGTCCAAAACATCATTAGGAAGAGTTAAATCATTATTTACAGAAAATCCATCAAAAGAAGAAGAAAAAGGAACAGTGGCAACAGAATTGCGAGAATCAACAACAGGGTGTCACAACTGACCAGGATCAGAGAGGGTTGAAGAATTATCACCAACCACTCTAGCAATGCGTCTGTTACTCCACCATTTGCCACCTGAAACCATGACAGAATGTTTACCAACTCTGATAATGGTAGTTTCAGGATAAAATCTAGATCCTCTGACTTTACCTGGTCTCCTTATTCTGACTTTGTCCCCAACAGAAAAGCACAGATTTTTAACATGTTTATTGTCATCATATCTGATCTTTGACCGAATTTGAGAATTCTCAACTCTGTCTTTTACTACACTCAAATCAGGAGAGGTTCCCCCAGACTTGGTTTTGGTAACCACCCATTGAGGAGACAATTCATTAAAAGATTCCCTACCACGTAACATGGCAAAAGGAGTAATGCCCGTGGTAGAGTGAGGAGTGTTATTATATGACCACACTCTGTCACTGACAACGTCTTGTACCATTTGTCCAGAAGAGATGGCAAGTTGAACAGAATCTTTTAAAATGCGGTTCACCCTTTCTACTAAACCATTGCCCTGTGGACTGTACAAGGCAGTGGTTAGATGTTTGACTCCATAATTGTTCAAAAAATCTCTCATATTGTGTGAAACAAACTGCACACCATTGTCTGAAACAATGAAACCAGGAATTCCTTCAGACCTAAACAATTTGGACAAGAAACGAATTACATTTTCTGTATTGGGATCCTTCATAAATTTAAAAGACACCCATTTAGAGTGATAATCCACAACAGTTAAAATAAACCTATAACCTTGGTTCAAACCAGCGATTGGTCCCAAAAAATCTATTCCTAATTTCACCCAAGGATTTTCTGGAAATTTCACAGGAGACAAAGGTGAATTGACTGTGCGTAAAGATTTTTCAGCATGAGAACATTCAGTACAGTTGTACAATAATGTTTCAACCGAAACATCCATGCTCGGCCACCAGTAATGCAGTCTTAGTCTTTTCTTTGTACTGGTAATTCCTCCATGTCCCTTATGAGCTAAAGTAATTACTTTGTTTCTGATAGATATAGGGGGAACAAGTAAAGATCCTCTCATAACCAGATCTTCTTCAAGGCTCAGCTCGTCCTTAATTTTAGCAAAAGGAATCATGTTTTTTTCAATCTGACTTTCTCTCGGCCAACCATCTGATATCCATTTTTTTAAGAGAGTCTGGGAGTTGTCACCATCTGAGGCTTGTAGCCATTCCGATTTAGAAATGACTCCCTCAGTTAATTTTAAGCCATCAACCAAACTTATTACCACTTCCTTATCATCAAGGATGGATTCAATCTCTGATGAATTCACAGGACATCTTGATAAAAAGTCTGCCTTGAAATTCTTTCCTCCCGGAATATGTCTCATTGAAAAATTAAAGTCATACAACTTAGAAAATAAGCTGACTAATCTAGGACTTGCATTTCTCAACCCTTTATCATTCCAAATGAAAATAAGGGGTTTATGATCAGAGACAAGTATAAACTCTTTGCCCCATACATATGTGGAAAAATGTTTGACTCCCCAGACACAAGCAAGAGCTTCCTTTTCTATAGTACTATAATTTTTCTCTGAGGATGAAAGTTGTCTAGAAGCAAAAGCAATTATGTTTTCATTCCCATTGTCTAACTGACTAAGTATAGCACCCAGACCCATGTTACTTGCATCAACAGTAATGTAAGATGAGAAAGCCTCATTGAAAGGTTTCAGTGCAGGAGCAGAAATGATCAAATCCTTTAACTTCTCAAATGCAGAACTTTGTTCATCACCCCAGACAAATTTAACTTTGTTCTTGGTTAACAATCTTAAAGGTTCACTGATCAGAGCGAAATTCTGTACAAATCTTGAATAGAATTCGCTCAATCCTAAAAATGATCTCAATTGATCCTTATTGGATGGCTGAGCACATTCACGAATAGCCTTAAGTAAGTCTTGTTTGGGACTAATGCCTTCCTGAGATATGACATGACCTAAATACTCCACCTTGTCAAGTAAAAATTTGCATTTTTGTTTTTTTATAGTCATGCCATGTTTGTTCAAAATGCCTAGGACCTGATCTAACTTAGCTAGATGTTCATGAACAGTGTTTGTGGATATAAGGATATCGTCTTGGTAAGCTAAAACATCCATTACATTACCAAACAGTTGTGACATTAGTTTTTGAAAGACTGAGGCCGCTGAAGCTAGGCCAAACGGTAGTCTAAGAAATCTAAAAGGACCAAATGGAGTGTTGAAAGCAGTGAGATCCCTAGACTCATCATTCAGCTGGATCTGGTGGTATGCCGCTCTCAAATCAATCGTAGAAAATACCTTTGTACCTTTGAGTTGCGCAAGCATGTCCTGGATGCGAGGCAAAGGAAAGCAATCAATCTGAATATTTTTATTTAAGGACCTAAGGTCAATGCAGAGCCTGATCTCATCACAATTCTTTTTAAGAGCAACGACAATTGGAGAAATCCACAATGATGAATTAATTTGCTCAATCACACCTTCATTACATAATTGATCAAGATGAGTTTTAAGTCTATCCCTGATACTTAATGGAACATGTCTGACCTTGTGAACTGCAGGAATAGCATCAGGTTTTAGGATAATCTTATGTTCATATCCTATGACTGAACCCAACTTATCAGAAAAAACACCCTGATGTTTATCAATTATGGTGTCTAATGAAGGATGTTCAATATTAATAGCATTAATGTTTTCAGAACGGTCTAGGGAAATAGGATTATCAGTACCTGGTCTCAAAACCATTTTAAATTTCCCTTGGTCCTTCCAACCTAGGATTTTATATCCTTTTTTAGAAACATAAATTTTTGTATCAATGGATCTATCTTCAAAGGTGATATTATCTAAAAAATATCCCATCATTTTAATTTCAATATCATTGAAGGCAACAGTGTGTATATCAGTCGGTAATAAATCAATTCCAACCCATTCTTTAAAGAAGAATACATCAGGAATAATAGTAACCGGAGAGCCAGAATCAACTGTAACTTCAAGGGAAACTTTTCCTATGATAATATCACACACAGGATCACCACCATCTGCATCTTCTTGTGAATTAATCATTTCAACAGATAGTAAAATTTTGTTAATGGATTTGTCTTTGGATACTAAATTCACTTCAGTGGTAGGATTATCTGATAATACATACATGGTTTTGGCTTTGAACTTACAAACCGAATGAAAGTGACCAATTTTCTTGCAATTAGTACATTGTTTTTTTAAAGCTGGACAAGTTGGTGAGTTAGCAAGATGAGATTTTGAACCACATCTATAGCATTGAAGAGATTTATCAGGTTTTTTCCATTCAGTCTTATTAAGCGGCTTATCTTTTTCACGTTGTGAAGAAGGTTGTGAACCTTGTTGAGAAATTTTATTAACTGTCCCTGATATGGAAGGTTTGTTATTGCCTAGTTCTTTGGACGCTGAGACTGATCGCTCTATACCTCTTGCAATTTCTAAAGTTTCAGTAATTGAAGGATTTCTACAACAGAGGATTCTTTTTTGAACTTCGTTAGAATGGCAATTGACAACCAGTTGATCTCTCAAATATTGGTCAATAGGGCCTTCAAACTCACAGGAAGCTGCTAAGATTCTCAATTCTGCTAAAAAGGTATCAATACTCTCATGTTCCCTTTGTTTCCGAGTGTAAAATTTGTGTCTTTCAACAATAATGCTTGGTTCATCAATAAAATGGTTCTCCAACCTGAGAATTGCTTCAGTGTATACATTCCAATCATCAGAGGGCGGGCGTATAATTTTAGGTTGATGATCAAAGATCCTCTGACCTTCTGCGCCTAATGCATTGTACAACATGGCATTTTTTCGTACAGGAGGGAACTTAGTGCCATCAATGGCTATGATGTAACTGTCGAAAGATTTGAACCATTGAGTCCATTTTATTTTGGGAGTGGAACCTGGTTCTGGGAGAAAAGGGGAGAGAAGAATAGCCGTTTGCATAGCCATAATAATACAATATAAAAAAGAAAATTAATAAAAGTAATGAGAGAACAAGAAAAATGTAATAAGCACAAATAATAAACAATATAAAATGAAATTTGACTTAGCTGTGCCTATCAGCGTGAAGGCAATGAAGTAAAATTGGTAAGGACTACTTGAAGTTGTTGTACTTGAAGTTCAGTTCAGTGCTGTGCTTATCAGCGTGAAAGCAACGAAGACACAGGCGATGAAAAAACGTAGCTGCGCTCATCAGCGAGTGCACTGTGAAGAAAGAATGTCGGCAAAGGTGAAAACTGTGAAATACGTTAGTATGAATCAGCTGTGCACATCAGCGAGTGCACGGAAGGAAGCGCGTTGTTGTAATGAGGTTGGTTGCTAAGAGACTGTTAAAATGGCGAATACGTTGTGTGACGTATTAACGTAGAAACGTGGCAACGTTGCGTGATGACGAAGCAGAGAAGACGAAGACGAAGCCTCGCTGCGAAGTCTCGAAAATGCCTGCAGGGACGTCAGAACGGACGCGCTGTGAAGCTCTGAGGTCGTGCTGCGAAGGTCGGCAGAGTTCTGAATCCGGTAAGCTTCAACTTCAGTTAAGATTTTTGAATGTCGCTGGAGTCTCTAGTGTGGAGAAAATTAGGCGCGAGTCATAAGAAAGCGCCTACAAGTGCCTTACAAGCGCATTAATTGTAAAAGTTAAAACAAAGTGACTTCGGAAATTGCGCTCAAAAATGTAATCGCCTTGTTAGCTGTGAAAATCAATTTTAAGGCACACAAGTTGCAGCAATCACCAAAACGCTGATCCAATTTTAAGGCACATAAGTTGCAGCAATCACCAAAACGCTGATCCAATTTTAAGGCATACAAGTTGCAGCAATCACCAAAACGCTGGTCTAGCAATAAGCGTTTAAGTGGAAAACGATCAAAGCAGTGAAAGGGGAGCTCGTGTAGCAATTAAGTGAATCAGTACACGAAGGTTTCAGTAGCGTTTGTAGATAGGTTAAGTCTGAATATTGAGGCTTTTGGTTGAAATATTGAAAAATGGAGTTTTCAGTTAAAGGTAGGATTGTGAAATCAAGTCAAGATAGTTCAAAGCCAAGTGAGTCTATGAATTTGTAAATTTTAAATATGTAGGTATCAATGTAAAATTTGTGGCAAAGTTCTCAAATAGAAGAATAAAGGTAACTTATCTTGAGGAGATATGTTGGCAGATTCTTGAATTTGATGATGTTGATAGAGATTTCATGGATGAAGAAGTTTCAAAGAGGGCACTGTAGTCTGGCAGTTGTTGAAGATGAAGTTGATGAAAATTGATTTTTTGATTGGTTGTGGGTCCAAAGAGGGCTGACTTGACCACCTCGTCGCCAAATTTATGTTGCATCCAAAGAAGACAGATCCAGTTCAATGGTTTAAGAAGTTTTATTCTTAAAGATAAGTACAGCTCTCTAACTGCCAGAGTGTCTCTCTGTCAAGCTCCAGTCTCAAGTGAGCCACAAGAGCCTAAACATTCTAGTATTGCTAAGCAACAATGACATGCTATAAGAGGCTTAAAGGAGAAGCATATTAATAACCAAACTTAAGAGAAAGCATAATATATACAAGATAGACATAAAGAAGAATAATACTGAAACAGGGATATAACAGTTATGACACTGGTCAAAAAGGGCACTAATTATAGAATAACACGTACAATTGTCGATACGAATGGAAGATATGTAATTGTGTCGGGAATGCTGCGTGGACAAATTGTGACGATAGTGAATGTGTATGGTCCGAATATAGATGCTCCGGAATTTTTTCAGGAATTGTGGGATCGCTTGCTGGAATTCATTGACACGACGATACTCTGGGGAGGGGATTTTAATGTAGCATTACAAGACTCTGTTGATCGTTCCACTGCTTCTTTAGAACCACACAAGAAAGCCAGAGACAAGCTGAGAGACATATTGGTTGAACTTGCACTAAAGGATATTTGGAGGGTCCAACATCCATCAACACCAGGTGCAACACATGTGAACATGGCACACAGCAGCTGGTCGAGGATAGATTATTGGCTGGGCACTGATAGCGCGGTACTATGGGCTACACAGATACTGACGCTCCCACGAACACTATCCGACCACAACCCAGTGGAACTTACACTACAGATACCACACTACACACCCCCTCCATTCAGCTGGCGTTTCCATACACAGGCACTATTGGACCCCTTATACGTGACCACCATAACGAAGGCAATAAAGGAGTACTTCCAGTTCAATGAGGACTCCGTCGACGACCCATGCATCCTATGGGAGGCTTTTAAGGCGACGCTTAGGGGCACTTTTATTAGCACGACAGCTGGGATACTTAAAGACATACGGACGCAGATAACCAGGCTTGAACGTGAGGTGTCAGTTCTAGAGAGGGAGTACGCACTTACTGGCAATGTGGAACTACTGGGGAAAATTAAGCTCATCCTCATAGAACATCAAAAATATGCGGAGGATGAACTGAAATATGTGAACAAGCGGCCATTAGCCAGACGGTTTGGAGAGGGCGGTAGACCGGGCAGGATGCTGGCGAGGAAAATATGTACGGGGAGGGACTCGCAGTTAATCACACAAGTACGAGACAAGGACGGTACCTTACATACACAACCTGCGGGAATACTTGATAGCTTTGATCGTAACTATGCGGACCTATACACTTCCCGCCAACCTGCTCCACCACAGGAAACACGTGACTACCTCCATGATATAGCAATAGCGTGGTTGTCCGACAACCAGCATGAATACCTGGCACAACCGATTACAGTAGAGGAGGTTACCGCCATTATACATGCATTGCCAAACGGGAAAGCGCCGGGGCCTGATGGCTATACATGTGAATTCTATAAAGCATTCGTTGACATCCTTGCCCCTCGCATGGTCGAGATGTATGGCTCGGCCTTTGACCAGAAGGTACTACCGCCGTCTCTATGTGTGGCGGTGATCATTACTCTCCTAAAGCCTGGCAAGCAACCAGAACTTTGCGAATCGTACCGTCCTCTATCCCTTTTAAATGTAGACTCTAAAATTTTAGCGAAACTCTTAGCTGAACGCTTACAGCCCCTACTGACGAACCTGATACTTCCAGATCAGGCAGGGTTTATCCCAACGCGTGCCACGTCCCACAATACGAGAACTTTATTTGCACTATCACACTATCTCAACCCCCAGACAAAAGCGGTGGCTGTCATGCGTGACGCAGCCAAAGCATTCGACTCCATCGAATGGTCCTACATACACACGATATAACAGAGAATGGGGTTTCCAGCTCGGTATATATCCTGGGTGTCTCTACTGTACACGAGGCCAGTGGCGAGAGTGAGGGTAAATGGATACATATCGGCACCCTTCAATATTGCTAGAGGGACTAGACAGGGTTGTCCACTGTCACCGTTAATATTTGCATTGGCCCTGGAACCACTCGCGTGCACAATCAGGCAGACGCATTACCACTCTGCTCTGCATTTCCCCGGGAGGCCCCTGCATATTTCGTTGTATGCAGATGACATGCTGCTTTATGTGAGGGACCCGGATGTAACGACCTGGCGTTCCCGGGATCGGGGACAGACACCCACAGAACACAGTACCAAGAAATGAGTGTTTAAGGATTTAATGTTAGGGAACAGGGAATTATAGGATAAAGAAAAGTAACCACACAGTGAGTACTTCGGTGGTCCCCAGATCTATACGTTACCCCTATCACAGCTCTGTCGGGTAGTACCGTCCTCCGCAAGTACAACGGTCCCGTTGCACGCCAACGGAGGGCACTGTGCTAATGGCGGCCGGCAATGCCGTCCGATAGCTTTGAGGGGTCTTTCCTCTCTGGCCGAAGGCAGCAGGTGTGGGGAAGGTGGGAGTCGCCCAGCCGGGGTCTCTACCGGTCCTTCCTTAGGCAATACGGGGAGCAGCCGCTCTACCGGTATCCCTAACAGCGGTACTCGCTGCTCAGCCTCTAGGGGACTGTGATGCTGCTGCACCTCCCGGTGTGCGTCTATGGTGCTCAACAAGTACTCACAAGGAGAGGGGTGGTCGAGAGCAGCCGCTCGATCTGACCTACCCCTATGTCACTGGAATAGCAGAGATGCCGCAAACTCCTCCTGGAGTGCGTCTCTACGCTCAGCCTGTACTGTCTCAAGAACGGGGGCTGGGAGCAGCGGCTCACACCAACCTCCGTCTTCCGAGCCTTTGACCTTTGGTCCGGGCTGGGAGCAGCCGCTCCTACCAGCCGCTATGCAGGGTCCTGAGCCGAGCCTCGCTGACTCGTCTGAGTCAGAGGTTGGGTGCGCGCTGCAAACACCGGCAGGGATACGAACAGAGACACTGGACAAAGAGCGGAGCTCTTCCTACCTCCGTTCACGAAGATCCACGGCGGTCCCACCGGACACGGGTCACGGAGCGCTCAGCCACAAGATACGTCGGCGTTGGTGTCTGAATATCCGACACGGCGTCCATTCCCTTTCCGCCTATATAGGCGGTCCTTAAGTGGTTATGCAACCCGCGAATCGGGTGTTGCGTAATTCCGCCGCGCTAGGCTTTCTGGGATTCGTAGTCCAATCCGACACCGTCGCGCTAAACAGTGGTGGCATGACGAGGGGGAGGAAGTCATGACAGTACATCCCCCTTCCATCTCACCGCCCCACAGGGCCAGCGCAAGAAGGGAATCGGCGATGAAAAGCAGATACCAAGCGGGGGGTGTGAACCCCCGCAGACGGCTCCCACGATTGCTCCTCCGGGCCATACCCTTTCCAATCCACCAGGTACCACAACTTGCCCCGACGCCACTTGGAGTCCAGAATGCCTGCTATCTCGTACTCCACCTCCGAAGCCACCATCACAGGCGCCGGCGACACCCTCCTCGGCGAGGACGAGGGCTTCAACAAAGAAACGTGGAACACCGGATGAATCCGCAAGGTCTGGGGCAAGCACACCCTTACGTTCACAGGGCCGAGGCACTTGCTGATTCGATATGGGCCCATGAATTTGGGATGGAACATGCTACTTTTCCGGAATCGGATGTTCCTCGTAGAGATCCAGACGTAGTCACCCGCCCTGTATACCGGCCCAGGACGTCTCCTTCGGTCCGCCGTATCTTTGTACCTCGCTTTAGCCTCATCCAGGAACGCACGTGATCGGATCAACGTGTCCTTGATGTGTGCCACCCTTTCGGCCGTGGCTGGCGGGTTGTTCTCCCTGATCGGATGGACAAAGGGCAGGAACCGTGGGTGATGCCCGTAATTGCCGTAGAAGGGAGAGGTCTTGGTGGAACAATGCGTGGCGTTGTTGTAGGCGATCTCCGCAATCCACAACATGTCCACCCATTCCTCCTTCCCCTGGTCGACAAAGCAGCGCAAGTATTGCTTGAGCGACTGGTTCAGGCGTTCCATTTGTCCGTCCGTCTGAGGGTGATAGCTCGTTGAAAGGGCCAACCTGACGTGCAACGCCGAACACCAGGTTTTCCAGAACTGGGCGGTGAACTGCGAACCCCTGTCGGACACGATCACCACGGGCAGGCCGTGCAGCCTCATGACGTTCTGTAGCAACAACGAGGCCAGTTCGCCAGCCGAAGGAACTTGCCGGCATGCGATGAAGTGCCCCATCTTGGTGAGGTAGTCCACCACCACCAATATTGCCGTATTTCCTCGATCCGAAGGTAGTCCCACGATGAAATCGAGGGAGATGTTCTCCCACGGTCTGGTGGGCGTAGGCAGGGGTTGGAGAAGCCCTTGCGTTCTTCTGTGGTCGGCTTTCATTGTAGCACAAACGGAACATGCCGCACCCCATGTCCGCACATCCGCTCTCATGGCTGGCCACCAGAAATGCCTTCCCACAGTCGCCACCGTTTTCTCGTATCCCAGGTGACCCGCACACGGGGACACATGGCACCACTCGTAGGCCTGCCGTTGGAGCCGTGGCGTGGGTAACAGCAGACAGCGACCTCTCACAGGAATGCCATCAGACACCCTCCATTCACTGTGACTGCGGAGCCTCCTCCTCCACGCGAAGGTGCGAATCCCCCTCCGGATGTCTCTGAGGAACGTATCAGGCTGAATAACCCCTAAGACCAACTTGGGGGGAATGATAGAATGTTCCGTGACTGGTTTGGGTTCCTTGGAGTCCGTTTGTCTAGACAACGCGTCCGCTTTCCGGTTCTCGGTTCCAGACCTATAGGTGATGTGGAAGTGGAATCCGGCGAAAAAGATCATCCACCTCAGCTGACGGGGAGAAAGTTGTCGGGTTGCTGTCATGAACTGCAGGTTCCTGTGGTCTGTATACACAGTGACGACGTGTCTAGCCCCCATCAACAGATGCCTCCACTCCGTGAATGCGTCCTTGATCGCCAGGAGTTCTTTCTCCGCGATATGATAGTTGCGCTCTGCGTCGTTTAGTTTCCGTGACATATACGTCACGGGGTGGAGCAACCCCGTTTCTGGATCACGTTGTGACAGTATGGCACCCAGTGCCACGTCGGATGCGTCCGCCTCCACCACGTAGGGTAGTTCTGGGTCGGGGTGGGCCAACACCGGTGCTGTACCGAAGGCCTTCTTCAGTGCTTCAAACGCGCTCTGCGCTTCCCTGTTCCACTCGAACTCCTGAGACTTCCTTAGGAGCTGGGTGATCGGTGCTACCAAATCGGAGAACCCCTCAATGAATCGCCTATAGAAGTTGGCGAAGCCTATGAAACTCTGGACGTCCTTGACCCCGCGTGGCACCGGCCATTCCTCCACTGCCCTGATCTTTCGCTCCGCCATCTCTTGTCCTCCTGGACTCAGCATCACACCAAGGAATTCAACGGAAGTAACGTGAAAGTCACATTTACTGAGCTTACAGTATAGCATGTTTTCCCTTAGCTTCTGAAGAACGGAGGAGACGTGCCGTACGTGGTCCTCGTCCGTGTCCGAGTATATGAGGATATCATCGATGTATACGACGACGTATACATCCAACACATCCCGGAACACCTCATTCAGAAAGTACTGGAAGGCCGCAGGGGCGTTGCAGAGCCCGAACGGCATGACGAGGTACTCAAACAGGCCGAACCGGGTCTTGAAGGCCGTTTTCCACTCGTCGCCGTCCCTCATGCGCACTAGATGGTAAGCCCCCTTGAGATCCAGCTTGGTGTACACCTTATCCCGTTGTACCTGTTCCAGGAGAACGCTGATGAGGGGAAGTGGATATCTGTTCTTAATGGTGATCGCGTTCAAGGCCCTGAAGTCCACGCACGCCCTCAATTCCCCGTTGGCCTTCGGAATGAAGAAGAGAGGCGATGCGGCAGGCGACTTGGATGGTCTGATGAAACCCAACTCCAGGAGCTTGTCAAGATAAGAACGCAGATGCAGGTTTTCGGGTTCAGTGAGGGCATACAGTCTACCGCTGGGAACGCTTGCTCCTGGTACCAAGTCGATCTGGCAATCGTAGATCCTGTGGGGCGGTAACACCTCCGCCTTCACTTCATCAAAGACGTCTTCGTATCCACGGTATACCACAGGTAGCGTCACGGATTTCTCGGCTGCGGTGGCCACTGTATGACTTCCGGTCGGTGGGGTGTCTTGCGGCTCCTGATGCACACCGCATCGCTGTTTGCAGTACGGTGACGACATTTCAATGTGATGCGTGGTCCAATCCACCGACGGGTAGTGCTTTTGGAGCCATGGCAGTCCCAATATGACTCCGTATTGTGGTGCTCTGATGATACTGAAATCGATCGTTTCAGCGTGCATTCGGCCGAACCTCACCGGCATTTCACCCATATGATGTCCGATGGGTCCGGACACCAAACGCCTCCCGTCCACCGCAAAGACGTCTTCGGGTCTGTCTTTGGGCAGGAGAGAAATCCCCAGCCGCTGTGCCTCGTTGTAGTCCATGAAGAGGCCTGTGGCCCCCGAATCTACCATGGCCACAACCGGGAGCCATTGACCCTGGACCCCGACGTGTACCGTGATAAACAGATGTTGTCTTCCTCGTTGGGCGGAACTAGACAAAGAAGGGATGCAGGTATTTATTTATTTATTTATTTTAATTTCTTATATTGCGCTGGACTCAATCCCGTAAGGGTATCTCCGCGCTTTGCCAGCCAGAACATTAACAGAGTCAATGAGATATATTAATGGGACTGAGATGCTTCCTGGAAGAGGAGAGTTTTTAATGCCTTTCTAAAGGACAGATGGTTGGTGGTCATTCTCACATCTGTTGGAAGTTTATTCCATAAAGCAGGGCCAACTGAGGAGAATGCTTGGTCTCCCTGTCTGGATTTTTTTGTTGCAGGGGGTTTTAGGAGAGCTTGGTTACTTGAGCGGAGTGACCGGCTGGGTTGATACAGCTCAAGTGATTGAGAGAGGTATTTAGGACTATCCCCATATAAGCATTTGTGGACCGTACAGCATATCTTGAAACTGATGCGCTGCCGTATAGGGAGCCAATGCAGCTCATCCAACAAGGGCTTGTAGAACACATGTACCGTGTTGGGGTCGCCGCTGTACCTCTCTGGTATAGCCAACGGCACCGAGATAGGCATCTCAACTACAACGGCAGGGGCAACGGTTGCGGCGGCAGGACCAGGCAACAAAGGGTCTCTCTGCATAGCGTCCAGTTGTGCCCTTAAGTCGGCAGATTCCAGCCTGGACTTGGTATGACTCCAAGAAGCCCCTTCCTCTTTCCTGGAGTCCATCAGTTTTCCGCCGGTATGTCTACTACAGCCGTCACCGGCCGGGTTGTACGGTATCGACCGCTCTTAGGCTTGGCAGGACACTCCCGGGCGTAGTGTCCTTTTTTGCCGCAATACAGGCAAAGAACCTGTTTCCGACGTGATTCCTTCTCTGCTGATGTAAGGCTGGCTCTTATGGCTCCAATGTCCATGGGCTCGGTCTTGGCGGCGGAGCTGGTCTCGGGGTTCCCCACCGAGGGGTGAGAAGGCAACACCTTTCCTTTCTTCTTGTGGTCACCTCTTCTCTCGCCCAGCCGGTGGTCCAAACGCATAACCAGACTGATGAGACCTTCGCACGTCTTAGGTTGTGGATCGATTTGAGCCACGACATCCTTGAGCTCGTCGCACAGACCCTGGTGAAACAACGCTGTTTGCTTGGCAACAGGCCATTTTGTTTCAGCCACCAGCCTGCGAAACGCATTGAGGTATTGCAATAAGTCGTTATTGCCCTGTCTTAGTTCTAGCATTTCGCGGTCCGCGGTGTATGAGTCCGCCCTACGATCGAAGACTCGAAGGAACTCCTCGCGGAACGCTCCCCAATCGCACAACAGGGGGTCGTCCCTGCCCACCAACGGTACCGCCCATTGCGCCGCATCACCAGCCAAATAAGACAAGAGGAATGCCACCCTGGCTTGGCTTGTAGGGAAGGCCTTTGGTTTGCAGGATAGATGTAGCGCGACTTGCGTGAGGAACACATGTACTGTGTTGGGGTCGCCGCTGTACCTCTCTGGTGTAGCCAACGGCACCGAGATAGGCATCTCAACTACAACGGCAGGGGCAACGGTTGCGGCGGCAGGACCAGGCAACAAAGGGTCTCTCTGCATAGCGTCCAGTCGTGCCCTTAAGTCGGCAGATTCCAGCCTGGACGCTGTTAGTTCGATTTGTATCGTGGCCAAAGCAGCTAAGACCTCCTCCAATGTGGCCATGGCGGTCACCCGACCGGGGGATAGTTATGGGAAGAGGTCGGATATTTTGTAACGACCTGGCGTTCCCGGGATCGGGGACAGACACCCACAGAACACAATACCAAGATATCAGTGTTTAAGGATTTAATGTTAGGGAACAGGGAATTATAGGATAAAGAAAAGTAACCACACAGTGAGTACTTCGGTGGTCCCCAGATCTATACGTTACCCCTATCACAGCTCTGCCGGGTAGTACCGTCCTCCGCAAGTACAACGGTCCCGTTGCACGCCAACGGAGGGCACTGTGCTAATGGCGGCCGACAATGCCGTCCGATAGCTGTGAGGGGTCTTTCCTCTCTGGTAGAAGGCAGCAGGTGTGGGGAAGGTGCGAGTCACCCAGCCGGGGTCTCTACCGGTCCTTCCTTAGGCAATACGGGGAGCAGCCGCTCTACCGGTATCCCTAACAGCGGTACTAGCTGCTCAGCCTCTAGGGGACTGTGATGCTGCTGCACCTCCCGGTGTGCGTCCATGGTGCTCAACAAGTACTCACAAGGAGAGGGGTGGTCGAGAGCAGCCGCTCGATCTGACCTACCCCTAGGTCACTGGAATAGCGGAGACGCCGCAAACTCCTCCTGGAGTGCGTCTCTACGCTCAGCCTGTACTGTCTCAAGAACGGGGGCTGGGAGCAGCGGCTTACACCAACCTCCGTCTTCCGAGCCTTTGACCTTTGGTCCGGGCTGGGAGCAGCCGCTCCTACCAGCCGCTATGCAGGGTCCTGAGCCTCGCCTCGCAGACTCGTCTGAGTCAGAGGTTGGGTGCGCGCTGCAAACACCGGCAGGGATACGAACAGAGACACTGGACAAAGAGCGGAGCTCTTCCTACCTCCGTTTACGAAGATCCACGGCAGTCCCACCGGACACGGGTCACGGAGCGCTCAGCCACAAGATACGTCGGCGTTGGTGTCTGAATATCCGACACGGCGTCCATTCCCTTTCCACCTATATAGGCGGTCCTTAAGTGGTTATGCAACCCGCGAATCGGGTGTTGCGTAATTCCGCCGCGCTAGGCTTTCTGGGATTCGTAGTCCAATCCGACACCGTCGCGCTAAACAGTGGTGGCATGACGAGGGGGAGGAAGTCATGACACCGGAACAAAATCTTAGCCCACTATTGCGTGAGTATGTGAAATTTGGTCGCCATTCTGGGCTACAGATTAACTGGGAGAAGTCACTAATCATTCCACTCACTGATTCCACTACACCGCATTCCCCTGACTTTCCACTAGACTGGCAAACTGACCCTTGGTGCTACCTGGGAATATGGTACAGCCGAGACCCCGAAGAAGTGATCAGGACAAACTATGGGAGGGTGCTTACAGAATTGGAGGGTAAAGTGGCTAGATGGATACAGCTACTGCTATCCTTGGCAGACAGAATTGCAATAGTCAAGATGAATGTCCTTCCAAAGTTTTTGTATTTATTCAATATTATACCAATCACGCCGCCCAAAGCAGTCTTCCAGCACATAACATCCCTGGTGCTTAAGCTTATATGGGCGGGTAAACAGGCATGCATTGACCTGCACACATTAACGCTGCCCTATGAAAAGGGTGGGTTTTGTGTGCCAGACTTTCGGCTCTACTATCTATGTGCACAGGCCCAATACGTGGCACACTGGTATCATCCCACCCCATATCTCACACATACGGCGGTAGAAGAGGGCGATGCTGCACTGGTCCCATTGAACGTGATAATATCGCATAAACGTCCGCCGTTACACTCAAAAGATATTAACACGGTCGACACCACGGCACGCGCATGGAAAACAATAGGGAGGATGGCGCACAAGCTACCGCTATATGCCCCGGCCCTCCCACTGCACTTTCACCCGAACATATCAGTGACTAACGAAAGGGTGGGAATGGACTTACTGAAAAATATAGGAATAGACACTTTTGGGGATTTATATCACGAGGGGACATTTTGCACAGCCGACGATCTGACCTATGTCAGTAACCCGACCCTACTTTTCAGATTCACACACTTTAGATTGCGGAGGGCGATTCAGGAACTGTATCCAAACTACCCAGAAGAACCGCCCACTTTGCAATCATTACAATTTATAATTACCTCATCGAACACTTCCCATCTGGTCTCTAGACTATACAGGGTGGCACAAAGTGAGCTCCCACATAATACTGACAAGGCCCTGCAAAGATGGAATGACTCGCTGCCAGAAGCACTTACGGAGCGTGAATGGTCTATTGCTTGTACGCTCCTCAAACTGCTTACTTCAAATGGCAACCTGCGCATTACACACCTTAAGTACCTACATCAAACATACCATACGCCACACCGGTTGCATAAATATGGACTATGGGAGGATGCCAGGTGTAGACGATGTGGATACGATGGGGCGGATTTTATCCATTTAGCTTGGTACTGTCAGAAGATAACTGCGTTTTGGGGCACGATCACAACCACTCTGAGCGAAATGGTGGGGATCGAGGTGGAGTGTACTATAAAAAATTGTCTGCTGGGTCTGTTGCCCAATGTTAAAGCAGGGAAATGTAAGTTTTGTGCTGTGGCGCTGTTAATCGCTAAGAGACAAGTGTCCAAGTGCTGGGAAGGGAAAAAGGTCCCAGGTTCTAAAGCATGGCTGACAGACCTGACTTATTGTAGGGACATGCTGCAAACCTATGAAGAAGAATTACCCAGAAGCTCACGCTCAAAGAACTATTGGTGTTATTTGACAGACTATCTATTGACAATTGAGGGGGATGACGAGGAGGTATAGAACGGCATTGCTTTCTGTGACTAACCCTTGAAACGACGGGTCTGGTATGTTCTCTACACTGCTCAATGACCTAGGCCTGTATTTAATACACACACACCGTGCTACACACGGAGGATGTCAGAGTGTAGAATTGCCCAGGGGTTCCCAGGTTTATGGTTCTGAATGTTCTACACAAAAGGGGCTAAACACCCCCAAAAATGAAGTTGCATGTACAGTAGCAGTCAGCTGGATCCGCATGAATACGATATATCACTGTTCTGTTGCTAAAGATACGCCGCTGGACCCCCGGGTTGCCAGCTGAAAGGCTGTGTTACTTACTGATGCTGAGATTCTAAGACTCGCGGCCGGCCCCAGGGTTGTAGGCCAAAGGCTGTGTCAACTATGCCCAAGTCACGACTTCAAAAAAAAAAAAAAAAAAGTGTGTCTCAGAGCTTCCACCTGCAGCCCATTGATAGTTACTCACTGCCTGAACTTTTTAACTTTACTAGGCATGTGGGCCTTTGGCACCATCCCTCTGCGCCCCCCCCCCCCCAAGGAGACTAGGGTATTCTCCACAGTTACCTCCATACTAGCTGTGGCAATCTCCATCACCAGCGATACACTAGTCAGTCCCGGTGTCTGCCCACCAGTGGGGGGCTGTGCCCTCTTGGGACACTGACCTGATGGCACTCCTAACACTTGGGGGTGAACATTTCTGATGACGTATGATTAGGGAACCTATTTTGTCCTTCTAACATGACCTGCAATCACATGACTGAGTCCTCACACATTAATAAGCTTCTAACTCTAATACATTTTGTATTCTAGAAAAGCTTAACAACCAGAACCGCAGCCTTCGGGAACTCATCTTCCATTAACCTAAGATAAACAGAAAATTATTTGTCTTTTACATTTGTATTCTATTATGTAAATGTCTTTTTAAATTCATTCAGCCTAGAGTGACCCCATTTGCAGGACTCCCTATCTTCATTGCTCCATGTTACTCTTGAAACCAAGTGACCTGGTTTTGCATTATCATCACTGTATCAGGACCTCATTTCTCAGGCCGCTCATTCAGCTGCAACCCAGTTTCAATCGCCCTGAGTCCAGCAGGAGCTAATTTTGGAAACCACAAGCAGTACTACATTTTTAGTGGACGCTGTTTTGCAGGAACACACTTGCATTGCTTTACTGAAGAGCAGTATAATTGCCTCATTTAAAATATGCACAATGCACAAGGATCTGATATTGCAGCATTCCTACTCCCACTGGACTACATTTTCTTACTACCCATGGGCCAGCATATGTTCATTTTATGCTACTATTACACTGCACTACCTGTTCTCTACATTAAGCTCAGAAAGCTATATATAGCCTTGCAATCAGTTCAAGGTCAAAGTACTCAGTGACTCCTGTCATTTCCAAACATTGCATCAAATCATTTTTCGGCTCTTTTTTATCAAAATTTCAGAAAACTGAGTAATGTCTAATTTCCTAATCTTAATTGCTTAAGAATATTCTCCCCACATTGAAGTTTGGAAATTGTCATCAACATTAGGTTTCAGTGGTGCTTTACAAGGTTCCATTATTGCAGGTAGAATATTAAACAAAATTAAAATGTTCCTATTGTAAACCAGTGTATTGATACTGTTGTTTGTAAGGCATAACCATAGATAGGGACCAACAGAACAGAATGCATACCGTTGAGGTACCTGAATAGATTTGTTGAATATTTATTCAGTTCATTCACTTTTTTCATTTCCACTTTTATGGACCTCTTCAGCCTTTCATTTCATGCCTCTCTGCTTCTCCTGTTGTGGACACCCTATGCATTTTCCTTCGTACCTATCCACTCTGCATTACTTTAGATATGGCAGATTGCCTGGTGTGCCCCTACCAATTAATCCTTCATTCTAAGATTTAAACGTAAAGGAAGAGGATTCAGAACCACTGTATAGTTTTGAGTAGCACAATGGTTTAGGCTGTAGAGAAGATGTTCCTTTTGTCGATTCCCAAGTTCTGAAATGTGCTCCCCTGACAATCATTCAATATACAACTGATACATGATAAAATTGGCAAAATATTAATACATGATAAGTGATAAATGCAATCAACGCTTTGTATTCAAAACATGAGTCCAGTGAAGAGGCACAATAATAGACAGTCAAACAATGCAGGTGCTCCAAATAATGACTGATGTAACTGCAAGTAAGTGAACCAAACAATAACCAACATATAATACATCAGCGATATTACCGAACAATGTGTACAAAGGTTCAAGAAGGTAGGACAAAAAGGCTACCGTATTTTCCGGCGTATAAGACGACCCGGCGTATAAGACGACCCCCTACTTTGCTTGATAAAATTTAGGTTTTGTGCTATACTCGCCGTATAAGACTACCCCCACTTCCAGCACAGTCCAACGCAGTCCTGCATAGCCATTTTGAGAATTTATTTTGGGCTTACTAGTGATTCTAGTCCTCCTCCGTGTGGGTGAGCAGTAAGGCTTTATCAGAGGACAGTGTTAAGCGTTTATTAGTCACACTCAAAGACTGAACTCAAACAAATTGGTTGTATAAAACATATTGCTTTAGTCACAATATTTTTATTTAGAACCATATGAAAAACAGTCACTTGTAAAACATAAGGCTGTTTGTCATCAAACATGTACGGTAAACATAAAACAGTGCAAGTGGATTAAACTTTTCATAACTCCAAGCGATTTTTACAGGATTGGCTGACGTTCCCTTTAAAAGCCTTCAAAATCCTCCTCTTCGTCATCTGATATCATAAGTAAGTCAATGAGATCTTGTGGTACATCTGTAAAGCAGTCATCGTATGGATCTGGTAATTCCGTATCAGATGGTGTGGTCTCGGCTTCGGCTTCCTCTTCATCTTGCCACAAGTAGTCATCCTCCATACCATCTAATGAATTTGATATGCCACACTTCCTGAAAGACTTTATGACTGTTTCTGCATCAATATCATTCCAGGCTTTTATGACAAACTTGCACAAAACATCCAACTGTGGTGCACGTATGTTTCCTCCTTTTGTGAATGTTTTTTCACCGCTAACCATCCACTCATTCCACTGTTCTCGAATGCGATCTTTAAATGGCTTGTTTAGGCACACATCCAGTGGCTGTATCAACGATGTCAATCCTCCAGGAATAACTGCAGCATCTGTTTTTATTCTTGCCAGTCTTTGCTTGGTGCTGGGAGTTAAATGAGCCCTGAACATATCCCACACCAGTAGACTACGTTTTTGAAGAAGTCCACCTGGTCGCCTGCTCCATACATTATCAAGCCATAGCTTTACCCCTTCTTCATCCATCCAGCCTTTTTAATTCACATGTACGAAACAACCAACAGGAAACTTGAGTTTCGGCATTGTTTTTCTTTTAAAAATAACCATTGGTCTCAGTTTGGCGCCATCAGCTGTGCATGCTAGTACCACTGTAAAACTGGACTTCTCATGTCCTGTTGTTTTTATTAAAATTGTTTTTTCACCTTTTGGATGGACAGTTTTGTTTGCAACCATATCAAAATTCATTGGAGTTTCATCCATATTTCCGATACTACTTAGCGCATAGCCATGTTCATTGCGCAGCTTAATAACGTAGCGATGGAAACTTTGCATTTTGGCATCAAGATCTGCAGGTAATTTTTGTGCAATTTTCGTCTTTTGCCTCAATACCAGATTATGCCTTCCCAAGAATCTAGTACACCAGGATACAGTGGCCTTAAATCTGTCGCTGAGATCTGGGTTAGATTTGGCCCACTGAAGTGCAAACAAACGTATTTTATTTCGTGTCACTACATAACCGCTTTGGCGGTGCTCATTCACCATGTCTGCTACATGTTTTTCGAGTTCTGGCCAATGTGGGGTGCCTCTTCTTAATGCACACTTACCCCTTGGCATACTCCTTAATGCTTTTTCATTTGCTTTCCAGGCCCGAACCATCTTTTCAGTTACTCCATATTGTCTTGCAGCAGCACAGTTATTATGTTCCATGGCAAAATTTACAACTTTAAGTTTGTAACTGGCTTCATATTTCTTTCTTCTTGCTGCTGCTGGAGCCATGATGGGTTGTTGACTGTCAGCCATTTGCATACTGTATGTACTGCTGCTATACTGTATGAACAGGTACAGGGACTGGTACTGTACTGTCTTCACCACATGTAAATATCTGCTCACCAGACTGCCTTTCCTGTTTGCAACAACCAGCCAATCACGGCAAGTGCTCTACTGGTACTGGTACCGGTACTTCCTGTGCACTCCTGTGCACTGCATACAAACTCTGTGCTCACACTACAGGCCCTCTCCAAGCATCTCCTTTCTTTATTAAACTGTACAGTGCAGTTGAGGTGTGTATCAAAAGAAGGTACCTACCTTATGTTAGATTTCAACATAATATGGTAATAAAGATTATATAACTATCAATCATATTAAAACAATAAAAAGAAGGGTAGTGTGTTTTGTCCCCTTTCTATCTCCATGGACTGAGGAGATCATGTGGTACTGACACTCCCCTCCTTCCGATGAGCATGAGATTTCTGGAAGGAGAGAGAGATCAGCACATGTGGAACACAGTGGGGGCCGCCATCTTCAGAGCTGCCTGTTATATTTCAGGACCTCCTGCTTCCTCATCCTGCTGCCTCATCTGCCTGGGGATTTGCAAGCGGTTGTGTGCAGGTCAGTCTAGGCAGGAGTGCTTTAGAGCAATCGTGCAGTGTCTGCCATTTATTGCAGTATTATACCTCTACTCGTACCTTGTACGCTTTTATAACCTGCACACTTATCACTTTTTTCTCTTGTAATGTACCGATTGCTACCTCATGTATTTTGGTTGCTCGCTATTGTCGGCGGCGCTATTGACGGCGGATTAGAGCCCCCCCCCTCCGGCTGGGTCGGAAGCGTGGGCGGGAAATGATGCAGCTCGAACTCGCATCCAAGAAAACAAAACTACGGTATGCCACGGCCCCAACAAAATCAGCGAGGGGCTGATCTTGGATGCGAGTTCGAGCTGCACCATTTCCCGCCTACGCTTCCGATTTTGGGTCGGAAGCGTAGGCATTGTCATTCGTTAATCTGCTGATATCTGGTAAATTCAAAAACATGGCGTCCGCTGCTGCCCTATCTCTGAGCACGTCAGCTTCGGTGGTCATGATTACTAGTTAGAAATATAGGGTTGTAAGCACTGTATACTTAGGCGGGAAATGTTTCTTCCACCTTGCTTGTATACTGGAAATATTGCGAGCCTAATCTCTCCACCCGCACTAAATGTCTACCGTAGTCCTCCGAGTACGCTCAGTTTACCGCAATGAAGCAGCTCCAGTGCCCGGCGGCGTCCTCCGACTCCGTGGATGCTATCGCGGATCCTCAGCGTTGTCCACCGATGCAATGCTCTCCGACTCTGTGGCTGGCGGGGGGATTAGAGCCCCCCCCCCCTCCGGCTGGGTCAGAAGCGTGGGCACCTTCAGGAGTAGTCCGCGCTGTTGAAAAACACATGGAAACAGACGGTCTAATTTGGCATCCGGCGTATAAGACGACCCCCGACTTTCCAAAACATTTTCAGGGGTTCAAAAGTCGTCTTATACGCCGGAAAATACGGTATTTAGAAACCCCTTAGGAAGTTGAAACATCAACTTATTGAGTCCCACTCATATCATTTATTGTTATACTGTGTGAACCCAAATGTCTATATCATTGTATCATTGGGCCTTTTAGTTGTATGGGCAGAAACCTTTTTACATATTGTAAATGTTCTCCATCACACGTATTTCTTATAACTTCCTCTGACATCTGTGCCTCTCTCACCCTCTATTCCATCCCACACTTGCACCTGCTCATTTTACTACTTTTCTTTCTCACCATCATCTATCTCTCACTTTTCTTCTCTGAGACCTCATTTTCCTATCTCTTACTCCAATCTCTCACCTCCTTTCACATGCTTTTCTTTTGCATGCTCAATCTATACATCATGCATGAATGCCAGAGGTCGCAACTGTGACTCCCGACTTCCCTCTTGCGAGCCCTAGCACTACCAATGAGACCCGGGGTCTAAGCAGTTGCAATGAGCAGCAGTAGGAGGGGGACAACAAAAAAGGAAGAAAAAAAAGTTACCTGAAAACGGCCTCTCCTCCGTCCTCTTCTTCCTGTCTCCGGTCCATCAGCAGGAAGCATCCAGTCTCCCTCCCCTGAGCCACTCACAATGCTGCAATGTAGCGATGTGATTGGTCTGTTAGCTGTGGATCTATGCTCAGAGGGGAAATGGGAGGCTCTGCATGTTCCTCACCAGGAGTTGGGGACAGGTGTGAGCGAGGTGATAAAGAGAGACTGGTATGAGGGAACTCACAGAGAGACAGAAAGGGATACATATGAGACTGAGAAATAATTTGACAAATGGGAAAGAAAGAGTAGCTGAGAGAATAGCCGAGAGGTATGGGGATGGACAAATGGACATCAATGAGGGCTTGCCACAGGTCGCTGTTCCAACTCCTGAATTTCCTTTTGCAACCCTGCCACAGCCTGGCAGGCAAGATGTAAAGTGCGCATGACTGTTTGGCCGGCCCAAGAGGACCGGCCAAGCAGTTGTGTGCACTTAGGGAGTGCAAACCACTTGTCCCCCTGCTCTGGCCAGCCCCAACAGGCCTTAGAGCCAGTGACGCAATAGGAAAACTAAAATGATAATAACAATACGCTATTATAATTTTATTTTTGCTTTTGAGCATTGGGGTGACGCTCCTGCGCCTTAGCGAAGGAGCTGCCACTGATAAAGGGTGCTAGGAACAGAAGTTAAATAGAGCTCTTGTGAGCCTTTTTAAACTCTTTTTATCCTGCAACAAATTAACACTTTGGATGCCATAAATACATTCAGCAGTCAAAATCAGAACACTGCACTGAAACAGCAAGTTGCCACCATTCCTGAACGGTGGGCCCTGGCTTGAGCTGTCTTTCACTGCGGGTTGCAAAGGTGCAGTACACAAACAGAAGATAACAATTGCAACAAGAGCCCAGCAGACAAGATAGAGAAGGGAGAGTTAACAACCAGGGGCAACAGAGAGACTAGAAGACAGGAAGAAGACACACTAGATTTAGAGGTGAGACAAAGAGTTAAACAGCTGTGAGTGTGTGTGTCTGGAGATTTTGGAGGTGTAAATATGGACTGGTTTGAAAGAGGGAGAGACATATGAGAGAGACAGAGACAGCTGAACAAGAGACCACAGAGAGGAAAAACAGGTGTGTGAGTCAGACTGTTGAGAAAGACACAGCTTAGAGAGACAGAAATAGAGGGGGAGACAGGTTTGACAAAGGTGAAATAAAGACAGCCTGGAAAGAGAAAACTAAAAGAGAAAGCCAAAAGGGTAAAAAAAAGAGACATCTGAGAGAAGGGAGAGATAAGTGAGAGATAGGTGAGAAGGAGACAGTTCAAAAGTACAGAGGATGGGAGTTGGGGACAGGTGTGAGAGAGGTGATAAAGAGAGACTGGTATGAGGGAACTCACAGAGAGACAGAAAGGGATACATATGAGACTGAGAAATAATTTGACAAATGGGAAAGAAAGAGTAGCTGAGAGAATAGCCGAGAGGTATGGGGATGGACAAATGGACATCAATGAGGGCTTGCCACAGGTCGCTGTTCCAACTCCTGAATTTCCTTTTGCAACCCTGGCACTGCTTTTGCTCTCCCCTGGCATCTGAAGTGGCAATAACAGTGGTACGAACACAGGGACAGGCTTCCTTCTAAGCCTAGAAGATCCTCCCTTCTTGTTTACTATTATTTTTGACTAATAACGACTTATAGTATACTAGTCACTATTAATGTAATAAAAATTAGGGGTGGGCGGAATTTGCGTAATCGCGTTATGCAAATCTCTGCGAAACGGTAAAAAATCTCCGCGAACACGCAAAAATTCCGCAAACACGTGGAATTACTTGTTCCCGATGCTTTTTTCCTGTTCACAATTGCTGTTTGCATGTTCGACGGGAAATATCTTGCGAACTTGCATTTTGAGAACGCGAACAAGCAAAAAATTTCGCGAAGTCGCGGAACGCAGAATTTTGGGCAATTTCGCTTTCTCTGCGGAACGCGAAATTACCCAAATTCCGCAAATTCCGCAAGCGGAACGGAATTTACCACCCAGGCCTAATAAAAATGGAGCCTGAGGACCTGTAAAAGGATATTCACCGATAGTTGAGGTAAGTTAAATAAAATGCTTTTAAATGTATGTTGTGTCTATGCGTGCGGGTGAGAGTGTGTTTCTGTGAGAGAGAGTGCCTGTGTAAGTGTGAGTGTGTGTGTCTGTTTGTATGTGTGAGAATGTTTGTGTGTGTGAGTGAAAGTGAGTGAACGAATAAGAATAAGTGTGATGCATGTTAGAGGGAGGGAGTGTGCCAGATTAAGCGGCCCTTTCTAGTAGCTATGTTGCCACTGATAATAAGTAGCGCCTACCAGAAAGTGCCTTCACGAAAGATCCCAGAAGGAGGAAAAGGCCCTTTGGCAAAAAACCTCTGAGTTGTCTCCAGGGCTTGCCGAAGGTACTTGACTGAAGGATTGAAGGATTGAAGGGGCAGCCTGAAGAAGGAAGAGGTGAGCCCAACGGGAATTCTTAGTCACCAACAATATTTGCAGAGTTGCAGCCGAGAAGAGAATGAGGAACCAGATGGAAGAAAAGCTAGTGGTCAGGACTGACAAAATCAGGGGAGATTTCCTCCTTTTATAGGCCAGAAACAGGAAGTTACTTCAGAAATAAACTGCCTATCCATATTGGATTAGGTAGGTCTACTAGGGGATCTGTAATGTGGCAGCCATCTTGGATTGGATTCAATATTATGTTCCCTGTGAGGCAAGTTTATTTAGGGAAAAGAGCAATTCCCGAACAGAGGAAGCAGCGTGTCTCACCCACTCAAGGTGTGATCAGAGGGAGATAGAAGGCAGGATGGTGACCGTCATAATGGCGTAGTAGGGATTTCTATAGTAGAGGTACTACTTGCCATTTAGGGAACCCATGGAAAAATTCAGACATTGGCCTCCTGGAGCAAACTCTTGCCAATGGAGGCACCAATGGCAAAATGCTGACACTGGGACATTGGTGGTAATTCTTTTCTTATGGGAGAATAGATTTGGCAACAACAACAGGTACTTACCAGACAACCGTGACTCACTGAAACATGAAGCCAAGGGGTGGTAACAAACCGAGTGGTGTGTCCACTGCAGGAAACAGCAGTGAACGTCGATCCGCACCTCGTTGCCTCCAGGACACGAACAGTTGACCCGGAGGTACGACCAGCGAATTACACCAATTATGGTTCCGACACACCCACATATTGGTCCCACAAGAGTCCCGGAAAGCAGCTGACCGAGGGAAGGATACGGCAAGGAGTAGCTTGGAATCCAAGGAGAGGCGGACACCAAGAGAGAACGAGAAATGCCCTGACTCATGCGCAGAGAAGAACTGCACAGACCCTCGAGTGACTCCAGGATCGACCCCAGGACCAACAGAGTGTGGGACCCCCCCACACGTAACTCCAATCACTCTCCAACAGCCAGAACTGGAAAACAACACCGGTGAGTGTCAGAGAGGCTGGGGACACGGGTTGATACACCAGATCCTTAAAGGCAGCTACACAAGACACGCAGCCCTCGGTGGCGGCAAGGCACGGGACAAAAGATCCTTGGTGCCTGACCGGCGGCAACGTCCTCTATAATGAATAGGTGCGGCCTGATCAGTTAAGCAAGACAAGCAGACAAGCAGCGGCTACATAAGGCTACATTGTGTGACTACGAGACAGTGATCAAGGAAAGAATTAACACCTCCAATTTTAATAAAAACATCCTGGGTGCCTGACCACAAAATGGAGGCTCCCCGAGGTCAGGCAAACCGGCTGCAACAGCCTCTATAATGAAGAGGTGCAACTTAGTCAGTTGAGTGCAGGCACCGGCCACATAAGGCACCATTGTATGCCTATGAGACAGAGACCAATGAAAGAATTTATGCCTCCAATTTTCCAAGGACGAGGTGCGACCAGAACACTACAGCCCAGACACAGGACACAGAAGGCACCATTCTATGCCTATGCCACAGATACCTGACCCCAAAATGGCGACTCTTCAGGGTCAGGCAACCCTGCTGTTATGACCTCAATAACGTTGAGGTGAGGTGTGAGCAGTGCAGCACTGGCATCGATCACTCAATACACCTTTATATGCCTAAGTTACAGAGACCAAGGACAAAAAAAATGAACGCTCCCAATTTTATAATGAAGAGGTGTGGCTAAAACATTGCAGCACAGGCACCAGCCACAGAATGCTCCTTTCTACACCTATGCTACAGTTTTTGAAGAAACAATGAACACAACAATTTGCCCATATAACAGAGTCAAAATGATACCGGCCAATCTAATTTCCCTTCGTGCCCCTACAGTGAACGGCTTAAATCCCCATGGACTGAACTCCTTTTCCATCATCTTCCCCTCCAATCTTTCACCAAAAGCGAAAAGAAATTTCAAACACAGGCTGATAAGACAACACCAGGAAACACTATTCGCAGACATATATCACTGCTCCTCTAAAGGGCAGCAGAGAATGGATCTCATTTTTCACACCCAAAGCCCTGTGGAATGGATCCCCATTCTGAGAACCCACCTACATATATCCAAGATAACTAGCACCCCTCTCAGCTGCAAACTAACGTTCTTAATATCAAAACACCATATGCGTAATGGCAACAACTTTGCAACCATCTACAGCAATGGTGCAGTCCTGATCCAAGCCAGCAATGACAACCTGGATGTATTTGACTTCCTCTTCCCCACACTACGCAATGCCTTCACTCATTTACACTACTCCCACTTGAACAACACCCTATCCTCAAACCAATCGACCCTCCTGGAAAACTCTCAAAACAATCCCATGACCCAATCTCACCTCACCAACCCATCCCCCCAGCACCACCCTCATCTCCTCCTCCACCTTCCCCAACTTGCAAAACACATTCCTTTCATCCAGAACAAAGATTAGGTACGCCCTGGATGAGACGCTTCAGTCCCCTCTCAGCCTTCTCTTCTCCCCCCTCCTGCACAACACTATTCCCATCAAGCAACAAGGGACCCACAGACAATAGCCCCCAGCTCTCTCCATGCAACAAAACCAATGAAGCTGCCACTCATTTCTCGAGGTAATCTTTTACAACACATCCCCATGGCTATCCTCATGAACCACAGAGGCATCAGCAACACTGTGAGCCACACCTCCACTGAAAAGCTCTCACCATCCATAGACATAGGCATTAGGAACACTGTGAGCCACACCTCCACTAACAAGCTCCCTCCATCTTTAGACATAAGCATCAGCAACACTGTGAGCCACACCTCCACTGACAAGCTCTCTCCATCCACAGACTGTCCGGCTCAGGACATCCTGATAACTAAATCCCCTACACCTTCCTCCATGAATACAACACACATACTGGCTTGGTTGGAAAACCAGCTTGAGATCGTAATACAGGGTATAAATAAAATCTTATCAAACCGCACCACACCTATGGACGCTACCCAATGCCCACTCCCCACAGCCACTATCAATAAACACACAAGTCCCTCCAAGGCCCAAAGGCACAGATGGAACACAACCCCCTTCAGGAACCAGCCTCAGAGACCCAAAAGAACAACCGCAGCAATGTCCATGAAAAAGGTGAGCGAACTTGCCAAATCCTATAAAGCAACTTCAGCTGTCTTCCCCAGCTCCGAGAGCCAGGTAATCACTGGATTTGGAAGAGACCATATTGTACCGAGAATGCTGAGGCCTCCAGCCTAACTCACCAATATCCCCATGGCTCCCCCAAAGGAGAAACACAGCAATAAGAGGGCGCCAACTGCATGCTCATAAATTGCAGATCTGCTACCAAACACGCAACAGAACTGGCAGAAACCATCCTCACCCATGACAAAGACATCACATTCATCACAGAAACCTGGTTGAATGAATGCTCACCCCCCATCATCGACATAACCCACCCAGGCACCCTCCCAACAACTATATGCTAACAATGGGGAGAGCAAGGGATCATGTTCGCTAATAGTGAACGGAGTGTACTCCTGTTCCCCTGTGGAAAGACTAAATAAACAAAAGGAGGAGTACCATCATTGGAAGGTCAAGAGAGAGATTCCTAATGTGGTGGTAGGCTGACAAAAGGAAGGCATTTATCCTTTTGTTAAAAACCCCTCACTCACCAGCCTAGTGGTGACATGCTTCATCATCGGGGTCCACCCTGGTGGCCTAACGTCACCAGGGTGTGCTACAACACCTGAATTACAGTGGAGCAGGTCGTGAGTGTCAGTGCAGAAAAAGTGTGTTAAAAATTGTCCTGGTTTAACTTAGTGACAGATACATTTTATTGATAAGCAACTGGACAATGTTAAAAAAGGTGGGGCGAGATACTGTGAGGGTGTATTAAGGCCAAGAGTATCTCTTATGTGTGTGTTGGTCTACATTTTTCAACCGTGCATGGGATATACCAGGTTTTCATCAGGACCGGGTTAACAGGGAACTGGACGGTATTTACCCCCTAAAAGGCACACCCTATCCTCGTTCTCTGTGTTCCAAAGTAGCAAAAATCGCTCAATGGTGCAAACAGACTCTAACCGCATTGGGTGAGTCAAAAAAGAGAAAAAGACTGCTATTCCGGAGTCTTATAACATCGGAGGGCGGGAGGGGGTATCCCCACTACTCAACTGAATTAGTTCCTTCGTGGCGGAAATGCCGATTACCTATGCTTGTCCTCCGCTGCCCTGATAGGGGCAGGATAATGTGGAAAAGTAAATTTTGCCATGTCATATGTGCCTACGTGTTCCCCATCTTATGTCATATGCGCATGATCGATATGCATGTATTCCCTTCTGATCGATTAAAGACGCAATTACAGTTGTGTCCATCTCCTGTATGTCAGTTTCCAGTCTTCGTGAAAACAACGAATATCAGGCCTATGTAAAGCTGCGTTGCCACGTTTTACAGTGTGCACGTTAATTCATTGAATTGTCCCCGTTTCTAGGCCTCAAAAGGGCCCGGACTCAGATTCAGCTCCTGTTTCCTGAACTCTCCGAGGAGCGATACAGCCCCCACCTGTATCCCTGACCCTTCACTTACTTTCATGCCTCGCAGTGCCCGGCTAGGCCTGGCTCTGCCTCCCAGTCTGCCAAGAGTATGTTATGTTTCTAGTTATCAGTCCAGCCCTCCTTCTCTGCATTCCTAAGCTACTGAATCGCATCAATAGTTTCCGTCATGGTCTAGCCTTTATGTCTCCATGTAAGAGAAATACTGTATTCATATTCATAGAATATTCCTCGCACATGCAATACATTTAGAATAATGCATGCACCAGTCTTAGTGTCTGTTAGCCTTTACCCTGTTAACTTTTGGATTCTATCAACATGTACTATAAACACCAGATACTAGATATGCCTAGGTACATGTCGCTCTGACCCTCCAGACTTTCGTCTCCTCTTCTAGTGCAGAAGTCATAGCCCCCAGTTCTCCATGGTAACACGTCATTGCCAGTTTACGCGCACCACTAGGTTAGAGGTCCCAGCTGCTCAGGTAGCCCCCTCCATGTTTCCGCCCCGTTTATGACATATTCTGTTACGTTTGCATCACATGTCTATGTATACGCCCTGTACACACCTCTTGTTACACCCACTTTATGCCTTATCTTTTGCAACTGCTACAAACTCCGCCTACTGCTACGCCTACTGTATTGAATGCAATGTAATTGTTTTTAGTATATATATTAATGCACTGTTATTAAAAGCCAGCCAATTCCCAGATCCTGCCCCCGGCAGCTGCCATCCTATTCCCATGCAGGCTGTCCTGTTCCTGTCCTTTTATGCCTGATTAAAGCCTGTATACTTCAGCTACCTCGAATCTTGACTCTTATTTATTGAGCTATCTGTTATTAGAGTATCCTGAAAAATAGAACCGGTAATTAATTATTTATTTACCACATAATGGCGCCCGAATAGGAACTTGCCCTTTCCCCACGCGCCGGAGAAGCCACGCAGGCCCCCTGATCCTCTGCAGCCGTGACGGAACCATACCGGCCACGTGCAGATATTTCTGCTTCAAGTATCCCTCAGGCCCACGGAGGAGACGGAGGTTGCGGTCCAGCGTCCAGACGAGGCGGTGGAGGAACGCGGCGAGTCCCGACCAGAGCCCAAGCCGAGAGTCCAAGGTCCGAGGTATCCGGAGGCCCACCTGTAACTGAAGTCCGAAGTTCATCCGTCCGTCGTCGTAGCAGTCCAGTCCAGTCCGAGGCCTTCCGTTCTTGCTGCCCGGTGAGTACCATTGCTGGGGTAGTATCTAGACAGGGTCAATTAATTTGTCTCTGGTCCGTGGGTTTGGGTACACAGATCCAACACGAAGTGTCCACCTAGGTGGATGCGGGTCCTGACGTGTCTCTTTATGAGACCGGTAAGTTTCGTACTGTTTTAGCAGTGCATCTAGTCATTCCAGTAAGTTCTGTTCTGTTCTCAAGAAATTCATGTGTTTCTGTTTTCAGTATTCCAGGTAGTATTCTGTCCGAACTGTTATTTTAAATGTTATTTCATGTGTTTTCAATGTTGTGGTATGAGTGATTTGTTTTCAAGTTATTATTGTGTTTATCGTGTATTGTATTTGTGTCCAGATTCCAGTCTAAGTCATGCCTCTGTTCTCGAAGTTACGTCAGTTAAAAACCAGAAAAGGTCTGCTCGAAGAAGCAGTTCCTGTCCCGCCTAGGGACAGTCCAGGTCATTTTATGTATCATAAGCATGGCATAAGTGCCATATTATATCTAGACTTATGGGTCGAGTATACTAAAGATCTAGAAGAGAAATATAGATGGCCTGTATCAGGTACATGGGATGCCGAGTGCATCATGCGAGTAGAAGAAGCATTATGGAAAAAGAAATCCAGACAGTCCCAGAAAGATGCCATCGAGTTATGGCGCAAAGAATCTCATAAAAGAATCGAAAAAGAAATCAGAAAGTCAGAATTAAGTAGAGAATCCTCAGAAAGAGCCCAAGAAAGGGAATTAATCGAAGTAGGTGAACGAGTTAAAGCCGAACAGTCAGACAGACAGAGAAATGCCCTTATTAAGGGTATGTATCCTCTTCTTGCCGAGGGCTTGCTAAAAGCAACCCCGGAAGCACCATGTAATTTTCCGCCGACATTGGTTCCGATTAAGCTACGTCACAAACCGACCGCAGCTGATATTTTTCTCTCGTCCTATTTGGACGACACAGTCCCAGAATATGCAAATCCTGTTCCGCCAGCTCCTGTAAATAATGTAATTCCTGTTCCTCCAGCCACCGGGGCACCTGTTACAGCACCTGTTACGGTACCCCCGGTCCAGCCCGTAGTACAAGTTCCCGCTACATCGGTCACTCTGCCAGCACGAAGAGTATCAGTCGACGATTCTAGTATAGGGGCCGCGGGGGGAGGTCTTCCTGGTACCCCGCCGCCACACAAACGTGTAACGTTAGTCGAGTTACATGAACGTGCGTTACAGCGTACGCCCAAATATCAGTCCGTTGCAGATATCAGACGAGCTCTCACCGAATGCCGTTATGATCCAGTCCCAGGCGATGATAATATGGTTATATATTCATTGCGTGTAAGACGGGTGACCGAGTATTTGGACACCCTACCGAATATGAAAGAAGATCTAGACAGAATATATCGTTTCATCCGTACAGGAGACGATCCAGAAAGTATTGGCGAAATCATGTCTCTAAGGAAAGCTGAGACCCAGCTCATGCTATTAAAATTTCTAATCAATTGTTTAGTAAGGGAACAAGATTGTCCGACTAAAGATCCGATCGAAATGAGAATTCTGACAAAGTGGAGTGATCATATAGCCGAGGGAAGACACAAGACACTCAGTAGTATAGAGAGTATGTACAAGAAAATTCGTAAGGAAATAATAAGGTTACACGAGAAACGCAAAGCAGCACAAGTAAGCGAGAAAGAAGACAACACTGATACTGAAGAGGTAGAAGACGAGAATACCGCCAGAATAGCGTATGTAGGTAAATCTAGACTTCTAGACCGACATTCACGCCTAGAACACAAGAAAGTTTTTCACCTTCCAGCACTAGAACAAGAGAATCTTGAACAAGTATTTCAAGCTACCGATCACATTCTGAAATCACGTATCGGTTATAGTGAACTTAGTACCATGCATGAACTAGAACTAGCCCGATCAGCAGTCCGATGGACTACTGATTCTACCACTTTTCCAGATGAAATAGTGGCACAAATGTTTCTGAAACTGCCCCCAGCCGAGCAGCGACTGGTGGGTATGTAAATGATCCAGCACCTCATTACACTGTATGAGGGACAACATTCTGATCCAGGTCCGTTACATGATGTTCTGAACGAGTTGCTCCAGTTTAGATGGAAAGGTTTAGGTACCGATTTAATTAGTGTCATTCTAGAACAGCGCCACAAATATAGAACGTTTCTGAATCCGCATTTTGTTCACGTCTCACCTCCAGAAAGTAAACCATTTTACATAGATAGACAGCATCCGTTACGAGAAGTACACCCAGTTAGGACAGCGGGTGGTGAAATGCAACGAGTATTTGTTTACACCCCTATCACAAAGATGGAACTCTTAGAGATGAAGAAATTAATTCCTTGTCACAACAAAGATCCAGCAGGGTTCCATCGAGAATTAAAAGACATGCTCCGTATGGGAGAATACACGTATCCAGATGTCATTAAAATGCTAAAGGTCCTGTTGCCCGCAGGGGTATATGAAAAACTCAAGGAAAAAGAATGGGAGGTGGGAGAGAAAAAGATTGATTGGACAGCTCTAGAAGCTGAAGATAAAATACGAGTACCAGGTACCGGTCTTGGGGACAAATGTAAAGAATTGCCCGAGTTATTGATACAAGTTTTGCCAAGGTTATTATCCACGAAAAAGGAAGATTGGGATGCAATCTCAGCATGTAAACAGAAACAGGATGAAGACACTAGTGATTTCTATTCTAGATTTGAAAAATGTTTTATTATTAACAGTGGTTTGAAGACAGGTAGCGAGTCATACCCTCATCTTTTTGTTACTAAACTAGTCGAGAATTCAAGCCCACAAGTTAAAAATCGAGTTTTGAAAGTCGAAAGTACCTGGCAAGCTAGTACCCCGTCACAAATGCTTCAAATGCTCCAGTATCACCAGAATAGAATCAGGGAAGAGCAAGAACACGAAAGGAGACGTATGAAAGACACGAAAATGAAAGTACTAGTTGCACAATCTGTTCCACAAGACAGTCAGAAGAGGGGTCCGAATCAAGCCAGTCATCCTGCAGCTCCCGTTAAAGGGACATGCAATTATTGTAAACAGCCAGGTCATTTTATAAACGAGTGTGCAGTTCTGAAACACAACATAGCTACTGGTAAGACTAAAGAAAGATCACGTCCGCCTAGACAAGAACAAGTCTCACAGACTTCTCAGTCACCGCAGAATGCACAACAGACAGTTCCAGCACCGCAGCCTATCGCTGCAACACAACATGTTACACAGCAAATGTACCAGTATGCTCAGTCAGAGTATCCAGAGTATCAACAGTATTCATGAAACAGCCTAGAGAGGGAGGTAGGCTTGCCTCTCATCGAGATACCTGTAGATCAAGAGGGTCCCTATGTGCACAGTCAAGTATTAGGGAAAGACAGAAAGTTTTTGATTGATACAGGGGCAAGTAGGACTACTATCAGTCATGACGAGGTTCCAGGGGCTCCGCTCTCAGGCTCTAGAAATGTTTCCCTTGGATTTTCAGGAAAGCCTATTGTTAACGAGATTTCAAAGCCAGTTACTCTAGAAGTTGGTCCATTGTCCCGAACTACTGATTTGTTACTTACGAAGTCATGTCCAGAAAATTTGTTAGGCATTAAAACATTGAAAGAATTAGGTGCAGTTATTTGCTGCTCCCCAGAAGGAATACGATTGTTTTTGCGTGACTTTAAAGGTCACTATGTATTACGCGATTTTGATCCAAGATTATCCAATGTACCGCAGCATTTATGGGCGCAAGGTCCAACTGATGTAGGTTTTATGCAAATCACACCCCATCGTGTGACTCTCAAGCAAGGTATAGTCTTGCCACGAATCAGACAATATAGATTGCCACCTGAGGCTGTAGCAGCCTTATCCAAAATTATTGATGAGCTCATTGCTCAAGGAGTGGTTGTAGAAACTGACTCCAATGTATGTAATTCTCCTATCATTCCAGTCATGAAACGTACTGATCCAAATGCACCTCCAGTATATCGATTAGTGATTGACCTTCGAGAACTTAATAGATGTATCATACCCCAGTATCCAGTAGTTCCAGATATTTCATCCCTATTGACAGCCATTGATTCTGAAGCTACATTTTTCACTGTCATCGACCTCAAGAATGCATTTTTCAGTGTCCCCATTCATCCAGACAGCCAGTACCTTTTCGGTTTTTGTTTAAATGGAAGGAGCTATAAATTCACACGAGCTCCTCAAGGTTTCACAGAAAGTCCTAGTATTTACAGTCAAGCACTTAAAAGACAACTAGACAATATCCACATGCCAACTGACACTGCCCTGCTCCAGTATGTCGATGATCTACTGATCACAGCCCGTTCTGAACGTGACTGCGAACGAGCGTCACTTACAGTTCTGTATTTTCTGGCCGAGATGGGGCACAAGGTGTCCCCTTCGAAGCTTCAGTTCTGTGTCCAGCAAGTGATCTACTTAGGCCACTTACTGTCCAAGTGGGGTAGGCAGTTGACACCAGACCGTATCCAGTTGATAGCGAGTCTTCCACAGCCCAAGACACAGAAGGAGGTACGTGCTTTTATTGGCCTCACTTCTTACTGCAGACAATGAATTCCTCAGTATGCATTTCTAGCCAAGCCACTGATACAGTTAACGACACAGGAGGCAGCCGTATCGACTGTCCTCCCTTGGACATCTGAACATACACTTAGTTTTAATGAATTAAAGAAAGCCTTATGCCAAGCACCTGTTCTAGCTACACCGAACTACAGTAAGCCTTTTACACTTTTTGTCACAGAACGTGATGGTACTGCATTATCTGTTCTCACACAAGATCAAGCAGGACAGTACAAGCCTTGTGCTTATTTTTCGAGCACATTAGATCCAGTAGCCCAGGCTTTGCCTGCGTGCCTCAAGTCAGTTGCAGCCACAGCTCTAGCTATCAGACAAAGTGAATCCATAGTATTAGGACACTCCTTGACAGTACAAGTTCCACACTCCGTGGAAGTTCTTTTAAACCGAACACAGACACAGCACTTGACCATTGCACGTTTAACAGGTTATGAACTGACACTGTTCCAGCCACACATAGAAATCAGACGCTGCAACGTTCTAAATCCTGCTACCCTGTTACCATCAGTTACTTCAAATCCTGCCACACATGACTGTGTGGAAGTCATTAATACTATGACTAAGCCAAGACAAGATCTGACAGACATTGCATTACCTAACCCCGACCTGACACTTTATGTGGACGGTTCATGTATGAGAACTAGTACAGGAGAACTAGCAGCCGCGTACGCAGTGACTACTGACACTGAAGTTATAGAAACACACCGTATTGACATCCTGTCTGCTCAAGCAGCAGAGCTAGTTGCTCTGACCCAAGCCTGCATACATGCCACGAACCTGAAAGTAAACATATATACAGATTCACGTTACGCATTCGGAGTTGTACACGACTTCGGAGTACTCTGGCAGGAGAGAGGTTTCATGACTTCTCATGGAACCAAGATTCAGCATGGTCTCCTCATTCAAGCTCTGTTAGATGCAATACATTTACCGACAGCTATCGCTATCATGAAGTGCAAGGCACATACGAAAGTTACTGACATCATTTCCCAAGGTAACGATCTAGCAGATCGAACAGCCAAGCTTACAGCTCAGACACCAGACATTCCAGTTAACAAGACACAGACATCCACTCCAGAACAGACTACCTGTATGACAGTTAAGGACCCTACACAAGATGTCATAGACATACAGTTACATGCTACTCCTGAAGAAATCAAGAAATGGTCCGAACAAGGAGGGGTCCAGACAGATCAGGGATGGGTGACGAAGGGAAAAGCCACATGGTTTCTCCCCGACTCCATGGTTCAAGTCATTATCAATACCGCACATAGTCCAGCACACCTAGGAGAAAAAGCCATGTTAGACAGTATACAGAACCTCTGGTTCAACAAGCATTTACGAGCTGCAGCCAAGCAGAAAGTCCGTACCTGTATGATATGTTGCCAGTTCAATCCAGGTAAAAGTGTCCCGGTGGAACAAGGTGGATTCCAACCTCCTGACCACCCTTTTGAAGTCCTCCAGATGGATTATATTCAGATGGATCGATGTCGAGGTTTCAAGTATGTCCTTGTAGTTGTATGCGCTTTGTCCAGGTGGACAGAAGCATATCCAGTTCCAGATTACACAGCAGCGACCACTGCCAAGCAGTTGGTTCGTGAATTTTTTCCCCGTTATGGACTCCCTAGGGTCGTGTATTCTGATAACGGCCAGCCATTCTCATCCGAGTTAATGAAACATGTTTCCCTTCTGTTAGGGTACCAGTGGAAGTTCCATTGTGTGCGCCATCCTGAAGCAGCCGGTCTCGTAGAGAGACATAATCAAACCCTGAAAATCCGTATTGCTAAGACATGTAAAGAGAAAGGTGTAGACTGGCTAGTTGCCCTGCCAGTTGCTTTATTCTACATGAGAATGGTCGCACATTCCAGATCAGGTCTGTCCCCTTATGAGGTCGTATTCGGCCGCCCCCCAAACATGTGGGGTACACCTAGACCCCGCAGTATTACAGATGTTTCCAGCAATATGTTGACAGATTACCTAGCTTCCTTGATGTCTGCCCTACACTCTTGTCGTTCACAGGTTGCCGCTGCATTTCCAGACAATACTGAAGTGAAACCGCACGAGGTCATACCAGGGGACCTCGTCCTTGTAAGGAACTTTGATCGTTCAAGTCCGCTGGAGCCTCGTTGGAAGGAGCCGCGACTTGTTCTCCTGACCACCCGCACGGCCGTGAAGTTGGAGGGCCGCAAGGGGTGGGTCCATCTGTCTCATCTAAAGAAGTTCCATGGAGTCCGAAAAAAAACATTTGCAAAGGACATTTCTAAAGACTGCCTGAAACCAGACACTGATTTGAATCCTGAACTGAAAGTTCCTCTGTTAGAGAAAACTCCGCAACAGGAGTATAAGTTAAAGCTCCGGTCTAGTAAAATAAGTCAGCCAGTTTAATTGTCTAAGTCCCTCTCGGGTGAAACGGTTAGACAGGTCCCTGACATGTATGAGATAGACCCCCATAGTGAGAGAGTTAGTCAAAACTCTATACGATGTATCGTCATTCTAAGTTTCCTATTGTTTCTAAGTTTGATGGTTACCTGCACAAGTTATGCATTACATTTATGTTTTCCAATTTCGCATATAAATAAGTTTGCTAATGCTACAGTAGAGCACACATTTAGTGATCTGCCTCCTCACGAGCTATCCTATCGTCTTGCTATGCGTAATAATACATTCATCCGAATGTTACACTATTCACACCAGACCAGCAATGCCACTAATTGTTGGGTGTGTGGTCGACTCCCCCCTTTCCAGACACCGAAGGGAGTTCTGCCACTCTTTCCTTATCCGTTTTCACATAATGGTTCGTGTGGAGCATGGTCCATGTTAACGTCATCTTCAAATGATATGTCCCTTCTGAATAGAACATGTTTTCCAGACAAGCAAGGTCTCCCCCATAGAACAGGGTTAGATCTAGAAAATGAAGTATATAATTTAGGTAATTATTCTTCGAATTTTATGGTATTGAATGTTCAGTCTGATACTACTCCAGACTTACCTGCTATTTCAGTACTACCAGTCAAAGGCGAATTATGTGTCAGAAAGAATGGTTCCGCACATGTAGGACATAGTGATTGTACTACTACTGTCAAGTATAGTGACAGTGGGAAATCTATTTTCAAAGCATCACGTCATTCTTATTTTGTTTGTGGTCAGACCGCATATGTTCGTCTGCCCCTCGATTGGGATGGAACATGTTACATTGCCTTCCTACTGCCACCAGTTTTTCTAGCCCCATCTGATTATCATAGAAACACACATCTAGTACAGGTCAGACATAGAAGGGAGATTGAGTCCCCGATTGTCGATCAAACTGAAACTACTCTAGAACAATATCAAGATTTCAATAAAGGTTTCTTCTTCTTTATAGGACCTATCCAGAATAGTAAGTTAATACGTAGACTAACCAGAACCCTTGAAGCAGTAGTGAATGAGACTACTTCTGCTCTAGGTAACTTAACCGAAGAGCAATCTGCTATGAGATTTGTCGTGCTCCAAAATCGTCTCGTTCTTGACGTCATACTGGCCGATAGAGGAGGAGCATGTAGAGTCATCGGATCTAGTTGCTGCATTTTCATTCCTAATAACGCGCCGTCTGTTTATTCAGCTATAACCAGACTTCATAAAATTGCCCATCAGTTACACCAGAATCCAGGCACCTGGACATGGTCCGGTTGGCTCTGGAGTATCATATCTGCCTGGGGATGGAAAGTATTGTCATTTCTAGGTATTGCAGTAATGATCCTATTCAGTTGCTGCCTCTGTATACAATGTGGCCCTGCGATTTGCGGCATTTGTGCTACCTCTTGTATTCCTAGTCCTAAGTCCCGTTCCAAGACAATTCGAGACGAGCAAATGATGCTATATGAAATGATAGATGGTATCATGAATATTGATGTTTCCTGATGGAAACGTAGGGCACAAGGAGGGAATGTGGAAAAGTAAATTTTGCCATGTCATATGTGCCTACGTGTTCCCCATCTTATGTCATATGCGCATGATCGATATGCATGTATTCCCTTCTGATCGATTAAAGACGCAATTACAGTTGTGTCCATCTCCTGTATGTCAGTTTCCAGTCTTCGTGAAAACAACGAATATCAGGCCTATGTAAAGCTACGTTGCCACGTTTTACAGTGTGCACGTTAATTCATTGAATTGTCCCCGTTTCTAGGCCTCAAAAGGGCCCGGACTCAGATTCAGCTCCTGTTTCCTGAACTCTCCGAGGAGCGATACAGCCCCCACCTGTATCCCTGACCCTTCACTTACTTTCATGCCTCGCAGTGCCCGGCTAGGCCTGGCTCTGCCTCCCAGTCTGCCAAGAGTATGTTATGTTTCTAGTTATCAGTCCAGCCCTCCTTCTCTGCATTCCTAAGCTACTGAATCGCATCAATAGTTTCCGTCATGGTCTAGCCTTTATGTCTCCATGTAAGAGAAATACTGTATTCATATTCATAGAATATTCCTCGCACATGCAATACATTTAGAATAATGCATGCACCAGTCTTAGTGTCTGTTAGCCTTTACCCTGTTAACTTTTGGATTCTATCAACATGTACTATAAACACCAGATACTAGATATGCCTAGGTACATGTCGCTCTGACCCTCCAGACTTTCGTCTCCTCTTCTAGTGCAGAAGTCATAGCCCCCAGTTCTCCATGGTAACACGTCATTGCCAGTTTACGCGCACCACTAGGTTAGAGGTCCCAGCTGCTCAGGTAGCCCCCTCCATGTTTCCGCCCTGTTTATGACATATTCTGTTACGTTTGCATCACATGTCTATGTATACGCCCTGTACACACCTCTTGTTACACCCACTTTATGCCTTATCTTTCGCGACTGCTACAAACTCCGCCTACTGCTACGCCTACTGTATTGAATGCAATGTAATTGTTTTTAGTATATATATTAATGCACTGTTATTAAAAGCCAGCCAATTCCCAGATCCTGCCCCCGGCAGCTGCCATCCTATTCCCATGCAGGCTGTCCTGTTCCTGTCCTTTTATGCCTGATTAAAGCCTGTATACTTCAGCTACCTCGAATCTTGACTCTTATTTATTGAGCTATCTGTTATTAGAGTATCCTGAAAAATAGAACCGGTAATTAATTATTTATTTACCACATTAAGGTCAATGGGTGTGTGATGTCACTTCCTGTACTGTTGACATTTTGGTGAATCGACAACCATGACATCATGACATCTTGATCTCTCTATTACTTAATCTCTTTGCTAGGGCTCACCTCACATACAAGCACCTTGTTCTGTTCCTCAACCTCCGCCAACCATCCTCTGTCATACCTTCTTCTTGCACAACTTCATTTTGTGCATGTTTCAGTCTTGCCTTCTAGCAGTCTTGCTTGCTCTCTCTCACACCTTGCTTTTATATACAGACTCTGACACACATACTCTGGCACAATCCTCTTACAAAAACGTTCTATCTCAAAACACACACATTCTTCCTCCTCTAAAATCTATATTTCTCACTTTAACTGCCCTGCTCACAACCTCTTGGTCTGACCTTAAACTCCCTCCAGCCATGCCTCTTGCTGAGACACAACCTCAGCAATATTTTTATTTAGTCAAAATAGGCATACAATACAATAAAGCGTCTGATTCAATTCCTCCAGAGAGCCCACTAGCTATTTCAATAGTACAGTTTTCATAAAATAGAATTGGCCAATTGCTAGCGTACAAATTAAAATACCCCCAAAACCATTAAACCCACCCCTCCCCAAACCATATCCCTCAAACCAATCAATGGTATATGGGTCCATCATTGAAAACAGGCAAAAGTTTGCTTCCTGTAAGGGACATCAGCAAAGAGCATGGGGACATCTGGACACTAACTGTTCCCCTGCACAGTACCCAAGCAAAAACTCACTCTAAGGTGGAATAGGTGCAGAGCCTTCGGTTTAGTGGGACATGCACATAGAGGCAGGTCTATAGACGTAGTTCAATAGAGAGCACAAAACATATTCAAAATGTTTCTGAGTCTGAGAGCATATATTTGCCATGTGTTACATCGTGACCACCCACCACAACCTTGAACTCCATTGTGTCAGTGAGGGTGCTTCTGTGCATTTCCATGCTGCAGCTACTGCCATCTTTGCTGCCCCAAACAAAGCCACATCACTGACTTATTTTATCTCCATTTGTCTGGTATATAAGGGATTCATTAGTTAAATCCAAGAAGACAAAGCCAGGGTCACCCCGGATTGGATATCCCAGGATTTCTTTGAGTTGGGCCAAAATTTTGGAGCAAAAAAGCCGCATAATCGGACAGTCCCACCTAATGTGTTTAAAGTCTCCCAGCAGTCCACAACACCTCCAGCAAAGATTAGACATCTGGGGGAATATTCTTTTGAGTGTGGTGGGATATAGATACCAATCAAATAGCAGTTTGTAATGAGCTTCCCTCATGCCCATCAAATGATTGAACTGAGGTACATTGCTCCATAATCTAGACTAATTACCCACCGAAATAGTGCCACCCAGGGTTTGTTCCAAGTGATACATATGACTCGGCCTTGGGTGAGCAGAGTATCTAATCAAAAGGTATAGAGAAATGAGATTGACCCTTTTGTGCCGCAACCCCGGCATGCAAACTGTTCTATAGGGGCGAGATCCCTAGTAGCTGTCTCTCGTATCTCCAGTTGAAGCATCCAGTGTTTTAGCTGATTATAATGGAAATATTCAGTAGAAAGGAGGTGAAAATTCTGTTGGCAGTTTTCAAAGGCCCGTATATCCCAATTATGGAATAAATTGGGGACAGTGAGACAGCCTCCCGCCCTCCAGGCCTCAAAAGGTCCCAAATGCAGTGCTGAAGGGAATGCTAAGTTGAAATGAATTGGGGTGAAGGGAGAGGGAACGGTAATCCCTGTCGCTAGCTTGGTCACCTCATCCCATATTTTAAATAGGGTTGCTCAGGTATGCAATAGGTGGTCAATCTGCCCTGGGTTTCCACAAGCAGTCCCCAATATATTTGCCCACCACTGCCCTGTCTATGTGGAGCCAGTGTTTGTCTCACTTGTGGGTGGACCATGCAGGGATCACCTTCAACTGGGCTGCTTTATAATAGAGACTTGGGACCAGATGTAGGTAATTCATATTTACCGACTCTTAAATACCGAATTTTACCGATTCGGTATTTAAGAGTCGGTAAATATGAAGGGGGGAGATGTAGGTATTACAGATTCTGTAAATACTGAATCTTTAAGATTCGGTATTTACCGATTCTGTAAATACCGAATCGGTATTGCCCATTGATTCCTATGGGCTTTGAAGCCCATAGGAATCAATGGGCAATACCGATTCTGTAATTACAGAATCGGTAAATACCGAATTTGGCAAGGATGCAGGGGGTGTCACTTTGACACCCTCTGGCACCCCAAAAATAGGCATGTGCGCCATGTGGCACACAGACATGCCCTAAGGGCATGTCTGTCTGTCACATGGCTAGGTGTGCATGCACACATGTGCATGCACACCTGAATTCGGTATTTTAACACCCAATTGGATTGTGTGTTAAAATACCAAATTTATAGGGCCTTTGGGACTCAGAAGAGTCCCACCTACATTTGGATTTTCCGAATCGGTAAAATTACCAATTCGGTATTTTACAGAATCGGTAAATTTACCGATTCGGTAAATTTACCGATTCTGTAAAATGAAGACCCCCTACATATCGAATAGCCATTTACCGGTCGGTAAATGGCCACCTACATGTGGCCCTAAAATCAGGTAAAGCTAGGCCCCCTGAGGACTTTTGTAGTGCAGCAAGCACAACAATTTATAAGAAAGATGAGCACTGCAATTCTGACATACAAAGCGGATCACCAAAGAGTGAAGAGCAGAAGGGAATCCCCAATCAACCTCGATCAGGAGCCCCTAAAACAGATAGAGTGACTTGGGCAAAATAACCATTTAAATTACACAAATTCACCCTAGCCAAGACAAAGACATGGGCGCCCATCTTTCAAAATCTGCCCTCAATTGCTGTAATAGTGGTGGATAGTTGCTGGAAATAAATCACTGACTTTAACAGTAATCTTGATACACAGATATGTGATGTTGTTCTTAGCCCATTCGAAGGGTACAGAGGACCCCAACCATTCTATGTCTAAGGGAGGCAATGTTACATTGAGTAAGTATGTTTTAGTCAAATTAATGAAGAACCCCACCACTCTTTCAAAATGTCCTAACTCCTCCAAAGTAGACTCCAAGGAAGCCTGTTGAGAAGTCAAAGACATCAGTATATCATCAGCAAATAAGTACATTTTAAGCTCTGTAGATGCAAAATAGATATTATGAATTTGACGAGTTAAGCGTATCTTGGCTGCCAATGGCTCAATGCTTAAGGCAAATAACAAGGCCGATAGTGGGCACCCTTGTCTCGTCCCCCACCCAAGGGCAAATGTGTTGGAGCTTACTCCGTTGGTTAAAACTCTGGCTCTGGGTGTCGAATAATTGGCTTTAATTATAGTGAGAAACTGTTCACAGAAGACAAATGTCCTCACAGTGTGAAATAAAAAAGACCAGTCCACGTAGTCAAAAGCCTTTCTGGCGTCTGACGCCAGTAAGACCACGGGTATTTTTTGGAAACCTTCTCAATCAAATACTCAACTCTTCAGTTATTATTGGGTGTTTGTCAGCCTTTGATATAGCTGGATTGATTCGAATGGATCAAATCCTAGAATAGATCATACCATCTAGTCGCCAAACTTTTGAGTATAGCTTAGCTTTGAGGTTTAGAAATACTATCAGGTGATCGGAACCACACTCCTTATGATTTTTGCCTTCTTTTGCTCATGGAAGCAGTGATTGCTCCCGGAGTAGCCATGTGATTGAAAAGTGGTATCAGATGTGGGACAATTCTGTACTGAATGTCTTGTAGAACTGGGCCGTCAACCCATCAGGTCCAGGTGAGTTGTGAAGTTTAAGGTCTGATATTGCCTTGCGGGCCTCTTTCCCTGTAACTGGGTTCCCCAGGAATTCATATTGGGCTTCCATGACCTGAGGCAGGGTTATATCATTCAAATAGTCTATCTGATCTTGTGCCTCCTCCGCTGTAGCTAAGGATTGGTAGAAGCTTCCAAACATTTGCACTTTCTCCGTGTCCTGAGCCGTGACCCCTTCCTATTCGTAATGGATATAATTTTTACTGGTAAAAAAGCAGCATTACTAAGCATAAGCGAAGGGGAAGAGAACATAAGGACCATATCTTACTAAATGTGGCATTGCAATACTCTCTCCCTATACTGAAACGCAGCACTGCACCACTGGTTACTGTACTTCTTTGCACTAGAAAGTTGTAAATGTGCTCCTTGGTGTTGTACCTGCTCAAACTGCTGCCACTAAGTATATTTAATTACTTTGCAGGTCAAATAGTCATAAAAGTAGCACTGTCTATAATTTCCTAAGTTACATTTTACAGGGCCATTTTGAATTAAATGTTAGCACACACCTTTTCACACACACCTTTTCACTGTATGACTACGAGTGTGTGATTGATACACCGAATATCTAACGGAGAAGTACAGCTTGTGTCAGCTGAATTGCCAGTTGTGTCTGTAAAGATGAAGGTAGAGGATCCGACCATGAATCATATTCATTGTAATAGTGTTAGTATTATGAATATTGTCATATTTATGAGTCGACCTCAAGTTTACAGTGGTGGATATGTTTAAAGGTCCTAGGTGGTTTTGTTTGCAGAATACGGAATATTACAAGTGGTGTGAAAGTACAGCAGAGGTTGTCATCAGTGGGCCCTTGTATTCATATAAGAAGTTTTATTCTGAGACCAAAAATATGTGAAGTTCTGCATCTCTGCTGAAACTCTCTTCCTCTACGTTCTGTCTACATCATGTGTCCCTGTCACACCCTGTTATTGGATAGGATATGTTCAATTGTATGCATTTTAAATGTTTCGTCACTGTGGAGTCTGATATAGTAATCCCAAAGTAGACTTCTGGCATGCACTTGAGAGAACCTTCCAAAATGTTAATTTATCCTTATTTTTAAGAGACATTTTTGCTTCTCGCCTAAGGTTTTGGCAGGGGCACAAGAGGATGTATATCACAGTTTTTGTGTGCAATTAATCCAATTATTCAAGCTGTACTTCATGTGATTGTTTTTCTCTACTGGAGATGGTATCCTTCAGAGCAAATTTGAAGATGGACCATATAGGTTAACTTAATATATTTTCTACCATTCTTCACTGCATAGCAGGCATATGTGAATCTCTGGGCAATGCAAGCACTTGACCTCTAAATCTGGCAACTAATTAGAAAGCACTAATTGACTTTTCTTTAAAAAATAAAGTCCATATATGCTCAAAAACTACATGTAACTATCCTAAATGATAAAAGGTCCGTGACTTTATGCCACCCTCATTGGCCATTTTAAAAACTGTGAAATAGAGATGACCCAGAGCAGGGCCGGTGCAATGGTGCCTGAGTTGCAGCAGAGCTGCACAGATAGAGAGCAGAAATGTGCCATATCTCAGTAGATGTGCCACATTCCTGCTCTCTCCATTTGATAAAGCTACGTTCCGCTGCATCAAATGTTAAAAATATTGCCCTCAGGTGCGGATCTTCCAATGTGAATAGGTGGACCTTTACACCCAATATATCACAGACCTTCTGGCTGGAAAGCAGCCGCATTGATAAAGACTAGAGAATTTTGCTGACCTTAACACATGGCAGCCCCATGTAGCCAAGTGAGCAGGGGGCTATAGCAGCACTTGCATGTGAACTCTTTACTAATACAGAACAAGTAATGAGGCAGAATGCCATTTCTTGTGATACTGTATGATATAGAAACTGAGGGGCTCATTTATGAGCTCTGTGATGCAGTGCAGCTCAGCAAGTCACCTTGCTGCGCTACACTGCATGACATTGTGCCATTTCTAATAGAACATGACACATTCCTGTCCTTTCCCATGCACCAGTGTACAATGGGCTGCCTAGTGCCACTGCAGGCACTCTTGCACCATGGTGCAAGGATGCCTGCATTGCATGCATGATTGTTTTTGGTGCATCTTCCTGCATAAAAACAATCCTGGGAGGCATATTCCTCTTTCTATGTGTGCTGCAGAATGCGGCCCACATAGAAAGAGGAAGAAACGAGGAAAACTAGATACATTTCTCCTTGTTACACCTCCCCTATGAAGGTGTAAGATTGTGACTCATCCCCAGGTTTAAAATCTGTTAATGCATCAAAACCATGGGAGTTGCTTCGGAACGCCCACACAATTCCCATGAAAAGCCTTCTCAGGACAGAGTAATAAATGCATAAATTTGCACTGCATTTCATTATTACAGATTTTTGGAGCCACTCAATAAATCAATCAACCAGCATTTGTAAAGCGCAACACCCCTAGAGTTATCTGGCCATTATAGCTCCATCGAAGAGCCAGTTCTAGAGTCTCTTTCTGAAGTTTGCCAGCAAGGAGGCTGCGTGGACCTGGAGGGGCAGGTCATTCCGGGTATTTGCAGTGATGTAGGTGAAGAAGCGACCACCGCTGCAGGTGTGTCAGGTGTGGGTGTGTGTGCGAGGGCGAGTGAAGAGTAGTGCAGGTTCCTGGAGGGTTAATGGGAGTTCAGTTGATGGATTATGTTGGCAGGTTCGAGGTCACAAAGGGCTTTGTAGGCGTGCATAAGTATCTTGAACTGGCATCTTGTAGTGATCAAGTCCACGCAGGGTCAAGTGATTCAAAGAGGTTTTATAGAAGATGGTACAAGATCGAAGCGAGACCTTATAAAGACCCCTTCAGGAGCAGCCAGCAGGCAGCTCAGCCCAGTCAATCGTGACTCATTTAACTCACAACATTCCAAGGCATGTTATCACTGTAAGATTCTGCAGGCAAGGCATACATAACATTGAAGTCAGGATATAACACATCTCTTCTGGATGGGGAGCCAGTGTAGGTCTCTCTGGTGGGGGGAGGCGATATGGATTTGTTTGGGGAGGTCCAGGATGGGTCTGGCTGCAGCATTCTGTATGGTCTGGTCTGGAGTCAGAGCCAAACAAAGTGGCTTTGAGTGGCTTAAAAAATCTATCTGAAGGTTTATGTCGCTCTTGCACCACATTGTGTGGTGCAGGTGCAATGCAAATGACCTCATAAATATGCCCCTGAATACCCATCCTGCAGGCTGGTCCAACCTTTGAACAACAGTAAATGGTTTAAGGGGACTGGCCTATTGCCCATGCCATATATGCTGCTCCATTAGCTAATACAGCTTTAATTTCATACTAATCAATAGGAAAGAAGTATAACCAAAAGCTCATCTTCTGTCCATATTATTACCACATACTGTGTATTTTTTGTTTTTAGAATACATGAGGCTAGCAGTGCAGCTAAATCTGAAGTTAATAATGCATTGGTTGCACAAACACTAGTGCAAAATAGTGTTTTAAATAGAATCAGATGTACTACACAACTTGTGTTGGTATTAAAGCCATTTTTAAAATTATTATTATCATTATTATATATGTCTTTTAAAGTGTTGCTGATGTATAAAAAGTGTCCTGGCACTGATAGCAGTCAAATAGAAACTGAACTAGAACTAGAGGTCCTTTAATGGGTGGAAAGTCAGGTTTCTAAAGCTTTCCTGACCAGGAGAATTTTTATAATATATCAAGTAGGACGAAGAATATTACATAGGCTCTGCCACAAGCATATGCTCTTTTGAACATGGGTAAGATGAGCAGGTTGGCATCAGCCTGTGACAACATGCACCTAAGATAGTACAGATGGAATTTATTTCTGAACCAGAGGGATTTAAACAAATTTATTTTTGGTGCAGGCAAACAGCGGGGTAAATCCAAAGCCTCTGATGCTGAAGTGTGATGTTGAAAAGACAGAGCTACTCTCTCCGCAACCAGTTGGATGCAATAAAGGTAGTAAAAGAATAAAGCATTGCCATAATCCAACCTCATTAAAATGAATCTCGAGAGTTCTCTTGGAAGTTGCTGATGAAGGAGCAAATTCACGTGATAACAGATAGAAATCTGACAAAAGTGAGCAAGAAGGCCTACCTGCAGCCGCAGGTGGCGCAGGTAAGAGCTGTAGCCCTGGGTGGGGGGAGGGGATTTTGCCAGACCACGACGAGGGAAAATTATTTATTTATTTAATTTCCCCTCTTGGTCATCTGTTGAATGACCCCCCAACCCGGGCCCGCCATTCTTACCTGCACGGGCAGCTCCTGCCTACCTGTGGAGCAACAAAGTATCTTTGTCTTGTCTCCATTGACTTTTAAAGAGTTCTGACAAAGCCAAAAATTAATACTGAGGATACAAGAGGTAAATGTCTCATATGATGCTGGTTGAGATTGATTCACTGATGTTATCAGCTGGGATTGTTTTCGTAATTCATGAAGTTGACTCCATATTAATGAATCAGCTGAGCAAAAGGTCATATCACAAGTAAACATTAAATAAAGCAGATGGTGTCACTTCAAAAAAACACAAAAGTTAGGCAGTCGTAAACCCGTTTTTTCAAGATCGTTACAGGAAACAGCAGAAGAGATATACAGGCAGATTCATCAATGCAACATTCTGCTTATTCCAAATTGCGATAATTACCGAATCGCAATTTAGAATTTGCAGAATGGCATTCATGAAGAAATGCGAGAAAATAAAGCGAATCGCAATCGGCCGCAATTGCCGATTGCGATTTTGCCCCAATCGCATAATAATCGCAGAATCGGCCAATTTCCAGGTTGAAATTTGCGATCTCGCTAACTGCGAGATCGCAAAAACGGGAAGTCGCATTTCGAGCCCAATGATGACATCACAACCAGGAAGTAGGCCTTTCCCTCCCTCATTCAGATCACTGAGCCTGAAAGTGGAAGCAGTACTGGGAAGAGCTCCTCAACAGTCAACTTGCAGCACCACAGCAGGACATCCACAACCTCCAAAATGTCCCAGGAAGCAGCAGGGAGCAGTGCCCCAGGGAGGAAGAGGAAGATAAAGTTCTTGGAGCAAGAACTTGAGTTCCTCATTGAGGGGGTCTGTAAGGACCATGCTCGCCTGTTTGGCAAGGACTCCAGGAGGGTGCCAGAGGCTGACAAGCGCCGCATCTGGCTGCTCATCCGCGCCAAGGTCAATTCTGTCGGGTTGACCCAGCGGTCAATAGACGATTTAAAAAAGAGGTGGTACGACCTCAGAGGGCGTGCCAAAGAGCGAATTGCGGAGAGGCTGGGGGAGCGACTTGCCACCGGTGGAGGAGACCCCACTGCCACACCCAACACCCCACTCGAGGACCTTGTGGAAGACACCCTGACTCCTGAAGCCTACGTGGGGGTCACCCAGCTTGACTCGTCCCGACCCACCCAACAATCCCAAGGTAAGTGCCATGCGACTGCGAGCCCGTCCCCTAACAATGCCCATGACCCCTGAGCTAGCAATTTGACAACCCCAGTAATGCAGGCCATGCACACCTGAAATGCCCTATTGCATTGTGGTAGTTGTAGTGTAATAAAACTTCCCAGATAGCCCAACACAGGCAGACCTGTCAATTCAAAGTAATTCCAAAAGCCAGTTAGGGAAAGCAGGCCTGCATGCATGTAGCAACATCTCATGTGCAAGATACATATCATTAATCATGCACCCATTTACATCACAGGTGCAGCAGAACAGCCCAGCACTGACAGTGAGGCCCTACATATAGATGAGTACCCGGAGGACACAGAGGGTGAGGGCCAACCTGAACCAGGACCATCTCAGCCACCTGCAGCAGTACCACCACCACCACCCCATGTGGACAGGGCCACCCCTGCAGCCACAGGTGCCCAGTAACCACCCCAACTGACACCCATGGCAGTGGTACAGGCCACACCAAGAGCAGCCAGGAGCCAGATGAGGCGCACAGCCGCAGTCAGGTCGCAGTCCAGCGGACTGACGCGCCAGCAGCGTAACGCCTCAACACGCGCGGCAGGGCTGTCCATTTACAGGATCCTGGCCTGGCCATTGAATGCCGCGTGCTTGCGGTACATCAGACGCAGGCGCGTCACCTGGCAGCCATACATCTGCAGCCAAATAGGACCGAGCAGAATGTTGGGCAGCTGACCGCAGCTGTTCGAGAGAATAGCCAGATCCTGGTATCCCAGCAGGATATCACCCGCCGCCGCCACCGCCAGCTGCTGACCCGCCTGTCAGCCTACACCAGGTCCAATCACATTATTGGCAATGCAACATCACAACTTTCCCGCCGGTCCCTTGCAATGCAGGTGCAAATGGTCCAGTGTTGCCAGGACGTTGCCAGGGCACTTGAACAGGTGACAGCAGCAGTGCTTAGTCTGCAGCCAACTGCCCATGGTGAACCAGGGGGTGGTGATGATGCCAGCGAGGGCACGTCAAGCCACAGCAGCATGTCCTTGCCGCCGATGACTGAACGCCGCCGCAGCAGCAGGCCCACTGCAGCATCACGGGCCAACACTGCAATTGAGGACACGGAGAGGCGACTGGGTGCATCTGGACGGAGGTGCCAGTGACACTTTTCACTCTGCCTGCAGGGCCATGCTGAATCTAGAAGCAAGCCCTCTACCCCTGCATGGGGATGTATGACGCAATACTGTTCTCATGTGCAATCATGGACAACAAAGGCCACATTATTGTGGATAAACAATAAGAATGTATGGTCTCACGTAAATCCAACTCATGTCATTATTACATTTGTCATGCATGAGTGCAGTGTTGTGTGAGGGGAATGTGTGCACTAGAAACAGTTAATAGTGATGTGGTTGCGGCGCCTGTGTCCTTCTGCAGGATTCTCCCCGCGTGCATGACGCACATGTGCAGGTGGGCGGTTGTCCCCTTCCAACTCACTGCCAGAGATCTTGACAGGTATCCTGCGCTTGGTAGCAATGTTGTGGAGTATTGTACACACGGCCACGATGCGGCAGCAGACCTCAGGCTCATATTTGATGGCCCCACCAGTCTTGTGAAGTATGCGGAATCTGCTCTTCAAAAGGCCAAATGTCCTCTCAATGCAATGTCTTGTGCGTATGTGTGCAGCATTGTAACGCCGTTGCTGTGGTGTTGCAGAGTTGAGGTATGGGGTGAGGAGGTACTCACGAAGACCGTAGGCGCTGTCACCTAAATGAAAGGAGCAGAGGGTGAGTGCCTGTTCTGCGCAGCTAGATGATCACAGTGTACTATTTGGGGGCATGTGTACTTACCTAGTAGGTGTATTTCGCCAAAGTCTCCCCTGGCCAGTCGTGTGTGAATGCCGCTGTGCCGGAATATGAAGGAGTCATGTGTGCTCCCCGGGTATTGTGCCACTATGTCCGTGATGAAAGTCTTAGCATTGCACACCATCTGGATATTGAGGGAGTGGTAGGACTTGCGGTTGCGGTACATGTATTCCGTTTGTGCTGGTGGGCAGATGTGGATGTGGGTACAGTCAATGCATCCTATTACATGTGGGAATTGCGCAACATTGTAGAAATGGAGCTTGGTCTCCTTCAAGTCCTGTTGGGTGGTCGGGAACGAGATGTAGTGGTGTAGCCGGGTCAGCATAGCCTCCAGGAAACTCCTTAGGCAGCGGGATATCCCCCCTGCAACAGCGACTATACCCTGGAAACTTCCAGAGGCCAGTAGGTGCAGGCTGCACAAGACCTGGACATGGGTGGGCACGGCAATGGTCCTCCTTGTTGGGTGCTGCATCAGGGGGTCTAGGTCCCGGATCAGCTTGATTATCATTGCCCCATTCAGGCGGTACTTAGAGTATATTTGCTCCGCAGTTTGGCCCAGAAGGGTGACCCGCTGGCGGAATATTCACTCCTGGATCCTGCGTCTGTTCCGTGCTGCAGCCTGGAGCCTTCGCCGCCTGACCACCAAGTGGAGTCCTGGCATTGTGTGAGTCCTCATGCTCCTACTGTGTTTCCTTAAGTGTGTTTGTTCAGGACTGCACCTGTGGCTCGTTAGAATTTATTTTTTTTCATTTTCCTTCATGGTTACCACCTGCTTTTGGTTCTCCTTAAATTGCGCATCGCAAATAGCGATTTTCAGCTTTTTCGCTAATTGCAAGTTTTCATGAATTGCGTTAGCAATTATTTAGCGCGATCGCAAAACAAATTGCAGAATCCATGGATTCTCGCTATTTCGATTCGCTATAGGGGTTCCTCCTAGATTCTGCGATTTATTTTGCGAATTCACTATTTATTTTTTGCGAATTCGCATTTTCTGTGTTTTTCACATCATGAATTGCTTTTCTGTTAATTGCGATCGCAATAGCTAATTCGCAGCTATTGCGATCGCAATTTTGCTTGATGAATCTGGCTGATAGCCTGGAAATTGCTCACGTTTGAGGGATTGGTTGTGGGTTTTTTTCAGGAAAGGAACTAAAATGTCATTTTTGCCACTAAGTAGGCACAACGTCAGTGGATAAAGAGTGAGCATTCAAAGGGGTGGCTAAGGATGCCATTTTTCTGTAGGTTATGGCCAGTAAGCGATCAAGAGAGGAACCAGAAGAAATGGAACTAGCTAATTTTTTAAATATCTCCATCGATCTGCACAAAATCAATCAACCATGGAAGTTCTTTACTCTCATCAAATGTCTCATCAGGCAATGTGGCAGAAACATAACTGAAACTGGTAATAGTACGTGGCTGATAAAGACTGCTAACAATATTAAGAATTTAATTTTCGAAAAAGATAGAAAGATTATCACAAAGCATTTGAGATTGCTCACAAGCTTGGGAATTTCATGACGGGTTCACTAAATAAAGTTTGTGCAAATGGAAAAAAAAACCTTTTTCGCGGGATTGGGAGCATGTACAATTGTTTTTGCAAAATAGTCCACTCCGGAGGAGAGAAGATAAACTTTTTATAGGATTAAAAGCTTCTTTAAGCGTTAGCTTCTGGTGAGGGTCATTGTTTACTCGCCAGAGTTTTTCACACCTTTTGCATACAAGCTGGGCGACTCTAAGAACATTGTTATACCAATATATATCCTTAATATAATAATCCTCTGAGGATGGATACATATTTGCGTGGCGGCCCCTGGCAGGGATTTGGTGGCCTCCGGCTCTGTTCCACTTCCAAACACCCTGACCCCCCCTCTTCACTGGCCTCCGCACTCTGCCCCGCCCGGACCCCCTTTTCCGGGGCTCCCTACCTACGCTCCCTGCCCAGGGCCGTCATAAGCCTAGAGCCGCCCCTGGTTATACCAAGGGGCAAGAGCTGTATTTTCTTTAAATGATGAATAATATCTAACGCTGACTTAACGCAGTTGTTATGCGCACAGGACTCATCATGAATAGGAAGGCCAGGGGGAGGCAATTGAATGCTAGCTAGCAAGATTGCCAGAAAAGATTTTATAGCATAGTTTGGACCAAAGGCGCACAAGGACAGATGAGCTATTATTGGTACAACTCTGTCTAGACTTGTCTAGTATCAGTCATTGAAAAGGATCAAAAAATGATCCGACCAGACCTGAGACTTGATAAGCCGAGAGTCCACAGGCCTGCTGGAGCAAACATCAAACCAAGCATTTGACCGTCTTTGTGTGCAAGGAACCAATTGATGAAGACCAATAGAATTAAGAAAATCCACGGATTGGGAGTTAATCTGTGTCGAAAAGACTTTATTTCGGTCAGAATGACCTAAAAGAGTACAGCACACAATATATAATTACATGACAAAGAAAAAAATAGAACACACTCAGGAAAACATTTGCATAACTAAGACGCTTAAATTGTGCACTAACAGTCCTAAAAAAAAGAGAGAAGATAAAAACTCGGTACTGGTCACAAGCGTGATTCCATTTTGAGCAATGCATGAGATTTTGAGGATACAGGTAGGCGAAACTTAACAGGAAATTTGTTGAATGTGCGCAGTGCAATAAATAAATAAATTAGCTAAAAGTGGAGACAAGTAAAAACAAAGGCCTAGATGTATCATCGTTCCTATTTGCGATTTCTTAATAGCGATTTTTACCGAATCGCTATTTAGAAATCGCAAAATGGGAAGTATGTTTAAAATCGCTATTTTTTTGCGATTCCTTATTTTTCTTTATTTGCGAATTTGCAAGTTGCGAATTTGCAAATAAGGAATAATTTCCCATTCATTCCTATGGGCCAGGAGGCCCATAGAATGATTGCGAAATAATTCTCAAATTGCGAATTCGCAATTTGCTAATCACAATTTGAGAATTATTTCAAGGGTGCAGGGGTGTCTCATGGACACCCTGCTGCACCCCTGAAACTTACATGTGTGTGTATTGCGACTTATATAGCGCACGTATCACCCGAAGGCATCAAGGCGCTTGCTTAGGGAACCCGTCCTGGTATTCCCCTGTGAGATACCCCGGCAGGGTATCCGCAAGGTGAAAGCCAGGCATCCCGCCGCGAGGGGCCGTAGTGGAGATTAAGCAAGCTATTGCCCAGAGTCGCAGAGTGTGACCCCGTGAGTCGAGTAGGCACCGGAGCGAGAATTGTCGAGTCTGTGGAATTTTTGAGCCCGAGACCCGCCGAGACGAGGAATCGAACCCTGGTCCACGGCCGATCTCAGCTTCCGGGTCTTCCGCCTCTAACCACTGAGCCACGCTTCTCCACTCTATGTGCATATGGTGCACATACATGCCCTATGGGCATGTATGTGTGTCACATGCCACCTTCAAAATTTCAAAATTGGGAATTTTGAAAGGAATTCGCAAATTAACACCAACCTCAAATTGGTGTTAATTTGCGATTTCTTAACCAGAATTCGCAATTTGAAAAAGCGTCATAAATGGCATTTAAGGAATCGCAAAATTGCGATTCCTTAAATGCATAAGCAAAATAAGGAATCGCAATTTTTTGCGATTCCTTATTTTGTTAATTTTTCATACATACCAAAAGATGCAAAATGTCCGTTTGTCCCAAAAGATGCAAAATGTCAGTTTGCGATTAGTTAAGGCCAAACTTCGGCGAATTTCGGCCCTAACGAATCGCAAAAGGCTTGATACATCTAGCCCAAAGATTTTTGCTAAAACGTTTTTGGCTATGAAAAGCAATTCTGCTAGAAGTAAAACTTCAGGGAAGAACTGACATTAAATCATTTCTATAAATAAAGCTTCAGGGCAAAACTGTTGAGAACAGGAAACCTGCTACAGAATACACTATTGGAATGCTCGAGTCGGTTTTCAGTATCCTGAAGACTTCGTGACAGCGCCTGCTGCCCATGTTCCTGCAAATATGAACAAACCAGCGCTTCCTTGCTGTCTTATAGCCCGGACAACCAAAGAAGACGTGGAGCTCAGATTCTTCAAGGTGTTCACAGGCCGGACAGTTACTCATAGATTGATCTCTCCATTTAGATGTAAAACAGCGAAATGGAAGCACCCAATATCTGAATTGTAAATCCATATCACTAATTTGTGGGAGAAACACAAAAAATTGAAGTACACCAAGTCAATAGCTCTGTTCCATAATATTAATTAAATTCAGATACCTGGGTTAGGGGAAAGTTAAATCTTTCACTATCGTAAGTTTCCTGAAAGTGGGATGTGTATCAGTGCCTAATCTGTGTTCCTTACTTGTAACAGATTTACCATTATCTTAAAAAATAGTATGTTTACTACCCTACATTAAATGGAAAAAGGGGAACAAATTAGTTTATGTGAATGTTTTAATAATATCAAATATCAACCTCTATTGCTCACAACAGGTTACTTTGGTATTTTATTCCAACACATTTATAAAAGTAAATATTTCGAGCAAATATTACTTTCAATAGTAGAGGGCCCATACGTTTTTGATTGTTCCAAAAAGAGCATATTTTAATTGTAGATTGACGTTGCCTTATTTTAGGAATTTATTTAGATTAGAAATAGTAGAGAATCCCTTAACAGTCAAGGGATTATTAAATGGTCATGGTAAAAAAAAATTTTTATATTACGCTAAAATTTATATTATGTTTTACTACACATAAATCAGTTTGACAATGTGGCTTCACAATAACAGTACGCATTACGAAAACGTATTCAAATAGGGCTATCAGTTTGGAGTTGTGTACCAGAGGTATTTGCTATGGGATTTGTGGACAGGTAATTTGAACATTCTGAGCCTTATGTAGAAAGCCATTTTGCCGTTGCAAAGCATGTGATTCACAAACTCTAAACCCATACCAAACCCATAAAAAATTGCTACTTGGAAGAAGCATATTTAGGGTATCCCTTCCAAATAGCAATTCTTTCCGGTATGTAGTGATTGTATACCACCGAAGTCCAGTAACAAAATACTGAAATGTAATCAACACCTGAAAGGAGATGTTAAACCCCTTCGGATCTGTTCCACTTTTGAATTGAAAAAAAGTGTGTTGGGGAGTAGACAGTGGTCGCTGAGGCCACTGCCAACTCTCAAACAAACAAAAAAACTATTTTCTTTTTAAGTGAAGCCCAAGGAATAGCACAGCAGCAGGCAATCACACCAAGACTTTGCTGGAAACTGTTAGCTAACAGTGCAAGAATCCATGAAACTGCTAATAATAAAGAGCCAAATGGGTCCGGTCCATCAACCACATCCATCGAAAAGCAGGCCACAATCAGCAATAAGGATTTACTATAGCCCATAAAAATGTGTTAAATACAAAGACACAGCAAGGTTAAATACGCAGACATAGGATCCCAATTAGCAGCCTCTTTATCAGAAGAAGGGCCAACAAGCAGTAAGAGCTACTGCAAGTGGCAGCAACTGGGCCAATGACAATGATGCCTCAATGAACAAAAACAGAGACCCCAACGCCACATTTAGCTGGTCCACAAGTGTTGCTGACAGAGCAAATTGACCCCCCCCCAATCAGGGGTAGCAGGGCATTTCTGAGCCTCTGAATTGTCCCAGTCATCCACAACCTTATAAAATGGAGACTGCAGTGCTAGAACCCACACTAGAGCAAAACAATGCAGAGGAAAAAGTTAGAATAATGTCTAAAATGGCAATCACATAAGAACCTGGGGGCTCCAACAGGAAAGAATAGCTGGAAAATCTCTTAAAACCATTGCTAGCCAGGTGAGTTCAAAGAGGGAACATTTTCACAGCGCCGACGCGTGTTTCGGTGAAACACCCTTTCTTTGGGTATCACCTTCTTCAGGGCGCATATGGTGTATAATAGACAGAGAAAGCAATGGGACCTATCTTAATAAAGATGGAAGATGCCGATATAAAGAAGTCTCCTTGGTATAAAAACAGGGGCCACTTCATGATTACAGATAGAGTACCACCCGAAAATGATTAAAGAGCTCTAAGTGCTGCGGTCTATCAGGTTGTTGTAGAAAAAAGCGTCACAGGATGTATTTTTGTAGAGGATCGTTTAATATGGAACCACGTTAGGCGGGGCTTGTCGCACAGCAAATAAATGGAGCCCGGGCCGTTTCTCCCTCCATAAGCAGGACGCTCTGCTATTTTGCTGCATTATGGAACAAACTTATTTTTATTCAGGGAATTCTTCTTGGACACGTTCCAAAATTTAAATACCACGGAGCGGGAAATCTGCAACTAAGCCGGTCCCATGAGAAATTAAAACGTCTACCGAACGAACACGTCATTTATTTGCTGTGATGGCTTTACTAAAGACTGAGAAGTTTGATATCAAACTTCTCAGCATAATAAACTCACACTGACGCAAGTGTTGGATTTAATGTAAAATGTACACCTCCTCCCTGCAGGACCAGCAGCACTTGACGGTGAGCCACAAAGGCTTCCACCTTGTGTCATGCTGATTTGTGCAGCTCCAACTAGTGAAGATGCCCACCCCCTTGTCCTAGCCCCACTTTTGGTGGCAGGATAGGTGAGAAAAATAGCAAGCAGAATAGGAGTGTCCACCGTGGCTTGGCACACTCCTACAGTGACCAGGAGCTGAGGTGAACCACTCTCTTGAGAATTCTCCATCTTAGTTTAGAAAAATAGGACCAATAGGGAAAAGGATGTGCCCCTCTCTCCAAAGAGAGGGGGCACCTAAAGGGTGTAGTCATCCTGATAGACTGTAGCCATTGGCTACTGCCCTCCAGTCTCAGTAATGGCCTTACATTTTGAATTTAAGGGCGCCCTTGAACCGTGTCCCCCAGATTCGATGACCTACAAAGAAGGACTGAAAATCCATGGAGCAGTGGAGAAGAAGGTGACAACTGACTTGGCCACAGCCCTACCGGCCTGTTTCCTCCGCCAGTGACCCTGATCAAAGAAATTGACATGACCTGAAGCCAGGTTCTCACCAGATTTGTGCTGCCTTCAATAAAGACTCTGTCTCCCATGGACACTGGATTTGTCCAGCCAAAGGAACCTCCAACAAGGACTCCAATGCCTCCTGGAACCGCAAATCCCTACCACTCTGCACCCATTGCCTTGGCCCAAGTTCAGGTGGTACAATGATCCAGTGACATCTCCCCGGCTATCCTGAACTTGGATCCAGAATTGGATGACCTCTCCCGAAGTTCCTCACGATGCCTGCATCCTCATCCAAAAGGGTCCCCCTGACTGGATCCGGTGAGAGTAACCTGATTACTAAAGGTACTTCTGCACCTGCAGCCTCCCTGCTTTGGAATTGCCAACTGACAATGTTCCTGCGTCCCCCCCATTACTCAACTTACCTCTCTAGTGATTGAATTCCTTCAGCCAGTCTTTTGGTTTGACGAAACCTTTCCTCTCTGGGGTCTGGAGATTGTGGCCGGGCTTCGCTCCACCAAACGCTGCAGGGGCTCACCTCTACTACCTCCGACGCCGGCTGGGCTTTGCTCAGCTGAGACGCTGTGGGGGAACTACAGCTCCCATCACCTCTAGCTCCCATCACCACCAACGCGCCAGGAGGCGCATACAGGCACACCTGGGGCCGAGGACATTGCGAAACCTTCCCTCTCTGGGGTCGGGAGATTGTGGCCAAACGCTGCGGGGGCTCACCTCTACTACCTCCAACGCCGGCTAGGCTTTGCCCCACTGAGGCGCTGTGGGGGAACCACAGCTCCCATCACCCCTAGCTCCCGTCACCACCAACGCGCCAGGAGGCGCATAAAGGCACACCTGGGGCCGAGGACATTGCGAAAACTTTCCTCTCTGGGGTCGGGAGATTGTGGCCGGGCTTCGCTCCACCAAACGCTGTGGGGGCTCACCTCTACTACCTCCAACTCCGGCTGGGCTTTGCTCCGCTGAGGCGCTGTGGGGGAACTACAGCTCCCATCATCCCTAGCTCCCGTCACCACCAATGCCCCAGGAGGCGCATAAAGGCACACCTGGGGCCGAGTATATTGCGAAACCTTTCCTCTCTGGGGTCGGGAGATTGTGGCCGGGCTTCGCTCCACCAAACGCTGCGGGGGCTCACCTCTACTACCTCCAACTACGACTGGGCTTTGCTCCGCTGAGGCGCTGTAGGGGAACTACAGCTCCCATCACCCCTAGCTCCGGTCACCACCAACGCGCCAGGAGGCGCATAAAGGCACACCTGGATCCTCGTCCCGCGGGGACGCGCGCGGGACGCGCCGGGCTAAGCCCGGGCAAAGGGCGGGCCATCTGTGGCCATCAGAGGCCAGAGGAGGCCGGGTCGGGCCACCCCCCTGCAACCCGTATTTAGATATGGACAACAAGGTATTGTTGACTTTTTAATTGGTTTTAAAGCCAAGTCAAATATAGGCATATTTAGCTTGTGATAGCATATCTATTGCTATACCTTCTGTTATTTTCTTTATTATCACCTGCCCATCCTGCTGATTTGGTTTACACTAGAATGGGGAAAAAGGGCTGCTTAGAAAAGAATCTACAACCACTTATGCATACACCTTTACAAAAACAAACATCTACAGACAAGATGCTAGCCAAAGCCCTGGGGGCAGTTGCTACCGAAATTGAAAGAACTGAAAGAAGGTTATTGATTACACCTAATTTAGCAGCGAGGACACTGATTTCACCCGCCCTCGATGAAATAGAACCATCCTTAAATGACCCGATAAGTTATTCCTCTATAGATATAGAACCCACAAATAGGGTTCTCCGGACAGGTAGGACCCGCCCAAGGCTAGATAGAATTACCAAAACCAAATCAAATTCAAAAGCAAAATCACTAGCAAAGCGGAAAACTGTGCAAATTCCCAACGTGAATACAACAAATTCATTGATGCCCACAATGATAGGCGATCACGATGTGGATTTAGATGAACAGCCGGGGTGGGTATCAGATTTAGTAACTTACCTAGAGTCTCAGTTGAGAGCGATCGTCAAGGAGGAACTTGGGCCCATTTTAGAAAGCTTGGAAGACCTAAAATTAATAATTGCTAAGGGAGCAGCCTCTAAGATTACACCACATCACAAAAAGAAATCCAGGGCTACTACCATCAATACACCAACGAGAGATAAACCCCACACTATTATAAATAGAAGAGTGTTATCACCAAAAATCAGCATAGTTCCGGTAGCACAATTACAGGCGAGGGCTACTAAGGAAAAGGAGCAAGATAACCCCAACATAAATCAAGAACAAGGGAAAAGGCCACAACAAACAGCAGTAGATAATGATGTGGAATCGAATAAGATGGAGGGGAGAAGTCAACCAATTATAAGCTCTTTGTTCGAACAAACTGAACTACTCTCCAAACCCCCGAATATAAATCTCCCGCCAGCATCAACCCCGTATGTGTTGATCCTGGCTGGGATACCTGAATTAAGAAGGGGACAAACAGAACTCCATGAAGATTTAAAAAATAAAAGTATACACAGGCTAATTAACCATAATGACTTCCGTTATGAAAGCCCAGAAGAAATTTTAACCACTAGAAGGGTGGGTTGGATTGGCCAACGCCCAAAAAATATAAATGGCAACTGTATTGTCATTAATTTTAGAAACCCGGTTGTTGTTAAAAGTATTTTAGGTTCTGTGACAGGCATGCATTCGGATATAACCCTTTTACTTCCCTTGGGCTTTTTTTATCCCCCTAGAGTTCTACCGGGATATCAGCATGGTAACCACTTGAGGTGGACATTTCCTGAGCCTAACCACTTCAAGCCAAATATTGACCAAAGCTGGAGAAACCAATACACTTGTAATATACCTACTAGTAATAGGTTTAGCCCCCCGGACGGGGTGGATTGACAGTTGGCAACTCTAGAGGTAACACAGGAGGCAGTGCCGGTAAATCTAACTAACCTTGAATACAGGGTGTGTTCCTCTGATCTCCACCTCCCTAGACAGGTAAATCTGGGCGGAGAGTACCTGAGTGGCTCCCGACCCAGTATCCCAATAGGGGATGGGCTCACCCCGTTAGTGGACCCTCCTAGCCCTACAGCTGTGAGTAGTTTAGAGTTGGCACAACTAAATTCAAATGCTGGGTCCTGGAATTGCCATCCTCAGGCCATGAAGGAATCCAATATATATTTATCTAGCAAAGAAACTACAAAAATCCTATCATGGAATGTAGCAGGTATTAATAGTAAATTAGATGACCTAGAGTGGAGAGCGTTCATAGCAGAACATGATATTTGTATGCTCCAGGAGACATGGGCTAGGAGTGAAGTTACTATACAAGGGTTTGCTTCATTTCACATACTGGCCACTCATGCGGGTGTTGGTAGACCCTCGGGGGGATTAATCATATGGGTGGGTGTTCATCTTGGCTGTAAGGCAGTCCAAATAGAAACATTCTCTAGGGACATATTATGAGTGCAGCTGCAGTTTCCGCGTCATAGTACCATCACGCTAATTAACACTTATTCGAGGCCCACACCGAAGGTAATCCAGATGAATTGCCTCATTTTAAATCATTCAATGAGAACGTGCAATGGTAGATCCTTCTCTACTACCTCGTCAGCCCCTACGTTCCACATTAAAGATCGAGGGTTCATATTGGATTATATCCTGCTAGATACCAATTACTGGGATAGGATGGTTGATTTTAAAATCTTCCCCCGCATTGACAGTGACAATGATGCATTAGTAGTAGACATCTACCCAGTCACCTCTAAAGGACAGCCTGGTGCTGATGCTCAAAATGATCAGGATCTAATTTTATCTAATTGTAGGAGGTGTGCCCGGTGGGTCAATTTTGTTAAAAAACAGGAAAATATGGGCTCCCTCTATGATGCACTTTTACCTGTGTTTTCAGAAGTCTCTACTCTATATAACATAAATAAGGATTGCATTGATAAATAGGCGATTGGGCTAAATCTTGAAAAACTAAAGAAAATAGTGTTAGAATTTTTCTTCCCTAGCAAACCAAGTAAAATTTCTAGGCCTGTACCCAATCCAAGGTTTAATTCAATCTGTCGGAAAGCTAAGAGCTTACTGATGGCCTCAATTAAATCAAATAATCGCCCCGAAATTAAAATACGAAGAAGGGCCTATAAAGAGGCTGTCCAAGCAGACAAACACAGATGGGGGCTGGAAAAATGGGAGTCGTTAAAAACCTGTCTTGGGGAAAGGGACATGCGATCCTTTTGGGGCATTGTAAATCTGGCGACTACTGCACCTAGAAGAGCGTTAGGACCCTCTTTGGGAGAAGAGGTTTGGCGGGATCATTTTGAATCTCTGTACAAAGACCCAGAGAGCAATGAGTCTTCCCTATGTGTCCAATACTTGGAGGACAACTATGTGCCAACTGTAACCTTGCAGGAAGTAAAAGCCGCAATAGAGAGAGTAGCCCCTGGCTTAGATAAAATCCCGGGGGATCTCTTTAGTAGTGAGCCAGATGTTTGGGCTCCATACCTCTGGGTTATCTTCAATGCAATTTTGTCAGGGATGAAGATCCCCACAACTTGGAAAGGTGCAGAAATAATCCCCATTTTTAAAAAGGGCTCTCCCCTATTACCAAGTAACTACAGACCTATTAGTCTGATAGATATCCCATTAAAGATCTTCGCACGAGTCCTATTATTGAGACTCCAATCCTGGATGGACGATGAGAGTATTCTCTCTCCGCTACAGGCAGGGTTTAGGGGGAAACTGTCAACCTTGGGCCAAGTCCAAAGACTCCAACTAATACACTGGAAGACAGTTTGTCTTGAGAGGGGTAGTTTGTACTTGATATTTGTTGATCTCAGGTCAGCTTTTGACTTGGTGCCCAGGGCAAAACTATGGTCTGTTTTACTCGAGTTGGGGGCCCCGGCGTATCTTATTCACCTCATTCAGTATTTGCATGAAAACAACTTTGCACAAATAAAATTTGGTAAGGATGGTAATCTATCGGCCCCTATACCAATCAATTGAGGTGTGCGCCAAGGTTGTGTACTCGCCCCAACACTGTTTAGTCTCTACATAAACAATCTGATAAATGTATTGTCAAAAAAGAAAGATCTAGATGCTCCTAAATTAGCTTCAAGAAGGATTTCAGCCATGATGTTTGCTGGCGATATGCTCCTGGTATCCAAATCGCCTATGGGGATCCAAAGGGTGTTGAATAGATTTCAGTTGTTCTGTGAGGATAGAGGGCTTGAGATAAGCCTCCAGAAAACGAAATATATGGTTTTTAATAAACCAGAGAGTACCAGGCCAAATCCTTTCCTAAAAAAGGAACCCCCAGAAAGACTAACATCATTCGTGTATCTAGGCATCACAATTACTGACGCCATGGATTGGGGGGCTCATATAGGGAAATCAGCTTTAAAGGTAGCCCAGTCAACAGGGGTAATATTGAAGGTATTCAACAACACAAGTAGGAGTGCTGTTAGCCCGGCACTGGAAATCTACAAGGTCCAGGCTTGCGGGGGTGCTCTATATGGAGCAGAACTTTGGGGTCATTGTAGGCCTAAATCCCTACTTCAGATCGAGAACCAATACATTAGGAACCTTTTCAGATTGCCGCGTAGTACTCCCCTAGTCCCTCTCCGTTTAGATCTGGGGTTGATGGAACTGGAGGCGGTTCTATGTCTTAGACCACTTCTATACTGGCGACGTTTATGGTCGACCCCGGAACTTCTATCATATAGAGAGGAACTGTCGGAAGTGCTAGAAATTAGTGGCGCTGCTAGGCTCCCTTGGTTTGCTCATGTCAAGCACTTACTAATCAGCATGGGTTTGGAGGACTGTTGGTCCAACCCGGAGGTAGCTTGTCCCCGTATTTCGAAAAAACAATTGAAGACCATCTACAAGGACTATAGAATGTCCTGTTACACTCCAATTCTAACTTATGTAAATCAACTTTAACCTTTCTGGAAATCAAGGACACCCCTGTCTTTGAAAAGGTTATTGATCTTATTAAACCCCCAACAGCCAGGAAATTGTATCTTCAGTTCAGATTTGGAGCTCTGCCTCTGCGCTGTGTGACTGTTAAATGGAAAGCGCAAAATGAGGTTAGGTGCCCTGTTTGTAACCACTCTGAGGAATCCGAGCTTCATGTTTTCTTTGAGTGTCCGGGGTACATTAAAACTAGAAAGAGATGGTTAGCCCCGATCTGCAGAAACTTAGGTAGTAGACGCTGTGTTGAAACTTTTAGGATTCTGAAAACTGATCCCAGTATTCCAATTGTCTACTGTGAGGGTCTTTTGCAAACCTCCAAACAGGTTAACAGATAAGAATTAGCTGTTATTTTACATAAATGTATGTACTACAATATATCCCTAACTGACTAAAGTCCTGCTGTTAATCACCCCAGGTTGTGCCCCAACCTCCATAATATAGTTCTGGGTTGAAAAGAATAGAAAAGAGTGGGGACTAGAAGTAAGATGGTAATACAAATCAGTACAAGGCACCATGCACTTTGAAATGAATTATTTTTTATTTTAGAAAAGAACAAGGGGGAGAAAGATATACTTCTGATTTTATAAAACTTTTATGACATATATTTACATTTTTGTATAGGATTTTAATTAAAGCCCTATTTCTCTTTTTTTTAAATGTTATTTTAATCATGTCTGTTGAAAAATGTTGCACTTTGTGGGCCATGTTGGCCGTAATAAAGATACATTTCACTTGACTTAACTTGGTTTGACTCTGCAGCAGTTTTCTCCAACTGAGGAACTCTATTGAGATACATAGGGCACCCAAAACCTCCTTTGCACTCTGCACCCAGTTTTCCATGTGCCACTGGTGGTGCAGCTTTGGTGCTATCTGGTGGCTCATTCACTGTTGAACTCAAGCCCCACAGCCTGTGTCCCTGAAACATGGGTACTTACCTGCAACCGGTGCCTCTTCGAAAAAAAACAGGTCCCATAGGCTATCATTAGACCCAGTGACCTATGCACTTGCTGCCCCAGTGCTGTTGCTGGTGCAGTACCTGCCTTGGTCTGACCCCTGCCCTTTGTTAGTCAAACCATCCGAAGACTGTATTTGTTAGTCAAATGCTCACCTGAAATTACTTATCTGTCTTCCCTACCTTAGGATTGCATTGATGTCTCTCAGTATGGCACTAAGGGGCCCATTAGGATGGCAGGCGGACTTCCGTCTGCCCGCCACCCTAGTGGTGCTGGGACCAGCCGCCAGTGGTGCGACAGTCCTACACTGGCGATTAGGATGCCACCGCAGCCGTGGCATCCTCCATTCCCAGCATTGTGGCGGGCGTTGCTCACAGCACCGCTTGCCACAATGCTGAGAATGCACTGCTTGCATTGTCATGTACAAGGTGACAGGCATCGCAAGGTGCCTGCCACCATGTCCATGACAATGCAGGGGGGTACCATCGTTACCCCCCATGTGCACCCTCACCCCCCAATACACTGGGGACCCGCAACGGCCCCCATAAGAGAATTCCGCATGCCTTTTCGTGGCACCAACGCCTCCACGGAAAGGCATGTTTCCACCCCATGCTAATATGGATGGTGGTGTCTAGCAGACACGCCACCATATTAAACCCTTTTCCGCCCATCGACTTGTCGACCTGTCGGAAAAGCGGCGGACGTCCTTCCCCTCTGCCGCGGTACCCCCACCATACTAATATGGCGGGGCGGTAAATGGGTAGCAGATGGGGAAGGATGTAGGGTAGATCGCCACCGCCATGCGGGCTGTGGCAATTCGTCCTACATGCTAATGACCCCAAAGTGTTCATTCTTAGAATAATAAAAATTATCTCTTTGACCATGTAAAGTATTTTTTATGCTTAAACCAACACTTGCCAACTGTATATTAAAGAATTGCATTTCTGAAACGTTTTCTTACCTCCACCTTCCATACTACGGGACATCTGTCTCCATCTCCCTGATAATGTTCTCTCTCTGCTAAACTCTTCTCTTTCTTCTGCCTCCGTACCTAACTCCTTTAAGGCAGCTGTCCTAGTGCCTTTACTGAAGAAACCGGGAGCGGACCCCACGGTCCTGGCGAATTATCGGCCTATTTCTCTTCTGCCCTATTTCGCCAAAATCCTGGAAGCCCACGTCACCACCTGTCTCTCGCAGTTCATCGAGAGCTCCAACTTCCTCGAAGGCAATCAGGCCGGTTTCAGACCCGGCCACTCCACGGAGGTAGTAATCCTGTGCCGTACTGGACGCTCTCCGAGCTGGCGTGGACAGGGGTACCCCCCAGGCCCTGGTTCTTTTAGATCTGTCGGCCGCCTTCGACACGGTGGATCATAACATCTTACTCCACCGTGTCGAGCAGGCCGACATCCAGGGCCTGGCGCTGACGTGGGTCAAATCCTTCTTGTCCGGGAGGTCTCAGACTCTGAGCCTGGGTACTTTCAGGTCTTCTAGGGAGTGTTCACTCTGCGGGGTCCCCCAGGGCTCTTCCTTATCCCCTCTTCTTTTCAATCTATATCTTCAACCTCTTCTCTTTTCTCTGAGGCAGTGGGACGTCACCGTATTTAATTACGCTGACGACCTGCAACTCATCTTTCCTCTTGACTCTTCTTCTGCTGTTTCTAACTTCCAGGCGGCCATGACCCATAATCTCCAGTGGATGAGCCAGAACCAGCTCAAACTCAATCCCGGGAAGACGGAACTCCTTCTTCCCGGCAAGAGCTCTATTCACTGGGGCCCGCATTTCTGGCCGGGAGACCTTGGTGCTCCTCCCTCCCCCGTGGCTTCAGTAAAGAGTCTCGGGGTCATCATTGACTCCGAGTTATCTCTCAAACCCCAAATAGGGTCGGTGGTCTCCTCCTGCATGTACCAGCTGCGCAGGATCAGAAAGGTGGCGTACCTTCTGACGCCTGATGCCTTGATTTTAGTCATCATGGCCCTTGTCCTCTCCCGCTTGGATTTCTCCAACTCCCTTTATCATGGGCTGCCTAAGGCCTTCTCTCTAGACTCCAGATCGTCCAGAACCAAGCGGCGAGACTAGCCTGCGGGATTCCGAAATGGCAATCAGCCAAACCCTTTCTCACTAAACTTCACTGACTTCCTATCTCCTCTAGGGCAGCCTTTAAAATCGGCTGCCTCACCTTCAAATCTCTCACTGGCACTTGCCCCGCCTTTCTGAAATCCCTCATCAGTCCCTACTGCCCCTCACGTAATCTCAGATCTTCTACCCTTCGCCTCTTGGTCGTTCCCTCCTTTAAACTCTGCAGAATGGGTGGCCGGAGATTTGCTCTCCTTGCCCCCACATTCTGGAATTCTCTCCCCTCCTCACTCAAATTCTCTAATTCACTAACCCAATTTCATAAATCCCTAAAAACCTGGCTTTTCCCACATTCTGGTTAACTCCTTTTTCCCTTTCAGTGTCAGACTAGCGCCAGGAAACCCATGGTGACAGAGCGCTTTAAAAATGCCCCTTAACATAACATAACATAACATAACCTGAGTTCTACGTGCTTCCTAAAATAAAAGTAGCTAAAGTAATATTTTTACAAACATTGGCCAGGAGTTAGTCATTAAGTTTGTGTTCCTGTCTTGTATAAATATGTACAAAAAATGCTTTCACACGACCCTCTGATAAGCCTAAGTGCTCAGCCCTGCTACCTCTAAATTGCGTGTAAGTTATTATCTACTTTATCCTCTGCTATACCTTTAGGGACTTACAAGACTCTGTGCACACTATGTCACTTTTTGATATAGTCTATACAGAGACAGCTTCCTAAATTGGTGGATCAGTGATGGGGTCTATGGCTTTGCATTTGTTGGACTACTTAGCCAATACCTGATCACACAACAAAACTCCTAAATTGTCTTTAGATTCAGATTGTTGCATTGTTTAAGTCCTTTTAGTGTTTTAAAGCTTTAAAAGTAATGTTAGTTAGAGCAAGCTTCCTACAACAGGTTACTTCTTCAAAACGGTGGTGGATATCCTGTCCATCGAAATATAAATCCCATGGGATATTATAGGATTTATATTTCGGTGGATGAGATATCTGTCACCGGTTTGAGGGAGTAACATGTCTACCAAAATCAAAATCAGTCCCTTAGTAATTTTTAATGGAGCTTAAAATCCTCCAAAGAGGCACGCTTGAAGCTTTTCTAAGTCACAACCTTTCAGTGTTTCTGGAGCTATGGTTCTAGGTCCCTTCTAATTCTACTAGGACCTCAACAACAGCACTTAGGGACGAGGACTCAATCCAGCAGAGGATACTAACAAGGTCCTGTTCTGGTTCAGTTGGTACTCATCAGCTGGTCAGTTCAGGAAAAAAGCATCTTGCAGCTTGTTGTGCCTCATTAGCCACACAGTAGGTCAGCAAACTAACCCTTGACTGATTCCTCTGTGTCCTGGTTGCAGGAGGGAACAGGTTCAGTGCTTCATAGCTCCTCTAAGTCAGAGACAGCAGATTGAGTCCTCATCTGATCTTTCACAGGTCCGGAAAATGTTCTGATGAGAGTGCTTTGGGATGCCACTTTTATGGTTGCCACTGGCCAGAGGGTGTGGATGACTCCTGGCTCATTTTTTTACCAAATGCAGGCTAGGGCCAACCCTCCCCAGAAACTGTTTGCCCTATTTCAAATAGTCCCATAGTGATAGAAATGGTATTGCAAGTTGGCTGAGGTATGCTCCCAGGCCAGGCAGGATCCGCCACTCTAGTCAGGGTAATCTAGAAACACACTGAAAGATAACTTTTCCTTACCCTCTAGTAGCTTGGCTCTGAACAGTCATGCTTATCTAAAGAGGCAATGTGTAAAGCATTTGTGCAACACACACTCACACACACACAACACACACACACAGTAACACAATAAATACACCTCAAAAATACTCCACACAGGTTTAGAAAAATAGAGAATATTTATCTGTGCAAAATAAGACCAAAATTACAATAAATCTAATCACAAGAAGTGGAGATATGAATTTTTAAAGATTAAAGGCAAAAACAGTGCTTAGAAGTTACCAGCTGGCAAAAGGTTACTTGAGGTCAAGAGGAACCAGTGAAAATCAAAAGTTCAGGCAAACTACGATGGACACAGGCCACCTACTGGGCCCACACAGGGCCTGCTGAAAAAGTACCTTGGATGATGCAAAGCATTAACGTTGGGGGCACGATGCGTAGACCTTTCCTACGCAGTTGGTCACAGCATCCTCCACTTGCTGAGGTGAAGGCAGTGCATCCTCGTTGAGCTGCGCATAGTGTTGTCGTCTGGCCACACATTCTGTAGAATCGTTATACTCTAACAGCATCTATATCGGCATCAAAAGGCAATGCGTTGGTTCTGATCAGCACAAATGTGAAGATGTATCAGTTTTTGTAGCAAAACAGCTACAGAACCCACTTCTGAAAACCCAGAACTGGAAAGGTTGCCTTGGGCAAGTGTAGGATTCACAGATAGCAGAGTCCTGATGGACCTACAGAATTTCAGAAAGTCTTTCGTGTCTCAGACACTTCAGAAAACCGGAGGCAAGCCAGCAAGCCCTTGGAGATCACTTGGAGGGAAGGCAGAATCCAGCTCTTCTTCAGCAGAGTCAGGGACCAGCAGGAAGCAGGGCAACAAGCAGAAAATCAGTCCTTCCAGAAAAGCTGTCCAGTGGAGTTCTTTAAGCAGCACAGCTATCCTTCTGACACAGGTTCCGTTCATGATACAGAAGTGTCTGATTTTAGGGGGGCAGAGACTCCGTATTATACTTGAAAATTCATTTAATGTAGGGGGTGACTTCAGAGCAGCTGTCGAAAGTGCACAAGGATCCCTTTCAACCCAGTCCTGTCTGTCTGTGAGGGGTAAATCAGTGCTTTGTTTGTGGAAAGGACACTACCTAACGAAGTATGTCAGCTCCTCCCCATTCCTCCCTGCCCAGGAAGGCCCATCAGAATGCAAATTTATGTAGATGGTTACTGAGACACACCTACCCTTCCCGTGTTGTGACTGGCCAGAGGGAATGCACAAAGTGTAGCTGTCAACCAACCCAGATGGGTATTGAAGACAGGCTGCCAAGCACATAAAGAAGTAAGTGCATTTCTAAAACAGTAATGTTAAAATTCAGCTTCACCCGTAAGAAGGATTTATCGTTACCATTCCAAGAGATATGAAACCTGAAAAAGCTACCCCTCTTGGATAAGGAATTACAGATTAAAATTGTATTAAGGAATTCCCCATGCTGGCCTATGAGAGAGGTAGGGCTCACAGTGGTGAAAAATGAAATAGGCTGGTTGTCACTACCAGGGCATGCAAAACATAAAAGTACATTTCATACTTTTTGCTTACTTAGAACCCTGCCCTTAGGGTTATTTAGGGCCTACCTTAGCAGTGACAGATGTAATAGAAGAGAAGTTTAAGGCCTGCCAAGTAATTTTAAAAGCCAAGTCAAAGTGGCAGTTAAGTGCACACACTGGCACTGTAGTGGCAGGCCTGAGACATCGGGTTGGTATTAGCAAAGCCCCAGACTACCTCCCCGTAGATTGCAGTGGTAATTGATTAGGCTTTATAAATTTGAATGACCTCTCCTTACGGTTTCCTGCCTAGCTTCTTGGAGAAAGAAGCAAGAGCAGCTGTTGTCTTAATAAATGCCAGTTTTTTCACAGTTATGGCTCCCATGAATCTCCTTGATTAAATAAAATGCAGAGGTATGAAAAACTCTTTGTCACGGCTAACTTCCCCCATCTACAAACATGCCTCTTGACCTCTGACTTCCACCATCACAACTGATAATAAAAAGTTTTGATATATTAATAGAAAGACCTCGGTCCTTCATACAATCAGTAAAACTATTTAGGAGGACCCTCTGGAGACCAATTTGTGTTCTAGACATTAATACTGCGTCATCCGCATAGAGGAGAGCAGGTATGGGTTGTCCACCCACTAAAGGGAAATCTTGATTAATCCTAAGCAATGTTTGATCCAGTTAATTAATATAAAGATTAAAAAGAAAGGGGTCAGAACACAACCTTGCCTGCCCCCCCTTCTAATGAGAAAGGAAGCTGTACGTGCACCACCCAATCCGAAATGCACCCTCGCCATTGAGCCACTGTACAAATGGCGTAGAAAGAGAATAATGTAAGGGCCGACCCCCGCAGTCTCAAGAATCTCCCACAATCTGTCATGCCTTACGGAGTCAAACGCCGTAAGGTCAACAAATGCCAGAAACAAGCTTCCCTTCTTTGCTCTTGAGTATTCCCCCAATAATATGGCCAGGTTTGCCCTCTACTCGATCGTCCCCAGCCCCTCTCAAAAGCCATACTGTATATCTGATAGAACCAGGCCCAAGGTCAAAGGTCTTCTGCCCATGCTTGCAGGTGCTCCAAAATGACTTGCCCAGCGACTTTTACAATGGAGTCCAATAACGAGATGGGCCTGTAATACCCAGGATCATTAGGATCCCCTTTTTAAAAAAAAAATTGGAACGATAATAGATTCCACCCAGGTCTTTGGCATTGAATCCAAACTACTGGCATTAATAACCTGGGTTTATTTAAATAATTATACACATCTTCTTACAACAGTCTTAAAAATGTATTTGTGATATTTGACCAATTATGATCAAATTGTGTAAAATCATTGCAAAAGTATAACACTTAAGTAATCCATCCTGGGTTGTATAAATACAGGTTTCCTGAGACAACGTACATATAAGTACAGGTTTCTAAAAACAACATCCACTACATCTTCATCCTGCTACTTTCATACCCGGCATGCCTCCATGCATACAAAAACTAAGAAATCTCTTTAGCTTTTCACATCCACTGCAATTTTTGTCTTACATCCATACACTGTTATTTTATATTGTTACTGGAAGTCTTATTCTCTAATTATACAGTTTTTGCTACAAATTGGATTTCCTCTTGACTTGCTTCTATTCTTTTGCTACACTACTGTGGCTGTAACTTAATCTCCGTACGTTTTGGCGATCAACACCTTCCCCAGGACTGCCACATGTTCAAAACTACTATTGCTTGAGCAGAACCAAAAAGGAGGAGCAGTGCAACAGGGAAGTAATGCCAAGATAAAACAGCCCTCAACAAATTTCAAAATTCCAGGCTGGTGAGCCTGATTGCTACTATGGCTGCGTATACCAAGAACATCTTCATAACATCTTTACAGTTTCTGATTTAATTTCCTCCAAGTGGGTTGCTTTTATAACATGGGGCCAGGGCACAGTTATATCCAGAACTATTAATTCACGATGTGGAAAATCTCCATGACAAGAACTGCCAGGGACTCAGTACTGAGCCAGTATCTCCTCTCTATAGCAACACCACGAGGTCTTCAAGTCAACTTATTCTTCCTTCTTGAAATCTCAAAGCTCTGTGTTCAGCAGGTGTGTAATACACATATAGAACACTCACTGACAGGACGGGTCAACAGAAGTCAATGGGGACCACTTTTCTTTCAGAATCAGAATCAAAATACTTTATTCGGTTAAAAAAGACAGATAACCATAAAAGTAGCATAAAGAGAATACAGTTTACACGGGGGTCATGTGTTCGTTATTTAAAAAACATCTGTACAATAGGGAGATTAATTCATTAGGATTGATTTACGACATTTAAAAATAGATTTAAAAAATTCACCCAGTGAGGCTACCATAAAAACAGTTTCCATTTTCTGACATTCTAAAAACGCTAAGCGACATCTACGTATATTTAAGTCTTTGAGAATCGGGATGATAATTTTCTTCCGAAAAAAAGTATAAAATTTACAAAAAAATAAGATATGGATATCAGACTGTGGGGAGACATCATCACATGGGCAGAAGGGTAATTCTTTTAACCAACAATTCATCACAGGAAAAGACAAGACTCTGAAGACAATGTTGAGTCTAAACCGGGTTAAAAGGAAACGTTCATGGTTAGACATGTGTAAGGATAGGTATGGCTGTAATTTGTCTCCACATAAGATATCCTGATGAGCTGAGACAGTCTTTTTTCTTGCCTCCTCTAAAAGTCTCTTGTCCCTAAGGTGGGCAATACACAAACTTTTCAAGTCTCTTCTCGATATGTGTGCCATGGTTGGTGGGTCCTCAAAGTATTGAACACAGTTTATTTCATTGAGGAAATTCTTGACATAACATATCCATTTGGAAACATTGATATTGTCTAATACTAGAACGTCCTTTAAAATAGCCCGATTCAATCAATCAATCAGGTCATTTGTAGAGCGCACTACTCACCCGTAGGGTCTCAAGGCGCTGGGAGGGGGGGGGTGCCGCTACTGCTCGAACAGCCAGGTCTTGAGCTTCTTCCTGAAGGAGAGGTGGTCTTGGGTCAGGCGCAGATTGGTCGGAAGTGAGTTCCAGGTCTTGGCGGCCAGGTAGGAGAAGGATCTTCCTCCTGTTGTCGCTCTTCGGATGCGGGGGACGGCGGCGAGGGCGTGGTTGGTTGATCTGAGGAGGCGCTTGGGAGTGTAGAAGTTGATCCGGTTGTTGAGGTAGCTCGGGCCTTGGTCGTGTAGGGCTTTGTGCGCGTGGGTGAGGAGGCGGAAGGTGATTCTCTTGTTGACCGGGAGCCAGTGCAGATCTCTCAGGTGTCCGGAGATGTGGCTGCGTCGGGGGATGTCGAGGATGAGTCTCGCCGAGGCGTTCTGGATCCGCTGGAGTCTCTTCTGGAGTTTGGCAGTGGTTCCGGCGTAGAGGGCGTTGCCGTAGTCCAGTCGGCTGGTGACGAGGGCTTGGGTGACCGTCTTCCTCGTCTCGGTGGGGATCCACCGGAAGATCTTACGTAGCATGCGCAGGATGTTGAAGCATGACGAGGAGACGGCGTTGACTTGTCTGGTCATGGAGAGGGAGGAGTCCAGGATGAAGCCCAGGTTGCCTGCGTGGTCCATCGGTTTGGGTGCGGTGCCCAGGGCGGGGGGCCACCAGGAGTCGTCCCAGGCGGAGGGCGTGGAGCCCAGGATGAGGACCTCCGTCTTGTCTGAGTTCAGTTTCAGGCGGCTGGTCGTCATCCATTCGGCTACGTCTCTCATCCCTTCGTGCAGGTTGGCTCTGGCGGTGGCGGGGTCGTTGGTCAGGGAGAGGATCAGCTGGGTGTCGTCAGCGTAGGAGATTATGTTGAGGTTGTGTTGGCGTGCGATGGTCGCGAGGGGGCTCATGTAGACGTTGAAGAGGGTGGGGCTCAGTGAGGATCCTTGAGGGACGCCGCAGATGACTTTGGTGGCCTCTGACTTGTACGGTGGTAGGCGGACTCTTTGTGTTCTTCCGTCGAGGAAGGAGGTGATCCATTCCAGTGCCTTCTCCTGGATTCCGATGTTGCTGAGGCGCTGTACTAGGGTGCGGTGGCAGACAGTGTCGAAAGCCGCGGAGAGGTCCAGGAGGATGAGGGCCGCTGTTTCTCCGTTGTCCATCAGAGTTCGAAGGTCGTCGGTGGCGGCGATGAGGGCGGTCTCGGTGCTGTGGTTCGCTCGGAAGCCGGACTGTGAGGGGTCGAGGGATCCATTCGTCTCGAGGAAGGCGGCCAGCTGTTTGTTGACGGTCTTCTCGATGACTTTGGCCGGGAACGGGAGGAGCGAGATGGGACGGTAGTTCTTGAGGTCGGTGGGGTCTGCTGTGGGTTTCTTGAGGAGAGCGCTGAGTTCGGCGTGCTTCCAGCTCTCAGGGAAGGTGGCGGAGTCGAAGGAGGTGTTGATGATGTCCCGCAGGTGGGGTGCGAGGACAGCGTCGGCTTTGTTGAAGACGTGGTGAGGGCAGGGGTCAGTCGGAGATCCGGAATGGATGGAGTTCATGGTGCGGATGGTGTCTTCGGTGCTGATCGGGGTCCAGGTGCGGAGGGTGGTGGTGGGTGGCGTCGTTGCGGTTGTGGCTTGCGTTGGTTGGTTGTTGAAGCTGTTGTGTATGTCCGTGATCTTGTTGTGGAAGTAGGACGCGAGGGAGTTGCAGAGTTCTTGCGACGGGGTGATGTCATTGTTTCCGGCGTTGGGGTTGGAAAGCTCTTTCACGATGTTGAAGAGTTCCTTGCAGTTGTGTGCGTTGTTGTCCAGCCGGTCCTTGTATGCATTTTTCTTGGTGGCGCGGATCAGTTGGTGGTGTTTCCGGGTGGCGAGCTTGAGGGTGGTCATGTTGTCCGTCGTTGGTTCCCTTCTCCAGGCTTTCTCGAGGGCTCGACAGTTCTTCTTGGAGCTCTTGAGTTCATCGGTGAACCATGGTGTTTTTCTGCTGCAGGATCTGCTGGGTGGGGTTCTCAGAGGGGCGAGTTCGTCCGCGCAGTCGTTGATCCATTTCGTGAGGTTGTCGGCGGCCTGGCTGGGGTTCGCTGAGTTGGCGGGAGGGTGCTGGCTCAGGGACGCGGTGAGCTGGTCGGCTGTGATCTTGTTCCAGCTTCTTCGAGCAACCTGTTGCTGGTGGTGGTGGATCGTCGTTCTTCTGAAGGTGAAGTGGACGCAGCTGTGGTCCGTCCAGTGGAGTCCTGTTGCGTGGCTGAAGGTGACGTCTTTGCTGGATGAGAAGACGGCGTCGAGTGTGTGTCCGGCGAGGTGGGTGGGGGTGGTCACCAGTTGCTTGAGTCCGAGGTTGTCGAGCAGGCTGATGGTGTTGCGGTCGTTGTTGTTCTCCAGGTGGAAGTTGAGGTACCCCAGGAGGATGTAGTCGGCGGAGGGGAGAGCGTGCGGGCTGACGAAGTCGGCGATGTCCTCGCTGAATCGTGTGCGTGGTCCCGGGGGTCGGTAGATCAGGGTGCCTCTGAGGGTGGTCTTCGGGTTGGTGTGGATCTGGAAGTGCAGGTGTTCAGCGGTGGTGAGGGTGTCATCGGTGTTGGTAGTGATGCGGATGGTGTCTCTGTGGATGATGGCGATGCCTCCTCCGGTCTGGTTGTCGCGGTCCCTCCGGGTGATCTTGTAGCCCTCTGGGATGGCGATGGCGATGTCTGGGGCTGAGGAGGCGTTCATCCAGGTCTCGGTGATGAAGGCAACGTCGGGGGCGGTGGTGTCGAGCAGGTTCCAGAGTTCTACGGCGTGTCTGTGGACGGAGCGGGTGTTGAGCAGGATACACTTGAGGTGGGTGCTGCTGGAGTTCGGCTTGGCGGGTGCAGGGAAGGTCCGGATGCAGGTGAACTTGCAGGCGTGGCAGCTGAAGGGTCCGTGGGTGTGCTTCGGGGCGGCTCGGTGACATCCTGGGATGTGGCCGGTGTTGAGTGCGATGAGGTCGGCGGCGCTGTAGGTTCGTCGGGTCGGCTTCCGTCGGTGGGGGCCAGGGGTCCTGGCACTGGGCGCGGTCCAGGCGCGGACGGGCGCAGACGGGCTTACCTTTGGCGCGCCTTCGGCGCACAATCGGCGCGCCCGCTGCGCGTCAACGCTGCGCGTTCGCACGGTCGCCATTTAAGGCGAAGTGCGCGGGTGGGCGGGTCAGCTGGGAGGCGGGAGCGGGGAGGGAACACAAGGAAAAAAGGGGCGGGGTCGAAAGTGGTGGCGGGAAGCGGGGGCGGCGAGGGAGGCGGGAAACAGGACAGGGGACGGCGAAACAAGCACAAATTCCAGATAAAGACGCTAAACACGGGCCAAAAAGACTAGGGGAGACAAAAATACAAGCACAAATTACAAGTAGAACGCAAAACACGGGCAAAGACAAGAGAAACCAAAGCAAGCACAAATGAAGTCAAAACAGGCAGCGAGGCAGCGCACAGCGGAGGGGCACACGCAGCAGCTGGTGGCCGTGCGGCGCGGGGGTGTCCCACAAGTGGGTCACACTTACCTGTGCCGCACGGTCGCCATTTAAGGCCAAGTGCGCGGGTGGGCGGGTCAGCTGGGAGGCGGGAGCGGGGAGGGAACACAAGGAAAAAAGGGGCGGGGTCGAAAGTGGTGGCGGGAAGCGGGGGCGGCGAGGGAGGCGGGAAACAGGACAGGGGACGGCGAAACAAGCACAAATTCCAGATAAAGACGCTAAACACGGGCCAAAAAGACTAGGGGAGACAAAAATACAAGCACAAATTACAAGTAGAACGCAAAACACGGGCAAAGACAAGAGAAACCAAAGCAAGCACAAATGAAGTCAAAACAGGCAGCGAGGCAGCGCACAGCGGAGGGGCACACGCAGCAGCTGGTGGCCGTGCGGCGCGGGGGTGTCCCACACATTCATCATTTGTCCACACCCTATGCCAAAGAAGAATTGGCTGAATCTTAATCGTGTCAGTAACATAAATTACTCCCAATTCCACATGACATATCATGGTTGCAGTACTTTCGGGTACAGACAGGATGTGGCGTAAAAATTTATTTTCCATGATTTGAATTGTGCTAATATTTGAGTAACCCCACAGCCCTGATCCATAGGTGGCTACTGCTAAGCAGGATGCCCTATAAATAGTTAAAATCTCTTTTATGGGTCTTTTCCCTAGTTTTCTCATAAAACATTTTAAGGCCATAATAGTTTTGGAAAACAGCAAAGATCTAGCCTGAATTGCACTAGTCCACGAGCCACTTTCGTGAAACAGAATTCCCAAATAGGGAAAAGTGGAGGTTTTTTCCAGGGGATTGGAATTTATAAAAATAGGTTTCAAATGCTTGTTTGATCTTGGCCCACAATACATGGACAATGTTTTTGAACAGTTGATATTTAAGTCTAAACCAAGCATGAAACTGTTAAAAGAAGTAACCAAGGTTTGTAACGCCATTGGGGTTCGTGCCATCAAAACGGCATCGTCCGCGTACATCAAGGCAGGGACAGGCCTTCCACCCACCATGGGCATGTCCCTACCCTCCTGCACGAGTCGTTTCTCCAAACCATTTATGTATAACAAAAATAAGAATGGAGCTAAAACACACCCTTGGCGTACACCCCGACCAATCCCAAATTGTCTAGTGCATTCACCATCTTTCCCAAAACGGACACTTGCATTGGCCCCGGAATATAGATCTCGCAAGAAGCAAATAATGGCATTGTCTACCCCCAGCTCAATCATAATTGACCACAATTTATTGTGTGAAACATAGTCAAAAGCTGACGATAAGTCAACAAAGGTAAGGTAAAGACGTTGTTTTTTAACCCTTACATACTTCTGCTGCAGGATGAGCAAATTCAATCCTTGCTCTATAGTCCCTAAACCTCTTTGAAACCCAAATTGAAAATCACATAACACCCCATTCTCTTCTGACCAGATTCGCAACTTATCTAAAACAACTCTCCCTAGAATTTTTATAGAGGAGTCCAATAAAGAAATTGGCCTGTAACACATGCAATTCTGCCTGTCCCCTTTCTTAAATATTGGGACTATAATCGATGTAAGCCAGGAGGGAACTAAGCCCTTAGCCAGAGCAACATTAAAAAGCTGGACAAGCAACGGCCCCCATAATTCGGTATTGGCCTTATAGAGGTCTGCTGGTATGCCATCTGGTCCAGCCGCCTTACCCCCTTTAGTTGCCTTCAAGCTTGCCAAAACTTCAGGCAGGGTTACAACCAGGGCTTTAGTTGAATCTATGTTTGGACACATAAAGTCCTGACTTATGTCACTGGCTAATTCCACAGCCTTATATAGCGAAGAAAAGTGCGCCACCCACTCATCTTCAGGGATGGCAATTTCCATCCGTGCCTTTTTTTCATATAAGAGCGGGGTATTAATTACCCTCCAAAAAGCTGCCGGGTCCTTTGATTGTGACGCTTCGCATAGATCATCCCAAGCCTCTTTTCTTATAGCCGCCTTCCTATCTTTCAATGCTGCGTTATAGTCCCTCCTAAAAATTCTAATTTGGGTTACATCCCGCGGTCTTTTATGGATCGCTTGTCTAAGCTTTGATAGGGCACTAGTACATTTATTATTAAACCATTTTTTATTGTACTTTAGGGAGTTTTTCTTTGCAACCCATAGCGCCTCCTTGATTGCAATAGAAATGATATAGAAATTATTTAAAATTTCATTACTGTCAGCATGCTCGTTCAGGCAGGTCAAAAAATTACTCCTGCACTTAGTCACTAAATTAGACAGAAAATCAGCCGGGACCACTCTGCTCCATTTAAGGCTATATCCATTTTGGGTACCTAGAATCACGTCCGGCGCCTTAATGTTGGGACCTACTACATAATCCATAACAGGGAATAGGTTCTCCATTTTTAGTACCTGTGGGTAGTGGTCACTTAATGGTAAGTGCATGATGCTAGAACTAATCAGTCTGCCCGCCGAGCTACTTGTACAGAGGATAAAATCAATGGTAGTCGATGCCCCCCGCCCCACAAAAGTTGGAGCAAATGGCATTGTGTGGTGGGCTAGCTCATTCGTAAAACCAAGATCAAAGTTAAAAATCATCTCATTTAATGAATCACCTAGATGGGTATGTTCAAAATGCGTCAAACTAATGTCCTGCTCCAACATCAGACCGCAAATACCCTTCTGACCCTTTTTGCACAGAGAACAATTAAAATCACCCCCCCATAATACCATGACTTCACCCTTTTTTTCCTCAAAAACATTCTGTATGTCTGCACTTATATTAACAAAAACATCCTTAATTACGCTACTTAGACAGTTATTGTAAAAATTTAAAAGAACAATCGTTAACCCCTTCCTTGTATCAATGACAATTTTCTGATAATAACTAGAACCAGGTAGGAAAGTAATTTTGTCGATGGCAAGGAGGTTCGATATATACACGGACAGTCCCCCCTTTGGTCTTCCGTGTACTCCCCCCACTGCAGGTGTAAAATAAGTTCTATAACCATTTAGGTGTATTGCTACGGTGGTCCAGGTTTCTTGTAGAGCTAATATACCCACTTCAGCAATAATATTACACCAGGACGGGTTTACAATTTTCTGCTTTAGTCCTGTCACATTCCAAAAAACCACCTTGCAATGATCTTCTGTAGGTGGCTCTTTGACAATAACTCCAGTGACACCACCGGGACTCCCTAATATAGTCTCGTCCTCCCCATAGGTTTCTTGTGACTCAACATATGGTTCCTGAGTCTTGACGCACCCCAAAGATTTTATAGGCCCCGGATCTACAGGTATAGATGACCTTGAAGCCTCATTATTTATCGTTGGGAGTCAATCCACCGCTTCCAAACAATCAAACCGGTTAAAACACGGGAAGATCGGAGGGAATTGTGGGTTGCTTAACCATCCTTGGTCAAAACTCTGTGGTCGATAGTGAGGGGACCTCGATCTATATTTCACTACGTTCCAACCATCCTCACCTCTCCCTCCTCCTTGCATGTTATACTGATTGCTATCGGGAGCCCATCCCCTGTTATCCCCTTGATATCTGTTGTCCCTAGTCCAACTCCACCTATTGTCAGGGTGTTCGCCCTCGGGATAAAAATATGATAGTGCCCTAGCCGTAACAGAGAGACCATGATTTCTAGGGGGTCTTGTGGTAATATATTTGGCAGTCAATGGATTCTCAAAAGTTATTACCACACAATCGCCGTGTGCCCTTTTTTTGTTATACCCAATCCATGGAGCCCTTTCAACCATCAGAATATTACTTTTAACTGCTGGCGGGAGAGGGTAATTATCATTCAACCAATGGATGGTCTTGTTTACTAGTCCACCATTATTTTCATTAGAATTATCATTCAATTGGGGGACTCCTGTGAGGACCACAACGTATGGTGCGGCTTTTGGGGGTAAATGTATGTTTCTGCGCACATCCCGTTTTTTAGGCTTATCTGTATCTTTATCATGTGGTGGTTTAGGAGTTTCTTGGACTGGCACTACTATATCAGTCGGGGCAGGGGTTTTAGGGGTTGGTATGGTTTTTGGCAGTGATTTAGTAATAATTACATTTTTAGCAGCTGGTGGCGGCCTACTCATTTGATTTTTTCCAGATGAAATTTTATTATCCAGATTAAAGCTAGGGGCACTTATATCTTTGTGGATGTTTTTTAATATAGTTTCCAAGCACCGTAGCCTAACCTCGATTGGTTCGAGGAGGGTCTTTAACATGGCCAAGATGTTATTATTAGCCATATTTAGGCTACAGTTATCCTCACTACCTTCATCTAGATTCGTAGCAGCGCCGCTTAGATCCAAAATATCCTCCAGACTGCTATCTAAAACAGTGTCGTCTGGGAGGCTCAGTGGTAAGCCAACATTGGGACAATGAACTGCCCCATTGTCACTAGTATGAAGAACTCGATTAATATTTACACTAAGAGGCACAGGTTCTAATGTGACCGGATCTTTACTCTTCTTAGTATCTACCTTTCTCCCTTTGCTCGTGTTAGATTTAGCAATAATTTGAGTATTACTCTTTTGTTTAGGGATCGCCCCCTCTTTCAGACCCCTATGAGTTAAATCACTCGCTATAATAGAAATATCAGTTTCCTTTTCAACTGAAGTGCTAGTCACAAGCAGAGAAAGATTAGGAGTAGCCTCCAGGTCCTCCTGTGAACCTGGGGCGGCATGTCCCCTATCGTTCTGTACATCTCTAGGATTTCCCATAGCAGAAACATTGTTAGGAGTACGGGCTTTAGCGATAAGACCTAGGGAGGATCGTCTCGCTGCGGCTAAGTCCTGAGACACCCTCCTATCCATAATTACTATCCCTTCATCGATTAAAGCATTTGTCCGAACGATGAAGTCATCCAAAGTACCAGTCAGTTTCTTTACTGCAGCAGCCCTGCTTCTAGTTTCCGGGCAACTCATGGCAAACCCTACGGGTACCCAGAAATAGGCGAAGGGTCTGAAGAACAAAAAACAACAATTGGACCCAGAAAGTCAAAGTCCTGAAGGGTACGATTGTAAATAGCAACTGATAAGTGACCTACTTACAGTTCAAATATAACCATGTCCGAGGTCAGTAGAAAGTGAGGCAGAGTTTCTGGCCCAGGCCCGGCTCCTCAGGCCTCTGAGGGCCACAGAGGGCCCGCCCTTTGCCCGGGCTTAGCCCCGGGCGTCCCGCTCGCGTCCCGCGACGCGGGGGTGCTCCTCCTTTTCTGCGCCTCTGTTGGTGCTCGCTGTGCGCTGCCGCGTCACTCAGACGCGCCGCCGCGGTGCCTGCCGGGATTTGGAGTCTCCCGGAGCGGCGGCGCGGAGTCTGCTGTCCCTTGACTCTTGGCGGTGGCGGCGGCGTGGATAATGGCTGCCTTCCTCTGGCGTCCTGGAGGTAAGTTAAATGTGACTCTCGGCGGTGGCGGCGGTTTGGAAATGGTCTCACCACTTTTCTTTAAGGTCCCCAGCACATCCATCTTCTATTGTCCCTGAGTGAAGGAGAGAGCAAGTGTCAGTATTCCAGAGACAGATTCCACAAAAGTCCCAAAAGTCTAAGTCCAGAGTGTATTCATTCTCTGTGTAGGTCCATTGTATTCTTCTTCTGTCCTTCTAATTCTCAGTATTTCTTGTTTGTTCTGGGGATTAAGAATTAAATTGAAGAGATATAGAGTCTCAGAGACCCTAACCTATCCAGATGTGCCACATCAGCCCTGCATCCCTAGCTAGCACTTACAGGTACAATTGGACCAGTGGCTGTCTATCTTTGTTACACAATATTCTTTAAGGGTTCAGGATGGTTATTTGAAGGGAACCTCGGTGTAAGAAATTAGAATATTAGCTGTGTAGTATTTGAGGTCTGCACAAGTATTAGGGTCACAATTGTCTTCTTACCTGGAACCAAGTACCCCTTTGTAACACTAGACTCAGTAGCGAAGCAGAACGGTACAAGACCTACTCAAGGGAGATGGTGTGAGCTAGTACACCAAATACGCTAGCACACAACAATAATACTCAAAATGACTGAAAAAGGAAAAGCACCTTTATTACACATACAGTACTAAATACTATGCATTAATTTACAAATATATACATAAGGTAGATGGTAAATACCTTTGGCAACATTATGAAATCATATATGACTCCTCCCTCCACCTATACCAGATAGAACAACACAAAATAGGGAGTGTCATTATAAATAAAATTGACCTATTGGCTTTAACAGGAGGTCACCATGCCAATATGTAAGGCAAGCCTATTGGCTTTGTCAAGAGATCACTACTCTATAAGACCAATAATCTTATGTTGCTCAAATCATCCATCTTTTTCTCTAACACAGTACAAGCTGCTCTAATACTGTCCTGATTCGATTCAGAGACTTCAAATCTTCTATGCATCTCAGAATTCATTTGTTTAAGCAAAGTAATAACTGAGAAGTCACTGCTCTCTGCTTCTGGTCCTGCCTCCAACCCTAGATCCCTCTGATCGGATCTCTCCCCTTCTGCACCTGATATGCTCAGACTACTCTGGCTACCAGATGAAACCACAGCCCCAGAAATGCTTAAATCACCAACGTTGGAAGGGAAAACCTGCTGTTCTGAATTTACAACCAACTCAGGCTATAACTGCGAGGCCTGATCCACATCACCCATGTCTAATGACAAGACCTGGAAACGATTGGGGCTCAAGTGCTTAGACCAGTCAACCAACTCTATATCTAAGTCCTCCTCTACAACCTCCCTAACACCCCCAATCTGCCCCCCATGCTCAGGTAATTCTGTTTAATAGTGGGCGGTATTACTGCTGAGTTTAAAGGTGATTTGCCTTTTAATATCAACGTTTTTGGTACAACTTTAAAAAATGAGCTAAGTGAGGGAGTTGTCTTAATTTTACGCTCTAATGACCCCCCCCCCTCCCCAGGTTCTTAATTTAATTGAAAAAAAAATTTAATTGTGGGTTTATATAGCGCTAGAATCAACTCCCGGAGGAGTATCTCCGCGCTTCGACCGCTGGGGAACCCGTCCTGGCTCACCTTGAGAGATGGTCCCTAATGGGTTTCTCTAAGGTGCGACAAAGCATCCCCGGCGGTCTGGGGGGCCGTTGTGAAGATGAGGCAAGCTAATGCCCAGAGTTGCCGAGTGTGGTCCCTGACTGGAGTAGGCACCGAGGCGAGAATTATCGAGCCCGCTGACCCTGGTCCACGACCCTGCCGCGTCGGGAATTAAACCCTGGTCCCGGGCCGTCCTTTGCTTACGGGTCTGCCGCCTCTAACCAGTGAGCCACACCACTCTTGCAACTTTTACTCTTCTTAGTTTTTTTTACAGTAGATTTAGCCTTAATATTTACCACCTTTTTATTGCTGAGATCGGGCGAGCCTATTTGGTTTAATGCAAACTTCTCCGACCCCCTTCCCACACTTCTCAGGGCGTATCAGAAACCCTTGCCACCTAAAATTTACCCCCTGAGCCTCCCGACTCTTCCTCAACTTTAATAATATTTGCCAATCCCTCCTTGCTCCCAACCTGCACTGTGTCTGAGATATGTAAAGCAGAAGACTGCTTCTCTGCAGTTTGCTCCATGATTACCTCGCTTGAGCGGAATGCCTGCCTGCATCTCCCCTGACCTCCTCCTCGAAACACGATTTTAGCTGCAGCCCGATGACCCCTGCCGACCTCGAACGCCGCTCTCCCCCAGCTGAGCTCCGCTTGCCCTGCTAACTCTTCCTCCTCCTCCCTTGTCTCAGAGCTCTGTAACGCCGAACCCGCCATGCACTCCCAACGCCGTTGTTTTCTTAGTTGTAACGCCTTTAGAAACACAGGGAATGCACGAAAATACACTCGTACTCCGTTCCGCTCCTATTCCGTCTTAATCGCTGGACCCCACGAGGCACATCAAGCCTTGTTTTCCTCTGCCGCTCTACTGACACCCGCAGCCTGAAACTAGCCGGCCGCCATGCTTTCCCCACACTAGGACAATATCGGCTTGCTAGAGGACAATAAACTTATCACAATCAAGCAAGCCGATAAGGGCGGTGCGGTAGTAGTACTCAACACCAGTGACTACGAGGCAGAGGTGCTCAGGTTGTTGGGGTACCGCAATAATTACCATCCATTGATGCGAGATCCCACACCAGAATTACAATGTACCATCAAGGCCCTGGTGGTGGATGCGTTGGAGAAAAAATGAATTACAAACAAGGAGGCGGATTTCTTAATTAACCAGACACCCAGAATACCGGCTTTTTACATCTTACCGAAGATTCACAAGCCCCAGCGCCCACCACCAGGTCGCCCGATTGTTTCTGGCATCCAATCAGTACTGGAGCCCCTGTCCCAATTTTCAGATTTCTTTTTGAGGGAATCAGTTATCACGCAGCCCTCGTTCGTGCAAGACACGACTGATATATTGAACGTCTTAAAAACAGTGGAATTTGACCCAACTAACCAGTTCCTGGTAACGATTGACATCGAATCCATATACACCAGCATACCCCAAGACGCCACGCTGGTGCCAGCAGTGTGGGCACTTGGGGTACTGGAATGGTTTTATGACACCCCCCTGTCTTTTGTCCTGAAGTGCATTGAGCTAGCCCTCACAAGGAACTTTTTTGAATACCAGAACCAGTTGTAGCTCCAGGTTTCTGGGACTTCAATGGGGGCTAAATTTCTCCAAGTCTGGCCTGCATTTATGTAGGCCAGTTTGAGGAAATCATATCTCAAACCCCTTCAAAGAGAATATTTCTCTTTGGAGGAGATATATTGCTGATGTCCTCTGTATCTGGACTGGATCAGAGGACCTTTTGACCACATTTTTTGCGTGGCTCAATCAAGCTGATGCTTATGGTTTACTTGGTCCAATAGCAACACTTCTGCTGTATAGCTGGATGTGGACATCACAGCTGTCGGTCAGGGCTTGGTTACCAATGTTCATCAGAAGCCAAGTGATAGGAATTCCCTGTTACACTACCTTTCCTTTCATCCCCGGTCCTTTCGGGACAACCGCCCGGTAGGTCAGTTTTTGCGTTACCGGCGCAACTGCTCTACGACGTAAAAATGTGTGGAACAATCAAAGGAACTGGTGGTAAAATTGAAAGCAAGAGGGTATCCCTTTAAAACCATTAAACAAGCATGCAAAAAAGCATTGAATACTCCTTGTGACGCTCTTCTGGAGAGAAATATGAAGGCCAAAACTAAATGCCTTCAAGTGGTTACCACATTTGATCCCCTATCGACTAAGCCTGAGAACTATCGACCTATCTCTCTCCTTCCCTGGGTGGCAAAGGCTGCCAAAGCCCATGCTAATAGCATACTTACCAACTTTTTACATGCTAATAACATTCTAGATGCCACTCAGCATGGCTTCCACGCTGGCCATAGCACGGAGACTGCTCTCCTTGCAATGGCGGAACATCTGCGAACCGTGCTTGATTCCGGTCAAACTGCGGTTCTGATCCTTCTGGATCTCAGTGCTGCCTTTGATACAGTTTCGCATGAGGTCCTGCTTTGCCACCTGGAGGAGGTAGGGATCTCTGACCTGGCCCGTGAATGGTTCAAATCGTTCTGCACAGGAAGATCCTTCTGTGTCTCTACTCCTCCCTTCCTGTCTCAAGCACATCCGATTGAACAGGGCGTCCCCCAGGGCTCGGCATTGAGCCGTACATTGTTCAATCTCTATGTTCAGCCACTGGCTGCTGTCGCGAGGCAATGGGACCTTACTATGGTCTCATATGCTGACGACACGCAGCTAGTGGTTTCGCTTTCGTATGGCTCTAGTCAGGATGCCCCCAAGTTTAAAAATAGGCTTGCTGCTGTGGCAGACTGGATGACGTCTAACTACCTACAGTGGAACGCCAATAAGACCGAGGTCCTGATAGTCGGTAAGAACACCGAGCTATGGGGTGCCCACTGTCTTAGGTAAGACCCTGTACCCAGAAATGAGGTTAAGAACTTGAAGGTATGGATAGACCCTCGCTCAGCTTCTGCGGCCATACTAAAAAAGTTGCAGCTACTTGTTTTGGCATCCTACGTGGCATGAAACCGATTTTAAAATTCTTCAATGCATCCACTAGGCAGCTGATAATTCAGTCCACCATTCTTTCTTGTCTGGATTACGCCAGCTCCCTACTTTTGGGGGCTAATCAAGCCGAAATCATCTAGATGCAGCGTATTCAGAACGCAGCTGTCAGGGCCCTAGTCGGCCTTCCGAGGTTCTGTTCTGCCACCGATTCCATCCGGAAGCTTCACTGGCTCCCGGTGGCACAAAGGATTCAATTTAAGACGTTGTGTCTGTCCTTTAAAATACTGAAGCTGGCCACTCCTAAAATCCTCGACAACCTGCTGATTCCATATGTCCCTTCTCGCCCTTTGCGCTCCATGGGGCAGCACTTGGTCATGGTGCCTCGTATTAAACTCTGTAGAGCGGGGGGTCGCTCCTTCCGCTATCTGGCAGCAAAACTGTGGAATTCGCTTCCGATCCACATTCTAGCACTGAATGACCTACTGTCCTTTAGGAAGGCAGTTAGAACTCATCTCTTCCCTCCCAAAAAATAATAATTCTCCTGGTATTTGTCTTACTGAACCTCTATAGCTGCTTTTTCCTCTTTGCTGCTGTAAAGCACCGGGATGCCCCTTCGCTAGGGCAGCTGAGGGCTATATAAGTAGTTATAACATAACATAACATAACATAACATAACTATAGTTAGGCAGATAGTGAGAAAACACTGGTTTATTCTAGACACTGCTAACTATAAGACGCCGCCCCTGCGCTTTGCGTTTAAGAGGGCCCCAAGCCTTAAAGACAAACTGGTGCATGCTTGCACATTAACAACGCCATTGGTTTCTAAGCTTCCCTCGGGTAATTACCCCTGTAGAGGATGTACAGTATGTGGGCTGATAAAGGCGACTAAAAGTGTGATCTTGGAGGGGGGTAAAGAGTGGTTTCGGAATAGTTTCAGTAATTGCAACACCAACAATGTTATTTATAGATTGACGTGCAACTGTGGGTTGCACTATATTGGTCAAACGTCGAGGAAGGCTAAGATTCGGATACAAGAACATCTTAGTACTCTTAAGGCAAAGAAATTAACCACAGGTTTGGTTCAGCACTTTCAAGATAAGCAGCATGACACCAGGGATCTGAGGTAGACTGTTCTTGAAAGGGTTATGGGTGAGACCCATAATATTGAATCCATTCTGGCGAGAAAGGAGGCTAAGTGGATTTTCTCTGACAAGGCAGATAAGCTTGGACTGAACAACTCGATCGAGTGGAACAGAGTCACCAGATTCTAGTTGCTCACGAAAAGAAAAGACCTTCCGATGTCTCTTTGTGGCTCACACCTGGCCTGAACATTACACCCCACCCTAAGTACATTGGTAATGGCTCTGCCTGGCCCCCGAGTACAATACATAGGTGCTGGGTATTCGATTGATTCTCACATGCATGGGAGTCATTGATGTGTTGAGTGCTACATTGTACCCCCTGGTATATAGATACTAAAAGAGGCTTTGAGGGGGACTATATACTATACATATGGCAGTATTAATCGACAATTTTATGAACTGCAGGGACTCATTAACATCAGTGCTAGGGAGCCCTTGTTGATTGACCTGGGCTTTATAATTGTGTGCCTTAATATGCGTGGGCTTTTTAGGTAAAACTTTCGATACTATATACACAATTTATTTTTTATTCATACTTTGGTGTGATGAATCTCACTTATTATGCTGGTATCGGAATTGTGCTCTAAAGCTTGTTGCTGGTTTACTTTCAATGTATAATAATACATACGGTGTTTAGAAGGGGTTTCCTAACCCGTTCTAAGATGGCCGCCACTGTGGGGATGTCCCGCAAGAATCACGTCATCGACGTGATTCGGGACGAGAATGATTATTTACTCGCGCACGCTCCCGGTGGCCCTTGTGCTGAATGATTTGGCCACCGGACATGACCGGTAGCGGTAAGCGGGATGTCTGATCGGGTGGTCTTGCGAGGGAGCGTGGTGATAGAAGTATGCCATTGCTTGCAGTTGACAGCGCGGGGGCTCCCGGGCCAGTTTCATTGTAGTCTGGAATGAAACACACAGCTGCAACTATCTTTAAATTTAATATGGAAGAGCCCATAGGTTTTTGATAACGCGGGAGGCAAATATTGGCACAGCACTATAGATTGCATTACGATAATAATAGCCATTTGTGTATTATATTCTGCCTATTGATGAAGACGCGTGATGTGGAAAAGAGAATTTAGAGCACCGCATTTTGGTAATGTTGGATGTTACATGCTATTGAGGCATGACTGTCTCACTAATCCTTGTAGGTGATAGGACCTGTTGGCAGTCATCGAGGGGGAACACGATCAGCTGACGCGTGGGTCTCCCTGATGATGGTTGCAGGTATGCAGTATAGACGCAACCAAATGGTACAGGAGTTTCTATGTATCTAAACTGAAGACTGAGTATATGACTGTTGGGAAGTGGTTTTTACAGATGGCGTTTTTCTTTTTTTTATTTCTTACCATCATAGGATTTGATGTGAACCTCCCATGAGGTATTGATTTGGAACCCCAGTAGCCCTGACGAAGTTGCCCGAATTGTCTCTTGGCAACAAAACTTGTTGACTCATAATAATTGATCATGGTTTGATGGGAACTATTTTTAATTTGGAAAGCTTACAGCACTAAATAAAGTTACTTCAAGCCAATTAGCTTTACCAATTTTTAACGGTGAGGATTATCTGTTTATAGTCTCACGGGGTCCAAGGGGCATGCATTGTAATAGCATGCATAGATAGCACACTCACATTTAGGTTTGTCTATCTTTTGTTGATTTCATGGGGTTGAGATGTTGTTTGTAATAACACACACATTTTTTTTCCTCAGAGAGAAGGTAACCAATGATGATAAGTTGACCTGCTTGCGAGTACCAGCCAGCGGTCCCCTTGGTGTTGCTACCATGAGGTGCTTTCTCTCTGTTTCACACTTTTTCGCCTGTTCATGGGTGGGTCTATGATGGTAGATTATTTTAATTAAGATACACCACAACACCATGACTTAAATAAGTCTGTGAGGGAGTTATAACATTTTGTGAGACCCCTCAAGTGTTGGAAACGCAGATTTGGGTGTAACCGTGGATGGACAGGCCCATTGATGGTTTGCCACCTAAGGCAAACCATTAGGGATGGAGGCCTGGGAGTCACTTATCAACAGCCTGAATAAAAAGTTTTCACACAGTTCTAGACACCAACAATCTGCCAGGACAAGTGGTTCAGTATGGTACACTCACTCCCTAAGGATAAAAAAGAACAACTAAATAAAACTCTCAGACAAATGCAAACCCGTGGCCAACAGCCCCCTCGGCAGGCCCTGACCATAATGCAACAAATTAAAAGCGACCTAAAAAAGAGATTCCCGCACCAAAACGCACATATAACGAGCAATTTTGGACGAAAATGCTACTCGTCAGCTGACAACAAAATTCAAAAGAGTTTTGGGCCCAAATTAATGTCCTATCAAACAAAAAAAATCAGCATCACAACTCCGACATAACCGAGCACGCATGGAGAGCTCACATAGAAGCTACATTTAACACCCAGAAAGCCCCTGGGACTATAGTCAAAAACGACACACTGAAGGCGAGACGGCTCAGTGCCAGTATTCCTAGGGATACTCCAATTAGAGAGCCTTGGATGGCTCAGACACCGAAATTAACTTCCCAGGCCTCAGATTCCACGACCTCTAAATTCAATTCGAAAGATTACAATAACCTCCAAGTCAAACAACCTGAAGGCAAACTTCAGCGAGGTCCATCCGAAACACTAGGGTCAGACCAACCAATCCTCGATCTACAGATCACACAAAAACAAGTACTGAACGTCATAAAAAAAAGAGGTGTGACAGGGCACCCGGACCAAACGGCCTGACCAACACTCTATTTAAAAAAGAACCAGCATTTTGGTCTAACCATCTGTCATTACTGTTCACTCACATTCTGGAATCTCATACAATCCCAGACTCTTGGCGAGGAAGCATATTACACCCAATATTTAAATCAAGAGCTCGTTCAAACCCCTACAAGTATAGGCTAATTGCCCTCATTGATGTTGAGGCAAAAATCTATGCCGCAAACTTATTGAAAGATCTAGAGGATTGGGTCAACAGCATTAAACTGATCCCCAACACACAAAAGGGCTTCCGAGCTGGAATGGGCACCTTAAAAAATATATCTGCCGTTACGCTTTTGGCCAACCAAGCCATTGCCAACTCCAAAGTTCTGTATGCATGTTTTGTGTACCTCAAGGCAGCCTTCAACAAGGTCCCCAGATGAGCCCTGTGGGCAAAAATGGGTTCCTGGGGAGTCCCCACAAACCTACCGAACACAATAATTAGTCTCTATTCAAAAAACATGGGTTCAAATAAAAATGGGAGATGGTCAAACTTTAACAAACAAAATTACCACTACCAATGGCTTAAAACATGGGTGCGTTTTAGCCCTCTGTCTATTTAACATATATACAGCTGACTTAGATAATAACTTACGCTCAACATTAGGGGACCCCCCAAAACTGGGGAATGTGAGAATAGTAAGTCTGCAATACGCCAATGACATTGTGCTGCTATCTCAAACGCCCGAGGCCTCCAACCACTGATAAACTAACTAGCAGAGTACACAGTTTCAAATCAATTAGACATAAACTTAAAAAAACAAAGGTTATGTGTTTTTTGAGTCCACACAAAAAGATACCAAAATTCACTTGGATGATAAACAGCAACCGCCTGGACCAGGCGGGAACATATAAATATTTGGGAGTAACTTTGGATCATCACCTTAATTACAAGTAATACCTAGAACAGCGGAAAACAAAAGCAAAACAGCTATTATTTGCATTTAAAAGCTTACAAAAAAAAATGTAGTGACTGTTCGACGACCCATTTATTAAAGGTTGTGGAGCAAAATATTTACCTTCAATTATGTAGGGTTCAGAACTCTTAAACACAAATGACGCAATAAGTCTGAACAAACACAAAGGACGCAATAAGTCTGAACATCGCCCAAAGCAGCCTCTTCAAAAATCTATTCAAAATTCCCGTGCTACATTTCTCAAGCTCGGATTAGATTAGAATTTGGGTTACAAAATCAGATCCCATCAATACAAGGAGCGCTGGTAAAATACTACTGGAGAATGCGGGCAGCAGAGCAAGAGTCTCTGGCATACTACTGCAGGCTGGAGGTTGAAAGGCAATCCAGATTGAGTAATTCGGTTTATTCATCCTTAAAGCAATCAATTGAAGCTTTAAAGTTAGAGGAAGCTTGGCACACAATACCATCCTACAGAGAGTTCAAATGAATAGTTAACACAATGATCAATCAAACGTCTCAAGAAAATGACAAAGCCTCATTGACCACGAAAATCAATGCATGGATCGTGTTACCAACATACAAAATGTTAAAGCCTCAATCATACCTGTCGGAACTTTTTGAAGCATGAAGCAGCAACTGACTTTATTGAGACTGGGAGTTTATTCAACTAAAGGCCTAACCCCAAAATGGAAAAGGAGTTGGCCCTTAATGGACTGCCGCCTTTGTGGACAAGGAGATGAATCATTGCTCCACCTACTTTGTATTTGTCCGGCATTATTAACAATACGGAAAGAACTTTTGCGGCCAATAATGAAAAGAGAGCAAATTAGGACCTTTAGATCTGCCGTGATAAAATATTTGGGAGGATTGACAGTACAATTGGCATGTAAAGCAATAACGTTTCTGAGTCTAGCTGCAAATAAACCAGGAAAGAGAGACAGAGAACTTGAACCGGTAAAGGATGCAAAGTGACAAAGTGTAGGTAATCAGTCTGCAGCTTACATAAGAACTACGTGTCTTATAGCTTGACTCACTATTACAAGACTGAAGGAACCAATTGCACTCTGTTTTTAAATTGTTTAATTACAATGATTTTTTATCACCAATTTTTAACGTGAATTCATCAATTGATCTGTTTCTTTCTTATGAATTTTATGTGTTTTAGTGGCTATGCCGCTCTTTTTATGATTTAAACGAAATCAAATAAAGTAATTTCTACTAGAGAGATTTATAGAAAAATGGGAGGATTACATGTCTCTCTTAATGTACAATTTAGCAGAAACAGTGTTAGGAGGGAAGAAATTACATTGTCGCTCAAAATCCTAAGGAGTTTTTCAGCTAAATCAGAATTGTGGCTAGTATTGTAAACCTACCTCAGCAAACCCGGAAATCCAGTCTGCTGAAGCAGGGCAAGAACCCTGAATACCCGACCGAGAGTCAGAGACCTCTACCAAAGGTATATGCAAATCTTCCATCAAAGCACACGAATAAAATGGTAGCATTGGACAATATATCAATGGGCTGATGCAAACAGGCACCACTTAGAAAGTAAACAGAAAAATGCTTAAATATGCTAGGTTGTCTGTCAGATTTCTGGCCACAGTAGCCCTTTGCTTCATAATGTACTTAGATTGCGATCAATCTGATAGTAGGGATTCATTGTAAAATCAACCATGCCTCGAGCACTGCTTCTAACTTTGAATGGTTCAGAGCAATATAACATTGTCATGGCATATGCTGATATGCCGGAGAGGGAACATACTCACCAGCTAATACAGGAACAGGAACCACAACGATCATCATTCGATTCCCAGTGGAATATGTTAAGAAGTCCCCAAAACACCGACCTCCATCCCAGAGGACAATACGTGTATTAGCAGACAGAGGCAGGCTTTTGCTAACATCCAAAGGACGTCTTCAAAGCAAAGTCAGCAGAAACCCTGGTCTTCAACACACACTGAGGGACTGAACAAAATAGGACACTATCATCAGGCCAACGCAGGTGAGTGGACATGAGATGTACAGAATGATCTATTCAAAGTGAAGAGGAGCAACAGGTAGGTGCTGATGCAAGCGTAATCCACCTGAAACCCTTCAGACAGTACTTAATTTGTAAAAGAATAAGTTCTGGGGACAAAACTTTGTCTCAGAAGCCATTGGCTAGCGCTGCCAGTTTTCCCCAATACCATACCTGTCTAGTCTTGATTCCACCTCTTGCCTTTTTCACTACCAGACACTTTCTTCCAATGTTGTCACTCTTGTATTTTCTATTTTATCCCTGCTTTGCCCTGTTGTTAGTTATTCATCATTCTCTTCCTCCTTCTTTTCTGTTCTGAGTCAACATTTGATAAAGACAAACAAGTGCTGCTTCCTACAAAAATGTGCTGGTGGGCCCCACCTGCAACCCCCGGCTCAAATTAAAAACCACCTCCAGACATGAAGATAAGCTAAACATGCTAGCAGGTCTTCTGTTGTGGCAGTATCAAAACTATTGAAATCTCACCCGGCTTACAGTGTTCAAAACATGTGTCAAATAAAATGACTTCCTTGTCCGTACCCAGCTCAAGGAGGTGAGCTGACCACTTCCCAGAAGTGAGCGTAATCAACAGGAAGAATGTGTGTGGTGCACTTTTGTAGCCACTGGGGTGAAATATTTGTTAAAAGAAAAAGTTCTTGAAATCCTTTCTGAATAAATGTATTTTCTGGGTAGCAGAGAAGCTGCCTGTCTCCAGGAAAAAACTCAGATTCAGGATTGTGATAAGGAAGATGGGCGAGAGTGTAATTGAGCTATACCTTTGAAGGGCGATTATGGTGCATGCTGTAATCAGTATTGATCAGAGGATTTCATCAACCTCGTTCATGCTGTGCTCATTTGATTATGCATACCTCTAGATGTCTATCAGAACCCTGTTCAGAGGGTCAGTAGGGGTTAATGGGCCGAATCATGGGGGTTGAGGTATTTTACTTCTGATGTCTCAGGGGCATGGCCTATTATGGGTCCAGAGCAACTGGGCCAAGTACCCCTTCAGCACTTGACTTTCTGTGGTAGTGTGTGTCAAGCAGTCCAAGGCGTGGGTTTCTCGGAGGTGGGGAAACAGAAGTAGACATTGGAGGATGAACACAGGCTCACAACTCAAAATATACGCAGCATTATCTTTCAACTGGTAGTGGGGGAAGCAACAAATCCTTCCTCTGGTCCTCAGTCACGGCTCAGACCCATTAGGGTCAACAGGACGGCCTCTCTCCTCCGATAATAATCCCAACCAGACTACACACCTTGCCTGGGCCTAGGGGCCCCCTCTGTCATAGGGGTCACTGTTCCTCCACTGCACACAGGCTCCAGCACGGATGTATGACATTACAATGCATGCTTTTACATCGCATGCCTTTACAACGCGTTTTTTTACAACGCATGCCTTTACAACGCTTAGTGCTTTGGGGCGCTGGATAGTGAATTGTTTAATTTACTATTCCAACTCCAGTCCCCGTGGATAGTAGGGAAGGTGTTGGATAGTACATTAAACCTATTCCCTATCCTAGAGCGCCCCCCCAGCGCAATGCGTTGTAATGGTTTGCATTGTAAAAGTTGCATCGTAAAGGCACTGTGTGGTAAAAGTTGCGTTGTAAAGGATGTTTCCCCTCCAGCACATCGGCAATCTTAACAGCGGCCCCTAGCATAGGGTGTTGCTGACTTAACACCGCACACGGGCTTCGGCCTGCTCGCCAATGCTGCACTCTTTAGGGCACCCTCACCTGGAATACAGGGTAGCCAACTTCACATTGCACATGGATGATGACCCATTTGGTGCAGTAACGATCATACTTCACTTTAAGGTGGGCCTCCTCTGGCATATGGCAATTACTGAATTTCCATGCACATAGGCAATAAACTGATCTGTGCAGCAGCGTCTTCTCACACCTCACTAAGGTAAGCCACTTACCATGATTACCCACTGGACCTTGCTTCTCCACTGCTCTCACCTTCCTCACAGGGCACACTGCTCTTGGTTAGCAGGAACACATTGGTGCCCCAGGGCAGTGGTTTTTGATTCCCGGGTGATGTCCCTTTACTCAGCTGGGAGACAAGCAGGTCTTGGCCCCTGGTCCTAGTCACAGGCAGAAGTCATGCAGAGCACCTCCTCTTTGAACAGCCTGACTGGCTGCTTGACTGATTACAATATTTGGGGTCTTAAGCTCCTCTTTATAGTCAATTTCCAGACACCAAATGTGATTTAGAGTCTGAGGGGCATATTTACTAAACTTTCACGCAATGCAGGGCAGAAAGCAAAATTGCTGTGCTGCATTGCGTGAAAGGAAAATGGCAGATATTCACTAAGATATGGAGCATTTCTGCTCTCTCCTTACACTGGCGCACTTCAGGCAGCTTAGCGCCAATGCAGGCACCCTTGCAACATGGTAAGGAGATTTAATTTTGTGCAGTAAGTGATAACTTCCTGCGCAAAAACAATCTCTCAAGGCATTTTCTTCTTTCTATGTGTGCGGCAGGTTGCAGCACACAGAGAAAGAACAAATGACTAGGAGAAAAAAAGATTTTTCTCCTTGTTGCGCCATTCTCTGAGAGGGTTAATGATTTCATGGAATCCCTTGTTTACAAACCTGTGTAAATCTGGGATTGCTTGAATAAAATCCATGTGTGGATTGCCTCCCAGAATGAAATGTAATGCTATGATGCACAAGCTACTACATTGCATTGCACTTTTTTCTTTTTTTTACAAAGATATGCAACGTGGTGCAAATCGCTCCTTTCATGCCTTTGTAAAAATCTACTAGCATTTTGCGTCATGGAAGAGCAACAAAGTTGTGCAACCATGATGCAAAATGTTCGTTAACATGGCCCGGAGTCTTTAAAGTTTATTTATGTTGGTCTGCTTCATTTTGATGTAGCCACTCCTTTGTTCTCTCTTCCTGCAGAAAGCAGTCTATCACAACATGAGCAATTCCAAATCAATCCCACAATACAGGCCTGGGGATTGACTAGAGTTTCACACCTGGATGTCAGCCACAGGGATATGTATTTCAAATAGTTACCCGAGAGCACGATGTCCCTCCTGAGATGGGCCCAGGCCACTTCCTTGTGACCTTTATTTAAATCAAAGAGCCCCCCTAGAAATGTACTGCACAGCTTGACTCTCCCTTCCTCCAGTGTGTCCCACCCAGCTTACAAGAATGCAGCTATACACATATTTGTCTAAGGGGATACCTCTACATCATCTCCTCATGTTTTTACATACAACCCTGGGCCTACCAAAAGGGAACCCAGAGTTTTCCATGTATTGTATCCTTCACAGGCATACATGCCCCCAGCACATGCATATATCATGCACACATTGCACAACACTACGCCCATCATGCACTGTACCATTCACAGGCACACAAACACCCAGTACATGTATATGATATACAAGCACTGCACAGTACTACATCTTTTATGTATTATATCATTCCCAGGCAAACATACACCGAGCACATGCAGACAATATACACCCAATGCACAGTAGTGCATTATTCCCGTATTGTACCTTTCACAGTCATACATACACCCAACACATGAATACCACACCCACACTGCACAAAGCTACACCCCATACTAATGTAGGCCAAGGATGAGTTAAGCACATAGCAGCAGAACTATAAATGTGTGCACCTGACACAGGTAAAAAGTACCTGTTCACTCCTACTGACTACTATACGTATGCTACTACCAGCGCGCTTGTGCTGCTTAACTGCTAAGGATGTCTAATGATGCTAAGGATGTCCTAGGAGTTAACTGCTTAACTCCTAAGACATTAATCTTTTAGCACTATGAAGGTAGTGATTGGCCGCCCCTCCCAGTCTAACAAGACACAATCTGTGAGACAGGCCTATGTTATGGCGCACACGTATGATCTTTCTTTGCCTTTGACAAGAAAATCATCATTAGAGATCCAGACATCATTACATTTGGCGCACTCAGGGCAAATGTTTTCCTCACAGAACAAACATTAATTTGACTTTTATGTGAGTTTTTTTTCAGGGTGATTTGTTTGCAAGAGGCATGACATTTTTGTTGCTTTCAACAAATGAAAGCACCATTCCCGTCTCCCAGCGTGGGTTTATACTAACCAGATATTTACCATTGTTCAATAACAGTGATAATCATGCAAAAAATGTTCTGGATAAAATGTATGTAATGTTAGCAAAACTTGTCATATTGATTGCCTTTTCTTGAATGGCATGCGTCATATTCTGGTGATATCATTTTTAATAGGTTTTTTCATGTAAGATGGTTTCCGTGGAGTTCTTTTTTGAACAAATAGCAATAGTTTCGTCCATATTAAATAATTATATCATTTGTTGCCATGGATACCCTTCTCTCACTGAAATGCTTTAAAAATGTTCAGCTTTGTCAAAGCTCTTGCAGACGGCAGTCATCACCAGCTCCACTCAGCCTCTCAGACTGGCACTTTGAATTGCAAAGCACACCATTTGCCCTGATGAGTCACATGGCACTGGCACGGTTTGCATTCATTTGACCATCTTTTGTCAGCTTTGCATACCAAGCCCCTTCTCGAGTCTGTAAGAGCGCCTTTCATAATCTCTCGTACATGGCTTCAGAGTACAATGGATTTAATCTAACTACAATGTTCTCTAATTTTACATGGACAGTTAGAAATAGCTAGCGGTCGCTCTCCTAGGGACAGGTTGATAAGATAAATAGATGTGGCAGAACCTTTGCAATATCTAATCATCAATTTTTGCAAGGCACAGAAACCAATCCGCGGTAAGACTTTTTTGAATAAACGAAGAACGCAGCAGAATTGTATTCTAATTGTATTTGTTGTTTCAAACATTGGTGATTTCTAGAATACTGTGGATGCTTGATAATTGGCACTTCAAGCACTTTCAACAGGAGTAGAAGTGCTTAAACGGTTTGAAAAATTCTCATGCCAGAATTGGAGCTCAAATCAGAATGAAATGGAATAAATAATATGTATCCAAGTGTGCATGTTACCTTTGTAGTGTAACTTTGTAACTGTACGTGGCGACTATGTTAAAAACTCCAAATTTGAGGACTGCCTTACTGCCTTGTTTTCAGTAAATAGGGCGAACAAAACCCTCTGGCCAAGACCTCTGCCAGGAGTGCAGGTGTGGCCAGTCATTGCCTGTCTCCTGAATCACTGAGCTTGAAAAGGAACGCGGGACATGCCATATCAAGAGAATAAGGCATGTCTACGTGTTAAGCGTTTACTCATAAATGTTGGATTATTATATGCTCTTGTCTACTAAATCCAGTAAACATCCAAATAAACTGCAGATTGGTAAGATTCCTGATGTTGGCTGAACCAAAAATGCCAAAAATACCTAAAAATGGTCCCCAAAGCCTGTCGCCGCAAGCTGTCCAGCAGATGGGAAAAGGTCCTAGCGGAACCACTTTAAGGATGCTCGCCAGTAGCAGAGTGATAAATCTTGCAACAAGTCGAGATAAGTTGAACAATGTGACAAATGGGCAAGCATGGCTGGAGTATAGAAAACCTGAGACAGCACATGACAGCATCCAGTGAGCAAAGGACTTTCCTTAACAAGCATAATCTAACGGTGATTTTAAACTGCAATGAACTTCCTACCTTTGGCTTTTAACTGGTTTTATCAAAGATGTTTTGTAGCAACTGTAAGAACTAAAAAGGCACTTAAGGCGGAGGAAAGTATACTGAATGTCTATTTAACCCCTTCAATGCTCATGACGAGCTCTATACCTCTCGTGTGCTCATGACGAGCTGAGCTCGTCATGACCACACCCATTTCCATTATGGCCCAGCACAGCAGAGGAGCTACTCAAGCAGCCATGGTGTTATTTTTTTAAAAATTCTTTTAAGTGTAATATTGCAATGGTTTTAGTTAACTATGCAAAAATAAAAGAAACTAAAACTAAACTAAACTAAATATGCCCTTATGTACCCAGGCAAACTACGCATAAATGTCAATAGCACTCCCGGCTACTTTACACAAGCAGGCTTCAGCTTTGTTGTAAGCTGGCAAAGACCTCAGGAGTGATAAGGGTACCACAAGTGGTGGCTCTGAGGGGCATCTCACGGCAATGATTATCCCCTCAGAAATCTCTTTCCTTTGCCCTGGGATCTCTCATCCAGCTCTGAGGCAATCTGGCAAGCTGAGCGGCCCAGCGATATAGCAGGGCTGGTGGGGTGCAGTGACTCTGTCAATGCTGAATCAAAGTTCTGCGTGGGTGCCCCAGAGGTGCATACACAGCTGTGACTACACTTTGGCTCCTAAAATGCGACTCTCACAGTCACTCGCCACCTTTGGACATGTGTAGTCCACGCAGTTCAATGGGCTACGCAGGGACATTTTCCACTAATAATACTTTAGATTTGTTTATTTTTTATCCTTGTTTATGTGTTGATAGGGGAGAGGAAGGTTGGCATCTTCACTGGATTGGGGTAGAGGAAGTGACTGGGAGGTATGGTGTATTGATCGGGAGTCTGTTCATACCCTAGAAAGCTACAGATGATTTCTCTCTTCCTTTAACATTATACCAATTCGAAAGATTGGAGAGAACAAAGATTTGTGTGGCTGGGGGAATGGGCGCACACAACCACTATAAATCACAGGTTAAGTTGCCGAACTCAATGTCACTTGTATTTATGTCCTAAATCGACTGGTCGTCAGAAGGAGGGAGAGACACATATTCTTCCTCATTTGGAAAGATCCAAAAAGTCAATGCAGAGATTCTCCGGGCACACAGAAATACAAAAGTTGAAGTCGCAGTTTCATCAGCAATGGAATACGCTGGAGACAGCAATGCCTTTGAAAGGTCCATCACTACTTCAATGTTCTGTGGCGCAACTAATTCTGATCATGACACATATACAGGACGTATTTGTTGCTGCAAAGCAAGCAGCGGAAGACAGGTTGTATGCAGTCAAGCCAGACCTGCCTTAATGACAAGAACCAGTACGCATTTAGGGGCACATGTATCAAAGTACAAGTTTGCAAGTCCTTAATAGTGATTTTTTGCAAATGGCTATTAAAGACTTGCAAACATCTATATTGGTAGGCATCTGGTAATATTTAGCAATTCCTACGCATTCCTTATTTGCGACTCGCAAATTGCGAGTCGCAAATAAGGAATGGCTTCCTATTCATTCCTATGGGCCAAGGGCCCCATAGAAATGAATGGGAATTGCGTGCACAATTGGGGAGTACCCAATAGGTACTCACAAATTGCGCACACATTTTGAGGGCTGCAAGGGTTCCTGAAGGACACCCTGTAGCACCCCTGAAATGTGCAGCTGTGCACATGTGTCGCACATACATGCCCAAAGGGCATGTATGTGCTCCGCATGGCACTTTGAAAAAAGCATAAAATTGCATTTTCAAAGAAAATCGCAATTTACCACCAACCTGAAGTTGGTGGTAATTTGCGATTCCTTACAGCAAAATCGCAATTTGCGATGTCTCCCAGAATAACATTTAGGGAATCTCAAATTGCGATTCTCTAAATGCTAGCGCAAAATAGGGAATCGCACATTTTACAATTCCTTATGTGAGTGAGTTTCTACTTACTTGCATTGCACACAGCTGAAATTCTGCAATTTTCAGTGTTTATGTACGCAATTTACCTTGATACATCTGGCCCTTAGTTATTGAAGCTGAGGTGTGCCGAATCAGTGTATTATACGCTCACAGCAATGCAGCACTAACAGTGCCATCTCCATTCTGAGTTGAACAGGGACGTCGGTTGTGAAGCAGATAGAATAAAATCAGTATTCTTGCCACAAGTAGCTGGGCAAGCGGGATCCCTCCCAAAACGCTTCCCAACATGGAGTGCCTGAAAGATGATATAACTCCGAATATCGTCTGAAAGTTGTTAATCAAACCAGAGCCAATACGTTTTGAAAAGTGCACTATTTCTTTTGTATCAGACATGTTAAAGATGCAGTGGACCAGCTCCCCAAAATGCAGCAGAAAGTTAGAGTAGAGTAGTATCTGTATCACAGAAGAGGAACTTGCAACATGGAGATTAAACGTCTCTTTGGCTGAAGTTTAGGCCACACCCCTCTGTAAAATCATGGCTTTCAGTTTGCTCGGGGTATCAAATTTTATGTTGGAAGCGTTTATCGTAGGCCATAGCGCTGCCTCCCTAACTGTGCGGGCAGGTGGAAACAGTACTTGTGTACATCAAGTGACTATGGAATTAACTGTCACTAGATAATCGATACCCAGTTCCATTCCACAACAACCTTGATCATTCAGCATCAAATAGCTCCCATTCAAGAGCAACCTGAACACAGGGTGAATAACTGCAGCTGGGGATCCCCTCAGATAACAAGACAAGTTCGCCATTGAAGCATTTCATACGCCTGCACTTGTTGCAGGTTCAGCCGCCCCCTCCCCCCAGAATCCTTAGGTGAAGACTGGCACTGGACCAGTACCTCTGTTTGGCGCAGACCAACCTCTCGTTGGTGGGGGGGTCTTTATTGGCTACGTCCTCAGTATGACTTTCAGTAGTCTCATCTTCAACAGATTGAGCTACTAGTTCAGGGTTGCCTCTTTCAAACATTGCCATCAACCTTCTAGGTTTTTCTTTGTTAGTATTTTTTCTAGTGTTAATACCATAATATGTGCAGAGGGCCCTGCACCAAGCATAGAGCAGGTCCATGTAGGGGGTCAGGTTGAGCTCCTGATCCTGGTTATTGGGACCATTTGTTTTTTTTACTAAAGTTGGGACCTATTTATGAAGTTAAAAAACCTTAATACTTTTATTTGTCCTAACTACAGTAAGATTTTTTAAACTCAAGCAACTGGATATAGGAACTTTACCAAGGCCCTAAGAGTTCATTTTAAAAGTTGGAACAATAGAGCAATTGAAAAATACAACTGGTTAAAGGCAATTTTGGATTTCTTTGTGTGGTCACTTATTGGCAGAGTGGTATCAGCAAACGCAAAGTCGTTAACCGCAACTCGGATCCCCCAGTATAGGAAGCTGGCTCGCTATATAGTGTCCTAAAATGAAGTACACTCTGTGGAGTGTACAGTGAGTCTCGTATTGGTTCACTGAAGCAAAAGTAGATAATACTGGCGATCCATTTGTGGTAGTGTGAGCGAGCAGTTAGGCTCATCAGAGAACAGTGCTAAGCATTTGTTGTGCTCACAGAAGTTATAAATGAGATGCACACTCAAGAATAAATCCAGGACGAATTTCTAAAAATAGAATAGATTTTTATTTATTTTTAAGACCAAGAACTTACAATAAGACTTTCAAAGTTATGATTTTTAAGAGTTCCCAAAATATATAACTTGTGAACAATTACACAACAGTGAAGTCAATGGGGTAAAACATTAACATTCATTTGAAAGCAGGCGATGCTTTCACAAGTTTCACCTTTTTGTTGTAGGCTGATAGCAGTACCAGGTCTATTGTTCCATCAGAAGAAGATCAGGATGCGGATTCAGCCGGGAGCAGGGTGCAAAGGGTGATGGAAGCTGGCACGCTACAAGGAAGTGGGCCACTTAAAAATACACTGTACAAGATGACTTAGAGGTAAGTCTGGCAGGTCCGACTCTATGAAGGAGGTCACAAGGGTCTCAGGAGCATGGGAACACAGCTGGGTCGTCATTACTGGGACTAGTCAGGCCGGGTGGAGAGTAGATATGTCAGCCAGGTGCCATGCAAGGAGATGTACTTTCGGTCAGGAGCAGACGAATTGGACAGGCAATTCCGGGACAGCTAGACCACTCACAACATGGGTCTCAGGGGTCTCAACGTACCTTGATGGGTGCTTGCTTTCGGGATAGTTGGAGTCTAGGACGGACTCTTTGTCTCACTGTTTGCTGAAGGGTTTCCAGTTCCCTGGGTATTGGTACGGTGCAACTCCAGTAGGTCCTGGTGTCTCCACACTTGGTAGAGAGACAGATCTAACCCTCCAGAGCTGATGTGCTTCTTCTCGTTTGGGTACCTCTCCAGAGGCTCCGGGGAATAGCAAGTTGACAAACCAGACTTAGTATGATTGGTGCCTGCGGTGTGCAAGGGAGTGGTAGCTTTACTCCAAGGGAGGTTCTTGCTGATTCTCGAAGGCTCGTGGAGCTACAGGGTTCTTGGAGTCTTCAAAGGTTCAGGATGGGACTGCACAATGGCACTTGTCGAGTCCTTGAGGCAGCAGGCAGGGTTTGACAGCAATGTTCTCTGCAACAGAGTTTCATTTCTTGGGCATAAGCTCTTCTTTGTCTGTGTCTTCTACTTGTCTAGTCCAGTCTGTCATCCTCTCGAGACTGGACTATTGCAATGCACTTTACCTGGGTGCACCCACCTCGGTCATCAACCGACTACAGATCATCCAGAACTACGTAGCCAGACTGCTCACTGGTACACCGAAAAGCTCTTCGGCCAAACCCGCCCTGCGCCTCCTTCACTGGCTCCCTGTGAAAGAGAGAATAAGCTATAATTCACTCTGTATTGTCCACAAATCTCTCCAGGGCAAAGGGCCGCCCCTACTCTCAGCCATAATCCACCCATACAAGGCCAGGAGGACACTGCGCTCGAACGGACTCCGTCTCCTCACCACCCCAAGAATCACTCGAGCCAAGAGTGGCGGTAGATTGTTCTCCCTGAACGCAGGCAGACTGTGGAATGCCCTCCCTCTGCAACTCCGAAACCAACCCAGTCATGTCATCTTCAGAAAACAGCTGAAAACCCTCCTCTTCCCATAACCTCTTCCCGTTCTGTTCACATCTAGAGTAACAAATGGGGGTGGGGTCGCAGACTACTCACACACCGGCGGTGTCGCCCCTAAGGACTCTGGTCAATGTAGTGAAGTGTTCGCGATGCATCATCTTTCGATCTTCTGCTATCTTCGCTGTCTTCGCCATCCCTGGACACGTGTTTCGGGGTATTACCCCTCATCAGCAGGGATAGGCTGTGTACTGGGGTTGCCGATGGCTGCCAATATCTGCCAGGTATAGTACCACTCAGGTGCGTAGGTGCGGGATCCCAGGCTCGTCAGCCCGCTGCTCAAGGGAGCTTTAAAGTTACAAATGGGGGTGGGGTCGCACACTACTCACACACCGGCGGTGTCGCCCCTAAGGACTCTGGTCAACGTAGTGAAGTGTTCGCGATGCATCATCTTTCGATCTTCTGCTATCTTCGCTGTCTTCGCCATCCCTGGACACGTGTTTCGGGGTATTACCCCTCATCAGCAGGGATAGGCCGTGTACTGGGGTTGCCGATGGCTGCCAATATCTGCCAGGTATAGTACCACTCAGGCGCGTAGGTGCGGGATCCCAGGCTCGTCAGCCCGCTGCTCAAGGGAGCTTTAAAGTTACAAATGGGGGTGGGGTCGCACACTACTCACACACCGGCGGTGTCGCCCCTAAGGACTCTGGTCAATGTAGTGAAGTGCTCGCGATGCATCATCTTTCGATCTTCTGCTATCTTTGCTGTCTTCGCCATCCCTGGACACGTGTTTCGGGGTATTTCCCCTCATCAGCAGGGATAGCCCGTGTACTGGGGTTGCCGATGGCTGCCAATATCTGCCAGGTATAGTACCACTCAGGCGTGTAGGTGCGGGATCCCAGGCTCGTCAACCCGCTGCTCAAGGGAGCTTTAAAGTTACAAATGGGGGTGGGGTCGCACACTACTCACACACCGGCGGTGTCGCCCCTAAGGACTCTGGTCAATGTAGTGAAGTGTTCACTTGAGCAGCGGGCTGACGAGCCTGGGATCCCGCACCTACGCGCCTGAGTGGTACTATACCTGGCAGATATTGGCAGCCATCGGCAACCCCAGTACACGGCCTATCCCTGCTGATGAGGGGTAATACCCCGAAACACGTGTCCAGGGATGGCGAAGACAGCGAAGATAGCAGAAGATCGAAAGATGATGCATCGCGAACACTTTACTACATTGACCAGAGTCCTTAGGGGCGACACCGCCGGTGTGTGAGTAGTGTGCGACCCCACCCCCATTTGTAACTTTAAAGCTCCCATGAGCAGCGGGCTGACGAGCCTGGGATCCCGCACCTACGCGCCTGAGTGGTACTATACCTGGCAGATATTGGCAGCCATCGGCAACCCCAGTACACGGCCTATCCCTGCTGATGAGGGGTAATACCCCGAAACACGTGTCCAGGGATGGCGAAGACAGCGAAGATAGCAGAAGATCGAAAGATGATGCATCGCAAACACTTTACTACATTGACCAGAGTCCTAGGGGCGACACTGCCGGTGTGTGAGTAGTGTGCAACCCCACCCCCATTTGTAACTTTAAAGCTCCCTTGAGCAGCGGGCTGAAGAGCCTGGGATCCCGCACCTACGCGCCTGAGTGGTACTATACCTGGCAGATATTGGCAGCCATCGGCAACCCCAGTACACGGCCTATCCCTGCTGATGAGGGGTAATACCACGAAACACGTGTCCAGGGATGGCGAAGACAGCGAAGATAGCAGAAGATCGAAAGATGATGCATCGCGAACACTTTACTACATTGACCAGAGTCCTTAGGGGCGACACCGCCGGTGTGTGAGTAGTGTGCGACCCCACCCCCATTTGTAACTTTAAAGCTCCCTTGAGCAGTGGGCTGACGAGACTGGGATCCCGCACCTACGCGCCTGAGTGGTACTATACCTGGCAGATATTGGCAGCCATCGGCAACCCCAGTACACGGCCTATCCCTGCTGATGAGGGTTAATACCCCGAAACACGTGTCCAGGGATGGCGAAGACAGCGAAGATAGCAGAAGATCGAAAGATGATGCATCGCGAACACTTTACTACATTGACCAGAGTCCTTAGGGGCGACACCGCCGGTGTGTGAGTAGTGTGTGACCCAACCCCCATTTGTCACTTCTAGAGTTGTTCCGCCTAGCGCTGGGAGGCCTACCGGCTAGCCATACTCTCTATAAATGTACTTTTCATTTCATTTCACTTGTCCATCAAATCTAACTTTCAAGGTCCAGGGATCCCACCTAAATACTAATTTTAAGGGTGTTAAAGGGCAAGATATGTAGTTGACAGTGGGCTACCTACCTTTAGGGCGTCTACAAACTTTAAGTGACCACTTTCTGTGGGGAAGAGCACTATCCTTGTCCTGATAGGATGTTTTCCCACCATCCCTGCATACCTGTGGAGTGAAGCTGGCTGAATTGAGACACTCCTCCTCTAACTAACTTTCCCGCCTGTCCAATCACCAAATGTGGAGCCGGACATGGGGGTTGACCCCCTGCACTCTGTGGGGAAGCCTAGGCTGCATTTCAAAGGTGGCATTACCTTTGAAGCTTCCCACTCTGAAAGTCCACTCATGCCTGGACGAGGTGTGAAGCACCTCCGCCCAGAGTAGGCTTTGTTTCTGGACTCTGAGAGCGGAGGTCCTCAGCCCATGAGGTCAGAAACATGACTGGGTGTGGCAGGCTGACTAGTCACAGACCACACCAGTGATTGTTAAATTGGAGGGAACCCTCTAATGGGTCTCTTGTGTGCATTTATTAATAAACCTCACACTGGCATCAGTGAGGATTTATTAAGACAAGATGCAAAGTATCAAACATCTTAGGGTACAGTGAAACCGTCATAGAGCTGGGAAACTTATAATGACAAGTATCACGCCCATGTTCTCTCTATGACTTACCTGTGTACTTACAATATCCAAGAATGGCTTCAGATATTGCAGGAACATATCTGCTTATGCACATATGTCCAAACATGGGATATAGTGCATCCTGACTTAGGGCCTGCAGTAGGGGTGATTTACCAATATAGCATGCAGTGTATGAGGGCATGGCCTAAAAGGCTGTGTGCTGTGTCAACTCTCTTATTTTTGCTGAATGGAAGTGTGCATGGCCTGGGTGAGGGGTCTCTGAGGTGGCACAATTTGTGCTGCAGTTCCTATGGACCCTCTTCAGTACCCATACCCTAGATACCAGGGGTGCCATTTATGAGGGACTTACAGTGGTGGCTGAAGTGGTGGCAATCATGGTACAGTTTTATGGAAAGAACACTGGTACTAGAAAGCAGCTTTACAGGGGCCCAGTACATCAAAGTTGCATCAAAAACCAGCCAGAAACCTGGGGGAGGAGGGGTGGTACTGCCTCAAGAACTCAGCTTCTCACACCCCAGAACCGCTCCACTGCACTCCCAATCCTTCCGCAAAAATGCCTTGAGACACCATCACCACTCTCAATCACTGACAATGCCACAGCAATTTCTGTCAGCTACAAGCTAATACACCAAGACCGCACCAACAAACATGGTGGGTGCACCAAAATTATGCTGAAGGAAACCATCTGATCCATCGTCACCAACGACGACCCTGCACCTCTCATGAAACACTTCATATTCCAACTACAGACCATCGCAAAGACCACAATTGTAGGCACCCTCATATACAGACTGCCAGGACCCTGACCGGCTTTCTGCAACGCCATCTCCAACCTCATCGTCCCAAGGGTACACATCCATTACAATGCAGGCATTACATTGTAATGCCTTTACAACACAGGTGACATTACAACGCATGCCATTACAATGCATGCCATTACAACGCATGTACCATTACAACGCATGCTATCACAATGCATTCAACGCATTTAAGGTAAGTATTGGAGGTAGGTGTTTATTACTTTAGGGTGGGGGACTGTGTTAATTCTCAGGTATTTATTTTTATACTTGGGTATTTAAACAGCTTTAAAATTATATTATTTTTAAAATATTAACTAATATGTTAAACTTAAATAAATAATTAAAATGGCTTGTCACCCATCTCCTGGGACGGGAAGCTCGGGAAAAAGGGTTTTGGGTGGAGGAGTGTATTAATATTCAGGTATTAATTTTAATATATGGATAATCATTATTATTTATTTTAGCTGTTAGAATAGTTTTTTTCTGAGAGAATATGATACACAGCATGTTGAGCTAACATTAAGCTATTACTTCCTGCCCTAAGGACTATGCATATGCCTCTGCATAAAAAGATAAAGTTTCCTTCAGGAATGTTGGCATGCTTAAAATTCAAATTGTCATTTTTTTGAAAAAACATACACAAGGCTAATATAAAGCAGCTCTCACTGTCCAACAGGAGCCTGCAGCGCTGCAGTGTTGTATTTGTTTGTGTACATGTTTTTGATTGCACATTATTTCATATACATAAATACACCAAAAATCAGTTGGGAGCAAAGATTATGATGAAAGATAAAAGAAAACAGAATCCTTTCAGTAGCATTGTGGTTTATCAAATTTTTACCCCACCCTAGCCCATCCCCCCCACAGCTGGTGAAATCCTGAACAGCATATATGTAATTCATTCTTAAGACCCATAAAAACCCCTTTCTCAAATATAAATATAGGTATTAAATATCCAGCAGTCATAAATACCCATTTCCCAATAACACCAGTATCGTGCAGTGTAGCATAGCAGCAGCCTTTCAACTTTGCCAATTCCCCCCTACCCATTTTGTCACTAGTGCCCAGATTCTTAAACCTTTCATTGGCCACGAACCCCCCCTTCTTGCAAAGAAACCCTTTTCTAAATTATAGACTTCTAAAAACTGGGCAAGCCACTTCTAAAATCCCGGAGGGTTAGAGACCAGCCAGGCAGATGCAATACACAACTGCATAACCGCCATACCAATAAAAATTAGATTTTGCCCTGCACTCCTTGCCCCCTCATCTGATGCACCTAACAGAATCAGGGTTGGGGAAAGTGTGCATTCCACTCCGAATGCTTCATTAGTGCACAGGAGGACAGTATGTACCCGTATCCTTCCCTAATTTAGAAATCTTATGTGGGGTATAATGAAGGGAAAAGCAAGTCTTGTACTATTGTGCTTGGAGTCGAGCGAGTATTAGAACATTCTGTGCCATTCTATATGACTGATGGAACAATGTATTTGAAATGCCAATTTTTCCTTTCTATTTTATGACGAGTGCTCCAAATCGTCTTTCATCAATTAGTTAAGAAGATTGTAGAAAACCCGTATTGACAAATCCCTATTCTCTACCAGTCTGTCAATTATGACATTTTTAGAGAATTCAATTAGTCCACCTCCTTTCTTAAATAAAAAAGTCCCTTATTTGAAGATATTTAAAAAAATCCCTTGGATCTAGCCCGAACACCTTCTTAAGATCATCAAAGGTGACAAAGCTCCCTAAAGATATGAAGGACCCCAGTCTAACAAAACCAGACTCCCCCATATTTTAATCGGTTGATCCCCAAAGATCCTGGGTAGATTTGGGTTATTTGCTAAAGGCGTATAGAAATGAAGCCTACCCATTGCAAATAACCTCCGAGCTGTCGTCCATATTTTAAAAAACCATGTCTTAAAGCAAACTTTCTTATAGTATCTGTCATATAAATATCGCTGCAAGCATCCCCAAGCATCTTCCCCCATTATGAGTTCCTTTCCACCAGTTGTTCTTGTAACAGGACTAAACTATGCAATATGGAGGTGGCACAATAATTAGGCAAAGTCCATCCCTCTCTGTCTCTGTGCAGTGTAAGAAATGTAAAAGCTCTTCTTGCTTTAGCATACGCCCAGGCAAATCTAGAGAACAGATCTTCCATTTTTTTCAGCCAATGGGCTGAGAACTCTGATGGGATTGCCCGGAAAAGATATAAAATCTTGAGGAAAAATAGCATTTAAACCACATTGCTCCTACCGACAATTCATAGATGAAGATTGTTCAATCTAAACAAATCCTGTTTGGTTTTATTGAAAGTGTTTCTACATTTCCTTAACTATATTGTCTATGTTTGCTGAAATGTTAATCCCCTGGTAGGTTGCATTTTTTACCACTCTGCCATCGTGTATAGCTATATTACCATTCACCACCACGTGCTTTTTATAGCAATTGCGAGCATAACTAGAGAGTTTCCCAACCTTCTCTGCTTCTTCTTCTACTTCATGAAGAGCGGTCATGGGATCAGTGGGCACAAGGGCGATATCATCGGCATAAGCCAACACCTTTGTTTTCCACCCTTGTGTTTGAATAGATAAAATAGCCCTGTTGTTTTCCAACATATGTATATATAAAAGGGTCAATGTATATAGCAAACAGCAGAGGGGAACTCGGGCATCCTTGTCGGGTCCCTCTAGTTAGTAAAAAAGCATCCGACAATGCCCCATTTACAAAAACCCTGGCCATTGATTGGTGATAAAGCATTTTAATTGCCTGTGAAAAGCCCTCCTACCCTTGACAGAGCCTCCCATAAAAATTGCCAAGAGACCCTGTCAAAGGCTTTTTCTCCATCAAGCATAATTAATGCCATTGGATCCTTAAGTATTGTAGTGGCGTCTAAAAGTGAAATCACCCTCCTTATATGATTCATTGTCCCTCTTCCTGGAATAAATCCACGCTGATGGATTGAAACTGCCTTATAAATAATTGGCACTAGATTTTAGAGTAGATTTTATAATCACTATTATTCAAGGTTAACAAGCGATATGAGCTAGGATCCACTGCTAGTTTATTTTTTTAAGAAACATCACAATTTCAGCAGAAGGCAAGGAGCTTGGTGGCCTACCCCTCTTAAACACATGAACAAACAACTGATGCATGCACCCTTTAAGTTGCTGAGAACATTTTCTAAAAAATGCAGCAGGTATACGATCCATGCCAGTAGCTTTACCACTAGGGAGACCATTTATTATTAATAAAATCTCTATCCATTGTGGTGGGTCCTTCAGCCGCTGCTGTTCTTCTAAGGAAAATTGTTCTCCAGGGGTTAAATCCAGATAGTCTGTAATGTCTCTGAGCTTCCCCTTTAAATCATCCCGATACAGGTTTTTATAGTATTGATGAAATGACTGTCTGATATTATCTGAGTCTGTGATTAGCCCATAGTTGGATTCTGTATCTCAGGGATTCGATTATGCGTGATCCTTTGCCTGGCTCGCATTGCCAAATGGTGTCACTGCATTCATATGATTTCTCTCTCCATACAATAAGTTTATCTGCAGCACTTTTGGCTATAATTTCCAAAGTAGAGGATTTATACACTGCCATCTTTGCCTGAGCTGCCTCCACATCCCCATTCTGTTGAAGGACTTTAACCTAGTCCTCTTCTGCTTGAGCCAACCCAACTTGTAGGTCGTATACTTGCTGTTAGCCTTTTTTTATTAAGGCTCAAAGAGTATCTAAGAGTTTCCCCTTGTATGCCAGCTTTCAATGTGTTCCAAACAATATCTATTTCTGCACTCCATAAATTTTCTTTCCAAAAAATCGAGATCCAGCTCTGCATATAATTGCAGTATTCCTCATTAATTTAAAAGGCTCACTCCAACTCTAGAATTTTCTTGGGCTCAAAATCATGCACCCTAATCTAAACTATAAAGGGTTATTGTCTGAAAGTATGCACAGAGCTTTCTCTATTGAACACCCATGAAGCAAAGAATATGTTAGGGGGCACTAGGCTTTACGGGGGCACAGCCCGCCACAAACTACATTTCCCAGAAGCAGAAGCGCCATGCGCGGCCGTGATCGGATCACTTCCGGGTCACGTGTGCGCAGCAGATAACTTCGCAGAGACAGGGCAGGACGCTGCCGATTATTCCGTGTTGATGGCGTTTGGAGTTTGGGTACTGGTGAACGGCTGCTGGTAAGGGTGCCATCGGCACCGACCTCTGAGTTACTTTTGGATCTACTAAAGCACGACCGTCTGTGATTCTAACAGACGGCGTTTTCCTTTGTTGCTGTGGATTAATCAGTTCTGGAACTTCACACTCTTTTGAGACAACATTGTGTTTATGCTTGCTTCCATTGGTTGTGGGAGCATTATTCTTCGTTGGTTCCTTTGAGGCTAGTTATTGCCAAGTTGGTGATCTGGTTACATGGAGCCTCCTTTTTTCTTTGATGATTTGGAATTGTACAAGGCTTCAGTACAAGGCTTCGAGTTTGTGTTTCATCGTTGCTAAAGAAACATTGCTAATGCTTTATAAAACACTTCATGCTGCGGAGTGACGTAACTCCAGGAGTGATATATAAGCCGAATGGAATGTCTGTTGTTGTTACATGCAATTGATTAAGGAATGCATATTGTTTAAGACAATCCTTCATGCAGTACCTGCTGTTCTTTTCTTTACAGGAGTTGTGTATGAATGAAGGGGTTCATCTATACTTGACAGGTAGTGTGATATTACCTATTGTTGAGTAGGTTAAAAGTGTACTCAAGGAAATGTTTGATATCCCTCATTGTTGTTACAGCCTCCTGAAGTAGGAAGATACCTTATACACAACTCCCATTTGAAAGCCTATGTATTTTACTTTACAGGTCAGTGGAAGTTGATACATATACACATGGTTATAGTGTAGAAGAAGGATACAAGAGTGGTTAGTAATTGTTTGTTATTCTCTCTTTTTGTGTCTTCTAAGGTCTCCCTCCCCGCTGTTCCCATCCTTTCCTTCCCAGCTTTTTTCCATCTTACCCTCGCTTAACCATCCTTTAGTCTGCGTATTACATATAGCAGATTTGGGGCGGTTTAGAGATGGATTCTATTTGAGCATCGAACCAACCCTGAGGATTCGAACGGCCGTGGAACAGAATAATCGGCCCACGAATACCCTATCCTCCCGGTTGGGTCGAACTCGAATACAATGGCCACAATGGATGATGTAATGGCCGCTTTGGCTTTAGTGCAAGTAGAATTAGCAGCCTCTCGCAATGAAACGGCCGCATTACAAGCCAAGGTAGATAGGATGCAACGCAATCCTTTCGACCTGGGAAGTACTTCACAGACTGCCTCTAATGCCATGGTAGTTGAAATCCCAACCCCGGTTCCCTTAGCACCACCTGAAAAATTCACTGGTGACACACATAAGGTGCAAGTGTTTTTATCGCAAGTGTTATTACACTTTAACTGTAAACCAAAGGTGTTTGCCACTAACCAAGCCAGGGTATCATTTCTAATATCATATTTGGCAGGCGATGCAGCACAATGGGCGGTCCCATTGGTGAGAAATGAGGATAATTTATTACACGATTGGAATGCTTTCAGAGACGAATTCGAAAAAACATTTAATCGGCGTGCAGACACGTTTGCAGCAGATAGGGAGCTGATCGTCTTGAAACAAGGGAATAAAGACCTGTTAACTTATGTAAACACGTTCAGAAGGTTGGTTACCGAAACCCGGTGGCCTGAAGACAAACAATCAGCAGTATTCTATCAAGGACTTAGAGAGGATTTGAAAGACTTAATAGCGCAAGTGGACCCTCAACCTCAAACCTGTACAGCGTTAATTGATCTTACTATGAGATTGGGTCATAGAATGAGAGAACGTAAAGGTGAACATTTTAGGAAGGAAAGGTACCCAACTCGTTATGATAAGCCTAAGACGTCGGAGACAGGGGCGTCTTCCTCCGAACCTATGGAAATTGGAACAGTGAGAGCAGCGTTAACAGGAGAAGAAAGGGAACATAGAAGAAGGAACGGATTATGCCTTTATTGTGGGAAGAAGGGACATTACCTTCGTGAATGCCCTGTTAAACCCAAATCTGGCCGTTCCAGATATGGAACAACCACCATGAACGCACAAAACCCAAAAACAGAGTCAGGAAACTGAAAAGCTTGCGATACAAAGAAGGAGAGTCGTCAAGCGTTCTAGGTATCCCTTCATTACAGAAGAACAATAGTGGGCCTAAAGAACACTTTTTCATCGAAATCATCATATATGTAGATCAAGAACCATGTAGCACCCAAGCTATGGTTGATTCAGGAGCAACGGGGTGTTTCATGGACATCATGGAGGCCAAGCGTTTAGGTATTCCTTTTAGTGAATAAAACTGAACCAGAAACGGTACTTGCGGTGGATGGCAAGCAATTGGAAGCAGGACCCATTCAACAAATCACCAAATCCTGTGTAGTGGAATGCCTACCAGGCCATCAAGAACAATTGTCGTTTAACATCATTTCTGCTCCATCCTATGGTTTAATTTTGGGTCTACCATGGTTGTCTATTCACAACCCAAACATTGATTGGGAAAAGAAGACGCTGGTTTTGTCTTCAGAGTATTGTGCCACCAATTGTTGGAAATCATCGGAATCGTGTATCAGGAAGACGCTACATATTGCCACCGCCGCAGAGAAAGATATAGAACTGCCTTCGTGGTATGAACCATTTCAGGATGTGTTCTGTGATCAGAAAGCGGAGATTCTTCCACCCCACAGACCATATGATTGTAGGATAGATCTACAACCTGGATCAGTAGTGCCGTGTGGTAGGATATATGCTCTCACCGAACCAGAGAATATCCATTTACGGAAATACTTGGATAAATATTTGGAATTGGGGTTCATTCGTCCCTTTGCGTCACCAGCGGCTTCTCCACTGTTTTTCATTCCCAAGGCTAATGGGGAATTAAGAACTTGTATAGACTTTAGAGCATTGAACTCCATTACTATCCGGAATCAATACCCCTTACCATTGATATCAGTTTTGCTTGAACAGGTCAAAGGAGCAGTAATCTACACGAAACTTGATTTACGTGGGGCATACCATTTGGTCAGGATGCGTCAAGGCGACGAGTGGAAGATAGCCTTTAAAACAAGGTATGGCTTATTCGAATATCTTGTAATGCCCTTCGGGCTGTGCAATGCACCAGCTGCATTTCAATTCTTCTTAAATGAAGTCTTGAGGGAGTTTTGGGATAAATTTGTGATTGTCTATATAGACGATATCTTGGTGTACTCCACACATGAAGAACAACATGTCCAACATGTGAGTCTCATTCTTCAGGCATTAAGAAAACACCATCTGTTTTGCAAACTTAGTAAATGCGAATTTCATGTGTCCACAGTAGAATTTCTGGGTGTAATTCTCACTCCATTTGGCCAAGAGATGGCGGAAAGAAAAGTCAAAGCGATAGCAGAGTGGCCCAGTCCCAAGAACATCAAAGACATCCAGCGTTTTATGGGATTCGCAAACTTCTACAGATGTTTCATTTCCAACTTTTCAACTAAAGCTGCGCCGCTCACCTATTTGACGAAAAAACGGATTCCGTTTGTATGGACTTCAGAAGCTCAGGAAGCCTTTGAGGAATTAAAGACAGCATTTACCTCTGCTCCAGTTCTAGTACACGCTAATCCAAGTCTTCCGTTCATTGTAGAGGCAGATGCATCGGATGTGGCCATGGGTGCAGTCCTTTCGCAAAGACACCAAGAAACAGGACAGCTACATCCAGTAGCTTTTATGTCAAAGAAATTCAATGATGCCGAACACAATTATACTATCACGGAGAAAGAGCTTCTCGCCATCAAAGAGGCCTTTGGAGAGTGGAGACATTGTTTGCTCGGAGCCCGACATGTCATTACCGTGTACACGGATCATCGAAATCTACAGTATTTAAGAACGGACCATCTTCTTACTCCTCGACTTTTGCGGTGGATGACATTCTTCGAAGACTACCATTTCATTGTAACCTTTCGTCCTGGGAGCCAGAACAAGAAAGCCGATGCTCTATCCCGGCAAGATTCTACCATCAGTTCTGGGGTACCCTCGGAAAGAGCAATCTTCGAGGAACACAAAGTGATAGGAGTGATTCACACTGATCATTTCTTGCAGGAAACAAAGAAGGGTTTAAATACATTTCATTGGAAAGATTGGCTGAAATATCATCCCGAATGGATTAAGAAACAAGGAGTGTACGTGAAAGGGAAGCAGTTACTCTTGCCCTCTTTACCGTTACGCCGCACGGTGTTTCTATGGTGTCATGCTGACCCTTGTGCTGGTCATCAAGGTGTTGATAAGACTTGTGAAAAGATCTTGAGGCAATTTTGGTGGCCGTCTCTGAGAAAAGATATTCCAGTATGGATCAAGGAGTGCACGGTATGCGCGCAAAATAAACCTTTGACAGGGAAACCACAAGGGTTGCTACAACCTCTACCCACGCCGGAAGTGCCTTGGGAAAGCATATCCATGGATTTCATTGTAGGGCTACCTGCTGACAAAGGACATACAGTTATCCTTGTAATCATCGATTATCTGACTAAGATGGGACACTTTGTGGCATGCAAAACACTTCCCACGGCAGGTCAATTTGCCAAGCTACTTATGGAGAATGTTGTGAGATTACATGGATTACCAAAGGTAATAGTCTCAGACCGGGGCTCGCAATTCACTGCTAAATTCTGGAAAGTGTGGTGTTCGTCTCTGCATATCTCTTCAGCTATGTCAACCAGCTTCACCCGCAAACCGACGGTCAGACTGAACGGTTGAACCGAACATTGAAGCAGTATTTGCGATGTTACGTGGACTGCAATACAGACATGTGGGTGGAATGGCTTTGGTTGGCGGAAATAGCCTATAACAATGCACTTCACAGCTCTACTAAACACACACCATTTTACAGCACATATGGTTTCCATCCCAGGTTCATCCCTTTTAGTTCTCCTATTAGGGGTGATCGAGTCCCTGAAGTCAGAGACAGGATATCTGCTATTCAGAATGTTATTGTGAATACTAGGAAACATTTGGTGTATGCTAAGCTGATGTATAAAAAGCAAGCTGATAAGCATCGTAAACAGGGTCCTGTGTATAAGAAAGGAGATCTGGTGTGGTTGTCCACAAGGAATATTCGATTCAGAAGGTATAGCATCTTTAATCCTCGTTATATAGGTCCGTTCCCTGTGTGAATCCAGTAGCTGTAAAGATTGCTTTACCTTCACACATGAAGTTCTACCATGTGTTCCATGTTTCATTATTGAAATCTGCTGCTAGGCATGCTCGAGTGCTGCCTCCTTCCATGTGGGTGGATCAGGGGGAAGAATACGAGGTTGCGAGGGTGCTGGATTCCAAAGTTAGCAGGGCTAAGTTGTGGTATTTGATTGCTTGGAAGGGCTATGGAGCTGAGGAGAACTCATGGGAACCTGCATCGGGAGTCCATGCTCCCAGATTGGTTGCTGCCTTCTATCGTCTCCATCCAGGTAAGCCTTGTGCCTGTCTGTGCCCTCCAGGAGGGGGATGTACTGTTAGGGGGCACTAGGCTTTACAAGGGCACAGCCCGCCACAAACTACATTTCCCAGAGGCAGAAGCGCCATGCGCGGCCGTGATCGGATCACTTCCGGGTCACGTGTGCGCAGCGCATAACTTCGCAGAGACAGGGCAGGACGCTGCCGATTATTCCGTGTTGATGGCGTTTGGAGTTTGGGTACTGGTGAACGGCTGCTGGTAAGGGTGCCATCGGCACCGACCTCTGAGTTACTTTTGGATCTACTAAAGCACGATCGTCTGTGATTCTAACAGACGGCGTTTTCCTTTGTTGCTGTGGATTAATCAGTTCTGGAACTTCACACTCTTTTGAGACAACATTGTGTTTATGCTCGCTTCCATTGGTTGTGGGAGCATTATTCTTCGTTGGTTCCTTTGAGGCAAGTGATTGCCAAGTTGGTGATCTGGTTACATGGAGCCTCCTTTTTTCTTTGATGATTTGGAATTGTACAAGGCTTCAGTACAAGGCTTTGAGTTTGTGTTTCATCGTTGCTAAAGAAACATTGCTAATGCTTTATAAAACACTTCATGCTGCGGAGTGACGTAACTCCAGGAGTGATATATAAGCTGAATGGAATGTCTGTTGTTGTTACATGCAATTGATCAAGGAATGCATATTGTTTAAGACAATCCTTCATGCAGTACCTGCTGTTCTTTTCTTTACAGGAGTTGTGTATGAATGAAGGGGTTCATCTATACTTGACAGGTAGTGTGATATTACCTATTGTTGAGTAGGTTAAAAGTGTACTCAAGGAAATGTCTGATATCCCTCATTGTTGTTACAGCCTCCTGAAGTAGGAAGATACCTTATACACAACTCCCATTTGAAAGCCTATGTATTTTACTTTACAGGTCAGTGGTAGTTGATACATATACACATGGTTATAGTGTAGAAGAAGGATACAAGAGTGGTTAGTAATTGTTTGTTATTCTCTCTTCTTGTGTCTTCTAATTTCTCCCTCCCCGCTGTTCCCATCCCTTCCTTCCCAGCTTTTTTCCATCTTTCCCTCGCCTAACCATCCTTTAGTCTGCGTATTACATATAGCAGATTTGGGGCGGTTTAGAGATGGATTCTATTTGAGCATCGAACCAACCCTGAGGATTCGAACGGCCGTGGAACAGAATAGGAGACAAACAGAAAATCAAGTTAGGCATGAACATTATGTGGTATGGAATAAAAGGTAAATCCAGGATCCAATGGCTTTTGCCAGTTCCATACATGACTTAACCCATGATCCTTACATAAAAATCTTAAAGGATGAAACACATTAGGTTTCCACCCAGTATATATCCTATCTGTTTCAGAGCTCAGCGTCCTATTAGCAGGTATATTAATATTAAAGTCACCACATAGAATGAATGGGAGTGGCCAAGCTGCAATTTCACTGGTTATCTGCCCAAATACTCCTGGATCATTCAAGTTACTACCATAGATTGAACCTGGATACATACAATATCAGCATTCAATAGACGTAATCCTGCAGCTGTGTTCTGCCTTTTTTTGGAATCATTAAGCCCACTGATATTAATAGTGGATATGTGTATTTTACCCATTTCTTAAAAGGTAAGGGTATTTTAACATTTCCCTGCACCATCTATGCTTAGAAAAAAGAAAATTAATATAAGACACCTCTCCCACCAGCCTGCACCCCCCACCATCCCTGTACCCCCGCCACGCACCATCAATAACTAAGGCGACCTGGCTCAACCAGAGCCAGTATGATGTAATTTAAAGTAGTCCCATCCCCATTGCACCTCCATTTCCCCCCAGTCACCCAAGAAAATAATATAACAATCAGTTACTAAACTACCCCCGATCATAGTGAATTCAACATAGAAATGACACATAAACATAGCCCATAATACCACATAATGTGACATATTATACACCATGAAACACCATTCTCAGGTCAACCAGAAATGTCCTTTAAATACATTTGGGCCTGGATTTCCGAAATAAAGCTACATGTTTCCCCCTTGAAGATAATCTTCAGTCGAGTTGGATTCTGAAGATATTTGTGCCCCAAGCTGTTGAAATGGAGCAAAAAGTTGCCTAAGCCACCACCTCCATTCAACAGTGGCATGGGCAAAATCCAGCCTAGTGAAGAAAGTCTCTCTGTCAAGTTCTGTTTTTGCTGTTGTGCGGGCCAGATCATAAAGGGCCTGTCGTAGCAAAAAGTTTCCTAAATATAGCAACATTTCCTGTGGGCATTCTTGGGTGTTAGGAGAACTGTTCAGCAGCATTAACGGAAACCTGTGGGCCCTCTGGATTTCCGTATCCCAGTCCCATTTTTAGCTTGTGAAAAGCACATTCAGCAGGGAAACCATATATTTCTGGAATCATTCCCCTTCAGGAATTCCCAAAAAACATAGATTATTACGATGTTGCCTGTTCTCTTGATCTTCCATTTTTCACATCCTATCTTTAATAAACCCCTCGTGAGCTACACAGGCTTTCTGTCGGGGTTTCTACGGCAGCAATTCTTTCGGCAATATCAGAACAGGTTCCGCCCACTTTCCTAATGGCATCCTGTCGTTTTTTAGCGGCAAGCAAAGCTCTGTGATTATCATTTTTCACCTCCTCCTGGTAGTCCTTAATAGATTGCAGAACCATTTAAAGGGAGGGGTCACTCTTGTTTCCAGTCTTCAATGCCCCTCCAATATTTGCAATTGCAGAGCCAGTCAGATCTCCTTCATATTTTCCCACTCGTCCTGCAAAGGCAGTGATCTGTGAGGCCAAATCGTCCCACTTCAGGTCCCCTGTGCTGCCTTCATCAGAGATCTCCCTTAGGCCCTTATTGTTCTCCCTATCCTTTTTTTGAGAAAGATTTCTTTTGCCACTGAGAGTTTACTAGATCTTCTGGGTCAGAGCTGCTATTCCTGGTATCACCCCCTCCATGCTAGACGCTGATACTCCTGCATCAGAGATTTCTGACTCATCTGTCAGAGAATAACATTTCCCATTTACATCGGGGGACCTAGTACGACTTGACGGGGTGCTTATTACTTTCCTACTGCTGACTCTATCCACATGAGGGATCGCAGCTTTAGTTAATATATTGCTGACTTCAGTCACTCTGTCTCCAGCCGCGGGACCTAGATGGGCAGAACATAACGTTTCTGAGGCAGGCTCTACACTGGAATTTACGGAAGGATCAGACTCGGCTTCTACTAACGGGGACAGTATTTCATAGTCAGTCACTTGCACTCCTTCTCCCCTCTCCTTCCTATGCATAGGCTGCAAACCCGCACCAGTAGTGCCAAAATGTTTAGTGAAAAGGGTTGACAGCCTTCTACCTCACGGGGATTCTTCTGAGGTGCTTTAGTTACAGTTTCCAGTTTATCCACCTTTTCTCCCTTACCACCTTCTCCATCAGTATTCTTTTCACTGGTATGGTTTTCTCATGCCTTGGGGGGCTGTATAGCTGCTACTGATGCATTGAGAGCTGACTGGGCACCCTTCAGTTTAATGGCTTTTCCACCATGTCCTCTATTCTTGGGTACCCCACTGAGAAGCCGGAGGTCTAGACAGAGTCTGCCAGCACTGATGCCATAGGTTCTGTGAGGCAGCGGGAACTGCCAGAAGCAGCAACTGACTCAGCTCGAGCCAACGCCGCAGGATCAGTGTAACTGCAAGAGCCGCCCAGAGCAGCAACTGATCTGATGTATGTCGCCTCTGCAGGCAGAAGGAAGCAGCAGGAGCAGCCACACACAACAGCGGATCCAGCATGAGCCGTTACAGCAGGCAGTGGGAAGCAGCAGGAGTCACCGAGAACAACAGCCGATTCCGCGCCGGTCACCAAGCACAACCCGCTTGTCTCTCTCTCTCTCTCTGTCTCCCTTTGTCTCCTTCCCTCTCCCTCACTCTGTCTCCCTCTCTCTCCTTCCCTCCCCCTCACTCTGTATCCCTTACTCTCCATCCCTCTGTCTGTCTCCTTCCCTCTGTCTGTCTCCTTCTTTCTCCCTCTGTCTCTGTCCCTCTGTCTCCCTCCCTTTGTCTCCTTCCCTTTGTCTACCTCCCTCTGTCTGTCACCCTCTGTCTCCCTCCCTCTGTCTCCCTCCTATCTCCCTCTGTCTCTGTCCCTCTGTCTCCCTCCCTCTGTCTCCCTCCCTCTGTCTTCCCCCGTCTCCCTCCTTCTCTCACCCTCCCTCTGTCTGTCTCCTCCCTCCCTCTGTCACCCTCCATCTGACTCCCTCTGTCTGTCTCCCTCTGTCTGTCTCCTCCCTCCCTCTGTCACCCTCTGTCTGTCTCCCTCTGTCTGTCTCCCTCTGTCTCCCTCTGTCTGTCTCCCTCTGTCTGTCTCCCTCTGTCTGTCACCCTCTGTCTGTCACCCTCTGTCTCCGTCCCTCTCCCTTTATCTGTCTCCCTCCCTCTCCCTTTCTCTGCCTGCCTCCCTCTCCCTTTCTCTGTCTCCCTCCCTCTGTCTCCCTCCTTCTGTCCCCCTCTCCTTGTCTCCCTCTCTCTGTCTCCCTCTCTCTGTCTCCCTCTCCCTCCCTCTGTCTCCCTTCTCTCTGTCTCCGTCCTCCCTCCCTCTGTCTCCCTCCTCCCTCTGTCTGTCTCCCTTCCTCCGTCTACCTCCTCCCTCTGTCTGTCTCCCTCTGTCTGTCTCCCTCCTTCCTCCCCCCTCTGTCCGTCTCCCTCCCTCTGTCTGTCTCCCTCCCTCTGTCTCCCTCCCTCTGTCTCCCTCTCTCTGTCTGTCTCCCTCTCTCTGTCTCCCTCTCTGTCTCCCTCTCTCTGTCTTCTCTGTCTGTCTCCCTCCTCCCACTGTCTGTCTCCCTCCCTCCCTCTGTCTCCCTCTCCCTTCCTCCCTCTCCCTCTGTCTCCCTCCCTCTGTCTCCCTCCCTCTGACTCCCTCTGTCTGTCACCCTCTCCCTCCCTCTGTCTCCCTCCTCCCTCTGTCTCCCTCCTTCCTTTGACTGTCTCCCTCTGTCTCCCTCTTTCTGTCTCCCTCCCTCTGTCTGTCTCCCTCTGTCTGTCTCCCTTCCTCTGTCTGTCTCACTCTGTCTGTCTCCCTCTTTCTGGCTGCCTCCCTCTGTCTGTCTACCTCTGACTCCCTCTGTCTGTCCCCCTTCCTCTGTCTGTCTCCCTCTGTCTGTCACCCTCTCTCTCCTCTGTCTCCGTCTCTCCGTCTCCCTCCCTCTCCCTTTCTCTGTTTCCCTCTCTCTGTCTCCCTCCACCTCCCTTTCTCTCCCTCCCTCTCCCTCTCCCTCTGTCTGTCTCCCTTTCCCTCCTCCCTCTCCCTGTCTCCCTCCCTTTCCTTCCCTCCCTCTCCCTCTGTCTCCCTCTGCCTCCCTCCCTCTATCCCCCTCTGTCATCTCAGCCTGCCTGTGTGTGCCTGGGCTGAGACAGCTTCCCGGGCACTTCACAGGTCTTTAAAAGACCATTTGCCTGCTAATGAGGCATTGTTGTTGTTTCACCCCTTCTAAGAGCCTCTGCAGCTCCACTCTGCCTATCACTGGAATCGCCCGGCCACCACAGAACAGCAGAGTCTCTGAGTCGCGCTGTTGCAACCAGCAGTGTTTGCAGGCACTCTTTACATTTTTCTTTTTTAAACACGGGTACGATGTCTGCAAGGTCCGCGGGCCAACAAGGAAGGCTTGACGGGCATACTATGAGTACCCATGGGCTAGAGGAACATCTCGGAACTACTCGAGCGCAATCTTGCCTCCAAATCCTAGCTGTTAGAATTTTTTTATATTAATATATTTGCCCTAAAAACTTAAAAGGGCTTGGCACCCATCCCCTGGGTGCTAGGTAAACAGGGGTTTTGGGTGGGGGAGTGTATCAATATCGAGATATTACTCTTAATAAATGGGTATTAATACAATAACATTTTGCTTTTATTAAAATTTTAAAAATAATATATATCTTATTAAAATAATCAATTAGAGTTTGGCACCCAACTCCTGGGTCGGGATGCTAGGAAAACAGGGGTTTTGGGTGGGAAGTGTATTAATACCCAGGTATTTATTTTTATATTTGCTTTTAAATTATAATATTTTTAAAATATTAACTGATATGTTTAACTTAAACAAAATGGCTTGGCACCCATCCCCTTGGTACATACATAGGTATTAATATTAATTATTAATTATTAGTTACTACGACTTGTAAAATATTAGAAATTAAATTAAATAGAAAACATTTATATAGTTTGGCACCCATCCCTTGGGGTAGGATGCAGGAGAAACAGAGTTTCTTTGTGGGGGAGTGATTAAGCTCTGTATTTAATTAATATTTAAATATATGAATTAAGGGAATTAACAATCCTAAAAAGTTATACAATTTACTTTAAATGCAACTTAAGTTTGCAGAAATAGACAGAAAATTTTAAAAAACATAAAAGTTATAATAAATATTATAATAATTTAAAAAACATAAATTGACACATAAAAAGTATTGTAGCAAACTTTATTACATTTTAAAAAAATGAAAACAGTTTATAAAAATTACAAAAAAAGGTTTTTATAATACCTAAATAAAGGTAATATTAAAAAATATATATGTTTTTACTGTACTGTAACATATACTTTCTATTGTTTTTTATAGGTTTTCCCAAAGTTTCCCATTACAATGAATGGAAGAAATTGTCAGTTTTTCCTTCTTACAAAAAATCAATGACGTTGCCGCTTGTATGTAAGTTTCAACACAGTGGATTGGCGCGCTGAACATCAAAAGCAAGGAGGAGCTGCATACATGTAAGCCAAGTTGAAATATTTAAAATATATTAAGGGTGGCATAGTTTATTGTAAGGAGAGAGGAGGGAGGTATTAAGAACTAGGGTAGTTGTTTTTTGATTGTTGTGTATGATTCAACCAACAAATGTATTCCTATGCAGGTAGCAGTTGTAGGCCCACGTCGGGTTGATTGCTTTTGTAACACTTTTAATTTTAAAAGAATGATTACATTTTCTTTTAAACCAGAGTGTCATGATATCAATATTTGTTGAATATTTTTGACACAACTGGTTTTGAAATTAAGGTATTGCGTTGTCGCAGATTTTTACTCACATAGACTGAACATGGACACAGATGCCATTGTTTGCAGAATACATTTTTGGGACAATTGTTAACTTTTGATACGTGGTTTTCGAAACTTACGCTGGATTTCGGACAAGATAGGATTGCAACGCTGAATTTCTTTTTGCAAATTTTGCCAAACATCTTTTATTTTTTGTTTGTTTTACTGGACTACAGTTGAGAGAGAATTGCAACAATGGATTTCTTGTTGTGATTTTTGCCAAACATCTTTTCTTTTACTTATTTTTAGGGGGGGGGGTACGCTTTTTGTAGGAGAGCACAGAGCAGTTGTCAGCTCCATTTCTGCTGTAAGAAACGGCTTTGCAAAACTGTTACCATTTTGGTTAGTTTGACTGGGGATTTGGATTGCATCACAAATTATGGAATATTTCCTATGGATTAGTGGACAGCACAAGACTCTTGGTGAAATGGGGAATTGTCTGCAAGTCCAAGAGCCAAAAAATTGAAGAAAACTGAAGGTAAGAAACCCGACTTTTAATTTATAATTTAAAATAATTTCGGAAAATGGCAATTGAATTAGGCAAATTCATTTTTAAAAAGTAAGGTGGTTTAGGGGTTAGTGTAGATTAGAAATGTAGGATGTGTACAATATTGTCTAGGTAGTCTGAAGCCACCATCAACGAAAATTGTTGAATTGTGCCCAATAGTTGCTCTGACATTTCTTTAGTTCATTTTGAAATGTGTGGGTTCAGACTACCAGTCAATTCTTATTTCTTGGAAACTTTGCTCATTCTTCAAATGTTCCCAAAAATGATAAAAGTTAGGATGAGGTTTTCCAATTGATTTGTTGAAGGAGTTGTGAGATCCCTCTATGGCATTATTTGTTTTTGCTCCTCCCTCTAAGCAGGTCGTATAGCAGTTACACCACTTCACATGGAAATGTGGCTTTCTTCTGCGACCTGACCTGCCTAGATGGCCAATCCATGTGTCTTCAAAGCAATTTAGAAGGAGTGCCAATTTCCCACTTCCACACCCTTTGTATGTTCCGCAGGATTTTTAGATGGATCCCAGACAATACCAGAAAGACCCAGGCACGTAACCAGCTGCCTTGATTACGGACACTCTCTCTATGCTGCCATTTCCACCCAGCTCCGCAGAAGACTCCAGACCATATAGTATGCCACTGCCAGACTCATCCTGGACCTTCCCAAATGGACCCACATCACCACCCACCTCAGGAACCTCCACTGGCCCCCCCATCCAGAAGAGATGCCAGTTCAAGATCCTCATGCACGCCGACAAAGCTCTACTCGATCAAGAGCTGGCGTACATCAACCATCAACTGAACCTCTACCCACCTGCAAGACACATATGCTTCTCATCACCAGGCCTTGTGCACAGTCCCTGCTGCAGCCGCAGTGGAGGCCTCCAAGACCTTGAACAACCTGCCCTCCCATCTTCGAACAGCACCCTCCCTGGCAGGTTTCAGAAAGACACTCAAGACTTGGCTTTTGGATGTATACATAACACCCTAGGCACTCAGCTAAACTCAGGGGTGGCAGTGCTGCACCTTACAAATGCAGCTTGATTGATTGATTGACATAACTAACCAGGTAATTTTAAGATGCAGCACCGTAGATACTAAAGTGGCCTGGGACTTTGGCAACTCTATATATTTCCTTGATTGATATTGCTTTTTGAAAAAGCTAAAAAACTAAAATTAAAAAAAAGAATGTTGCAATTTGAATGGAGCACATATTTCCGTTGGGAAATTGACTTGGGCATGTACCGGAGCAATAAGTGGTTAAATCAAGATAAATATTGAACTACATTGTGGCCTAACCAGGAGCTAATGAAGAGGTTCTCAACCGCCTACAGGTGGTACAAAATACAGCAGCGAGGTTGGTGCTTAATGCCCCCCCTAGGTCTCCTTCTAGACCTTTATTGCACAAACTTCACTGGTTGCCAATTCGGCAGCGAGTGAAGTTTAAGATCGGCTGTATAATCCACAAAGGCCTCAATGAATTGGGACCAGAGTACCTTGCTACAAAGTTTGTTCCCTATGTTCCTATGCGTACCCTTAGGTCTGGTGAACAGCTCTTGTTAAACATTCCTAAAATCACCAAAGCAAGGCAAGGAGGTAGGACCTTGTCTGTGATAGGCCCAAGCTTTTGGAATTCCCTCCCGCTTTCTTTAAAACAATGTGGGAGTCATCTGGAATTCAGAAAATGTCTGAAAACTTTTCTGTTTAGCCTATGCTAAGCATTTATCCGTTGGCTTCCTACTAGGTTTCTGGTATTAAAGTATTAAATTATTTCCCCGTTGCTCCTCCTAAGCTCTCTACTCTAGGTGTCATAAGCGCGGAGATACTCCTTCGGGAGTTTATTCATAGCGCTATACAAACCTATAAATAATAATAATAATAATAAATTGGTAATGGTACTACTTCCAAAATGAATATCCTAACTTCTGACAAAGTACATTTCTCAAAATTAGATTTTGAATCCACCTCAATGCTAATTTGTTTAACATTTTGTATTACTTATTGGCAAATGGCTACACTCTAATATATGTCATTTAAAAATAGTATTTTATTCTAAGTGTATTATTTTAGACTTTTAGTATTTAAATATTGTATTTTATTTTTGTATTTGTGCAGGCTGCACAAAACATCTCATTCATAAACTTCAGATGGTACAGAATACAGTTGCCAGACTGGCCTTACAACTTTCCAGGCAGAGTTCTGCATCTGCCACACCTATTAAGCTGCAATGGCTTCCAATTCATAAAAGGATCCACTTTAAAATACTTCTACTCCGCTTTTCAAAATTCTTTACCTAAATATAATAATGACAGGTTCTGCCATTACCTGCACCAACTAACCCTACAATCCTCCTCTGAGGACCTTCTGAAACTTCCCTCTTTCTGTCTAAAGTCTTGCAGTGGAAAGTCTTTCAAAGTTTTAGGCTCCAAAGCATGGAACCTGTTTCCCAGCAGCATGCGATCCATTGGATCTGAAGCAACTTTCATAAAAGAACTTAAAACTTGGCTCTTCTGAGCAGCAGACTCTCTCTGTAGTTCTCTAATTAAATTCTACTAGCCTATCCTTAGGAACCTAGGAACCTGCAGTAGTTTAGCACAACGCCTAGGTGCACTCTTTTGAGTGACAGTTGCACCCTACAGATACAGATTCATATCATATTTTGTAATAACGTATACATTCTGACTAAAGATTGTAATTATGTTTGTGCTAGTTAATATAGATGTTCAATGATTTATTTCTTCTATATCTTCTCTATCTTTTCCTTTCTGCTTGTTTATTCCTATGTTATTCCTATTTTTTCTGTAAAGCACATTTGGCAAAACATGTTTTTATTTAAATCTTTATTAAATCATATACCTATATCTATTTTTTTATTTTGCTCCATTTCTTTCTATTGTTCTATAATTATCAATTCTAAGAATTGGTGTAAGGTATCCCTTTTTAAGAGAACTAACTCAATGGCTTACATATTTCTGATTCAAACCTTAATGTCTTATCTGTATTCTATTATTAGAAGTATAGGTAGTATCAATACAACATGATTATTTTTTAGTCTTTATTATGTCTTGTTTTGCTTTGCACTGTGTTTTAAAATCGAATAAAATCATTAATACAAAAAAGAACTATCAAAGTCTACTGTAGTAGGAAAGACCATGAAAAATAAGTTTAGATGAATTTTTGGCCAGTCGAGAATTTAGGAAAAGTCACGGCTTAAGGGAACGTAGCCAACACGGAGCACATTTGACTTTCTGGGAAATACTACATTCACAATCAGGAATATCTGCACGGAAATTATACATTTTTTTATTAATCCAGAGGTTCAGCGAAGCAACAAAATGTTCAGTTACAGTCTGCACGACAATAAGAGGTGCTCTTGGTTGGTGTTGATGCTTTTTATACTTAAAACAGAGGGGAACGATGTGTGGTTTCAACCAACTTGTGATACATGCAACTGGGACAATTTATTAGCACCAGACATATATACCCTTTTGTGATCAAAAACCCTGTGATTCTCAGAATCACAGGGTTGGCAGGCATACTAAACCTATTTTGTGAGACAGAAATGCCTATCTGACTCACAAAATGGGTTTCCAACCCATTCCAAATAATAATTAGAAGTGGATGCGAAATGGGCATCCCTTCCTAATTGCTACTCGCAATGGTATGTCGCAATGGTATGCAACAGCAATTGCATTCACAAATCATTGTTCAAATACTGACATTTCAAAGGAGATCATAACTATATTCACAAAGGGAGAAACGTCCCTTTGGGACACCATCTTCTCTGTGAATTGTAGCAGCAGCCTTAGGCTGAGTGAACAGCGTTCCAGGGAACTACCGCCTCCTCCTCCTGATGTTTTACCAAACGGGAAACATTTGCAGTACCAGTTTTTTTATGGAACGCAGGCTGGTTTGGAAAAATAAAGTAATGCGTTTGGTAATTAATTCACTGGATGAGGGTCTTCTGCTCTTGCAGGACACCCTCCCCAATGAGAGGGGGGTCAACCTACCTAATTCATAATCATTAGGCAGGTCGTTCTTCCACCCTCTGCAACTGAAGGTTTGCAATGTATTAAACACACATAAGGTATTGGGAGGATGTTTGCAATAAATCAAACCACTGGCAATAGCTCAGCGTATCACTGCAACCCATCATTCTTTTGCTCATCCTCCCACCACAGATTAGAGCCAGCCATATGCAAATCAGTCTTGATCCTGCTCTAATAGAAACTTTTCGAATTTCCTTTTGAAAATGAGGAATTACATGCTGAATATTGTGCTTTCTATACCAAATATGTTACGTATTTGAATTCACCACGTTTTGATGCAGAAAGTTTAGGCTGATATGACCTCCCAAAACTTACTAGTGTTCAATGGTAGGATGTGTTAATGACTGCAAATCTCAGAATAAGGAGCCCAGTTCAGTCAGAATTTTGCACAGAGACTCACATTTAGTGGTACATCTTTAAAAAAAGGAGAGCATATATAGTCTTGTAAATTTGTTGATTTTAATCTGCACAACCTGCGCCTCGGGTATCTTTACCGCTTTCCTGATCGAAGCATATCCTTTTTTCTTTTTCAATAAATTCGTATTCACCCTCTTTTAGAATGTACATTATTATCGAATGAAAAAGTTGTCCACAACAACTAACCGCCAATCCTTTTTTCTTTCACAAAGTCTCTCAAACAGCAGTAAGCACACTCCATATATATAAGGTTCTGTGTTGAAATGATCATCTCTGTCATTTACTTTTGCACGTGGAAAGATGAGGAAAGGTTGCAGCGTTTGTGTGCGAGGCTTGTTCCCCACGTGATCCCGTAAAACCTAGTGAATGCCTTCTCTTGCAGGACTGCAGTTCCATTAACTACACAGACAAGACAGCACTCCACCCCACCACTCTCCTTCCCAGCTCTCTCCCATGCATGTCGTTAATAAATGCACACAGAGCGCTGCCAACTCGTCAATTCAAACTGTACGCCCCATTCAAAGTGAGATGCATTTTAATGCGTGCTTTCGTTAACATTTTTTTCTCTTTTTGTCTACAATAAAGTTAAACGTTTTGATAAACTCGCACAAAACACCCAAAGCACTGTGGAGTTTCCTGATTTAATGACTCTTAATGTCTTGCCTGCCCACCATATGAATGAATGGGCATTTTCTTTTCTCTAAATTTGCCATAGTGAAGAATCACCCGCAAGAGTTTCCGGTTATCTGGAAGATTATGGTGTTGCAGTGTGTAATGTTGGATTAGCTCAAGGTCTTACAATGTTAAGGTACTCCTATTGATTGTAGTCATTCCTCGGGGAATAATCACAAACACTACTGAGATTCTCGTTTTATCTTTTATCCCTTTCATAAATTGAGTCACTAATGGAGCTGAATTGCATAAAACACAGGCAGAAGCAATATGGACGGGTCCATTAAGGCATCCATTCATAATGCTATTGTATTTGCTTCCTCAAATTACTGCAGCTATGCCCGAATGTTGAACTTTGAGGAAATTAGGGCTCATTTAATTAATGTTTTGTGTGTAAGATAAACACAATCCATGTCAAGGTGAACCACAAAGGACAGTAAACAAACCTGTGCTTAATCGTCTGATAGATTGGCGCTAAAGCAGTCAGGCTTAACTTAGGGGCAATGTGTAAAGTATTTATGCATCACTCAAACAGTAATACAGTGAAAGCACAACCTAGAGAAATTCCACACCAATTTAGAAACACAGAGTGAATTTCAATAAATAAGATGACAGCAAAACGACAAAAATCCAATCAACAGAACCGGAGGTATGAGTTTGTAAATTTTAGGTGAAAATAGCACCAGAAAGAACAATGTTCCGCTCAAGGGTATCTGGTTGCTATTGACCGGGTCACAAGTGCAGGCTAATCGCAATGGAGTGTGGGATGAATACAGGGTCTGGGTTCCTCCCAGTGAAGTGTTTACCTTCTCAGAGTCCAAGTGCAGGTGAAGAGCCGCCACTAGATCTTTGTGTTGGCAGGAGTCGTAATGAGATCATGTTGGTGCAAGGAACAGGTCTTCACTGTATCTTTGCCTTGGTGGGAGATGTGGGTAGTCGCTCTTTGGTACGAAGAGTAGGTCCCTTTTAGAAATGAGGTTTATGGTTGTCAGAGTATACACCATGTGCAAGCAGGAACAACAACTCTATTCAGGTTAAGCTAGAAACACACTAAAAGATAACTTGTGCTCACCCTTTGGTAGCTTGGCACAGAGCAGTCAGGCTTTTCTAAAGAGGCAATGTGTAAAGTATTTGTGCAACACACACAGAGTGACATAATGAAAACACCACAAAGGTTTAGAAACATAGATTATACTTTTATGAGTATAAAAGACCAAAACCACAAAAATACAATAGGAAGAACCAGAGTTATACATTTTGTAAAAATAAATCAAAAAGTTGTGCTTAGAAGTAAATAGGTAAACTCTTGGAACTCACACCGATGACGAAAAGCTCTGTATATTCAGCGTAACAAACCTGGATCTCAGGTGGATTCATGGTTCAATGTCACCGGCTTGACTCTTTATGACCGGTCAGTCAACTTATGGAGCTTTTTGACAATAATTCACCAAATGATAAAAAAATTCTGGCTCCTCTTCCTGAAGGTCCTTTTGGGATCTTGAAGTGTCCACAATACCAATCTAAGGTTCCAGAATCTCTGAGTTGCTGCATGGGAAGTTGGGACTACAAGACCCACAATGCACCTTGCCAAATACCTATAAGTCCGCTGGATGCTGTCCAGCTGGGTTCTTTTTGGTGGCAATGATCCAGGTGTAGCTCTTTCAACCTATTGCTTTCAGGAAGTCGACTCGTCAAAAGTTTAGAGTCAGGCAAAGTTCTTATTTTGATTAATACCCAAATGTGTGCAGCTGGTGCAGTCCTCCTGAGTGCAGTCCTCTTCGTGGAGGCCAGGGGTTCAGCTGGGCAGTCCTTCTTCTTCTTTCTTCCAGGTAGGGATCGGAGTTGCTGGGCCACTCTCCCATATTTATGCAAGCTTCTGGGCTGGCAAGCAGGGGCGGGGCCTGACCAATGGGGTGCAGGTTTCCACCCTCAATGATGACCACTTCCCCTGAAGTGTGGCAGATTCTTGTCCCATAACGCGCTGTTCCATAAAATTCAAACTGGATAAAATCTCTCCTGGAGCTTAAGGTCTCGCTATCCTGAGCTACAGGTGTGGCTAACCTTCCCTAAGACTCCCCTTCCAGCCCCTATGCTACTTCAAATACAGGGGCTCCGGTCTGGCTGGGGGTGTAGGGAGTGGAGGTGGGCCTGGTGCTGTAGTGTAGTTCCTATATTCCCAATAGGCTCCGCTCATTGGAATAGTACATCCTATAGATATGACGTAGGACTTAGGTCAGTAGGTCTCTGTCAAATATATTAAACTTAATAGTGAGTGCCAGCTAGCGCAGAGGTCACTAGAAACTTTCTAGAATACACAAGAAGGGATTAGTTTCTGACAACCACATAAACATGACATCTTTGTTTCCCTAGGACTCGAATAACTAAGAGTCGTGGAAACAATAGATAAGTATTTCACTCAGTCAGACGTGCATGCTTCATTTCTACAGAGGGTGCACAAAAACGGTCGTTTAAAAAAGGGTTTATTGAACAGTCTTCTTTCTCATGCAAGAGAGGTGAACTGCTACAATCGTTAGGCTAAATGCAAAGTATAATGCGTACAGCGTAAACAGTAATATGAAATAATACTGTAATAGCATTGTATGGTTTCTAAGCCATAAGAAAATATATACATAAATAACACAGGCTAAAATACTCAACTGGTGCTTCTAAAATACGCCTACCCCAATGTACCTAACCTAGGTCTAATACGAGGGAAGAAGTAAGTATGGTCTTTAGTATAGGTTTAGTTTTGCCAAGAATTTGCCAAATGTTTCTCTAGGTTCTAATCAGCTCCATACCTTAGAATGAAGGAGGTCTGGTATCTCTGTCTCGGGACTCGATTTTCCAACACCCTGCAAGAGGAGTCAGAAACACTGGAGCTGGATTTCTCAGCAGAGGAGGGCAGCTTCCTGATCAGTGCGTCAGCTGGAGAGTCTGCTTCCTTCGGCACTTGCTGTAGCGAACTGCGTCGGGCAATTAGGTAGTCGAACTACACCGAACCACCGTGCTTTGCCATAGCAAGTGAAGGTATAGGAATGCCATGTTTGACATAGAGTTGGGCATATGAACGTCATGAATGAACCCCTAGGGAATAATTGTTTATTGTAAAGTAACTGAGTTTGGAGCAAGATGGCGGCCGAGACTTCAGCCGAGTAGGCTGGTGCTACGCTCTCCTGGATCACCTACCCCCTGCCTGGCTGTTTAGCTCCTACCCCGGGCTGTGTGAAAATTTTAAGTTTTCAAAAGCTTGCTCGATACAGTCTTTCTCTTTCCACTGTATTGCGTTGATTCCTAGACTCGGACAAGTAAGAGCGGGACTCACCGCAAAGCTGTTCTGGGTCTGGCGTATCGTGGCCCGCTCCTGCTCCTGCCCGTCCATGTCTGTGCTTAGGCAGATCTACCTGAGCGATTCTCTGGCGGCTCACGGTAGTTCAGCCATAGCTAAAAGCATGCCCCGAAGCTGGTAGTAAAGGGAGCCGCCGTGATACCAAAAACCCGCGGCTCTGCTCGGAACATTGCCACTGGCGAGGCAGCGGCAGAGGGGAAAGATCGCTTGGCTACTCCTGGGGGGGCCAACGAAAAGAGGAGTATCTCGGGCACATTGAAATTGACGCCTGCTACTGTCATGACACCGAGAGGAGGACAGACACTCCCGGACCTGTTTAATCGACGGACGGCAAGTGTGACTGGTGATTTATGTGTATATATCAGGGTGATGTTTTGTATTATGTAACTCTCTGATTAGGTAGATATTACAGATGTTTTTTGATATGATGCAATGCACTTTTTATAAATTAATTCAATCTGTACTATCAATCATGTTACTGATGTATATGGAAGAAATGAACTAAAATAGGAAAAAGAAAAAATATATTTTTTATACACTACAGAAAAAATAAAAACAAATAAAATTATAAAATGAAAATTGTGGATGGTGTTGTACCTATATGGATTAGAAGGCTAATGAAATAATGTGATGAGACTGATCACATGATAAAGTAAATAGTGACCACGGGGGAATCTCTCATATGTTGCGTTGCTATTTTCCTCTCTTTTCCCTGGTCCTGAAAGTATTATTAGAGGGGGTCCCGTTATTTATGCTACCGAGAGGAGGACAGACACTCCCGGACCTGTTTAATCGACGGACCCTCAAGGAAAAAGTCCATGCGGCAGCTCTCAGTGTAAAAACCAGCCAGAAGCAATTGGACTCTCTAATAGGGGCGAACATCATTGCCAGTAAGGAGGGGGAGGCAGTTCTTGTTTCTTTGTCGACACAACCGCCTCAAGTGCCACAAGTAACTCTTGGCCCAATTGATAATAGTGAGGGTGGTGGCGATAGCGGCAAGTTGGTTACTCTGCCAGATCCTTCTTCAATCTGTCTATCACCATTGCAAGCTGCAGCTGTCAGTTTAAAGGATAACTCAGTTCTGGCCGGAGAGAGCAGAGATTTGGGGACTTTACATGTACATGTATTGAGCGACTCGATCTCTACTGTTTCTGCCTCCCTTTCCCAAGGCACTCTGGGAAATGCAGGTCAGTCAGTCATGCAACCAACTGTTGTCCCGGAGTTGAATACTAAATTACTGCTTCCTCATTTCACTGACCTCCCTATGGAAGCCACTTCAGACACAAGGGAGTCTGAGAGTACCGAAGCTACAGATAAATTTTACTCTATGTCGGACCGCTCTGCCTCATCGGCAGATGAGGGTGCTGAGTTAGAATGGTCAGACTATGACAGTGAGTCTGGGGACTGGTGCCTCAGCGAGGCTTCTAAGGATGAGATTACAACTGGGGGTTTCGATACGGTTCGTAAGGCTCTTAAATCTAAAGTTCTCCCTCTGGTGACAGCAAATGACACAGGCTCAGTCTCAGTGGCATTGGACCAGCCTACAGCAAAGAGAATGTAGCTAATCCTGTCACCCTCCCAGATCATGTAATGGACTCTCCGGAGGAAGTCACCCTGTCTACAATCTATCAAACTATCAACACGCATAGAGAGGTAACGCGACAGGAGAATGCGCGTACACAAGGGGCTTGTCGCAGAATGCTAAACTCTCTTCGGAGGGTTGTGAAAACATGCACGGACATTGCTTCCAGGATCGGTGAAGCTGAGAAGCAGATTTCTGTTCTTGAAGATGCAGTACCAGCCCAGAAGGGACTCACAATTCAGATCAAGTAGCAACGCGAGGATATCCTCTAGAAACTTACGGACTTAAAAAATAGGGCCAGAAGAAATAATTTAAGGATCCTTGGAATTGATGAAGGCAAAGAAGGCGAGGAAGTTAGACAGTTTATAGTAGAACTATTTACTGAGGCCTTCCCAGAAGTCACACAATGGGACTGGAGTCTTGAAATACAGCGGGCACATCGGTTCCCATTTAAGAAGAGGCAGTCTTCTGCTCCTTCTGGCACAAACAACATCTTGCCACGAGCAACCCTGATTTGTTTTAATAATTTTCTAGCACGTGAGAAAAGATTTGATCTGGCCAGACCTGATAAAAAGCGGCTGGGGAAGGGATGTCAGTTTTTTGCTCGGCCTGATTTCTGCCTGGCAACAGTGGAACGAAGAAGGCACCTTCGCCAGTTGATAGCATTGTTTCAGGCAAAAGGCGCCCAGGCTTTTTAACTTTTTTCCATCCAAGCTAAAAGTAATCTCTAAAGGTCAAACAAAGTACTTTTCATCGGAGATACTGGCCAAGGAGTTTCTGGACTCTATCTAATCAGTATTGCTTTATACGATTGATTAATTGGGGTAGGGCCTGTGTAGCTAAGCTATAGTAGAATAAGCTGACCCGATCAAAGGGATTTACTTTTAAATCTTTGTTTTTTTGGCTTGTTTAGTGTTTAGGGTCAGCCTTTCAATTTTGAAACAGGGGGATCCGGATCCAGGGGAGCGGGGGTGATCACCAACCTAACCGTCACAAGACCATGGTTCTGCTGCTCTACATGGGGGTGAGGGGTTTGGGGTGGGGGTGAGGGGTTTGGGGTGGGGGGGCGGGTCTTGGCTGGGATGGGGGTAGGGGGTCAGGGGTGCTGTGGTGGTGGGGGGTGTTTAGGAGGCTGGTTTTGATACCAGGATTACGGTCCAGTGGCGGAAACATGTTTTATGTTACACTGATCAGAATGCTTTGTGAATTCAGGCTCATTAGGTCGAATATTAGGCTTATCAGGATTCTGGGTCGTGGAGAGTGTTATCTTATGCTGCTTCTGAATGGGGGGAATAGATTGCGATGTGGCACATGGAATATCTGCGGGTTGAATGATGAGAAAAACCGTAGGATTTTTTGTAAGATCCTCCAAATCATGCAGGTCGATTTAATGTGTCTGCAGGAGACCCACATTCCGTGGAGTAATCGTGGGCTTCTAAGACTCCCTGGGTATGAGCTAGTGGCGTGTTCCCGTCAGACTTCCATGATTAGGGACATCGCTATTTTGTTAAAGAAAGGGGTTGGTTGTTTTAAAAGAGCTAAAGAGGACAATGCAGGCAGGTGGGTGATTGTCGAAATACTGTTAAATAATTGCCCTCTTTCGGTCAAGCTCAATATATGGTCCCAATCTAGATGACCCGGAGGTTCTTAGACATTTAAATATGGAACTAGTGGGATGGCCACGACCAAAGATTTTTTGTGGGGATTTTAATATTAATTTAGCCAGTCAAACTAATCTGATAACTCATCTTAACTATTTAGGTAGGAACCCTCGTGTGTTTAAGGCTCTGCAAGCTCTAGCTGTGGAACATGGCCTGATGGATGTATGGCATTATAAGCATCAAGATGAGGATGGATATACATTTCATTCTATTCCACATAATAAAATGGTCCGTCTTGATTATGTCTTTTTGTCCGATCAGTGTGGTGGGACTGCCAAAATCAAGGTTGCTCCAAGGACCCTATCCGATCATACTGCTACAACTGTTGACCTCTTATGGTCAATCCTCTCTACCAGGATCTTGCAGCCAAGTATATTCAATTTCGAACCTCAATGTACGAATTCGGTGAGAATTCTGGCAGGGTCTTGGCTAAGAGACTACAGCAAAAGGCTATGGCAAACCGGATTGTTCGAGTGAGGGATCAACAGGGTTGTATTCAGGAGACCCCAAGTGGTGTCATGGGTGTCTTCGTGAAATTCTATTCTAGTCTCTACACTAAGGAGCCTAGTATTATTCAAAACCAGGCTGGTTTGGAGGAATTTTTGCAGTCCATAGACACCCCTAGGGTAACTATAGAACAAAACAAAGCACTTTTGGTACCTATCACTTGGGAAGAGGTGGAAAACACAATTAAATCTTTGGCTAATGGCAAGGCTGTCGGCCCTGATCTCATTCATCTAGAATTCTATAAGACTTTCTCGGTAGTATTGCGACAGGATCTACTTGCTGTCTTTAGGGCTGCACAGGCCGGTGTTATTCCAGAAACCTGGCGACGGGCCACTGTTGTTTTATTTAAGAAGAAAGGCAAGGATGAGCTAAATCTCTCGTCATATCGGCCAATAGCACTTATTACCACCGATAGTAAAATCTACTCGAGGATCCTTGCTTTTAGATTGGCACAGGTTATAGCTCCCTTGGTTTCAATCCGCCAACATGGGTTAATTCCCGGCAGGGACACAACCGAGCACATTCGGCGTGTTATCGCTTTACTTGACTGGGTGCAGGCCATGGGTTCCTCCTTCGGGGTGATCCTGTTGGAACGCCGAGAAGGCATTCAACAGGGTCTCCTGGGGGTTACTGTGGGCCGTACTGCGCTGGAAAGGGTTCGCTGTTGAGTTCATCCAAGCCCTTCGAGCACTTTATATCTCCCCAGTTGCGGCAATCCGTATTTAAGGGAAAGAGTCAGGGTATTTTACCATCAGTAGGGGAACCAGACAAGGCTGCCCCTGCTCCCCCCTGCTATTTGCCCTATTTATCGAGCCTTTTCTCAATATGATCGAAACATGCCAGGGTATCTCTCCAGTCAGGGTTCAGGGGTCGAATATAAGGCATTGGCCTATGCCGATGATATCGTTGTACTAATTGATGATGTTGAACCCTCTTTCACAGCCCTAGAGATTCTCGCCGGTCAATTCGGGGCCATGTCTGGTTACAAGCTGAACATAACAAAAACTCAAGTTATCCAGTCAGCAGTCATGAACCCCTCGCAGGTGTCTGTTGCTACGGAAGCTACCTATTTGGGGGTACAAATTTCCCCCGAGGTGGATCAGATTTCGGATTTAAACTATCTGCTTATTATCGATTCCCTGCATATTAAACTCGAGAGGTTGGATCACTTACGCTTGTCCCTCTATGGATGATGTGACGTCCTAAAAATGATAGATCTTCCAAAATTTTTATATCTTTTTAGGTCCATCCCTCTTATGATCCCTCAGGTAACATTGATCAGAGCAGAAAGAATATGTCAGCGGTTTTTATGGGGCTACCGTAGGGCAAGAAGAGCTGCAAAGTGGACTAATCTCCCTAGGGAACGGGGCGGTTGGTAGTTCCCAATTTGCTATATTATCATTGGGCTGCCATGATACAACATTTTGGCTCACCTTTGGTGGGCGATAAGGCTGATATTCCTTTGTGCACCGGTCCATCCATCTATGACTTAGCTCTTGGTGATGCTGCTAAGGGAGTCCTAACGCGTGTTTTAGAACCAAGTTATTTTAAGAAAACAAAATTTAAAGGTTTGTTGGGCTCTGTTTTCTATCTGGCAGAAAATCCGCTCTCGCATGGCTATTTCAAAGCTCAATTTTTATACCCCATTTAGTCTCTGGCACAAGCTCTGGGGATCTACCTAAAGCTAGTATTGCTCCCCCACTCCCCGACAAGCCTGCTCCCAGACCACGGAGACCCGACCTGCCGCCTGAGGCTAATAGCCTCACAGTGGTTTTGGCGGGTGCTCCCCCTCTTGAAATGGGTGAAGGTGAGAACTTCCACTCACTCAAGAGGAAAATTATCAACTGGCTGAATTGGAACAGACCTCTCCCAGCTCACTTCAACAATGAAATTATCATGGTGAGAAGGGTTCCGTGGTTGGGGAAAACAAGAAAATCAATAATAGGGGATTGCATTATGGTGACCTTTCGAGACCCTGGGACAGTATTGCACATATGCGCTGGGTCAAATAGATCACTTGATTCCACCATACAAACCCTACCAGTGTCTTTTTTCTTTCCCCCTACTCGTATGCACCATGACCTGTCACAAGGTAATTGGACAAGGGTTGATCGGAGATCCAGATTTAGGGGGTATGCTGCAAGACCTGTCTATCAACCTCCGGAGACACCCTTTTTTGACTTTAACCAATTCAACTGTCTGAATGGACTGGATGGGGTTGATTGAAAAACCCTAACTTAAACCCTGTGACTTTTGATATCGGATCCAGTGATCCGTCTGATTCAAACAGACCCACTTCTGACAATGGTCCTGATGTAACAACTGGTGTAGCATTTGGCACTGGTTCCCCTCTTATTTCGACTTCTGTAATTCACCCTGTTGTTGCCTCGGCATATCTGAGACTAATCTGGTGGAATGTGGCGGGTCTAGCTAACAAGCTGGACTCACCAGATTGGGTAACTTATATTGAATCTGGGGATGTTTGTATGTTCCAGGAGACCTGGGCAAGGGAAGAATATAGGCACCAGGGCTACCAGTCATTTTCCATCCCGGCTAGGTGGGAGGGAAAGGGCCGGCCTTCAGGTGGACTCACAACTTGGGTGGCATCCCACTTAGGGTGTCAGGCTTCTCGCTTATCGGTGCCTTCGGACGACATTCTAGTGGTTTTATTGGTCTGGCCGAACTCACCGAAACTCGCCTTGATAAATATCTATTCAAGGCCAGTGGGAGTTTCGTGTGAATCTTCCACCATAGATGAGCTATCAGCTTATTTATATGAAATTCCAAGGGACACCCCCTATGTAGTGGGAGGGGACTTAAACTCCCATTTTGAGCCGCTGGCCGGCCTTCTGGAGGGACTTCCTATGGAAGAAGAGTCTAGGTGGTTAGTACCTTCTATAGTAGCACCCCCCCCGAAGGCCTGGACACCTGTAGCACTACAGATTACAATCCTAACTTTAAAATATGGAATCAGAGCCTGCAATGGACGTACTAAATCCGATACACCAAGCAAACCCACGTATAATAAAGTGGGAAGTGAGTCCCGCTTGGACTACACCCTTGTACAGATAGTGAACTGGTCATCTATCATGGACTTCAGGGTCACCGAAAGACTGGATAGTGACCATAATGCCTTAGAACTAGATCTCATGCACCCCGGCCTAGAAGCCTCCAGATCAACCAAGGAGGAGAACAAACCTGAACTTCTACTGGGTAACAACAGGAGAAGAATCAGGTGGGAAAAATTAGTGTTGAGCCAAGTTAAACTCCCGAGGCTATACGCAGAACTAATGCCAATTTTGGAAAAAGTGGGAGATCTAGCTAAAGATGTGGGCAATAAAGATTCCCATAACAAACTATACCAGGCACATGAGGATCTCATCAAGGGAGCAGCCTCCGAACTTTTTAGTAAGGTACAGAATCCCAAGAGGGGGCAGCACCACAAATCCGCATGCTTTAATGCAGCCTGTAGAAAGGCAAAGGGAGATCTCCTCAGATGCATCAAGGAGGGAACAGGCAGAGAGAAGCTACGAGAATGTAGACGGGCATACAAAAAATTAGTTGCCCACGCTAAAATTGAATGGGAGGAGAATCAATAAGAGGAGCTCACTAGTTCCCTCGCAACAAGAGACTACCGAATGTTTTGGCGAAACGGGGGATCAGGGAGTCTCCTTTCGGCAATAGAGCCAAATATTGCAGCAGGGGCGTGGCAGGCACACTTCCAGTCTCTTTATAGTTCTGAGCAGGGAGAAACTATAATTGACATCGGTAATGGACTGGCTGAGTATGACGGGGACTTGATAACAGTGGGGGAGGTTAAGGTAGCAATCGCAGGACTGGCATCTGGGAAGGCGCCAGGATTGGACGGTCTTCCGGGGGACCTGTTCAAGCAGGAGCCCGATGTGTGGGCCCCATACCTTGTCACTGTGTTCAACGCAGTCCTGCATGGCATGGAAGTCCCGAGCACTTGGCTGGGGGCAGAGGTGGTTCCTATATTTAAGAAGGGTTCCCCCCTGCTCCCAGCCAATTACAGACCAATCAGCTTAATTGATGTGCCCCAGAAGCTGTTCGGTAGGATACTGTTGAATCGCCTGCAGGACTGGGTGGAGGAGATGGGCGCCCTCAGTCCATACCAGGCGGGCTTTAGGAAGGGAGTCTCTACAGTGGACCAGGTCTTCCGTTTGAATATTATCTTTTGGAGGACAGCGATATTCGAAGGTGGCAGCTTGTACACAATATTTGTGGACCTGAGGGCCGCCTTCGACCTGGTGCCCAGAGGGAAACTTTGGAGCGTTCTGGCTGAGATGGGGGTCCCCCCGGATATTTTGACAATTTTACAGAGACTCCATCATAACAACTACGCCCGGGTCAAATGCGGGAAGCTTGGGGAATTAACGGACAGATTCCCCGTTGACAGGGGGGTTAGGCAGGGTTGTGTATTGGCACCGACCCTGTTCTGCCTCTTTGTCAACGGGGTAATCGCCCATCTCAATGGCATTGAATACACTGATGCTCCGAAGCTGAACGGCAGCAGGGTCCCTGCAATCATGTTTGCAGATGATACCCTGCTGCTGTCCAAAACCCCCATGGGGATACAGAGGATCCTCGATTCTTTTGTGTCCTTCTGCACGGAAAGGGGGCTAGAGATTAATGCTACAAAAACAAAGTTCATGGTCCTGAACCCAACCAAAAGATCACGCCTGAACCCCATACTGGGATCATCACGTTTAGAGAGAGTCTCCACCTTTGAATACCTGGGTGTAACATTGAATGAAAACATGTCCTGGGGAACACATCAGACTAGGGCTAACCTTAAATTAGTGCAGAACACAGGTGGCATCGCACGCATGATGAAAAATTCCACATATCGTCCATTGGGGCCGGTCATCCAGAACTATAAGGCACAGGCCAGGGGTGCTATCATGTATGGGGCGGAATTGTGGGGTCACACATCTTCCCACAGTTTGTCTACAACTGAGAACAATTTTATTAGACAGTTAGTTGCACTCCCGTCTAGTACACCGATTGTCCCCTTGAGGATGGACCTGGGACTGAGACCAATAGCAGATGAACTGGGTCTCAGGCCCATAGCCTTCTGGCGAAGGTTATGGAGTAGTGAAGAACTTTCTACCTACAGGGCGGAACTGAGGGAGTTTCTAATCCACCCCAAAGCTCTACAGATCCCATGGATAAAATATATAAAAAAGTCCTGTGTGAGATTAGGGTTCCCCGACCTATGGTCCGATCCAGCTAATGCTTCACTAGGGATTCCACGAAGAGTTCTGGCCAACGCTTACCACGAGCAGAAACTAGCTAGGGTCATGGAATGCCAGGGTGAGGGGTCACTAACATCTGCATTCATGCAAAGCAAGGATCTATACAGGTTGGAGAGGGTTTTGGATGGTATGACACCCGTGCTGGCCAGGAAACTATTCCTCCAATGGAGATATGGCACACTGCCTCTGCGGGCCTTTACTAGCTCCTGGTCAAGACCGCCCTCTACCAAGCAATGCCCGGCATGCATTTGTGCTGAGGAAAGTGATTTACATGTGGTCTTGTTTTGCCCTACTTACAAAGCCGCAAGGAAATACTGGCTCTTACCACTCATCAGAACTTTGGTTGTAGGGAGTACCTCCCGATGTACAGAATTTTAAAAACTGATGTCTCGGGTCCAACGGTGTTTGCATTAGCTAAATTCCTAACAAATGTATGGCATACTCGCACCCGTATTTTAAAGTCGCAGTTGTTCACATAACTACAAGATCAACATTTTAAACGTATGGTCTTTTATCAGTTTTCACTCTAGTAGTATCTATTTCTCAAGGTGAAATGATTTTATACTGTATAACACGTGTTCCTGCATATTTGCGATGTTTTATATTGTTTCAAACGTGTTTTTTTGCCTATCTTTGATGGTCAAATCGGCCGAAATAAAGAAAGAATACATACAAAAAAAAGAATACATACCCCATTTAGTGCCTTGGGTCTGCTACCACCAATATTCCAGGACGGGATAATGACTAAATGGTGCTCCATGGGCCTGAAGGAAATTGGCGATCTTGCCCAGGATGGTCAGATGGCCTCTTTCTCTATTCTGTAGGATAAGTTCCAGTTGCATTCTAATGACTTTTTCAAATATTTACAGGTCAGGAGCTTTTTGGATAAGAATTGTTGTAGAAATCCTACCCTATATGATAAGATTATTTTAGTTAAACTGATTAGAAAAAACCCCACAATAAGTGCACTTTATCAATACCTCTTATCTGAGCTTCCGGACGATCTGGACATTCATAACACCAAATGGGCCGATAAATTTGGTGTCCCAACAGTAGATCTAAAACTGCTGCTTGAATTAGCCAGATCTGTCCTAGTCTCAGGCACTTTGCGTACCCAAAGTTACATGGCTATGTTTAACTTATACCATACCCCTGCCAAGATCGCTAGATGGGGTGACTCTTGTTCTAGATGTAAATTTTTTGCTGCGGATGCGATTCATATGTTTTATTTATGCCCTAGCCTGAGCTAATTTTTGAAGGAAATTGAGGTTTTCATCAATCAGGTACTCAAAATTCCGGTTAAGATCTCACCGGAGTTAATTATAACGGGCTATGAATACTCAAGTGCTGCTGATAGAACAAGATATGCCAGATCATTTCTTTTTATTGCAACGGCAATGATTCGATTATGCATAACATCGCAGTGGCTAAGTCCAGAGGCTCCCACTGTTGGTCACTGGAAAGCTAGGATGCTCGCATGGTATAAACTGGAATCATCAGTGTATCTGCTGAGGAGGTGTAGAAGGCGCTTAGTGGCATCTAGGAACTGGGCCCCTTTTCAGAATTGGCTCTCGCACTAAAATTAATTTCTTTTTCCTTTTCTTCTTTTTTCCCTCCCCTGATAGGTAATTTTCTCATGTTATCCATTGATATGTAACCTCAATTTGATTTGCTTATTTTGTTGATTCACGCTTTGTATATTTATTCAATGTGTTTCCTCAAACCGGACATTTTATTTCATTGTTTCTCCTGAAAATGATAAATAAAGTTTAAAAAAAATAACAAAGTAAAGTAACTGAGTTCTTGGAGAAATCAATATTCAAGCAAAGGGAAGTCCCTAACGGCTGAAGCTGGTTTTCCAAGAAATCGATGTGACGTTTGGTGAACAGATGGAAGTAGCCATGTCTGTATTTGGGTAGCATGGGCTATGCCTAATAAAGGGCTTGATTTCTATGCCTGTATAAGGGCAACACGATTTGTACCTATATAAGGGCATGAATCGGGAAAATCCATTCGGAATTTAAAACACCATAGTACACCCACTCCACTTTCTTATGTACGACTTCTACTAAACATGTATAAACGTATCTAAAATCTATCTATACAACAAGTGTTTAAAACCCACCCAAAATAAATAAAATGTAATGGTACTGGTTGTACACAAAAGGAGAATTTGTGCTGTACGCATTTAAGCAATGTTTTCATTCTAAGCATATAGTTCGACATTTGAAAATGCTATCTGAATGAATCACTAAAATACATTTATGAAATGGCTCATAAATACAGAAAGGAAAAGGTGCCGAAACCATTTCATGTCGTATTACATATAACTGTTGGTATGAGGACAAGGTCAAATATCTTCTCTGGAAGCTTTTCAAAGAATTCTAATTCTCTATGAATAGTTCTACTTTAAGCAGATTACTTCGTGCCAAAAACAAAAAATACAAATTTGGAAAAAAGTATAATCATAGGAAAAAAAAGTCCCAAATTAGAACTTTGTTTTGAAAATATGAAGGTCGAATTCAGAGTCTCTCAGAACATTGTGTGCCAAATCAAAAGTTAGTGTTTGTGGTAGGAGAAAACATCACATTTTCTAAGGCTGTAAAAAACTTGTCTACCATTGTAGATGAAAGTTGGATTACCTCGTTAAGAAGATCAACCGCACATAGATGTAAAGCATCACTGTCAGCATTGGTCGCATTAGCAATGCTCGAATCACGAGGTACCTGTGTGCCTTTCGTTTCTCCTACCTCAACAGTAGCATTTTGTGTCTGTGAGATCTCAACGAATGCCGTCATCAGAATTGGTAGCCGCTGGAGACAACACAGTGCATGGGCTGTTACTGGTTCAAGCAAAGTATCAAAATCCGCATTCTTCTCCGCATAGCAGACAGCATAGAACAGGTAAGATGCAATCTTGCCAAATTGGTCCGAATGACAGAAACCAGGTGGTAATTAATTCTCTTAGACGAGGTAGTCCCAAAATTTGGACGATGCGCTCACGACACTTCATCGCCAGTAGAGTTGTCTCCACGGGGAACTGGGTGTCGCTGGTGAATTGACTTGCCATATCGCAGCAGTAGGAGCAAAAATAGTATCCCTGCAGCGAGTCCCAAAATGAGAGGCAATCCACCAAACAGAATGCACGAAGTTTGGAAATATTCCAAGGACTGCTTCAAAAGGTGCTAACAGTCTTAAATACATGTACAATACGACTCGTATCAGACATTTTTAAGATACGACTTAACATTTCCGAGAAATGTTTAGGGCAATTTGCAGTTAAAAGGGCATGTATCTCTTCATAAGTCCTTGCGACTTGCAGATCATAAGTTTCTTTGGCCGAGGTCAGTGGCACAGTTTTTTGCATGGCTTTCATTCTGCTTAAAGTATCAATTTGTATACAAGAGATGTTCAGAAAAGGCCATAAAGGCAACTCCCAGTCTGTCTTGGTTTAAGGAAACAATATTTGCATACAGCAAGTGACCCTGGCTGACACAGTTACTAGATATGTTATTCCTGGCAACATGCCACAGCAGCTGTGATCGTTAAACATAATGTAACTTCCATTTGAAAGTTGTCCAAAAAGTGGATCAATCAACGCAGGCGTAGAACCTTGCAGGTGGCAGGATAAGTTGTTAGAGGAACCATCGCAGGCCCCGTTTAGGCTTATACCCTGACAAACAAGGGAACCGCTTAGTGCGTTTCCACAGTTTTTCCCGCTAAGAAACACTTCTCGACCCCCACTCCAACAGCTGTAAGTGTATGGTAATTCCCAGAATGTCTTGATGTATTCTTTGCCCAACCTTTCATATGTGCCTGCTGGTATGTGTATTAGGCAATATTGAAAATTGAAAATTTTAACAGGCAGAGTGATTGTTCCGTTTATAATCCATTCTGTAGCTGGCTTTTGAGCGACAGTAAATAGCAATCTTTCCAGTTTTTCAATGGTCAGCACTGTATGGTCTGCTCACCTCAGTGCCAATTTGATCAGTTTATCAGTGAGATTAAATTTGGAAAACAGTGACATAGTATTGATTAAACGCCAAGGCACATAGCCTGAACTAAGGTTTTGCAACACCCAGCCTAATAGCATGATAGAGCATAATTGCGACTGACCATGTTGCAACATGACCAAGTACTGTTCCATGATGTCTATGGCAGAAGATACTATGCTGTCAAAAGAATATATCCTAGATGACAGAGTCATAAACCCATTGTCAACTACAGAGAGAGTATTCTCTAAATTAATATGATCAATTTCTCGTATTCATTCTGCAGTCTCTGCTTGTGTAATCTTCCATGCTTCATTATAAGCAGCATAGATACCGGCATATATAAAACGTTTATGATGCGGTGTTCTTGGACCTAGCAAGAATTCTCTAAGATCCGTGCCATCGTTAAGAAAAGATAAGCGTTGTTCAACATCCTTAAGTTTAGGTCTATGTAGCTACTCAAGGCACAGCTTCCCTACACTATATGTTCGTACTATTCCTGAATGCTGTCTCTGAACGTATCTTGGATCTGGCCTAGTGAATGTGAACCCCTGTGTCTATTTAGGAATCTATCTTGACAGATGTTTGTTTGTGTCTGTGGGCCAGATTAACCATTTTTTACAATCTGGATCTGTTCTGTTGTGCAAATTAGTATGTATGTCGACCTCCCCCTCTAAAGTGTCACTATCAGGTGTAGGTGTAGGTATGGATGGATTGTTCAGGTCTTTTATCTTGGCTAGCCCTAGACAAGACGTCTGTTGGACAGTGTAATTCAAAAACATAATTTGCTCGGGGACGATGCAGGCTCTAAATAAAGCTTCTATACCCTGTACCTACCAGTCTTTTGTGCCCCAGACAGTTTTTGTCTTAATGTTGTCTTTCTAAAAGTCTAAACCTAGTGTAGACAGCTGAGCATAAAAGGCTGCAGAATAAATCTGTTTTGTATTTGTCAACATACTTTTCAATCCTGTCTTGTTAATATTTTTAAAGTAAAATGATCCTGGACTGGATACATTAAAACCTGAAAAGTATGGACATTTTCCATTAAATGTGTTTGAATTACCCTTTGGTGGCGGAGGACAGTGTTCCCATTGGTTATACATTAACCCATTGTCCGCGGCTGGAATTCCACTGTGGTGCGGGTGATTTATGACTGGGCGTGGTCAGGACGGTGTCCTCCGCACCCACCCACCGTGACGTCTGACGGCCGGGGGCCGTCCGACGCACGGAAAGGGTTAGTACATTTCTAGGATTTGCAGATTTGTGCAATAAATTATGACCATAGTGATTATAACAATACATTTGTTCATAATCTGATGAACCTTCTAAGTATTCATGATTTGAAAAACAGAAGACATTTCTAAGTCTGACATCATATTATTAACAGTCTCGAAGTCCCAATCATCAGAAAAGGTACTAGTTGAAACAAAGTCATTCAAGGAAATCTTGAACTGGTGTGGAATCTTCAATAGCTCTGCAGGGCCAAAAATGTCATAATCAGTTCTGTTCCAAGTTTTACCCCCTGGTATAGGAACGGCTGTAATGTTCACTGATGACAAGTCTCTTTGTTCACAATGAGATGATTTGTGTGGCTTGAGGAGTACATTGATGTTCTAACTTGCTGTGTCCTTTTTAACATGTCTTCCATTTATCAGCATTCCCAAAGTTATCACCAGAGTCAACCAAATTAGAAGAAAAAGTACACCCAACACAATCCAAAGTTCAATCCATGGGGAAACCAGATAAGTCTTTCCCAGGTGATGAAAAAGGTCTGTTGCTTGTTCTTTAAAAGTTCTTTTTACTGGCGTATTTTCAGGTTCGCTCGGAAAACGTTTCATAGTTAATGAGATAGCCAGAGGTAGTTCTGTCAGTTGTAGGGATTGCATTAGGATTTGTTGAAATCGCTACAACCACTTGACCACCTGTTACATTTGTATAGTCAGATGCTACTTCGTTATAGACAGGTGTTTCTTGATGAACTGTTATGTGGGTTTCAAGAGGTACAAGTTTCATAGCTTTGTTGCTTAGTCCTTTATTTCGCACTGCAGATTCTTCAAAGGTGATGAGTCTCTCAGTTTTAACCTCTTGGATAGAAGCTAGATTAGGGCATCTGCTACATTGGCAGAGTCCACATGGCCTACTGCTTATGATCGGCCACATGATGTCGTTTGACCAGGTTGATAGATACAAACCTGTTCTCCTTTTTACCAGTAAGGGGCAGCAGTAATACTGTTCTTGATCCGTGGATTACTAAGACAGGTACTGGTTGTCTGTAAGAAGGCCCAAATTCCTTCTTGTCCTCAATCTTTTCTCTGACCAGATCATTAAGCTTTGGGATCCAGACAGGCCTTGCTGGGACTGTTGGTTTCTCTTCAGTGGTGGTTGGCTTCAGAAACATGTTACTTTGTTTCGTTCATTTAAGTCCTGTAAAACAGCCAAACGGTTTTTGATATCAAAGGGTTTTGGGTCTACCACTGAAGTCTGATAATCGAAGTCTGCTACTAACATTCTGGTCCAAAAAAGGACTTCATATGAAGTGATACCCCCTAGAGAACTTCTTGGTAGATTGTTAAGACTACGTCGGACACTTATTAGATGTCTGGCCCACCCATCACCCGAGCCTAATACCCTAGCTGTTATAGATTGCCTTTTGTCCCGTTTTTTTCTCTCCACAACCGAATTTCCCTCAGGATGGAATGGACTAGAGTACCGCAATGCAACGCCCAATTTGACCATGGCCTCCTTGTAAGCTCGAGAGCTAAACGCAGGACCCTGGTCAGAATATAGTGTGCAGACTGCGAAAGTGCCGATAAAGACTCGCAAATCTTTTATAACAGTTCGAGCATCAGCCGAGCGCTGAGGCCACATCCAAATGAACCTTGAACACAAATCCATTGCGACCATGATGAATTTATAGTTACCATCCCTCTTTAAGGGACCGCAGTGGTCCAGGTAAACGCAAGCTAATGGTGTATCTGAAATTAACAGGGGCGTCTGTACAGGATGTTTCACAGTAGAGACTTTCATCTTTTGGCATATTTCACATTCCAAAACATAGTTTCTGGTTTGTTTCCTCATGCGTGGCCACCAGTATCTCTGTTTTAATCATGACACTGTGGCAGAAACACCTGCATGTGTAGAGGCGAGCCCTTCATGTGCTTCTAAGATTAGTCCTAATTAGCCCTGCAGCGCTTATTGGATGAATTTGCTCAGTATATGTCTAACTTGTGGTTAAAAATCAACATAAGTAATACTTTTGCCATGAAGATTGGGAAGAAGGCTACCCGCTGTCGCGACATTCTTATTGAGAGTTCTACCATCCAATTTACCAATTCCTTCTCATATTTGGGCATTGTTTTTAATCAATCAGGGCATTGGCAAGGGGCTATCAAATCAAGGCAACTCCATTTCATGAAAACAAAAATGGCCCTATTGAGTTTTACTAGTCAGTATGACTTTAAACATCCAAAGAAGACGATGACTATTTATAATGTAAAGTGTAGATCTTCTGCCATGTACGGGGCCGAGCTTTGGGGTCATGGAAAAACAGATATATTACAGCTTGAAGAAAACACTTTTCTCAGGTCTCTCCTTGGACTCCGGAAAAGTAGCTCAACGTTTGTTTGTCACTATGAATTGGGTGCCCCCTACCTAGCAGACTTGATTAGGATCCAACCTGTGCTATTCTGGCACAAAATATGGTAATCTGAACACACCATTTTAAATCGAGCCATAATTGCAGACTGCCAAAAATCCCCTAAGGTTTTTGAAATTCCATGGCTCAAGTATGTCCATAATTTCCTGGTAAACCTTGCCCATCCTGAATATTTTACCCTCCCTGAGAGTTTGGCCACTGTCCAGAGGAAAGCCTTGAAGTTGAAATGCATCTCTTTTTTGGAAGAAATCAGATTAGCATCTGAAATCTGTAAACCAACGGTGTTGAGGAACCAATTGATTTTGACCAGTGTTTACATGCAACCATACTCAGTTAACATTTATAATTCCCGCCATCGGTTTGTGCTCACGCTTTTTCGGCTGGATATTTTCCATCATTTAATCAGTTTTCCTATTGCTAACAATTGGTTAGCCCACCTGGGGAACTGCATGTGTGATGATATTTCATATCAGAATACTATGCACACCGTATTCTTTTGTAAACACTTCTCATGTCTGAGTCAGAAATTCATAAAACCCTTGTTACTATAGTTGAGTTTCAGATATTGTCGTCTGGCGTATAAATATTTGCAAATGTTGCCAGATATTTTTTATGTGTTTTGTAATGTTGCGTGTCTTGTTGACTGTTATTAGTCGTAGGAAGCAGCTGTAAACTGTAATTATATTATCGTTTTACGATGGTAGACCTTTTTATATTCTAAGTCTTCACATTTTAAATAAGGATGAATTTTGTATAATCGTTTTTAAATTGTATTTTTGGTCATTTTAATCATTGTATTGTATTTTGTAGCTTTTATGGTTCACTTTGTGACTTCGAATAAAGCTTATTTTGATTGATTGATTGATAGTCCTAATCTATGTTCCATGTTTGGAATCACTCTATCCCCCACTCCAGGGATTCGGGCAAATGGAACATTGTTCGCATCAGTTAGGTATGAGTATTTGAGTGGAAACCCTTTAGGGAATGTTTTACCACTGTCTTTGCTTGTGGCAATGACAGCTTGCATTATTTTGCCGTCTATTTTCGTTTTTGAACGAGTGATTGCAGCTAGGGAAACCGCTGCCTTTGCGGCTTCATAAGCCAATGAATTCCCTGCAACGTGAACGCCATCACGTTGATGACTCAGCGTATGTATCACGTGAGTGTTTTGTAGTCCTTGTCGTAACTGAACTACTTGTTCCAAAAGCATTTTATGCTTGATTGTGGCACCTTTTGCATCTTTGAAACCATTTTGAAGCCAATTTTGCAAATATTCATTGTAAGATTGAACAAAATAATACAAATTGCACACTATGAGTGTGTGGAATTTGTGGTCCGTATTCTCAAGTGCCATCTTGAATGCTTGTAGTTCAACTCGCTGAGCTGCACAATCTCCTAGAGATTGTGTTTTAGTGACCTTTGGTCTGAATATGCTATTGCGCCAGCGACCTTTAATGACCCCGCATGCCGCACTATAGGCTTGTTCACCCCTATAGCGGGTTGAGTTGATCCGTCAGTATAAATTATACATTCATACTGTTCTAGAGGCAGAATTTCAGTAGGCAGAGGACATTCTTGTTCATATTGTAAAAATGCTTGTGTTTTCAAATATGGATCAAAAACGTATTCAACGTTTGTTGCAGCAAGAGAATTAACCTATTGTATCCATCCTGGATGTAAAGCTTTAGCATTTGGAATGCTCGCTTTTCTCATTGCCTCTAAGTCAGGTACAGGTGTAACGACCATTATGCGCTTACCCTGTGCGAGGGCTCTCTCTTTTGCTACAGCAGTTTGAACAGCTGTCAGAATTTTTTCTGTTAAAGTAAACTTAATTTTTGCTTGTGTGTACAAGTGTGATTTGTAAGCTATTGGTACTTGTCACCTTCATTAAAAGTTAAGTACCTGAATCCGCATTATCCTGGAATGATTCGGATCACTAAGTTGCGTATGTTTACGCAAGTTTGCAAATTTTCTGTTGCTAACATGTCTGTTTGGAGTGAACGCAAAATTTCTGGGTGTTTTTGTGTCCATTTAAATGTTTTAAAATCAGGTTTGATTATTTCGTAGAGACGTTTAACCCTTTCTGTGTAATTTAGAATGTATGTTCTTCCAAAATTTAGGAAGCCTAGAATCTACTGTAAGTTTTTCAGCGTTTTTGGAGGTTGGAGCAACGCACATTTCTCTAGAAAGTTTGCTGCCAGGCTTTTGCCTTGACTTGATAGTTCATATCCCAGAAAAAGGACGGTGAGGTGGGCAATTCTCGATTTCTTAAAATTTGATTTATACCCTTCAGAGGCGAAGCAAAGTATGATGGTGTTCACCCTGTTCAAGTACCTGTCTAAGTCATCATCTGTTAGATAGATGTCATCTACATATGATAATGCTTCGTCATCATAAGTTTGTAGTAACTCTGTTACCGTCGCTGAGAAAAACTCAGGACTATTCTTGAATCCCTGAGGGAGACGACAGAAGTAACGCTGTGTCCCCATAATTGAGAAAGGGGTCAAATACCTACTTTCTGGTGCAATGTTTTGACAGAAGAAACTGTTAGAAATATCTAAAGTGGTTTAGTATTTTTTGCGCACAATGTTATTCATTAATGCTGCACTATGTGCATTTTGTTCTGCAAAAGTTTTGCAACAAGAGTTTAAGTGTCTGTAATCCAATACTAGACAATATGTATTGTCTGGTTTGGAGACAGGAAACAAAGGATTGTTCATGGACTAGATGCATGTTTCAATCACCCCTTGGTGTTTAAGTTGATCTAATATCTCCCTGACCTTTTTTTTTACCTTCTTGCTTTACTGGATACTGCCTTTGTGCTGTTGGTTGATATTTTAATTGGATCTTATTGTGAGGAGAATCCTCATCCCATCCTACATGATATTTATATAATGCAGGTGATTGGGCAACTGCCCATTTCCTGGCATAAGTATATTTTAAGTGAATTGGAATGTGGTTGGAGAAAGCCTGCATAATGATTTCTTCGCCATGTGGGCACTCCCTGACAAATTCTGGTGGCCAGTCTTGTTCAGCAAGAAGAATGTCATAGCCCTGAGAGAATCGCTCCCAAAAGAGTGCTCTTTTTTGGTATGTCTCCCCCCATCCGGAGTGTTATTTCATATAACTTATGTGGACAACTAACCCTGGTATCTGCAGCTTCAACTTGAACAAATTCATTCAGGTCCACTGTCTCCAGATGATCCTTCAAGTTCTTGCGAGCTATTGTGACTTCTGCTGCGCTGTCCAACATTGTCTGAGCCCATTCCCCGTTCTTGAGTTGTGGCCTCAAGATCCTCGGCATGTCTGATTTTTAGACCTGTTACCTTTTTCTTGGTGAATTGAGGTTTCTTGCTTTTATGAACGTGTTGATCGTCTTTAGACTTCACACGTTCTTCCTTGTGTTCTGAACGTCCTCTTCTTTCGGATTTCTGTGACGAAGTCTGAAAGGTACTGGAGGAACCTGTATCAGTATCTTGATATCTATCAGGTTTTCTCAAATTATCCCTATTCCTGAGGTTATACCTCCTTTCAGATGGTTCCTTTTGAGGTGACCTACCCCTGGAATGAGAACGCTTCTCTTTAGAAGTTTGTTTAATGTTTTCCCACTTCTTTTTAGAAGGAGTAGGAGTGTTTTTAGTAAAGACCTTTTCAGGACTTTCAGACAGTTGGGGTATTACTGGTTTCTCTCCCAGACTGCCTCTTCCTAATTCTTCATAGGATATTTAAATTATTCGGTCCAGTTTTTGTGGTTGTTCAGTTACATCAAATTCCCTTAACTTTTGGCGGATCGCGAAGGATGCTGCTTCACCTTTAATATTAGCTAATGTTATTGTTGAGACTTGTTTGAAATCTTTCAGTAATTTCATACCTAGATTTAAAGCAGGCTCTGCCCCATATTCATTTTGAATCTGTTTCAGGACTTCTGGTATTACCGCCATAGACGGAACACCATGTGTTTTAGTGTAGATTGCAGCAAAGACTGTGTGTCGCAGTCCTCTAGATGTGGTGTGATCCCCATTGGTAAACAGATTGTTAAAATTCTGTGGTTCCCATGAGGGGTAGTATCAGAAAATACTGCTTCGATTTGAGTGATTTTCTGAGCTATCCAGAATGAAATTTGTTCCTGTTTTGCGGGCAATTTCCAACGACTGAATGTAAAGTCTGTGGTGTAATTTTATTTGTGTTCCCCTGGTGAGGGGGGTGTTGTGGAATCATTATTGACGGTTGGACTGTAAAAGTCCTCATGACATATTGAACCAATTGTCTATAGATTTTGATTAGCTCTTTGAGTTAGGCTCGTAGTTCCACATCTGTCATTTCATTAATTTCAGGATGTGGTGTATAGCTGGCTAAAACTGGCCATGTTGCTCCTGGTCTTCCTAGTGGACCGAGCCTGGTAATGTGATTTATATGTTTTAGGGCGCCTTTGAACCAGAGCGCATGCTCCTGATATGTTAGTGGAATTTCAATGTCCTCAAAGGGAAAGTATTCCGTTGGTGGTTCATCTTCTTTGTAGAAGTGAAACACATTTGTTCTTGGATCTGCTTCAGGGAAGTTTATCCATGAGTACAATACCTCTGTCTGGTGTCATGTGCCTCTATCACAAAAACTGCCCTACCACCTTTTGATGTTAGGCCCTTTTTTATAAGTTTTATACTGATGGCTCTCCTTAAATTTGGAGGAATGATTATAGCATCATCATAGGTTTCTTGGAAACCTGTATAATCTGAAGCTTGCACAGCGTCATCGCCTGTAGCTCCATTTGTCCAGGAATTGCTATCCCCTGTTGGCGACATTTTGTTGACTGAGAGTTTTGCAAAAGCAAGTTTTTGGAACACTGTATCCTTCAACGGTGAACAAACCAAAAAGCGAATACATATGATTTTTCGTCCTACTCAGCTATGGCGGATATTATCCTTTTACCCACTCCAGACGTCTATTAGAGTATTTTACGGGAAAAAGGTCTCTCTGAGAAAAGCAAGACTGAGCTACTTTAGTATCTAGCGTTAAATTAGTGCCTTTCCAAACGTTTGGGCGCCATGTAGTGTAGTTCCTATATTCCCATTAGGCTCTGCACATTGGAATAGTATATCCTATAGATATGACGTAGGACTTAGGTCAGTAAGTCTCTGTCGAATATACTAAACTTAATAGTGAGTGCCAGCTAGCTCAGAGGTCATTAGAAACTTTCTTGAATACACAAGAAGGGATTCGTTTCTGACAGCCGTATAAACATGGCAACTTTTTTTTCCGTAGGACTGGAATAACTATCTTCAGAGTCGTGGAAACAATAGATAAGTATTTCAATCAGTCAATCGTGCATGCTTCGTTTCTATAGAGGGTGCACAGAAATAGAGAGATGGGTGTTTCAATAAAATGGGTTTATTGAACAGTCATTTTTCTCATGCAAGAGAGGTGAACAGCTACAATTGTTAGGCAGAATGCAAAGTATAATGCGTACAGCGTAAATAGTAATATGAAATAATACTGTAATAGCATTGTATGGTTTCTAAGCGATATAAAAATATATACATAAATAACACAGGCTAAAATGCTCAACTGGTGCTTCTAAAATACTCCTACCCCAATGTTCCTAACCTAGGTCTAATACGAGGGAAGAATGTAAAGTATGGTCTTTAGTATAGGTTTAGTTTTGCCAAGAATTTGCTAAAGGTTTTTCTTGGTTGTAATCAGCTCCATACCTTAGAATGAAGGAGGTCTGGTATCTCTGTCTCGGGACTCAATTTCCCAACACCCAGCAAGGGGAGTCAGAAACACTGGAGCTGGATTTCTCAGCAGAGGAGGGCAGCTTCAAGATCAGTGCGTCAGCTGGAGAGTCTGCTTCCTTCGGCACTTGCTGTAGCGAGCTGCGTCGGGCAAGTAGGTCGTCGAACTGCACCTTCAAGGCATATTTATACCTTGAAGGTGTTTAGGAATGCCATGTTTGACATAGAGTTGGGCATATGAACGTCATGAATGAACCCCCTACGGAATAGTTGTTCATTGTAAAGTAACTGAGTTCTTGGAGAAAGCAATACTCAAGCAAGAGGCAGTCCCTATCGGCTTAAGCTGGTTTTCCAAGAAATCGTTGTGACGTTTGGTGAACGGATGGAAGTAGCCATGCCTGTATTTGGGTAGCATGAGCTATGCCTAAATAAGGGCTTGATTTCTATGCCTATATAAGGGCAACACGATTTGTACCTATATAAAGGCATGAATCGGGAAAATACATTCGGAATCTAAAACGTCATACAACAGTTCCTGCCCTAATGTCTTGCTCTCTTTGAAAACCACTTTGGCTACTCCGCCCTCTTCCAGCCTTTTGCTCTGTCATTGCATTTTTTCTTCCCAGCAGATGTCACATTGTTTCCTTTCAGGCCACTTCACACCTCCTCAGAAAAGTTTGGCTCAGCCTGTCAAAGGCTGGCCAATCAGGAGAGGCTGCTCCAGAGCTGGATTCAAGCACATTGAAAAATGTCAGTCATAGTTATAATAAATCTAACCATGGCAAGTTATTGGGTTTATTCTTACTATTAAATTAACACTTTGAATTAATATTTTAGCTTATTCCTGTCAGAAGTTAGAAAGAAAATTGGCAGTTCCCCTCATCAGGGCTTGTAAAACATAATTTATAATGCACCCTGCTTATTTTACCAAGACCCCTACCCTTGGGGCACCTAGGGTAGACCTTAGATGTAAAAAATAAGGTAGTTTATCACTTTGGAAGTACCTTTAATTCCAAAGTTGAATTTGAACATAGTTTCATTTTAAAAGTAGCCTGCAAGGCAGGGCTAGCTTTTACAATGACAGCAGGCACCACTGTAGTGCACACTTAAGTGCATTCAATCTACTGGGCCTCTAAACCTACATGCCCTACCATATACTAGGGATTTACAGGTAGGTTGTCAGTAGCAGTTGTAATTGCACCTAATTAACAAATACCTTCTAAACAGAGCACTTGCCCTGGGACTAGTTAGCAGGGCAGAGGGCAGAATCAGAGTCAGTAATCACCAGTGTTAGTAACAAATGGGGATATCAGAGCAAAAAAAGATGACTTTCTTACACGTTCTGTTCAGAAATTACAGCTTAAAGTGTGGTAAGGAATTCCCAATGCTAACCTATGAAAGGAGTAGGCCACACAGTAGTGAAAAACCAATGTGGGTGTTTGTCACTACTAGGACATGCAGTGCTTAAAAGTACATGTCCTATCTTTTACATACACCGCACCCTGCCCTTAGGGCTACTTAGGGCCTACCTTAGGGGTGCCTTATAAGTAATAAAAGGGGATCTTAATGCTTGGCAAGGGGTTTTAATTGACAAGTCCAAGTGGCAGTAAACTGCAAGGCACTGCAATGGCAGGCCCGAAACAGGATGGAAAGGCTACTACTGTGGGTGGCACAACTAGTGATGCTGGCCCAATAGTAGCATTTAGGTTGCAGGCCCTGGGGAAGAGGTATACCACTTTACATGGGACTTACAAGTAAACTAAAGATGTCAATTGTGTATCCACCAAAGTTACCATGCATGGGGGAGAAGAAGCGCTGGCCCTTTAGCACTGGTCAGCAGTGGTAAAGTGATCAGAGTCCTATGGTCAACAAAAAGATTAATCAAAAAGAGGAGGTAAGAAGGCAAAACGTTTGTGGGAAGACCACCATAAGGATGACAGGTCTAACAGTCCCCCTCGTAACTTCATATTGGTTTTAGACGTTGTGATTGGTGCTGATGTGAGAAGCCCACTTGCGGTTGCAAAGAGCCCCAGACTTCTGGATTTTCACCTGGAACTTGGTTGTGAAGCAAGAGGAGTATACTCTGATGCCAGCCAAGGATCCAGTACCTCGGCCACCTCTTGGGGGTCAGTTCTCACACCAGCAGCATATCTCAGGCAGAACCAGTTGGGCCTGGTAGGTTGAGCAGTTACAGGGGTGGCCTCTGGAAGCTTGTATGTCCCTGAAGCTCAAACAAGTGGTTAGCCAAATGACCCTCAGAATCACTTCTGGGTATCCTGGGTTTAAGTGTATCAGGTTCAGTCTTCTTCAGACAGTGGGGCAGTCATTTGTCTGAATTTTGCACATGTCCAGTAATGTTCTGATGAGGAGTTCTGAGGGTGCCAGTCGTATACCCAGTGCCACCCTCTGAGTGGGGCTGTCCCTGGCCTACTACCAAACTAGATCAGGAAGTGTTATCAGGTCAAGGCACAGCTCTTCCCCAGCCATCCTGTCAGGAAGACCCACTCCCTCCACAACCAGGTCCCTTTTTTCCCCACGTCTGCAAGTGATACACAATACACCACAGGAGAGCCATTCACAATCAAGTAACCCTGGAAAATGGCAGAAAGCCCCATTTGGCAACTTTCTAAAAGTGGCATTTTCAGTACAGGTACCTCAAATTCAACATTATTAATAACCAGGATTTTAGAACTCAACTTAGTGGAAGAAATATTTCTCTATCCGTTCCCAAACCTAATGTGTCATGTATTAAGCGTAATAAGGTAATCTGGAGGTAGTCCAAGGGATATATAGCCGTGCCACACTGAAAAACGACTTAGGGAGATTTCACTGGCAGGGCATGTAAAACTCAAGTTCATATGTCCTAGATTTTAAATATCAGGCACCCTATCATATGAGGCTTTAGAGCTTACCTAAAGGATGACTTAGTGAAAAAGGAAGGTTTCGGTCTGCCAAAGGTTTATTTTGCCAGGTCGAAATGGCAATTCAAAAGCTGCACGAGAGGCTTTAGTGGCAGACCTGGGACATGTTTTACAGTGCTACTTTAGTGGGAGGTACAATGAGTGCTGCAGCCCAATAGTAACATTTCATTTACAGGCCCTAGGTAGATGCAGAACCATGCAATAGGGACTTATGACTACATTAAGGGCCCGATTCTGAGGAGGTTTGGAAAACTTCCCGACCTAAGCGGCTTGGAAATGGGTTCCGACCCTCTCAGATCAGGAGAGTACGATGCATCCACATGCTTCCAGATACGATTTGGTTGGACTCCCATTGACTTCAATGGGAGCATGTGTTCCTAACCACATTGTAATTGGGCCCTCAGTCGGGATGACATGTTCCCGATCTGACTTAGAAGGAGCAAATGCCGTTCGGAGGCCCTCCTAACCGCATTGTAATCGGGCCACCATAAGAGTGATGGTGCCTTGCAATATTCCCCTGAGGCATGTTGTAACTTTATTTCATGTTGCGCAATCCTACATATTATGGCCACCAGAAAAAGTCTAACTCTTGATGATTACAATAACTTCGACCCACCCCTGAACATGATGAAGCAAGGGCAGCTGAATGAACATTACATAGGTAGAATATATTAACAACTACTTTTAAGGTATTTTTTTTTGTTATTAAAAGAACACACTTGGTATATTAACATACAATTTATATTCTGTTTCTTCACAGATCAAACAATGACGATTGCCATCTCTATTATAATGTTAGCTTACACATCTTTAAGTAGCTAAAGAATTTGCATAATATACTGGCTGGAATATTTGCACTGGTACATTGCTAAGGGTTGATGTCTCTTCACTTTCTTGTGGAATTGTGCTTGCTCTGAGTACATACCTGCCTTGCTTGCATGGTTTAAGTGATGGTGTTACTTGTAAAACACCTTTAGAAACATTGGAACTATATTGAGGCATTTCGGTCTGTATATAAGTAAACGTTTTAGAAAGGATACCGTATCTTAAAGCCGTCATATGCTGTTCTATTTTTTCAGGAGTAGAACAATTATGGTTTCTTTGACTAACGCGTTCATCATGTACTGAAACAGAAAATGTGCTGTCACTTTTTAATAGGGCCTCTAACCATTGTAATACAGAATTGAAAATCCTCCGAACATATCTCCATAAAACAACAATTTTGCCCCCAAATATTTGCTTGAGGATTCTTTATTAATAACAGCGATCTTACAGGAGCATAAAGCTCCCTAGCAGTAGGTACTCCTGTCGCATTATCAAAACTTCTTAATATAGGTTGTGGTTGTGTTTGTTGTGAAGTTCCATAGTACCATTTAGCAGGTGACTCTGTGGTTGCAATGCTGATTGAGGCTCTTGTGTTGCTTCCTGTTGATTCTCTTAGGCTCTCTTGCTCCTCTTCTCCCAAAGTGCTGTTCTGTATCTTCAATATGTACATTTATGGGTACAATGAATATTTCAGTGTTATGTTATCATTTTAATAATTTTGTATTAATCCATAATAACGTTTTTACAAAAAACATACGTTGTTACTAAATTATGAATGAATTACATGATGCAAATTATCACGGACTTTACAAATTGTATGTACATGTTACACATCTTTTAAATTCAATAGATTTTACAACACTGATTGGCTTTTATTTAGATTTAAATACATGGACTTAATAGTTATCATCCACTAACATTTTTATGTGGTGTCTTAGTAAAGGCCATACCACCTCTTCCTTCTTTCTGCTGTGCTCTTTGATGTCATAAACAAATAAACAAAAACAGAGAGGTCAGATCAGTTTCAAAAACCAAAAAGCGGAGTCAAATGAGGATCACACACCCACTTTGGGTGGGAAAGAAAGCCCTCACACACCGACCTAGTCAGTGTCATGCTTCATCATCGGGCCCCACCAAAGAGGCCGAGTGCCTCTTTGGTGTGCTGCGACGCCAGAGCTGGTTTTGTGAGAAGGGCGTGCTGTGAGGTAAAATTAAAATTAAAAGTGCCTGAAAAGGTATCAGAAAAATAAATTTTAATTAGTGATCCCTAAGGCACAGAGAAAATGTATTATGTGTATGAATTTAGCTGCCAAGGTATTAGGATTGGTTAAACTCATAAATACATTACATCAGTCAACATGTTTCTGCCATATGGGTGGTTTCAATTTACCAAGGCATTCATCAGGCCTAAACCCCGGCGGTATGGACTCTCTAATCGTCCACCCTAACCTGGGGACGTGAAAGTGAAAATCTAAAAAAAGGGGTGAAAAAGTGCTGAAAAAAGGAGAGCGGGTTGCTCAATCCAAAAAACTCCAAATTGTAGAGTAAAACAGCACCTGTAAAGTGAAAAACACAAACAGACATAGACAAACATACATATAATCAGTATCAGCCTTGCTGTTTGATCATGGTGCTCCATAACATGTGGTATACGAGGTGTTCCCAAAGTAGACACTTAGGGGTCGATTAGGATGGCGGTTTTTCCGCATCCTCCGGGCCGGCGGAAGTGTCCGCCGGCCTGGAGGATGCGGAAAAACCGCGGCGGAGACTCCAAAGACCCACCGCCAAATTAGGATGGCTGGTGGGTCTGATAATCTGTCCGCCGCTTTTCCGCCGCGGTCGGAAGGCGACCGCGGCGGAAAAGCACTAACATGTCTGGCGGTGTCTATCAGACACCGCCAGGCATATTAGGATGTCTGAAAATATATGCTTTTCCGCGGCGACTTTACCGCCGTGGAAAAGCATATGGACCTTCACTTCGGGGGCCCGTTGCGGGCCCCCTGGGTGAAGGTGGGGTGGGGGGTGCACATGGGGGGTACCTATGGTACCCCCCTGCATTTGCGTGCACAATGCAGCAGGCACCGCGCGGTGCCTGCCGCTTTGTGCACGCAAATGCTGTGCATGGATTTTTTACATTGCGGCGGATGCAGCTTGAAGCTGCACCCGCCGCAATGTTAGAGATGGAGGATGTGACCGCCACACTGGCGGTCACATCCTAATTTGATCGGAGGGAACGCCGCAGCCCATGCGGACGTTCCCTCCTCCTCAGGGGTCGCGGACGGACTCAAGTCCGTCCGCGATCCTAATCGACCCCTAAGTTTTAACACCATCCAAATAACCCTGTGTGGATGATAGCGTTAACTCTGGGAAGTGCAGTGCTAGAGGTGTCTTTAAAATACGACGATAAATGGGGGTTAAAAACACGATCTGTGTACTCCTTATGAAGGGATCAATGGACCGCAAGGTCTGTGACCCCTTATGATGGTAATTCGAAAATATCTCACTTTAAAACAGGGCGCTACTTGCACCATGGGTCTCGGGAGGGGGGTAGGAGCGTGCCTGGCACATCCTGTAAAAAAAGGAAAGTTAGACTGAAACCTCCGTGCGAACGGATTACCACTTAGCTCATTTTTGTAGGGTACCAGCGTTCCTGTAGAAGTAGTCCACTTACGCCCTCAGCGCTCACAACCCACTGTACCACCTAGGAGTTGCCTCGATACCGGACCCCGACGATAGGGAGTGGGGCCGGTAGCTCTATGTTAAAGGCGCCAGTGTTCCGTGTCGTGCCCTTCCGGGTGGGCGCGTCCAACCAAAACGAGGTTTGGAACGCGCCCGCCCACTCGGGAGGGGCGCGGCCGGAGTCAAGAGAGAGGCTTGGAATTAAGAGCCAATCGGGTTAGCGTCAGAATTGTTACCGATTCGTTAGTACTTAATATATGTCACATTAATCAGTAAATCTATCTGGTTCGATAAATGATAGCGCTGTTGAATAATAAAGGACAATTTCAGAGAATGAATTGCCAAATTGCCTGTGCAGTTCATGAGGGCAATACAGAGTGTGTCTGGTTGGTTAAAAAGTGGCAATATTGAGTAGTATCAACTGTTTTCACAGGATAGATTGCTAAATCGCTTTTAAATCCTGGGGCAACAAAGAAAGGGAAACAAATCTCCAGGGTGTAAATTTAGGGAGAGCACTATGAGAAAACCTATGTGGGGATTCACATTAGGTTTAAGGGAAAATCAATAAAAAGGGGAAATGGGATAGTTATTTCTAAAGGTGTGATTCACCACAGATTGTATTCAGGATAGCACAGAGTTCCACGGGATATCGTCGTTCAGGCCGTTATTATTGGTACCCAAGCGATACACCCAGCGTTGCTCTTTCTCAAAGAGTCTCTTAGCTATGTTTGTGGTTCCCCTCACCATCTCAATTACAGTCCACCTCATGTCATTTGGTGTGTGGTTATTCTCCAGGTAGTGACGACTTAGCTTTGTTGTTACCTTTTTACATCTTATATTGCTACGGTGTTCGCATATACGCTGTTTGACCTTGCGTGTGGTCATCCCGACATAGCGGAGTTGGCAAGGGCAGATAATCAGGTAGACAACATTGGTTGTATTGCAATTAGTATGTTCTCTCTGTGTCCATACCTTTCCTGCTTCTAGCGACAATATTTTAGTTGCTTCTGTTAGGTGACAAACGCTGCAATCAGAGCAGGGGTAGTGTCCAAAGACTTTCGGCATGCCCCATGCCGCAGTTACTGTAGGTATCACAGCGGGTAGCTTCTCTTTTGGGCGAGTGTGCACCAAGGCATCTTTCAGACTCCGACCTTTTTTGAATGAGAAGAGGGGTTTCTCCCAATTCTCTTTACTTGATGTCAAAATACTCCAGTGTCTATTGATCGTCTTTTTCATCAGATTTGAGAGACTATTGTATGTAGTTACACACGTGAGGGGTATTGTGTCAGAGTCATTGATCTTTTCTTCCAAAAGCGCTTCTCTTGGTTGATTCCTTGCTCTCTTAAATCCTTTGTTCAGGATAGGTGCTGGATAGCCTCTATCTTTCAGTTTTTCTGTGAGATTTAAGGACTGTTCTTTAAAGTCAGAGAGAGTGCTGCAATTTCTCCTAAGTCTGAGATATTGACCATAAGGAAGATTCTCTTTTAAAGGACGAGGGTGGAAACTACTAAACTCCAAGAGGTTGTTTTTTGCTGTAGGCTTATGGTGGGTTTTGGTTGTTATTCCAGTTCCATTCACTGAGATTACAACGTCGAGGAAGACAATGTCTGTTCTGCTTTTGGTATTTGTAAACCTCAGGTTGTGGTCTAAGGTGTTTATCCATGTCAGAAAAGTATCCAGATCACTGTCATTCCCTGTCCAGAGAAGCACGATATCGTCTATGTAGCGCTTCCATAAGAGCATCGACGATGAGAAAACTGCGGTAGGTGGTAGGATGTATTTGGCCTCGAAATCAGCAACATATAGCCCGGCCACACTAGGGGCAAAAATACTGCCCATAGAGGTACCTGAGCATTGGAGAAATAACTTGTCTTTGAAAGAGAAGAAATTCTCTTTTAGGGCTATGGTGGCACCCTCCAGGATAAAAGACTTGGGTGTCTGATAATCCCATTCGATGGAATCCAAAGACTTTTCCAGGACTCTGATGGTATCGTCCTGTGGGATGCTCGTGTAGAGGCTTTCTGCATCTAAAGTCACTAGGGTGACCGAGTTCTCTATGAACGTCACTTCCGATAGTATTCGTAAGAGGCTCTTGGTGTCTTTGAGGTAAGTGGGAGTTGATTGTACTAGGGGTTTCAGGAAATAGTCACAGAACTGTGACAGGGGCTCGAGGAGAGACCCAATACCTGACACGATTGGACGCCCGGGAGGTGGCAATCGGTTGTCATGACAACAGCTAAAATTATTTCCTGATCTCTCACCATTATTCCTCTTTTTGTGGACTTAGAAACAGATAGTGACACACCTAAAAAGCTGTAGAATATGAGCAACATATTCCTCCTCTAAAATGCAATTTCCTATGTAGCAAAAAGGTGTCAGAATGTTAACTCCTTCCCCCAGCTCTATAAATGTAAAAGAACGCACACTTCCTGATTGTGAGGTCATGAATCGCATCAATATTGCATTTTGCGATTCCTTAATTGTGAAAAATAAGAAATCGCAATTAAGGAATTGCAAACTGCAATGCATCAAGAAATCGCCAAAAAAATAGCGATTTCTTAAAATTCCTTAACTGCGATTCTCTAATTGAGAATCACAGTTAAGGAATACCTCCCCATACATCTTAATTTGCAATTCACCATTAGAAATCCGCAAATTAAGAATGCAATTTCAAGGGTGCAGGGGTGTCCAAAGGACACCCTGTTGCACACACACATGCCCCAAGAGCATGTGTTTGTAAAATGGAACTTTGAAAAATGCACTTTAGTGCATTTTTCCAAGTTTTCGCAAATTACCCTGAAGGTCAACTTCATAGTAATTTGCTCCCCTTATTTGCGAATTTTGCGATTTCTTAAATTGCGAAAATTACAAAAATGTTAATGCATCCCAAAAATTGGAATTGCATTCGCAAGAGGCCGAATTTTGCGATTCGCACCATTTGCGAATGCAATTTCCATTGATGCATGTGCCCCATAGTGTGATGTTTGCTATTTAATAATAGAAGTTTAGTAAATACATTAGATTGACTTTGCGAATTAAAGCAGAATATTATTTGGGAGTCAGTAGAATGGAATTGTGAATCATAATAAATCACTGAATGTTATTTTGCATTCTTTGTTTATTGTAATTGACACATCAGTAATTGTGATTCATCACTAATTGTAATACACTGGGCTCATTGTTCTGCAAAAGCAAATTCTCAAATTGGGGATATATATTCTTGCAGAACAAAATAACAATTGCCTCCCTGTTTGTGGAGGCAAATGTATGATTTAATTCCTTTGGACCACATTGTCTTGCATGGTGTTCCAGGATAGGGAAAATTACGCCTGGCCACCACCCCACTCTAAATAGGGTGTGTGACAACCACTATGAGCCAATGATCCTATGGTAGATGAACGGTTAAAACCCGGGTGGTTCCCCACCTCCACATAGCGTAGAAGAACTGCAAGTTAGGCAGAATGGTGCAGATGTCTTTTTGTAATGGGTGAGCCATTTTGCATAACTTGAAGCTTGAATTTGTCCAGTGGAGCAAGGGAGGGTCCCAGAGTTGAGAGGGCCTGCACAAGATTGGACACCTGATTTTAGCAGTCTCTTATTAGGTGTGTACCTTGCCCAAAAAAGTTTTGAGTAGGACAAAGTAGCAAATCTTGGCAGCTGAGCAAGCATTCATTTCCAGAACATGTGATGCCTTTTTACAGGGCTCAAGAGTTCTTAAAATGACTGCGTTCAAACTATATCGAGGTACTGGATATCCATATCCTAGCCATTCCAAAATCTCACAGATTGTGTCAGAATGCTTTCAGAACCCAAGTCCAAATGGCAGTGGGAGGCAAGCTCAACCACTCACTCTAGAAAGTCCTCCATCAAAGTCCAGTCAAATCTCATCAGCTAATTCTTCCCTTAAGAATCCACTCTCTTGTCCTTGTTGGCACTTGGACAAATGGAGTCCTGCTAGTATACCAACTGAAAGAATTTACAAATCTAGATTACACAGGAAAGCAGTATCTAAATATCAGTTCTTACCAAGTCACACTGCCAAGGCACAATAGCACCAGGACAGCAAATAACCAACTTCTCCTCGTTTTCCTTTCCTCATACAAGACCAATTTTGTTCCATGGAGCTGCTGGGATAAGCTTTTCTTATGTGGTAAAAGCCTGTCATTGTTGGTAACTCCTAATACTATCCCAAGGTATTTTCACAATCCAATCAGCTCTATTTTACAAAACCTCATTTACTTTGGAAATGGCAAGACCTGTATTTCACTGTGCAGAGCTCTGAAATCTCAACCATGGGCTCCTCTATTTTTATGAGCTAACTCCGCTGGAAAGTTAGCCCTGAATGAGTCTAAGGCCAAACCCCCTTTGCTGTGTGAGAAGGCAAGAGGGGTAATTAAGCAATTCCACATAATTATCGATTTACCACATTTGCCACCTAATCTACCTATTGCTCCATAATTTGGAGATTTAAATACATTTTAGTTTTACCTCAAATGGATCACTAGGTATTACAAAAACACCAAATGTAGTTCTGCACAGTGGCAGACCATTTTCAACCATATATTTATCACCATTTCATTGCAGATTGCTTTGCTAAGATGTTAAAATTGCACTAATAAGGTGAAGCATTTGCCCAAACAAAAAATTATGCATTCTAAAAGGACAAAATACTGTTCAAGAAGGTTTTGCATTATGATATATATTTGCCTTTTCTTGCCTGCACCTTTGCTGCATAATTCCAATTTCCTTGTGTATTTGTGACATATCTAGTGTCAAAAATAGGTATTTAACATTTCAAAATATTTTCTTCGATATATGTGTGTATTAGGGTATTAGACTTAGGAGCAACGAGAACTACTATTCCCACTCCTGAGTTTTGGAAGCTTAGATTTGAAGTTCCTTATCTTACATTAATACAAAATAATCCACAAATAATATATAAAATAATGAAACATAAAACTTAATTCCATACGAAAATGTGAAACAATTTTCTTTATGCAATTCACATCAATTATCAAAGACTAAAAACATAAACTTAAAATATGAAATTATACATAATAATTATATTAAGAAATTATAACATTTCAAATTGTAAAATATAGATTTATAATACTTCCCACCCTATTGTCCTACAATTCCAACAACCACATAACAAATTTAATTAATAACAGAAAATAAATAAAAACACATGATTTAAAAGTACAATATTGGTTATTCAACATCAAAACTTATACATAATATAATTATTTAATATCAATATTATTAATCAACAAATGAAATATTTAACTCAATCACCTAATTAACTAATTATTACATGAAGAGAAAATTATATTGTTAAAATGATCTATTAAGTACTGACATATTTACAAAAATAACTATCTAAGCAATTGCAACTTATTAAAATGTTATAATTAATAAAAATATTCATAAAGCTACCCACTCAAATTCCCTACGAGCCAAACAATCCACCCAATCAATTGACAGAAAATAAAAACAAAACATAAAATATATTTTCTAATAAAAAAATTCTAAAAAATGTATTAAACATACTTAAAATTAAAATAAATGGAAACCTTTAACAGAACAACTAATGACACAGATAATTATTTCAAAAGAGATATTATGCATAAATGTATTTTAAATGCAGGTGTACACAATATACAAAACAAAAACTTTTTTTTCCTAACTTCTATATTCATTCCAACTGAATTTTTGACATATCTATATTTTTGATTTAATATTTGTGTCCTACTATAATTTAGAAATAATATGCCTCTAATGATACTGATAACACAGTCTACGGAGAACTTATAAACTAACTGGGGTTAGCCAATCATTCACTATGTTCAGGTATCACAGAACATGTATTTGGACTGTCTAACAGTCTGACTGGACCCAAGTTCGAAATACCAGTAGATGGAGTTAGAAACAAAAGGAGGAACCCCACATTTAGCTGTAGTGGTTATTCATATACATGTAAAACTACACATTTACTGTTACCACAAACTACTCTTTTTTGTAATGCAGACATTCTACACAACTGTATATAAATTCAGGCATGCACCAGGAAAACTAAGACAATCATAGATATCCCTGGTGTATGTTAAGGGCTTCTTTGAAAAGAAAATATCTACAAGTCATACGTTGATGCATATGGTGATTTACCATTTTTTTTCTAAACTGCCCACATGGGGGCCAATTCACAGAACTAATCTGAAACAAAATCCTAAATGTACTACTTATGGTATTCATAGAAGGCATTTAGTAGTAGCAAAGTTAGTATTTTGTCTTAAATTAGGATTTTGTCTTAAATTACGATTTTGTCTTAAATTACGATTTTGTCTGAAGTTAGGATTATGGTGGTGGTGGTAATGGTGGTGGGGGTATAAGTGGTGGTATTGGTGAATGCGGTGGTATTGGTGGTGGTGGTATTGGTGGTGGCAGTGGTATTGGTGGTGGTGTATTGGTGGGTTGGTATTGGTGGTGGTATTGGTGGTGGTGGTATTGGTGGTGGGGGTATTGATGGTATTGGTGGTGGTGGTGTTGGTGGTGGTGGGACTGGAGGAGTTGGTATTGGTGGTGGTATTGGTGGTGGTGGCATTGGTGGTGGTATTGGTGAGGGTGGTCTTGGTGGTGGTATTGGTGGTGGTGGAGGTGGAGGTGGTGGTGGTATTAATTGGTGGTTCAGGTATTGGTTGTGATATTGGTGGTGGTGATATTGGTGGTGGTGGTATTGGTGGCGGTTGGTGGTGATAGTATTGGTGCTGGTCAGTTTGGTGGTGGTATTGGTGGTGGTGGTACTGGTGGTGGTATTACTGGTGGTATTGGTTGTAGTATTTGTGGTGGTATTGGTGTTATTGGTGGTGGTGGTGGTATTAGTGATAGTGGTATTTGTATTGGTGGTGGTGGTATTGGTTGTGGTGGTGGCATTGGTGGTATTGATGGTTGTTGTATTGGTGGTGGTGGTATTGGTGGTGGTATTGTTAGGGGTATTGGTGGTGGTGGTGGTATTGATGGTAGGATTGGTGGTGGTGGTGGTTTTGGTGGTGCTAGTCGTGTTGATGGTAGTATTGGTGGTGTTGGTATTGGTGGTGGTGGCATTGGTGGTGGTGGAGGTGGTGGTGATGAAGAAGGTGGTGTTATTGGTGGTGGCGGTATTGGTGGTGATGTTGGTGGTGGTATTGGTGGTGGTGGCATTGGTGGTGGTGGTATTGGTGGTGGTGGTGGAAGTGGTATTGGTGGTGGTATTGGTGGTTTTGATGGTGGTGGTATTGGTGCTTTTGGTGGTATTGGTGATGCTGGTGGTATTGGTATTGGTGGTGATGTTATTGGTGGTGGTGATATTGGTGGTGCTATTGGTGGTACTGGTGGTGGTGGTGCTATTGTACTTTTTAAAACCTTCATATTATTCTGGTGATTGTTTTAAAGATTTAACTGCTTCAAGGCCAACTTACTTGCACTTTCTTAGCGCTTGGTAATTCTTGCTCGTCAGTCCCTGGTCTGCAGCAGCATTTCCTGCCGTTTGTGCGGAGGGACGTGACTCCTCCCCCCGGCTCCCGCCACTTCCAGCAATGGGTGATCAGCTCGCACAGCCACATTATTTAGTTGGCATGTGTTAGCGGACACGCAGAACTTAGTAAGTAGTGCATCTAGGGGCTAATCGTTGCTATTGTATTTTTTAAACCCTTCATATTATTCTGGTGATTATTTTAAAGATTTAACTGCTTCAAGGCCAACTTACTTGCACTTTCTTAGCGCTTGGTAATTCTTGCTCGTGAGTCCCCGGTCTGCCGTGGCATTTCCTGCCGTTTGTGCGGAGGGATGTGACTCCTCTCCCCTGGCTACCCACACTTCCAGCAAGGGGTGATCAACTGCCACAGCCACATTATTTAGTTGGCATGTGTGAGCAGACGCGCAGAATGTAGTAAGTAGCGCACCTAGGGTCTAATTGTTGCTATTGTATTTTTTAAAACCTTTACATTACTCTGCTGATTGTTTTGAAGTTTTAACTGCTTCAAAGCCAACTTGCTTTCACTTACACTTTCTTAGCGCTTGGTAATTCTTGCTCATCCGTCCACAGTCCGCAGCGGCATTTCCTGCCGTTTGGGTGGAGGGACGTGACTCTTCCATCCATGCTCCCCACACTTCCATCATGGGTGATCAGCTGACACTGCCACATTATTTAGTTGGCATGTTTGGGCCGACATACCTCGGACACACGCAGCTGGCGTTCTGCGAGCATGCCAAAGGCAAGCCCATCTGCGCCCATCTGCGCCAGACCACCTGTCAGTTTTGACTTACAAACTAAATCAAATATTTCTTTCACAAGCATGGAACTTTATGCATTAAACATGCAGAGGGTTAACTGTCACTGTTTTAACAGTTTAACTCCGGATCAAGGGATCCTTTGCCTTTTAGCTATATGAAAGATGTGCTCCTACTAGATCACTTGGCTCTAGCCAGATATCATCTGACGTAAAGGACAGTAGGGGTATTCTGTGCACTTTAATAAATGCTCACTCTCTAGTAAAACATGCTTTTGAAGTGGCAGATTTGATTGATTCATATAATCCTGATTTTTGTATTCATCACAGAAACATGGGCCCCCAATAGCTCCTAGCCCGAACTGCTTGCAGCCACACCTTCTGGTTATCTGCAACATAGGCAAGATCGTCCATTGAAAAGAGGAGGGGGTTGGGGGTCATTTATCGCGATAAATTCAGAACAAATTTTACTACTATACAGTCGGATGACTGTGAAGTGCTGTCCTTCAAACTGGGGCTCACAAATAATTACACTTTTCGAGGCTTTTAATTTACTGTCCACCAGGCTCTTAAACCAGCTTCCAAAACTCCAATAGTTCCTTACTCGAGGAAGATATTTGTAATTCCAACTTTAGAATTCTCGGGGATTTTAAATTTTGTTTAGAGCAAACAGGAGATAAGGATACAGTTTGATTGATTTACGTCATGGATGCCTGTGATCTTAAACTTCTTAGTTCTGATCCCACTCATTGTGAAGGTCATACTCAGGATGTGTTGTTTTCAAACAACAAAGATATCTTTAGTCTTGAAGTACTTTCTTTGGTTTGGTCTGATCACTCTGCCATCTTCTTTAAGATCAACAGTCCTGCTAACCCTATAGCCCCAGCACAGATCTTGGGCAAAAGTTGACCAAATTGTTATTTCGAGCCCCATGGTGTAAGGCAATCCCGAACTTGCAACCGAGACTTACTCTACCTGGCTTAACTCTGCCTTTTCTCAACTTGCACCAACAAAAACAGGTGGCCCAAGTAGAACCCGTCCGCCCGCCCTTTGGTTTTCAGAGGCTCTCAGAATGGAAAAAACAAGGTTGTAGACACCAAGAGAGAAAAGGGAGAGCCCAATATGACGTATACGAGAGAGAAATTTATAAATGTTCATTAACTAAATACAAAGCTCTATTGGTTACAGATAAGGCAGCCTACTTCTCGCAAATTGAATCCTCCAAAAACTCAGCCTGAGAACTCTATCAAGTTATTAATAAATTACCCAAATAACCGGAACAAAAAAGAGATTGGGTCAGCCAGTCCTATTGCGACGGTATTGCTTCACACCTCAGGGGTAAAATTGCCTCCATTTTTTACTCATTTGTTCACTGTGGTAATTCTTCCCTACTCACCGGTCAAGATAAGGTGAACTCCGTTTCCGATAAGGATTTGTCTACTAAAAGCTTTGAGTATTTTTCCCCTGTTTACACGGCATCAATAACCAAGTCAGGATCTCCAGACGACCATTGTCCACCCTTAATTATAAAGCTAGTCCCTGCCATTATTGCTATCTACCTCTCAGACATATTTAATAATATGTTTGAAACTGGTATCTTTACTTCTCAATATAAGTGAGCCTCCATCCTGTCTCTGTTGAAAAAAGCCAATTTGGATCTTTAGGACCCGGCCAATTACTGACCTATTTCCAGGCTCCCTTTCCAAGCAAAAATTGTAGAGAAAGCAATGAACACAATTAAATCAGTTCATCAAGGATTCCAACTGCTTGGACTCTACTCAATTCGAATTCAGATGCAAGCACAGTACAGAATCTGCTCTGATCAAGGCCACCAATGAACTAAAATTTATCTTAGACAATAGGGGATCAGCAGGCCTTATCCCTCTGGATTTATCTGCAGTGTTTGACACGGTGGATCACTCCACCCTAATACACTGTCTGGAAGCAAAATGTATAAAAAAAACATGCCTTGAAATTACTATCATCCTTCCTGTCAAACACGGAAAACACAATCAACTTTTATGCCTTCTAATCAAGCTCATTTCGGTTGCCCTGCTGGTGTCATGAATCCAACATCTAGTCACCTCTGCCTTATTCAACCCCACTGGCCCCGCCAATCTTGTGGCTTTATAGTCTGAAGAAACCCACCCCTTTCCCGTGCACCCACACGTCCTGATATCAGTGTGTGTGTTTAGTGTTTTATAATGATGTTAGGACTTTAGCAACTGTAAACTGTTTTCAACATTGACTCGGCATGCGCTGTACTTTGTGAGCTGTTTTCGTGTTTTAAAATGCCAGGTTTAATCTGTTTCCAAAATGCATGGGTATTGATTTCTTTCTAACTGCAGCAATGCCTAGACGCATAGAACTTTCATCACGCTAGCCGCGCTTCTTTCAGCTTAGCGTCGGCAAGCGTAAAAGATTGCACGTTCAGTTTGGGTGCGGTCACCTATTTAAACCGCACCCAATGTTCTAGAAGACTCTTTGCCTTCCATCTTCATACAAGGAAGGTTCGCGTCTGAAGTCTATTCGAAGAACTTACCTTCTTGAAGATTCTGGGGAGCTGGAAGACATCTCTGCAGATTCCAAGCAGCAGGAAGACATCTCGGCGGAGTTTCCTCGGTCCAGCATCCTGAAGGGAAAAGAAGATACTAACTTAAGTGCACTTTGTATTTTAGGCGCCCAACGCAAGAAAGACTTGAACTTTGTTTTGGAACTATTTCCCCTTTGGCAAATCAGGAAAGGAGAATTCAGAGACATTTTTTTGAGTTAGCCATTACAAGATGATATTGTAATGAAGGGATTTTTGTGCACAAAGAAGTTGGCAGAAAGGGAATATTGTAACAAGGGCCTTTAAGAAAGTAAGGTATTGCGCATACTGTATTTCTCCCTGTGTACTTTTATTTTGTTAAAGAAAAAGCAGGCCAAGACACAAGAATAAACAGAACCCCTTATTTCGGAAAATTCGAGAAAATAATACAGTAAGTTCATGATAGGAAATTCATGTTAGAGAAAGAGGGAAGAGAAGGGAAAGTATTTAATACAACTTATTTGTTTTTTATAGAACTACCACATCAAAAGCTTCAAGGACTACTCACCAGAGAGAGCATCTGATGACTAGAATACCAAAACAAGACATACTGGACGTTGGCAAGACAAGACTGCTCGCAGGTAGGCTTTGTGACAAGACGCTCTAATGAGAAAATAGGTCAGGATTTAGCCTAAGAAAGTATAGGAAGTTTAGAATCAAGGGGAATTATATTTACAACTTGGATACTTGTTGCCTCGCAGGTCGACAGCAAGAATCATCCTACCAATCAACACACTCCACGTCCAGTACCGGCCCTCCTCCCATATTGCTAGTTTTATTTTTGCTGTGAAGTAATTTCAGTAAGAGTATAGTTAGTTTTTTGGGAAGTTGGTCCATTGCGTCTCTGCGAAAATCATCTACGTCATCCCTGAGGGCTACGCAATCAAGACAAGGTAAGGGACGACGTAGTCAGGTTTGACAGCTGGTTTCCAAAAGGATCCTCTCTTAGCCCGACTCTTTTCAATATATAAGTCACAGGCCTTGCACCCCTGGTCGAATCCTTTGGGTTTTCCCTCACCTCTTATGTGGCTGACAAGCAAATCGTGTTATCAGCCTCCCATGATGCCAACTATACTGGTGCTGCATGAAATGTATTATGTTTGGATGAAAAGACACCATCTTCAGCTTAATGCAGGAAAGACTGAGGTGATCCTACTCAGTAAAAACTCTAACTTTTGGTCTGCCCCGTGTTGGCCTGGGGAGATGGGCCCCCTTCCCATACCAAAGCCAAGAGTCTTTGCACCATGATTGATGACCACTTACTCTTGGGAAATCAAATTAACGTAGTGTGCTCCTCCTCATATAACACCTTGCGAATACTTAAAAAATTCTAATATTTCTGCCCATCTCAGTCAGGAATTTAGTTATTTTATCCAAGATTGAATATTGTAACAACCTTTGCATTAGCCTGCAATCTCAATATTTGAATAAGTTGCAGATTCTTCAGAATTCTGCGGCAAGACTCCTTCTTGACCTGCCTAGGCACACACGCGGTTTCCGCTGCTCTCAGGGATCTATATTGGCTGAGAGTCAAAAACAGAATCAAATTGAAGGCTCTCTGCCTGACGTACAAGGCCCTCCATAATTCAGGACCCTCTATTCTGAAGAGAGCCCTATCATGGTACACTCCCTCATGAAACTTAAGATCAGCAGGCTATTTCAGAGTAAATGCCATTAGATTTAAAATATCTATATGGGGTGGCAGCCTGAAATCTCCTTCCACTCAATCTTAGACCAGCTCTTTCCGTATCTCAATTCAGGAAGCTTCTAAAAACGTGGCTTTTCAATCAATCAGACATTCACACCCCTTTTGTTGCTAACTACTTCAGCGCCAAGACACCCTCAGGTATATGTTGTACTTTACAAATAATTTAACATAACAGAACATATTGGTAGTGGTATTGGCGGTGGTGGTGGTCTTGGTGGTGGTGATATTGGTGGTATTGATGGTGGTGGTATTGGTGGTGGTGGTGGTGGTGTTCCTGTTGAAAACGATGAGTCCAATGGCTTTAGTACAGCTGACATGTAACACAAATGTGGTGTTGTCAGCTTCAGGCCATTAACACAGGATTATGTGCTACCTGGAATTCACACGACTTAATTCGTGATTCATTTTTAAATCTATTTTACTTGGAGGGGGGAATAAAACTGACACGAGATAATGCCAGGTTAAAGTTGTTGAAATCAAGCACCTGTGCTACGGGGGCAGCCTCGCTGCTTAAAAAACAACAAGCGGTTTTAGCTGAAGCAGTACATGTTTGGCCTTCAGTAACAGAAACTCAATAAAGTAAATAGTGCTTACAGACTAAATACCAGGTCATGCGTTACAATCAAACTAAAGGGGCCAGTAGCCATTGGAGGGTAAAAAATGAAGACAAGGCTGTACGAAGGAGGGACTAACAAGCTTTTAACAAATCTGAAGGCAGCATTTACAAAAGACAATGACATAAGCCAATGAAAAATATGAGAGGAGAGTGGGTGTAGCTTCTCTCCCATACTCTACTACAGCAATCTTGCAGAGCAAACAGTGCATGCGTGCTGCCACATGGTTCAACCTAAAACTAACTCATGGATCCTTGTGTGTCCCCAGTTTTTCAAGCAGCATAAAAATGTCAAGATAACTGCTGATTAATGTTACTTTTGGGGAGAGACTGGAATTGTGTCAAGTGGTAGTTGTTACTCATCATAAAGTAGCTGAGGGATAATGTGTCTGCTGCAAAGAACGCATGCAGATCACAACACTTAGTGTGAGTGAACTATGAGTTGTGCTTTAAATGTATGTCAGATTGTAGCTATAGAGAGGTGAGGGGCACTGTTGGAGTGTGGTAGTGAGGTAATTTGGACAGAAAAAGCTCATGAGGGGGGGCACCAAAAAAGGCTTTTGCACCAGGTGCCACCAGAACTAAAACCAGCCCTGGTTGATACTCACCTTGTAGGACAGCCAATTTCTTAAGTGCTCAGACCTGTTGCCCCATGATGCATATTGAGGTGAACAGAATCAAATGTGAATGACAGTTCAACACACCAACGAATTAAGAGATCAGATCCAAAGCACCTTCATCGATATAATGTTTTATTTTTTTATCACATGAAGCAAGTAAGTAGTAAACTTGTCTGGAGGCCCATTTAAAAAATGTATCAACGTGTCAGGCATGTTCTTTTTCACCCCTGATTTCCCCCTTTTTCTGTGTTTTCCTAGTTTCTCTCCCTCCGTCTTTCTCCCTTTACTGTATTTTAGGTCTCAGCTAGGCAGCGCATGCGCTGTGTCGTTGAGAGATGCTGTGTACACTATAGTGGGGGAAGCTCCACCCACTTTCCGCCCATATTTTTGATTGGCTTTAGTCATAAATTCTGCAATGGGACTGGTGTTTAGCTTTAGTCCCGCCTCCTGATGCCTATGTCATCATTTTGCTCCTTCCGAGGCTATCAGCCCCTTTACTCGAACACTATTTGCTGCCCTGTGTGTCCCCTGTCCCCTCCCGCAGTTCTCATTTTTTTCTCTCCCCCCCTTCCCCAGCACTCCTGTTGTGCATTTTTAAACGTGGAAGCTGCCATTTGTAATGCAATACATCTTGTGTAAATGCGAGTTGTATTGCATTGCAAATGCTCGTTTAAAAATAGTGCGGAGTCACTAGCACGCCCACCTCGCAAAACTTAGGCGCAAGGTGCACCGAGGAGAGTCCTGCACACCAGCCAGAGGAAGACTGAGCTTCCCCAAATGCTCCGACGCCAGAGAGGGGGATCGAAGCCTCGCAGGCTTCCGGAAAAAAAGAGGAGAGCTCCGTGCTGCTGAATGCCGCAACACAGTCAGGTGAGTAGGGCCAGTTGGTGCACATTGTTGGTACCGAGTGGAGTGCACCGGGAGGAGCTAGTGAATAGGACTCCCTAAGGCCCTGTTAGTGCCAGTGCTTGTTATATTTAAAGCCGTCCTTGTAGGCCACCTTGATGGGAGACTGCAGCAGGATATTGCATGCCCTCACACCGGATAACTAACTGCTCTTTGGCTGGCTGACAGGGGCGTAACACAGGCCCCTGCATCCCCAGCGGTGCGGGGGTGCCCTAGCTCTAGGGGGCCCCCTCAGCAGAAGCACTCATACAACCTCTGTGAAGGGAGGGGGGTGTTCTCAGTCGGTGCTCAGGGAGGGGTGGGAACCCCATGGTTCTTGTAAGGAAGGCCCTCCTCCCGTGTCTCTCTCTCTCTGCAGGCTCCGCTTGCCTGCCTCTGCAATCTGTGCCCCCTGGGCTCGAGAGTTGACAGCACTGCTTTCTGTGCCTCGGAGGTGCGTTGTTTGCACAGCCCGACCTGAGACCGGTCGGGCAGGTCTGTGTGGAAACTGTGTGTTTTGTGAGGCACTAGGGGATGTGAGTGTGCAGGGCCAGGGGCGTGGGCGTGGATATCTGAGTTGCAGAGGGTGCAGCTGCACTGGGCCCCAGTGAGAGTTAGACGGGAAGCGTTGGGTGCGCTACTTATCTTTTTACTTCACAACAGCAGGTGTGGGGCCCTTTATCCATGTTAGCATTAATGCCCATGGCAACGCTGCTTCCCATCCCCCCAGGGCAGCGGCTCAAAGATTATCCATGCTGGAGTCCAATGCATGAGGCGGGTGCCTCTCCTGGACCGGCCCATGGTGCCGAGTCACAGCCTTGCGCACTCATCTCATGTTAGAGCTACGTGACTGAACAAGTAGGGAGCAGACGGACCCTGCCGGTGAAACTCGAGCTTTGAGCCCATTTCATGCTCCAAGAAGGAAAAGTGGACGTGGTTTCTATAGGTTCCCCCCCCCCCCCTCTCTCTTTCTTCTTTCTTTCTCTCTCTCTTGCTTGCTACCACCGAGCAACACACATGTGAAGCCCAAGAAAGACAACTGTATACAATGTATATGCGAAACTTATTCTATTCAATTCAATAAAAACTTTTGAAATAAAAAAAAAACAAAAAAAAAAACAAACGCAGCCTATTATAAAACAAGGCCACAGCATTGGCTGTAGCCAGGGCTTGAAGTGTCCCGTGTCTCAAACTCAATTAATTCAAAGCAGACATTGAAATGGGTCTATTTTCGTCCCTGTGTTCAGTTTTTAACTCTACAGGCTAAAACGTCGAACGATTTCTGAACAAATTTTTTTAAAAACGTCAAGCTAATCCGTGTTGATCCTATATATTATGTTTCGCATGCTTTACTTAGTCATGCGTACCCTCAGAGTGTTGGATTTTCCCAGGATGTTGTTACGGTATATTTTTTTCCGGCGACATATTATGCTTGTAATGCATACTTTGAGCAGAGTTGCCTTCAGGTGTTTATAACAGGACTCACAGGAGAGCTACGGAGTTTCGGCTGGAGGCAGTTCGACATTTTCCTCGGGGCTTGTCCGGGGGTGAAAAACATATTCAAAATACATGACCATCCAATCCTTGGCCTCTCTGCAAAGCTGGTCATGTCTGGCAAGTGTAGTTGTGGTGCTATGCGTGTGAAGGAGGTTATACAGATGTCACAATGTTGACCAGGTGCAATGAAAATAAAATGAAGTGCTTACAGGTGAGTGCTTGCAATGTGTATGTGGTGGTGAAGTGAATGAGATGCTAGACAACTCATGCAGGAGAGAGTGAAAAGAGTGTGCAGAAGATGGAGGAGATGAGGTGTGAGATAACAATATGGAGAATTTTAGAAAGATGTGGTGAGAGAAAGAGCACAAGTGACTAACAGAGACTGCAGAGCAATGTTTTGGGAAGGGAGGAAAAATTGGTTATTGAAACACTCTGAAGGCCACAACCCCTTCCGTTGACTATAGCAATATTTAATTCAGCCCCACAATTTCAGAATTGAAACATTTTCAATATTAATTATTTACAACAACATCATTGTTGTTACTCATTTCTCTTTAACAGCTAATAACAATAGGCAAAGCATACCGTCCTGGATGGTTTTAGATGTGTTTCAGCTGTGTTATGTCCCTGGATGCAGTAAAAGAAAGCTCAGAAAGGCACCAAAGTACTGGTTGAGTGGTCCTTTGTGGGAAGCACACAATTTTAGTTTACATATTTAAGCCAAACAACCTTAATTACATAGCTCACACCTCTTTTAGGCACACCCACTTATTTCATCCCACTTAAATCCCTGCCTGTAGTATGCTGGCTTCCAGCTAACCTGCTGTTGCTCTGGCCTGGGGGCATAGTTTTGCACTAGTGGCGGCAGCAGTTCTCCACACTAGCACCCCTTCCCCCTCAAAGCACTTGTGTGGCCGGTGGAGCAACAATCTGCCAGGGCTGGTTGTTGTTTCCATTCCGGCTGTGTGAGTGCAGCTCGCCTCTGGCTGCCTGGCCTTGGGCCTTCAAGTAGAGTACAGGGTTATAATAGGCGTTTGTGGGATCCGTGCTTACAAATATTGTTGGGCCCATACCTGGCCAAAAGTCCCTGTGGTGTAGCCTAGTGAGGCCCGGATTCTGATTATATAATTTCTAACTCTGTACATTTTCCTGAGCAGAGAACTTGTCACAGACTCCCTGGCAGAAGTTGTACATGAGTGTTTTTTTTGGTAAAGTATTCTGCTCTGTTTGAGACACGAGCCCGCCCTTGTGTGTGGTTGGCTTAGAGAACTAGCCTTTACCCTCCGTCATTGGTAAATCACTGCATCATTTCATCAATTGAACCCATCCATGTCTCTGAGTGTCTGTTCAGCTTGTTTGTGTGTGCGCATGAGGTCCTGGTGTACCCTAGGCTGGGGTGTTACCAGCACCACTAGAAATATGCTGCAGCGAGGGCCACATTATGCCAACATGGTGGACAAAACTGTGCAGCAAGAAAAAGAAAACAAAGTGTCATAATTCACTTCGACACGTGTTGTCCCTCATTAGCACCAGCTTACCACCTCAATAGAATAATCAGCAACTTGAAGGTGACCCGTTGACCTTTGCACTTATTCTGCCTTTGGACAGAACTACATGTGATCCTTTTTAAATCTGCAAATTATGTAGCAGATTATAGAAGGAGAAATGGATCAAATCCATAAGTCTGCTCAAAACGCTGCTACCTCAGAATTGCAAAATTCCAGTGGTTACAGCTATTACCAATGAAACTGCTATGAACTGTGTTGGCAGTCCGTCATGTTCATTGCATTCTTTTTTCTGCTGTGTCCCTTGGAGGTGAGGCAGCACCAGTTTTATTCACAGTTTGCCCTTAGCTTCTACATGATAGGTGTATTGAGTACTGGGTAGATAATCAACTTTTTATTTGAGTCGTCAGTGTAAATAAAGGGAAAGTGGTTCAGAAGCAGGCCTTCTCCTGATTGTCGCTTGCATCAAAAGCTATGTTATGGGCTTCTGAGCGCACTCTTTACTCTCCAGGAAAGGCCCCAATATTGCGTGATAAAACGCTGTTGGTGGTTCCTTGGGTCAAAAAGTCTGGGTCTGGGGGAAGATCTTTCTCTTAACCCGACCCCACTTACTGGGATGCTCTTCCTGTTTACTTAGGTCACTGCTATGATCATTTTATATTCAGGAAACTCCAACTGTTTTAGCGGATTATTATTAGTGACTGCTGCCAATTGTTAATGGCCCCTGCAACATGATACTCCTCTTGGGGTGAGTCGCGTGCATAAAATAACTAATAGGTCCGAGGAGCGATATTTCGTGGTGCATTCATATTTCATTCACTGGTACATAAATATCTGCGCAGCCACGTCCTTGTCAGTGGCCCCCTGACAACATAAGAGCCAGGGGCCAGATGCATCAAAGGGTTTTGCCCATTCTGTGTCTATGGGAAAATGTGTTGATGCATATGGCCCCAGGTGTCATTCTATGACCCAGCTTACTGAAACTAATTTCTTTGATATCAGAAGGATTCCCTGCAGGCGGCGTACATATTTCTGCAGCAGATGCAGAAACCCAGAGAGAAATCCAGTCTCCTTCCTGTGGAAACAACTCCTGCTTAATCTTCGGTTTTGTTATGATCACTTACAGTTTCGCAAATTGATAAAAACCTTGATTCTCCACTTATCGGCCTAACAACAGTTAAATATTTGAAATACTCAGAAGCAGTTTGCAATCTGGGGGTCACCTTTGACACCAAACTATCCATGAAGAGTCACGTAAACTAAGTCACAGGTGCTTTACACCACTCCGTGGACTAAGGAAACTCCTACCTCTGCTGCCCCACAAACAATCACCCGCAAAACTGGCTCTAGACAGACCAAGAGAATTGCCTGCATAAAACTCCATGAAGGAACTTCACTGGCTACCTTTAAAACAGAGAAGGTCCTTGTATATGGGCTTCAATGCACTGCAGGGCATGTCCCCACTACCCCTACAACAAGCATGTGCAATGCAATAGCTCTCGCATTTGCGAGTGACTAAGCTATTGGCATTGTAAATGACAATGCCTTTTATTTATGTTTTAAAAATCAACACGTAAATAAAAGGCATTGCCATTTACAATGCCAATAGCCCAAACTCTCACAACTGCGAGACCTATTGCATTGCAAATGTTTGTTCATATTTTGAATGGCATTCTCTATATCATTTACACGAGAAATCTTTAGATGGCTGGGCTCGCTCTTGGCTCTTAGAATCAAGTATGAGCCGAGACTAACTTGATGCTTATTTTTGTTTCACTATATTAGATTATATATAACTACCTATTCTTGTAGTATGGAATTCCACTTTACATAAAAACACTTTATTTGCAAGGTCTCTATGGATGTATACGCATACATCGAGGTGGATTTTGGGAACAGAATCACCAACCCTCCTGCCAAAGTGGCATTGTCCTGGTCGCATCTGTGATCCGTCCATCGTGGGAGCTGTGGGCAGCCTGTGGTTTAAAAACCGCCTCTTGATGAGTTTGGTCCGGGCCCGGCGGTGATTACCAGGTGCCAAGCGTGCTGTGGCCGCCGCAGAGAAGGGGGGAGTGGTACCAGTAGTGAGCTTGGTATGTCCTTGCCCGCCCCTGGTGAACCACCGCCCACAGAGCAGGCCAGATAAACCCCTCACAGGCAGAGAGCGGCTTAACTCTGGCAACCACAACAGACCTTGAGACGAGGGCGGTGAGCCAGCAACATGGAACACATTTCCTGACGGAAAGCGTTTGGTGCACAGCTTTTCCAGCAACAGCTTCTGGGAGACACGGTTATTCATTTAATGTATTATTTTAGTAGAAGGGACATACAGATGCTGAATTTTGATTCCTAATTTGAAGAGGACTGCAGCCTTCATAACAGGTATCATTGTAACTCCATTTTGTGAGTAACTTGGAACATCCGCCCAAATAAATGTTATAATAATTGTATTTTACCTCGCACGTCCGGGATTTCCCCTGGTACACTTGTCCTGGTAAAATCTAAAAGAATGTGTTCTTGGACAACTGCCTAAAATGACATGCGGAAACCGATTTCCTAGTTTGTTCCTCATTCCTCGGGAAAAAATTTAATACTGGAGCAATGGCGCTTCTTGGATTTACCAAATCCCACAGCATCGAACATCAGGGTGCGGATTTACCAATGTGGTCAGTATTTGAAAATTGAAATATAAAAGTGCAGTGCTCTTTGTCCCAGAGTGCCCGTTTGATAGAGGAAGTGCCAGTACTATCCCCTTAAAAGCACTGTCTGGAGCAGTGCTGCGAAGTACCCGTACTGATACATCTCAAATTGGAGAGAGGATGTAACCTTAGGGCCAGAGCTGCCGATCTTGCTGCTGGGGAACCGCGTTCAAGCCTCAGCGTCCGCTGTGAATCTGGGCAAATCACTTAATCTCACTCACCTAACAAAAACAAGGGAAAGTACGCAGCTTGGTCGATAAGCCTAACTCGTAGATCGGCTGCTTCTGTCTCTTTCGCCAGGGAACTTTACTTCATTTACATTCCACTGGATGCGAAACGGTGCGAGGGAGTGACGAAACCCCCAACAGACGCTATCATGGAGGAAAATTAAATAGATGAGGAATACAGCTTCGGATCGAGCCGAGAAGCAACAAGGGAAAGTGAAAGGGCACTCGCGCGTTGTAGGCACGGTGTGAGAGTGCACATCTGTGTGGCCTGCGGCTCATGACCAGTGGCAGCGCCTGAATAACTGCTGCGCGGCTGGTGCGGCCCAGGGTGGAGGCCGCCAAAGCAAACAAAACCAACAAAATTCCTGGATGCCTACAACTCGGCGAAGCAGACAGTGTTGGAGTTCAGCAGGTGAGAGCGGGCCGAGTCAGAGAGTGTGGGCTGAAACGCCGGAGGGAGGGAAAGCAAAAGCACGCTATGCCCGTTGAGGGAGTCGAGTACGCGTGCACTGGCTGGGGGCATCTGGCGTGTGTGTGTCTCTCTGTCGTTGCGGGAGATGGGTACACGTGCACTGGCTGGGGCGGCTTGTGCGTGTGTGTGTGTTTCTTGCTGCACTTACTGCATGCAGCTGTCTTGCCTGGACGGAAGGGGGACAGGAGATGTGCACACTGCGTGGTTGTACGTGCGTGTGCACCAGCTCCAATCGCAAATCGTCCTGCGCGTGCCCATCTCCTGCCCCACTTCCGAGGCAAGGCAAGTCAGCAGCAATAGAACTCGCTGGCGACAGCGCTTTCGCACTGCGTTCGCCAGGCTCGACCTAAAAAAGATTAATACGATATGCCCCGAAGAGATGACTTCATTCAGCAACCGCAAATCTGATGTGTGAAAGAACAGTAGATATTTCAGCATCCAGGCTAATGTGCTGCATGGCTAAATACTTACAAGGTCCCAAAGCTGAGACCGATTGTATTGCAAATGCTTGTTTCTCTCTTGTGGGTCAAAATATGAAGATGAAAAACGGATGATAGTGTGCCCCACCTGAACAAATTAAGCACTGCCCCTATTGAAATTAAAAAGTCGTTTTAAAAACAAAACAACGCTCATTTATTAAAACAAACTTACCTCAATCTCAAATTTATATTTGCAAGTTTAAGTGACTGTGTGGGTATCACCAAATAAATAGAGCGGGTTCAGAAATATTGAAGATACAAACATCTTCGTTTATTTCCATTTTCTGTTTTGTGAGCAGTTTACTGTAGCCCAGAGCTATTTCAAGAAAGGCTGACATTCAAAATCTAACGAGGGCTTTTTGCATTATCAACAAAAAAGTGGATCCTGTTAGGTTGAGCAGAAATATTAAATGTTCAACGCTCCATGAGCAAACGTGCCCCGTTTGTACTCTGCCAATTACGGTTGGATGTTATTTAAAAGCTACCCAATCGGTCTGGCTTTATTTGCCTGACTAAAATGAGCTCGGAGCGGTACACGTCTATTTCTCTTCATGAGGTAGAAGGAAACAATTATGTTGCTGCAACTGAAAACAACAACCGAAACAAACAAAAAAATAGCTGCGTTATTAAGAGTCCTGCCTCTTCAGTTTAGAAGCAGAGCATTATCTGTTACAGTGTATTAATGGGAGAGCCGTGTGCATGCTGTTGTAAGCAGGCGAGGCAGCACAGATGTGTTTGACTGCTCTCTGCTGGCCAACGGAGGATGAGTACTCCTACACAGCAGCCGTCCCTGACTTGCAGTTTCATAGCACGCTATTAAAAGTAGGAGAAACGTTTGTTAATGATGCTTTACAATTATCTGACGACTGACAGGGACAATTTTTGCTTCTCTTTGTTATATTTGTATTTAAAATTTATATCAGCTTTGTTCTTCCAAAAGTGATAGAGTTATATAGTTTATGCGGAAAGTTGCTGATCATTAGTTACATTCCTGACCATGGGATATTGAAAACGGTGCTCTAATTCTGGCTTTGCGCCTAAAAACACTGTGTGATTCTAGGCGAATTACTTCATCTGCATTAAACTGACATTTTAAATACATGTAACGTGCATAAAAAACAGTCAATATATGTAAGTTCAACTGCATATAATTGCTACATTTAAGATGCTACCTGCTAGCTAAAGTGTCAGATGTAAAATATTGAAAACGTAGTTTCTAATCCCAGTTTTGAACAAACATATTTTGCATGTGGTCCAAGGTTTTGCCCCCAGTCATTGGTGATTGAAAATCCAGCACAGTTGTCGCTTTTTGATTTACTTTAAACACACAAACCCCTACAGCACACTGTCAAAGTGAGTGGTTGATGGAATGAGTGATGTAATCAATGCTGGCATTTAAGACGTCAGCAGTAATGTTATTTAGCATGTCATGAATTATGTAATATGTAAAGTCATACGCAGTCATGTTGGGGCATAAGTTATAGCTAGCTCAGGAAACCGTAACAAGTGCATTTAAGTGTTTTTTCATTTTTTAAATGTTATTTCTTGTCTCATTTGAAAACCCAACTATACTGTCACTGTAACTAAGTTCAGTGAATTTCATTTTTTTTTTACTTAAGCTAAGATCCTATTACTATACCAGGCTATATCGTCACATTAACCTTCTTTCCAGTGAATTTCTGTGTTTCTTTGATCATATTCAAAGTTGAGTAAACTCCCAGCCCCCTCAGGCAAACTGTGCCTAAAAGCCCCTCCTGCACACAAGCCACCAGCAAGGCCTTTTGCCTATCCCCCTCCATGGGTAGACAATGCCCAGGCTGCTGCGCATGGCCTTCAGCTGTACACGGCGTCGGTTTGGCCCAGACCCTAACCCATGAAGGCAGCCAAATCCCACTGCGCATGCCCTGCAGACTGTACATTACTCCCTCATGGGTCCTCCCCGTCCCAGTCCTTACCACGTGAGGCAGTCCTGCCTCCACCCAGCCAATCGAAACGCCAGAAATCCAAAGGTCGAAGGTGACATAAGCCCCTCCCACCCACCGCCATGCCTGTTTTTTATCTGCTCCGACGGCTGTCGGAACGCTGGTGCTCCCGGTTCCTGCCTCTGTTCCTGTTTGTTTCTGGATGGTTTGGCGGTGCCGTGAGTGTTTCTTTTGCATTTTTAAATGCTTCTGTTTATGGTCTTTTCATATTTTTACCGGCGCAGCCGCTCCGGTCCTCCGGCCGGCCACGCTCCTGTTCTGGGGTCAGGATGCTCCCCGTTCATGTGCTGGGCTGGGGCGGGGAGCCCTCCTGGTGTTCTGGCCCAGGTCGTTCCGGCGCTGGTGCTTTAGTGCAGCGTCCGGCCCCTGCAGCCATGTTCTTCATATGTGGCTGTGGGTGGAGACTGCAGGGCTGCCCTTTTTTGTTTATTTTCTGATCTCACATACGAGATTGCTGATTGGGGCAGTGTTTCCTGGAGGTTGCTGGGCACTTCCTTTATTGGTGTGTTGGGTGTTTTCCTTTGGGGTTTACTCCTTTGCTCGCCATGTTTGAGGGGACTTCCTCTCCGGTGCATCCACGGAGCTGTTGCTCTTTGGTATGTCATATGCCTCTGGTGTCACAGGCTATCATGTGCTGAGGGTTCGAGTCCTGCCTATGCTGTCAATGTGACTTGGGATGTTCATTTTCATGCTGTGCTTTGGAAGTTTGCATTCTCTTTGTCCACGTAGCATCTTTTGCAGTTTTTCTTGGACTGTTTTGCGCTGTCTGCGCTGCTGGTGCATGTGGCTATGCCATCATCTTTTGTTGGTGGGATCGTGGACGTTTTTCCCTGTTGGGGTATACATTCAGGGATGGTCCATGAGATTTCTGGTGTTTTGATGCTGGGTCTTTCTCCCTGATTCATTTGCTCCGGCGGGGTTTATTCCCGTTTTTTACCGGCCATTTCGTGCTGTCCTGTTGGCTGTACTGGCTGCGGTGTGGCTTGGCATTGCCAAGTGGGGTGTTCCTCTCTTTCTGGGGACATGATTTCGCCTGGCGGTCTTTGTCCCCTGGTATCCTCCATTTTTCTTCTTTTTTTGCACCTTCTCCCTCTGTCTTCGGAGGCTTCTTCCCTGGAGGTCCGGGTTGGGCGGTTGGTGGATTCCGCTCTCATGAGTTCGTATGCTGCTTCTCGTTTTTGGGGTGTGTGCTTGCTCTTTTTCGGTCTGTGCTTCGCAGGTTAATTTCTTAGGGGTCCCTCCTTCCAGTCCCGGATGGTTGGGCCTTGTCCTCGGCTACCGGGGCGGCGGGGGCTTGTGAGATTTCTCTCTGGCCTGCGTTTTGGTGCTTTGCCATTCCCCTGGTGCCTTGGTCCTATGCCTGCATTTTTTGCACTCCGTTTGGTTCCCTGCCTCTGCGGCGCCTGCTGCTGCCCCTGAGTGTTGCAAAAAACACAGTTGATGGACAGAATGTAGAACAATGTCATACATTCACCCCAGTACAAGGATCTGGGCCTAAATCCATCGTTTTTTTGCACTCCACACCACCCTGGGTTAGACACTGGCTATATGCAAATCAGCTCTGACCCTGTGCCTCATGGGAACAGTCCAGTCTGAACTACCAAGCCATGTCTTTCCCAGACCGGAATCAAGCATCCAAAGACCGGTTTCTGGCTATCAGCCTTCATTCAGCCTGGATAGCTTGACTCCAGTGGTGTGGAGAGCCTGGGACTCACGGGGTGAAAATTGCAAAAAACAAAGTTGATGGACAGAACGTAGAACAATGTCATACATTCACCCCAGTACAAGGATCTGGGCCTAAATCCATCGTTTTTTTGCACTCCACAACACCCTGGGTTAGACACTGGCTATATGCAAATCAGCTCTGACCCTGTGCCTCATGGGAACAGTCCAGTCCGAACTACCAAGCCATGTCTTTCCCAGACCGGAATCAAGCATCCAAGGACCGGTTTCTGGCTATCAGGCTCAGCCTTCATTCAGCCTGGATAGCTTGACTCCAGTGGTGTGGAGAGCCTGGGACTCACGTCTGAGCATACCCAGCCCACTTGGGGTGAAAATTGGAAAAAACACAGTTGATGGACAGAATGTAGAACAATGTCATACATTCACCCCAGTACAAGGATCTGGGCCTAAATCCATCGTTTTTTTGCACTCCACACCACCCTGGGTTAGACACTGGCTATATGCAAATCAGCTCTGACCCTGTGCCTCATGGGAACAGTCCAGTCCGAACTACCAAGCCATGTCTTTCCCAGACCGGAATCAAGCATCCAAGGACCGGTTTCTGGCTATCAGCCTTCATTCAGCCTGGATAGCTTGACTCCAGTGGTGTGGAGAGCCTGGGACTCACGTCTGAGCATACCCAGCCCACTCGGGGTGAAAATTGCAAAAAACACAGTTGATGGACAGAATGTAGAACAATGTCATACATTCACCCCAGTACAAGGATTTGGGCCTAAATCCATCGTTTTTTTGCACTCCACACCACCCTGGGTTAGACACTGGCTATATGCAAATCAGCTCTGACCCTGTGCCTCATGGGAACAGTCCAGTCCGAACTACCAAGCCCTGTCTTTCCCAGACCGTAATCAAGCATCCAAGGACCGGTTTCTGGCTATCGGCCTTCATTCAGCCTGGATAGCTTGACTCCAGTGGTGTGGAGAGCCTGGGACTCACGTCTGAGCATACCCAGCCCACTCGGGGTGAAAATTGGAAAAAACACAGTTGATGGACAGAATGTAGAACAATGTCATACATTCACCCCAGTACAAGGATCTGGGCCTAAATCCATCGTTTTTTTGCACTCCACACCACCCTGGGTTAGACACTGGCTATATGCAAATCAGCTCTGACCCTGTGCCTCATGGGAACAGTCCAGTCCAAACTACCAAGCCATGTCTTTCCCAGACCGGAATCAAGCATTCAAGGACCGGTTTCTGGCTATCAGCCTTCATTCAGCCTGGATAGCTTGACTCCAGTGGTGTGGAGAGCCTGGGACTCACGTCTGAGCATACCCAGCCCACTCGGGGTGAAAATTGGAAAAAACACAGTTGATGGACAGAATGTAGAACAATGTCATACATTCACCCCAGTACAAGGATCTGGGCCTAAATCCATCGTTTTGTTGCACTCCACACCACCCTGGGTTAGACACTGGCTATATGCAAATCAGCTCTGACCCTGTGCCTCATGGGAACAGTCCAGTCCAAACTACCAAGCCATGTCTTTCCCAGACCGGAATCAAGCATTCAAGGACCGGTTTCTGGCTATCAGCCTTCATTCAGCCTGGATAGCTTGACTCCAGTGGTGTGGAGAGCCTGGGACTCACGTCTGAGCATACCCAGCCCACTCGGGGTGAAAATTGCAAAAAACACAGTTGATGGACAGAATGTAGAACAATGTCATACATTCACCCCAGTACAAGGATCTGGGCCTAAATCCATCGTTTTTTTGCACTCCACACCACCCTGGGTTAGACACTGGCTATATGCAAATCAGCTCTGACCCTGTGCCTCAGGGGAACAGTCCAGTCCGAACTACCAAGCCATGTCTTTCCCAGACCGGAATCAAGCATCCAAGGACCGGTTTCTGGCTATCAGCCTTCATTCAGCCTGGATAGCTTGACTCCAGTGGTGTGGAGAGCCTGGGACTAACGTCTGAGCATACCCAGCCCACTCGGGGTGAAGATTGCAAAAAACACAGTTGATGGACAGAATGTAGAACAATGTCATACATTCACCCCAGCATAAGGATCTGGGCCTAAATCCATCGTTTTTTTGCACTCCACACCACCCTGGGTTAGACACTGGCTATATGCAAATCAGCTCTGACCCTGTGCCTCATGGGAACAGTCCAGTCCGAACTACCAAGCCATGTCTTTCCCAGGGATGTATGACGTTACAACGCATACTTTTACCACACAGACCATTACCACGCATTTTTTACAACGCAGGACCCTTTACCACGAATACCTTTACAACGCAATACACTACAACGCAGGTACTATTACAACGCATACCATTACAACGTAAGTATAGGTAAGTAAATAATATGGTAAAATAATGTAATTATTAATAATATTATTTTTAAATTAATAAATTATTATTTTAATATTTTAATTATTTATATTAATATTTATTTATTAATTTTTAAATATATATGTTAAAAATACCCCTGTACCCCAAAACCCAAACCCAGCCCTGAAACCTAAAAATACCCCTGTACCCCAAAACCAGCCCTGAACCCTAAAAATACCCCTGTACCCCAAAAACTGAAAACTGACCCTGAACCCTAAAAATACCCCTTTACCCAAAAACTGAAAACTGACCCTGAACCCTAAAAATACCCCTGTACCCCAAAAACTGAAAACTGACCCTGAACCCTAAAAAAAACCCTTTACCCAAAAACTGAAAACTGACCCTGAACCCTAAAAATACCCCTTCACCCAAAACTGAAAACTGACCCTGAACCCTAAAAATACCCCTTTACCCAAAAACTGAAAACTGACCCTGAACCCTAAAAATACCCCTTTACCCAAAAACTGAAAACTGACCCTGAACCCTAAAAATACCCCTGTACCCAAAAACTGAAAACTGACCCTGAACCCTAAAAATACCCATTTACCCAAAACCCAAACCTAAAATATTTTAAAAAAATAATATACTTACCAATACTTACGTTGTAATGGTATGCGTTGTAAAGGTATCTGCGTTGTAAATACCTGCGTTGTAATGGTATGCGTGGTAAAGGTTCCTGCGTTGTAAAAGTTGCGTGGTAAAGGTAGGTCGTGGTAAAAGTTGCGTGGTAAAGGTTGTATACCCTTTCCCAGACCGGAATCAAGCATCCAAGGACCGGTTTCTGGCTATCAGCCTTCATTCAGCCTGGATAGCTTGACTCCAGAGGTGTGGAGAGCCTGGGACTCACGTCTGAGAATACCCAGCCCACTCGGGGTAAAAATTGCCCCTGAGTGTCAGTCGGATATGTTGTGCCCAGGAGGAGTCTCCGTGGCCTGGTGGTTGCATCTCTTCCTCTTCGGGTTATGTGTTCCGCTCCTGGTGTTGACCTGCTTGTGGGTCACCTATCTCTTTTGGTGCCATTGTTGCGATTTGGGGGCTCGGCTCCGTTGTTCCTGGCTCGTTTGTCCGGTCTGCTTTGAGAATGGTGATTCCTGTTGGTCATCATTCTTGGTTGCCGGTTTCCATTCCGGGCCGTCCCCCTTTTAGGCTGTTTTCACGGTTGCTTCGTTGTCCGTTGGCACTGTGATGCGTTCTGCCGTCTTCTTCGGCGTCGGCCTATTTTTTGTCGCTACGCTCTGTGGTGCTGGTTTCGGTGACGGAGTGGGGCCGGGGGTCCTCTTTCTCTCTGTTCCAGGTCCTGGCTCCTGTTGGTCTTTCTGTTCGGTTCTGCCTCCTGGGGCTTTGGTCAGGTTGGTGCGGCTGTGTCCCTTTTGGTTGTGCCCCTTGCAGCCCGGTTTTCCCCTCTTCTTGGTGGGTGATTTTGGCTTCCCTAGGTGTGGGAGTCGCCTGTTTTTCTCGTTCCCCTCCATCCGGCTGCTCAGAGGTTTGCGGTGGTTGAGTTCCATTTCCTGTTTTCAGGTGTTTCCTTTCGGTCTCTCTCATGCTTCTCTGTTTTTTTCCATGGCGCTGGCTCCTGCTGTGGGGGGTTTGCTGGCCTGGTTCCGGTTTCTGGGGTCATATTGGGTCTGGCTGTTCCTCGTCTGGTTCCTGTTCGGGGGCTTCAGTTCCTCGGGTCCGGTTTGACACTTTGCTGGGGGCTATTTCTCAGTGCTCGCTTCAGCGGCTCGTATCCTTTCTGTTGAGCGTTACTGGAGGGGGTTGACATGGCCCCTGCGCTAGGATGACACGCATTTCGTGAGGCGTTCCATATATCTGTCCTGTTGGATCTTCTGCGGGTCCTACTGGGTCTCCCTCCTGCCCCGGCTCGGGGTTGGTTTTGTGTCCGGCGGATGGTGGTTGCCTCCTCGGCTGTGGTTCCTTGGGCTCTTGTGCACCTCGTGTCCTTGGTGTTTCTTCTGATGACTCGTTGGGTCCTTTTTCCTTGCTGGTTACGGGGCTCTGGTTCCTCTCTCCCCTGGTCTGGTGGCTTTGCTCTCCCGACCTGGTGTGGGGGGTGCATTTCTGCTTCCCTCTCTCCTCTTGTTGTCCTTGGATGCCTGTCCTTGGGTTGGGTTGGGGGCCCCATTGGGGTACTTGGTGGCCGGCTTGCCTGTTGTTTGGGCTGGCGCTCCGGGGGCTCGTTGTTTTCTGGGCCTTCTTGGGGGGTCCCGCTACGTGTCTCTGTTCCTGCGGGCTTCCCTGTCTTGTGTCTGGGCGGCGACTTCTCTGTTGTCTTTCAGAGGGTCTTGAGAGGCATCCCTGTTACGGCAATTGGTTTCTTTAATGGAATGGTACTCTAGTTGTGCCTTCTTTTGGTAGCTTGGGCCGCTTCCTGCCGTCCTCTGTTTGGTGCTGTCTGGTGCTCGTTTCGACGGGACATGTCATTTTGTTGGGACATTGCGTGGGTGCTTGGGACCGTGCGCTGGTGCTTGGAATGGCCCTGCGCTGGGATGTCTTGCTGCTTCGTGTAGCATTCCCTCTGTCTGTTCCTCTGTTCCAGGTCCTTTTGTCTTTGGTTTGGGACTCTTGGTTTGGTCATTTTTGCTTCCCCTCCTGTTGCTCTTCTCCCCCGGTTTTTGTTCCGGGGTGGTCTGTCCTCGGGGGTTGCTCTCTCGTTTCCTTGGCCTTCGGGTTTTCTGTATACATTCCCTCCCGTTTTTCTCCTCCCGGGCGTTCGGCGGAGGTTAGGGGGGTGTCGGTGTTGTTGGTTTGGCCTAGCTGTTTTTGGTTTCCGCTCCTGCTGTTGCTGGTGGGAGTCGGTTTTGGCCAGCCTCCCTTGCCTCCGGCTCTGCTTCTGGGTCCGCTGCTGTCTTTGCCCTATCTTTGACGCTTGCTTCTGACTGCCTGTCTCTTGAGCGTCTGTCTTTAGCGTCTTTGGGCTGTTCTTCTGTGGTGGCCTGTGGCATGTGTTGGTCGCGTTGGCCTTCCGCTCTTTGGAGCTGTGATGCACTTTGGGGCTCTTTTGTTTCCTGGTGCTCTTCTCTTGGTCGGAATCCATGCTGGGGTTCCTGTTTCTGTGCTGGTTTCTCCAGCTTGGGTTTGTTGTTGGGATTTTTCCCCTTCCGCTTTGTCTGCTCGTTGACGGCGGTTTGTGCTTATCGGGGCCTTGGGGCTTCCTCGGTGGTTGTTGCCCTTTGGTGAGTCGGCTTCTTCTGAGCTTTTGCTTCGTTGTCCGGGCTCTCCTGTGCTCGTTTCTTCTTTGGGCCTTGCCTGCTGTTTTGCATGGTCTGCGGTTGCCCCTTTCATGTCCTTGTTAGTGGCGGACTTGTTGTGGTTGTCCACTGCGGTGGCTTTTTTGCTGGCCTTCTCTTCCGCTTGTCGGTTGGGTGAGTTGGGTGCCTTGCTCGTTTTGTTTCCTTCTTTGCAGTTTCTGCTGGTTTGAGTTGTTTTGCGGCTTAGATCGGGCTTTTCTGCCTGTTTCTTCGTGTTTCCTTTTGCGGCTGGAGGTGTTGCTTCCTGTTTTGCCTGCTGTGGGGGTTTCTCCTGTTCCCCTTCTTTGGGTGTTCGCGGGGCTCTTCTGTTTTGCCTCCAATGTTCCCTAAAGTCTCGGCTTTCTCCTGCCCTGTTTGTCTCCTGTGGGTTCTGTGTCTGCTTCCTGTGCTGATGCGGCGGGGTCTCTATCCTGGTGCTTTGTGGGGCGGCCTTTTGGTGGTCCCGTCACACTTTTGTGCGACATTCTCGGCTTGATGTTTTTCTTGCCTCTTCTGACGATTTCTGTTGGCGTCTTGTACGCTGCTGTTCGTTGATGCTTTATTGTTTAAAGTTTTGTACTTTTGCATGGATCCCTGGTGTCCTGCATTTTTTCTTCTTGGTTCTCTGCTTGTGAGTTCCTCACGTGGTAAGGACTGGGACGGGGAGGACCCATGAGGGGGTAATGTCTTATTACTTACCGGTAATCTTCATAACCCCAATTAGGGTCCTCCCCGTCCCAGTCCTCTTCCCTCCCTCCCTCCCGCTATGTTTGTGTCTGAGTCTTGTTGATGACAGGCATGGCGGTGGGTGGGAGGGGCTTATGTCACCTTCGACCTTTGGATTTCTGGCGTTTTGATTGGCTGGGTGGAGGCAGGACTGCCTCACGTGGTAAGGACTGGGACGGGGAGGACCCTAATCGGGGTAATGAAGATTACTGGTAAGTAATAAGACAATAGTGCTTGACCGCAGGGTCTGTTCTATGACAAGTCATTTCTCATTCTTTAAAAAAAATACATGTTTTCAATACCTCACTGCAATTACTCACTAAGTGGCTTCGCTGGGTACTGCTGTACCAGGTGTTAGTAACGCAGTTCTGGGATTAGTCCACAGTCTGTTCTCTGGCTACTCCCTGTGCCCAGGTCCCCACAGGCATTCAGCTCTTTGTTGGTGCCCACCCTCTGGTCAGGACCTAAGCATGCAGTGGCTGCCACAGCATATTCTCCATGTTGCCGTCAACCAATCATGATCTGTCCCTCTACTTTGAATGGACCAATCAGAGCATACCTGGACACAATTGGTTCAGATATCTCTAACATTTTACCAGTGTTAACCCCTTCACATCCACTATGATCAACTTTTTAAACTCTAATTTCTTGAAAGCATCTGAATGGATTTTACACCCCATATAAAAAACCTTCTTCCTAGTCATGTCCTTTAGGATAGTCCTGTCCTGTATACCCCATCTTACATACCTTGTCCCATCCACACGACAATAACAATTCTAAACAAGTGATCTTTTACCTAGTAGCTTGCGCCTGTCTCTTCAACACCAGGCTCTCGGTATTCTATCATAATCCCTGCACCTGACATACATAAACATGTCCTCAGGCATGGTATAATTATTCTGTATAACAGTCATCACTTTTTTCATCCTTGCCAACAGCCAGCTGTGCATGATCGCATTTGTTTGGAAAAATATTCAGGATTATTTCCAAAACATGTATGGTTGTTTTCAAAACATATTGGTTCAAGAAGAAACTCTGGAGTGACCACACTAGTATAAGAGACCCTCACTCCCCCCTACAAATTAGAGGAGGATTCCTTCCATGCTGACACAGGGTCCTGCATGCTGAATCTTTCACACGCAGTGGTCTGAACCTCCCTTGTGGGTGTTATCCTTGACAGAGACGGGGTCCTTCATTCTCAACCATTAGGTGAGGGGGTGGGTTCTTCCCTAAGGGTTTATTGGCATATACAGGTTGCACCTACACATTTAGGCTAGGTAAATTTATGCAAACTACTTAGGGTGGGCATTTTATGAATATGCAAGTCCTACTGTTTTTATCTGAACTGCTTATGTTTATCTTATTAACACTATGGTAGACATGTATCTACATTTTACTATGTTGGTACTAGCAATCTGTTTTGTATGCTTCTGTCTCCTGATCATAGCAGCACATATGTTTTACACAATACTGTCATTGGACGAATAAATACTTATTGAAACATCTTAATCGCCAGCCTCTGTGTTTTCTGAGAGAAAGCAAGCATGAGTGTCTGAGTGAAACGTACAATACTGTTTTCCACGATCCCTGAGGAATCGGGGTGGTCATGTTCAGTGGTTGCCTGGGCCTACCTACTCCATTGTAAGATACAGGGGTGTGGTAGTGGCACTGTAGAGCTAGTCGGCTGACATATCCTGTGGGGGTGTCCGGAAGCAGTTGGCACACCAAGCCCGCAGTTTATGTCATCCAAAACGCACAGGTTCTGGGAATTCCTGAGTAAAGTTGTAACCTTTCGCCAAATTTGGTAAAATTGTATTCAGCAATCTTTCTGTATCAGAAAGCAAACTTTCAGCTGGAAATTAACATGTGAAATTGCAACTTTAGGACCCCACACTTTCAAAAAGAAAGTTAATTCTCTCCATCCCTTTTCTAGAAGTTTCAGGGTGATCCACCAGGCGGGAAAGGCAGAAATAGGTATCCCAAAATATATACCAAGCAATCTGACTGGCTAGTCACACCATCAACAAAACTCTTGTAGCTGATATTTTAGGACTCAGTCCCTGTGTTCTGAATTATAACACAAAATAATGTTCAAGGTGGCACAGTTGGGGGTACATTGTTCCCCTGGCTGTTGCGGGGACGCTGATCCTTAACTAATGTCAATAGAAAATGCTGGTTCTGATATAAATCGATTGGGTACTATGCTCATAACAATATGTACTTTAGTCACATTGACACCTGTTATTGAAGGTATTGCCATTTGTGAACTTTGGCCACTATGTTATGCACTTTGTATTGACGTCCCACATCACTTCTTCTCTTCTCATTATTTTTATTTTTATTGTCAGTTTAAATGCTTTACCAACCAGCCATGAACCTCCCACCCCTCACCCATCCCCACACAATGATTTACAGAGAAAGAATCAATCACATTTTAAATATGTTGAAAATAAAACAAATTGCTTGTCCATAACATCGAAAGAGGTGGTTCCTTCTTACCCCAAGCATAATCCTGGAGATGCCCAGAGGGGAGGCAAATAACCTTGGTCACGACGCAGCTAACACCATCATTCGATGCACAAGTACTCTCCATCTACCATCAGAATCTACCCCGCTTCGTAGTACTTCTTGCAAATGTATCAGTTCTCCCAGTGGGAGAAAAGGAAGAATTTGACCAACTAAAGAACAAGGTGGTGTATTGGCTGAACTCCAATGCTGTTCCAGGACTAAGAGTGGAAAACCAAATAATCATGTTGAGGAGAATAAGCTGGGCGGGAAGGGTTAGGAAGATGTGGAGTGGTGATTTCACTGTCATTATTTTCAACCATTGCCACATTGCAGGCAAAATATGCGCATCGATCTCACAGCCTACCAGTAGTGGCCTCACTTTGGCCATCAAGGCCCCCCCCTAGGGTTACTTTTACAGTCCCTCGATCTACCTGCTCCTTCTCGCAGCTAGGAGCTTGTGTGGACCAAATGCCTGTGACTTGGGGTCATGGCAGGTGCTCGCCCCTGGCATTGAGACATACAATAGGTATGCACCATTGGGATCACTTGACTGTTGTGATTGACTGCCTGCCAGAGCCTCATCTGAAAATAACACTTTTTCTATCCAGCAGAAAACTGGGCCGTTGGGGCAAGCCATCCAGGTTTGTTCCGAATTCAAATTCATCTCTTGGATTATCGCAGGGCTGGCAAGCAAGTTTCACGATCCAAGTTGGATACTTTTCATAAAATGGTACGATGTAATATGCCTGAAAGAAACATGGGCCATTGCCAACAACTTCTTCTTGGAAAGTTTTAAAACTTTCTTTGTACCTGCTACTCCCTCAAGTGTGGGCAGAGCCAAGGTGGGTATGGTCAGTTTTGTCTCCCTGGTTGTCTGTAGTACCTTTTTAACAGTGCCCACAGATTTCTCCACCATGCAGGCTTTGATGCTTTAAAGGGGCCAAATATGGTATTGGTTATTAACGTGTATAATGCTGTATCCCCTCTTATTGAAGGCTGAAACATCTCCCGGTTGGACTCCTTCTTGAGAAAATCATGTTTAAAAAGATAGAGTCACACTAATCTTATGATTGCAGGAGATTTTAATATTCACTTATGTTGGGATTTTAGGCGAGAAGGGATCAACCACATGGGATGTGCATGGCTGTCAGGATTGCATATGTAGCACCCTTAACAGGGCCATTTACTTAATGCCATTGTAAACAAGCTCGATTTAATGCTACCCATGAACAACCTGCCCCCGGAGACTAATAATATCAACCACACTTTCACTGGCAGAGGGTGTGAGTCATTTATAGATGATATTTTTGTCTCTACTCCCTTTCTTGCACATATTTTGTACTTTTCCATTCAGGAGAGTGAGCAGAGTGATCATAACTCAGCGTGTATGTCTACTTGTTGGCCCCGGGCCGCCCAAACCCATAGAGTAGAAACCAGGAGGTTGCTGCCAACAACGGATGGAGGGAGGAGATTGAAGTGTGTACAGATTTCTCCACATACGTTTTATGAGTCTTTGCTCTCTCAGTGTCATAAAGAGTTTGCAACCTGTATAGATTGTCAAGCGAAGTCATAAGTTACAGCCTTTCAATGCAATCTCAGGGGTAATTGCTAGCTTACTAAAGGCTCCGGTGGCTCTGCGTTCTTCTGGAGCCCAAGATGGTTTGATTCAGAATGTACACGAGCCTCTAGGAATTTGAGAGTAGCCCTTGGCACGAAACCAAGAGATCACTCCACAGTTAAGGCCTGTGGTAGACTTTATAAAGCAGCTCTGTCTAACCGTAAATCCTCCTTGAAGAAAGAAGCTTGGGTAACCCTAATAGAAGCCAGTACCCTGACGAACAGTTCTAAGTTTTGGAGTATCGTCAATAATCTCTTCCTGGCGAAGATGAATGGGTAATGCACCTTTAGGACATGTTCTTGTACCCTTCTGCTGGAAAGGTAGATCTGTTCTGAGGTGAGGAAACCCACATGTGGTTTTTACATCTGAAAAAGTTAGAGAGGGTATAGCATGGCTAATAAAAAAGAAGGCCCCAGGCCCTGATGAGATACTCCAGGACCTGTACATTTCAAACATAGAAACCTGGGTACCGACCCTCACCACGGTTATTAATGCTGCACCTGAGTCCGGCTGTCCGGCCTCTTGGGCACTTTCTACAATTGTACCAGTCTTCAAAAAGCGAGACCAGGATAGTATGCATTGTTATAGGCCGATCTCTCTACTGGGTTCAGTGGTAAAGGTGGTAGGAAGCATTGTTCTTAATAGGCTCTCTACAAGTACACTGTTGTACGCCCCGGCACAGTATATTTAGCCTTCATGGACCAGTCTTCAGCTTCCGACCTTGTTATTAGATCGGAGCATTGGCACATCAGGTTGTCCCTAAGTGGTCGCGTTGGCCTTCCGCTCTTGTACATTTTTTGAGGGACTTACACGGAGATCCTAACAAACAGAGGGACAGGGAGGGCTGTTTAAAGTGGTCCAGTGTACAAGCCCTACCGACAGCAAACCAAAAGGAGAGTACGCAGTTCACTTTGGTTCATCTGTGTTTTTTCTCCCCCCATTTTTTAATCTGGGGAACTGCGTACTCTCCTTTTGGTTTACTTACGCAGAGATACCAAGGCGGTGGTACAATATACTAAGGACCTGACAGTCACCCACCACCGTTCGCATGGCTAGGATAGCGAGGGGTTTGCAAAGTTATTGAATTCATTTGCCCATTTTATAGACAACCTGGGCTTGCTGGTGAAAAACCACAAATCCTTCCTAATTCAAGTAGGTTAACGCCCCAATAAACCTTATACTTTTGCTGTGGGATCAACACCCGTCCCTAAGACTGATGTCTTCTCATATTTGGGAGTAGTGTTTGATGCTGCCATGACCTGGTGTCCCCTCATCAGTAGGAAAAAAGGGGACTTTGTCAGGGCCAACACTGCCATTTTCAATTTTTCATCTAGGTTGTGCAGTAGACCTATCGGAACCTATTGAAGATTTATAAGGCCAAGTACATCACTAAGGTGGCTTACGGTAGCCAGATCTGGGGTTATATGGAGCATGAGGAACTCCAAGTTGTTGAAAATTCTGTTTTTAAACGTCTTTTATGTTTGCTGCAGTGCATCCCTTCTATCGTAGTCCACGAAGAACAGGGGTTGGCTTTTCTCTCTGACTTGCTGTCTTATCGCCTCCTATCATTGTGGATGAACTTGTGGCTAAGAGAGGGTATCGTCCTTGTTGGACCTGGCCCTTTTGGCAGGTTCACCCCGAAACTTTTTGCTTTTTCCTAGCCTGTTTCTGGAACCTAGTGTTGATGGTTTTAGGCCTCTGCGCACTTTTTCACTGTGGTACAGTGTAAAGTGTGTGTGCTCTCTGTGTATGTGTGGTGAGTGACCTGCCCTCCCATAGGAATGAATGGGGAATTTGTATGCCCATGGTAGTTCCTGATGTGTGGGGAGTGCAGGGTCGAGTTTGATATGTGTGAACTCGTGAGATTGAATGCTGCGTAATGGCGTATGCGGCATGGTTGTGTCTAGTCTAGAAGTGCCACTTTTAGAAGTTGGCATATTTGTGTAGTGAGTCTGCTGGCACGTGATTGGCTGGTGAGCCTGGCCCAGGAGTGCCTGGGCCTGCTTGTGGATTGACTGTCTGGTTTGAGTGTGACAGGGGCTGCAGAGCCCCCAGAAGGTTGAGTCAGCCCGTGGATGAAAGGCAGCATCTGCTGCCAGGAAAGTGGGAGGAGATAGCACCTGATAGTGAAGGGCTGTGCCTGCCTGCCACAATGCTGGCTCCACCCCCCCGCTGGGCGACTGTCACCTCTGTCCCTGATACTGGAAGGACTTCCCTATAAACCAGTCTAGCTGGTTCTCACACTGCCTGCACAAAGACTTCAAATACTTTACTCTGTATAAGAAGGGGCTGTGTCCCCTTCCAAAATGTTCTTGTTTCTAACTTGAATCTGCCAGGGGCGTGCTGCTGCTTGGGCTCAGGGGAATCCCTGAGCCCTGCCCAGCCCCTGGACTCCTGATGGACTTTCCCTGCTGGGAGCTGTGTTACTCCATCTTTATTCTGCCAGGACTGCTAAGGACTTTGCTGGACTTGTTCCTGCAGTGCTGAGAGAGCGCTTTATTGTCCTTCTAGCGCTAGGAGCGCTGTATTTTGCCGTTGTAGCGCTTGGAAGCGTTTGATTTGCTATTTTTAGCAGATGGAGCGCTTTCAATTTCCTTTAGCGCTTGGGGAGCGCTTTATTTGTTGAAGCCGGTGCCCACCCGGCATTTGCCCCGCGGCCATGCCGCTAATCTCTACTTTTTAATTCACCTTGAGGGAGCCCACCCCTCGGTGAAGTGATCCCCCGCCTGCCTGCCTCAGCGGGGCCGCTGCGCGGCCCACAGCGACCCGGAAGTGGTTGGCCGGCCGGCCAATCCTGGCGCGACCGGCCGGAAGTCCCGCCCCGCAGCCCGGGGGAGAGAAGAAGGCACCCGAGACATGGCGGCCGGTGCCGCCGGTGCGGGGCTCCCATTGCTGAGGGAGAGCCCCGCAGGCACCAGCCAGCCGTAAGGAGAGAGCGGAGGGGGCGTGGGGCACATTGTCGGTGCCCGCCCCCGCCGCCAGTGAAGCTGCCAAAAAGGAGAGAGAGCGGGGAGGAAGATGGCGTCTGCCGCGGTGGGGCTCCCGTGACCAAGAGGGAGCCCCGCACCAGAGAAGAGCGGCTGAGAGAGCAGGCGGGGCCCCGGTGAAAGAGGAGAGCCCCGCGCTGCTTGAGAGAGTCCCCGCAGACCAGCGTCCCCCACGGGCAGTCCGGTGAGTGGAGCTGCCAGGTAGGGAGGGGGACGCGAGAGCGAGGCACAGCGTAGGAGTCCCTGGCTATAGCGGGACTCCCACGCGCAGAGGGGACACTTGTGTGGTGCTGTAAGGAGAGGGGGGCGTCGGGACACATTGCCGGTGTCCGCCCCCCCCAGTGGCGCGATCTGTGCTCCACGGCCATGGTGTGTTCAGAGTCCCCAGTGGGGGACTCCAACGATGAGGGCCTGAGTGGTTGTGAGCCCATGAGGCTCAAAGCAGCATGTCCTTGATAGAGAGCCAGAGAGGCTCCCTGCCCATATTTTGGTTGTAGAGCCAGAGAGGCTCTGGGGAGCATTTGGCCATTTCGAGCCCAGCGAGGCACAGAGGGCTCCATGGGGCATATATATTTAAGAGCCTGTGTGGCTCCAACGTTTGGGGCAGGTGATGCCCAGAGCCTGTGTGGCTCCAGCGTTTGGCCATTTTTAGTTAGAGGGGGCGCCGGGGCACATTGCCGGTGCCCGCCCCCTCCTGCCTGCGAGGAATTTGTTTTTAGAGCCTGTGTGGCTCCCACAGTGGGTGCAGTTTTCGCCCATGGGTCAGTGAGGGCCCTGGCGCAGTTTTGAAGTTCGACCTAGCCCCAACAAGGCCAGTTGGCCTAGGGACTGCCACAGGCGGTGGTTTATGTGAAGTTTTGCGCAATGTGGTTACCTGCTATGTTTAGGATGGTAATTGCCTACTGTGTGTTTTTGCGCTATTGAGTTGTGTTGGGGCACCTCTGAATGTTTTCATGCATCATGTGTCTTTCTTTCCCTGCGCTGCACCTCTGAATGTTTTAGGCGTCATGTGTCCCCTAGCGCTGCACCTCTGAATGTGTTTGTGATGCATCATGTGCTTTGTTCTTAACACCGCTGAAAGTGTAGGTTTATACATCATGTGTTTCCCTTTACTACTCCTCTGAATGTATATTTATGCATCATGGGTAATGTGTTGTGCTTATACCCCTAAATGCTGTGTGATACTTAGGTGGTTGGTCTTTCTAATACAGGTGATCCTAGTGAGGTCCTGGTCCCCTGCGTGACATTCTCCTAAGGTGGTTAGGGTTGCGTAGGTGGTACTTACCTGTTCCCAGTAGTTACTGGATGTGATTTTATAACTGTTATTTTGTTTTATATCTTATTTTCTATGATCTACAAAGTACTATTTCTAAATGTGTTGTTTCTGACAGTGGCCCATGTGGCCCTGTCTTGTAAATAATCCCTTATGAATATTGCCCGTGCCAGTTGGCACAATGTACATGTGTGATTTCTATCTAATGTGTTCTTACAATACAAAAGTTATTTTAAAATAACCATGTGTGGAGTTCCTTTTGTGGTGTGCCTAGGATGTTGTTGCTGTTGTGTGCTGGCGCAAATGCTTTACACATCGCCTCCGAGTTTAGCCTCACTGCTCGTGCCAAGCTACCAAGGGGGTGAGCAGGGGTTATCTTGGCGTGTGACTTCCTTGCCCTGACTAGAATGGTGGTTTCTGCCTGGCTTTGGCGTCAGCCTTAGCCTACCAGAAATAGCCAGTTCTAACAGTCCTTATTAAGGACATTTTAACTGATTGCCTCTCCCTGGATTACTATTACAGTATTCCCTGGCTCAAGTATGTAAACGACTGTCTTGCTGACCTGGGAAGGGATGATTTATTTATCAATCCTGAGAGTATGTGCAGAAGAAAACAGGGCTGGGTGAAGGAGATTTTATTTTTAAAAACATCGGATGGACAGGGAAGAAGGGGAGCTGAAGAAGCCTAGTATGCGTGGGTATTTCCGATTGAAAACCATTCAATCAAGTAAGCCTTTTTTCTTATGACTTAAAAGTTCCCATGGTCATTTTCTACTGACTAAGTTCCGTGACTAGGTTCCGTTTGGACCTTTTTCATTACCTTCTGACCCACCCTGGTGGAGCACTTAGGGGTCTGAGCCTCCCTGCCTGTGGATCTGACGGGAAGTCTCCACAGGACATGATGCATTTTTTGATGTTCTGCAGTTTCTACGAGGTACCTAAAAAATCTTATCTTATTTCCCTTTTAAAGAGGGGTAATTTTTGACAGGACATACCAGAGTCTATCTTTTCACAAATGCTTACCAGCAACTCTGTGTTACATGTTCTTAGCTTCTTGAGGTCCACAGTCAAGCTTAGATATAGCTGTGATTAATTAACATGGTGAAGTCCTTAAAGAAAAGTGTGTGACCGTGATTTACATAATTGTTCAGCTCCATGTTCCAGTCCATTTTTATCTCTGTAACCTAGCAGGCAGGTGTTCTTGAATTTAACTGTTAAAGGTACATTATATGGTTTTTAACTATATATACTTTTGTCTTATTTATAATCGTAATCATTATATATAGTTTTAAATGAAGCTCAATGATTTTAAGAGAAACGTTAGTAGACTAAAAGTTATATTGGATCGCCAAATGAGGTTACCACCTTTCTCTCCTTTTCTTTGATTTTAACTGTAATTATCAAATATTAACTATGTTTATATTGTACTGGTGACCAATTCATCTTCTTGCATTGTACTGTATCTTTTATTTTTCTTGTACTTTTTTTTGCCTATCTCGATAGATCTGATAAAGTTTTGTGATGATGACTATTGCAGCAATCATTCCGGTAACAGACCACACAAACCAGAAGATTGATCTGGGTTAACTCTCAAAGTGACAAGTGCATTTAAAATCAGAACAGGCCTGTAACACTCCAAACAATGTTTTATAAATTCTTTTATAAGGCTGATTGATTAACCCACTCAGTTAAATGATTCCTAATTCTCAGTTCCTTCTTCTTGCTTGATAGCCCTTTCTTGTATAAACTTCCTTTTCCAATAATCGAGCCAGCAATTGGTTAAAATAGGGAGTATTAACATCCAGCCAGGCTGAGGCGACACATAGCCTAAAACTAGTCATGGAAATACAAAACAAAGCCCCTCCCAAATCTGATTCCATACTGTCTTGTTTTCCCAGTAATGTTAAAGGGGGAGTTGGGCTACATTCAGAGACAGCTTGTCTCTGAATGTAATTTCATCAATCACAGAGTAGAGAGGGAGCCAAAGGTAGGACACATATGCAGTATATCTGCCCCATACAGAGCTAACCGTGTACAATGTATTCCTTTACCTTCCCCCCATTTAGCAATCCTGTGTGGGGTATAGTATAAACAAAAGCAAGTATTGTTAAAATATACCTGTAGAATTGCGGACATTAATACTGCTTGCTTCCGAAATGTAAAATATTCCTAATTTGTAGATACTTAAAGAATTCCTTATGGGTAAGATCAAAATCGAATCTAAGGTGATTGTATGAAATAATACCAGAAGACGAGCAAAAGACCCTAGTTTATTGATCCCAGCATGAAACCATGTAGCCATACAAGAGTCTCCGAAAATCTCTGGTAAATTCTCTTTGCAGATACCCAACAATCGACGTGATGACGTCCAAACCTTAAAGGCAGTTTGAAGATTCTTAAAACGCACCCTTTTATAGTACCCAAAGTCTAACTGCCACCATAGATAACCCCAAGTTTCTGTACCAATTAGCAATTCAAAGGGAGAGGGAGGATACAACACATATCTGCCAAGGCATTTCTGTAAGAGAACCTTGCAGTGTGGTCGGGTGGTAGACCAGTAATATAATTTAAGATTAGGAAAAACCCATCCCCCACTCTCTAGGGAGTGACAAAAATGTTACGGATCTTCATGGCCTTGAGTAAGCCCATAGAAATTGTGAATATATAAAATTGAATGTCTTCAACCACTGATTAGAAAATTCTAGTGGGATAGATCTCATTGAATTTAACATTTTTGGGTAAAAAAATCATCTTTACTGTATTACATCTACCCACCAGGGATAAATTGTTCAGCTTACCCAATGAATTGTTAATCTTATCTGTCAGAGGAGATATATTTTCATTAATAATCTCATCTATGTTATCCATTATGTTAACACCCAGATACAGTTAACTTTTAACCGCTATAATTTCGGCCAGGGAGATATGCTCATTAATAATAATTTTAGTTTTTTCCTTATTTAAAGAATACCCTGAAATAACCCCAAAGATCCAATTCTCTTCCTCAACTGCCTTAATAGACAGTTCCGGATCGGGGGTAACCAGAGCAATGTCGTTGACATAGGCTAAGATTTAAGAATCATACCCTTGCATATAAACCCGGGCAATAATTGTATTCCTTTCCAGTCTCCTTATAAAGGGGTCAATATACAGCACGAATAACAGAGAGGAGCACGGACAGCCTTGCCGTGTCCCCCCTCAAGAGCTTAAATTGCTCAGTTATTTCCCCATTAATGTATACGCTGGAAGCTGGTTCAGCATACAGTGCTTTGACTGCCTGGATACAATCTGGCCATTTCCCCTTTCTTTGCATGGAGGCCCAGAGAAAATGCCAGGAGACCCTATTGAAAGCTTTTTCAGAATCAAGCATGTTAATGCCCATAGGCTCCGCTGCCCAACATCAAAAAGAGAAATACTCCTTCTAATATGATCTATCGGACCTCTCCCAGGGATAAAATTGTATTGCCATTTGGAAACTATCCCATGGATCATTTGAGATAAGGGAGTGGCTAAGAGGTTTGAATACATTTTTGAGTCCCAGTTAATTAAAGTGATCGAGTGGTAGGAACCAAGCTCTTGAATGGGCTAGTTCTTTTTAGGGAAAACGATAATTTTAGCCAGGGCCCATGACCTAGGGGAATTTGCCCCTTTAACATTTAGCTCAAACAGGATTGTGATAAGGTTCTTGAGTCGATCCGAGAATATTTGATAGAATTAAGTGGGTATTAAATCTATACTGGCTGCCTCACCATCGGTTAAACTGGACTTAAGCTAGGAGGATCTCATCCGAGGACGGAGGACCGCTGAGCAGCTCTTGCTTTTTCCTGGTGAGTTGTTTCAGTGGTATGAATCTAAATATCCAAAAGTTGAATTATGTTTTAGGTAGGCCTCCCTCTCTGCTCCCTCGGAGTATAATACTTGGCAATAATTGGTAATAATTCTGGAAACCCGACTCTTAGTTGGATTTAATACCAATCCGTGTACTGGGTCCTCAATTACACAAACTTCATTATGCTTAAATTCCTGTCTGGTTCTCGTTGCTTAGTGATACTCTAATGTTTCACTACATTCACAAGCTTTTTCCCCGTGAGCAACTAAGTTGCGTGCTGATTTTTGAGCAAGAAATTCACCAATTGCGACCTTGGCAGACACTACCGCTATTTGAGCCTCTTACCTCAGTCCTCTGCTGCAGTGCTGTAACTAGATTTTCTTCAGCCCAAGCCAGGTTCAGCTGAGGGTCCTGTAGAATGCGTTTCTCCACTTTTACCCGCTTCAGAGAAAACTGAATCCCCCCCACCCCCGATACAGGCCTTCAGGGTATCCCAAACATCTCTTAATGGGACATTACCCATTGTACAACAGTACAACAGTACCCTCTCAAACCTCAAACCTTTTTGGAGGTGACTCTTGTACGACTGCTTTAATTTCAGGTTTCCGCCTACATTTTTAATAAAATAAAAAATACTAGTTGGGCCAGTATTCCCCTGGCTCACCAGGTATTACCCAAAGAGCAAACATCATCTTGGTCATGAGCATGATTATCTCCGTCGGGCTAAGCACGCTGAATGGCCGAATAGTTTCATTTCAGTTGCCGGCTATTCCTCCTCCTAGTCCCCTATTTCTTTCTTTGCGAGGATTTCTTTAATTAAGTCAGCAGCAAATCCTCATTTGAAATACTGCTGTTTGCACCAGATACCTCATCATCACTTAAATAAATATTGCCTTGATTAGAAGAATTAGACCCATCGGTTAACGGGAAATAATTCTCCCTGGGCATCTCATCAGAAAAAATCCCTTCTTGCTGCCGACCCTCAAAAAGGAGCCTGGAACTGACAACAGGGGTAATCTAACTTTTAGTGCATATATTTGTTTTTTGCCCCCCTCTCTCCCTGAAAATATATCACCTATTATGGATTTGGTAGTAATTTGAGGGCCATCCTGCACCACACTCAAAGACCCATGCCTTGGGGCAGAAGAAACTCAGGATTTTCCTTTTGGATAACGCTGTTACAATTATTCCCTGGCACTTTCAGAGTCCCGCTCAAGGATTTTGTAATCCCACTACCAACCACATCCTCCGGGGCATCACCTTGGGGGCCCATTATGTGGGAGGGCACGAACAAACTTGTGATAGAGGGCTCAAAAGACCCACCTTCCAACTGCGTATCATTAGTCATCCACAGAGATGTTTTCTTCCCCCAGTCTCTAGCTTGCCCTTGCTAGGACCCTCTTGTGATTTGCTTTCCTTGTCAGGTTTGGGTGGCACCACAGAAGACGTTCCTACTGTGGCCAGAGGACCCATGGCATGCATCTTCGGATTCTTCAACCCGCGGCTCATCATGACCTTGGAGGAATAGGCTCTCGAAGACTGTGGATGCCAGAATCTGCCACAGACAAACAGCTGAAGCAGCCATGCAGTGCAGTGGCAACCTGATGGGATAATCCAAAGGGCTCAAACCACAACAGCTTCCACTTGGTAAGGAGGGGACCAGGCAACTGAAACCAAGTCACAAAGCTGAGTCCATGTAGTCAAGCTCCACATTACTGAGGCATGGGAAGAGCGGTGAGCTGAGAAGCAGATTAGTCCGATGCCATCATTGCTCTCACCGAAGCCATCTTTAGATTAATTTACTCTCTTCTCATTGAAATTTCTGAGTACACAACTCACTCTTTGATTACTTATAAATGACTGCCTGACTGGTTTGCAACACTTTTTTATTGCAAATAAGTCCCACATTTGTATAACTCTCATGATTCTAGCCTTCCAGCAGCTTTTTTTTGATACACATAGATCTGTGCTGGACTGCTAACAACAAATTACATACTATAGCAAGCAATTAATAAAATAAAATCATGGGTCAGAGGAAACAGTAGAATCTGATTACAATATTCAAACATATTAGAGGAGATTGGCATACCTGTAGGTTAGCCTAAAGGAGAAGTGGGACGAGATGTGCAGGTGGGTCCATATTCATGACTAAAATTGGAAAAGATGGAGTGCTTTGGTACATGTAGGACAGGCAGTAAGTGGGAGGCCGTTGGACAAGAATTTGACTAGAGGTTCTCAAGTGAACTCAAAGTGTTTTAAATCATCACAGACGATATCTGCTAGTCTCTCCGTGGTGAGAGCTAGCCATAGAGGAGCATGCCATTGTGTGAGTGAAGGGGCCTCCCACTTTCTCCAAGCTGCAGCCAATGCTAATTTAGCAGCTCCTAGACAAAGCTACATGGTAGCTTTATCACCCTTTGTTTGATATTGAAGTGAAGAGTCTCAAAGTCTCAGAACTGTAAATTCCACCTTATATGGGATTTAGTAGCCTAGAATCTCCTTAATTTGGTCTAATATCTCCGTCCAGAAGAGGCGGACGCTTGGGCAATCCCACCATCTGTGACAAAAGTCCCCTAGGAGGCCACACCCCCTCCCACATAAATTTGAGCTATGGAGAAAGATTATTTTGAGTTTTTTGGGATATAGGCACCAGTCATCAAGTACCTTATAGTGTGCTTCTCGTAGACTAACAGAGTGATCGCACTGCTGGATATCCCTCCACAGATCACGTAAACTAGTTTCCGGTATCTCTCATCCAATGATGTGTGTCCAGAAACATGTTGTGGTGTAGGTGAGGGAAGTTTTGAGAGTAGGAGTGAATATAAGAAGGAGATCGTGCCTCGAGATGTTCCTCCCTGTTTTATGAAATGTTCCACAGGGGTAAGGTCATGTGTGGCCAAATTGGGACATCAGAATGTAGTACCCAATGCCTTAGCTGTGTGTATTGGAAATGTTCTGTTTCTGGGAGTTAGAAATTCCTCCTACAGTGTTCAAATGTAAAAATTTCACAATTTTGGAACAGGTCTTTTTATTTTGTCCTCTTATCACCATAGTGTCTGCATCTCCTATGTTGCTCTATCTGTGCACCTTGTGGTCCAATGCATTCGCTCTTGGACCCCTCCACTCAGGGCAGCCAAGGAGCTTTTACCTAGGGCTGTGCTTTGATGTAATCATAGGATACAACATTCATTCAGTCCTAGCCTTTTCCCTAAGACCCACTCCCTCCAGAAAAGTCCGCCCATACCCCTTCTGCCTTCCCTATTTTACATTCACGATCTGATGGTCGCACCCAGGTAGCTGCTTTAATCCACTATATGACTATCAGGGGTGAAGGATACATCCACGTCTTACAAATTTCCCTGCATGCAATGAGTAACAAGTAAAACAAAAAGCCATGTTGCTCCCTATGCAGAGTGCTACGTGTTGCTGTATCCACACCCAGAAGAACCAGCTGTGAATTCATGACTATTGCTGCCCAAATATATCTTTAAGGATAGCCTTTAAGGCAGCCCAGAAGGCTTTTTTTTTTTTTGCAGAGTTTTATATAGCGCGAACTAGACCCGAACCGAATCAGGTATCAGAGCGCTTTACATAGCACCAGTTACGTTACATGAGGACAAACTTTCATTTTAGGCACGGGGAGATTAAGTGATTTGCCCAGAATCACAGGAGGTTTTTGGTGTCGTTACCGAGACTCGAACCCAGATCCCCAGGTCCGATGTCGAGCGCCTTAGCCGTTAGGCCAACCCCTCTCCCCCTTTTATCCTGGGGAACTGAAAAAAATATGATCATCATTGGCTTTCAGAAAGCCACACCTTCTGCACCTGGGAGTGGGTGGTAGGGTGAATGTAGCTATTTTTGAAGGTGTCCAATAAAGTCTATTAACAGTAAAAAAAAAAAAATGGCTTCACTTTAAATTTGCTGGTTTGATAGCTGAGTATAGTAATTTCAAAGAGTCACTCCAGATAGAGTCTGCCTCTTGGAAGGTGTCACTCCACACCATATGTGCTGGTCCTGACTTTGTATCATCTGCTTCTAGGAATTTCCAATACCTTAAAGTGACCTCTTTCTTTGTAGATCTGATGTCCTGAAGGGAAGACTTGCATTCCCCACTTCCCCCGAAATCCGCTTTCGAGGCAAAGAGCAAGGAAGACAGCTGCGCATATTTAAACTCGGATAGACTATCCCCCCACTCTCGCTATAAGGACTTCCCAGAGAATCAAGCCTTGCATTGCCATCAAATCCCCTCAGATTGCAATCCCAGTGGAGCATAAAGGCCAGTCCTTCATAAAGTCAGGGGTGCCTGGAGAGTCCCATATTGGCGCAAAGACAGAATAATAGCCTACACCAAATAATTTTCACACCCTACACCAGAGAAGGAGTGCAGACCCTAGAACCTTCAGACACGCCTTTTTAAGAAACGTAGGTGCCCCGAACTTATACAGAAACCCATCGACAGCTACCTCCTCCATCATTTATCCCAATAACCTACCCCAAGACAAGTTGGTAAATTTCCCCATCAGCATTGCTATTCTTAAACTGGAATGCTATAGAATACCCACATATATATATATATATATATATATATATATATATATATATATATATATATATATATATATAAATATATTCACTGAAAAAACCATAGGTTTCAGGGACGTTATAGTTAGTTGGACATTTCAATCGTAGAAATCCATAGAAATTCCCCAGTTATAGTTAGTTGAGCTAACTATAACTCGCGCCCACGCAATACACTGCTGATGACGTCACATAATACATCATTCAAGACATTGTCAGTGACATCACTGATGACAACGTCCAGTGACTATGTTTTTCTATAAAATGTAAATATGTTTTATATTTATATGCCAAGGTGTATTGAAGAATGAATGGGTGTATAACAGTCAGGATGGATGATTAAGTAGGTGTGTAACTGACTGTATAAGTGAGTGATTAATTGTGTCTTACTTAATGTATGTGTTACCGACTGATACAGACATTCACACAGTTTAGGTTGTCAGTTGGTGTGTAAGCGATTGCATGGGTTGGTTAGCAGTTAAATGAGGATCTATATGGGCTATTGATTGCTTGTCTGAGTATCTGTATGGGTGCCTGAGTGTCTGTATGGGTGGGTGTGGGTGTGACTGTGCATAGATGTGTGAGTGGATAATTCACTGGGTAAATGTGTTCAAGTCTGTATCTGTGAAGGGCTGCATGGCTGAGTGAGTGTGTATATGAGTGTCTTGGTGAGTGAATGGATGCTTCAGTGGTACATGTCTGAGTAACTGCATACGTGAAAGGCAGTATATATGAGTGTTTGAGTGTATAAATGCCTATATGTGAGACTGAGTGATTGTGAGAGTGCCTGTATGAATCAGTGTGTGCTTGTATTAGTTATTGCATTAGAGTGTAAGTATGTGTTAGTATATGATTAAATAAGTGAGGTGGTATATGTATAACTGTACAGGTGAGGCAGGCAGCAACACTGCTTGAGGAGAGAGAGATTAGTTGATGATTTTAGTCCAGAATGGGGCAATGATATGGTTGAGGTTTTGAACTATTGTGGTTGGGATAGGATCCAAAGTATGGGATGTCGGCTTCAACTTCGCAATTATATTGAAAGCTTCACTTTCAGTTATGGGTTCAAATTCAGACCAATTTGCTTTGTTTTTTCAGTTGAAAGAGATCAAAGTTAAAATTAGTTTTCATAGTGGCCATATAGTCCTTCGTTACATCAGAAGGCGTTGCTGCCTGTAGGGGAGTGATTAAGAAGGAAAACAACAGCTCCTGCGGGATCATACAGAAAGACTCTTGATTAACATAACGCACAATGGCGGTGTGGGGGGGGTGGGCTGGGTGTCAAACAAAGAAATTCTACTCACGTATTTAGTATGATATTTCATTACAATCTTTATATAGATATTTAGAAAAACTTATTCCAGTATACATACATAATTATACACGTAAATAAACAGGTGTTGTTTGTGTCCCAGTGAAATATACAATAGAACCTACGCTATTCTAATGACATTACTGTGGTATACACAGAAAACGGTTTCTATTTTACATTTGTATCATCAAAGAAAAGGCGACCGTGTAGTATATATACAATTTGGTCAACAACAATTTGAACCATTGGAAACTGTTTGTTTTGTGGTCTGCCTCTTTGTATTGTTGACAACGTTTCGACCCGTAAAGGATGTATGGTCTCCTCAGGACTGAATAGTGTAGGGACACCTGAAGAGGGCCTGGCCTGCAACTGAGAGAAGAGGTGGCACCGTGATATTTTAGTGAAAAGAAAAAGACTCACAAAGGTCCCGCCGGGAGCCCATGTGAGGGTGAAGTATGCAGGTACGTGTGCTGATAGAGCCGGCACAAGGACTCTGTAATAACAATATATCGATGGGGCAGGAAATACGAGGGATGGCTGGCGCACAATGGCGCTCCAAGCTCGTGAGAGCGGAGATCGGATTTACTGGGTGCGGTCGTCACTGTTGGATACCATCTTTAATGCAGTCTCCCAACGCTTGAATCAGCGAGGCGGCATTCCGTGCTCTCTACACGATCTGTCTCATATACGTCTGCTCCTGTGGTACGATAGGTCAAGTAGGATTAGGAGGCAAGCATCACCTTCATCTAAGGATCTGTGAATAACTCTATTATTGAGAGGTGGTGTGTGAGTGTCTGTATAGATATGTGACTGGATATGATAATGCTGTATTGATGGCTGACTGTATGTATGAGTGACTGTATGGGTGAATGAATGGATGTGTATGTAGACCTAGGAATTAGTGAGTGGATATGTACTAACTGGTATTGGTGTGTTCATGGATTCGAAAATTATAGTCTGTATTTTAGAGTGGGTGTTTCAAGCGTTATATTAGGGTCTGATGAGGTGCATCAGATTTTCACGTGGATGATGTCATCAGTGATGTCACTGACCATGTCATGAATGATGTAATATGTGACGTCATCAGCAGTGCATTGCGGGGGCGCGAGTTATAGTTAGCTCAACTAACTATAACAGGGGGAATTTCTATGGTTTTCTATGAGTAAAATGTCCAACTAACTATAACGTCCCTGAAACATACTTTTTTTCAGTGAATTTCAAAGGTTTTTTAAACGTTAATTTCATATTTGAATATTTATAAAACCTAATTTTTTTTTTTACATTTTTCAAATCTATAATCCTTTTTTTTAACTTTAAAAAAAATTTAATGTTTTACATCTTACCCCAAAAATATCTAGATAATAATTAATTTTTGGGGGAGAAAACTAGAGTCCCGTACCGGTAGTCTACCAAGCTCCATCAGCATGCGCATCCTATTCACCATATTGAAATGATGCACATTTCATATCCCGCAGGTTCGTGGCACCGTGTCCCGCGTCCCGCGCAAGAACATATACGTATGATGTCACGCCACCTGCTACTTTGGTATGTGATGGCTACGCAATACCAAGCCGCGCTTTACGTCATGTACGTATATGGGGTCGCGCCCGCTGCATATTGCATATGCGATGAGTGCTTGCCGCCAGGCCATGTGTTACATCATAGATGTATGGTGTCGCGCCGGGTACACCATTCCCTCATTTTTTTGTATGTCTCAAAACTATATCTACATAACCTTAAACTGTATATGAGAGCAAGCGATACTCTAAAATATTTTAAACATTTATATATTTCTAACTGTGATAAACTTATATTATAGTAAAATTATTTTCTCAAAAACGCGTCAGGTGCAGTCTCCTTGTGCGCTCAGATGCGCGATTGCCAAGTGACCTTAAAGAAATCATTTGATTGGTTCATAACATTTCCTATTGTACCAGTTGGAAAAAGCCTCCCATTTTAGTCATTCTCTCTACAACATTTCATGAGACACACCTCTTCTGCGTAGAGAGCTTTTTTTAAAACATTTTGCTATGTACACATATCTTACGCACACACAACATGCAACCATCATCTTCATCAATATTCATGGTCTGTAAAGTAGCCTTCCACCTGTGATAGGCATACACCTAAAAGTTACATAACAAAAGGTTTCCCCACTGCCAGAGGTAACGTGGTTGCATACGCTGTCCACAGCACAATGTAATGTGGTACGGCTCAGACACAGTATCATGCATAGATAATGAACACACGGACACAGATAGATAGTGCAAGTGGGCATGGGCATGTGCGCTCTACTTCTTTTTATTACCAAGGTCACATATCCAGTGACGTCTGTGCTGGATGCGCGTGGGGTGAGTGTAAACCAGCCCTCAGGGAATGGTTGCTGCTAGCATCAGCTACAACTGTAATCATTGGATCATACAGAGAGATTCAATAATAAAAGAGTCAATCATTTGTGCTGCAATGAGGTAGGGACAGTAGATGTAAAATAATACAGAAAAAATTATACGCCTCTACATGAAGCTACATCAATACCATGAACTACTTTTTGGCTGCCTACCTCTATCTATTATCGGAGCCAGCTACAACATGACATTTATTTACACATATGCAATCTGCATGCAACCATCTTTTTATTGCAAAACTTGCCCATTCGACTGGAGAATGAATGTATGCCTTGCCAACATCCCAACAATCGCTCCCGATATCCAGCAAGTAATGCATTATCTTGAAAACCATGAACTTGATTGTTCAGGCAGTGGAGAAATGGCGGATGCAACGCAAAAAGGTATCGTGGCAGAATGGGATTTCTGCACAGCTGCGAAAGATCTCCTGCAACATGCGACCTTTCACAACATTGCAGATTGCCTGCCAATTCAAATTGCCGCTCCAACATTCTAGGAACATTACTGTCCCTACGAAGATATGAATTGGATCGCTTCGCTTTTCGCACACGATGGCAACAATGACCTCTTGGAACATTACACATATGAAGCCGCTGAAGAACTTTTGCACTACAATCTCCAAGACTTGTAAGAAACTCACGTTATTCTTGGATTTCATTTTTCAATTTTTTTTACTATTTCCTTTAAAAAAAATTATACACTTCAATTGTACTACTATCATATAATATGCTCAGGCATTTGAATGCTGTTTTCATTATTGCCCCTTATGTCTCCACTCTAACCAGAGATCAGTGATGTACGGCTTATACAAATACGCTATTTACTTGCTAAATTAGCCTAAAACCGACATCCATTTTGTAACCATGTCTATTCTTTGTGCATACGTCTCTCTGCCTGCCTGTTATCCACAAAGCCCTTTCACCCAAATTTACTCATCCTCAGCCTCTGCTCACAAGCTGACGATCAACATCAAAAACACGACATTGTTTAGAAACTGGTTAGCACAGTGTGGTAATCGTATCCTACCTTTAGTTTTATTATAGAATTTACTCATTCATGTCTAATAGCTATTGTTTATGTCACATGGAACTGTACACGTAATATGAAATTCACTGATGCAGGAGCTTCAGTTTGACTACAGCAGAAGCGGCTGGAGTTTGCCTCAGCTCGATGCCTTAGCTCTCTGCACAAGAATGCTTTTTTGAAAAAGCTAAATACAATAATGTAAGGTTTGACCAGAAGAGTACTGAATGTGCTTCTCAGAAGCACTATGTTTGTGTTCCTTCTTAAAGTTCTGATGTGGGCAGAACTATTACCAATTCTGACAAGCACCAGATTGAATCCACTGTACAAAACATTGCTGACTGTTCTACTGTTGATAATGTTGTGTTACAAACAAACAGGAGTACCAGGGTACCTAAGAAGTTTGATGATTACATTTTGCATTTATTTTTGTTCGTTTGTTTTCTTAAAGGATACATGTGGTAATGGTATCTTACCTTTATTTTCATTATAGAATTTAGAGTCATTCAAGTGTAATAGGTATTTTTATGCCACATGGAAGTGTAGCATGTAATGTGGAATTCAGTAATGCAGGAGCTTACGTTTGTATACAGCAAAAGCGGTTGGACTTTACCTCAGCTCCATGCCTTCGCTCTTGCATCAGTGAGTCTATTTATGGCACTTAAATAAACACATGTTCTATATAACTTTTAAACTCCATCCCTCTATTACACACAGCCACTTTCTTAGACACACCTGATTTCACCATTTATCTTCTGTGGCATTGCAACATTCTGCATTATATTCTTCACAAGTATTTCTTTATTCCTCCTTGATAAAACACTGCATTTGACTTTTCAGACTGGTAGGAGTGAGTAGTTAGCTTCCCACTCCCTGTATAGTATAAACGCATACTAACATCACCTGCACTGCTATGCTACAGCACCCAGTATGCTACAGCGCCCAGAGCACATCAGTTTACAGCACTCAGCACAAGCTGTGGCACACAGTTTCATCCCATAGTGTACCGGCATGTCACCTCAGCACCATCTCACTGTGCGCAAAACAGCACTTTAACACGGTTAGGGCTAAATACTTTGCTTTTGGCCAGTATGCTACAGTGCCCAGAGCACATCAGTTTAAAGCACTCAGCTCACGCTTTAGGCGCACGCTTTCATCCCCGAGTGTACCGGCACATCACCTCACCTCACCACCATCTAACTGTGGGCAAAACAGCACTTTCACACTGGTAGAGATAAATACTTTGCTTCACATTTCCTCTGTAGCATAACCTAACCACCCCACAGAGCTCACAGCTCTCCTACCCTCCTCTTTCCTAGTTTTTTTTTGTTGCCCTTATTTCACCTTACTCGCTTCAACGTTAACACAAAATGGCTGCCAACACTTCCTAGTTGCAACTGTTCGCAGCCAATAAGCAGCATGCTCGTGCTCGTAACGCCTCAGCCAATTAGATGGCAGAATTCTCAAATATCGATATCTGTAAATGTCGATATTTCTCAGAAACTACTGAATGGATTTACACCAAATAAACAAAAGCGTGCTTTCTAGACCAAGACCATTCTCCCTGCCAAATTTGGGGTAATTCCATTCACCCGTTCGACCTGTCTAAAGTTTCCTATGGAAATTAACATGGAGAAAACAAGTTTTGGGACCCCCCGTTTTTATCGCCCCCCTTGATGAATCACCCCCGAACTTTCAACATAGGAGCTGATATGAACAAAAAATTAGCTTGAAAAAATTCATGAAGATTCATCAAACTACACCAAAGTTATAAGCTAAAAAAAATGCTCTTCCTATGGAAACTTGGTCCAAACTATAACTGCCTACTGGTGACCACCAGTGGGTAATACATATATATATATATGCAATGACCCACCTTCCAGAGCTGTCTATTTTTGAGGATTTTATCTCAACCCCCACTAATCAAAATATCCACACCCTTACATCTTGGTCAGACATTACATAACTTTCTACCTAGTTCTACTTAGAAAAAAGAGCTCTACTCTCCCTGGCCGTTAAGTGGGTTTCTCGTAGGAGAACAGCCTGGGCCAGGCTATCTTCTAGATAACTCCTAACCAACCTCTGCCTCGCAATCAATCTAAAGCCATTCATGTTCCATGACAACACAAACAATTTATTACTTCCCCCCATTATCCTTATTTCTCATGAGCATCGTACCTAGATCTTCATACAACAATCTAAGCCAGCTGACTGCATACTTATAGCTAGGAGATATTGAGGAGTTTTTTTCTAGTTTTTTCCACTGCTCCCCACCAGGTGCACTTCCCTATCCCCCACCCAGTGCCCCCCTCCCACCCTGGTCAACCCTCCTGTGGCTTCTAGACATACTGCCTAATGAGCTCCTCTCAGGAGGAACGCACGTACCTAAATATACCAAAGGAAACAAACTCCCAACAAAAGCCGCCACCTAGATAACATTTATGGGGTTGCTCCTTTCTTAACAAGGTCAATTAAGCCATTCACTTCATCCAGCGACCGGTAATTGTACATATGGTTGTCACACATTACCTGAGGCTTTGCCAGTAATTTCAATTGTGCCTTAGCACCGAGCTTGTTCAACTCTTCCATCCTCTTTTCTGGCTCCCATTGCTTCTTGTCAGTGACATGGCAAACATCTGACCTTATGGTAAAATAATTAGAGTTGACCAAGGAGGGGCAATTCCTTAAAGCTGCTCTCAGAATCTCCTCTTTCACTATGTAAGAAAGAAAATTTACCAACATTTTCCTCGGTCTGGCTCTTTGGGGATTACTTTTGAATGGGTCTCTGTGCACCCTCTAAATCTCAGAGTCCAAATGAATGCCCAGACTATCTTTCAGAGCTGTGTCTCACAACAAGGAGATTACGAAAGCTCTAATGTCTGGGCCCTCAGCAGACTCTAGAACATTGAGGATCCTAAGGTTATTTCTACGAGAATGGTTCTCCAACCTCTCAAGATCTTTCTTCATGCCTTGGCTTTGTTTAGACAAGAGGCTTACACCAGAAGAGATTTTTTACTATTTCATGCCTCTTAGAAGCCACCTCTCCTTATAAAACCCCCGTCGACAAGGCAACCTCCTTAAGCTTTTGAGCTAACACTGCACAAGAAGCCAGGATATTGGCCTGATTTATTCTCTGAAATCTTGAACCTGCTCGTCATCTCCTCTTTTAAGCCTAACAGAATGGAGGCCAGAGACTACTCTGCAGGTGCACTAAGAACATTCCCCGCTTCCATCTCCTGCTCAGCAGGGCTTGTCTCATCTCCATTCATAAGGACATCAAACCTCTTGGAAGTAGGACCCAGGGCAATAAAGTTCCTGGCTGTCACTGATTCTTTATTCACTTCAGGGAGTAAATCATTCTTCAGTATTTTTTCAACAGCAGCTACAGGTTCGTTAGATGTACTGTCCATGCTATAGCAGTGCCACGGTCCCGGGGATAGAAGAACTTTATAATAGAATTTAAGGGATTGGATAATCTTGACCTTTGAGGTGGGAGCTCATTTCCCCCTACCCCAAGAGTTTTTCCCTGAAAACGTAGTGACCTTCCTCGCCGTCTCAGTCTTAGCCTCGTCCTCTGTGGTGCACGTAGGTGTAATACTGTACCTCTTTAGCAAAGACTCTACCATGTGGGATCACCACTGCAGGGGGATTTCCAACAGTGGGCTCACCCCTGACACTACCTCAATACCACTAGTGCTCAGGGTATATCTAGAGTATTTACCAGCAGGCTTGCTTGCCCCTTTTTCCACAATGTTGCCTTCCTTGTTCATGGACAAGAGGCACTGCTTCCACTGATCTTTCTTGCTCCCAAAAAGAGCATCAGCATCCATTCACCATAAACACACCCTGCTAGCCAGCCTTGAAGCCTCCAACCTCCTGAAGGGAAGATTCTCCCCTGCTCCTGCCATGGCTGCTGTGGAATACCCCTACTATCGGCCGCCAAACTACTCCATATGTCAAGCAGCCCTTGAGCTGATGCTTCCTCCAGTGACCCAGGACAGGGCACCGACCTCCCTGCAACATTGCAGCTCCCTCCCTGCAGTCTGCCAGTGCGAGTCCTTCAACTGGGCTGGGCCTATGCCAACAGCATGTGCCTCCAACTCCTGTGGCACCATATAAGGTAGGGGGCAGGAAGAAACTTTTAAGTATGGTACAGAAAGGGAGAGGGGAGGCACAGGGCGCCTACACTGCACAGATATGGCCCTCTTCCTGGTGCGACCGCGGCCAACTACCTAGCAGCCGCCACTGTGTTGCAGCAGTCATCTGGCACTCGCTATTATGTAACAGGTCTGAGAGGGTTAGGAATTCCCCTTCTCTCCAAGCATCAAAACGGCCTGGTGTCACGGCTGAGGGGAAAGCCGGGTTATAGTGCAATGGGGGAGGTATCCGTGGTCCATTCCGTTGTTTTCATAACATTCTTCCACACCTTCAGGGTTGTTCTTGTGGGAGTGCTCAAATAAGCATTAGGTGGTCAATCGGACTTGGGCTGCCAGAGAACATCCCATATAACTCGTCCTACTGTTACTCTAACCATGGGCAACCAGTGGTTATCCGATTTGAGAAGTGACCACTCTGTAATGACCATTAATTGAGCTGCCACGTACTGAAGGTGGAAATCAGGGAGTGCCAAGCCTCTAGAGTCCTTGGTAAGTTGCAGTAGTCAGAATTGCAATCAGGCCCTGCAGTCCTGCCTTAAAAACTGTTGACAGGAAGGCTTTGGAAAAGGAATAAAACCCTAGGGAGCACCATCATCTTAATAGCGTTAATACGCCTCAACCAGGATAAATACATGGTCGCCCATCTCTTGAGGTGTATCTTCAAGTGGGACAGCAGGGAGGGGAAGTTCGCTCTTTATAAATTGGTCAATTTGGGGATGATATTGATGCCCAGGTAAGTAATATTGGTCATGGCCCTGAAGAAGGGTGTGGTGGCCATCAACCTCTCCAGGTCAGCCACAGGCAATGTTAGATTGAGTAGACTTAGTCAGATTAATGTTATAGGCTGCTACATCCTCAAAGAGGTAAGCACCTTCTGTATTGCCATCAGGGAGGAGCAATGGTCTGAGAGCGTCAGTAGGACATCATCTGCAAAGAGGGAGATCTTATGCTGCACTGAGCTAAATGCTATCCCTTCAAGGCTTCTTGTGGTGCAAAGCTTTGCTGCAAGCAGCTCAAGGCTTAGGGCAAAGAGAAGTGGGTTGGAGGGCAACCCTGCACTGTTCCCCTCCAAGCTCAAAGGGTTCAGAACTCACCCCATTAACCAACACCTATCCCTGGTCGCATCATATTTGGCCCACATCATGGCTAAGAAATGGTCCCAAAAACCACAGTGTTTAAGGGTTTGAAACAGAAAAGGCCATTCCAACCGATCAAAGTATCGAGTCCCATTATGAAGCCAGATTGATATGGATGGATAAGTTCCAGCATTAAGTCGTCTAGTCGGCTAGCCACCGATTTTTGTAAAAATATTTGCATCTAAGTTTTGTAGTTCAACAGGTCTAAATGAGTCGCATACCTGGGGGTCATTCCCTGGTTTAGGAATCACTGATATTAGGGCCTCAGTCATGGTGGGTGTCACAGATTCCATCTCTACAACCTAGTTGAACAGGGATGTTAGCTAGGGGGACAAGGTCAGAGCTAAAGTTTTTATAAAACTCAGTGGGAAGACCATCTGACCCTGGAGATTTGGGGAGCTTCAAACCAGCAATCGCGAGGCGCATCTCATCCTCACTGATCAAACATCCAATAGCTTGTTTTGGAGCGGGGTCACCTGTGGTAGCTCCACCTGACCTAAATAGACAAGCTGAGTGGAAAGGTTGAGTCAAACAGCTGTGTAGAGTTGCTTATAAAAATCCCCAAAAACTTGCATTCTCTGTGTCAGAGCTAATGAGGCTCCAGAGGCATGCCTAATGTCCCTGATATATTCCTGTTCCTGTTTAACCCTGAGTTGTCTTGCTAGCTGGGTGCTTACTTTATTACCTTGTTCATAGGAGAGGTGCCTAAGACGTAGTATGAATAGTTCCACTCTACTGGTATATATAACATTAAGTTTCTCCCGCATCACTGTGACTTTGCGTTGCAGGGAGAGTGAAGGTCTCGCTTTGAGCTCTTGTTATAGGTACTGCAGTACCTTCTGTAGGTCCAATCATTCCTTCATTCTCTGTTTATTTGATGCTGCGATGAGGGAGATACATTTCCCTTTAAGCACTGCCTAGAAAGCGTCCCAGCAAACAGGAGTGGTGTCCACATCAGTGTTCAGTTGGAAATATTCCCTTATAACTTTCCTCAAGTCATCCCTACAGAGGGAGTCTCTAACTAGCGAATTAGGAAAGAACCTGCATTGATACCTGGTGGGAGGGAGGCCACAATCGACCGTGGCCACCACTGGGGCATGTCAGAGATGGTGATTGGCTCTATTGTCACTGTCAGCAAAATTTGGCGAAGGGATTGACTATTAAAGTTATAGTCCAGCCTAGAGTAAGTAATGTGGCAGTGAGAAAAAAAGTGTAGTCACAGGAGTTGGGTTGAAGTGAACGCCAGGCATCAAGGAGCACCATTGCTTGTATAGCCTGTTTCAGTGACTTGGTAAAGCTTCCTGTTGATGATCTATGGGGTAGCGTGCTATCGTTAACTGAGATCCATGTGAGATTGAAGTCTCCCATCAGGAATATCTCCCCCTCAGCAAATCCCCCAGCATTGTAGAGGGAGTGGATAAATGTTGCCTGATTGGCATTAGATGCGTAGACAGGTGCAAATGTAGTTAAGCTGCCTCAAAGAGAACCCTTCCCCACCTTCTCTGTCTGTTTTATAGTCTGTCTGCTGGGAATCAGTGGATATGTGAAACAGCACCACCCCATTGTGTTTCATGGAGGCCGATGATTTATACATCATTGCATGAGATTTGTGGCGTAATATGTGGTCTGCTGTCTGTTTAAGGTATGTTTCTTGGAGCGTCACTACATCAAAGTGTCTGTCTAATAAATATTTCCATATTTATTGGAGCTTGGCTAGGGAATTGAGACCTTTAGCATTAAAGGTAAGCATGGTCAATACCATAATAGAAATTGGATCATCTGACTCTAAATATGATTAATTCGATCCCTGCATGTTGAGTCCCAGCCAAGACCCCATCGCAGAATCCCACTACAACTTTGTGCTGACTTGGCAGAGGTCCTCCCTGGGGCTCCTGTCTTCATTCCCCCTTCTCTCAAGTGCCGTCTCCTGTCACTCCTGACCCTACTAGAACAGTATAACAATGCAGAAATACACTGACAACTGGTCTCAAAACTAACTTGATTTGTATGTTAGACAGAATTGGAGAAGGTGACTCGTCTATACCATGCTGTAGCATCATTATTGAAGCACGTGTGGTTAGAAAAACAAAAGTGCAAGTAATTATCCCCTGTAACATTTCATAGAGATAACAGAGTGAGAGAGGGCAAGTATCAAGAAAGTTAAGCACATATCTCTGTGGCTGTCGTGAGTCATCCTCGCAGCCATCCCTTCGTCATCCAATTGGGACATCTCCGAAACAAGTATCAGCTCCGCCCAAAGACACTGAGCCAGGGTGGGTCACCCTTACTACTCATTGCTTTTTATGCCAGCGTGGAGGCCGCTGGGAGAGCCAGGAACCTGTAGATGAAGTCCCATTGGTGTCATTCCCCAAAGCGTCTTGACCTTCACTCTTTTGCTAATGAACCGAGAGAGGGATGTCCAGTAACTTGAGCGCCTCAGCAAGATCTGTCATGGGGCAAGCCTTACTTTTTATATACGAAGGCTAGACCAAATGGGTAAGTCCAGCTGTATTTGATGTGGTCTTTTCGCAGTATATCAGTCACTGCGTTGAAGTGTTGACGTCTGGTCAGTGTGGCAGGTGCAATATCTTGGAAGTGCAAACTTGTGGCACCCTGAAAAGTGACCGTCCCAGCTCTCCTTCCCACATATAATACTGCTTTCTTTGCCTTAGAGCAGAGGTCTTCAAACCTTTAAATGCCGAAACCCCCTGTCAACATTTTGAGGCAAAAGGACCCCCACCTGACAAAAACGTCTAAACCTGTAGGCAGGGCTATTAGAATTATGAGGCAGGTGAGGACCAAATTACGCGACAGGCTTGACTAAATTGTGTGGGAAGAAAATGTAAGTAATGTTATGTGATGCCGCGTATTTTGGGATAGCGTTGCTTCTTTATTTTGACATTTTTTACACACAGTAATACCGGGGAAAGAGTTCACCCCATCAGTACCCGTTTATAACCAAAATACAGCAATTAACATCAGAAAGATTTCTAGTCAACCTTTGAGAAGGGCCTTCCACTCCGGAAAGAATACGTGCTGCCACATTAGACGCTCACCTGGCCCTAGCCAAGAGAAGCAGGGGTCCCTTAAAAACCTGGCGGTTTTGTGCAGAGTTAAGCAGTTTACCCATGCAGCTTTCCTCTCACCCCCTCTTTCCACCTCTCTCTCCTAACCCCGGATCCCTATCTTACTTTGCAGGCCATTTTCTTTCACACCTTTTTACAACTTCTGAACTCTACCCATTCAACCTCTCACTTCACCATTAATCACCTCTTGCCATTCTCTCTTTTCACTGCCCTCATCTCTAACAGTCTCTCGCGTTTATCTCATGGCCTCTCTGGCCCTGTCACCAATTGTGCCCCTCAGCACTTCTCATTCCCCTCGTCATTCAAATGTTTGTCTATTTGTATCTTACACCTCTCCAGTCCCCCCATTCAACTTTCACATCTCCCCTTTGTTCTAACAGAAGCCCTCACCTTTGGCTCACACTCACTTCTTGCGTGTCCACACTTCTCTTCGGCAATTCACATTTCTCCTCATCCCTGACCTCTACAATCGAAATCTCTCACTCCCTTGTTGTCCTCTCTCATCCTCATCTCTCCTCACCAAGCATACGGGCCGGACCCGTATGCTCTTCTCGGCCTGTGCCACTCTGCTTATTGTTCCCTAATTCAAGAAGGCATGAGTTGTCTGTCTCGCTGTTTTGGTGCAGGCCACGCAGTTATGGAACTTACACCCTCATTTGCTTCGCTCCACCAAGAATCTATTATCCTTTAGGAAGATATAAAAACCTTTCTCTATGCTCTGTAGATCACCCCATTTGGCTGGTTCTCCTTCTCCTTCTGTGTTTCTCATTTGCCTACAGGCAGCAGATGGTTATTGGCCCCAGGACATCTTTTGGTAACAGTAGCGCACTACAAATGTAAATAATATTAATAGCCAGAAGCAGGGGAGTCACTAGATCAGAAATTCGAAGGGGACTAACACTCCCAGCGAGGGCTGGTCCTAACACTGGTCGCACATGGAGCAACAGTCTTTTTTGGCGCCCCACCCCTGTTTCCTCCTTCTCCATGAATTCCTTCACTGCCACTCACCAACAATGCACCTCATCTCTCTATAGCACCTTTTACTCACACTCAGTTCTGTGATCTGCATGGTACACTTTCTTTGTAGCAGGCTTTCATCAACTTTTATTCGATTATCAATTATTATAATCATAAAAAGTACATACAAAAAGGTTTTTAACAGATGAATGAGTTTAAAAATAAGTCAAAGTATGACATTTTTTTAGTACAAATTAAAAATGTTGGTTCTGTAAAGTTCTAGGTTAGATTAGCTTGGAGCATTACGACGTATTTTTAAGACTGCTTTAAGATAAGTTACTATAAGTTTGGCTTCATGAGGCGTGTTCAAAGATTGCAAATAGAGAAGCGCGGAATAACATTGTCTGTGGCCACTAAATCGAAGGAGTGGAATAATCCACGTTTTACGTGGGAGTTTATAGTATTTGCAAAATAGAACTACATGGATCGTAGACTGTGGGGAGATTCCATCGCAGGGACAGTTCATCAGGTTGCGGGACCAATCATGGGTTTCCGGAAATGAAACCAAGCGAAAAAAGATGTTAAAGCGAAGTCTTGTTAATAAAAACTTTTCATGGTTTGATAAAAAAGACGTCAGATAGGCTTGTATGCCTTTGCCAGATTGTTGGGCACAGATTTTTTCGTTTGATGATTTTAAGATCTCTGCCTGGTTCCGTAATTCCCTCAAATGACCCAAACACATTGATTTTAACTGTTTCCTGGAAATGTCTTCTGCCGAGGCAGGATCTTCGAAGTAGGACTGATGGTCCAGGTCTTTGAAGAAGTTCCATATATAGGATAGCCAAGGAATTTTTCGCCAGTTCATCAAGGCTAAACAGTCTGTGATAAGGGAACGAGTTAAGTGACATTCGGGGTTGGTCCATATTCGATGCCACAGTAAAATTGGCTGGCAACGGACGGTGTCGGTGATGTATTCCATGCCAAGCTCGTAGTGGGAAGCTAGTATCGGGGAACTTTGGGGAAGAGCTAAAATGTATTTTATAAAGGCATTTTCAGTTACCTGTAGCTGATCTGTGCGACCATAACCCCAGACTCCTGCTCCATAGGTGGCCACACTATGGCATTTTGCATAATATATGGTCAGGAGTTCGGGTGGCGCTGGTTTCCCCAGTTTCTTTGAGAAAGAGGTCAGCGCCGATGTTGCACGACGGAAATGAAGATTTCTGGCGTCAATTGCCTTTCGCCAGTTCATTGCTTCGTCCACTAAGATTCCCAAGTATGGGTAGACTGAGGTTTTTTCCAGTTTTGTTTTGTCGACCATTATCGATTTGGGGTTTTTAACCCTAGGACCGATGTGCATTGTGAAAGTTTTCTTAATATTTATTTTGAGGCCAAGTGAGTCCATGAATGTTGCATATTTATTGATTTGTATCTGAAGTTGGTTCAAAGTCCGTGCTAAAATGACAGAATCGTCAGCATACAGCAATGTGGGTATCGGATGGTGGTTTATCTGGGGTAAGTCCTGGCTCCCTTGCAGCATAGCCTGTTCAAGCCCGTTTGTGTAAAGGTTGAACAGGAAGGGAGCCAGTACACATCCCTGTCTTACTCCCTTCGTTATTTGAAATGAACGGGACAACTCGCCGCTGGTACCAAATCTTACTCGTCCTGCGGCGTTAGAATAAAGTTCTCGTAGGAAAGTTATTATTGGGGGGTCCACTCCAAGGTCGCTGAGTGTTTGCCAGAGTTTTGCGTGTTGAAAACAGTCAAATGCCGCACTTAAGTCGACATAGACAAGGAAGATGTTACCTCCTTTAGCGTGAACGTATTTCCCAGCCAGGAGGACGAGGTTGAGGGCCTGCTCCACAGTCCCAAGCCCCCTCTGGAATCCATATTGCAGGTCGGTAATGATGTTATTCTCCCGGGCCCAAGATTGTAAACGGTCCAGGAGTACTCGGCCCGCGATCTTTCCCATGGAGTCCAGAAGGGAGATTGGTCTGTAGCAAGCAGGATCGTTGCGGTCACCTTTTTTAAAGATGGGTAAAAGGGTAGATGTTGACCATGACTGGAAAAGGCCGACCGAAGTTACAGCTGACATGACCCGGGTGATTATCTTCGACCAAAAGTCTACATTATGGAGGAACAGGTCCATTGGAACGCCATCAGGGCCAGGAGCCTTGCCAGATTTGGATGACCTAATTGCTTTTATGACTTCGCTGAGGTGGAAATGAATCTTGCAGTGCAGTGGCAACCTGATGGGATAATCCAAAGGGCTCAAACCACAACAGCTTCCACTTGGTAAGGAGGGGACCATGCAACTGAAACCAAGTCACAAAGCTGAGTCCATGTAGTCAAGCTCCACATTACTGAGGCATGGGAAGAGCGGTGAGCTGAGAAGCAGATTAGTCAGATGCCATCATTGCTCTCACCGAAGCCATCTTTAGATTAATTTACTCTCTTCTCATTGAAATTTCTGAGTACACAACTCACTCTTTGATTACTTATAAATGACTGCCTGACTGGTTTGCAACACTTTTTATTGCAAATAAGTCCCACATTTGTATAACTCTCATGATTCTAGCCTTCCAGCAGCTTTTTTTTTTATACACATAGATCTGTGCTGGACTGCTAACAACAAATTACATACTATAGCAAGCAATTAATAAAATAAAATCATGGGTCAGAGGAAACAGTAGCATCTGATTACAATATTCAAACATATTAGAGGAGATTGGCATACCTGTAGGTTAGCCTAAAGGAGAAGTGGGACGAGATGTGCAGGTGGGTCCATATTCATGACTAAAATTGGAAAAGATGGAGTGCTTTGGTACATGTAGGACAGGCAGTAAGTGGGAGGCCGTTGGACAAGAATTTGACTAGAGGTTCTCAAGTGAACTCAAAGTGTTTTAAATCATCACAGACGATATCTGCTAGTCTCTCCGTGGTGAGAGCTAGCCATAGAGGAGCATGCCATTGTGTGAGTGTGAGTGAAGGGGCCTCCCACTTTCTCCAAGCTGCAGCCAATGCTAATTTAGCAGCTCCTAGACAAAGCTACATGGTAGCTTTATCACCCTTTGTTTGATATTGAAGTGAAGAGTCTCAAAGTCTCAGAAGTGTAAATTCCACCTTATATGGGATTTAGTAGCCTAGAATCTCCTTAATTTGGTCTAATATCTCCGTCCAGAAGAGGCGGACGCTTGGGCAATCCCACCATCTGTGACAGAAGTCCCCTAGGAGGCCACACCCCCTCCCACATAAATTTGAGCTATGGAGAAAGATTATTTTGAGTTTTTTGGGATATAGGCACCAGTCATCAAGTACCTTATAGTGTGCTTCTCGTAGACTAACAGAGTGATCGCACTGCTGGATATCCCTCCACAGATCACGTCAACTAGTTTCCGGTATCTCTCATCCAATGATGTGTGTCCAGAAAGTAACATGTTGTGGTGTAGGTGAGGGAAGCTTTGAGAGTAGGAGTGAATATAAGAAGGAGATCGTGCCTCGAGATGTTCCTCCCTGTTTTATGAAATGTTCCACAGGGGTAAGGTCATGTGTGGCCAAATTGGGACATCAGAATGTAGTACCCAATGCCTTAGCTGTGTGTATTGGAAATGTTCTGTTTCTGGGAGTTAGAAATTCCTCCTACAGTGTTCAAATGTAAAAATTTCACAATTTTGGAACAGGTCTTTTTATTTTGTCCTCTTATCACCATAGTGTCTGCATCTCCTATGTTGCTCTATCTGTGCACCTTGTGGTCCAATGCATTCGCTCTTGGACCCCTCCACTCAGGGCAGCCAAGGAGCTTTTACCTAGGGCTGTGCTTTGATGTAATCATAGGATACAACATTCATTCAGTCCTGGCCTTTTCCCTAAGACCCACTCCCTCCAGAAAAGTCCGCCCATACCCCTTCTGCCTTCCCTATTTTACATTCACGATCTGATGGTCGCACCCAGGTAGCTGCTTTAATCCACTATATGACTATCAGGGGTGAAGGATACATCCACGTCTTACAAATTTCCCTGCATGCAATGAGTAACAAGTAAAACAAAAAGCCACGTTGCTCCCTATGCAGAGTGCTACGTGTTGCTGTATCCACACCCAGAAGAACCAGCTGTGAATTCATGACTATTGCTGCCCAAATATATCTTTAAGGATAGCCTTTAAGGCAGCCCAGAAGGCTTTTTTTTTTTTTGCAGAGTTTTATATAGCGCGAACTAGACCCGAACCGAATCAGGTATCAGAGCGCTTTACATAGCACCAGTTACGTTACATGAGGACACACTTTCATATTAGGCACGGGGAGATTAAGTGATTTGCCCAGAATCACAGGAGGTTTTTGGTGTCGTTACCGAGACTCGAACCCAGATCCCCAGGTCCGATGTCGAGCGCCTTAGCCGTTAGGCCAACCCCTCTCCCCCTTTTATCCTGGGGAACTGAAAAAAATATGATCATCATTGGCTTTCAGAAAGCCACACCTTCTGCACCTGGGAGTGGGTGGTAGGGTGAATGTAGCTATTTTTGAAGGTGTCCAATAAAGTCTATTAACAGTAAAAAAAAAATGGCTTCACTTTAAATTTGCTGGTTTGATAGCTGAGTATAGTAATTTCAAAGAGTCACTCCAGATAGAGTCTGCCTCTTGGAAGGTGTCACTCCACACCATATGTGCTGGTCCTGACTTTGTATCATCTGCTTCTAGGAATTTCCAATACCTTAAAGTGACCTCTTTCTTTGTAGATCTGATGTCCTGAAGGGAAGACTTGCATTCCCCACTTCCCCCGAAATCCGCTTTCGAGGCAAAGAGCAAGGAAGACAGCTGCGCATATTTAAACTCGGAAAGACTATCCCCCCACTCTCGCTATAAGGACTTCCCAGAGAATCAAGCCTTGCATTGCCATCAAATCCCCTCAGATTGCAATCCCAGTGGAGCATAAAGGCCGAGTCCTTCATAAAGTCAGGGGTGCCTGGAGAGTCCCATATTGGCGCAAAGACAGAATAATAGCCTACACCAAATAATTTTCACACCCTACACCAGAGAAGGAGTGCAGACCCTAGAACCTTCAGACACGCCTTTTTAAGAAACGTAGGTGCCCCGAACTTATACAGAAACCCATCGACAGCTACCTCCTCCATCATTTATCCCAATAACCTACCCCAAGACAAGTTGGTAAATTTCCCCATCAGCATTGCTATTCTTAAACTGGAATGCTATAGAATACCCACATATATATATATATATAAATATATTCACTGAAAAAACCATAGGTTTCAGGGACGTTATAGTTAGTTGGACATTTCAATCGTAGAAATCCATAGAAATTCCCCAGTTATAGTTAGTTGAGCTAACTATAACTCGCGCCCACGCAATACACTGCTGATGACGTCACATAATACATCATTCAAGACATTGTCAGTGACATCACTGATGACAACGTCCAGTGACTATGTGTTTCTATAAAATGTAAATATGTTTTATATTTATATGCCAAGGTGTATTGAAGAATGAATGGGTGTATAACAGTCAGGATGGATGATTAAGTAGGTGTGTAACTGACTGTATAAGTGAGTGATTAATTGTGTCTTACTTAATGTATGTGTTACCGACTGATACAGACATTCACACAGTTTAGGTTGTCAGTTGGTGTGTAAGCGATTGCATGGGTTGGTTAGCAGTTAAATGAGGATCTATATGGGCTATTGATTGCTTGTCTGAGTATCTGTATGGGTGCCTGAGTGTCTGTATGGGTGGGTGTGGGTGTGACTGTGCATAGATGTGTGAGTGGATAATTCACTGGGTATATGTGTTCAAGTCTGTATCTGTGAAGGGCTGCATGGCTGAGTGAGTGTGTATATGAGTGTCTTGGTGAGTGAATGGATGCTTCAGTGGTACATGTCTGAGTAACTGCATACGTGAAAGGCAGTATATATGAGTGTTTGAGTGTATAAATGCCTATATGTGAGACTGAGTGATTGTGAGAGTGCCTGTATGAATCAGTGTGTGCTTGTATTTGTTATTGCATTAGAGTGTAAGTATGTGTTAGTATATGATTAAATAAGTGAGGTGGTATATGTATAACTGTACAGGTGAGGCAGGCAGCAACACTGCTTGAGGAGAGAGAGATTAGTTGATGATTTTAGTCCAGAATGGGGCAATGATATGGTTGAGGTTTTGAACTATTGTGGTTGGGATAGGATCCAAAGTATGGGATGTCGGCTTCAACTTCGCAATTATATTGAAAGCTTCACTTTCAGTTATGGGTTCAAATTCAGACCAATTTGCTTTGTTTTTTCAGTTGAAAGAGATCAAAGTTAAAATTAGTTTTCATAGTGGCCATATAGTCCTTCGTTACATCAGAAGGCGTTGCTGCCTGTAGGGGAGTGATTAAGAAGGAAAACAACAGCTCCTGCGGGATCATACAGAAAGACTCTTGATTGACATAACGCACAATGGCGGTGTGGGGGGATGGGCTGGGTGTCAAACAAAGAAATTCTACTCACGTATTTAGTATGATATTTCATTACAATCTTTATATAGATATTTAGAAAAACTTATTCCAGTATACATACATAATTATACACGTAAATAAACAGGTGTTGTTTGTGTCCCAGTGAAATATACAATAGAACCTACGCTATTCTAATGACATTACTGTGGTATACACAGAAAACGGTTTCTATTTTACATTTGTATCATCAAAGAAAAGGCGACCGTGTAGTATATATACAATTTGGTCAACAACAATTTGAACCATTGGAAACTGTTTGTTTTGTGGTCTGCCTCTTTGTATTGTTGACAACGTTTCGACCCGTAAAGGATGTATGGTCTTCTCAGGACTGAATAGTGTAGGGACACCTGAAGAGGGCCTGGCCTGCAACTGAGAGAAGAGGTGGCACCGTGATATTTTAGTGAAAAGAAAAAGACTCACAAAGGTCCCGCCGGGAGCCCATGTGAGGGTGAAGTATGCAGGTACGTGTGCTGATAGAGCCGGCACAAGGGCTCTGTAATAACAATATATCGATGGGGCAGGAAATACGAGGGATGGCTGGCGCACAATGGCGCTCCAAGCTCGTAAGAGCGGAGATCGGATTTACTGGGTGCGGTCGTCACTGTTGGATACCATCTTTAATGCAGTCTACCAACGCTTGAATCAGCGAGGCGGCATTCCGTGCTCTCTACACGATCTGTCTCATATAGTCTGCTCCTGTGGTACGATAGGTCAAGTAGGATTAGGAGGCAAGCATCACCTTCATCTAAGGATCTGTGAATAACTCTATTATTGAGAGGTGGTGTGTGAGTGTCTGTATAGATATGTGACTGGATATGATAATGCTGTATTGATGGCTGACTGTATGTATGAGTGACTGTATGGGTGAATGAATGGATGTGTATGTAGACCTAGGAATTAGTGAGTGGATATGTACTAACTGGTATTGGTGTGTTCATGGATTCGAAAATTATAGTCTGTATTTTAGAGTGGGTGTTTCAAGCGTTATATTAGGGTCTGATGAGGTGCATCAGATTTTCACGTGGATGATGTCATCAGTGATGTCACTGACCATGTCATGAATGATGTAATATGTGACGTCATCAGCAGTGCATTGCGGGGGCGCGAGTTATAGTTAGCTCAACTAACTATAACAGGGGGAATTTCTATGGTTTTCTATGAGTAAAATGTCCAACTAACTATAACGTCCCTGAAACATACTTTTTTTCAGTGAATTTCAAAGGTTTTTTAAACGTTAATTTCATATTTGAATATTTATAAAACCTAATTTTTTTTTTTACATTTTTCAAATCTATAATCCTTTTTTTAACTTTAAAAAAAATTTAATGTTTTACATCTTACCCCAAAAATATCTAGATAATAATTAATTTTTGGGGGAGAAAACTAGAGTCCCGTACCGGTAGTCTACCAAGCTCCATCAGCATGCGCATCCTATTCACCATATTGAAATGATGCACATTTCATATCCCGCAGGTTCGTGGCACCGTGTCCCGCGTCCCGCGCAAGAACATATACGTATGATGTCACGCCACCTGCTACTTTGGTATGTGATGGCTACGCAATACCAAGCCGCGCTTTACGTCATGTACGTATATGGGGTCGCGCCCGCTGCATATTGCATATGTGATGAGTGCACGCCGCCAGGCCATGTGTTACATCATAGATGTATGGTGTCGCGCCGGGTACACCATTCCCTCATTTTTTTGTATGTCTCAAAACTATATCTACATAACCTTAAACTGTATATGAGAGCAAGCGATACTCTAAAATATTTTAAACATTTATATATTTCTAACTGTGATAAACTTATATTATAGTAAAATTATTTTCTCAAAAACGCGTCAGGTGCAGTCTCCTTGTGCGCTCAGATGCGCGATTGCCAAGTGACCTTAAAGAAATCATTTGATTGGTTCATAACATTTCCCATTGTACCAGTTGGAAAAAGCCACCCATTTTAGTCATTCTCTCTACAACATTTCATGAGACACACCTCTTCTGTTTAGAGAGCTTTTTTGAAAACATTTTGCTATGTACACATATCTTACGCACACACAACATGCAACCATCATCTTCATCAATATTCATGGTCTGTAAAGTAGCCTTCCACCTGTGATAGGCATACACCTAAAAGTTACATAACAAAAGGTTTCCCCACTGCCAGAGGTAACGTGGTTGCATACGCTGTCCACAGCACAATGTAATGTGGTACGGCTCAGACACAGTATCATGCATAGATAATGAAAACACGGACACAGATTGATAGTGCAAGTGGGCATGGGCATGTGCGCTCTACTTCTTTTTATTACCAAGGTTACATATCCAGTGACGTCTGTGCTGGATGCGCGTGGGGTGAGTGTAAACCAGCCCTCAGGGAATGGTTGCTGCTAGCATCAGCTACAACTGTAATCATTGGATCATACAGAGAGATTCAATAATAAAAGAGTCAATCGTTTGTGCTGCAATGAGGTAGGGACAGTAGATGTAAAATAATACAGAAAAAATGATACGCCTCTACATGAAGCTACATCAATACCATGAACTACTTTTTGGCTGCCTACCTCTATCTATTATCGGAGCCAGCTACAACATGACATTTATTTACACATATGCAATCTGCATGCAACCATCTTTTTATTGCAAAACTTGCCCATTCGACTGGAGAATGAATGTATGCCTTGCCAACATCCCAACAATCGCTCCCGATATCCAGCAAGTAATGCATTATCTTGAAAACCATGAACTTGATTGTTCAGGCAGTGGAGCAATGGCGGATGCAACGCAAAAAGGTATCGTGGCAGAATGGGATTTCTGCACAGCTGCGAAAGATCTCCTGCAACATGCGACCTTTCACAACATTGCAGATTGCCTGCCAATTCAAATTGCCGCTCCAACATTCTAGGAACATTACTGTCCCTACGAAGATATGAATTGGATCGCTTCGCTTTTCGCACACGATGGCAACAATGACCTCTTGGAACATTACACATATGAAGCCGCTGAAGAACTTTTGCACTACAATCTCCAAGACTTGTAAGAAACTCACGTTATTCTTGGATTTCATTGTTCCATTTTTTTTACTATTTCCTTTACAAAAAATTATACACTTCAATTGTACTACTATCATATAATATGCTCAGGCATTTGAACGCTGTTTTCATTATTGCCCCTTATGTCTCCACTCTAACCAGAGATCAGTGATGTACGGCTTATACAAATACGCTATTTACTTGCTAAATTAGCCTAAAACCGACATCCATTTTGTAACCATGTCTATTCTTTGTGCATACGTCTCTCTGCCTGCCTGTTATCCACAAAGCCCTTTCACCCAAATTTACTCATCCTCAGCCTCTGCTCACAAGCTGACGATCAACATCAAAAACACGACATTGTTTAGAAACTGGTTAGCACAGTGTGGTAATCGTATCCTACCTTTAGTTTTATTATAGAATTTACTCATTCATGTCTAATAGCTATTGTTTATGTCACATGGAACTGTACACATAATATGAAATTCACTGATGCAGGAGCTTCAGTTTGACTACAGCAGAAGCGGCTGGAGTTTGCCTCAGCTCGATGCCTTAGCTCTCTGCACAAGAATGCTTTTTTGAAAAAGCTAAATACAATAATGTAAGGTTTGACCAGAAGAGTACTGAATGTGCTTCTCAGAAGCACTATGTTTGTGTTCCTTCTTAAAGTTCTGATGTGGGCAGAACTATTACCAATTCTGACAAGCACCAGATTGAATCCACTGTACAAAACATTGCTGACTGTTCTACTGTTGATAATGTTGTGTTACAAAACAGGAGTACCAGGGTATCTAAGAAGTTTGATGATTACATTTTGCATTTATTTTTGTTCGTTTGTTTTCTTAAAGGATACATGTGGTAATGGTATCTTACCTTTATTTTCATTATAGAATTTAGAGTCATTCAAGTGTAATAGGTATTTTTATGCCACATGGAAGTGTAGCATGTAATGTGGAATTCAGTAATGCAGGAGCTTACGTTTGTATACAGCAAAAGCGGTTGGACTTTACCTCAGCTCCATGCCTTCGCTCTTGCATCAGTGAGTCCATTTATGGCACTTAAATAAACACATGTTCTATATAACTTTTAAACTCCATCCCTATATTACACACAGCCACTTTCTTAGACACACCTGATTTCACCATTTATCTTCTGTGGCATTGCAACATTCTGCATTATATTCTTCACAAGTATTTCTTTATTCCTCCTTGATAAAACACTGCATTTGACTTTTCAGACTGGTAGGAGTGAGTAGTTAGCTTCCCACTCCCTGTATAGTATAAACGCATACTAACATCACCTGCACTGCTATGCTACAGCACCCAGTATGCTACAGCGCCCAGAGCACATCAGTTTACAGCACTCAGCACAAGCTGTGGCACACAGTTTCATCCCATAGTGTACCGGCATGTCACCTCAGCACCATCTCACTGTGCGCAAAACAGCACTTTAACACGGTTAGGGCTAAATACTTTGCTTTTGGCCAGTATGCTACAGTGCCCAGAGCACATCAGTTTAAAGCACTCAGCTCACGCTTTAGGTGCACGCTTTCATCCCCGAGTGTACCGGCACATCACCTCACCTCACCACCATCTAACTGTGGGCAAAACAGCACTTTCACACTGGTAGAGATCAATACTTTGCTTCACATTTCCTCTGTAGCATAACCTAACCACCCCACAGAGCTCACAGCTCTCCTACCCTCCTCTTTCCTAGTTTTTTTTTGTTGCCCTTATTTCACCTTACTCGCTTCAACGTTAACACAAAATGGCTGCCAACACTTCCTAGTTGCAACTGTTCGCAGCCAATAAGCAGCATGCTCGTGCTTGTAACGCCTCAGCCAATTAGATGGCAGAATTCTCAAATATCGATATCTGTAAATGTCGATATTTCTCAGAAACTACTGAATGGATTTACACCAAATAAACAAAAGCGTGCTTTCTAGACCAAGACCATTCTGCCTGCCAAATTTGGGGTAATTCCATTCACCCGTTCGACCTGTCTAAAGTTTCCTATGGAAATTAACATGGAGAAAACAAGTTTTGGGACCCCCCGTTTTTATCGCCCCCCTTGATGAATCACCCCCGAACTTTCAACATAGGAGCTGATATGAACAAAAAATTAGCTTGAAAAAATTCATGAAGATTCATCAAACTACACCAAAGTTATAAGCTAAAAAAAATGCTCTTCCTATGGAAACTTGGTCCAAACTATAACTGCCTACTGGTGACCACCAGTGGGTAATACATATATATATATGCAATGACCCACCTTCCAGAGCTGTCTATTTTTGAGGATTTTATCTCAACCCCCACTAATCAAAATATCCACACCCTTACATCTTGGTCAGACATTACATAACTTTCTACCTAGTTCTACTTAGAAAAAAGAGCTCTACTCTCCCTGGCCGTTAAGTGGGTTTCTCGTAGGAGAACAGCCTGGGCCAGGCTATCTTCTAGATAACTCCTAACCAACCTCTGCCTCGCAATCAATCTAAAGCCATTCATGTTCCATGACAACACAAACAATTTATTACTTCCCCCCATTATCCTTATTTCTCATGAGCATCGTACCTAGATCTTCATACAACAATATATATTGAGGAGTTTTTTTCTAATTTTTTCAGCTGCTCCCCACCAGGTGCACTTCCCTATCCCCCACCCAGTGCCCCCCTCCCACCCTGGTCAACCCTCCTGTGGCTTCTAGACATACTGCCTAATGAGCTCCTCTCAGGAGGAACGCACGTACCTAAATATACCAAAGGAAAGAAACTCCCAACAAAAGCCGCCACCTAGATAACATTTATGGGGTTGCTCCTTTCTTAACAAGGTCAATTAAGCCATTCACTTCATCCAGCGACCGGTAATTGTACATATGGTTGTCACACATTACCTGAGGCATTGCCAGTAATTTCAATTGTGCCTTAGCACCAAGCTTGTTCAACTCTTCCATCCTCTTTTCTGGCTCCCATTGCTTCTTGTCAGTGACATGGCAAACATCTGACCTTATGGTAAAATAATTAGAGTTGACCAAGGAGGGGCAATTCCTTAAAGCTGCTCTCAGAATCTCCTCTTTCACTATGTAAGAAAGAAAATTTACCAACATTTTCCTCGGTCTGGCTCTTTGGGGATTACTTTTGAATGGGTCTCTGTGCACCCTCTAAATCTCAGAGTCCAAATGAATGCCCAGACTATCTTTCAGAGCTGTGTCTCACAACAAGGAGATTACGAAAGCTCTAATGTCTGGGCCCTCAGCAGACTCTAGAACATTGAGGATCCTAAGGTTATTTCTACGAGAATGGTTCTCCAACCTCTCAAGATCTTTCTTCATGCCTTGGCTTTGTTTAGACAAGAGGCTTACACCAGAAGAGATTTTTTACTATTTCATGCCTCTTAGAAGCCACCTCTCCTTATAAAACCCCCGTCGACAAGGCAACCTCCTTAAGCTTTTGAGCTAACACTGCACAAGAAGCCAGGATATTGGCCTGATTATTCTCTGAAATCTTGAACCTGCTCGTCATCTCCTCTTTTAAGCCTAACAGAATGGAGGCCAGAGACTACTCTGCAGGTGCACTAAGAACATTCCCCGCTTCCATCTCCTGCTCAGCAGGGCTTGTCTCATCTCCATTCATAAGGACATCAAACCTCTTGGAAGTAGGACCCAGGGCAATAAAGTTCCTGGCTGTCACTGATTCTTTATTCACTTCAGGGAGTAAATCATTCTTCAGTATTTTTTCAACAGCAGCTACAGGTTCGTTAGATGTACTGTCCATGCTATAGCAGTGCCACGGTCCCGGGGATAGAAGAACTTTATAATAGAATTTAAGGGATTGGATAATCTTGACCTTTGAGGTGGGAGCTCATTTCCCCCTACCCCAAGAGTTTTTCCCTGAAAACGTAGTGACCTTCCTCGCCGTCTCAGTCTTAGCCTCGTCCTCTGTGGTGCACGTAGGTGTAATACTGTACCTCTTTAGCAAAGACTCTACCATGTGGGATCACCACTGCAGGGGGATTTCCAACAGTGGGCTCACCCCTGACACTACCTCAATACCACTAGTGCTCAGGGTATATCTAGAGTATTTACCAGCTGGCTTGCTTGCCCCTTTTTCCACAATGTTGCCTTCCTTGTTCATGGACAAGAGGCACTGCTTCCACTGATCTTTCTTGCTCCCAAAAAGAGCATCAGCATCCATTCACCATAAACACACCCTGCTAGCCAGGCTTGAAGCCTCCAACCTCCTGAAGGGAAGATTCTCCCCTGCTCCTGCCATGGCTGCTGTGGAATACCCCTACTATCTGCCGCCAAACTACTCCATATGTCAAGCAGCCCTTGAGCTGATGCTTCCTCCACTGACCCAGGACAGGGCACCGACCTCCCTGCAACATTGCAGCTCCCTCCCTGCAGTCTGCCAGTGCGAGTCCTTCAACTGGGCTGGGCCTATGCCAACAGCATGTGCCTCCAACTCCTGTGGCACCATATAAGGTAGGGGGCAGGAAGAAACTTTTAAGTATGGTACAGAAAGGGAGAGGGGAGGCACAGGGCGCCTACACTGCACAGATAAGGCCCTCTTCCTGGTGCGACCGCGGCCAACTACCTAGCAGCCGCCACTGTGTTGCAGCAGTCATCTGGCACTCGCTATTATGTAACAGGTCTGAGAGGGTTAGGAATTCCCCTTCTCTCCAAGCATCAAAACGGCCTGGTGTCACGGCTGAGGGGAAAGCCGGGTTATAGTGCAATGGGGGAGGTATACGTGGTCCATTCCGTTGTTTTCATAACATTCTTCCACACCTTCAGGGTTGTTCTTGTGGGAGTGCTCAAATAAGCATTAGGTGGTCAATCGGACTTGGGCTGCCAGAGAACATCCCATATAACTCGTCCTACTGTTACTCTAACCATGGGCAACCAGTGGTTATCCGATTTGAGAAGTGACCACTCTGTAATGACCATTAATTGAGCTGCCACGTACTGAAGGTGGAAATCAGGGAGTGCCAAGCCTCTAGAGTCCTTGGTAAGTTGCAGTAGTCAGAATTGCAATCAGGCCCTGCAGTCCTGCCTTAAAAACTGTTGACAGGAAGGCTTTGGAAAAGGAATAAAACCCTAGGGAGCACCATCATCTTAATAGCGTTAATACGCCTCAACCAGGATAAATACATGGTCGCCCATCTCTTGAGGTGTATCTTCAAGTGGGACAGCAGGGAGGGGAAGTTCGCTCTTTATAAATTGGTCAATTTGGGGATGATATTGATGCCCAGGTAAGTAATATTGGTCATGGCCCAGAAGAAGGGTGTGGTGGCCATCAACCTCTCCAGGTCAGCCACAGGCAATGTTAGATTGAGTAGACTTAGTCAGATTAATGTTATAGGCTGCTACATCCTCAAAGAGGTAAGCACCTTCTGTATTGCCATCAGGGAGGAGCAATGGTCTGAGAGCGTCAGTAGGACATCATCTGCAAAGAGGGAGATCTTATGCTGCACTGAGCTAAATGCTATCCCTTCAAGGCTTCTTGTGGTGCAAAGCTTTGCTGCAAGCAGCTCAAGGCTTAGGGCAAAGAGAAGTGGGTTGGAGGGCAACCCTGCACTGTTCCCCTCCAAGCTCAAAGGGTTCAGAACTCACCCCATTAACCAACACCTATCCCTGGTCGCATCATATTTGGCCCACATCATGGCTAAGAAATGGTCCCAAAAACCACAGTGTTTAAGGGTTTGAAACAGAAAAGGCCATTCCAACCGATCAAAGTATCGAGTCCCATTATGAAGCCAGATTGATATGGATGGATAAGTTCCAGCATTAAGTCGTCTAGTCGGCTAGCCACCGATTTTTGTAAAAATATTTGCATCTAAGTTTTGTAGTTCAACAGGTCTAAATGAGTCGCATACCTGGGGGTCATTCCCTGGTTTAGGAATCACTGATATTAGGGCCTCAGTCATGGTGGGTGTCACAGATTCCATCTCTACAACCTAGTTGAACAGGGATGTTAGCTAGGGGGACAAGGTCAGAGCTAAAGTTTTTATAAAACTCAGTGGGAAGACCATCTGACCCTGGAGATTTGGGGAGCTTCAAACCAGCAATCGCGAGGCGCATCTCATCCTCACTGATCAAACATCCAATAGCTTGTTTTGGAGCGGGGTCACCTGTGGTAGCTCCACCTGACCTAAATAGACAAGCTGAGTGGAAAGGTTGAGTCAAACAGCTGTGTAGAGTTGCTTATAAAAATCCCCAAAAACGTGCATTCTCTGTGTCAGAGCTAATGAGGCTCCAGAGGCATGCCTAATGTCCCTGATATATTCCTGTTCCTGTTTAACCCTGAGTTGTCTTGCTAGCTGGGTGCTTACTTTATTACCTTGTTCATAGGAGAGGTGCCTAAGACGTAGTATGAATAGTTCCACTCTACTGGTATATATAACATTAAGTTTCTCCCGCATCACTGTGACTTTGCGTTGCAGGGAGAGTGAAGGTCTCACTTTGAGCTCTTGTTATAGGTACTGCAGTACCTTCTGTAGGTCCAATCATTCCTTCATTCTCTGTTTATTTGATGCTGCGATGAGGGAGATACATTTCCCTTTAAGCACTGCCTAGAAAGCGTCCCAGCAAACAGGAGTGGTGTCCACATCAGTGTTCAGTTGGAAATATTCCCTTATAACTTTCCTCAAGTCATCCCTACAGAGGGAGTCTCTAACTAGCGAATTAGGAAAGAACCTGCATTGATACCTGGTGGGAGGGAGGCCACAATCGACCGTGGCCACCACTGGGGCATGTCAGAGATGGTGATTGGCTCTATTGTCACTGTCAGCAAAATTTGGCGAAGGGATTGACTATTAAAGTTATAGTCCAGCCTAGAGTAAGTAATGTGGCAGTGAGAAAAAAAGTGTAGTCACAGGAGTTGGGTTGAAGTGAACGCCAGGCATCAAGGAGCACCATTGCTTGTATAGCCTGTTTCAGTGACTTGGTAAAGCTTTCTGTTGATGATCTATGGGGTAGCGTGCTATCGTTAACTGAGATCCATGTGAGATTGATGTCTCCCATCAGGAATATCTCCCCCTCAGCAAATCCCCCAGCATTGTAGAGGGAGTGGATAAATGTTGCCTGATTGGCATTAGATGCGTAGACAGGTGCAAATGTAGTTAAGCTGCCTCAAAGAGAACCCTTCCCCACCTTCTCTGTCTGTTTTATAGTCTGTCTGCTGGGAATCAGTGGATATGTGAAACAGCACCACCCCATTGTGTTTCATGGAGGCCGATGATTTATACATCATTGCATGAGATTTGTGGCGTAATATGTGGTCTGCTGTCTGTTTAAGGTATGTTTCTTGGAGCGTCACTACATCAAAGTGTCTGTCTAATAAATATTTCCATATTTATTGGAGCTTGGCTAGGGAATTGATACCTTTAGCATTAAAGGTAAGCATGGTCAATACCATAATAGAAATTGGATCATCTGACTCTAAATATGATTAATTCGATCCCTGCATGTTGAGTCCCAGCCAAGACCCCATCGCAGAATCCCACTACAACTTTGTGCCGACTTGGCAGAGGTCCTCCCTGGGGCTCCTGTCTTCATTCCCCCTTCTCTCAAGTGCCGTCTCCTGTCACTCCTGACCCTACTAGAACAGTATAACAATGCAGAAATACACTGACAACTGGTCTCAAAACTAACTTGATTTGTATGTTAGACAGAATTGGAGAAGGTGACTCGTCTATACCATGCTGTAGCATCATTATTGAAGCACGTGTGGTTAGAAAAACAAAAGTGCAAATAATTATCCCCTGTAACATTTCATAGAGATAACAGAGTGAGAGAGGGCAAGTATCAAGAAAGTTAAGCACATATCTCTGTGGCTGTCGTGAGTCATCCTCGCAGCCATCCCTTCGTCATCCAATTGGGACATCTCCGAAACAAGTATCAGCTCCGCCCAAAGACACTGAGCCAGGGTGGGTCACCCTTACTACTCATTGCTTTTTATGCCAGCGTGGAGGCCGCTGGGAGAGCCAGGAACCTGTAGATGAAGTCCCATTGGTGTCATTCCCCAAAGCGTCTTGACCTTCACTCTTTTGCTAATGAACCGAGAGAGGGATGTCCAGTAACTTGAGCGCCTCAGCAAGATCTGTCATGGGGCAAGCCTTACTTTTTATATACGAAGGCTAGACCAAATGGGTAAGTCCAGCTGTATTTGATGTGGTCTTTTCGCAGTATATCAGTCACTGCGTTGAAGTGTTGACGTCTGGTCAGTGTGGCAGGTGCAATATCTTGGAAGTGCAAACTTGTGGCACCCTGAAAAGTGACCGTCCCAGCTCTCCTTCCCACATATAATACTGCTTTCTTTGCCTTAGAGCAGAGGTCTTCAAACCTTTGAATGCCGAAACCCCCTGTCAACATTTTGAGGCAAAAGGACCCCCACCTGACAAAAACGTCTAATCCTGTAGGCAGGGCTATTAGAATTATGAGGACCAAATTACGCGACAGGCTTGACTAAATTGTGTGGGAAGAAAATGTAAGTAATGTTATGTGATGCCGCGTATTTTGGGATAGCGTTGCTTCTTTATTTTGACATTTTTTACACACAGTAATACCGGGGAAAGAGTTCACCCCATCAGTACCCGTTTATAACCAAAATACAGCAATTAACATCAGAAACATTTCTAGTCAACCTTTGAGAAGGGCCTTCCACTCCGGAAGGAATACGTGCTGCCACATTAGACGCTCACCTGGCCCTAGCCAAGAGAAGCAGGGGTCCCTTAAAAACCTGGCGGTTTTGTGCAGAGTTAAGCAGTTTACCCATGCAGCTTTCCTCTCCCCCCCTCTCTTCCACCTCTCTCTCCTAACCCCGGATCCCTATCTTACTTTGCAGGCCATTTTCTTTCACACCTTTTTACAACTTCTGAACTCTACCCATTCAACCTCTCATTTCACCATTAACCACTTGGCTGCTAAGGTACATCCCCCTCTTCCCATTGACTTTCCATTGAAATCAATGGAAACTCCATGACGAGTTACCCTTGTCATTAGCACTGAAGGGGTTAATCACCTCTTGCCATTCTCTCTTTTCACTGCCCTCATCTCTAACAGTCTCTCGCGTTTATCTCATGGCCTCTCTGGCCCTGTCACCAATTGTGCCCCTCAGCACTTCTCATTTCCCCTCGTCATTCAAATGTTTGTCTATTTGTATCTTACACCTCTCCAGTCCCCCCATTCAACTTTCACATCTCCCCTTTGTTCTAACAGAAGCCCTCACCTTTGGCTCACACTCACTTCTTGCGTGTCCACACTTCTCTTCGGCAATTCACATTTCTCCTCATCCCTGACCTCTACAATCAAAATCTCTCACTCCCTTGTTGTCCTCTCTCATCCTCATCTCTCCTCACCAAGCATACGGGCCGGACCCGTATGCTCTTCTCGGCCTGTGCCACTCTGCTTATTGTTCCCTAATTCAAGAAGGCATGAGTTGTCTGTCTCGCTGTTTTGGTGCAGGCCACGCAGTTATGGAACTTGCACCCTCATTTGCTTCGCTCCACCAAGAATCTATTATCCTTTAGGAAGATATAAAAACCTTTCTCTATGCTCTGTAGGTCACCCCATTTGGCTGGTTCTCCTTCTCCTTCTGTGTTTCTCATTTGCCTACAGGCAGCAGATGGTTATTGGCCCCAGGACATCTTTTGGTAACAGTAGCGCACTACAAATGTAAATAATATTAATAGCCAGAAGCAGGGGAGTCACTAGATCAGAAATTCGAAGGGGACTAACACTCCCAGCGAGGGCTGGTCCTAACACTGGTCGCACATGGAGCAACAGTCTTTTTTGGCGCCCCACCCCTGTTTCCTCCTTCTCCATGAATTCCTTCACTGCCACTCACCAACAATGCACCTCATCTCTCTATAGCACCTTTTACTCACACTCAGTTCTGTGATCTGCATGGTACACTTTCTTTGTAGCAGGCTTTCATCAACTTTTATTCGATTATCAATTATTATAATCATAAAAAGTACATACAAAAAGGTTTTTAACAGATGAATGAGTTTAAAAATAAGTCAAAGTATGACATTTTTTTAGTACAAATTAAAAATGTTGGTTCTGTAAAGTTCTAGGTTAGATTAGCTTGGAGCATTACGACGTATTTTTAAGACTGCTTTAAGATAAGTTACTATAAGTTTGGCTTCATGAGGCGTGTTCAAAGATTGCAAATAGAGAAGCGCGGAATAACATTGTCTGTGGCCACTAAATCGAAGGAGTGGAATAATCCACGTTTTACGTGGGAGTTTATAGTATTTGCAAAATAGAACTACATGGATCGTAGACTGTGGGGAGATTCCATCGCAGGGACAGTTCATCAGGTTGCGGGACCAATCATGGGTTTCCGGAAATGAAACCAAGCGAAAAAAGATGTTAAAGCGAAGTCTTGTTAATAAAAACTTTTCATGGTTTGATAAAAAAGACGTCAGATAGGCTTGTATGCCTTTGCCAGATTGTTGGGCACAGATTTTTTCGTTTGATGATTTTAAGATCTCTGCCTGGTTCCGTAATTCCCTCAAATGACCCAGACACATTGATTTTAACTGTTTCCTGGAAATGTCTTCTGCCGAGGCAGGATCTTCGAAGTAGGACTGATGGTCCAGGTCTTTGAAGAAGTTCCATATATAGGATAGCCAAGGAATTTTTCGCCAGTTCGTCAAGGCTAAACAGTCTGTGATAAGGGAACGAGTTAAGTGACATTCGGGGTTGGTCCATATTCGATGCCACAGTAAAATTGGCTGGCAACGGACGGTGTCGGTGATGTATTCCATGCCAAGCTCGTAGTGGGAAGCTAGTATCGGGGAACTTTGGGGAAGAGCTAAAATGTATTTTATAAAGGCATTTTCAGTTACCTGTAGCTGATCTGTGCGACCATAACCCCAGACTCCTGCTCCATAGGTGGCCACACTATGGCATTTTGCATAATATATGGTCAGGAGTTCGGGTGGCGCTGGTTTCCCCAGTTTCTTTGAGAAAGAGGTCAGCGCCGATGTTGCACGACGGAAATGAAGATTTCTGGCGTCAATTGCCTTTCGCCAGTTCATTGCTTCGTCCACTAAGATTCCCAAGTATGGGTAGACTGAGGTTTTTTCCAGTTTTGTTTTGTCGACCATTATCGATTTGGGGTTTTTAACCCTAGGACCGATGTGCATTGTGAAAGTTTTCTTAATATTTATTTTGAGGCCAAGTGAGTCCATGAATGTTGCATATTTATTGATTTGTATCTGAAGTTGGTTCAAAGTCCGTGCTAAAATGACAGAATCGTCAGCATACAGCAATGTGGGTATCGGATGGTGGTTTATCTGGGGTAAGTCCTGGCTCCCTTGCAGCATAGCCTGTTCAAGCCCGTTTGTGTAAAGGTTGAACAGGAAGGGAGCCAGTACACATCCCTGTCTTACTCCCTTCGTTATTTGAAATGAACGGGACAACTCGCCGCTGGTACCAAATGTTACTCGTCCTGCGGCGTTAGAATAAAGTTCTCGTAGGAAAGTTATTATTGGGGGGTCCACTCCAAGGTCGCTGAGTGTTTGCCAGAGTTTTGCGTGTTGAACACAGTCAAATGCCGCACTTAAGTCGACATAGACAAGGAAGATGTTACCTCCTTTAGCGTGAACGTATTTCCCAGCCAGGAGGACGAGGTTGAGGGCCTGCTCCACAGTCCCAAGCCCCCTCTGGAATCCATATTGCAGGTCGGTAATGATGTTATTCTCCCGGGCCCAAGATTGTAAACGGTCCAGGAGACTCAGCCCGCGATCTTTCCCATGGAGTCCAGAAGGGAGATTGGTCTGTAGCAAGCAGGATCGTTGCGGTCACCTTTTTTAAAGATGGGTAAAAGGGTAGATGTTGACCATGACTGGAAAAGGCCGACCGAAGTTACAGCTGACATGACCCGGGTGATTATCTTCGACCAAAAGTCTACATTATGGAGGAACAGGTCCATTGGAACGCCATCAGGGCCAGGAGCCTTGCCAGATTTGGATGACCTAATTGCTTTTATGACTTCGCTGAGGTGGAAATGAATCTTTATCGGGTAGATGTTATTTCCCACTGGATGGTTATCATTTATTACTGGACAATTATCTTCTGCGGAATCCGGAGATGGTCCGAAGATTTTTGAAAAATGGGAGACCCAGTCTTCTTCAGTGACTGCCACGTCAAGATGTTGGATTTCTGTAGTATTGGCCAAGAAAGGAGATCTTATGACTTGCCAGAAGGAAGTGCTGTCTTTTCTTCGGGCGCTGTCGTGTAATTGTGACCAAAGGTCTTGTTTGATTTGTTTTTTACGATCTTGCCTAACAGAGTTATATGCTTTCCTTAGGTTGGAGATTTCTTTAGAATCTCTCGTGGGTCTATGTAGGGCTTCTTTAAGGGATGAAAGTGCCTTCCGACAGGCGGTGTCGAACCAACTCATGGTGGGGAACTTGTTGTACTTTTTTAACTTGACAAATAGTTCATCCCTTATTGTTTCCTGAATGCTTTGGAAACTGCTAACGACTTTATGTGGTGGTGTCTCCAAAGACATGCATTCGGATAGCTAGTGTTTGGTTTTTTCAAGGACCCTCTGCATCGTCTCTTCTGGATCGATCTTTGCCCATTTCACTGTATAACCATTCAATTTGTTCATGGACAGTGTTTGCTGATTGAGAGAGCTCGGCTTTGCAGGGTGTCCATTTGCTAGTTTGATGGTGATACTTGTACTAAGTGGGTAGTGGTCACTTGTAGGGTTAGACCCAGTTTCGAAATTTCCTAATTGCCCTTTGAGTGAGTGGGAGGCTATTATGTAATCTATCGTTGTTGAATAGCCTCTACCATGGAAAGTTGGTAGGAAATCCTGCTGCGGGTCAACCAATTCGTTTACATAGTCCAGATCTAAGGAAAATATGATGTCGTTCAGTTTATTTCCACATATCGAATACGCAAAGTGGGGTATGGGGTTGCCAAGTTCATTTTGCAGTCCACAGATTCCCTTTTTGTGGTTTGGGCACAAAGGGAAATTGAAATCACCACCCCAAATTAAATGAGTTGTAGTTGAGTTGTTATTACTTTGCAGTAAGGATATGAATGTAGCGATCTCTTCTAGATTGATCCAACAGTCTGAGGTACAAGAGTTATTGTAATAATTAATGAGAACATAGTTATTATTATTACCTTTGGAAGTCGTTATCTGCATGATTTGAAAAGTTGGAGACTCTTTTAATAGTTTCACTCTAAAGGGAAGAGTATTAGCAACATAGATCATAAGCCCCCCCTTTGGTCTGCCCATGTTTCCCTGCACTGCCGAGGTGAAAAAAGTTTTATATCCCGCTAGGTGTAACGGGGTTGTACACCATGATTCTTGGAGGCAGAGTATCTGATGTTCCCTGGCTGTGTCAAGCCATGGCTCCAAAGTTATTTTGGAGGGCAGGCCTGCAACGTTCCAATAAGCGATGGAAAGGCTCAAGTTTGTGGGATCGGGGGAAAGGCGTGAAGGGGAGGTATTTCTATCAAAGTGCTCACGGCCGGAGTGTCTGTCAGATGGTTTGTCTGGACCTGTAGGAGGTTGATGGGGTCTTTAGGGATTTTGGTTTGGTGATTGTATGAATCGGGGATAGTTCCATGGGGGTCGGGAGGTATGATGTGGATTACATTGGTGGAATTACAAAAGAAATCAGTGATAGTCTCCGAGTTTAGGTTTTTGTGGGTATGAGGAATGGGCTTCGGTGACACTCGCTGCTGACTTTGATTTACTAGTTGGTCTATGGTATTGAAATTTTTACTCTTGGGTTCAACCCTAAATGGTCAATCGACCTTCTCAAGGCAATCAAAACGATTTTGTGTTGGAAAGCCCTGCCAGCCTTCGTATGACTGGAAGGGTCTATCTTGCCTATATTGCCTTGGCCAGTCTCTCGGAGCATTTCCCCCTCTGTGGTCGTAGGGGTACTCCGTCTGCTTCCTCTGGTCATTTTGGGGCTGGTGCCAATTCCAGGATGGGGTGTAATGATGCTGTCTCGTTGGGGGGTAAAAGAAGGAAAGATGTCGAGCATCTATTCCCCCCTTTTTCTCCAGCGAGGGCCACGCGCAGATATAATCCACGGTGGAGGGGTCTCTGCATGTTACTATGATACAGTCCCCACGGGTCGATTTTGGTGTTTTACCTACCCATACTACTCTGCGGACTGTAGAGATCCCTCCCGAATGATGGGATTCTAATGGCCTGTTGATACTTAGCCATTGCATGACCTTATTTTTGAGTGACCAAGCGGTTTCCGGTGTATCGTCCATTAGTTCTGGTACACCTGTGAGTACTAATGTATATGGGGTGGCTTCTGGGGGCAAGTGGGCTGGACGTCTAGGTCCTGCTGCTTTTTTAAGAAATTTTTTGGGAGGTGACTGAGAAACCATTGGTTTAGGCGGGAGAGGTGTAAGCTTTTTTGTGGGGTGAATTTTGTTTTGGTTACCTGTTGCAGGCCCTGAAATGACTGGGGTGGCCGAGCCTGTGTTGGGTGTTTGTTGATTCGACACCGCATTGATTTTACCATTTTGTGCTCGGGGGGGTTGCATTTTGTGGATTGTGGTTCGCAACATTTTGTTTTGGATTTTTTTAGGGTAAAATAGTTGGGGTTGGTTGTTTTATTACTTTGGGTGGATGTGGTTGGAGAGGAATTTTGAAGGATTGAGGGGCGTTTCGCGGCCCCTTACTCACTAAGTGTGTATTGGTATCAAGGAGTGTTGCAGAAAGAATTGCCAGTTGGGCTTCAAGATTCCTAATGCTTAATTGGATAGGTTTCAAATGATGGACCAAAAGGTCTTTTGTTGCAGTTAATACTTGTGAGGTGGCTTTGCACGTTTTGCAGGGGTTATCAATTGCCTCTTTAGGGATTGTACAGTGCGAGAGGTTGGTTTCTAAAAAGAAAGAAGTGATTGGTTGCAGAGATTGTGTTGTATTTTTTAGATGCTCAATGGCATGACCTGGGGATGTAGCCGTGCCTACTACATTGCCAGTGGGGTTTGTGCTGCCAGATTTTGGAATGGCTCCTTCTCTTTCTCCTCGAAGGTACATGGCTATATTAGACTGAGATCCTTCATGTATTTGACAGGCTGCTAAATCAGGGGTTGCCTCTAGATTATCTGATGTTAATGATAGATCAGACTCGAATTGCGTTACAGATAGATCTACAATAGACGGGACTGTGTTAGTATCAGTAGCAGTCACGGTCGCGGGAAGAGAACAGTTTGGGGAAATTAAATGAATAGGGGAAGTAGCGGTTGCTAGGGTGCCCAGAGATGATCGTTTTGCGTTCATGAGGTCCAGTGACACTCTCTTTTCGAGAAGGGAGATACTCTGATTGATTACCTCGTGTGTCCGTGAAATGAATAGATCGATTGGTCCAGTTATTTGTGCTACCTCTTGGGCATTCTTGGATTTGGTCTTCGTGTTACTCCTGGTTTTCGGCGGCATGGTTGAGGTCTAATGGCTGGGGAACCAATGCCGAAAGGGGGGTGGCCCGGTCACTAACGGGCAACAACGGGCCCGCCCTTGGCCCGGGCTTCGCCCCGGGCTGCGGCCCGCGCGCGTCCCGCGATGCGCGGTACTGCTTTCACCTAAATTCCTGTTTGATTAGAGGGGGCGTGGCACTGGGAGGGGGCGCGGCGCTCAAGGGAAGAGGACACAGCTGGTGTTGCTTGCTGGTCCTCGCAGTCCCTGTGCCGCGCCTCTCACCTCCGCTGCGGCCTCGATGGATGACTCCTCCTCACGCTGGACACTGGGTTAGGCTGGAAAACAGATTAGCTACTCCTGTAGCACTGGTCCGAGTTCAAGTGGCAAAAACCTCTCTGCGAGCGGCTCCCGCGGAGCGGGGGCCGCGAGAGGTAAAGAGCGCTGCTTGAGGGGGCGTGGCACTGGGAGGGGGCGCGGCGCTTAAGGGAAGAGGACACAGCTGGTGTTGCTTGCTGGTCCTCGCAGTCCCTGTGCCGCGCCTCTCACCTCCGCTGCGGCCTCGATGGATGACTCCTCCTCACGCTGGACACTGGGTTAGGCTGGAAAACAGATTAGCTACTCCTGTAGCACTGGTCCGAGTTCAAGTGGCAAAAACCTCTCTGCGAGCGGCACCCGCGGAGCGGGGGCCGCGAGAGGTAAAGAGCGCTGCTTGAGGGGGCGTGGCACTGGGAGGGGGCGCGGCGCTCAAGGGAAGAGGACACAGCTGGTGTTGCTTGCTGGTCCTCGCAGTCCCTGTGCCGCGCCTCTCACCTCCGCTGCGGCCTCGATGGATGACTCCTCCTCACGCTGGACACTGGGTTAGGCTGGAAAACAGATTAGCTACTCCTGTAGCACTGGTCCGAGTTCAAGTGGCAAAAACCTCTCTGCGAGCGGCTCCCGCGGAGCGGGGGCCGCGAGAGGTAAAGAGCGCTGCTTGAGGGGGCGTGGCACTGGGAGGGGGTGCGGCGCTCAAGGGAAGAGGACACAGCTGGTGTTGCTTGCTGGTCCTCGCAGTCCCTGTGCCGCGCCTCTCACCTCCGCTGCGGCCTCGATGGATGACTCCTCCTCACGCTGGACACTGGGTTAGGCTGGAAAACAGATTAGCTAATCCTGTAGCGCTGGTCCGAGTTCAAGTGGCAAAAACCTCTCTGCGAGCGGCTCCCGCGGAGCGGGGGCCGCGAGAGGTAAAGAGCGCTGCTTGTGGGGGCGTGGCACTGGGAGGGGCCGCGGCGCTCAAGGGAAGAGGACACAGCTGGTGTTGCTTGCTCGTCCTCGCAGTCCCTGTGCCGCGCCTCTCACCTCCGCTGCGGCCTCGATGGATGACTCCTCCTCACGCTGGACACTGGATTAGGCTGGAAAACAGATTAGCTACTCCTGTAGCACTGGTCCGAGTTCAAGTGGCAAAAACCTCTCTGCGAGCGGCACTTTGTAGCAGGCACATTAACCCTCTGCACACTGTGTGGGTGACAAGAGTGCCCATGTGAGTGCACGGTGAGCGATGCAACAGTGCGAGAGTAGGGTAAGAGGAGTGACTGCAGGGTGAGTGAGGTGGCGTATGAATTTATTAATTTAGGTGCAAATGCATGTTAGAATGGGACGAATGAATGTATGATTACTGATGGGCTTGTTTGAGTGAGTTGCATATTGAGCAGTGACAGGTGAGTGAAGTGTCAGAGGAGTGCAGGATGAGTAGTGTACTCGTGTGACTGCAGGGTGAGGTATAGGGTGAACAGCGCAAGGGCATTGTGAGTGCATAGTGAACACTGTGAGTGCAGGGTGAGTGGGTTAATGGTGTGAGTGCAGGGTGAACGTGAAAGTGAAGGGCGAGAATGAGGAGCGAGTTGTCTAAATGCAGGGTGCATTTCCAGACACTTGAAGTAACTCATCATGTTATTGACGGCGGCGTAGGGTTTAAGATCTAAGTAAAACTATTGCGGCATTAATCAAGGGTGGAAGAAATAAATAATAAGCTGATCCTGCAACAAACTTACAGTCCTATGGTTAGGGTTGCCAGCAGATTATTTTGATGGCCCAGTCGGTACAAAATTAAGCAGTCACCTAAAGCTGTATTTTCAGCACTTATCTGTGCATAATTTGAACAGCAAATATAAATAGAAAGCACTTTTATTTGTATTCTAAGGCTGCCTCAATGATCCATGACTGACAAAGAGAAAAAAGACAGAAAAGTCACATAAGGAATGCATACATACTTTTGTATTTAAAGGCCTATTAAGTGTCAAGAATAGGTCTTTCCAGGCTCTTTAAACAAAAAAAGGCAGGCATTTTTCTTTTGGCAACACTACTTTATATTCCTTTTCATGAAATACATTTTCACAGTACAACAGTAATTGTAAAATACAAATCTATGGAACAGGCAGAGTGGGGGCCCAGGGGATACTGGAACCAGGAAAAAAACTAAGCCTCTGTAACCAGTTTACAAAGGCATGTAAATATGCAAATGGTCTTTAAAGACCTGTGAACAACTCAGGCGGCTGGAGATGACTCCAGACACTGCCCAGCCCAGCCCCCAGCAGCTCGAGTTTCACTGCAGCAGCAGCCCGGCTGAGACACGATGAGGGAGGAGGGGGGCTGAAACCCTTGGGCAAGGGCAGAAGTGTAACTGTGAAGGCACGACCCCCTTTGCATCGCTCCACGGCCCCCCTGGGGGTCGCGCCCCAAAGTTTGAAGACCCCTGCTTTAGAGGAATGGAATATCACTAGAATATCTTGAGGTCATTTCATTTCCCCGGTTGCCAGCAAGCCCACTCAATGGACACTATCAAACTTGAGCCTCAGTGAGGTCTCTTCCAGCAGCTCTGCAAACAGCCCAGTGATAAAGGCTTCCAAGGCAGGCCCCTCTACTCCCTCCTCCAGCTCACAAATCCAAATGTGATTGCATCATGATTTATTCTCTAGATCTTCTTTTTTCAGCAAGGGTGCTTGGAGTTGTGTGTGTAGCGAGTGTGTGAGGTCTTCCATTTGACTTCCCCTTTGTTCAAGTTCCAGGACCTTCAAATCAAGATCCACCACTCTGTATTCCACCGAGTCGACATCTTGCTGTAGGTTCGCCAGCTTCTCATTGAGATCGGACCTAAGTGACTTCAAGGAGGAGGCCCTATCAGCCCTAAGCTCTTCGGCAAGTTCATTTTTAAAGTCCTTTAAAGAAGCTAGGAGGTCTTCCTTTTTGAGAACCATTGATGCAGCCACAGCAGGATCAGGTGAATATATGACGTTACAACGCATGCAATTACAACACATGCTTTTACAACACAGTCTTTACACTGCAACTGCCATTACATTGCATGATTTTACAACACATTTTTTTAAACGACCATTACAACGCATTCCATTACAAAGCATACCATTACAAGGCATAATACTTTTAGGACAACAATAGGATAAGTGTTGGATAAGGTAGCAGTAAATATTACTATTTTGACTACAGTGAGTGCAACAGTAGAGTAATTGTTGGATAGTGTAGGGGTTAAAACTGACTAAGTGTTGGATAGTGTAGGGGTGAAAATTACTATTCCCACTCCAGTGAGTGCAACAGTAGGGAAAGTATTGGATAGCGTAGAGGTAAAACCTACTATTCCCATGCACCCCAAAACCCACACCCACCTAAATACTAAAAAAATCTCCATTACTTACCTTACAATGCGTTGTAATGGCACGAGTTGTAATGGTATGTGTTGTAATGGTACCGTTGAAGTGACATGCTTTGTAATGGCATGCATTGTAATGGCATGCATTGTAATGGCATGCAATGTAAAGGCAGTTTCTTTGTAAAGGTGGGCCGTTGTAATGACTGTGTTGTAATGAATGTTTCCTGGATCAGGTACCATGGTATTGACATCCGCTGGCATAAAGTAACTTGAGACCATATTAGGCTGCTGTTTCTTAGGAGGCGTACAGGTGGACAAGCCCCCCGCCCGCACCCCGGGTAGATCAAGCGATTAGTGGTTCATAAAAAAGAGAGCTGGCATTATGGATCTGCATTGTAAGCATCATAAGCCCTGTCACAGTGCAATGCTTGTCCATCTGTTACTTCAAAGCCTCAAAGACACTGTGGGTCAGTAGACCAGCATCTGGGGGATACTGGACTCTGTTCAGTAGATGAACTTCCCCAGAGGCCCACCACAGCCCCAGCACCCTCCTGCACCTGAGGGAGAGCCTACTCAGCCGCACACACTCCACTTTTGGCCGCGTCTGCGGCTATCCAATTATTCAAGAAGCCCAGGTGTCCCCTCACTCTCCATGTTGGAGGCAGGCATCAGTGTTTTCACAGTCAGGTGTGAGGTTTCCTCAACCCCGTTGACCGAGGGTTGTGAGGAAAGTGTGTAGGCCTCTCTGTACCCACTCACATCAATATCGTCTCTTTATAAGCCCATCAGCAGTAGGTGACCATCTTCACTTAGGGGCCACTGCCATCTTGAGGACAGCCATGCTTCTCTAATCTAGGCCAGCACCTGGGCTTTGGATCCAGTACCAGGGGTGGGGGCCTCCACACACCCCTAAGCCCTCCACCACCTATTTCCATCATGGTGGAGTGGGTCTTGCACCTCACTGCAGTCCCCCATGACACACGCCGGGTCCCCCTTCAAATACATCTATGTCTTGGACAGGGACACCACCAGTGCCCCCAGTAGGCAAGCCTCTCATCTGAGTCCAGGGCATCGACAGGGTGTGGGGCTCACTTCACCATGTACTCCGATGGGCACGACAGGCTGCAGCCACCAACATAGCAGGCTGGAAAACTGCTGAGTCTAAGCCCATTGCACGGCCTCATCAGGACCACAGTCTAGCTCTACAGCCACTACCATCCTTGACAACTATAGCTCCACACCGCCTCTTCTAGTGTAGAATATGCAAATGTTATCAGGTGCCTTCGCCGCCATGTCAATTAGAGATTCACTTCCTTTCCCTCATTTTCTGTGACTGATGCAGCAGAGCCTTGAGGGATAACTTCCACTCTGCCATCTTGTCTCCTGATCAGCCATTTTTTTCTTTGACAGAGAGCTAAGACACTAAGGTATTTAAAACAGGAATTTGGTCGATTCTTGATGGACCTCCTAATACAAACCTAAAATGTTGTAATCCTTTTTATTCAACGTTTTGTGATTCATTGAATGTCACCAATGTTATGAAGAAAATAAAAATAATCCTTTTCAATGCAAATTCTTACTTAACTATAACTACACACCTACACAGGCCACAACACTGTTCATTGCCAGTCTGAGTAAACGAGACGGAGCGGCCGCCCACCCCAAAAAATCGACCCACACACCTGGTCTACTCTATCAAGTTGAAGATGGCAACACCGACTACGCGGTGAATGCCTCCCACTCTGTAACATGATACCCAGGATTCAACCGTCTATACGCTAAGCGCGCCCACCCCTCCGATACCACCCGAGATTCCTCATTAAGCATTCAGGATTTCTGATTAAGCATTCAAATTCATCATGCTCACAATTTTTAGTCCTGATGATGATCTCAAATCAGTGAGATCGAAACGCCGTCAACTCCCATACAACACAAAACTCTGTTTACTGTTTAAATTATGATCAGGAGTGTCGGTCTTTGTTGTCAATGCGATGTATATATTTTAAATGTCACCTTCCCTCACCACATCACGCTTGTTGTCACTTTTTTTGTGAGCACTTGGACTATATTTCTACAAAAAAGTTACTATATTTTTTAAAGATAAATATTCTACTGTGCGAAAGCCCATATGCGTACCTACCTCCAGCCAGAAAATTGTCTATTATTGCTCCCTAGGCACTAATTGCCTGCAAATGCCTAATGATATAGGCTTAAAACACTCTGTGGACAGTCAACCCCCCGCCACACATGGACTTCTAAACTCAGGAAGACTTACTGACTCTGTCAAAGAGTTACAACATCAAAATATAAAAAGTGAAGATATTGGTTTTATTAAGGGTTGAGTATATCAATATTTGAAAAGCTGATCTATCTTTCCTTGAATCATCAACACTTTTAATCCAATGTATATTTCAGTTATTCACACAATGCAATGTTTATTATTAGTTATTAATATAAACATGTTTAATCAAGTTTTAATAAAAGAAGTCTCTGTGTCTTTCTTTTAACATTTTTCAACCCTCAAAATGCAATCATAAAAAACACAATAGGGCCTTGTATTCTAGCTGAAAAGCATTGAGTACCCGCTAGTAGTACTTACTAGTTTTATTTCTTTTTTAGTTCAAAAAGATTTTTATTAAGATAAAAGAATACAATGATATACAATAGTGTAAAAACAATAAAAATAATAAGAGTATTCATAATATATCAGTTGGATTGGAAAGCATGCAAGGAATAGAAAAGTGGTCTAATATTATCTAAACAGTGAAAACAACGTTATCATGAATCACAGCAAAAATGAGAAAGAAAATATTACAAAGTTGATAAAACATTATAATGTATGAGAAGTATAAATAAAGCTATATAATAACAAAGAGGAAGTCATGGAGGTTTAGCTACTTCTTTCTGCAGAGGAGTAGAAGAGGAAAGGTGCCTGGCACTAGTGTCTATGAAAAGTATAACTGGTTCCCACAAATCGAAACGTTTGGGTGCTAAGTGTTGTGGATATACAAATGTAGTGTCTAATCTATGATTATAACAAAGAGCATACCACCATGCTTGATATGAAAGTTTGACCGTAGATCAATGATTCTTATGTTCATGTGATTATGTTCCCAAATAGGAGATAAGCTACCCAAAAAGATATGCAGGATAGAGAAGGAGTGTTTGGAGTGAAAAATCGAATTGAGGTGTGACCAAACCTTTTCTCAAAAATCTCGAGCAAATTTGCATGTAAACAGCATATGAAACAAATCAGCATGTGGTAACAAGCAAGACCAACATGCATGTGAGGTGTCGGAGCAATATGCATTAAGGGTGGAGGGAGTGAGTAGGAGTCTGTTATATATAAAAAAGAGAGTCTGTGTCGTGTTTGCGGCTCTAGACGACTTCCTAAGCTTAAGCCATATTTTATTCCAAAAGTCCACAGTCCAGGAAATATCCAGATCTTTCTCCCATGATGGTTCTATTTTAGTTTTGTCTCATGGAGTAGGTGGGGAATGTAAAAACCTGTAAATAGTAGAAGCCACATAAGTGAGAGAAGGAGATGCATCTGAAGGGGACGTTGTGTAATGCATGTGGGCAGATTGACTTGCCTGTGCTAAAAGGGAATATTTAGTGCGAAAGGAGGAAGGGAGACCGAAAGCAACACTCGCCTGTGTAAAGGGCATAATTAAATTCTGACAATATAATTGATGAACCCATATTATCCTCGACAATGGCAAGATTTCCAAAAGAAAGGTTTATTGTTTATTAAAATGTGTGTATTATGCCAGATAGGAAAGTCAGGAAAAGATATGAGAGAAGGAGCAGGAATAATTTTCGAGGTATTCTTAAGGATAGGAGTAGAAATAAATTGCGGCTTGCGCGTGAAGGATAAGTATTCGTGAAAGGAAAAAGGGGAAATAAAAGACCAATCGAGCTTTGTCCAGAGAGGGCAACTTGTAGAAGGATCTGAAAGCCAATGTGAGGATTGGGCTAGTATAAAAGATTTATGGTAGAGAGGAAAGTCAGGAAAGTTTGTCCCCCCCTCTGATTTAGGACGAGTCAGTTTGCGAATAGACATACGTGACTTCTTGTTTCCCCATAGAAAAGCAGATAAAATAGAATTGATTTTTTTAAAAGTATTTGAGGGGAATCGGTAACTGGATGCTAGAGATTGTGTATAAGACTATGGGGGAAGCATCATTTTAATGGTGTCCAAACGACCCCACCAGGATAAATACAAGGGGTGCCATTTTGCTGTGAAGGAGGATAATCTATCAATACATTTTTCCATACAGCGTTTTACTGTTCCTGCAATAGAAGGGGTAACATTTAAACCTAAATATTTATTGAATTGGGGACTCCATGAGAACCCTGAGGCAGTAAAATCAGCACTAAAAGTATAGTTCGTAAAGGGTAAAATTTCACATTTATCTTTATTTAATTTGTAGCCAGATACCAATGCAAAGGATTCCACCTCATCCAAAAAAGCAGGTAAGGAAGTTTGGGGATTTGATAGAAATAAAAGAACGTCATCAGAGTAAGCTGCTGTTTTAATTTTGGAGTCCTTGAAGGTGTAGCCATGTATTTCTGTGTTTTGTCGAATTCTAAGTAAGAAAGGCTCCAGAGCAATATTAAAAAGAAATGGGGAGAGAGGACATCCTTGTCTAACTCCCCGTGCAAGATTAAAATAGGAAGAAATACTCCCATTTGCAGTGACAGCGGCCCTCGGGTTGGAGTACAGGATAGATATTAAAGCAATAATTTTGGGACCAAAGCCAAAGCATGTAAGTGTACGAAAGAGATAGGGCCATTCAACTCTATCAAATGCTTTTTCTGCATCCAAGGCGATGGCAGCCAAAGGGTGAGATATATGTAAAGCTTTGGAGAGAATATCAAAAAATAAACGGGTGTCGTCTGTAATAAGTCTTCCTTTATCAAAGCCGGATTGTTCGGACCCTAACAGCTCGGGTAAGTGAGGTTCTAGTCGCAGCGCCAAAGCCTACAAGCGAATCTTATAATCTATGTTAACCAGAGAGATAGGTCTGTAATTTTTGCAATGTTGAGAGTCCTTGCCATCCTTGCGAATGAGACAAATAAGGGCACCAGCGCCAGGATGCCCGTAGGGTTGCAGCGCGCTTTAGAAATCACATAAATAAATAAAATCAGAAAAAGAACCAGTAGATCCTCCAGATTGTAAAAAGGAAAGGATAAGGGATCCGGATGTGATTCAGGTGGAAAATTAATTTTATAAAGGAAGTGAGAGATAGAATGGTCAGATGATAAGGTTTCAGATGTATATAATGTTTTGTAAAATTGAAGAAATTCATTCAAAATATCACCGTCTTTAAATTTTAATGAATTATCAGAGCCAAAAACAGATTCTATAGTAAGTTTATTTTGTTTGGTTTTTAAATAGTTGGCCAGTAATTTCCCAGCTTTATTTTGACCGCCATAGAATTTCGCGCTCGATTTTAATAGATAATTAGACGCATTATTAGTGGTGTCTTGATTAAATTGAAATTTGATTTTTAAAAGTTCACATAAACAATCCTTTGATTTGGAGGAGTAATAGGAATGTTCCAGTTTTTTAATTTTGGTAAGAAGAGCATTGGTTTTTTGGCGCACTTTTCTACGTTTATTGGAAACAAAACGAATAATAAAGTCTCAGGCTGAGGCTTTAAATGCGTCTCAAATTGTATGATAGGACAAATCGTCCGTTTGATTAAGAGTGAAAAATTCTTTAAAAAAGGAAGTGAAAGAGGAAGAAAAGACCGGGTCCAAATGGAGAGCATTATTAAAATGCAATTTACGAGGAGAATTAGGTTTAGGCAAAACATCAAGGTGTATGGCAACAGGAGCGCGATCGGAAATCAAAATGGAGCCAATATCCGACCTAACCAATGATTGAGAAATGTTGTAAGAAACAAAATGTAATCCAGGCGGGACTGAGTGTGATGTTCTGGTGTATAAAAGAAATATTCCCTTAACATGGGATTACAAAGTCTCCAGGCATCAATGAGTTTGTGTTGTTTTATGGTTTGCACAAATGAATTATGAGATCTGTGGGGTATAAAGGGGCTCAATGAGTTTCGATCTAAAAAGGATCAAAGGTATCATTGCAGTCACCTGTAAGAATAAAATTATCGTCATAGCAATGTGTGATTTGTTGGGATAGAGAGGTCCAAAAGGAAGGGTCACCAATTGTAGGAGCATAAATATTCAATTGAGAAACTGGAATATTGTCTAACATAAAGTTAACAAACACCCATCTACCTCTTTGATCATGACAATGTGATAATATTTTAATAGACTGGGATTTGCGAAAAAGAATAACGACTCCATTACGTTTACCATCACCCGAGGAGAAGAGAACCTCTCCCACCCACCCCCTTTTCAGTTTTGCAGATTCCTCATCTGATAAATGAGATTCTTGTATGCATGCGATGTCTGTGTCCAACTTAGCCAAGTAGGTCAAAACCCTCTGACGTTTAATGGGAGAATGTAAACCTCTGACATTCCACGAAACAATTTTTAAGGGCATAGAAAAAAGTTACAACAATATAAAAATTCCAATGAGTAGAACATCTTAAACCAATTAGAATATAATGAACATCCAACAAACTGAATAGGAAGTGAAAAAAGAAGTAAAAAAGTAAGAGCAGGAAGAGAAAAGAAAGAGGTTGAGAAATGATTCCTGAAGAAGAATGGAGAGAGAAAATGAAATGGATGCATGGGCAGATATAGCAACTAGAAAAATAGAGAAGTGACAGCGGCCCTCGGGTTGGAGTACAGGATAGATATTAAAGCAATAATTTTGGGACCAAAGCCAAAGCATGTAAGTGTACGAAAGAGATAGGGCCATTCAACTCTATCAAATACTTTTTCTGAATCCAAGGCAATGGCAGCCAAAGGGTGAGATATATGTAAAGCTTTGGAGAGAATATAAAAAAATAAACGGGTGTCGTCTGTAATAAGTGTTCCTTTATCAAAGCCGGATTGTTCGGACCCTAACAGCTCGGGTAAGTGAGGTTCTAGTCGCAGCGCCAAAGCCTACAAGAAAATCTTATAATCTATGTTAACCAGAGAGATAGGTCTGTAATTTTTGCAATGTTGAGAGTCCTTGCCATCCTTGCGAATGAGACAAATAGGGGCACCAGCCCCAGGATGCCCGTAGGGTTGCAGCGCGCTTTAGAAATGACATAAATAAATAAAATAAATAAAATCAGAAAAAGAACCAGTAGATCCTCCAGATTGTAAAAAGGAAAGGATAAGGGTATGCAATTTGGGAATCAATACGGAGGCACAATGAGTAAAAAATTCTACAGTAAAACCGTCCGTCCCGGAGCTTTAGCTTTTTTAAGAATTTTAAGAGCAGCATGAAGTTCTTTCTGGGTAATATCAAGTTCTAAAGAAGAGAGATCCGGATGTGATTCAGGTGGAAAATGAATTTTATAAAGGAAGTGAGAGATGGAATGGTCAGATGATAAGGTTTCAGATGTATATAATGTTTTGTAAAATTGAAGAAATTCATTCAAAATATCACCGTCTTTAAATTTTAATGAATTATCAGAGCCAAAAACAGATTCTATAGTAAGTTTATTTTGTTTGGTTTTTAAATAGTTGGCCAGTAATTTCCCAGCTTTATTTTGACCGCCATAGAATTTCGCGCTCGATTTTAATAGATGATTAGACGCATTATTAGTGGTGTCTTGATTAAATTGAAATTTGATTTTTAAAAGTTCACATAAACAATCCTTTGATTTGGAGGAGTAATAGGAATGTTCCAGTTTTTTAATTTTGGTAAGAAGAGCATTGGTTTTTTGGCGCACTTTTCTACGTTTATTGGAAACAAAACGAATAATAAAGTCTCAGGCTGAGGCTTTAAATGCGTCTCAAATTGTATGATAGGACAAATCGTCCGTTTGATTAAGAGTGAAAAATTCTTTAAAAAAGGAAGTGAAAGAGGAAGAAAAGACAGGGTCCAAATGGAGAGCATTATTAAAACGCAATTTACGAGGAGAATTAGGTTTATGCAAAACATCAAGGTGTATGGCAACAGGAGCGCGATCGGAAATCAAAATGGAGCCAATATCCGACCTAACCAATGATTGAGAAATGTTGTAAGAAACAAAATGTAATCCAGGCGGGACTGAGTGTGATGTACTGGTGTATAAAAGAAATATTCCCTTAACATGGGATTACAAAGTCTCCAGGCATCAATGAGTTTGTGTTGTTTTATGGTTTGCACAAATGAATTATGAGATCTGTGGGGTATAAAGGGGCTCAATGAGTTTCGATCTAAAAAGGATCAAAGGTATCATTGCAGTCACCTGTAAGAATAAAATTATCGTCATAGCAATGTGTGATTTGTTGGGATAGAGAGGTCCAAAAGGAAGGGTCACCAATTGTAGGAGCATAAATATTCAATAGAGAAACTGGAATATTGTCTAACATAAAGTTAACAAACACCCATCTACCTCTTTGATCATGACAATGTGATAATATTTTAATAGACTGGGATTTGCTAAAAAGAATAACGACTCCATTACGTTTACCATCACCCAAGGAGAAGAGAACCTCTCCCACCCACCCCCTTTTCAGTTTTGCAGATTCCTCATCTGATAAATGAGATTCTTGTATGCATGCGATGTCTGTGTCCAACTTAGCCAAGTAGGTCAAAACCCTCTGGCGTTTAATGGGAGAATGTAAACCTCTGACATTCCACTAAACAATTTTTAAGGGCATAGAAAAAAGTTACAACAATATAAAAATTCCAATGAGTAGAACATCTTAAACCTATTAGAATATAATGAACATCCAACAAACTGAATAGGAAGTGAAAAAAGAAGTAAAAAAGTAAGAGCAGGAAGAGAAAAGAAAGAGGTTGAGAAATGATCCATGAAGAAGAATGGGGAGAGAAAATGAAATGGATGCATGGGCAGATATAGCAACTAGAAAAAGAGAGAAAGAAAGGAAAAGAAAAGTATTTGAAAAAAGATAGAAGATAGACGAAAAAAGAAAGTTACATAAGATCCAGAACATACGGGTGGTGGAGGGATGGAAGGCCACACTGAACAATGACACGTCCAGGACCCAAAGGAGAAGGCGGGAAGGAGAACTGAACGAACAGACTTCAAAAATGGAGGGAAAAGGTAGCACGTAAATACAGCCTGTTGAGACAAAAAGAAAAATAAGTAAATGCAATAGTAAAGAATAACAATGTAAAATGATTGTTGTTCACGTATTAACCTATTAACCCATAACAAGTAAACTAGCAATTACTTCAAGAGAAAAAAGAAACAAGAAAAGATAACTCTCGTAACATAGTCCATACTATCTAATTAGAGCTCATTGACGAGGCTGTCTCCATTGTGTCAGCATGAAATGAGTAAAGAAAGCTCTTCAACTTTAGTGGATTCTCGTAGGTTGTGGTTCTGTTATTGATAGTCACTTTGAACAAACAGGGGTGAAAAAGACCATATCTTGCATTTATTGAGCGTAATTGCGGTCTTAAGGACAAAAACTCTTCGGTCAGCAGTCGACTTAGCGTAGTCCTGAGAGAAAAACAGAGATTTTCCTGACCACGTTATGTGAATCATCGCTCTAGCAGCTGACAAGACCATTAATAAATCGGTGTATTCAAGAAAATACAGGATCACTCCTCTCGGTTTGTGTGTTGATGAAGAAGTTGTTGGGTGTGATGGTGATCCCAGTCGATGCGCTCTCTGAATGTTAAAAGTAGTATTCTCAGGCAACTTAAGAAGATTTGGAAGAAATGTTTTAAAGAAAGCGGGTGGATCCGAACCTTCCGTTCCTTCAGGAAGACCATAAATATGAAGATTATTCCTTCTATTTCTGTTCTCCAAATTTTCAATCTGTTTGTGAAGTACGGAGATCTGTGAAGAAATAGAATCCACTTTGGATGTAAAAGAAGAGAAAGACTCAACATTTTGCTCTAACACGGCAACTCGTTGATCTATGTTGGACTATTTGCCAGAGAGCATCTGTAGTGTGGATTTAGTTTCCTCCATAAATGGCCTCAAAGCTCCAATTTCTTCAAGTAGTAAGTCCATTGTTACAGAAGTCGACTGTTCAGGCGGAGAAGAACGGTCCTTTTTCAGCCGTTTCGTGGAAGCTTTAGTGACAACAGAACTGTAGGTATTATGAGGCTGAAGCACCTTTAGGTGAGGAGATATCCCAGTTTTCCATGTATAAGCACTCAAAATGAGAACTAGTACGTATTAAAAATCTGCGAGGTGTAGGCTGAGGCACTGAAGAAACCTTAGGTAATCTTCCCATAAACCTGAAATAGGCGTCTAATCAATACAATGCAGTAAGAGTTGTAGAAAAAGATACCAAAAATCAGAGAGAAAAACTCTGTGTCACGAGCATATAAAGGTAATACACCTAAGCACAGAAATAAAAGGCTGCATTAGAAGGAACAGAGCTCAATAATACAATAATATTGTAGTATCTTAAAGACCATGGCATGAATAATGTGTACACTTGTGGAAAAAAAGCAACAATTTGCAATATTCTCTGCCTTAGTTAAAGAGCGGAACAAAACATGACACAAATAGGACCAAAAAATATAATAAACCAGGCACCATCCCTGTCAAATGAAATTCATAATGAGAAAAGTCAAGAGAAGACCAAGCAAACACTTGAAGTAGTCAGGTTGCTAAGGGTAGCTTTACACTGGTATATTGCATTAAAATGTGAAGAGACTGATTAAAAAGTATTACAGTCAGTTGAGGAAGGTGTAGCAAGGTCTGAAGAAACGAAAACGCCATAAATATAAGAGACTTGGGGCAAAAGAATCACAAAATGGCGCCAATACAATAAGCAACGTCACGTTCAAATGCAGGCATGACAAGATGAAGCTGATAGATGACAGCGCCCGCCAAGAGTACCTGCAGTGAGATGTGGAAACCACTGTGATCCGTTCGAGACAAGGAGCAAGCCGTGAAGTTGAAGCGCATCTTGAAATGCCGCTAGGAGAAACACCTCCGTCCGCGGCACAAAAACGACAAAATGGGGAGCCGCGTCACAGGAGACCTTTGCCCCAAACTCTGTTTAGCAGTAAATTAGAGTTACCAAAGAGATAACATCTAGGGCCCCATGATTTCGCACAGCTTGTCCTCCAATTTCAGGACTGTTTGTAGGAAAAAAGCGCCGCTCATTCCGCTCGGTTCCCAGCCGCCGCGGAGATTCACGGAGGAGCCGCCATTTCAGTCGGGCGCAAGCCACGCCCCCCTACTAGTTTTATTTCTAATACTGTGGGGGCTGCTTCTATCCAATGCCCATACAGACCCCCACAATATTAAAAAAAAGGCTTGGTGGTGACCCTCCCTATTCTAGGGGCACCACCAATCTCACAAAAATATAAACAACAAAGCCCCGCAGGACATTATGTTGTAATCCTTCAAGGGGCAGTGAATTATTCATTTTCTATTAATTTAGTTGTGCTCATGCTCACTCGGAACACTCTTTTTAAAATTAATTATTGGCAAGGGAAACCTGCAGCCACCCTCCCTAACCCTTTTCAGGCCACAGGGACTCCATCCCCAAGGCCTTCCTATTTATTTTCAATGAAGGGGTGTACACCCCCTTCTACAAGTCACTACGTACCCTTGGGACTCCGTCCCTGGGGCCTTTGTCTAAGTGGAGGGGTATCCGCCCCATCTATCCAGGCCATCAGAGCCCTGGGGACCCCATCACCTAGGATCTTTATGTTTTTATAAGAGAAGGTGTGCACGCCCCCTCTCGGAACCACTAGTGGTCCTAGGGACCCCATATCTGGGGCCTTAGGTGGGTGCCCCGGTGCCCACATGGGGCACCCACTTCACACACCATTGAGGGCTGACTAATTACCTGTCTCTATCTCTTATCCTGGTTGTGTTTTTTTCCCAAACACAGGATACAGGACGCAGGAAACAGGAAGTTGGAAGCAGCAAGCAGAGTCGGCAGTCAGCAGCTGGATGCTTTGAGAGCTGCAGTTTCATTTTGTTCATCATCGCACAATCTTCTGCTAGAGCCTGTGGCAGTAATTTATTTTGCCAAAGCCTCAGGGTTTCCACCTTGCGGTGCAAAGAAGAAGCAAAGAAAGAGAAGGAAGCAGAGAAGAGTAGGGAACTTGTCATTAGTTTTTTAAGTTAGCAGAGTGGGTCAGCCACATAGCGTGTGGTGCCGTTGCATAGAAGTACTTATCGGCTTCCTCCAGGTCTTCTGGTGTGGGACCTTGACCCACCCCTGGTGAGCTGGGAGGGCTGGTAATGCGACTTGGTCCTGTGGCTAATTGTTTCCAAGGAAAGGAGTGTGCAGGAACTGTGGGCCGGCTGTTTGCACATATCAGGGCTCCTTCATAGCTAAGAAGAGCAGAACCTTTCCCACAACTCACCTTCTTCTCTATTTATGGCAATACAAGTAGAACTCCTATATACACCCTACTGATTCCTAGTATCTGCTTCCTCTCTGGCAACCTTTATTTCCACCTCTCTCATCTCTCCATCTACAGCTGCACCAACACTTGTTTCCTGTGGGTGGTGGTGGCAATCTTGGGTATTGAAGGTAGAGGTAAGTTAGATTGTCTTTCCAGGTATTATTCTTATAATGATGGTTAAAAAGTTAGAAACCGGTCCATTCAACTGAAGAGAAAGCCCTCGGCCCTTTGAGTGAAAGGAAGGCACAAAAAACATAAACGCACTAGCACCTCTGATGACCTCCCTAAGTATACCCTTTTTTCCCCAAAATTAACATCTCGGGATGAAGATCAGGTAGTGCTTCTTAAGGAAGACAGTCCAGAAGTCACCTCTTTATTTCAACTCTCTCCAAGCAAATCAGCTATTAAAGTCAATCCTGGACATATCGTTGGACTGCTCTTTTAAGACCACATATTTTCTCATTTCTAAAAACCATCTTTCAACAGCTGATAAGGCAGCTCGATCAAATGATAGCCCTCGAAGAGAATCAACTTCAGCAAAAGCTTTTATTGATGAGTTATCCTCTAAAAAGATATGAAATAAGTAAAAAACAAAGCATAGAATCACTATAAAAAGACCCAATCAGATATGTTTCAATGTAAGAAAAGATATATATAGTAACAGCGGGAGCAATGAAAACCCAGATGTAATCTTAGACCAAACCTCTGAAACCCCCGTTTTGCTCCCCACGACTATTGTTGGTCATTTTTTTAGATCGTCAGGCATCAGAATACTAAGTTAGTCTTCATAATTTTGAATTTGCTCCTTCCTCATCTGTAGTTATTTTGGTGGTAAATAAAACTGGGGAAAAAACATAGAAACGGAAGAAGTTCTCCTTTCCCAGTGCTCTTAAATAATTGAGATACGAGAACTATTTCCAATTGATAATAGTCCTTTAAAAAGGCATGGGCAAATAAAGCAAGATAACCATTGTGCTTGTTGAATTCTGTTCAAATATGATTCCTTCAATAATCCTAAGATATAGCTATATTTTGCATACAAATGGCTCCAATGTCCACAACCTGCCGCTTTCAATTTCACAGAACTCTCATTGTTTAATCACTGATACAGAATTTTTTAATCAGGCCTCTTTAGCAACTCCATCCAATGTCTCTTAACCTCTACTCTGATTCTCTTAGTGTGCCAATCAGCCTAAATAGTAGACATATTAAAAAACGGAGAAAACAAATCAACTTCAACAAAAAGTGAGGGATTTTTTTAGTCCTGGCTTGCAAATGCAATTAATGAAAACAAAACAGAGAAAATGTCCAAACTTCCATTTCAGAAATAACCTCAACATAATATGGGGGTCCATTTCATGTAGATTCTTTTGCCACCAGACTCAATTCTCAGCTTCCTCTATTCTTCAGTTGGTGCCTTAGCTACATATGCTTTATTGCTGGTGCTGGTGGTTCCTTTTTGGTAATCCCAAATTTAGCTCCCTTCCCTGATACAACTTACAATAGACTACTCGGTTCTCCTTCTGTCTTTTCCCAACCTCCCTTTCATCCCACTGGGACAGACCCACAATCCAATTCTGGACAACTCACTCACTCTTCCTTCTTGGAAAATAGCCAGATCCCCCAGTCTTGCTTTTTGATTTCACCAAAAACTTCAGAATAAATCAACAAATTCAGGGCACCCAGTACCACCAAAGCTTACAAGTCGGCCTGGTCTTTTTGGGCACGATGGTGTATGGGAAAATCTATTGATCCCTTTTCATTTGAAATAGGATACATTGTAAAATTTCTGCAACTGAAGCTAATGCACGTAAGTCTTGTTACACCATTATCTAAACAGATTGGCTATTGCCATGAATCATCCTTGCATCAATGGTCAAGCAGTTGGAGATCATCCACTTGTATGACGACTTTTAAAGGGAATACCATTGTCTAATTCTCTGATTACAAAATACAGTGAGCTTTGGGATGTTAAGGTTGTTTTGAAACTGTATCTTTCCTGGCCGGATAATTCTGATCTTTCATCAACTATGTTGTCTGCAAAATTAACTATGCTATTTTGTCTATTTTCCATAAAACCTTTATCAGAAGTCATAGTTCTTGAGATGACTACTCATCAATTTAATCCCACTGGTATTTTCTTTTCAGTTTATAAACATATAAAGGCAAATGTAACTTCTGTGTTTAACCCATATTTGTCTGATCATTCAAAACTTTCTGTTGGACAATGCCTTATGGTCTATGAACATAGAACAATTGATCTCTGAACATCCTTTCAGTCACAACTTCCTATCTCTTTCAGAAAACCCCACAAACAGGTTTCATCTTTAACTCTGGTCCATTCAGTCCATTGGGTTAGGTCACTTGCTGTCAATGATACTTCTATATTTGGAGCCCATTCTTCCTGAGGTGCTATGGCTTCGAAAGCTTTCTGGGCTGGTTCCAAACTTGAGGATATTCTGAGTTCAGCTGATTGGCTTAATGACCATGTGTTTCACTCGTTTTATTGTAAACCTGTTCATAATACATTCTCAGTTATAATTGACTTGTTTTAAAACAAGAATAAGAGCCTCATGTCTTGTAATAAAATGTAGACTTCCCTAGTAATTTATGAAGGAAAGTCTTCATTTTATTAAAGACATAGAGGAAAGTATTATCTCACCTCAGCACGGTGCTAACTGGCTGTGTTTCTTCCTCCCTGACAGTTACTCTGACTTTGCTAGCTTCATCCTAGGAACGTTCAAGTTGGTTCTGGTCATCCTTTCGTCACTACTTCTTTGGTTTATCTTACTTGAGTGTTCCTTCCTGATGTTCCAGCACCTCTAGGGGACTTACTTTCAAAAACGTTTGCCAGGAACTTTTTACCTTTTCATTAGCTTGTTTCATTGTTTTATCCATTTTTCCTTTGTTTGTGGATTATCATTAACTTCTCGCACAAGAGGGCTGTTCGCAGTCAAGTGGGGAGATATAGGTGCCAATGGATCCTTATTGGCTGACATTGTTCTTTTTTCATTCTCATTGGCTAGCTTTCTCAAAGCCTTATGGGAATTGTAGTTTTGTTACAGTTCTTGAATGCTGCTGTTAATAAAAATGCAAGATTAGAGAAGCTTAATACTCGCCATTATGTCTTTAATAAAATTAAGACTTTCCTTCATAAATTACTAGAAAAATCTACATTTGCGAACTACTACCCTAGTAGAGAGAAAGAAATCCAAAAGTTTTGGAAAAAAAGTTTAGAACTTGTCTTTCCATAAAACGAGAATAGCTGCCAAACATTGAATGGATTTACAGCAGATGGCTACAACTAAGAATTCCAGACTTTTTGGTCTTTAATTGCTGTGCAAATGAGTTGTCTACAGTTTCAATCCTTGGTGCAGTCTGGACAGACTACATCTCACATCTTATTGTGGAAAATGTACCTAATGAAAGTAATCAACCTATTTTTCAGACTATAGTTAACACCTCAGAAGAGCTCTTTACTCCAACACAAGATAAGCGTTTCTTCAGCTCTGGGCCCCAACGGAATTCGGTAGAATTTATTAAAAGGGATCCTGAGGCATGGGGGAAATTATTAACTCCTATTTTAAGTACTGTTTTCAAGCCTGTCAACTTCCAAATTCTTGGAAAGGCAGTATCATTATTTCCCTTCATTAGAAAGGCTCCCAATCCCTATCCTGTTACTTCAGTTAGATTGCTCTATGTAATGCAACATGGTATATTTATGCGCTGGTTGCATTTTAGAACAGTAGGTTTGGATTTTCCCGAAAGAGATAATGATGCAGAAACAAGCAGGATTTCATTTTAATCATTCTGTTCCAGACAATATTGTAAATATTCAAACTTTAATCAATAAGTATGTAATTGGAAAGTCACAAATTCTGTAAACTGCATTTCTAGACTTTTCCACAGCCTTATATAAAGTAGACAGCTCTACTCTCTGGATAAAACTACTGGGGCTGAGAGTTCCAACGAACCTACTGAGAGTAATAATAGCATTCTACTCCTCACAGTTGTACAGCTTTGATAGGGGGAGGGGTCAAATGGTTCACTTCTAAAATCTGGATTAAGGCAGGGATGTCTCCAGGCTCCTCTCGTCTTCCTCCATCTGTTTACATGACTTACCAGCCCAAATCTTGGACATAGGAAACTTTCCCCCACGTTGTGCCGCCTTCGACCTTCACATGCTGATGATGTGGTTTAATTTGATTTTGCCCCAATTGGTTTGCAACTAAATGTAAGAACCTTGGAAAGCTGTTGTTAAAAATACGAATGTATCTAAAACTAACACTTCAGTTTTTAAGGGAAGAAAACCATGTTATCCCTATCCCTGGAAGGTTGGAGAAAACAATGTTGAAACAATATAAAAACACACACTCACCTTGGAAGTGTGTCTTCCCAAAATTTTGACAGCAAACTCCATCTTTTTCATTTAGGTACTAAAGTTCTAACGCACTTGGGTGCTGATTACGATGTTGGTCAGAGTTGCATTTGACTGACACCGCCGTGGTCTCAGGACCGACTGACCTCCGGTTCCGACTGCCTTATTACGATGTGACCAAAAACACTGTTCGTCGCATTCTCCTATTTCCCTATGGGAGCTTGTGGGGTGGCCATAAACCGGCTGTAGTACTTGCTTCCATAAAGAAATGGGTGTTTGTGTAAAACCCTGCACCCTGTGCAGGGGTTTACTGAAAGCCACTGTAGGTACCCCATTGGCCCCCAACCATAGGGCGTAGAGGCAAGGGGGCCCTGCTAGGTGCCCGCAAAATTGCTTTCCGACATCCTTTCTGTCTCGGAAAGACTGGCACAGACAGGCTGTCTGAAACCGACATTGTAATCCAGATGGAAGAAACGCCATCCATTGGGGATTAGTGTGCGGATTGACCGGCCGGGAGACTCAGAAAGCCGGTGAACATGTCCCTTTTAAGGAATGGTCCTCTTTATACCTGCTTGAAGGGCAGGCCCTGTGATCTCACTTACTCATTAGAACATATTCTTAATAAGAAATGGTCCTCTCTATACCTATACGAAAAAATCACAACTGTGGCTAAGCACAGGCTTGAAGTCTAGAATTAGCATTAAATTAGTTCCGTTGAATGCCATGGCTAGCGTTACATGTTGGGCCTACAGTTTGCAACATGCTGTGGAAGGTACACTTAGAGATTTGTTAAAACAAGAATATTTTTCTAAATTCGAGTTTGAATTTTACATTAACTAGAAATCTTAGAGTCATCCTGGTAAAAATAAATTGTAAGTTAGAATATCTTTATACTTGGTTTCCTGAGCAACGTAAGCATTTCTTAAAAAATCCTATCCAAAGATTTAGTTTCATGAAAATAGTAATCACTTTTCTCCTTACCAAATAATATTGAGTTTATGCTTCCTCAACAGTCTCTTTCATTTGTACTTGATAATGGACCTGAGCAGGATATGTTAGCGCTCATAAAAGGCACTGGTCCTCATCGAAACTGGACTGGAATGCAAGACTTAAAAACTAGAAGAAAAAAGAAAACCTGCCTCCTTGGCTAGCTCTAATATAGTCAATTGTTTATATATACCACTCACAACAATTCAAAACATTGGGAACATCACATTTTATTCACATAGACTCTAAAGAAAACACACATAACATAAATCATATAGTTTTGATAACTCCCAAACCTCCCAACGTTCAGAATGAATATCACACAGCCACGCAAATTTCACACGTCACTCATACAAAATCACTGCACTCAAACACTCCAAACAACATATAAAACATTTCATGTATAGAGCCATTATTTAAAACATCTTTTTCAGTCTACCTGAAAATAATCATTGATACAGACTATCAAAAATGAACTTTCTCTATATCAATTTATTCCCCAAAGGTACATCCATAACTCATAAGTTATAACATCCTATTAAATGTACCAAATATTTTCTTTTCTCTTTTTATTTATAGGATGAACCTTATTCAAATTATAATCCTTGGTAAGTGTCCCAGTGGCACTTGCGAGTTTGACTATCTTCAGCCTCAGAATCCCAAAACTCCAATGAGGTACGCGGTTCCAAAAATGCATAAAGACAAAACAAATCCACCTCTGAGACCCATTGTTGCAACGATTTGATCAGTGAAAGGAAGCTCTGTTGAAGTACATTGATTCTGTCCTTAAACCTTTGGTGTTTGAATAACTTTTTTTATTAAAGACACAGGTCATATGATCTCGAAGAGAGGGCCTTCCAGTCAATCCCAATAGGGAATTTTTAGTAACCATAGACAGAGTGGCAGTCTACACAAACATACCAGAACATGAAGCATTGGAAACAGTCAAAACTATACTTCACTATGAGGCTCCGGCTCGACCTCACACATTTATCCTTGAATATCTAGACATCCTTAGGCACAAAAATGTCTTTGAGTTTGATGAGGTCTATTCACACAGATCAAAACAGTAATTAGCGCACATTTACATGGGTCTATTTGAACGCTAATAAGATAGCGCTGTTCTTCGAAAAGGTGAATAGCTGGGCAAGATTTATAGACAACATTTAATTGCTAAAAGAATTCTGAACAGATTTACACCAAATTACAAATCCACACTTTCTAGGCATATGTATTGCTTTCTAACAAATTTTGAGTAACTTTGCTCAGCAGTTTTTGTGGTATCCCTTTGCAATTCCTATGGAAAACTGAATAGGGAAACCATGCTGGGAATCCCCCTCTTTTTTCGGCTCCAGCTCGACGTATCAAGCAACTCTCCAGGAAGAAGCTGGGGTGGAAGAGATCTTTTTTTCTTAAGTTTCATGGTGATTGATAAAATGATGGCAAAGTTATAAGGATATCAAGAAATGCTTTTTCCATGGAAACACAATCATAACTATATCTACATGCACTAATATACATATCTGTATGTGTGTATGTATGGAAAATTCATAATGGTTAACCATGTAATAATGTCTTATATTGCTATCAAGAGGTTGGGTGACACCATAATAAATGTTCCCAGATCCTTGCAACGGCAATAAGGACCATCTAACATGTTACTCATTACTCATTTTATATTACTTATTTATTACATGTGTATTGTGAAAGTGAAAAGCTAATTACTTCAAATGGATTTTAGTAATGGGGTGTGATTGGAATTAAAATGTTTAGGTTTATATGTCATAAATACATTAATGATAAAACAATGGACAAATTATGCAATTCTATCTGAAGCTTTTACCACATAATTATGGAGTTAACACATTTGCCAAATAATGTGCGCGTAATTTGCAAAATCTGCAGATTCCGCAAAGAAAATGTTTGGTCATATGCAACAAAGATACATTTATTAGTGTGTAGATTTACTACAGTTTTTGGGTATTTATCTTTTCTGACTGTAAATATACTATTCAACACTGGGGTGGAGCCACTTAGAATAGGAGTTATGAGTGTAAAGCTATTATTGCACTTTAAGTAACTATAAGACTGATGGCAATAGCACCAGCATACTTATGGTTACATCATAGATTCTCTATGAAAGGCATTTTTTTCTATCCGAATTACTTTGCTGAATCCACTAGGGCCCTTCAAGGTAAGTTTCATGCTGATGTGTCCAATGGGGTCAAGCAAAAAAGGAGGATCCCAATATGACACTCTCCGATTTTTATTCAAATAGGATTCTTTGCCCTTCAAAACAAAAAAAAGGCAGAACAGAATTACACCACATTTGGCATTAAGGTAGACATTTATTCCAGGATAGTGCTTTATTGTTTGGTTTAAATCTGTTCACTTGATTTTTAGAGTTTAATATTTAAAATTGTGCTTGGTATGAGCATGAACAGAATACATATAGGGCTTTCTAGATTGTTACTATGCGGCCCCTTCATGGAGGTGCGACTCCATTCTGGAGTAGGGAGTTTTTTCACCATTTGTGCATTGTGGAATCTTGAATGAAGTTCCCGGTGGTAGAATCGGATGTATGACGTTACAACGCATACTTTTACAACGCATACCTTTACAACGAAATTTTTACAACGCAAAAACCATTACAACGCATGTATTTACAACGCATGTTTTTACAACGCAGGTACCTTTACAACGCATACCATTACAACGTAAGTATTGGTAAGTATATATTCATTTTTTAAATGTAAATTAATTGAAATTAATATAATTTAATTAATTAAATTAAATTAAATGTAATTTAATTAATTGAATTTAAATTTAATTTTACTTTATTTTTATCCTGTACCGCTGTACCCCAAAAACCTAAAACTGACCCTGAACCCTAAAAATACCCCTTTACCCAAAAACCCCAAACTGACCCTGAACCCTAAAAATACCCCTTTACCCAAAAACCCAAAACTGACCCTGAACACTAAAAATACCACTTTACCCAAAAACCCAAAACTGACCCTGAACCCTAAAAATACCCCTTTACCCAAAAACCCAAAACTGACCCTGAACCCTAAAAATACCACTTTACCCAAAAACCCAAAACTGACCATGAACCCTAAAAATACCCCTTTACCCAAAAACCCAAAACTGACCCTGAACTCTAAAATTACCCCTTTACCCAAAAACCTAAAACTGACCCTGAACCCTAAAAATACCCCTTTACCCAAAAACCCCAAACTGACCCTGAACCCTAAAAATACCCCTTTACCCAAAAACCCAAAACTGACCCTGAACCCTAAAAATACCCATTTACCCAAAAACCCAAAACTGACCCTGAACCCTAAAAATACCCCTTTACCCAAAAACCCAAAACTGACCCTGAACCCCAAAAATACCCCTTTACCCAAAAACCCAAAACTGACCCTGAACCCTAAAAATACCCCTTTACCCAACAACCCCAAACTGACCCTGAACCCTAAAAATACCCATTTACCCAAAAACCCAAAACTGACCCTGAACCCTAAAAATACCCCTTTGCCCAAAAACCCAAAACTGACCCTGAACCCTAAAAATACCCCTTAAAAAACCCAAACATATAACATTTTAAATATAATTATATACTTACCAATACTTACGTTGTAATGGTATGCGTTGTAAAGGTACCTACGTTGTAAAAACATGCGTTGTAAATACATGCGTTGTAATGGTTTTTGCGTTGTAAAAGTTTCGTTGTAATGGTAGTGCGTTGTAAAAGTTGCGTTGTAAAGGTTGTTTCCCGGTAGAATCAGATGCATTCTGCTTTGATGCTTATTACAGACAGATTTCTGTGGTGGCTTACAGTATCCAATACAGTGTACTGATAACTGTGTTAGGAAAAAGTCAGTGAAAAAGAAAATGTGCATAAAGAGACATGATGATCCTACCAGGGACATGTAAGTGGGGAAAATGGGTTCCCAGTATTAAAATAAAAAATAATAAAAAATATGTTTTGTGTGGTTTATGAATTCTAAACTGGGTTAACATATCCAGGAGCCCTGCAGACCCTCCTGGGCTACAGGACTCATGAATCCATTTGAAATGCTCCAAATAAATGAGAACAAACAAAAGCATCTATGGCACTATTGATGTGCTTGGTCAATGGTCACACATAGGAGTTGGCCGCATGCAGTGGCATCTAATTAAGGCAAGGCTAAAATCCTAGCCCTGGGACCAAATTCTTGCAGTGGATGGTGGAAGCTTGTGTGCCACTGGTGATGAGCACTCACCAAGGGTGAGCTAAAAGCCAGGCCCTGGGGCAACCCTGCTGCACATGACTGAAGCAGGGCTTTGCCATCCACAGAGAGATGGTTGCAGACCCTTTGCCACAGGGACTGGCCCTGGGGCCAGTTTCTGCAGTGGACTCCCAAAGGCCTTGCACAGACAGAGTTTGCTTCCTTCGAAGAACTAGGCACAAGGGCTGGATACAAGCAAGGCCCTGCTGTCAACCCTGTTGAAGACAGCAGAAGGCTGTGAGCTCCAGGCTTGGCCATGTGTGGAGGGTTGGTTACAGGACCTGTTCAGAGGTCAAGTCCTGAAGCGTACACTACTGCAGATGGCTGAAGACTAGGAGCAGCAGGGAATGGCCGCCTGCAGTGGGTTGGACACCAGACTGGACTAGAGGCCATGCTCTGCTGCCTTCACACCCTATACAGTTAACTGAAGGTGTACGCGCTGGGTGGTGAGTTTAAGTCCATAGGTTTTCTATGGAGCAGGGTCAGTGACCAAACTCCCTTAATGCAGACCAAACAACAGCTATGTGCATGGATAAAGGGTAGCTAACTGCTGTGCACAGCTGGGTGTGCATCCCCTGGAGGTTTGGGCACTGAAAACTTTTAGCAATTGCAGATTATCAAAAGCAAACAGTAACTTAAAAACAAAAGGTTAATGTGAAGTTATTGTTAGCATTGATTATACCACCTCAAAGTAGGTTTAAGAAATAGGGACTAAATCTCCTAAAAATTCATAGTTAAATACCAGTAATGGTTAGCAATGCAACAGAAAAACAGCTGATATTCACATGTTATGGTTAGGAACAGAATTCATAAATCACAAAACTGCCATGAAAGTCCTAACACCCTCCTTCATGTAATGCTTTGGACTGATTCATTATTTGGAGGCTCAGAAAATGGGGGTGTGGGGGTTCTGTTGGCAGTGTCCTTCTCTGCAAAGTCACCTTTAACCTTTTGCTTTTGCCGGATCACTGACATAATATAGAATGACAAAATATAGATTTACCAAAATATAGTCATCCACAATATAGAATGCCAAAATATCGAATTCCTATCTACAAACAGGTAAGTACAAAAATATCGAATCCAAAATATAGTCTGTAAAAAATATAGTCAGTCAAAATATCGATTTTTTTTAAATGTCTTAAAAGTAATTTAAAATTAATGAAATAATAAATATAATTAACTAAAACATACTTAAAAATACTCAAATAACCTTAAAATTAAGATATAATTAATTTAAGTTAATAATAAAAAATGTACAATATTTTACCGTAGGATAGCAGGAGGGTAACATTTAATATTACCACTCCAGTGAGTGCAACAGTAGGGAAAGCGTTGGATAGCGTAGGGGTAAAAAACTACTATTCCCACTCCAGTGAGTGCAACAGTAGGGAAAGCGTTGGATAGCATAGGGGTAAAAAATACTATTCCCACTCCAGAGAGTGCAACAGTAGGGAAAGCGTTGGATAGCGTAGGGGTAAAAATTACTATTCCCACTCCAGAGAGTGCAACAGTAGGGAAAGCGTTGGATAGCGTAGGGGTAAAAAATACTATTCCCACTCCAGTGAGTGCAACAGTAGGGAAAGCATTGGATAGCATAAGAGTAAAAATTACTATTCCCACTCCAGAGAGTGCAACAGTAGGGAAAGCGTTGGATAGCGGGAGGGTAAAAAATACTATTCCCACTCCAGTGAGTGCAACAGTAGGGAAAGCGTTGGATAGCGTAGGGGTAAAAAATACTATTCCCACTCCAGAGAGTTCAATAGGAGGGAAAGCGTTGGATAGCGTAGGGGTAAAAATTACTTTTCCCACTCCAGAGAGTGCAACAGTAGGGAAAGCGTTGGATAGCATAGGGGTAAAAAATACTATTCCCACTCAGGAGTGCAACAGTAGGGAAAGTGTTGGATAGCATAAGGGTAAAAATTACTATTCCCACTCCAGAGAGTGCAACAGTAGGGAAAGCGTTGGATAGCGGGAGGGTAAAAATTACTATTCCAACTCCAGAGCGTGCAACAGTAGGGAAAGCGTTGGATAGCGTAGGGGTAAAAATTACTATTCCCACTCCAGAGAGTGCAACAGTAGGGAAAGCGTTGGATATTGGAAGGGTAAAAATTACTATTTCCACTCCAGAGAGTACAACAGTAGGGAAAGCATTGGATAGCGTAGGGGTAAAAATTATTATTCCCACTCCAGAGAGTGCAACAGTAGGGAAAGCGTTGGATAGCGTATGGGTAAAAAATACTATTCCCACTCCAGAGAGTGCAACAGTAGGGAAAGCGTTGGATAGCGGGAGTGTGAAAATTACTATTCCCACTCCAGATAGTGCAACAGTAGGGAAAGCTTTGGATAGCGTAGGGGTAAAAATGACTATTCCCACTCCAGAGAGTGCAACAATAGGGAAAGCGTTGGATAGCGTAGGGGTAAAAAATACTATTCCCACTCCAGAGAGTGCAACAGTAGGGAAAGCGTTGGATAGCGGGAGTGTGAAAATTACTATTCCCACTCCAGAGAGTGCAACAGTAGGGAAAGCGTTGGATAGCGGGAGGGTAAAAAATACTATTCCCACTCCAGTGAGTGCAACAGTAGGGAAAGCGTTGGATAGCGTAGGGGTAAAAAATACTATTCCCACTCCAGAGAGTGCAATAGGAGGGAAAGCGTTGGATAGCGTAGGGGTAAAAATTACTTTTCCCACTCCAGAGAGTGCAACAGTAGGGAAAGCGTTGGATAGCGTAGGGGTAAAAAATACTATTCCCACTCAGGAGTGCAACAGTAGGGAAAGTGTTGGATAGCATAAGGGTAAAAATTACTATTCCCACTCCAGAGAGTGCAACAGTAGGGAAAGCGTTGGATAGCGGGAGGGTAAAAATTACTATTCCAACTCCATAGCGTGCAACAGTAGGGAAAGCATTGGATAGCGTAGGGGTAAAAATTACTATTCCCACTCCAGAGAGTGCAACAGTAGGGAAAGCGTTGGATAGCGGGAGGGTAAAAATTACTATTCCAACTCCATAGCGTGCAACAGTAGGGAAAGCATTGGATAGCGTAGGGGTAAAAATTATTATTCCCACTCCAGAGAGTGCAACAGTAGGGAAAGCGTTGGATAGCGTATGGGTAAAAAATACTATTCCCACTCCAGAGAGTGCAACAGTAGGGAAAGCGTTGGATAGCGGGAGTGTGAAAATTACTATTCCCACTCCAGATAGTGCAACAGTAGGGAAAGCTTTGGATAGCGTAGGGGTAAAAATGACTATTCCCACTCCAGAGAGTGCAACAGTAGGGAAAGCGTTGGATAGCGTAGGGGTGAAAAATACTATTCCCACTCCAGAGAGTGCAACAGTAGGGAAAGCGTTGGATAGCGGGAGTGTGAAAATTACTATTCCCACTCCAGATATTGCAACAGTAGGGAAAGCTTTGGATAGCATAGGGGTAAAAATTACTATTCCCACTCCAGAGAGTGCAACAGTAGGGAAAGCGTTGGATAGCGTCGGGGTAAAAAATACTATTCCCACTCCAGAGAGTGCAACAGTAGGGAAAGCGTTGGATAGCGGGAGGGTAAAAAATACTATTCCCACTCCAGTGAGTGCAACAGTAGGGAAAGCGTTGGATAGCGTAGGGGTAAAAAATACTATTCCCACTCCAGAGAGTGCAATAGGAGGGAAAGCGTTGGATAGCGTAGGGGTAAAAATTACTTTTCCCACTCCAGAGAGTGCAACAGTAGGGAAAGCGTTGGATAGCGTAGGGGTAAAAAATACTATTCCCACTCAGGAGTGCAACAGTAGGGAAAGCGTTGGATAGCATAAGGGTAAAAATTACTATTCCCACTCCAGAGAGTGCAACAGTAGGGAAAGCGTTGGATAGCGGGAGGGTAAAAATTACTATTCCAACTCCATAGCGTGCAACAGTAGGGAAAGCATTGGATAGCGTAGGGGTAAAAATTACTATTCCCACTCCAGAGAGAGCAACAGTAGGGAAAGCGTTGGATAGCGGGAGGGTAAAAATTACTATTCCAACTCCATAGCGTGCAACAGTAGGGAAAGCATTGGATAGCGTAGGGGTAAAAATTATTATTCCCACTCCAGAGAGTGCAACAGTAGGGAAAGCGTTGGATAGCGTATGGGTAAAAAATACTATTCCCACTCCAGAGAGTGCAACAGTAGGGAAAGCGTTGGATAGCGGGAGTGTGAAAATTACTATTCCCACTCCAGATAGTGCAACAGTAGGGAAAGCTTTGGATAGCGTAGGGGTAAAAATGACTATTCCCACTCCAGAGAGTGCAACAGTAGGGAAAGCGTTGGATAGCGTAAGGGTGAAAAATACTATTCCCACTCCAGAGAGTGCAACAGTAGGGAAAGCGTTGGATAGCGGGAGTGTGAAAATTACTATTCCCACTCCAGATATTGCAACAGTAGGGAAAGCTTTGGATAGCATAGGGGTAAAAATTACTATTCCCACTCCAGAGAGTGCAACAGTAGGGAAAGCGTTGGATAGCGTCGGGGTAAAAAATACTATTCCCACTCCAGAGAGTGCAACAGTAGGGAAAGCGTTGGATAGCGGGAGGGTGAACATTACTATTCCCACTCCAGTGAGTTTAACAGTAGGGAAAGTAATGATTTAATATATTATTAAAAATAAATTAAATATCAATACCAATAAAACATTAATTGAAATTAATAACCAATTTAATATTATGTAATAATTAATTAGAAATACAACTACATATTAGTTATTAAAAATTATTAACCTATTCATAATTATTTAACAACTAATTAATTTTCAATAACAAAAACGAATTATTAATAAAAATTAATACCAATTAAAAATTAACAGTAAATTAATTATCAATACACAAAAAGTATTTTTAATATGTAATTAATTACAATTACATTACTTCCCACCCTATTCCCCTATAAACGAACATCCCACTACAGAAAATACATTAATACAATTATCATAATTATCAAATATTTAATTAATCCAAAATAATTACCAATTAATACAAATTAATTGCCAATTAATAGAAATTAATTACCAATTAAAAATTAATTATTAATAAATTTAAAATCAATACCAATAAATGAAAACAATTATTTACTTAATTACAATTAAATTACTTTCCACCCTATTCCCCTATAAACCCACAACCCACTACAGAAAATAAATTTAGAAAATTAACATAATTAACAATTAATCAATTAATACAAATTAATTGGCAATTAATAAAAATTAATTACCAATTAAAAAATAACAATAAATTCAAAATAAATACCAATAAATAAATACAAATATTTAATTAATTATAATTAAATTGCTTCCCACCCTATTCCCCTATAAACCCACAACCAGCTACAGAACTAAAAAGCTAAATTTAATTAAAAATTAATAATAATTGCTAAAAATTAATATTTAATTTAATATAATTAAATTACTTCCCACCCTATTCCCCTATAAACCCACAACCCGCTACAGAATTAAATTATGCAAAAATTTAATAACATAAAATTCATTACTTAAAATACATTAAACATGCATTACAAAAATTAATATACACTTTTCACACATATACTAACATACAAAACACTTTAAAAAAATTGATATTATTAAAAAATCGATATATTTAATGCCTATATTGTATACTTCGATATTTTGACTTCTATATTTTGAAAATCGATATTACTTACCTTAAATTCGATATTTTTAACCACTATATTGTGTCCATTCGATATTTTGTCCATTCTATATTTTTACTTCGATATTATGTCCATTCTATATTTTGGAATCGATATTATGACTATTTACCGCTTTTGCCATTTACTTTTTCCTGAAACTGTTTTTTTTTGGCTCTAGGACTCTGGGCACTTAATCCATGCTAACTAGGGCTAAAGTGCTTGTGCACATGGTAAAAGTGTCTTACCTCTGATTGGCTTATTTTATTTACTTATACGTCTATTGTAGAGTGGTATACAATATACCCAGGGCCTGTGAATTAAATCCTACAGGTGGGCGTGCAGCAGGTATTGTGACAGCCACTTAATTAACCCTTTAAAAACAAATCCAAGGTTGCCATTGTAGTATGAATGTAGTTATGAACTGCGAATTCGACTTGGCAATATAACCCCTTGCTAAGTCTTAAACTCTTCTTTTAATGCATGTCTGTCGCCTCAAGGTAGGCCCTAGTTAGCCCATAGGACAATATGCATTATAATTTAAAGGTTGGCCATGCACTTTTAAGGTTTACCTGTGCTGGTAGTAAGAATCCCCTACATTCATTTTTCACTACTGTGAGGCATATCTCTCCTACAGGAGAACACTGGGTTACTTTAATACATTTAATAAGTCCTATCTTTAATTGGGAACAGGTAAACATTTAATTTTAGGTGTCTGAGATTTTGTAATTAAAATTCCTTTTTAATTGTAAAGTCGGATTTCAAGTTACAGATTTAAAAATGGCACTTTTCAAAAATTGTTATTGTCCTGCCCTAGTTACTTGGTGCTGCAGCCTGTGTTCTGGGTCACAATACAGTGCTTATTGGGAAGTTGTACTTTGTGTATTTCTCCCAGACAGTGAGAAAAAGGGGGACTAGATCGGCCGGATGGGCCATCTGCTGGCAGAATTGAGGGAAGAGTTGGGACACAAGGAATGCTCTAGAAACCTTTCCTGCTTCAAAGAAGGCACCATGTATAAAAAGGGGACCATCAGCCTCACTCTTCTGTTCACTTTCTGGACTTGCGGAAGGACTCAGAGGACTACATGCTGCTGTGGCATGCTGTGTACTTCATAAGTCTGCTTTGCTGCCCCTGGAAGAATTGCTTTCCTGCTGCCTAGAGACTGCCTTTCATGGTCAGAGACCCGCTTGCTGCTTGAGCCCTGTATCCTCACTTGTACCCAGGACCACAAGAGTGAGCACAAGGGCTAGTCGATCTGATCAGAGCCTCTGAAACAGAAAAATTACAACCATCTTGAACCCACACCTGGACCCAGTTTGAGTGAGTACTAGCCACCATAAATGGTGCCACTATAGACCTGGACCCTTGGTGGTGGTGCTAAAGGTGCCCAGATAGCCAAAATCCAAATCTTGGGAGAACCGAGAGAGGAGCAGGACTAACCTGCTCATCTACCCACCCAAGGTGCATTGCCGGTCAGTCTGACTTCACTGGAGATCCAGCTACCTTCTTCGCAGCACCAAATCCTGTTCCTTGCCCAAGGGGTATCCCACTAGTATACTCCTGTTGGCTACAGTTTCCTGCCTTGTCCCATTGGGGATTTTCAACTTTTAAAAAAGAGACTAAGTCCAAACGCAGAAATCTTCATCACAACTTTCCCCAGCACCTCCCCGACAGCAACGCTTCCTCCAAGAACATAGCCTGCAGCCTTGCCCCACTGAATTTTACCTTTCTAGAACATTTTTCTTAGAATTTCTTCTAACTCTGAAGCGTATACCGGGCCCATAATACTTATTTTTTCCAAATCGTGATAATTACACCTGGAATCTTTTGGTGTGTTTCCCCTGTCTTTTCGCTTTCTGACCTCCTGGTTTTGATGGTGCTTTTTCTGGTTTAGTGCCTCTGCTCACTTTCTCACTGCTGTCCAGTGGTAAAGTGCAAGTGCTCCAATTGTAAACTATATTATGGATTTGTGTTTCCATGATTGGCCTATTTGGTTTACTGGTACGTCCCTAGTAAAGTGCACTGATAGTGCAAGGGCCTGCAAATCAAATGCTGCTAGTGGGCCTGCAGCACTAATTGTGCCACCCACATGAGCAGCCTTTCGAGGGGTTTTCAGACGTGCCACTGCAGTGTCTGCACGCAGGTTTTACTGCCATGTCAACTTGGCAAGTGCACCCACTTGCCAGGCCCTAATCTTCCCTTTTCTTACATGTAAGATACCCCTTAGGTAGGCCAATGCTACCCCTGTAGGCAGGGTGCAGTGTATGTGAAAGGTAGGACATGTACTGGTGTGTAACATGTCCTGATAGTGAAATGCAGTATATTTAATGTTTCAGTTTGGAAAGGCTATCTGTCCCATAGGATAGAATGGGAGTTTATTTATATCTTCTTATAAGTATAATTTCCCATTTGGAGGAGGTAGAAACTGGAGTTTAGTATGCCTGAACTCAGAATAAAAAAATGCAAGTTTTAGTAAAGATGATTTTTATATTGTGTGTTTGAAAATGCCACTTTTAGAAAGTGGGACTTTTCTCGTTAAGCCTTCCTCTGTGCCTCTGCTGGTTTGTGTATTGACTATCTGGATTTGGAGTGACTGGGGCTGGATATGCACATTCACAGTAGAAAACCACTGGGGCGGTGGGTTGAGGTGTGTCCTACCTATCCTGGGTGAGCCAAGGTTGAGCTGAATAGACCTGGGCTGCATTTAGAGTAGTGGGAGGAGATTTTCTAGCACCTGAAAAGGCCTGGTCTGCCTTGGACAATGCTGTTTCCACCTTCTGCCAGGAATCTGGAAGAGAGAGAGTCCTGAACTGGTGTGGGCAGGTCACATAAACTCTGCCCAAAAGAACAAAGAGACACTGAGTATAAATATTGGGGCTCAGACCCCAGAACTTTAGAACTCACATGGATCACAGAGCCTGCCAAGAAGAAGAGCTGGAAGAACTCCCAGGAGGAGTACTACACCTTTGCTGTATTATTGCTTTGATGTGTTTGGCCTGCAGTCACTGCTTTTGCCTTAGGCAGTGAAAGGAAAGGACTGAACGTCCTTCACTTGTCGCTGAGTATCTCCAAGGGCTTGAAATAGAGCTTGCCTCCTGCTCATGAAGTATTAAGGACAGCAAAGACTTCACTTACATCTGAGTACCGCCTCTGGAACCATGGGTTTTCAGTCACCACAGAAGGGGAAAACAGCCAACACCATCACCGCTACTGACACCGCTGCTGGTCCTGTGTTCAGAGGGCACCACAGAAAGCACCGCCGCAATTCACACCACAACCCTGGCCTCACGGGTGATGACAACCACCACTATCACAAGCCTCTGCTTGCACTGCACCCTGTGGGCACCACACTCCACATCACCTCACTTCACTCCGCTGCCCTGGTCTCGCCATCTACATTGCCGCACGGTGACCTCGACATCTGTGACTGCACCATGGTTTGGGGCACCACGTGTAAGTGACACGATGCACTGCCCCATCCCACACCACATCCTGGGCCAACCGACACCAGCTTCCATCAACTGGCACTGCCGCCTGCACCGTGACCTGTCAGCACCGCAACAAACACCGCCCTGCTTCACACAGCATCCCTGGTCTCACAGACACAGTTGTTTTTAGCTCCGCTGTAGTCCCAGACGGAGCTACCGGCTTCAATAAACTGCATTTTAAAGTCATTCTTGCAAAGTGCATATTTTTGGTTCCTTTATGTCAGTCTTTCATAATTTTGGTCTTGGTTGCACAGATAAATATTGACTCTTTTTCTAAAACTGTTTAGTGTCTTTTTGTAGTGTTTTCACTGAATTACTGTGTGTTATGTGCAAATGCTTTACACATTGCCTCTGAGATAAGCCTGACTGCTCGTGCCTAGCTACCAAGGGGGTGAGCAGGGGTTATTTTACAAGCATATCCCCTTACCTGACTAGAGCCAAGGGTCCCTAATTAGGCAAAGGTTTAAACCATTATCAACTAGAGACCCCCATTTCTAACACTTCTTCATCGTGGTGGGACTTATTTTTCAACTTTGACCCAGTCTCACATTGCTAGATGTTGAGGTTGCTGCTTTGATCTTTTAGCTTAAACTTTAGAAATTCATAACTCCAAGTAAGATATTTGTATTTTTGTTAAATAAATTATTAAAATGTACCCTTTTTTTATAAATCAGTCTGTGATTTGTCTTGTGTTTTCACTTATTACTGTTTGTGTAATGTATAAATGCTTTACGTGCTGTTCCTAAATTAATCCTGACTGCTTTAGTGTCAAGCTACCAGAGGATTAGGCAAAGGTTAATTCAGTGACTTTTAGTGACATTTGTGATTCACCCTCACAGGGTTTGTGGCTGTTGCCTGACACCAGGATTAACACCTCAGGTAACCAACAGCCCAATTTCTCAGAGGTTTTAAAACATTGATGTTCCATGTTAATTCAAAAGCAAAATTGGTCTCCAATACAAAAAAAATATTGAATTGAATTACACTAAATTTACCAGAACTTTAGAGCCCAACCCACAAATCACAATTTCTTTGACTTGGCATAAATCCATTCAGTAGTTTTAGAGAAATTGGCACTTGCAAAGGTGCTCGGGGTGAGCATGAAGGGGTTAAAAATTTAGGTATATCTGGACAGTTGGTTCCACTGGAGTCCTGTGGTGCTGATGAAAATTAAAGAAATAGGGCCCTCTGATTGGCCTAGGCAGCCTTTCCTCCTGTTGGGTATTTTGGGGCCAAATGACCAGTGTGTGCAAGTCCCGTGATATCAAGAGTTTTGATTGGCTAGTCGCAACTCAGAAGAAATTGTTGTAGTCACCATTACAGGACACAGGGACTCAGGATACAGGTGGTAATGTAGGGACAATATGACTTCCAGGTACTCGTCGGTTCAACACTCAAAAGAAACCCCCAAACATAACATTTAAAAAACATATTGTTAGGTTGTGGTACTTCCGCGGGACACAGCATGACCTTCCTGGCCCTCCCTGAGGTATTAGGGTACTTTTACGCAAGTCGCTACCCAAGCTTCACCACATGGCAATGCGATAAAGTGTAAATTTTTACTGCGAGTGGCATTCTATTTTGTGAGCTGGCACAATGGCACAAATTTAGGAATTTTGCATAATAAGCGTAATGCCAAATTTCCAAAATTACAAAAATGACTCTGGCATAATTTAGATTTCACCCAAGTCTATTCAGTACCCCACCATAATGTGCGGGCTGGGTAGAATACGGTGTTTGGGTGCAGGGCTTGGCCAGAGGCCAGGCGCTGCAACCAACACCCACTGCACACCCCCAAAGTCCATATGTTACAGGAATTGGAAGCCCAAGGGGGTTTAACACAGGCCTTGGCATATTGCAGTTGAGCAGCTGCAGTGATGTTGGGTGCAGGGCCTGGTCAAAAGTATCTCAGTGAAAGGTGATGCGGTCATTGTCTACAGTGTTTGGACTCGGGGCCTGCTTTCGACTGATTCTGCCAGCATGATGACAGGACCTAGTACAGCCCTTCTCTAAAGTACACACTATTGTCATCGGAGCCACCAATGAAACTTCACCGCAATGGTACCACAATTAGACCTAAGTGAAATGTGTAATTCTGCCAGCGGAATCAGGTGATTCCCCATTACTCTTACGGAGTAATTCCTCATCTCAGCTGGTGGAATTAATCAGCAGTGGTTTGGTTCCTAAACAGTACGGAAAGAGGGAGCAGTCTTTCTATATTGAAAAAACACTGCAGATTAAACGTTTTAAACTTAGAGGAACTGCTCCCTCTTCCTGCCCTGTTTAGAAGCAACTGCACTGCAGTGCATACTCCTTGGGGCACTTTCATACTCTGCAGTGATTGCAAACAGGCCTGTTGTTTACAAGATATGTAGAATACGCTTTTGGTATGCCCTTTTCAGCAACTGGCTTTCTTCCACCAGCTTCTTTCAGCAATTGATTTGATATTTATCAATCACATCTTTCATCAGTTTAGTGGAGTGTGTATAACTCCACTAATGCTACTGGCTGTTTCGGTGCTTCCATTAAACTGCAGGAGGGACTATTCTACAACTTATGCCTTTTCTATTTCCTCTTCTAGACTCCCTCCCATGTATCTCACTCGAATAAGCTCCATGATTTAGCATATTAAAGCCAAACCTATTTGCTTAGACAATGTTTTTTTTTCAACAAGACAATGTACAAAGAGGTAAAGTTTAATATTCTGTGTTAAATTGCTACTGACTGTTGTTAAAGAATTACATATTTATAGCAATACTAGTTTAAAATGGGTTTAAATTGTAAAAAAATAACATTTAACACCTACTTTCATCATTCTGATTTTCATGTTACAATTGTTTACTAAAGCTGTTGGGTAATTATGCTTCTCATCATGTTCCTAAATACAGCTCTTGCTATTTAAAGTAGAATGAGATTAATTACTTGTATTAATTCACTTTCATAGTACCAGAGTGAACTTTTATTCTGAGTTATCTATAACTCCTTGAGACTGATGCCTTCCCTAGAAAATAGGGCACTTTTCCAGTCACATAATTATAACTTAAGGATTACAATGGTTTTCTGATTTCCTTCTAAAGAGTTTGTCATCCGGAATGGCACCTCAGATATATTTTAAACATCTTCGGGAAAAACCAATTGAAGCTCTTGATAAAGCATAAGGACATCGTTTTAGTAATTGAGATCTGTGATAAGTACAACTTTTTTTAAAAATAGCGAAGAGCCATTTTCTGCTGCCAGTGAAGTGAAAAGTTGGAGGTGATAAGAAAGAACTTGGAAAATAACAGCCATGAAGTGAAATGATCCTTTCAGTTTTAACCAGTATTACTTTAAATTAAAGGAAATACCAAAAAAGAGGAACATGGACTGCGAGGGTCTAATCCCCATTTATTAGTTTTCTAATAAAGCAAACAACCCAGATCTGTATTTAAAATGTTTATTTATAAAAAGCTGACATGACAAGAAAAGATAAGGTGAAAAAGAAAGAAGGCATAGCCAGAGTGATTTAAAGAAAAAAAAATCCCATAAGATATGCATCGAAGATTTCACAATAACTTCGCCATAGTTATCCCCGCAGAGGATTGACAGTTCTGACATTTTCAAGAGGAAGGCTGCCACAGACATGGAGATACTGCGAAGAGGGAGGGGGCGACATCCAGAACTAGAAGCATCCTTATGCGTGCATCAGTGGAAGCACAGCGGAGCAGCATTCTGGGATGCTGCAGCGTAAGAGGCATTGACGAGGCATTGAGTAAAATACTAGGATCACACAAAACACAGAAAACAAAAGATACAGAAAATAAAGGGACAAAGGAATAACGTTTAAGGTAGGATACCCCACAATTTGTTCTGCAAGCACACCCTTCAGGCACTGCAACAAGCAAGCACTGGCAATGCCAATAGGTCTGGCTTATTGCTAAAAGTGTGTTTTTTGTCAGTGATACACCCTGTCCCTTATCCTTAAACTCGTTCTTGTATTCCTTCACTTAGTCATTTATGATCAAACAAACACAAAGTCAAAAAGCATACAGAAGATCAATCAAAATATCGAAGTAGGAAACAAAACATGCTGCCACCTAAACTTGAGAGACATACGGTTGCAATATAAAAATAACATTAAGCTTAAAGGGCAGAAGCCATCTTGCAATGATGTCCTTTATAGTGTGTCATTTTTTTTACTGTTCCAACATAGTTGCCATGTATAGAAGCAATGTGTTGGCCATTGTGGAGAAAATAAAACAATAAAGCACTATGCACAATATATTCCAAAATAGGCACCTAGGGCCAGATTTATGATGGGATTGTGCTGCCGTTGCATTACAAAAGGTGTGGCAAGGGCAACGCAATACATAAGTCAGATTTACCAAGCCATGCAAGGCCACCTTGCGTAGCCTCGTGTTACTTTGGTAAATCTGGAGTAATGGAGGGCAGAGCAAGTCACTGCTTTGCATTACTCGGCCCTGGAAAAATGCAACGCCTTTCCAGTGGAGGCACAATGGGGAGAAATATATTTATTTCTCCTCCTTGTTTACGCTTTCAAAGTGTGTTGCAGAGCCACAGAGGTCTTGCACAGACACCATAGCACCATGGCAGAAGAGTACCTGCATTAGCTCTAGACAGCAGATTGTGTGCCAGCAAAGTCGGAGAGCAGGAATGCGTCAAGTATTGGTAAATGTGGCTCAAGCCTGCCCTTTCCCTTTCATGCAGCACAGTAAGTTGTCCAGCTGCACTGCATTGCATTGCTTGAAACCTTGATAAATATGGCCCACAGTAACCATCACACTGGACGGTCTGTCATCTTTGAATACTAAAGTGTTGTGAGAAATCAGGACCTGTTTGCAGTGTCCCGCCTCCCCTTTTTGACTACTAGGTGCTGGGTTTCTGTCTCTGACTATGCCCCAGGCTCTGCTAACCAGACCTAGGGCCTGTGCTCTGATTAAAAGAATATGGTAGTAAGGTATAATTACAATTAGTACTGACAGCCTAGCAGTAAGTCCCTAGTATAAATATGACACTTAACTTTAGAGGCCTAATAGACGTAATGCACTTTTGTATGCACTAATGTGGTGACTGATGTCATTATAAAAGCTAGCCCTTCCTTGCAGACTCATTTTAAAATAAAGTTTTATGCAAATTTGACTTTGGAATTAAAGTCTCAAATAACCTTATTTTTACATATGTCACCCCTAAGGTCTCTCTCAGGTGCCCCAAGGGTATGGTGCATTGTAACTATAAGCAGGGACACTATAAAAGATGTTCTATGTGCCCTGGTGACGACAAACTGACAATTTAATGTTCCCCATTATAGCCCAATGGCTCCAAAGGCTAACATTAGAATACTAAATTAAACTATTACTACTGAAAGAAAGGAGATACAAATGTACTTCAAAGTAACTAAATGATAGAATAAATTCAGCAATTTGCCAATGTTAGCTATAAAATAACTATCACAGAATAGAAGTTATGGAGCTTTATTTTCTGTAATCCAAAATACAGCCTTCCAGCACCCCTCTCCAGGTTGGCCACCCTCTGCCAAGCTGAGCCAACCTGCTTAATGAGGTGTGAAGTGGCCGGACTTGAGACAAAGGATTTCCTGTGGTGTGGGAACCGCAGTCTGCAGAGCAAAAGGCAGGATGAGGGTGGAGTACCCAGAATGGTCTTCAAAGGGAGAGTGATACTTCAGGAGAGCACAGGCTCACCCTCACATCCTGCACACCCAGTCACACAGACTAGTGAAGGGGATGAAGGTGAGTGTAAGGGAATTTTAGCCAGGCCAGTGTGATGACTTAACCAGAATTAACTCTCCAGCACAATGTTTCTCCATTTTGGAATTTTGAAAAATAGTGGTCCCTGGGTTAAGATTAAGTCACACTTTGAAAGAAGTGGCCATACACCTGGGTGACACCCGTTATCACATTGATCAGGGGTGACACCCTGCTTGATGCCCAGGAACTCTGAATAAATATAGGAGAGCTGGCAAGCATCCCAGATCTGCTGCCTGAAACAACAAGGAGAAGTAGACCGCATGCTGGAACCCTGATCTGAACACAGAGGATTGCACTGGGAAGGAATGCACCTGATGCACAAAAGGTATTATAGCCCTAAGGACATTGCCTGACTTGACAAGGATTAAGGAGTAGACTTCCTGAAAGCTGCAGGCTAACAGAGCCCACCTACATCATTTACCCCGAGGAGTCTGCATCCTAGAGTGCGTCCAGTGGACTTTTAAGAATTTGGCCAGGTGCATTATGAGAATTGTAGTCCCACACTTCCAAGTACCATCTCAGAGATTCTAGACCCTTGAATTATGTTTTGGACACTTTGAACTCACAAGAAGAACTTCAGGCAGAAGCTCCAGAAGTTTGGATGAACTTTCGGAAAAAGCTCCATAAGTTGACTGACCCGACATCAATAGTCAAGCCAGGCAGGGACGGCAAACTGCGACTAGGCCTGAATTTCGAGTCTGAAAGCGCTTGAGCACCAGACTTCCAGAGTTTCACTGAGGCATCATGCTGAGCCAAGCTGACAACATCGACAGGGATCCAGCTTGAAGAAGTGCCTCGTGTAAAATTTTGACCGAGGCCTCCTGATTAGTGTATCTGACTAGGGCTACATCGAGGTTGGCCTCAAACTTTGGCAACCAGATGTCCCAAGTTCGTGCTATTGGTTTTCAAGCACTAAAAAGTGTTTTTTTTTCTTTAAAAAATCATATCTCTGGTTCCCTACATTGGATGTGTGTTGTCCCTGCTTGCAGGCAGGTCGCCCCCACACCTCCACTCGTCACCGGCTGATCCTGTGCCCCTGCTGCCGCCTCCTGGTCCCTGGGCGTCCCCGTCCTGCGCGCCAGTTTCTTTTCCCCCCCGCACCCCCTCTGCCCCGTCACAGCCTTCCCGCCGCTGCCTCCCTGCGGCCCCGCCCCCAGCACACCACCCGGGACCACCGCTGCTTCCGGGCCACCCTAAAATGCACCCACCGACCCTTCACCTGCCACACCTGCAACTTCACCTGCGACAGAACCACCAAACCTCCAAGGACCGGTCCCAACCACCTCCACTGCATACTCCTCACACCCGCTCCGCACGCAAACACGCCGTCGAGCTCTGGGACCTACTAGACACCTCCGCCCCAGACATGGCCTTCCTGACCGAGACCTGGTGGAACGACTCCTCGGCACCTGACATCGCCATAGCCATCCCGGACGGCTACAATATCTCCCGCAGAGACTGCACCAACGGAATTGGAGGAGGAATAGCCATCGTCCAAAAGTCCACCCTTCAGGTCCACACCCTCTCAGATGACTCCCTCAACTCCGCCGAACACCTTCACTTCCGGATCCAAACAGACCCCAACACCACCCTCAGAGGAACACTCGTCTACAGACCTCCCGGACCCTCTTCAGCGACTCCATCGCCGACCTCGCCAGCACCCACGCACTCAAATCCACCGACTACATCGTCCTCGGGGACCTGAACTTCCATTTCGAGAACAACAATGACGCCAACTCCGCCAACCTCGCCAACCTCGGCCTCTGATACCTCATCACCAAACCCACCCACGCCGCCGGCCACACGCTCGACCCCGTCTTCTCCACAAGCACCCACATCAACTTCAACCACACCACCGAACTACACTGGACCGACCACCGCTGCACCCTCTTCACCTTCAAGAAACCAACCACGCACCACTGCACCCAACTGCTGCCTCACCCCTGCTGGAGCAAAGTCACCGAAGACCAGCTGACTTCCACCCTCGCCCAGAACCCACCAACCGACCCCACAGACGCAGACGTCGTCGCCCGTAACTTCAGACAGTGGATCGACGACTGCGCAAACACTCTGGCCCCGCTAAAGAAACCCTCCATCATCCACCCCAGCAAGAAATCTGCCTGGTTCACTGAAGAACTCCTGACCTCCAAACGTACATGCCGGAAGCTGGAGAAGAAATGGCTCTACGACCACACACCAGACAGCCACACAGCCCATAAGGACACCATGCGCAGACATTACCACCTCATCAGAACAGCCAAGAGATCTTCCTTCAAAGCCTGCCTAGACAACAACGCGCATGACAGCAAAGAGCTTTTCAACATAGTGAAAGAACTCTCCAACCCCAGCGCCAACACCAACAACATCCTGCCCTTGCAAGATCTGTGCGACTCACTGGCCACCTTCTTCTATCGCAAGATCGCTGACATCCACGACGGCTTCAACACCTCGTCCACCCCGACCACAACAGACCCCACCACAAACGCCACCTGCACCAACCAGCTGGACTCCTGGTCCTACATCAACGACGATGAAACCCGCAAGGTCATGAACTCCATCCACGCAGGATCCCCGACAGACCCCTGCCCACACCACATCTTCAACAAAGCTGACGCAACCATCTCACCCCAACTACGGAAGGTCATCAATGTCTCCTTCAACACAGCGACTTTCCTGGAAAGCTGGAAGCACGCCAATATCAACGCCCTCCTCAAGAAGCCCAAGGCGGACCCCAAAGACCTCAATAACATCCGCCCCATCTCCCTGCTCCCCTTCCCAGCGAACGTCATCGAGAAAATCGCCACCATGCAGCTGACCCGCCACCTTGAGGACAAAAACATCCTAGACCCATCCCAGTCCAGATTCAGACGAAACCACAGCACAGAGACAGCCCTCATCGCAGCCACAGACGACATCAGGCGCCAACTAGACAATGGCAAAACTTCAGCCCTCATCCTTCTGGACCTGTCAGCCGCCTTCGACATGGTCTGCCACCGCACACTAAGAACACACCTCCAAGAAGCCGGAATCCAGAAGAAGGCCCTGGACTGGACCATGTCCTTCCTCTCTGGCAGAACCCAGAGTGTCCGCCTCCCACCCCTCCGTTCCGAAGCCACTGCGGCGTACCCCAGGGCTCATCCTTTCAGCCTGACCCTGTTCAACGTCTACATGGCCCCCCTCGCACAAGTGGCCCGCCAGCACAACTTAAACATCATATCCTCACCAAGGACCCACACACAGCCAAAACCAACCTCCATGAGGGAATAAAGGCCGTCGTCGAGTGGATGAGGAGCAGCCGCCTGAAGCTGAACTCAGACAAGACGGAAGTCCTCATCCTCGGCCCCACCCCCTCCACCTGGGACGACTCCTGGTTGCCGACCACACTGGGAACAGCGCCAACACCCACGGACCACGCACGCAACCTAGGATTCATCCTCGACTCCTCCCTCTCCATGGCTAAGCAGGTCAACGCGATCTCCTCCTCCTGCTACAAAAGCCTCTGCATGCTTCGCAGGATTTACAAGTGTATCCCGACCGAAACCAGAAGAACCATGACCCAAGCCCTTGTCAGCAGCAGGCTGGACTACGGCAATGCACTCTACGCAGGAATCCTGGCCAAACACCTGCGACGACTAAAACGCATCCAAAACGCGTCCGCCCGACTGATCCTCAATGTCCCCCGCTGCAGCCACATCACCTCCCACCTAAGAGACCTGCACTGGCTCCCCGTCAACAAGAGGATCACCTTCAAATTCCTCACCCACACACACAAAGCACTCCACAACACCGGACCAGCCTACCTGAACAACAGACTCAACTTCTACGCCCCCGCCCGCCAGCTCCTCTCCGCCAGCCTTGCCCTCGCCGCCATCCCGCACATCCAACGAACAACCTCCGGCGGCAGATCCTTCTCCTTCCTCGCCGCCAAGACCTGGAACACCATCCACTCCCATCTGCGGCAGACCCAAGACCTGCTCACCTTCGGAAAGCTCTTCAAGACCTGGCTCTTCGAGCAGTAGCAGCACCCCTTCCCCTCAGCGCCTTCAGACCCTCACGGGTAAGTAGTGCGCTTTACAAGCTCACTGATTGATTGATTGATTGGTTTTGGTGTCTGTTCATAAAAATTAACCCTATTTTATTAAATTGGTGGTGGAATTTTTATTGTGTATTGTGTCTTACTGATTTTATGTTTTGGTGTTTTTAAATGACATAAACACCTGTGTACTAAGTTAAGACTGCACACACATTGCCAGCTACCACGGGTTGAGCATGGGAATAATTGATTGAGACCTTGACTGAACCTGTTATTGTGTTAGTTGCCTTATTACTAGCCATAGGTCCCTACTTGTCACTACTAATAAACCACTTTCCAACATTTGTTGTTCAGCAGTGAGGTTACATATATGTGCTAAAGCACACCACACAGTAATTAAGTGACGATTTTTAAAAAATAAGCTAAATTGACTTATAGCAAAAATGATTTTTGAATGTTTGCGATTTTTATAAAAAATGTATTACGTACATTTTAGATTTTTCTAAATTGTTCTTATGTTCAATTGGTGCCAATTTTTGTGACCCGAATTTAAGGATATCATTTAGTTTGATCTGGCTAACTTGTCTAAACTTGCAGTAGCTAAGCCTTAGATACAGTGTATGGCTAGTGGGATACCTGCTGCTAACAGGGTTAGAAAGACAGAGATAGCTAGCTCCCTTAAGACCTGAACAAAGTCTGTTCCAGAGAATGAAGGGGAGGGGGAAGATGGCCCCTCCAACAACCTTCAGGTGGATGAAGATGACAAAGAGTCAATTTCTTCTAGAACCAGGTTCAAATTGCCAGCTGGTGGCAGAAGGGGAGACTCCCACACAGAGGAACCAAAGCTGTCCTTTGCAGAGAGATAGCTTGAGGCTCAGTTAGTATCCATAGATTTAGAGAAGGAGAAGCTGGGACTAGAAAAGAATGAGTGGGCAAAGAAGGAAACAAGAGGAAATGGTGGCAGCGAAAATGAAGAAGATACTGAGATGTCCAGGGGTGGTGGGTTTGATCCCAAACTTCTTAAGGGAATGGTGCCCAGGTATGTAGAGGGGGATGACAATGATAAATGGCTGACTGCATTTGAAAGGGCCCTTGAGATGAGAGGGGTGTGCTCCTAGTTTTAGGGTTCACCCCTCTGGGAACTGATCCCAGTAACTGGGAGGGATAGACTTCTGACCCTACAGGCAGTGTAGGCAAACTCTTACTCCCACATGAGGAATTGTATAGTTAAGTACTTTGGTATGACCCCAGAGCAGTACGGGGTGAAATTCAGGGACACCCAGAAAGTAAACAAACAGTTCTGGGTGGTATTTGTAGATATCTCAGTAAAGGCACTAGAGGGCTGAATTCAAGGTAACTAGGTGAGTAATTATGAAGGGCTGGACAACTTATTTCTTAAGGAGCATATCCTGACTCACAAGTACAAGAGAAGTTACATCAGTATATAGTGGATTCTAAGCTGTCTAGTTCCAGGGATCTGGGGAAGCAGCTGATGAGTGGGTAAACCCGGGTTTTCAACCAGCACTGGGGATAGATTCCAAGAAGGGGAGGGGTATAGCCCACACAATTCAAAGGAGGGAGGTGGTAAACCCACCGCAGAAACTCACTCAGTACCCCATAACTCTAAGGAGAAGAGTAAAATCCACCCTCGCTCTGATAAGCACAGACAGAGGGACCCTGTGCTGAAAAATTTCTTGGACAAAAGTTTGGCCTTTGACTGTCAGCAGCCAGGTCACTTCAGGGATTATCCCACCTGTTCCAAGAAGGTGGTTAGCACTGGGCTACCTAGTGTAGTCATAGTGGAGGACTGCTCAGATGAGAGGGTCCTCTTAAAAAAATGTTGGTACACAGGTCCAGATGGTAAGCTGGTGATCATTGAGGGTGGGAGTAGGCACTTCCACTCCATTCAAGTGAATGGGATTCCTGCTATTAGCCTGCAAGACACATATGTCAGTCACACTATAGTGAATGACAGGTAAGTGTCGCCAGACTTGAATATGCCAGTAGAGACAAGAAGGCTAAGGATCAGCCCAGGTGAGCTCACAACCAAACCAGTAACTGTCCTGCCCCTAGAATGAGGGGTAACCTTAGCTGGTACGATGTGATAGTCAGTGAAGATCTCTACTTAGATTGTCTCCTGGGCAATGACATCCCAGTGGTTGGTCTGCGTCAACGTGGGGCAGTTGCCCAGGGCTCCCTCTAACCCAAAGATCATAGAGAGCTAGTCCCTACAGTTAGGAAACTGTGGTCCCCAAAAAAATGTAAAAATAAGTGGAAAGGTAAACTCTTAAATAGAGTTCCAGTGAGGCAAGAGTCTTCTGTCCCACTAAAGAACAAACCCAAAGTTGGCACTGGTGGGGCTTCACATGAGCACAATAAAGTCCTGAGCAGTCAGGCAGCTGTCAAGCAGCATGGTGCCGCACATTTACTGACAGAAGGGAAAGTGGAACAAGGGTGCCTCCCACAAGATGTGGTAGCCCCCCACTCTAAATAACAAGAGAGGTTCCATGAAAGCACAATGTACGCCAAAGTAGCTCAACCGCCTGTCAGTGGAGAGCTAAGGGTGTGATTCTGGATTCTGACAGCTGTCAGGAGCCTCTGTTGGGTGCTGGCCTTCATGGCAGCATTGCCCTTAGGATACGTCGCAGACCCCATGGTCAAAAGTAAGGTAGGCCCACTGACCCTGTTGGTCTCAGTGGGGTTGCTTAATTTTGGGGGAGCCTCTGTGGGTAAGCTGGGGTTCACCTTCAGCAAAAGAAGGACAAAAATATAATCAATTTTCATTTTAAAATGGGTCCAAGTTACTGTAGTGATGTGTCAGCTTTCTAGAAGAAGTTACTGTGGTAGGAGGATGTATGGCAGAGTAGGCCCTGCAATTGTACAGCCTGATTTCTCTACTTTCCTCCTTACCTGACAGACCCGAGAGACTCCCCTAGGGTTGAGTTAAGTCTCCTGGGCTTTTGTCTGGGGGTTTTGTGAGAAATCAGGACCTGTTTGCAGTGTCCCCTAATTCTTGCCCTCATTGTCACTACTAGGTGCTGGTATTCTGCCTCTGACTGTACCCTGGGCTCTGCTAACTAGACCCAGGACCAGTGCCGTGATTAAAAGTGTATGGTAATTAGGTATAATTGGTACTGACAGCCTAGATGTAAGTACCTAATATATAACATAGCATGCAGGTTTAGATGTCTAGTAGACTTACTGCACTTAAGTGTGCACTTTTGTGGTGCCTGCTGTCATGTTAAAAGCCAGCCCTGCAGGCTGCTTTGAAAATAAAATAGTATGTAAATTCGACTTTGGAATTAAAGGTACTTCCAAAGCCTTAAACTACATTATTGTTACATATAGGTTGTCTCGATTCGCTTCCTGTGCTCTCGTACCCACCACCAGGGGCCGCATAGTGTGACTTTCCAGTCTTCTAATAAGCTTCCAGGCCCTCCCCTGCATGCATTTCCTGACTTCCAGCCATTTCGACACTTATTGGGAATTGACATGCATTCTCAATCTATGCCGGGATTTTTGAAAGCCAGCCTACTCGTGCCTGAAACTCCATTACCCAGAATTCCCTGCTCACTGCTTTGTCTCCACTCCTGCAGGCCAAGGATGGGTGGAGGAATTCAGCTAACCTGTAGCTGGCTGCTGCTACCCTGCTCACACCTGATGCATGTGATTACTGTAAGCTCTTTAAGCCCCAGCTCCCTTCAGGCAAAGGTTGGTCATTGTAGCTGTTTACTGGTGAGACCAATCCTTGTTCCAGTGTTTCCTGAGCTTTTGCTATTCTTGTTTACAGTGTTTCCTAAGCTTTAGTTATGCCTTGTTCCTGACCTGCTGCTGTTTTCCTTGTTCCAGAATTAGCACTGCCAGCAGTGCTACCTTGACCCCTGAGCCTTAGTATTCCTTGTTCCTCAACTGCAGCAGCTGCCCTTCTCCCGAATTAGCACTGCTTGCAGTGCTACCTTGTTTCCTGAGTTCCTGAGCTATAGCTATTCCTTGTTCCTGATTTAGCACTGTCTGCAGTGCTCTTGTTTCCGGAGTTCCTGAGCTATAGCTATTCCTTGTACCTGAATTAGCACTGCCTGCAGTGCTCTTGTTTCCTGAGTTCATGAGCCTTAGGTATTCTTTGTTCCTATTCCTGGGCTTCAGCTATTTTTTGTTCCTGATTTGCACTTCATACAGTGCTCTATGACTCCTTGTTTCTTGAGCTGTAGCCAATTCCCTGTTCCTGAACTAGCGCTGCCTGCAGTGCTTTCTTGACTCCTTAGCTATTGTAATTCCCGGTTACTTAACCAGCAATGCATGTAGTGCTATCTAGACTCCTGAGCTTTAGCTCCATTCTTGTTCCTGCCCCAGCACTGCCTTATATGCTACTTTGTCTTCTTGATTTCTTAACCTGCACTTTTCTAGTATAACCTTGTAGCCTCCCCTTCTGTATATCCCTTTCCAGTCCCTGCCTTTCTTCCCATTTCCTTGGTTCCAGTTCTAGTTTTCTGCCTTTCTATTCTGCTGTCTTGCTTGTGTTGCCTTGTATGTTTGTTACTTGCTTTCTGCCATGTGTGCCCTGTGGTTTCCTTCCTTTCCTGTTAAGCACTCCTCCTTGCTAGCTCCTTGTCTATTGTGCTTGTGTTTAATTCTACCCCCTTGCTGTTACTGCCTTGTGTGTTCCTGTTTGATCGCCAGGATCCGTAGGAACAGTTGACTACCTAGGTGGTGTTTCTTGTTCGCTGTGAGTATTGTGAGTCTTTGAGCATTTACAACATCACCATAGGTATAAGCTCCACAGACCATGCCTTTGCAATCATATCCTACATGTGTGTATTTGCAGTCAGTATCTGTAACAGCAATTGTGGGTTAGAAACTTACTGAGCTTCAGTCTTACCATGTGGAGCTCCTGAGTGCTTTACCCCATCCCCCCTTTATTGTTAATGTTGTATTATATATATGTCTTGCACGTCCGTCCTAGGTGTAGTTAGTCTGAATGCTAAATTGCCTTATGAGTGCCTTTCCTTTCTGAGTCTTACCCATCTTGTTCACTTGTACAGGCTTCCCCTTTGGATCCCCTTTTCTCCGCTGACTCCCTGTATGATCCTGGGCAGCGCTGTACTCCTCCTTTTTGTGTACGTCTTCTACCCAGTTGTCAGTCCTTGCCCAAGTCCCTGACTGCGTTCCCCACATAGTCCCGGAAAGTGCCTGACATAAGTCACCTCTAAGGCCTTCTCTTGGTGCACCAGGGATAGGGTGCTTTGTAACTATAATCAGGGACATTAGAAAAGATGTTTCCTGTGCCCTGGTGAGGGAAAAACTGCCAATTTTGTTTTTCCTGATTGTAGCACAATGGTTTCATAGGCTAACATAATAATACTTTGTTAAAGTATAACTATTGAAAGAAAAGAGCTAAACACATACTTCAAAGTATCAAAATGATAGACTAAATCCAACAGCTGCCACTGTTAGATTTATGATAACTATCACAGAAAAGAAGCTGTAGAACTTTATATTCTGTGAGCCAAAATCCAGCCTTCCAGCAGCCTTCTCCTGATTGGTCAGCCTGAGCCAAGCTGTCTTGATGAGGTGTGAAGTGGCCTGACCAGAGACAAAAGATTTCCCATTGGAGGAGAACCGCAAGATGCAGAGCAAAAGGCAGGATGGGGGTGGAGTATCCAAACTGCTCTTCAAAGGGGGAAAGACACTTCAGGATAGCACAGTACGCCCTGTAATTAGATTAGCGAAGGGGCTTGAAGGGAAGTGTTAAGGAATCTTAGCCACACCAGAGGGATGGCTTAGCCAGGAATAACACTCCAAGAGAACATGTCTCAATTTTAGATTTTTGAAGAATAGTGCTTTCTGGGTCAAGAATATGCCACTCTTTAGGGAGTGGTCATACACCCTTGTGGCACCCTGCATCCCATTATGTTGTTTTGTTGTCTATTTGTTCATAAACATAAATCCTATTTTTATAAATTGGTGTTTTGTTTTAAGTTTCAAAAGATAAGTTTATTGAAAGTAGGTTTAAAAGGAAACATCCACGTATTCTATAATAAAACATCGAAAAGAATTATAACCATATGCATCATTATTGGAATGTAGGCAAATAATCATACAAGAAAAAAAACTATGGGAAAGATAAAAAAAAGGGAAAGAAAAGTTAACGGCTTCAAAGATTAATAGGTATACAAATAAAACATGGTTATACTTGATCAAGTAAAATTTAGAAAAATGATAAAAACAGAGATCAAGGGGGTTGAGCAACTTCCTGAATACATGGTGTTGGAGCAAAGGATTTTTTAGTGCTACCTTCCAAAAACTGCATAACAGGAGACCAAAAAAGTAATCTGTTTTGTTTCAGAGACATGGGAAATGCAAAGGTTGTGTCAAGTCTGTGGTTATGGCATACAGAGTACCACCAAGCTAAGTATGAGAGTTTGGAAGGATCTTTTAAATTTTTTGTTATATGCTGAAAGACAGTAGCCACTAGTAGGTCGATGATTTGCATGTGTGCTTTTGGTTTGTTCCAACGATTGGCGAGATTACCCACAAAAATATTTGCAAATATAAGGGGAGTGTTAGTCCCAAAAATAGCATTAATTTGAGACCAGACTGATTTCCAAAACTGCATAACTTTTGGACATGACAACAGTAGGTGTTAAAAAGCTGTGTGTGGGAGTAAACAAGACCAGCAAATACTGGGAGTGTCAGTATGCATTTTGTGAAGGGAAGCTGGTGTTAACAATCTATTACCAAATAAAAAAGAGAGTCTGTGTGGTACTAGCTGCTCTGGAACATTTTCTAATTTTCCTCTAAATCTTATCTCAAACAGAGATAGGCCAGTGTAAACCTAAATCAGTCTAAGGATAGAATTTACCTTGTGAAACCACTTTGTAGGAATGGGTACAGGAATGTTAGAAAGAAGATAAAGGATAATAGGCGTTAACATAATTTTAATGGTGTCAAGACAACCCCACCATGAGAGATATAAAGGATGCCATTTGGTTGTGAGAGAGCGAAGCTTCTCAATACATTTATTAAAATTAAGAGTAGTTGATGATTAAATGGAGGAAGTGAACCATATGCCAAGATATTTTATGTGAAGGGGGTTCCAAGTAAAATTGGAAGTGTAAAAATCCTCTTTAAAAGTATATTTAGATAGGGGTAAAATTTCACACTTGTCGTTATTTAACCTGTAGCCCGAGACTGAGGAATATGATTGGACTTCATTCAGAAAGGCCGGCATGGAATCTTGGGGTGGGGAAAGGAATAAAAGAATGTCATCAGCATATGCAGCTAATTTAACCTGTAATGAATTTGAGGAGAAGCCCCTGATGGATGGAGTCCATCTTATTTTAGACAAGATGGGTTCAAGGGCTAAGTTAAAGAGGAAAGGAGATAAAGGACAACCTTGCCTTAGTCGTAACGTATGTTTATTCAAGTTCAAGTTCAAGAAATACTTTATTCGGTTCAGTTACAAAAACCATAAAAGTACAAGAACACACAAAAACGGTCCATTGGTCACCAGGCGACATAGAGACATATAAATACAATATAAAAAGGGAGGGAGTACCCATTAAAATATGCAACGCATGATGCCATAATTTAAAAACAACAATATATACATCGATCTAGAATTAAGAAAGAGCAACATGAGAAAATTTGAATAAAACTTGATTCAAGTTACAATGGTCAATATTTACAGTAAATCATCTAGGACCAGTTGATCTTTTTACTGAGTCTCACCGCTATGGTTAAAAATGTAGCTACATTGTAAATTTCCCATATATCTACTAATAATTGTAGATACAATAAAGCTGGCTTGACTTGCCTAAACCCTTTCCCCTTTAGCAAAGGTATAATGAACTTTTTCCTAATGTCCTTAAAATAATCACAAAAAAACAGAAAGTGAGCAGTGTCCATGATCGAACAGCCGTCACATTTGCACAAGTCTAGATCAAGTGGCTTGGTCCAACCAGGGCGGCCTGAAATTAGCAGGTGGATTTTGTCCAGTCGGAACTTGGTTAAAAGATACCTATGGTTTGAGTTGTTAACAACCTTTAGGTAAAGTTCCAGATCATGACCAGAGGAGACAATCAGTTGGTGAGTCCTAACAGAAGGCTTTAACAACTCCAAGCCTTCTCTATCCGTCCCTCGGTTCAACAAGAAAGTGTTTTTAACCCACTTCAAATCTCCTTTCACTAAATTAGATGGTTTATTAAACAATTCAGGCCGACCCAACTTTACACACATTTGCTGTACATATTTCAACCAGGGGATCTTGTCCCAATGATCTAGCATTAGGCAATCTTTAAAAATTTCGTGATTCATTTCAAGTTCCAAGTTAAGCCAGACTGATATCCATTTTAATAGGGGGGCCATAGCGATTCGATCCTCCAGATAATCCACACCGCATTCCTGATGGACTATGAAGCTGGCCGTGGATCTTGGCAAGGAAAGTATCGTTTTAAGGAAGTTATCTTCTGTTACCTGAAGTGTTTTAGCTGGCCTAATACCCCACAGATCTGCGCCATACATAGCGATGGCAATACATTTGGCAGCATATACCTTTAAGTGTAGTGTAGTTCCTATCTTCCCAATAGGCTCTGCGCATTGGAATAGTACCTACAGCAGTAAAGGCCTAGGCCAGACGTTAACTAGGTCTACTACTGTCGATACTAGACTTAATTTTTGGGTTTGCCAGCTAAGCTCAGAGTTCGCTAGAAACTTTCTCGAATGTTCAAGGAAGGATTAACTCCCCTGATTAGACAAGAAGGGATTTAGTTTCTGACAACCATAGAACATGACAACTTTGCTCTCCCCTAATCAAGAGTCAATCTCAAGAGTCGTGTGAGCACAAGGCAATTATTTTACTCAGTCAGTACGTGCATTCTTAGTCTCATCAGAATGTAGAGAAAAGGAAGAGACGGGCGTGTTCAATAAAAAGATGTTATTTATTGATCAGTCTCTTTTCTCGTACAAGAGAAATGGATCGATATTATTGCGATACTTATAGTTAAGTAAAGTGCATACATTAGAAGCAATAGTATAAAATAATACTGTAAAAACATTGATATGGTTTCTGAGCCATATGATGTTTAAAATGATTAAAATATATTTACATACACATATACATTTGACTAAACGTACTCAACTGGTGTTTCTAAATACGCCTACCCCGTGTACCTGACCTAAGTCTAATGCGTGGGCGGGAATAGAAAGTTACAGTTTAAGTTAAGTTTGTTTTTGCCAAGTGAATAACTAAAGAATTCTCCAGGAGGGGTTATTCAGTTCTGTACCTGGAAGTTAGGATGAATGAGGAATGGTATCTCTTTCTCTGCTCTCGATATTCCAGGCTGCCTGTGAGGGCTACCCGGAAGCGCCGGTGCTGGGTCTCTCGGCTTGAGATAGCAGCGCGTCTCTCAGCGCGTCAGGAAGGCGGGGCTGCTGCCTGCGGGGTCTGCTTCGGCTCTCTGCTTCGGCAAGTATGGCTGCTCCGTCTTGTCACCACGCGTGTGTTTTGCATAGGGCAAGATCGGCAATATTTATACCTTAAAGGTGCCGGGATTGACGTAAGGATGGACATAGGTACGTCAATAAAGATGTCATACGACTTGCTCGTTAGCACATTCTTTACTAAAGTTCTCTGTGAAATCAAAACAATGGCCGCACGGATTATCCAGGTTGTCATAGGTTTGATTTGTTATGAGAACGTCGTATGCCTTATCAGGGGCTGGAGGAATATCGCTTGTCTAATTAGATCTCAAGCGTTATGACCTAATCAGATAACACGTTCCTGTGCCGTAGTGTGACTGCGTCAGATAACGGTATCTGCATCATGGGGAATTTCTTGCCTCATGGGCTGACTGTTAGTTAACTAGCTAGGTAGTTTAACCAGAATAGGGTCAGGAATAGGGGGACTGATTCAGAACCTATAGAAATACACGACACCCACTCCACGCTAACTATGGTCATATCTACTAATCTATGCATAGTATAACATAGTACAACATACTATAGAGTATAGTGTATACCTTACCACCCCAAAATACATAAATGCATTTCGAAATTTTCAAATATACTGAAAAATTGCAGTCATATATATAGTATGCACTTAAGCTATGAATTAAATGCAAAAGTAAACACGCATTGTTATGCATTATTGCTTTTTGGTATATGAGAAATACACATGAAATGGCTCTTAATATGGCTATACAGAAAAAAGGTCGAAACCATTTCATCACATAAAATATATTGTGAACATACCAGTGGGCAGCTAAAGTCTATATAAAGTCTATAAAGAATCTAAAAAAAATAGAAATCTTAGTTCTCTAGGAATAGTTTCTTACTTTAAGCAGAAGATCAGTGTCCCGGGAAAAAATATATAGAAAAATATTTTATGGGCTTGCTGAAAAAAGTTGCTGTCCGTGAACTGGATTGTAATTGTTCATGTGACTTTATTTTTAAAGTTGAAGGCCGAATTCAGGGAACGCCGCGTGCGAGTTTACTCAATAGTCTCTATTTCTGTTCCGGAGAGAACATCATATCATTCAGGCTTTCGAAAAAACTGTCAACAGCTTCATGGGAAAGTTCCACTAAGTCGGAAATAGGGGTAACCATGCATTCGTGCGCATGATTGTCTCCATTGACATTCTGAATTGCATTGCTGACAGAAGGTCGTACCTGTTCGATGCTGCTTTCATCTTGAACTTCACTACTCTTCAATCGCAGTGGTGAAGATTCCAGGAATGCCGTCATCAGAATTGGCAGCCTTTGAGGGCAGCACAGTGTGTGAACCTTGGTAGGAACCAACAGTGTATCTGCATCCACTGGCGCATCCGATTGTAGCGTCAGACAGGTGTCTAACACGCATTCTTCTCCGCATAGCAGACACCTTAGTACAGGTAAAACACACCTTTGCCACATTGGTCGAAATGATAGAAACCAAGTCATGTTTAGGTCTCTAAGCCGGGAGAGTCCCAGGATTTTTGATATCCGGTCCCGGTATCCAATGGCTAGGATCGTATCTTCCATTGTCGTGAGATTTTGTTCTGTGACATGGGTTGCCATAACGAAAAATAAGGACCAGGAATAGGATTCCTGCAATTAGTCCTAGGATCAGGGGAAGTCCGCCAAAAATCGAATGGACGAAGTCTGGAAAAATACCCAGTATGGCTTTGAATGGTGTTAATGCCATCGAAAATACTGTCTTAAATACCTTTGAGACTCCTGTGGTATCAGAAATATTTAAGATTTCGCTCAGGATTTCCGCGAAATGTACGGGGGAATTGGTTGATAATAATGTATGTATCTCTGCAGTCGTCCTTGCGACTTGTAGATCATACGTTTCTTTAGATGACGTGAGCCTTGTAGGCGTCTGAAGAAGCACTGTTTTCATTCTGCTTAAAGTGTCTATTCGAATAGAAGTAATTTTCAGACCGGGCCATGCCCTTGCCTCCCTGTCTGGAAAGGAGCTGGGGAACAAAGAACGTCCACAGCAATTGACCTTCGCCGTCGTAGTGACGAGATAAGGAGTCCCGGGCATAAGACTACAGCATCTGCGGTCTACAATAAGAATGTAACTCCCATTATAGAGTCTTTGAAAGAATGGTTCTATTTCAGTTGCAGGTGCGCCTTGCTGGTGACATGAAAGGTTGTATGAATTCCCTTCACAGGCTCCGTGCAAACTAATACCGTTACACAGAAGCGTGCCGCTCAGTGACATAGCACAATTGTTGCCACTAAGAAACACTTTCTGTCCTTTGTTACTGACACATGCATGTGAATAGGGCAGGTTCCAAGTTGTTTTAAGGTACCCTTTTCCCAATTTCTCGTACATGCCAGCCTGTATATATTTTTGGCAGTATTGAAACCTGAAGGTTGAGATTGGAATATTTATGATTCCGTGTATTATCCATTCACTGACAGGTCGTTCTGACATTGTCATCGGTAATCTTTCTAGTTTTTCAATGCTCAAGATTGTATAATCAGCACCCTTCTGCGCCATACCGATTTGTCTATCAGTAAGGTTAAAGATTTGGAATAGTGACGTTGTGTTGATTAAACGCCAAGGCACATAGCCTGAACGCAGATTTTGTAACGTCCAGCCAAGCTGTACAATAGAACGCAATTGTGACTGACCATGTTGTAATAATAGTAAGTCTTGCGATAATATATCGATTGCTGAAGACACAATGCTGTCCAATGAAAAAATTCTGGAGGACAGAGTCATTAACCCATTGTCCACTACAGAAAGTGATTTTTCCAAATTAATACGGTCAATTTCCCGTATTCTTTCTGCTGTCTCAATTTGAGTAACCTTCCAGGCCTCATTGTATGCTGCATATACAGAGGCTGCTATGAAACGCTTATGACGCTGTTTGCGTGGTCCCAGTATGAAATCACGCAAGTCAGCACCATCAGTAAGTAAAGTTAGGTGTTGCTTAATTTCAGGCAGTGTGGAAGACTGTAGCCATTGGAGGCATAATTTGCCCACACTGTAGGTTGTTATTATCCCTGGGTGATGTCTTTGAGGATATCTAGGGTCTGGCCTGTTCATTTTGAAACCCTGTGTTTTATTCAGGAATCTATCTTGACAGTTATTTGTATCTGTGGGCCAGATCAACCATTGTTTCCAATCAGGATGTGTTCTGTTTTGGTTAAGTATATGGTTTATGTCTATTTCTTCATCTGTATCAGAGTTATTGCTAAACATTGTTGGCTTTGGAATAGACAGGTTATTTAAATCTTTGATTTTTGCTAGGCCAAGACAGGTGGTTTGTTGGACGGTGTCATTTAAAAATATCATTTGTTCTGGGATCATGCAGGCTCTAAACAAAGCTTCTAAACCCTGTACTTGCCATTCTTTTGTACCCCAAACACTTTTCAAATCAACATGTTTGTCCCAATAATCAAATCCAAAAGTATTCATTTTTTCAAAGAAAGAATCTGAATATATCAATTTTGTGTTGGTTATCATGGTTTTCATCCCTGTCTTGTTTGACAATTTGTAATAAAATGTTTCAGCATTAGTTATGTTAAAACCTGAAAAATATGAATATTTGTCATATACGGTTCTAGAGCTCCCTTTTGGAGGTGTAGCACAATGTTCCCATTGATTATAACTTAAAACATTTCTAGGTTGTGCAGATTTATGCAAGAAATGGTTACCATAGTGGTTATAGCAATACATACTATCATAATTTGTAGAACCCTGCAAATAATCATGTTTTGTAAATTTAGCAGACATTACTAAGTCAGACATCATATTGTTAATACTTTCAAAGTCCCAATCATCAGCAAATGAGTTTGGTTTTGCAAAGTCACTCAAAGAGATCTTGATTTGGTGTGGATATTTCAGGATCTCGACCGGACCATAAATTTCATAGTCAGTGTTGTCCCAGGCTACCCCACCAGGTATTGGAATTGCTGTGAAGTTGGCTGAAGAAAGTTCTGAAGAAAGTTCTCGTTTCTCGACGTGTGAAGATGTGTGTGGTTTGAGGACCAAGTTGATGTTCTGACTTGCTGTGTCCATTTTAGCATATTTTCCCTCAATGAAGCGTCCCAAGGTAAATACCATGATGAGCCAAAGTATGAGGATAAATGCACCAAAACCCACCCAAAATTCAATCCATGGAGAAATCAGATATGTTTCTTTTAGTTGTTTCAAAAGCTCCTTTGCTTTGTCTTTAAAGGATTTTGATGATGGCTGTGTCTTTTGTTCGCTGAAGCCTTCAGAGGAATCATCGAAGTTGATGAAGTAACCGGATGCAGTTCTGTCAATTGTTCCAATTGGTTCAGGATTTTTGTTTCTTGCATTTTCACTTGGTACTTCTGTATAGATTGGTGTGTCTCTGCTAAATGTCTTTATTTGGGTTTTCAGAGGTCTAAGTTCTATTGCATTGTTGCATAGTCCTTGTTGTTCTTCTGTAGGCGTTTCGAATGTGATGAGCCTCTTTGTTAGGACCTCTGTACTGGTAGCAAACCTTGGTGTTCTGCTACTTATTGGGAGTCCACTTGGCCTACTGTTTGTTATCGGCCACATGTTGTGGTTTTACCAGGTCGATGGATACAACTCGGTTCTCCTTTTTTCCAGCAAGTGGCGGTAGTACAACTGATCTTGTCCCGTTGACAGACAAGACAGGAACTGCTTTTCTGTAAGAAGGCCCAAATTCCTTCTTTACCGCGATCTTTTCCCTGACTAGATCCCCGACTTTTGGAATCCAGACAGGTCTTGCTGGGACAGGCGGTGAATCTTCAGTGGTTGTTGGCTGTTGTTTCAACTGTATGTTGCTCAGGTCTTTTCTTGTTTTGTTTAAGTCCTGCAAAATAGCCAAACGGTCTTTGACATCAAAGGTTTTTTCTGTTACCACTGAAGTCTGACTATCAAGGTCAGAGATCAACATCCTAGTTCCGAATAATAATTCGTACGGACTGAATCCCTTCAGAGAATTTCTTGGCAAGTTATTTAGACTACGTTGGACACTTATTAGATGTTTGACCCACCCAGCTCCCGAACCTAATACCTTTGCCGTTATAGATTGCTTTATGTCACGGTTTTTTCTTTCAACAATTCCGTTCCCCTCAGGGTGAAATGGACAAGAGTACCGCAATTGCACGCCCATGCTGACCATGGCCTCCTTATAAGCCCGAGAGCTAAAAGCAGGACCATTGTCCGAATGCAGAATGCCAATTGCGTATGTGCCGATAAAGACCCGCAAATCTTATATAACAGTTCTGGCGTCAGCCGTTCGCTGGGGCCACATCCATATGAATCTCGTGCATGAGTCCACTGCGACCAAGATATATTTATAGTTACCGTCCCTTTGTAAGGGACCGCAGTGGTCTAGATAAACACAGGCTAATGGTTTATCCGAGATTAGAAGGGGCGTCTGTGCTGGACGTCTCACAGTTGATACTTTCATTTTTTGACATATTTCACATGCTAGAACATAGTTCCTTGTTTGTCTTCTCATTTGCGGCCACCAGTATCTCTGTTTTAATAATGATACTGTGGCTGAGACGCCAGCATGGGTAGAAGCAAGCCCTTCGTGTGCCGCTATTATTAGTCCTAATCTGTGTTCCATGTTTGGAATTGCCCTATCCCCCACTCCAGGGATTTGAGCAAAAGGAACATTGTTTTCATCTGTTATGTATGAGTACTTTAATGGAAAGCCTTTAGGGAGTGGTTCTATCGAATCCTTTTCAGAAGCGCTGACAGCTTGTAATATTTCGCTGTCTATTTTTGTTTTTGACCGGGTGATGGCAGCTACGGAAGCCGTTTGCACAGCTGCCTTCGCGGCCTCATCAGCCAATGAATTCCCTGCAACGTGAACGCCATCACGTTGATGACTCAGTGTATGTATCACGTGAGTCTTTGGTAGTTCTTTTTGTAAAAGAGCTACTTGTTCCCATAGCATTTTATGCTTGATTGTGCCTCCTTTCGCATCCTTGAAACCATTTTGAAGCCAGATCTGCAAGTATTCATTATAAGATTGAACGCAATATTACGAATCGCACACTATGAGTGTGGGGAATTCTCGATCGGTATTTTCAAGCGCCATCTTGAATGCTAGTAATTCAGCTCGCTGAGCTGTGCAATCTCCTAGAGATTGGGTCTTAGTTAGGGTTGGTTTAAATTTCCCTTCGTGCCAACGACCTTTAACAATCGCGCACGCAGCACTGTAAGCTTGTTTACCCCCTACTGCGGGTTGTGCTGATCCGTCTGTATATATTATACAGCCGTATTGGTCTAGAGGCAGAATTTCGGTTGGCAGAGGACATTCGAATTCATATTGTAGAAATTCTTGTGTTTTTAAGTAAGGATCAAATTCGTACACCACGTCTGTTGCAGCAAGAGAGTTAGCCCATTGTATCCATCTCGGATGGAGTGCTTTCGCATTTGGAATGCTTGCCTTTGTTACTGCCTCTAAGGCTGGTATTGGTGTCACGATTATTATTCGTTTACCTTGTGCCAGGGCTCGTTCTTTTGCTATAGCTGTCTGTGTTGCTGTAAGAATTTTTTCCGTTGGGCTAAATTTCATTTCAGCCTTAGTGTACAAGTGCGATTTAAATGCAATTGGTACCTTATCTCCCTCATTAGAGGTTAGGTATGTGAATCCGCATCTCCCTGGGATGACTCGGATCACAAGGTTGCGTGTATTATCACGGGTTTCTAATTTTGTTTTAATTAGCATGTCTGTTTGTAAGGATCTCAAAATTTCTGTGTGTGTTTGAGTCCAACTGGATCTTTTAAAGTCTGGTTTAATTAGATCGTAAAGGGGCTTGACCCTTTCTGCGTAATTAGCAATGTAAGTTCTTCCGAAATTTAGGAAGCCTAGAATTGACTGTAGGTTTTTTAGTGTTTTAGGAGCTTGGATTACGGCACATTTCTCTAGGAAATTGTCTGCCAGGCTTTTGCCTTCACTTGATAACTCATATCCTAAGAATAGGACCGTCAGATGGGCAATTCTGGACTTTTTGAAGTTGAATTTGTAACCCTCTGCAGCGAAACCAAGTATTATGGTGTTCACTCTTTTCAAGTGAGTCTCCAAGTCATCATCTGTTAAGTAAATGTCATCGACATAAGATAATGCTTCATCATCATATTGTTGTAGTAATTCTGTTACTCTCGCTGAGAATACCCCCGGGCTATTCTTGTACCCCTGGGCTAACCGACAGAATTGTTTTTGAGTGCCATTTACTGAGAATGCAGTTAAATATCTGCTCTCTGGTGCTATGTTTTGACAAAAGAATCCGTTGGAAATGTCCAAGGTTGTTTTGTATTTTTTGCGCACTATGTTATTCATTAGTGCAGCACTGTGTGAGTTTTGCACTGCAAAAGTTTTGCAACATGTGTTAAGGTGTCGGTAATCCAAAACTAGACGGTACGAATTGTCTGGTTTGGAGACCGGAAACAAAGGATTGTTCATTTGTGAGGTGCAAGTTTCAATCACCCCTTGGTATTCTAGCTGATCTAGTATTTCATTTACTTGTTTTTTAGCTTCTTGCTTAATTGGGTACTGCCTTTGTGCAGTTGGTTGTGATTTTAACTGGACTTTGTGAGGAGGAGAATCCTCATCCCATCCTACATGATTTTTATATAAAGCAGGTGCTAAGGCCACTGCCCACTTTCTAGCAAGTGTGTATTTTTTATGAATCGGTATTTGATTCGAGAAGGCAGGCATAATTACTTCTTCGCCATGAGGGCACTCCCTGACAAACTCTGGTGGCCAGTCTTTTTCAGCTAGAAGGATGTCATAGCCCTTGGATAGGTTATCCCAAAATAGTCCCCTTATTTTCCTAGTCTTATCTCCCTCTATACGTAATGTTATCTCGTATATTTTGTGGGGCTTGCTAACTCTGGTATCTGCAGTTTCCACTTGAAGGTATTCATTCGTGTCCACTGTCTCCAGATGATTCATAAGGACTTTGCGAGCTATGCTCACCTCTGCTGCGCTGTCTAGCATTGTCTGAGCCCACTCTCCGTTTTTCAATTGTGTCCTCAGTATTCTCGGCATTGTTAACTACCTTGATACTGGCTACCTTCTTTTTTGGAAATTGTGATTTCTTTTTCAGTTGAGCAGGTTCCTTGTCTTTGGACTTGGCGTGCTCTTCTGATCGTCCTCTTCTTTCCGATTTCTGCGAGGAATTCTGAAAAGATTGAGAGGGACGTGTATCAATGTCTTGATATCTATCAGGTTTTTTAATATTATCCCTATTTCTAAGGTTATATCTATTCCCAGAGGGTTCACTCTGAGGTGACCTTTGTCTCGGGTTTGGAGATTTCTCTCTTCGCCTAGGAGACCTTCCTCTGGACTGGAATTTCTTTTCTTTTGGATTGGATTGTTTGTTTCCATCCCAGTTCTTTTTTTGTGAATTATTATTATTAAAAAATATTTTTTCTGGACTTGTAGTCAGTTGCGGTTTTACCGGTATTCCACCTAGACTATCTCTGCCTAGTTCTTCATAGGATTTTTCTATGATTCTGGCAATTTCAGCTGGTTGGTCTGCTATATCTGTCTCTTTTAACCTCTGGCGGATCGCCACGTTTGCTACTTCACCTTTTATGTTGGCTAGTAATATAGCCGAGACCTGCTTGAAGTCTTTCAGTAATTTCATACCAAGAGTTAAAGCAGGTTCTGGACCGTATTCATCTTGAATTTGTTTTAGCACATCTGGTATCACCGAAATGGATGGGACACCGTGCGTTTTTGTGTAGATGGAAGCAAAGACTGTACCCCAAGTGTCACAGTCCTCAATGTGTGGTGCGATTCCCATTGGGAGACATATAGTCAGAATCCTGTGTTTTTCTAGCGGGGTGGTGTCAGGAAACACCGCCTCTATTTGGGTGATTTTCTGTGCCAACCAGAATGGTATCTGTTCCCGTTTAGCTGGAACCTTACCTAGGCAGGATTGGATGTTCTGTGGTGTAATTTTATTTGTGTTCCCCTGGTGAGAGGTCAGCTGTGGTAGTTTAATCGCTGGCTGAATTGTAGAAGTCCGCATTACATACTGAACTAATTGTCTGTGAATTTTTAGTAGTTGTTTTAGCTGTATTAATAGCTCTGGTGCAGGCATCTCGTCGATGTCTGGATGTGGTGTGTATCCGGCTAAGACCGGCCACGTTGCTCCTGGTCTTCCTAAAGGACCGAGCCTTGTAATGTGATTATTATGTTTTAGGGCACCATCAAATAAGAGCAAATGCTCTTGGAATTTGAGTGGTACTTCCACCTCCTCGAAAGGAGTGTACGTTTCTGGAGGAACCTCTATTTTGTAATAGTGGAAGTACTTTGTTACAGCATTTGCTGCTGGAAAATGTATCCATGTATAGTATACCTCTGTCTGCCGATATTCGTGTGCCTCGATTACGAATATGACTGTGCCACCTCTAGGTGTCAGTCCATTTTCTATAAGTTTTAAGGTTATAGATCTCCTTTTGGCGACCGGAATGAGTATTATATCCGCGTCTGCTGCTTGCATGGTAGCATCAGCATCTGCTATTTCAGTAGCTAATCTAATTGCCTCTCTTTCTCCATCACTGTCTCCCATTTTACTGACAGGATGGTATTATTTTTATTTGCAGATCAGGTTTCTTTATGGAAACAGAGATTAGGTGCACAATATTTTGGAACTGTTTTATCCTTCAACGTTGACTATACCAAGAACCATACATAGGAGTTCCCTCCTGCGAGGTTTTGGAGGATATTATAACCTTTCACCCACTCCAGACGTCTTTGGAGTATTTGGGAAAAGGGGTCTGAGTGAGAAAGCACGACTGAGTTACTCTAAATGTCTTACGTTAGTTTTATCGCCCTTTCCAAACGCATTGGGCGCCATGTAGTGTAGTTCCTATCTTCCCAATAGGCTCTGCGCATTGGAATAGTACCTACAGCAGTAAAGGCCTAGGCCAGACGTTAACTAGGTCTACTACTGTCGATACTAGACTTAATTTTTGGGTTTGCCAGCTAAGCTCAGAGTTCGCTAGAAACTTTCTCGAATGTTCAAGGAAGGATTAACTCCCCTGATTAGACAAGAAGGGATTTAGTTTCTGACAACCATAGAACATGACAACTTTGCTCTCCCCTAATCAAGAGTCAATCTCAAGAGTCGTGTGAGCACAAGGCAATTATTTTACTCAGTCAGTACGTGCATTCTTAGTCTCATCAGAATGTAGAGAAAAGGAAGAGACGGGCGTGTTCAATAAAAAGATGTTATTTATTGATCAGTCTCTTTTCTCGTACAAGAGAAATGGATCGATATTATTGCGATACTTATAGTTAAGTAAAGTGCATACATTAGAAACAATAGTATAAAATAATACTGTAAAAACATTGATATGGTTTCTGAGCCATATGATGTTTAAAATGATTAAAATATATTTACATACACATATACATTTGACTAAACGTACTCAACTGGTGTTTCTAAATACGCCTACCCCGTGTACCTGACCTAAGTCTAATGCGTGGGCGGGAATAGAAAGTTACAGTTTAAGTTAAGTTTGTTTTTGCCAAGTGAATAACTAAAGAATTCTCCAGGAGGGGTTATTCAGTTCTGTACCTGGAAGTTAGGATGAATGAGGAATGGTATCTCTATCTCTGCTCTCGATATTCCAGGCTGCCTGCGAGGGCTACCCGGAAGCGCCGGTGCTGGGTCTCTCGGCTTGAGATAGCAGCGCGTCTCTCAGCGCGTCAGGAAGGCGGGGCTGCTGCCTGCGGGGTCTGCTTCGGCTCTCTGCTTCGGCAAGTATGGCTGCTCCGTCTTGTCACCACGCGTGTGTTTTGCATAGGGCAAGATCGGCAATATTTATACCTTAAAGGTGCCGGGATTGACGTAAGGATGGACATAGGTACGTCAATAAAGATGTCATACGACTTGCTCGTTAGCACATTCTTTACTAAAGTTCTCTGTGAAATCAAAACAATGGCCGCACGGATTATCCAGGTTGTCATAGGTTTGATTTGTTATGAGAACGTCGTATGCCTTATCAGGGGCTGGAGGAATATCGCTTGTCTAATTAGATCTCAAGCGTTATGACCTAATCAGATAACACGTTCCTGTGCCGTAGTGTGACTGCGTCAGATAACGGTATCTGCATCATGGGGAATTTCTTGCCTCATGGGCTGACTGTTAGTTAACTAGCTAGGTAGTTTAACCAGAATAGGGTCAGGAATAGGGGGACTGATTCAGAACCTATAGAAATACACGACATAAAACAGCCTCCAGAGGTTTAACCCCTAATTTACGTGAGAAGCCCATCACCGCAGAAATAGAGCGCGCCAGGACCTTTTTTTTTTCCAGTATTTGGGGGTGCCACGTAGAGCAGTCATCGAAAACAACCCCCAGATAGGGAAATCTGGAGACTCTTGCCAATTTGTGTCCATTACAATGCAGTGTCATTACATTTTTCTTGGCCTTCCCTTTCTGGGCCACCACCATGACATGGGATTTACCATAGTTAACACTTAAGTCAAGAATTATCATAAAATCAAAAAATGAATTCAACAGGCTTTGGAGACCCACTGCAGTTCTAGGTAGGAGAGCAGCATCGTCCGCATATAGTAATGCGGGCAATAGAAACTTCCCGGCCCTCGGGATATCTTTGCAAGCTGCACACAAAACTCCACCCCGATCGTTTATATATAGTGTAAAAAGCAGGGGAGCAAGAATGCATCCCTGCCTTACACCATTGGTGATGCATATTTTACCAGTGCTGTTACCTTTTCTGTCATATCGTACCGTGGCTGTAAGGTCCCTATGGAGGTCTGCTAAAAAATACACAATGTTAGGGTCTATTCCAATACTAAGAAGCTGGACCCACAACTTGGATCTATTTACTCGATCAAATGCAGAGGAAAGATCCATGAAGGCAATATACAGGGATCCTTGCTTCGCTATTGTGTACTTCCCAATGAGCAGTTGTAAATTCAGGCTTTGGTCAATGGTACTACGCCCCTTTCTAAAACCGTACTGTAGAGGAGAAAGGGTGTTGGTCTCCTCTAACCAATCGGTAAGTTTGCATAGGACCACTCTCCCTAAGACCTTTACTGTGGAGTCTATAAGAGATATGGGGCGGTAGTTGCCAGGGTCACCCCTGTCCCCTTTCTTATAGATGGGGACAATCACCGACTGGGACCATGTCTCTGGAATTCCTGTTTTTGAAATTCTATTAAACACATTTGCTAAAACTTTGGACCAGAAAGAAATATCTACTTTAAAAAGGTCGGAGGGAACGCCATCCGGCCCGGGGGCCTTATTACTAGTCATTTTGCCAATGGCCGCGGCCACCTCACCCTCTTCTACAGTTAAGATGTAAGGCAATCTGGAAAAGGTGGTCAAACCCTCAGCCCCCACAAACTCCTGTTCATAAACAGACTTAAAGTGCAAGTGCCATTTCTCTTCTTGAATTCCACAATCCAGTTCGTTATTACTAGAGTCAGCAAAATAGGGTTGGTTGACCACAGCCCAAAACTTAGCGCTACTCTTCAACACATCAATTGATGTCAACTCAGCCCATGCGTCCTCTCTAATCTCACGCTGCCTTCTTTCAATGACTGTCTTATAATCTTTCCTAAGAGTAGCCACAAGCAATCTATCTACTGGTTTGGCTTTAAGGGCCATTTTAAGTTTATGATTGGCCGCAGAACAATTCTTATCAAACCAGCCTTCCTTCCCTTGTGCTTTGCCTTTACCCTGTCGAGTCAGGTTGGAGACAATGTCAAGGCAAACCTTTCTGTACGCCTCCACTACTTCACTGTCCCCGCCTGGTCGTCCATACAAAGCTTTAATTCCCCCCGGCTACTATTACAAAGATTACAGAGGAACTCCTCTGGAATTATCTTGCACCACTTGATTCTGCGGGCTTGATCTGTCAGCCGCGTGTCCCGTTTGTCCACCAAATTTAGTCTACTTTCCATAGCAACAATTACATTCTTAACCCTTAATACAACTGGGTTGTGGTCGCTAAAATGGGATAGCAGAACTGAATAGCTAGTAATATGGCTACCACAACTACTGCTTAGAAAAATATAATCAATCACAGACCCACTGCCATGTCCTGTAAATGTGGGAATGTCCTCATCACACCCATTGGGTAGTATCAGCCCATTTTCGGCCAACATGGTTTCCAAGAAAATACCCTGGTCTGAGTGCTCAAAATTAGTATTTTCCTCATCCGGAGGACCAAATAGAACGTTGGAAGGACATTTGTCCTGACAACCATGGACGTTAAAGTCCCCCATTAATATAATGGTACACTCAGACTCTGAAGACTCTTTAAAATTAAACAAAAAAGAATTTAACATCATCAGGTTACTAACTGGATGATCTCTATCAAAGGAATTATAAAAATTCACTACCAGCACATTATGAAAACCCCTGTGGGTAATTTGGACGCGAAATATTGACCAAATTTTATTTAATGATCAGGGCGCTGGAGGAGGGGCCTCACCGCACGAAAAAATGGATAAAGTAGTGGGAACGGGGGAGATAATTGTGTCAACATGGAACATTGCTGGTCTCAAGAATAAAGTGGATGACCCCTTCTGGAGGGATTGTATAGGCACTATGGACATAATAGCCATACAGGAAACCTGGGACACACAAAACACACTTACTGTTGATGGTTTCACCACTTTTTTCTTACCAGCAGTTAGGTCTACGCGGGGGCGAGCAAGAGGGGGCCTGGTCACTTTGATATCCGCTAAAATCCCGGGCATATATACGGAAATAGTTACTGACTGTCCCTCACAACCTGGCTGCTGTTTTCATTTTGTAAGGGGATAGGGGGGATATTTCGCATCAGACTTAGCGGTGTGCACTGTTTTTGTCAATCAACCCAGTCCAGATTTGTCAGACACTCATACCGGTTAACCATTGGGATGTTAAGGTAGTTTTCATACCCATTCGCAGTCTGGGGGTGATAGTTTGGATGGCCATTTTGTAACCCTGCGTCAAACCCACCTTTGAATGGGTCTACCTCTTCTTCTCTTGACCAGGTTCCAGCCATCAACTCCACCCTCATCCCATCCATAAGGTTGCATCTCCCATGGGGAATTAAACCTCCGTCTAGTTTTTTGTTCATGGGAGCCCCTTAACCAGCTCCATCTATTGTCCACTTGATTCACAGGCAGGTAGAAATAAGAGAGAGGCCTAGCAGTGACAGTACTCGCTTGAAGGCGAGAGGTTCTTCTACAGATATGTTCTACCACCTGTGGATTCTCGAATGTTACCACGATACAGTCACCTTGTAAGTTTTTTCTCTTCCCTCCCACCTATGGGGTTCTCTCCACCATTAAGATGTTGCTTGGAATATTTGGCGGTAGGGGGTGGTGATTTGATAACCAGTGGCACACTCTGTTTTTTTATGTAAAATTTCACACTTGTCGTTATTTAACCTGTAGCCCGAGACTGAGGAATATGATTGGACTTCATTCAGAAAGGCCGGCATGGAATCTTGGGGTGGGGAAAGGAATAAAAGAATGTCATCAGCATATGCAGCTAATTTAACCTGTAATGAATTTGAGGAGAAGCCCCTGATGGATGGAGTCCGTCTTATTTTAGACAAGATGGGTTCAAGGGCTAAGTTAAAGAGGAAAGGAGATAAAGGACAACCTTGCCTTAGTCCTCTATGGAGAGTAAAGTAGGGAGAGGTAAGACCGTTAGCAAAAATATCAGATTTAGGACTCAAGTCGAGCAAAGAAGTCAAGGAGATGATTTTTGGACCAAAACCAAACCATTTTAGTGTCTGAATGATGAAAGGTCAATAAACTCAATGAAAAGCCTTCTCGGCATCTAGAGCAATGGCAGCAAGGGGTTCCGAAAGCTTATGCGAATTGGAAATTATGTCAAAAAGCAAACAGGTGTTGTCATTAATAGAGCGCCCTTTTCTGAAATCTCATTTGTTCCTTACCTAAGAGATGATGAGTAAGAGATTCCAATTGAAGAGCCATTGATTTTGAGAATATTTTATGATCTATATTAACTAGGGAAATGGGTCAGTAGTTTTTGCAATAATGTAAACCCTTTCCCTCCTGTGGGATAAGACAGATCAAGGCTTCCAGAAAAGTACCAGAAAAATTACCAGAAGAAAGAAAAGAGGAGATTAAAGAATGTAATTTAGGTATGATTATTTGGGCAAAATGTAAAAAGAATTCAACAGCAAAACTGTCAGGACCGGGGGCATTATCTTTCTTAAGGGATTCAAGAGCATTAAGTACATCAGTCTGGGTCAAATCAGTTTCAAGGAGATCAAGATGTAGAGACAGGGATGAATCCTTGTGAATTGAGGAGAGATAAAGGGAAATGTCATTGTCAGTGGGATAGACCTCAGGAGTATAAAGTTGTTCATAAAATTGAACAAATTCTTGTAAGATATCAGCGTCCTTGTATTTAGAAGTGTTTACGTCCGATATTATGGAATCAATATGTAGCTTATTTTGTTTGGTCTTTAGGTAATTAGCTAATAGTTTACCAGATTTATTTTGTCCACCATAGAATTTATCACTAGTCTTTAAAAGAAACAGAGAGGCAGCGTCAGTCATATCTGTGTTATACTGAATCTTGGCGCTATTGAGACCAGTTTAGCAATTTTTTGACTTGTAAGTGTAATATATGTGTTCTAATTTCTTTATCTTAGAGAGGAGTTCCCTATTTCAAGCCCGAGCTGTTTTCCGTTTATTAGAAGAATGACGAATATTAAAGTCGCAAGCAGAGGCTTTAAAGGCATCCCAAATTATATGAAAGGGTATAGTGTCATTATTGTTTAAAGGAAATATTGATTGAAGAAAGAAATAAAAGAAGTATTAACGTGAGGGTCTAAGAGCAAGGAATTGTTAAAGCACCATCTACTGGGGTGATCAGAATGAGGCAATATGTCTAATAGAATGGAGACAGGGGCATGATCGGAAATAAGTATGGGTCCCATTTCTGCAGAAATGAGAGATTAAGACACTGTGTGATGTGAAAAAATAATCCATTCATGATTGTGTCTGATGGGATGGAGAGCAGAAAGTAAATTCTTGCACGGATGGATTACATAGTCTCAATGCGTCGGTTAAATGTAAGTGCTCAATAGTTTGTATAAAAGATTTATATGCTTTTGAAGGAGAGAATGGAACTGTAGATTTTCGATCTAAAAAAGTGTCAAAAAGTTGCTTGCAATTCCCAGCTAGAATGACATTGCTATCAAAGTGATTAGAAACCAGTTGATGTTAGCAGGACCAAAAAGGGCCATCACCAGAAGTAGGGGCATAGACATTAAAATGAGAGAGCGAGACACCATCAATCTCTAACTTGGTATACAGCCATCTACCTTCATCATCTCTCTCTTGTGAAATAAGGGAGGTTGTCAATGATTTGTGGACTAGAGTGATAACCCCATTTCTTTTCACATCACCAGGTGAGAAAAAGATTTCACTAATCCAATTTATCTTAAGTTTTAAAGACTCAGACTCTGTAAGATGGGTTTCTTGCAAAAAAAATGTTTAAGCATCCAATTTAGATAAGTCAGATAATACCCGTTAATAGGGGAATTCAAACCTTTAACATTCCATGTAATGATTTTTAAAGCCATAAAACAAGGGAACAAAATAAATAATAAAATTAACCAACCTTAATGCATATATCATTAAAATACAAATAATATGTAATTACATGTAGGTAAAACTTGAAACTTAAGAAAGAGAAGAAGGAGGAAAGAGGGAGGGAAAAAAGGGGTTGGTATGATAAAAAAGGTCAAGCGAAGAGGATATGAAAGAAGATCCAAACAGCTAAGAGAGTAGCAAGGTTAATGATGAGAAAAAAAGGAGAAAAAAGCAAGAAGGTAAAGAAAAGGAAGCAGTATGAGAACCAATGAAGAAGACACAAAAGAGATACTTACAGATAATCCAAGACACATGTAGGGTGGGGAGAAATGAGGCCACATGGAAGAAGTACGAGCCCAGACTTCAAACGAGGAACGGGAAGGAGCGTGAACTGACGAACAACACAACACATGGGAAAATACTTACAGCAAGCGCAACCTGCAAGTAAGAAATTGAGGTTAGTGAACAGCTCAAAGCATACCGCCAGAGAGGAACAGTAAATTCAATAAAGCAAAAATAAAGAGAATCATTAATATGCAACCTGAATAACTAAAGATTCAAGCAAGAACTCAGCCAAAATAGAACAACAACAATTAGTTGCAAGACAATGAGGATGATGCAGATGCATCCAAAGTCTCTGCTTGGCAAACATTGAGAAAACATTTCAATTTCATAGGATCCTCATATGTAGTAGTCTTATTGTTGATGGTTACCTTGAAAAGGCTAGGGTGAAAAAGGCCATAAAGTGCTCCAGGGGGACCAAGTTGTGGTGTCATTGCCAGAAAGTCTCTATGCCGATCAGCAGTGGGCTTTGAGTAATCCTGAGGAAAAAACCCTCCCAAGTAACATGGTTAACTGCTCTTGCCGCTGATAGAATCTTAAGCAGGTCAGTATATTCTAGAAAATATAAAATTACCCCTCTTGGTTTCCTAGCATTCTCAATTTTTGCCAAGCGGAGTCTTTGGATGCATGAAGTCACAATACTGGAGGGCATGACGCCCTTAGGGGAAGTATTGGATGAATCATCCATGGAGGGAACATTAAAAGCGGTATTGAGAATGAGTTGAAAATTTGTGTATTAGAGGCGATGAAACTGATCAAAAACCTTCAGAGGTTAAGGAATAATAGCCTAATTTAAGCCTTGCAAAAAAACTGAATGATATCCAATTTATGGAAGGGTTCTTAGCCAGCTCAATATAAACTGAGTTCAAGTAGTCAAGTTGTACAGAAGTAAAAGCATTCAAAGCATATACCTTTATGCGAGAAAGAACGTGGATGTAGAATGCCCTTCAACATATGCAACGTACAACAGCTTACTACAGCTGAGATTTGATCCGACATAGCAAGACCTGAGTCAATTTTAGTACCTAAATTGCATACATGGGTCCTCTGCTAAGGAGCTATGAACCAAAGAAGAAAGTGATTGTGAGTGCATGTTAGTTCTCCAAAAACTTGTACCTCAAAACATTTCTGAAGGATCATGGAAAACAGAGAGAAAATGCAAAATAAACTTGTGATTTGTTTTAGCTGCCTAATGAATGTCTTAAATAGTTCTGAAAGGTACCATTTAAACCTCAGTAAGCAAGACATATTTTCACCAATCCCACTAGGTAACAGACTCTAAACCATGGGTACTCACAAACGTTCTCCCTGGGTCAAATTTACAGTGTGGTTTGTGGCTGAGGGCCGCACTGGTGGGGCGGGGTCAGAAGGGGAGGTGGGCGGTGCTTAAGCAAAAAAAAACTGTCACCATGAGGTTGAACACAGGCCCCTGTAGCGGACACCTTTGCCTACTGAGCCACCAGACCCGGCATGCACACATCTTTTTCTCTCTCTCTCTCTTTCTCTCTCTCTCTCTCTCTCTCTCTCTCTCCCTCTGTCTCACCCACTCTGTCTGTCTCCCTCTCTCTGTCTACCTCCCTCTGTCTCCCTCTGCCTCCCTCTCTCTCTCTCTGTCTACCTCCCTCTGTCTCCATCCCTGTCTCCCTCCCTGTCTCCCTCCCTGTCTCCCTTCCCCTGTCTCCCTCCCTGTCTCCCTCCCTGTCTCCCTCCCTCTGTCTCCCTCCCTCTTTCTCCCTCTGTCTCTCTCCCTCTCTCTGTCTCCCTTCCTCTGTCTCCCTCCCTCTGTCTCCCTCTGTCTGTCTCCCTATGTCTCCCTCTGTCTCTCTCCCTATGTCTCTCTATCTCCCTCTGTCTCCCTCCCTCTGTCGCCCTCTGTCTGTCGCCCTCTGTCTGTCGCCCTCTGTCTCCCTCTATCTGTCTCCCTCCCTCTGTCTCCGTTCCTCTGTCTCCATCCCTCTGTCTTTTGCCCTCTGTTTGTCACCCTGTCTGTCGCCCTCTGTCTCCCTCTCTCTGTCTCCCTCCCTCTGTCTGTCTCCCAATATCTCCCTCATGCCTGTCTGCCTCTGTCTCTCTACCTCCCTTTGTCTCCCTCTATCTGTCTCCCTCCCTCTGTCGCCCTCCTCCCTCTGTCTCCCTCCCTCTGTCTGTCTGTCTCCCTCCCTCTGTCTGTCGCCCTCTGTCTGTCACCCTCTGTCTGTCACCCTCTGTCTGTCACCCTCTGTCTCCCTCTCTCTGTCTTTCTCCCTCTGTCTCCCTCTCCCTGTCTCCCTCTCTCTGCCTCCCTCTCCCTCCCTCTGTCTTCCTTTGTCTGTTTCCCTCTGTCTGTTTCCCTCTGCCTGTCTCCCTCTCTCTCTGTCCCCCATTCTCTCTCTCAGTCTCCCTCTGTCTCCCTCTCTCTGTCTCCCTCCCTCTGTCTCCCTCTCCCTCCCTCTGTCTCACCCTGACTCCCTCCCTCTGTCTCCCTCTGCCTCCCTCTGTCTCTCCCTGACTTCCTCCCTCTGTATCTCCCTGCCTTCCTCTGTCTCCCTCTCTCTGTCTCCCTCTCTCTGTCTCCCTCTCTCTGTCTCCCTCTCGCTGTCTCCCTCGCTATGTCTCCCTCTCTCTGTCTCCCTCCTCTGCCCCCCTCCCTCTGTCCCCCTCCCTCTGTCCCCCTCCCTCTGTCTCCCTCCCTCTGTCTCCCTCCCTCTGTCTCCCTCCCTCTGTCTCCCTCTTTGACTCCCTCCCTCTGTCTCTCTCGCTCTCTCCCTCTGTCTCCCTCCCTGTCTCCCTCCCTCTGTCTCCCTCCCTGTCTCCCTTCCTGTCTCCCTCCCTGTCTCCCTCCCTCTGTATCTCTCTGTCTCCCTCTGTCTCTTTACCTCCCTCTGTCTCCCTCTATATGTCGCCCTCCTCCCTCTGTCTCCCTCCCTCTGTCTCCCTCCCACTGTCTCCCTCCCTCTGTCTGTCGCCCTCTGTCTGTCGCCCTCTGTCTGTCGCCCTCTGTCTGTCGCCCTCTGTCTCCCTCTCTCTGTCTCCTTCTATCTCCTTTCCCCTGTCTCCCTCCCTCTGTCCCCCTCCCTCTGTCTCCCTCTGTCTGTCTCCCTCTGTTTCCCTCCCTCTGTCTCCCTCCCTCTGTCTCCCTCTGTTTCTCTACCTCCCTCTATCTGTCTCCCTCCCTCTGTCGCCCTCCTCCCTCTGTCTCCCTCCCTATGTCTATCTCCCTCTGTCTGTCATCCTCTGTCTGTCACCCTGTCTGTCTCCCTCTGACTCCCTATCTCCCTCTTCCTGTCTCCCTCTCTCTGTCTCCCTCTCTCTGTCTCCCTATGTCTCCCTCCCCCTGTCTGTTTCCCTCTGTCTGTTTCCATCTGTTTGTCTCCCTCTTTCTGTCTGTCTGTCTCCCTCTCTCTCTGTCCACCTCTCTCTCTCTCTCAGTCTCCCTCTCTGTCTCCCTCCCTTTGTCTCCTTCCCTCTGTCATCATCTCCCTCCCTCTGCCTCCCTCTGTCTCCCCCTGACTCCCTTCCTCTGTCTCTCCCTGCCTCCCTCTGTCTCCCTCTCTCTGTATCGCTCTGTCTCCCTCTCTCTGTATTCCTCTCTCTGTATCCCTCTGTCTCCCTCTCTCTGTATCCCTCTGTCTCCCTCTCTCTATGTCTCCCTCCCTCTGTCACCCTCTGTCTCCCTCCCTCTCTCTCCGTCTCCCTCTCGGTATCCCTCTCTGTCTCTCTGCCTCTTTGTCTCTTCCTTTATCTGTCTGTCCCTGTCTCTGCCTCTATCTGTCTCCCTCTCTCTCCCTCCCCCCTGTCATATAGCTCCTGTATATCCTTATATCGTGTTAAGTTAGCATAGGTACATTTGAGGTTTAAACGCCATTTTTCTTTCTTGCAACTTCTGCACTTGACACTTAATTGTTGACTTAGCTTTCAACCTAGTAGTTTGCCGTGGTATATGTGAGAATAATATGTTATTGCTCTGATATCAGCTTTGCTTAATAAACTATGTCTGCACGAAGAGTGCTGAAGTTTCAGGAACAACACGATATGGAATTGTTATGAGGTCTGATCTCCACGCCTTCATAGTCATAACACAAGTGCAGCCTTTGCCAACTCTGGCTTCAGGCGGGATTGATATTGCTTTGCACGAGGCACATAGAACACGCGGTGCACATGCAGAGAGAGCTGGTGTATGCTGATGTGATTCCTTTCATGCTAGGACACTAAGGTATGGGCCCGCCCTAAAACAACCCAAAGAGACCTTCTTAGCTAATAATATAATATATGTGTTAGGGTGGGTGAGATATAAGTGTTGTTAACTCTTATTCATTACAGTACGTTAACATGCTGTCACCATTCGCTTTTTATGTCTTAGTAACTATGCTGGTAATTTTGCTACTGATAATAAGTATACTTGTATTATCTAAGATACTGCGCCTGAGAAGACGGCATTAGTAAATAAACATTTCAAATGCACATGTGTCTTCTTTACTCCATGTTCTGGTTTGTAATGATAACATAACGAAAGAGTGTTCATGAGTCCCACGTACCCTGAGGTACAGTAAGTTCATGTTCTGGTTTGTCTAAACATTGGGAGTTTGATATGTCCAATGAGACACTGTAGCTAGCTCGGTAAGGGGTGAGTTGGGTACTAAGGTGTGTTTTGGCTCACCCTAATTCGCCGAGGTTCCACTCCTCTGTGCACAGTTCTGTGTGAGAACAGAAACCCTGCGACATGGCGCCCAACGGTTTCGGTGGTCTTATATCATGACACTCGAGTAGTTTATCGTTCATACCTTAACCCCTTCACCTCCGTTTCCGGAAAGCGGGGTGTCGGTGAAACCTACCTATTTTTTGAAATAGGTCTTATTCAAGCTTGATTCTTTCTTAAACGGTTTCTTTGAATTACTACCCAGTTGTGCTACAAAGTATTCTTTGTATTTTCTTGTTTCCAGTGTTGACATGGCGGCGGTGGCCATTGCGCAGCATAGTCGCGTGGCGGTGCGCAACCATCTTCAGACGTACCAGGTCCCGGTGGATGGGATGGCTGTGATTTTCGTGGTATGTGCAGATCCGGCGTTCCCTTACGAGTTGTTTTACTCTTGGGTTACGTTTCCGGCTGTGGACGCAAATTCTGGTTTGTTCCACTCCTACACCGCCTCGGCTGTCCCGGCTGAGTATACACCGTACAGGGCATTGGAAATACCTATTGATCATTGGCAGCATCGAGTTTGGTTTGATGGCGCCCTCCCCCACTCTTTGTCCGCTGCGAGGTTAGGTCCACTCTCAATTCCAGGTACAAATTGGCCTGCGTTGGGTGGTTTTACCCCGCACCCGAATCACGGCGCTTGTACCCTGCAGGAAATTCGTAGGCTACATGTTGTTTCCATTTCCGTGATTCGAGCATTAGTGCAATACATCGGTCGCCACCTGCCTGGTGTTCCCCAGGGGGGTGCGGCCGTTCCCATGGATCGAGGCGGAATGCGTCTCAATCCAGTGATGGTAAATTCGGTTTTTGGTGCACGTCCAGTTGACAACGATGACTTCCCGTTCTGGCTAGCAGAGAAGTTTGATCAACTGGAGGCGGTTTTTCCGAATTCTACTCCTGCTGATAAGCATAGAATGTTGACGATTACTTTACCGAAGGATTTAACTCCTGAACTTGTTGACTGTGAAAGCTGGGGAAAAACATTTGCGGCCGTTTATACGAGGTGCTTCGGCACCCCGTCTATGAATGCCCTGCCTGACATCATTAGACGTGTTCAGAATGATCACGGTCCAGAGGCGGCGGTTGAATTGGGTATGCGCCTGTGTGGTTCTTTTGAGATTGTAAGTGATCTCATACTCTCCAATGTTAAAGGGGATGCTGTGAACTTTCAGGTGTCGAACGCTTTGGCTGCTCTGCCCGATGCCGATAAACCCCGTCAGTTGGCAAAGATTGTTGTGGCCGCTTATAAGACGATTGGCCGCACAAGTAGAGGTCTGAAATATTTTACAGTAAAGGAGAAAAAACAACCTCAGGGACAATCTGCAGTTGCAGATGTCCAGCCTAAGTCCAAAAAACAGAATTGGCCTAAAAAACAGACACAGGGGAAGCAATATAAGCAGACTCAGGATTCTTTTCCTGCACTACAGGCTCCTGCGCCGACAGAGAAAGTTTATGATTTGCGCGATCGCGCGATGATTAAATCACCTGATCGATTTCAGGGTTCTGATCAACGCTCTCCTCGTTCCTTTCAGGAAACATCGGCCCCGAAGACCGGTGGAGGAGGGGGTGGACGTGGACGTGGTGGCCAACAGGGACGTGGTCAGTCCCGCCAAACGGACGGCGCAGTGAAGCAGGAGGATTCTACGCCTAAGAGACCGCAGTTTGCGAAAAAGAAAGTCGCAGCCTTAACAGCGCATCGATATGCCACAGATAGTGAGAACGCGGCTTCGGAATCTGACCTGGGCTCTGACCTTGCTGGACAGCGCGGCGGAGATAACCATAGTCAGAGAGGCGCTGCGTCCACTACTGAGGGTGACAGCGACTGATGTCTACGTTGTGATAGAAACAGCGGATACGAGACTTGCTCCCCCAGAAAGACTTTATGAAATTGTCCTGTTAATTGAAGGTGACATACAGCGTACCGTTAAAGGTGTATTTTGGGAAAATCTGTCTTCTACGTATGATATTTTACTTTCGGAGGCTGACTGGCCCCCACCTTTTGTGCTCGCGGCGCCGCGAGGGGAGGAGGTGATCCTCCCCAGTTTCGCGAACACTGTCTCGAAAGAGCATGCGCAGCATTTTGCAGAAGAGTGGGCTCGAGCTCTCGCGCCGGCTCTGTACCGTAACCAATGTGGTTGGGATAAATTGTCGCCTTGCCACGAAATTCCGTTGCGGTCTCAGCTGCAGCATCAACCTCAATATCCCATTAGGCGTGAAGCAAAATCTGCCGTCGCGGAAATCCTTGAACAATTGGAATATCAGGGAGTTATTGAAACGTGTGTGTCACCGATGAATAATCCCCTTTTTACTGTGAACAAACCTGACGGATCATATCGTTTGGTTTTGGATTACCGGCATTTAAACTCGCATTGCCGTAACTGTGCAGTACAGAATACTCACGGCTCTGCCCTTGTGGATAGTCTCGTGCGTAAGCGTTTCAAGACAACGCTTGACATATCCAACGGTTTTTATGCCCACAGATTGGACAGCTTTAGCTCCCAATGGACCAGTTTTACGAGCGCTGGAGTCCAAAAACAATTCCGGCGTCTTCCAATGGGCTATAAGAATAGTCCTGGTATATTTACCGCTCGCATTGTCTCTATTCTGGAGGCACTCGACCCTGATGCTTTTTCGTATGTGGATGACATATATCTCACAGACGACGATATTTGGGAGCATCTGTGTCGTGTAAATTCTGTTATTTGCAACTTCGCTGACATGGGTTACAAATTTAACTTTGCAAAATCGCACATTGCTGAACACACAGTGTTGTTTTTGGGCTATGAGCTCAACAATGAAGGTAGAGGTTTGGCTCCTCACTTCTTAGAGAAGTGCGCACAATTGCGCACTCCTACAACACTGAAAAAATTACAATCTTTACTGGGCTTTTTGAATTTCGGAAGGACATACATTCCGGAATATGCCCAGCGTATCAAGCCGTTGTATGCATTAATACAACCTACTTTCTCAAAATCATGCTGGCTGCCTGAGCATTCAGCCATTTTGCAATCCTTGCAGGCTGATCTGCTCGCTTCTAAATACTTACTGACTCGTGATAACCACACCAACCTGGTGATAAGAATAATTCCAGGGGCGGTGGGTTTCACGTACCTGACTTTTAATGAAGGAGACACAGTGCCAATTGCTTACAAGTCACACTTGTACACTTCGGCTGAATTGCGGTTTCCCACTGTGGAGAAAGTTTTAACTGCTGTACAGATGGCGATTCTTAAAGAACGAGCTCTGTCACAGGGGAAGCGCATGTTAGTGGTAACACCCTGTCCTCATTTGGAGGCAGTCACGAAAGCCAGTGTACCAAATTCTAAAGCTTTGCACCCACGGTGGATTCAATGGGCAGCGTCATTGACGTCCACGGATGTCACATTTATTTTTGACGCCTCTTTACGGTCGCAAGAGTACTTGCAGTATGAGTTCGTTCATCCTGCTCCTCTGGCTATGCGACCTTTGGAGGACTTCCATTGCATCATTTACACTGATAGGTCGGCGCAGGTTGCGCATGGCTCTAAACATGCCTACGTTTCCGCGTGCGCTATTGTGGTTGGTGCTATGTTGAACGATGAATTCATTTCCAGGGAGGTACACACGTTGCCCCTGGGCGATTGCACTGCACAATTGGCTGAGCTTCGTGCTCTTTTACTAGCGTTGGAGTACGCAGATCCAAGTGTTACTACTCTGATTGTAAGTGATTCTTACTACTGTGTCCAGTCTTACAATGAAAACTTGTTCTTTTGGATTCAAAATGATTTTCATGATTCCAAGGGTAGCACAATAAAACACAAAATGATCTGGGTTCGAGTGGCAGAGCTTCAGGCTATGTTGCCTCTCGTTTATGTGATTCATACTCTTGGTCATCAGCGCGTAGGAGTTCACGCTGTTGGCAACTCGCTTGCTGATGAAGCAGCGAAATCAGCAGTATCTACATACTTAGTTGCAGCGGTTACTAGGTCAAAAACCAAGATTGATAGCGACATCTTGGCGGCAGTTGCTGCCTCTGAGAAGGGAAGTAAGCATCCTGCGGGATTCCCTTTGAAGTACAAATACCACTTAAGTCCCGAAAAGGTTCCTTTTGTGACAATTCCTGACGTTGGGGAACGGCTGATTCCCAACTCGGATCGCAGAGCAGACTTGATTACAGCGGCACATGAAGGTGTGGCGTCTGCGCATGCGGGCGTCTCGGCCACTGTAACTCAATTACAACAACGTTTCTGGTGGCGGGGACTGTACAAACAGACGCGTGATTATGTCCTTCTTTGTGACATATGCCAGCAGATTAAACCTTCAACTGCTACGCGTCCGCCACAGACTCAGTTGTACATTTCTAATAAACCGCTAGGTTGTGTTTATTTAGATCACTGCGGTCCTTTTTCATCTGATACTGCGTATAAGTACATCTTAGTAGCGGTTGACTCATGCACACGCTTTGTGTGGGTATGGCCACATCGCAGCGCTGATTCACGGACTGTCATTAGAGATTTGCGTATCTTTATAGGGATTTTTGCCTGTGGTACCTTCCATTCGGATCAGGGTCCGGCTTTCGCCTCTAAGGCGTATAAGGATGCCATGACTTCGTTGGGGGTCCAAGTCAAGTTTTCGTCTCCCTACAGACCTGAGGGTAACAGTGTAGTTGAGCGAATGAACCGTGATTTAAAGCAATCTTTGACAGCCCGAGTTATAGGCACTGGCAGAAACTGGCTGGCTCACCTCTATGGCGTGCAGCGTGCTCTTAATAATCTCCCTAGAAGGTCTCTGGGTGGGCGGACCCCATACGAAATGCTCTTTGGCATCAAGATGTACGTCCCTGACCTTGACGGTCTAGACTGTGTGGTTCGCGCCACTAGCTTTGACGCAGATGAACATTGCAATGTTTTACAGAATCTACAAAAGACCAGAGACAGTCTTGCAAAGGAACATTTGCCCTCCACGTCGGATGATGCGTTGCAGATCCCGGTAGTTGGCTGGCTACCCCGAGTTGGCGAACTGGTTCGAGAGAAGATCGATAACAAGAAAGAATTTGGTCCTTCCTATCGAGCTCCGGTTCCTGTCCTTGGAGTGAAGGGCACAAGAACAGTCATTTTACCACCACTTCCTGGTCGTTAGGAAAACAGGTTTATTTCAATTGACAATGTCAAGATACACAGAGTGGCCGATTCTTCTTAGCATGACACCGGCTGTTTCCTGTCCTTCCATTGTGAGAAATTCAGTTATGCCCACTGCTTCTAATATTGAACCTGAAGTGGCCATCGAATTACCTGCTGTTTCCAGTCCGTTATTAAATAATTTACCCGGAACTAACATTGATGAGATAGACTATACCTACCCCACTAATTTGTCCATGCCTGACCTGCAAGCTCGTTTAGCCACGGAATCCAGATTTTCATTTGACTCTGCATCCCTTGCCTCGAAGAAACCCTCTCGAATTGCAATTTATACTAGCCTGTTTAAAAAACATTTTTTGATACCCCCTTGGACATACATTTGGCTGGTCCTTTTTTCAGTTTACCTTTTTATGTCAATTGGTTTTGTGTTTTATTTTTTTTCGAATCATGAATGGACACTATGTCGAGGAGAGAACTTGCGTTACTCATCTGAATGGAACTTTGGCCCCGCTTTCCTCGTCCCATTCTGCACACAGATTTAAAAGGGACTTGACTTTGGTTAACATCACAGTATGGCCTGTCCTTGATGGAATCGTGTGGGATGCAGTTTGGTTTCAGATTCATGGCCCAACGGAAGTCGTTAATGTCCCTAATGTACTTAGAGTGAATATGGGGGATGTGGTGAAACAAAACATTCGTTCTGATGACTGGGATGTCAATGCTGTAGAAAGTTTATTTTCTGATTTGCAATACTATGCTGCATTTGATGCTGAGGATTTATATTTAGTATCTGCTAATTATGGTGAATTATTTTGTTACCAACATTATGGCAATCACTTCTTACACAAAACATCATCCAGAAGGGATACTGTTAACTTTACTCAGTGGGAACATTGCCCGGCGCCTCATCAGGGGAGTTCTGAAACATTTCTGAGAAAGTATACTTACTTCACTGACTTTAATCAGTCCAATCCCGAGTCCTTTTATTTTAAGTTTCGAAATATGCCAATGTCCAAGGTTAGACTTACCGATACTAAATTGTTATATTCGAAGTCCTTCCTTGATCAATTGGTTACTGGAGGCTATGAGTTATGGAAGGATACAATAGACCTTAAATCAGTTTGGGGTTCAAAGGCCTGGCAGGTACAAGGCACTGAGGCTTTGCACCGTGCATGTCTCATCCCGAATCATATGCTGTTTCTGAATGAAACAATTTCCCAGACCACATGCTTTGGATTGGCTACTTCTAAAAAATTAAACGCTCCTTCTTTCCCGGAGTTGGAGGAATATGTTGGTTGGAGTAATTTTACTCAGTTGTCCATTAGAGAATTACAGACTCTACTTCTTAATTCCTCCTTTAACATTTCCAGTGTGAATCCTAAGGGTTGGCTGCTTTGGCACCGTAGTGCTGATTCTTGCCAACATAGATTTTTGAATTTAACTGACGGTTTTAAAACTGTTAGATCTGATCCCCGTTTTGACTTAGGTCATACTGTCACCTCGTATTCTGTAGGCAAATTGTGTCAAAACTGGCTGAAACATTCAACTTTACCTGCGGTTAAGTATCACCTTTCTAAACTAAATGCAGACGTGGACTTGAATGATTTCATTAAAGGCCCGGCTAGTGGCAGGTCGAAAAGGTGGTTATATGGGGTTTACAATGAAATTTGGAAGCTATCACAGATTGAGGCTGCTACACGCCTTAGGGCTATTGATCAAGCAAATCTTGAGAAAGTGCTTGCAGTTGTTGACAATAGCATTAATGTGCTTTCCTCTAGAATTTACACATTGGATAATATTGTGTCGTCAGTCGTCGATATTATACATGATGAAGTGTCAGTATTATACCATGGTCAAAATCAATTACGATCAATCATACAGTTTGCATGGACCCTTCAAACACTAAAAATGGGTAAAGTTCCCTGGGGGTACATGAACGTTTCTTCTTTATTTGCACCGTTTAATTTGACTGACAAACAACGGTTACTTTCAATGCGTGATGCTTCCTTTTCTATGTTACATATTGAAAGGTTAGAATCTTTACCTTTTTCTGTGGCTGAAGCCACTGCTGCAACGTGGCTTATCCACGGTTTAATAACGCTGCCTTTTGCTTTATATAAGTTTTCAAATTGCATGAAATATGTACCCATAGGTCGTTATGAACCTTTAGGTAGCGGTTTCCTTCATGAAGTCTGGTCACTCCCATACACATACAGATGTTTTAAGGATGACCAGGAAGTTTATCTGACAGGGGAGGAGTGCACTGAGACGCCAGATTATTCTTTAATGTGTAGACACATACAGTTACACGGTTCATGCAACAAGGACCGACCGAATATGGCTTGCGTTTTACAGGGCACGCCAGTTCCTGCTATCATCCCCACGTTTAAATTATTAGAGAATGGTAGTTATTTAATGCTCAATAATGAAAACTGTTGTGGGTTAATTAAAGGTATAGCTTTCATAGTAACAGTAAGTGAGCGGGTTATTTGCTGCAGAAATGTGCTTTATCCTCCCACACGTGAACATAGGGAGTCTTCCATCTGGCCACAGATACCAACCTTGGGAGCAGAATTCAGCGGCATGGTAAGAATAAGGGCTCTTTTGTCCCAGAAGGAGGTGGCCTTGAGCTCGGCCCGTGAAACTTTCGTGCTTCACATTGCAAACACCCGTACAGAGGTTCAGGCTCTTTTGAATACTGATTTGCCTTTGCATTTCGGAGCGATGGTTCGAACTATCTTTAACGCATCCTCCACAAAAGGCCTTGCACATTTGTTTAAAGTTGTTAGCAGTGGTCTCGTGACTTCCTTTGAAAAGATTTTTGGAGTCATCCCTGCTTTCTTCCATTCTATTTTTTCATCCTTGTTTGGAGGGTTCCCATTTTTACTTGCATTAGCAGCTGGCGCGCTAGTGGTTTTTTGTCTCTTTAAATATGGATGTCCATCCTGTGCAAGACCCCGCGCAGCGGCTACTGACGCGGTTTCGCAACCGCATGCTTGAGTATTATGGCACACTGCCGTTGGCGACATTGAGCACGGCATATGGATTATCTTTTCGATTCTCCTACTTCACCTGTGTCCAGCCTGTATTTCACTGCCTGACCTGTGATTTCCATTGGGTCATTGATTTGTGTCTCTGCGGACCAGTTTCTCATGACGTCGATTTTAATCAGCTGATGAGTCCTATCATTGCTCACGAGTTGGTTTGTTCTGACGAGAGGATTATGGCCTTAGCAGTGGCGCATGGACTAATGGGTCCCTGGGATATATTGTCGGCAGCACAGACTTTCTTGGAACTAAGTTTTCTTGAAAATCCACCGAGCTGTCCTCTGATGGTTATAGAGGATCCGGTGCTGGGAGAACACGAATGTTCCTTTCATCTTTTAAATTGGATGGCTGAACTATTTTCGGATGAGGACAGTGAATTCCTGTTAGAGGCAGTTGCTGCTTACTTTTCATATACAGTTTTATCATAGACACTGCCTCGGATTGACGCGCTGATTAATAGCATTTCATTGATTTTATTGACTTATTTGTCAAGAAATTTTTATTTTACTTGCCTATTGGCTTGAGCCACGTTATATTTTTGGGCTATTTTTTAGCATTACTTTTTAAAGTTTAGTTTCGATTCATGCTCGTTTACTGTTGAGTTCTGCTCTCATGTTATGGCACTTCTGTTGTGATATTTAGTCCGTTCTCGGATCATGGGGGGGTGTCATATAGCTCCTGTATATCCTTATATCGTGTTAAGTTAGCATAGGTACATTTGAGGTTTAAACGCCATTTTTCTTTCTTGCAACTTCTGCACACGACACTTAATTGTTGACTTAGCTTTCAACCTAGTAGTTTGCCGTGGTGTATGTGAGAATAATATGTTATTGCTCTGATATCAGCTTTGCTTAATAAACTATGTCTGCACGAAGAGTGCTGAAGTTTCAGGAACAACACGATATGGAATTGTTATGAGGTCTGATCTCCACGCCTTCATAGTCATAACACAAGTGCAGCCTTTGCCAACTCTGGCTTCAGGCGGGATTGATATTGCTTTGCACGAGGCACATAGAACACACTTGATGCGGTGCACATGCAGAGAGAGCTGGTGTATGCTGATGTGATTCCTTTCATGCTAGGACACTAAGGTATGGGCCCGCCCTAAAACAACCCAAAGAGACCTTCTTAGCTAATAATATAATATATGTGTTAGGGTGGGTGAGATATAAGTGTTGTTAACTCTTATTCATTACAGTATGTTAACATGCTGTCACCATTCGCTTTTTATGTCTTAGTAACTATGCTGGTAATTTTGCTACTGATAATAAGTATACTTGTATTATCTAAGATACTGCGCCTGAGAAGACGGCATTAGTAAATAAACATTTCAAATGCACATGTGTCTTCTTTACTCCATGTTCTGGTTTGTAATGATAACATAACGAAAGAGTGTTCATGAGTCCCACGTACCCTGAGGTACAGTAAGTTCATGTTCTGGTTTGTCTAAACATTGGGAGTTTGATATGTCCAATGAGACACTGTAGCTAGCTCGGTAAGGGGTGAGTTGGGTACTAAGGTGTGTTTTGGGTCACCCTAATTTGCCGAGGTTCCACTCCTCTGTGCACAGTTCTGTGTGAGAACAGAAACCCTGCGACACCCCCTCTCT